>NC_083105.1:30763765-33328614 GCF_949774975.1 Lagenorhynchus albirostris
AGAACACTCTGTTACATAAATCACAGCAAGATCCTTTTTGATCCACCTCCTAGAGAAATGGAAATAAAAACAAAAATGGGACCTAATGAAACTTAAAAGCTCTTGCACAGCAAAGGAAACCATAAACAAGATGAAAAGAGAATCCTCAGTATGGGAGAAAATATTTGCAAATAAAGCAACGACAAAGGATTAATCTCCAAAATTTACAAGCAGCTCATGCAGCTCAATATCAATAAAACAAACAACCCAATCCAAAAATGGGCAGAAGACCTAAATAGACATTTCTCCAAAGAAGATATACAGATCACCAGAAAACACATGAAAGAATGCTCAACATCACTAATCATTAGAGAAATGCAAATCCAAACTACAATGAGTTATCACCTCACACCAGTCAGAATGGCCATCAACAAGAAATCTACAAACAATAAATGCTGGAGAGGGTGTGGAGAAAAGGGGACCCTCTTGCACTGTTGGTGGGAATGTAAATTGATACAGCCACTATGGAGAACAGTATGGAGGTTCCTTAAAAAACTAAAAATAGAACTACCATACGACCCAGCAATCCCACTACTGGGCATATACCCTGAGAAAACCATAATTCAAAAAGAGTCATGTACCACAATGTTCATTGCAGCTCTATTTACAATAGCCAGGACATGGAAGCAACTTAAGTGTCCATCAACAGATGAATGGATAATGAAGATGTGGCACATATATACAATGGAATATTCCTCAGCCATAGAAAGAAACAAAATTGAGTTATTTGTAGTGAGGTGGATGGACCTAGAGTCTGTCATACAGAGTGAAGTAAGCCAGAAAGAGAAAAACAAATTCTGTAGCTAACACATATATGTGGGGGAAAAAAATGGTTCTGATGAACCTAGGTGCAGGACAGGAATAAAGACGCAGACGTGGAGAATGGACTTGAGGACATGGGGAGGGGGAAGGTAAAGCTGGGACGAAGTGAGAGAGTGGCATGGACATATATACACTACCAAATGTATAATAGATAGCTAGTGGGAAGCAGCTGCATTGCCCAGGGAGATCAGCTTGGTGCTCTGTGACCACGTAGAGGGGTGGGATAGGGAGGGTGGGAGGGAGATGCAAGAGGGAAGGCATATGGGGATATATGTATACATATAGCTGATTCACTTTGTTATACAGCAGCAACTAACACAACAATGTTAAGCAATTTTATTCCAATAAAGATGTTTTTTTTTTAAAAAACATAAGTGGTTACCTGTGTTTATTCATTTAAAGAAAAATGTTTATTTAATATTTTAAGTATAAAAAGCAAGGTTTTTATACTTAAGTTGTGAAACTGTCACCATTATCTAATTCCAGAATAGTTTCATCTCCCCCAAAAAGGAGCCCCTTTCTCATTAGTAGTCACTCCTCATTCTTTCCTCCCTGCAGTCCCTGGCAACCATGAATCCACTAGAAAGTCTCTATGGATTTGTCTGTTCTGAGAATGTCTTGTGAACAGGATCAAATATTGTTTACTGGCTTCTTTCACTTAGCGTAATGTTTTCATGTTTCATCCATGTTGTAGCATAAATCATTCCTTTTTATTGCCAGATAATATTCCATTTTATGGATGTACCACATTTTGTTTGCCCATTAATCAGTTGATGGACATTTAGGTTGTTTCTTCCTTTGGCTATTATGAGTAATAGTGCTATGAACATTTGTGTCCAAGTTTTTGTGTGGATATATATGTTCACTTATCATTGGTACTTACCTAGGAGTGGAATTGGTTGGTAATATGGTAACTCTATGTTTAACTTTTTTGAGGAACAGTTTGGAAATTCTTCACAAAGTTAAACATCAAGTTACCATATCACCCAACAATTCTACTCCTAGGTATAAAGTGGCCAGATCATTTTACATTGCCACTACTCAGGAGTGTTTCAGTTTCTCCACATTCTCACCAACACTTGTTATTTTCCATTTTTCTCCCCTGCTTTATTGAGATATAATTGACATATAACTTTGTGTAAGTTTAAGATGTACAGTGTGATGATTTGATAAACAGCTATATTGCAAAATGTTTACCATAATAAGGTTAGTTTATACATACTTTACCTCAAATAATTACCATTTTTTTGTTGTTGTTGTTATTAGGGTGAGAACATCAAAGCTTTACTCTCGTATCAACTTTTAAATTTACAATACAGTGTTGTTAACTATAGTCACCATGCTGTACATTTGATCCCCAAAACTTATTCATCTTATAATTGAAAGTTTGTACCCTTTGACCAACATCTCCCTTTTTACCCTACTCCTCAGCCCCGGCAGCCACCATTCTACTTTATTTCTATGAGTTTGATGTTTTTAGATTCCACATATGAGATCATACAGTATTTGTCTTTGTGTGAATTATTTTACTTAGCATAATGCCCTCAAAGTCCATCCATGCTGTCACAAATGGCAGGATTCCCTTCTGTTATTTTTTTTTTTGGTTTTTTTTGTGTGTGTGTGTTTTTTGCAGTATGCGGACCTCTCCCTGTTGTGGCCTCTCCTGTTGTGGAGCACAGGCTCCGGACGTGCAGGCTCAGCGGCCATGGCTCATGGGCCCAGCCGCTCCGCGGCATGCGGGATCTTCCCGGACCGGGGCACGAACCCGTTCCCCTGCATTGGCAGGCAGACTCTCAACCACTGTGCTACCAGGGAAGCCCCCCCTTCTGTTTTTTAATGGCATATATTTCTTTTCCCCCATTTCTTGCCTATTGTGAATAATGCTGCAATAAATATGAGTGCAAATTTCTCTTTGAGATCCTGTTTTCATTTCCTTTGGATATATACCCAGAAGTGGGATTGCTGGATTAAATGGTAGTTCTAGTTTTAATTTTTTGAGGGACTTCCATACTGTTTTCATAGTGGTTGCACCAATGTACATTCCCACCAACAGTGCACAAAGGTTCCCTTTTCTCTATATCCTTACCAACACTTGGTATCTCTCGTTCTCTTGATGATAGCCATTCTAACAGGTGATTCTCTCATTATGGTTTTGATTTGCATTTCCCTGATGATTAGTGATTTTGAGCACCTTTTCATGTACCTATTGGCCATTTATATGTCTTTTTTGGAAAAATATATATTAGTTCCTCTATTTTTTATTCAGATTGTTTTTTGCTATTGAGTTGTATGAGTTCTTTATATACTTTGGGTATTAACCCCTTATCAAAGATATGATTTGCAAGTATTTTCTCCCATTCCATAGGTTGCCTTTTTAGTTTGCTGATTGTTTCTTTTGCTGTGCAGAAGCCTTTTAGTTTGATGTAGTCTCAGTTATTAATTTTTGTGTTTATTGCTTGTGCTTTTGATGTCATATCAAAAAATCATTGCTACAACCAGTGTCTAGGAGCTTTCCCCTTATGTTTCCTTCTAGCAGTTGTATGGCTTCAGGTATTACGTTTAGGTCTTTAATCCATTTCAAGCTAATTTTTGTGAGTGGTGTAAGATAAGGGTCCAGTTTTATCCTTTTGCATGTGGTTATCTAGTTTTCTCAAAACAGTTTATTGAAGGGACTGTCCTTTTCCCATTGAGTATTCTTGGGCTCCCTTGTCAAATATTAGTCGACCATATATGTGAGAGTTTTTATGGGCTTTCGATTCTGTTTCATTGGACTTGTGTCTGTTTTTATACCATTACCATACTGTTTTGATTACTATAACTTTATATTATAGTGTGAAACAAAGAATGGTTATGCCTCAAGATTTGTTCTTCTCAGGATTGCTTTGACTAGTTGAGGTCTTTTGTGGTTCCATGCAAATTTTAGTATTTTTATTTCAATTTCTGTGAAAAATGCCATTGCAATTTTGATAGGGATTGCATTGACTCTATAAATGGCTTTGGGTAGTATGGACAAATTAATATTAATAATAGTAATTCTTCTGATTAATGAACACAGGACATTTTTCCACTTATTTTTCTTCAATTTCTTTCATCAATGTCTTATAGTGTTTCATGTATAGCTCATCAACTTCCTTGGTGAAATTTATTCCTAAGTATTTTGTTTTCGATGCTATAGTAAACAGGATGTTCTCTTTATTTTTCAGATAGTTCATTGTTAGTGTGTAGAAATGCAGCTGATTTTTGTGTGTTGGTTTTGTATCCTGTAACTTTACTGAATTTGTTTATTAGGTGTAACAGTGTTTTTGGTAGAGTCTTTAGGATGTTCTATATACAAGATTATGTCATCATCAAACACACAATTTAACTTCTTCCTTTCCAACTTGGATGCCTTTTGTTTCTTTTTCTTGCCTAACTGCTCTGTCTAGGATTTCCAGTACTATGCTGAATTGGAGTGGTGAGAGTGGGCACCTTTGTCTTGTTCTTGATCTTGGAGGAAAAGCTTTCAACTTTTCACCACTGAGTATGAATACCTGTGAGTTTGTCATATATGGCCTTTATAATGTTGAAGTATATTTCTTCTATACTCAATTTATTAAGAGTGTTTATCATAAAAGTATGTAGAATTTTGTCAAGTACTTTTTCTGTATCTATTAAGATGATCATATGATTTTTGTCTTTCATTCCTTTAACGTAGTGTATTATATTTATTGATTTGCATATGTTGAAACATCCTTGCAACCTAGGATTATTCATCTTTTTGATTATAGCTATCCTAGTGGCTGTGAAGTAGTATCTCATTGTGGTTTTGATTTGCATTTCTCTAATAACTAATGATCTTGGGAATCTTTTAATGTGCTTTCTGGCCATTTATATATCTTCTTTGGTGAAATGTCTTTTCAAATCATTTGCCTATTTTTTAGTTGTGAGGCATACATGTTTGAAGAAAAATAAAAGTTAAATGTGATAAGGAATGAGTGGGGGCATGAATTTTAAAAAAGCTTGTGAGACCTAAGTGAAGTAAAAGAAGGGGGTCATGCAAAGATTTTAGGGAAGTAAAGGCAGAGGGATCAGCAAGGGCTATGGAGAAAATAAAACATGGTAATTGGATAGGGAATGACTGGAAAGAGGAGCCACACCAAATAGGGTAGTCTCTGAAGCCTCTTTGAGGGGTGTCGTTTAAGCAAAACCCTGCCAGCCATCTTCAATTCCATCTTCCCCTTCATCCCTCTTACACAGTCACTTGACAAGTCCTAGTGATACTTCACCTCAACTGACCTTTCCAATGTATAAGCTTATGATTAGGATGGAGAGGGAAAGGGGGCATGGACTGCCTTTTCTTTCTAATGGGAAAAAGGAGGGGCTTCCCTGGTGGCGCAGTGGTTGAAAGTCTGCCTGCCGATGCAGGGGACACAGATTCGTTCCCCGGTCCGGGAAGATCCCACATGCCACGGGGCGGCTGGGCCCGTGAGCCATGGCCGCTGAGCCTGCGCATCCGGAGCCTGTGCTCCGCAACAGGAGAGGCCACAACAGTGAGAGGCCCGTGTACCGCAAAAAAAAAAAAAAAAAAAAAAGAAAATTCTTACAAGTGGTAACCTGATACAACGGTCAAAATACAAGGAATAAGCTAGGTAAATTGATAATAATTCGGGATTTTTTTTGTTCTGAGACAGTAAAATCTTCGTTCTTTTTTAAAAAATTAAATATTGAACTGTAAGCCCGAAAAGAGGAGTTACCAGTGCCTCAAAGTAGGTCAGATAACCATTTGCCAACAGGTACTATTGGTTCAGGACCAAGGACAGCATTCACAGTTTTTCTGCCCCCTCCTCTTCATTTTATTTATGTCACACTTGCACACATCCATCAATTTCTTTACGTCCCTACTGCCAGTACTCCAACAATGCCAGAATTCCCCATTCCTGTAGTGCTCTCCATTCTACTGAAGTTCATCCCATGAAAGAGATGCCTTTATTTATGTACTTTCTTCCCCTTCAATACGTCTCTTTTTTTTCAATTGTGGTAAAATATACACAACATAAATTTACTATTTAGCCATTTGTAAGTATATAGCTCAGTGACATTAAGTACATTCGCATTGTTGTGCAACTCTTACCATCATCCATCTAGAACTTCATTATCTCCTCAAACTGAAACTCTGTACCCATTAAATAGTAACTCCCCATCTCCTCCTCCCCTCCACCCCTAGCAACCACCATTCTACTTCCTGTCTCCTCCCTGCATCCCACCACCACTTTTTTAAAAAATAAACTTATTTATTTAATTTTTGGCTCTGTTGGGGCTTTGTTGCTGCGCATGAGCTTTCTCTAGTTGCAGCGAGCGGAGGCTACTCTTCGTTGCAGCGCGTGGGCTTCTCATTGCGGCGGCTTCTCTTGTTGCAGAGCACGGGCTCTAGGTGCGCGGGCTTCAGCAGTTATGGCACGTGGGCTCAGTAGTTGTGGCTCATGGGCTGTAGAGCACAGGCTCAGTAGTTGTGGTGCATGGGCTTAGCTGCTCCGTGGCATGTGGGATCTTCCTGGACCAGGGATCAAACCCGTGTCCCCGGAATTGGCAGGCGGATTCTTAACCACTGCGCCACCAGGAAAGTCCCCAACACCACTATTTATTTAGTCTGCTGATTGCCACAGAATGGTTCATTGATAGCATAAGCGTCACATCTAGGAAATATAAATGCAAATTCTTGGACCCCTGACCTACTGAACCAGAAACTCTCAAGTGGGAGCCAGCTATTTGCATTTTAACAAGTCCTTCAGGTGATCCTAATGCCCATTTCCTGCAGGAGTTTTCTGCAATGGCTTAACTATTGGCCTAGGGAAGCTGGGCTGTTGGATATAAAATAAGAGTTGGTTTGAGGTTCAGACCATGCAATGCACCTCATGCATTGAGGTTCAAAATGCATTTTAAAGAAGTCCCGTGGCATGATTTGCCCCATGGCTCCCAAATATTGATGTACATTATAATCACCTAGAAAGCTTGTTTAAGAACATATAGATTTCTTGCATTCACATCAGCATTTCTAAATCAAAATATCTGGGGTGGGGCCCAAGAATTGGTACTTAAGCTACCCAGGTGATTCTTATGTGTTTGTTGGCAACATGCAGGATAGACAGACACAGGTAAGTCTTGAAGTCAGAAAGTAATTTAGGGATTATGGAAATACTATAGAAGGCAGAGGCAGAGGGGCTGGGGCCAAAGAACAGAAGGATAGGAAGATAAAATCTGTTGTGAGGATATAGTGGGTAGGATTTGGCAACTTAATGTTGATTGACAAATCATTCAGTCTTTTTTTTTTTAAAGGTTAATGCTTTAATGATTCAGAAGGATCTGGTACTTTCATTTCTATGTATTCTCCTATACTTTGAAGTAACTGTATCCAGAAGAGAGTTACACTGCCAGGCAACAGGCTACAAAATAATTGACCCTTGAACAGTGCTGACCCCCCCAGGGGCAGTTGAAAACCCATGTATAGCTTTTGACTCCTCAAAACATTTTACTAATAGCCTACTGTTGATTGGAAGCCTTATTGATAACATACACAGTTGATGAACACCTATTTTGTATGTTATATGTGTTATATACTAAATTCTTACAATAAAGTAAACTAGAGAAAAGAAAATAATAAGGGAGAGAAAATACATTTACAGTACTGTACTATATTTATCAATACCATAAGTTTAGGTCATCTGTTTACAAGATGAATCATCTGCCTGTATCTACATCAATATTATCTTATATAATACAAACCACTGTATATCTTATACATATTACTAACACTAGACATCAAAAATGAAAAGATAATGTGAAAAGGAAATCCATGTTTATTTTCAGGTATAACGATTCATGCATTGATAATGAAGCAGCAGCAATATCATTGCTTTATCGTGTAGTCTAGTGCAATCAATGCAAATGCTTCATGGTAGCCTAGGCTATACACTAAATGAATGAATCAATATAAAAATTTTATGGCATACAGTCATATTCAGAGTACAGTATTGGAAACATTGTTACATTTAAAGAAACACCTGTGATGATTGGCTGATATGCAGTTTCTCTAATTACAAGAGAGAGGCATACCATATGGTAATGTAATTCTTTGAAAGCAAAGTTATAAAACAGTAAGAAGACTAATACATGATTAATTTAATATTCAATATCACTCACCTTATGCCTATGAAGGATGGACTAATCTACATAGTTTTATTCATTCATGACATACCTAAATTTCTCTTAATGTTTTGAGATTTCTAGGCTACAAAAAAGTAGCCTAGAAAGTTTTTTGCAAATTGTTGCAAATTTAAAAAAAAAATTCCAATATTTAAAAAAAATCCACGTATAAGTGGACCTGTGCAGTTCAAACCCATGTTGTTCAAGGGTCAACTATACTTTCAGTCCAAGTGCCACATAGGGAAATGAACAGTAGATGGCACTTTTGTGCTATGCCTGAATTCTCCACTTTGAAGGGAAGTAACCTCGGAATGACTCGTGCTAAAACAGAAACAACCCTTTGTAGTGTTCAAGTGGATAAATTCAATTTCTGATTTGAAGGGGATCTGGAAAAGGAGGGCTAATTAAAGAGTCAGTTTTACCCGACCTTTGTACCTGGCCTCCAATGACACCTTAGATTTTTAAATATTGTGACTCCCATCCAGATTAATAAATTTGCAATTTGAGGTGGTCCCAAATAATTACTGTAGCAAGTAGAATTACATGAACTGAAGCAGGCTTAGGGTTAGAAAAAAAATCCCGAACTTGGGCCACATTTCCAAATATCCACCTCTGAGCTTTTGCTGTTTGCAAAGGTTAGGAAGAGCAAAAAGAAAGAAAATCAAATATGGAAGAGAATCATGGGAGGGGCATTTGGGAGTAATAAATGAGGACAGTGGAATGGAAATAAAGGTGTTACACTTTTTTCTTTTGTAAAACTTGTAAACTGGTAAAGCATTAGGTAGGATACAGAATTTTACATTTATCATACCCTTGCAAGCACAAAAAAGGCATCATGACTTAGTGATTAAGAGGTGGAGTCTGGAAGTGCCCACTAGAATCTAAAGTTCTGCCACTTCCTTAGCTGCGTACCCTTTTATTTTGTATCTATATGAGATGATGGATGTTCACTAAACCTACTGTGATAATCATTTCATGATGTATGAAAGTCAACTCATTATGTTGTATACCTTAAACTTATACAGTGCTGTAATTCAGTTATATCTCAACAAAACTGGAAGAACATCATCTCAAACAGAAACTCCACACCCGTTAAGCAATAACTCTCCATTTTTATCCCCATCCCCTGGTAACCTCCATTCCACTATCTCTCTCTATGAATCCATGTATTTGAGGTACCTCATATAGGTGGAATCATACAATATATGTTCCTCTATGTCTGGCTTATTCACTTAGCTTAACGTTTTAAGGTTCACCCATGTTATAACATGTATCAAAATTTCTTTTTATGACTGAATAACAGTCCATTTTATGTAGGTATCACATTTTGTTTATTGATTCACGTGTTGGATACGTGAATTATTTCCACTTATTGGTTATTGTGAGTAATGCTGCTACGAATATTGGTGTACAAGTATCTGTTCCAGTCCCTGTTTTTAATACATTTGGGTATATACCTAGGAGTTAACTTTTTGAGGAACTGCCAAACTGTTTCCCCAGTGCTATATCCTTTTACATTCCCACCAGCATCCAGCATTATTTTTAAATATATTGCTCTTTTTTTAAAAAAAAAAAAAAGTCAAACCTAGACTGGGAATAAGTAGCAAAGCTTAGAGTCCTGCCACAGTTTGCTGATAAATTGCTGGTATCAACAATCTGGACACATCACCTCCTAAACTAGAGCAATGTTTCCCAATGTACACAGCTGAGACTCCCATGGCAATCACCTAAGGGGCTTATTACATCTATAGGGTCCTCGATCCCAACCCCTATATGCTGATTCAACATTTTGGGGAATGAGGTCCCCTAAATCAGCTGTCCCCAACTTTTTTGGCACCAGGGACCGGTTTTGTGGAAGACAATTTTTCCACGGGGGGTGAGTGTGTGTATGTGTGGCAGGGGAGGTGGGGGGAAGGTCCAGGCGGTAATGCGAGCGAGGGAGCGACGGGGGGGCGGCAGATGAAACTTTGCTGGCTCGCCCGCCACTCACCTCCTGCTGTATGGCCAGGTTCCTAACAGGCCGCGGACCTGCAGCGGTCCGCGGCCCAGAAGTTGGGGACCCCTGCCCTAAATCATCATTATTCATGTTAAAATATGAGACTCAGAAACCTAGATTGTTGAGTTCTTAAAGGCCGGGAAAATACCTCAGTCACCTTTGTACTCCTCAGAGCCAAATATACAGGAGATATTCGACAAACATATACTTGAACTAATGTTGCAGTCTAAAGCTATTTCCTACTTGCTTGATTGCTATGTATAGTACTCATTAAAACTAAATTCTATCACTAGACAACTAGTTAATCTGTAATTTTGGTGTATAGTTTATCTTTCATTTGCATAGAATGTGTATCTTACCAGCTGTGGTCTATTATGCCATCTTATGCTGCCAAGAATCTTCTGTATATAATTTTCAGCTGAGTCCTTCAAGCTTTGAGGCAGGGTAAAAAAGGGTATGGACTTGGAACTGGAAGAGCTGTGTGTGATCGTTGATAATTAAATTAAAATAAGAATCAAGTTTATAATTTGTAAAGGTTGGTAACATTTTGTAACTCTATTAACTTCATAGTGTTGCTGAAGCTCAATGATATTCTGTGCAAGAAAGCCTACTGTAGCAAAGGCTATTGTTACTATTGCCCAATAATTTAAACAAAACAATATGTTCCTTTCTACGTCTTCCTAAAAAGTTTAAATATGCTGCTGTATCAATTTGCTGCTCTAAAGCATATGCAAATGAGATTGGAATAGAAAACGCACAGCAGAAAAACATTAAGTGGATTCACAACATTAATTCATTCATCACGTTTATACAGTATTTACAACAAGCCAGGCATTGTGTGAAAACTTGTGATTAAATAAATTCAAGCCTGTCCTCCAGAGGTTTAGTTCCTTTGGGTATATTAATTAATAGCAAGCGGCCCCATTTCGCATCAAACTCTCTTGTGCGTCATAAGCTGTCTGGGACCAGCTTGAAATTCGCGCGGGCTGTCTCTTTAACGTGTAATAGAACTCTGATTGCATCGATCACAGGCTCATTACCCTCTCCCACCCATCGGTCTCTTTTCTATCCCGGTTACTACCCTCCTACTTGTGTCAAGTCGTGGGGAGCGCAGGTGTTAGTAAAAGTTGGCTTTGATGTGTGCCGGCACCTGACCCCGGGGCTTCCCGCTTGCTAGGTGGCGGAGGCCAGGCTCTCTACGGCGCGGGCGGAGCCTCGGGGCTCGGCTGGCCATGCCTGGAGCGCGGGGTTTGAGTGGGCCGTTGTTGTAGTGACCGCGAGGCGCTGCCGCTCCGGGCAGACTGTTCCGGGCGCCGCAAGGTCCCCCTTCCTACCTCGCCCCCTCCCTTTCCCCGATTCCCCACACGGGCAGGGGGCAGGAGCCAGGAGCCAACCGTTCCCCCCATGGCCTCCGCCCCGGTAAGGACGGGCTGGGGTGCGCCTCCCCGGAGCCGGTCCCGCCGGCTGGGGAGCCAGGTCGGGGCCGCGCCCGCACCTGGCGGGAGATGGAGGCAGACGTCCTCAGTTGGGTCCCGAGCCGCTAGCTCCTCGCCCCTCGCTCCGGGGCGCCGGTGACTCGTCCTCTGCCACTGGGACACCGGGAGCGCAGAGCCCTGGCCGAGCTCCCGGGCACTCCTCCCCGAGTCCCGGAGTTCCGACAGCCACGGCAGCTCCATGGACCCCAGAATTCTCTGAGGGTTTCCGTGGAGAGCCTGCGTCAGAATCACCTGGGAAGTTTTTGAAAAGTACCGAAGCCCGGGTCCCGCCTCGCACCTGTGACTGCGTGCCAGCGGGCGGGGTCCCGGAACGTGCATTTAAATGGAGCTGCCCAGGTGGTCCCTCGCGTGCGCTCGGTTCTGGGAAGCGCGAGTGGAGGATTCGGCCGGCTCTGCTGGGGAAGTTGGCGCTCGGCGTCCCCCTGTAGCGGTGGCCGCGTGTGCTCGCGCGGGGCGCTCCTGCTCTGCACACCCACCTTCGATGCGGCCGTTCCCGGGCCGGCCTCCGGGGGAGGGGACAGCGTTGATGCCCGACCCCCCCAAATTCGAGGTCAGCATCTGCTTTCAAAACTTGACAACTTTCCTTCCCAGGAGGACCCCGTTCTGCAGCGCTATTTTAAGGGCCACAAAGCGGCGATCACCTCCGCGGACTTTAGTCCCGACGGCAAACAACTTGGTAAGTTTTCTTTTTTTCTTTTTGTAATGAGACGCTCAACCGGTCAGAACCCTTGCCTCCTGTCCACGCCGGGCCCCCGCGAGAACCACTGAGGACGTATGGGTGGAGGTGGTGTTGAAAGCGGCCGAGATGCATTCGGAGCCAGAGTGGGCCCGAGCTGGGGCCACCTTGGTCAGCCCGGCCCACAGCCCGGCCCCGCAGGGTCGCCTGTAGGCTTGGGCCTGGCCGACGACTTTCGCGAACTAACCACCAGGAGGAGTAAGTGGGAAGGGGCGGAGTTTGTCCTCGGCCCCGGGAGGGAGGGGTGTTGGCTGGAGAGTTTGTGAAAAGTTGTGAGACCAGCAGGAGGAAGTGGGGAGAGAGGCGTTGGGGCTGTTCCGGAGGCCGAGCACGGGGTGGTCTTAAGTGACCCCCGGGGAGCCCCCGCGGCTGGAAAGGAGCCGAGCGCCTGCTTGAAAGGAGGAACCTGCTGGGAAGTTCGCTTCTACCTGAGCCCGGAATTCCAGCGTCGGGTCCCGCAGCCCTTCCCCTGCGTGGTGGCTCTGGTGGCCGCGTCCGCGCCCCAGCAATGAGGATCCGGATGGCCGTGAGGTGGACGTGGGCAGGCAAAAGCTGCCTGCTGCTGGCGCTTTTAACAGTGGCCTATCTCCTGGTGGAACTCTCCGTCTCCACTCTCCATGCCTCCCCAGGAGCCGGCCTTACCAGGGAGCGGGGCCCAAGACAGCTCTCAGACTCCGGGAAGAAAGCAGTGGATTTGTCTCGACCGCTTTATGAGAAGCCCCCTGCAGATTCCCATGCACTTGGGGAGTGGGGGAAGGCCAGCACACTCCAGCTCAAGGAGGGTGAACTGAAGCAGCAAGAAGAACTCATTGAGAGATATGCCATTAATATTTACCTCAGTGACAGGATTTCCCTGCACCGCCACATAGAGGATAAAAGAATGTATGAGTGTAAATCCAAGAAATTTAACTATAGGAGACTTCCCACCACTTCTGTTATCGTTGCTTTCTATAATGAAGCCTGGTCGACTTTGCTCCGCACCATCCACAGTGTTTTAGAAACTTCTCCTGCAGTCCTTTTGAAGGAGATCATCTTAGTCGATGACTTGAGCGACAGAGTTTATTTGAAGACACAACTTGAAACTTATATCAGCAATCTCGATAGAGTCCGCTTGATTAGAACAAATAAGCGGGAGGGGCTGGTTAGGGCCCGTCTGATTGGGGCCACTTTTGCCACTGGGGATGTCCTCACTTTCCTGGATTGTCACTGTGAGTGTAATACTGGTTGGCTGGAGCCACTTTTGGAAAGGATTGCTAAAGATGAAACAGCAATTGTTTGTCCTGTTATAGACACCATTGATTGGAATACTTTTGAATTCTATATGCAGACTGGGGAGCCCATGATTGGTGGGTTTGACTGGCGTCTAACGTTCCAGTGGCATTCTGTCCCCAAACATGAAAGGGAGAGGAGGAAATCGAGAATTGACCCAATCAGATCACCCACCATGGCTGGAGGACTGTTTGCTGTCAGCAAAAAATATTTTCAGTACCTTGGAACTTATGACACTGGGATGGAAGTGTGGGGAGGTGAAAATCTGGAGCTGTCTTTTAGGGTGTGGCAGTGTGGAGGTAAACTGGAGATCCACCCCTGTTCTCACGTGGGCCACGTTTTCCCCAAGCGGGCGCCATATGCTCGGCCCAATTTCCTGCAGAATACTGCTCGGGCAGCGGAAGTGTGGATGGACGGGTACAAAGAGCATTTCTACAATCGAAACCCTCCAGCAAGGAAAGAAGCTTATGGCGATATTTCTGAAAGAAAGTTACTACGAGAACGGCTGAGGTGCAAGAGCTTTGACTGGTATTTGAAAAATGTGTTTTCTAATTTACATGTTCCAGAGGATAGGCCAGGCTGGCACGGAGCTATTCGCAGTATTGGGATCTCTTCTGAATGTTTAGATTATAATTCTCCTGACAACAACCCCACAGGTGCTAACCTTTCACTGTTTGGATGCCACGGTCAAGGAGGCAATCAATTCTTTGAATATACTTCGAACAAAGAAATAAGGTTTAATTCAGTGACAGAGTTATGTGCAGAGGTTCCTGAGCAAAAAAGTCATGTGGGAATGCAAAATTGTCCCAGAGATGGGTTTCCTGTTCCAGCAAACATTATTTGGTATTTTAAAGAAGATGGAACCATTTTTCATCCCCACTCAGGACTGTGTCTTAGTGCTTACCGGACACCTGAGGGCCGACCTGATGTTCAAATGAGAACTTGTGATGCTCTAGATAAAAATCAAATCTGGAAGTTTGAGAAGTAGAAGAGCATAACAGCACTTTCTCGTCCTGAGCTGACGATAGCTTGAGCAAAGTCAAAGAGCCTTCAGAGAGCCTCAGTGAAGATTAAGTTTATCAGCATTCACCCAGTGGTCATCTGCAAGAGCTCTGTAAAAGCTGTGGATCATTTTGGTAAAAACACTGAAACTGGGTACACAGAGAGCTGCTGTTTAATATTTCAAAGTGCCTTACTTATGGGTTTTATTTAAGAGCTTTGTCAATATGGTCTCTTCTTAATGAATTTGACTTGAGATACACAAAACATTTAAGTGCCAGACTTAACGTTAAAGAACGTAAAAGTCCATGCAAAACGAGGGATGATTTATTTTGATGGGTAAGTTCACTGCACATCCCATCAAAAAAAACCAAAAAAACAACTCAGAAATGTGCAGTTTGAGCTATTGCTATTTTTATTGTACATAGAATTTGAATTTCCTTTAGCCAGCACATTAAATTTTAGGTTTTGTTTATTTTTTTAATTCTAATTTTCCTTTACTCAAATAGAAATCAAGGAAAGTTAATCTTAAGGAGAAGGACCTGGTTTAGACATATGTGTCATTAGATGTGAATTTGAATGTAAGTTTGGAGGTCTTTTTAACATACAGACATCTCAGAAAAATATACCCATATCTGAATGAAATGAGAGATATTTACATTCCAGACTGCAAACTTGAGCTATTGGACTTAACTGACCTATACTGATACCTCACATCACTCTGATTTTGTAAGCTGTCCTCTCTGTGAACTTGTTTGTGTGTGTAGGGCATTTTCTGATTGCACTTCCTTAAGTTATGAATGTATTGGAGAGGGACTCATTCAGAATACTGTGCTTCTCCTTGTTAATGCTTAATCACTTAAAGTAAATGCTTAATCACTTAAAATTAACACAACAGAGGACAGCTGCATTTGCTGAAATGTGTGAAACTGAAAGTGGGCCCACATCTACAAAGGCTGTGGAACTCTCCTACAGACTTCTTGTTGATTAGGACTTTTAAGGATCAATTTTAAGAAAACAAGGGGAAAAGATAGCCTTGGCAATGGTGGATGCTGCCTTCCAGGTTGTTTTCTGCACCTAACCCTGAGCCTGGTGCTTAGGCAGCTGTCAGTAGTTGTGGGTGAATGACTGACTGAATGAATGGCTCAGCCGATGATTGTGACTTTGGTCAAGTCATTTGATTGACTTAGTTTGGGCCTCAGTTTCTCATCTGTAAAATGTGGGTGCTGGAGCAGGTCTTGAAGATCTCTCCAGCTCTGAAATGTTATGCTTGTACATTCAGTCACTGTGCAATCTTTACAACACCTTTATTTCCTCCCTGCTAACGTAGGTAATGTTGTTGTGCAACGTTCAGTCCAGTTATGAAGCTGGAAAAAAAGAAATGGTTTTAAAAATTAAGTGAGCTGAGCTCAACTGAAGTGGTTTATTTTGGATTGAATGGAGAGTTGTGGTCAGTGTTTGTATTCATTTTATTTTGACAATTGCTGAACCAATTTTTGTTTTTATCTTTAATCTTTCAAACTCTAAAAGTTATCTTTTGGGTTAAGAATATGAATATTTTCCAAACTAAATTATGCAAGAAGTAAACATACTTAAAAAAATTATTTTTACTGGTTTTATTCCAATGTTGTATCCAGAATTCAATCATAGGCTGAATTCAGAATTAAATCTTAATTAGTTCATTGTGTTCTAGATTTGTGAAAAATGCATGCTCCATAAAGCATCAGTCCACAGTACTCGGAAGTTGTTTTCAGTGTCTACTTGATGACTTGGAGAGTAGGAACTTTGCAAAATCTAAATTTAAGAAAAGTTTGTAGGATAACCATTTCAAAAAGTAAAATTGCTATGTATGTTGAATATTTTGTTTCTCTTTTGTTTCTTAAAATAAAAATGTGTTAATAACTTTCTGTATGTTATGCAGCAAAGAATTGTCCAGATTCCATGTGCAGTGTGCATGGCCCTGGGTACAATTTAGGAGGGTTTGTAATCTGCTCTGATGTGGTTAATTGGCAGCAGATATGCTCCTAAACCCATATGCACCCTCACCCCTTGCTCAGTCTGCCTTTTCGTCTTTAAAATCACCCTTTCTCTTTTTATTTATTTTTGTTGTTCTTCTTAGCCCCCTATCAAATGGAAAACTAAGATTGACATATTCTAAATGTACCTACTGGAATTATTTTTATTCTAGAATCTTGCTGCTCCCATCGAAAAAAAAGGGAGCATTGAAAAGTAAAGCGCTTAATTCTTTATTTACCTTTTGCCTAAATTGCAGGGTGTGACCTGTTAATCTTTTTGGAAGAAATTTTAGGCTAGTGTTTTATTTATATCAGTAATTTGGAATCAGTGGGCTGTTCATTCCTCACAGTAATGTAGGTAACGGAAGAATGAGACCCAATTTTCATATATAGGCATTTCCAATTTAATTCCTAAAATACACTGTAAAACTACAAAGTATATTTTGATTGCCTACTTCTAATTTATTGGTACCAAAGCTCTCTTTTGCAGTAGATAATTAAGAGTTGATCTTTTAATTTATATGCTTAAAAACAGTTTTATAAAAAATTTGGTAGACAAGAAGTTTCAACTTTAAATGGTCACTATGTTATTTAGTGTTCAGTTCTATGAATATGTTGAGTAAATAGTCATTTTTAGCAGCCATTTAAAAAAATGATAATCTGGTCATCTACAGGATCTCTATAACTCAGAATAACTTGTTTGTAAACGAAAATTTGTCTGTGCACCCAGTAGTAGGCTCCTGAGTATTCATTAATTGTTGGCAAATCTCACTTTTCTAGGTTGATGATAGGAGGTTATTTTTCAGTTGTGTAATTTTAGTTGGTTTAGGGTCTCAATTTTAATTAATAAAATACTTAGTTTTGACTTTTTTGTCCTTTTCTATTGATGTTTTAATAATGTTTTAAAATGAGCACAAGGAATGTTGAGGTTCAGATTAATCTCTTTTGAACGATGAATTTTTTTGTGTGTGATGAGCGGTTTCCATCCTTTTTTCCTTTTGTTAATGGTATTTGCAATATTGATTAAGACATATAAAATAAAATGTGTGCCTAATTATTTTTGCAAATGGATTCTGATGATTTTAGTCCCTGGGGTCACTCTTCCTGTGTACACATTTATTGATGGTAATAGAAGTAAGTTAGCTTGTAATTATTTTACTTATTTGACAATGCAGGCAGTAGAATATTTTAAAAAGTTGAATTTCATGTATTATCTTGCAAAGTGTCATTAACCAGCAAGTATTCTGAAGTGGTGTTAACACTACTCGTGCATTAACTACTCATAAACAAACTGGAAATGATCGGAGATCTCTGGGACAAATTGGGGACACTATAGAAGGAGGCAAGTGGGTACGTGGGCACCTTAGCACAAATTTCAGAACCCTGGGCCGAAAAGAAATGTCTGTCCTGTAAACTGCATAGCTTCCCATTTCCCTCAACCTTCTCTCTGCATCACCCTGTCCCTAAGTGCAATTCCTGTCCACCAGTAGCATCTCTGTCCCTCTTTTAGTGATTCCCTCCAAACACCCTCCACCCCTGCCTCTCCCTGGCCTGAAACACTGCCTGAGCATCACCAGCCCAAGGACTCCGCTTTGTATATCAGATGTCTTATAGCCACGTTTAGGGTATGTGTAGTCAAGCTAAACATATTTTCACTGATCTTTTTTTTTTATGTACAGTTTAAAACGTTACTATAAATATATGTTATGATCTTCCTAATAATGAGTAATATAATCTTGCTAGTAAGTTTCTAAGTGACTGCAACCCTATGCAGATCATTTCATCTCTCTGTGTTTCAGTTTCATGAACGTTAGAAAACACTGGAAAATCCGTAGAGACAATATTAGTGGCTGCCAGGGCCTGGGGGAGGCAGGAATAGAGAATGATTGCTAATGAGGATGGGTTTTTTTGGAGGGTGTGGTGATGGTGATGAGAATGTTCTGGAATTAGTGACAGTGGTTGTACAACTTTGGGCAAAACACTGAATTGTACACTTTAAAAGGGTGAATTTGTGGTATGTGAATTGTATCTCAATTAAAAAAAAGTTCAGGGGAGAAAAAGAGGCTGGAGAATTTCATGTGTCTCAGAAAAGATTGCTCTTTTCTCTGTCCCTCTGTGCATACTAGACTTTAAAACAGGCCAGCAGTATTTATTGTTGATACTTGAGTCATGCTGTAATTCAGCAGAATTAAGGAAGTTAGATAAATATGTGAATCTCCGAGCTTCGTATGAGGGTGCAGGTGGAAACCAGTTTGTATTGGAGTTTTTTCTTAAGATTTCAAAAAAACCTCAATCCTTTTGAACAGGAGGTAGAGATTATTATAAAAGGTGAAACGAGTTCCCAGAGTATATAATTGTCTGTGGCAGAACTGAAGACTAGAGAACTCCTTCTAACTTGCTAGTTAGTAGTCAGATACTACTTTTCCTTTTGTGCCCAACTTGATCATTTCCCAGGCTGGCTGGGAAGGGATGTCTGCTGCAGGCCAGCAGTGTCCTCAGCTGTCTGATCATCATTCTAACCCATTTATTTACACTTATCTAATCCTCTTCATAAAAGGAATAGGAGGTACTCTATTTACTTAGTACTCTTTTTTTTTTTCTTTAAAGTTAATTCTGCTATGTGTCAGGTGCTGTCTTATGCTTGGGTGTACATACAGAGATGTACAAAACAGGTGTGCTTCTTATGATGGTAGGAAGAATTCACAGTCCAGTGATAGAGACAGATATTAACAAGTAAACATACAAATCATGTGCAGATACAACTTCAAACTGGAAAACAACCAAATGCTGTGAAGAAAAGGAACAGGTTTCTTTGAGGGATGAAAACTGGGGCAAAGTACTTAAGTTTATGGGGTCAAAGAACACTTCTCTGTGGAAGTTAGATTTAGCTCAAGACCTGAAGGAGGAGCTAGCTAGGCAAAGACTAGAGACAGAATAGAATAAGCAAAAATCAAGGGTGGGAAAGAGCTTGTCCTTGATCAAGGAAATAAAAGGCCAGAATGGGTAGAGCCTGTAAACAAAGGAAGAAAGAGAGCTTTAGGAGGTGAAATTGCAGGGGGAGGCCGAGGCAGCTTGAGTTGTCTTTGGAGGCTATAGTGGGTTAAACGGCGACCCCCCAAAAGATATGTCCATGTCCTAATCCCTGGAACTTGTAAATGTGACTTTATTTGAAAGAAAAGTTCTTTGCAGATGTAATCAAGGATCTTGAGCAGGGATCCTCCTGAACTATCTGGGTGGGCCCTAAAATGAGACATACAGAGGAGATAAGAGGAGGAGGCCACATGAAGTCAGAGATCGGAATGATAGAGCCACTGGCCAAGGAGCTCCTGGAGGCGCCAGAAGCTGGAAAAGGCAAGGAATGAAATCTCTAGAGCCTTTAGAGGGAGTGTGATCCTGCCAACACCTTGATTTTGGACTTCTGGCCTCCAGAACCGTGAGAGAATAAATTTCTGTTGCTTTAAGCCTCCAAGCTTTTGGTAATTTGTTATGGCAGCCACAGGAAACTAAGAGGGCATGTTTTAGGCTTTTGTTCTGAGAGTCATGGAAATTTGTTGAAGGATTTTAAATGAGGGAATGATACAATATGATTTATACCTCAAAAAGATCACTCTGGTTACTACGTGGA
Organism: Lagenorhynchus albirostris; assembly: GCF_949774975.1. Classification (NCBI taxonomy): domain Eukaryota; kingdom Metazoa; phylum Chordata; class Mammalia; order Artiodactyla; family Delphinidae; genus Lagenorhynchus; species Lagenorhynchus albirostris. The sequence goes on from NC_083105.1 coordinate 30,783,942, forward strand.
GATTGAACCACTGTGAGTAGAGAAATCAATTAGGAGCTATTATATCAGCAGGAGATGATGGTGGTTCAGACTAGGATGGTGGTCTTCAAACTCGGTGATAGCCTGGGAAAGAGAAATTTGGGAGTTACTAGCATACAAATGGTATTTAAAGTCATGGGAATAGATGAGGTCACCTGGGAAAAACATAGAACAATGAGGGCAAATGGTCCATTTCTGAGTCCTAAGGCTCTCCAACCTTTGGATCAGAAGAGGAAATGACAAAAGAATCAAAGAAGGAATAGTCGGAAAAATAGGAGGGGAACCCATTATAGTAAGGTATTATGAAAGCCAAGGTGTAGATAGAGTGGAGTAAAAATGTAGAAGAGAGAGAAGAAGATATTAAATAGTCATTAGAAAGAGTGGGGAAGGGAACTGTTATAGAATTGAGCACCACTGGGTAGTGTGGAAGATCTGTGTGCAATTAGCGATCATGAATTTATAGTATTTCCAGTCTTCCTGGGAGTGTGTCTAGCAATTCTCACTGGCACAGATATAGTCTCAGAAAAGGCAGAGCGACTGGGATTTTGCCAGGGGAATTTAAAGGAAGGAGGAAAAGTCAAAGGATTGAATATATGTGTAAGAAGGGGTTTATAATTTGGATAAGGAGAGAAGTGAGGATTATAAATCAGATAGTGAAATGAAGATAGTGATAGAGAGCCTCAGTGGAGAACATAGGTCAATGGATTGGAGTTCTGGATGACTTAGAAGCTCATCCAGAAAAGAAGCTATAAGAAAAGCATGTTATCAAAGGGTAGTGGGTTTCATTTAGCAATCAGGGAAGTGTTGGTTCTGCTGGCGACAAAGTCCAGGGTTTGACCATGAAATGGGCTGCTTAGGAAGCATGGAAGAAAAGGTCTTTGGAGAGGCCTGGTTGTCCCTTTAGTCTGAAATATTCATCACCACCTCACTCTGGTTGGCTGGCTCCTTCCTGTGCTTCATGCCTCCACTTAAAATGCCACTGATTACTCCATCTGAATAAAGTATTCTATGCCCATGAAAAATTCTCATGTGACATCCTGCTTTATCGTTCATGTCTCTTAGCACAATTTAAAGTGATATGCTTGCCTGCTAATTGACTTGTTTCCCTCTTCTCTGCTTAAATTTAAGCCTATACCAGGGCTCCCTGTTTTACAAATAAAGTAGCTCAGCACAAAGAGGCACATGGACAAGTGCTGACAAGATAATCATTGGTCTTTGCTTTGGGTGTTATCATGGCTAAAGCAGATTTTGCTGGGAGAACGGTGATAGGTGTACTGTTCACATGGCTTTGGAGAAAGATACTTTCTTCCATTAAGATCCTGTGTCTGAGATGCAATATAGATTTTAGCACTTGAAAATGCTGCCCGAGTCAAGAGCTCTCCTGCAATTTTCAGATAAGTTTGTGACCTGCCAGTATATTTGATTTTGCATTTATTGAAATGTTCATTAAAACAATGCGTCTACTGAAACCCAAAGAAGTTACGTAAATGAAATAAAGCTTCACACAAACTTAAATTAAAAAAAAAAAATTAAGCTCCCTATTCAGAGATTTTTGCCTGTATCGTTACTCAGGACTCTCCCCACCCCGCCCACCATGCCTTACATGTGGTAGGGGTGAGATATCTGTTGAATGAACTAATAATACCAGGAGTTAGAACGGAGAGAAAGACCTGAAGTGTGAAAGAGAAAATGATTGTTGCTTGAAAGGGCTGCAGGGAACTTGATGTCCCCGAGCAGAGTCAAAGTGTAAGTAGGTTAGTAAGAGGAGGGACTTTCAGAGAGGAGGATGTGTATACAAGAGGGATCATGTAGTGGGTGTTTCTCTGGCCCGTGGTAGCTTTGGGGAAGGAGAGCAGGCATGGGTACCAGGGTCAGCTAAGGGGCTATCTGGAGCATTATGGGAGAGAGTGCAGGGTAATTGATGACCAGAGAGGCTGAAGGCTTAAATTCCTGCTCATGACTGGAGGAAACAGCATGAAGCATGGTGGATTTATACTCAGTAGCCTCTTGGAAGGTGGTGGGCTCTTGGGTTTCACAGGATGAGTTGGAAGGTGATCAGAGAGGAGAGGATGGGAAAAAATGACCACCTGTGAAATACCATCCCTCTTTATGCAGACAGAGACTGGAAGTTGAGTAACTTTGCTGAGGCGGTATAGCTAGCAAGCAGCAGAGCTTGGGTGAGCCTGGCTTCCAGTCGGCCTCTGGAGACACACTCTTTTCCATTAGGGCAGTTTCCCAGAGGGGCACACTTAAGTTTATGCAGATGTTGGAAGAGTTTAAGAGCATTTTCATGTGACGTGCACAATCTGAGCTGCACTTTAGAAGCTTCCATTTAAAACGATATATTTTAACATTGATGTTGTCACCTTTTCCTCTTTTTGTGTTCAAGGTTACCCTGTCATTGATTCATTCCCTATTTAATCTGTGGGACGTTTGTAGAGTAAATGACAGTATAGGACAAGTTTACATCTCCTTTTTCTTTCTGAATAGAGGCAGAATGAAATTGTGAATTTTTAAGTTATTTTCCTCACAGTGAAACTATAATTAAAGTTTGCCAGAAATTCTTTTTCTATTCTGGTTCTTGATGGCAACCTGTGTAGCAGATTTACTTAAGTTCCTCCTACTGTTATAGTTTTAAAAATTGCTCCCAAGCGCTAAAGTAAGCTCGGGTACACACTGAGAGGCAGTAGCAGAGTGCAGTATTTCTCAGATGTCCACATATATCAGAATGGACTGAGAAAGTGATCAAAAGTTCAGATTCCTGGGTTTTACTCCAGAGAATGTAACTTACTAGAAATACACGTTTTTTCACAAGGTCCCCAAGTAATTCCAATGGGGATAATCAGTAAATCCCCAGAGCTTCTCCAAGCACTGGGTTCTTGGTTAAATGCCGCGGCTGTGGAGTCTGATAGACCCGGTTAAACACGGAGCTCTACTCCTTTCAACGTGCGTGACTCTGGGCAAGTTACTTCACCTCACCAAGCCTCATTTCCTCATCTGTAAAAAAGGGATAATAATGGTCACCTACCTCGTTGTGAGGATTATGTAAAAGGATGTTTACCAAGTTCTTAAAAGTACTCGGCCCACAGTGACAACTCGAGAAGGGTTTGTGTTAAGATTGTCACCCCTCATCGAGATACAGAATTTGAATACGTTAAATTTCTCCACATTGTCATTACTAAAGATTATTCTTAAAGCAGTCACAACTCCTTTGAGACTCTGCTTACACCAGCAAGCTAACTACTTAGTGTCAGCTAGCAAGAAAATTATTCCCTCATTCAGACAGGAATTTTAAGTCAGTGCCATCACTTAATTATACTATTACATAGTGCTTGGATTGTACAAACAATTCTGAAAGTATTAGATAGGGTATTAAAGTTTATCTAGTTACGGTTAGAATATTATCTTTTTATTGTGCAACCATCTCCCTTCTGTCTGGGTTTATGGATGTGTATGCCTGGGGATTACATTTTATTTTTCTTTTCCTAAAAATACTTATAGTTGGGCTTCCCTGGTGGCGCAGTGGTTGAGAGTCCACCTGCCGATGCAGGGGACGCAGGTTCGTGCCCCGGTCTGGGAGGATCCCACATGCCGCGGAGCGGCTGGGCCCGTGAGCCATGGCCGCTAAGCCTGTGCGTCCGGAGCCTGTGCTCCGCAACAGGAGAGGCCACAACAGTGAGAGGCCCGCGTACCGCAAAAAAAAAAAATACTTACAGTGAACTCCTTCTCTTAGATTTCCTTAGAAGATTTCCTTGTTTATATTTTCCTGAAGAAGGTGGTCCAGTGTTTCTGTTGTGAACCAAAGACCACCATGAACCTGGAAATGCAACAGAAAGTACAAAATCATGGTGCCCTCAAACTAGAGAGCTGAGTTTCATTCTGGTAGTGGGTTTTAAAGCAGAACATAATGAGGGTAGGAAATATATTGAGGGACTTCTGCAATAATTGAAAAATTCAAGAATTTCTATATGGAGGTGATTGAGTTATTAGGACTCTCTTGATTATGGAATGAAAAGGCCTAAGAGGAATATAATCCAAATTTATAAAGTTGTGAAAGATACTATATTATGAACATGGACCTTTTTAGTAAATTCTAAAATATGTACTCTTTGACCCATCAATAATTCTTTTGGGCATTTATCACAGTGTTATTTTGCATATGTCAGAAATGACACATGTACATTGCAGCATCATTTGTAAACAACCTAAATAGGGTAGACTGCTTAGATAAATTAAGGTATAGCTACACCATAGAATACTATGCAGCTATTAAAAAGACTAAGGCCAACTTCTGCCTCCAGACACGATAGTAACTGGTAACCAAACTTGCCCTCCAGCTGAAAACAACTGTAAAATGAGACAGAATATATGAGGCAACTGTTTTCGGGCATTGAGCAAACAGGGAATGTAAACCGGTGATCCTTGCAAGAAGGAAACACCTTCTTGCAACGAAGGTGAGCTCCTCCCTACTTGGCTTTCTCCCCGGGGGCACTCTTCCTGCTGCACAGCAGAGGTAGAGCAAAGCGGAGCAGAGGTCTTAGTTCTTCTGCCTGTGTCCGGGCTGAATGCGTGTGGCAGGGTTCCTGAGAAGCTGCTGCTGAGTGGGGTACGTGGCCTCAGATGTCTGTGGGGCCTGCTGCAGTTTTGGCTGAGGTGCAAGTTGAGAGAGTGTGAGGTCTAGCGGAGACCCCTTCCTGCCGGGCTGAAAGAGGAGTGGTGAGCCCAGTGACCATGCCGGGCTAGAGCGCTCCAGCTCTAGCTCAGACAAAGGGGAGATCTTGCCCAGCATCTCAGGCGAGACACCAGGGAGGCCAGGCCTTAGGCATCAGGACCACATCTGAAATAAAGGGCATGCCCGAAAACTAAATTTAAAACTGAAGTAGATTTGCTCTAATAAAGAATAAAACCAAGGCTGGCAAGATCAAAAGGAGTAAAACTGCACCCTGAACTCTAGTTAGTAGCACCGCTTTTTGCAGGGGTGTGGGTTAGTGATTCTGAAACCGTTTGCGTGCTCTAGACTTGAACAAAAATATATTGAGTGTAACGTGAGCCAGATTTTTTACTGTGGGGGAAGAGAGTTATAAATGTAAGAAGAGGGAGGGCTGGAATGTATTTGGTGCTGTTAGATGGAATTAGAGTTATCAATATGAACTCATGGTTTTTAATATCTTTATCTTCATTTCTACATATTGATAGATACAGCTTTCTATTTATATCTGCTTTCTTAGTTCTGCCTGCTGAGATTTCTATTTATACCTTATTTCTTAGTTCTGTTAGCTGTCACAGCAGTAGCAATGAGCAAACATAGTTTCCAGATCTTGGTTTCTAAATACCACTCTCTATTAAGAGGAATCGGAGCTTCTTGGGGAGAAAAGACCTATTCCAGGGCTGGAGCAGGGAAAGTACATCTTGGAACATCTTGTAATTCTAGAAGTAAGGAAGTATTCAAAATGATGGACACATATCAGAAGGACACAGAGGCCAGCTTTAAGGGGCTCTTACTAGCCAAATCTGGAACAATATGAGTCAAAATAAATAATGATAGCTTTGAATTATAACCCACTGAGTAAAATAATCTGAGTTCACACTGATACGAACAAGTATCTGAATAAGTAGATAAGTGGAGAAAAAGAGAAGATTCTTCCTTAAAGTAACAAATTAACAAATTAAACATTAGTTCATTAATTAAACATTAATTAGTAAACCATAGGAAGAATAATGGGTTGGAAAATCATTGAAGGATGCTAAAATTAGTGGGTGATGGACTTCCCTGGTGGCACAGTGGTTGAAAATCCGCCCACCAATGCAGGAGACACGGGTTCAAGCCCTGGTCCGGGAAGATCCCACATGCCGCGGAGCAACTAAGCCTGTGCGCCACAACTGCTGAAGCGCACGTGCCTAGAGCCCATGCTCCGCAACACACAAGAGAAGCCACCGCAATGAGAAGCCCACATACCGCAAAGAAGAGTAGCCCCCGGTCTCCGTGACTAGAGACAGCCCTCTCACAGCAACAAAGACCTTACGCAGCCAAAAATAAATTAATTAATTAATTAAAATTAGTGGGTGACAGTTTATTGAGGAAGAGGATATTTATATAGTTTACAGTATCTCCCGAAAAAATACTAATTAATTACAAAGTGGAAAAATACTAACTTTACAAGGCAAAAACTACCTAAGCCAAGTGATCAAAGTTAATCTCACCAGTACTGGGACAGATACCAAGCGTACCCTGATATGATGCACTGATAAGGGCACAACATAATTTTTGTGGTGTTCTTGTCAAAAGTGTATATCCTGAGTCTAATGGCAAGGAAACAACAGGAAAAAAACAAACTCATTAAAAAAGATCAGATTTGTGATTACCAGAGGCAGTGGTGGGGGAAGGGGGATTTGGATGGAGGTCGTCAGAAGGTACAAGCCTCCAGATGTAAGGTAAATAAGTACTAGGGGTGTATAACTATAATTGACACTGCTGTACGTTGTATATAAAAGCTGTTAAGAGAGTAAACTCTTAAGAGTTCTCATCATGAGGAAAAATATTTTTTTCCCTATTTCATTACTGGATCTCTATGAGATGGTGGATGTTCACTAAACTTACTGTGGTCATCATTTGATGTGTGTAAGTCAAATCATTATGCTGTACACCGTAAACTTATACAGTGCTGTATGTCAATTATATCTCAATAAAAATGGAAGAAAAAAATCCAGAAAAAAAAGTAATTTGACACACATATTTGCTTAAACACACGGGAGGATACTCAAGGAAATGAGTATCCTCTGTCCTATGTGCTTAAACAAATATGTTAACTATGCCTCTAGGAAGGGAAACCAGGTGGCCAAGGGCTGGAAGGAAATTTGGTAAATACTCTTGTAATACTAGAATTCTGCATCATATACATTTATTACCGTTAGAAAAGATAATTTAACAACAAATGCAATAATTGGGAGGCAGTACCATCTCTTTCCAGAAAAAGGTATTCCTCGCAAAGCAAACCTCCAGTTAACTGTAGTTGATTTTGGTTAAATCAATGAGAGAGCTCGGGTTGAGGAAAGAAAGTTATTGCTACTTAAGGTGACGCAATAACTGTTGGCCTTTTGGACATTATGGAGAGCAAACCATTAGTATGCTCTTTGTTGTCACCTCCAGAGACCTGACACTGGCCTAGGTGACTGTGGACTTTGTTCTTTCTTTTGTCCTAATGAGGATTTCTTGAAACAATAGATTATTGTTATAAAATATAAATACTTTTTTTTAAATGGGTAGATTTAATGGTTAAATTTTTAACTTCCTCCCTTTGATAGTTTATCTTAAAATAGATGAGTCAGATGACGATTAGGTACAAGCTTTGACATTTTAAATGATGTGGTAATGTTTATAGAGGGTGTGGTTCACTAGAAATGTATGAAAGCAAATTCCAGGTTGACACTGTACAACATGGACACCAATAATCAAACACCTTTTATTATTGTGGTATTAGGGTTTGGTGGCGCAGGGTTAAGGAAGTAAGGAGGGAAATTCAGTGTTGGTTTTCAGAGTTTCCAATAAGAATGCATTCATGGGCTTTTTGTAGATTGTTAGTCTTTTTTTCTGTTTTCTTGAAATTTGGAAGAAAAAGTAGAGTGTACCCTGAGCCACACAGTTGTAATTGGGACATCCCTGCTTCTAGTGTTTCATAATTATTAGGGCTTGGAAATGCCACCTTGCTGTAAGGTTTTGCTGTCCTTTAAACCACGCGTTCATCCTGCCCTCTCATCACTTCTCTTTAGCGGGTCTCAGGCTGATAATAGCCAAGTGTTGCTTTAATGTAGCCATCAACTCTAAATTTATGATTTTTGAGCATCTACTCTGCTTAAGATGTCCTTTTCCTTTTCTGACAAAATATGTAAAGGCTCAAGTCCTGTGGCACCTTCTCAGTTAAGTGTCATGTTCTCATTCCTCTGGCTCTGCCCTCTGCCCCTCCCCCCCACCCAGCCCATGCCACCCCTAATCAATTGTTGCTTCACCATGATCCTATAATAACATTTTTTCTGGTCCTTGTCATATTGAACATTAGTGACCCTGTAAACCTTCAGTGAGTTCATGGATCAATTGTGTATTAACTCCCTCCACTGCCTCCCTCCCATTTTCTCCTCCACCCACACCATTCCAGCTTTGATCCCACCACTTCACTGAAACAAATCTTGTTGCCAAGCCAACGTTTGATCCTCGGGCCTAGGGCTGGCTTCTTGGACAAATGACCTGTATCGTTGCGTAGGTCTCATACTTGGTTTAATGCTCTGCTATCATGGTCTTGAAATTCTTAATGATTTCCCACAAGGGCCTCCACATTTACACTGGACCCCCCAAATTATGTAGCTGGTCGTGTTCAGGCCTGATCTTAACCAGATCTCTTCAAAGCACTTCACACAGCCCGTCAGCCTCTTGGAACACATCCTGAATTCCTGGACACCAGTCTCCTTGCCCCCTCCCCCTCCATTTATGGCTCCTTCCTGTCTCTCCCTTCTCTCCAGGTTAAGTATCTGCACCCTCTTCTTTATCTAGACTCACTGCCTGAGTGATCCCATCCAGTTTCCAGTCTTTAATGTGCCCACACATACAATGCTTGTGTACAGAAAAAGAGTGCGCACAGGAGCAAATTATAAACCAAATGGGGCAAAATAGTAACAACAGGTGGATCTGGTAAAGGGTATATTAATGTTCTTTATACTATTTTTATGACTGTTCTATAACTGTGAAGTTATCTCTGCATAAACAGTTTAAAAAAATCATTCTCATCCAGCCCTCTCAGGAAAAGCATTCAGTCCTTATGACACAAAGATTAAGTTACTTTCGCAGTCAACCTGAGAGAGACAGAACTGACTCCTACTCCTGTGTCTCTGTTGTATTGTGCTGCCTTCTTCTAGTAAATAGTCATTGAGTTCTAACCAAATACAGGGGCCAATAATCCTGCTCTGTGGCTACATAGGACACAGCCAAGCTTGCATATTAGTGATGTGGCTTTGGGTTTCTTTTACAAATGTTTTTGCCATTGCTTGGTCTGTCGCACAACCTCCAGGCCCCTCTGTTACCTGGACGTCTTTTTCTTAGATATGCTGCCCATTGTAATGAGACATGCCTACATTCGTGTTTTAACACACAGTGGTTTTGTTCTTCTATTTCTTAATAGCTACCGGTTCTTGGGATACGTTTCTCATGCTGTGGAGTTTCAAGCCGCAAGCTAGAGCTTTCAGATATGTGGGTCACAAGGACATTGTAACCAGCGTGCAGTTTTCTCCACTTGGAAACTTACTGGCATCTGCTTCACGAGACAGGACCGTTAGACTCTGGATTCCTGATAAGTAAGAGAAACGAACACCTGTTATGCTCTGGATTTAGAAATGTGAAAGAATACTGGAGGCGGGCTGTTCCCTGTGCGATTCTTGGAATGCCCACACCCCTAGTTACCTGCACATCTTTAGTCTGAGTCACAAACAAGGTGTACTGCCCTTGTCGTAAAGTCAGACTATTTCATTACCATTTTTTCCTCATCTTTAACTCATAATTGTGTCTTCTGTTTGAAAACTATTTCCAACCATGGAAATATGCTTAATATGTCCTAAGGTTTTCTTGGGGCGGGGGCGGGGGCGGTGGTTAGGAAGGGTGATGGTTATCAATCCCTTTATAAATCTGATGTAAGCTTTAGATCGTCTCCCCAGAGAGATATACATCAGCCTGTCTAATCAAGATTTTACAGTTTATTAACCTACTACCACCCATCGCGGATCCTTGAGGGGACTTTGAATCTCTATTAAAAACCCCGGGGCTAGCTATTCTTTGATGCATATCATTCATTTGGGCTCCAGAATTTTCTTGTTAAAGAGAATTTCTGACAAATGTATAAACCTCATTGCATTTGTGCACAGTCCTATCCTGTCATAGCAAACCTCTCTATAAGAGGTTTTTTAAATCCTAGCTGATAGCCCATCTATTTTAAGCAATTATTGAGCCTTGATTATTTTAAAAGTTCTTAAACTCTTAATTATAAAGAATTTCAAGCATACATGAAAATAGAATGGGTGACGTGACAACTCCCTCCCCACATAACCATCCCCCATATCCAGCAGTTATCAGTGTTCTGTCAGTCTTGTTTCATCTGTTCCCCCGTTGCCACACACCTTTTTTTTTTCTTTTCTGGAATACGTATTACTAGAACAAATCTCACACATCATATCACTTCCTTCATAAATACTTAGGATAATAAGAAACGAGTGTTTTCCTTCACTCTGTTGTGGCAGGATTTGATTTGTGGTACGTGCCTGAAGAGGCTCAGGCACTCGCAAATGACTGAAAGTTCCAGGGGCATTTCCCTGCCAGTGGGCACTTTTTTCCTGCCACTACCCAAAGGATCTCCATACTGAGAAATCTGAACATTATCCCGAGGTAGCAAACACTGCTGAGGAGAAGTGACATATTATGATACTGCAGATGGCAATGTAGAGGGAATTGTAAGGACAAGAGGCTGATTTGGGGTCCAAAAGTGAAAGCATTTTTTAAAATCCTTCACTTTAGGAATTTAGGCCTAGTGGTTGGTTATTCTCAGCACAGCCTGTTTCCCATCGCTAATTCAGGGAAATCTCAGTAAACTGCACGAGGGTAGATGAGGTGAAAGCACACTGAATCATTAACTTGTACTGGCTAATCTAAGTACAACAATTAGGCTTGTGTAGACACGTCTAGTTCCTCTTCCTAAATCAGATCACAGTGGTGCCAGGGCAATAGTGGGTCATGGCAAGGAGAAGGAAACTAACCAGTTACCTATTGCTGCATAACAGTCCTCAAAACTTAGTAGCTTAATACAATAACTATCATTTCTCACAATTTTCTGGGTTCCTGGATGACTCCTCTGCCCCATTGATGTTGGCTCTTACTCACGCAGCTTCATTAAGCTGGCAGCTGGGCTGGCAGGTCCAATGCCTCCCTCATACACCTGTGGCCTTAGTGCCGGCTATTGGCTGGGGCACCGTGGTCCTCCAGCACTATAAGGACCTCCTTACAGCATGGCAGCTGGATTCTAGGATGGTAAAAGCCAGAGCTGCTAGACTTTTTAAAGGCTGGTCCTGAAACTTGCACAGTATGTATCCCTTCTGCCACATTCTGTTGGTCAAAGTAAGTCACAGCACCAGCCGAGATTCAAAGGGAGGAGAAATGGATGGATTCCACCTCCCATGGGGAGGAGTGGCGTGTGTGCACAGGGATGAGGGGAATCGTGGGCAGCCGGATGAGCAAACACCAGAACTGGTGGCGGGAAGGCTAAGAAAGCATAGTAGGAGCGAGTTCGGAGGCAGGTCTGGCCTGGCGTTCATCACAGTCGGCAGTCAAGAGAATTTGGGCGGAAAGGGCAGGTGAACGTGTGGGAGGTGGAAAGTCTGTGTGAAGGCAATGTGAGGAACTAGAAACCAGTTAAGCACCAGCACAACAAACACTAGGCACTCTTATCTCGGTTTCCTAGATGCTTCCTGTTGAGACCGGACCTGGATCTGGCTGTTGGGCCAGCCTGTAGCCGAGAGGAGCGGCTTTTAGAAAGAATGCAAGCAGGAAAGCCTCCTGCAGTATGGAGTGCAGAAGAAAGATCAGGGCAGACTTTGATGATACCAGGTGTCTCTTGGCTTCCTGGCCATAGAAGATGCCAAGTCTTTTCTTTGTTTTCTCTAGGCTTTATACCTAAAATCAGGCCATACTGTACTCCTGACTTCTACTCAAAGAACTTTCCCTTGAAACCTCACTGACCTAGTAGTCCCTGAATGCTCCCTCCTATTTTGTTTTTAAATATTGATTTTAATTATTCTTGGTATGTCATATATCAGGTGATGGAGATTTATGACAAAGTCACCTCTGCCTTCTACAGGCCACTGGAAGGGAAAGCCAGGATGGATCTAAGAACCATTAAGTATTGACTCTTCCCAGCAGAATTCAGCAAAATGTACTGAGTTCTTTTTCCATGCCTGACATTGTGCTAGATGCTGGTCTTTTAGAGATGAATAATCAACTTTCCTGTCCTCAAAAAATTACTGCCTAATAGGAGAGAAACAGGACTATTTTAAAACAAAAATTATTGTATAATGTAATAAGCAAAATAGCTATAATAAAAAGGGAACAATTAAGCCTGTCTGGGTTGGTCAAGGGGGCTTTGCTGGTAGGGAAAGTAGTCAGGCTAAGAAAGCTGTAAGTACAAAGCCAGAGGTGTGTTTCAAGCAGTGAGACTGTTGTAAGAGTACAAAGGTCAGTGCAGTGGCAGGATGTCTCGCCAGAGAGCTTGGGCGTTGTACTTTTTCTTGGAGAGCAGCCCATGACACGTTTACACTGGGATTTACATGCTTAGAATTATACATTTAGCAAGGCTGTAAGCACAGTATGTAGGTGACTGGAGGGAGATGAAAGATTAGAGCAGGGAGACCAGTTAAGAGGCTTTTGCAGTAATCTAGGTGAAGGATATTGAGGGTATGTATATCTACCTTAATGCAAGCATAGCTGGGATGGAAAGAAGAGGAGGGATTCAAAAGATATTTAGGAGGTGATAGCAGTCTCACTATCCCATTAAATAGGTTGCTGACCTATCGGATGTTGGGGAGGAGCTGAGTGTAACTTCCAGGCTTCTGCAAATTCTGCTGCCTGATCTTCTTCAAACACTTGTGGTGATTTTTCCCATAAGGCATCACCTGTATAAATATGACTTTCTGAATGGAAAAATTGCTAAGTCTAAATGTAGTATAAAGTGAAAGTACCTTGGGAACTTGGAAACGCTGACACAAAGTAGCATTTCCCAAATGTCACCATTTAACTCCAGCGCTGTCTACTAGCCTACCCCTAATTATGTCAGCATTTTTCCTGCTGCTTCTCCTTAAATGCCACACATTATTTTCTCCACCTTTTTTTTCCTATTCTCTTTTTCCCACCCTAGCCAAGAAAAAAAAAGTATCTGAAATTTCAAGGTGTTGAGAACTGAAGGATCAATATGTTATTACCATTTATCTTTTGTTTTGCTTATGAATGTAAGATTGGGCTCAGGGCTGAGCAAGGCCTTAGGTATACCTCAGGATCTCAGTTCGCATTGCTGGTGGGTGAAAGCGGGAAAGTCAGATCACCCAGGGACATTCTGCATAGAGGCAAGTGACATAAGGAACATCTCCTTCCCAAGCCAGACTGCCAGTCCACACAATTTCCACGTGAGCCCAGTTTGAAAACGCTACCTTAGAGCTCTTCACTTAATGAATCTTAGGTTTTCTAGCTTGCGGTTCATTTAAACTGTATGTTGCTCTTTCTAGAGGAACAACAGGAACTTGTTCAAAATATTATTCCGTAGCTTCCCATTAAAGCAAAGTCAGCAAATGCATTTCAGGGTGGGGACCACTAGGCTCTCACTTGTTTAGTGTCAGCTGTGACTTTAACAAAACCAGCTTGGAACAGTGTCAGTGAAGAGTACAGTACAACACAGCCTTTTCACACTTCTGTCAGTTTTTACAACAAACTATTTTATATGTTTCAAAGTCTGTATACTGATAATTAAATCAAATGTTATAAATATTAAACTGTTTGTCTCCAGGAGAGGGAAATCCTCTGAATTTAAAGCTCACACAGCTCCAGTTAGAAGTGTGGACTTTTCAGCCGATGGCCAGTTTCTTGCTACAGCTTCTGAAGACAAATCTATCAAAGTATGGAACATGTATCGCCAGCGCTTCTTATATTCTTTGTACCGACACACACACTGGGTTCGCTGTGCCAAGTAAGTGCAAAGTTTCACAGTAAGGTTTCCACATTTTTTTTTTCCTGCTATAGTCCATGTTTCCCCCCCCCCAACTCCCAGAAAAGGAGATTGAGGGCAAATTCATTCATTCATTTGTTCATTCATTCAGCAAATATGTATTGTGTGCTTGCCATGTGCCAGGAACAATAGTAAACAAAACGGTCAGAAACCGCTGCTCTCATGAAGCTTATATTCTGGGGAGGGGAGACAGACAATAAACAAATAGGAAACTGGATATGGTAGGTCAGATGGTGGTAAGTGCTACGGGGAGAAACAGAGCTAGATGGGAAGGGGGGGCTGCCAGTTTAAACAGGGTGTTCAGCGACTGCTCCCAGAGAGGGTGACCTTTGAGCAGAGGGAGGGCAGGGAGTGAGGGTTGAAGATGTTTGGGAAAGGAAAGTCCGCGTGGAGGAAGCAGGAGTGAAGGCCCTCAGGCGGGAGCTGGGTCGCTGTGTGAGGACAAGAAGGCAGGGGCGGCCAAGAGTGCGGGGAAGCTGGGGAACAGCCCTGACGGGCACGCTGAGTAGATGCGCCGTTGGAGCATGTTCATCTCTCTGACTTACAGTTTAACGGGACCCCTCTGACCACTGTGTGGCGAGTAGACTGTCAGAAGTCAGGGCAGAGCCCGGAGGTGCAGGCTGTTGCAGTGCTTCTCATCCCGGTTTGGTCCAAGGTAGTGGCCGTGGAGATTTTGAGAAGTGGTTGGATTTTAGATAATCTATACAGTTGACCCTTGAACAACACAGGTTTGGGCTGCAGGGGTCCACTCATACGTGCATTTTTTTCAGTAGTGTTGATAAATACTAGTGTACTTCACAAACCGAGGTTGGTTGAATCCACAGATGTGGAAGCGTGAATACGGAGGAACCTTGGATTCCAAGGGCAAACTAAGTCACACACGGATTTTTGACTCTGTGGAGTGTTGGTGCCCCTAACCCCCGTGTTGCTCAAGGGTCAACTGTAGTTTGAAGTTACAACCAAAAGTACTTGCTGTCGTGTTGGATGTGACGAGAATGAGAGAAACCAAGAATGACTCCATAATCTTTGGCAACAGTCTGTTGGGACAAGTGCTATTGTGTTATTAAGGTCTGCTAATAGCCGCGGAGCCCTCTATTCCTAAGACACAGTGCTATAGTACTTAAAATACATATCTCCTTTCCCCATCGGAACTGGCCAGGGAGGGAAGGGCTGTTGTTCTAAATTCCCCATTTTACAGATGAGGAAACTAAGTTTCAGAGTTAGAGTTAGAGCTCGTCTAGCTGAAAGTGACAGAAACCCATTCTTTTTCACTTCTCAAGGTGGTTTTGTTGCCTGTTTGATAACCTTGGAGTTGGAAGGAGAGACCAGAACGAGGGACTCCAATGCTGTTAGCTCTCTCTAGGCCTCTCTAACATGCCAGCTTTACTCTCTGAGAAACCCTAAGCTTTGAGAGGAAACTCTAAGCTTTGAGAGGAAAAGCTTCTCCCAGCTCCAGTTAGAAAAGTACCCAGGGGTGACTCTGGCCCAGCTAGGACCCTGTACCCATCCCTTCACCAGGCAGTGAGACACTGTGATTGTTCAAATTTATCCAGGCAGCCAACTGAGACAAGCTACCCTGGCTGGGGAGGAGGGGTCATACCAACCATGTTTTCTGGTGATGCAGAGAGAGGAGAGTTCTCACAAGAAGGGGGCTGGTACAGAGGTAATCAGTGGGGGAAACTGTGAACCCTGTGGTCACCTGGATTTGTGCCCGCCATATGACATAACATGCCAGGTGTCCGCAGCTAGGATGTGGTGGAGTGAGCATATGAGCCCAGCTCTCTGTCTTGCCTTACAGTCCAAACTCTTAACCCTTGTTATGCTCTCTGGGGGGCATTATTGCCCAGGAGGTGTTGATTATAATTTATGGTAATGAGTCTAAGCAGACTAAAAAAGGATAGAAGATCATACTTTTAGTCAATAGTTTTTCTTTTTTTTTTCCTTCTAAAGGGCTTAGCTACTCTTGGCTCTGGCCATCTTAGTGTTATTTTCCATATATGCCATATGTCTGTGTGGTTACAAATATATAGATTCAAATCCCAGCCCCACCACTTACTAGCTATATGACCTTTGGGGAAATTATCTGATTTCTCATGCCTCAGTTTTCTTATCTGTAAAATTAGGATGATAACAGTAACCTGCCACCTAGGTTGTCATGGTATTTAAATGAGTAAATTTAAAAGCCCACATACTAATCAGTAGATAAATCTTAGCCATCATCCCCATCACCATCATTGGACATCTCATTCTTATTTAATTTTTACATGTATTATGTAACTTGAATTGATAATTTTTCCCCACCTAAGGAGGTGGCACAATTTGTATTTATTTATGAAATCATGTTGTAAATAAGAGGAGGCAGAGCTCTATTATCTAGTGGTTGGGGCCTGGGGAGCAGAGGTATAGGTGGCAGGGCTGGGTACTAGGAAGGGTCATTTAGCTCCCACTATGTACCAACTCTGGATATGTTCAGTAAAGAGACTGATTTCTGTTACTTTCATCAGGGAGCTCAACATAAGCAAAAGCACTGAATATTGATTTAACTAATCAAGACAGAATGTGTCCTCTATATTCTGACTAATAATAAGAGCTGTTATTTATCCACTGTGACCTATGTATCTCTGTTTCCTTTCATAAAGAATTTAAAGTGGTTTATAATAACTGACATACCTATGTATACATCAGTCACTGGAGGGAATGGAGAGACAGTTCTATCTAGAACCACGTAACCTGGGTTAGTGCAGTTTTGGCATGAGGTGTAGCCTGAGTTTCCTGCAGCCCAGGTATTAATGGAATGATGGAGGCTGACATATTTCCATTTTCTAATAACAAGAAGGAATCCTATCAAATTGTTCAGATAAGAGAAAATTTTCCCTGGAGTAGATTCTAGGAAATACTTTATTCCTTGCCCTTGTATTGAATTATCTATGTATAATATAAATGTTAAAAAGGAAAAAAGGTAACACTAACGTAAGATAGAACTTATGAAAGGTTGAAAGATCACCAATGTGAAATTTTCGTCATCAAAACATTCCTTTAATAAGCATAGCCCCCGATACGAGCCACACATCTGTGCTGGGTGTTAAGTATGGAGAGATGAAAGACACCATCTTAGCCTCAAGGAGCTTTTATAATTCAAGGGAAAAAATATATATATAAATAATTATAAAAGGGTGTGTCCTATGGGAAAATGATATACATGACGAGGGAGTGTGCGAGTGGAGCACTGAACTAGGCTTGTGTGAGGAAAAGTCAAAAGAGACATTGTGAGCCCCTAACTGAGGAGGGCGGGGAGAGGAGAAGAGGAGGGAGTGGCGAATCATCAGACGGGAAGCGGGTGGCAGACCTTCCAGAGGGAATCAGTGGGAGTGAGCACCGTGGCTGAGAGAGTGTGGTGCTCTGTCAACTGTTCAGCTATGGCCATGCTCAGGAAATAAGGTGGGGTGAGGTGTAGGAGGAGATGGGAAGGCTCAGGGTTCAGGGTCCTGGATGATGTGAAAAGACTTTGGACTTCATCCTGCAGGTGATACGGAGACACCAGAGAGCTTGGAATCTGGAAGAAGCGTGATCTGAGCTCTTCTTTGTTAATTGGTCTATTCTACTGGCATGACTTTGCGTTTAGAGGGTTGGCATGAGATAGTCCAAGATTCACATGCCCACATATAGCACCTTGTTACCCTCGGGCATGTTTCGGTTCACGGCTCTCTGCCTCTGTGGAAAGTGAGGGTGATGAGGCTCCTCAAAGTGGACTGTTGCGAGGGTGAGAAATGTCAGTTTACAGCGTTTGGGACTGCGTGATGCCACAGGACTGCCGTGCCTCCAGCTGAGCACCATCTGCTAGGGTGAAACTCGGGAAGTGGGGGGAGCCTTTGAAAATGTTGTTTTTCCTTAAATCAAGAGAAGAAAGCCATGGTGGAATTTTGCACTTTGCCTAACATCATTCCCCGTTTTCTGGTGGTAGTGCCCACATTTTCCCTGAGGAACCAGCCCTCCCCGACGGTCCCTCTATGTACTGTGGTGGCCCTGTCTCCGGTCCAGCAGGAGGCTCAGCTCAGGTTTGCCATACGGGACAGAGCATCCCCCTTTCTACAGGAGAGAGTGAGCCGTGTTAGAACTGTAGTCCTTTGTTGTGGGATTTCTATCTTGAGGCTTATTTAAACCTGAACTGCTGAGGGACACCGTGCACAAAATACTGACCTAAGAATGATGCTGGTTCTTTCAGAGGAGAGCGGAGCTGTGAGAGGAAGACAGAAATTGTTGTCTGATTACGTGGTGTGGTTTCTAGGTACAGCCATGCCTGGAATTATTAGTGGGAGTGGGGAGGGGCCGGAGAGGGAGACAGAGACATGAGCCTTAAAATATTTCTTTTCACTCTTTTTTGAAAAGGCAGTTTCCATAGGAAGTGATAGTGAAGCAGAGTTTTGGAAAAGTGGGATTGATCCTTGCATCCAGTCATGTGCACTCGTGATTCCTGTTTTATCTCCATCCCCAACACGGCCTTAGTTTTCAGCATCATTATCACTTGTGGAGACTTTTGCAATAAACTCCTAAATGTTTTCCATGACTACAGACTGGCATTTATTCCCTCCTTCCCCTACGGCCTCCAGAGAGACTTTTGTGAAATGCAAATCTGATTGTGCGCTTGCTTAGGTTAAAGCCACTCGGTGACTCCTGTCCAGGCACACTTGTCCTGCCACATCTGCTCTGCCTTCCTGTTACAAACTCGCCTTTCTTTCCTTTTCACCATTCACCTTATTGCAGCTACACAAGGTTCCCCAAGTGTGCGATGCTCTGCTGTGTTCTGTGCCCCTTCACATGTTGCCTGCCATACCTGGAATGCCCCCAATTCCACCCTCCCTTCACCAGCCTGCTTTGCATCTCTTCCTCTAAGAAGTGTTTCCAACTCTCCCAGGGGGAGCCTCTTATGATTCCTTTATGCCACCACATTACCCTGTTAATGAGGTCTGTTTGCCAGTTTAGGCCTCACTTCCCTATTAGACTTTGAATTACAAGTATTTTATTCATTGTGTATTCTCACGCCAGGGACCATTCTAAATTCTGTAAATACCACAGAAAGTAAAACAGACAAAATTCCTACTGTCATGGAACTCCTTCTATCAAAAGGAGACAGACAATAACCAAATATACTAGTGATATGTGCTCTGCAGAAAAGTGCTGTAGCGGGTAACAGGACAGAGAGTGACGGGTATGGGAGGTGCTCTTCTACATATGGTGGCCAGGGAAGGCAGCTCTATTAAGGTGACATTGACTGGAGTGGGAGAACTAATAAGGTGTGGGTATCGGGGGAGAGTGTTGAATTTAGAGTCAGATACAGTGTGAGAGACACTGCAGAGTGTTAGTTATAGGGTGAGGAAGGCTCAGAGGAGTTGTGTAAAAATGTGGGTTAAATGAATCCATGAAAGGTTGACCGCTAATGTGCAGGTGGCTTTGGTGGGAGTTTTCATGGGCTTCTTCAGGAAAGAGTCATTTTTGTGGATTTTTTAATACCAAATTCAGGAGTACTATACATGCATGTTATACATGAGGAATATTTAAGTGGCTTCACTACTTTTTCGTTTTGTTTTATTTTTGATCAGATTGATAATTTTTATACTCTGCACACCTGGTCTTAATGGAATGCCTTTATTTTTCTGGTACCTTGTGGATCTGAGGGATTGATTGATGGATTGATTTTTCAATCAGTTGTTCTCTTACTGTTTGGAGTGAGTGATTCCTGTGGAATTCTGCAGAGGCCTCTCTGGAGGAATGTTCTTTGGTAACAAATTTGGCTCAATTTAATGAATAAAGATTTCCTCTTTTGGCCGGCTTTCCATAGATGTGCTCGACAACATGAGTTCTTTCTCACACATTTATTACCATCTTTTTTCTTGACGACTCTTAATGCAGATGGAGTCCAAGAGAGTTGGGAGGGCCTAACTGACCACTCAGGCCCGGCCTCTCAGTGCTTGTGCAACTTCCTGTGAGAGCTTCGCCTTGATGGGGTCCTTCTAGTCCAGGACTTTCTTCTAAATGTCTGAAGGATCAGAAGTTCTGTTTTGGCCCGAGGTGAGGAGGCTCAGGGGGGAACTAAGTCAGGCTTAATAAACGTAGGAGAGTCTGAAACAAGCCAAATTTACAATTTATTGACAGTGACAGCGCTAACCTTCAGAGGGGCTAGGGCATTTGCATGCCTCGGTCAGGGCCTTCTTCCACTCTGCCAACAAAGTCAGAATAAGGGCTCAGTGGGCCCTGGAACTAAGGCAAGAAAGTTTGTTGAAAAAAATCCTGATGGATAGTTTTTTCAGGTTAGGGTAGTAAGATGGGCTTATCTCCTCCACATATACGTACCTGCCGAGGAAACTGCACAGTCAGTTCTGCTGGTCAGGTACTCTCTTCCCTGGGCCAGGCTGGAGACACCCTGATGGATGACTGCTCTTGCTCTTGCCTCGGGTGGTTCCTGGGCACCTCCTCTCTGTTGACGTAGTATCTTTTAGATGGTGCAGTAGAGCTGATTGGTTTCACTAGCATGTGATCCTGCAAACGTGACATAACTCCTCTGGTCCTTAGTCTGCTCCCTTATAAAATGGATACAAAGGAGTACCTTCCTCAGAGAGTCATCCTGAAAACTGAACAAGTTAATGAATGTAAATAATGTCAGCTATTAACTACCCTCACACTCCAGCCTTTTCTCCTTGCAGTTCTACTGGAGTCACCTTTAGGTTGTGTTCCAAAGTCATTTCACACATTTGCGCATAGTGTTTGGGGTTGCTGCTATGGGTAACTACTATTAACCTTTGAATGCATTTTATGTACTTAACTATAGAGGGTAACTTTATTTTTAACTGCTTGTGTCTGAAAATCTCTGCCTTTTAATTGGAGTGCTTAGTCCACTTAAATTTATGTAACTAGTCCTATGGTTAGATTTATTTTAACACTACCATCTTGCTCTTTGTTTTCTATTTGTCTTATTTGTTTATTTCTTTTTACTCCTTTTCTTTTGGATCAATCAAGTATTTCTTAGTATCCCATTTTATCTCCTCTATTGTCTTTTTATTTATTTATTTAAAATATTTATTTATTTGGCTGCCTGGGGTCTTAGTTGTGGCAGGCAGGCTCCTCAGTTGCGGCTAGTGGGCTCCTTAGTTGTGGCATGCATGTGGGCTCTAGTTCCCTCATCAGGGACCGAACCTGGGCCCCCTGTATTGGGAGCATGGAGTCTTATCCACTGTGCCACCAGGGAAGTCCCTCTATTGTCTTTTTAGCTTTACTTTTGGTCTTATATTTTTGTTTAGTGGTAACCTTAGCATATCATAGTCTAGAATTAATTTTATGCTGTTCTATATATAACGTTAGAACTTATAAAAGTTCTAATGTTAGAACTTAAAAAAAATACATCTCCATTCACCCACCTCTTGACAGTTTTACTTCTACATATCATATATACCCATAATACATTAAGCAACCATTTTCTTCTAAAGAAACAAAACAGGCTTTTATATTTACCTTTTCCTGCACTCTTTTCCTTTGTGTAGATCCAAGTTTCCATCTAATATCATTTCTCTTCACCCTAAAAAACTTCATTTACTGTTTCTTGTATCCCAGGACTCCTGGTGATGAATTCTGTCAGCTTTTTGTTTTTCCTTTTTAAAGGATATTTTTGCTGAGATGTAGAATTTTATTTCAGTGGATAATTTTTCTCTCAGCACTTTAAAGATATCATTCCATTGTCTTCTGGTTTGCATTTTTTTTTTAAATGAAAGCAACAGTCATTTTTATCGTTATTCTCCTGTATGTAATGTGTCTTTTTTTTCTCTGCTGCTCTAAGATTTTTTTTGGCTTAATCTTCTGTTTTTAGTGATTTGACCATGATGAACCTGGGTATGGTTTTGTATATTTTTCTTGTGGTTCATTGAACTGCATGGATCTGTGGCTTGATCTTTTTTCATCATATTTAGAAAGTTTTTCTCTTTTCTTCATACATTATTTCTCTGCCCTAATTTTTTTCTCATCTTTTTCTGGAACTCCAAATTCACATTTGACCACTTGATATTGTCCCATCATTTATTGAGGCTTTGTTCATTTTCTCAAACTTCTCTTCTCTTTGTGCTTCAGTTTGCATAGTTTCTATTGGCCTGTTTTCAAGTTCAGTGGTATTTTTTTCCCTGCACTGTCCAATCTATTGTAAGCTTATCCATTTCTCTGATGAGATTTTCCATTTGTTTGCTCATTATGCCCATCTTTTCTTTTAAATCCTTGAACATATTTATAATAACAATTTTAAAGTCCTTGTCTGTTAATTCTAACATTTATGTCATATCTTGATCAAACTTTTTTGCTTCTCTGTATTTTTTAAGTTTTTTGTTGTATGCACAAACATTGCTCAGTGTTTGAGAGTATGAGTTACTCTATCATCTTCTGAAAAGTGTTGAGTTTTGTTTTGGTAAACAATTAACTTTCTGCTGGCCTGGCCAGATGGTGTTGGATTTAGACTTTAGGCTGGATCCAGAGTGGCCTTTACTCTTGGGCTATAGTACTAGTGGACTTTCTAGGGCCTCAGCTGGATGCCTGGAGTGTTCAGCCAAATCGGTTCAGAACTTGAACATCTCTCAGTACTGTGTAACCTCAGGAATCTTGCTTTGGCTCACAGTCTCCGTTGTTCTCTGCCAAGCCTTCTTGTCCTGTGCATTATCAGGTTTGTATTTGACCGAAGACTCAGTGAGACTCCTCGGCAGATTTTGGGGGATTTCTGCTCTTCACAGGTCCTCTCACCTACCCTGCCCACAAAATTCCAGCCCTTTAGCAGTTCTGAATTCTAATTGCTATTTCCTCTGCTCAGTGAGACTGCAGCTGTTTCCTTGGACTCTGCGTCCTTATGCCATGCCTGAAAATGCTCCTGGGTAGAAATCTGGGATGGATTTTGTGTTTATCTCATTTGTTTTCTGTCTGTCAAGTTTCATAGCCCTGTGCTGTCTCTTGTCCAGTGCCTAAAAACAGTTGCTTCATGTATTTTGCTGAGTTGTATGATTGTTTATGGTAGGGAAGTAAGTCTGATCATCATTACTGCTCCTATCCGGAACGTGAAGTTTTGCCGAAGGAATTTAGTGGAAACTGCCAAGCCAGTTTCAGAGTTTGTACAGATGAGTTAAATGTGTGAAAATAGCCAAGAAAAAAATGACCAGAAAAAATTGGAAGAAATTTGTTTAACCAGCTCTCAGAACACAGTATAAAGCTATAGAAATTAAAGTGTGGTGATCATGGTACCACGTTAGGAAAATAGGTTATAGAAAGCTCAGATGCAGATCCATATATGTTTTCTGATAAAGATGGCATTTCCAATCAGTGGGGAAATGGATGAATAGTTATTTAAAATGTTAAGATAATATTAAAGAGTTACTAAGCTCTATTTACAATAGCCAGGACATGGAAGCAACCTAAGTGTCCATCGACAGATGAATGGATAAAGAAGATGTGACACATATATACAATGGAATATCACTCAGCCATAAAAAGAAATGAAATTGAGTTATTTGTAGTGAGGTGGATGGACCAAGAGTCTGTCATACAGAGTGAAGTAAGTCAGAAAGAGAAAAACAAATACTGTATGCTAACACATATATATGGAATCTAAAGAAAAATGGTTCTCAAGAACCTAGGGGCAGGACAGAAATAAAGATGCAGACGTAGAGAATGGACTTGAGGACACGGGGAGGGGGAAGGGGAAGCTGGGACGAAGTAAGAGAGTGGCATGGACATATGTACACTACCAGATGTAAAACAGGTAGCTAATGGGAAGCAGCCGCATAGCACAGGGAGATCACCTCGGTGCTTTGTGACCACCTAGAGGGGTGGGAGACGGAGGGTGGGAGGGATACGCAAGAGGGAGGGGATATGGGGATATAGGTGTATGTATAGCTGATTCACTTTGTTATACAGCAGAGACTAACACAACATGTAAAGCAATTATACTTCAATAAAGATGTTAAAAAAGATAATATTAAATAGTTATTTAATATATTAAAATAGTTGTTTTAGATGTAGTTAAGATAATTATGTTTCTATTTGGAAAAATTTAAAGTTGGATCTATATTGCACACCACACATTAACAAAAATTGTAGATAAATTAAACAACTAAACATTAAAAATGGTCTAAGTGATACTGCTTTTCCTTCCAATGCATGGACAGCATATTTAAATGAATGTAGAGGGTCAACAGAGCAATTATTTCTCCCTTAAGTATTTGAATTTTAAATGTGCCATGGACTTGAGTAATTAAAATTCTGTGTCTCTCTCTGGGCCTAGTACTTATTATGAGTTTGTCCCTGGAGTCCAGACCTACTCCATGTGGCACAGAGATGGTGCCCATTGGTGTAAGAAGAGATGAGTAGCTATATTTTCTGGACTAACTATCGTTTATGATCATACATCTTGATTCACAGAAATATTTTTTATTTTTAAGATATATCATCTATTGGGAGATATATTCATGCTTTAAAAATATAAATTACTCTAGTCTTTTTAGAAATCAATTTGCAAAATATATCAGGAGTCTTTGTTGCAGTGAGTCCACAACTGTAAATCTATCCTAAATAAATACTCTTTTGTATTTAAAGGAAAAGCTTTGTATTTAAAGATACCACTTTCAGTTTAATTTATAATGATGAGAAACTGGAAATAACCAAGTTTTCCAAATAAAGAAAACTGGTTAAAAAAATTTAGATTATTATTTAGCCACTAAAAGGTGAATATATGTAAGTAGTGACATAAAAACATGTTTATGTGTGGGGTAAGAAGGGCAAAATTCAGAACTCATGATTATAATATAAAAGATCTGTACACGAACAAAAGATAAAGTACCTACATACATAAAATATTACATGATTTTGTTTGGGTGCTGCACTGTGGACTTTTTTTACTTACTATATTTCCCAGTTTTTTTAAACAAGCAATTTGTCTTTAACGAGTAATGAAGAAAACATGTATCGTTTGAAATATCTACATATGCGGGTTGAGAAATATTTATTTTTAGTGGCAGGTGAATTTTTCTAAAAGTTCAAATTGTTATAATCCTGTATTTTAAAAAATAATGTGTGTTGTGGTATCACTTATGTTTCTTTAGGTGTCCTCAGGCAAAAAAAAGTAGCGGCTGATGAACGACTTTTCCAACTTTGTCTTTCTAGCATTAATTTTAGGGGGGAAATCTGACCTTAGTTTTCAGTGTTTGGTAGTGTTACAAGGGACCTTTGATCATCTGAATTGCAAGGATTTTTCTTTATTGCAGTAAACTATATATAATATGAAATTTACCATTTAACCACTTTCAAGTATACAGTTCAATGGCATTAAGTACATTTATGTTGTGCAAATAATTGCAAAGATTTTAAACATCAGCGTTCATTGGCTGATGAAAATCCCCTTGAAAAGTTTTTTAATGCCCTACATATTTACTGAGGACCTACTCAGTACCATATACTGTGCCTGGGGATACAGCAGTGAGTGAATAAGACAGATGTTGTTTCTCTCGGAGTTTACATTCTCTTAGGGAAGCAAACAGAATAATTGGTTGTAAGTGTGACTGTGAGCTACTCTAAGATGCATACTGGAGAGCAGACCTACTGTGGGGAGGAGTTCAGGAAAGCTTTTCCTGAGGAAGTGACCCTGAGCAGAGACTTGAAGGATGAGTAAAATCCCCTTAGGTATTTAAAACTAGATAAAGAGGGCTTCCCTGGTGGCGCAGTGGTTAAGAATCTGCCTGCCAATGCAGGGGACACGGGTTCGAGCCCTGGTCCCAGAAGATCCCACATGCCACGGAGCAACTAAGCTCATGTGCCACAACTACTGAGCCTGTGCTCTAGAGTCTGTGAACCACAACTACTGAGCCCACATGCTGCAACTACTGAAGCCCATGCACCCTAGAGCCCGCACTCCTCAACAAGAGAAACCACCACAATGAGAAGGCCACGCACTGCAACGAAGAGTAGCCCCTGCTCGCCACAACTAGAGAAAGCCCATGCGCAGCAACGAAGACCCAATGCAACCAAAAATAAGTAAATGAAATAAATTAAAAAAAAAAAAAACTAAATAAAGAGTAGGGAGTGGTGTTTGAAGCAAAGGGAACAGCATGTGAGGGAACACCTGAGGCAAGAGAAAGACCCGAGAGAAGAGGGGTGTGGTGCCAAGAAGAGTAAGGTGATGGAGATGAAGAGACAGGAGGGCAGATCCTCGAGGACCCAGGAAGCAGTGGTAAGAGTGTCACTTTTTCCCAAGGGAAATGTGAAACCACCGAAAGGTTTTAATCAGAAAAAATTTATTTAAGATTTAAAGATCACTTTTATTGATTGTGGAGAATGGAATGTCAGCAGGGCCTGTTATGGTTGGAAGAGGAAGGGCCTGATAATGGATTGGAATGTGGCAGCAAGTGGAGGAGAAAGGAATCAAACTTGACTCCTAGGTTTCTGTCTTGAGAAACCATCTACTGAGAAAAGAAACGCTGGAGGAGCAGTTCGGGGAGGAAGATAATGAGTTCAGATTTGGACAAGTTCAGAGTCAGAGGTGCCTGCAGGATATCCAAGAGGAAACGCTTAGTAGGCAGTTGTACTTATGGGTGGAAATCCCGGGAGAGGAGTCTGGGCGTGTAAATGGTAAATGACCCAGCAATAATTAGCATGTTTCATGGCATACTTAAATCTTCTTATGTCTCTTTCATCTGCTTTTTGTCTCTCAGCAGTTATAGGAATGAATCTTGTTACTGCGACCAAAAGACGGTTTCTCCTCTAATGCTGACCAACACTTAAAAAGCATAACCGTTTTGCTTATTGCCTTGAACTCCACCTTCACTATGTAAACCCAAAATCCCATCAAAGCAAACTCTGAGACTGCCAATTTTTTTTTTTTTAAATGTCTGTGAAAGTTTTAGGCCTGAATGCAAGCCAGAATTTCTCATTATCCAAATAGAAAATGGTGGCCAGGGTGGTTATGAGTTTCACAAGGTTACATAGCTGGGCAGTTGCAAAATTGGCTTTAGAATTCAGGACTCTGCACTGACTGGGTAGTCTTATTTTCACTGCTTTTTACTGCTTTCCCCTCCTATTGAATAGCTGCTGGCTTCAGAGTACCACTTACTAATGATTTGTTTCTTAAGGGACATGGAACAGTGCCTACTCTGGTCTCAGAGCCCTGAGGGCCAAAAATGTAGGGTTTTGGTTTTGGGTTTTTTTGGAGAATATTTTGCTTTCTGTATTTCCTTCATTTTTTCCTTCTCTCCCACTATTCCCTTTCTATCCTCCCTTATTTTTAATTTCTTTTCTTTTTTTTACCCTGCCCCCCTCCCCCCCCCCCACCAGAGGTGGAGCTGGTGAGTGTGGCTGACATTGGATGCTAAATAGATATCCTTCAGCCCCTGGAGTCCAGGTTGGTCCTCAGGGACGATATCTAGTTCCTAAATGTGGCGTATCTAACTCTCAAATTAGTCTTCTGTGTCCTCCTCCTGTTTGGAGGGCTGACGGTTGAGTCACAAGCTCTCATCTCAGAAGGCTTAGCCCTTCCTCCATGCAGTTGAGTGTCTGGCAGGGATGGGGGCTGTGTGTCCTTGTTCCTCCCCCACCAGCTTTATGAAGATATAATTGACATATAACTGTGTGTAAGAGTAAGGTGTACAATGTGGTGATTTGATACATGCATGTATATATTGTATTTTTGTAGACTATTTAGTCTAATGATAAGAAATAGCCAAATGAAAATTTTGATTTCTTATGAAAACACTTTAAAACTTCTCAGGGTTCATGGACATGTTTGGCTCGCTAATGAACGAATAACTCAGTGACTGTACTTATGGACATATAATTTTATATATAGTTTCAGGAACTCCATAGATTCAAAGTTAAAGAACTCCTGTTACATAACTTGGGCTACTCTCAAGGACATGTGAACCAGTTTTTCCAGAAGAAAGTTCAAGAATTTCCTCATTTTCTCCAAAGAGTACCAGTACATTTTAAAGGCTTGAATAGGAAGTAGTTAACTTCGCAAATGCCTTACAGACAGTTCATGTCTGCTGATCCATTAGTCACTGTTGACTAATGTGACATCCATCTTCTTGACACACTTGCTGGAAGTTTTAAAAGGTGGTTAGGTGGTACTGAATTAGAGTGTTAGAAATTTTTTTTATGTCTTGATAGAAATTTTATATCCTCTTAATATTCTTCAAATTAATAACCCCATCAGATGTTGTTTGAGCCCTGACAAAAAAAGGACTATCCTTTCCTGATCAAAGTCAGGGCAAAGAGAAGCCTGTTTTATTGACACGAACCTATTTCTGATGTATCTAATTAAAAATAAAAGGGAGGGGCTTCCCTGGTGGCGCAGTGGTTGAGAGTCCACCTGCCGATGCAGGGGACACGGGTTTGTGCCCTGGTGCGGGAAGATCCCACATGCCGCAGAGCAGCTGGGCCCGTGAGCCATGGCTGCTGAGCCTGCGTGTCCGAAGCCTGTGCTCCGCAATGGGAGAGGCCACAGCAGTGAAAGGCCCGCGTACCGGAGGAAAAAAAAAAAAAAAAAAGGGAGGAGAAGATACAAACTGCCATCCTCACTTTCAACCCCTCCAAAGGCGAAAAGAGCCAACAGAGAGTTTATGCGGGGATTATACACAGTGTCCAGAGCAAGTGAGAGGACCTAAGCCTGACCCCTGCTTTGGTCGTGCAGAGGGGGGAGGTAGAAACGCCCCCCTCAGGCACCGCCTTCTTTCATCCCAGTCGGCTTCTCCACTCCCCACTTATCTGAGGTTCACATTCCCTTCATTTCTCTAGTGCTGGGGAAATTTCTCCCAGGCTATGACCCCTCCTGCTTAGGATGAATTTCTGGCTGGTCGAGATACCTTCTTTTCCTTAATTCACAAGTTTCTTTAAAATCCTGTTTCTTCCGGTAACTAATTGGCACCTTTTTGTTACCAACTCTGTTCTTACCATTATCTAAAATTATATTATTTGTGTGCCCTCCCTTCTTCCTAGTATGAAAGCCTCATGAGAGTAGGGGTCTTAGCAGGCTTCTTCACTGTGGTATTCCTATTACCTAGGCCAGTGACCAGTGCCTGGTTCTGGCGGGTGCTCAGTAAATATTCGAATGAGCCAGTGAATGACTATCTTCCCCATAAACTCCTCAAGGACACTGATCGGGTATGGCAGCAGACGCAGAGATTTTTATTAAAGGATTGCCTAGTGGTTAGCCTGTCAGGCAGAGCCCAGTGATATAGCCTCCTAAGAGCATTGCCTGTGGTTTTTCTCCACTTTAGAACTTTCTGTGGTTACACAAGCCACACAGAACTTCCTGTGCTCTACTTTGGCCGGTAAAAGAAACTTTCCTTTCTGTCAGAGACGTAAACAGAGTGGCTGAGAGATCTGGCTCTGGAGCCAGACTGACTAGTTCACATCTTCCTGGCTGTGAGACTGGCAGTTACTGACCC
Source organism: Lagenorhynchus albirostris (assembly GCF_949774975.1). Lineage (NCBI taxonomy): Eukaryota > Metazoa > Chordata > Mammalia > Artiodactyla > Delphinidae > Lagenorhynchus > Lagenorhynchus albirostris. The sequence continues at coordinate 30,813,211 of NC_083105.1, forward strand.
TTTTTGTGCCTTGGTTTATTCATCCGTAAATGGAGGCCGGCAATAGCAATTGTTTTGTAGGGTTATTCTGAGGATTAAATGAGTTGCTACAGGTAAAGTGTTAAGAACCATTCTAGGACACAGATGCTCAGTAAATGTTGACAGGGTAATGATGATGATGGTGGTGGTGGTGGTGGTATTTGGCCAATAATATCATAGAATGAGTATATTTGTACTTTGCTTTTAACCTAATCCTTCCATTCTATTACATTTTTTTCATCATTGCTTTCTTAAAATGTCAGAATCAACTCATCTCCTAGAAATATTCTTATCATTTAGAATGCTCACATTAAATAATTTTTTAGAAGAGAGCTTATTAATAAACACAATTTGATTTCTTATATTAGTTGTTTACAATTACTATGTAAAGTTTATTTTCATGGGGATACTGAATAGGTTTTTCTTCCCCAGTGTCTATACAAAATAAGTTACATCTATTTGGAGCATTTCTGTAAAACTGTCTTTCATATTTGACTCTTCCTCACATATTTTCCTAAAGGAAAAGATTAATAAAATATGATAAAATCAAGCTGAACTGCCCGGTGTGGAAAATATTTCCTTGCAAGGTTATTTTCTTGAATTTTTAAAAACGATTTCACATAGAACTTAATTATGCATCTATGTTGCTTTTAAAATATGGTGAATTCATAAATTCCAGATTGACAGCTTCTCTTAGGAAGAATTATTTGTCCGCCAACCTTAAGAATGGGAGGGGCAGGGGAGGGGACAGTGAGAAAACAAAAAGAAAAACCTTCACTTATAACCCACACCCTTAGTTAATCACTTTTATAGTAATCTGGGCAGAGAGGGAAACTACAAATAAAATTGAAACATAATCGGTCTGTGACCTAAATCTTTTTTTGGTTTTTGTTATTGCTAAAATATTAATAGCAAAATTACTGTTCATAGTTTCTTTGTTTTTTTAATTTTTGAATTTTATTTTATTTTTTTATACAGCAGGTCCTTATTAGTCATCAATTTTATACACATCACTGTATACATGTCAATCTCAATCGCCCAATTCATCACACCACCATGACCACCACCCTCCCCCACCGCTGCTTTCCCCCCTTGGTGTCCATACGTTTGTTCTCTGCGTCTGTCTCAATTTCTGCCCTGCAAACCAGTTCATCTGTACCATTTTTCTAGGTTCCACATATATGCGTTAATATACGATATTCGTGTTTCTCTTTCTGACTTACTTCACTCTGTATGACAGTCTCTAAATCCATCCACGTCTCAACAAATGACCCAATTTCATTCCTTTTTATGGCTGAGTAATATTCCATTGTATATATGTACCACATCTTCTTTATCCATTCGTCTGTCGATGGGCATTTAGGTTGCTTCCATGTCTTGGCTACTGTAAGTAGTGCTGCAGTGAACATCGGGGTGTGTGTGTCTTTTTGAATGATGGTTTTCTCTGGGTATATGCCCAGTAGTGGGATTGCTGGATCATATGGTAATTCTATGTTTAGTTTTTTAAGGAACCTCCATACTGTTCTCCATAGTGGCTGTATCAACTTACATTCCCACAAACAGTGCAAGAGGATTCCCTTTTCTCCACACCCTCTCCAGGATTTGCTGTTTGTAGATTTTCTGATGATGCCCATTCTAACTGGTGTGAGGTGATACCTCATTGTAGTTTTGATTTGCATTTCTCTAATAATTAGTGATGTTGAGCAGCTTTTCATGTACTTCTTGGCCATCTGTATGTCTTCTTCGGAGAAATGTCTATTTACGTCTTCTGCCCATTTTTGGATTGGGTTGTTTGTTGTTTTAGTATTGAGCTTCATGAGCTGTTTATATATTTTGGAGATTAATCCTTTGTCCCTTGCTTCGTTTGCAAATATTTTCTCCCATTCCGAGGGTTGTCTTTTCGTCTTGTTTATGGTTTCCTTTGCTGTGCGAAAGCTTTGAAGTTTCATTGGGTCCCATTTGTTTATTTTTGTTTTTATTTCCATTACTCAAGGAGGTGGATCACAAAAGATCTTGCTGTGATTTATGTCAAAGAGTGTTCCTCCTATGTTTTCCTCTAAGAGTTTTATAGTGTCCAGTCTTACATTTAGGTCTCTAATCCATTGTGAGTTTATTTTTGTGTATGGTATTAGGAAGTGTTCTAATTTCATTCTTTTACATGTAGCTGTCCAGTTTTCCCAGAACCACTTATTGAAGAGACTGTCTTTTCTCCATTGTATATCCTTGCCTCCTTTGTCATAGATTCGTTGACCATAGGTGCGTGGGTTTATCTCTAGGCTTTCTATCTTGTTCCATTGATCTATGTTCCTGCTTTTGTGCCAGTACCATATTGTCTTGATTACTGTAGCTTTGTTGTATAGTCTGAAGTCAGGGAGTCTGATTCCTCCAGCTCCGTTTTTTTCCCTTAAGACTGCTTTTGCTATTCGGGGTCTTTTGTGTCTCCATACAAATTTTAAGATTTTTTGTTCTAGTTCCCTAAAAAATGCCATTGGTAATTTGGTAGGGATTGCATTGAATCTGTAGATTGCTTTGGGTAGTAGAATCATTTTCACAATATTGATTCTTCCAATCCAAGAACATGGTATATCTCTCCATCTGTTGGTATCATCTTTAATTTCTTTCATCAGTGTCTTATAGTTTTCTGCATACAGGTCTTTTGTCTCCCTAGGTAGGTTTATTCCTAGGTATTTTATTCTTTTTGTTGCAGTGGTAAATGGGAGTGTTTCCTTAATTTCTCTTTCAGATTTTTCATCATTAGTGTATAGGAATGCAAGAGATTTCTGTGCATTAATTTTGTATCCTGCAACTTTACCAAAGTCATTGATTAGCTCTAGTAGTTTTCTGGTGGGATCTTTAGGATTCTCTATGTATAGTATCATGTCATCTGCAAACAGTGACAGTTTGACTTCTTCTTTTCCAATTTGTATTCCTTTTATTTCTTTTTCTCCTCTGATTGCCGTGGCTAGGACTTCCAAAACTATGTTGAATAATAGTGGTGAGAGTGGACATCCTTGTCATGTTCCTGATCTTAGAGGAAAGGCTTTCAGTTTTTCACCATTGAGAATGATGTTTGCTGTGGGTTTGTCATATATGACCTTTATTATGTTGAGGTAGGTTCCCTCTATGCCCACTTTCCGGAGAGTTTTTATCATAAATCGGTGTTGAATTTTGTCAAAAGCTTTTTCTGCATCTATTGAGATGATCATATGGTTTTTATTCTTCAATTTGTTAATATGGTGTATCACATCGATTGAATTACATATACTGAAGAATCCTTGCATCCCTGGGATAAGTCCCACTTGATCATAGTGTGTGATCCTTTAAATGTGTTGTTGGATTCTGTTTGCTAGTATTTTGTTGAGGATTTTTGCATCTATATGCATCAATGATATTGGTCTGTAATTTTCTTTTTTTGTGATATCTTTGTCTGGTTTTGGTATCAGGGTGATGGTGGCCTCATAGAATGAATTAGGGAATGCTCCTTCCTCTGCAATTTGTTGGAAGAGTTTGAGAAGGATAGGTGTTAGCTCTTCTCTAAATGTTTGACAGAATTCACCTGTGAAGCCATCTGGTCCTGGACTCTTGTTTGTTGGAAGATTTTTAATCACAGTTTGAATTTCATTACTTGTGATTGTTCTGTTCATATTTTCTATTTCTTCCTGGTTCAGTCTTGGAAGGTATACCTTTCTAAGAATTTGTCCATTTCTTCCAGGTTGTCCCTTTTATTGGCACAGAGTTGCTTGTAGTAGTCTATTAAGGTGCTTTGTATTTCTGCGGTGTCTGTTGTAGCTTCCTCTTTTTCATTTCTAATATTATTGATGTGAGTCCTCTCCCTCTTTTTCTTGATGAGTCTGGCTAATGGTTTATCAATTTTGTTTATCTTCTCAAAGAACCAGCTTTTAGTTTTATTGATCTTTGCTATTGTTTTCTTTGTTTCTATTTCATTTATTTCTGCTCTGATCTTTATGATTTCTTTCCTTCTGCTAACTTTGGGTTTTGTTTGTTCTTTCTCTAGTTCCTTTAGGTGTAATGTTAGATCGTTTATTTGAGATTTTTCTTGTTTCTTGAGGTAGGCTTGTATAGCTATAAACTTCCCTCTTAGACTGCTATTGCTGCATCCCATAGGTTTTGGGTCATCACGTTTTCATTGTCATTTGTCTCTAGGTATTTTTTTATTTTCTCTTTGATTTCGTCAGTGTTCTCTTGGTTATTTAGTAATGTATTGTTTAGCCTCCATGTGTGTGTGTGTTTTACGTTTTTTCCCGTGTAATTGGTTTCTAATCTCATAGCGTTGTGGTCAGAAAAGATGCTTGATATGATTTCAGTTTTCTTAAATTTACTGAGGCTTGATTTCTGACCCAAGATGTGATCTATCCTGGAGAATGTTCTGTGCGCACTTGAGAAGAAAGTGTAATCTGCTGTTTTTGGATGGAATGTCCTATAAATATCAATTAAATCTATCTGGTCTATTGTGTCATTTAAAGCTTGTGTTTCCTTATTTATTTTCATTTTGGATGATCTGTCCATTGGTGTACGTGAGATGTTAAAGTCCCCCACAATTATTGTGTTACTGTTGATTTCCTCTTTTATAGCTGTTAGCAGTTGCCTTATGTATTGAGGTGCTCCTATGTTGAGTGCATATGTATTTATAATTATTATATCTTCTTCTTGGATTGATCCCTTGATCATTATGTAGTGTCCTTCCTTGTCTCTTGTAACATTCTTTATTTTAAAGTCTATTTTATTTGATATGAGTATTGCTACTCCAGCTTTCTTTTGATTTCCATTTGCATAGAATATCTTTTTCCATCCCCTCACTTTCAGTCTGTATATGTCCCTAGGTCTGAAGTGGGTCTCTTGTAGACAGCACATAGATGGGTCTTGTGTTTCTATCCATTTAGCAAGCCTGTGTCTTTTGGTTGGAGCATTTAATCCATTCACGTTTAAGGTAATTATCAATATGTATGTTCCTATGACCATTTTCTTAATTGTTTTGGGTTTGCTTTTGTAGGTCCTTTTATTCTCTTGTGTTTCCTACTTAGAAGTTCCTTTAGCATTTGTTGTGGAGCTGGTTTGGTGGTGTTGAATTCTCTTAGCTTTTGCTTGTGTGTAAAGCTTTTGATTTCTCCATCGAATCTGAATGAGATCCTTGCAGGGCAGAGTAACTTGGTTGTAGGTTCTTCCCTTTCATCACTTAAAGTATATCATACCACTCCTTTCTGGCTTGTAGAGTTTCTGCTGAGAAATCAGCTGTTAACCTTATGGGAGTTCCCTTCTATGGTATTTGTCATTTTTCCCTTGCTGCTTTCAATAATTTTTCAATAATTTTTGCCAGTTTGATTACTGTGTGTCTCAGCATGTTTCTCCTTGGGTTTATCCTGTATGGGACTCTCTGTGCTTCCTGGACTTGGGTGGCTATTTCCTTACCCATGTTAAGGAAGTTTTCGACTGTAATCTCTTCAAATATTTTCTCGGGTCCTTTCTCTCTCTCTTCTCCTTCTGGGACCCCTGTATTGCCAATGTTGTTGAGTTTAATGTTGTCTCAGAGGTCTCTTAGGCTGTCTTCATTTCTTTTCATTCTTTTTTCTTTATTCTGTTTCGCAGCAGTGAATTCCACCATTCTGTCTTCCAGGTCACTCATCTGTTCTTCTGCCTCAGTTATTCTGCTATTGATTCCTTGTAGTGTAGTTTTCATTTCAGTTATTGTATTGTTTGTCTCTGTTTGTTCTTTAATTCTTCTAGGTCTTTGTTAAACATTTCTTGCATCTTCTCGATCTTTGCCTCCATTCTTTTTCCGACGTCCTGGATCATCTTCACTATCATTATTCTGAATTCTTTTTCTGGAAGGTTGCCCTATCTCCGCTTCATTTAGTTGTTTTTCTGGAGTTTTATCTTGTTCCTTCATCTGGTACATAGCCCTGTGCCTTTTATCTTGTCTTTCTGTGAATGTGGTTTTTGTTCCACAGGCTGCACAATTGTAGTTCTTTTTGCTTCTCCATAGTTTCTTAATAGTCTAAAATTTTTCATTTTCTTTTCAGCCTTCTGCTCTTCTATCTCCATTCTAAAAAGGCACTTAAGAGAGAAAAATAACCTTGGAAAGGATTTTAAAGGGAAAGAGTATAAAAGCAGTAGACAAGATGTCTGAGAATTTTCTCATTTGTTTTTTAATGGGGCATGTGGATAATAGGTGTGTCTCTGAAGGAACTTCAGTTTTGTATAAATGAGTTGTCCTATTTTCAGTCTGTTGGAGCTCTCTGGCCTCCCCAATCTGGGAAGTTACAGGCTTGAGGAGTTTTTTCTTTTGTTGATGATAGCATTCAATTTTAATTCTCAACACACCAGTTCTTTTCTTACAAAAAGCCTCACTGTAGAGTTGGTAGGATGAGTAATAGATGCTCTCTTGGGTCATATGGATAACACCAGAAAATGACAGTAGAAAGAAATAGAGAATACTTTTAAAAAACAAGGTACTTGGGGCTTCCCTGGTGGCACAGTGGTTGAGAGTCCGCCTGCTGATGCAGGGGATACGGGTTCGTGCCCTGGTCCGGGAGGATCCCACATGCCGCAGAGTGGCTGGGCCCGTGAGCCATGGCTGCTGAGCCTGTGTGTCCGGACCCTGTGCTCCGCAAAGGGAGAGGCCACAACAGTGAGAGGCCCGCATGCCACAAAAAGAAAAAAAACAAAAAAACACAAAAAAACAAGGTACTTGGCTTGGAAGCAGTGCAGACCTCAGACAGAAACTACCTTGAAACTAAATTATTTAAATATAAAAGAATAAAAGTTTAAAAGACTCTCAGTTAATCTATATAGTATATTTTCATCTTTTTAATGGTCTATCAGTGTCATTCGTTGTGCTTATTTTTAGTTGGAAAAGGTGTTGGTAGCAGAATAGGAGTTTGCTGCGTGGTGTGCTAACACTGGCCTAGGGTATTTAATATGTACATGCATGTCATGTGTATGTCATGGTGGGGGTGGGGGTGATTGTCAGGAGCCTTCCAGAACAATTATCTTTCTTATGCTTTCCAGGTTTTCACCTGATGGAAGACTAATTGTATCATGTAGTGAGGATAAAACTATTAAAATCTGGGATACCACAAATAAGCAATGTGTTAATAACTTCTCAGATTTTGTAGGGTAAGTCCATTCTCTTTTTGCATTTATATGGGTTAGTTTGATATGGAGACATTTAATTATTACAATACAAATAAAGAAATGAGAGTAAAGAGAAATCAAAATATTAGACCATCTTATTCTTTCCTCCTAGGTTTGCAAATTTTGTGGATTTTAACCCTAATGGTACATGCATAGCTTCAGCAGGTTCTGATCATACCGTGAAAATCTGGGATATAAGAGTGAACAAGTTACTCCAGCATTATCAAGGTAACAATTTCCATAACAAAATTCAGTTGTAAAATGGGCTCCTCTAGGAAGTTCTTACACTGACAGACTATCCTTCTCAGTGTGGCTTAGCCCTCTTAATGAGAAAGATGGGCTGACTTTGAACTGACTAGAGAAGAGTTAGCCCCTATCAGCAGCATGGTCCAAGGAGCTGGAGTAGAGGCCAGCGTACAGAAGGGGGTGGAGGGACCTTAAAAATGATGCCAGGGCTGTAAAAAATAATAATAATAAAGAAGAAGAAAAAAGGTTACTGTAAGATTTTCAAACTTAATTATCTGCTTTGTATAAGAATCCAGGATACAGCTTCCCTGGTGGCGCAGTGGTTGAGAGTCTGCCTGCCGATGGAGTGGACACGGGTTTGTGCCCTGGTCCTGGAAGATCCCACGTACCGTGGAGCGGCTGTGCCCGTAAGCCATGGCCGCTGAGCCTGCGCGTCCGGAGCCTGTGCTCCGCAACGGGAGAGGCCACAACAGTGAGAGGCCCGTGTACCGCAAAAAAAAAAAAGAATCCAGGATAGAAATTGACTCAGAAGGAGATACCTGAGCACAGATAGGTGTTATAACTGGTAGAAAACAACATCCTTCTGTGCCCATATATTGAAGTTAAAAGAGAAATGAATTGATTTCTTAGTGTATATTAGATTTATATTAAATCCACATTTCCCTTTCTTTTTTTTGGGGGTGGGGGTTTGTTTGTTTGTTTTTTGCGGTACGTGGGCCTCTCACTGTTGTGGCCTCTCCCGTTGTGGAGCACAGGCTCTGGACGCGCAGGCTCAGCAGGCATGGCTCACGGGCCGAGCCGCTCTGCGGCATGTGGGATCCTCCCGGACCAGGGTATGAACCCGCGTCCCCTGCATCAGCAGGCGGACTCTCAACCACTGCACCATCAGGGAAGCCCCGCATTTCCCTTTCTTAATAACTATAATGTAGCAGACACTGTGCTAAATCCTCACAACAGCCCTGAGAGGTATTACTATTACCTCCACTTTAAAGATAAGGAAACTGAGGCTTAAAGGGGCTAAGTTACTTGCTAAAATATTGATAGAACTGACATGGGACTTTCTGTTTATAAAGTACATTTTTATAAAATACAGTGATGAACAAACTTTTGATCACTGTGTTATGCTGCCTCCTATTGGAAGGAGGTTGTCCAGAAATGAATTCTCAAGCTGGCAAGACTGCCTTTCTCCACATATATCTCCATACTCTTCACCCCTTGACCCAAGCAACTAACTGGTAATTAAATTTAGTTTAAGGCTAAGATGTATACCTTATGTGAGCTGGTGGTAATCAGTGGTTGCTTATATTGGTAATATATCTGAAGATTTTATAGTTATGTGTCTATTAAGATCATTCTTCCATGACTCACTCTCATTTGTAAAGCTATTCTGTGTCATGAGCTATGTGGGATTTTGGTTGCTGTGGAGACATTGCCCCGAATTGATTCTTTCAGCCTGGTATTGCTAATAGGGTAAAGGGGCATCTCTAGAATTAAGAATTATTCTCTGAACTTTTTGCTTTAATTTTCTACAAATCAGTTCACAGCGGTGGAGTTAATTGTGTGTCATTCCATCCTTCGGGTAACTATCTCATCACTGCTTCTTCAGATGGTATGCTTAAGATTCTGGACCTCTTAGAAGGAAGGCTTATATATACACTTCAAGGACATACGGTATGAACAGTAAGATTTTTACTTCTTAAATAATATATCTTTAAAAGTTTTGATCCATTTTATTATATGGCTTTATTATTTTTCCAAGTGTAGCACACATTGCTGCTACCACAATGTGTTTTGTTTTTTTTTTTGCTTCCAAGGCTATGTTTTTTATTTTAAAATAAATATTATTTTTTATCTTTAAATTTAATTATTTATTGTAATTCATGTCAAAATCAATGTGTATCTGTCAGTGGACATTAACTTAATCCTTTACTGCTATCTTCCTCAGTATGTAGTATAGGTTTGACTGGTTAAATGGTGATGGATACATGTTTTTCTTACTTCTGATCTTTCCCCTCATGTGGAGGCTGTCCCACTAGCTTTGACCCTCTTAGCCTCCACACTCCCTCACTCTCTCCTTTCACTAATCTGATTGGTGAGTTTAGAAGGAGAAATTTGACAAGTCGAGCCCAATGCCTTCTACTCTTGGGAGCCTGTGCCTGTCTGTATGGTTTTCCTCTGATATTTCTTGTGGGGAGGCCTGCCCTTGTCCAGCCTTGCCTGTGCCTGGGTACTCAAATCTGACTCATTCTGGGATTCAGTTCTAGAAAGCCCAGTTGCCCACAGATAAAGCCACATTTTCTCTTTATAAGCCTTCATCAGTAAGAAAGATAATATTTCTTTTGTCTTATTTTTCAATTGTTTTAGGAACCCAGTGGGGAAGTGGGGTGCTATCTATTGAGCCTCTTCAATCACACACACACACACACACACACACAAACACACATATACACTAGTATATAATGTACTAAAGAAAAACTTTTTAAGTGTAGAAACTATCTTTCCTTTCTGGGTAAATATTCAAACTTCTCTAAATTTTTTAGAATGCATCCTTTTTTTTTTTAATAAGATGTACTAGGTACTTCCTTTTAACCAAGTATAAGTTATTTATATCCAGAAATAGAATGGGTTTTGTGGTCTAAGAGAGAAGTTTTTTTTTCTGCCTTCATGTATCCTGCCGGACTTCCTGCTTGCTTTATCATTTGTTCTGCAGCTGTGTTAGAGTGAAGCAGAAATAGACACTAACCAGCTCAGATATATGTGTACCCATGGATTTAGGCTGGATGAACAACAAATAAAAGTGGCCAAAGATTAAAATATCCATGGAAGAAGGACAGAGTAATAGAAAAAAGATAAATAAAATAATTTAGGAGAAAAGCACTACAAATGAATATGGAATATTTCACAGTCTGGAGGTGAAGGTGTTTATGAGGCTATAATAACCTGAGTCTGTGGGATGGTCTACTTGAAAAATATAAGATGTTTTTCCCCCAAGATTTTCTTGCATAGATTAAGGACATATTAAAAACAAACAGTATACGCATATTTTTGAAATGAGGAAGATTTACTCTTATCCTGACTGAAAATTGACCTAGAGGTCATGTTGTGACTGGGCCGGGTATAGTCTTGTCCAGCTCCACAGCCATTGCTCCATTTCGTGTTCCTGTTACCTCTCACCTAGATAACTGCAGTAACTTCCTAACTGCCCTGCAACCATTTGTTCTGACTCCAACTCATCATTCTCACAATCGTGATATCAGTTTTCATCAATCACAGCTCTTCTATCCATGTCCTGCTCTTAAAACTTTGAGTGGCTCAATATTGCCCACATGAAGGGAGAACTCAGTGAAGCCTGTTGTGGTCAGGAAATAAGCTTTGTTCATGCAGCCTCATTCCCATCACCTACAGAATTATCATTCAGTTTCTGCTAGTGATTTGTTGAATAAAGAATCCAAAGCCAGAAAATCTTAACAGAAATTCTTACTAACTTACCTATGCACAAGCTTTTCTTTAAAGGGGAGAAGAGTGTATTTTCTCATTTTTATTAGCATCTCTTTTTTCACTTAGTATCATTTATAGATGTTTTAATGTAATTGGGTTGATTCTTTGATTCTCTTTGCCTGCATAAGTTACTAACAGCTGGATATGTTCTCAAGACATTGCATAAATAGTCTGCACAAGTTAGGATGAAAAATTAATACTCATGGCCTTCTTAGCCATGAGAACACATTACCAAGTAAGTTTACTTCTTTTATCTCCCTTTATTTCTTAGGGGCCTGTCTTCACTGTTACATTTTCAAAAGGTGGAGAGCTGTTTACATCAGGAGGTGCAGATGCACAGGTTTGTAAATCTCTCGGCTCCCTCTTTGATTTGGTTAGGGGAATGGAATCTGAGACCTCAGCTAAGATTTTTACAACCAGCTAGTTTGTATATGTTAAGATGATTATCAATGAGTTTATATTTTAATTTAGTGCCAGGAAGTCTGCTATCTCATAGCTGAAATACTTCCAGTTCTGATAGTTTTTGGAACTCAAATAGCAGTTATTTTCTTTTGCTCATCTTTACACTTAATTATAATACATAAAACTGACACTTACTGAATACCTAATATTGGTGTGGCCCTTTCACTTGAATTATTGCCTAATCTATTGTCTGTATGCCTTGTTTTTCAAATGTTGATTAAGCTCCTTGAGGATGGTAAAATTAAATTGTTTGTATAGCAAATCTGCATTTATTTGAAATGACCAAAAGTCATTCAGAGCCAGATTTATTGAATAAGGTGGACAGTAAAGCCAAAAACATGATTTTGGGCTTTGGGAAAAATAAAAGAGGATTTTAAGATAATAAGTTATTTTCTTAATATGAATTTTAAACTGGACATAAAGGCAATTTGAAATGCTAAATCTCTCCCTATCACCCTTTAAAAAAAAAAGTGTTGAGATGTAATGTCAGAATATATATCTAGCCTTCCTGACTATTTTGAGAGACAATTCTATATATTCATTTTTTTAAAAATTTACTTCTACTGCTTGAACATGCAAGTCAATAACTGCCAACCTGATTAATTTGTATAGGTCTTATTGTGGAGGACTAACTTTGATGAACTGAATTGTAAAGACGTTATTAAAAGAAACCTCAAAAGATTACACTTTGATTCACCACCACATCTTCTCGATATCTACCCAAGGACACCACATCCCCGGGAGGGAAAAATTGAAACTGTTGAAGTGAGTACTTTGTGCATATTTGCCCTACCATTTGTTAAGTGTACACTTTGGGGCTGTTGGTCAACTAGATGCTTGAAATTATACTTAATTAGATGAAACCTAGTCCTGCTTTAAAACAGCAGCACTTCAAGAAACAATTATTTTCACTAATAAAATAAAACTGTAAATAAGATAGTGTGTAATAGTACTAAAGCCTCTCATATTTGCTTCTTGAAGATTTAGAAATAAAACTTAAAAATTGTGTTAATAATAATGGAAATGAGGAATCAAATCTAAGACCTCTGATGACTGTAAAGTCTGAGCTGGCTTCATATTCTAGGCACGTTTAGGGAGCTCATGTGATGGCTGTCAAGAGAACAGGGCTGAAGGGCAAGAATTTTTAGAGCAGTTATTGAAATAGGTATCTTGAAGCCCTTTTACAATAAAAAATAAAATAAAAGGTCTTATGAACAGTAAAAAGAAGAGACTTAAGCATTAAACCTAATAGTTGAGACCATTTTACTGTTTGCCAACATATATTTTCAAGTATATAATTATCTGTTTAGCTGTAAATTTTTGTTGGCAAGTTCCCTTAGGTCCTATAGATTTAAATGTTCTACTCTCTTCAAAGAAAAAAGTTCCGTCTTTGATGGGTGCTTTGCTGGTATTAGTCTATTTCTTTCCATTTTGCATGATTCTTTTTTTTTTTTTTTTTTTGCTGGCTTGTGGGATCTTCGTTCCCCAACCAGGGATTGAACCCGGGTCCACAGCAGTGAAAGCGCCGAATCCTAACCACTGGACTGCCAGGGAATTCCCATTGCATGATTCTTCTTAAGTTGTTTTTTCTCTCAGAAAGAGCAGATATCAGGAATTACTATTATCTGTTCATCTGAATTTTTTTCCCGATCACTGGCAGAGTCTTTCTTTGCTTTTCAAGTAGATGCTTAAAAATTCTTAAGATATTATTCCTGAGTGGCAGTTCACAGCCACCTCCTGCTTGTTATTCATGCTGTAGTTCCAGACTCCCTTCTGTGGTCTCTGGCTTCCTTACCCCGTGTCAGTTCTTTAATTTTGGTTTCCTTGGTCTTTCCTCAGGTATTTCTTTTAGTCTCAGGTTTTGTGTATGGGTGTGTGCATGTGCACGCATGCATAAATTTAAGTTTTTAAAACTTCTAATTCTTCTAGACTGTTTTTAAGATTTTGTTTAATCTAGCCACATTTTGGGGATTTCTTTCCTTGTTTTTCAATGGTAGTGTTTATTTTCAGTTCTTTGCTATAATTTTTGTCCTCTCCAACTTCCGACCATCTTTCCAGACCTCCTAACTAAAGTGTTTACCATTGTGCTTTACTACATCTTCATGCCGCTTATTGTATTATCATTTTCCCCTCTTTCATTTCTTTGAAAGAAAGAATGTAATGTAATTTGTGGTTCACCACATTTTTGTTTCAGTTTCTGCAATTATGGATGCATTTGTTGATCCCCTGTGATCCCATGCATTCACATCAAATATATGTGAAATATATTTTAACTTGAGTTTTCTTTTCTTGTTTTACCTAAGCTGGTTTTATTGACTCTTGGTGTTTTTTATTCTAGTATTTCTGTAGCTTAGCTGGGCCTGATCAGCAACATTGCTGCTGCCCTCTCATACGCTTAGCCACCTACCTTTCCAGTGTGGTAGGTGACAGAGCTGCAGGCTGAGCCCAGGTCTCTTTACTCCTAATTCATTTATACTTCCATGACATCACACTGCCTCAGCACTGAGGATTCAAGCCATTTTCTCTGTGATTTACTCTGAGCCCCAGCTCACTTAAGAGTGCTAGACTTACTTTTTTTTTTTTTTTTTTATTGCGGTACGTGGGTCTCTCACCGCTGTGGCCTCTCCCGTTGCAGAGCACAGGCTCCGGACGCGCAGGCCCAGCGGCCACGGCTCACGGGCCCAGCCGCTCCGCAGCATGTGGGATCCTACCGGACTGGGGCACGAACCCGTGTCCCCTGCATCGGCAGGCGGACTCTCAACCACTGCGCCACCAGGGAAGCCCTAGATTTCCTTTAAAGTGTCAACAAGTTCTCTAAGTAGCTCTTCTCTGACAGTGGAGCCAGAAAGCAGTAAAACCAGCTGGGTTGCTTTCTATGGCTAGGTCAAGATGACCCAGGGCATGCAGAGCCACTCTCAACCCATATTTTTCACATATACCCTTAAAAAATCTATTAAAAACTGGCTTTTCATCTTGGAGTTACACCTCAGTTACAGTATACAGAATCTTGAACACTGTGACTGAATTACGTTTGTTGCCTTAAGAAAGTCAGCCTCTGTGTACAGTTTAAATTATCTGTACACACTCATACATACTCACTGAATGGGGACTGAAATAAACTTATAGTAGCAACTGTAGTATCTATCATTTATCTACCACAAAAATTTTAGAAAATGGCACTTCTGAGAATGTGAATGTCAGTTTCTAATCCTAGGGGATCAGAGACCAATTCATAAAGAGCCATTATCCATTTCTTTCCCTTATCTTAGTTACAGAAGATGATTGGGGGAACCAATGCTCTGTCTCCCTAAGCGTAAACAAGTAATTATGATTTACCACTCTAAATATGGTTTGTATACAGGACAGTGATGAGAGAAATGTCCCGGGAGAGTATACAGATTGTGCACATAGATATTCTCTACAACTCTACTTACTATTTTTATTTTTCATATTTACCAAAAGGCTTGGTTCTTACTAGATGCCAGTACGTAATAGAGAGTATTGAACATTTATTAAATATCAGTTACTACCTGGGCACTTTACATTTATTATCTGCTTAAATTAAGTATACAGTATGACTTAATATTTGTCAAAATTCAGATTTTGTGATATGAAATGCCAGAGATTTTATGATATACGATTCTGCATATGAACAACCAACTGTTCATTTTTTTTCCCTTAAAATCTCATAATAAAGCAAGGGTATAAAGTTTTCTGGACAGAGAACATCTTTAATATTATGAATAAATAATTATTAAATATCAAATTATTTTTTAAAGTAATGTCTGTGAATCCCTCATAGAGCCAAAAGACTATAAATTTTTAAATATCATTTAGAATAGTATGAATCAGAAGTTGTACTGTGCTCATTTAAGATTAGCAAATTTTACTTCGAAATACTAAATTTGATGGATTAGATTTTTTTTTTTTCAAAGCTTTAGGCAAGGTCAGCTTACATATGTTACTTTGGAAATATTTGGAAACTAGTAAACCTTTTTTTTTCTTTTCGATACGCCAGCCTCTCACTGTTATGGCCTCTCCCGTTGCGGAGCACAGGCTCCGGACGCGCAGGCTCAGCGGCCACGGCTCACAGGCCCAGCCGCTCCGCGGCACGTGGGATCTTCCCAGACCGGGGCACGAACCTGTGTCCCCTGCGTCGGCAGGCGGACTCCCAACCACTGCGCCACCAGGGAAGCGCTAAACTTTTTTTTTTTTTTTGAGGTCAGAATTCCTGACTAAAGGAATAAAAATGTATTATTAGAAGATGTGAAATAAATGGCATCTAAATAATCTAATTTCCCCAGCTTTCTCTTTTTACAGTAACCACGAATGCTTCATTTCTGAGTTTGAAGTAACATAGCTGTCCTATGATTTGTATTTTATTGTGTTTTCTGTGAGGCTCATTTGAATCGCATATAATCTCGGTCTTCTGGGTGAAATTATTTGGCCTTTTGCAAAAGCCATCCATTTGTCAGCCTTAAAGTCATCAACTTGTTTGAAGGTGGGGAATCCTGTGGAGTCTTAGACCTTGGGTACCAGCTGACTACAGATATAAATTACTAATTCCTACACAGATAGAGAGGGTGATAGCCAGATTGCTTTTAGAATAAATGAGAGAAGAAGGCCACATGAAAGAAGGCAGGAAGCATGAAATCCTTTCCCTTGCTGTGTCAGACCCCTCCTCTGTCCTTTCTGCTCATCTAACTGCGGAGCCTTTGTAACGCTCCTGGCCTGGGCACTCTGTCTTAATTAAAACATAAGAACAACTTCTTGCTTTTTTTGGTGGGAAAGAAGCCCACTTTTAAAACAAGGTATCTTAACCCTGCCTGCATTGCTCAATGGCACATCACGAATTTGTCTTCTTTGTCTTCTTCAGACTGTCACGAGCTGGACTGCCTAGTCCAGCCGCCCAGACAAAACCAAACTTTCCTTCTTGAAGGAGGAACTAACTTAATGTGTGTGCCTGACACTTTTCTCCCAAGCAGTTCCCTACCCTTTTGCATATTTTGATGGGAAGACATAGAGCCATTCTAAGGGATGGTGGTAGATCTTGGTGACAGAAAGGCATCAAAATAGCTATTCTAGGAGAGTTGCTGAATATTGTAGGAAGGGGTAATGGTTAGTTTGTTAAAAAGAATTTGTTAATAAAATAATTGTTTTGATGGCTTCTAATTTTGTAATGGCCACTTGAGATTACCTTAATCTACACATTGCATAGGAAATTCTGTACGACATTGATCAGGAAAGAAAACTTCCTTTAACTTAACCAAATATTTGTATAATGATATTTTATGGTAGTCTGGCCACGATTCACAGTTCAAAACTACAAGTGATCAATTTTAAGTCTTGGAGTCTGAGATTGGGTTTTATCTCAACCTTCTATTAAGGTTGAAACATTATGATTTATGATTAAAAAAATGACCACTCCTCTATCAGTTTTGTAATTTAGTTCTAGCTGTGCTATATGTCTACACTGTTTTGGACCTCAAAAACTGTTCTTCAGAGATTACATAATAATAATAGCAGTAATAATATCTAACACATGCAACATTTTTCTAATAGCCTTACACAAATTGTCATTAAATCTTCCTTAAAACTCTATAAAGCAAGCACCATTTTTATCCCATGAGAAATTGAGGCACATGTGAATTAAATCTTTTTTTTAATTTTTAAATTTTATTTAATTAATCTTTTTTTAAATACAGCAGGTTCTTTTTCTTCTGGTTTTTTTTTTGCGGTACACGGGCCTCTCACTGTTGCAGCCTCTCCTGTTGTGGAGCACAGGCTCCAGACGCGCAGGCTCAGCGGCCATGGCTCACAGGCCCAGCCACACCATGGCATGTGGAATCTTCCCGGACCAGGGCACGAACCCGTGTACCCTGCATGGGCAGGCGGACTCTCAACCACTGCGCCACCAGTGACGCCCAGCAGGTTCTTATTAGTCATCAATTTTATACACATCAGTGTATACATGTCAATCCCAATCTCCCAATTCATCACACCACCACCACCACCACCCTGTGGCTTTCGCTCCTTGGTTTCCATGTTTGTTCTCTACATCTGTGTCTCAACTTCTGCCCTGCAAACCAGTTCATCTGTACCATTTTTCTAGGTTCCACATACATGCATTAATATACGATATTTGTTTTTCTCTTTCTGACTTACTTCACTCTGTATGACAGTCTCTAGATACATCTATGTCTCAACAAATGACCCAATTTCTTTCCTTTTTATGGCTGAGTAATATTCCATTGTATATATGTGCCACATCTTCTTTATCCATTCGTCTGTCGATGGGCATTTAGGTTGCTTCCATGACCTGGCTACTGTAAATAGTGCTGCAATAAACATTGGGGTGCATGTGTCTTTTTGAATGATGGTTTTCTCTGGGTATATGCCCAGTAGTGGGATTGCTGGATCATATGGTAATTCTATTTTTAGTTTTTTAAGGAACCTCCATACTGTTCTCCATAGTGGCTGTATCAATTTACATTGCCACCAACAGTGCAAGAGGGTTCCATTTTCTCCACACCCTCTCCAGCATTTGTTGTTTGTAGATTTTCTGATGATGCCCATTCTAACTGGTATGAGGTGATAGATAACTCATTGTAGTTTTGATTTGTATTTCTCTAATAATTAGTGATGTTGAGCAGCTTTTCATGTGTTTCTTGGCCATCTGTATGTCTTTGGAGAAATGACTATTTAGGTCTTCTGCCCATTTTTGGATTGGGTTGTTTGTTGTTTTAATATTGAGCTGCATGAGCTGTTTGTATATTTTGGAGATTAATCTTTTGTCTGTTGCTTCGTTTGCAAATATTTTCTCCCATTCTGAGGGTTGTCTTTTCGTCTTGTTTGTGGTTTCCTTTGCTGTGCAAAAACTTTGAAGTTTCATTGGGTCCCATTTGTTTATTTTTGTTTTTATTTCATTACTCTAGGAGGTGGATCACAAAAGATCTTGCTGTGATTTATGTTAAAGAGTGTTCTTCCTATATTTTCTTCTAAGAGTTTTATAGTGTCCGGTCTTACATTTAGGTCTCTAATCCATTGTGAGTTTATTTTTGTGTATGGTGTTAGGGAGTGTTCCAATTTCATTCTTTTACATGTAGCTGTCCAGTTTTCCCAGCACCATTTATTGAAGAGACTGTCTTTTCTCCATTGTATATCCTTGCCTCCTTTGTCGTAGATTCATTGACCATAGGTACGTGGGTTTATCTCTGAGCTTTCTATCTTGTTCCATTGATCTGTGTTTCTGTTTTTGTGCCAGTACCATATTGTCTTGATTACTGTAGCTTTGTAGCATAGTCTGAAGTCAGGGAGTCTGATTCCTGAAGCTCCATTTTTTTTCCCTCAAGACTGCTTTCGCTTTTCAGGGTCTTTTGTGTCTCCATACAAATTTTAAGATTTTTTGTTCTAGTTCCCTAAAACATGCCATTGGTAATTTGATAGAGATTGCATTGAATCTGTAGATTGCTTTGGGTAGTAGAATCATTTTCACAATATTGATCCTTTCAATCCAAGAACATGGTATATCTCTCCATCTGTTGGTATCATCTTTAATTTCTTTCATCAGTGTCTTATAGTTTTCTGCATACAGGTCTTTTGTCTCCCTAGGTAGGTTTATTCCTAGGTATTTTATTCTTTTTGTTCCAATGGTAAATGGGAGTGTTTCCTTAATTTCTCTTTCAGATTTTTCATCATTAGTGTATAGGAATGCAAGAGATTTCTGTGCATTAATTTTGTATCCTGCAACTTTACCAAAGTCATTGATTAGGTCTAGTAGTTTTCTGGTGGGATCTTTAGGATTCTCTATGTATAGTATCATGTCATCTGCAAACAGTGACAGTTTGACTTCTTTTCCAATTTGTATTCCTTTTATTTCTTTTTCTCCTCTGATTGCCGTGTCTAGAACTTCCAAAACTATGTTGAATAATAGTGGTGAGAGTGGACATCCTTGTCATGTTCCTGATCTTAGAGGAAATGCTTTCAGTTTTTCACCATTGAGAATGATGTTTGCTGTGGGTTTGTCGTACATGGCCTTTACTGTGTTGAGGTAGGTTCCCTCTATGCCCACTTTCTGAGGACTTTTTATCATAAATGGGTGTTGAATTTTGTCAAAAGCTTTTTCTGCATCTATTGAGATGATCATATGCTTTTTATTCTTCAATTTGTTAATATGGTGTATCACGTTGACTGATTTGCATATTTTGAAGAATCCTTGCATCCCTGGGATAAATCCCACTTGATCATGGTGTATGATCCTTTTAATGTGTTGTTGGATTCTGTTTGCTAGTATTTTGTTGAGGATTTTTGCATCTATATTCATCAGTGATATTGGTCTGTAATTTTCTTTTTTTGTAGTATCTTTGTCTGGTTTTGGTATCAGGGTGATGGTGGCCTCATAGAATGAATTAGGGAATGCTCCTTCCTCTGCAATTTGTTGGAAGAGTTTGAGAAGGATAGGTGTTAGCTCTTCTCTAAATGTTTGATATAATTCACCTGTGAAGCCATCTGATCCTGGACTTTTGTTTCTTTGAAGATTTTTAATCACAGTTTGAATTTCATTACTTGTGATTGTTCTGTTCATATTTTCTATTTCTTCCTGGTTCAGTCTTGGAAAGTTATACCTTTCTAGGAATTTGTCCATTTCTTCCAGGTTGTCCCTTTTATTGGCATAGAGTTGCTTGTAGTAGTCTCTTAGTCTCTTAGGATGCTTTGTATTTCTGTGGTGTCTGTTGTAACTTCTTCTTTTTCATTTCTAATTTTATTGATGTGAGTCCTCTCCCTCTTTTTCTTGATGAGTCTGGCTAATGGTTTATCAATTTTGTTTATCTTCTCAAAGAACCAGCTTTTAGTTTTATTGATCTTTGCTATTGTTTTCTTTGTTTCTATTTCATTTATTTCTGCTCTGATCTTTATGATTTCTTTCCTTCTGCTAACTTTGGGTTTTGTTTGTTCTTTCTCTAGTTCCTTTAGGTATAACATTAGATCATTTATTTGAGATTTTTCTTGTTTCTTGAGGTAGGCTTGTATAGCTATAAAGCTACTTCCCTCTTAGAACTGCTTTGCTGCATCCCATAGGTTTTGGATCATCGTGTTTTCATTGTCATTTGTCTCTAGGTATTTTTTGATTTCCTCTTTGATTTCTTCAGTGATGTCTTGGTTATTTAGTAACGTATTGTTTAGCCTCCATGTGTGTGTGTTTTACGTTTTTTTCCCTGTAATTGATTTCTAATCTCATAGCGTTGTGGTCAGAAAAGATGCTTGATATGATTTCAGTTTTCTTAAATCTACTGAGGCTTGATTTGTGACCCAAGATGTGATCTATCCTGGAGAATGTTCCGTGCGCACTTGAGAAGAAAGTGTAATCTGCTGTTTTTGGATGGAATGTCCTATAAATATCAATTAAATCTATCTGGTCTATTGTGTCATTTAAAGCTTGTGTTTCCTTATTTATTTTCATTTTGGATGATCTGTCCATTGATGTAAGTGAGGTGTTAAAGTCCCCCACAATTATTGTGTTACTGTCGATTTCCTCTTTTATAGCTGTTAGCAGTTGCCTTATGTATTGAGGTGCTCCTATGTTGAGTGCATATATATTTATAATTGTTATATCTTCTTCTTGGATTGATCCCTTGATCATTATGTAGTGTCCTTCCTTGTCTCTTGTAACATTCTTTATTTTAAAGTCTATTTTATTTGATATGAGTATTGCTACTCCAGCTTTCTTTTGACTTCCATTTGCATGGAATATCTTTTTCCATCCCCTCACTTTCAGTCTGTATATGTCCCTAGGTCTGAAGTGGGTCTCTTGTAGACAGCACATAGATGGGTCTTGTTTTTCTATCCATTCGGCAAGCCTGTGTCTTTTGGTTGGAGCATTTAATCCATTCACGTTTAAGGTAATTATCGATATGTATGTTCCTATGACCATTTTCTTAATTGTTTTGGGTTTGCTTTTGTAGGTCCTTTTGTTCTCTTGTGTTTCCCACTTAGAGAAGTTCCTTTAGCATTTGTTGCGGAGCTGGTTTGGTGGTGATGAATTCTCTTAGCTTTTGCTTCTCTGTATAGCTTTTGATTTCTGCATCTAATGTGAATGAGGTCCTTGTTGGGTAGAGTAACCTTGGTTGTACGTTCTTCCCTTTCATCACTTTAAGTATATCATGCCACTCCCCTGTGGCTTGTAGTTTCTGCTGAGAAATCAGCTGTTAACCTTATGGAAGCTCCCTTCTATGGTATTTGTCATTTTTCCCTTGCTGCTTTCAATAATTTTTCTTTGTCTTTAATTTTTGCCAGTTTGATTACTATGTGTCTCAGCGTGTTTCTCCTTGGGTTTATCCTGTATGGGACTCTCTGTGCTTCCTGGACTTGGGTGGCTATTTCCTTACCCATGTTAAGGAAGTTTTCGACTGTAATCTCTTCAAATATTTTCTTGGCTCCTTTCTCTCTCTCTTCTCCTTCTGGGACCCCTATAATGCGAATGTTGTTGAGTTTAATGTTGTCCCAGAGGTCTCTTAGGCTGTCTTCATTTCTTTTCATTCTTTTTTCTTTATTCTGTTCCACATCAGTGAATTCCACCATTCTGTCTTCAAGGTCACTCATCTGTTCTTCTGCCTCAGTTATTCTGCTATTGATTCATTGTAGTGTAATTTTCATTTCAGTTATTGTATTGTTCATCTCTGTTTGTTTGTTCTTTAATTCTTCTAGGTCTTTGTTAAACATTTCTTGCATCTTCTCGATCTTTGCCTCCATTCTTTTCCTGAGGTCCTGGATCATCTTCACTATCATTATTCTGAATTCTTTTTCTGGAAGGTTGCCTATCTCTGCTTCATTTCGTTGTTTTTCTGGGAGGTTATGTTGTTCCTTCATCTGGTACATAGCCCTCTGCCTTTTCATCTTGTCTATCTTTCTGTGAATGTGGTTACCGTTCCACAGGCTGTAGGACAGTAGTTCTTCTTGCTTCTGCTGGCTGCCCTCTGGTGGATGAAGCTATCTATGAGGCTTGCGCAAGTTTCCTGATGGGAGGGACTGGTGGTAGATGGAGCTGACTGTTGCTCTGGTGGGCAGAGCTCAGTAAAACTTTAATCTGCTTGACTGCTGATGGGTGGGGCTGGGTTCCCTCCCTGTTGGTTGTTTGGCCTGAGGCAACACAACACTGGAGCCTACCTGGGCTCTTTGGTGGTGCTAATGACAGATTCTGGGAGGGCTCACGCTAAGCAGTACTTCCCAGAACTTCTGTTGCCAGTGTCCTTGTCCCCATGGTGAGCCACAGCCACCCCCCACCTCTTCAGGAGACCCTCCAACACTAGCAGGTAGGTCTGGTTCAGTCTTCCCTGGGGTCACTGCTCCTTCCCCTTGGTCCTGATGTGCACACTACTTTGTGTGTGTCCCCCAAGAGTGGAGTCTCTGTTTCCCGCAGTCCTGTTGAAGTCCTGCAGTCAAATCCCACTAGCCTTCAAAGTCTGATTCTCTAGGAATTCCTCCTCCCATTGCCGGACCCCCAGGTTGGGAAGCCTGACGTGGGGCCCAGAACCTTCACTCCAGCGGGTGGACTTCTGTGGTATAAGTGTTCGCCAGTCTGTGAGTCACCCACCCAGCAGTTATGGGATTTGATGTTACTGTGATTGCGCCCCTCCTACCGTCTCATTGTGGCTTCTCCTTTGTCTTTGGATGTGGGGTATCTTTTTTGGTGAGTTCCAGTGTCTTCCTGTTGATGACTGTCCAGCAGCTAGTTTTGATTCTGGTGTTCTCACAAGAGGGAGTGAGAGCACGTCCTTCTACTCTGCCATCTTGGTTCCTAGTCTGTGAATTAAATCTTAAAGCTAGTAAGTAACAACATGAGAATTCCAACCCAGTCACTCTGGTTCCATTCTGTACCTTTAACTATTTTGATGCAGTGCTTCAGTAGAATAAAAAGTTAATCTCATCCTGTTAACAGATATTGGACATCGTACTAGCTTTAGAGTGTGCAACAGTGAACAAGATGGGCATATTTCTTGCCCTTCAGAATTTGTCAGAGCAGGGTTTGTGCTCATGGACTCCTCAGTATGATGGATACACCAGAACCTCAGAGTGGGATGGTATTGGTGAGGTCGTGTATACTAACCCTCCCTCATGCATGAATCCCTTGTTTGGTGATGGAGAACTCAGCCTCTCATAAGGCAGCCAACCCCATTTCAAGGCAACTGTAGTTATTGAAGCGTTCTTTCCTTTAATAAAAATGGAGAGATAGTACTGTTAATATTCATGGAGGTTAGCTTGCAAAGAACTCAACTGTAAGTGTCACTGCCTCAGCATATTTTCTTTGCAGAGAAGACTGTAAACTTTTACTTAGTAAGAATTTCCTGCTCCATTTAATGTATATGGCAGCAACTGTAGTACAATACAGTAAAATATTGTTACATCAAAAGTTTCCCAGCTCGTAGAAGCTCAAGGATTTCTCTATGAGAAATGCTGACCATTTCCATGTGATTTAGTGGTTTTTTGAGCAATTCCAGTTTCAGATGGCAAAACCAGATTGTATTTTTCATTGGTAAACAATTTCATATCTACACTAGGTGGCAGTAGATAAATGAGAATAATGTGTCTGCAAGCACTCTTTCTGGACAGCTCACCCAAGATTAAAAAGAAAGCGAGTCAGCCTCAAGTTTCTTATCTTTGCCTCAACTCTGGACTCTGGAGCTGATAGGAAGAAGGTTGTGCGTTCTGCTCTGTGGAATGGCCAGAAAGAAACATAGGTGTTGGTGGGCCAAGCAGATAGTCCTACATGGTTCTAATTCCTTCTTTACTGCAGTGTGGGGATTATTGGGAGTATACACCTCTACTTCTGACACAAGTGGCTGGATAGATATAAATGCTTATTAATATTTCCAAAACTACAGCTGTACCCATCAAACTTGATAAGTGCTGTTACAATAATTCCACTCCTCTTACCACAGTCCCTGACTGTTGCAGTGTTGTCCTCACTGTTAACCCCTACTTTATTCTTGATACTCCACATGTTCCTGTCAGATTGATCTTTCTAAAGCACATTTTAGCCTCCAGTTTTTCTGTGCCTTCCCAAATTCCTTCACCCCTCACAATTTGACCCTTGCCACCCTCTCTTGTCGCTGCCCTGTGCAGCAGTATCGTGTCAGCATTCTGCCTCTATGCTCAGGGAGGCTTGTAACCTCATCTCTGTCTCTCTCTTTTTGCTTTTGTTTTATAAACCTTTTCTAAAGGAGCCATCACAAGCTCTGTTTCCTCCACGGGAAGCCTTTCTCACTAAGTGCTCAGTCAAGTTTCTCCTTTGAGGTTCATCAGTATGCTTTTTGCTGGTAGCATTTATTTGATACCAAGTTCTGCTCTCTCTCTTGCCCTTTGTTTACTTCTTTGTATTCATAATGTTTAGTAAATAAATGGTGATCATGTGGTTTCTTTCCCTTTTTGTTTTTCTGAATTCTGAAATAATCTCCCTCAGAAGTAGTCACCACTCTAATTATTCCCTTGCTTTTCTTTCAAATTTTACTATTTATGATTGAATCAGTAATGAGATTTTTTTTCATTTTGGATAGTTTTAAACTTTATATAAATGGAATCATACTGCATATATTTTACTATAGCCTCCTTTATTTAGCATTAAAATCCTGAGATTCATGTGCATGGATTCTGAATTCATACATTCATATGTTGTTGCACATAGTTGTATTTCATTCCTTTTCACAGCTGTATAGGATTTCAGTGAATTTACTACGGTAGTAATTCCCATGATTATACATTTATTCTACTGTTGATAAACAGGTGGGGATTTCTGATTGTGGTTTGTTTTTCTAATTAATTTACTGTTTATTGACATATAGTTGATTTACAATGTTGTGTTAGTTTCTGCAAGACTGTGGTTTGTTTCCGTTTTTGCCATTACAGTGTTGCTCTAAACAATGTCAGCATCATTGAGCTTTCTAGCTTTTGCAGTCTTGTAGGTGTTAAGCAGTATTTTGCTTTAATCATCCCTTTTCTAATTACTACTAATGTTTCTGAAAATCTCTTCATATTCTAGATAACTGTTAGGTTTTCTGTAATTTTTTCCTTAGGATTGCTCTTCTTTTCACATTGATTTGTAGGTTTTTCTTATATATTTTAGGTATTTGTCCTTTTTCAGTTTCAGATATAATATCTCCTCCTATTCCATTATCTGATTGTTAACTTTGTGGTAACCATTGTTAAACAGAAATCCTTAATTTTGGGGCAAACAGATGGATCAATTTTTTTTAAATTTATTTAGTTTTTGCCTTATGGTTTTACTTTTGCAGCTTTTAAGATATTCTTCTCTACCCTGGGTCAGAAAGATATTCTTACACATTAACTTCTACTAACTTTGTAGTTTTAACATACCATTTAGGTTTATAATTTATCTGCTGTCCATCTTTGTATGTAGTATTAGGCAGGGGTCTATTTAGTGAGCCCATTTTCTTAGGTACAAGTCATCCTTCCTCTATTGATTTGTGGCACCATTTTTCCTTTGTATTTGTTTTCCATATATACAGGGCTTTGCTTCTGAACTCTTTATCGGATTGCTTCCTATTTTTTAAAGACTTCTTTAATGTCTTTATATGAGATTTTTTTTTAAAGGTCATATGCATTTTTGGGGTTTTTTCCTGATGTATTTAAAAATTTCTATGGCATTATAAATTATGATTTTTAAAAATTTACATTTTCTGTGAGCTGAAGTACAGACAGGTAATTGACTTTGTATATCAATTTTGGATCTAGTAAACTCTCTTAGTTTTAATGATTCAGCAGTAGATTCTTTTGGGATTTCTTTATAGATAATTATATATGAATGACAATTTTTATTTCTTCTGTTCTAATTCTTACATCATAATGCTTTTATTTCCTTTTCTTGTCTTACTGAACTGGCTAGGATTTTTTTCTGCATCTTTTGAGGTGGGTCATTTCATTTTATTTTTAAAATCCCTTAATAGGTGAATCCCATTGATTTTCTAATGTAAAAGCAACTTTTTATTCCTGGGATAAATTCAACTTGCTCACAATGATCTTTTCTTATATATTGTTAGATTTGATAGGCTAATATTTTATTTAAAATTTTTGTATCCATGCTAATATATGGATATTTTCATTTTAGAATATATTAGGAAATACCCTCTAGATTATTAGAAATGGCATCCACTTTCCTATGGTATAAAAATCTAATATTAACTTTTTTTAATGTATATATACAGATTAATCCAAAGCTTGATGTAGTCGATTTGCAGACCTCTACTCCCCCTGTTGTGGACATCCTTTCTTTTGATTCTACCACAGTAAGTTTTCTTTGGCATTTAAATGGTATTTAATTGTTTGGCACAATCCATTTTCCTTAAAAAGTGTGTGGGAGGGCTTCCCTGGTGGCACAGTGGTTGAGAGTCTGCCTGCCGATGCAGGGGATACGGGTTCGTGCCCCAGTCCGGGAAGATCCCACATGCCACGGAGTGGCTGGACCCATGAGCCATGGCCGCTGAGCCTGTGCGTCCGGAGCCTGTTGCTCCGCAACGGGAGAGGCCACAACAGTGAGAGGCCCGTGTACCACAAAAAAAAAAAAAAAAAAAGTGTGTGAGAGAGAACATAAAAAATGGGCTAAATAGCCTAACACCTTAGCATAGAAAAAACCTTGTACAAAAGTCATATTTACAATGTGTCTAAATAACCACAAGGGGGAGCAGTACCAATTTCTAGAAAAGCTTCAATTTGAGGACCTTGAGCTCAGTAGAATCCATACCGTCTCATCTCCCGTTAAGGTGCCACCCATGTGACATTTCACTTGCTGTCACAGAACAGATTTCCTTCTTTGGTAATTGCCTTTCAGAGGTGCTAAACTTACGTCTAGTCTCCTTAGAAGGTGTAAGAAAAGCAATCATTTCCCTTTGTTCGTCTCTCTTGAAGGATAATCCAGAAATTAAGAAGTATTTCTAACACTTGCAATTTTGTTTTTAAAAATTTCATACATATAATTTATTTACTATTTACTTCAAAAATTGAGAGTTTTAGCATTTCAATTTGAGTCTGCTTAATCTTTGCAAAGCAGATTATTTCTGCCATCAATTCTGCTAGTCAGGGCAAAACTAGTTATAAGAACAAATGGGAGGAC
This sequence comes from Lagenorhynchus albirostris, assembly GCF_949774975.1. NCBI lineage: Eukaryota > Metazoa > Chordata > Mammalia > Artiodactyla > Delphinidae > Lagenorhynchus > Lagenorhynchus albirostris. Next base: position 30,840,707 of record NC_083105.1, read on the forward strand.
TTCCCTGGTGGTGCAGTGGTTAAGAATTCGCCTGCCAAAGAAAGGGACACGGGTTTGAGCCCTAGTCTGGGAAGATCCCACATGCCGTGGAGCAAGTGCTCCGCAACGGGAGAGGCCACAACAGTGAGAGGCCTGCATACCGCAAAAAAAAAAAAAAAAAAAAAAAATTAACTAGACATCGAATTCTTGCCACAGTGCTTAGCTTATAGTAGGTGCTCAATACTTATGTTCAATGAATTACTCAAAAGTCTCACTGTTGAAACTTACAAATTCTGGTGAGTTGGGTTTTTGCCCCACTGGTGAGAGGAGCAAAAGGTAGGTGGTTTTTGAGATGTGCTGCCTTCTTGTGAGGTAGTTGGTAGACTAAAATTGGGTGTTTCTGGCCTAGAAGATATCAGAGATCATCAAAAATCTTTGATCAGAGCTTTGAGACTCACTCTCCCTGCCATTACCCTTTGAAATTTGCAAAACCTCATGACCTGAGGAATCCATGTGTTCTCAGTAGTGTGCTATGGAGGTGGGCATAAGTGCCACCTAGCAAGCGATAGCAGGGTGTCTGTCCCTGGATGGTAATGCAGAAGTGCCAAAGTCAAGTGTCCATGTTATAGAACCCTAACTCGGGAATACAGGGTACGCGGGATTTCAAAAAGACAATTCTTTTTTTGTTTTTTTAATTGAAATATAGTTGATTTACAATGTTGTGTTAATGTCTGCTGTACAGCAAAGTAATTCAGTTATACATATATATAATTCTTTTTCATATTCTTTTCCACTATGGTTTATCTCAGGATATTGAATATAGTTCCCTGTGCTATATAGTAGGACCTTGTTGTGTACCCATTCTATATGTAATAGTTTGCATCTGCTAACCCCAGACTCTCAGTCCATTCCCCCCCTCCCCCTTGGCAACCACAAGTCTGTTCTCTACAGGGAAGACAATTTTTAATAATAAACATGTGACACGTTTGCAGTTGTGTTACAAAGCAGAATAATAAGACTGAAGAGTACAGTTATTACCCACATAAGGGATACTATTAGGCTGAATTATATGATATTGCCATTTTGTAGGCAAAAACGATCTAATACATATCAGTGATTTCCCATGGTTCAGCCCCACGCATAAGCATTAAAAGGAAGACTCCACTGTTACTTTGAGTTGTGTGCTTGATGCTACATAAAAATAAAACAAACAAAACAAAAACTTGTTTGCTATAAGTTGGTTTGGAATTAGGCTAATGATGTCCCCCTTAGATTTTTTTTACAATCTGGAAGATAGCTGCTTGCCTCCTGGCAAGACATAAGGACTCCTGATTTTATTTATTTTACTGACACATTTTCTGAAGACAGATATTCATGAAGCATTTAGATTTTTATAAAGAGTATCTTTAAAGAGCTTTCCTTTAAATTTTCAATGTATGTGTCTTTCTTTTAGCTCATTGATAGATAAGTGGTTAGAAAACTAAAGTGTAATCACTGTAATTGTTTGCCTTTCCATTAATCTAGTGGTAATTCTTAATCTGTATCGGCTGCTTTGCTTTTGCTTCTGCACAACAAATCAAACATAAATGTAAAGGAGATTTGTTTCTATTCTGGCATGAAGCACTATTGTGGTGTGAACTTTACATGTAATTATAATGAAAAGACACAGAGAAGTATTGGAAGAAAAAAAAGCAGTATTTACAGATGGTTTTGGTTTTTGTTATTGTGGTTGCTGTTTATTTTGGGGATTTGTTTGTTTGGTTTTTGCAGACTGGAAGAAAGTTTCTTTAGAAATTCATTTTCATCAAGATGAGATGTAAAAAGGTTACTCTTTAAAACTGTTTGTGAAATTTCTTAGGATAAAAGCAGGTTTTTTATGGTGTAAGAAATAGTTGGCTTCTGTTCCTGTTTTGACTTGATTTAATATTACATTCAGGATGATTTCTAGATCTAAGTGTATTGATATCTATGCTCTGATGCCTTCTTACAACAGAGAAGAAATTATGGCATACAGTGTAACAGTTGGTATCTTTGTGGCTTGCACTTGTGTCTCTAATGCCAGGCAGGAAATTTGATACAATATTTCGGGATCAAAGTAAGCTGTTCCCAATCTGCATTTTTAAAGCTTTGTTGTAAAAAAAAAAAAAAAGTTTCTGTAAAGGGATATACTGGCTGTCACATAGACATAGTTTAAAAATGTCGATCTCAAATTTCTGAATCTTATTCCAATTATGTTGTCTCTTGCTATTTGCTGATCTTCTAAAGATTATTTAGTTCAAGATTCCCATTGAGTCTTTTAATGTTTTCATTTATTCTATTAGAAATAGACGAAGGTTTTGTCATCAAAATTGTACAAGGCATTTAGCATTAGCACATGTGGTGTGGCTACATCCTCAGCTCCTCTCTCCCCAAAGGCAAATAAGACAGTAATTTCTCTTCTGTGTCCTTATATAAAGTGGTGTTTTTTTAAATACTAACTAAACAGAGCTTATTTAAAATACTCTAGGATTATTAAAATTGTTATTTTTAGGTAAACTATATTCCTAGGTTTTGATGTATTTTATTACTATTTGTCCAACAAATGAACATAATGAAATTGATGATCTTGCTAGTATTACTGATTGACTCAAAGCACTGGACTCAGAGAACTCAGAGTGTCCTTGTCTTTACTCTGGCAACTGTGTAGAGTATGAATGTAGTATTTATGCCTTTCTTTAGAATTAGGGACAGTTTTCAGGTTAAATTAATTATTTACAATAAACTGAGAAGCTGAAGTTATATCATAGAAGAAAATCAAGGTCTACAGTCTTTTCTTGCTCCATCAGTCAAATATTTAAAGCCACACTGCATGGAGGCATCATATGATATACTGAAGACAGGATGTCAAGCTGGCCGCCTCACCTCAAGAAACTTACAGCCAAGCCAGAGAGAAATAACAGTGTAAGAAGTAAGTGGCAGTTTCAAGATACTAGATGCTAAGGGTATATGATTGTCAAAGGAAAGGTTGTTAACAGAAGGATTCAGAAAAGGTCATGAATGGGCTAGAGGAAACTAGAAGACTTCTCTAGCAGAAAACATTTGACCAGTTCTTGACCTGACCGAAGATGGGTAGGATTTTGATAGAGACATTCCAGGTGGGGAAAGCAAGGTATAAGTAGATGCCTTAGAAGTAATTGAAAATACAATACGTAGCATGGAAATAAAAGTGCAGCAGTCTAATCTGGAGTCTCTGCGTTGCCTAACTCAATGGATAGCAGATGTGGTAGGATGCTGGGAGCATACCTACTCACACACATTTTTAGCTCTCAATCAGTACTTCTTGAGTAACAAAATATACCTGCCCCAGAGAAGCCTACATTGTATATTCTAGAGGAGGAGACAAGCAATTCACAGCTTTAAAAAAAGTAGACCATATAGTATAGTAGACGGAAACAATGCAAAGGTGTAAATAGCACCGAAGTTAGGTAGGAAGAAGGGTGCATTTAGATAGTACGGCCAGGACAAGAGTCATGTGAAAGGTGACATTTGTGGAAGGAACTGAAGGAATGACGTGAACAAGTTAGATGACTATCTGGGAAGGTACTCCAGGCCATGGGAGCAGTGCTGGAAGGCCAGATTGGGAGTGAGGAGCCGCCACTGGAGGGTTTCCTGCAGAGAAAGGGGCATAATCTCATGAGTGTTTTAACAGGGTCACTCTGGCTACTGTGTTGAGAATCAGCTGGGGGTGATGGTGGAGGGGAGCAAAGAGACCAGTTCGGAAGCTAATGAAATCATCAGACAGAAGGCAGAAGTGGCTTGATCCAGGGCCGTAACAGAGGAGGTGGTGTTAAGCGATCTGATTCTGGATGTATTTTGAAGGTGGAGCCGATGGACTGGATGTCCGCTGTGGGATTCCCTGTTTCCTTTCCCCAGGGATAGTAAGGCGCAGCCCTGAGTAATCTCAGGGTGGCCCAGCTTATCTCCTGGCTCAGCATCATTTGGCCAGAGGGGTTGCTGAGAGAAAAAAAGATTTGTGATTTTCCTATCTTCTTTTCTGGGATTAGGAAGGTGATCAGCTGAATCAAAGCAAGAGAGGCTGTGCTGTTTCTGTGACTTTGAGAACCACAGTGGTAAAACATAGTCCTCCTTCCTAGGTGTCCTTTAGGTTTGCATTTTTCAGCGATGTTTATTGGTTTCCCTTTTGGAAAGGCTGTCGCATCAGCCTATTTTTAGGAAGAAAAAAGTTATCCACTTTCATGGAGATTGTCATATGATATATGCTCTCTGAAAAATATTGATATATTGATAAAATAAAAGGACATACAAAGAGTAAACTTACAGCTGCAGAGAGGATATCTCCATGGTTGTTGTGGCAACAATTCGTCCTGGTTACTAGACAACATTGCGTAACCAGTTCAGAGCTATTCCAGTTCCTAACTGCTTATGTAAGCAAAGATTTGGAAAGACTTACTTGAAAGAACACAGTGTATGAAACCTAAATGTTCAAAACTAAAATTTGTAACTTGAAAGTGTAAAATGGCAATATGTGATGCATTGTCCCCAGATACCTCATTTACCTTTCCAGGAAAATCAATAAAAATCATGTTGTGCAAACCTGCTTATACTGCTTTTCTGTATGCTAACATTCCTGCATTTACCTATAAACAGCTTCTAAATTTGGAGGTAGGTGAAATTCTTTTTTAAGTGTTTGAACTTTGCAACAGTTTATAAGGTAGCATTTGATTTGTAAATTCGGGGCATATGATTTCTGAAACTAGATATGTTTGTAACGTTGTTGCTTGCTAAGCTTTAGGAAACAGACGTGTTCATGGTATCTTTAGACATCAGTTCAGTGGCCCTCGGGACTTTTCTCCTGCTCCCACTCGAAGTGTTTGAAAGAAAATGAACACAGGCATTTGTAAAATCCGCCTATGGACTGTACACAGAGGTGCTTTCCACAGTTTATCCTCATTTTATTATCCTCTTTTTTTATCCTCATATTTTTTTATCCTCATTTAGTCTTAATTTCAAATGATAGTGAATATGTCAAGTGAGATACAGTGATTCTTTTTTTTTTTTTTTTTTAAATCCAGTGTCTCAAAAAGTTAAGATGCTTAGTAGGAGTAAAAGATGAATTCTTATCAGGGCTGAGAAATAATTTTAAAACATTACCCTTTGAAATTGAAAGAGATAAAGTAATTAAATTGTCAAAGCATTTAAAAAATAAGACATACATGATAAAACTAACAAGTAAATAAGAAGAAATACACTTCCACAAATCTCTCACCCTTTAGAATAGAAAACACATTTATGGTTTTTTCAGATACAAGTTATTTTAGAGATAGAGAAAACATTAGAGAGGAAGAGACGATTTCCAAATTCGTTGCATCCTTGCTTTAGAAGTACATCATGACCTATATGTTATAAGAACTACCAACAGTTGTGAATGTGATAGCTGACCTTTAAAAAAAAAATGTGTTTTGGGGATTATAGAAAAAAAAACAAGCAACTAAAACTTTTAGTCTGTTAAAGGAATGTGGCTTTTTTTTTAAAGCTGATTTACTAAGATAGTACAATTGTAAAAAGAGAGTAATAGTGTGGGTCAGAGGGTTTCTTTTTTCCTCCAAATAAAATATACTTTTTGATAAAAATCATAATAATCATAAGTCCCAAATGTTTGATTTAACTATCCTTAACGACTTAACTAATTTGAGCCTCATTCCCTTTAAGTTTCAAGGTCACCGAGAAAGAAAGCTTACATTAATGAGTGTTTCCTTTTACCAAAAATTTTATACTAAGTAAATTTTTAAGCATAGTCCTAGTTAAAAATTTATGCAGTGAAACTGGTCTTTATAACCTGTTGACAAAAGTGATTTAGGACTTAAACTTTTCTTTATGAAATGTAAAGAGAGAGAGAACTCTACAAAAGGATTTTATAAAACATGCTATTTGGGAGCCCAACAGACTAAATACGTTTTTTAATTTCCTTTAGAAAATTAGCACATTTCTGGGAACTGGAGGTTTTGATGTTCCAGGTATTATTTCTGCCTTCCAACTTCCTGCGCTACTGTATTTCTAAACTGCTGCAGTCATCTGGACTGTCACAGGCCTGGGAATCTAAGCCACATCCCCAGTTCCCACAGTTGAAACTGAGGCGTGCAGAAAATGCCCGACAGCCTCAGCCCACACACCCAGTAACAACTGGTTCCTTCCTCTTCCTGTGGAAGAGCAACATCCTCGGAGATGAGAAGAAATGCACTCTGAGGAATGCAGGAACAGCAGTGAGCTTTTCACACAGGAAATTACTAGGGGAGCATTCTGCAAAGTGCTTGTCTCCTGGACTGTCAGCCCATAATGAGCTTCCTGCTGACCTGGAGGATGGTTTACTATGGAGCTAAGTGCCGTTGGCAGGTCTGTCAGAGTTGCCTGGAAGATAGCGAGCTTCCCTTTCAGCTGTTCTGTACATTACACCCATCTGGTTTTGAGTAATTTGGTGCTGCTTATACAGTGAAGCTAGTTGGCTTTGCTCCTTTATTTAGGCACCTGACAGCTAATTGTTCGGTGGAAGTAGTCAGCAAGTCTGCTGAAATGAATTTTTCAGTCAGTTCTTTGTGCTTTATGAAGTCAGGTTATGTGAACTATATTAGGACTTCAGAGGGATTAAAACCCTCGTAATCTGAGTGAACTGGCTGCTGATGCCCAGTGCTGGTTCTTGCCGAGTTCCATCTATGTCTTTCAGTCTCCTTGCTTTTACTTTCTGAAACAGTCAGGCATCAGTAGAAGATATCATACTGTGTGCACAATCATACATCCTTGAGCACACAGAAAACTCTGCTGCTTCAAACCAGCCAGTCCACCAACCCCTATAATTTAAACATTGAGACTGACTTGGAATGACTTTTACAACTGAAGAATGTTCTGGTATAATTTTTTTCCCCTAATTCCTATGTATTTTCTTTTTCCTTTACTTGAGATAATGATGGCCACTGTAAAGCCCAGTTTTTATATCATATGTTCTTTTTAAACTGCTTTCCAGATCACTACAGAATTTTGGTGGGTTTCAGCATTTATGGTGGCAAAATTCCTTTACTTTTCATGTATTTGTTTGGATTATTTTACTGAAGCACATAAGAGTTACATGTTGTTTGTTTTAAGTTGAAGGGGAGATGGAGAAAAGGAATGTCAGGCATTTCCTCTTCCTTTCAGAATGTCTTTTTTGTTTTTTGTTTTTTGTTTTTTTTTTTTTTGCAGTACGCGGGCCTCTCACTGTTGTGGCCTCTCCCGTTGCGGAGCACAGGCTCTGGACACACAGGCCCAGCGGCCATGGCTCACGGGCCCAGCCGCTCCGCGGCATGTGGAATCTTCCCAGACCAGGGCACGAACCCGTGTCCCCTGCATCGGCAGGCGGACTCTCAACCACTGCGCCACCAGGGAAGCCCCAGAATGTCTTTTTAATGAACATTCCTCTTCCCTCCTATGAACAAACCATCTCAACTCAGTGAGGGGCCTCTAAGTGTCTAAGTTTCTAACAAACCAACTTCTTTCCTTTGTTCCTTCAGCCCTAGAGTTAGTTGCTTCATGCATTTACTATTTCTTCTCACCTCTGTGATCCCTTTTAGCCTTTGCAGACTTCCAAACCTTTTTAACCAGTTCCCTATATTAAATTCTCTCTGCTAAAATAACTGTTGTGGTTTCTGTTTTCCTGCTGGATCCTGAATGATCATCCTAAAGATCCTAAACCATCCTAGAGAAATAGAAGTACAGAAAAAGACTTGTATCCAAGGATGTTTATTTCAGCATTACTTATAAAAACAAATGGACACAAGTCAAATATCCTTTAAGAGAGTATTAGTTAAATAAAACTATAGTACATCAAGTGATGGAATATTATATAGCCATGCCATGTTTAACAACAGCTAAATGCATGTGTATGATTTTGATTCTGGGTCAGTAGAAGAATTGCTATAAAGAACATCACTATGCCAGTTGACAAAAATTGAGCATGGGCTTTACCTCCTTGGTAGGGCTTTGTAGTTACTTTTCTTTTACTGCTCTTCCCATGTCCCCAACCTCACCCAATCAATTATTTTCATTTTTTTGTTTGTTCTTTTTTTTTTTCTTTTAAGAAAGAGTATTCTTTGTGGCAAGAATTGTGTGTGCCTAAGTTTTCTTTGGTGGTGTTATTGCTATTCATTCTCGTGTGTGCAGATATTATTTCCTTTGTGGAATAGGTGATAGTCAGTTTCCATCAGATTTGGCTACAGTGTGAATTTTATGAAGTGAATCCTATTTTCCATTGACTTTTATTTTTAAGCAGAGCTATGTTTTCTTGGTAAATATTCTGTTTATTGGGCTGGAAATCTTATGGGCTACGCTTGAAAGCATGCCCAAATCCATAATTACAGTGTTACAGTAATAGTACACCTTGTTCCCATAGCTGAAACTTTAAAAGACATTTTGTAATTCACTCGGAAAGTTCTTCTGTTTGAAGCTACAGGTTCAGTAGAATGAATCTGTGTCCCATTTTGTCCATTCTCTAAGCTTGATATTGTGTAAACTAAATTCATTTTAAATGACATCTAGCATCAGGCAAAGTACCAGAGTAAATGTTATTCTAAATTCAGAAACAATGCATTTTAGGGATAATAATTAATCATCTAATGAAATTTTAATTATTTGTTGATAAATAATTACTTGTTTTAAACAGAACTGGAAATGCATTATTTTAAGATAAAGTGAAGACAGTTGTGTGCTTTGGAAAATCAGTTGAAATTTTGAAGAATTTGACTAAGAAATGCACTCTCCCAGATTTGTACTTTTAGAAAATTCTGTGTACTTTCTGTAAAATTCAGTACACAGTAAAATTACTGAAAAAAATTCAAGCTGTTAACACTATTTAAAAACTTTGTTCTTTTTCAAGAAATCGTTTATATATGTTCTGTGAATTATAAATGCCATAAAACTATGGCTGTTTTACATTTTGGGCACTAATCTATCAGAGAGTCAGTCACACCCTCTTCCTCCCAACTCAGGAAAAACAACCTCTTTCTGATATACAATTAAATGACATGAAAAATTTTAAACAAATAATATGTTTTTTAAAATATCACCATTTTTTAAATTGAGTAAACTGATACGTTTATGACACAGAATTGAGAAAAAAAAATTCTATTTAAAAATAAATTATCTCTTCCCTGAAATGTATTTGAAACGTTCTATTTAGAGAGCAATAGTTTTCCCTAAGGTATTATATGATTAATATTTTAATCAAGCATTAGGATCTTGTTATTTTTGTTACTATGTGCTATGATTATTTTTATGTATTTATTAGTCAAGCGAAATGACATTCCTGGGGTTTATCTCAAATTATGTTTTATTTGTTTATTTTTAGTTTTGCTTTGGCACTTTTTCCAGGCAGTTCTCTTGGCAACAGTGGCATTGCTTCTATTTGTCATGTTTTATGCAATTAAGCTCTTCCAGTATATTCCCCATCACAACTTATTTCATGCAAATGTTCTAGCTGTTGTATCCAGCCATTAACTTATATAATTTTTCCTACAGTATTTTTAGTCAAACTTATTTTCCTAAATGTAAAGGAAAAATGAATTTTATGAGAAGCTAAACAATGAAATTTTAATGGAAAAAAATCAGAATGTACTGAAAGTTTTTGTCTTTTCCTCCTGCCTCTACCCTTCCTGGTGCCAGTCCTCACACCAGGGTGGGAGATTTGGATCTGACCACATTAACTAGGATTTGCTTTTTTTCCTCTGCTGCTTATATACCTGGCACAAGAAAATCTGGAGTACTAGTAGACTGTATGTGGAGACTGTGGCCAACCAGCTTGTTAGAGTAGCAAAACGAGTACATATGGAATTAATTACTCTCCTGCCATAGCTCTGCAGACCCCAAATGAGTAAATCTTGGCAGGAATAGAAAATCTTTCAGAGTACTAACCACAGATGAGCTGTATTTCTGCAGGAGCTGAGCTCAGGGCAGTGAACCTTTGGTGTGCAGCATCACGAAGGGAAGTGACTCAGCCTAAGTTAGGGGCTGACTCAATAGACATTGTTCATTCATTTCTCAAAAATGAACATGCCAGGCACTAGATAGGAGTAGGGGGTTGAGAGGGAGGAGGATGAATGTGGGTTATAATGATAAGCAAAAGCTATCATGGAAAGTTACATAGTACAGTGACAGTATGAATTGTGGGCATTTGACTAAGTCAGGAGTATAGGTGAGGCGAAATCACAGAAAGTTTCCCTGAAAAAGTTGTTTTAAGCTGAGATATAAAACCTTGCTATTCAAAATGTGGTCCATGGTTTGTTTGAGCATCACCTGGGAGCTTCTTAGAAATGCAGAGTCTTGGGTCCCACCCCAGACCTACTGCATCAGACTCTGCATTTTAATAAGATCCCCAGGTGATTTATGTGTTCATTAAAGTTTGAGAAGTGCTGATCTAAAGCTTCAGTAAGAGTGGATGTGAGAAGATTAGGAGTAGTGGAGTGTTCTAGGCAGAGGGAACTGTGTATGCAAAGACTGGCTTGCAGGGACCTTGGTATGCTCTAGTGACTGAGAAGAGGGCTGGAGCCCAGGGATAGGCAGGAGAATGTGGTATCAGGACAGCCAAGAGAGGAGTGTTTAAAGAAGATGGGAGTGTCGACATTGCTGAAAGCCAAGAGAAGGATTTTTATAATAATCAATTTAGCAGAAATTTTTGGTTACCTTTTGGAGAGCTTTTTCAATGGACTAATACAGGTGCGAGCCAGTATGAAGTGAGTTGAACAATGAGTGGAGGGGGCAGGGTGAGCAAAGAGACAGCTAGAATAGATTATTCTTTCTTTGATTGAATACATTTGCTGTGTGTCTATTATATACCAAGCAATGAGAATGCACAGATGAAAGAGTCCAATAATAGTGATAAATGCCTAAGTTGCTATGGGAGTAGTACATCAGTGGAGTGGTTAACTAAGGAGTGTGTCTGTGTGTGTGTGTGTGTACACATGAGCATGTGTGTGAGTGCTAGAAAATTTGGGTGGGGGACAGAAAACTTAATCAGAGATAACTTCCTGGAAATGGTTGAAACTTGAGCTGTTTCTTTAAGAATTTGCCTACCATTATGCAGAACACGGACAGAGTTCAGCATTTGTATAGGTGACAAGGCTTAAGAGGGGATGGTGAATTCAGGGAACCATGACAAGAGCAAATTTGAGTTTTAGGACAGTTACTCTAGAGATGTGATAAAGGAGGGGTTAGAGGGAGGTGAGGCTGGGAGGCATGAAAATTAGGAGGCAAGTGCAGTCATAATCTAGATACGGAGTGGGGGGGTGCTTGATCTTGAGCAGTAACGTAGGGGGAAATGAAGAAGAGGAGACTGAGCTGTGAGATCTTGAAGAGAAAGAGTTAAGTTCTGTTTACTGATTAGACATAGGAGAGGGAAGACTCTAGAATAGCTCCCAAATTTGAAGCTCCTGAGTAGATAATGGCACTGTTTACCAAGATAGGACAGAGACCGGTCTTGGGTATGGAGCATCCAGGCAGAAGTATAGATCTGGGAATCTTTAATTGATTGATCAAGCCATGAGGTCCCACAGGGTGATCCCTGAACTGCAGCTTCATACTAAATACGGTAATGATTATGACAAATAGATGATCACCAGTAATCTCATCTCATTCATCAGGAGTGGTAATTAGAAGACTGTTTGCTTGAATAATGCTGGTTATTTGGTGAATACTGTGACTGAAATATAAAGCAGATAAAACTGGTTGCATTTAATGGCTGTAAGTAGCAGACATGCATTAGTGGTGTCCCAGCTTCCTTTTTTAAGAACTTCCTGCTTACTCCTCTGGGTATGTGTTTAGTGTAGATAAATTTTCATGATTCTTAACCACACTTTTAATAAAGTTATAGAATGTAGTTCATATTCTCTTTGACTCATGACATCTGTGAAAAATATTTTTGAACTTTATGGTAGCATTTGAATATTAATTCTCCTGGACCATTTTCCCCATGATAATTGGTTTAAAAAAAAAGAAAGGAAAATCTTTCTTTATAAAGACAGTCATTTTAAAATTAATTTTTTAATTGAAGTATAGTTGATAATGTGTTAGTTTCAGTTATATATATATATATATATATATATATATATATATATATATATATATATACACTTTTTTTTCAGGTTCTTTTCCCTTACAGGGTATTAAAATAATATTGAGTATAGTTCTCTGTGCTATACAGTAGGTCCTTGTTAGTTATCAGTCATTGTTGTTATCCTTTGGTTTCTGAGTTTCTTCCACCAGCAAAATTAGAAAGGAGCAAAACACCCATACCTTTCTATATATAAAAATGTAGGAAAGAAAAATATAGTATGTCTATCAAACAGTAATATTGTTATCATGGCCTCTTATTTATAATGAAGTATTTGTTACTGATTTTCTACTCATAAGCTCTTTGTCCTGAAGATTTTATGCCATAATTTTTCAACTATGTCCAGTTATATAATCTTTATCAAGGGGTTAAATATTTCAGATGAGATTCATAGATTTAAATGCTTGATGTTAGATTGGCTTCCTGTATTATTATTAGGAAATCATTTTTCACGCATTAAATGATGGGACCAGAATTTTTAAAAAGATGTTGTATCTTTGTTTACTAAGTGTTTTAAAAAAGTATTATGTACATTTCTCAGGCAGCTGCCTGAAAATGGAAACTTTTTTCTTTTTTAACTATATCTGAAAATGTCTTAATATTTTGTTTTGGATTTGCTGAACAGTGATTTTCATTTTAAATGTATATTCAGCATATGCTTATCTATTTACTACTTTATTTAGTATGGCTTGTTCATTTATTTTTTGAACTTCCACCTGCCCTTAAGTAGCCTGTTAACTTATTTGAGAAACCAGACATAGAAGAATTTTTTTTTAATTTGAATATAATGGATAGAAAAATATCTTTAATTCAACAAATTTTATTAATTACTTTATGTATGCCTTACACATAGGAGGCACTCACCATATTGTCAACTATCCGAAAGAAGGTGAGCTATGGCTTCTGCCTTCTAGAAAAGTGCAATTTAGATTTTAGTGGAGTTGGGGGGAGGACACAATTTGATAATATTGATAATGATAGGTAATTGATCACAAACTATAGATTAAACTCTTTACCTGTATTCTCACAGCAACCTTATGATGTAGCCCAGGGTTATTTTCTTCATTTTACAGGTGAGGAAACTAACACTTAGAGAAGCCAAGTAATTTGTCCAAGGTCATACAGTCAGTACACAGAAGAGACAAGATTAAACCCAAGTCCGTGTGACTTGATGCCCCATTAATATGGCGCCATATTACATGATAGCATGGATAATTATACAGTATCACAAACAGCAGAAATGCAGGGAAAATTGATAATTACCTTTAAGAAACAAAATTGAATTTTTCTAGAGATCTAGAACAGGCAAATTGCATCTATTTGGGGAGGATGAGGAAAGACTTCATTATTTTGCAAATGCAAATTGAAGTAAACTTACATAAAGTGCACTGTGTATACTGAGATCTCATAGAAAGCTTTCACTCTCTGTCTTCTGAATGATATAATGAACAATAAATAGAAGAGTGGTTCTCAATACCCAGCTGTGAATATACATACTGTTATAATCACAGTTTTATCATTAATCGTACTAGAATGTTCACATTATGCTAGATGGTGAATAGAACATAAATAAATATAATATTTGCCCTCTAAAAGATGTTCGGAAAAGCTTGCCAGTTTTCTGGATGTAGCTTTGTTAAATGATTGGATAAATTCCTGCCTTAAAATTGCCTCTTCATAGTATTAAAACACAGTAAAGAAGCTAGTCTTATTGAAGTGAGCAAAGCATGAGTTACTGTGTATGTGCAATTAAAAAAAAAAATTATCTCATGACTTTTAACACACAGCTCACTTCTCCTGAACTTGGCACTTGAAGAGTTTTGAGGAACAGAAAATAGGCCTGTAAAAAAGGTCAAAGAATGGCATTATTTATCTTAAGAGAGTCAGCAAGCCCAGGAAATAATTTTTCATAAATTTATTCTAAATAATCCTGACTCTGTGATAATTTTGTGTTTCATAAAAATAATGAGGATAGTTATTTGAGGACAACATTTGGCTTGTTGGTTTGGTCGGCTCTCCATGTACATTATCATGATACTAAAATGGTGGTGGTGTATTTGCTTTTGCAGCACGTATACTAAAATTGAAAAGATACAGAAAATATTAGAGTGGCCTCCACGAGAGGATAAGTTGAAATTTATTAAATGTTCCACGTGTTTTGGAATATTATGTTTGTAGTTAGGGAGGCTCAGTGTCATAAAGACGTTAGTTCTCCCTGAATAAATCTACAAATTCAAGGCAATTCCAATAAACATCCTATTAAGATTTTTCATGAAACCTAAAAAGTTGATTTTATGGCATACATGGAAGAGCAAAGGGCCCAAAATAGGACAATTTTGAAGAAGTTTGAAGGTTGGGGACTCTTTAAGCTCTAAGTGTGATATTGTTACACAGAGAGACAAAGAGTCCACAATGGAGAGCACATAAGCAGACCCACACAAGTGCAGATGGTTGGTCTATGAAAGGCCTGATTTTGTAGACCCATGAAGATGGGTTTGTCACTAAGTCAACTGTTCAATAAATGTTGCTGGGACAGCTAGCTATATGAAAAATAAAAAATTATGTTCTTACTTTTAACCACAAATGAAATCAATACCAGATGGGTTAAAGGCTTAAGTGTGAAACCCCATACTTCAGAACTTCTAAAGGAAAACAAAAGAATATATTTATGTATTCTGGGTAGGCAAGGATTGCTTAAGCAAAATATAAAATGTACAAATCATAAAAGAAAAAGTTTAATAAATTTGACTACATTTAAAACAAAAAACTTCTGTAAAAAATCCCATAAAAGTGAACACAATCCACAGAGTAGGGGATGTATTACACATATAAACAAAGTATTGGTATCCATAATATATAAGCAACTTTTTAAAATTTTTATTGAAGTATAGTTGAATTACAATGTTGTGTTAATTTCTGCCATATAGCAAAGTGATTCAGTTATACATGTATATATATATACACACACATTCTTTCCATTATGGTTTATCACAGGACATTGAATATAGTTCTCTGTGCTCTACAGTAGGACCTTGTTGCTTATCCATTCTCTATATAACAGTTTGCATCTGCTAATCCCAAGTTCCTACTCCATCCCTCCCCCACCTCCCTCTCCCCTTGGCAACCACCAGTCTATTTTCTATATCCCTGATTCTGTTTCTGTTTCATAGATAGGTTCATTTGTGTCATATTTTAGATTCCACATATATGTGATATCATATGGTATTTCTCTTTCTGAGTTACTTTACTTAGTATGATAATCTCTGGTTGCATCCATGTTGCCGCACATGGCATTCTTTTTTATGGATTAGTAGTATTCCACTGTATATATGTACCACATCTTATATATCCATTCATCTGTCGAAGGACATATAGGTTGCTTCCATGTCTTGGCTGTTGTGAGTAGTGCTGTTAAGAACATAGGGATGTATGTGTCTTTTTGAATTATAGTTTTGTCTGGATATATGCCCAGGAGTGGGATTGCTGGATCATATGTAGTTCTATTTTTAGTTTTCTGAGGAACCTTCATACTGTTTTCTACAGTGGTTACACCAACTTACATTCCCAGCAACAGTGTAACAGGGTTTCCTTTTCTCCACATGCTCTCCAGCATTTGTTATTTGTAGACTTATAAATGATGGCCATTCTAATTGGCGTGAGGTGGTACCTCGTTGTTTTGATTTGTATTTCTCTCTATAGAAGGAACTCTTAAATATAAATTAGAAAAAAGCAGACCAACTAAAAAGTGGACAGAGGACTTAAATAGGTAATTTGCAGAAGAATGATCAATATACACATAAAATATGCTCAGGTTACCAATAATCAAGGAAACAAACAATGAAATTACAACCATGGGATACCATTTCCTGCCCATAATTTTGTTAAAATTTAAAATGCCTGACAATCAAATATTTTTGACTTTGTAGAAAAAGGGGGATTTTCTTCTGCTCATGGAAGAGTAAGTTGATTCTACCATTTGGGAAAGTATCTGGTAAAACTATAACTGAACTATGACACGTTAGAGGAACTCACCTACCTGTGTACAGGAGACATTTATAAGAATGCTTACTGTGGAATTCAGTGCTAGTTAACAGTACAAAGGACACATAAATTGTGGAATACCCAATCAATGGAATACTATTCGGCAGGGAAAATAAGTGAAGTAGACCTACCTGCAACACCATAGACAAATCCAACAATGTTGGTTAACAGAAAATACTAAATAGATCTAATACTATTTTATGTGAAGCTCGAATACACACAAAAGCAATACTGCTGTTTAGGGATGTCTACCTATGTGATAAAAGTAAAGGGACATAGATTGGGATGATAGACACAATATTCAAGATGGTGGTATCCTTTAAGAGGGAAAGGTAGGGAGATAGGTCATAAAAGGGTATACTTTGTTTCTTAAGGTAGGGGAGAGGGTTGCTTTATTATTCTTATATCTCTTCATTGAATTTTTAAAAATTTTTACTTTATTGTAGTTGATTTACAATGTGTTAATTTCTGCCATACAGCAAAGTGATTCAGTTATACATATATATACATTCTTTTCCATTATGGTTTATCACAGGGTATTGAATATAGTTGCCTTGCTATACCATAGTACCTTGTGGTTTATCCATTCTACATATAATAGTTTATATCTGCTAATCCCAAATTCCCAATCCATTCCTCCCCCACCCTTTTGGTAACCCAAAGTATGTTCTCTATGTCTGTGAGTCCGTTTCTGTTTCATAGATAGGTTCATTTGTGTCATATTTTAGATTCCACATATAAATGATATCATGTGATATTTTTCTCTTTCTGACTGACTTCACTTAGTAGTTTTATTTTCAACGAATTTTTGAAAGCAAAATTGGAACTTAAAAAATCAGTTATTATGAGATAAAAAGAGGGATTACAGATTCATTCAGAAATGTTAGTGTTGCAGTGAGGTTGCATTGCTTATTCACGCCTGTATTCATTTCACTTGATTGCTGTTCTGCATGCAAAGAAGGGGCAGCTTTCTGAAAGGTGAACAGATGGCTTTTTGGAGACATGATGTGGGTGAAACTAAACCAAATGTGGTTTTCCAAGTCAAACTTCAGTTTTCTCCAAGATGTAATCCTTACTTGAATGTAAAATATCTTTTAAAAAAGTACATCATTGTACAATATAAGTTATTACCTGCCTCAGAATTTAGATTCACACATGCACACACCTTTTTTGAACACAGTAAGGTATCGCTATAAATAATGGTTGATTTCTGACCTTGTCATTTCAGCAACTTGCATAAAATATTCTTGTTGATTCTATATGGAAGAGATAATAAGAATGAATCCCTTATTCTGTAGGCCTTTGGGGTATAACAGCAGGATTCACAAAAGATGTAATGACTACTTGTTTTCTCTTTGGAATTTATAGAAAGTTTTATTGGTATTCTACTTGTCTAGAATACTGGGATTAGAATTTTTAGTTTTATATTAACTCAGAAGAGAGAGTACTAATTCTAGTTCACTGACTACCTGCTGTCTCCCTCCACCTCCCCCAGATAATTCTGATAAGTACTTTATCATTAATTAAAATTTATCTGGTGCAGTGCACAGTTCTAGACTCAGCATAAGGCATTACAAGACAAATATTCCTTTAAGGGATTCATAGTTTGTTTGCCTAATCATGTAAATAGTGAAACATGAAAGGAAATTTTTGTACAGATTTTATTTGTCCTAGCTGTATCCTACCTATTCATGGCTTCAAAATTAATAAGCTTCTCTGGAGATGACAGTAAAGATTAAAGACAAAGATAGACAGATTTATGGCCTCGGCTGTCATTTTCAAGGGCACTGAATTAATCACTCAGATTTCCTAGTTGATAGTTGCATTGGGGCGGGGGGCGGTTTTCAAGTCTTCTGACAAACATGAAACGTCCAATTTGGTTTGAAGAAGAAAAATCAAAGCCCTCAGTAAAACCTTATCCCCAAAGCCTCTTTTTCTCTCTTTGAGAAAAAGATGTTTGATTTTTCCCAAGGGATAAACAGAAGGCTTTCTCAGCTCAGTGACTTTAGTCTGGGAGACACAAATTTCACATGACATTCTCTGATTTTATCCTAGAAGTATTTTTAAATCAATGAGACTGGATCAGGTGGGTATGTTCCTACAAGGATATACAATACACTGTGCAGATATAACATAGAAGAGATGTGGTTTTCTTCTTCAGGATCAACAGCCTTTTCTTCTTAAGAGTTTTAGAAATTGGGAACGAATCCTGCCTGTGTTGTGGTCCTGTGACAGCCCCACATGGGTGACTCCATAGCTCTTCATTCTGTTTTTCTGATTAATCCATCCACTTCTTGGTTAACACTGGCTTTTGATCTCAAGGAAAGAACCAAAGACAAAGCAACACTCTGAGTCACTTCTGAAAGACAGCCATCCTCTCTTGGTCAGGATTCTCAGATGAACTCAGTGACTGTCTAAATCCTTTGTGTTAACGGTAAACTCAGTGTAAAACCTCCCACGCACTGGCCACCACTTCCTCTAGTCCTTCAGTTTTAATAATTCATCACCCCAGAAGGACCTCCAATCCACTGAGCCTCTGCCTTTTCATTGCCCACCTTCTGTGTCTGTGTGTCTCGCCTTTATGGGGTTAGATTCTATAGTCCATCATCGTAGCCATACCCTTGCCCCTTTCTCTCTCCATTGAACTCACCCCAAAAAACTTCAGCCTGGTTAAATCTATTTTTTTCTGCCGACTCCATACCTACACCCAAGCAACTGAATTCGACTAGACTGCCATGCTGACTGATCTCCCTTTAAATTTATTTATACAAAGCTCCAGGGGCACTCAGTACTGCCTAGCAATCCATTTACCAAGTAGTTATCTCCTCACCATCCTGTGACATCAGTGCTCTCTTTCTGTTCGATCTTTTCCATCAGCCCACGTTTGTAATGTATTTCCCATCTTTAAAAAGGAAAACTTCATTTGACCCCTCATCCATTTCCAAGTCCTGTCTCATTGCTCTGCTCCCCTTTATAGCAAAACTCCTCAAAAGAAAGGCATATATTCAGTCTTCATTTCTTCACTTTCTACTCTTCTGAATCCACTTCAGTTAAGCTTTTGTCCCCACCATTCCACTCATGTCAAGGTCCCAGTATTCATCCGAATCAGCCTTTCTATAGGACTTGGTCTTAGTGATCACTCCCTTCCCCTTGAAACTTTTTCCTTACCTACCTTCGGGTCCAGTACCCCTCCTACCTCATGGGTCGTTAGTCACCTTTCCTGCTCCTTCTCTTCCTGCCTTCTAAAGTCTTTGCAGCTGTTCTCTTGTTTGGCTTCTCCCTCTTGTTTGATCATAGAGCCATGGCTGTAAATAGTTATATGCCGAATACCCCAACTCCAAGGGAACAGAAGCTTCCGCAATTGGTACCCTTCCAGACCTTGCCTTATGTACCTCTTCACCTGGCTGTTCATTTGTATCCTTTATAAAAACTGGTAAATATATGTATATATATTCCGATAACTCCCAAATTTATATCTTTAGCCCCACCCTCTCCACAGAAATCTAGAATCATACATTTCCAATTGTATTCATGATTCTTCCCCTTGGAGGGCTCATAGGCATCTCAAACTTAACATGCCCCCAATTTAAAAATGCATCATCAGTGGAGCTAAATCATAATGTAACACCTTGCCCAGCTTTATTTTTCTTCATAACCATTGTTACTACCCGACATTACATCACATATCTATATATTTATTCACTGGAATATAACCCCATGTCAACAGGGTCTCTCTTTTTTTTTTTTTTTTTTTTTTCTTTTGCGGTACTTGGGCCTCTCACTGTTGTGGCCTCTCCCGTTGTGGAGCACAGGCTCCAGATGCGCAGGCTCAGCGGCCATGGCTCACGGGCCCAGCCGCTCCGCGGCATGTGGGATCTTCCCGGACCGGGGCACGAACCCGTGTCCCCTGCATCGGCAGGTGGACTCTCAACCACTGCGCCACCAGGGAAGCCCAACAGGGTCTCTTTTGTGTAATCATTTCTTGTGTTAGGCAGAGCAGTGGTCCGTAAAGATGTCCACGTTCTCATCCCCAGAACCTGTGATTATGTTTCTTTACACGGCAGAGGGGCTTTGCAAATGTGATTAAGTTAAGGATCTTGAGATGGGGAGATTATCCTAGATTATGGTCCAATACGGTCACAATGGTCCTTACAGGGGAAGAGGGAGCCATAGGAATCAGAGGAGTAGAGACTGGAGTGATGCAGCCTAGAGCCATGAATGTAGGCAGCCTCAGGAGCTGGAAGAGGCAAGGACAGATTCTCCCCTAGAGCCTCCAGAAGGAACACAGCTCTGCTGACACCTTGATTTTAGCCCCATAAGATCTATTTGGACCTTCAGAACTTCACGATAGTAAGTAAATTTGTGTTGGTTTAAGCCGCTAAACTTGTGGTAATTTGTTACAGCAGTGGTAGGAAACTAATATACTCCTATATCTCTGGCACCTAGAATTTTCCTGGCACGTAGGTGCTAAGTAAAAACAATTTTGTTTGAATAAATGGTATGTCTTCATTGTTTTATATCCCATATAAAGATTATTGGAGTTTCTAATCCCTATTCTAATTGTTATTGTTGAAGATAAATGACCCATTCTTTCTTTGAAAAGCAATATTTGCTTTTATTTTTGTCCAGGCAAAAGGTATTTTTTGTTATCCTAGTCTGTTTCAGGCAGGCATTTTATAAGAGTGTGTGTGTGTAGTGATTTAAAAAATCTCAGAATGTCAGGAATGGAACAGACTTTTAAAGGGCATTCAGTTTGAATTTCCTGATCCGATGTTTGTATACTTCTCACAATATCCCTGATAAGTGATCATCCCTAGTCTACTTTAGAACCTTCAGTGATGGGAAACTCACTTTAGCTAGAGGGATCAAGACCACTTTGGGATAGACTCTGCTGACTTTGGTCTGTTTTGTTCTCTACTTACAGAATTAAATCAAAACTAGAAATGTTAAGTATAAGCCCAAACTGACTTATTTTAACCCATTTATTAAATATGTATCTGCAGTTCAGGTCACTGCTTATCTGTCTGTACACATGAAGTACCTCCTTTTGCATGTTCACACTTGTCAGAACATCCTTATGCTATTTCACCAGAAACAATCAAATACACTTTTGGGGGATAAAAATCAAGAAGTGATTTGCAGTTAAGTGATAAATGCTTCCATTGCTCCCTCACTGTGTCTTTGAGGAGGCCTTTAAGATAGTAATTTTTAGTAGAGAATTGTACTGGCTTGACTTTGAGTTTATATCAATAGTTCTCTCCAAATACTGTCAAATTATTAATATTTACATTTTGAGGATGGCTCAGCAGATGCAGGACGGTCAGTTGAATTCAGTTCAACAAATGTTAAGCCCTGTATGTGTCTCATGCACTATGCTAGGCACCTGAGGAAGAAAGATGACCAAGTTATGGCTCCTACCCTCGAGAGTAATCCCCATGACCTGGTAGGGAATATTAGACATGAAAGTACAAATATAATGAGAAGTGATGAATGCTCTACTAATGACATCAACAAAGACTTATGAGAGTGTATGGTGTTAGAGAATGTTCTAATTTCACTCCTTTACATGTAGCTGTCCAGTTTTCTCAGCACCACTTATTGAAGAGACTGTCTTTTCTTCATTGTATATTCTTGCCTCCTTTGTTGTAGGTTAATTGACCATAAGTGCGTGGCTTTATCTCTGGGCTTTCTATCCTGTTCCATTCATCTATATGTCTGTTTTTGTGCCAGTACCATAGTGTTTTGATGACTGTAGCTTTGTGTGTAGACTGACGTCAGGGAGCATTATTCCTCCAGCTCTGTTTTTCTTTCTCAAGATTGTTTTGTCTATTCTGGGTCTTTTGTGTTGCACACAAATTTAAAAATTATTTGTTCTAGTTCTGTGAATAATGCCATTGGTAATTTGATAGGGATTGCACTGACTCTATAGATTACCTTGGGTAGTATAGTCATTTTGACAATATTGATTCTTCCAGTCCAAGAACGTGGTATATCTTTCCATCTGTCTGTGTCATCTTTGATTTCTTTCATCCGCGTCTTGTAGTTTTCAGAGTACAGGTCTTTTGCCTCCTCGAGAGTGAAATGGTGCCAGTGATTAGTTCTGACTTGCCAGCCCAGGCAGTTGAGTGGGTAAGAAGGAAGGGTAGTAGGAGGGGGAGAGAAGAGGCGAGGAAGAAAAGAGAATAAATATAATGCATGAACTTCCGTATGTAATTGGGCACCACAGTATCTTGAATGTTTCATTGTTAATGATGTAAATAGTAGTAGTTGAAATGTGTAGACCTTGATTACATTGTTGAATGGTTAATTTCCCAATAAAAATTTACTTGCAAATGCCACAATTTTCACTTTCTGTTGATGCATTAAAAGAATTCATTCTCTAATGTGACAAATGAAACTTTATGCATTAAAATTAATCATGGCATTTAAACAACCTGTTAAGAGTCGTTTGTCCCCAGAATGTGACAGGTTTTATATACAGCTCTCAGGACTATCAAAGTAGTTTGCATCAGTCAACTCTGTATTTTTTACTCTATTATGTATGTTCAGAGGGAAAGTGGAGCCTTTTAACCTGTAGAGATAAGGATTTCTTAGCCACACACATTCATTCTGTGCACTTGGTAAGGCTGTATTTCCCATCTTTGAGATGGCAACCATGAGTTTATCCAAGGAGAACTTAAGCGTGGTAACTGCCCTGCCATCCATTTGAAGGAATTGGTTCCCTGGAGAACTGTAAGCTCCTGAAGGAAGGTACCATATCTGATTTGTTCTTTGCTGTAGCTTTAATGCCTACGTATAGGAGGCCTTCATTTGCTGAATCAATCAATGAATGTTATTGTTACCCTGCTGTACTTCAAGTGTCTGTAAAGAAAGTAAGAGGTAAGGGAACATGTGTGATTTCTTCCTTTTATGGACTTCCAAAGCATTTGTTCTGTTCTTACGGTCATTTGCTTGTGTTTCTTGCTTATTCACTGCCGGTATATGCCAGGCACTGCAGGGGATCCCAGCCTTGCTCTGTCTTAATTCTCTCCCCATAATAGAGACTCCTCCTTGATTGCTGGTATCACATTGTACTCACATTTAACATTGGTAAATGCTTAGTATAATGGCAGTGTTCAGTAAGCATTCACCCAAAAAATGAATATTAGCAACTCTGAAGTAGGAGAGGACCTCAGTGTACTGGGAGCAAGCAGGTACTGCAGCCTCATTTGCTAGACTTTTAATAACCCAGAATCTTAAATATATTTTTTTCCCTTTTCATTTTTTTTTTTAATTTTATGAATGAGAGCATTGGAACTTCCCCAAGCTGTGCATCTTGTTCTTTTCCTGTACAAACAGGAAGCAAAGGCAGGCTTGGTCGGTGGGAAAGAATCTGCTCATATCTAGGTCCAAATAGCTTTGAGAGACCAAAGAACAGATCTGTCAGTTGGCTAAGTGGGATGGAGATCTCGTACTTTTTTTGTCTCTCTGCCCATACCCTTTTCCCTTTTCTATTCATTTTTATGTGTCATATGATAGTATATATTTTTTTTGGGGGGGGGTCCCAAACAAGAAAACTATTGTTAAGGTTATTGGGATCTTTTCCTGCCTAGACTATCTACGGCCTTAAATCTTTGCCCATCTCCTATGCCCTTTCTTCACTAACCACCCTGACTGCAGTCCCCCAGGGTTCGATGACCAATTTGTTAATTAGATTGAGGCCTTTTCCCACGAAGGGCCGGAGCTGCTACTGCAATTAGTTATATTTGCGACCATGTGTGTACATACTTAGGTATGTTGTGATCCGTGTAAAAAAGACTGTCCTGGTCATAGAGAGTTTGGTTTCCATCTGTGAGAACGGTGATAAACTCTGCATGTGAGTGGTTAACATATTCAAAAATATTTATGTTTCTGCTAAATCCAGGGGGTACAGTGGTCAGAAGAGTAGGCATAGCACAGTCTAGTGAGGGAGACAGACAATAGAGAAGGAAAAGACAACTCTGATCAGTTACGGAAGAAGACATCAGGAGGCCATGGTAGCCAGTAGACAGACCACCTTCATTAGGGTGGTCAGGGACTACTTTTCTGAAGATGTGACAATTAAGCTGAAATTTGGAGATCAAAAAAGATTCAATCATGCTAGGAGGGCAGAGAAGGCACAGCAGAAGCAATGTTAAAAAAAAAAAAAAGTCTGTCTTTTGAGCAGGAATTATTTATTTTAAGGTGAGGATGGCTGTGCATGGCCATCCATACAATGTCCCCAGTCAATGAGGTGGCTGCCTAGGACCAGGAATGCAGACTGTGATTGTGAGACAGGACTTCTTGGTGAATTCTTCAGATATTCCATACTCACTTTTACACTGCTTTCATTTCATTGTTTGCCACCAGCCAATAGCTGGGGACCCCGGTAGATAAGTGCTATAGGTTGTTTTCTAAGTTCCCTTAGCTCAGGACATGAATAAGTAGGTCATAGGTGCTTCTGGGCCCAGCTAATGAGTGGCATTAAAAATCCTTTATGTGAACTTGTTCTGTGATCTATGATTGCTAGTTTTGCTTCTGAACATTTCAAGGACACTTTTAGATTTTCTTCATCACACAGAGTTAAGTAATTCAAAGCATTAGTAATAGGATTCTTTGGGGGGTGTGGATTTTAATGAGTGCTTTCTGCCCCAAAAAGTCATTTTCATTCAGGTATTTTAGGTTCAGACCCTAATATCGTCAGGTATATCACAAAGGTGGAAAACTGTGGGTACAGAGCATAACTGCTCAGAGACCAGGATGGTTTTGGAGATGAACATAGGCTGGTATGCAACAAAACAAAAGTAGAAACGATAAGGTACCAAATGACTGAAGGTACCAGAACATAAGCTTTAGGAGAGCAGAGTCTTGGGGCCTGCCCCCCACTGCTGGGTTCTCACCATTGAGAACTGCGCCTCACACAGAGCGAGGCTCCAGAAGTATTTGTTAAGTGAACAAACAAAAAGAACCTGAGCAGATATACTCAGCTGGGTAGGAGTAATGAGATGTGTTTTCTGCATATTTTAAAATAAGTTTGAACTGGGGGTGGTGGATTTTGAGTTTGTTTTTATTACTTTCAACAGATGATGAATTAGTAAGATTATGACAGAGGGAAATTTGAAAGTTTTCATCTTCCTAAAAATGGTTGGGAAGATCATGGAGAACAGTGGCTTTGATCCCAAGGTTACAATACCCAGAGTGCTTTGGCATCTCTTAGATCTATGATTGGTTATGTTTCATACACCTTTCCCACCTGTGTGAGCTTGGGCGAGTTATTTAGTCTCTCTGTTTCCTAGTTTGAAAAATGAGAATAATAGAACAGAACATACCTGATCGGGTTATTGTGAAGATTAAACCAGTTAACATGTGTAAAGCGCTTGAAACAATGCCAAGTACACAGTAAGCTCTGTACTTGCTGATTGTCACCATCATCATCACCACCACCACCACCATCATCATTAGAAGTACACCTGCCATGTTTGAGGTACCTTCTGTCTGGAACTCTCATATGCCAGTGACAACCAGGAATGAAAAACTGATTAAAATTTTTAAAAATTCTGTGATTTCTGTGATGCATATATTTGGATTCTTTGTTTTTAAAATAGCTTTAATAAGGTAATTCACATACTAGAAAACTTGCCATTTTAAAGAGTACAATTTAATGATTTTTAGAATATTCACAAAGTTGTGCAACCATCAGTGCTAATTTTAGAATATTTAATCACTCCAAAAATAATTTTAGAGTATTTTCATCACCCACATACCCATTACCGACCTCTGCCCATTCTTCCCTCCTCCCAGCCCCTGGCAACCACTAATCTCCGTCTGTCTTCCTGTATTTGTCTATTCTATTTCATACATATGGAATCACATAATATGTGGCCTTTGTGTATGGCTTCTTTAACTCAGCCTACTGTTTCCAAGGTTCATCGTGTTGTAGGATGTATCAGTACTTCATTCTTTTTTTGTGGGTAACTGATATCCATTGTAAGGATAATACCACATTTTGTTTTTCCATTAATTATCACAACATTCTGATGTATATAGGTTGTTTCCATTTTATTGGCTATTCTAAATAATGCTGCTGTGTATTCATGTACAAGTTTTAGGTGGATATATGTAAAGGATGTCATTTCTCTTGGGCATATACCAAGGAGTGGAATCACTGGGTCATAGTAATTCAATGTTTAATGTTTTGAGGAATTTTTCCAAACTGTTTTCCAAAGTGACTGCATCATTTTACAATCCCACCAGCAATGTATGAGGATTCGAGTTTCTCTACATCTTCAACACTTCTTATATTCTTTCTTTTTTATTTTAGTCATCCTAATGGGCATGAATTGGTATCTCATTGTGGTTTTGATTTGCATTTCCCTGAAAACTAATGATACTGAGTGCCTTTTTATGTGCTTATTGGCCATTTGTGTATCATCTTCTTTAGAGAAATGTCTATTCAAATCCTTTGATCATTTTTAGTTGGGTTTTTTTTTTTTTTTTTTTGAGGTACACGGTCCTCTCACTGTGTGGCCTCTCCCGTTGCGGAGCACAGGCTCCGGACGCGCAGGCTCGGCGGCCATGGCTCACGGGCCTAGCCAGTCCGTGGCATGTGGGATCTTCCCGGACCGGGGCACGAACCTGTGTCCCCTGCATCGGCAGGTGGACTCTCAACCACTGCGCCACCAGGGAAGCCCCTGGGTTGTCTTTTTATTGTTGAGTTGTAAGAATTCTTTATATGTTCTCATACAGGTCTCTTATCAAATACATGATTTGCAAATATTTTCCCCAATTCTGCGAGATTTGTTCCCACTTTGTTACCTACTTTTAAAAAATATTTATTTGGCTGTGCCGGGTCTTAGTTGAGACATGCGAGTTCTTCTTTGCTGCGTGCAGGGTCTTCATTGTGGCATGCAAACTCTTAGTTACGGCACGTGGTATATAGCCGCCTGACCAGGGATCGAACCCGGGCCCCCTGCATTGGAGCATGGAGTCTTAGTCACTGGACCACTGGGAAGTCCCTCTTGTTGTCTTTTGAAGCACAAAAGTTTTTATGTTTTGATAAAGTCCAATTTGTTATTTATTTTGTCATTTGTTAGTTTGGTATTGTATCTAAGAAGCTTCAGTCTAATCCAAGGTGAGGAAAATTTACTCCTATGTTGTCTTCTAAGATTTGTATTGTTTTAGCTCCTGTAGTTAACTTTATGATCCATTTTGAGTTAATTCTGTACATGGTGTGAGGTAGGGGCCCAAATCCATTCTTTTGAATTTAAAAACACAGTTTTTCCAGCACAGTTTCTTGAAAAAGACTATTATTTTCCATTAAATTATCTTGGCAACCTCGTCAAAAATCAATTGACCGTATATGGAAAGGTCTATCTATTCCATTGATCTATATGTCTGTCCTTATACCAGTCCCATGCTGTCTTGATTACTGTAGTTTTGTAGTGAATTTTGAAACTGGGAAATGTGAGTCTTGAACTGTGTCCTTCAATATTCTTTTGGCTATTCTGGGTTCCTTGCATTTCTATATGCCTTTTAAGACCAGCATGTCAATTTCTTTTAAACAGGCAGCTGGGATTTTGATGGGGATTGTATTGAACCTGTATATATCAATTTGGGGAATATTGCCATCTTAACAATATTAAGTCTTACGTTCCATGAACATGGGGTATGGAATGTCTTTTCATTTATTTAGGTCTTTAATTTCTTTCATTGATGGTTTATTTGTAGTTTTTGGTATATAAGCCTTGCACTGTTTTTGTTAAATTTATTCCTAAACATTTTATTCTTTTTGATGCTCATGAAGACTGAGTTGTTTTCTTTATTTTTAGATTTTTATTGCTATATGTTCGGAGGGCTTATTTGTTTTATTGTGGTAAAATATACATATTGTAAAATTGACCATTTTAACCATTTTTAAGTGTACAGTTCCCTGGCGTTAAGTATTCACGATGTTATGTACCCATCACCACTATTTTGAGATCTTTGTCATCATTTCAAACAGAAACTCTGTCCTCATTAAGCAATGGGTACATAAGCTCCATGTTTCTTCTCCCCTCCAGCTCGTGGTAACCTATACTCTCTCTGAATTTGCCTATTCCAGGTACCTCATATTAATGGAATCATATGGTATTTTCTTTTGTGTCTTGTTTGTTTTCACTTAGTATGTTTTCAAGGTTCATCCATGTTGTAGCATGTAGTAGAATTCTGTTTATTTTTATGGTTAAATAATATTCAATTGTATGTGTGTACCACATTTTGTTTATACATTTATTTGTTGATTGGTACTGGGTTGTTTTTATCTTTTGACTATTGTGACTAATGCCACTATGAGTATTGATGTACAAGTATCTGTTCAAGTCCTTGCTTTCAGTTCTTGTGGATATATACTCAGGAGTGGAATTGCTAGATTGTATGCTAATTCTGTGTTGTAACCTTTTGAGGAATAGCCAAACTGTTTTCCACATCAGGTGACCATTTTATATTCCCACAGCAATGCATGAGGGTTCCAATTTCTCCACCAACGCTTATTATTTTCATTTTTTAAAGTAATAGTTTTTTTATTTTATATTGGGGTATAATTGATTTACAATGTTGTGTTAGTTTCAGGTGTACAGCAAAGTGATTCAGCTATACATATACATACATATATATATACACACACACACACACACACACACACATACACACACATATATATATATCCATTCTTTTTCAGATTCTTTTCCCATATATGTTTTTACAGAATATTGAGAATTCCCTGTGCTATAAGTAGGTCCTTGTTGATTATCTATTTTATATATAGTAGTGTGTAGATGTTAATCCAAAACTCCTAATTTATCCCTCCCCCTGACCTGTCCCCTTTGGTAACCATAAGTTTGTCTTCAAAGTCTGTGAGTCTGTTTCTCTTTTGTAATTAAGTTCATTTGTATCATCCTTTCAGATTCCACATATAAGTGATATCATATATTTACCCTTCTCTGTCTGACTTACTTCACTTAGTATGATAATCTTTAGGTACATCCATGTTGCTGCAAATAGCATTATTTCATTCTTTTTTATGTCTGAGTAATATCTTATTGTATATATGTACCACATCTTCTGTACCACATCGTCTTTACCCGTTCATCTGTCGATGAACATTTAGGTTGCTTCCGTGTCCTGGCTATTGTAAATAGTGCTGCAATGAACAATGGGGTGCATGTATCTTTTCGAATTATGGTTTTCTCCAGAAATATGCCCAGGAGTGGGATTGCTGGGTCATATGGCAGTTCTGTTTTTAGTTGGTTTTTTTGTTTGTTTGTTTTGCGGTAAGCGGGCCTCTCACTGTTGTGGCCTCTCCTGTTGCGGAGCACAGGCTCCAGACGGGCAGGTTCAGTGGCCATGGCTCATGGGCCCAGCCGCTCTGCAGCGTGTGGGATCTTCCCAGACCGGGGCACGAACCCGTGTCCCCTGCATTGGCAGGCGGACTCTCAACCACTGCACCACCAGGGAAGCCCTGTTTTTAGTTTTTTAAGGAACCTCTATACTGTTAAATTTTTTAGAATAGTTTCAGAAAGACAGGTATTAACTCTTCTCTAAATGTTTGATAGAATTCACCTGTGAAGCCATCTGATTCTGGACTTTTCTTTGTTGGAAGATTTTTAATCACAGTTTCAATTTCAGTACTTGTGATTGGTCTGTTTATATTTTCTATTTCTTTCTGGTTCAGTCTTAGAATATTATACCTAAGGATTTTTCCATTTCTTCTAGGTTGCCCATTTTATTGGTATAGAGTTGCTTGTAGTAGTCTCTTATGATCCTTTGTATTTCTGTGGTGTCTGTTGTAACTTCTTTTTCATTTCGAACTTTATTGATTTGAGGTCTCTCCTTTTTTTTTCCTTATGAGTCTGGCTTAAGGTTTATCAATTTTATTTATCTTTTCAAAGAACCAGCTTTTAGTTTCATTGATCTTTTCTATTGTTTTCTTTGTCTCTATTTTTTTATTTCTCCTATGATCTTTATTTCTTTCCTTGTACTAACTTTGGGTTTTGGCTGTTGTTCTTTCTCTAGTTGCTTCAGGTGTAAGGTTAGGTTTATTTGAGATTTTTCTTGTTTCCTGAAGTAAGACTGTATCACTGTAAATTTCTCTGCTTTTGCTGCATCCCACAGGTTTTGGAACATCGTGCTTTCGTTTTCATTTGTCTTTAGGTATTTATTGATTTCCTCAGTGATCCATTGGTTGTTTAGTAGCATATTGTTTAGCCTCCACGTGTTTGTGTTTTTTAGTTTTTTTCCTTGTAGTTGATTTCTAATCTCATAGCGTTGTGGTCAAAAAAGATCCTTGATATGACTTCCATTTTCTTAAATATACCAAGGTTTGCTTTGTGGCCCCGCATGTAATCTATCCTGGACAATGTTCCATGTGCACTTGAGAAGAATGTCTATTCTGCTGCTTTTGAGTGGAATGCACTATAAATATCAATTAAGTCTAGCTGGTCTAACATGTCATTTAAGGCCTGTGTTTCCCTATTGATTTTCTGTCTGGATCTGTCCATTGATGTAAGTGGGGTGTTAAAGACCCCCCCCCATTATTGTGTTACTGTCAGTTTCTCTTTTTATGGCTGTTAGCGTTTGCCTTATATATTGAGATGCTCCTATGTTGGGTGCATATATATTTCAATTGTTATACCTTCTTCTCGGATTGATCCCTTGATCAGCACGTAGTGTCCTTTGTCATGTGTAACAGTCATTATTTCAAAGTCTATTTCTTCTGAGATGAGTATTGCTACTCCAGCTTTCTTTTGATTTCCATTTGCATGGAATACCTTTTTCCATTTCCTCACTTTCAGTCTGTATGTGTCCCTAGATCTGAAGTGGGTCTCTTGTAGACAGCATATATATGGGTCTTGTTTTTGTATCTGTTCAGCCAGTCTATGTCTTTTGGTTTGAACCTTAAATTCGTTTATGTTTAAGGTAATTATATGTATGTTTTTATTGCCATTTTGTTAATTGTTTTGGATTTGGTTTTCTAGGTCTTTTTTCTTCACTTCCTCTTCTCTTCTTGTGATTTGATGACTAACTTTAGTATTGTGTTGGGATTGCTTTTTCTTGTGTGTGTGTGTATCTATTGTAGATTTTCAATTTGCAGTTACCGTGAGGTGTTGATATAGGTGTGTGTGTGTGTGTGTGTGTGTGTGTGTGTGTGTATATATATATATATATATATATATCACACACAAGATTGTTTCAAGTTGCTGGTCTCTTAATTTCAAATGCATTTCCAATATATCCTGCATTTGTATTCTCCTCGTGGTTTTGATATCATATTTGTATGTGGATGACTTCTTACCTTTACGTTTGCCTTTATCAGTGTGCTTTCCCATTTGTAATTTTCTCATTTCTAGTTGTGGCCTTTTCTTTTCTGCCTAGAGAAGTTCCTTTAGCATGTGTCATAAAGCTGGTTTGGTGGTGCTGAATTCTCTTAGCTTTTGCTTGTCTGTAAAGCTTTTGATTTCTCCCTCGAATCTGAACGACAGCCTTGCTGGGTAGAGTATTCTTGGTTGTAGGTTTTTCCCTTTCATCACTTTAAATATATCATGCCACTCCCTTCTGGCCTGCAGAGTTTCTGCTGAAAAGTCAGCTGATAACCTTATGGGGATTCCCTTGTATGTTACATGTTGCTTTTCCCTTGTTGCTTTTAGTATTTCCTCCTTGCCTTGAATTTTTGTCAGTTTGATTAATGTGTGTCTTGTTGTGTTCTTCCTTGGGTTTATCCTGTATGGGACTCTCTGTGCTTCCTGGACTTGGGTGACTGTTTCCCATGTTAGGTAAGTTTTTGGCTATTATCTCTTCAAATATTTTCTCAGGCCCTTTCTCTCTCTCTTCTCCTTCTGGGACCCCTATAATGTGAATGTTGGTGTGTTTAATGTTGTTCCAGAGGTCTCTGAGAGTGTCCTTATTCCTATTCATTCTTTTTTCTTTAATATGTTCCATGACAGCGATCTCCAGCAATATCTTCCAGCTCACTTGTTCTTCTGCCTCATTTATTCTGCTAATTGATTCCTTCTAGAGTATTTTTCATTTCAGTTATTGTATTGTTCACCTCTTTGATTTTTAAATCGTCTATAGTTCTTTTTTAAACATTTCTTGTGCCTTCATTCTTTTTGTGAGATCTTGGATCGTCTTTACTATCATTACTCTTAATTCTTTTTCAGGCAGATTGTCTATCTCCACTTCACTTAGTCATTCTTCTGGGGTTTTACCTTGTTCCTTTGTCTGGAACATATTTCCCTGCCATTTCGTTTTATCTAACTTCCTGTGTTTGCAGTCTCCGTTTCTGAGGCTGCAGGTTTGTAGTTCCTCTACCTTCTGGTGTCTGCACCCTGGTGGGTGAGGTTGGTCCAGGGGGCTGTGCAGGTTTCCTGGTGGGAGGGACTGGTGCCTGCCCACTGATGGGTGGAGCTGGGTCTTTTCCCTCGGGCAAGGCCATGTCAAGGGGTGTGTTTAGAGGTGGCTGTGGGCTCAGGATGACTTTAGGCAGCCTGTCTGCTGATGGGTGGTGGTGTGTTCCCACCCTGTTGGTTGGTTGGTTTGAGGCATCCTAGCACTGGAGCCTGCAGGTTGTTATGTGGGGCCAGGTCTCAGTGCCAAAATGGTGACCTCCAGGAGAGCTCACGCAGATGAATATTCCCGGGGGCCTCCACCACCGTCATCCTTGTCCCCACAGTGAGCCAAAGTCAACCCCTGCCTCCCTAGGAGACCCTCCAAGACCTGCAGGTAGGTCTGGCCCAGGCTGCTGTGGAGTCACTGCTTTGCCCTGTATCTCAGTGCACGTGAAACCTTGTGTGGGCCCTCCAGAAGTGGAGTCTGTGTTTCCCCCAGTCCTGTGGAGCTCCTGCACTCTAGCCCTGCTGGCCTTCAAAGCCAAATGTTCTGGGGGCTCCTCTTCCTCCTGATGCCAGTCCCCCTGGCTGGGGGAGGGCCTGAGATGGGGCTCAGAACTCTGCCTCCTGTGGGAAAACCTCTGTGATATAATTATTTTCCAGTTTGTGGGTCACCCACCTGGTGGTTATGGGATTTGATTATACTGTGAATGCACCCTTCCTACTGTCTTGTGTGGCTTCTTCTTTGTCTTTGGATGATAGAGTATCTTTTTGGTAGGTTCTCTTTGGATGTAGAGTATCTTTTTGGTAGGTTCTCATCTTTTTTTCGATTGTTGTTCAACAGTTAGCTGTGATTTTGGTGTTTTCATGAGGGGAGGTAAGCTCAAGTCCTTCTACTCTGCCATACTCTGCCATCTTGTCTCCTCCCCATAGAAATCAAATAATACTCACCTTAATGGATGTGACTTTTTAAAAATCAAGAATCAGCATGTAACCACCTTTTTAATGGTAGAACACCTGATCTTTCAGACAGATACATACAATTTTATTGAAAAAAAAATCAAGGAAAATCGTGAATTTCGTCCATCCTTTTTTAGCCTTTTTTTCCTTCTTATAATTGTAATTTCCATAATTTGCTGTAGTTGAAGATGAACAATTAAATGAAAGTTGGGCTTTTAAAAGAGGAATGTTGAAAGCTTTAATATATATCATTTTAAAGTTTGGAAAATATAACTCTTCCTATCTTTTCTATGGTGTCAAAGACAACGGAAACCACTGTTCATACTCTACCAGACAAGGGTGAAGAGATCTGCGGATATTTCTTGAACCCTTCTTTAATGTCATCAGAATGTTCACCTACAACCTTGAAAAAGAAAACAGAAGAAATGAGTGACCTCCCTTCTGAGAATCAGCGAAGCATACCACTCGCTGTGACCGACGCGCTAGAGCATATCATGGAACAGCTCAATGTTTTGACACAGGTGGGTTGGCGCACTTTTCACTTGGTCGTAAGAAGTTTTTCTTTCTTAGCAAGGCAAGCTCAAAGGTGGTAGTTAATATAGCAGCGCCTGCTGTGCTGAGCCGCTCTAAACCTTATGGAGGCAAAGTCAGAGCCCATGCACACATACACGTATGCATGTGTGCACACACACACTGTACTCTATCTAGCATCTGAGGCCCACAAGCGAATAGAGGAGACCATGTACTTCATGCTACAAATGTATTATTTGATTCTGGACAGTAATGTTTTGCCGTAAGAATTTCTGATGCCATGTATTCAGATTTGGACATTATCAAAGAAATATTTAGGGCAATGAGAAAAATGTATTGGGATTAATCATTTCGGTTAGAATGAAATTTTGGCATTGCTTTAGTTTTTCACTCTGAAGAAGTTCTCTCTGTCCAATGTTTAACTTCCCTCATTCCAAAGCTCCTTACGTTGATGCTCTGTTCTTCTGGAGGTGAGGTTTCCACATTCCCCTTTTAGAATATTACCCAGTCCTTTGATGCCAATATACTTTTGCAAGAAGGGATCTTAATATATCAAAGGTCTTCCAACTCTTGGTCAGGAAATACAGATGTCATTTAATGGAAGCGGTGTATTAAGATGGATACAACAGAGGTTGCCCTTCCAGCTCTGCTCAGTGTTTCCTTTGAAGAATTCTTATTGTTCCTCTTTGATAAACAGAATGAGGATCCAGAGCAGACGCCGTCCTAAATTATACACAAAGAGGCTATAATGTGAACTAGAGAAGACGTCAGTTACTTTTGCAGAATAAATATTTCAAGTTGAAATTGCTCATGCATAGAAATCATCTAATTCTTATTCTCAACCCTGGCTGTACATTCTAATCGCCAGGGCAGTTAAGAATCATCCAGATGTCCAGTTCTCATCTCCAGAGAATTCAAGGCCCTGGCATCGGACTTTTAAGGTTCCATTTTGGGTTAAGAGCCAGTAATTAAAAATTTTACCCTTTAGATAACATCTCAGGGCCTTGGAGTTAAGGGATGTGGATGCGGGTCATGACAAATTGTGAGAACGAGCCTTGTGAGACCTTGGAGTCGTAAGATCTGTTCAATGAAAAAATAGGAAAATCATCAATTTTTGCTTTGCAGTATTGTGCTAGAGGTGACTGTGTTTATCGGACTTCCCTTTAAAAGGCAGTTTTTCTCTCAGCTTCATGCCAGCTTTAGTTTTGGTTGGCCTGTTTCCCAGGGCCCTGGCTTCCTCACCTGCACTGTCACATTGGGTGGCAAGTCCTCTTTAGGGTCTTTCCATCTTCTACTCTGTCAGCTTCGTGACTCATTTTGCCTTCTTTTTTCCTGATTTAAGGTTAAAATGGATCCCTTTAAACTTTATTGAAAGTCTGTAATTTTTTACTTTTAATTTTTAAGGACTGACTTTCCTTCAAATATGAAAAGTTAAAAGCAGGCACAGCACACTTGCAAAATGGGAACAGTGTGAATCTGTGGGCAAATAACAAGTAAAATAAACACATTCACTTTAATTACAGATGACTGAACATCTCCTAACCCAGTGGCAGTGCTTATAATTCAGTACAGATTGTAGTATCACTTTCTCATTATAACTTTTAAGATGGTTGGTAGGTGAGGAGTTAACCAGGGTTAAAGGTGTTGATGATACACATATCAAAAGCTTTTGCATCTTACATTGTGATAAGTATCAGGCAAAATGCTTGGCACATAGTAGGCACTAAAGAAATAGTAGAAAGTATTATCAGCATTGCCATTAATTTCAATGAATCATGATCTATAGTATGGAATATGAGAGCAAAAACTATTAGATAGTTTTTTTTTAAAACTGATTGATTGCCTTCAGAGGCTGGTAGGGAATCAATTGTAACCAAGCATTTATTATGCTGCTTTTCCTATATGAACTGTACTACCAGGTAACCAAATAATATATGAGAGAAGTGTCTTGTATAAATTATCCCAACTAATACATTTTTTAAATGATGGAATTAGACTATCACTGGCAGTCTCTAAGAATCGATAGATCTAGACATTAAGTAGCTACTGACAACACAGAAAAAGAAGCAAATGTTATTGTGCCCTCCAAAGAAAGAATAGTCTTACCGAGGGATCTAACCTGAGTCTTACCACGCCTTTGAATCCAGCGTCCAATTTACATAAAATACAGAGGGTAGAAGAACAGATTAAACTGTGCCCAGAGTACGCAGTCCCTAAAATCCAGACTGGTAGAGGCGCTGCAGGTCAAATGGCCTGAACCTGTCCAAAGACAAATTATAAAGAAAATAAATGGAGAGAGTAGGGATCTGTAGATTAAAAGATTTTAAATGACATCGAATCTTGAAAATGGGTAAGATATAGTTATAGTGTCTAGGGATGTACACTTGAAAGATAAAACCATAAAGACCTGCAGAAGAGTGATTATTATAATGGTCAGCATAGGGGCTGTTATGGGGGAAGGTGCACGCGACGCACTCTGGGGTGGCTGGCAGAGTTCCAGTTCTTGACCTGGGTGTTGGTCATAAGGGTGCTTTTCTCGTGAGAGTTCATTAAGTGCCACATGTTTTTTGTGCAACTTCCTGAATCTATTTTATCGTATTTTTTTTAAAAGATAAAAGACTGAAGATGAAGTAGTCTATCACAATTAGATTTAAAAGTAGTCGCACGCGTGTGTGTAGTTATATACTCACGAGCTGAAGGAGTTAGAATATCTAAGATTCACGAAGTCCTGTGTGGCAGGCACCAGCTTAAGCATTTTACCTGCCGTATTTCATTTAGTCAGTCTTCCTAACAACCCTATGAGTTGCTGTCATCTTCTGTATGGTCCGTCATGGATTGATTGATTGTGACAGAAGGACCAGTGATGCCACTTAAGTAGCAGTGGGGTTATGTGGCATTCCATCCCCACCTCCCACATTCCATGTCACCTGTGACACTACCTAACATGCCTCACGTGGCCTCTTCTCTGGCAGCGATGCTTTAGAAGATCAGACTTCAGAATTGCCTACAGAGGCCTGATCATTTACTCCATTTTCCTCAAATGGTTCCTTTTTTTTCTTTTCCTCAAACTGCTTGACAGTGCTTTGCCTTGTGTTAGGGCACAGAAGCGGGGCAAGTTCTGGGGTTCATTTCTGAGCCAACCTCCTGGCAAAAGGGTGGCATTCCAGTTCTGAAAAAGATCAATGCTGAGATTATCATCATCATCCTCACCACCAAGTCACCAGGCATTGATTATTTTGTCCTCCTTTTTTGCAGACTGTTTCAATCCTGGAGCAGCGACTGACTTTGACAGAGGATAAGCTGAAAGACTGCCTTGAAAATCAGCAAAGGCTTTTCAATGCTATCCAACAGAAAAGTTGAATAGAAAGATATGAGCAGAGGCACGAGAAATGAACACATGTACACGTACTCAGGAAGGTAGTACAAGATGCTTTATGCAACACAACCATGTGCTAATTATCATGGCATTTCTTAAAGGTGAACAAAAGGCAGAAAAGGCATAATTAAGGACTAATTTAAACACACAAATCAATGCCGAGGACTAATTCAAATCATTACCATTTATGATTGCAGTAATAAAGTGATACACGTTCAAGTTGCTCTGTATTTTCCCCCATATTATTTTAAATGTCAGTTTTCATTAATAGTCCAAATCCTGCCAGTAAAGTAGTCAAATCTCTGTATTTCACTCTTATTCCAAATTGACCATGTTCAGGCAATTCCTTAAACACCTGGTGTACTTCTTTAGTGTAAACAGTACCCTTGGGGTGAAATAATTCACTTACCTCTAAAACAGCATTTTGTATGCAGAGAATGAATTAATGATCTGATTTGTATTTCTTTCTGTTAAAAAAAAAATTCTTTACCTATGTCTTGAAAAGATGATCTCATACAACTCCCAAACCGCAGAATTTCCACAGCAAGAATACACTTATTTTAATTAGCAACAGGACATACGGCGGGGGTTTCGATTTAATTTATGGTATACATTGTTTATTCTTTGACCAACCTAAAAGAAGAGTTAGAAATATGTAAAGTGCACAAATCTGCTTCCGTAGATGAATGCACTGAATGATTTGGGTTGTATCCAAACCTGTGATCTCAGTTTACGAAGATTAAGTTAGTGCAGAATCCTCAAAACCCAGAACGATACAACAGCAATATTTAAAAATATACACACATGTATGTTCACATTCTTCAGAAATATTTAGGGTGATTTTGTAGCTGAATATAAGTACTTTAAAAGAACATTTGCATCGTCTTCCTATTTTTTTTTTAATGAATTGTGATTTGAAACAAAATGAAAATAAGCCAGGCATTCTAAAAGATCTTGGTTTTAAATTAAGAATTTTATCTTAAACAAAATAAGAGATTAAATTGAAAAAAACTGAATTTAGTTTGCATTTCTGTTAACCTATATCTAGAACAGAAGGTAGGAGAAGGCAGTCCACATTTATGATGCCTGTAGGCATATCATGGGGAAAATACTGTCTATGCTTTGGAAAAGAAAAAAGTCCTATTTATCTAGGAGTCTATATTTAGAAATCTCTCAAAGCAATTTTGATTGTATTTATGAGGTGATTTTGTTTTATCATCTCGTGTGTTTTAAGTGACTTTTTAGATAATACTAAGTGTGGACTTCTAGACAGTTTCAAGACTTTATAAGATGAAGTGGCACTGTATTTTTATAACCTCATTGAGAAGACTAAGAAATGAAATGTCATACCAATTTTTATCTACTTTTTTAATGCTTCAAACAATAAAGACATTTTACCTTTAAAAAAGTTGTTTCTTTTTAAATGATTAAAATCTAGAAATGCTAAACTTCTTATCTAGCTCACTCAACTTTAACCTTCATAACCATCTCCTGGAGAAGTTGTCAAAACAGTTCCGGCCCTTTGCCCCGGGTTTATGATTCACTAGGTCTGGTCTGGTGAGGCCCAATAATCTGCATCTCTAACAAGCTCACAGGAGATTTAATGCTATTGGCCTCAGGCCCACACTTTAGAAACCACTGACCAGCTATAGCCACTTCCTGCAACATGGTATTGCCACACCTTTTACAGTCATAGAACTTTATAAGTGATATAAAAACAGTGATGATGTAAGTTTAAAAGCCTTGACACTTTTTCAGGAGGGTTATTTTATAAGCCCCCCAACACCTCTTTTATGCTTTTGAGGCTTCTTTTCGTCAGATGCCAGCCTCTCATCTGTCCTAGCTGCATGTTCACTGCATGATCAACATGTCCACTTGGACAACATGGCAGGCAGCCTCTTAA
This sequence comes from Lagenorhynchus albirostris, assembly GCF_949774975.1. Lineage (NCBI taxonomy): Eukaryota > Metazoa > Chordata > Mammalia > Artiodactyla > Delphinidae > Lagenorhynchus > Lagenorhynchus albirostris. The sequence continues at coordinate 30,879,982 of NC_083105.1, forward strand.
TATGTCCACAGCCAAACTCTGCTGCACCTCACCCCCACCCACAGCCAGCTCCTCCCCTCGTCTTCCCATCTCCATAAATGGCAACTCTCCTTCAAGGCGCTCAGGCTGAAGACCTCAGAGTTATCCTTAAATCCTTGGTCTCACTCTCCACTCCCATTCCTTCAGCAAATCTCATGAGAACATATGAAACACCTGATCATTTCTCACACCTCCATCAGCCACCATCTCTTACCTGGATGTCTGCAGTGCCTCTTAACTGTCTCCCACTGTCACCCTTGCACAGCAGGCCACAGTGGTTCTTGAAAAGCCTGAGTTCATACCATACGACCCAGCAATCCCACTACTGGGCATATACCCTGAGAAAACCGTAATTCAAAAAGAGTCACATACCACAGTTTTCACTGCAGCTCTATTTACAATAGCCAGGACATGGAAGCAACCTAAGTGTCCATCGACAGATGAACGGATACAGAAGATGTGGCACATACGTACAATGGAATATTACTCAGCCATAAAAAGAAACGAAATTGAGTTGTTTGTAGTGAGGTGGATGGACCTAAAGTCTGTCATACAGAGTGAAGTCAGAAAGAGAAAAACAAATACCATATGCTAACACATATATATGGAATCCAAAAAAAAAAAAAATGGTTCTGAAGAACCCAGAGGCAGGACAGTAATAAAGACACAGATGTAGAGAATGGACTTGAGGACATGGGGAGGGGGAAGGGTAAGCTGTGACAAAGTGAGAGAGTGGCATGGACATATATACACTACCAAATGTATAATAGATAGCTAGTGGAAAGCAGCCGCATAGCACAGGGAGATCAGCTCGGTGCTTTGTGACCACCTAGAGGGGTGGGATAGGGAGGGTGGGAGGGAGACACAAGAGGGAGGAGATACGGGGATATATGAATATGTATAGCTGACTCACTTTGTTATAAAGCAGAAACTAACACACCATTGTAAAGCAATTATACTCTAATAAAGGTGTTAAAAAAAAAAGAAAGAAAAGCCCGAGTTCAAACATGTGGCTCTTCAGCTCCAAACCCTTCAGGACTTCCCATCTTAGAGTAAAAGCCCAAGACTTGACAGTAGTGATGTGCTCCTAACCTCTTCACCTTAGACCTCCCCTCCCCCTTGGGGGTCACCCTTACTCACTGCCCTCTGGCAGCAGTGGCCTCTCTGCTTCCCTTTGTAGAAGCAAAATGGTTCCCACCTAAGGGCATCTGTACTTGAGGGCATTTGTACTTGCCATTTCCTCTGCCTGGAGCTCTGTCCCCAGGTATCCCTCGTAACAATCCAGCCCTGCTCACATTCTGCCTCTTCAGAGGTGCTCTTCCTAACCAGCCTATATGGAATAATAACCCTCCATTCACTCTCTCTGGTATATAGCTCTGGTACAACACAGGTTGCAACACAGTTACAGTCCTGCCTCATCCACTGTGAACCGACCTTCTCAAAAACCAAGCACTGTCACCTTTATATTCCCCATCTACCACAGTACCTCGTTCATAGGCTGAGCTCAACAGATAGGTGTCCAAAAAAAATGCTCAACCTAAAAGTTGAGAATTATGTTTTATCCAGTGGGCTTACTGAGCACTTAAGCCCAAGATACAGCTTCTCAGATGGCTCTGAGGGATTATTTACAAAGAGGTTAAGACAGGAGCCAGGATATAAAGGAGTTTTGCAAACAAAACAATACAAACAAATAAAACAAAACAAAACAAACGGACAAGAACAGGTAGTCAGAACATCAAAAGATTAGTGTTAGAGAAAAACCAGACATCTCAAGTTAATGAATTTTAGCACTTTTCCATGTACGGGAAGATGCAAGAGTCGGGGCTTATTGAAATTATTCCTTTGATACGCACCTTAACTATCTAGGGCCAGTATCCTGTTTTTCTCCATCCCGAATTCCCCTCAGGGTGCACAGTTGGTGGCTGCAGTGGCTGCAGCATCCTTTGTTTACTGAAATGCTGGTAACATTCTATGTCCACAACGTTTCCTCTTGGTCATAAATTCAACCAACGTTTGAGAGGCATTTAATGACAAACTTTGTCCCACAGTGCTAGGAAGGCTCATTCCTAGATCAGGCGAAGATTGTGTGATAGGCTATTCAATCCGCTCATTTTTTGGATTAGGGCTATTGATCTTCTAAAATTCTCTGGATCAGCTGTCTTACTAGACTATTATGATCCAGGTAATGTTTTCCTTTGTTGCTTCTTCCCATATCTAGAGTTGCATGCACTACTACAATTATTCTATGTAGAGTTATATATGATCAACTACCTCAAGACTTTTAGCCATCATTAATTTTGTCAGAGGCCTGGTTATACATTGGGTAGTGCAAGAGATAACAATCCTATAAAATAGACAGAATAAGTAATATAGCTAGTAACATTAATAAGGTCATAGTACAGCAGAGAGAGACACAAGGTATAAATAATTTGAAAACAACAAGAGAGCAAATTAAAACAATGATTAGCATAACTAGTTATAATCTGGTTGCAATAAGCCATCAAGTCCACAGGGGAGCCACCTGGAGAAGCCAAATTCTGGAAGAATCAGGTAGAGAGAAAAAGCTAAATGTTTCATAATCATTTACAAAAGTATACTTTATCAACTTGTTGCAGGTCACAGCATAAGAGGAAAGATTTTCTGGAAAAGATTAAAAGGCAGTATATTTCAGAAGAGAGTCATAAAATTGTCTTAAGTATCAGTTCATTCAGTCCCATGTAACTAATTCCTGTTGATCTGGATGAAGTCATCAGGTTTTTGTATTAGAGTTTTAAACTTTCCTACCCAGTTCAGTTGTATGATATAAAAGTTATCAGAAACCTTAATTTATCAAAAAGTCCTTTTTATGAATCTTCCTGAAGATCCTCATTTTATACAATCAGAGTAAAACAATGATTGTTTTTAAATGACAAAGATTTAAAATGGTATTGCTAAAGATCTAATTACAATGCAATTGACAAGAAACTTGGGATATTTTTGTGACATACAACATTTTGAGATAATAAATAGAATTATGACTGATAACAGGACATATCAGATTTTTAGGAATTTCATATAAATTTTGGAATATCTATATTAATGACATTTACCCATACAATATAACCTAAGGTTTGTCTCCAATCATTTAACAATGCTTCAAGTAATTTAACACACCAAATAAGCTTAATTAGTTTAACATTTCTCTAAGGTGCCTCAGGGCTCCTCTGAGGCATCCCTGAGTTAGCTGGAGGTCAAAAGAACTTCAATTAAATTTGATATTTGAGAAGTCTGTCAAAAATATCAAAAAGGTTTCAAGACACTTGGTCAAATAGGATCATAGGTCACTGTGAAACAATACTTACTTAAGGTAAGTGACAAAATATTTCAAAAGCAAATACAAATCACTTAAAGGTAAAGGAACACAAAAGCAGTATTCCAAGAAAAATTTGTTCTCTTAACAAAGAGAGGAACCAAACCCAGTCCTGCACCAGCCCACTTAACAAAATCCATTTACCTCATTAAATTTAATCTCAGCCTAACCATGCACAAAACGACTTTTCAGGGCTCCCTTTCCATAAACCTTTCATGACTTTCTGAGTCCATATGCGTTTGTCCCGTATTTTTCCATCAAGAACAAGCTCTAGAACAAAAATCACTCTTTTCACTTAACAAAAGGTATTTCCATTCCTCATACCTTCTTTTACTGAAGACACACATCCTATTTTCCTTGCATACTGAAATGTTTCCCTCACTTTTAGTAGCTTTAACTACGTATTACCACTTTAACCCTTAAAAACCTTAATCTCTAGCAAAAACTGACAAGCAGCAAGTAATTGTGAACTCTGTCATACCAGCATTTCCTGATTGGAAAAATCCATAACCTCCAGAAACATACATCTTCTCATAGCATAATTTCCTTCCTCTTTCCCTCTCATAAGGATACAAAGGTAGGTAATTTTAGACCTGCTTAGCATTTAATGTTCCAGTATTTTATCTTATTTGAAATGACTTTGATATTCAATAATTTCCCATCATTTAACTTAGCAAAACTCAAGTTACCAGAAATCTGGAGAAACTGTTTTAGACAGACATACCCCAAATATAATTCCTAAGGAGTTCACCTGAAAACTCCTCATTTACTTTTGTTTTACAAGTTATGAAAATATACCAAGTTAACTTTTTCTTCTTGCTGACAAACTCTCCAACAGAAATAACATGACCTTACTGACCTTCAGTTAACCTAGGTACAATAAAAGACCTAGGTACAATAAAAGACCTATATTGATAAACCAACAAGCCTAAGCTAGCTTTAATACCAGATATTAACTTAATATTGGGTATTTCTTAGATCATGTGACCCTCAAGTTCATTCTGACCAGTTTCTTTTATATTTAGAAATATTTTATTTGTAAGTGCTTACTTTCAAGTCAAACAAAGCTCTTCTATAAATTTAATTTTGATATTTTCTGGAGGTAGAGATATGTTATATGTATAATATACACAGACATAAAAAGACATAATCAGAAATCTCATAGCTTCACTTTAACACTTAGTTATGAATCAGGTGTTACAATATAAACTTAGATATAAACTTACAATATAAAATAAGTTTATAAACAATATAAACTTAGTCTATAAATAATAGTTGAAATAAGTTAAATTTATTTGCTCAGATGACTAGGGCTTTACTCTTTGTGGAAAAGACGTAAGATTTTTATTTGTCCTTGATAAACACTTAAGGAGGATATGATTTAGATTCTAGGTGAGGGAGCCTTTCCAGTTGTTCGAGTTTTAAAAGGCCACTTTTTCCCTTTTTCTCTCCTTGGCTTCAGGTTCTTTCTGATTGAACTGATAAGGCTCCGTCTCAGGTCATTGTGGGTTATATCTAAATTTCTATTTGTAGAGATTTGCAAGACAAAGATAGCTGCTTTTAATTCTCCAAAGAACTGGTCTGCCTCCTAAATGATATTAAAAGACTGATTTGCCCAACTATATTTTTTCATTTGCTTTTTTCATGTAAGTAAGAAGATTTCCAACTAAACTGAAATTCAAGAGTTCTATGTTCTAGAATTTTAGTTTCATTTATCAAGCCTTCAAAAGCTTGCACAAAGCATTCAACTAAGTCCCGCTTTCTGAGTGCACAGGCTAGACCCAGAGCAAAGTTTCTGTTGTGGTTTTTTTCTTTTATTAGCCCCTGAATATTACCTTGCAGATTTTACTTTATATTGTACAGTCTCAGGTAACCCCATTGGTTTCCTTAGTATGTTTAATTAATGTTTCCTGAGAGACAGATTCATATGCCCTGTCTTATAGTACCAAGCAGGGGAAGCATTCCCCAGTGAGATATACTGTTTATCCCACAATACAATTAGGCAAAAGAGATGTAACCATCTTCAATAAAGCATATTTAAATATACCAATTTTTATAAACTTTCATCTCAATTCTATCAACTCTTACACGTTTAGCTTTTAGTTTCAATTAGGACACAATAAAAAAGCCTTGCTGTTACAAGGAGTCCTAGAAGCTTTCCTTTCTTTTTATTCCTGACCATTTATCTGTTTTTGTATAAAAGGCTCTGGGGTCCCCAGTGAGGGGTTGAGCCAAGGGACTCAGGCCCGTTCATCAATCTTTTAACTTGATTTTAACTAGGCCTAACTGTTGCTGCAAGTAATTGTTCATCAAATATCTCAAGAGTAATTTTCTTCCAACATTTTTAAGTATGTGTATAAGCTGGGAGAAACAGAGCAAACTCGTTTGGAGTGCTTTAACGTTGGGAACCAAAAAGAGGGTCTCTTTGGGTCATCCAACCTTAGGTATTGTTGTATCAAATCTTTGTTTTAATACCACTGATGTCCATTTAATTTATCCCAATTCTTAATAACCATCTAAAGACTTCTTTATCCATTTGGGACAAGTACTTTTAAAATTTCCACCTCGTTGAGAGGAAGTCTCTAGACTTTCCTTCAGTTTTTTCTTATTCTCTGTTAATCAACCCGTTAATAATCCTACTGTTTTTATTAGCATCTGTGAGACTCATTGAGGGGAAGTGGAGACCACAAATAAGGCTTCCCAAACCGTTTTTCTGTTTGTTTGTTTTAAATTAAGGAAGTTCTTAGGTTAACCACTAAATACTTTTTCCACCTTCTAATTTGTTTTTCTATAGTTACCAATGAAACAGCTGTTAATAATGAGAACTCTCTAAAAATTTACCAATTTAGAAGTTTCTCTAATGTAAAGGATTCATCATTCAGCCATTAATGAGATCTCTTAATATCTACTCAAATCAATAAGATGCAAGAGGCATTCCCAGAAGAGACTGGGAAGGATGCTACCTATACAAGATTCAGAAAGTTTACTCCCAAGAAATGCTTCAAATAATTCTGAAAGCTCAGGGGGGGGAAAAAAGCCATGGCACAAGGATCCAGGATTCAAGAGGGATTTTACCTGCCACTCCAGATGTAGCAAAAAACAGTGAGCTCTGGGCTCAACAGGAGTTGGTTTCCTTATTTTAACAGCAAAACAAAACATGTTCGAGACAAAATGGTGGAGTAGAAGGACTTGAGCTCACCTCATCTCATGAAAACACCAATATCACAACTAACTTCTGAACAACCATCAATAAAAAAGAATGGAACCAAGCAAAAAAGGTATTCTATATTCAAAGACAAGAAATCACAACAAGATGGTAGGAGGGGCACTTTCACAATATAATCAAATCCAATAACCAGCGAGTGGATAACCCACAAACTGGAAAACAATTATATCAGAGGGATTCCCACAGGAGTGAGAATTCTGAGCCCCATGTCAGGCTCCCCAGTCTGAGGGTATGGCATCCGGAGGAGGAGTCCCCAGAGCATTTGGCTTTGAAGGCCAGCAGGACTAGAGTGCAGGAGCTCCACAGGATTGGGGGAAACAGAGACTCCACTCCTGGAGGGTCCACACAAGGTTTCATGTGCACTGAGATACAGGGCAAAGCAGTGACTCCACAGCAGCCTGGGCCAGACCTACCTGTGGGTCTTGGAGGGTCTCCTGGGGAGGCAGGGGTTGACTTTGGCTCACTGTGGGGACAAGGACGATGCTGGTGGAGGCCCAGGGGAATATTCATCAGCGTGAGCTCTCCTGGAGGTCGCCAATTTGGCATTGAGACCTGGCCCCACCCAACAACCTGCAGGCTCCAGTGCTGGGATGCCTCAAACCAACCAACCAACAGGGTGGGAACACACCACCACCCATCAGCAGACAGGCTGCCTAAAGTCATCCTGAGCCCACAGCCACCTCTAAACACACCCCTTGACATGGCCTTGCCCGAGGGAAAAGACCCAGCTCCACCCATCAGTGGGCAGGCACCAGTCCCTCCCACCAGGAAACCTGAACAAACCCCTGGACCAACCTCACCCACCAGGGTAGGGACACCAGAAGCTAGAGTAACTACAAACCTGCAGCCTCAGAAACGGAGACTGCAAACACAGGAAGTTAGATAAAACGAAATGGCAGGGAAATACGTTCCAGACAAAGGAACAAGATAAAACCCCAGAAGAATGACTAAGTGAAGTGGAGATAGACAATCTGCCTGAAAAAGAATTAAGAGTAATGATAGTAAAGACGATCCAAGATCTCACAAAAAGAATGAAGGCACAAGAAATGTTTAAAAAAGAACTATAGAAGATTTAAAAATCAAAGAGGTGAACAATACAATAACTGAAATGAAAAATACTCTAGAAGGAATCAATTAGCAGAATAAATGAGGCAGAAGAACAAGTGAGCTGGAAGACAGATTGGTGGAGATCGCTGTCACAGAACATATTTAAAAAAAAGAATGAATACAAATAAGAACACTCTCAGAGACCTCTGGAACAACATTAAACACACCAACCTTCACATTATAGGGGTTCCAGAAGGAGAAGAGAGAGAGAAAGGGCCTGAGAAAATATTTGAAGAGATAATAGCCAAAAACTTACCTAACACGGGAAAGGAAACAGTCACCCAAGTCCAGGAAGCACAGAGAGTCCCATACAGGATAAACCCAAGGAGGAACACAACAAGACACATTAATCAAATTGACAAAAATTAAAGCAAGGAGAAAATACTAAAAGCAACAAGGGAAAAGCAACATGTAACATACAAGGGAATCCCCATAAGGTTATCAGCAGATTTTTCAGCAGAAGCTCTGCAGGCCAGAAGGGAGTGGCATGATATATTTAAAGTGATGAAAGGGAAAAACCTATAACCAAGAATACTCTACCCAGCAAGGCTGTCGTTCAGATTCGAGGGAGAAATCAAAAGCTTTACAGACAAGTAAAAGCTAAGAGAATTCAGCACCACCAAACCAGCTTTATGACACATGCTAAAGGAACTTCTCTAGGCAGAAAAGGCCACACTAGAAATGAGAAAATTACGAATGGGAAAGCTCACTGATAAAGGCAAATGTAAAGGTAAGAAGTCATCCACATACAAATATGATATCAAAACCAGCAATCACGAGGAGAATACAAATGCAGGATATATTGGAAATGCATTTGAAATTAAGAGACCAGCAACTTGAAACAATCTTGTATGTGAGATATATACATATATATATATATATATATATGGCTATATCAAAACCTCATGGTAATGGCAAACTGAAAATCTACAATAGATACACACACACACAAAAGAAAAAGCAATCCCAACACAATACTAAAGTTAGTCATCAAATCACAAGAGAAGAGAACAAAAGAGGAAGGGAAGAAAAAAGACCTAGAAAAACAAATCCAAAACAATTAACAAAATGGCAATAAGAACATATAGATAATTACCTTAAACGTAAACAAATTTAATGTTCAAACCAAAAGACACAGACTGGCTGAACAGATACAAAAACAAGACCCATATATATGCTGTCTACAAGAGACCCACTTCAGATCTAGGGACACATACAGACTGAAAGTGAGGAAATGGAAAAAGGTATTCCATGCAAATGGAAATCAAAAGAAAGCTGGAGTAGCAATACTCATCTCAGAAGAAATAGACTTTGAAATAATGACTGTTACACATGACAAAGGACACTACGTGCTGATCAAGGGATCAATCCAAGAAGAAGGTATAACAATTGAAATATATATGCACCCAACATAGGAGCATCTCAGTATATAAGGCAAACACTAACAGCCATAAAAGGAGACACTGACAGTAACACAATAATGGGGGGGTCTTTAACACCCCACTTACATCAATGGACAGATCATCCAGACAGAAAATAAGGAAATACAGGTCTTAAATGACACATTAGACCAGATGAACTTAGTTGATATCTATAGTATATTCCATGCAAAAGCATTAGAATAGACATTCTTCTCAAGTGCATATGGAACATTCTCCAGGACAGATCACATGCTGGGCCACAAAGCAAAAATCAGTATATGTTAAGAAAATCGAAATCTTATCAAGCATCTTTTTCAACCACAACAGTATAAGATTAGAAATAAACTACAAGGAAAAAAACTGTAAGTAACACAAACACTTGGAGCCTAAACAATATGTTACCTAACAACCAATGGATCAATGAAAAAATCAGAGGAAATAAAAAATTACCTAGAAACAAATGAAAACGAAAACTTGATGATCCAAAACCTGTTGGATGCAACAAAAGCAGTTCTAAGATGGAAGTTTACAAGATACAATCTTACCTCAGGAAACAAGAAAAATCTCAAATTAACCACCTAACCTTACACCTAAAGCAACTAGAGAAAGAACAACAAACAAAACCCAAAGTTAGTACAAAAAAAGAAATCATAAAGATCAGAGCAGAAATAAACGCAAAAGAGATGAAGAAAACAATGGAAAAGATCAATGAAACTAAAAGCTGGTTCTTTGAAAAGATAAACAAAATTGATAAACCTTTAGGCAGACTCATAAAGAAAGAAAAGTAGAGGGCTCAAATCAATAAAATTAGAAATGAAAAAGAAGCTAGAACTAACACCACAGAAATACAAAGGATCATAAAAAACTACTACAAACAATTATATACTAATAAAATGGACAACCTAGAGGAAATGGACAAATTCTTATAAAGTTACAATATTCCAAGACTGAACCAAGAATAAATAGAAAATATGAACAGACTGATCACAAGTACTGAAGTTGAAACTATGATTAAAAAACTTCCAACAAACAGAAGTCCAGGACCAGATGGCTTCACTGGTGAATTTTATCAAACATTAAGACAAGAGTTAACACCTATCCTTCTGAAATTATTCCAAAAAATTGCAGAGGTAGGAACACTCCCAAACTCATTCTATGAGGCCACCATCACCCTGATACCACAACCAGACAGAGATATCACAAAAAAAGAAAGTTACAGGCCAATTATCCCTGATGAACATAAATGCAAAAGTCCTCAATAAAATACTAGCAAACCAAATTCAACAATACATTAAAAGGATCATACACCATGATCAAGTGGGATTTATCCTATGGATGGAAGTATTTTTCATTATCCACAAATCAATCAATATCATACACCACATTAACAAGTTTAAGAATAATAACCATACGATCCTCTCAATAGATGCAGAAAAAGCTTTTGACAAAATTCAACACCCATTTATGATAAAAAACAATCCAGAAAGTGGGCATAGAGGGAACCTACCTCAACATAATAAAGGCCATATATGACAAACCCACAGCTAACATCATCCTCAATGGTGAAAAGCTGAAAGCATTTACTCTAAGATTAGGAACAAGACAAGGATGTCCACTCTTGCCACTTTTATTCAACATAGTCTCGGAAGACCTAGCCATGGCAATCAGAGAAGAAAAAGAAATAAAAGGAATCCAAATTGGAAAAGAACAAGTAAAACTGTTACTGTTTTCAGATGACATGATACTACACATAGAAAATCCTAAAGATGCTACCTGAAAATTTCTAGAGTTCATCAATGAATTTGGTAAAGTTGCAGGATACAAAATTAATACACAGAAATCTCTTGCATTCCTATACACTAACAACAAACGATCAGAAAGAGAAATTAAGGAAACAATCCCATTTACCATCACACTGAAAAGACTAAAATTCCTAGGAGTAAACCTACCTAAGGAAGGAAAAGACCTGTACTCTGAAAACTATAAGACACTGATGAAAGAAATCGAAGATGACACAAACAGATGTAAAGATATACCATGTCCTTGGGTTGGAAGAAGCAATATTGTCAAAATGATTATACTACCTAAGGCAATCTACAGATTCAATACAATCCCTATGAAACTACCAATGGCATTTCTCATAGAACTAGAACAAAAAATTTTTTAATTTGTATGGAAACACAAAAGATCCCAAACAGCCAAAGCAATCTCAAGAAAGAAAAACAGAGCTGTAGGAATCAGGCTCCCTGAACTTCAGAGTATACTACAAAGCTACAGTCATCAAAACAGTATGGTACTGGCACAAAAACAGAAATATAGATCAACGGAATAGAATAGAAAGCCCAGACATAAACCCATGCACCTATGGTCAATTAATCTACGACAAAGGAGGCAAGAATATACAATGGAGAAAAGACAGTCTCTTCCACAATTGGTGCTGGAAAAACTGAACAGCTACATGTAAAAGAATGAAATTAGAACATTCTCTAACACCATACACAAAAATAAACTCAAAATGGATTAGAGGCCTAAATGTAAGACCAGATACTATAAAACTCTTAGAGGAAAACATTTGCAGAACACTCTTTGACACAAATCGCAGCAATATCTTTTTGGATCCACCTCCTAGAGTAATGAAAATAAAAACAAAAATAAACAAATAGGGCCTAATTAAACTTAAAAGCTTTAGCACAGCAAAGGAAACCATAAATGAAATGAAAAGACAACCCACAGAATGGGAGAAATATTTGCAAAGGCTGCGACCAACAAGGGATTAATCTCCAAAAAACACAAACAGCCCATGAATCTCAATATCAAAAAAACAAACAACCCAATTAAAAAATGGGCAGAAGTTCTAAATAGATATTTCTCCAAAGAAGACATACAGATGACAAAAAAAGCACACGAAAAGATGCTAAACATTGCTAATTATTAGAGAAATGCAAATAAAAACTATGATGAGCTAGGGAATGTGATCAAGATAAAGGAATTGTAGGAAGTGAAGCTCACCTTCTCCCACAAATACATCAAAAATACATCTACATGTGGAATGTTTCTCACAGAATATCTACGGAACACTGGCAGAAGACCTCAGACTGCTGAAAGGGCAAGAAAATCTCCACGTAACTGGGTAAGACAAAAGAAAAAGGAAAAAAAATAGTAAGAAAGGAATCAGGATGAGAACTACACTACTGGGAGGGAGCTGTGAAAGAGGAAAGGTTCCCGCACCCTGGGAAGCCCCCTCACTGGCAAGGAGATCAGCCAAGACAGAAGGGGAGCTTCAGAGCCTCAGAGGAGAATGCAGCAGCTGGTTTGTGGCAGCCAGAGTGAAGGAAGAACTGTACAGATGGTCAGGGCCACCGCCCTGCATTCCCCAGCCTGAGAAACATGATCACCAGTGTGGGCTGGGTGCTGGAACTCAGGCTTTGGAGATCAGACCCAGGCAGAAGACTGGGGTTGGCTGTGCAGAAACAGACTCGGGGGCAGGGTGTGCTAGAATCTGGCATGACAGCCACTGAGGGTTTACGCAGAGGAAGCCTGGGCCACCTTAGAGGCCAGATGCCATTGTTTGGGATTTGCACGAGGGGAGGGTCAGGGCCCACTACTGCAGCCTTTTTCCCTGTGCGCATGCTCACAGAGGGCAGGACACCACCTGCAAGGGCCTCAGGGGTGGTCGCAAGCCACTGCTGCCTCCCTCCCAGACTCCAGGAGTGGTTGTGAGCTGCCTCTGCTCCAACTGCATGCTCTGGGGGTGCACCTGAGCTGCCACAGCCGCTGAGAATCCCAGTACCGGTCATCAGCTGATGCATCTGCACACCTGCTATTAAGGGAATAACAAACAGCACACTCTGGGGAAAGCCCATTGCTAGTGGGCAACAGGCATCCATACTAAAAAAAACCCTCACACCAAATGTATTAAACCCACACAAGCTACACAGGGACGCCCCCACCTATAAATAGCCCTCCAAGACCGCAGGAGATAACTGTTTCTCCTCAACTCACAGAATAAGAGAAATATAAGTATAATGAAGAAGCAGAATTCCACTAAAGGAAAAAACAATGAAACAGACCTCTTCAGTCTAATAGACACCAAGTTCAAAAAGGAGATAACGTGTCTCTTTTTGAATTATGGTTTTCTCAGGGTATATGCCCAGTAGTGGGATTGCTGGGTCATACGGTAGTTCTATTTGTAGCTTTTTAAGGAACCTCCATACTGTTCTCCACAGTGGCTGTATCAATTTACATTCCCACCAACAGTGTAAGAGGGTTCCCTTTTCTCCACACCCTCTCCAGCATTTATTGTTTCTAGATTTTTTGATGATGGCCATTCTGACTGGTGTGAGATGATATCTCATTGTAGTTTTGATTTGCATTTCTCTAATGATTAGTGATGTTGAGCATTCTTTCATGTGTTTGTTGGCAGTCTGTATATCTTCTTTGGAGAAATGTCTATTTAGGTCTTCTGCCCATTTTTGGAGACATGTACCAAAATGTTCATTGCAGCTCTATTTACAATAGCCCGGAGATGGAAACAACCTAAATGCCCGTCATCGGATGAATGGATAAAGAAGATGTGGCACATATATACAATGGAATATTACTCAGCCATAAAAAGAAACGAAATTGAGCTATTTGTAATGAGGTGAATAGACCTAGAGTCTGTCATACAGAGTGAAGTAAGTCAGAAAGAGAGCGACAAATACCGTATGCTAACACATATATATGGAATTTAAGAAAAAAAAAATGTCATGAAAAACCTAGGGGTAAAGCAGGAATAAAGACGCAGAACTCTTAGAGAACGGACTTGAGGTTATGGGGAGGGGGAAGGGTGAGCTGTGACAGGGCGAGAGAGAGTCATGGGCATATACACACTAACAAACGCAGTAAGGTAGATAGCTAGTGGGAAGCAGCTGCATGGCACAGGGATATTGGCTCGGTGCTTTGTGACAGCCTGGAGGGGTGGGATGGGGAGGGTGGGAGGGAGGGAGACGCAACAGGGAAGACATATGGGAACATATGTTTATGTATGACTGATTCACTTTGTTATAAAGCAGAAACTAACACACCATTGTAAAGCAATTATACCCCAATAAAGATGTAAAAAAATAAAAAAAAATAAAAAAAGAAAAAAAAAAGAAAAAAAAAGGAGATAACGAAAACACTGAAGGAATTATAAAAGCTATCGACAGAAATGCAGAGTACTGTAAAAAGGAACTAGGAACTATAAAGAGGGACCAAGAAAAATTAGAAAACTCATTTGCAGAGATGGAATCTGAGCTAAAGGCAATGAATAGCAGAATGAATAATGCAGGAAAACAGATAAGTGACCTGGAAGATAGAATAATGGAAATCACCAAATCAGGGCAGAAGACAGAGAGCCAAATGAAAAAAAATGAAAACAATATAAGGGACCTATGGGATAATATAAAGCATGTCAATCTGTGCATATTAGGAATTCCAGAAAGGGAAGAAATAGAAAAGTGGGTCAAAAATGTATTTGAAGACATTATAGTTGAAAACTTCCCAAACCTAAAGAAGGAAATATATACAGATACAGGAAGCACAGAGGGTCCCAAACAAGATAAACTCAAGAGACCTACACCAATACATATTATAATAAAAATGGCAAAAGTTAAAGAGAGGATTATAAAGGCAGCAACAGAAAAAGAATTAATTACAAGGGAACCCCCATAAGGCCATCAGCTGATTTCTCTACAGAAACATTGCAGGCCAGAAGGGAGTGGCAATATATATTCAAGTCCTGAAAGAAAAAAATCTGCAACCTAGGATATTCTACCCAGCAAGATTATCATTTAGAATAGAAGGAGAGATAAAGAATTTCTCAGATAAGAAAAAACTAAAATACAGCAATACTAAACCTATCCTAAAGGAAATATTGAAAGGTCTTCCCTAAATAAAAAAGAAGTAAGAATCTATAGGAAAATCACAATTGGAAAGTAAATTACTTAATAAGCCATTACACAGATTTAAAAAAAAAAAAAAGATTTCTGTGAAAGTGATGATAACCACAATGACCACCAACAAAAAGATGAACAGGAAGATGTAAAAGAGGACATCAAAACATAAAATGTGGGGGAGGAGAGTAAGTAAATGTAGATTGTTTTCCTAGAATGTGCTTGAGTCTATATGACTACCAGTCTAAGGCAAGTAGATAAAGGAAGGGGGTAACATACTTGAAAAACAGGGTAAACACAAATCAAAAACATAGATTCATAAAAACCAAAAATAAGAGAACATAAGTTTAATACAAAAGAAAATCATCAAACCACAAAAGGAAAAACAAAAAGATAAAGAAAGGGACAAAGAAGAAATGTAAAATCAACAGGAAAACATGGTTTAAAATGGCAATAAATACATATCTATCAATAATTACATTAAATGTCAACAGATGAAATGCTCCAATCAAAAGACACAGAGTGGCGGACTGGATGAAAAAGCAAGAGCCTACAATATGCTGCCTACAAGAGACCCACTTTAGGGCAAAAGACACACATAGATTGAAAGTGAGGAGATGGAAAAAGATATTTCATGCAAACATAAATGACAAGAGAGCGGGGGGTCACAATTCTCATATGAGACAAAATAGACTTAAAGACAAACGCCATAAAGAAAGATAAAGAAGGACGTTATATTATGACAAAAAGATCAATACAAGATTTTAAACTTGTCAGCATACATGCACCTAACATAGGAGCACCCAAATACATAAAACAAATACTAACAGATATAAAGGGAGAAATTGACAGGAATACAATAAAGTAGGAGACTTTAACACCCCACTCACAACAATGGACAGATCTAGACAGAAAATCAATAAGGCAACAGAGATCCTAAATGATACAATAGAACAGTTAGACTTAATTGATATTTTCAGGATATTACATCCGAAAAAACAGAATACACATTCTTTTCAAGTGCACATGGAACATTCCCTGGGACTGACCACATATTAGGGCACAAAACAAGCCTCAACAAATTTAAGAGTACAGAAATTACCTCAAGCATCTTTTCTGACCACAACATCATGAAACTAGATATTAACCACAGAAAAAAGAAATAAGACAATAGATGCAGAGAAAGCTTTCGACAAAATTCAACACCCATTTATGATAAAAACCCTGCAGAAAGTAGGCATAGAGGGAACTTACCTCAACATAATAAAGGCCATATATGACAAACCCACAGCCAACATCGTTCTCAATGGTGAAAAACTGAAACCATTTCCACTAAGATCAGGAACAAGACACAGTTGCCCACTCTCACCACCCTTATTCAACATAGTTTTGGAAGTTTTAGCCACAGCAATCAAAGAAGAAAAGGAAATAAAAGGAATAAAAATTGGAAAAGAAAAAGTAAAGCTGTCACTGTTTGCAGATGACATGATACTATACATAGAGAATCCTAAAGATGCTACCAGAAAACTACTAGAGCTAATCAATGAATTTGGTAAAGTAGCAGGATACAAAATTAATGCACAGAAATCTCTGGCATTCCCATACACTAATGATGAAAAATCTGAAAGTGAAATCAAGAAAACACTCCCATTTACCACTGCAACAAAAAGAATAAGATATCTAGTAATAAACCTACCTAAGGAGACAAAAGACCTGTATGAAGAAAATTATAAGACACTGATGAAAGAAATTAAAGATGATACAAATAGATGGAGAGATATACCATGTTCTTGGATTGGAAGAATCAACATTGTGAAAATGACTCTACTACCCAAAGCAATCTACAGATTCAATGCAATCCCTATCAAACTATCACTGGCATTTTTCACAGAACTAGAACAAAAAATTTCACAATTTGTATGGAAACACAAAAGACCCCAAATAGCCAAAGCATTCTTGAGAATGAAAAACAGAGGTGGAGGAATCAGGCTCCCTGACTTCAGACTATACTACAAAGCTACAGTAATCAAGAAAGTATGGTACTTGCACAAAAACAGAAAGATAGATCAATGGAACAGGATAGAAAGCCCAGAGATAAACCCACACACATATGGTCACCTTATCTTTGATAAAGGAGGCAGGAATGTACAGTGGAGAGAGGACAGTCTCTTCAATAAGTGGTGCTGGGAAAACAGGACAGGGACATATAAAAGTATGAGATTAGATCACTCCCTAACACCATACACAAAAGTAAGCTCAAAATGGATTGAAGACCTAAATGTAAGGCCAGAAACTATCAGGCTTTTGGAGGAAAACATAGGCAGAGCACTCTATGACATAAATCACAGCAAGATCCTTTTTAACCCACCTCCTAGAGAAATGGAAATAGGAACAAAGGTGAAAGGATGGGACCTAATGAAGCTTCGGAGCTTTTGCACAGCAAAGGAAATCATGGACGGGACCAGGGGACAACCCTCAGAATGGAAGAAAGTATTTGCAAATGAAGAAACTGACAAAGGATTAATCTCCAAAATTTATAAGCAGCTCTTGCAGCTCAATAACAGAAAAACAAACAACCCAATCCACAAATGGGCAGAAGACCTGAATAGACATTTCTCCAAAGAGGATATACAGACTGCCAACAAACACATGAAAGAATGCTCAACATCATTAATTACTAGAGAAATGCAAATCAAAACTACAATGAGATATCATCTCACACCGGTCAGAATGGCCATCGTCAAAAAATCTGGAAACAATAAATGCTATAGAGGGTGTGGAGAAGGGGGAACACTCTTGCACTGCTGGTGGGAATGTGAATTGGTACAGCCACTATGGAGAACAGTATGGAGGTTCCTTGGAAAACTACAAATAGAGCTACCATATGACCCAGCAATCCCACTACTGGGCATATACCCTAGGAAAGCCATGATTCAAGAAGAGTCATGTACCAAAATGTTCATTGCAGCTCTATTTACAGTGGCCCGGAGATGGAAACAACCTAAGTGTCCATCATCAGATGAATGGATAGAGAAGATGTGGCACATATATACAATGGAATATTACTCAGCCATAAAAAGAAACGAAATTGAGCTATTTGTAATGAGGTGGATGGACCTAGAGTCTGTTATACAGAGTGAAGTAAGTCAGAAAGAGAAAGACAAATACCGTATGCTAACACATATATATGGAATTTAAGGAAAAAAAATGTCATGAAGAACGTAGGGGTAAGACAGGAATAAAGACACAGACCTACTAGAGAATAGACTTGAGGATATGGGGAGGGGGAAGGGTAAGCTGTGACAAAGTGAGAGACTGGCATGGACATATATACACTACCAAATGTAAGGTAGATAGCTAGTGGGAAGCAGAGCACAGGGAGATCAGCTCGGTGGTTTGTGACCGCCTGGAGGGGTGGGATAGGGAGGGTGGGAGGGAGGGAGATGCAACAGGGAAGAGATATGGGAACATATGTATATGTATAACTGATTCACTTTGTTATAAAGCAGAAAGTAACACACCATTGTAAAGCAATTATACTCTAATAAAGATTTAAAATAAATAAGAAAAAAATGGTTACATGGAGACTAACTCATGCTACTAACTAACATGCTACTAAAAAAACCAACGGGTCAACAATGAAATCAAAGAGGAAATTAAAATATACCTTGAGACATATGACAGTGAAAACACAACCATATAAAATCTATGGGATGAAGCAAAAGCAATTCTTAGAGGGAAGTTCATAGCAATAAAGGCCTGCCTTAAAAAACAAGAAAATCTGGGCTTCCCTGGTGGTGCAGTGGTTGAGAGTCTGCCTGCCGATGCAGGGGACACGGGTTCGTGCCCTGGTCCGGGAGGATCCCACATGCCGTGGAGCGGCTGGGCCTGTGAGCCATGGCCGCTAAGCCTGCGCGTCTGGAGCCTGTGCTCCACAACGGGAGAGGCCACAACAGTGAGAGGCCCGCGTACCGCAAAGAAAAAAAAGAAAATCTCAAATAAACAACCTAACCTACCACTTAAAAGAATTTGAAAAAGAACAAACAAAACCTAAAGTCAGAGGGAAGTTCATAGCAATATAAGCCTTTCTCAAAAACAAGAAAAATATCAAATAAATAACCTAACCTACCACTTAAAAGAATTTGAAAAACAAGAACAAACAAAACCTAAAGTCAGCAGAAGGAAGGAAATAATAAAGATCAGTGAGAAAATAAATAAAAGAGATTAAAAAAATAGAAAAAAATCAATAAAACCAAGAGCTGGTTCTTTGAAAGAATAAACAAGATCGACAAACCTCTGGCCAGGCTCACCAAGAAGAAAAAGAGAAAGAACCCAAATAAATAAAATAAGAAATGAAAAAGGAGACATAAAAACTGATACAGCAGAAATACAAAAAGGCATAAGGGAATATTATGAATAATTATATGCCAACAAATTCGACAACATAGAAGAAATGGAAAGGTTTCTAGAAACATACAGTACACCAAACTTGAATCAAGAAGAAATAGATAATTTGAACAGACCGATCACTAGAAGTGAAATAGAATCTGTAATTTAAAAATTCCCTACAAACAAAAGTCCAGGGCCAGATGGACTTATTCCACCAAACATACGAAGGAGAACTTACACCAATCCTTCTCAGACTTTTCCAAAAAATTGAGAAGGGAACACTCGCAAAGACATTCTATGAAACCACCCTGATAGCAAAACCAAAGACACCACCAAAAAAGAAAATTACAAGCCAATATCTTTGATGAATATAGATGCAAAAATTCTCAACAAAATATTAGCAAATGGAACCCAACAACACATAAAAAAATCATACATCACAACTAAGTGGGATTCATCCCAAGTTTACAAGGATGGTTCAACATATGCAAATCAATCAATGTGACACATCACACAAATAAAAGACAAAAACCACATGATCATCTCAACAGATGCAGAAAAAGCATTTGATAAAATTCAACATCCATTCACGATAAAAACTTTTTTTTTTTTTTTTGCGGTACACGGGCCTCTCACTGTCGTGGCCTCTCCCGTTGTGGAGCACAGGCTCCAGACGCGCAGGCTCAGCGGCCATGGCTCACAGGCCCAGCCGCTCTGCGGCATGTGGGATCCTCCCGGACCGGGGCACGAACCCGTGTCTCCTGCACCGGCAGGCGGATTCCCAACCACTGCGCCACCAGGGAAGCCCCATGATAAAAACTCTTACCAAAGTTGGCAGAGAGGAAACATATCTCAATGTAATAAAAGCTATTTATGACAAACTGACAGCCAATATAATACTCAGTGATGAAAAGCTGAAAGCTTTCCTGCTAAAATCTGGAACAAGACAAGGATGCCTACCCTCACCACATCTATTCAAAAGAGTATTGGAAGTCCTGGCCACAGCAATCAGACAAGAAAAAGAAATAAAAGTTATCCAAATTGGAAGGGAAGAGGTAAAATTGTCATATGCTGATGACATGATAATATATATAGAAAACCCTAATGACTCTACACAAAACCTGCTAGAACTGATCAACAAATTTAGCAAGGTAGCAGGATACAAGATTAACATACGGAAATTGGTTGCATTTCTTTATACTAATAATGAAATATTAGAACAAGAATGTAAAGAAACCAATATCTTTAAAGTCACACCCCCAAAGACAAAATGCTTAAAAATAAACTTGACCAAGGAGGTGAAAGACTTATATGCTGAGAACTATAAAACATTAATAAAGGAAACTGAAGGTGATTCAAAGAAATGGAAAAATATTCCATGCTCTTGGACTGGAAGAACTAATATTGTTAAAATGGCCATACTACCTAAAGCAATCTACGGTTTAATGTGATCCCTGTCAATTATCCATGACATTTTTCACAGAACTAGAACAAGTAATCCTAAAATTTACATGGAACCATAAAAGACCCAGAATTGCCAAAGAAATCCTGAAGAAAAAGAACAAAGCAGAAAGCATAACCCTCCCAGACTTCAGACAATACTACAAAGCTACACTAATCAAAACAGTGTGGTATTGGCACAAAACCAGACATATGGACCAATGGAACAGAATAGAGAGTCCACAAATAAACCCATACACCTACAGTCAATTAATCTTCGACAAAGGAGGCAAGAATATACAATGGGAAAAAGATAGTCTCTTCAGCAAGTGGTGCTGGGAAAGTCGGACAGCTGCATGTAAATCAATGAAGTTAGAACACTCCTTACACAAAAATAAACTCAAAATGGCTTAAAGACTTAAATATAAGACATGATACCATAAAACTCCTAGAAGAGATCACAGGTAAAACATTCTCTGATATAAACTGTACCAATGTTTTCT
The DNA here is from genome assembly GCF_949774975.1 of Lagenorhynchus albirostris. Taxonomy (NCBI): domain Eukaryota; kingdom Metazoa; phylum Chordata; class Mammalia; order Artiodactyla; family Delphinidae; genus Lagenorhynchus; species Lagenorhynchus albirostris. The sequence goes on from NC_083105.1 coordinate 30,901,350, forward strand.
TATATCAGTCTCCCTAGGCAATAGAAATGAAAATAAAAATAAACAAATGGGACCTAATCAAACTTATAAGCTTTCGTACAGCAAAGAGAACCAAAAACAAAATGAAAAGACAATCTACAGAATGGGAGAAAATATTTGCAAACAATGCGACCTACAAGGGCTTAATTTCCAAAATATACAAATGGCTCATACAACTCAACAACAACAACAAATGAACAACCCAATCGAGAAATGACCTAAATAGACATTTCTCCAAAGAAGATATACAGATGGCCACTAGGCACATGAAAAGATGCTCAACATTCCTAATTATTAGAGAAATGCATTTCAAAACTACAATGAGGTACCACTGCACACCGGTTAGAAAGCCATCATTAAAAAGCCTACAAATAACAAATGCTGGAGAAGGTGTGGAAAAAAGGGAACCCTCTAACACTGTTGGTGGGAATGTAAGTTTGTGCAACAACTATGGAAAACAGTATAGAGTTTCCTCATAAAACTAAAAATAGAGTTGCCATATGACCCAGCAATCCCAGTTCTGGGCATATATCCAGACAAACCTATAATTCAGAAAGTTATATGGACTCTATTGTTCACAGCAGCACTATTCACAATAGTCAAGACATGGAAACAACATAAATGTACACTGAGAGATGAATGGATAAAGAAGATGTAGTACAGGTATACAATGGAATACTAGTCAGCCATAAAAAAAAAGAATGAAATAATGCCATTTGCAGCAACACAGATGGACCTGGAGATTATCATACTAACTGAAGTCAGACAGAGAAAGACAAATACCACATGATATCACTTATATGTAGAATCTAAAATATGACACAAATGAACCCATCTATGAAACAGAAACAGACTCACAGACATAGAGAATAGACTTTTGGTTGCCAAGTGGGAGGTCAGCGGGGAAGAATGGAGTGGGAGGTTGGAGTTAGCAGATGCAAACTATTGTATATAGGGTGGATAAACAACAAGGTTCTACTATATAGCATGGGGAACTATATTCAATACCCTGTGATAAACCATAATGGAAAAGAATATAAAAAAAGAATATATATCTGAATCACATTGTGTACAACAGAAATTAACACAACTTTGTAAATCAACTCTACCTCAATAAAATACTCCAGGTTCAATACTCCAGGTTCCTGGAGACAACCTATGAGATGTGTGGACACCTGACTTTACCAGGATGTTTTCCTTCTCAGAGTCCACACTCCACCTCCAAGAATTTGATGAAATTACCATTTAATCTGAGCTACCCTGCGATGGCTCCAGAAGCTTGTGCTTCAGCTTGGCAAGTCTCACCTGTGACTCTGTACACATCTGGCCCTCCAGAATTGGATGAATCTGTTGGCCCTTAGACCTCAGTTCTCTAATGCGTCCAAGAAAAGCTGATCTTTTTCATTTTGTTCATTTTCTTCTTCTAGGGACCTGAGTGATGACTTATAAACTTTATAAGTGTAACTAATATGAAAAGTCCTAGAAATTTGATATGTATCTTCCAAAAATAAATGTACTTCCCTCAGATTTAACAATGTTAAGATATAGCTTCCCTCTAACGTACTTGGGAATTACACCTCTAAAACAGTGTGCATCTATCATGGTATCCATCCAGGAGATCCAGAGTTAAATTCAGTAACATTTTAACAACAAGGACCTATGCTGATCCTTACTATGCCGGTAGCATTTGTTGAATGGCGCCACCCAACACCATACTCACACTATATTCCTGATTTTTCTGCCCTCAAATATTATGACTGTCCTTTCAAATCATTATCTTGAACTATCCTTTCAGTAACTTCCTCATATTACATAATACATGGGAGGGAGGTCTGTACATAATGTAGCCAGTCTGTTCTAGAACTTACATGAGTTAAAAGGTGGTCCAAATTAATAGTTTAAATAGATGAGACTACATAAGGTGAAATATAACAAACCTCTGATGAGGAGAAAAGGCAGTACATTTGGCATGTGTTAAAATAGTATGAGGCAGGTACTCCTTAATGACATAAACAATGTGTTGAACTATTTGACAGGTCATAGTAGCATTTATAGATGTAGAGATGGTGAAGATGGTCTTGAGAGACAAAGGAAAAGATGTTCAAAACAAAACAATGTTACAAGCCAACATTCTAAGTGCAAGGTTGCTAGGCAATGGGGTATACACGTGTGCTAAGTCAGCTGCTTTAACTTCCACAAATTGCTAGAGCAGGAAATTTAAATCATTTAATGGTATTTCCGGAAAGTTGAAAATTCCCACTTGTGGAGTTTTAAAGAGAGTGGCAAAGAGTGAAGCCTTTTATTATTTGTACAGTTCAGAGAAAACTGGTTTTACACAAGAGGGCAGCATGAACAGATGAGCTCTAACAACGCTGTCTCATCTTCCCAGGGGAAGTCTATGGGAGCAGTGCAGACCAGAGACGTTCTCAAAGGTCTTGAATTCAGAGGTTGTAGACGTGAAGAAGAAAGCACACAGCCCCATCATCAGAACAAACTTGAAAAGTAATTCCTGCAATTTGGACACTAAAAAACCTCAGGCCATACCAGATCTCCTAGTGAATGTCATTAAGACTCATAAGGGCGCTATGCATTGAATCAATTCTTGCACAAAAAGAATGTGGAAAGAGCAGAGAAACCCACCCGTCTGTTTTGGAAGTTCAAAGAAGTTTACTCTGTCTACAGGTCCAGTTTTGCAAAAAGTAGGTCCGACAACCAGATAATATCTTTTCCTGGCATATTTGTATACCTTTGTGTTTATTTCTTGTCCAGTAATTTACCTCCAGGAAATCATTTCATTTACCCTTGGCCAATAATCAATCCTAAAGAAAAGTTACCCTCAGGAAGAGACAATGATGAAAAATTTCCCAGTCAGATGAGTATAATTCCCCAAAGTACCCACACAATGGTCTCTGCCTTGAGGATACATCACAGTTTGGAATCTTTTTTTCTTTTTCTTTGGAGTAATTTTATTTATTTATTCATTCATCCATTTACTTATTTTGTATTGAAGTACAGTTGATTTACAATGTTGTTTCTGGTCAAAGTGATTTACTTTTATATATATATATATAGAGAGAGAGAGACATATATATATATATATGTATACACACACACACACACACATACATATATATTCTTTTTCAGATTCTTTTCCCTTATAGGTTATTACAAGATACTGGGTAGAGTTCCCTGTGCTATACAGTAGGTCCTTGTTGTCTGTCTATTTTATATATAGTGGTTTGTATCTGTTAATCCCAAACTCCTAATTTATCCCTCCCTCACCCCCTTTCCCTTCTGGTAACTATAAATTTGTTTGCTATGTCTGTGTGTCTTTCTCTTTTATAAATAAGTTCATTTGTATTATTCTTTAGATTCCACATAAGTGATATATTTGTCTTTCTCTTTCTGACTTCAGGTAAGATGATAAACTCTAGGTCTATTCATGTTGCTGCAAATGGCAATATTTCATCCTTTTTATGGCTGAGTAATATTCCATTGTGTATATATATATACCACATCTGTTTTATCTATTCATCTGTCAGTGGACATTTAGGTTGCTTCCCTGTCTTGGTTTGAATTCTGACCTTTCTGAAAGTTTTAGCTGAATGGGTTTAGCTGTATTTTCACTAGCTAAAACTGGAGTCTTACTTTCTTTACTCCATGAAGGACCAACAATGATTATTTAATCTGATTGCCTTCTTTTCACCTATTTCTCTTTGCTTTCTAACTTAGATGACTTTAACATGCTATATTTTATCCCTGTGATCTCCCGTTGTCAAACACATGAAATAAAAAATAAGCAAAATCCAGAGCATCTCATACCCCTCACCTCCGTCATTTCTGCAAGGCCATGGTGGAGATATACTCTCATTGTTCCAACCTGCAGACTCTATCTACCATTGCTCTTTTTGGGTCCCGTGATTATGTTTCTTCCTGGTCCTATACCTGACAGACACCCTCACCTAGAATAAATGTGTTACCTTGAAACTCATTTAGTAAGGCTTGATTATGTTCTAGAGATCTACCTGGTCTTCTCCTTTCAAACATGAATGGATTCATCAAAACACCTATTCTAAGTCTCTCAGTCATCAATTTTCTCCCCAATTTTTTTTCTACTTCTGATGTATTACATTCAGGTTCTTCTTTGATGTAGTAATCACCTGAATATATTAATTATTTCAGAGTGCTTTATTGAGAAATAATTTACATGTCATAGACTGAAGATTTTCACTGTAAAAATCAATCAGTATTACCATGTGTGTACAATGTAGCCCATAACCCATCAAGATATAGAATACACCATCACCCAGAAAGGTCCCTCATTCCCCTCCCCAGGAAATCATTGATCAGATTTTTATGGTTCTGCCTAATCTCCATCTTCATAAAACTGGAGTCCACAGTATCTATTCCTTTCTCTCATTCTTCATAATTTATTTTAGAATTTTCATATTGCTCTGCATATCAGTCATTCTTTTACTTTTTATCCTTGTGTCTCAGAAATCTGATAAGATGCTAAGCCATAGGAAGAGAATCTGATTAAGATGCAAGACAAATACTTGCACCTGTAATCCATGAAGCCCTAATACTACACAGAACCCATTATGATTAGAGGACCATAGCACCAGGATACCCACATAAAGTCAGGGTCTATTTTTAGGTAGACAGAATTCCCAATTATTCACTAGAAATGAACAAAATGCTTAGCATGTAGGAGATCATCATTTTCTTAACGAAAATCCACCAATGTGGTGGGCTAAGTGAGCAGCTTCAGTTGCCAAAAACTCAAAGGTTGGTATAGGACTTCTGGAAGGATGGAATGAAGAACTCAGAAAATTCTCTCCTCCAACAAAAAAACTATGAAACTCACAAAACTATGAAATTATCAAAGACAACTATTTTAGAGTTCTGGAAATTAATTAAAGGAGTACAACAAATATGAAAAATATTTACTCAAGAAAAAGTACTGAATGTTGGTAAAAAAAAAAAAAGCACAGCGTCTGCGCTGTCTGACTTGGGGCTGCTTACTGTCCTGCCCCATCCCTGAAGACCAGCAGCCTTGTTGCTGATGGAGTGGGCTGACTTATTTGCAGCTGTGCATAAAAGTCCCATATCAGGGATGTTTTCAAAATCAATAGTAATTGATTGATGGCAAATGATGGGGGAAAAAAGAGCATCATGGCAACCCAAAATGATCATACTGCTGGACCAGGCAAGAGATTAGGCAAAAATTTAAGGGAAATGGGAAAGATGAAATAGTCCTAGACAACTCTGGAAACCTTTGGTGTATTCCTGGGGATTTGGAAGGCTGTGCATATGCAGGGCTGCAGTAGGGTCAGGAAAGACAGAAGAGGGCATTGGTTACCCATTTGCTCAGGGCTGATTGTAAACTGCATGCACTTTGAATGCATATTGCAACCCACACGCAGATCTCCTAGGGCAAGATGTTTGTGCCTTGTTGACTTGAGTTGTTTAAAGAAAACTGAACAATTTGTGGTTGACTACTAAGCTATGCTGACTCAGGGCTGACCCTTAGGAAACCAGCCTTAAAAATGAAAACAAGAATTAAAAAATAAAAACCAAAAACTGAGAAGAGGCTTTAGTGGCTGCACCTGCAGGGAACAGAGACTCTGTAAATTTATTACAGTAAGTCACTAAATGAAAAACAAAGTTTTCTGAGCCCCTCATTCAAAAAAATAATAATAATAAAGCAAAAAATAGAAACGACAGCTGCAGGGAGTAATCAAAATTCAAATCTCTTACACTATAATGATCTACAACATCCAATTTTTCAACCAAAAAATCTATTAGATAGAAAAACAAAGAGGGAAGGATAGCCTATAAATATAAAGAAAATAATGGAAAGGACCAGATATTGGCCTTAGTGGAAAAATACTTAAAATCAGCTATTATACATATGTTCAAATAAGAAAAAAAAATTAAATTAGAGTATAATGACAATAAAACACCACAAAAAAAGGCTTTTGATAAAGAGAGAAAACTTCCTTTAAAAAAAGAAAGAAATTGAAACTCTGGAATTAAAAGTTATAAAATAAAAGAAAAATTTACTAGCATGACTAGGCTATAGATTTGACCTGAAGGAAGAATAAATCAGTGAATCTGAAGCTAGGTCAGCAGTTATTATTCTTGCTGAGGAACAGTAAGAATAAAGAATAAGGAAAATTAACAGAGTCTCAGAGACCTACAGCATTCCACTATTACTAAGACATATAATGGGAGTTGTAGGAGGCAAAGAGGGAGAAAAAAGCACAAATTTAATTTGAAATTGTATTGGCTGAACATGTCCCAAATTCAATGGGAAAACAAACAACAAAAAACTAACTTATACACCCAAAAAGCTCAAGAAAGTCCAAGCAGAACAAATATAAAGACATTCACATCTAGATACATCATAGGAAGATTATCAAAAGCCAAAGATAAAGGGACAATCTTTAAAACTGGCAAGAGAAAAATGATCCACCAAGTAAAGGAACCTCAAAATGATTAACAGCTTACTTTTGATCAGATGTGAAGGGGTTTAGAAAACAGTGGGATGACATATTCAAAGCTGGAAGAGAGAAAAAAGACCCAACAAAAACCCTATATCCAACAAAACTATTCTTCCAACAAGGAGGCCAAATAAATGCCTTCACAGGTAAAGACTTAGAGAACTGATTACTAGCATACTTGCCTCAGAAGATAGACTAAAAGAAGTTTGTAGCTGAGAAGAAGTAATAGCAGATGGTAACTTGAATGCTCATTAAGAATTAAAGACACACAGACTACTCATAAAGGTTTCTACATAGGTAAACATAAGAATATAAGTATATATTATACAGACGTATATGCAGGACGAAATTAGTGTTACAGGTTGAAATATGTCCCCCCACCCCCAGCAATTTCCTGTGTTGAAGCCCTAAGGCCCAGTACATCAGAATGTGACCATATTTGGAGATGGGGCCTTTAAAGAGGTAATTAGGTACAATGAGGCCATCGGAGGGGTCTTACTCCAATCTGAGTGGTGTCCTCATAAGAAGAGAAAATTTGGATACACAAAGAGACACCAGGGATTCATGAGGACAGAGGAAAGGCCATGTGAGGACACAGAGAGAAGGTTAAGTCAAGGAGAGAGGCTTGGAAGAAACCAGCCCTGCCAACACCTGGATCTTGGACCTACAGCCTCCAGGAATGTGAGAAAATACATGTCTGTTGTTTAAGTTGCCCAGTCTGTGGTACTTTGCTATGGCAGCCCTCACAATCTCATACAATTTTCTATAATCATCTCAATAGATAAAGAAAAAACACTCGACAGAATTTAATATATTAATTATAAAAATTATCAGGAAACTAGGAATTTAAAAAAATGTTATGAACTTTATGAAAGCATAAAATAAAAACATACATGTAACATTTAAACTTAATGGTGAAAGATTAAGTCCATTGATCAAGAACAAAATAAAAGGGCTTCCCTGGTGGCGCAGTGGTTGAGAATCTGCCTGCTAATGCAGGGGACACGGGTTCGAGCCCTGGTCTGGGAGGATCCCACATGCCGCAAAGCAACTAGGCCCGTGAGCCACAACTACTGAGCCTGCACGTCTGGAGCCTGTGCTCTGCAATAAGAGAGGCCGCAATAGTGAGAGGCCCATGCACCGCGATGAAGAGTGGCCCCCGCTTGCCACAACTAGAGAAAGCCCTCGCACAGAAACGAAGACCCAACACAGACAAAATAAATTAATTAATTAACTCCTACCCCCAACATTAAAAAAAAAAAGAACAAAATAAAAGATATCTGTAACTTTAACTTCTAGTTAACATTTTACTGGACCTGCTAGCAGTACCAAAATGGAGAAAAAAGGGGGGAAAAAAAAGAAACGCAGGTTCGAAAGAAAGACAAAACTTTCCGTGGTCACACACACGATAGTTTATAAAGAATATACCAAATTACCTACAAAATAAACAACAGGAACAAGACAAGTAAGTTTAGTAAGGTTCCAGGGAACAAGTTAAAGAAACAAAACTAATTTTTACATATGTTATAAAACATTTGGAATTGAATTTTTTTTTTTTTTTTTTTTTTTTTTGCGGTACGCAGGCCTCTCACTGTTGTGGCCTCTCCCGTTGCAGAGCACAGGCTCCGGATGCGCAGGCTCAGCGGCCATGGCTCACGGGCCCAGCCGCTCCGCAGCATGTGGGATCCTCCCGGACCGGGGCACGAACCCGTGTCCCCTGCATCGGCAGGCGGACTCTCAACCACCGCGCCACCAGGGAAGTCCTGGAATTGAATTTTAAAACAAAATGAAATGCTTAAAAGCAGTGGGGAACATGAAATATTTAGGATACAGTTAGTAAAATATGTAATATGTGTATGCCAAAAATAGAAATTATTCCTAAAGTTAATGAAAAAATGAATGAAGTGAATTATCAAGATTCAGGAGAAAATCTAGATGATCTTAGGTTTCTGGTAAATTTTCAGATATTACACCAAAAGCCCAATTTATGAAAGAAAAAAGATACACTGAACTTCATTAAAAATTAACTTCTGCTCTGCAAGAGGCACTGTTAAGACAATGGAAAAATAAGACACAAACTAGAGAAAATATTTTCAAAGTGCTTATCTAATAAAGGAATCCTATCTAAAATATACATCAAACAAGTGAAGCCCAACAATATAAAACCAAAAACCCAATTGAAAATATCCAAAGAAGATATATTCAGGCTCAATAAGCTACAAAAGGATCTTCAACATCATAGGTCATTAGGGAACTGCAAATTAAAACAAGGAGAGACCACTGCACACCTATTAGAATGGCTAAAATACAGACACTGACAACACCAACGCTGGTAAGGATATGAAGCAACAGGAACTCACTGATAGGAACGCAGAATGGTGCAGCCACTTTGCAAGACAGTTTGACAGTTTCTTACAATAATAAACATACAATTGCCATGCAGTCCAACAATCAATTATCCTTGGTATTTACCTAAATAAACTGGAAACGTATGTCCACACAATAACCCACACATGAATGATTATAGCATCTTTATTCATAATTGCAAAAACTTGGAAGCCAACAAGGTGTCCTTCAGTAGATGAACTGATTAGTAAACTGTGGTCCACCCAGACAATGGAATATTATTCAGTGTTAAAAAGAAATGAGCTATCAAGTCATAAAAAGATATGGAGGAAACTTAAATGCATATCACTAAGTGAAAGATGCCCATCTGAAAAGGCTACACACTGTATGATTCTAACTCTGACATTCTAGAAAAAGCAGAGAGAGAAAAAAACCAAAAAAAAACCCAGGGGTTTCCAGGGGCTTAGGTGGAGGGAGGAAGGTGGAGCACAGGGAATTTTTAGGGACAGTAAAGCTATTCTCTTTGGTGCTTTAATGTTGGCTAAATGATGTTAAGCATTTTTCAACACCCCAAACACTGTACAACACAAAGTGTGAATCCTAATGTAAACTGAGGATTTTCAAGGGTGGATCAATGTGGGTTCATCAATTGTATCAAACACACACCACTAATGCAAGATGCTGATAAACTGTCAGGAGGAGAGGGGTGTACGGGGACTCTACGTGCTGCTCGACTCTTCTGTAAACCTAGAACTCCTCTAAAAATAGTCATTTATGTGTCAAAACATAATAGGACAACTCCTGAACGACAGGATTACATTCAAAAATCTCGAAAACAGTATGCTGCACGAAGTAAGCCAGAAACAAAAGAGAACACGATATATGATCCATTCATATGAAATGAGAGAAACATAAATCTGACCGAGAGTGATAAAATTAGATCCGGGTTTGTTTGCCTGCTGCTGGGCGGGTGGGAGTGGTGACTGCAATGAGAAACAGGGAAATATTGGGACATACAGAAACTCTCTGTCACTTCATTCTGTGCTGCTTACATAAAAGTGTGTAAGATTTTTACTTAACCTAATATTAAGAATTAAGACGAGGCAGTCAAAATGCATTTATAATCTATTAAATATTTCAAATGCTGTGAACTTAGATATCCAATGTGGCGGCTATGGCCAGAGTTCAATTAGATAATATTTCATGTTTTCCAAATTAATTTAAAGGTAACTTTTCAGTGAGGATGATTAATTTTATATTTTCTGATCTAGGTCTCGTCTTTCCTCCAAATTCAGTACAATGACTTTAAGCGTAAAATGTATAAAACTAAGTATATTGGCAAGGAATTCTGTTTATGGTGATAGGAAAATGGCTTGCATGGACTCATCGTTCTGCCAATAACAATTAATCAAAGTTTTAAGAAAATACATATTTCTGAAGGTGGGGAACCAAACAGAAGAATGTGAGGTGTCAACATCCTTATGTAAAGAGAGGGAAAAGTGGATGAGATGGGCATATATATATCTGACCGTCACCTGAAGGCACTCCCTGTGTGACCGCACAAGTAACCTTTGGGAAATCAGACGCTGACCTTCAACAGAGTTGTGACCCTGTAAATCAAGGGTGCCCATCTGCAATGAAGGGGGACACAGAAGGCTGAGCTCAGAAGTCAGGAAAAATTCCCTTAAAATCCTGGCCTGACTGCTAATTGCATCAATTCAGTGTGAGACTCAAAGGATCCTAACAGAAAAATCCCTGGAAAGCTAAAATTGCTGAGCAGAGATTTCATGAGTTTCCCTGGGCTGAAGAAACAGACTGGAGATCTGATCAGCTGACTGAAATAAAATATCATTCACAATAGTATTGAAAGACAAATTACTTCAGGATGAGGGTGACAAAGATGTGATACCTGTACCTTAAAACTACGAATATATTTTTTTCTTCTCTTTTGTCTATTCCAGGTATTATGTTCCAGAAATTATATAGTTTATATATATCACAATTAATCATATTGATACCAATTATAAATATTAAATTAGTATTAAATATATCATGAATACATATTATTTATCTATTACTATTAGTTACGTATATTATATACAATGATATAACTTCTGTATTATAATGCCTGTAATAAAAGAAGAAAAAGTGGAAGATTTGTACTATATCAAGATTTTCCCTGTATCTACTGATATCAAAGTGTGATTCCACCATATGAATCCTCAGGGATTGGAGGAAGAGGAGATGGGCAGTTTTACAGCAGGAAAAGCGTTCAGGAGATGGATGCTTGGCGATGGTTGTCAACATTATGAATATACGGTACCTTCTATGTTATATGTATTTCACCACAATAAAAAAAAATGGGGGGAAAAAAGGAAAATAAGGGAAAATGTGATAGTAGCCAAAGAAGAGAGACAGATTAAAGGGAGAAAACAGTCTAGAAATTGACTTGCATATATGAAGACTTTTTGTAAACAAAAGTGATGAAGGAATTCAGTGGGAAAGGAAAATATTTTCAATGAGTGTTGGTGAAATACTTCAATTCCCGTATGGATAAAAATGAATTTCAACCCCCCACCTTCAATGATGCATACAAATCAATTCAAAATGACTTAAAATGTAAGCACTAACCATAAAAGGAAAATGATTAAATTATGCTGCTGCGAAATTAAATATTCTTCTCAGAAAGAGCTAAACAAGTGAATGATAAGCACGTTAAAATGCCCTCAGCATCATTAGGATTAGGGAAATACAATATAAAACCAAAATTAGACATCATTAGTGCACAGTAAAATAGCTAAAATCTGAAGGAAACTGCCACACCAAACGTTGGTGAAGATGTTTTTAAAACGGTACAAACACTTTGGAAAACTGTCAGCCTGTGTCTTAAAAGTTAAATATATACAACTTCAATAAACCAGCGATTTCCCTGGACATGTATGTAACCCGGAAAGAGAAGAATGCATGTCTTTAAGAAGCATTACACAAGAATATTGATAGCAGATTTATTCATAATAGCTGCAAACTAGAAATATGCCAGGTAACTATGTATAGGTGAGTAAACAACAACAAAAAAAACCACACAGTGAGACTCAATAATAAAAAGGAAAAGAACTACTGATAAACAGCAATACAAAAAAGTCTAAAATTATGAAGAATGAAACAAAGGAGTAGATACTGTGCATTCCAGTTTTATGAAGATGTAGAGTAGGCAAAACTATAGGAATGTGATCAATGATTTCTTCTCAGGAAGGGAGTGAGGGAACTTTTTGGGTGATGGTGTATTATATATCTGAAGGGTTGTGTGCTACATTGTACACACATGGTAATACTGATTGATTTTTACAGTGAAAATCTGCATTCTATGACATGTAATTTATTTCTCAATAAAGCTTCCTGATATAAAAGAGACATAGTCAAGTGATTACTACACCAAAGAAGAACCTGAATGTAATATATCAGAAGGAGAAAAAAAAGAACTTGGGGGAAAAACTGACAACTGAGAGATTTACAGTAGGGGTTTTCATGAATCCATTCAAGTTTGAAAAAAGAAGACCAGTAAGATCTCTAGGATATAATCAAGCCTTATTAAATAAGTCTCAAGGTAACACATTTATTCTAGATAAGGGTGCCTGTAAGGCATGGTACCAGGAAGAAACCTGCTCAACAGGACCCAAAAAGAGAACGGTAGATGGAGTCTGTATTTGGGAACAATGAGAGTGTATCTCCACATTGGTTTTGCACAAATGATGGAGGTGAGGGGGGATGGGCTGCTCTGGACTTTATTTTTTATTTCATGTATTTAACAACACAAGATCACAGGGGTAAAATATAGCACAGTATGTTAAAGTCATCTAAACTAGAAAGCAAAGAGAAATAGATAAAAAGAAGGCAATCAGATTAAATAATCATTGTTGGTTTTTTATGGAGTAAAAGTGAGACTCCAGTTATAGAGTGAAAATAAGGCTAAACTTATTCAGCTAAAACTTTCAGAAAGGTCAGAATTCAAGCCAAGACATGGAAGCAACCTAAATGTTCATTGACATCTGAATGGACAAAGAAGATGTGTGTGTGTGTGTGTGTGTGTGTGTGTGTGTGTGTGTGTGTAATGGAATACTACTCAGCCATGAAAAAGAATGAAATAATGCCATTTGTAGCAACATGGATGGACCTAGAGATTATCATACTAAGTGAAGTAAGTCAAAGACATATATGATATTACTGATATGTGGAATCTAAAAAACAATACAAATGAATTATTTTTAAAACAGAGAGAGACTCACAGACATAAAACACAAAATTACAGTTACCAGAGGGAAAAGGGGTGGGAGAGGGATAAATTAGGAGTTTGGGATTAACTGATACACACTACTACATACAAAATAGACATACAACAAGGTCCTACTGTATAGCACAGGGAACTATACTCAGTATCTTGTAATAACCTATAAGGGAAAAGAATCTGAAAAAGAATATGTATATAGAGATATATACGTATAACTGAATCACTTTGCTGTACACCAGAAACAACATTCTAAGTCAACTATATCTCAATATAAAATTAATTAATTAAATTACTCCCCCTTCAAAAAAAAGATTCCAAACTATGATGCATCATCAAAGCAGAGGCCACTGTGTGGGTACTTTGGGGAATTATATTCATCTGACTGGGAAATTTTTCATTAAACAACCATCGCTGTCTCTCCCTGAGGGTGAGTTTTCTTTAGGCTCAATTCTTGGTCAAGGGTAAATAAAATGATTTCCTAGAGGTAAATTACTGGGTAAGAAACTATTTAGTAAACACAAAGGTATACAAATATGCCAGGAAAAGATATTATCTGACTTTTGGAACAACCCTCTGCAAAACTGGACCTGTAGACAGAGTAGAGGAAACTTTTCTTTGAACTCCCAAGGTATTGGTGGGTTTCTCTGCTCTTTCCACATTCTTTTTGTGCAAGAATTGATTCAATGCACAGCTCCCTTATGAGTCTTAATGCCATTCACTAGGAGATCCTGTATGGCCTGAGGTTTTTTAGTGTCCAAATTGCCAGAATTACTTTTCAGATTTGTTCTGATGATGGGGATGTGTGCTTTCTCCTTCACGTCTACAACCTCTGACTTCAAGACCTTTGAGAACATCTCTGGTCTGCATTGCTCCCTGATTTCCCCTGGATTTTGATGATAGCACTTCCTATTTCCACCTTCCATCCTGCACTTGGAGATGAGACAACGGTGTTAGAGCTCATCTGTTCATGCTGCCCCCTTGTGTAAAACCAGTTTTCTCTGAACTGTACAAATAATAAAAGGCTTCACTCTTTGCCACTCTCTTTAAAACTCCACAAGTGGGAATTTTCAACTTTCCAGAAATACCATTAAATGATTTAAATTTCCTGCTCTAGCAATTTGTGGAAGTTAAAGCAGCTGACCTAGCACACATGTGTACCCCATTGCCTAGCAATCTTGCACTTAGAATGTCGGCTTGTAACACTGTTTTGTTTTGAACATCTTTTCCTTGTCTCTCAAGACCATCTTCATCATCTCTACATCTATAAATGGCACTACAGCCTGTCAAATAGTTCAACACATTGTTTATGTCATTGATTAAGGAGTACCTGCCTCATACTATTATAACACTTGCCAAATGTACTGTCTTTTCTCCTCAGACATTTGTTCTTATATTTCACTTCAAGTAGCCCCATCTATTTTAACTATTAATTTGGACCACCTTTAAACGCATGTGGAAATTCTAGAGCAAACTGGCTACATTATGTACAGACCTCCCTCCCATGTGTTATGTAGTCTGAGAAAGCTGCTGAAAGGATAGTTCAAGATAATGATTTGAAAGGACAGTCATAATATTTGAGGGCAGAAAAATCAGGAATATCGTGTGAGTATGGTGTTGGGTGGCGCCATTCAACAAATGCTACCGGCATAGTGAGGATCAGCATAGGTCCTTGTTGTTAAAATGTTACTGAATTTAACTCTGGATCTCCTGGATGGATACCATGATAAATGCACACTGTTCTAGAGGTGTAATTCCCAAGTATGTTAGAGGGAAGCTATATCTTAACATTGTTAAATCTGAGGGAAGTACATTTATTTTTGGAAGATACATATCAAATTTCTAGGACTTTTCATATCGGCTGCACATGTAAAGTTTATAAGTCATCACTCAGGTCCCTAGAAGAAGAAAATGAACAAAATGAAAAAGATCAGCTTTTCTTGGACGCATTAGAGAACTGAGGTCTAAGGGCCAACAGATTCATCCAATTCTGGAGGGCCAGATGTGTACAGAGTCACAGGTGAGACTTGCCAAGCTGAAGCACAAGCTTCTGGAGCCATCGCAGGGTAGCTCAGATTAAACGGTAATTTCGTCAATTCTTGGAGGTGGAGTGTGGACTCTGAGAGGGAAAACATCCTGGTAAAGTCAGGTGTCCACACATCTTCATAGGCGGTGTCTCCAGGTGCCCTACCAGGTTTTCACAGTGAAAACCGAGAAACTTCTCACTGTGGCTGTGTCAAGAGTGAGGAAGAGAAACTATCATGAAATATGGCCACTGCATTTTCCATGATAAAAGCTTACACTCCAGGAAAAAAGTATTTTGCCAGAGTCTTAACCCAGCTGAAGGAAAGCCATCTTCATATTCCATACTTCATATCTGACTGGAGAAACACTTGTGAAAGTCTCAGTCCAAAGACACAAAGCCACATGAATACTGATTTGGTTATAATATTATAAAATGCATTCCCTTCCCCATACCTCAGCATCACACCAATAGAGTCGGATATAAAAACTGTAGATCCCACAGAAAGAATTTCAAGATGCAGTTTCTCTTTGAGTAGGAGTAATTAAGGAAGCTCACAGTCAAGAGACCTGAGTGGAATTTGAAACCCACAAATATTAATTATAGCACAACTACCAGCCAGATTGTCATAAACCCTCACACAAAGGTCTTATTGATTTTACTTTCTATTACCTCATACAAAATATGGGGCTTTCAACAACAACAACAAAATTACAAAGCACGCTGGAAGGCAAAACCAAGAGTCATGATAAAGACAATGTTAATAATAATACAATCTGTGTTAAGAAATACTACAAACACTTCTGTGCTCACAGATTTGGTAACTTAGATGAACTGGACCAATTTCATGAAAGACACAAACTACCAAAACTTTTACAAGATGAAATATAAAATCTGAATGGGCCTATCACTAGTAAAGAAATCAAATTAATAATTAATAAATTTTCAGAATAAAAGAAAGCAGCATGCCTCCATAGGTTCACTGGCAAATTCTACTAACAATTTAATGAATAAAAATGCCAAAGATCTGTAAGCTTTTCCATAAAAGAGAAGCAGAGGAATCACTTCCTAACTCATTCTATATGTCTGGGTTTACTCTAATACAAAAATTAGATAAAGAAATTATAAGAAAAAATCCTACAGATCAATATTTCTTATAACTGTATATGCAAATACCCTCAGCCTAATACTTATAAAAATTATATATGGGTGTATGTATACATCTGTATAGACAGATAAATTTAGACATCATGAACAAAGGGGATGTATTACAGGTATGTAAGAGTGGTAAAATCCAAAATTCAAAGTAACCCCTCACTCAGCAGGCTGCAGAAGAAAATTATATAATCCTAGCACTGATGCAGAAAATAGCACCTGGGGCTTCCCTGGTGGCGCAGTGGTTGGGAGTCCGCCTGCTGATGCAGGGGACGCAGGTTCGTGCCCCGGTCCGGGAGAATCCTACATGCCGCGTAGCGGCTGGGCCCGTGAGCCATGGCCGCTGAGCCTGCGCGTCCGGAGCCTGTGCTCCGCAACGGGAGAGGCCACAACAGTGAGAGGCCCACGTACCGCAAAAAAAAAAACAAGAGAAAAAAAAAAAGAAAATAGCACCTGGAAAAAAGTAAAAATTCATGAAAAATATCACAGTAAACTATTAATAGAGGGAGTAATTTTCAGCTTGATAGTAAATATCTATAAAAAGGCTAAATATAACATCATATTTAATCCTGAGAAAGTGCATGATTTCAGCCTAAGATCAGGAACAAGACAAGGACGTCCTATTCAACAACATGCTAGAAACCTACCTAGAACAATAAAACAAAGGTGAAATGTTTAGAATTTGAAAAGAAAAATAAAACTGTCTTTATGTGCAGGTGACATAATTGTTTATGTAAAAAAATCCCAAACAGTTGATAAAATAGTTCTATAATAAATGACAGTAGTCAGGTTGCAGGATGTAAAATCAATATGCCAAAAATAAACAGCTTACCTAGATGCCAGCGATGAACAATGTGAATTTGAAATAGAAAAAAATTACATTATCACCAAATCAAGTTAAATATTTAGCCATAAATATTTATAAGATCTACATCTGGAAAACTAGAAATCTCTGATTTAAGAAGTTATACATAAATGCAGAGTAGTCTGTGTTCATGGACCCACAGACATTATCTGAATCATTATTAGTTGAGACGATAAATTTACTGTAGATGGAGATTACTTGGGGCAAACTCCACGTGTGTGGAGTTAGGATCGTAAGACAAGCTCTCTGGAAAATGCACTAAGCAGGACAGATTGAGTGCCTGGGTGAGGATGATGAAAAGTATCACCTGGTGATTATCAGTCAGCTCAGGACAGTGAGAGTGAGCAAGGAATGCTGGATCATCATCTGACAGACATTCATCTCCTCTTTCTTACAGGGGGCAACTGCACACATAAAAAGCTAAAAGCGTATGTTGAAGAAAACAGTCTAAGATTCCACCACCACCACCACTCCCGCCCCGCCAAAGCAAAGGAAACTAGAAGGAAGCAAGCGAATGAACATCTTGAAGTTTGGGGTAGTAAGAAGGCAAGGGATGGGTTTCACAAGCAGGTGAAAACGCAATTGTGATGTTCTGTTCTTTACCTGTGTCCTCCGAAAAGGTCAGAGAGGAGAGAATGACACAAAGACTACCATGACTCTCAAGAGAAGGATCTGTCAATACTGCGGAATCTTACATACATTAAGTGTATTGTCTGGATTGTGATGAGAACAAAATGCAATATTTTCTAATAAAGTATAATAGAAAAGAATATGAAAAAGAATATATATGTACAACTGAAGCACTTTGCTGTACGGCAGAAATTAACACAACACTGTAAATCAACTACACGTCAATTAAAAAATAAATTTTTAAAAATGTGATTTCTTGAGATGGAATTCAGTCCTGTTGAAGATGCTGTGAAGACTATTGAAATTACAACAAAGGATTTAGAGTACTGCATATACTATACTTCAAAAAAGAAATAAAATAAAAATTTTAAAAAAGAACGAAAAGCAATGATAACCTACACTGTCCAGAAGAATGCTTTGTGAAGAGTTGCACACCATGTACTCACATTTACTTAAGCAGTATCCTAAGTGGTCCCTACGTTGTTTGCAATTCTGTTACAAATTTTTTAAAATGCAGAAAATACTGAAAATACCATCATATACTATAATGGAAACATATACACATAAGGCTCTTGATGCTTAAAGAAGCGCCTGAACAGAAACCATCTCTACTGTGTAGCTTTCATAACTGATTCTAAGACTTTTGGGAATGAGATGAGGAGGGAGGAAAAAGGGGGAGAGAGAGATGAGACTGAAATGCACAGATGCTGAGAACATGTTAAACAGGGGAAAGCCAAAGTGGAATAAACCCACTCAAGTGATACATGTTCTATCTTTTCACTCTCACAGAGGCAGGCAAACTTGACCTCATCATTATTCACTCAACACATGATTTCCTGGTAAAATACACAGTCAGCCAGAATGCGGAAAAGCAAGACCACCCACGTGCTGGATGCCTTTGGTATGTTTACCAGGCCAACCCCTGGAGAGTAAAGGGTAGTGTTGTCAGGGACACCAAGACAAAACGAATGTGCATGTTCATGGTTTATGGTGAAGGGAACACACAGGGGGACCCGGCCTCTCTGCATTCTGGGTCAGGACCCTAGTAGGGGATCTATAGGGGAAGGCAACCATGGTCGAAGAGAAGACTTCTTAGTAATGATGTGCATTTGTTCTAAACGTGCCTGTAAGAATCCAGGATGTCTCCATCTCATACTCAGATAAATTATTCTTCCATTGCATGCGTCTCTGTGACACACGTGGGTGGTGTCACCTAACTGAATTCTGGAGTGGGAAATTTGAACCCAACAGAACACGTTACCATTCATGAATGCATCTAGCTCATTCCAAAACCTGTCATTTTACAACAAGAATTAAAACAGTGTCTCCAACCTGGATTCATAACTCAAAGTACCCAATTTTGGAGAATGCAGCCTAGAGGGAATTGCAAGTTGTTGAATTAACATCTCCCATTCTGAAGGGGCTCTGCTTCCAGACGGTTGCAGTAAAGAAATCTAAGGGTCCTTGCTGTGGTCACCAAGAAGCTCAGTCTCCAATATCCAATCCTTAACAAGCCAATCAGATATAGAGGGTCCTGGACACGTGAGACCAGTACAAACAAGACCAAAAAGCAGAGACCGGCCTCTCCTGCAGGCACGGAGGACCTCAGCAGCTGAGACCTTTCCTATTGTTTCCAAAACCCCGCCAGCGGGGCCTCCAACCACAACCTGCTCAGAACTGCGGAACAATTTAGAGCCAGGTGCGTTTCCATAACCAGGTTACTCACCCAAAGGCGGCTTCATACCCAAACCGCTTCTCCGCGCAAAACCAAACCAAGCTCAGGTGGTCGGCGGCGCCTGGAGGAATCCGGGGCTGGTGCTGGAACCAAGGGACCCGACGCCACTGGTGCTCACACACAGGCTCTCAGTGCCCCCGGGGGCCACGACCCTCGGGCAAAGGTTCCTCCGGACTCCCTCCCGCTGGCTTCCGAACTGGTCACCAAACCAAGTTCGTTTTGCCGGACGCACGGCAAGCCCAGTGGCAGACGGTGGAAGCGAGGAGAGGGTTTCTTCACTAGGCAGTCAGGCGAGGAGCCGGGAGGACAGGCCTCAAGTCTGCCTCCGAGAAAGCCCGGGCTGGAGACTGACGGATTAGGGTGACGCTGCGGGGCGGGCTAAAGCGTGGGCAGCGTAGGCAGGGCGGGGCAGGTGATTGGGAAAACGTGCGGGTATGGTCCTCCTGCGCAGGCGTAACTAGGCTCTAGGCCCGCCCACGTTCACAAGGTTCCAGCGGACACCTGCGCAGGCCCAGTGGAGAGGCCTGTGGTCCTATCCAGTCTCACGCTCAGCCCCAACTAGACACAGCTGAGACTCCTCTCCACCTCACTCAACTGGAAAGAGACTGAGGTTAACAGTGTATGTCAAGATAATGGAAAAGACAGCTCTCACGGTAGTTAGCTGCCACAGGGCCTCACACGCTAGTGGACAGACAGCCCGAGGTTACCCCCTCAACTTTCAGGCCTCAGATACCAGTGGAGGTACCTTCACAACTTTC
The DNA here is from genome assembly GCF_949774975.1 of Lagenorhynchus albirostris. Taxonomy (NCBI): domain Eukaryota; kingdom Metazoa; phylum Chordata; class Mammalia; order Artiodactyla; family Delphinidae; genus Lagenorhynchus; species Lagenorhynchus albirostris. Next base: position 30,921,668 of record NC_083105.1, read on the forward strand.
CATTCCCCGCCCTTATTTCCTGACATCGTGGTGCTCATGGGAGTTTCCCCGGCCTCCTGTGGCCAATTGTTGGGCTGAACCCCACAAGCCTGCAAGCCCTGTACTTGCCCAGCCCGGAGACTAAAGAAAGAGCCCAGAGACAGCCACAGAGACATCCATGGGTTATTGGACAGGGGATCTTACTCACGAAAGCAAAAGGTCCTGGAGCAACATTCGCACTCCGTGTGGCCGCAGGCAGGCAGGACATGGCGGCAATCTTCGTTACCGAGGGGAAGAGGCTACCATTTACAGGGGGAATTATCATCGGATTGGCTTATCAGTTACCAGGGGAACCGGCAGCTGAGCCACATCCCTCACAGACCCTCTGGTTAATGACCATCATGAGGGTAGATATTTCCCTTTAATAAACTAGCAAGTGGAGCTGTGCTGGCCTAAGGATTAGGGCTGGGGCAGGGGAAAGGACATTCACGTGCGTGGGATGTAGGTGAGGCAGGACTGATGGAAGAGGGGATGTACAAAGAACAAGAAAACAGCCATCTTGACTGGCCTGAACATACAAGAGGATTGGAAGATAAACCGTCTGTTTGTGGGTAGAAATATTTGGCTGTTGAGGAAAAAAATCCAAATATTTGGAGGTTACTGACAAATAATTATGCTCAACTCATGAGCAATTTTAATGATAAAAATAGATGGGTCTATAGTAGATATTTAAGTGGAATTGTATCAATACACTATATGCTTCATTTTCCTTGACGGCTGATACGACATTCTGCCTTAGCAAGTCACAAGGTCTTAGACCTCATGAACCAGAGGATTTATGAATGTACATTGAATCTAGGAACACGGTGTAATTTCCAGGTTGTCCTCCATAAGCTCTAACTGTGACTCAGCCTGATAATACAATGGTAGCCTGGGCTTACTAGGAAAATAGGTCAATGGCTTGCCAAGAGGCAGAGGTTAATGGGGGTGGAGAGGGTGTGTATAACAACTTTTTTGTTTGCAAAGTCCATCAGTTGCATTTTCTTTTGGGTCAAATCGCAAGCATGTTTCTATTAAAAATAAAGACTCTGATTTGAGATTCTTCTCATAATAAGGTAGATTTCACAACAAAAGCAGTAGGAGAAGTAACTCAGTCATCTTAAACTTCTAAATTTACAAAGTACATGAATAGAAATAATTGACAGAAATAAAATATAGAATGTAATTAGAAATATCAACAGTTCAGAAGTAGAATTTAGTTCATCCACATGACACAAAGTGATACAAAATTAATAAGGCAGATTTAACATCTGTGCAAAAAACTACGTGGAAATATAAGCAAGTTTGCTTTTTCGCCCAAGTGTATTTTAGACAAAAATTGACCATGTTCTGCACTACATAATAAAGTCACAACTCTACATTCCATATATAGAGAGTAAATCTTAAAATTAGACATAACAAAATAAAATAATCACACAGAAAATATGAAAAGGAAAACTTAAACTCCACTAAATAATATTTGGACCAGAGAAGAAACCCCAAAATGTCATGAAGAGTATTTTTAAATACAAATAGAAATGCAATATGTCAAATTAGATGGTATACAGCCAAAACAATAAAAGTATGAACCAAGGATATCCCTAAGAATGTAAAGAGCAGTCATAATAAGTGAAAGGAAAATACAACAAAGTTATATAAGGAAATGTGAAAAATAGCTGGCTCTTCAAAAATTTTAATCATTAACCAAAAGGATAAAAAAAAGCTTGTTTTACTTCTAAAGTAATTAATAAAAACACAGTTAACTTAAAATTTGGCCATTCAGGGCTTCCCTGGTGGCTCAGTGGTTGAGAGTCCTCCTGCCTATGCAGGGGACGCGGGTTCGTACCCCGGTCCGGGAAGATCCCACATGCCACGGAGCGGCTGGGCCCGTGAGCCATGGCCACTAAGCCTGCGCGTCCGGAGCCTGTGCTCCGCAACGGGAGAGGCCACAACAATGAGAGGCCCATGTATGGAAAAAAAAAAAAAAATTTGGCCATTCAGGTTACCATCGAACATTTTTAAAGTAAATGTCAGCCATAAATCAGAATGTGAATATTTGAGAAATCTAATAGAAAAGTGATTTATGTTGCTGTTTATTTCAAGAATTTTTAGTGACTCTCGAATAGCAGCTAAGTATGTACTTTTTATCCAGCTTTGTGTTGACAGAAGATGGATATGTCAGGCTGGCATTAGTGTAGCTGCTTTGACACAAATCCTTTTCTTTTACCGTCATATGCTAATCCTTCTGCAGACTCCCAGTTTGGAAGAAGTGTGACTAGGAACGGTTTGTAGAGTAGCACATTGGTCTTCTGTGAACAGGAAACTCTCCACTTGCATCTCATTCTTTGAACAGAAGCTTCTAAGATCTATCATTAAGAAAATTAATCATCTGTCTTGTTCTTCTACCTGTTGCTTTCAGTGACTCAAAACCAGGACGTGGCAGGATGAGAATGGCACCTATCCGTTTTTAAATATTTATTTCAGAATGATTTCACGTTAGCAAAACAATACATGTAAGAAGTTTTAAAAAGAAAAAGGAAAAAAAATTGTCACGTATCACATTCAGATGAGACACCTCTCCACCTCACTCAAAACCCACCACTGTTTGTCCAAGATATTCGTGGCGCCAGGAGAACAGAGGATGAGAAGCCTCAGTGGGGCAAGGGCTTGTGATGCTCTCTGCTGGATATACAGGGGGACCCTTCCAAGACTGGGGCAAAGAACTTCTTGTTGAGTTGACTTCAGGATAATTTTGCATCTCATAATTCTAATGAAACACTATCGCTACCTTAGGTTGTTTCCTCTGCTTAATCCCCAAAGGAAATCCCTTTGCTTTTCAGAGATAAAAAGTTAGTAGAACAAAGAGAAAGTCAGGGGAAGCACAGGGGCCTTTCGCTATAGAATTTCACTGAAGCATTTCCAAGCCCCGAGGATAGAACCCAAGGGCTATACTGTTTATTCCTGCACCTGGATTGAATATCAAGGTCTGTGAGAAGATGAATCATTTAAAAACCTGATGTTCTTGTAGCGAGCTGTTGCTTTTTTAGAACTCTAATTAACAACTGTGTCGAAGGTAAAAAATCACGTAAAAAGTTCAAAGTTGTTAGATCTTCTTTCTGCACTGCTCTTAAGAGAGTGATAGAATTGCTGGGTGCAAAGGCCTGCAGTGACTGGTGACGTTGATCATTCTCTCTCTGAAAAGGAGAGATTAAAGGTGCAACATTCAGGGTGAGAAGAGAGCAAACTGCTTGAGGTGGCAGTTCTTAACTCAAGGGAACACCTAAGACTTACATCATTTCCTTTTTCATTTTGTCCTTAAACTGAATGATTGAGGCAAAAGACACAGGACTTGATTTTGAACCATAAAAATCATGATCATGAAAAACACATATGAAAGGAGTCATCCTAGCAGGGTCCTGACTTAGTTGTTTCCAATGTAGCACACAAGAGAGCACATCAAAGCTCAGTTCATACCCAAGGGTGTTTCAGAATCAGCAATGGGAAGTAGTTATATTGTCAATGTAAAAAACTAGAGATGATAAAATCCTAGATTATATTTATTCACCATTAATATAAGCATTTGAAGTTTTAGACGGATTGTAATAATCCAGTTGCTGTGTAGCCAAAATGTCTTATAAGCAGCTCTTCTTACCCCCCATCTGTACATCTTTTTAACTAGTGTTAAACTAGTTAGTATTACTATCAACACTAACTAGTTAGTATCAACTAGTGTTGATCAAGTTGGCTGCTGCTTTAGCCAGAGTTGCCAACAGGCAATCAACAGACATGTTTTGTTTGGCCTCTAGAGTATTTTGTTTTTCAAACTAGGTGCCCATGTTTAAGAAGCGAACAATTTCACATGAAAATCCAGATTTCCGGCTTCCACTGAAAAATAGGAAGAACTGGTAATGTGATATAGTGCATATTACATATTATATTTTATATTATTACATGTCATGCATCACTTTCACATGGTGGTAACCTCCGGTTCACTTGTCTGTTTGTCCTTGTGGTCCTGACCTGCTGGGTTGAATCAGTATCTGAACAGCATGGTTTATGTGTCTCAAAGATACAGTTCTCATGATCTTGAAGGCTCAGAAATGGTAGAACTAAGGAAACGCATTTCTCTATTTTGAGGAAATGGAAATACACTGATGGATTAGTGCCAGGACCCGGGCCACACTCATGGTCTCTTCACACCAGAGCCAGCCCTCTTTCCACTGTTCTACGCTGCCTCCTTTGGTTTCTATTTTATTTCAAAATAACTATATTTCAAAAACTATAGAGATTTAAAATAATGTTAAGTGAAAAAAAACTCACACTGTACAATATGATTAGAACAGTGTTAAAATAGTACATTGAGAAAAGACTTTGGGTAGTGGCATTGGCGAATTTTTTTTCTCACTTTCTCAATAATTATGCATTAACTTTTATAATAAAATAAAACTCTATTTTTGCACATTCTAAACGCACTGAAGCAGACGCTTTGCCTGGTCATGACCATCCACCTCCCTTTGCCAGAAACGCACTTCCTTGCTTCCCTGTAGCTCACATTGGCCTGGTGTCTCCACCCTGACTAATGAGACAGGAGGGGAAGTCTGCCGGTGGCTCCACATTTTCAGAACTTTCAGTCTTGAACACAGTTATGTGAAAATGCCAAGCAAAATTCTGGAGGCAGAATTACAGATTCTAACCTTGAGTGGAAAACAAAAGCAAAAGCATAGTCCTTTTCATGCACCCAGTTTCAGGTACCTGCATTCAATGGTATCCTAAGGTTTATGAAATTATTAGGTTTTCTATTACTTGCAGCCAAAAAATGAATATACATAAGAACATTTACATTTTCTTTCAGGTACTTATTTTCCAAATACTAGCTAAGTAAGTTGAACTAAGAGCCAATACTTTTGATTATCTTACCCAATGGAGAGGAGTGGTCAGGAGATCAACAGAAGATTCCTCATCATGTTCCCCTCAAGAGCATTTAGTTCATTTTTAGTTCATTTTTCACAAGTTTGGTTCTAACAATCCTTGGGAGCCATGGGACTGGTTAGGTAGGGAAATCTTTACTACGATCATTCAAAAAAATGTATATTGATTCGATTTCATAAAAGCCTTCTGCTTATGCCGGAGATACAGAGCACACGCTTAGGACGAGCTGCCATTTGATGTGCTTCGTTTGTGATGCTGGTTATTGGGGCTGAGAAGGTGGGACCAAGAACCTTAGAGAGAGGATGGGGGAGGGCAGAGAAGCTGCAGCAACTGGAAGCCATTTCAGAAGGAGGGTTTAAGTGTTTGCAGATGGTTAGCCTGGAGAAGACTTGGAAAACGTGAGAACGCCTAGGTAAATTCTTATGGGTTTAAGGATTAGACATCCATTTGATTTGTTTCAGGTAATGCAAGAATTTTTAGAAGGATATACGTGAAAATAAAGAAGGCCAGAATCTCGATGACCCTGCCAGGCAGAGGCTAGCTTATGGGAGGTTAGCTTACCACTTGGCAAGGAAATTGTAGCTTAGAATAGATGATGGAACATTCAAGACCAGCTCCAACCCTGAGACTCTATGATCCTGGGGTTACATCTGCTAAACTGGTCAATGTAAAAGTCATTCTGGGACTGGAGGAGATTCACACATCTAAGATGGCCTTGAGGAGTTCTGAGCCTCAAGAAACTCTTACAATAGTTAGGCTCTGAATCTCCTCTGAGGCAGATATTTGACAAGCAGTAGGCTTTAAGGGGTTATTTGTATCCCAAAGGGACCCTAAAAACATTTAAACCCAATTCGTCACTGGGGTTGGTTTAAAAGAGTAGCAAGTGCTTGATGGTGAGGAGAAGGCTTAAGTTTCTCAGCTCTTGTCACTGTTTTGAATTGAGGCATTGAAGTTCTCACATTAAAAATGTGTCTGAATGGAATATTACTCAGCCATAAAAAAGAAAGAAATAATGCCATTTGCAGCAACATGGATGGACCCAGAGAAGTAAGTCAGACAAAGACAAATATCATATGATGTCACTTATATGTGGAATCTAAAATAAGAATCAAATCAACTTATTTAAAAAACAGAAACAGACTCACAGACATAGAGAACAGACTTATGGTTACCAAAGGGGAAAGCGAGGGAGAGGGATAAATTAGGAGTTTGGGATTATCAGATACAAACTACTATATATAAAATAAACTACAGGGGAACTATATTCAATATCTTGTAATAAACCATAATGGAAAAGAACGTGAAAAGCTATATGCATATAGATGCATAACTGAATCACTTTGCTCTAAACCAGGAACTAACACAGCACTGTAAATTAACTATACTTCAATAAAAAAGTGTGTATGGGGCTTCCCTGGTGGCGCAGTGGTTGAGAGTCCGCCTGCCGATGCAGGGGACACGGGTTCGTGCCCCGGTCCGGGAAGATCCCACATGCCGCGGAGCGGCTGGGCCCGTGAGCCATGGCCGCTGAGCCTGCACGTCCGGAGCCTGTGAGAGGCCCACGTACCGCAAAAAAAAAAAAAAAGTGTGTGTGTGTGATAACACACCTCATCACATAGTAATTTATCAAATGAATTAGGCAGTAACCTAAAAACAAGGGACAGATAATTTCAGGAATGGCAACTGGAGAGTAGCTGTAGGAGTAACTTGTTACATTCATGTTCAGTCATTTTTGGGGTCTTTTCCTCTGGGGCAGTTGTTTGGGGGAAGGAAAAGAAGCAGGGAAGGAATGGAAGCAAGGAGAGAGAACATCTAATTGGACACCTGCTCTGGGACAGGCCTGGGCACTTTCTGAGGCTTCCTACAGTAAGCAGCTGAGGCCTAGAACCCATCTCTCACCTACCTGGGTGATGAATGAGTGATGGCCCATCTTCAAAGCCAGCTGTAGTCCTCTGAAATCACTGTACTTGTGGCATTAACATGAACTATTTCACAGGAAAGGAGGGGAAATGCGACCTGTGTTGATTTCTGTTCATTCTTTGCATTAGATCAAACTAAAGCTTCAGTCTTAACCTAGCGTGGGAGTCTCCTTGGCCGCAGCCTGGCTGACCCACACAAAGGTACAGATATTTGAATTCACCGATGCTGTTTGGGAGTTACTGCAAGTGTAATAATGACACGTTGTTCAGTTCTTAGCACTTTGTGAGGACCTGTCTCGAGATGGATTTTACTTCAAAATTATGAGGCAAAAGGTTGAGATTAAGGTTTAAAGAAAATAACCTTTGGAATTCAGCCTCCAGTGGGGGAACTGGCAAGCAAACTGTGTTCAGTATTCTTTTCAGAAGTGTCCTGAATGGAGCCGGGCTCCTAGAGACCAGGGCTTGCCAGGTGGGGCTAAAGAAAAAGAAAAATCCATTCACGGGAAAGCGTGCAAATAGAAGAAGAGAAGAAAAACCTGGAAAAGGCAACTCAATTCACTGGCATGCTTATCCTTTCCTCAGTGAGCAGCCACTGGGTCAGCCTCGCCCCTGCCCTCTACTCTCAGGGGGCCCCTTCCTCACCCCAGGACAGGCTAACCGGGTACAGAACTGCCTGAGGAGCTGGTGTTTGTCTGGGGACACTTGGCTGGGGAGAGTTTTACCTGAGCCAACTGCAAGACCCCAGTTCTCTGCTCACTTAAATTCCACATTGTGGAGGACGTTCTGGTACCCCGGGCCCCAACATCCATCCCACCCCCTCACCATCACGTAGCCAGCATGGACGGATGGATGAGCCCTGGCTGGTCCATGTGAACAGGCCAATCCCATTTCCCTGGATCTGGTGATTGGTTCAAGGGTCGTCTGAGAAGGATGGGCACAATACGTTCTTTGCCTGCCTGCGAAGGCAGAAGTATTAGACCCAATTGCTGCTTACAGCATCTTGAAATCTCTTGAGGGAAGTCACTCTGCACATAAGCTGACACAGGCAAGAAGGCAGATGCGTGAGGATAACAACAAATGGCCTGAGCCAGGCCCTGAGTGAGCCGTGCCTGAGGCTGGCTACCTTCACGCCTTTCCCATCAGCATCCTACCTTCACGCCTTTCCCATCAGCATGCTTTCCCATCAGCGCCTTTCCCATCAGCATCCTAAATCAGCATCACGCCTTTCCCATCAGCACCCTTTCCCATCAGCGCCTTTCCCATCAGCATCCTAAACCAGCATCACACCTTTCCCATCAGCATCCACACAGCCTTAGAGACTAAGCACCTGGAGAAACACAAGTGTCACTGGCTGCTATGTGATAGGTGTTAAGTGGGGGGGGAGGTGTTCCGTGGCCAAAAACGTTTGCAAAATATTGAATTACACAAAATGCAGCCACTTGTAAGCCATTTATAAACAAATGCATTTTATAAATGTCCAGGAAGGAACTATTATATTAAGCAGATTCAACTCAGAACCAAATGGATTATTTGTTTCTGTTTTCATTTGTTTTCTGAGAACACATTAGCATTTCGAGAAACACAGTTTGGGAAGCTTTGCTGAGTCATTGTCAGGTATTTACACTCTAGGAAGTAGCAAAAGAGAGAAGACAGTAGGTACTGGACTTGGAATGTAAGAGAGAGAAGCCAGGACAAGAAGCAGAATTGCTGCTTCCTTCCCAGACCCACCCAAGAGCTCCCGGAACTGAGGGGACTTGCTTAGAGGGTGACGTGCCATGCTGGCTGTGTACCATCGTCACCTCTGGGCTTTCTAGGACCAACCCCCCACCTCCTACCCATATTCTAATTCAGCAGGCCTGCAGGGTCCCAGAAAAATTATATACATGTACATATGTAAGATAGATATAAATAGATAGATAGATGTCTATCTATATCTTATATAAGAACAGATATGGGTACAGATATTTGTTTTATGGCAATATTGAACCTTTGGGCCTCTCACTGTTGTGGCCTCTCCTGTTGCAGAGCACAGGCTCCAGACGCGCAGGCTCAGCGGCCATGGCTCACGGGCCCAGCCGCTCCGCGGCATGTGGGATCTTCCCGGACCAGGGCACGAACCTGTGTCCTCTGCATCGGCAGACAAACTTTCAACCACTGCGCCACCAGGGAAGCCCGAACCTTCTCACTTTAAGAGAAATGGTAAGTAACCTAATGTCTCTTGCTTTAAGATACTCTTTAATGTTTCTTTCTCTTTCTCTTTTTTTTTACTTTTTATTTTGAAATAATTTTAGACACAGAAAAGTTGAAAGAATAATAAAAAGAACTGCCATATACCTTTTACCCAAAGTCCTTAATTCCTAACATTTTGATACTTTCGCTTTATTATTATCTATCTATGTATCTATCTTTATCTATCTGTCTAGCTAGCTAGCTAGCTATTTTCCTGAAATAATTGAAAGTTGCAGACGTGATGCCCCAGTTTCACTGGAAGTGTCAATGTGAACTTCCTAAAAGACAAGGACATTCTCCCACATAATAACCACAATTCAGCCATCAAGGGCAGGAAGTTGACAGTTATATAGTACTACCATGTAATCCATTCACACCATTCACATTTCACTTATTATTCTAATACATACTGCATCCCACTTTTTTTTCTAATACATACTGCATCCCAATTTTTTTTCTTCTATTTCTGGTTGCAGTCCAGGATAATGTGTCACCTTCACTTTGGATGTCTCTTTCATCTTCTTCAATCTGAAATAATTCTTCAATCTGTCCTTGTCTTTTATGACCTCTATATTTTTGAAGATTTCACACCAGTTGTTTTGTAGAATCTCCCTCAATTTGGGTTTCTATTATGTTTCCTTATGATCAGTACTATTTGCATTTTGCCAGGAATAGCATGGAAGTGAGGCTGTGTTTCTCTTAGTGTCTCACACCAAGGGACATATAGTGTCAATCCATCCCATTATTGGCGATGCTTATTTTGATTTCTGGTCATTTTCAGGCAGGTGTATTTAAAATAATAAACCTGAGGTCAAATGCTACCATTGCAACTATGAGTGTTGCCTTTGTTCCAGTCCTGCACAAGAAGATAAGAAAAGAATACAGAATGAAAGGAAAAGCACAAGAAAGTATATTTACTAAGGACAACCAGATTTTCTTAGTTTAATCATTTCCTTGATTATGAATGAGAAGAAAAACCTGGTTTTTCTCTTTCTCTTGTCTAACAGAAAAGTGTGTGTTATGGTTGGCACGTTCAGGAAGTATCAAGTTTGCTGTTAAACAGATTATAAAACATGTTTATGCAATAGCAAACCATGAGATTATTCTAGGTCATGTTTCTATTGCTTACTCAGTCATCTATTTGCATGAATCAATTTTAACCTCCAAAGTTATCCAGTGTAATCCAAACATTAATAGTGCATAAGTTGCAAATGGTTCAGAGAAATGCCAATTTGGGGCTGGAAATTCCAATTGTGGAGCAGCTGTTTCAAATGTAAGTGGCGCATTGTGGAAACAAGGCAGATGGACTTCTAAAGGACATCCAGAGTCCCCTGGGGGTCGGGGCTGCACCAGAATCCCTAGATAGCAGGGGCTTGGAGCAGCAATCTGGTTAAAAGAGGGATGGCTAAGGGTTGTCTTCAAGGTACAGGCAGCACAATTTTTAAAACTTAGATTACGTACAACAGATTAATGAAAGTATTATTCTCTAAATAGGCTTCTATACCCACCTCATATACTACTGAGACAATGTCCCTTATACATATCAAGTAATATGATTATTTTTATTTGTAACAAATGGCTTAAACCAATCTGGCCAACGGATGATCATGAGGCTCTTCCTGAGAAATTTCAGCAGTTTCTTGTAACAGGCTAGTGGGCATTACTTGATCCAAACCAGCTAGTGTGTCACAATTCAAGCAAGTCTTGGGCAAAATGGCTGGACATATGTACACATATTAGCAAGCAGGCAGGTGTGACTCATAGCTTTGGACACCTCCCTCTCTGTTGCTGTGGATATCAACCAGCATCTTACAGACGTGGTCTGAAGGAGACTTGCTGACATACAGCAGGATTATACAGGCGACATTTGAGTCAGATCAAGCAAGAGGGTCCTGAATTATGTGGAGGGACCCAAGGCAAAGAGGCCCAGGACCTCCTGAGAGTCACCAAAAAATCGAAAGGTGCCACACAGCACAGATACATTGAGCAAGTTCTTGTGTTGTTGCTTTCTCATGACAAGTTTCTCATTCTTCTTATTATGGAAAAATAAGAAAATATAGTCGACAAAAAGTGTCGGCAATCCATGATCCAATTTGGCATGGATTACCAATTTCACACATGTAGATACATATAGATAGATATCTACAAATAAACATATAAGTTTTACAAACATGGGAACTTTGTTTTTCTTCTCAATGTATAGTCAATAGCTTTCAATATCAATGCCTATGTTTGAAAGTCAGCACTGCTTAATAAGCTGGTTAACTATAACAGATCTGCTACTGCGAGGCTCTTAGATTGTTTCTAACTTCTTGCTCTTACAAATAATCCTGCCAGAGAACATCCTGGCAAAGTTTTTTAATTATTTCCTTAAGAAAAATTCTTGGAAGTGATGTTGCCAAGTGAAAGTTCATGCATAGTTAAGTTTTCTTTCTTTCCTTATTTCCTTGTCCTTAAGTAATATGTGTTCATCTTCTTAACACTTGCTTCCTATTTCAGGGAGAAAATAGATGTCACCAGAAGATCATTTCCACTATCCCCAGCACCACTTCTACCATCTTCCAGCCTCTGTTGCCATGAGCTCTGCCTTCCCTCCTCTTCCCTTTGGGCATTGGATGCCAGCCCCCCTGCCTATCCATGGACACTGTTCCAGCAAGTCTCTTTTCTCTTTCCATCACCATCAATGTTTCCTCTCTTTCCTGTGGATCATTCTCAACAGCATAAAACAACTCTTATTTTTCCCATCTCTGAAATAAACAGAACCCTTCTCTTGGCCCCATTTCCACTTCTAACTGTAGCTCTATTTCTCTTCTCCCCTTTGCAACAAACTCCTCAAAGAGTTGTCTTCATTCACTGGTTCCAATTCCTCCCATTCTTTCTTTAACCCACTTCAATAAGGCCTTCATGTGCACACTCCACCAAAACTATTCTTGTCCAGGTCACCCATGACCTCCAAGTTGCTGTAGCCAATGGAGAACTTTTCGTCTCATCTTACCTAACCAATCCACAGCAGTTGACACTGATCATGAATCCCTCTTCCTTGAATGAGTTTTTTTTCATGAGCCTGCAGAGCACCATGAGCTCCTGGTTGTCCTTCTCCTTCACTGGATCCTTCTCAGCATCCCTTTCTGGCTCCTCCTCATCTCCATGCACTTAACTCTAGAGGGTTCCAGAGTGTGGACACTTCTTTTCTGTTTACAGGCAGTCTTTTGGTGATCTCATTCAGTCTCTGGGAGTTAACAAACTCCCAGATGTAACTCTCCAGCCTAGGCTCCTTCTCTCACCTGCACTCCACCCCCAACTCCAGATCCAACCGCTCCTTGACGTTGCAAATATAATACATCCAAGACTGAAACCCTGGCCTTCCCCCTTCCCAACTGCTCCTTCTACAGATGTCCCTATCTCAGTCAACAGCAGCTCTAACTAGGGCCATAAACCTTGGAATCATCCTTGATCTCTCTTGGTCCCTCACACTATCCATCCAAACCTTCAGCAAATCTTGTTGGTCACACTTTCAGAATATATCTAGTACCACACCATTTGTCACCACCATTCTGGTCTGAACCACCGGAACATCTTGCCTGGACTGTTGAAATAGCCTCATGACTGATCTTCTTGCTTCCACCTTGCTCCCCTAGAAACATACAGAGGGGTACCATTGAAGAACGTGCCAGGTCATATAACATTTCTGCTCAAAATCAGACAACGGCTTTCCATCTCACTCAGGGTATAAGCAAAGCTCTTGTAAAGACCTTAGAGTCTCATATAATCCGTCTCATTGCCTTTCTAAACTCAGATCCTGTTACCTTCCCTCCTCTTGCTTGCTCCGTCCTCCACTTCAGGGCCTTTGCAAATGTTGTTCTGCATGGAAAGCTTTTCTGTGTAGACACCTGAAAGGCTTACTGCCTCACCTCCTCTCCGTTTTTGCCTAAATATCACCTTTCTCTGAGCCTTTCTTGACGCTTATTTAAAAATCACAGTCCTCCCACCCCATTACTCCTGATATGCTTCTCCACTTCATTTTTCTCCACATCACTACATACTTTATTTATTTCCTTTGTGCCTAGATCCCCCCATTAGAATCGAAGCACCATGAGATGTCCTGCACCTGGAAACCCCCCAACAAGTGACAGGTGCTCAACACATGTCTGTTGAGTGAATAAATCTTTCAAAAAAATTAGAAAAGTAAAAGGAGAGAGTTAGAAAAAAATCACCCATATATAAAAAGGACATTTTATTCAGCCGTGAGAAAGAAAGCAATCCTGCCATTTACGATAACGTGGATGAAACTTGAGGACATTAATCTAAGCGAAATAAGCCAAAGAAAAACAAATACTGTATGATCTCACTTAAAAGTAGAAACTAAAAAAGATGATGAAAAAAAGAGTAGAATGGTAGTTACCAGGGGCTGCGGGTGGTAGATATGGAGAGAGGTTGGTTAAAGTGCAAATTTCCAGTGATCAGTTCTTAGGATCTCATGTACAGCATGGTGATTATAGCTGATAACGCTGTACTATATACTTGAAAGTTGCGAAGACAGTAGATCTTAAATGTTCTCACCCCAAAAAAGAAATGGTAATTATATAATGAGATGGAGGTGTTAGCTAAAGTTATGATGGTAATCATTCTGTAATATATAATTATCGAATCAACACACTGTACACCTTAAACTTACACAATGTTATGTCAGTCAATTATATCTTAGTAAAGCTGAAAAAAAAATCACCCATAATCACGCTCTCCAGAGAACCATTGTCTACACGCAATTAAACTCACAGTCTTTTTCATGGATTCATATGTATTTTTGGTGGGGTCACTCTGTACATAGTTTTAACACCTGCTTTAAAATTTTTGACATGCGCATAATTTAGACTTTGAACACATACCCCTACATAGCCTTTCAGAAATACCAAGTTATACACTGCTGGGAGTTTATGATGGTCCATTTCTGCATCTTCTCCCCTGAAACTTGCTCTTATCGGATTTGTCTTGTATATAAGCCAACCAACATAATAAGTGTGCCTCTGATCTTGAAATCTTTCTTAGCCGACTTTACTTTCAGCGGCTTCCCAGATTCCTGTCACCTTCATCACTTCTCACTGTGCACACACACCTCCTTCTTCCCTAATAATTTCAGGGATTCAAGAGAATGAAAAGTGCACACTCTCGATGGAGAAAATTTCCAGAATTTCAGAATCTAGCTTATTAAAACTCAGAAAGCCTGATAGTTTGAATTAGGATGGCCAAATGTGGACTCGTGATATTTTGACGACTGTCGTAAACTATTGCTGCCCTGTACAGTCAACAGTGTGTGCCATTGACACTGACTACAATGAAAAGTCACCCCCTGGGAGTTCTGCAATGTGGCAGCCCCCCAAAAGGTCTGACTAGATTACGCTCAATTCAGTTTTAAGGCAACACTTCTGAGATGCTTTCTTTCTCTGGCTCTGCCCTTCCCCCTCACGATCTATTGAGCATTTGTCTAAGAAAAGCACACTTTCTATTGTGATAGTCAAAAATTTTAAATTATCTTTTTGACCCTTTCTCTGGTGGACAAGGAAAGGGATGCAAGCCATTTGGTCCAATAAAATAACCAGACGTGTCTGCCAAATGAGTTTGCTAACAGGTCTCTCCAGCGGGGAGCTAGGGAGGAAAGCAAACGGCTGAGCTTTGAAACCCATTACATCTCTGGTGGGTCAATCGGCCTCTGGCCTCTTTGGACCCTGATGATTTGCCTGCTTCATCTATTTAATCTGTCCCTCAACCCCTAACTCAAGCCCCACGTTGCATGTGATGGGTCTTACGTGTGTGAATCTATTCTTTTCTCATTGCTGTAGGAACTTTTCAAACACTTTCTAGACCTAAGAATCCCTTTCTACCAAACCAGCAATCCAACAAACACTTATCCAAAATGTTAGCAAACGAAATAGATCAAGGCAGAGCTGCTCTGGCCGAAAAGGTTCTACTTCTCCCCTGATGGGGCTCTTTTGAACCTCTAGGCCTCTTGGAAGCAGAATCTGAAAACCTGGCACCTCTGCTGGAACTCACGCACAAAGGATCCTCTTTCGTCCCATCCCCATGCAGCCTCCATTAGATTCCCCTGGACATCAGAGTGAGGCCCTTGCTTAAGGTGCAAAATTTTAGAGGGGAGCACCGAAAAAACTCCGTAATCAAGATAAAGAGTATTTTAATATGATATTTTAAACAATCAAAATTAATGCAAAGAATCCACAATGAACAAAATATTAACGTTAAAGTTAAAGACATGATGAGCAATGGTGCCATGCTGAGCCACACTGAAGCCCGAAACAAAAGGAAAAATGAGTCATACTGAACTCCATCTCGATAATACTCTTTATCTTGATTACTAAGTTTCTGGTGTCCCTTTAAATCCTGAGCCCAAAGTGAGTGCCTCACTCGCCTCACCTGCCTCTCCTGGTACCCTTGACATCCATTACTCCACGTTGTCCTATAACTGGCTATTTCTCTTGTCTCTCATCCCTTCTTAGACTATACCCTCCCTGAGTATATAAGGACCATGTCATACTAGTCAGTATCTCCAATACATTAAGCTCATAGAAGGCATTTAATAAACATTTTTTGAATAAATGAATTGGACTATAACTAGGGGCTATGGGGTTTTCCATCTGGCTCAACCTCTAACGAGCCCTGTGATTGTGGGCAAATGATAACGTCTCTGGTTTCAGCTTACTCATCTGTAAAATGAAAGACCTGGTCATCTCAACTGTCGATCTGTCTATAGAAATCATCCATCTGTAGAAGCCCAGATCTCTCCAAACATTCCCTGCCTCTTAGTCGACGGTATCAATAAGGCAGCTGCAAGCGTGCTGGTATTTTGCGATAGAGTACAGCACTGTATTCAGTAAAGCTATGGAGTTATCTGTAAAATGTCCTCTTGGCCAGACAATTGCTTTAAACTTACATGCTGCTGGGACTGTATTTTTAAACCATGTAGAGGGTAATTTCTCCAGTAATGCCATCCTTGTTGGGAAATATAGGCATTGTCCTTTAATTAGACCAACATACTTGAAGAAATACCTTCCTCCTTCAGTTCCATTCCTGTCAGTCTGTTGTCTTTAAATCTGGGGAAAGCCACAGAAGTATTTAAAAGCATTTTATGCTTTCCCATCATCCTTTGTATGTGATTGAGAGAGAAGAAAAGAAAGATAAGAAAGAAGCAGTTCATTGCAGGTATAGAAATATGTGTCCACGGAGCACTTACTGTCCATCTACTACGTACAGTCTTCTGTGGGAAGCACCTCAGACAAGGTTCTTGTCCTCAGCGAGTTTTCAGACCCTTCCAGGAGAGAAAACATGAACACAGAAGCACCCCGAGTTAGTTAGATGATCAACTACCATGAAGGTAAGAACACAGGAGTCAGAATAGTAGGAGAAAAGGAGGACGCAAATCACCTTTAGCTGTCTAGTGTGTGAGGACTTAGAAATTTTATCTTGTGCAATCTTTATAACTGTCTTTTTTTTCCTTTTTTTAAAATTAACTTTTCTTGGTGTATAATTGATTTACAATGTTATGTTAGTTTCTGCTGTGCAGCAAAGTGAATCCATTATACATATACATACATCCACTCTTTTCTAGATCCTTTTCCCATATAGGTCATTACAGAGTATTGAGTAGAGTTCCCTGTGCTATACAGTAGGTTCTTATTAGCATAACTCTCTTTTTGAGTTAAGTCTTACTATCTCTAATACACTAATAAGGACACTAGGCTTAGAGCAAAAGCCAATCAGGAAGCATAATTTGCTTTCCGAAAGTGTTCACGTACAAGTTCTTCTAATTGTTTGAAATGCATCACTTGACCTGGATCTGTGAGGTTTAACCAGATGAGGAATATTGCTTACCTCTTCCCCTCAGTGATGCAGGCCTTGGGTTTAGAAGTGGCTTTTATTTAACCATCTCATCCATGGAGTGTTTGCTTATTAGGATATCACCAAGGTTTGGAAACTCTCGTTGGGGAATTTAAAACAGGCCCTTAGTTTCATTTTCACACTAAATATGATTTAGGCCTTGTTACTGGGCCATCAGACACAGAGGTTCCCATATGTTATTTGGTAGCTCCAAAAGCTCTGGGTTCAGTGGCCAAAATTCCCCACCTGGCTCCATACTCCAGGATTTTTCTTTCTTCTTTCCAGGGGCAAGCTAGATGCTGGCCGTTTCCATGAAGGAGGGCTGGTGGGGGGCGGGGGGAGTTGCCTCCCCCCTGTCATTCTAAAGTCCAGACCTTGAAACAACAGCTTTGAGACAGCAAAGCCTGTAAAACTTGTGTGTTGCTTTTTTCTTTTCTTTCTTTCTTTCCCTTGCTTCCTTCCTTCCCTTTTTCCTCCCTCCCTCTCTCCCCCTCCCTCCCTCTCTCCCTCCCTCTTGCCCTTCCTCTCTCTCTCTCTCTCTTTCCTTCTTTCTTCCTTCCTCCCTTCCTCCCTTTTTCTTCCTTCCTTCCTTCCTTCCTTCCTTCCTTCCTTCCTTCCTTCCTTCCTTCCTTCCTTTCTTTCTTTCTTTCTTTCTTTCTTTCTTTCTTTCTTTCTTTCTTTCTTTCTTTCTTTCTTTCTTTCTTTCTTTCTTTCTTTCTTTCTTTCTTCCTTTCTTTCTCTCCAGTTTACCCTGTTGTTGTTCTACCTCTCCTTCCTTCTCTACCTCTGGCCCCAGGCAATGAGAGAAGGGGTTGAAATTTAACCATCCATGACAGATGGCAATTTGCCAGCCTTGGAAGGTGGTGGTCTGTTTACCTAGGAGCCAAATGTGAGGCCAGAAATGCACACATCCCAGGCCTCAACCTCAGTCTGAAAGATTCAGCCTTCTTGTTGGGAAGCAGAGGGACTCAACTAAGCTCTCAAAGATTCATAACATACTGGCCTGTGTGCCCACAAGGTATTTCTACCTTTAAATAAAATCAGATGTATCAAGGGATGAAAGTGACTCACCCAGCATTTGCAATCTTTGAGGTAGCAATCCTACCAATAAAAAGGGGCCTTTTGGGCTTCCCCGGTGACGCAGTGGTTGAGAGTCCGCCTGCTGATGCAGCGGACACGGGTTCGTGCCCCGGTCCAGGAAGATCCCACATGCCGCGGAGCGGGTGGGCCCTTGAGCCATGGCCGCTGAGCCTGCACGTCCGGAGCCTGTGCTCTGCAACGGGAGAGGCCACAGCAGTGAGAGCCCCGCGTACCACAAAAAAAAAAAAAAAAAAAAGAGGGGGCCTTTTAATAATTTAATTTAAAAAATGACTACTTTCTGTTTTTGTAGGACCATTAGAACTTCTATTCCACACTTGCTCAGTGATACTTTTTAATTATCCAATGAAATCTTAATAGAAATATTGGTGCAGAGCTTTTTGAATATAAAATGTAACACATCATCACAAAGGCTAAGAATATGAAATAGCTAAACGATGGTATTAGATGGGGACTGGGGAGTTTGGTTAAGTGGTTTGGATGTTTCCTCCATATAGGCAGCACATACTTGCTTTGAGTCAAAGACATGCATGTTTTCCTGGGTCTCGGCTTGCAGGTGAGAGCATCATGGTCTTTCCATAGCCACACAGTCTTGCTAGCGCTGGTGGAGAGTGCCCAGGAGGTGGCCAGGGGGTCAGCAGTGTTTCCCAGGATGGTGGAACGTACTCTTTACTATAACAGACCCAAGGGGGAAAAAGGCAAAATAATTTGAAAATATGGTCCCTAGAAGACCTTATAATTTAATTGTAGGAAAAGAACCTAAATTCAGAGAACTTCTCAACAGCAAATGGAAGATTACCAATATATCCGAGCATGGCATGGCACTCAAGGCCTGTCCTATCTGTTCCTGGCTTCCACCAACTACCGCACATCCCGTCTGTGCTGTCCCCACCTTCCTTTACCTGCTCAACTTGTACTCATCCCAGAAGATTCAACTCTGGCATCAGCTTTTCCAGGAAACCTCTGGCACCCCAGAAGATGAGGGCGTGTGTGCTTCCACATGCCTATCTCAACTATCACTCTGATCACATTTTATTAGACAATTTTTCCTAATGGACTGTGACCTCCATGAGGGCAGTGACTAGGATTCACTCATCAGTATAGCTCCAGGACCAAACCCAGTGCAAGTACATACACAGCAATAGAGAGCAAATCAATCCATAAGTAACTGCTTAGGGTTTGCAATGATGCGGAAGGATTACATGTAACCAGGGAGAGCTTCTCAGAGGAGCGCTGAGTAACGTTTGAAGGAAGCGGAACTAATTGGATTGGTAGGAAGAAGACCGGGCATATCATTTATGGGAAATGTCAGTAGCTGCACTGTGTGGCTCTCAGAAAGCATTGTACAGGGGATTCATGAGAACGGGATTAATAAAAGAGGAAAGAGCATAGTTGGAGGACTGTGGAAAGCACTTTGTATTCTGGATTTGATGGGCAGACCATATCATTCTTTCCACTACTGTAGTCGAGAGGGTGAGCCCATGCCAGCAGTGCCCTGATCAAATGCTCACCAGAGAATCTCTCTTTGGCTTATTTAAATCCCGCTGGGCTTTCAGTTTAATGCAGCACTTCCTTCATTTCCTATCTGAAATCCTTGTGCATATTTCAGTGGTAGTTGTGGATTATTTCTACATACTACTGTAAACCTATCCCCAGAAATATCCAAGCTAATTCAAGTTTCTTCTTTTTTTTTTTTTTAAGGCTGCAAGTTCTTTATCTTCAAGCAACTTTAATCTCACATTTAGCATGATTTGAGCATCATTTCTCATGTGTTTTCAATTGAATGAAAAGCCTTACTTGAGTCCTGCAATCACAGCAGCACCATCAGGAAGAGATGAGCAGGGCTGTTAACCAGAACATGTTGTACCTTTTTAAACATTAACCATTGTTCAGGTCTGTAGCCCTGGATGCTGAAGGCAATGACAGGAATCTGGAATCACACGCAAACAAATCCTACCTATGGAAGACTTTAGAGCTCCCTTATCTGCCTTAATCCATAGAAGTATTATACTATATATATATATATATATATATTACACATTTTTTAGAGAAGTATAAGTACAACTAAATTAACCTCTTATCTGAAGATAGCTCTATCTGATCCATGTTACGTTGAGAGAGACCAAAGTCATTCCATCTGACAGCATTTGAACTAGGATGACATCATGCCATTAGAACATCTCTATGAAAGAAGTTTCTGTTCTGTGAGGAACTTTGTTTTAGCAAATAGAAAGAACTTGATAATCTTTGCTATTTGCTGGCATAGCTTAGGTGTATGTGGGTTATCACTGATTTTATGTATTTTTCTATAAATGTGAATCATGGGAAGCAGCATTTCTATCGGAGATGGTAGGGCTGCAATCATCATCATCGTTGTCGTTTGGTACTGAGCGCTTACTAGGCCAGGTACAGTGCAAATGACTTTCATACATTAGATCTTAGAACTTCGCACTTACTTTTATTATGGTACTTCTCAAGGTGAACTAAAATACGTTATATAAGCATCTGTCTCCACTAAATTCTGCTTCCACTGGACCCTCCTGAGTACAGGGCCTGTACCTTACTCATTTTGGTATCCCAGCACGCTGCACAGATTGGGTGCTCAATGAATGTCTGTTATAGAAGTAGAAATAACTTGAAGTAACAAAATCATACCTTTTTTAGAATCTTAAAGAAATATTACGGCCATGCTACTTTGATACAATATTTTTTCTAATAACAAAATCTGGAAACAAACTATATCCCAACTGTATGGGAATAGTTAAACATAAGCAAGGCCTAGTATAACAGACACACTTGATACACTTAGCATAACGGAAACACATTGACTGTGAAACACATTAACTGTGAAAGCGCTGCTATCAGAAATATAAATGGCCTGTGTGTTGGGAAAGCTTTCCTTCTTAGTCTCCTATTAGGCTTTCAGACTGGAAACTTCTCCAGCCTTTCTAAACTTCAGATCGTCTCTGTATTAAGGGTTCTCTTCTTGTTCACCCTGCCTGGCCACCTGCCTTTTATTTTAATTAATTAATTAGTTAGATTTTTTGCATCCTTTTCCCTACCACCCTAAGCCTTCTCAGGTACTTTGTTATTTATTTGCTCCCACAATTCTATCAAAGATATACTGGCATCTTTCGCAGCAAGGTGTCCTGTTAGCAGACGGTTCCTATCTTGCTTTAAACAATCCTTTTTAGTGGCCACTTTGCATAGCTCCTGGGTTCAATTAACCTTCATTGTCCAGCAAGAGAGCTGCTCAGATGATTTCTGGCGGGATAAAATTAGACCCTTCCACTGAATAACAACAAAATAATAATAAATAAATGTATGCTCTCAATTTGCTTGGTTCTGCACAAATCAGAAGAGATTAATTGCACACCTCAGGATTAATGATCAATGAATCAGCAGAATTCCTGATCCTATTAGAAATGCTAATCTCGTGAGAACAGGGAGAACCATTTGTGAAAGGGCTGAGCTGCCCAGACTGTGTCTGTCCCCAGGGTTCCTGGCTCTGTGAGAAAGGAAGGAAAAGGGGAGGGGAAAGAATATTTGTTCAGTGCCTACTCTATTCCAGACTTTGGGCAAGGGGCATTCACACACCCAATGTAGTTAATCCCCAAGCCAATCCTTCAAAGCAGGATTACAGTCAGCCTTGGTCCTGATGGAAAACCTAAAAATCAGCGAGATTAAGTAGCTTGACCTGGACCACACAGCCAGGAAGTGGCAAACCTAGAAGTGAGGACTTGAACTCAGGGTTTTATGAGTCCAAAGTCTGCCATGTTGTCATTATAGCAGTTGCCGGGTTTGGTTAGATAGCCTGTAACAATGTTCAGGTTATTAAAGACCAAAAGGCAAGGTACAGGTCACCTCTGCAAGGCTGATTCCTCCTGCTCTCATGGACCCCAGGACTCCCTCCCACACTGCGTCACATATACCTGAAATGAGAAGTCATGTTATCCCGGATGGACTCCGGGAAGTCAAGACCTTAGGCATCAGGTTTATGGGCACAGCCCTAATACTGACTAGCTGATCCTGTGTCATTTGAACAGGGCCTGGCCCCATGAATAGAAAGGGCTTGAGGACCCCTGGAGCCAATCTCTATCCCTAACCAGCTGTATCTTTTCATGGAAATTCCACCATTAAAAAATCATTCCTGAGGACTTGATTTTCGTCTCCAAAATATCCTATCGAAATATACATAGACCTTTAAAAAGGTAACACCTAAAACTCCTTTATTACACAGCATTCTGGTAGGATATAGTTGGGCAAGGCCCACAGGTCAGGTACCTGAGTGATGAAGCAAGTAGATGAGTTCTAGAACAATTTCCCCTTTACTATATCATCCCTTACGTTGGGTTCACTCCTGTCTTTATGTTTCAGTTTTCCTCTTGGGAGATTACCAGTGATAATGAGACACTGGGGACAGGAATTTAAACCAACCAGAAGAGGAAACATGCGTGGACTTAAATGTTTGGTTTTTCAGAACCACAAGCCAAACTAACTTTAACATATATGTTTTTAGTAAACATTTAATTTTAGAATAGTTTTAGATTTATAAAAAGGTTGTGAAGATAATACAGAGAGCTCCCATATATCTCACACCCAGTTTCCCCTATTGTTAACAGCTTACATCAACACGGAATATTTGTCACAATTAAGGAATGAAAAATAACATGATATCGTTGACTAAAGATGGTACTTTATTCAGATTTCCCTAGTTTTTACCTAATGTCCTTTTCTGTTCCCATCCAGTTGTCACATCTCTTCTGGCTCCTCTAAACTTTCTCAGACTTTCCTTGTTTGTGATGACCTTGACAGTTTGAGGAGTATGGATCAAGTTATGTGTAGAATGTGTTTCAATTTGGCTTTATCTGATGTTTTTCTCATGGTTAGACAGGGGTGATGGGTTTTGGGGAGGACAACCTCAGTGGTAAAGTGCCCTTCTCATCACACCATATCAAGATTATGTTTATCAAATGTTAAATCACTGTTGATTTAACATTTATTTTTATTTTTTTGCGGTACGCAGGCCTCTCACTGTTGTGGCCTCTCCCGTTGCGGAGCACAGGCTCCGGATGTGCAGGCTCAGCGGCCACGGCTCACGGGCCCAGCTGCTCCGTGGCATGTGGGATCCTCCCGGACCGGGGCACAAATCCGCGTCCCCTGCATTGGCAGGCGGACTCTCAACCACTGCGCCACCAGGGAAGCCCTAACATTTATTTTTAAAGAAAACAAATCATGTGGCAAGTTAGTCTGAACCAGAGCCAGGCCTGTCCATTTTCTAAAAGGACAGAAGTGGCACAAAATCAGATTGTCAAAGTCTCTGGGAACAAAGTAACGTTTCATTCAGTCCAAGTCCCGGGTTGTAACATTTTATGCAAGTTCCATTTGCAGAAAACATTTGGAGTTCCTGAGGGAAAAAAATGGCTGTCTTAAATATAGAATGTAGTTAAGATGCCATGTATGAAGAAGTTCACAGAACTGCCAGTGAGCGAGCACTGTCATCACAGAACACCAGCTGTGGAACGCTGCCTGTTGGACCCACAGGCCCCAAGTCCCTGGAAGACAATATTAGCAATGAACCAGATTTTCACATTTCCTGCCTCCCCTGAATTCATAACGTTTCCAAACTGCCGGGCTGCTCCTAGGAGTCTGTACCATTACCTTGTAGGGAAAGTGCTGGCAGAACCACCTTTCACATGTGTTGCATAAGAACATCATCTTCATTTCAATGATTTAACTCTGATTAAATATAGCCGTCAGCCTTTAAAGTTCTCTGAGCAGCTTTCAAACTCAGTAAGGGAAGAGGCATGCTAGCAGGTTCTCTGCAATCCCTTCCCTCCTACCTTCCTGCAAGCTCCTTTCCAAGCAGCTGGGCAAGGCTGGGGTCATGCAGAGAGCAGTCGTTCGTCAGGCTGGGAGGTGCCTGGTTGGAACGGCTTCTCCCACTCTGCGACCTGGCCCCGCCTGGGGAAGGTGGCGGGAGCTCCCAGCACTGCCTGCCACTTTTTCATCTTTCTAGTTTCGATTGCTTCTTTCAGTGTCTTACTTCTCAGGTCAATCAATACAGCCTGTAGCTTTGTTTTGGTTTTGTTTTGTTGTTGTTTGTTTATTTCATTAAAACAATTTTTTAATTTGAAACTTTTTTCCACATTTTTTTTCAATTGAATGAAAGATTCTTGAAATTCTATAGCGCTTTACAATTTTTGGAAGTTTCACACACATGATTTCATATAATCCCCCCATTTTTATTACTGTTATTTTTTTGGCTCTTCGATTTTTCCTTTCTTGCCAGACTGTCTTGTATTTTTCCTCTTCCTGTTTGGGCCCTCCTGTCCCCAGCCCTCGTGCTTTCACTGGACACCCAAGGCTGTTTCCCCTGATGAGTGTCCTTTCCTGTGCTTTCCACTGCCTTCCTGCCATTAGGGTGAGGGCAGGAGGAGGGGACAGGAATGTGGATGCCATTGCATCCAGCCCTCTTCCCTGGTGAGGGCGGAAGCAGGCCCATCCTGGAGGGGTGCGGGGCACACACAGTTCCACAGGCCTCCTCCCACACCCCTTTTAACTTGTTCTCTTAACAATCTCAAGGGTCTCATTGCTGCAAATTGCATTTTGGGGTTTTCATCTCATGCTTTCTGTGTGCTCACCATGCAGAAAACTAAGCAGAACTACAGAACAACCTAAAAATTGGTCCTAGGAATCCTGGAAGTGGGTTATGGCCATTACAGACAGCACAGCCTTCCACTTATTGGGTTGTAAAAGGATATATAAGAAGGAGTTTTGTAACCAAGTCCATATGCTCCAGGCTTGATTACCAGGGCAGATCTTCGATGTTACACAATCCCCAACTGCTTTGATCTTTGCTGTCCTGGTCAGTATAGCCAGCTGGATAAATAACATTAGTCCAAGCATAGCTTCCTGGACAAATGGTAAAAATTGATAATGTCCTACATTTTCTAGAGGCACAGGTGCTTCAGATCAGTGGGGCTAATCTTGTGGAAACAACTAATGCTAAGCCTTTTTATAAGACAAAAAAGCTTTTGTGTTTACAGTTTCAGATTCGGGAGGTAAAATGAATTTTCTGGGAGGGAGAAATGTTCCCTTTAGAGCTAATGGATTGTTAACATTCAGTGTGGTTTACTGAGCTCTTAAAAAGAAGAAAAAAACAACCAAAACAACAAAGTAATAAAAACATGTACCATCACCATCAGCTTATTACAATAGTTAACTTTCTGCTTATGAGTTTTTCAATAATGACTCACCTGAAAGCTTGAGATAAATATATTGTTATGAAACAGATTATCATTCTCCAGGTTTGCTCTTATCAGAACAGATCCAGATGGAAGTGGAGACTCCTACCGGAATATGGCTGGTTTCCAAAGGTTTAGAAGTGTTTCTTACGACTGAATAGATAGTCTCATAATTGGGTTTGTGAGTATAAGTTTGTCAAGATTTCACTTTATGTGGCATAGATAGTCTCAGCTCAAACTCTCAAAAGATATTCCTCTGTAAATTTATAGGCAAATACCAAAAGACTCATTCTAGCTTTTCTCCAGTTGGGAGACGCAATGTAGAAGCAAGTCTCATTCCGTTGGTGTGTGACTTTAAGCAGATCCTTTATCGTCCAGGGCCTCTGCTCCCTCGTGCCTAGACTAAGGTCTAGCCCTAATAATCTGTGCCCCTATTTAAAACAGTGATTAGGAAAGAGGGTTCCGCAGTCAAACAGCTGTGGTTTTAAGTGCTGGCTTCATCCCTAAGTAGTTACATATTGTTGGGCAAGACAGTTAACCGTTTGGAGCCTCAATTTCCTCATCTGTAAAATGGCTGTAGTAACAGCACCTACCTGAAAAGGTTGGGGTAAAGATTAAGTGAGATAATTACACGAAACACTTAGCATAGGGCCTGACCTATTACAGGTGTTGGAGAAATGTTAACTTTCATTCATAGAGGCCATATTATTATAATAAATGGTTGATTTGTATGTGGTTTTCACCCTTTTCACTAAATTGATCCACTTTTTTTTCTTTCTTCTTTTAAATTGAAGTATAGTTGATTTACAAATTGTACTAGTTTCAGGTATACAGTAAAGTGATTCATATATATATATATATATAAATATATATATATAAATATATATATATATTCTTTTTTCAGATTCTTTTCCCTTATAGGTTATTACAAAATATTGAATATAGTTGCTACGCAGTAGGTCCTTGTTGGTGGTTATCTATTTTATATGTAGTACTGTGTATATGTTAATCCCAAACTCCTATAAATTGATCAACTTTTATGGGGATGGATCAGGTAAATAGGTCATGGAAGACCGAGACTCTTACTTTATACATTCAGAGGTGCTGTTATTAATATTACATCAGTATTCCTGCTTCTAGTGTTTTTGATGCAAAACATTAGGTGTGTGGGGTCCTCTTTGGATGGTTTCCAGTGACCATGTCTACAAGGAAGGCAAATGCCCCATTGGAAATGTGGTTCTTTTCCTGAATGATTTCTGAGCCAGGAAGAATAAGGTTTAAAAATAATAATTTTTGACAAATGATAGTAGCAGATTATAGAGGTATGGACTTTCTAGGAGTGTGTGCGTGTCAGGGGAATGTTCTGTGTCCTAATCAAAATATTGTGGCTAATCCCAATCAAAGCCACAGCAACAGGGCACTTTGTGGTAGATGACAAAGCTATAGGTGATGAGATAGGTGGAAGGGGAGGAATGAGGACTGTGGTGCTGACCAGGAAAGGGAAGGCCTGGTTGGTCCACTTAAGCTAGCTGGTCAATGATTTCCTGTTTTGATTATCCTTGTCTGAAGTTTTTGGTGAACTAATTGCTACTTTATGCAAACAACCATTTCTAGCTGGGAGGTGAGGACGTTAGAATCCCCTTCTCCTACTGGTTAGACCCAAGGACCACCTATGAGTCAAGCAGATCTGAAATCATCATGTTTGCTTCTGTCTCCCTCCATTGGAATAGAAGCTCCTTGAAGGCAAACACCTTGCCTGCCTAGTTTACCAGTGCCTGGTACAGGATATATAGAGAATATATTCTGTACATATATGGAATAGATCCTCGACAGATGCTTGTTGAATGAAAGTATACTCAGACGTTCTTTCTCATTAGGCTGCTGGAGTGGCGTCTGCAGCAAACACAAACAAGGGGAGGAGGAGGAGGGAGGGGGAGAGGGAGAAGAAAGAGAAGAAGAAGAGGAAGGAGAAGAAGAGGAAGGAGAAGGAGAAGAAGGACAAGAGGGAAAGGAGAGGAGGGAGGAGAGGAGGGAGGAGAGGAGGGAGGGGAGGAGGGAGGGGAGGAGGGAGGGGAGGAGGGAGGGGAGGAGGGAGGGGAGGAGGGAGGGGAGGAGGGGAAGGAAGAGGAAGAGGAGGAGAGGAAGGGGAGGAGAAGTTTCAGCAGGTTGAAGAGGGCTCTGGTCAAGGTTTCAGGAAACTCATCTTCTCTGTACCCCTTTCCCTGGCTCCCTCTTGCTCCCTAAACTCCATGGGGAGAAGGCTGGTCATTGCTGATTTAGGATACTTTTCAAACCAAAGCTGAAAATAACTTCAAAAGAATGTGACATCTTAGGGATACCAAATGCTATACCAGGAGATACTGCTTATAGGAAAGTAAAATACAGCCTGTCTCTTTTTCAGTTGCTGTCGTGCAGAAACAGTGGTTCCGGCTGACTTTAAAATTGCTGCCTAAATGAAGGAATGAGGATCTTCTGGGAAATGTAGGCTCCTAATGGAGGGTTGTGGTTTGAACAGGTTCCCACGCAGTGATTTTTCAAATGCCTATTGACCTCACTGAAGTGGCTGCTTTTCCATCATAATCTGTTATATAATTACTGTGCAACTCTGGCTCTGCTTCTTACAAAACTGATTGAAACTTACCCACCTAGACAAGCATCACTGACCTTTTCCTAGAATCTGTGGGGCTTATTAGAATTGCACTGACAGAACTAGAGAATCTGGTGATTTCAACCAAATTAACTCCAGGAAAATTAGTTCAAGGGCTCCTTTTCCTTCCCAGGCTTGCGAGGGATGACGTAAAGCCAATGTTTGGGATTCGAATGGCTTGAGAAAACTTGAGTTTGCTGCCTTAGTAAATGTTTGACCCCAAGCGACTCTCCCCACCTCCCAGATTTTGACCTTCTGCATTGCATATTGAAGTCTGTGGCATCTGAGAAGCTATTTTAGTCTGGATTCTGTGATGGAAATAACAGAGGCAGAGTCTGGGTATCTTAAGCAAACAAACGAACTTATTGGAAGGATACAGAGGAGCTCACAGAGCAGAAGGAGAAGCTGAGAATCCACTTTATAAAATTACAAGAGAAGCTCTAGGAATTCAGGTTATAGGAATAACATAATTCCCTTTGGCCATTGCTACCAGAGTAAGTGACTTAGAACCAGTCTCAGTTTTTGTGTCACTTCTCTCCACACCAAAATTCCAGGTCAAGAGCATCTGGTAGACCTAATTTTGGTTATGTATGTGTCCTCCCTTTGGCCAGGAGAGGGGAAGGCACCATGATGGAAAACCATTTCTCCTATGGGGGAAAAGAGGTTCTCTGAAAAAATATCAAGGCTCTCTCTCCTCAAGCTATTGTGGCACGTGGCTGCCCTATGGCAGGGGAAGAATGTGCAGTTCTAAAGGGAGAGGCGTGGTGTGGGTTATACTACTTTGAACTCACCATCCTCCAGTTCTAGCTCATATCTTCCGCCTCCTCCAAACCACCTGTTAGCACACCAGCCATCCCCCCACACCAGGAAAGCATATACTCCTTCCCTCAGGAACAGTCTGGGATGTGTGAGCAGCTTAGAATTTTGGAGAAGGAGAAAAATGGGTAAAAGGATGAGACTGGAGAGAGGAGGAGTGGGTATCATGCCCTCCTTCTGAGCTGTTGATTTCAGTTCTCCTCAGGTCAACCCATTTTTTATTTAATTTGAGAGAAACTCAATATATTTCTACGGCAGTACCATCAAATCTGCTATCTGTGATTCTTTTTTAGGCGGGAAGAGAAAACAAAGATACAAAGATACAGGTGTGAAGAGAAAACAAAGATGTTTTTAAATTCTTTTTGCTAAAACTGACCTCTCTAAAAATTTTTTATTTTGTCAATTAATTAATTATTACATGTGTAATTAATTGAAAGTATTCTTTTATTGATGAGATAGACAATAACAAAACATTGAGGGTGCCGAAGAAGTGGGGAAGCTATTAGGCAGATCCAGCCATCCTCACCCCTGGCCACCCCAAGGTAGCTTGCTCATCTGACTCTCCAGTCCTTGAGGTATTCTGCTTTAGGGTTTCCATGTAAGTGACCTCTTAGGTGATACAACAAAAAAACCTATAATGCACCCAGGATTTCATCCCAGTGCATCCTGCAGTGGAGCAAAACAACACACACTAGAGAAGAAATCTCTTCCAATGTTATGCCTGTGCAGGTTTTCGTTTGGGGAATATCTAATTCTGTTGTTGTTTCAGAAAATACAAGGACTTGGGTCTCTCTTAAACCTATTTGTTACATCTTTTTAAACTTTGGTATGTTTTATATAGTTCAGCAAAAAGTTAATCATTGACTTTGATTCATGTTAGAGCAAATCAGTATGTTCATTCTGCTTTTCTCTCTTTTTTCCTTTCAGTTCAAATTACCACCTCTAGCACTACAAGCTTCCCCCATGCCTCTATCGCTACAAGTCACCAACCCAGAATGGAGCTGACGTGTACCAGACACCTGTCATGTGACAAGCATTATGACAAGCATCATTTACACTTGTAGTATCTTCAGTGAACATACGTGTAACCCAAGGTCCAGAGAGGTTAAAAAAAGTATCCAGGGTCACAAAGCATCCCGGGTCAAAAAGTATCCAGGGTCATTGGTAAGTTCATATTGGAGCCTACATCTGTCTGATTTCAAAGCACATTTCGTCCACTGTGTTATATCAGATAAGGTAGTTAGCTATCAGCTCATCAAGAACTACTACACATTCCAGGAAGAAATGCATGTTATGAGTTCCTAAGACCAAAATGATGCTAGAAGAGATGGATGAACGGAAGCAGAAAGAATCTTGTATCTGATATATAGTCTCTTGGTTCTCTTTCTTCCCTTCTGGGAGCACCCGGAGCGTGAGTGAGTGGACTGAGTATGAGTTCAGTGTTGAGCAGCTTAGGTCAGGGAAAAGGATCACTGAAGGCTGGAGGACCATATAGTCATTGTGGAATCTTACAGACTAGACAAACAATGCTTTCATTTACATGGACATTGATTCATTTTCATACAATGAATATTTATTGTATGTATCTATGAGTGTCTATGAGAGGGCAGGAATACAAAGATGAATAAGACATGGCTCTTCCTTCAAGGACTTCAGTGTGTATTGAGGAGGGGAGATAAGTTAACAAGCTGTCAGAGTGGAATAATATATATTTTCACTGTCCTTAGATGCCCCTTCTATGAACAACATATCATGGGCACAAGCTGATTTTTGTCCGCTCGTTATTCACTCCAATTTGAATTTCTTTTGAAGGATTACATCTCCCCCACTGGAAAACCTGGTGAGACTATTAAATCTAGGTGCCCTCAACCCTCTACTCACCAACAAACAGCTACCTAACCCAAGCTGGAACACTGTTTACTTCTTAGAATCAAAGTCTTGAAACGAGGATAGAAAGATAGAAAAAAAATCCCCAGAAATGACAGAAGATCATTCATTCTGGGACAGGGCACTGACAACCCTGTTGAATGGTTCCTAGACCTATCCCATCCACTCCCTGACAATTTCTATCAATTTAGGCATCTTCTGGTCCCCCTAGAGAGCTGACAGAAATCTTCCTAATAAAGTCCAATTGTTAAACAAAAGATAAGATCCCCTTAGTGAGATATGGGTTGTCTGGGGCAAGACTGAAAGCAGGGGCACCAGTTAGGAGACTATTGTAGCAATCCAGGTGAGAGATGGTGAGAGACTGAACTCAGTGACTGGAGAGCGAAAGAAGGCAAGATGGATTCCAGAATCAAAAGAGATAGAGCTAGTTGGACTTGGTGACTACCGGATGCAGAAAGCCAGGAATATGAAGAGTCAGGTGAAGAGTTTTTCAGTGCAATCACGTAGGGCAGCTCCCCTCACCTCTTTCCTGTGGGTCTGAGGGTATGTTCTGACACGGCCATGGTTCTGGTAGCATTTTCTTACTTGCAAAGGCTGCCTTCTTCCCCCTCCACCCTCCTAGCCCTGGGAATGAACACATCACTTTCTCCCCAAAAGTCATCTCCATTATTTAGGAAACTTGGCAGGGACACCAAATTCCTCCTTTCGCCTTGTCTCCTAAGCTCCCCGGGGTACATGTATGGTAGATTCTTGGAAATAGTCCTGGACAGCACGTCGTACTCCAATGACACCAAGCGCACTCTGATGATGACTGGGTGTCACAGGGATATTTACTACATTTGTGTTCCCATTTATATCCTCACCTATGTGACCACAGCCCATGCAGTTCACACAACCTCACCCCTCCTTCTCTGTAGGGATTCCCAGGGTGTCCTGTGCTATCAGCTCTGCTGCAGAGGAAAGGTGTTCAAGCAGTTGTGGTCATGTGGAAAGAATCCAGCAGTGCTGGGTGTGCAGAGGTGGAATTAGTGGACTGTGCTCTCTCCCCTCAAAAGGAGCACATAGGGCACAAGCAAACAGCAACCTCTGTGAGTCAGCGCCCACTCTGCCCGCCTGTCCTTTGCACGAATCTTTTGAACCAATAGATACAGGAACACCCATAACTACAACCTCTTATCTGCAGGAAAATAAGCCAGTTAGGCAAGTTGTGCAAGACACTGAACAAACATCTACAGGAACCAAGGGCTCTACCCTCCCTGGAAAGCCCTTCAACCCTGGATGTTGAGGGCTCACTTTTGAGATGGAAAAGGTGAATTGACAAGGGCTCTAGTTGGTTCTTTCTCTAGTTTCTCTTTTTGGAAGATTGAGCATCTTGGAACGTGAGTATCTTTAAAAAAATTTTTTTAGCGAGCATATTAGTGGCTCTTGGAATATCACATTATTTACTGGCTGCTCTTATGAAAAATAAAAGCAAGATATTGGTGTGCTCTAGTGGCTTTTGGAACCTCAGCATTTTCAAAACCATGCTATTGAATAACTCCCCTCTTTAAGGCTGTCCAAGTAAACAATGTGCTACAGACACTCAGACTGTGAAGGAAATCTTGACGGATGATAGAAGAGAAAGAAACAAAAATATCTCACTTACAATTGATGCTCCCATGCAATTTTCGCTGGGTGATTAGATTATTATATTTGTTACAGTTTGATCACCTGTATTTCATTTCAAATAAATTTTCTTCAGTTTCTTTGCCAACAAAGCACACTTGATAGAAATGCCTCAAAATCAAATTTATACTGCTTCACTCGTTTTATGCATTTCAGATTTAAGGAAACAACAATTAGGATATTTTCAATGAAGAAAAGAACTCCATTAAGCTGCCACAAATGTCAAAAGTTCCTGGCTATGCTAACACTTATGTAATTGTTCTGGAAACCCCACGCACCGGAATAGACCTACAACACAAGGCATGACTCACTGAATATTTCTATGCACATACCCTCTCTAAAATGCACTCCAGTTGTTTGTGGGTTTTCTTTCCCCCAAAGGGGGAAAAAAAGACAAAATATGGTACATCAAATCCAAAAGTTCTTTCTGTAAGTTTTTGGAAAGTACTGCCTCACATGAGAGCATTAGAAGATGCTGTGGTTCTCATTAATAAAGCAGCCAGATGGGCTAGCATTAAAACAGGTTGAAACTTTGAAATCCTTCCTGAAAGAAAAAAAATCACATAGACAACTTATGGGTTCTCAAGTTTCCAAATGGTCCTTATTTCTTCTCGTGACTTTATTCCCAAGTTTGTTTTTTTAAAAGTTGTTGCTGCTAGCATATGACTAGTGTCCTAATCTGAGCAATGTTAAGGAAAATGACACACGCCGTCAAAGGCCAATCAGGACAGACAGGCCTGGGCCTAAAACATCAAGGCTCATATATTCTGAGAGCTTTTATTGGACACCTTCTCTAAGTCCAAATGCTTGTGGGTAATTTACAAAAGCATATTGCATAACCTGTATCCCCCAAAGCTTATGTTTGGTGCTACCTTCAATATCCAGGTAGTGCATTTTTCATTAGCAATAGTCAGAACGGCGTTTAGGAATTCAATCAGTGGTGCGCCAAACCAGGTTTGTTTATGCGAGGATTCTAGGGGCGGTTCTCCCAGGTGGTTGAAACAGGTTCTAGATGGGAATTCCTGTTTAGGCAGTGATGGGGCGCTTCAGCCACATGGTTGTCAGCAGAGATTTTCAACAAGAGGTCATCAGTCTGTGTTCTATCTGAGAGGGCAAAGGGGAGGAATCTGGCAGGCAACAGCCATCCGTGGACCAAGCAGCCACAGCTGGAAATGGAGCAGGGCCTCAGAACAGAAGCCCGAGCCCAGCTGATTAGATATTGATTAGCTGAGCTACTTACATTCCCTCTAAGAGCAGGCTTGGGCTCAACCCCTGGGGTAGGGCTGAGCTGCAGGTGGGCCTCCGTGGCCTCAGCCCAGGGTTGAGCCTGAATTCGGGGAAAGACGCCAGGCAGATGGCCAAGCACACCCACATCCAAGTCCTCATGGCTCCCAGCCCTGTTTGTTTTTTTTGTTTGTTTGTTTGTTTCCACAACTTCATCCCTTTTTGCAAGCTGTTTTGTTGATTTCCTTTTTTTTTTTTTCCTTTTTTTTTTTGGCTGTGTTGGGTCTTCGTTGCTGCCCGCGGGCTCTCTCTAGTTGCGGCGAGCGGGGGCCACTCCCCGCTGTGGTGTGTGGGCTTTTCACTGTGGCGGCCTCTCCCATTGCAGAACACGGGCTCTAGGCATGTGGGCCTCAGCAGTTGTGGCTTGTGGTCTCTAGAGCACAGGCTCAGTAGCTGTGGCACACGGGCCCAGCTGCTCCGCGGCACGTGGGATCCTCCCGGACCAGGGCTCAAACCCATGTCACCCGCATTGGCAGGAGGACTCTCAACCATTGCACCACCAGGGAAGCCCTGCAAGCTGTTTTTGTTACCTGAATTTCCCAAGCCCAAACTCCTCGGGCTGCTCTTCCTTCAGGATCCAGTTCAAAAAGCATCTCCTCTGGGCTTCCCTGGTGGCGCTGTGGTTGAGAATCTGCCTGCTAAGGCAGGGGATACGGGTTCGAGCCCTGGTCTGGGAGGATCCCACATGCCGCGGAGCAACTGGGCCCGTGAGCCACAACTACTGAGCCTGCGCATCTGGAGCCTGTGCTCCACAACAAGAGAGGCCGCGACAGTGAGGGGCCCGCGCACCGCGATGAAGAGTGGCCCCCGCTTGCCACAACTAGAGAAAGCCCTTGCACAGAAATGAAGACAAGACACAGCAAAAGTAAATAAATTAATAAACTCCTACCCCCAACATCTTCTTGAAAAAAAAAAAAAAGCATCTCCTCTGTGAAGCCTTTCCTGACTCCTGACACTTAGTACACCTTGTCTCGTCCTGTTTTTCTTTACACGTCTCTCTCCCTGACCAGCCTTCGAACTTCTTGCCAAATGAGCTTTGGCATCTCCTGAGTCTAGCATAGCATCAGCATAACGTAAGATCTGAACACATATTTGATGATACATAAATGAATGAGTCACTGAATGATTCAGTTCACTAAATGGAATGAGCAGGTGTTTATTAAATGAAAATCGATCAATCAAGAAACAAGTTAATGAATAAAGTAATTGTTAACAACTCCATATATTGACAAGGGACACAAAGTGATAACAGTAGCTAACATTTATGTACTGCTGACTGTCCTGGGCTCCTGTACTTAGTCCATCACATAGATGATCTTATTTTATCTTCACAACAACTCAAGATGTAAGTGCTGTTATGACACCCATTTTATGGATGAGAAAAATGGAAGCATCATGCTAGAGTCTTTACAAAGTCAGTCTGATTTGGGAACTGTTTATTTTACTCAGCAAAGGGATCACTCACTTCTCAGGCCTTTCACTTGCCACAGGGGATGTAGCGACTGTTGGGGGTGGAAGGAGAAGATGTCATCAGGCTCTCCTTGTCTCTCTACCTCCCTCTTTCTCCCCTCCCCATGTCTTGTGTTAACAAGATGAGTGTGTCCCATGCAATTCTATTGCTGGGTTCCTCCTGATGGGCAAGGCTGTACTGGAATAAGCTACATTTGGTCCCTTTGAGTTCTTGACCTTGCTATCATCAAGGTGTAGGTGTGACAGAAGATGATGTGAAATGATAAGACATTTCCCTAATCATCTGATATCTGTGTATCTACCTTCTTCTGAGGACCCCAGGAAGTACTTTACCTATATCATTCTCCTCAGTCCTCACTCCAACCCTTTGAGGGAGGTGTCCTTATCCCCCAACACACAGGTGAGGCACCTGAGAGTCCCAGAGGTTTAGCAACTTGCCTAATGTCCCAGAAGCTGGTCGCAGAGCCAGGATTTGAACCAAGGCCCATCTGCCTCCAAGTGATGCAATTTAATAACTATCTACAAAGCCCCTCCTTTTGGACGTGCTCATCAACATGCAGTATGTTGTCACTAAAACCCTTTGGTGTCGGGGATACGGTTGTAGTCACCTTCTCTGGTGATTGGTCAGGGTCTCCTTTAACGTGTGACTGTGGTGGCAGCTTTTTGGTCTGCTTATTAGAAAAAGTCACAAAGGTGCCATTCATCAGTGTAAAGTTAGCGACAGAAGCCGTGTATGACAGTGGGTAAGATGAACAGCATCTTCAGTTGGGAAATCCAGAATCCTTCCCGACTTCCGCTGTTGTCTCCTCTTCTGCTCTTTAGCAACTCACATGCTCATAGTTTACATGCAGCCATTTTTGTTGACCTGTTCATGATGGATGGTGAGAGCCTGTTATGAAACGAGGCACCAGCAGGAGAGAGCCCAGAGCCCACACCCACACTGTTTGCTTTGTGAAATTCCAGACTGTTTAATCTGCTCTACCTCATCCGAAGAACTCCAGGTTCCACTTTTCTTAATGACTTTCCCCTCCTTAAATACCTACACAGTTATTTTTAAGGAAGGAAAAAAAGAATAGATGAATCATTTGCAGGAAACGGAGGGGAGAGATGTGTGGTTGGAACGGCAGATGGGCGAGCGTGTGGGCATGTAGCTGTCTCTGTTGTTCCTTCCACCACACTCTGGAAATGAGTCCTTTGGAAGTAAGTGTACATTCATTTTAGGGTAAGGGCTGTGCCCGCTTTCAGGTACTAACATGTAATTCCACATCCGCTCAGATTCCTCTGAGACGTAGAAACTCCAGGGAAAAGTGGGAAACTCAGGCTAGGCTCAGATTGGACTGTTTATCCTCTCTTTGAAGTTTTGACATTAAACCTTCTAAAGATAAGGTGATAAACTCCTTTCAATTAGTGGCAACAGAGTTTCTCCTGCTGTCTTCTTTCTCCTGCAGGATATGAAGTCAGTACATGAATATTCTTTCTGTGCCACAGTGCAAGCTCCCTAACCTCATAAGGGATTGGCAAATGCCTAGAGGGAAGCTGGAGGAGAGAGCTTGAAGCAGGAAGCAGGAAACACAAATTGTTCTTGGTGGGGCTTTTGATGGCGGGGGGCGCGTGGAAAGGACATAAAGACAGTACGATGTTGGGGACAAGTGCCCATGTATTGGTCCCCAAAGTGAGCTTCTTGCTGTTTGTATGCAGATGACAACAACTATGGTCTTTTCACTTGGATAACTAAAAATAAGTTTCTAGAGTCCCGAAAATCCAAGAGAACATACATTTTTGAAAAGCTGACTTTTTTTCAGAAGGCTTCATGTAGGCCCTCCTGTTACTTCTATGTAAATTTCCAAATGTTATCTGGATGGCATACTAGGATAAGTAATTGTGGTTATTTTATTTTTAGATTATGAAACTCATTCCATCAACAGACTCTCTTCCACTGATTTTTTTTCCCCCACTTCCATCACCACCATCTGCCCTCCCTCCCCTAGACCCACAGCACAGGACCCTGTTGTGAGCACACGAATGAATGTGCAGAGAGGTAAAAGCTTGCGATTTTTAGTGCAATAGAGTTTTGCTAAAATATGTGTCTAGAAGTTGACATATGTTTCTTAACACAAATATACCACTTGGAACCAAAGAATTGTGGTTAAGAGCATTTTTTAATTAATGAACACTCTTTCAGGATCCACTTTAATAATAAAAGTCATCTGATGAAGAATGCGTAAACTCAGTCCAGAAATCAATCTGAATAATCATAAAAAATATTTCAGCCATCATAAATCTTGTTAATAATAGAATTTCCACCCTCATTATGATGTGATGACGCGTTTATCTGAAAGCCATTCATACTAACCTTCACAAAAGCACTAATTCTTGGATCCTAAAAGCTTCAAAATGATTCTTCATAATTTATAAACATGACCATACTGGGCTCATTTTTGTGCCTCTCGGGATGCCCCAGATTCACATGACCCCCAGCCTCTGCCTCGTCCTGAATGGAGAGCCTCCTGGGGGCGGGGTTCTGGTGGAACCACATCTCATCTGCCGTAACAGGAGCCTCAGTGGTTCCTGGCCCAGGTCTGACCAGACAAGACTCATGTACCTTATGGATGGCTGCTGCCCTCCCATGTCTTCCAGGCAGCTTGCTAAGATGTGGAATCTGGCTTCCCTAATGGCTCCCTGAAGTGGCTGAAAAACACCCCAGATGTTGCAGGGGACTTAAACTTTGAATCAAGGGACTAGAGGCCAAGAAGATAAACCCTTCTTCCTTCCTCCACCCCCACCCCTACCTGATGGATTGCTTCAAGGTAACTTTCAGGATGAGCAACTGGCCCGTAATTCCTCGTGATTTTATGGCCAGTTCCTTAACACGCCCGCCTGGTGTCTGCATTCCTTTCTCTCCTGCCTCATCTCTCTTTCTCTCTCACTTTTGCAGCCCTGGGATTGCCGAATCCAACATAGCCTTAGCAAGTAATCTTTGCTGCAGGTTTTATTCTCTAGGAAATTTAGTTAAGACAATGATAAAAAAAAAAATCACACATTATATCTTCAATCTGGCCTCCTGCCAACAGTCTATTGTCTTCTTAATAAGAAGAATGAACGGAGATCTAAAGTTTGTGTTAAGGTTAACTAGTACTGCTCCAGTGAAGTGTTTCTGGGTTGAGAATATGGTCTCTAAATCGCATCTAACTTTCCTGTAAGTGGGTTTCCTCTCAACACAGTATGATTGGATACTAGCAATTCTTTTCTCAGATTGGTTGCTTCTGCCCAGCCTGGTTGGTGATAAACCAGAAAACCAGAACAACAGATAGCAGCTTCTCCTACATACAGCCTGGTATTTACAAACCTACTTCCTGATCTCCATCATATCACCTTTGATGCTATCCTCTGTCTTCTTTGTGTCTTTACCTTCTATTTCACTCTCAGCAAATTCCTGATATGTAGGTGTGATAAAGCCGGTTCAAAGTGATACTCAAAATCCTTTTGATTCATTATATTCAGTTTAGGGTAAAATATGTATCTTTTAATCAATAGCTAGAGAATATCTGCCACCAATAGCAATGTGATATTTGGAGATTGTAAACAAGACACTTTAAACCATACCCAGACTGAGAAAGAGAAAAGGGCTTTTTCACTTCTCTATTTAATGGACTAGATAGGATCTTCCTATTGAGAGGCGGGGGTGGGGGGTGGGGGGGTGAGGATAAAGGGGCTTAGATATTTGGTACTATCGAAAGGCAGAGACTGTGAATGCTGGAAGACAATATTAAGGCTGTTATTTTAATGAATTAAAATTCCTCAGAAGGTTTGCATAGATAATAATGTCTGAGGCTGAGTTTAAGACACCCTTCTGGGATTAAAACGAAACAAACAAAAACCAGAGCTGTTGGACCCTGAGCACGCCTGAGGACTGGAAACAGTTTTCATTATAAGATGACATTTAGAATGAGTTGAAAAGGAAAAGTCAAGCACCAGTGAGTTATATATCAAAATGTGCTCAGGGATTAAGTGCCTCCACATTTTTTTTTTTTCTATTTGAAACTAATGATTGAGTTATGGTATTTAAATTCAGTGGCTACCATCAACTTAATATTATGGTTGAAAAATAAGGTATACAAATAAAATAGGATTTTAATTTACTTATTTACCAATCAAAACAATGGGACAGAATATGAATAGATAGTTCATAGGAAAGGAAATTCAAACAGGCTTTAAACATATGCAAAGATGCTTGACCTGACTCTTAATAAGAGAAATGGAAGTTAAAGTCACCACGAGATATCAAGATTCATCTATCAGATTGGCAAAAGGTTTGAGAGCACACTGTGTCAGCTAAGGTATGAAAAAAATACATGAGTGGCAGTAATGCAAACTAGTACAATCTCTGAAAGGGGTGTTTGGGTGATATGAAGCAAAATTATAAACTTGCATACTCTGACCAAGCAATTCCACATTTAAGAATTTATCCCACAAACATATACGAAGTAGATAAATGTATAAAAGCATATTCACTGCAGTTATTGCTTGCAGTAGCAGAAAAGATGAAGAACCACCATGCCCATGGATAGGAAGATTACATAAATAAACTATGCTATCTATGCTCATGTAACAGAATACTATGTAGCCATTAAAGAGAATGAAGAAGCTCTTATGTTTTCTTTCTTTTTTTTTTTTTAATTGGGGTATAGTTGCTTTACAATGTTGTGTTACTTTCTGCTGTACAATGAAGTGAATCAGCTATAGGTATACGTATATCCCCTCCCTCATGGACCTCCCTCCCCTCCCCTGCATCCCACCCATCTCCTTCACCACAGAGCACCCAGCTGAGCTCCCTGCACTCTACTGCATGTTCCCACTAGCTATCTGTTTTACACATGGTACTGTATATATGTCAATCCCAATCTCCCAATTCATCCCATTCCCCTTTGCCCCCAGCTCCGGGTCCACACGTCCATTCTCTACATCTGCATCTCTATTCCTGCCCTGCAGATAGGTTCATCTGTACCATTTTTCTAGGTTCCACATATATGTGTTAATATATTTGTTTTTCTCTTTCCGACTTACTTTACTCTGTATGACAGACACTAGGTCCATCCATGTTTCTGCAAAAGGACCCAATTTCGTTCCTTTTTATGGCTAATATTCCATTGTATATCTCTACCACATCTTCTTTATCCACTCCTCTTTTGGTGAACATTTAGGTTGCTTCCATGACCTGGCTATTGTGAATAGAGCTGTAATGAATATTGGGGTGCATGTGTCTTTTTGAATTATGTTTTTCTCGGGGTATATGCCCAGTAGTGGGATTGCTGGGTCATATGGTAGTTCTATTTTTAGTTTTTTAAGGAACCTCCATACTGTTCTCCATAGTAGCTGTATCAATTTACAAAGCCCATCTCCAAAATGTGCTCAGTGAAAAACCAAATTGCACTCCTGTATGTTTAGTCTGCTACTGTTGTGTAACATTGGTAATAACGTCAGTAATAGTAAATGTATACGTTTGTATATGCATAGACTCTCTCTTTGGGAGGATGTACCAGACCAGTTAATAATAGTTGCCTCTAGGGAAAGGAACTAGGTATCTAGGAGAGACTTACTTTTAC
Source organism: Lagenorhynchus albirostris (assembly GCF_949774975.1). Lineage (NCBI taxonomy): Eukaryota > Metazoa > Chordata > Mammalia > Artiodactyla > Delphinidae > Lagenorhynchus > Lagenorhynchus albirostris. Next base: position 30,962,367 of record NC_083105.1, read on the forward strand.
TCTCTACCACTTCTTTCCTTTTCTATGCACAAGTATCATCTATCCAAATATAACTCAATAATGTTTTATTTTTTATTTTATTTTTTTTTGCGGTACACGGGCCTCTCACTGTTGTGGCCTGTCTCGTTGCGGAGTACAGGCTCCGGACGCGCAGGCTCACCAGCCATGGCTCATGGGCCCAGCCGCTCCGCGGCATGTGGGATCTTCCCGGACCGGGGCACAAACCCATGTCCCCTGCATCGGCAGGCGGACTCTCAACCACTGCACCACCAGGGAAGCCCAATAATGTTTTATTTTTTAAGAGAAGAAAAAATTGTACAATGTATGTAGACATTTGAAAAGGAGCTTTCATCTAATTCATGAGAAAACTGTATTCTGTAGTTTCAAGTCAACTGGAAGCAGCATACGCATTATTTTTTTCATTAATTAAAAAAAAAAAAGACTTTTCTAGAGCAATTTTCGGTTTAGGGCAAAATTGAGCAGGGTACAACCTCCCCCATTACCAACATCCCCCACCAGAGTGGAACATTTGTTGTAAGTGAGGAACCTATGCTGAGACATCATTATCACCCAAAGTCCACAATTTACATAAGGGCTCACTCTTGGTGTGGGACATACTATGAATTTTAACAAATATATACTGACACGTATCCACCATTATAATATTGTTTCACCACCCTAAATATCCTCTGTACTCCACCAATTCATCCCTCTCTCCCTCCAACCCTCAACAGTCACTGATCTTTTTCCTGTCTCTATAGTTTTGTCTTTCCAAGAGTGTCATATAGTTGGAATCATACAGTGTGTAGCCTTTTCAGATTTGCTTCTTTCACTTAGCAATATGCTTTTCAGCTCCTTCCACGTCTTTTCATGGCTTGATAACTCATTTCTTTTTAGTGCTGAATAATACTCCACTGTCTGGATGTACCACAGTTTATTTATCCCATTCACCTTCTGAAGGACATCTTGTTGCTTCCAAGTTTTAGCAGTTATGAATAAAGCTGCTATAAACATCTGCATGCAGGTTTTTTTTTGTGGACATGCTTTCAACTTCTTTGTGTAAATACCAAGGAGTATGCTTGCCGGATCCTATGATAAGAGTATGTTTAGTTTTGTAAGAAGTTGCCAAACTGTCTTCCAAAGTGGCTGTACCATTTTGCATTCCCACAAGCAAAGAATAAGAGCTCCTGTTTCTCCACAACCTCGCCCGCCTCTGGTGGTGTCAGTGTTTCAGATTTTGGCCATTCTGATAGGTGTGCAGTGGTATCTCATTATTGTTTTAATTTGCATTTCCCTGATTACTTGCCATCTGTATATCTTTGGTGAAGTGTCCATTAAGGTCTCTGGCCCTTTTAAAAATCAGATTGTTCATTTTCTTACTGTTGAGTTTTAAGAGGTTTTTTTTTTCCATATGTTGGGTAACAGTTTTTGTCTGATGTGTCTTTTGCAAACATTTTCTCCCAGTCTGTGTCTTGCACATTTTTTTGAAAAGAAGTGAATAAGTCACCTTTAAAAATCTAACCAGAAATTAGAACTATCAAATGGTCACATTACTTTATTAGTAAATGGATAAATCTTTATTAATTCCCTTTGTAACCAATTCTTTGCTGTCAGCACAGCCATGTTTCTAGCTGTTTTCCTTGAGCTCTTTGAAGTAAAAGAATCTAACGTGTAATGGACAAGTAAATGCAAATGCAGACTGGGATGTTGTGATATTTAAACTGCCCTTAAAATAGGAACGAATTTGTGTAAGGATTAAAAAGGGTTATTCTTCTGTAATTTGTAATCTCCCAATTACTTTGTGATGAATTTTGCCAGAAAGTTTTCCAAGAAATGCATGTTAAGAGAGAACAAATGAATCAGAATAATTTACTGTACCAGAGCAAATATTTCCATTTGAGAGAACTAATCACTTATTCCTTAAGTAACTCCTTAGAAAGTACTGTATATTATCTTCTCCTTATGTGTTCCTGACATGTACCCTTATTATATCACTCTATAATCATTTAGTTTTCATATATAAAACAAAGAACCGTGGAGTTCCTCATTGTAAGTCTAAATCGTCCCATCCTGGGTTGGCAGGACTCTGTCCGTCACCTAACACCACCATCCTTTTTGATCTTGAACTTTGATACTGTTCTACCTGCACACTGAATGCTACTTCGGCAACATTCTCTCTCAGGTCATGGTCCCACCTGTTAGCTTCTTGAGGTGAGTGTCCCCATGTGATTTATCTTTTTATTCCTCAGAAGATCTTGCCCCAACTCAGCAGATATATTGAGCATGGATTTTTTTAAAGGTAGAAGACAGTCATTTTGACAAAATGGAAAGCATTTTCAGTCTGTACTGCATTCTGTGACAGATACCGGTGATACCCTTCCAAAAAGAGGAGAGAATTCTGCTATGGTTCTGGGCGGTGAAATGGCGATCTAGTTGTCAGAGAGGCCGCGGCAGCAGGTGGAAAAGGCACGGCCAGGTGTCCCTTGCTACCAGGCCAGGGTCTAGGACCCCCAAAACAAGAACACTTGAAAGCATTATGCCCAACTCTTCACTTAAATGACCGTGTTTAGCTCCTTTACAGACAGGGGACAACCCCCACCCCCATTTCAGCAACAGGAGTAACAGGAGGAACATCCCTTACACTTTTGTTTCTAATGAAAAGAAAAACAATGGGGAGACAAGCTTTTTTTTTTTTTTTTACAAAATTTCACTTTACGGAACAGTGTTTTTAACCACACATGTTGCGATGGCATTTACGTCCTAAAGGCCGCGGGTGATTGTATTAGAAATGCCACTTCCGGGCTTCCCTGGTGGCGCAGTGGTAGAGAGTCTGCCTGCCAATGCAGGGGACACAGGTGCGTGCCCCGGTTTGGGAAGATCCCATATGCCGCGGAGCGGCTGGGCCCGTGAGCCATGGCCGCCGAGCCTGCGCGTCCGGAGCCTGTGCTCCGCAACGGGAGAGGCCACAACGGTGAGAGGCCCACGTACCACCAAAAAAAAAAAAAAAAAAAAGAAAAGAAAAAAAAGAAATGCCACTTCCTGGGTAGTTGAGCAATTGGAGCTTCTGCAGGAACTTAACTGTTTCTGATGCTTTTACTCAACTTTCAACTTATCTGCAGGTCTGAAATTTTCATAATAAAAAGTTAGAGGCGAAAGGCAGTTTGTCTCCTGGAGAGAAATGTCACCAATGGCATTTAGAATAACATTTCCCCCTCTTTCCTGGCTTACAAGCATCTCTCAGCACCTTCCTGTGTGAGGTAAGTTAAGGATTTTGTCATCTTCTATTAATAGGGAGGGATTCTGAGTCACAGAAAGGCTAAGTGATTTTTCTAGTCCCAGAAATAAGAGGAATAAAATGAAGCAAGATGATTAGTACATTATTTTAGGAATAGGACTATTATGGTGGAGAGCATCATTTTCTTGAACAACTGCAATTGCTTCCTAACTGGTTTTCCTGCCCCCAATTTCTCTCTCCCCTCCAGTCTACTCACTCGCTTTGTTACCAGAACCATATTCGGAAATCATGCCACACCCCTGTATAAAAATCTGTGATGACTTCTCACTGCCTAAAGAAAAATTCCAAACTCCTTAGCAGGACGTCCAAAGCCCAGGTCCATCTGGCTTTAAACTACCTTTCCTCTTTCTTTGCCACTCTGTGCCATTTATAACTGCTCAACTGCTCTCTGGTTCTCACGCACGTCCGTCCATGCCTCCAAACCTTTGCTCATGCCATCTGGCTCTCTTACCCAGAAGGCCTTTCTTCTTCTATCCTTCTGGGACCATGGAGGGGGAGAATCTGCTTACCCACGGGGATCTGACTCGAATATTGTCTTCTCTGGGACACTTACCAACACCCAGGGTCAATGGACCCATTTCCTTCTCTTGTTCCCATTGTACATTTTTTCTATTGCAATTACTATATTTAGTTTCTTACATTCTAGGAACCTGGGCACGTGTCTAACCTCCCCAATCAGACTTCTTTTTTGTGACAGCAGGGTCTGACTCTTACTGATTTCCATATGCTCCAGCAATCACTTCAGATCTAGACACACAACAGTGTTCGACGCAAGCCTTGATGCTCTTGTCAAGAGAAACCCTCTTTTAGGCAAAACCACAGGCAGATCTGGGTACCGTTTCAGCCCCCTGAAAGAAATCAGAGCTCATGCCAGTTCAAGAGTTGAGTTGACAAGGACAAGCAGATTAGTTATGTCTGAGGTTGCATTTTTCTGTAACGAAGTTCTGATATTTGCAGATAAAGTGTACTATTTGATTCATCTTTCCAGGTAACCTACAAGAACATTTCTATACTTTGTGGACCAGAGCTGGTGGGTGAGGAACCTGGCTGTCCAGGCTATTAGGAACTTCTCAAAGTGTGGTCCATCTGTAAGAGCCACTATTGGCTGCTGGACTAAAAGGCAATTGCCTGGGTCCCTCTCTAGACCTCAATCAGGGTCCCTGAGTGGGAGTCTGGAGTGTGGGCCACAGGCAAGTACCTCCAGCTGTTTCTAAACATTTATTTTGAGATCCACTGGTCTGGCTGGAAACCTCTCCCTAGGCAAGCGGAATGAGTGTTGTGAATCCTTCTAAAGCAGAGGTTCTCAGCCCAGGTTGCGTATTGGAATTCCCTGGGGAACTTTTGAAACCTATCGATGTCTCGGACCCAGATATCATTTAAATCAGACTTACTGGAGCTGGGATTTGAGCATCCATATTTTTCAAATGCTTTGCTTCTGAGCCAAGGTGGATGTTGGATAAATGTCAGATTCTTTGGATAAAAATCAGGGGCTTCTAGTGGTTAGAGACCCCAGATTTAGGTCACACGCTTCACTGCACCCCACCTCACTCTCACTATAAAAGTAAATCTCATACCAAATTTAACTAGATACACACACACACAAATGTTTCAGCAAGTACGTACAGTCATCCAAACTGAGTCCTTCTCTCCACCTCAGTATTTTGATGAACAGCACCTTGCATGAGAGGCCCATGCTGAAGGAAAGGCAGCAACGTTCCAAAATAAAACCCAGCAGGGGGTGTAGTCCCACAGGGCAGGGGGCAGGGTCCTAGGTGAAGTGGAGGGTCACAGGCTCCAGCGCTGGAGGCTGCATGGTTACCTATGCAGGTGGTCTGGCTGCCCTCTTATATCTTGGTCATACAAGATCCACGGGTCCTGTCACACCTCCCCTAACAAGACACAGCGCAAGCGCCACCAATTTCAGCAACAGATATAACTTTTTAACACCTTTTATGCAAATTAAAAAAAAACCTCACAGGTCACTGAGTCTAAGGTATTGGTTCATATTAGAGAATGTCACAGCTAATTCTCCATCTTTAAAGCATTAGAGTACTACAGTAGCTATACTGAATTACTTAAGGTAAATTACCATACAGACACTATAACAAAAGGGCAGAGAAATCCCCATTATAAAGGCTTTTTCCCTGGGAAACTGGTTAGGCGGGAGGGATGGATTGGGGGAGGGGGCGGGGCATGACCTGGCAAGGGTTTAGACTTTTGGTAAAGAATCTAAAACTTCTGATGGCTCCAGAAAAACCTGAAATTTGTCAGACATTTAATAAAAATAACCTTGGAATCATGCATGTGCATAAAATTACTATAGAAACTGAGCTGAGCAGGTGGCCCGTTTACTTAAGGCTAGGTATGCTTCTACCATGTGGCCTTTAGCAGAGCACTCTTGCTAGGCAAGACGTCAGAGGAAGGAAGGAACTTTCCAGAGGAGATTTCTTAGTTGCAGGAGGCCTTAAAAGCTTGAGTATATCAGTGCGTGCTCCCATCAGCGACAACAAACCCAGACCACTGAGGATGGTTACATCGCTTGGGCCAGTAGCCTTCCAATTCACCTCCTGCAGACTGTGCAAGCTATTGCACAGTGCAAGGAAGGGCTGTGAGCCAGCAGTGATGGAGGGGGAAAGTGCCTGCTGCTTCAGCAAGTCAGTCCTAGACTGCTGGGAAATCCCTCCAAGACAACCAAGGTCCCCAATCTATCCAGATCTCTCAGCACACTGAGATCTGGGCTGCTTACATCAGCAACCAAGAGGGGTAGTAAAGCAATTGACTCTGTTCTTTAGCATTTTTCTTTCAGAATTTTGCACTGATTTTTTTTCTATTCCTAAGAACAAAACTGGCACTGTAGTGTTTTTTATTATATAATCCCTTTTCAGCAAGGTCAGTAAACATTTATCAAGATCTCTCTGTGTGTGTGTGTGTGTGTGTGTGTGTGTGTGCGGGGTGTGTGTGTTAATAATAAAAACAGGTAACTGCCAATGAATTAGTATTGTTTCAGGACTGTTCCTACCCCTTTACAAATGTAACTCATTTATCACAATAGTCCTGTGATATACTATCCCCACTTTACAGATAAGGAAACTGAGGTATATGGCGATTATGCGATTTCCTTCAGAGTCACACTCTAGAAAGGTTTAGAATCCAGATTGGTCTGACTCTAGAACTCCCAGGCTTGACCAGCAAGATAAAACTGAACAAATAATGTAGATGCTGCTATTTAATAATAGGTTGCATGAAGTCACTCTTACCAGGTAGGGAGCAGCGGGTACTAAAGAGGTTTTGAAGAGACTGAGATATTTAGATTCCAGTGTAATTACCTGATATTTGAGCCCAGCCCTCCCCACTATAAAATTGTGGTAATAGTATACCTGCTATGCAGAATTATCACCGTAATTAGACTGAACACGTGCAAAGCTTGGTGTTGAATAAATTGTAGCTTTCTGTTGTTATTTTCATGGTATATCCAAATATAGCTTTTGTAATTAACCCACCAAATGCCCTAAAGCAGTACTGCTTAGACTGGGGTTTGGAAGCTCCTGGGGTTCCACAAATATATTCCTGAGGAATCTGTGAGTTCTTAAGTTTGATAAACTGAGCGAAAGCATTCCTTGCATTGTGGACACACAGTCATTTCTACTGATTGCTGAGGCAAAAATAGGCTGGCAGGAAATAATTCCTACTTAGAAAAATAATTAGTTCTCTTACACAACAGCTACCTGTGCTGCTCACACCTGCATAAATAAAGGAACACAAGATGAGGAGAAATGTCACCCGAGGAAACATGGCCCATACAAGGAGGCACAGGGCAAATCAACTGCATGTAGATGCAGCATGGCCAATGCCCAGAATGCTGCACACATGAGGCCCCATGACACGACCAGGGAAGGTTCCTGAAAGATGAATACATAGAGTCCCTCACCTTCCCTGAAGGAAATGTAAGCCTAATTTCCCACCAAGGATCCTCACTGGGGCTTTGGAAATAGTACAATGGAAGCAAGGTGCTGTCATTCCTTTTCCAAAACAAAAAGCAAACCAGAAAAATCTAACAGTAAGTGAACTTGGCTATACTGCAGACGCAGAGGTGCCAACCTCCTGATGATTTCTTACACATACATTTACACATGCCTTTACTTTCCTACTTTGTGAAAATAAAAGAGAAGAGGGAAGAATGAAGGAATGTTTTCCCATGGGAAGGAAAAGGATTCAAAAGCATCTGAAAGAAGAAATCAACACTGCTAGCTGTAAGTGAATTTCCTTACTAGAGACTAACTTCCAAAGAATATTCTTGATAGAGTCTCTATGGGATCCTGAATGTACACTAATAGGTATTCCATCAGGGGAGGGGAAACAGAAACCCAAGAAAGCTGATGAAGACCTAATTTTTAAAACACTTCGACTGGGGTCAAGGTCTGAATTTCACAGTAGTTCATATTTTTCTTCAGGTTGTATAATTCCGGCAAGGTGTGAAAGTGCCACCTTTTTTACAGGAAAGCTCTGACCACTCCCTCCATGTGACTGTGGATGTGACTCTGGAACTGCTGCTGTCTAGCTGCCTGTTAGTCCCCGTGTAAGCTTACCTGCCTTTCCTTCCACGGCTGCATTGTTTGGGGACATTGTTACCATTGTTACCCGCCTTCAATAAGCTCCCTGCAGCTGACCCTGGGGCAAGCTGCATGAAGCTGCAACACCAGAAGCAGTTTGATGGCAAACAAGGATCTGCAGTCATGTTATTTTAATTTGCGGCTCACATTTGAAGCTCCCTGTGGTTTTTTCCATGCACAGCGCATCACTGTATATTACCTTGGTTTCCTATTGTCAGTCCTTTGGGCCTCTTGGGTTCCACGGTGCCTACCGGTCTGACATAAGTTGCTGTCTTTTCAAGGCACCTGTCAAGAAAGCACAACAGAGTTTTGTGAACCCCATATGCCGTTTATTTAGTCAGACTATTTCGAACATATTTCTCAAATGCAGTTGAATTGTGTTCTGAGGTTTAGCTGTCCTGAAACTCACGGACTGTCACTTTTTTAAAAAATTTTTATTGGAATATAGTTGATTTACAATGTTGTGTTAGGTTCAGGTGTACAGCAAAGTGAATCAGTTATACATATACATATATACACTCTTTTTTTTAGATTCTTTTCCCAAATAGGTCATTACAGAGTATTGAGTAGAGTTCCCTGTGCTATACAGTAGGTCCTTATTAGTTACCTATTTTATATATAGAAGTGTGTGTGTGTCAATCCCAATCTCCCAATTTATCCCTCCCGCACTTACCCCCTGGTAACCATAAGTTTGTTTTCTACATCTGTTACTCTACTTCTGTTTTGTAAATAAGTTCATTGGTACGTTTTTTTAAGATTCCACATATAAGTGATATCATATGATATTTGTCTTTCTCTGTCTGACTTCACTCCACTGACTGTCACTTTGAGGGCCTCGCTGGGACCTCTAAAAAACCTGAATCCTGGATATGCCACAGAGTCCATTTTAGGGACTTCCCTGGTGGCACAGTGGTTAAGAATCCACCTGTCATTGCAGGGGACACAGGTTCGATCCCTGGTACATGCCACATGCCGTGGAGCAACTAAGCCTGTGTGCCACAACTACTGAGTCTTCACTCTAGAGCCGGCGAGCCACAACTACTGAGCCCACGCACCACAACTACTGAAGCCTGTGCACCTAGAGCCCGTGCTCCGCAACAAGAGAAACCACCGCAATGAGAAGCCCATGCACTGCAACGAAGAGTAGCCCCCACTCGCTGCAGCTAGAGAAAGCCCGCGTGCAGCAAGTAAGACCCAACACAGCCAAAAATAAAAAAACAAATAAAAAAACAAAGACTCCATTTTTAAGTCAGATCTTCCAAAACACACTCTCTCTATTAGGTGAAAATCTGTTTAACTATTTTCACATGATGTGTTAATTAATGTCATTATATTCATAGCGATCACTCCAAGATTAAAGGTCATACTAACCCTTTCAGGTCTCATCAATCGCAAGTGTTCTCAAATGCAGGAAAATTCCTGCAAAGTTGGAATGCTTCTCCAATAACCAAGCAAACATTTATAACTGAAAGATTTTCTTTTAAGGAACTTTCCAGGGGGAAACACCAGGAAGAATTCAAGCACGAGTGCTCATTGCACGCACACACTATCACACAGAGAGACAGTAGGATCTATGAAATTGTTTCTGTGCACTTATGAAAATGGATCAGAGATGACCTGCTGTACTCTCCAACCTTTAAACATAGCTCTCTACATGTGACTGATACCCTAGGCAGGGAACTGAGGCCTCTGGAAGTAAGGAAGCCTGTGGCTCTTATAGTCACTGGAGCTCTCCTGAGAAAGCTTTTCCTGGGGGCCCCGGCAACAGGGCCAGGATGATGAGATTCAAAGCAGGATCACCAGCAACAGCGAGACAGTTTTATGCAGAAATGAAGCAATGAGTTTAAAAACCGTTGAATACCTACTTTGTGCCCTTTGTGTGTCATCTTGGCTGTCTCTATCCTCGCAGTCCTTTGAGGCAGGTGTAACTATTCCCCATTTTACATACTGCTGAATTCCTTTCCTTGCTTTATTTTCCTCCATAGCACTTTTCCTTTCTAATATACTGTGTAATTATTTATTTTGTTCATTGTCTCTTGTTACTAGAATATAAGCTCCAGGAGGGCAGGGTTCTTGTCTGTTTTATTCACTGCTGCTTTCCTGGTAGCTAGAGTAAATGAGTGAGTGAGTGAGTGAATGAGCGAATAAATGAATGAATGGAGGCCCGGAGAGGTTAAGTGACTTTCCCCTATCAAAATACTAGTTAGAGACAGAGCTAAGATTTGAACTCAGGCCCATGTGCTACACTGAGACACATCAGTAATGGTAGATGCGAGGATTACCATCTAAGACATACTCTAAGAAAGAAAACTGTATGGGCATTTATTGAATGGTTGACTAATGAAAAGGTGCACACAGTCAAAGAAAACCGCCAGATGTAAAAGGAGCAGGAAGGAAATGAGCCTAACTTTTGATCCTTGACATCTGTGGGGAAGGAGCAACATAATTTGTGAAGCCCGGAAATGCCTGGTGGTCAAAATTCAAAGTGCAGACCTTGAATCCTTCAAATTTCAGCAGCAACAGCAGAGCGTGGTGGGCGCGGTCTCCACAACACCCTGTAATATGGGTATGTGGTAGTCCTTGAGGCTCTGTGAAGAGTCAGGCTTCAAATACTGACCCCAGCGTTGGCTCCTGTGTGACCTCAGGCAAATTCCTTAATCTCTGTAAATGAGGATAATTTGCATGGGTTTTCTGAAGACTGACGGAAATATGCATGTAAACACAGAAATCAAGACCATGCCCACCAGGTGGTAAATACCCACTACATATGACTTCTATTATATCAGCTTAGTGTACAGAGTGTTTAAGAGGGGACCAGTAGGGAGAAGTTAGAAGGGTAGCTGGGTATATTCGGTATTTAACTGTGTTAAAGGATTTTGATCGTGGTCTGTAACAGCACCTGCTTTGCTTGACAGCTAAATTGGCATGGATTTAACTGCTTAGTGCAGTTCTTCAGAGGATTTCTTCTTAGACTAGGGAATTTCAGGCGGGCTGTTAGGCATCAAAGGGCGTCTTTGGGATTGAAAGGACGGGGGCCATTGTGCAGGTTCAGAATTCAGAAAGATAAAAATAATATTAACAGTTAATGACACACCAACAACGTCTTAGGGCATCTCACTTTACCCATTCAGTCATCACAGCGATTCTGTCATTTTCCGTATGCCAGCGTGGAAGACTACGGCTTAAAAGAGTTAGACGATGTAATCAAGGTCGCACATTTAGGAAGGGGTGAGGGCACAATTCAAACCCAGGCCGCCCCACTCCAGAGGCCCTTTCTTTATACCGCACGTTTTAGGACCGAGAGGTCTGAATGCCATTTTATACAGTGTCCTGAGAAGGACTGAGGGTTCAGAAGCACGGGTAAAAGCTAAATGTTTCAGGTTTGAGAAGTGTTGCAACCATCCTTCCAAACTGATGCCCAGGCTCAGGTATCAGCACTTTAAAAATAGCTAAGTGGAAAACAATTTCCCTTCTTGCATTTTCTGTTGGAGGTCTTGGGCTGAAAGATTATGCACTTCTCAGTTCCGCTGCAAGGCATCCTGCTTCTCCCGTCCTCGCCTCCAGGTTCCAGTAACAGAAAGGTCTCCGGGTAGGGACATCTGTAACAGGTGGAGGCGGATCGGAGGCGTCAACTCCAGCGCAGGCCTCCTCCAGCTGGAACTGGATGATATCCAGTGAAATATGGGAGCTCTGTTCCAAGGGATGCCCAAAAAAGGCGCGGGGATAGGAGCGCTGCAACTCCCACCTTCACCGAACACGCTCCTCCAGGGGCGGCCTGACTGTAGCAAAGCTCCAAAATTGGCAACCTGGGCCTCGCAGCCGCCTTTTTTTAGCCTACATTCCCCAAACCAGAGAAGAGGCGGGTGACTAAAAATGTAAATTGGAGCGGGAGCGTCAGCAGGCCGGCCCGTGGGTGTGGGGCGTCTGGCTTGGGGAGACCCCGCGACCTCAGGTGCCCTCGGCGATATCAGCGGTGGACGCAGAGCGCCGCGAGGGCGCTCGGAAAAGCCGCTCCCCGCCGAGCGGCTGCCTCCGCTTCCGCCTCCCGGGCCGCGGCGGCGGCGGCGGCGGCGGCGGGACAATGCGCGCCCTCTTTTCCGCCGTGGGTTAGGGAGGGGCAGCCGGATTAGGGCCCGCGCCTTCCGGCCGCAGGCCCCCATCCTCCACCTCCCCTGCGCGCCGCGCCGGCCGCACACAGGTGGCTTTCCGCTCGGGAGCTGCAGCCCCGGTACTTTTATATAACAACAGAGTTCTGCGCGCCTGGAATGCGTCTACCCGCCGCCGCCGCGGCCCCCGCCCGCCACGCCTCTATCCGGACCCCGCCGCCCGCCCCGCTCCGCCGTACCCCGGCCGAGCGCAGCTCGCTGGCCTAGCGAGCACCTCCCCAATTACCTGCTGGCTCTGCAGCGCGGCAGACACTTTCCCCAGGACTCCCAGCTCTCCTCGGGAGCAGGGGCTCCCGGCAGGCACTTCTCCTCGCCCCACAACCACCCCAGGCCTCTCCGGAGCTCCAAGTCCCGCATCGGCCCTGCACCGGTCCTCGGTGTCGCCGGACGCCCCGCGCCCGCTGAACGAGGAGGCGGAGGCGGCGGGTGCTAACGAGGAGCGCAACGCGTAGGAGCGGGCGGTGCTCCGCGAGGGCCCGGCGACTCGCAGGGGAGGGGGTGCCCGGGCAGGGAAGGGGGTGACCCTGTGCGGGAAGTCGGGGGCGGGAAGGAGTCTCCCTTTTGACATGCCTCGGTCTACAGTAACCAATCGCCGAGCCCTCCAGAGCCCCCGCAGCCTGCAGGCCTTGCGGGAGGACTTCCCCAGGCTTTGCGGATGGTGGGGACAGACGGCCGGGCTCCGCGTGCCCTTGGTGCACCTCGCCCAGGCGGCCCTTCCAGGCGGGCTCCTGTGTCGGAAGCTGAGCTAGGTTGCTCAGAAATGATTAACGAGCGCTACCCGCCCCCACCCCACCCAGGGCGCAGTGGGCGGGGGCGGGGGATTTGGATCCCCGTAACAATGGTTCATAACACCCCACGCCCCCGGAGAGGAATAAAAGCATCGGACTGCCCAACGAATTTGTTCCTGCAGTCTCCACTGTTTAAAAAAATTAATTAATTAAAACGCTCTTTTTAAAGAAAAAGCTTGCTTTCTATTCTCTGGACAACCAAGCATTTGTTTGTTTGCTTGCTTAAAAATGTTTCAACAAAATCCTGGTTTGTTCAAAAGATGTTGGATTAGCATTTAACACCTCATCGGTCACTAAAGCCCGGGCAGTTCACCAGCCCCAACACAGCCTCGGCTAAAAGAACATCAGAGTAAACAGAGCTGGGCTTTTTAAGCTGGCAAACAAATGCCACACACTGCCTAAGGGGGGTGGGGGGTGGGGTTAACGTGAACTCCAGTCCAAATGAGTTTAAAGGGAATAAAAGGGAAAAAGTCAGCACAAGTTTCCCTAAAGCTAGCTTGCGCGCCCAGGCGTCGCGAACAAGGGCTTTTGTGCCTGCTAATTGCACCATTTGTGCGCAAAAGTTCCGAAGCGAAGTGTGAACTCTCAACAGAAGGAAACATGAGACAACTGAAGTGCCCTGGTTTGTGTGCCCTGCTCCTCCTCCACCACCGCCTCCTCTTCTTTCTCCTTCCTCCCGCCGAGCCCGCTGTTGCAGCTTGTTTGCACTGGGGCTTATCCGGAGCGGAAATTCCTTTCCGTTTTTGTGAATGACAAACTCATTAACAATTCATCAACACAACCTGTTCCAGCCGGCCCGTCCCCACGGCAACAGCCCCTTCCGCAGCGCGCTCATTGGCTGGCCTGGAGAATGTATCCATTGAGACGCTCGCTGTTTGTATCCATTGAGGAGCTGCCTCGCTCGGGGGGTGTGCGAGGCTTGAGTCTAAGGGAGAGTGAGCAAATCGAGGCTTGAATAGTCCTAGGAGAAAGACGCCCGGGTGGATTTGAGGTGCAGTCTTGGAGGGAGGGATTAGGAGCCGCTGGGTTTTTTTTTTCTCCCCTCTGAGTAGCACGGAGTCCGAATTAATTGGATTTCATTCACCGGGGAGGAACAAAACTCTCCGGGCAGGTTCATTCAGAGAGATTCATTGACACTAAGAGCGAGCGGCTGCAGCTGGGTGCAGAGGGAACCGCCGGCTTCACTTCTGTCTCGCCTGCCCCAACCGCTAACCGGGTTTGGGAAGGGCGAGGTGGAATTCAACCCCGCGCTGAGAGCGGCGGCTTCGCGCGGCGTGCTCGGCCTATGCCTGCCCCGAGGGGCGTCTGGTAGGTACCCCGCCCTCTTCGGCAGCTCGACCCCCATGATAGATACGCTCAGACCCGTGCCCTTCGCGTCGGAAATGGCGATCAGCAAGACCGTGGCGTGGCTCAACGAGCAGCTGGAGCTGGGCAACGAGCGGCTGCTGCTGATGGACTGCCGGCCCCAGGAGCTGTACGAGTCGTCGCACATCGAGTCAGCCATCAACGTGGCCATCCCGGGGATCATGCTGCGGCGCCTGCAGAAGGGCAACCTGCCGGTACGCGCGCTCTTCACGCGCGGCGAGGACCGGGATCGCTTCACCCGGCGCTGCGGCACCGATACCGTGGTGCTCTACGACGAGAGTAGCAGCGACTGGAACGAGAATACGGGCGGCGAGTCGGTGCTCGGGCTGCTGCTCAAGAAGCTCAAGGACGAGGGCTGCCGGGCGTTCTACCTGGAAGGTACGAGCCGGGGGAGCTCCACGCGGGGGCAGGACGGGGGACACCGGGCTGCGAGCTGCAGGCGGGACGCGCGTGCTGGAAGCGCCCCTGCAGCGCTCGGCTGGCGCTTCTGAACCGCGCTGCTGCGCCAGGGGCAGTCTGCCGGCTCCCGGCTGCGAACCTCTCTAGAGTCCCGCACCCGCCAGCCGGGGCCGCGCGGAATCGACCGGCTTCCGGCCGCAGGCACTAGCCGGTTCTTTCTAACTAGGTCTCCTTCCTACCCGGGATATTCCCCACCATTCCCTGCTTTATATCGTCCGATTTTGAGTTCAGATTTTGCAGGACGGCAGAGATCGTTGGGGTGCAGATTGACCCCTTCTAGCCCTTCAAGATATTCGGAAAAGTTGCCATTTTGTGCATTTCCGGATTCGGAAGAATAAAGGTTCCCAGGGGAGGCGGGCCCGTTCGTTCTGTTCCCAAGGGTGCACACTTCAGTGTCTTTCTCTTGTATCTGGCTCTGTGTGCAGGGCGGCTGGAAGGGTTCTGTGGTGTGTTTCTGCGTGAGGCTGCGGCTCTCAAAGCTGTGAAAACTACTACGGGATCTCGGGTTACATGATTGCTTTTCTCGTCCTGGCAGGTGGTTTCAGTAAGTTCCAAGCCGAGTTCGCTCTGCACTGCGAGACCAATCTAGACGGCTCGTGTAGCAGCAGCTCGCCACCGTTGCCAGTGCTGGGGCTCGGGGGCCTGCGGATCAGCTCCGACTCCTCCTCGGACATTGAGTCTGACCTTGACCGAGACCCCAGTAGTGCAACGGACTCGGATGGCAGCCCGCTGTCCAACAGCCAGCCTTCTTTCCCCGTGGAGATCTTGCCCTTCCTCTATTTGGGTTGTGCCAAGGACTCCACCAACCTGGACGTGTTGGAGGAGTTCGGCATCAAGTACATCTTGAACGTCACCCCCAATTTGCCGAATCTCTTTGAGAACGCGGGAGAGTTCAAATACAAGCAGATTCCCATCTCGGATCACTGGAGCCAAAACCTGTCCCAGTTTTTTCCTGAGGCCATTTCTTTCATAGGTGAGACTAATTAACAGTCTTCGCTCAGACTTTTAAATGCAAAATTCCTAACCTTTCCTAGAGTTCAAGCCGTTCAGCTTTCTTGCTGCTTCTAATTTGTGGGGCTGCCGGTCTCTGATGTTCCAAGGGCGTTCTTAATTCTGGTTTATCTTCTTGCTAAGAAAAAGTGCCTTTTGACAAGGCTGCAGACCTCAGGTGTATTTGAAATGCTGTCTGCTGCTTGGCTCTGAACTCAGTCATTTGAAAGGGAGACCATTCGTAAGTAGACAACAGAATTTTCCCACAATCTTTGGACTAGAGGAGGGCCAGATAATAGTACTCAAGGTAGACAGGAATTCTAGCATGACTTTGTAATTTTAAAAGACCTGGGAGTTGTTTGAGAATACGAAGTTAGGCGTTGGAAAGCCCTGTGAATGCTAGATGTTGTAATCCAGCTGAATGTTACTGTGATACCGGTTCACAGTGAGACAGTGAGGGTAACCTGAGCCCAGCAGGAAGGACTGTGGGCTGAAAGCCTGGAGAAGCGAATCTCCAGGCATTGTAATGCATTTCCTATTACAAAGGAACTCATTTTCAGGCCATGTCGACATCCTGTTCCTCCTAATGGGCTGTCCCCAGTGACTTCCCTCTCTCTTTTAAAATGCCTGAATATCTCCATTGTTAGCTGCACAACAGTTGGAGAATAATTTAATAGACCCTTGCAGTCTGCTTGTCTGTATAAAAGGCATTCACGACCATATTGCAGGGTTTCTGGTATTCACATGCTGGGGCAAAGAATGCACACATTAAGGAGTTTTTTGTTGGCAGGAACTTAATACAAAAGCTCCCTTTTCAGAAAATATCTGAAATATGTAATTGTGCCCAGTGTACATGTTTTATCACAGTGATACATTTTCTGCTGCCTGCAGGGCTCAACTGCTGCACACAATTATTTTTAACCTTTTTTATGATTATCATTATTATTCAGTTTTTAGACTGGTCGTTCACAAAGGGTGGTTTTCAGTCTGCTGACATTTTGCCTTTCTTTTCTGTGTGTTTACAGATGAAGCCCGGGGCAAAAACTGTGGTGTCTTGGTGCATTGCTTGGCTGGCATCAGCCGCTCAGTCACTGTGACTGTGGCTTATCTCATGCAGAAGCTCAACCTGTCAATGAACGATGCTTATGACATTGTGAAGATGAAGAAATCCAACATCTCCCCCAACTTCAACTTCATGGGCCAGCTGCTGGACTTCGAGAGGACGCTGGGACTCAGCAGCCCCTGTGACAACCGGGTCCCAGCACAGCAGCTCTATTTCACCACGCCCTCCAACCAGAATGTCTACCAGGTGGACTCCCTGCAATCCACGTGAAAGGCCCCACACTGGGATGTGTCCGTTCTTCAGCAGTTTCTCTTAGCAGCATCAGCTGGGCTGCTTTCTTTGTATGTGGCCCAGGTGTCAACATGACACCAGCTGTCTGTATTAGACAAGGTTACCACGTGTGGAATTGGTTATTCCAAAGGGAGAGATTTGCTCCATTCTCGTTGGAAGAACAGGACCTGCTGTATTGATACAGGCAGTAGGTTTGCTCCACACCCGAGTGTACAGCCTACCCCTGCAGGGACTGGGATTCGAGAACTTCCAGGTATATAGGGTAGGACCAAATGGTAGGGTAGGAGCATGTGTTCTTTAGGGCCTTGTATGACTGTTTCCTTTTGCATCTGGAACTGACTCTATATTGTCTTCAGTGAAGACTGACTCAATTTTGCATAGAGGAGCCAAAGAGAGGTTTCAGCTCTGTATTTGTAGTATCAGTTTGCAAAAAAAAAAAAGAAAATAAATAAATAATCAATCAAATGAATCTGATACTCCATTTGATTATTGTAAATATTTGATCTTAAATCATTTGACAGTGTTTGTTTGAACTGTGTTTGTTTTTCCTTTGATGGGTTTAAAAGAAATCGTCCAAAGGGAGAAAGAGCAGTATGCCACTTCTTAAAACGATTGAAACTTTTGCTCTTTTCTAATCCAAAGGATATATTTGCAGCATGCTCGACTTTACCAATTCTGAATGACGTTTTCATGGACACTTATGATCACAGAGACCTTGTTATGGTGCAGTCTCCAGTGTCTTTCATATATCTTCCTTGTGACCTTTTTTTTTTCTCTTAATGTAGTTTGACTCTGCCTTACTTTTGTAAATATTTTGGCTTGTATTGTCTCAAAGGGGATATCTTGGAAAGACACCAAAATCATGGGCTCACTTTTTTTTTTAAACTTCAGCTGTGCTAAACAGTATATTACCTCTGTACAAAATTCTTCAGGGAGTGTCACCTCAAATGCAATACTTTGGGTTGGTCTCTTTGCTTTTTAAAAACAATTTGTGCGTAACTGGAAGCGTGTGTGTGAGCGTGGGTACCCATTCAACAGGCGACATGCATATGATTGTGAAGGAGGGAGACAAGTGGCTCCATTATGTTCATGGTGTAAAGTTCTGAGCTGAAATTTATTATAAGAATGTAAAACCTTAAATTATTAATAAATAACTATTTTGGCTATTGAATGTGTATTTTTAAAAAATCTCTCCTTAATTGTACTTACATGTGAAGTGACACATTTTAGGACTTTTTCAGTTGGGGATTGATATTGGCTTGTAAAGTACATGTAGGAATAATGGGGCAAAGTTCTCATCTTTTAAGCTATTTCCAAGAATTTTTCAGGTGCCTCTTTTGCTTCAAATAAAAGTGACAAGGGATTGACTATATCATTCCTATGGATAATACTTTATACGAAGGGAAGAGAGTGATTACATCATTCCAATGGACAATACTTCCTAATAAGTTCTGGCTTACTTAAGAAAATTGTAATGCTCTTGAAGAAAAATGAAGTCTCAGAGCCCAGCTTGCTGAACTATAAGATTTGGTTATTCATGAATAGTCTTAAAGGGGGGGCACCAGGATAACAAGGTGACAGTTGCCATGTTCACCTCTCTTTCCTTCCGTCTCAGGGTCTTCTGCTCAATAATACTTAGACATGCCAGGGAGAAAGTAGAGATGATTCTTTTTCTGGTCCGTAACTGTCTGGCAATTCTACCTGCAAATTCTAGCGTTGGAATAACAAATGAGTCTGGGATGATGTCTCCCCTTTCCCTTCTCGTGTACAGGGCAGGGCATAGCTAAGCTTTCTCCCTGAGTCTAGATGTAGCCACGATTTCACGTTGGCACTTGAAATGAAGCCTTGCCACTCCTAATGTGCTTTGTACTTTGATTTAGAACGTGGGCCAGAAACTCCTGTTGGAACTTTATGTCGAGGTTATTTTGAACAGTTACTTTAAGGTAAAGGCTTAATATCCTGTCGTTTTCCTTGGGATATACCTCTCCTCGTCCTGAGTGTCAAAATACGCAAATCAAAATAAAGCGCAGGTGTATGAAATCAAAAGGATTAGAACATACATTTCCAGCCCTTTTTGAATGGGCAGTGGAGAGAAGGATGGGCTTTTTACCCACACGGTACCTGTGAGATGCCAGTTGAATTATTTGGTAGGAGGCAAGTAACCCTGATTTTATGGCAATCATATCAAGCCGTCCAGTGTGACTTTTAGCACCTAAGCATGTATAAAAGGCAGAAACAGTGCAAAAAAACACCAAGTCAGTCTCTCCCATTTGGGTGCCCCAAGTCAGCCAGAGCTCCGAAAGGAGAAGTGGGTTGCAGTTCAACTTGGCTCGTGTTAATCCAGTTCTGAACGGTTTCCGCTCCTGGCATTCCCTAAACTGCCTCTTCAAAGTAGGGATTTGCAAGCAGCGTTAGCAATTTCCTGTCCAGCTGCAGCTCGAGTAGCTGCGTGCTTCTCCACACACCTCCCCCCCACCACCACTTTTCTCTGATTTCTCTTTCTTTCTTTTTTCTTTAATATAGGTGGTGGATAATTTTAGTGCATTTCCTTTTTGTGGATTATCGTCTCCTTTCCTTCTAGAACCTGCATACACTGAGTTCCTACAGCTCTGCTCAAGCCGACAGCTGGCCTCCCCAGCACTTCCTCTCATTTCACTGTGGGTTTGTTGTTTGTCAGTCCACTTCTGAAATTAATAATGTTTTCTGGCCAAGTGCCACAAGCCATTACCACAAAGGGGAAGTAACACATATGAATAGCAGGAAGCCATGCAGGGTCACAGTGTGAGCTGAACCTGTGGCAGGAGCATAATTGAGCCTGGCCCATTCAGCAAGTGTCTGACAGCGATTTGTGGGGAGAAGGAGCTCCCTGCATTTAAGCAGCTCAAGCTGTGAAAAAAAAAAGTTTCCAATAAATTGGTAGCAAATGGTCTTTGTCATCAGTGTGAATAAAAGAGAGGCAGCAAGAAGAGTTTAGGGCCCCCCTAAAGTTAGCAAGGTTTGGGATTTCTCCCCCCTCTCCTGGCATACTGTTTCATAAGGCTGGTAAACAGGGGCGCCTGCTTCCCTCCATCGCCACAAAGGGACTCCTGTTAAATGGGTGTTTTTACGGTTCACACAGGCCAGAAGATTCAAACAGCTCTTCTCTTCCCTTATTTTTCTTCTCTGGAAGGTGGAAGGTTGTAACTGACAGCCTGGGCCCCTCTCTCACCCCACACCTCCCTTTCTCCTGGCCATCCCTCAGTTCCTTTGGTTCCTTTGTGCTCACAGGAGCCCTTGAAGGCGATCATTTTGCATCTTGGAGTTGGGCTCACTTCCTGAATGAAGCCCTGCACGGTTACTAGGGCAACCTTTGCCAACAGCTGCAGCTCCCTGGCCTCCCTCCTCACCTGCTGTCTCCATTAGCGGTTTGCTCAGGTCTCTGAGCAAGCGGTACCTTTCCTGGCCTTCTGCAGGGGGCTGGTGGGGGGGGGCTTTCCCGGACGTTATCTGCAGGTTTCGTGGGGCTGCAGGAGACTTAGAAGATGTACTGCTTAATGGTCAGAACTGGTCTTAGGTTTAAAATCAGACGGAGAAAGGCTTATCTGGGGATAGAAATACCAGCACAGCCTTTAAAGGAGTGAAAATGGAGACTTGCTTGAACCAACAATTAGAAGACCTGAACTCTGACTCTCCCTAATGAATCAGAAGCCCTGGGCAGGTCACCCAACCTCACCAAGTTTCTTTTTTTCTAGTCTATAAAATGAGAGAGTTTTTAACCTCTCATTCTAGGATTCTTTTATCATTCCAGTGTTCTGGTACACAAACTAGATGGTAAAACGAGGTGCAGATGAGGGGAAACAAATAACATTTACTGAGGGTATTAGATACTGTACTTCGTTTACAATATTATCTCATTTAATCCTCAGAGCAGCTCCGAGATGGGTCCTATTACCATCCTTATTTTTCAGCGAGGAAACTGAGGCAGAGAGAGGCCAATAGAGCCTGAAGTCACCTCGTGGGAATTGGTAGAACTTTGAGGCTTTAGCTCTTCTTGTAAACTGCTTGTCATCAGTATTTGCTCGTCTTTATAAAGTCCTGTGATGCTGGCTAGGAAGTGGTGACCCCGTTTTACAGCCGAGGAAGTGGAGGAAGCAGAGTTAAGTGACCTGCCAAATCAAACCCGAATTCGACAGCCAAATCCAGAGAGAGTCAGAGGACCCCAGCTGATACGTCATCAGGGAGATGTCAGGTCTGCCTAGAAGCTTCCATCCTCCCTCTCCACGGAGAAGTTACTCTATCTTGGACCCATGAGCACATAAATTACAAAACTGATGTCCCTAACGATCTCTAGAGCGGCTAGCAGCTGGCCAGCTGGCCCTGAACCTTGCCCATACTCCCCTTTCAGGATTACACAAGTGAACTGGCCCCAGAGATAGTCACTTCCTCACTGTGATCCTCTTGGAGGAAAGCTGGCCTGGCGAGGGGGGAAGAGAGGAGAGAGAGAGAGAGAGAGAGAGAGAGAGAGGGAGAGAGGGAGAAGGAGGGACAGGAAGAGGGAGGGAGAGGGAGAGAGAGAGAACCGTGGAACGCTGCAGAATAAGAGGGGCATATTAGAAAATAGTGGAGGAGCAGAACACAACAAAGGCAAATCACGTGAAAGCTGGTCGTAAGTAAAGATTCTTGAAAAGTCATCTTGAAAAATCAGTCTTCAGACTTTAAACTGCTTCAAAAGGATTACTTTGGGTGTAAATTTATATGCAGTTCCTCACACTGTTAACAGTCATTTTCCAAAAGATTCTGCAGACTTTCCAATACGCGTACTCCTCTTGTGTTTCTACCACAGTGGGACCTGAATTAGTCTGGTTTTGGTGACGGAATCTTTAAACTTCTTTAAAGTCCAATATTGATTTCCTAAGAGTATTTAAGGGCACAGAACAAAGTTCAAACAATTCACAAATATTTATCCAGGCCTTGATCTGTGTTACACAGATTCAATGAAACAAGGTTAAAATAAAAGGCAGCCAAAGACTTAACAGGCCCTCAAAGGCTGACGAAGGCAAAGTCATGTTTCAAAGTGTCACCTCTTAATCTTTCTGCTGGTGCCTCAAGTCAAAGCGGAAGCCCCAAAGAACTATTAGGCAAGTCCTTGTATGTCCTTACCTGCTGCAACGATCAAAATAACATTTTAGACCCTATATTTAATTTTTTTTAGGGGAAAGGATGATTAGTCCACATGTCTGCAATTTGGCCCACCTACTTCCCTATTTTGTCATGGAAAAATACCTTTAGACACTGTGTGCAGCCTTTAAATGATGAGAAGTTTTGGACCACCATACCTCCAAAAACGAATTCTCAGACACACAAATGAAACAAGAAGAAATATATATTATTTGATAACGACATCCTGAAAAGCACCAAGCTAAAAAAAAATTGCTTCTTCTAAGCTAGAAGTCTTCTTTTACTGCATTTGGAGACAAACTAGGTATTTATTACATTAAGCATTTTTCATCAAGTCTAGTTTAATTCCCATTGCAAATGCTAACAGGAGAAGGAAGAAAGTGGGGAAGGTACAGAAGGGGTTCTTTGGGAGCACATAACTCTAAGGACAATCATGGCAGGAATGTCCCTTTATCTTAAGTTCTGGTTATTATTGCTATATAACAAACTACCCCCAAACTTAGAGGCTCAAACAACAACAATCATTTATTTTGTTCCTACGTCTGCATTTGGGCAGATCTCAGCAGGGAAGGCTGGTCTCTGCTCAATGCTGTCTTAGCTGGGGTAGCTCGACTGCAGGCCAGAAGCTCCATTTCCAAGATGGCTCCCTCACGTGGCTGGCAAGCTGGTGCTGGCTGTCAGCTGGGGGCTCAGCCGACGGCTTGTGTCAGGGACTTTGATTCTTCTTCATGTGGTCTAAATTTCCTCACAGTATGATGTTCCATGGGTGAAACCCCAAGTGAGAGAGTCAGGTAACTGTGTTGAGTTTCAGGACGTAGGCTCTTAAGTCACACAAGGGTCTACCACGGTTCAAGGTGAGGAGATGAAGGAGGGGCAAGATTCTGAGAGCACGTGCGATGGAAAATATGGCTGCAACCATTTTTGGAAAACAGAACCTTTCACTTCTTACATGGAAACTGCTTGAATGTGGGACTCTAAGAAGTAATAACGAGCCCCCAAATTAGTCTCATGGTCCTATCTTGAAAACGTTATAGCTGTCAACAATGCTGCAATTATTCTTTTAATCTAACTCATCTTTCGTCTGTCTCTAATGTTCCCAACATAGTAATACCATTGAAACAATCACAAAGATTGACCCATGAAATAAAATATGAAATAGTTTTACGAAAGAATATTAATGTTTTCATTTGGGCAGAGAAAATGTTATATTTGTGATGGATTCAACCAAGTTATTGAGTATAGTGATAGTTCATTATTTTCATGCAAAATAGTATTCTATTGTATTTCATGGTATTCCATTGTAGTAGACCACCTTACACAGACGGTTGGGTTTTATCCAGATTTAACTATTATGAACAGTATTGCTAAGAAGACTCTTGTGCATGTACCCTGATACCCCTGTGCACCTGATACCCCTGAGGATACACAAGGGAATGGAATAGGTATAGATTGTGTAGATCCCCAACTTATATAATGAAAAATTGTTTTCAAAGTGGTTGTACCAATTTAAACACCACCAATGGTATTTGAGTTTTTATAGTTTCGCATTTTTGTCAACACTTGATATTGTCAGACTTTTTTAGTTTTTGCTTATCTGGAAGGTGTGAAATTGTTATTTATTATGATTTTAATTTTCAGTATTCTGAATCCTCATGAGGTTGAGCCTTTGTTTGGTATTGATTGGCAAAGGATATTTTATTTTGCAAAGTTCCTGTTCAAGCCTCTTGCTGAGTTTTTCATGAGTTACCTCTAGTTTTTGTATTGATATAACAAATACTTTGATATCCTAAATACTAGTCCTTTATTGATTATACACATTGAAAATATCAGTGCAGTGCTTTTCAAACTTTATCCCTCTGGTCCTTCTCAGGGAAGGGTACATTTGGGGGCAGGTTGTATATTATATAACTCTAAAAGGTGTCTATCAGAAAGACAATGACAAAACTGGCAGTGCCAACCTGCATAACCTTACGTGGAGTCTTAGGGAATCAAGGGACTTATGGCTAAAAATGTTTGAAAACCACTGAATCTATTTAACAAACATGGAAACAGAGTCAGAGAGACTGAGATGAAAGAATATCTACTTTTGATTATCTGGACTTAAGTGGGGCTGGTCTAGAAGTGTGTTGGGGTATCCTAAATCTTGCACCAAGTTTTGAAGAGTGGTGTTTTTTTCACAGACATGTAAAAAGGATGCTACAGTTGTAGGTGATGAATTATGCCTAGATTTGGAAGTAGTAAAAGACAAATTCTTTGTAAGGCATGGCAAAAGTATTTTTCAAGATGTAAAACAGATAGCAAAAATCAGGATACCCAGGGATATGGGGGGTGAAATTTAAAGATAATTTGCAGAGAGTAGAAAAAACAGTGGCTTTTGATTTGCCTAGCCTCCCTTCCCAGTTACATCTTGAATTGGAAAAACTCCTGTTCTTTCCTCCTGTGTGTCTGTTTCTTGTGTCTCCTTTACTACTCACACACTTCCCTTCTCACACTCTGATCACCAAATGTGTAGAGGATTTTCCCCACACCAAGCAATTCTCTGTGACACCAGCTGGGTGTCCTATAGTTAAACTCAATTCTAACACTCTCTATTTAAAGATAGTGGCAGATTCCACAGCTTCAGGGCTGAATCCCTCAAGACTGTTCATACCCCACTTCGGATGATAACAGCAAGTAGAAGGTCCCAGATTACCTACAACTTCAGTCCAACATGGCCACAAATCAGAGCATCCCATGACCTTCTTCTCAGGTTCAATTCAACATGTAGTTATGTTTACCAGTTTCTTAAAGGATATGACAAAGTATACGGATGTATGCCTGGTGAAGAGATACATAGGGCGAGGTCTAGGGTCTCCAGTGCAGAAGCTTCTGTCTCTGTGGAGTTGGGGGTGTGTCACTTTTCCAGTAAGTATGTGCTCACCAAACGGGAAGCTCTCGAAACTCCATACTCTTGGAATTTTTATGGAGGCTTCATCGTGTAGGCGTGATCAATCATTAACTCCATTTTCAGTCCTTTTCCCTTCTCAAGATAATGGGAGGCAGGGCTGAAAATTCCAAGCATCTATTCATGGCTTGTTCTTTCCTGTGACCGGCCCTCATCCAAAAGCCCACCCAGAGTCCTCTTATTAGAACAAAAGATAGTCTTATCACCCAGGAAATCACAAGGGTCTCAAGAGCCCTCTGTCAGGAATTGGGGACAGAGACCAATATATATATTTCTTATCGTAAATCACAATATCACACATCTGGTTACAGAATCTTACTGTAATGTATCAGGGAGAATTAGGTTCAGAGGCCTGTATTAGAGAACAAAAGCTAAAAATTATCAAAACTCATGAGGATTTATTCTCATCTGTAAAAGTCAGGAGGTGTAAAATCCTGACCTGGTAGGGCCACTTCACAGGCCCATTTGAGACTCAGGCTTCTTCTAGCTTTGATCCCCACAGTCACAAGAAGGCGGTTCCATGCTGGTCATCACATTCACATTCCAGTCAGTAGGAAGGAGGGTGGAAAAAAGGGAAAAGAGTGCCCCTCTTGCAGAGTCTGTTCCCTCAGAGAAGCTTCCAGGAAAACATGTACCAGACTTGTACTCTATGTACTCAATACCCAGAATTAGCCACATGGCCATAGCTAGAGAGACTGGGGAATATAGACTTTTAGCTGGGCATGTGCTTCCCCTAACATATAATTGAGGTTCTGTTATTTGGGAAAAAGGGGAGACTGAATATTAGTTACCCACTTCATTCCTGGCGAAAGCCCTACCCCAACTCTAGGGGCAGGTACACGACCCAGGGCAGGGCAAGAAGAGTACATCATTTTCCCATCTCAGTGATTGGTTCAGGGATAAGACATGATTCAAGTTTAGCCAATCCTATCACACTCTGGATTTTCCCATGGAAAGGATTTTCTCTTAGAGTTGCTAAGCCTAGACCTACCAAGTTAGAATGACTGGATGTGAGGCCTGGGAATCTGTTTTATAATAAAAGGTCCATAGGTGATTCTTTTGATTGGCCACTTTGGGAATTACCAGATATGCCATATGTATTAAGCCAGTAGTTAATTTAATCTAGAATCTCCACTCTCAGGGTCTTCAAAGAACAGTGTGAATGGGAGCTTGCCAGATGTCTTTCATAACATGGACATCAGAAGATGGGGCGTATAATTTAGCTCTAACTGTACCATAAGCTTTTATGAGCTCCCTACTTTAGACTCTCTTAGAGTTATGATTTTTTTCTAGCTTATTACCTGTCCTATAGAATAGCATTTGAAAATATAAATTGTCCTAGAAATACTTTAATTTCACCAGGACTTCTAGGTCTGCTGTGCTGGGACTGTGTTCACTCTATAACTCTATCAGAACCCTCTGATCTAAAAAAAAAAAAATGAAAAAAAATTTTATAGATTCTGACCCACCAACTCTCATATTTTGTCTTTTCAGGCTGACGTGTTTTAAAGTCTCTCTGATTTCTTTACAAACCCTAATATTGACTAATTTTAAGTGACCTTCTTTGGATACATTCCAGTTTCATTCTGATATTTTTGAGGTTTAATGACTGGAACTCAACCCAGTATTTCTGGAGCAGATGAATTCTGGTGTCTCCGTGTGTATATGTGTGTGCGTGTGTGTGAGCACTCACGAGATGTGCTTTCTATTTTGTTTTTAACATCCTTCCTGATGATGCTTGCTTTTGTGACCGCCACAATACTTTGGACCGCCTTCCTCAGAGAATGGGCTACAATGATGCCATCATCCTTTTCCTGGATCACGTCTGCACTTGGAGGCCTTGGTCTCCGGAGAACAAGGTGGGTTCTCTTTTCCTGCGGGCATTACGTTCAACTGCCTGTACTGAGCGTCAGTGTTCTCTGCCCACTCACACAGCTCTGTGAGATCTTCCCAGTGTTTATTCTTGTCAGGTTGGTATTTCAATTGCCAGAAAATCTTGGCATCGTTTATAAATTTGAGATTTCACGTTATTGATGTCTACATTGCTTTTGGAAAATGATAAATGGTCCACCTACAGATTCATGAAACACACAGTTTTTAATATATCCTCAAACAGAAGAGTGATTATCCCTTTAATGTGCCCCTATAATATCCATCAGCAATCCACGAATAATAATAGAATCTGATTAAAGATAGTGAGACTCCTGTGAAAATATAGCTTTATGATCATTTCAAAAAATTCATGCTCCCCACCCAACCTCAGTTCCAATGAAATTTCTACTCCCAAATCCTTCTCATAAGGACATTTTGGAATTGCCACTGATTTTTATTCGAAGTTTCATATTTTTAAGACTCTCCTAAGTCTTGACAAAAGCAATCAAGGGTTTAAAAGTTTAAAAAGAAAGATGCTGGCTGAGTGGACCATAGAATATCTCAGTTTGGATATGGTTCTGACCTGTGGAATGAAGATTACAAATTCCATCAATGGGTTCAGTCTTCCTGATCTGTCACTTATTATCCACATGATCTTGAACAAGTTACTTAGTCTCTCTGAGCCTTGGCGTTTCCTCATCTGAACAATGGGAATAATAGTAACACTTAGCTGATGGAGTTGTGAGGATTGAATGAGAAATTGATGTAAAACACTTAGTACAAATAAATTATGATTGTGAGGCTCTGGGGAGTAGAATTATGGTATATAATTATTCATTCATTCATTTATTCATTTAATAAAAGACAAACTGATGTGTTCAAGGAATGTTCTGGAGGCTATAAAAAGATAAATTGGATACAAATCTTGACATTTTAGCCTTGAAATGAAACTAATAATGAACATAAATTATTGTGGGGTATAGAGTGACAAATAGCATCAAGTTAAGAACATGGATTCTGGATTTAAACTCCCGCAGGTTCAGAGCTTAGCTTCATAACTAGTTACATGTATAACCTTAGACCAGTTCCTGAACCTCATTAAATTTTTCCTCTTTTCATCTGTGAAAAATGGAGATAATAAGAGTATTTACCTCGTGGTGTTGTTATCAGGATCAAATGAGAAAATGTACGTGAAGTGTTCAGCACTATGGCTGGCACATAGAAACTAAGGTCACCTATTTCCATAAAAGAGATCCAGAAGCAGTACTCTGGCAACTGAGAGGAATAGGGGAATGTGTTTTTCTGTGTGGGGAAGGGAAGGCTTATGGAAGACGTCCTACAATAGGCTGCTGAATCACAAAGCCAATTGATAAATTTACTGGAGAGTACATATTGAGCTATTACCATGAGGCTGGTCCAGCTATCTTTTGAGGTAGGTTTTATAGGGATATGAAATTCCCATCTTCCAGATGAGAAAACAGGTATTCAGAGAGTTTAAATTAAGTCATTTGTTGGTCTTTGTTCACAGCTCTGCTCGACTCCAAAGCCTGGGTTTTTAACATCTGCTTTGTCCTCCTCCACAGTGATGTGGACATTGCCCATCTCACTGGTCTCTCCCTTCCAGCATGAGGATGAGGGCACTGGGAGAGCTGAATCCCTCATTGCAAGACTGCTGACCAGCAAGTGAATCAGAGTCCAGGGAGTTTGTGGCATACTTCATCCAGGTCATATTAGGGTCAAGACAAACATTCCTGCTCTGTGGTAAGACAAATGAAATGAAATGAAATGAAACGAAACGAAACGAAACGAAACCAACCCAAACCCGCACCTTTTTAGTCACTGGAATGTTGAAGTCCATTGGATGGTGCTGAGTAATCCTGACAAATTTCTGTCCTCTGGCTCTCTTTTCCTTGTCTTTTTTCAGGAACTCCAACACCCTCCATACATCAGTCAAGCTATAAGCTATAGCTAATTCAAACACAAATTAGTTATATTACTTACAGATTAGATTCCTTGTTCTACCCTAATCCCTTGATGAGAGACAGGAAAAGGTCTAGTTTCATCTGAAGCATATTGATGGATCATTTTCTGATAGTAAAAACAGAATCTATATTTTTTGAGCCCTTCCTTTGTGCCAGGTTGTGTCCTATATGCAGACTATCTCCTCTAATCTTTGGTACTCTCTTCGTGAGGCAGAGATTACTCTCTCATGGTGGTCAAGTACAAGGGCTCTAGAGCTGGAAGCCTTGGTTCAAATCTTGACTCTATCACTTACTAGCTGTCTGACTTTAAGCAATTTGGTTAATCTCTCTATGCCTCAGTTTTCTAACCTGGAAAATGAAAATACTATAGGGACATAGTGGGAAACAAATTAATTAATACACTTAGTGTTAGGATGGTGTCTTGCTCATTTTAAGTAACAAATACATGTTAGTTCTGTTGGGGAGGAAGAACTTTTCCTCTAACCTCTAAGGTTCTATAATTGGAGGCTGTGGATTAAACTGACAAAAGACAGCTTGGCAAGAGAAAAGACAAACTTTTATTCACCTATGTTTGCAGGAGTTCACAGAAAAATATGACTAAGGAAGTGGTTAGAATTTAGGGCTTATATACCATCTTAATAGTGGAAGTGGAGGGGGAGAAGGGCACTTATGGGAAAACAAATGACTCTTAGGAAAGATAAATGGTCCCTTAGGAGAATAAATGGGAGATACGGTAGTTTTGTGACAATGTCTGTTAGAGTGAATTCTTATCCTACTGAGGACTTCTCCCCAGTGATAGAAGTCAATCTTCCCTGGTTGTGAAACTCCCGGGAAGGGTGTTTATGACAGCTGAATTCTTTTGGAAGGCTCTGCTTTTAGGCAGATAAAGGGTGTCTAGGAAACAAACTCTTCACAGTGGTATATTCTGGACCCCTTCAACTCTTATCATGTCCATTTTGCAGATGGACAAGTGGAGGCTTAGAGGGATTGATTTACCTAGATCACCAAAGCAGTAAAGGGTGGAGCTGGGATTTGAAACTGACGTGACCTAAGAGCCTTTGATTTTTCCACCGTGAGAGATCAGAGATGGAGAAACTTCTTGTGTCAAAATTCTTATGCAATATAAATTCTTTGGAATGAATTTAACTTACCTGGGCCTCAACTTCATCATTTTTGCAAAATGAGGGGTTGAACAATATGACCTTGCAGGGCCTTTCTACCTCAAAATTATTATTGATTTTAGGTGCTTTAGCATAACCCATCATTGAAGAAGAAATTATGGTCATGTTTCTAAGAATGCAGCAGAGGAGACACTTCGATGTGTGTATGCAGGTATGTGTGTTCATGTACACTCCTCCATGTGTGTACACCTGAGTACATGGTCAGTTATGGAACCAAGCAAGACCCTGTGGGTTTCCTGGGCACAGAAGCCTTTCTGTCCCCACTTTCTTGACTCCAGCCTCCATGACCTTCCCTGAGTTCCAAAGGGCAAATTCGAACAGTTGCTAAAACGGGAAGGGAGGGGATGCAAAGACAAGGGAGGGGAAGCCAGGAAATAATAGTGCAGGCTTGGGGCAGGGTCCTGGTTCCACTTCAAGGGATACACATAACCAATTCTTTAAGCTCTTTAAGATGTTAGCATTCTTCATACCAGAGAAAAACCACCTGAGGCTACATTAAAGGAACCAGAGAGCTCATCAAGAAGATTACTTGAGACCAGATTAGAGGAGTGCAGGCCCTGCACAGGCCCTAATCTTATCAGCAACCCCACCCTTGACCTGTTGCTATAAAACTCCTCATCAAATCCTCCCGAGTTGGGACACATAGTTTTTGAGGGCAGGAGCCCACTGTGTCCCCCTTTGCCTGGCAAAGCAATAAAGCTATTCTTTTCTACTTCACCCAAAACTCTGTCTCCTAGATTTGATTCAGCACTGGTACACAGAGGCTGAGCTTTTCAGTTGCTCTCAAAAGAATGATTGTCTTTGGAAGGAAAAGGGAAGATCTTAAGATGGAGATAGTTTAGTTGTTTATTTCTATCACACAAGCTGCTGACCTCGGATTCTGCACGTCCTCAGGGAGTGCCTCTCTAAGGCCTTTTCCAAAAGGTGATTGGCAAGCGAAGTCCTTCTAAAAGAGATAAGTAGCTTCTTAAAGTAAACTCAGGACAAATGGAGTACAAATTCTGTTTACTAAGTATTTCCTGGTTTATGGACGCTAACGTGCAGCCTTGCATGGCATGGTCTTTGAGGAATGGAAGAAAGGAGAGGGAGAGGTTGAATTCTGTTCCTGTATCATTTGGGAAAGGTATTTGGAAGCTGCCCCAGATGGAAGATTACATCATTTCAGAGTAGTAACTCAAATCTATAGAAATAGATGCTACCATGTAGGAGATGTGTTTATGTTAGAGACCACTGAGACATGGGAGAAGCTTTTGTTTGCAGTTAAAAAAAATGTGTTTTTGGCCGCACCTCGATGCATGCAGGATCCTAGTTCCCGGACCAGGGAACGAACCTACGCCCCCTCCAGGGGAAGCACAGGGTCTTAAACACTGGACCGTCACGGAAGTCCCTTGTATGAGAGGCTTTTGAAAGCTTATGATAAAATTTGTTAAATTCTTTGCAATTTATTAAATCTGTAGAATTCCTTGCACTACACAATTTTTTCTGAGCAGTTTACTTCCTTTTTGCTAAATACACTTTGCATTTTGTGTGGTTGTATTTCAGAATCGCAAGGTTTTGCTGCTGCTGGTTATTCTAACCAAAGGCTTTTTCTTCCCCACTCCGAGGACAAACAGGAAGGCTGGATGCTTGAGCCAGTTGAGTCAAACAGTTTCCAATTCTTTTTTTTTTCCTCTTACTCTCTATTTTTTAAAAAAATCTCTTCTTTCTGGGACTTCCCTGGTGGCGCAGTGGTTAAGAATCTGCCCAATGCAGGGGACATGGGTTCAAGCCCTGGTCTGGGAAGATCCCACAGGCCGCGGAGCAATTAAGCCCATGCACCACAACTCCTGAGCCTGCGCTCTAGAGCCCGTGAGCCACAACTACTGAGCTCATGTGCTGCAACTACTGAAGCCTGTGCGCCTAGAGAAGCCCCCACTGGCTGCAACCAGAGAAAGCCCGCGTGTAGCAACGAAGACCCAACACAGCCAAAAATAAATAAATTTATTAAGAAAAAAATATCTCTTCTTTCTTAATATTTCCTTTTCTGATGTTGGGACTTAGTGACGTTAATTTAGCAGCATGATTCTTATATTGAGTCTGACTTTTCAAGATGATTTGTTCAGCCTCAGGATAGGGCCAATTTAAAGTCTGATTGTCTGATACAGTGAGGCTTATAATTGTACTAAGAAACAGGCTAATACAGGAAGAGAAGTCGAAGGATTACTAGTTGAGACCCAAAGTTGTAAGATAGTGAAAGAAAAGAATTTTGGCTTTTTTATCCCACGTGAGATGAAAAAAACCCCAAACCAAACCAACCAAGCAAAACATGAAAAAAACCCCAAACCAAACCAACCAAGCAAAACATAAGAACTGGCTTCTAAAGACAAGGGTGACTTTAGGAAAGAAAAGGAGAAAATCCATTGATTTAAGCACCTGTCAAGAACTTTGTTCCTCTTACCAAAATAAATCACAGGTGTACCTAAAATAAAATAATAAAATCCTGAAAAATGCTATCATCAGTTCAGATTAAGGAATAGGTTTCAAAACATAAAAAAAAAAATCTCTTTCCTAAAACCACACTTCTCCGCTACAAGTTGATTTACTCACACAATTTTTTATTTAGTTATTTATTTTTGCTGCTCCTTATTTTAAATTTATTATGAAATATGTAACTGGGAAAAAGAGAAGAAAAAATTCTTCCCTAGTTTTCTTACATGTATTCCTTTTTTATTTTTAACATCTTTATTGGAGTATAATTGCTTTACAATGGTGTGTTAGTTTCTGCTTTATAACAAAGTGAATCAGCTATACATATACATATATCCCCATCTCTCCTCCCTCTTGTGTCTCCCTCCCTCCCACCCTCCCTATCCCACCCCTCTAGGTGGTCACAAAGTACTGAGCTGATCTCCCTGTGCTATGAGGCTGCTTCCCACTAGCTAGCTATTTTACATTTGGTAGTGTATATATATGTACTCACTCTTTAAGTGAAGTCAAAAAAGTGGCCTAACTCTAGTTTCTCTTGTAAGATGGGACTTGAGGCTGTCTGTGCTTCTTCCTCTGTCTTTCTGTGACCTTCTGATGACCTAGGAGTTCCACCTACTTTGCTTAAGTCCTCTCTATGCCTCAAATCTGCACATCAGTGGGATGTAGTTTTCCTTTTGTTTTAATGGCTCCTCAGAACCTTACTCATTTGGCAATCCTTCCCACTTCCTTTCTTGTTTCTCCAGCCTTTAAGGGCAGTAACCCTCCTCCCCTCCCCAGCAGGCAGGCTCTCAGGGATTGATGGTGATTCACTGATTTACAGTTTTCCTTGTTTTGTTTGGCTGGTTTGGTTGCTTTGTTTTGTTTTCTTCTCAAGTGGTGTTAAAAGCCAAACTGTGTTTTTCTTACACTTTGGATCTCGGCTAGTAATCCTTTCACTTCTCTTCCTATATTAGCCTTTGTTTTTTAGTATAACCATAGGGAAAAATTATAAACCAGTCAAAAGCTTGACAAAACATACTTTGGGTGTTAAAAGTCTGCATAAGGGATTTTTGTATTTTTACATAAACAGGATTATAGTCACATATTTTTTCCACAACCAGTTTTTCCAACTTCAACAGTTTATAAAGAACTTCTTTCATTTTCCCTAAGTATAGCTTTATTTCATCTTTAAAAAAAAAAGATGTTTTTTATTATATTGTATTCAATGGTATGAATGTAGAATAATTTATATGATTGACATGTTATTGAGGAACATGAGCTTGTTTACAATTTCTCACTATGATCAGCAATACTATAATGAAAATCGTTGGTTTATGCTGGCTTAATTATTTCCTTTGGATAAATTCCTGGAAGTGGAATGACTGGGTAATGACCTCACACATTTTATATCTGATTCATATTGCCTGCTTGCCCTCTTTCAGACATGCACCCTTATCTCATTGGGCATTGTTACTCTTTTTATTCTGTCTCAGTCAGTAGGGTAGCACCCATTTTAGAAGCTGGGCTTCTCTCCACCACAATTAGAGGATCACGCAATGCCAGATTAAACGTGTTGATGGCAAAAATATTGAAGATACGAAAAGTAGGGAGAAGAGGAGGGTGTGATGAATTTTCTACCTCCAACTCTGGCTTCTCCTTGATCTCATGAGATGGAAGTAGAAGAAACAATGCAAAGGAGAAAAATCAAATTTT
Source organism: Lagenorhynchus albirostris (assembly GCF_949774975.1). Lineage (NCBI taxonomy): Eukaryota > Metazoa > Chordata > Mammalia > Artiodactyla > Delphinidae > Lagenorhynchus > Lagenorhynchus albirostris. The sequence goes on from NC_083105.1 coordinate 30,996,688, forward strand.
GTTAGAGATATGTGGGATGTGTAAATCTGGTCTAGGGTATTTTAACCTGTTCTATTCAACCCATTTCTCTTAAGAAAACGAGAGCCCCCAGTTTTGTGCCCTAAATGTGGAAGAAACATTGCAGAAGACAGTATCCCAGTACAGGAATGCACAGGGTAGGGTGGAGATGGGGTGGGTAATTTATTGAGGGCCAGCCCTCTATATTCCAGGTGCGTTACAGATATTGTCTCATTCAATCCCGCACAACAACCCTGTGAGTTGGGTGGTGGTGTTATCACCATTATACCGTATTTACAGAGGAGGGACCATAAGCTCTCAGAGGGCAAGCCCACGCTATCAGAAGTGTAGAATCTGGATGAGGTGGTGGTGTTGGTGTTGATGGGGTATCTGCATGAAGGGGCAGCTTTCTCATCTGACACACATGCCTCAAGGAATGGGGGCGTGGGTGTTGGGCAGGGAGGAGCAGGGAGGAGGAGGGTGGGACAAATGGCTGTCCCTGGGGGACAAATGCCTTTGTGAGCCTTGGGGGATACGCTAGCTGTATCTCTATGTTCGTAGATCAAGACTCAGAATTGTCCTAAAATGCCCTTTGCTTTTGGTGACAGTAGGGCCTATGTTTGTTTCCAGAAATTTCAGTAGCCATCACAATGAGGCTATGTTCATATGTAATCGGGTTTGACAGGAATTAATTTTTAATAAGAGGTTCCATTCAGACAAACAACTGCCCTTCAGGGCCGTGTCAGGGTCAGTTGATCAGGGCTGGGTACTGGCACAGTGTGCTCTTGGCTGTGGCCTGAGGAGTGTGTGTGTGTGTGTGTGTGTGTGTGTGTGTGTGTGTGTAGAGAGGGAGTGGATGTTGGGATGATGCGGGTACTAACTGGTCTTAGATCTTTTTTTTTTTTTTTTTAACTAAAGCATAATTTAATTGCATGTTATTGAAAAGATGTGTATTATAACTTTTTTTTTTTTTACATCTTTATTGGGGTATAATTGCTTTACAATGGTGTGTTAGTTTCTGCTTTATAACAAAGTGAATCAGTCATACATAAACATATGTTCCCATATGTCTTCCCTGTTGCGTCTCCCTCCCTCCCTGGTCTTAGATCTTAAATCAGGGCCAGGCATTGGTCTTACCAGAAGGTGGAGGAGGCAGCTGGCCATTTAGAATTTCCAAGAAGAATAAGTATGGTGCCCCGCAGGAAACCCCTTCTTGTTCTTCATACTAAGGGCTCTTTCAACAAATTTAAGGTCTGACAGAGGCTTAGGGTATGCCATTCACTGTGGTCTTGCTCAGTGCCACTTACTCTGTGTTGTTATTTAATCTTAACAACAACCCTACCTGGTACAATGTGATCAGTCCCATTTTAGAGATGAGGAAAACTAAGTCTCAGAGAGGTTAAATAATTAAGACTACAGTCAACTAGAAAGTTGGGAGGTGGGCTTTCCTGGTGGTGCAGTGGTTAAGAATCCACCTGCCAATGCAGGGCACACGGGTTTGAGCCCTGGTCCGGGAAGATCCCACATGCCTGGAACAACTAAGCCCGGGCACCACAACTACTGAGCCTGCGCTCTAGAGCCCATGAGCCACAACTACTGAGCCCGTGTGCCTAGAGCCCGTGCTCCACAACAAGAGAAGCCACTGCAATAAGAAGCCCGCACACCACCACCAAGAGTAGCCCCAGCTCGCCGTAGCCAGAGAAAGCCTGCGCGCAGCAACGAAGACCCAAGGCAGCCAAAATAATAATAATAGTAATTAATTTAATAAGGAAAAGAAAAAGAAAGTTGGGAGGTGGACTCTATAATCTCTCTGCTAAATCATTTTGTGTCCTCCTTGTGAAGACAAATCTCTATCCTCACCATTTCTCTGAGGACCAGTTACTGGAGTATTGGAAGCACTACTGTTCAAACTCTTATCGTATTTACTCTTTATTTAATCTTTCTCATTGAAGTTACATTTACCAACCATGTTTATTTATGATCTGCTACCAATTTTTCCCCATGTCAAACTCTGCCTCACTCACATCCCTTTGCCTATTACTAACACTAATAAGGTGATGTTCATACCAATTGTTGAAGATGTGGGGCTTCTGTGTCTTCTCTCTGAGAGGCTGCTTCCATTTTACTGAGGAAATGTACACTTTTAGGGTTTTTTTTTTTTTTTTGGTCCTGTGAAAAGGCAGAATCTAGAGGCTCTTCCTTCTCAATGTGGGCGGCCCTGCCATTTCCAGCACTGCAGACCTATCCTCCAGCCGCCCCCAAAAGCTTTATCAGGAGATGTGGTTACTTCTCTATGAAATTACACAGGTTGGTTTAAAAATAGGCTGCAGGGCTTCCCCCGTCTGGGAATGCTGTCAGGCTGCCCACTTTTGACAGTCACTTCTACCTCCCTTCTTTGGTACAAGTTGCAGCATTTTAATTTGTATTTAAAAAAATGTTCTGCTTAAGTTATCTGGAGCCCCCAAATTACCAAAAAGGTTCATTTGAAACATCTAAGGGCGCCTTAAAAAATGCTTCAGTTTCCTGATTAAGAATCATGCACAATTTGATCTTCTACACCTTACCATCTTTGCAGGGGCATTGTTAGCATGAAAATGAATTTTAAAAATACATTCTAGCGGAGGCGAGCGTCCTGACATGAAGAGTTCTGCTCTGTGTGGATGGAGATTCAGTTGGGAGCACAAAGTAACTTTGTGCTGGGAATAGATCAGCTTGCATCGTGAGTGCAGCAAAGGGCAATAAAAAGTTAAACAAATAACGATAAGAAAAAATAAAAACAAAGCAAATAAAAATAAGGTCTGGAAGTAAAAACAAATTAATTAAAAAAAAAAACAACTCATCCCACATAGAAATGCTGGGAAAGAGAACAGGCTTACAACTTGGGTAAATATTCTCTAGTCAAATCTTTTCCAAAATGATAGGATTGGTTGAAACATCTTGTCCTTTGTGTGCGGGAATGTAAAAATCTCCATTTTTTTCTGTAACCTTTTGCCTCTCCGTTCCTCTCTTCTTATCTGTACTGTCTGTTCCTCCCTTATATGGCTGTTCTCGGAAGTCCAGGAATTTGAGTGTTATGTGAAAGGCTAATTCTAATTGGGCTCAGTGACATTCCTGTCAGATGGGAGATGTATGGGGGTCGTCCTGTGAAAGATCAACACGGCCGGCCGCGGCATCTGCTGTTCTGCATTGCCTCTTTCATTCCAGTCTCTCTAAATACCGGGCTTAGCTAAATGGCCCAACAGCCCGTTATCCCCTCCTCCATACCCCTCCTCTCAGCCCACTGTTTCCTTAATTAGCAGGGCAAGTGTGATTCCCTAGCATTTCTTTAACACTGCAACTTTGCAAAATGATGTTTATTATCTCATTGATTACATGCAAAAACCTGTGAGATAAAGAGGGCAGGAATTCTTACATCATGTTTGTTTCCTAGCTAAGAGACTTGAGGCTTTGTAGGTTCTGGTTACAGCGTATGATTGCACAGCTCATTAACGGCAGAGTCCATTTCCCCTCTTCCAGCCCCAGGCTCCTTGGCGCCTTCGTTGGGCGGTTTTCCCTAAACAGAATACTTCCTGACTTTGGACATCAGGCACGATTTGTGGGTCCAAGTTAGAGATTATTTTGTAATATGAAAACCCATCCAGCTTTATGCCTCATATTAAAGAAGCTTTTCTTATCTCAATCTAAATGACTTCATACTTTAGGAAGTGTATTAGCTTCATTCATTCAACAAATATTGACACTGTCTTAGTTTGAGTACATAGCAGTGAAAAACAATCAAACAAATTCTCTACCCTCGTGGTGCTTACATTTCAGTGGAGGAGACCAAGCATTTAAATAAAGAAATAAATACGTATATGATAGGCCTGGTGGTAAGAAGTGTCAATGAAGTATTGTGCATTTATATGAGATGGTAAGGCATGGTTTCTCTGGTACAGTGACATTTGATGAGGTACATGAAGATTTGAGGAATAGGGAGCTCCAGATATCTGGGTGGGGAGGAAGCATTCTAGGGAGGGTGATGGCATGTGCAAAGGCCCTGGGGTGGGAGAATGCAAATAGGATAGCTGATGGGAGCTGAGAGGGGAGGTGAGTGGTAGGAAATGAGGCCAGGGAGATGGGCAGGGGAAGTAGCAATTGGGATAGAGCCATAGTAAGAATTTTGGCTTTAACTCTAAATGAGATGGGACACCACTGGAGGTGTTTGAGGATGGAATTCTGATGTCAAAAAGGGCATTTCGACAAATGTCTGCATCCTGCTGGGCTATGGCCCAACTCTGACCTCTTGCAGCCCAGCTTCTGCTCCACTCATTTTCTTTTTGTTATTCATCAGAGATGACTACACAACTTGCAATGGCCTGGTCCAAAAAGAAAACATGAGGATGTCTGTTCAAATAGTAGGAAAAAAGATACAGTTAAAGGTACTTAAATATACAGCTTTTCTCTTTCTTCTGCAGCCTCTCTCTCAAATTGTCATAGTGGTTTAAATTTGCCATTTAATGTAATTCTAAGTAAAGAGACATTAGCATTTAAAATTATTAGCATTAATTTTACTGTTCATCTTTATATTGCACAATGCCAGTATAAATGCCAGTTTTAAATGCAAACGTAAGAGCATTTTTTTGTATGTGCAATTACTGAAATTATACATTTCATGTTTTGTAGTCGATACGTGCATGTGTATTTTATTTCTGCCAGAACAGAGGAAAGGCTGCACAAGACTAACTCAGTGGTTTTTACTTCTTGATACGCGACATCTACCAACACTCTACCTTTTGCTTACTGATAGGTAAAAAAAGGACTAAAAAGGCAAAGGAACTAATGGTTGCCTTTTTTCCCCCCTTTTGCTATGTCATCGTTTTCAGGGTAAATGGTTGGCTAACACAGCGAAGTACTAGGGATAACCAAAGATATGACAGGTTTCCTTGGTTGTTTGGGTTTTTTAGAACGCCTTGGCCTTCTTTCTGCATCTGGAGTAAATTCTGGACAGATTGGAAGCCTGGCCCCTTCGGGTGGTAGCACCCTCACTTATGCAGTCCTAGATGTAACACGCTTACCTTGTACTTGCTTTCAGTCTCTCTGAACTCCCAAACGTGGCAGGGGCCCATGAATTCTGTGCTCATGGGGCATCGCAAACGCTCGTGTGGGAATGGGGTGGCAGGGAATGATGGACAGGCCTAGTGTGTGTCCTTCCTCACCCCAAGGTCCTACTGGACCTCATTTAAAGAGTTCAAAGACAACATTATTAAGAATTTTAGGGGGCTTCCCTGGTGGCGCAGTGGTTGAGAATCCGCCTGCCGATGCAGGGGACACGGGTTCGTGCCCTGGACCAGGAAGATCCCACGTGCTGCGGAGCAGCTGGGCCCGTGAGCCATGCCCGCTGGGCCTGAGCGTCCAGAGCCTGTGCTCCTTAACGGAAGAGGCCACAGCAGTGTGAGGCCCGTGTACCACAAAAAAAAAAAAAAAAAAAAAGAATTTTAGGATGGTGACATCAGAACATTAAACCAAGAACATGGCCCATGAAGCCCGGCTGCATGTTCATGAAGCTGGCCCTGGTTTTCACCCCAATCTTTCTAGAACTAGCCTGGTCTTAGTGTAGGAGCTATTATAGGGCTGCCCGAGTACCTTCCCCATGCCTTGGTGACCATTGACACTGCCCGTGAGGAGGGCTCTTAACCGATCCTGGTTGTGAAGATGGTGCTTCTTTGGAATGGAGAGAGTTATGCAGGAAAGCACAAAGACATTTGAGAAAAATGAACAAAGGAGAGGCAAGTTAACATGAGTAAAAGAGAGAAAGCAGGTGGGGATGAGGAAGAAAAAATGACTGGTGGCAAGGGCAGCTTCCAGGGAGGCTCTCTGACAGTTTTTTTTTTTTTTTTTTTTTTGCGTTACGCGGGCCTCTCACTGTTGTGGCCTCTCCCGTTGCGGAGCACGGGCTCCGGACGCGCAGGCTCAGCGGCCATGGCTCACGGGCCCAGCCGCTCCGCGGCATGTGGGATCTTCCCGGACAGGGGCACGAACCCGTGTCCCCTGCATCGGCAGGCGGACTCTCAACCACTGCGCCAGCAGGGACGCCCTCTGACAGTCTCTTGTGTGGAAGAGTGAGGGACACTGGGTGCAGAGAAGGGGGTGCCAGCATGGTAACTTTGGTACTTTTGGTTGAATTGACTCCACTCTTAGGGCTATTGGTAAGGATAACGTCAAAGAAAGGGGAATACAAATAAAATTAGGAAATAATCAGGGCCCAGGAATAAAGAGGCAAAGTTGGATATGAGTAATTATTAATTTAAAAAAGGAACTAGGCCTTAGTCTCCTGGTTTTTTATAGGAAGTGAGGGAGATGCAATGAGTTTAAGATAGTCATTGTGTGTATATGAGCTATATATATTTATATCTTTTCATTGTAGGTATATCTTTTACACATATATACATATTTTTTCTCCCTTCTCCCTTGGGGGAAGGATGAATGAGTAGAATTACCCTGGGGCAGGATAAAATGTCAAGAAAAGACAAGTTTTCTGAATTTGGAGAAAATGAGCAACATGGGCTTCGGTTTCAGACTTAGAGAATAATGTCAGGAATGAGACATTAGGAAGAAGCTGGCTGCCTGACATTTGTTTGTGATTTATGGAGAAAGTTGTGGGAGCCGAGGTGTCACCTAAAAGAAGCTGAAGCTCAGAAAACTAGAGAGGCCATCTGCCTGTGGGAGAAGGTGTGAGGCAGAATTTCCCTGGGGTGAAGGTCTGAGAAGATCCTGAGGAGAAGGATGTGGTCTAGTCGGTGTTACCCTTAGACCCAGGCAAGAGGTGCCCGTGTCCTGAGCCCCCAGCTCTGAGGGGTCCTGTCTTGGATATACTGGACAAGGGGCGAGACCTGTCTAAAGTCCACGCTCTGTTTCAAGACCACGTCTGAGTGCCTAGGCTCTGGGAACTCCCCACGCCCGAGTTCAGTGCCCTTGTGGCTGGGCTTATCCTCCTGACTGCAGACTGTTGTGCATTTATAGGCGTGTGGGGTTACCAAGGGCCAGCTGTCAGGCAGGGTTTGAACTGCTTGGATCTGGGGGCTGGGTTATCCCCAACCTGCCTTGAGGCTGCTTGCGGTGCTGGATGCAACCGGGCGCTGGGGGGGTGGGAGTGGGCAGGGCTCAGGGGAGGGCTCTCTCCCTGTTTCTCTGTTTCAGTGTGGAACTCTGAGGACTCCAAGAATCCTGAGTTTAAACCTGGCCTTCCTTGTTATTAAGAAGGTAGAATTGTCAAAGCAGGAGGATAGACTATATTTTATTTACCCATTTATTCTCTTCTTTTATAACTTTTAACTATTTATTCATTTGGTGGGCATTGGTTTGTTCTCCAGCACTGGTCCTGCCACCCTAGGAATAATTTCTGGGGGTTTAGTGGCTTAGACGAAGGTGAAGGGTGATGAAGTTCCGCCTTCTCCCTCCCCCACCAACATTGTTATTGTTGTTTTGTTATTATCCTTAGTAGGTTAAGATGGAGACCCTTAAAGACTGAATAGCAGATTCTTCCTGCCTAATTATACTCTGAATTACTTCTCATTTTGTGAATGGATAGAGTTGTTTTAAGGTGAAGAATTAAAAACATTTTGATGTTTTAGGCATCATTTGTTCCTTTGATACCTTGAACATGAAGGGAAAAAATGGAGAGACCAGAATTACTGGTTAAACTGAGTATCCTGTTTCAAGCAGATGACTGCAAGACATTCTTTCCCCCGGGAACCGGGGCTATGAGTTCCTCCACGAATCAGGGAGGAAGCCAGAGTTAGTCTGTACAGTCTGCTTTTTTCCTCTCCTTTAAACTCAGATCCCAAATCTCTTGCTCTTTCTCAGACTTGAAATTAAGAGTTTAGAAAAAGGGAAGTAAAACAGCTTGGGCAAGGAGAGCAGTAGATCCAGAATGTTCTGTTGATTTCAAATGTTCAACTTCTGCTTTGGCCCTAGGACATGGAAGCAGAGCTGAGGCGGTTGTGATGGGGGGCAAATGTAAGATTCCTTCATGGAACATGTGATGTGGCCAGTATTTTTATGAGAGTATGGGCAAGATTAGCAGACATGGTTTAGGTTCTTGTCAACAGCATGAAGACACATTTCCTGAGCACTTCTTAATGAGCCAGACATATGCTGAACATATGATAAGCATTATCTCATAATTCACAGATTCTAATACAATTATCAGTTCTCATTTTACAGACGCCGAAACGGAGAATTTAAGTTACCTGCCCAAGATTCTAGAGCTAGTCAGTTACTGAGCTAGACCTGAAACTGGTTCTTTTTGATAACAAAGTTCATGCTTTTGACTATGATGCTACACTGCCCAGACAGTGAATACTTGTGAAAGCACAGATCCAGAGAGGTCAATTGACTTATTTGGGATCAATCAGCCCGTTGGTCCAAAACCAAAATTCAGGTGTCCTAAACTCTACACCGGCCATTATTCTGCTACATTCTGGTGAAGGACACATTTGAAAATACAGTTGGAGTAATGGTGGGTGAGGAAAGTGGACATGTTTCCTTTTAAAATTCGAACTTGGAGCAGAGTTGCCAGCCTCTCTTATTTTCCTGCTGTTTCTTTGCCTTGCAATCTGTGCTGAATTCTGAGAGCTTTCATAAGGGTATGTGTTGCTGATGGGTGGGTCTTAGTGTATGTCATGTTAAGGATGGAGGTACGTGGTGGTTTCTCCTGCAATGTTTCTAGATCAAATGTGCATTTTGTTTTAGTGGTTGTCCCATCAAACCCTCTTTCCTTCTCTTCCTTGGTGAGTAGGGTGTAGAAGGCAGGAAATGCATGCCCCAATTTTCAAGCATCTGATTTATACTTGACTTTCATGTGTGAACAACTGTTTGTTCTCCATCTCGCCTAATAAAATTGTGGGGAAAAGTCACATGATGTCTCTAATTTACTTTTAAATACTTCTGCATTAAAAAATAAATAAATAAATTGAGTTTTAAAAAGGAAACAAGAAATTTTGGAACTTTAACCTACTGTGTGGATTCAGGAGTTGTTTCAGTTAGCTTTTGCAGTAGAACCAATGTTCCCAAAATGCATTTATTTGCTCACAATTGTTTGGGTAGTGGTCTGTGCAAGGCTCAGTAGCGACTGCGCATCTATCTCAGCTTTCACTGTGACCATAGTGGGGACAAAATAGATGGTTTGAGTAGATGTCCATGACAGTTCCTTTCATCACTACACAAAGGCCCCTTGACGACGTGACTTTGCCACTCCTCTCATCAAATAGGGAAGTTTATTTCTCTACCCCTTGAATCTGAATTTAACAATGTGACTTATTTTGCTGGAGGGGATATTGGCAAATGTGACGCAGCAGATATTTGAAAAGGACTTGCATTTGGGGGCCTGCTCTCTTGCTGCTGGGAATCTGAAGACCACCTTCGGAAGAAGCCTAAACGAACTTCCTGCAGAAGGAGAAACCACGTTGAGAAACTGGCCATCCATCTCCGCTGTCTGGACTGAGACCTCAGACATGTGAGGCCGTCTTAGACCTTTCAGTCCCTGTTAAGTTGACCCAGACCAGAAGAACTGGGAGAAATAAATCATTGGTCCTATAATCCAGTTACTATTCACTTTTTGGTTGGTTGGTTTAAAATATCACATTTACTGCCCAGATCAAAATCTTACAGACTACAGTGATTTTTTAAAAAAATCTATTTTTGCATGCTTAAAGAGCCTGAATAAGTACCTAGCAATCTAAGAGAGTTTTAATAAATTTTGTTCTACAAAATGGTGTTACTGATATCGTTGCCTGACTTAGAGCTGGTGGAATTTGTTGTAAGACAAGAAGTCCTTGTTGGCAAAGTAATTTAATCAATGCAAGGGACGTCGAGAATGGTACGCAGTCGCCGTGGGTTTACAGAGCTGCTCTAAGCAAGCGATATCACCTCCCTCTCACAGCAAAGGGGAGCAATGGCTAAAAAAGCCTTCCAAGAATACCTTCAAATTGCACCTGCAACGTATTTCTAAATGAATAAAGGTCAAGTCTGTAAACTAGATTAATGGTGCTCATGAGTGAAAGAATTAAAAAGTAAAGATGCAATCTGGTGAATCTTTTTACTTCTTCCTCTCAGGATATAATTTTTCTTCATGAGGAACCAGGAAAATCCCTTCCTACTCTTTGACTTCCCGGGTCAGCGGATGTTCGACAGCATTAGATCTAATTCCATCAATGTCTTGAGACAAACATTCCATTTTACTTTCAACAGATGTTGATGCATAAAAATCCACTAAGAAATACCCTCTGCTATTATGCCGCTGACTATGGATGGAGATCAAACAAGGAAGTGCTTGTTTCCCCAGGTTTCCCAAGTTCCTCACTGTTGCTCTCATGCTGATTGAGACAGAGCAGTCTCTGGTGGCTGCGTGGCTTTCAGGGTTAAGGCCAGCACTAAGCAGGGGCATTGCCCCTGCACACCACGCATGGCTTGGGACTGAGGCAGCTCCTGGGACACTGGAGGGCTGGGCTTGTGGGACAAGGTCCATAAGGACTGGAGGGACTGCAGGGACAGTACTGGAACTGGTGGGTCAGAAGGCTCCTGGGTCATGAAAAGCTTAAGCCATTTAGTTTTGGAGTGGTTTGTTTGGCAATGAAAACTAACCGAGGTATAAATAGAACAGCCTTAGAAGACCGTTTGGAACAGAATACCCTTAAGAAAATATCTCTAATTATGAAAACAATGCCAATGCCCACAGAATGAGAACAGCATAAAAATTACTATTACTATTTTTACTGAGGTATAATTGACATATATTTCATTAGTTTTAGGTGTATAGCATAGCGATTTGATATATGTACATAATGTGAGATAATTACCAGAACACGTGTAGTTAACATTCACCACCACACATAGTTACATGTTTTTTTTTTCTTATAATGAGAATTATTAAGCTTTACTCTCTTAGAAACTTTCAAATATACTATAAGTGTTGTTAACTATAGTCACCATGCTGTACCTTACATCCCCAGGACTTGTTTAACTTATAACTAAAACCTTGTACTTTTTGACCACCTTCACCCATTTCACCTACCCCCAACTCCCACCTCTGGTAACCCCCAGAGGTTACTAAAAATTACCATTATTAAAACTAACAATGATGATGATGATCCTGACAACTGAAGTGTCCCTTACTTCCTATGGTGAAGGTCAAAGGTCTTCCATAGAATGATCTCATTTAAATGTGTACACCTGTTAAAAAATGTTTGCCCTACACTTCCATTTGTAATACTGACATATATTCTATGCTTTTAAGAGATATTTTTGAAGGGATGGTGTTAATCGAAATATAATAAAGTACAGCATCTGTAGGAATTGGAGATATGAAGGATTGACTGAGTTTTCACAATTTAGTCAGATTGCTTTCCTCTGGACAGCTCAACTATTTGAAGGGAAAAAGGATTTTTATTGTAGGTAGGGACAAAGGAAGTGAGCACTCTGGAAGATCAGAATGGAGTGAGCACAGCTGAGGGGTGTGGATAAGCACAAAGGGGACAAGTTCCTGGGGAGAAGACATACAGGAGCTGTGTCAACAGCATATGGAGAGGGGTGATGAGTCTTGGGCTGGTCTTGACCTCAGGAATTAAGGAGAAAATTTCCTTTTCCTCTTCCTTCCTGTTCAGCAAAGTTCATCAAGTTGGAGTTCTTAACATAGTTTAGATACATTTTTACATACAATAGCATTTTCCCCAGTGTGTTCTTTGTTTCATTAGTTCCTCAAGATGTTCCGCATGAAAGAGATAAGGCGTTAAATAAGTCTGACAAATATATTAAATCCTACTTTTTGCCAATGTATGTTAGTATAGTATACTGAGGACTTTAAGAAATACTGTAGTAAAGAAATTATTCCCTCTTTTTAAAATCCAGTACTTGTCAATCCTATTTAAAGACAGAATTATTTCCCTCTATAAAATGTTTTAACATCTCACATAACTGTCTTTCCCTTGAGAAAAATTGAATTAGTTGGCTCAATTCAACCCATAGTTATGTATATGTGTATATACACCTTGGTAAGATAAGATAAGATAAGATAAGTTCGATGTGGTATTGGTCTCAGAAAATTAATAGGTACAATAGGGAATATAAAACTGGTACACAAAAATACTATATGACGTAGAAAGAGATAAGGGCTGTATCAGTAATAGGCTTTCATTGGAGGTAACAAAACCCAGCTCAAAGTGGCTTGAGGGAATGATTGGCTTATGTAACTGGAAAGTTCAGAGGTCGGTCAGGCTTGGGGAGCTTGTTCCATCAGGATCCTGGCTGTATTTATCCTGCCCTCCTCTGGGTGTCAACTTCACTCTGGCTTCCTTGATGGGCACAACAGGTATGCCCACAGCAACATGACCCATATTATCCATAACTTTCAAGTCCAGGAAGAGAATGTCTCCTCCCACAGTCATTGGTGAAAAGTCCTAACACTTGTGCTGATGGTACATCTCTTGAACCAGTCCATGTGGCCAGGAGAATGTCAAATACCTATTGGTTTAGGATTAGATTACCTGCATCAAAGATTCAGTCAAGAGAGATGAGATTATCCTCATTGGCACAGAACCCACTCCAGGAAATAAGGGTGGGCTCAGTCTCACTGAAACCCTATGGCTGTTAACCACAGACTAGAGGGGGTAGAATGGACGTGGGGGGAAATGACCACAATGCCCACTACAGAGGGGCCATGAAGGGCACTTCAGTTCTGCGGATCCAGTAATTGGTTCCTTCTGTTGAGAATCTTGGCGGGGTAGCTTTTGAGCTGGTTGTCAAGGGCATGAGTTGCCTTTGGATATGAAGGAGAAGAGGGGTAAAGGGCATTCTGGGAGGAGGGAGCTGCAGAGGCAAGTCAGAGGGGCAGGGCATGGAGGAGCGTGAGTGAAGTGCTGTCAGGCAGACCCATTTGGATGGAATAATCACAACAATGTTTTTATGGGAAAGTTCACTCTGCGCTCCAAGTACTTAAAAAAATGAGGTTTTGAAACTCAACCCATTAGTAAATTGGGAACTCCCTGTTCTCTTGGTGGCAGTCGTAGCCCTACTAACATTTATGATGTTTATGTTTCAAGAAGTGTATAGTTGGCATATCCATGCAAAATCTTTATAGGAAAACTACAGACTTGTTTGAAAAGATGCCAGGTTAGTGGAGAATTGACCATTGACAACTCAGAGTTGACCATTGACACATTTTATAGCAAAATACTTGTTGACAGGAATGAAATGAATTCCTTGCCTCTCCCTAAGGACCCCTGGCTTTCCATATATTACTATATGTAATAATTTAGATTAGAGATAAAAAGCAGTTTAAAAATCCGATTTTGGAAGAGATGCTATGAATTTTCCTGTACCCAGTGTTTAGCATTTTATTTTGAGTAACTAAAAAGACCATAACAATTTATGTTATGTTAATTTAACATAAATTGCCTAGACTAAATTTCAAATCTGTTAATAGACTGAAGTACATTAACAGTGTGAATTAGGAGAAAAGAAGAGGTGCATGCTATTGGGTATGGAGAAACCAGATGTGCAGTTACCCATCTGGTAACAGAAAGATAGAGCAATGGATGCTCTAACATATTTTGAGCCTTTTAAAATATCTCCCTGACTTTTTCTTTTCATTTTTTAAAGAAGTCTTTATATTCACTTATTTAGTTGGTTTAGTTTTTGTCTGTTTGTTTTTTTAATTGAGGTATAGTTAATTTACTACTCAGCCGTAAAAAAGAATGAAATTTTGCCATTTGCAACAACATGGATAAACTTGGAGGGTATTATGTTTAGTGAAATAAGACAAAGAAAGACAAATACTGTATGAGATCACTCATATGTGGAATCTAAAATATAAAACAAATTAGTGAATATAACAAAAAAGGAAAAAAGAAAAGAAACAGACACAGATATAGACAACAAAGTAGTGGTTACTTGTGGGGACAGGGAAGGGGGGAGGGGGAAGATAAGGGAACAGGATTTAGAGGTACAAACTGTCATGTATAAAGTAAATAAGATACAAAGATATATTGTATGGTGCAGGGAATACAGCCAACATTTTTCTAGTACTCATTCTTGTTAATTATACATTTCTTCTTTTCCTTAAAAATCTAGCCTAGCACTGTATGGAACTTCCTATGAAACAAGAGTAGGACATTTTTAAGGGACTGGAGTCAGTCCTTATCACTGCCTTTGATGTACAGTTTGATCTTTCCTAAATAGCTCCAAGCTTTGGTAGTGGTCATTCTGCTTCCTCACTGGTTGATTCAAAATCCATAATTACCTCTAGGTCCAAAGAAGATTAACAGAACTTAGCCTAATTGCTTGTTTTTGTAGAGCTGTTAAAAAAGATTTGGGCTCCAGAAACAGAGGGTGTAGCCAGACAGAGGCAGCCTGGAGTTCAAAAGTCTTGTAATCTTTGGCTCCACAGGCCTATAAAATTGAAGTGTTGACTGAATGCAAACAGCCTGCAGTCTAAGAGACCCAGGCCCATCGGTCATTTGAAGAGGCGGGGTTTCCATAAGGGTTCTGGACTGAGCTGTTAACGGATGGTCCCATTTGATTTCCCCTTCCTCATGAATGCAAGATCTGGAGCTCTCTGCCACACAACAAAGCTTTTCTTAGCTCCCCTGTTCCTGGAATTTAAGAATAAATGAGGCCTTTTGCAAAGGCCCGGAATGAAAGGAGTAAATTGGAAATATTAAGGGCTGATTGTGCAGTAATAATGCACTCTTGTTTCCTGGTGCCACTCTTGAGGTAATTGTTACAGGCTTGTAATTTGTGAGCAAGAAATTAAGTTCAATATTAAAACGTGATTATAGGCAAGTAGGAGCAGGGGGCTCTTTTGGGAAAGTGTGAGCCATCAGTCACCTCCTCACCTCCAAATATGACAGGTTACCAGAGGTTATAAGATTTAACAATATGGAAAGTTTTGCTGGGTGAGAGGGTGTTTTAAAAACTTCACCTGGAAAGTCTTTCAAGTGGCTTTCTTAACAACAAATCGTGCTTTCTCACTCTCCATGGGGTTCTTAGGAAATCTCTGGGTATCTTTACAAAGGAAAAGTTTAAAGTATAAACTACATGTTATACCTGATTGATTTGTGGAATAAAAGATATATTATTTCATTTAAGAAGATGTAATAGAATATCACATTAAAGCTGGTTATGAAAAGATGTTAGAAGAACAATGAAGACAGACTTTTTTTTAATTTTTATTTTTTAAACTAGGCAGAAATTGTAAAGGAACAATGGTTAAGCCTCTGTTTCCTTTTCTTTCTAAGCTGAATTTTTTGTCAGCAAGCTAATTTTCAGTTATTTTAGCACAAATATATTTTAAACAAATTTAGAAACAGTATAAATGGAAATAAATATTTTTAAATGTTTTCAATGAATCTGTTTTTTAAATTTTTTCTTCTTCCTCTTCAGAGGAAGAATCTCTTAGTTTAGGAAATCTTTGTTTTATATTATTTTCATATTTGCTTAAAAATAAGTACTTTCATCTTATTTTATCTTAATATTTGGACTTTTATAAAGTCAGGAGATTTCCTAAAATTACACCTACGTCACTGATCCCTATTCATTACTATATTTGAGTTTCTCGAGAAAAACAAGGTTTGATATTTAAGAGCCTATTTTTTGTCTCCAACTTGAACTCATCTGTGATTTTTTGAAACTAAGAAACTAAATTAATTTGAGGTGCAAGTTTATAAAAAGAGGTACTTGTTATGGGAGTTTTGATGACTCCCATCTTTTTTTCCTCATAAACATGTCTGAAATCTATTATATTTTCCTTATAAAATGTCTGAATCTATTATATTCTAGAGGACACTGTCTCTTTGATGATGTGTCTTGCATTGGCCACATTCTGACTTTCTGATCCCTGGAAAAAAATTTCAACACCCGTTAAACAACTAGGTCTCAGAAAGTAGTTCCTGCCTTATCCATCCAGAAGGAACTTCTTAATTTAATTCTGAATACAATGATTGACTACCCTGAGAAAGAATTATGTCAGTTCTGTGTGTTTTGGACCCAAGTCTCTTGCACCAGCTCTTTCTCCAACCCTAGGACATGGGTTCCACAGGTAATCAGAGAGAGAGGTCAGATGAAATGTGTGACTTGTGTGGCAGGGTTCAGGACTTAACTCACATGTCAATTCAGATGTGCAGAGAAACATAGCTCCTTTATTTTGTCTATTGCCTGTCCCCTTCCTGAGCTCCCACATGCTGGTTTGTGGGAAAACTTCATTAAATTTCCAGTATGTTTTAATATTAGTTCAATCTGACAATTTAAATAACCCCTTTAGGTTATTCTCAGTCTCTCACATGAAGAAAAATATTGAGTCTTGGAGAGTTTCTATTTCCTCCTGCCCCATTTCTAACATTGAGTTGGTGTGAGTGGAAAGGTGAGTATTGCTCAAACTTGTGTCGCCCCGAGGCAAAGGAGAAGATGTGGGATTCTTTAAGGTGTGATGTCTTCTGAACTCCAAGGTTATGGCCATTGATTACTGAATTCTCTCCCAGCTTTCAGAGCTGAGATCTGGAGAATATGAAGCTGTGGGCTGTTCTCTTGGCTCAGGAAATGTACCAGTGTGGACTTTGGCTGCTTTGTGTCAGCCACCAAGTCTCTAGCAGTTCCTCCATCTGGCCTTCTGTTCTTGGGGTCCTCTTCAGCTGTGGAGTCCTTATGCTTTTCTGTGGTGGGCTCCATGGTTGGCCTGTTGGATTTCACTTTGAATCCAAGCAATGGGGAAATGCAGGTGGCTTGGGAATGCGAAATATCGAGGCTTCACTGCTAAGGTTTCTTTGAGTGGCTGTGCCTTAGATTGGATACTCTACTAAGTGGTCCCATTTCAGATTCTAAATTGGGGGTAGTGGATCTCATTGGTACTGCATGTGTGACATATTATCTCCTTTCATGGTGGAAGCCAAGATGGAAAAAATTTGAAGGCATGTGTTGACTTGTCTTTTATCTTCTCTCTCTTTTTCACCATCTTATGTCCATAAAAGGGCAGACTTTCTTCCACTTCCTTTAAGACACATCCTCTGTCTGTCATAGTGATGGCTTAGCTGTGAGAGGATAGGCATCCTTTCCACACCATGGTAGAACTCTATAATCTAAGTTCTTGGTATCCTAAAGGAAGTATTAAAGTGATCTGGAAAACCTTCTCTCTATGCAATGACATGTCTGGCAAGGCTGTTGTCTTGGCACGTTACCCTATTTTGCATCTCAGAAGCTGCTTATAACTTTACTACACCTTGAATTTGCTCTGCAAAAAATACCAGTGTTTACCTTGCACGAACTGTATCACAGGCAGCTGTGACACCATTTTGAGGATTTTGGGGAGTCTTGGAGGCTGAGCTAAGACCTATTGGTTCTGTTCTTATTTTTCTACAGCCCCTTGCTTCAGCAATATTCTTGATATTTTGTTAATTAAAATGGAAGCTAAGTGCTCGCTTTGGCAGCACATATACTAAAATTGGAACTATACAGAGAAGATTAGCCTGGCCCCTGCGCAAGGATGACTCGCAAATTTGTGAAGCGTTCCATATTTTTACTGTCAAACAGAGTGAAGTAAGTCAGAAAGAGAAAAATAAATACCGTATGCTAACACATATATATATGGAATCTAAAAAAAAAAAAAAAAGGTTCTGAAGAACCTAGGGGCAGGACAGGAATAAAGACGCAGACGTAGAGAATGGACTTGAGGACACGGGGAGGGGGAAGGGTAAACTGGGACGAAGTGAGAGAGTGGCATGGACATATATACACTACCAAATGTAAAATAGATAGCTAGTGGGAAGCAGCCGCATAGCACAGGGAGATCAGCCCAGTGCTTTGTGACCACCTAGAGGGGTGGGATAGGGAGGGTGGGAGGGAGACACAAGAGGGAGGAGATATGGGGATATATGTATATGTATAGCTGATTCACTTTGTTATAAAGCAGAAACTAACACACCATTGTAAAGCAATTATACTCCAATAAAGATGTTAAAAAAAAAAAAGGAAGCTAAATGTATTCTTATGATGTATGTATTCTCTTTCTGCCAAAATATAGCCTGCTGAGATGTTGACCATCTATTTCACCTCCAAATCCATCAATCAGTTTCTATTACCTTATCCTTCCTTATCTTTAGAGAAGTTCATCTTAGTGAAATTATATATTTTTACTTGCTTGCCTGCTTACCTTCTGTCTCTCTCACTACACTATAAGCTTGAAGAGAGGAAGGCTTTATCTGTTTTGTTCACTATGGTATTTCAATGCCTAGAACAGGATGTACTCATATTAGGGACCCAATAAAATATATGTTGAATAAATAAATTTATAAATAAATGGATGAATGAATAAATCTATATCCAGATTCTACAGTCAGTTGACTTTCTTTTCCTTCTAGGTTCAAGGTCTCTGCATAGGCTCATTAACAATGGCTGATCGTCAATGACGTTACTATAGATGACTAAGCAATCATATTCACCGAGGTTAATTCTGAGCTGTGTTTTTATTTCAAAATGTTTTTGGCCTGAAAATTTCATTGGTTCATGGAGAGCCTGTTTTGTGGAATTGGAGAAGTGGTATCCTGATTGTGGAATCAATGCAAGGTAAATTCACGCAACATTCAACAAATGCTATAAACTCTTAATAGCACCCTATTCATTTGTTCATCATTGTATTTTGGTACCCAACCCCACTACGTGACACATAGTAAGCATTCATTAATGTCTGTTGAATTGGTTCAGTACGAAATGTGAGTTCAAAACTTCCAATTGTGCTTTACGTGTTTGCATAAATTACCCTGAAGTCACTAAACCTCAGATAAAACTATACTGTTCATGGTATGTTTACTCTAAAAAACAAAGATTATAAATCCTAGTCTGCTTTATTTTGTCTTAATTTAGGTCCTGAGACACTTCACAGCCAGCTAGAAGAAGGCATTATCAGTAAGTTCTTTACCATTGACACTTCAGTTCCAACAGTTCCACTGTGCTTTGTTCCAACACACTAGCTGACCTTAAAGCAGCAGAACAGAACTGTTCACAGATTAATCAAGAAGCCCTTGTTATGGAGGTTGAGGATTTGCACAATCATTGTTGACTGCTTGGGATGACTGATTACTTAGATCTCCTACGCTCGAAGGGGGCTGACCACAAGAATTGTCCAGATATCCAGGAATAAGCTGTTCCAAGCCTGTTTCTACAACGAACACAAGAGCCCTCTGCTTTCTCGTGATCATGGCTGTGAGTCATCTCAGCTGTGTCCCCAAGCCATTTGGGTCTCTTGGAAAGGCCTCACCTGTGTTTAGTGTTTTGGGAACTGAGATCCGGCCAAATCACAATGGCCACGAGACTGCTGGCATATTCAGGCAGTTCTCCAGCTGTTCAGTGAAATGATTAAATTGAGTTATCCTAACTCACTTTTATGATGCCAGTCGTGCAGTTTGGGGAACACAGATTCAGAAGTAGAGTCCGATGGTGGTGTTATTGTCTGCTGGTGTTTTGCTGGCATAAAAGTTACACTCATTTTCCATCAACATAGTGTATAGTTCATACGTGGTAGGCCACTTAAAGCAAAGAGGGGCTGATGGAGGGGCTATTCAATTAAAAAATATGTATTAAGCACTTATTGGTATTGGGTATTAGCCACTGCACTTAGTAGGCCCTGAGAGAGATACAAAGGAGAGCAAGAAACGATTCTTAGCCTCATGAATATATCGAATGTTAGATATATTTATGCTTGCAGATAAATAGAGCATACTTTGACACAGAAGACCAGTTAGTATTTTTTGTTTGCATGTGGTATAGGAGAATCGATGTACTTGCCTTAGACTGCAGCGTTAAGAAAGGTTAATGATTGATGACTTTTTCTTGTCTTTTGGAACACATAGTATCTCCTAACACTTCTTTTGCTCAAGTACCAGAAACATTAAATATAGAACCGAAAATTGCATAATAGAAATGGGTGGGTTTTATTGAAACAAACCAAAAACAAAAACTAAACTAAACTGAACAATCAAAACGTATGCGTTATTGAACTGGAAGTTTACGTATTTTTTAAACATTCTTTGACATCCATTTTCTTTGGATCTTTCCCCCCTTTTTTTCTTAATACTGAAAGTACTCAGAAGAAAATCCTATCTGTCTAGATTTATTTTATTCTTTGCCGAAGCCTGCACGGTTTGCAGAGTTCCTTTCAGTTACCAATGTAATAAGGGTGATATTTTTAACTTCAAACCCTTGATGATTATTTTTATTTCTCAGGAAAATCCTTTTTTCACCCTTCTATCCTGCTCACCAGCAGAGAGAAAACAGCACCTTATAAGTCTTTCTTTCCTCCTATGGCGTGTTTCATAACACCAGTGCTCTTCACTTCAGCTCAGCTTCCAAATTTAATTCATTTGTTAGGCCTATTTTTACCTTGAGACATGAAATCTGAATGTGTTGCTAAACTATCAGAGAAAGTGCTTTTCTTTGTGCCTTCCATCTAAGGCAATGTGTGCTTTCCTAATGGTATTATTTATAGCTGTGGGCTGTGAAAACGGAGCACAGACAGGCTGCTTACGTCCCCTGTCACACTTTTTTTTTGGTTAGAGTAGTTAGTCATTAGTACTGAATTGTTTGGTCACGAGCGGGGAGAGAGTGAAAATGTAAAATTAAATATACTTCATTTTCATGGTTCTGGTGTGAAATCTATGGGGGAAATCCCTGAGTGGGGTAACCTGACCAAAGGGTTGCAGGTATTTGGTGTTACTCAGCATCTCCTGCCTCATCCCTTCTGCCCTGGAACTCTGTGTTTGTGAATTTACTAGTCAGGATAGGCTAGTTTATGTTGCATTAACAAATAAGTCCCCTACCCCCCAACGTCAGTGATTTATAGGCTGATTTATTGTAGCTTCTATACCATGTCCTTTCCATATTGGCTATTGCTCCACTTCCTGTCATCTGATAGAGCAGCCTCTACCTGGAACACTTGGTTGTTGTAGCAGAGGAAAAAGAAACACGGCAAACCACTTGGCAGCTCTGAAAGCCTCTGTGTGACCCACATCATTTCTGTTGACATTTCATTGGCTAAAGCAAGTCACATGATCACTTCTGAGTCCATCAGAGCAGTGATATATAATCCTTCTTCAGGGAGGGACACTGTAGATAGGGGCCCCAGAATATTTGTTGAACAAACTACCGCAGTGGGCGTTCACTGACTTTCATTTGACAATAGTCAACAGAAAGTAAGAACTTTCCAGACAAGGACTAAATCTTGTGACTGAGCTTGGCAAAGAGCTAGTATCTTTTTTTATTTTTTCTGGGGAGCTAGAAATAAGGTAGAAGTCCTCATTGCTTAGAACTCTAGGCCACTAGATTTGAAGGCCACTTTCTAATGTATTTACATACTTGTTATATGTTATATCCATATTTATTATGCTTATTGTTTGATCTACTCAGTTAAAAAATAACTTCATGATGTTTGGTGTTTTATGACTATCATTTTGTTCTTCCTGTGTGTCCAGGTTCATCTCTCACCACACTCCTGCCTCAGACTCTAGGCTCTGGCTGCAACTAACTATTTGCTATTCTAGAACTTTCCTTAGAATGCCGTTTAGTCTTGCCTTGTCTGGCCAACTCCTCTCATCCTTTAGGGCTTAAAGTCAATATCACATTTCCTAGTCTTTGTCAGGTGCCTCTATGCTCTAATAGGAGGCTGACAATATTTATCATTACCATAACATTTATCCCATGAAAGTATGTTATTGTTTGTTTATCAATTTTTTCTCATTATATTTAATTCATCATTGCCCTGGGAGGCCCACAACTGTAGCCTCAATTCCTATCACTCTCCTCCATTGACCCTGATGCTCCAGCCACACTGGCCCTCTTTCTTTTCTATGAATCAGCCCAATTTGACCACACCTTAGTGCCTTCTCACTATCCATTCCTGCTGCCTGTTCTCTCTTGTCTTCAGAACACTGGTCCTTTTTTGTCATTCTGGTTTCAGCTTAAATATCACTTCCTTAGAGATGCCTTTTTTCCGAGTACTTAATCTAAAGTAGCCACCCAGACTCTGGCTATCATATCACACTGTCTTTGCATACTCCTTATCACTATCCAGTACTTTTTCTTATTCACTCATTTGTTTGTCATCTGCCTCCTTCCATTAGGATATACTCTAAGAGAGCAGAAAACTTTCAGTTCTGTTTATTTCTGTGTTACTGAGGACAGTGTTGGTTATTAATACTGTTAGGTAGTCAATAAATAGTTGTTGACTTTTTAATGAATTAATGACGTTATAGTAGTTCTTCAAAATCAAGGTTAAAGCTTTCATTGTTGTTAAGCACTCAATACATATTTATTTATTATTAAAGAAATTAGTGAAATTCTAGAGGTTCTTCAAAATCCACATGAAATCTCATCTTCCATTGATAATTTCCACCCACACTACCAATCTTTCACAGCACTTCTTAGTATTTTTTAATCTAGTCATAATATCTTCTCATTTTATTTTTACAGGTTTATGTTATGCCCCTGATGATGACAGTATATTTTACTTTAGTTCCCCCTTCGATTCTTAGTAAAAAATTTGGAAATTATATTTTGGGATAGATTTTATCTCATCAGTGGATTGTATAAGAAGACTTTGTTAGGCAAGTCTTATTGTCATAGATCACTCATATCAGAAATGAATTTACCAAGAGTCAAAGATTCCTACAAAGATCTTGAATCACTCAGACCAAATTTTCATGACCTTCTATGACTAAAGCCTGGAGAATTAATTTCCATGACTCTATGGAAATTGCCTGAGATGGACTATTAAGAAGATGCCATATGATTTGGTAATCACTGAAGAAACTTTTCCATAATTGGATTCATGTATCATTTCTTACTCTTTCAAATGAAACATTCATCAGATTTTGATTTTAATACATTTCCACTTCACTAACAGGGTATTTGACCTCAGACAAGTTAGTGACTTCTCTGTGTCTTGGTTTCTTCATCTCTAGGTAGGAGATAATAGTGTTGACCTCTCAGAGTTGAGAGGATTCAATATATTAATACACATAAGCACTTAAAACATTGTCAGGAAAGAAGAAGGTGCTACATTATTGTTAGCTATCATCATTATTATTTTTAATAATGTAAGCTAAAATCAATGGTGAACTTCTAGGAGATGTTTGAAATTAAATTTTTAACTAGAAAACAAAGACAATACAATAAACCTTGAAGAGTAATAAGTTGGTTCAACTTACAAAGCTCTGCCAAAGATGTGGCATCTTTACACTTGCAAGCCTACCTGTAAAATTTACCTTCAGAGATTCTAGAATACAGCTTATAGTCTAAGCCAGTGGGATTCAAACTGGGTTCTGTGGGGCTCCTTCTAAGGTCACTGTGGAGTGTTTGGATTGGGGAGGAGCAAAGAACCTACGTGTGTGAGATTTACCACTCCTCCAACCCTGTTCCTTTCCCTGCCTGTTCTAGCTCCAGAATAGAAAATTTTCCTGATTTAAAAAGTTAGGTTTTTGCATAACATTTTTGGAGTGTGTACCTTCAAAAAATGTGTGAGAGGTTTGAACACTATTGGTCTAAGTTATAATTTGGGGGCAGTAAAGCTAATTGCATGGGAGCTGGGGATGAAAAAGGGCAGAAATGAAGACCTCTTTTGGCTCTAAGAGTGGCCCTGGGAAGTAAATACATCAGTTGGGGAATGCCACCCTTGTTCTCTCTACCTTGTTTTGCTTTTCCTCCTTCCTCCTTCATTCACTTCCATGTCCTTGACCCTTAGTTGCAGACCAAGACCCAGCATTTGATTTATTCATTAATTTGATCTTGGCCTTATCTTTGATACCATGGAGATCACTATATTTGATATTGAGAGATGGGATTTTGGATATCCAGCAGAAACTCTGTGTACCCCAAACAGGATGATGTCCAAATACCCAGTCATGTTGATGAACAACCTTAGGCTAACTGTTTAGCATGTAGAACAAATAAAATATTAATAAAATGTTACATACTTTAACTGGTTGCTATATGGTCATGTAAAAAGATCCTTCATTGATGTGGTGAATTCATCCTTTCTCTGATGCAGATCAATATGTAGGGAGATCGAAAGTAAGAAATACAGAAAAGTTCTGGAGGAGTTTTTCAGGAATTTATCTTGTCAAGGGAAAGCATTGGCATGATTAAGCTTGAAGAGATAGCATTATTATATTTTAGTAATATCTTATCTCACCATTTTGATCCCACAGCTTTGATTATTCCTATGTGTTGATCTGTCTCTTTCTTTGCATGTTTCTTTTTGTCTCCCTTTATTCTCTCTTGGCTTTCCCATTCACCTATTCTCTCTCTTCCATTCACCCATCTTCTTTCTCTTCCTTGACCTCTTTCCCTTTCCTTTTCTCTATTAAGTTGCTTATAATTTTCATATGGGTTAATAGAGGAATAATGATATTTGCATTAAATATTACTGGTACAAATAACCTCCATAGAATAAAACTGACAACATCTTAAATCGCACATGGTAAAATTTGTTATTGACTGAAAATTAATGGAAGAATAAGATCTTCTTAACAATATTTAGATCTGCAAATTCTCACCCAGAAATATTGAACTTGGTAGATATAATGGCTACAAGAGAAAACCCACAAAGATTGAAAGAAATCAATAAAAATTGATATGACAGAAACCTCGCTGATGAAAGAAATTATGATTTTATAAGTATTATAAGTTATAATTTAGATGGAAAACAACTAATGTCAAAGAAATAATCTCAGTTAAATAAAGAAGAAAATTGAAAAAATATTGAAAAATAGTTACAGTACTGTTTTGATCAAGGAATAATTTGGCTTAGTGGTATTTGCTCTGGGACCTAATTTCTTGATGAAAATTTTAGCAATATTGGCCTAATCTGATCAAAATGTTTGTACTATACACATCCTCAGGGTCAAAATTTCTTCAGAGACAAAAACAGCTGCGTCAAAATGGTGGGGTTGAAACATCCTATAAATATTATTTTGTAATCTGATTTTTATTTAACAATTTATTTTGTAGAATTTTCCATGTCATTGGATATTTGTCTATAATATTTCAATGGCTGCATATTCTAGTTTTTGAAAATATAATAGTTTATTTAATTGGTTTTCTATTTTGTATATTTAGATTGTTTTAAACTTTTTGCTATAACAACTCTGTGAACAATACCTTTACGGATCAGTGGCACACTTTTCATAAGCGGAACATTTCTTGAATCTTTCTATTTCTGTAAGGGTTTCAGAAATAGATATTGTCTGAAAAACTACTGTGAAGGAAAAAAGACTCTGTATGTCTTTCTTTTTTACTTCAAGTTCTGGTTATCTGGCATTGACTATTTATTAAGAGCCTTTCAGATTAAATTAAAACTTTTAAACTTCCAGGGTTGCCTGAAACTGTGACAAAATATGAGACAGCATCTGATCTTTGCTTTTAAAATAAGTAAACCTGAAATATCTCAACCCAAATAGCTCAAAAACAGCATGAACGGATTGAAATGTCATATAGGAGCTGCTAGGATTTGATCGGTCGGAATTTATTTGTCTTGTGCTTAGTCCAATGCTATTTATAGTCAAAGGTAAATATAATTTTAGCCCTCTTTTTGGAACCATAAGCAGAACCAAATGTAGTTTCTGTAAGAGGCTAGAAGAAATGGATGGGGATAAACTAATTTCATACTCATTGCTTAGCATAGTAAATACAATTCATTAATAGTCATTGAATGAATGAATAAATAAGTTAGTGAAAATGAATTTTTTTAATTTTAAAAAATTTTATTTATTTATTTTTTGGCTGTGTTGGGTCTTTGTTGCTGTGCGTGGGCTTTCTCTAGTTGCGGCGAGCGAGGGCCACTCTTCATTGCGGTGAGCGGGCTTCTCATTGCGGTGGCCTCTGCTGTTGCAGAGCACAGACTCTAGGTGCACGGGCTTCAGTAGTTGTGGCGCATGGGCTCAATAGTTGTGGCACGCAGGCTGTAGAGCACAGGCTCAGTTGCTCCGTGGCATGTGGGATCTTCCTGGACCAGGGCTCGAACCCGTGTCCCCTGCATTGGCAGGTGGATTCTTAACCACCGTGCCACTAGGGAAATCCTGAAAATGAATTTTAATTTCATACTTTGTGACAAGGAAGCTATCTACAAAGTCTATCACCTGGCATCTAGTGCTGCAAGTTCAGGTATTCAACATGAATTCTTGCCAGATGAATGCAGAAATAAATACATATTCCGGTTGCCTTGGATATCACTGTATATTTAAAAGATGTCTGAGATCAATGTGATCACATTGTAGCACTGGTTACACTGAGTGGTCAATGGTATGAACTTGGGCTTATGATGGCTTTATGTGGCTGGTGATGAAGGCTGTGAATGAACGCTGTGAGGAAGTTAGCTTACCCCACAAAAATAACCACAGTGTGTAAATCATCTACAGGGTGCCAGGCACGCTCCCATTTTGTAGATGAAGAAACAGAGGCTGAGAATGTTAAAAACAAAGAGACAGAAAGAACAAAACCTTTTTCAAGCCTGCACAGGCAAGAGGTTTAGCTGAGACATCTACCCGCTTCTTTATGGTCCTAAAGCCTGTGAACTCCATTACATCCATTGCCTCTTCTTCAAGTTGATAATCCAACAATGTTTCTTAAAATCACTCATCATCCCAGTACCCAGAGATAGTAGCTAGTATTTTCTAGAATTTTAAGAATCCTGTCTGTACTATCAAAAAAGATATTTGGGATTATCCTTTCGGTTCTGTACTGTAGTTTCCTTTATTTACTGTTTTCTTTTTCTTTTCACAATGTATTTGAACATTTCCTCATGGAATTAGGTATCCTTCCCCATACACTTCAGTGGCAACTTCCCCCACCAGAACCCCAAGTAAATTATAAGGTCTTTGAGGGGAGAGACTTAGAAAAATGCATCTATCACAGTGTTTAGGGTAACACTGGACATAAAGCAGATAATAATAACTATTATAGCTACATTATATAGTGTTTATTTTGTGCCAGGCAATGGGCTAATCATAATGTGGATTAATTCATTTAACTTTTATAAAAGATCTGTGAGGCAATACTATTAGTACCCCACTTTCCTTACGAGGAAAGTGTCTAGGTCACCTATGGTTACTGAGTGGCAGAGGCAGGTTCAAACCTGGCCAGTCTGGCTCTGAAATCAATGCTTCTAACCACCATGCTCATCTACCTAAAATAGATCCGCAATGAATACTTGTCAACTCTAGGAAATGGAGAGTAAAGGTAATTATGGGTGTGCCTTGACATTTCCCATGTGCAAAAAGCCCACAGTTCATCCCCATTGCTGACCTGCCTGAATTCTATATTCTTCTGCTAGGCTTTTAAATTAAGATTCCATCCATATTTCTCCCAATTTCCATTTGAACTTTTGGTTTAGTGAGACTGAATGCATGACCACCCCATGTCCATTGTCATTTTTTAAAATCTTGACTCTATCCAAATTCTCTCCACCATTGCAAGCTTAGCTTAGTTCCTGGGTCCTCCACAAAACATTCCCTGTGTCCTCAGACCTTGTTTCCTGTCTCTCTCCTTTGGACTCTTCTGGTCTAATGTTAAAGATTTTGTCTTATTCCTCTTCATATTTCTTAATGTCTCAGAAACATGCTTGATTCCCGGCAGGAAGTCAATATTCTTTTGTTGAGTGAGGAAATGCCCAAATGAATAAATAAGAGTTACACTCTTTTGCAGCTGATTGCATCTGCAGTAGCCTTATCTCTACAAATAGACTATAAGCTATAACCAGGCACTAGAGAAATAAAATCACATAAATTGGAAACAGCAGAAAAAATGGACAATAGAAATCAAGCAACAGTTACTTCAAGGTATTAGACTTATCAGACACAGACTGAAAAGAAGGCAAAGAAGGATCAACTCTGACCATTTCTCCATCCTCCAAGTGCCTGGTACAATCCGAATCAGCACAAGATACTCAGCCAATACCTGTAGTTGTTGTGGCTCAGCTTGGAGAACATAAATGGTGGAGAAGACAGTGAACTTTAGAGGTTAAGACATATTTTGCCCTTTTATCAGATGCACTTACTTTCTTATTTATTTGTATTTTCTATTTGCTTGCTAAGAATATTTATTAAGGAACTGTTTTGAATGAATCACTATTTTCAGGGTTAACAAAATTAAATTAAAAAAATTTTAATTTTAACTATTTGTTGTTAGTGTGTAGAAATGCAATTAACTTTTATGTTTTAACTTTATATTCAGCTACTATTCCAAACTTATGTATTAATTTTAATAATTTAACTATAGATTCTTTTGGATTTCCTATTCATATAATCATATTGTCTGAGAATAATGACAGCTATATATATATTTTTTATTCTTAAAGCTTCCATTAATTTTTATTGCCTTATTTAATTGGCAAGTATATTTAATTCAATGTTGAATAAAAGTGGTGATAGGAGGCATCCTTGTCTTGTGACTTGTTTCAGATGGAAAGCTTTTATATCGCACCATGAAAGAGGAATTCTTGAATCCTTGGTTTGGTGTTTTCAGTCATTATCCTTTAAATATTGCTTCTGTCCCAACTGGTCTTTATCTTCTTCATGAATCGTATTATATGTTAGAGTTTCTCACTGCATCAGCTAAGTGTCTTTCCATCCTTTTATGTCTCATTTTACTCTGAATATTTCTTTTGATCTAACCCTCGTTTCACAAATTTCCTCTTCACGTCATCTAATCTGTTGTCAAACTCATCCACTGCATCCTTAAATTCAATTGTGCTTTTCAATGAAGTTTATAGAGCTTCTATGTGGCTCTTTGTTACTAGTTTCCAACTCTCTGCCAAATTTCTCAGTCTTGTTTTTTATCTCCATCAACATTGTAAAATAGTAAATATTATATTTTAAAGTCTGCATCTGATAAGTCTAATACCTTGAAGTAACTGTTGCTTGATTTCTATTGTCTATTTTTTCTGCTTCTTCCAGTTTATGTGATTTTATATTTCTTGTGCCTCGTTATTTTTTGTTGTATTTAGGACATTGTGCACAACTGTTTTTAGAAATAATCTAAGGTCTAGGATAATCTTACCTTTCCCTAGAGAGAATTAACATTTGCTCTGCCATGCTTCTGACTGTGTTTGCGATATGGTAAGTTTCAGGAGATGATGTAAAGGTGTCCTGCAATCCTTTAAAAGCCTGTCTATTCTGGGTTCATCCTTAAGATGTGTCTTTCAGGGTCTCAACAGAGAGCAAAGAGTGTTCACGTGAGCTCTTCTTCTGGGTGGACCCTGGCCCCAAACTTTGTTCCTCCAGCTCTGGCAGACTGTCAAAAGTACTCCAGCTCAGTTTCTCAGCCACTTTATCTAGAATTGGCACAAGTCTCCAGGGGAAATGTGACCCCAAATGCCGAAGTTTTCTTTCTGGGTTTCTGCCTTTTCCTGAATCTTTGTCCTTTTTCAGTGCTTTGTTGACTCTGCTATGCTTTCAAGTAGAAGTATTTATATCATAGAACTTGCCCTCATTACATAGTCTGCTATTACTGGAATCAGAATGTCTCTGTGTTCCTGACTTTTGATTTTAGATTTTTTGTGCTCCACTCTCTATACTGTTTGAAGGAGTGAATCTTTTGAAATTTATGCATATTCCTGTTTCTGTTTGTTTGTTTGTTTTTAGCACTGCAAAGTAAGTTGCTTGGATATCTAAAACTCTAGCTACCTAAAGTGAACAAAATGTTGGGTGTTTGTTGCAGAGATGGACTGGACATGCTCACACATATCAAAATACAGCTGGAAAAACTAGTTATAAGACAAGTGTTGAAAATAGGCTATTAAAAAGAAAAGCATGCTGTCAAATTTGATTTTCCTGTATCGTGAAACTGTTTTATCCTTTTTCATTCCAAAGTAGGTGTACTAATGTTGGTCTTTCTGCTTAGAAAGGGAAGACTACAATATCATCATATTTGTATTCCTTAGCAACTCTAAAATAACAAATAATAGCAGATTAATGGAAGAAAAAGAACAAATTTATAAAGGGACAAGTTTGGGCTTCACGTTTCCTTTGGATTCTTTAAAATAACAGCCAGTGGAGAAATAAATGTTTATAACATTTCTTTGAAAGTTCCCTTTAAGGTTTTTATCAGAAATAACTAAGGACAAGATTTATGCCAAGTAGAAAAGTATCCGGTTAACTAAGTGATACATTAAAAACAAAAATAAATACTAAAAGTGAAAATAATTGACTGATTTCTTTCTTTGGACTAGTAATACATTTTTGTTTCCAGTTATAAACAATGGATATAGATGAGGCTCTATCAAATACCACTCATAATACAGCAGCCAGAGTGATTTTTTTTAAACAAATCAATCCTACAATGGCAATCAATTGCACCTAGAAACAAAAACTGAATCATCACATGACGTATAAGAAATTACTGGGACTTCCCTGGTGGCGCAGTGGTTAAGAATCTGCCTGCCAATGCATGGGACACGGGTTCGACCCCTGGTCCGGGAAGATCCCACATGCCACGGAGCAACTAAGCCCAATGCGCCACAACTACTGAGCCCATGTGCCACAGCTACTGAAGTCCGTGTGCCTAGAGCCTGTGCTCCACAACAAGAGAAGCCACCACAATGGGAAGCCCGTGCACCACAACTAGACCACGCTCGCCGCAACTATAGAAAGCCCGAGTGCAGCAATGAAGACCCAATGCAGCCAAAAATAAAATAAATACATAAATTTATATTAAAAAAAATTACCTAACCTCCATGATTTGACCTCCACTTTCCCTCTCCCCTCCTTCACTGGACTCCATCACTGCCTGATTTCTTTTTATTCCTTGAACACAACAAGATTGTTTCTACCATAAATGTTTGCACGTGTTAGTCCCTTTACCTAGAAGCTCTTGTCTTTAGCTTTTCTCTTGGCTGGCCTCATTTTTATTGTCCAGGTTACAACGTAAATTCCTCAATGAGAACATATCTCACAAACAGTCTAAATTAACCTCCCCTCATCTCTGCTGCCCCTACTTCAATCCCATTCAATCAGCTTGTTTCATTCTCTTCATAGCATATATCATTATCTGCAACTATCCTGTCCATTTGTTTTCTTACTTGCTTGTACTCTATCTTCTTTAGAAAACAGGCATCTGGCTATTTTCCAGAGCCTAGAACAGTGTCTGTCACACAATGGATCTTGAAAATAATTATTGATAAGCTTTCAAATGTGATATTTGAAAGGTTGTTGTAAAATACGTCTGTTATTTTAATAGAAAATTTCATTGCCTATGTCAGCAAATTTTATGTCAGAAAAAATGGTTACAGTGAGATTCCTCATGGAGAGGTAATCCTGGCCTAAAGGGTATTAAGTGTCCAACTTAAAATGAAGACATTCCTCAAACAGTGTTCAAATTTGCCTAGAAGATTGAATGATCCATTTCTCTATTTCTCTATCTATTCATATATATGGCATTTAGGAGACATATATATTCATAATCATATGGAAGAATGAGATCATACATACTCTGAAGAAGAAATCTGGAAGTGAGTCTTTCATTAAAAATATTTTCTGAACCTCATTTGCCCTCTGTCAAGCAGTTGATGACGTATTTCTGATTAATTTTAAATAGTAACCTTTCTACTTAGACAAAATGCACCCCTTAACGCTCACCCCCCAATATTGCACACACACAAGAGCACACTGTCTCAGGGTTGGGATGATACTCAGAGGAAACAAATACTGTTACTAAGATGGTAATAAAATTTCCAGTTACCAAGTCTACCTTTAATCCAAGTCTATATGTATGGGAGCTCCTTAATCTAGCTAAAAATGTGTAATGATATTCATCTGGCATAGAATTTGGATTAATAATTAAATCCAGTTATATTAAAAATCTACCACTATCTATCAAGTGAAGATTTAGTCTTTACCTGTGGCAGGCAGAATTCTAAATGGCCCCTAAAATTCCCTTGGAGCACATACCCTATATGATCCCTTGCCTGTGAATAGGATGGATTTCACTCCTGTGAATAGGTTACATTATGTAGCAAAAGTGAAGGGATTTTGCAAATGGAATGAACGTTCCGCATTAATTGACTCTGAGTTACTCAATAAGATTGTCCTGGTGGGTTTGACCTAATCAGATGGGCAGCTCCAAAGTCTGCGGCCCACTTCCACACCAAACACCTCAGGAACATGAGTAGTACACAAATGTAATCATTTTAATGTCGTGGTATTAGTGAAATGAATCCTCCCAGTGAAATGAAGAATTCTTTACAATTTGAAAATCCCTTCCTAATTTTCCTTTTAAAAATGTATGTTTTTGAATATACTATTCCTTCAAAACAAAGATCCCTCAGGTTCTTTATATCAATTGCCGTCTGCCAGCGTCCTTCACACGTGGTAAGGCCTCTTTAAACCTTATGTGATAAGAGCCATAGGACACAGCCCCACAGACCTGGGACCTGCAAAAGAGTGGACTGGGCCCAAATCAATTAGGCTAAAGTTAATTATGATTTGTTTTTTGAATGGTAAATGTCTCGATGGCAAGATTCTCAAAACTCTTCTGCTGATACAGTCATGTATTTGTATAAGAGACAGCAGGAGGCGGATGTAGTTCTAACCATTAGGTCGTGTTATGTTTAAAAGGAACATTAATTCTATTGTTTCTGGTTTAAAAGTAAACTATATCCACATTGCATGCTGAGATACCAGCCAATGCTCCGAAACACCCACATTCATTTAGTACTTTATTGCCTTCTATTCATTTCATCCCTTTCCTAAGCCGCGGCTCACTCCACAGCCCTCTCCCCACCCCTGCCTTGTACATCTGTAAGAAGGGGCTCATTTCCCTTCACTTTGTGTGCTTTCTTTGCTGATTCCTAATTATTTTACTGCATTAGTCGAAGCTGTTAGCAAAGTAGCTCCAAGAACAGACTTCATAAGAGTGACAGATTTTGACTTTCATATAAAATTATAAATCCGTGTCCATGGAAACAGAAGGGAAAGCAAAACCTCAGATTCCCTTCCTTTTTATCTTGCCGGGTGGCACAATGAAAAGTAACCACAGTGGAAAGAGCTGAGAACAATTATGTGTTGCAGCAAATCCAGTATCCCAGGTGTCAGGAAAGCACAGTTCCACAACCCATAGATTTTGGTTTATTGCTAAGGAGGTGCGCTTCAACATGGTTCAGCCACCATAAATCTGCACGTGTGATTCTAATCTATCAAAACCTGAAAGCGTCAGAATGTTATGTTTCAAGAAAGACTTTTTTTTGGATAGGATTACTGTGACAGTTTTGAAATGACAGAGATGTTTTTACCTGTGAATACTTTCTTGTTTATTTATTGGTATACTATTGTGATGTCTGTGGAAATTTGCCATTGACATCTCCTTCAAGAGAGCCTGCTAGCGAAGTGTAGTTGATGGAGACCCTCAGCTGCCCTTCCTTAGAATCCATCCCAGTGGCCACTCTTTTGATGGCTATCCCCAGCCAATGACCAAATGACCGTGGGATCTGGGACCTTTTTAACATCAATTTTGGCTCATCAGCTCCCCATTCATCTGGCCGATATTTACATGGAACTGCCCTGCAGGCTGAGACTCTTCCTATCCAGACCTCCTTCCTTCTCTTTCTTTCAGAAGCATCACACCTGCATCTGGCAGTGGGACCCTCCCCCTGGCTACTTCTGCTCCTTCCTCTTTATCCTTCACTGATATTCCCCCCCATCAAATCTTTGCATGTCTAATCACACTGTGGTGTCTGCTTCTCAGAGGACCCCAGCTGGCATAACTGCCTTTTCCCAGAAAAGTATATAAAATGGTTTACATAAGTACCAGCAATACAATGAGAGATTTAAAATAGGCATGAAATATTAGGAAATGGGAAAATAAAGTTAAGATAGTAGAATGGAGTCCCAAAGGGGTTAATTTACAGAATGAACATTATATATGGGTCATATATTTGGAAACATAGGAGTAAGATAATTCTTGTTTTACTGTTTAGAATAACTAATAACATAGAGGACCCAGAAAGTGTTGGGAAAAGAAAAATTTCTTACCATCAAAGCAATTTTGACCATGTTTTGATTATCTGTGTTAGTGACTTAGAGGAGTGGTGTGGATATAACCAGCTCTTGGTAATTTTAAGAAATCAATTTCATTTGGCATTGGATACACAAGCATATATTGTGCAAATATATATTTATAGCAGACTTTCTTTTTCTAATATTTTTCTTCTATTAATATCGGCATTAATTGGTATATATCTGACTTTTTTAGGATGTGTGACAGTGGTGGGAAGAAATTAAAATATCTTGCGGATCTTTCACAGTATAAACCTCATGATACTATTGGAGAATGTGTTGGTCCCAGCAGGGCCCATTATATCCTCATGGTTCTTCATATAAATCAAAGTGGTCTATATCTTCTCAATCCAATCTCAGCCAGAAATCCAAATGTGAATAACAGTAATGTACATTCAACTGTCAGAAAAATAAATTAATTTCACTCATACACAACACCGTGTTCCACTCTGGTGACTAACCTTTTATATTATGTGCTGTGGAAAAGTAACTTTCTGTCAGAGAAGGATCTGGGGTTAGAAGAGACACTAAGTTGAGCATAAGTCAACATTGCAGTTTTGTTGAAAAAGGTCAAGAATGTCACTGGAATATATAAATATAAATGTGGAACCCTGCATGGGTAGAATCACACTAAAACGCTGTATAACACGGAGACAGGATAATAGTGGTTAAACACAGGGACCTGGAGCTAATTAATGTTAGCAATTGCGACCATACTAGTGTCTTCACTTTTATCTGTCAACCATTATCCTTTCAACCTTTCTTCAGGGAAACATAATTCAGGAAGTTTTAGCCAATTACTTTGAGCCAGAAGACAGTCAAACTCAATCTACAGTTATTACTGTTGTCCCTCCCATACTTGTTAAATGTAATACAGCTGTGATGATTTCTTTCTCCATCTTACCTCCATTTAAAAATTATTAGCTCATTCATACATAATTTTTACTTTATACCACCAACCACCATTCCAAGCTTGACTAGGGAAGTCTGTTGATATTATAATAATGATTTGTGTTAGAGTCAGTTCTAGTCAGATCATTCAGATGATAGGTCATATTCTAAGCTGTATAATTTAGGGAGAATTTAGGAATTATTCAGGAGAGAAAGAAACAAAGCTTGGTAAAGAGCCAAAGGATGTGTAAGACAAGGATATAAAGAGCATTTTCCTGAAATAGAGAAACCAGAATCCCAGATAATATGGATTTAAAAGAAATCAAGGTATCATTTACATACAGTAGTATGTACAAATCTTAAGGCCCATGAATTTTTAGAAAGTAAACACACCCAGATAAACTGCATTCCCAATAAGCCAGAAACTTCCATCATGCCCCATTATTAAGTCATTAAATTATTCCTCAAAATAACCATTGCTCTGATTTCTTGTCATTGTAGGCTCTTTTGGCCAGTTTTTGAAAACTTCCCTCTTTTTCTTTCTTCCTTTCTTTCTTTCTTTCTTCCTTCCTTTCTTTCTTTCTTTCTTCCTTCCTTCCTTCCTTCCTTCCTTCCTTCCTTCCTTCCTTCCTTCCTTCCTCCCTCCCTTCCTCCCTCCCTCCCTCCCTCCTTTCCTTTCTGTCCTTCTTTCTTCCTTTCCTTATTGCTTTTGTTCTTTCTTTTTTTAGTTTTCTGGTTGATTTAATACAACAATATGCTTGTGAGGTTCACCTATGTTACGTGCAGCAATAATTTCTTTTAATATTTATATAGCCTTCCATTGCATGACTTAACCATTCCATTGATGAGGGATAACTGGGCTATTGCCGTGTTTTGGTTATTATGAACAATGCTGCTGTGAACATTCTTCTATGTGTCTTTTGGTGCACATCTATACACATTTCTACTGTGTTTATGAGTAAAATTCTTGGTCATAGGGTATGTGTATGTTCAGCTTTAATCAACACAGCTAAGTAGTTTTTCAAAGGAGTTGTACCAATTTGCCTGATAACCAGAAGTGTATGGCATTCCACGTGCCCCATGTGCTTGTAAACATGAGATATTGTCACTTTTCACCTTTTGCTCAGTTCTAATACATACCTTTTTAACCATCTGCCATCTTCATGAGACAGTGTTTTGAGATCAAGAAGATTTTAGAGGTGGAAAAGATGGAGAAGAAATATTTAAAAGGTTATGAAAAGAAGAAGATAAGGGATGAAGCAAAGAAAAGAAGGGAAGGATTATCTGAGTGAACTATGGAGGGAATTCTTATGCATTTTGATCACTTGAGAAAAAACAAAGTGAAATTCAATTCCTTCAGAGGAAAATTTCTTCCATTGGACTTGAGGCTCTGATTTCTTGGGTTATAAAGATATGATAATGGGAAAAATAAAAATAGTGAGCAAATATAGAAAAAAAAAACAATAAATCTTCTCCAATAAGACCTAAAGGTCATTGGAAGAGTCGTAAAAGCAAGTAGTATGTTATCATTAAATATTTTGTGGTCTATGCTCTTGCATATTTTCCCTGTCTGCTACTTCCATCTAATGCATATACCCCATATCTTTATGAAATATTTTTGATATTAAAAAATTTGGAGATGGAAGGGAAAAAAACGTGATGTCTGATTCCATCCTCTTCTTTCCTTTGCTCTTTTCCTTCATAATTTCTTCAACCTTACCTAACACATCTTTTCTCTGGAGTGTGAAGGGAGGGTGTCAGAAGCAGTTCACCATCCTGTAAAATCTCAAAGGTCTGAGCTAAGTCCCTGACGGGAGGTGACAAGCCATCCCTGAGAAGCTAAAGTATTATTGGCTTATAATGGAGGTGAGGTGACACCCGATATCTTCGGGCAAATGACTTTTCCTTGTTGATTCTGTCCACCTAGTCT
Source organism: Lagenorhynchus albirostris (assembly GCF_949774975.1). Taxonomy (NCBI): domain Eukaryota; kingdom Metazoa; phylum Chordata; class Mammalia; order Artiodactyla; family Delphinidae; genus Lagenorhynchus; species Lagenorhynchus albirostris. Next base: position 31,033,561 of record NC_083105.1, read on the forward strand.
TCCAGCTTTGAAGAAAAAAGAAATCTAGTTTCATGACCTTATGAAGGGAAATCCCTAAAGGGTTAAAACCTTCCACCTACTTAAAATTTATTGTTTACCTGGGTAATTTCTGTTTAGTAATGCCAACTTCAATAAAAACTGGTTGAGAGAGGGACACCATTGAATATACAGAAACCATGTCTCTTTGGGTTTGCTTGCTAATTCTGTGCATTCCCCTCGCTAGCCATCTGGAAGAAGGGAACAGGCTTCAAGCTAAATTTGGAGATTTATGAGGCATTGGATGCATAGTTGCTCTATTCATTTGAATTGAAAATTTGATCCAATTCTGGAGACTTCGAAGTAAGCATCAACCTTCTGGGTTGAACTAGAAATCTGGAAATGACTTTGTAACATTATCTGCTTTGATTTAATAGGGCAAAATGTTGTCTCACACCTAGCAAAAAAGCAATGGAGCAATAACACTTGCTGTACTTGTCATCTTTCTTTTTAGCTAAGAATACTGAAGAACTTTATGACAACTGTATGCCTAAATTAGCATTAAGTTGAACCTGTCCGGTAACCTGGAATCTTTTTCCAGGCAGCTTCACTGGTGTTGCCCTCATTATGTTAGCAAGACTTTGCCTCTGTTACTATCTTAGATCAGCTGAGGTCATGGTTTATGGACTGAAAATAAAGGGAAAGAGAGGCATACTGCCACAAAGCAATTAATACATCATTGCAGAGAATGCCAAAACACACACCTTCTGCTGTTACTATGACTTACTTAATCTCTTGTTAATATGTATTTTTATACCTACATGGTACTGAGGGCTCGAGAACACTAACAATAGTGTTGGTGAGAGCTGGATTTTCACCAAGAGCATTTTTACTTTGCAAAAGCAATGATGTTAGAAGCTAAATAGGTATCTATATTTCTTTTTGGCTCTCATGGAGAATTCCTCTTGGGCTACAGTAGAATTGGACACTCACTTCTCTGGTAAAACATATCCAAGTAATTAAGAAAATGTATCTAATCCATGAAAAATGAATTCACAGGCCAGCATGGGTTTAAATATTGGCTGGCTGAATAATCTCTTCTTCCTTTTCTTCTTTTTATTCTTTAAGACAATGCAGACAACATGGAATAGAAAATGAACCTACTCTTCAGCTGTTAACTTCTGCACCACCCACAGTCCAAAAGCTAAAAGGGACGATAGCGATAGTCTAGTTTAATCTTGCCTTTGTACAGATGAGGTAACATGTGGTGAAAGAAATTAACTGGAGTTGAACCACACCACTCTCTGATCTCTTCCAATCATCAGATTCTGTAAGTTTATGAAGTGAATTGAACTAGAGATGAAGAAACATTGATAATCATCGGGTATATGTTATAAGAGGATATTACTTGCTGAGAGGAGTGGTTGCAGGAAATTCTTTTATTTCGTATTTCATATCTTTTACTGTAATGAATTAAGGTCACTTTTCTGAGTACAAAAAATATGGATGTGTGAATGAGAATCAGACCTTCTCACACAGCATGTTATTTAACAGCAAAATATCTTCATGACCATCTGGCCATCCACTTATTTACCTATTCAATCAGCACGTACCACGTCCTAGACAAAGAGCTGGTTGCTAGGCCTGCAGGGTAAACAGTATAGATATGGTTCTTGCCTTCTAGTGTGACACTTTTGACCAGTGGGGGACACAGATCTATATACAGACACATATATAATATCTCATTGATTCTAAGGTACACATGTCTTCCCCTATATTTCAATATATCTGACATCAGGACACATTCTAAAATTGAAAGAGTGCCATATCCTTTTCTTTCTCTTTGTGACATGTAATATAGTGGCGTGTCTAACACTTGCTGGAATTCTAAATTTGATGAGGTATTGGATGTATATATATGGCAAGTGCTATGAAGAAAAACTGTTATGAGGGAGACTAGCTGGGAAACTACTTTGGATTGGTGGGTGTGGGAAGACCTCTGGGCAAGGTGATATTTAAGCTTGAGGAAGGAGAAGGACCCAGTTGGGTGAGCAGAGAAACACTCCAGTCCTAGGAAGAGAGAACAGACTTTGTGAATGCCTGGCTGGGACAGAGATGGGCCTATTTGCGGAACAGGTGGAAGGCCAGGGCTGCTGGACCATAGCAAGCAATAGGGCCTTTCAAAAAGCCTGATTCTTTTAGCTCCTTGCAAATGTTTATTCTGGAAAGATCTGTTTCAGATCAGCTGTATTGAAGGCAGTTCCTTTTGTTTCAAGTCATGTGAGGGAGCAAAGGCTTTCATAGGCTCTGCCACTGCTTGGTAAAATCAGTCAAAATTTCACGTTTTTATCTGATGTTTTTAACCTAAGTGTAGGGAGCACATGCAATTGTAATTGAGCCGAGTAATTTGGCCTTTGGTTTTTTTTGGAATTATGTCGCAAGGTAACATTTCTCCTATTTTGGCTTCTTTGGTGACTTGCCATTTTCAAACAAGTACAGTATACCTTTTTTAATTGAAATACTTTAGGGGAGGGATTATTGAAATTATGTGATTTTAACAGAAAATAATTTTGCTTGAGATTGCATGCATATAAGACAAAGTGTTAATAAAATGTGGTGGTTGTGTTGCTGAGGTTGTAATTCACTGAGCCTCAACTATAAAGAGCAAAACTCTTCTGCATAAAAACGAAATAAAAAGTAACAAACAAAACTAAATATAAGTAAATGTAAGTATAAAAAGTATCCCAAATTCTAAAACACAGTTTACTCTTTAAGTAGGGAAACACAGCCCCTGAAAACTGATTTACAGTTAAATTTGTTAGCAATTGTTAACTGCTAATATCTCCAGGATGAATGGCTACATATACAGTAGTCAAAGAGGAAAATCCATGTTAATGTAGCTTTATTGTGAAACATTTTTTGAATCCTCTCCAGTATGAACAACATACTTTCTTCCTCTATGTATAATCTAACAATGATGAGCTTTTCTCAGGCACGTTTAAATAGGTATCTAAAACCAAAGGAAAACACTTTTCAATGATCGGACTTAAGGAACACTTCCCAAAAAGAACCACAAAGGATTGCGTTTCTTTATCACATTTAAAAAATTGATTCTGACAGTTCTATACCACCGCCACCACCAACAAATCCTCTACTAAAATAAGTGCAAAATATCTTTTCACCATTTGACTCTCATCATTTTTTCCATAATTGTCTTCCAGGCATCTGCTTTGTGTTCCAATTTTATTTTGCTAGAGGTAATTTTATATAGGCTTTTCTGAATGGTGCATCTGCTTTAAAATCCAGGTGCATATGTGCATGAAAGTATTTACAGAAAATAAAGCTAAACCTATGAAGAGAAGGAATGACTGAGATCTTTCATGAAAATAGCACGGTTCCTTCAAAGAGTGGTTTGTTGCCAAATTAGATATAGGTGGGTTCATGTCTAATTCCACGTGCGCTGCGCTGAGGCTGTTGAGAAGAAATCGGCCCCATGAAGATCCAACAATATTTAGAAACTAGATGTAAACCCTGCTGTTTCCCAGGAAGTGCAGTAGTTTCAATGAAAAACTCCTCCATTCTGCTGGGATTTAATTGACCACACATGGTGGAGATTGTGAGGGGAACTCAGCGGAATACATTCAGTTCCTCTAAGTGAAAAGACATCCAACCTAAACAGGAAGGAGCAAAATCTGAATGCTAGAGGATGGAACAAAATTGCTCTAATTTCCAAGGTGGAAAGACTCAGATGGCTTTGTATTTTAAGTTTTTCATATAGAAATGGAAAAAAACAGCCAAGTGCCACTGAAAAAACTGCATTTAAAACATGGAAAACTTTAAAAACAGGGCTATGACAGTGAAAAGGGGAAAAATGGCTCCTGAAATTTTTCATTTAGTAATTCATGCTTAATTAAAATAGAGATGATGAATATCTTTGCTTAGTGTGCAGTAACCAGCTAAAATCCTTAGGTAACAACATATTCATCAATTATGACTGTGCTTTTAGATTTAGAATCAAATTGTTTGTTTATTTAACTAATATGAGTGCTTTTCACTGGGGGCAGTTACCATAGCAAAATGGTGTTAATAGACCTAGTGAAGTAAAGAAATTTTAAAAAGAGCTCCTAAGGAGAATAGCAAAAGCAATGCATTAAGTTGACAAGAGAACTACATGTACAGAAGTAAGCTGCTATTATAAGGGAAGTTTTATAGATTTAAGGACACATTTTCATGCATATACGTACCATATTTCCCTTTGGTAGCTAGGAGATGAAGTAGAATACCAACACAGGAGTCATAGCATTGGTTTCTAGCCTTGCATCTGCCAGGCTCGTGACCTTGGGCAAACCACCTTAACTTTCTGAACCACTGTTTTTTCATTTAAAACAATGGAGGGGAATCATAGTATTTCCCCTGACACTTCCTATGGATTCAGGTAAGATGATGGATATCAGCACATGGTATCAATAAAGGTACTGATAATGCCAATATCAATTAAGAAATAATTTATCACTATTATTATTATTGTGTGAGAAATTCACAAAGATAGGCAGAAATGTGTTGGTCTGCAGGGCTGGATGCTACTGCTAAAACAATTCCTTGTTTCTTTCCAGGCATCCCTCAACGACTGAAACTCTATCGTTCACGTTGGCCTTTCCAAAAGGTAATGACCAAATCATTTAAGTTAGACAGCCAAGACATAGCTCTGAGAATTAATTCTAGCGTATCGTACTCAACATATTTAAGACTGTCAACAGTTTTTGTTCTCTCAAATGTTTCATAAGGTCAGGAGTTTAAAAAGAGAGAGATTTTCTTGATACAGTTTTTCCTTCGTTTCCCTTTGGGAAACATCACTTTGCCTCACTGCCTTCAGGCTGAAGGTGTCAGGGCTTACAGGTTGGGAACAAACAAAGAAAAGTCCCTCCCTGAGACAGACGGTAAGGAACGAATGCCCTGGGAAACTGACTGCCCTCCCCAGTCTCAAAGGCCAGATGGGCTCTGGACAAACCCTGAGAGTGTAGGCAGTCTGGGGTAGTGGAGGTCAACCATGGTGCTAGGAAATTCCCTCTCTGAAAGACACATGGGCAACCTGTTTGGGTATCCGGAGTTTGAGTGATGAAATGGTGAGAAGTGGGACTAACTTGGTGGACTTTGGCTGGGTCTGTACACACAAAAGCTTTCTGTTTCCCTAAGGAGGAAAACCCCAAGGGATACTGATCAGTGGAATTTAGGGTACAGGAAAAGTTAGTAAGTTGCATTGGTTCGCATAAATTTTATTGCAGACCTTATGTTTACAAAAAAAGGTCTTTTCCAACAAGTTTATTTCATTGGGGGATTATTGTCAACTAACTGATCATGATAGGGAATGCAAAAGATTTTTATTTATTACAAGGCCAAAGATGCAGGCTCAGGAGGATGTGGTGAAAGATTCTACTTCCTGTCTATTCAAAGGGTGTGAACAGACAGTTTACATAATAGAACACTCAGTAGGCTCACATGGAGCAAATCATACAGCCTAGTTTGCAAATAACAAAATGCAAATTAAAAGAAGCTATGGCATGTTTGAAAACTGATTAAACTCACAAAAATAAACAATGAGAAAACCCTGAAATTCAATTCTTTCTGGGGAGCAGTGTGTCTAGGCTGTGTGCAGTGGTAGAGAGAATGTTGCATTTGGAATATGAAGACTTAAATCTAACCAAAACGGTGGGCAAGTTATTTACCCCTCTGAAACTCAATTTTTTTCTCTTCTGTAAAGTGTGAATAATAATATCTGTCAACCTTATAAGGTTTATAATAGATTCGAGTAAGTGAGTGGAAGAAATTTTCAAATGGTAAAGCATTGTATAAATATAAGGTTTTCTTCCTGTTTTAATTAACAGATTAATGAGAAATTAATTAACAGATTAATAAATATAAGGTTTTCTTCCTGTTTTAATTAACAGATTCCAGTTACTTTGCATCCATTTCAGAAGCAAGTAGGATAAAATTTATGCTAAATGCATTTAGCAATTTCACTTTTGGATATTGTCAGGGGACTGGCTAAATAAACTGTCTCAAAATAATATGAGGGAATTGATTATTATTAAAAATTATAATTTTGTGGACTCTATCAATACATTCACATTAAATTCAGATTTCATCATGCTCCCCTCATTTTGTTGGTTGATTTCACCACGTCAGCATAGTTTAATCCACAAAACAATCTTGAGAGGTAGACATTATTTTTCTTATTTTAAACATGGGGAAATGAAGGATGCCTAAGTTCATTTAGTTGGCTGATACATAAAAATATATTTAATTGAAAAAAGCTGAAAAAAAAAAGGCAGTGTATGTACACGTTACTTAACATTATATATGAATGTCTATGAGGACTTAATAAAGATGGAAGACAATTTGAAGAAGTAGAAATGGTTTAGAACTAAATATTTAAACATTTTAAAATCATAATGTCTTACAAATTCTGAGACAAAATGATATCCTTGAGGGAAATTTTTTTGGTATGATTAAAAAAAAAAAACCAAAATAAAACACCATTACCACAAGGGAAAATTAGTTTAAAAATAATTTAAAGTCTGAAAGATATTAGTATAATTTAATAATAAGACCAATCTTGCCACAAAAACAGAGACAAACTGTAACTTGTCCTGACACTTAGGGGACGAGAGGAGTTCAGATTATAACCTCTCTGAAAACTGGAAGAAAAAATGGCAGTGGTAAATCATGTCATTTATCATCCTCTAACAAAGACAGGAACACAATCCTGGAGCATTTCTGTGTGTCAATTAACAGTTAATATGTTATCTGCTCAGTGACATTAAGATGTGGTTCCTAAAGCCCTTTACAAAGACGTTGGCTCTGATGAGTGACAGACAACAAGCCCAGGCAGGCTGGTGAAAGGAAATTCAATTATATTGCTTCTGAATTGTGCATCCTCTGGGTTGAACGCAGAGATTCAAATACCAAAGAATAACACTCGACCCTAGATTTCCTTTAGGGAATGCTGGGTGATTTCACAATTTTGTCTCTGCTTGAGAGGGACACATTGCAGGGCAATCAGGGGCAGAACTGACAGAAGAGTGAATGCCCTTGAATGAGGAGTGTGAAGGCTGGCATTTGTTGTTGGAGAGGCATTTCAGAGAATGGCAGGTCACTCTGGGCCTTGATAATTCTATGCATAATAGAACCAGGGCAGAGATGGCTTTTGTCTAAGAAGTAATTCAAAAACCAGCTGTTCCCTTTGTTTACTCAAGTAGATTGGTCTCCAGGGTGGAGGTTCATGCATCCCAGAGGTTGGCTAACGACAGCAACAGGGTCTGGGAAGAAAATATTAGAACTGTTCTTAATTTCTGTCTAAAAATGTAAGAAAGGGATTCAGCTTACTAGCACATATAGAGTGGCTGGTACCGGCACTCCCCAGCAGCATTTCTGGGTCGGTGTGTTGGATAGCCTTGCATCTTGAACAGTGTGGAAGTTTCCCTGAGTGGGGAATGGAGATGGGGAGAGGGCCATTAGTCTCACTCTTTTGTTTGCTTGCAGAATATTTCAAAGCAGGGTTTAGTAAGTGGCTTTTCAGATTATATTATCTCGTTTTCACTGAATGAATGCTCACCAAATAGACGCATGGCTTGAAAATGTCCCTTGCAGAGAAATTGCAGATTAAAAAAATGCTAATAATATAAGCACACGTGAACAACGATAACATTGAAGAGGCGGCTTTTGCTTACTCCTTACATGAGACTCGTGACAAGAGAAAAGCAATGATCGAACTGATCTATTAAGAATTAAGATACCGAGCTTCCCTGGTGGCGCAGTGGTTGAGAGTCCGCCTGTCGATGCAGGGGACACAGGTTCGTGCCCCGGTCTGGGAAGATCCCACATGCCGCGGAGTGGCTGGGCCCGTGAGCCATGGCTGCTAAGCCTGCACATCCGGAGCCTGTGCTCCCAAAAAAAAAGATACCTTTTTTTTCACTTATCAATAGTATTATTTAAAATAAGGACTCACATCCACTATTTTTTCAGCTTTATTGAGGTATAATTGACAAATAAAACCGTAAGATATTTAAAATGTACACTGTGATGATTTGATAAACGTTTACTAACTCATCCACCATCTCACATAGTTACCTTTTTTTTTTTTGATGGGAACATTTAAGTTCTACCCTCTTAGCAAATTTCAGTTATACAATACAGTGTTATCAATTTTAGTCACCATGTTATTTATACATTAGATCCTCAGAACTTGTTCATCTTATAACTGAAAGTTTGTACATTTTACCAACCTTTCCCCATTCCCCCCACACCCCAGCACCTAGCAACCACTTTTCTACTCTCTGTTTCTGTGAGTTCAATTTTTTTTTTTCAGATTCCACATAAAAGTGATAGCATACAGCATTTGTCTGTCTCTCTTTGGCTTATTTCACTTAACATAGTACCATCCAGGTTCATCCATGTTGCCACAAATTACAGGATTTCCTTCTTTTCTTGTGGCTGAGTAGTATGCCATCAAGGTGTCTGTAGGGTTGGTTTCTTTTGAGGTCTCTTTCGTTGACTGTGTAGATGGCTGTTTTCTTCCTCTGTGTTCACGTTGTCTTTTCCTGTGAGCATATACATCTTTGTCCAAATTTCCTCTTCTTACAGGGACACCAATCATATAAGATTAGGGCCCAACCTAACGACCTCATTTAATTTAATCACCCATTTAAAGATCTTATTTCCAAATATGATTACACTATGAATTACTGAGGGTTAGAACTTCAACATATGAATTTTGGGGAGACATAATTCAGTCCATAAACATAGCCATTAAAATCAAGTATTAAACTTAACTTATAAGCAAACTTTCAAATCATTGATCACAGGTTTTAAACCAATATTTCAAAAAGAAACATACTTTTCAAAGTTTTGTACCAATAATAAATACAAATTATTTGAAAGTATTCTATATGTCAACTTGACCTCATCCTTCCCCCATGGTCTAGAGTCTAGTTTCCTGAGGAATCCAACAAGAAACACATGTTATATATTATATTATACATAACATTATAATAGATTATACTTATTATTAATCTATTAATAGAGATTAATTATCTCTATCTATTAAAGATATCTCTATCTGTTATGTTCTATTATAGTGCTATACTGTATTATTTACTGTTTTTCTTCCTCACTAGAATGCAACCTCCATGAGAGGAAGTACTTTGTCTCTTTTGTTCACTGCTCTAGCCACAGCTCCCAGAACAGTGCCTTGAAAGTATTTGTCCCCCAATAAATATTTGTTAAGTTAGTGAATGTTTGCAAAGTCAGAATAAAAATAGTACTGACTTCCCAAGATGAAATGGTGACAACCCACGTGCCATCTTACTACAGTGCCTGGCATATAACAAGTGCTCAACAAAAGTTGGTAATTATCAATATTATGATGTTCATTTCAAAGAAGACTTATCACTCATTTTTTTTAAGGGCAGTAATTCAACTCTATTTGTTGTGTTAATTAATCAAAAATTTATTGCCAAGAACTGCATTAGGAGCTGGGGTGACAAAGAGGGTAAGAAATAGTCCCTGCCCTTAAAGAGAATTCAGTTCGCTGGCATGATCACAGGTCACATTTCATTAGTTATTTCATATTTAGCCAACTATCAACTAGCTTCTTTTGTATATTCTTTCCTTTGTCAAGTATTCTAAGATGTGAGCTTCAGTACCTGTTTTCCAAGTGACTTTTTTCTCTCTCAATTATTTGGGCAGTACTTCTCAATTGAAATTCATTCACATAAACCATTGGGTAACACCTAGCTGGAAACTAGATCAAAACTTGTCATATTTCAACTGATATGATCAAGTTCTCTTCATCTGCTGGCTGTTTATTATTATTATGTTTAAATCAGTTAAGACATTTGGAAAGGGTTTCATTTGCTAACACTTTGGGTGAAATATTTTTTGGCCAAAAGATTCCAAGGATTCCATCAGAACTTTGCCATCTACTCATCCTTGAAGACTTAGTTCAGGTATTCCCTCCTCCAGGAAGTCTTCTCAGGTTCAATTAGCTACTTCTCGTCTCTGCCTCCATCATACCCAGTAGTAGGTTAAGCTGTTGTTGAATTTGGCACATTTTATTGGAATTCTGCTTTTGAATCTGTTTTCTTCACTGGCCCAGAAACTCCTAGGATCAGAAACCTTGCCTTATTTATCATTGTGTCTCTCCTGCCCATTGCAATGCCTGACAAATAACCAGAATTATAGTAATAGGTAATCCTTGCTATGTAGGCAGGTACTGTTGTAACTGCTTTACAAATCCTTATAATGAGCCTCTGAAGTAGGTACTAAGATTAGCTCCATTTTACAAACCAGGAAACTGAGGCCCAGAGATCTCAATAACTTGTCAAGATTTCCCAGCTAGTAGCGATCCAGGTGGAATTTGAACCCAGAAAACATGGTTGTGGAACCTGCAAGCTTACCCACAGCTCCTACTGGTAAATGCATTTTGACTTGAACTATGCATATAAATTATTTCACATAAGGGAAGAACTATGACAGGAAACTTTAACCACAATTTAAGCTTAATCCTTTCTTAAGTTCAGAAACTTCCATAAGTAGGTATCAGTTCTCAGAAGTAGAGATTTTTCATATTTTCTTGTTTAAAAGTAGAAGATGCCATGGTTTACTGAAGTCATTACTTCTGTATCGCTGTAGTCTTCTGAGAAAGGGTAGCTTATGATTAGCTTTGGCTCTGCCCCATATCCTGGGGAAAAAAATCTATACTCAGGAATAACAATAATGTAAACCAACATTTAGTGAGCATTCACTATGTAACTTGGCCACAGACACACAGCTTGCCAGTGGTGAGATGGGAATTTGAATCTATCGCTAAAACCATTATGCTTCAGACAGGACCTTGCTTTGTTTCCTCTGCCCACGGTTTGTAGCTCAGTAGTTAAAACAATGGACCATGCTTCTTCATGTTGTGGCCGTCCTTCTTTCCCTGCCTGGCACTCCAATTCTTCTGGGACTGGTGTCGCACATCTCAGTCCCTGTGGTTGAGCATCTGGTGCTGTGTTCTAGGACGCTCAGGAATTGCAAGTTGTTAGATTTTTTTCCTATCTTGATATTCTTATCACCTACGCACCCATGATGCATGGATATAAATTCATAGTTCGTTTTAGGTCTGGGAGGGACCCCGGAAGTCACTGATTTCAACTACTTGGCTGATACTTGAAAACAACTTTTGCAACTTCCTTGCCAAATGGTTATGCGAATGTTGTTGAAGAAATCTAGTCCATCTTTTGTCTGTTCTACTAGAAAATATTATGTTGAGGTGTACTCTTGCCCCCATAATTTCTACTCCTAGTTTTGGTTCTACTGATTATACGAAATCCAATCAATCTTTTCAATAACAGACTTTACAATATTTAAACACAATGCTATGTTCTCAGGAGTGTTCTTAATATTCATCCCCAAGTCGTTTATCTTATTAGGTATCGTTTCGAGTTCCCTGGCTCTGAGCATACAGGAAGGGGAAGAGAACATCATTCAGAGACAGACACACCCAGCTTTGAATACTGCCTCCACCACTTACTGGCTTTGTGTGTTTCGGTTTTGGTTTCTTCATTTGTAAAATGTTGATAATGACACATAGTTTAAAGGGGAGTTGTGTTGTCAAGTGTTGTATTTCACCTTTTCATTTAATCTTCGATAAATGAAAAGGTGAAATACAACACTTGACACAGAGCAGACACTCAAATAAATGGTACTTGCTGTTGTTTTTACTATCACCATGTTTTTATAAGTAGAGTTTGAAGAGCCCAAACTGATATTCAGATGTGATCTGATCATCACAAAATAGTTGAGACCCTCATCCTCTGACAGTGATGCTGAGGATGATGCTAAGACAGAGAACAGTGGCCTTCATTTACTGTTTTCTCCAAGGCAGGCTTTGTGTGAAGCAGTTGATATCTATTATCTCTTGAGGTCCTCTCAATCTGTCAGGTAGGGATTATTCCTATTTTACAGATGAGGACACAAGTGCAGAGAGAGATGACCAGCTCAAGTCACACAACGAGGAAATGACAGGGTTGAAACAAACTGTCTTGTCTGACACCAAGACCTTGCTGCCTCTAATATTAGACCTTTACTCATTCATTCTGTGTTGGCATCAAACACATGGTGGACTTACCTAGAACTCACTGTTAACGGAAGCTTTTCTCTCTCTCTCCTGCCACTGCACACGGTTAAGCTAGGTATTGTCTATCTTATACTCAATAGGTATATTTGTTTGTTGCCCAAATGTGAGGGTATTACATAGTTTGCTAGGGCTGTCATAATAAAAATGTGATAGACCAGGTAGCTTAAACAACAAAAATTATCTTCTTACAGTTCCAGAGGCTAGAAATCCAAGATCTAGGTGTCGGCAGGTTTGGTTTCTTCTGAGGACTCAGTCCTTGGCTTGCAGATGGCCTGGCCACCTTCTTGCTGTGTCCTCACATGGTCACCCCTCAGTTGTGGGTTGTCTGTGTCCTAATCTCCTCTTATAAGAACACCAGTCGAGTTGGATTAGGGCTCACCCTAATGGCCTTGTTTTAACTTAATCACCCCTTTAAAGGCCTTATCTCCAAGTACAGTCACATTCTGAAGTACTGGGGGTGAGGGCTTCAACATATGAATTTTGGGGAGAACACAGTTCGTCTCATAAGAGCAGGGTCTCACATGTATCTCACTAAAAGTTTCCTTTTGTTAGATTTGTCTTTTTGTTCATAGAAAACTTTCTGAATGCTGATTTTGTTCACCAGCATTCACCTCATTCCTTCTACATCTGTGCCATCTGTAAACGCAGTATGCATTCTGCCTGTATATCTTCCCATTGATTAATGAAAAACTGAAGACAACAGAAGTAACTACAGAGCTGGAGGGATGGAGCTAGACAACTTCTTCCAATGTGCTGCCCTCTTGCTGCCTGTCTGACCCCTGTGGGCTTCCCTGGTCTTCACTGGCTGGCTCTCTATGGTTTGGTCATGTGGCCATTCTCTGCATACTCGTTTTGATTTAATAGATGAAATACAGGTACTGTGTTTAGGTCTATTTAAATGAGAGCTTCATCTAATTCAGTGGTTTTGATAATAGAAAAAACATCAGACAAGGAGACAAATGACTTGAGTTCTAGTGCTGGTTTTATAATGATCTGTGTCACATTAATCCAGTATCTGGATTCTCAAATTTCTCACCTGGAAAAATGAGATAATGCCTTTCTTACTTCAGGCTTCGCAGAATTGGTATCAGACTCCAGCAAACATCTACGTGGAGCCTCTATAGAGGCAAAATATTAGCTATCCATGGCAGAGTGTCAGCAGGCATTTTAAGATTCACATCTGTCAGCCTATTCTCAGGCCAAGTGGTCCCAGTACCAGCCAGAAGATGCTTAAAGCATCCATCTCCTTGAGACTGACTACTCTCTCATTGTTTCTTTGTTTCAGGACTCTTTGGAGGAGAATGCAGTACAGATATATTTTTGGAAAATTAAAATGAATTAAAATAGAGTTGCTTGAAAAATTCAGAGCCGATCTAGAATTATAAATCATTGACTTCGGATATGTAGACTAAGTTTAATATCTTGAACCCAACATAATTAGGAAGATAAGTCTGCTTTAGGGTCATCCTGTGATGCTTTTCTAAGCCAAGTAGAAGAAACATTTTAGAATACACCTCTCCATTAGCTAGATAATCAATATATGGAATAGATGCACTCTTAAAGCTTTCTGAAAAACAAATTTCTGAGTATTTAATCTTATTTTACTCCTGATTTCTAACATAATAATGTAATGCATATTCTTGTGGAAATTATATGTTACACTATCAGGTTGTAAATAAGCTTGCTAAGTCATTTATCCATGCAGGATAGGATCTAGTCTTCTAATTTGTGTGACAGGTGGATACCAGGAAGTCTTAAAAAAAAGTTAAGGTAGAGGAAGAAGGTGAAGAAGGGACTTGCATTTATTGAATGTCTGCATGTCAGATTTATGTGCTATTTCAATTCTCATATAATCTTGACAATAATTCTGAGGTAACACAAATATAGCAGCTGGGAGGAGAGTATATATAACAGTTGGAAATGTCAGCGTACTCAAAATCAGCTTCTTAAATTGTGAACCACTTCTGTTGATCCTATTTGTAGAATATAACATTGAAATAAAATTTAAATTGAGATTAAAAAAGAAAAAAGAAAAATCCTGCTTGTGGGAGGAGGACCGCTGTCACACTGGGTAGCATACCAAGTTAACCATCTGGTGATGGACGCTTCTTTTTGTAAGGTTGTCATTATCACCTCCCGTTTTTCAGATGAGGAAACTGAAGCCCAGAAGACTTCCATACTTGTTCCATGTCAAACAACTGGTAGGCATCAGAGCTGGGATTCAAAGCCACAGTTGCCTTCTGAGTGTGTGCTTTTGCACCATGCCCTGAACATGCTGGACTAGCAGGCTGAGATTATCCCCTCTGCTCTTGGGTGCTAATATATGACCTTGTTAGTCACTTAGCCTCCCTAGGTGTCATGTGCCTTCACCACAGAATGGGGATAATCTCAGCATGGATCAGAAAAATAATCTCTTCTAGTCTTTTTTTTTTTTTTTTTTTTTTTTTTTCAGATGTGCCACACAGCTTGTGGGATCTTAGTTCCCTGACCAGGGATTGAACCCGGGCCACGGCAGTGAAAGCGCCAAGTCCTAACCACTGGACCACCAGGGGATTCCCTCTTTTCCAGTCTTTGAAAAATCATGAAGTGCCATACAAACAACGCAGTATTTCTCAAAAATATCTGAAGCAAGATTATATATTAAACTCCTTTCCTCATCTAGAATGTTTAGAGTCCGACAGTGCTGTCCCATAGAGCATTCTACAATGATGGTGTTCTATATCTATACTTCCCAGTACATAGCTTCTTGTCACACGTGGCCATCAGCAGTTGATATATAGCTACTGTGACTAAAAAACTGAATTTTAAGTTTTTTATTGACTTAACTAATTTAAGTTTAAATTAAATTGCTACATATTGCTAGTGGTTGCTCTAACGCACGGTGCGTAATGTTGGATGGATTTCATACACAAATATGGATTCTGAACAACGAGTTCATTTTTATATATTCTAGGCATGATCGCTAGTCCTTGATGACGTAGCTGGGGAACTGAAATGGGTGTTTTATACTTCCTGAAGTCCTCATATCTCTGAGTCATGTGTGTTAGGTTTCTTATTTTAGTTTTAAGCAAACTCAGGTTATTTAAAATTCTCCTGGCTCCAGGTGGACTTAATAAATTAATGTTTGTTGAATGAATGTACGTGATGTAATTAGTATACCTTGGTTCCCTTTTCCCTGGCTGGGCCTTTCTTATCTGTATACAGTGGAGGGAATCATGCACCCCAGGCTTACACTGAGGCTGAAAGACATCCAGTATGTGAACGCCTCTGGCACAGCACGCAGTAAGACCTAAATAAATGTTAGTTTCCCTTCCCTTCCCTTCCCTTGAGAGAAAGTGCTTCTTGTAAAGGAAAGAGCGTAGTATCCATGTAAGTAGTCTGCGTGGCTAACTGTTGATCACAGCTGGGCCTCCTTGCCTGTGCCATTCAGTTCTTTGGTACATGATTTGCAAGTTTAGCTCATCCATTGGGATAATCTTTGTGAAATTTAGTTTGCATTTGCTTTTGTGATTTTTAAAAATATAAAACCAGAGGGAGTAATCGTTTCTCTCCACAATGCCATCTTCCCCCACCCGAAGGTGACTCATTGTAAAATATATTTAATTGGGAGAATCTTAATTTCTGTAAATATAAAAAATCCAACTTCTCTGAAGTAACCATATGACTTTTTTTTTTGTTTTTGATTCATGCGTTTTATAGTTAACTGGAAGAGGGAGATGCTCTTTTCTCCTATCCCCTCAGTGTGTGTGGGAAGTTGTGAATCAGCACAACTATAAATCTCCAGAAGAAACTTATATTACGACAGTGACTCCAGACTTTCTTAGCTTTGTGACTCAGTGGGACATTTTTCTTCAGCACTATAGTGTTAATCACCTACTTTCTGGAAATGAAAAGAAAAAGAGAGAGAGAGAGAGAGAAAACTGTAATAACAGAAGTTCTATCTAACTTTAAAAGGACACCTTTGACCTCTATCCATCAGTCTGTCCTTATCAATTTGTGGAAATTCCTGTTCTATTGACACAGAATGTAAGGCTTTGATTGTATCTGGCTGAGTAAAGAGCTGTACATTTGCTTTATTCTAACTGATGAGATTTGGGGGAAGAGAAGAGTTTTTTCCTGAGAGATCCTGAAGCCCTGCGGGATGATTTTGCCTTTGATCTTACCTCTCTGCTTTTCTTTTTTAACTCAAGGTTAACCTTAAATTCAGGTCCTTTTTCCTTAGACAGATTTCATAATCATTTTCAAAGTGAGAGCATGAGCAATGTTTCAAAAGGTAATCATTATGGGATCAACGTTACAAAAGGAAATTTGAAATATATTCCTTATATTCCTTCCATCCTGACAAATTTCAGACATTATTAACACAATTGGCCATAGCAATAAATTTGTCACTCTGTTTTAAACTAGTTTTTTAGTGACGAGGAAAGGAGAGGTTACAGCAATAAGTCACCATAGTACTTTTCAATAGAAGAGACTCTTCAGGAATAGATTTCAACTAGTTTAAAATACAATTACGGATCTAAATGTTGTTATCATGCAAGACCATTTTAACACACGAACCTGTCAGAAGTACTAAAGAATTATGGTGAGCCATAAATATAACAACAACAACAGAAACACTAGAATAGGTCTGAGGAGAAATGAGTTCTTGCCTGAGTTCTGCTGGTAACCAGTTGTGTGATCTTGAGTAAATGCTTTAAACATGATCTCTTTTCTCACCTGTGAAATAATACATTTGAGCTCCAGAATCTCATGACTCAAAGGATTCTATTTTGTATAATTCTGTGGAAACATATTTGTAGGCTTTTGTATACAGAAATAAAAGAGCGAGGGGCTCCTTATCAGTAGGTCATGCTCTTGGGATTAAGCTGTAGTATAAGTGATAGATTTGATCCTGGCCATCTACGTGTTCTCCTGTGTGGTTCTTCCTGGAACCAAGCACAGACATTTCTCTTTCCTGCTTGTGATGAGGCATCCTGTCTATGAGCATGTTAACTTTGGTCTCCCTGGCATTTGACTTGAACCAATTAAATGAATGATGTAGCAAGTGCAGTTGCCACAGAGTTTATACCCAGTAATGGCCCCAAAGGGTTACACATGGCTGCTCCTTGACCCAGTAAAAGGCAGTTATAAAAATCCACCCGGCAACTGGAAGCTGTCAAAAGTCATTTCTCAATGAGTCATTTGTCACTGTTAATAAGAATGAGCTAGGGACAAGTGGAAAATATTTGTTATTTTTAAGGCAACTACATTTCAACAGATGAGCAAAAAGTTGTCATTCCACACTTTATGAATAACAGTTGGGTTATTTTGAAACCAATAATCCTTGCTTCCTTTAGGAGTGCTTATGAATGCTATCACTCAAACAACTTTCTAGTTATCAGTTTCCCAAAACATGGATGGAAACCCACCCTCTGTATTGATGTGCAGCTGAAAAATGGGGGATGCAGGAGTAGAGCCAGGTACAATCAGACTGGAGGAGTCTAGCCTGGATTTTGCTCTTTTCACAAGCCCTTTTCTTCATCTGTAAAGTGAAGCTGTTTTTAGATAATTCCTCAAGATCATGTCTGTTCTAAATATCTGTGACTTATGGACCCAATAGCCCTAAGTAAGTGGTAAAATCTCAGAATCTTCCTGTTGATCTTGAAATCAGGGGAAAGAGTATTTGTTTGTAATAAACTTTAATCAACAAATTCTATCTCTAAACCATGTAGTTATGGTATACTTGTTCTAGGCTTTGTGATATATGAATGATAAACTCCTGATTTCTGCATGTTAAATCATTCTTAATTAGCAATTTAAGTACTTTTATAATTGCTCACAGTTTGAAATCCTTATCTATAGAAGGGTTATTGACCTGTTTTCTATTGGAAATGAACCTTGTATGTAAGCTTTCTGTGACTTTGCCATATAGAGGCTACAGGCATGTAAATATTCTAAAGAAAATACAGGAAAAAGAAACCTCACAAAAACCTTCACTCTTTCCATATGAATACGGATATCCTTCCCAGCTTAATAGTCTAGAAATCTTGTTTTATTTTCTTTAAAAGGTGTTGGATTGAAGATTCTGAGAAAGCCACTGATTATAAGCCATAATGCTATAACTGTTTTTGTAACATATAGTTTCCTGGGGAATGGATCCATTGAAATAACTCCATTATATTTAAAAAGGCAGGGTTTTTTTTGCCAGGTTTTAGGTGTTTGTACAATTATGGAAGGGTTTTCAGCATTTAGATAGAGTCCAACACTTGAAATTATTGCAGATAGTCTTGTCATATCTATAGCTGTACATAAGCCAAGATCCCTTGGGGATGGTGAAACAGCCAAATGCTACAACACTGGCTGAGCAAATATTTTGCACTTTCTCCAAGGTGACTGATTGTTCCGAAAGACTGGGACTGCTGTATCAACTGAAAGATGGCTGTGGTGAGAGAGCTATCAGGTTAATAAACAAGGGATTCAGATACGGACTCTGAGATGAAAGGTTATGAGGCAGGGTTTAAATAGCAACTTTAGTTATCATTTGCAGGTCTGTTAAAGAAAACCATCTTGTGCCACACTTAAGATCACAGTTTATACTGAATAAGGGCTGTGCACTGAAAAACAATACCTTTTTACTGATTAGCATTTCTTTTTACTTTGAATAAGCAGATCACGTGTGTGGACAGTTACAGACCATAAGCCATCGCTGGTAAATGAAGTTGTGATTTTCATAAGTACTTCGTTAGTTCTTCCTCCTAGAACTGTAAACCTTCCTCAGTCAATAGTTTCAGTCAATAGTCTTCCTCAGTCAATAGTTTCAGTCAATAGTCTTCCTCAGTCAATAGTCTCAGTTTCTATGTGGGAAAGGCTATAAGCCACCCTAAATATTTTGGGACTTTTTCAAACATCTAGCTGAAATCTGTATCACTTTAGTAGAAATCCCCATTTTCCCTTTTAAGAGCTTTAAGACTGATGGCATATTTTTTTTTCTTTTTCATGAGGAAGCTTTTTTTTTTTTTTAAAGGGCTATCACTTTTGAAATGGTATCTGTGTCTCTAAATATTCAAGCAGATGCCTCCCATTTAGATATTTTTTTCCCACTTTTGGAAACAGGGAATCAGCTGCTCTGGCTACTGGATTAGAGATGGAAGTCTCTACATTTCTTCTTAATTTCCTAACACTGAGTATCACGGATATGCACAGTATTACTTAAACAAACCAACATCCAACCTTTGTAACTGCAAACATGAGGCCAATCTGCTAATTACTGTTTTCTTTTGCCATGACACCTATCTGTGTATATCTAGCTCAGAAGCTAGAGATCACAACAGCCCTAGTTTCACACAGTGAATTTCCAGCTAATTAAAAAAAACAACAAAAAAAAATCCCCAAACCTAATTTGATGTATAAAAATGAGCTGCATTCCAGAATTTCAAGAATCTAACCTTCACAAAAAGCTAGATATAAGTAACAGCTTTGGATATTAAGCTGTCTGTTCCAGAGTTGCTCAGAGTTTAATAGATGGCCCAGAGTTTTTTGAGCATCTGTTCTTTCTGTGTGGTCTGGAGGAGGCAGGTGGTATACTAGAATTACAGATGATGAGTCAGATAAAAACATGGCAGGTGAGTCAGAGACATTTAGAGCCTGCCAAGTATTAATGTACTCCTTTCCTTTTCCCAGACTCCCTTGCAGTTAAGGTTAGAGCCATATGAGTAGTTTTGGCCAATGAAATGTGAGCAGAAGTGCCATGTGTGTCATGCTTGTGCTATGTTTGTGCTAAGATATTGAGATGGTTTGCTTCCTTCATTTCTTTTTCTTTCCCCCCAGAGTTCCAGATGGCACAGCTATAAGGTAGAGGAGAGTGATTATGAGACAGAAATAAATTTTTACTGGGTTAAGCTGCTGAGATTTGGGGTTTGCTATTGTAGCAGCTAGCAGTAATTACCCTGACTAATATAGTAGGTGATACTCTTTATGTTAGAAAGTTATTGGAAAAGCTGGGGCCATTATCTAGATCAAGAAAACACAAATCTGACGTTGAATCAAAATCAACCTGGGGAGCTTTAAAAAAATTCACATTTCTGGGATCCATGTAAGATTTACTAAATAAAAATTTAGGGGGAGGGCATATGAATCAATATTTTTATCAAGCTCCTCAAATAATTCTAGACAATTCCCTTCAAATCTGAACTCCCGTTCCATGACATCAAAGTCTCTGATTATTTTCTGGGGTGATGAGATGGAAAATTAAAAATGATCAGAGAGAATCAGAGGATTTAGAGCTAAAACAGGATCCGCAAACTATAGACCCCAAGGGCCAAATCTTGTCTGCAGTATGTTTTTGTAAATAAAGTTTACACAGCCACATGCATTGGTTTACATATTGTCTATGTCTGCTTCCACTACCAAGGGAGAGTTGAGTGGTTGCAACAGTGATGTTATGGAGTGCAAACCTTAAAATATTTACTATTTGGCCCTTACAGAAAAAGTTTGTGGACTGCTGCTCTACACGATTGTCTCTGTGCTTGAAAAAGTCATGAACTCTTAATTTGGCCCTGCCCATAACTGAAAGACTCAAATTCTCAGCATTCCTGGTAAGTATAAGAAAGGCCAGTCATGAAAACTTATTTAACTTTTAGATCAGTGTCACATTATGGTATCTCTGTGGTCCACGGAAGAGTTTAAAGTCATACAAATTCTCCTACTGTCTCATAATCTGTGGAACCTCCAGAAACACAGCCACAGGAAGACAATTGTTTCAGTTGAATCTATTATAGAAACAGCTGGATGATATTTATAGGGGAAAAATTATAGTTTCCAATATATCTGGATTCTTGTAGTTCTTTCTGTCTACAAATGAAGATATGAAACAGGATTAATATTTAATGGGACCCATTTTCTTTACTGTCTATCTTTCATTCATGATTAAATTCTATCAAGTGCTTGGTACAACCCCCCCAATTTAAAATAATTTATATTTAGATATGTGTCCATTTAAATCTGTAGAGTTGAATACACACATTTAAATATAAATTTTAAAGCTGTCCAGTCCAAGAAATTCACATTTAAAGTGCCAATTCTGGGGGGATGGCTATTTTAACCAGTTCCAAATGCAGATTTAAGCTGAAGATCTTTTCAGCTCAGCGCATCATCACTGTGGCTTTCCTTTCTTTCCCTTCCATTTCCCCACTAAAATACTACCAATCGGAAACCTAGGGAATCACAGCAGAGAAACTGAATATTCTTGCTTTTTAGTGAACAGGAGGGGAATTTTGTCTCTTGGCTAAATTATCTCTGTTATTGCTCAGTAAAGAAAAGAAGAATGAGTTCTATGTTTGTATCACAACGTATTTACCTGGTCCTTCTGGAGGCCCACAGAGGGAGTTCCTAACAGCTCCACTGCAGAGTAAATGCTGAAGTTAGAGTGGACTATAGGTGAAGAACTGCAGGGGCTTCGCTGTACGTGGTTTTCTTACACTTAGAAGGAAAAAGTTATGTTTGAGCTCTGTTCCCTGACTACTTTAACTTCTTGGAGCCAGAGAAGAAAGAAAAAGCAAAGCAAAACATACAATTTCATTACACTCCCTAATGTATGTAATTGGTAACATGTGTACCTAATTTTGATTACTCACTCTTCTATTCACTTGTTGCTGGTTAATTGAGAGTGGCAGTCCCAATTAAACAACCCCTAGTAGCATGTAATGGCTAATTGTGAGCAGGTTAGAAGCCTTCTTTGTCTTTGAAAAGGTCTCTTAACTCTCCAGGGCATGTCTGTTTTGGACTGAAGTCATAACTTGGTATCGGATGATTTAAATTCAAGAAAGTCCTTTAATATTAAGGTTCAAATAAATGAATTTACACTCCATGTCATATGTTTAGCAGGTGACTGAGACCATGTGCTCTTTACCCCACTTAGAGAATTATAATGTATAAGAGATTTAAATTAGGCTGTAACCAGCCTTGCTGCTAGGGGCAAGAAGTAATGTGGTTAATATAGCAGGCTAGAACGAGAAGTGGGTTCATTTGGGCCATTTACAGTGACTTCTTATTGAATTCAGGTAATTTCTTCTAAAAAGAGTTCATGCTTCTCTTCCGTCTACTTCTAACTCCAAAACTTCAGACCCAAACAGTCACTGATTTATGTAGTTACTATTACCAAATTGTTGGGCTAAACAACATGTCTCTCAAAATGCTTTGGCTAATGGAGTCTATGAAAATGATTATGCAAGTCTGCTGTGGATGAGGACACAAGTTATTAGCTGTAACCGTCACTGTGGTACCCCCAGGATGGTTTCTAAACGTTGTGCCGGCTAGAAGACTTGTGAAAAAGATGGAATGCGATGGCTGAGGCTTTATCAACACGATTCTCATTAACAGCGATGGGAATTGTGTGGGCGAGAGCCATAGTCCTCTTGGGTGGGCACGTGTGCACCGAGGAGCACTTTTCAAACAAGATGCTATTTCCCTTTCCTTTATCTCAGAACCAAATTTAAAATTTATGAAAGTCCTCATTTCACTTTGAAATCACCTATGGATGAAGGTGGACCTGGATAACTGGGAAAGTTGGCGCAGCCCATTTCAGGATGCATCTCTGAATTTCCTTTCCTTCTTTCTCAAGCATCTCTCCTTTGACTCACTATGATGACAGTATTCAGGGAGGTGAGTCACGCTGGTCTGCTTCTAAACCAATCCCTCAGTCTTGGTAACATCTCTTCCTTTTTTTTTTTTTTTTTGGGGGGGGCGGGTACGCGGGCCTCTCACTGCTGTGGCCTCTCCCGCTGCGGAGCACAGGCTCCGGACGCGCAGGCTCAGCGGCCATGGCTCACGGGCCCAGCCGCTCCGCGGCATGTGGGATCTTCCCGGACCGGGGCACGAACCTATGTCCCCTGCATCGGCAGGCAGACTCTCAACCACTGCGCCACCAGGGAAGCCCGTCTCTTCCATTTTTGACTCAACTTCCTATACTGTCTCCTTTGCTCTTCTCAGACTCATTTGCAAGAGACATAGGCAGAGTATGAGTGACACATTTCCTCAAGGGGTCAGGGGAATTAGAGTTAAGAATCATATGATAGTTTTCTGCCTTAGTTCTTATTCTTATTTTTTCAGGTCTACAGCTAAAAGGAAATGCATAATATCAGTCTGTTAGTTGAACTATACATTCTGTTGTGGATAATAGGGACCCCAAAATATCACTGGCTTAAACAAGATATAGATTGATTTATTTTTCTCTTATATAAAGGTATAGATACAGAGGCCAAAGATGATGGCTTCTCAGTCATCTGCGACACAGGTTACTTCCATCCACCCATCTCACCAAGGTTGGTGGACTGGGTACATGACCCTCATCCTCATGGATGAAGCATAGCCCTTACATTCAAGTTCCATAAAACAGGACAGAGAAATAGGAAAGGACATGTTCCCTACCTTTAAGGACACATCTCAGAATTTACACACATCAGGTCTGCTTACATCCCATGGTTGGGACTTAATCACGTAGTCACACTTAGTTGCAGGGGAAGCTGAGAACTGTTTGGGCTGCCACGTACCCAACTAAAATTTTGTACTTCTAATAATGAGGAAGAAGTGGAGAACGAATTTAGAGACATCCTACAATCTCTACCATGGTCTGTCCAGGTGGAAACCTAAAAAGCTTTGTGTATCTCTTTTTCACATGCAGAGGACACTCACCTCCTCTCTCAAGGGATTCAATTCAAAAATCCCACCCAGTTACTGCAATAGGGTTCAAGGTTCAGAAACTCTGGGTGATGCTTGGTCCCTTCTGCAAGGTCAGAATAGGGTTTTTTTAGGTCCGTACTTTTCTGGTCCCATCTCACCAGTAGTAGTAACATTATAACTGTAGCAAAAACTCCTATTTGAAAAAGGAGAGAATGCAAATAATTCTCAGTCATTTGGTTGTAGCAGTTATCAGATCCTGCTGGACCAGAGTGAAGAGGGAGTGAAGGGGAGTAAGTCTCCTGCTTAGCGCATCTGGTGGCTCTTGGTTCTGACTTTCTGGGAGGAGCTGTCTTCTTCTGTGATCCTCCCCGACCACATCTGAAGCAGACTCCGGTATTAAGTATTTGCCATATAGCAGGTACTATGCTAACCAAGCATTTCATGTACCTTTTTACATTTAGTCTTCCACGGGCTGTGAAAATGTATTTTACTGGCACCATTTTTTACGTGAAGAGACTAAAGCTTGGAGCGGTTAAGTGACTTGCTCAAGGGCACGTGGCTCCTAAGTGATGGAGCTGGTATTTGCTACTTGTATGATTGGTTCTAAAGCCTGCTATATCTACCTTCTGAGTATACTGAGGGCCGTAGTTCTCAACTGGAGGCAATTGTGCCCCCCAGGGGGTGTTTGGCAATGTCTAGAGATACTTTTGATTGTTACAACTGGGAGACTGCTACTGGCATCAAGTGGGTACAGGCCAGAGATACTGCTAAACAGCCCATAATGCACAGGATGACCCTGTGCATCTTGATAAAGAATTAGCTGGCTCAAAGTGTCATTGGTGCCACAGCTGAGAGACCGTGAATTAAGCCTCATTATCTAACACATTTGGTAGATGCCTTCGTCCTTATTAACGGATAGCAGAAGATTTATGTCCCTTTAGATTGTTAATCTGTGGAAATAGGGAATTTCCATTCCTGTGCAAAGGGCTAAATTTTTCTTAGACAATAAGGATCAGTTCTTCATTTTAGAATTTAGCTGATTTACATTTTGGGGGAAAAGATTGAGTTTTTGGAGATGTGGGAGCAGGGAAATTTACAGAAAGAGAATACAAAACAATATTTAGAAAGTAATTATTTTATACATTGTACTTCTGAAATTTTTAATAGAAAATGAAACTTTCATCCCAATTCAAAAGGACGTAAGTTATTAATCCACTATCTTTCTTTTAAAAGGAAAATGGCTGTGTATAATATGTATATTTGGAACATGAGCCAACATTTGATGCTACTCTTAGGCTGTTTGGTCGCATGGATTTTAAATGTTGTAACTGCTTTAACATCAACCAGACAGACTTTCCTTTAAATAGGCATTTACTAAGTACTTAAAGGGAACAGAACTTGTCCTAGGCAGCCCAGGTAGAGATGAACTATGACTTTTTTACCCATAAGGAGACTATGGTTTACTGGGGAGAAACAGTCAGCAAACCAGTGGTCCTAATTGGAGGGGACTGAGGGATACATAGGGGATCAGTGACAACAGAATGGGATACGGTAGAGCTAGGTGTCGGGTAGCGTGGGCTCACAGAGGAGAAAACTTCTGTCACTGTGGAGGAGGTGGAGAAGACAGTGAAGGCTTCCCAGAGAAGGTGAGATTTTAGTCAATTCTTTTTTTTTTTAATTTTAATTTGATTGGAGTATAGCTGACTTAACAATGTTGTGTTAGTTTCAGGTCTACCGCAAAGTGATTCAGTTATACATATACATACATATATTCTTTTTAAGACTCTTTTCTCAGATAGGTTATCACAGAATATTGAGTAGAGTTCCCTGTGCTATACTGTAGGTCCTTGTTGATTATCTGTCTTATATATAGTAGTGTGCGTGTGTTTATCCCAAGCTTCTGATTTATCCCTCCCCCACCAAGTTTCCCCTTTGGTAACCAGAAGTTGTTTTTCAACATCTGTAAATCTGTTTCTGTTTTGTAAATAAGTTCATTTGTATCACTTTTTAAAATTAGGTTCCACATAGGAGTGATATCATATGATATTTGTCTTTTTCTGTCTGACGTACTTCGCTTAGTATGATAATCTCTAGGTCCATCCATGTTGCTGCAAATGGCATCATTTCATTCTTTTTTGTGGCTGAATAATATTCCATTGTATATATGCACCGCATCTTCTTTATCCATTATCAGGTGTAAGGCAGGCGATAAGAATGTGGCAGAGGGAATAAAGGGATGAGAAAAACCAGGCCACCTGGTACAACTGTGTAGTTTTTGCCCTGAAACCAAGCATACACTCTGAGGCACATCTGCTTCCCTACTGAGAAGGTGGCACCCTTTTCTTTACATATAATTTCCTTCTACTTTCTGAATCTGGCTTCTGCAACTATGTCTGCCTAGAGGGAAGGTCTATTGAGAATTAGCACTTATATTTCCTTATATCCATGAAGAGGACTGACCCTAGAGGTGTTGGATGCAGCATGTGTAAAGCCAGGGAGGAGTGAAATATCATGACATAGCACAGAATGGAACTTATGGAGCTGTCAAAGCACTGTCACCTGTACTTTAGGAAAAGCCCTGGTGCCTACATGGAAGATGGATGGACTGATGCTTCAGGAGATGAGGCTGAAGTCAGGGGTTCACTGTAATGTCACTGGGACAAGTTTTACTTAAGTGTAATCAAGACTAATGCCTTAACTAGCTTTAATCCTTTGAAACTAACGTTAATGGGGAGATCACCTGCTATAAACATTTTATTGGCAGCAGGATATGAATCATAAATAATCCATATTTGGAGGGAACAGCTATCTTATCCAAATACCCTTTTGGCGCAAAGAATCAATAAAGTGACACACTGATCTCTAAGGGCCAGAAAGCTCCTGAGAAGAGAGTTTAGTTCTTCCTTTACAAATTTTAACTGTGCAAGATGTCTTCAGCATCTGGATTTCCCCCTAATTGTTGGGGGGAATTTATCACTCACTAATTTGTGTGTGAAGTAGGAAAAAATTAATATGATTCTGGGACATTTATGATTGTGGAATTTTAAAAAAATTCAGTAACTAGCAGTTTCATAAACTTCAGGACTATTAAAATTACAAAAGACCTTAGAAATATCTTTCAACTTCCTGATTTTACAAATGAGAAATCTGAAGTCCAAAGACATTGTGGGATTTGCCAAAGTCCACCATTAGCTACTGGCTGATCTGGGCTGTGAACTGAATTTTCTGGCTTTAGTCCAGAATATTCTCCAACAGAAAAAGAAATTCTTTTACCTAAGAATTAAAAAAAACTAGTAGAGATTGTTTATTTTAATTTCATAGCAAATGTCCCCAGTTTCTCTGTCAAATATTTCAAGGGATATACTTCCTCTTAGTTATGTCGATTTTAAACAAGTGATTGGGACTGATCTTTGGTTTGCTTGCGTTTTGGTGGTTTTCTTCTTATTCTTGAAAGATCTAAAAATTCCTGTGGATTCTCTTGCTCTTGTTGAAAAAAATGGGGAAAACTCTCTATAGTCAGAGAGGAGAACCATTTGTGAATGAAAACCTTTGTGAGATTAGGACAAACTCTTAAATTCATGAACAAGCACTTAATGATAAAATATTTTGCATTTCCTGCAGGAGTGAAATAAATGGGAAGCTCAGGCAATGAAATAAAGTAGCATATTAAAGTCTCCTAAACAGGCTGGAAAAGATTTCCATAAGACTTTGCAAAACGGCATCTGGTAAACCCATCCGTGACTGCAAATAGGAGTTACTATTCTTTGGCCCAAGAGATATTTTCTCACAGTCAAATAGCGGGTGTTGCCACTTCATCCGACCTGGCGTTTCATAAACCATAAACTCTGTGTCAGAGTGGGCTCTTTCTTCTTCTGGAGTTCTCCAGGCTAGCCCAGGCTTGCTCAGGGGGCCGTCCCCATAGCTTTTGAATTTTTAAAAGATTGAGGCTAAGCGCTGTCATTGTTCCAACACAGCTCTTTTCTCCAACTCTTTTCTGGGTCAGCATATTCAGATTTTCCCAGATGTAGCTTGGCCTCAGTAAGACTTGATGACTCAAGTTTCTGTTGTATAAACAAGAAGGTTTATACTTACTGCCTCAATTTATGTTGCTAGGGTCTTTATTCATCACATTTTTATCCATACCACATTGTTTCAGGTTAAAAGGTATATTGTCTGGACTTTCAAAATTTTAGATGGTCTTTGAATAAAGAGTTAAGCTATCTAGACAACTTTTCCTCTTTAATTTTATGGAGCACACAATTTGCTCGTGGTCCCACCCCCATATTCATTATTCCTCTCTTCTTGAGCTTTTATTGGACACATGGCTTCCCAGCATGAGGCTGCATTTCCCGGTGTCCCCTGTAGCTGGTGTGGCCATGTGACTGAATTTTGGCCAATGAGTTCTGATCTGAAGTATGTGTGACTGATGGGTTTTGCAACTCGAAGATGTGTGGTTTGCTCCCTGTCCTGCCCTTCTCACTGCATAGATGTTGCCCAGAACCCAAAGGCAGAAGCCCCACGTCTTGAGGGAGGAAAACTGTCCTAGCAGCCCTGCACCACTTCCCTCCAAACTATCATGTGAGAAAGAAATAATTTCTGTCTCATTTAAGTCACTGTATTTTGGGTAATTTTTTAATGTCAGCTAAGCCTTGTCCTAATTAATATACCTTGCTAGAGAGTTTAAAACCATTCCGAACCATTTATGCCTGGATGAACACGAGGCAGTGGAGACATCTGTAGCAATTATAAGGGAGAATAAGTTTCCCTTGAAGAGGATGTCTACATAGCAGAGTCATTCCCAGTACAACTGCTCATGGGAAACTTGGTAACAACTCCACACCCTCCCTGAAGTTTGTTCACCTCTCTCCAGTTCTGTCTTTGGGGAATTTGTTACCTAAAACTAAACCAGACTCTGATGTTTCCTCAGGTGTAAAGCTCTCAGCTGATGATGCTGTAATGACTTCAGCTTCTGAAACTGGAGTATGTTTAGAAGCACAATTTGGGGGAGAAGAAAATCAGCATATAAAGTTGTCATGGGGTGCCAGATGCCGAGCTTGGACATTTCATAAATATTTCACTGAATCCCTGCTAAAGCCCTGTAACACTGATGTTTTTATGCATCGTTTGCAGATGTTGAAACATACTATCAAAAAATTTAAGGAGCTCATTCAAAGTTACATAGTAAGAAGAAAAGCTGAGACGTGAACTCAAGACTTTAGAGGTCTAAGGTTATGCTTTTTCTAATAGTAGTGGTAGTCTGTGAAAGGAAAGAAATCCCCTGATTAGAGACATTAAAAAATAAATTTGCATGATACCCCAGGAACTCAGCAAAAAATGCCATCTCTTTAGTCTCCACTCCTGCCTGGCTAACATACTCTCCTACTGGTGTTCCATGCCTATGCTTTATTTTCATATAGTAGCTCATTTTTTAAAAATAAATGTATTTATTTTATTTTATTTATTTTTGGCTGCGTTGGGTCTTCATTGCTGCACTTGGGCTTTCTCTTGTTGCGGTGAGCGGGGGCTACTCTTCGTTGCGATGCATGGGCTTCTTATTGCGGTGGCTTCTTCTCTTGTTGCGGAGCATGGGCTCTAGGCACACAGGCTTCAGTAGTTGCAGCAAGCGGGCTCAGTAGTTGTGGCTCGCGGGCTCTGGAGCACAGGCTCAGTAGTTGTGGCACACAGGCTTAGTTGCTCCGCGGCATGTGAGGTCTTCCTGGACCAGGAATAGAACCCATCCATGTCCCCTGCACTGGCAGGTGGATTCTTAACCACTGTCCCATCAGGGATGTCCCCAGCAGCTCATCTTGATTTGCAGAAACATAGGGCTAATTGGGACCTCACCATATCATTCCTTTAATAATACTGCCTTTAGACAGAACTATGATTCCTGTTTTTTAAGATTCTTCATAGTCTTTAGCAGAGTGATTCAATTCTTTCACAACCTTCACTGAATAGAAATTCTTCCTTCAATATGACATAAGTCCTTTATGCTGTAATTTGGATGCATCCTGTGACCATCTTACTGAGTAAGGAAGAAGAGCAGAAATACTTATTACTCTTTGTTTGAGTCCTTTCTGTTTTAGAAATTTATTTGTTACATTACTCTTTTTTTCCCCTTTGGAATAATAATCCAGCTTCCTTTAACCTGTCCTCATCTGCTTCATCTTAAATCTTTGTGGGTTTCTTTGGACATAACTCTTCAAGTTTTGCATTTTTTTATTTGTGGAACCTGAGACTGGGGCAGTAGCGGTTGATATGTCTATTACTTTCTAGGTGCACAGCACGGTGCGAAGTGTCCTTGTAGTGTGTCATCTTATTTAGCCCTCACTGTCATTCTGTGAGCAAAGTACTATTATTAGCTCTATTCTATAGTGGAGGAAACAGAGGCTTAGAGAGATTAAGTACTGTATGTGCTAAAATATGAGAGGAGATAGTTTCCAAACCTAACCCTCAGAAAGGAGGGGATTACCTTTAGTTTAATCTTCATAAAGTTTCGCGAATTATATGGTTCTTTTTCAACTTCTAAGGTCACATAAGCCTGAGATGACTTCAGAAAATTCTGGTCTCAAAAGCTTATAGATGTTACCTGCATAATCCCTTAAAAAAGGAGGCAAAGAAATTCGACAGATTTATTCATGAATTTTGTGATGGGTGTGGGTACAGTGGTGATCTCACAAGTGCAAGGGTTGAATGTCATCATAGGCAACCTTTAAAGAGAGGCCTTTCAAAAGTGAGAAATCGCTTATTATATTACATTAAGTGAACACAACAGCACAGATATTCACCGACAGGATGAATGAACAAAGCAAGTGTCTTAATGTTATGTGAATGGGTAATTGTGGTTTGGGATAAGATTTCCAACGATAGCATCCAACAACCCATCTGGAAATAAAGATGGTGCATCGTGAAGACCACGTCAGGTGACACGGATGCCAATGCTGCAAATCAAGAATTTGAAGAAAACTGTTTGGTAAAATAAGAGTGAAAAAAAATTCCTAAATCGAGATTTCTATGATTTAAGCATTTACATGACTAAATTAATAATTTAAATATTATAAGCAGACATTTGATTATTTCATCTATATTCCTAAAAGTTTACACAATCCCAATAGGTAGGAAAATTTTTAACCTTCTCCTTGGAAAAATGGAGGAATGCCTAATAATCAGGACTGTACAGTAACTTATCCAAGTTCATCTAAAGGTAGGATGGCTGGGGTCTGTGCCTAGATCTGTCTGATTCACGGACTCAGAGTGATTACGTGGTATAATGGATTTCCTGAATCCTGATTCTGAGGATTGCTGTCCGTATTTGTGCTGCTGGAGTTTCTTTCCTAAGTGTATTTTAGTAAAGTTGGTCGACTGAACGTATCAAGGCACTAAGAATGAAATACCCCACAGGTCTTTAAATGTTTACTAAGTACAGTAGAATGAGGAAGCGTTCCAATGGGTCCTCAATGATAAATGTTAAGATTATTATTCCCTCTTTTGTCCTTCTGTTCAGTAGCTCATTTTTATGTTTAAAGGGTAAATGTTGTTTTCCAGAATTATTTTTTTCCACAGCCTCAGTCTACAGAGGGGAAGATGGATCTGCACCAGGGAATTCCATTTCCAGGAGTATTTCTGACCCACTATGATGTAAACATTATATAGAGTCTCAGATCATAAAACCTCTCTGCCCCGTCTCTTCATTTGGCGAACAGGGACATTTATGCTTTATACTCATGTCTCCTCTTTGTGCAACACCCCCATCCCTGCAAAAAAAAAAAACCCCCAAAACAAAAAAAACAACTGGGAAGATATTTGAAGTGATGCTTATGCAATATTCCTCTTGCCTTAGGATGAGTAATTATACATGATGGAAAACACATGAAAGTATCTTGTAAGGCTATCAGCTTCCTTCTCTCCCATCCACATACCCCTACCATCCATCCCCACATCTTTTGTTAAAAGCTAAAAGCAACTGATGTAAATTATGTGATAAAACTCCTTGGTCTAATGCCCCGAATATTTTATTCCATTTCTTGCCACAGGCTACTGAGGCTTGCCTTTATTCCTTTCTATAGGAAACTGACTTTTCCTCTTCCCCTTGGTTGAACTCTACACGAAGGAAGCCAATTTATTAGGCCAGTGGCAGTTACTTGGATGTTCAGACATATGGTCCACAAACTGCTTCATTCTGTTTTAAATCAGTTCCTCCTGATGGGCTCCATTCTTTCTGCCGTTTATGCCACAGGTGAAGTCATGAAGATGCTTATTGTGGCTTCCTGTTAATATTCCAAGGCCTGAGGCTCTGAACAGCAGGATATCTGTTCTCCAGCTGTTTTTCCAACAGGAAGAAGGGATAAAATAAACAAAGGCATACACAGTAGTCCATTGAAACGACAGGTAATCCACAGCTGCACTGAAAACAATTCAGGATTGCCAAACTGGTCCACCATCATAGATTCTCATCAGCAAAGGCAACTTCAAAATACTTTGAGGGTAGTTGGTAGTTTCTTTCAAGTCCTTCATATCCAGAGGGCAGCTAACTGTAAATCCAGATTTTTGGACCAATGTACTAACTCTCCTGCTGTTCTAATGATTTTTAAGTGGAATTCTACGGGATGGGATGGGGGCAATCATGGTTATAAAGATGCACAAATTGCTATCATATTCCAGTTTGAGTTTAAAATATATCTGAATTGACAAGCCCTTCAAAATAGGAATCTGTGTAACATTCTTGCTAATGTCTTAATGCTTAATATTAGCAGACATTGTTTCTCCAGACACCTAGATGTAATCCAGCCAACTGAATTATGCAGAGTTCTTATTATATGACTCATCTTTTATAGTTATATAGAAAATGTGGATAATATGTGAGCTTCATGTGAAAGGTTTATTGAAGAAGGACCTATGACTGATTCCTGAGCCAATTCTGTATAGATATATAAGTTTGGTGTCCAAAACTAGCTTCTTTAATATGACCTTGATGACTTGAAACCTAAGGCAACAGATATCACATAAGGCCAAAATGCATTGTTAATTCATGGCCAAGCACCTGACTGTTATTCTCAATGTTCATGACAGTGCGTCTCCAAGGGAAGATCAACTTACCTCTTAGTCATCTATACGATCTTAATCCTAAACTTTTGAAATCCTGCCAATGAATTCCCAAAGACTCTATTTTCTTCTTAACAAGGTGTACATTTTTTCATCTCAATGAAAGCAGCACTCAGTACAGGGCCAAATGTGATTCAGAATGAAATAGAAATTGGATTAAACAAGCCATGCAAAGTCACAGGCTTGAATGGCCATAGACACTGTCAATAGTATTGAAATGAATTTACCAAGACAGTCATGCCCACTTGCCTGATAGTGACCATAGAAACACTCATGCTCTATTTCATGATAGTTATTTATTATGCTTAGAACTTATTTCCAACCTTATGGTATTATTTTTCTTGTTGTTTTATTCTCCTATAGCTACCACTAACTAGGGAAAAATCAAAGTCTATGAGTAGCATTGTCTGAGAAGTTTGATGGATGCTATAGTTTGACTCAAAGATAAAGGGGATGCTTAAAAACTTGGATTTGCACATCATGGACTTAAATTCTGTAAATAGTTTGAGAAATTTGTTTTGCCAATCATAACCAAGACTTACTACAGCAATCTCAATTTATTAAGAAAACCAACAACATGCTCCTTAGGTTAAGAAATAGATATCATCCCTGCTACTATTATGATCTAGCAGAAGAAGCACTGAGCTTGGAGTTGGTAGGCACAGGGATGAATCCTGTCTTGGTCTTCATGTATCATCAACAAATATTGATCAGGAGTCTGATCTGTAAGGTTATTGATCCCTGACTCTACCCAACAGTGTATGAGATAGGGATGAAAGATCCAATTCCTGCTCTCAGGGAGCACAGAGGCTTACCAGGAATACAGACAGGAAAACTAAGGATTGCATCACAAGGGGATGAGTGTGGGAGAGAGCCATCTAGGATGCACTTCCTCTTCCACTGTGTTCCAGTTTCTTTGGGAGGGAATTACCTTTCTTCCCTTGTGCGAGGAAAGTAGGAGGAAAATTTCTAGTGACCACTTCCCATTAGGGAAAATGGAAGAGAATGATCCTCCTTTCTCACTCGAGGGCAGCCGTAGGCTGGTCAGGGTAATCTTGGGACCCAGAGTTGGCCAATTAGACCCTCTTCTAGGACTTTGATAGTGAGACACAGGGACTATTTTCTGCCTCTTTTTGCTAAGAGGCAAATGTGCCCTCTGCTTCTTGCTGTTCACTCCCTTGGATTTTGGGCATTTCCAAGCCTGTGCCTCTAGGTACTCTTGAGCTCCTGATACACTTCCAGTCAACTCTCTTTTATTAGAGTTACTTTGAGTCTGTGTCTAATGCCCGCAGTTAGGAATCCTGAAAGTGTCATATCTAGAATGGGGGTGAAAGGAATAATGGCTTTGACAAAATGGCAGCTTGGAGGAGATAACACCTGAGCTGTGCTTTAAGGACAAGAAGGGGTTCCCTAAGTCAGGCAGTAGGAACGGCATTACAGGTAGAGGAAATAGCATATGCAAGGCCTGGAGGTGAGAGCAGCTAGCGGCAGGTGTTACTGGAAGGAATGCAGGCAGCTTGGGTGTTTGCTGGGTAGGGTGTAGGTGAGAACTGAGGCCTAGACATCCTATGAGAGATGGGTGATGATCAGCTCTTTTCTCCATTAGAGGAAACCATGCCTTACTCCTTGTGACGGTACCTAACACAGGCGCTGGCCTCAAGAAGGGGCCTAGTAAAGATTTAATCGTGAAAAAAAAAGTGAGAGTTGAGTGAGTTCAGTTCCTTTGAGATACTTTCTCCAAAATTTTAGAGTGAGAAGGACTCTGTCAGACATGTGTACCAAAGTGCCAAAAATCTATGTGCCATCTGGAGACGGTCCCTTAAAACTGTGTGATTCCATCCCTGCATTTAGGTAGTAGTGCAACTATCTGGAACATCCCAGATAGTTGGGAAAGTTTTCTATGTTTCTATAACTCTGAAGAAAAAAAGACTAAGAGGTATCATTCCTGTTGGATCCTTCAGTGTTTAGCAATGTCTTCTGCCAGGAAAGTTCCTCTCTATCTCACCCACGTTTTCTATGCTGCAGCTCACCTCGTTTCCTGTTGCTCTCCCCTGAGAGGATATGGACATCACTGGCTCGTCAGCCTCCGCGGTAATAACAGCCCTTCACAATCTTGACGTCCATTCCTAAATTGCCTTTAGCTTTCCCTTCCAGTTCTCTTAGTCTGTTTTCCAGCCTTTAATCATCTCTGTGGGTCTCTTCTCAACCCCGTCCAAGTGCACAAAGTACCTCTTACGGCACTTTTCAGTTTCAAAACAAACACCAAAATTTCCAGGCTTGTTCAAACTGGCAAAATGAGATGACTTTCTAAGAAAAACTATTTGAATCAAAAGAAAATATATTTCAGGTGTTCCTGGAATATGAAATGATATGCCAAGCAATTAGGGTAGGAAGAAATCTTTCAGTATTGGTCTTTTCAACCTGATGTCATTTTAAGACAGGTTCTTGTCAAAAGATTCCCTAAAGGAATGAGAAAAGGTCAATGTAATAGAAGTTTATAGAACACCTACTATGTGCCAGGCATTTTTTTTTTTTTTTGCAGTACGCGGGCCTTTCACTGTTGTGGACTCTCCCATTGCGGAGCACAGGCCCCGGACGCGCAGGCTCAGCGGCCATGGCTCACGGGCCCAGCCGCTCCGCGGCTTGTGGGATCTTCCCAGACCGGGGCATGAACCCGTGTCCCCTGCATCGGCAGGCGGACTCTCAACCACTGCACCACCAAGGAAGCCCTGTGCCAGCCATTTTGCATGGCACTAAGGAGCCAAAGGTAAATGAGATGTGGTTCCTACCGTCAAAGAGCTCGTAGGCTAGTAGTTGAGGCAGAAAAGAAGGAAGATAGCATCTCTAGCTGGTGAGGTCAGGTTTGAGCAGATTCTTGAAAGAGGCCTCAGAGCTTTCCGGGTTTAGAAGGTAGGTTGAGAAAAGATGCTCCTTTTGCAGGCAGGGAGGACTGCATAATAGGAGGTATGGAAATGTGAAATAGCATGATGTGTTCGGTAGTTAGCACAGGACAGAGCAAGCCTGTGGCAAGAAATAAGGATGGCGAGGATGAGCTCACAGAGGGCTTCATGTGCTACTCACAGGAGTTTGGATTGTTTGTGGCACTGGGAGCCATTAAGTGCTTGTGAGTAATGCAGTAATGTAGGAAGAGCTGCTGTCCGGAATAATCATTCCACTAAGAAGAAGATATCGGAGGAGGAGAATGGGGCTGAAGTGGGGTTGGCCTGGAGGCAGATACAAGAGTTAAGAGGTGGTTGCAACAGATAGATGAGAAATGATGTGGGTTGAGGCTAGGAGAAGAGATGACTGAATGAAACTAGGCAATTCTGAGGACTTTCCATGAAAGCTGAGAAGGAGCAAACATGGTGGATGCTATAGAACACGATGCATAAGATCATTCTCAAAGAACTCCTCCACTTCAGTTTCAGTTACAGAGGCCAGCTCCACCAGACTTCAGGTAATACAATTGAAAAGCTAAGATGTTGCCTTCCCTAGCCAATGGGGAGAATGTTCCAGAATTAGTGTGAGTTTGGGTATCACAGAATCAGATAAGGAGCTCAGCTCAGAAAATCAGACAATTCAGCACATGACTACATCACCTGGGATGGCCCACAAGAAGGGAAATATAGCATTTAGTAATCTGTGTGATTTATGTCCTTAGGATCTGTGTAAGATAGGGGATACAGGGTAAACCTTAGAAAGGATGTGTTTCAGATGCAATCGGACCAGGGACTTTACTTACCTAACGAGTGAGAACAATGAGTGACAGCTGAGTAAGTGTGTAGTTCCTGTGATTGCCAAGTTCATTGGCATTTTGTCAGATCCTGGCTGCTGTGGAAAAAAGCCCCTTCTCTGGCACCTCCCCTCTCTGGAGGCTTGTAGTCGTGGGAATGAGGGTGAGAGCGAGTTTGAGTGAGTTCTGAGGAGGGGTTAGGATGACCGAGGAGGTCTGGCATGTGTGTGTTGGTAGGGGAAGAAGGTGATCAAAGATGTGGAGCAGAGTAGGCAGCTGCTAAGAAGAGGCGCGATCCTTGTGGGTGGCAGGGGCTTAGAGGCACAGGGACTTCAGGGCACCGTTCGTTGAGTCTTGAGGTTCAGGGGCTGAGGGAAAATGAGGTCAAGCTAGTGAACTTTCTGCCAGGGGTAAGTTCCAAAAATTCATCTGCAAGTTTTTGTCTGTTGGGTTTTAGAATGCTTAGGATTGACTCTTGATTATTTTTCTTAGAAATCTGTCATTATCCTTCCAAGGGACAAAATGAACCATATTCTAGTGAATTAGTAAAGATGAATTCTTAGGATTGCATTAGGAATGTTGGCTTAATCTCTGTTGTTACTTTCTTTGATTCTCTAATAATAGCAGTAATACCACCAGCAATACTAGTACCTCGTGCTTTACGTAGATCACCATTCATTTTTGCAACAATGCTGTAAGGAAGGTATTATTTTAGAGATAAGAAATCTGCAGCCCAGGAGGCTGATAAAATGCCCACAGCTTCGCTGCTAGTTAGGAGCGGAAGCCAGCATTCAGAGCCAGGTCTGTCTGACTTGAAAGGTTTTTCTCTCACTCCCTCTTTTCTGCCACCTTCCACTGCAGGGAATGAACAGGCTGATTCTACCAGCTTAAAGCTTTGTCAGTTAGCAACATGGTGTCTGCAGCTTGCTTGTTGGGGATCCTGGCCAGCAACTCAGCAGTGTTTTTCTGACCCTGGCTGGGCTGGCAAATGATTTCTCTCAGGATTCTGACTGAAGCAGAGGGCGGCGGCATTCAGGGCCTGAATCATGTTGCGGGCTGGCCTTGACTCCAGAGGCCAGCGTTCCTGTGATTGTTCTCTCGGGCTTTAATTTATGCCCCTGCCAAATTGCAGGCCCAGTGTCTAAGCCAGAGAGAAAGGTGCGTATGGAGCAATTGGAGTGTCATCAGGCAGCTGTAGAGAAGCCTGTTTAGTGAAGGGCACCCAAGGACATGGGGACCGGGCTCTCTTTCTTTGAGTGCTCTCCCTGGGTGGACATCTGGTGTCCATTCCATGTCAATCACACACGTTATGATGTCCCTGGTGGGAGACGATGAGTCTGTGAGAGCTTAGGTGTTACTAATTGGCATGATTTTAAAAATTGGATTATAGGGGATTTTTTTCTTGGCTCAAGAAAATAATCTTGGATTATAAGGGCATTCAGTAGATAGTTTGGGGGCACTGACTATATTTTAAGCATGATTCTAGGTACTCAGAATATATCATTATTTAAAATAGACAAAAGTGATTGCCCTTGTCGAGTGTGTAGTCTAACAGATAAAGGCTACTCTTCTAGGGACGTGTACTTACAATCAATTCTACTCATTTCCTGAGCATCAAACAAGTGAAAAGCAGTAGGCTTTGGAGATGAATAAGAAGTTACTTCACAGTTCTATACATAGAATAAGGCAGAATGCTTACGATCATAGTATGAAGCAGAATACGATAAATTCCATAAGGTAGATGTTAAGAAAGTGAAGTGGGCATTCAAAGGCAGAACACATATTTGGATATCAGAATTAGGCCTCATGGAGGGGGTGGTATCTGTGTTGTTTCTTAAAGGACAGGTAGAGTTTTGACTGGTGGAGATTAATGGGAAAGTCATATCTGGTGGAAAGATACGCATAGTAAAAATGTGGAC
Organism: Lagenorhynchus albirostris; assembly: GCF_949774975.1. Lineage (NCBI taxonomy): Eukaryota > Metazoa > Chordata > Mammalia > Artiodactyla > Delphinidae > Lagenorhynchus > Lagenorhynchus albirostris. The sequence continues at coordinate 31,072,127 of NC_083105.1, forward strand.
ATGTTTGAGGCTGACTGAGAGGCCAAGTTTGGGAGATGAAAGCTAGGAAAGTAGCTTGGGTGATATTGTGGAGGGCAAATAAGTAGCTGGGTCTTGTTTTCATAGAAAAAAGGAAATCATTCGAAGTTTATGAGTATGGAAAAGACATGACCAGAACAATTTTTGGGGGGGGAAGAGTCATTGATGCTTTGAGCAATTATGTGCTAGGCACTTTAACTTACATTGTTTTATGTACTCTTGAAATGAGCCATCGTTTTATGGAGCAAATTGAGGATTAGAGTGTTTGGGGAAATTGCCCAAGATCACGCAACTAGAAAGAGATGAAACCAGGATTTGAATACAAATCTGTCTGGTTGTGAAATTTTCTTTCCCCGGTGATAGTGTTTGCGAGAGTCCAGGTGAGAAGAACAAGAGCCTGAACTAGGCTGGAGGCAGTGAGAATAAAAGGAGCTGAATGTTAAGGAGGATGGGTTGGAATGATATGTTGGAAATGGGTCTTAGAAAGTCTCTCAACGGAACTGAAGAATGGAAGGGATGGAAAGGTACAAAAAGGGAAGGTTTTCACCTAGTGGAATAGCGGCATCGTGAATGGAACCTGGGAGGTTGCGTGGAAGAACTAGTTTTTCAGAGGAAGAGAATGAGTTTGGTTCTGAGGATGTTTGCTTTGTGGTATTGGAGGGACATCCAGATATCCGGCTAGAAGATTACAACGCAGGTCTGAGCTCTTGGCTGAAGAATTGGGAGCAAACCATGTGGAAGTGATTGTTCAATTGGATGATATCATTGGGGGAAGAGGTGAAAGGGTCAACCAAGATTAGAAACTAGGTTTCGGAGTAGAAAGAGTCAACAAAGGAACTAATTCTCATTTTTGAAAATATGGTCACAGTAAGAGAACACAAGTGTTTGATTAACACCAATATCCAAGAGCCTTGAGGATGTGGCTTCTTAAATGCTCCACAGTGACTGCTATGTTCCCTTATCTGTTTGTTTGGACAACTTTTGTGTCATTTGTGTAAGTGACCTAGAATGGGTTCTTGGCATCACAGTAGTGTTGCTGTGTGTTGATGCCTCAATCCCTCCTATCTATGAGGCTTGGGGTGTTCCTGAATGCACATTAATGACTCAAACATAGGCACTCCCGTTTGGGAATGTTGAGCAATATCTCCTAAAGCCTTGCTTTTTTTTTTTTTCCCCTCTTTTCCATTTAATTCCTGTAGGAGAACATAATGATGACTGAGGTCCTGAGTGAGAAGTTACTTTGGAATAAGGCATGGTCAAGGCTTTAACCCCATGGTACTCTGGGAGCTTGGATCTGTCTTTCTTTTAGTAAAGAGCTGGAAAACCAGTTCAATCCACTTTTGAGAGCTTATGGAGAAAGGCAAATTCAAGCAAGTGATTCATAGATTACAAGTGTCATGAAAAACAGGAAATGAGGAAACAAGACTATAATCAATCCTAATAAACGGTAAGTAAATCCTCCCCTCACATGTGGAAAAAATTGGCTGTGAAGAGGCGTGGTGTCCCTTCTAAAGCATCAACATTATTGAATTTATGAAGTGCTGGTTCATGATGTTTCATTTGCCTCGAGCCTGCTTTTATTTTTCCCTCCACATTTTTGGGTCCTTTCCTCAGTTCACTTGTTCATGGGCTTTGTTTTGTTCCTGCTCAATGACCAGAACCCAGAGTTGGAGCTTGGCTCAGAGTGAGCATCAGTACATACTTGTTGAGGGTCATAAGTCTATTCCATCAATTCCTTCATTCATCCTCTTATTGGATATCTATTGAGTATTCATTATGTACCAGATTCTGTGCTAGTTCATGGGGATAAAAAGATGAATCAGAAGTTGTCCTTTCCCTAATGAAGCTCATAACCTAGTGGCACAACAGTGACACAAGCAGAGTTACAATTTCCCTGGATAAGCTTAATAATAGACTTATGCACAGTTAACACAGGCTGTAGGGAAGAGGATGGAGAGGAGGAGGGGCAGGGAGAGGTCAGAGGAGGCTTCCGGAAGAAGGAAGCCTCTCTTCCTGTACTGCAGAGATCTCCCGGTATTGGTTATTTTTTTGCTCTCTCTTATCTTAAACCACTTCCTCTTTACTGTGTCTTTCCCACCAACCTTTAAACTTGTTCTACCATTGTAAGAAAAACAACTCTCCTCAGCCCAGCATCCCTCTACTTTTATTTCCCTCAACTACTTTTTTCTTATCCTCTCTTACCTTTCACTTCTAAGTCCACCGAATTCGGGCCCTCATCTTCACCTTTCCTCAAATTGTTCTCAATAAGGGCCACAAATGGCATCTTGATGGCTAAACCCAATGGAGACTTTCTGTAACTCTTCTTCTTTGTCTTCTTGGTTGCATTTGTCACTGTTGACACCTCTTTCATGTTCCTCCTCCTTGGCTTCTCTCACTCTCCAATAATCTTGGTTTTTCTTCTGCTTCCCTGACTGCCCCTTTTCACTCTGTTGCAGACTCCTCCCCTTACAGGCTATCGTTTAAAGGTTGGTAAATGTTGGAATTCCTCAGCGACCTTTCCTAATTCTGTATTCTCTTCTTGAGAAAATCTATATACTCTTATGGTTCTAATACGCTTTTTATCCTGAGGATTCCCACATAATTTTCTCCAGCCAAGGTCGGTCTTCTGAGCAACCGACTTTCATTCCTACACTTATTCATCTACTCAGACAAGTATATACTGGTGCCCACTATGTCCAAGCACTGTTTTAGAGAGAGAGATTTAACAGTGAACAAAGTCTTTGCCTTTGTGGTACTTATATTCTACTAAAAAAGACAATCTCTCTTATATACACACACACACATTCTGTCAAAAGTGCTATAGAGAAAAAGCAGACTAGGGACTGCTGGAGTATGAGTGTGAGATTTTGCTCTTTATTAAGGGGGTTCAACAAGTCCCCTCTAATCAGATGACAATTAAGTAGAGCTCTGGATGAAGAGAGGACAGGAGTGAGCCATGCAGATATTTGGGGGAAGAGCGCAACATCAGAGGAAAGGGTCATTACCATCATTCTCCATCATCCTCACCTAGAATGAACAAGAAATCCCAGATGATGAGACTCTTCTACTGTGGGACCAGAGGTGGATAATTGGGGGAAGAAGTGACAATGTCACTTCTACATTTTCCCTTCTTCCCCTTACACTCAACAAATGAGCTTCTTTTCTTGCTTAATGTAGCTGAATCATACAGGTGGGCTAGGGAGAATTGAAATAGTCTCTGTAAATTACTGGCTATCCCAGAAGCCATTTGGTAACAATTATCTTCCCCCACAAAACCGCTTCTCCACCCATGTTCTCGCTGACAGTGACAGGCACTGGCATCCACCCTGTTGCCCAAGCCAGAGACATGGGCATTACCCTCCCTCACCTACAGTAGCTGATTCATCACAAAGCTCCTGTAGGTGGCATCCTCTCTCAAATCTCTCCATTTCCCTTGATCTCTGTTGCCTCTACATAAAACTAGTTACTGTCATGTCTGATATGGATGACTGCCCTGGACTCCCTGCTGGTTTCCTCTCCTCTTGTTAGCCCCTCCTCCAGTCTATTATCTGCAGGCCAGCTGGGGAGATGTTGCTAAACAGAAATCTAGTCTTAAGCTTCAGTGCCTCCTCATTACCCCAGGACAAGATCCTACACTGGTCCCAGCACTCCATACTCCAGTGAAACGGAACTATTTTAGGTCCCTCAAAGGAGCCACGTTCTTTCTAACAAGTGTGTGTTTGCATGTTATCATGCTATTGCCTTTGTCTGGAACGTCCTCCTCTCCCAAACTCCCATTTACCTGGCCAACTCCTACTCCTACTTTGACTTTTGACTTGGATGTCACTTCCTCCAGAAAACTTCCGATTTTGGTTAAGTGCCTCTGTTGGGTGCATCAGCCCTCCTCCAGTCATTGTACTTATCAGTGGGCTGTACTCGTTCGTTTAATTGCTTGTACCCCCAACAACAGTGTCTGTTCTTTGAAAGCAGGGACCGCATGAGTCTATTTTATCACCATAGCCTCATCTTTGTCATAGAGTGGATGTTCGGTAGTTATTTATTGGATGAATGAAGTCACATGAGCAAAATTAAAGGATGAAGAGGAGTTACCTAGACAAAGGGGCGGTGAAAATATAGAGGGTCCTGGCCTGAGAGCACAGCTTGAATAAAGACACAAGTGAGCATCATCATGGTGGATGAAGGAAACTCTAAGCAGTTTGGAGTTTCTGGATCATTAAGCTTGATTCTGGAATTAGCAAGGAGCTTCAAAGGTAGTTTTGAGAGACCAGTCAAATCATGGAGGGTTTGTGGGTCAGGTTAAGAGTTTTAGATTTGCTCTTGTAGGCAATGAGGTGCTTACAAGGCTTGCTTTTGGATATTTAATGCAGGCAGCTCTATGAAGATTGAATCTGAGGGCAGCAAGAATGGAGACCAGAAAGAGGGGTTAGGAGGCTGCTACCTTGCTTTCTGGCTCTACCTTGAAATACAATACATGGTTTTTCATCCCAACTTCCAGTATTAAAATTTTATTGTAGTCAGAATTCTTAGATGGCTCCCAGGACCTCAGCTCCTTGGTGTTATTTCATGATTATGTTACATTCCATGGCAAAAGGGATTTTTGTAGATGAAATTAAGTTTATCAGTTTCCCTTAAAATAGGGAGATATCTGAGTTGGACTAACCCAATTGCATGACCTCTTTAAAAGCAGACTTTTCTCTGGCTGGTTGCAGAAGTCAGAGGGAATTGAAGCATTAGAAGGATTCAGTGTGAAGGAAATTCTCTGTTGTTGACTTTGAAGATGGAGAAATTGTCAAGGGAAGGAAAGGAGTGAGCTCTAAGAGCTAAGAAAGGCCCCTTGCTGAGAGCCAGCAAGCAACCAGGGTCTCAGTACTACAACTACAAGAAAATGAACTCAGTCAGTGCCCACGGTTGTTCCTTAGAGTCTTTAAATAAGAACTCAACCTGGTTCACCCATGAATTTCAGCCTCTGATATTGAAGAAGAGGACCCAGTCGTGCCTTGCTGGACTTATGACTGCATAACTGTGAGCTAATAAAAGGGTGTTTTAAGCAGTTAAGTTTGTGGAACTTTGTTATGTAGCAGTAGAAAGCCAATACAAATTTCAGCAAGATACTCTTGTACTACTGTCAGTTGTTTGTGGAAGAGTGTTAGCCATGTCTTCTTTGGTTTTATAAACAATTCTCTTTAGAATGAATTATAATGAAAGGGTAGTTAACACTAGGGCCTCACAGAGTGCCAAACACCATACTGCACACTTGACAATGGACATCTCGTTTGGTGCCCACAACCGCCTCATGTGAGAGGCACTATTGACCATCCGCATTTACAGATGAGCCAACTGAAGCTCAGAGAGGCTAACCAACCTCTCCAAAGTCATTCAACCAGCAGTTGGCAGAGCTGGAACTTGACCTCAGGTTGCCTTAGACCATCATATAGGTAGACTTGTCAAAAGCTTTAGTGATCTCATTCGTACTCACACATTTAGATCCCATTTTCTCTGAGAAGGGTTCAATGGGTTAGATTATAAAGTACAGGATCAGACAACGGGAAAGATTTTCAGGTTCAATTTGTGCTCTGTTTCTGTTTGAGATAGATTAGGGAGTCATCTTGGGCATGATATCAATTTATTCTCTTCTGTGCTTTGTTGTAATGAGACAAGGAGAAGGAAGATGAAAATGAAAAGTAGTTGGAGGGAAATGGTTAGAACTAGTAAAAAAAAAAGGGCTTGATGTGGGTTTAAAGGCAGTTTGGTCACAGATGTGTTCAATTTAGCAATCCCCTGTTTCATGTCCATTCAAGCATGGACAGGTGTTCTTTTTTTCATGTGTTAGAGAACGCTTGAGGTTGGCTGCCTTGTGCCAAGAAAAAAAAGCAATTAAATATTTTAATATTTCCTGCCTATAAACTGCTCCTGTTTTATTACTTCAAATGCGCTGGATTTAAAAGGAGGTGTGAAAGCCTCCTGAGCCATTAATAAAAGGCTGCAGCTGCTTGAGGAGAATGATGCTATGCGTTTTTCAAAGGCATGATTTCGGCCTGAGCACCTCCATCCACAGACTGTTGATTTACGACAGTCCTGAAACTGATACAGAAGCATGAGGCAAACACTTACAGCACTTCCAGAATATATTTGGGCAGAATCCTTACAATGAGCTCTTTTCCTTGGGGAAAAATATAAAGGAATCAAGCAAAGAAATGTGAAAGCTGCCGTTCAGAAGTGATGGTGCAAAGGAGAGTCAGCACAAAAAAAGTGAATCTTTTCCTAGAGTCATTGGTGAATTTCATGCGGTTTGGGTTGTGAGATTTCTGTTCTTGGATGAACAGAATAAACAGCAGGGAATTAGTGATTGATTTGAGTCTTTGAGGGCTTCCAGTAGAGACATGTCCTAAAGTTAAAAACCAAGACGCGGTTCTATCTTTTCTTACAACCAACCAAAAGGAACCAAAGTACTATTTCCCAAAGGCCTTAAATTTTATTTTAAAAGTGTTCATTTTTCCTTTTCAGGGATGGTGTGTAACAGAAGTCAAAGGATGAGGGATGTTGGAGATTCAGTTTAACAAGGTTTTGTCGAGTGGATACTGAATGCAGGTTCCTGCTTGGTGCTGGGCAAAAGGCACAGACAGTCCCTACCCTCACCCTTTGTCTTTTGTAGGCAACTTGGCCTTCCGTATGGACACGTTACCGTCTTTCTGAACTTGCTGGAAAGATGTTTCTTAAGCTTCAGTCATTTCCATGCCATTTTTACAATTTTGGCTGTGGGCCACCTTATTATTTATAATTTATTTCTTTACTTTATTTCTTTATTTAAATAATTCAGCTCACAGTTTACTTAAACAAATTCAGCCTCATCTTAAGCAATAAGATATCTGTGAAATCACAGGTATGGGGTGCTGGTTAAACCTTTTCAAACGTACCCTCAAATAAATAAACCTTAGCAATACCCTATCTGGAACCACTGGATCCAGAAGTGTTTAGAAATTTAGAACATTTTGAGGTTTTACAAAGGTAATAAGGTGCATGTACTGTATATTCTTTAACACCACAATGGGGGTGTGGGTGACATCCTATAATCAAACAGCATGGCCACAGAGGGGCACGTGAATATTTGCAGTAGGTAGAATGTGGAATGAATAAAGATGTAAATAGCTTCACATCAGTTCAAATCAGTTAGAAAACTTTGGTTTTCATAGGTTTTTGCATTTCATCACTGCAGGTAAGGAATTACGGAGTGTAAGTAGTACTAAGAAAAGTTTGTGTACCACAGAAAATAGAATTATCAGTAATGCTCAAGGCATGAATTATATAACCTTTCTTTCATCTATATGGCTGGGCTAAACTTAAAAAAAATTTTTTTAATCGAAGAATAGATATAACATACACTGAGTAAGAACTTAAAGAACACCGATCTTAAGCACATAGCCCAGTGATTTTTCACATGTACATATGTACCCACATAACCACAGCCCAGATTGAACACAGAACACTTCTGGCACCTAGTAGGTATTTTCTGTCCCTTGCCAGTTAATACTCCTCCCAGATAACTATGATAACCACTGTTTTGAGTTCCATGCATGCGTTCCTATCAATGGAATCATATAACGTATACTCTTTTGTCTCCGGCTTCTTTCACTTAGCAAAATGGCTGTGTGATTCTCGCATGTTATTGTTTTATCAATAGTTTGTTCCCTTTTATTGTTGTATACTATTCCTTTGCTAACTTTTATAACCTCTTAGAATGTTACATGCAAATATTTTAAGTTAACGCCTTCTGGGGATTGAATTGTTCTCTTTCTCTTTCTCTTCAAAAGACAATCACATTCAGAAAACTTTTATTGGAGAATTTGAAAGCAGCTGCAGTTTACCAAGACTGCACCCCTTTCAGATGACCTAGAAGACACAACTCATGTTGCGCTGCTACACATCCGTTGCGGTTAGATTCATTTCCTGTCATGTTTTCGCCACTTTGGTGAGTGGATGCGAGCTGCTGCCTTCATCAAATAGAAAAAGAGGACAGGAGGTTCTGAGGAAACATTCTGATTTAATTTTTGGTTAACGTCACACTTTAAAAAGGAAATTAGAGCCCATGTTATGTAGCTAGATTATAAGACATGGAAATACTCTTTAAAATGAATTTTATACTAAGTTTTGGGATAGTATTTCATGTTCAGGCTAGCTCTTTGTGAGATGGAGTGACAAGGATGAGTTGGGAGCAATCATGGGCAGTTTTTATTGAGTTGGTGTGAATTACTAGAACATGAGAAGCACTCATTCTCAAAATATACATTCCAGAAGTGAATAGGAAGAATTGTCAGACTTCTGCCACTTTAGACTAATATGGAGAATTAAGAACCGAATGACCCAGGACAAGTTAGAAACTAGTTTGCTTGGGTTCTTCTAAAGAGCAATCTTGACTGTAATCTTGACTAAAACACTGAGCACTGGCTATAGAAATACTAATCTTTAAAAAAACGTATCAGAGGGGCTAAAAAAATTTAGAAATCGTGTATATGCATTTCATTCACATTATCTCATGAGAAGTAAAATAGTAAAGTAACCTGTGGGTTTTAAAATCCAATCTGTGTCATTGACTAGCTGTGCAATCTTAGTTGAGTACTTTTTATTTATTTATTTGGCTGCCCAGGGTCTCAGTTTCGGCATGTGGGATCTTCGTTGCAGCATGTGGGATTTTCAGTGGTGGCATGTGGGATCTTTTTTAGTTGAGGCATGCGAACTCTTAGTTGTGGCACGTGGGATCTAGTTCCCTGACCAGGCATCGAACCCACGCCCCCTGCATTCGGAGTGTGGAGTCTTAGCCACTGGACCACCAGGGAAGTCCCCTTAATTAAGTATATTAACATCTCTGATTCTCAGCTTTGATCTTGCTTGTTTTTTCTTTACAAGCAGCATTGTCAGAAGTGAACCATCTCAGAAAGAACCGTGCCAGTGAATTTTAAAGTAAGAGCTGACGATGATTAAAGAGTCTCTCATTTCATATGGCAAGAAAGCCCAATCCTCAGTAAACTGGCTGACACAGCATGTTTCTGCAACATCTTTATTTAGGGGCTCAAGGTATGTTGTGAACCATAAAATTTCTCTGGATCTCTCTTTGGCTGGCAGTTTCCAGGGCAATTTCAATAAAAGTATCTATCATACTTGGTGGGAATGACTTTCCCAGGAACTCAGCAAAAGACCAACAGAGCTGGCCCTGTGATTGTGTTTCCTGGTCATTATTCTATTGGTGGAGTACTAGCGTAGTTCATAGAGAGTTAATTGTCTGAGAGGTTGAGTATTTTTTTCCCAAAGAGAGAAAGGGGTAGGGGCAAAGAAACCCGAGAGAGTATTCATTACTTGTAATTGAAAGCTAATCATCTTTTCATGGATAACTACTCCCCAGAAAAAAAAACAGCCAAATAGCTTAAAACCATCCACGGAGCTCACTGGCCAGTTAGGATAATGATGCTGAAAAATATTGGTATGCTGAATTTATCTCATTACACTTTGCTTTATAGACTGCCTGATGATTAGTTCAGGTTCAAATTCAGGGCCAGGATTTATTTCTTTCCCAACAAATTCTCTTGCACAAATCTAAGAATATTTATCACAAGAGGAATGTACCAAGGCTTTGAAAGAACATCATTGAGTCGGAAACAAAATGAGCTTGACCTTGGTCTTTGTCAAGAATTGCTTGATTCTATCAGCTCTGGTCGGGGAGAGGCAGGTAATAAAATACTAATTTGATTTTAAGAACACTGCTTGGAGACGAGGGAGAAAGGCACCCCCATAAAGTATTTTCTATTTGTCCTAGGACAAAAATCCTTTTCTTTCTTTCTGCAAAGGTGATTAAAAATCCAGGTTTTCATGAAAAATTCTGAAAAACTTCAGATCTAGCAAATTGTTTTCTGATTTGGACAATAGTGACTCAAAATGAAAGATTGACCAGGGTAAGATTATTCCACCCTTATTAATGGAGGAATTATGAGAGAGTGCATATTAAGTAGGACCCTTTGCAAACAAGTAACAGAAATGCAACCTGAACTAACTTAGGCAAAAGGGAAAGGCAAGGATATAACTGGGTCTCCAGAATCATTGGAAACGGGGACTCAGGTTTCTTCAAGTCTCTCTGTCTTATACCTTTCATTTCTACTCCTTTCAACATGTTTTCCTACAGCCCTCCTCCAAGAGGTCACCACCTCTCAGGTTCAGCTCCTAAGCCTTGATACCAGAGAGGGATTGTCCCTTTTGGTTAAATCTCAATTTGTAGAAGTTTAGGGAAGGTCCAGTTCAGGTCACATGCAGCCTCTCTGACCAGTGGATGTGATGCTGTAACTGGCATTTCTCACCTGGACCATGTGGTGGAGTGGGGGAGGAGTATTTCCTGAAAGAAGGTGGAAATAGGAGTGAAGGTGGAGCTCACCAAAAAGGAAAAGGTGCTGGGGAGATAAAAGAATATATCCTCATTACAGAACATAAAGTGGAATATAAAATATAAAAGGAGAAATTTTAGTTGAGGCTGGGTCTGAAAAATTCATCAACTTACATAATTAAACATTGATTAACTTAGAGTTGATGATATACATTTATAACTAAGTCTCTGGTTAAACTTTTAGCCTTTATTGTGTGAGGGAATACATAGCGCCGAATGTTCATTTCATGACAAGATGAAAAACAAAAGAGGAAGACTTGTTTCCCTTACATTCATACCCCACACCGGAGTTTCAAAGTAAAAATAATTTGGCTGATTTCTTTTGAAAGAAAGTGCAGTTCTCTGATGACTCAGTGCGAGCTTTGGGTTAAATCCAGTGGTATTCTAGGGCCCAGAAAAGGAGAATCTCTCAGTTCCATGGTTCTGGATTTTTCTGAAGAATGGCTTTACTCCTGGAGGTGTCAAACACTCAGGATTTTTTATACAACTTTACCAAATTTAATTACTTTGTGGGCTGCCTAAAACTATACCTACAAATGGTAACATAGTATTTCATTTCACTGTTTGCTCTAAATGTTTACGGTTTGCCATCCATACACACTTTATATGTTTTAATGGATTTTTTTTAAAATTGAGGTATGGTTGATTTATAAGATTATATCAGTTTCAGGTATACAAGCTTAGTGATTCAGTATTTTTGCAGATTATACTCCATTATAAGTTTTTACAAGATAATGGCTACAATTACCTGTGCTATACGATATATCCTTGTTGATCATCTATTTTATATTGGATAGGCTTTGCCTAAAAATATTCCCTAGCTCCACTAGGGAAAAAAGGTGTTCAATCCAGGTTTTGAAGTGGGAGTAGAAGGCTATGTCAAAGGACAGAGGAAGATTATTTGAAGCATTAAACTGATTATTGAAAATGTCCAGGTCCAAGAGTGAGAGCAATCTTGAGGCTATTTGGAAAAGATTTCTGGGCTTTGATAAAAAAGTGGAATGCAGAGCATGTCGATGTTCAAAATGCACCAGTAACGCAGCAACCCCAAGGAGCACTGCAGAGTCCAGGCGATGAGTGTTCGTGCTGCTCATAATAGGGAACCTATATGTCCCTGAACCTTGCATCAGGTCTCCGTGGTCCTGCCAATGGCTCCACATGAGATGTACAATTGAGAAGCATGTGGTCTCCTATTGTGTTGTTCATCTTTGTTTGTTTGTTCCTTTAAATCTTCTATCTTTTTGTTAACTATTTCTTGTAAATATCCACTCTGTCTGTGCCTCCATTTTTTTCTGAGATTTTGGATCGTCTTTACTATTATTACCCTGAATTCTTTTTCAGATAGATAGCATTTATGTGTGAAATCTTAAAAAAATGGTACAAATGGATTTATTTACGAAACAGAAACAGAGTCACAGATGTAGAAAACAAATTTATGATTACCAGGGGGGAAGGTGTGGGAGGGATAAATTGGGAGATTGGGATTGACATATACACACTACTACATATAGAATAGATAACTAATAAGAACCTACTGTATAGCACAGGGAACTCTACTCAATACTCTGTAATGACCTATATGGGAAAGGAATCTAAAAAAGAGTGTATATATGTATATGCATAACTGATTCACTTTGCTGTACGGCAGAAACTAACACAACATTGTAAATCAAATATACTCCAATAAAAATTAAAAAAAAAAAAGAAGCATGTGGTCAACAGGGAAGGGCAAGTTAATCCTAATCCCATTCTCATAACCTAAGGAAAAATGGGTCTGGTTGTCTGAGCCATCTCGTCTCTAGGGCACAGCAAATAGCTGGCAAGCTGGGAGGTATCCCTTATAGTTATAGGACCTGAGGCATCAGTTGCGTTTTTATGGTTCAAGCACCTTTAATGATAACCAAAGTGTTTTTAATGCAATACTACTGATTAAAAAAGGATTAGTTGGGAAGAACTAAATGCACACTAAGAAATTAACATTAACAATCTCTTATCAGTTAATTTAAGCATAGACACAGAGTAAATACAAAGAATTATAGGTAGGACTAAAGCACGATCCTGGGGTATCTCCCCATTGCTCTTCCCTTGAACGGGAGTTAAATCATTAGTCAGGTTTGCTTAGAATATTGTCTCTTTTCTGTCTTGGGTATACTTTTTCTTTGATATCACTAGATCTGAACTGCTCAGTTTTATAGTAAATATGCAATACTTTGCTGTAACTCCTTAGTCTGTCTGCAAATACTCAGGCTTTAAAGCACAGAATCATTCTATTGCACCTATTAAAAACCCAACAACTACATTTCCACGGCCATGGCTTTGTCTTTGTTTTTCATTCTGTTCTCAGTTGCTGTTACACAAATTCATGCAAAATAAGTTGAATTTCTTAGCACCTCATAAAAGGTCTTCCAAATCTGACGCAGCCTACTCTTCTAGCTTCATTTGCAGTCCTTCTATTTCATCTATGGAAGGTTCTGGTCACACGGGGTTACCTACCATTACACTTCGAAGTTTCATGTTTACATTCCTGCTTTTCTTCCTAGCTTCTGAGCTCATATATATCCATCTAAGCCCAGTTTAAATGTCGTTTTCTCTGTGAAATCTCCCTGACAGCTCCCAACATCCCCCTGGCTAAATTCTGTACAAACCTTAGAATATCACACTATACGTTGCTGATAATAAAGTAGTGGAATAGAATTTCGGTCCAAAGATTTTGACCCAAAAACCTGTTGTGTTAAAAGCACATTTATTGCTCCCTCCCCTTCTTTTCCCCTCCCGCCCTGCCTTTCTTTTCAAAGTTAACTTAAACCACTGCATTACCATGGAAGGAGGTAGGTGTCAACACTCTACTTGGGTGTTAAAAAGAAAACTGGTATGTGGTATGTTAAGAAAAAGAGATCTGGATCTCTTCAAATCTGCCTCCCAATCTGCTCTACCCAGATCAGTCTTTCCCAGACCAGCTGATGGCAGTTCCATCGTTGCAGTTGCCCCAATGGAAAAATCTGGAGTCATTCTTGACTACTCTTTTTGCCTCACACACCACATCCAGTCTGTCAGGAAGTCATGTTGGCCTTACCTTCAAAATACATCTGGAATCTGACCACTTATCACCTCTGCAGCTCCCACCATGTTTTCTTGACTAGATTACAATAGCCCCTAACCCATCTTCTTCATCCTTTATTCCACAGCATTTTGCAACTTCTAACATACTATATAATTGACTTTCTTATTAATTGTTTATTGCTATCTCCTCAACCTAGAAGGTAAGCTCCTGAGTGCTAGATATGCCTGTTTGTCCCTGCTGCATCTCTAGCACCTGGTACCTAATAAATATTTGTAAGTAAATTAATGATTTTGACTCACTGGAATGAATGTGTCTCTTGTGGATCTTGCTTTCCCACCACAGCCCTGGGGGAAGTGTTGCAACAACTCTTCAGGCAATGATGGTGCATTGGAGGACAGTCCTCTTTTGTCCTCAATCTACCTTAGAACTTCCGAGTGTCCCAGCTGTCATGGCTTCTTCACGTGCTGCTTTTGTTTCACTTTTCATGCACAGGAGTCCTGGGTTTGGTTAGAGCCCCTTGCTGACGGCCCAGCTCCCTTCATGTTGCCTACAACCCTAATCTGCTGTCTCCCTGGGGAACCACACTGGCGGTCCACTGGTCCCCACTGCTTCTGACTTTTTTTTTTTTTTTTTTGGTACGCGGGCCTCTCGCGTTGCGGAGCACAGGCTCCGGACGCGCAGGCTCAGCGGCCATGGCTCACGGGCCCAGCCGCTCCGCGGCATGTGGGATCTTCCCAGACCGGGGCACGAACCCGTGTCCCCTGCATCGGCAGGCGGACTCTCAACCACTGCGCCACCAGGGAAGCCCCTGCCTCTGACTTTTTGACACCTACCTCCTTCCATGGTAATGCAGTCAATGTCCCCCTTCTACTTCTGTCCTCAAGGACACTTCTCCCTCTCTGAGAAGTCCATCATCTTTGCTTCCGTGAACTTGGGCTTTCCCCCAAACCAAGAAGCAGCTTTGTCTTCAAGGAGCTTCTGTCTTCTCCTCTGAAGAAAACTTTGGAAATGAGTCACTGAGGCCCTAACTGCTTCTTTGAAACAGGGCAGGAAGGGACCTTATGATCTCACCCTTCACACATGGTACTAGAGTTTTAATTTTACTGCTCTTTGCCAATCACTGGGTATTAGCATTACATCAGTCCTTGTGTGCCTGGCGTAAATCCTACTTTTTCATTCTGGATTATGCTTTTAATACATATTTGAATTTTATTGAGGAGTTTTGCATTCACTCTTATTCTGATAATTGTCAGTAACCATCAGTATCAGCAGCAGCGTGTGTGTGTGTGTGTGTGTGTGTGTGTGTGTGTGTGTGTGTGTGGTTTTAGTGTCAGGATTATGCCCGCTTTGTAAAGTAAATGAGGAGGATTTGTGTCTTTTTTTGTATCCTGGAATTGTTTATATAGTGTGGCAAGTATCTATTTCTTAAAAGAATGCAACCATAAAATAGGTTAAGTCTGGAGAATTTTTCTTAGGACTAGTTTTTAAAATAAAGATTTCATTTTATTTCGGGTAAATTAAGTCTATTTAGGCTTGTTTGTAAGTTTTATACTGCCATTTGATTGAAATTGTGGTTTCACTGTTATTTAAAAATTTAGAATATTGACACATAGAATTATTTCTAGAGAATGCTCTTTGGAGTCTTCCAGATGATGTTCCTTTTTCCTATTTCTGCAGTAATTTATAGACTTAAGTTTCTTTCTTTATTCATCCTGGAATAGAGAGAAATCTCTTTTTCAACTCAGTGTTTGTGATCATTCAGGGTTTGTAGATTGTCTTTGTCTTTCCTCACTGACGCTGTCAGTGCTGGATGAATTCTCTCCTAGGATCAAAACTGGAGAATAATTTGATTACATTAGGTAATTGCTGGGCAAGTCTTCTTGTCCACTTTTCCCGATCAGCCAGACATTCATCTAGGGCATCTCTGTGTACAGAAAAGGGATCTGGTTTTACTTCTACCTTCTGCTTCTCCGATGTGAACAAGCTTTCCTCAATGTTTTCTGCAAAATACTTGTTATGTAGAATATTAAGAGTTATGTTAGTAAGTTTGTATCTGGGCAAAAGAATTTAGCCAATGATGGATACACATTTAAACATGATTATTTCCTGCAGGATATCTCAAAACTGTTAGGGGTACTGTGACTACCCACGGACGGGTTATGCATCCTTGCCTCAAATTCTTTGTTCACAGAACCTTCTGGAAAGGCGTTTCATGGTGCTACTCTTCTGTGAACCTTATTTTGAGAATTTTTTGTGTTGGAACAGAGTACTTGGAAATCTACAATGCCAAGAACAATGGCTAGAATGCTTTCTGTATGTACCCATTAACTTTAGAGTCTTCGCCCTATTATTCTCTTGGAATTAGTTTCCAAATGGCTTTAGGATGCTGCCGAGTGAGGAGCTGATGGATTCTGGCTGCCCCTAAGTGCCATCCAGTAGCACGACTGTAGTCTCTGTGTCTCTAAGTCAGGGTGAAGAGGTAGGAAGAAGAACAAAGAGGACTTCTAAGGACTCCTCCTATATTTTTCTTCATAGTTTTAGGTGGCTGAGATGTTCTCGTTCAACAGATGAAGGATGGATAGGCTCTTGAATTTCTTAAAATTCAGCTCCATTGTTAGACTTGATAGGAATCCCCAACAGATTCTTATGATAGGCTACCAGATTTAGTTTTGGAGATACAGTAACTTGTTTTTCTTTTTTTAACATCTTTATTGGAGTATAACTGCTTTACAATGGTGTGTTAGTTTCTGCTTTATAACAGTAACTTTTTTTGTGTGTGTGTGGTACGCGGGCCTCTCACTGTTGCGGCCTCTCCCGTTGCAGAGCACAGGCTCCGGATGCGCAGGCTCAGCGGCCATGGCTCACGGGCCCAGCTGCTCCACGGCACGTGGGATCTTCCCGGACCGGGGCACGAACCCGTCCGTGTCCCCTGCATCGGCAGGCGGACTCTCAACCACTGCGCCACCAGGGAAGCCCTATAACAGTAACTTTTGTCTTTGGTCATTTTCTGTATCATCCTAGGTATTTTAGCAGGGAGTTAGGATAGGCTGAAAAACCCATGTTAAGTCTATTTTCTCCATAGTATTCCTTCAAATGCTGGGAACCAGTAATTATTATCTGTAGCATTTGAATTCAGGAGCCTGAAGGCTCAGAGAGGGAGGAAGATAAACAATGCAGAGAGAGGCAAACTTCCTGCCACCTCTGACATCACCCCTGTCACCTTCACACATCCTGGTAAAGATGCTTTCTCAATTGGACTTGTATTTTTTTTGTTTTGTCCTCCTTAATAACTCTCTATCTAGATAACATCCTTAAAAAAGGGCCATAGCTGCGGCAAACAAGCAGGTCTGCTTCCCTGCTCATTTGGGAGTTCTAAGCAGTCCATTTTAAAAGTCAATCCCTTGTTGAATATCTTCTGCTCTCAGCATCCGTTAGACTAAATTCCATAAGCGGACCATTGCCAGCAAACAATCAACAAGTCACCACCATTCACCTTCAACCACCTTGCTTGGTCCTTGTCAGTGAACCTAAAAGGCAGAGAGGAAAACTCAAGAGTCTCAGACAAATGCTACCAAAAGTGTGGCCTTCAGACTGACTATTAGACTGGCATGGGACTATTCATTATCTGTCTGGAATAAAGCAAGTACGGAAACTGAGAGCAAGCATTCAGAAAAGCAATTTGACATTGTCCTGATTCTAAGTGTGTGATCAGTGGGCTTGTCCATTGAACATAGACCAGTTTAGTTGGATGTTGTTGGCCTCTGGTGGTAAGTGGCATGTGCCATGACCTGTGTCCTAGTCACGTCCTAATCTTTTGGGACATAGACTAAGAAGCCCAGGCTTAAAGAGCCCATCACCTTTCTCCACCTGCCAATCTCTGCTGGAGGCTTTGTGATCTTTGGACTCTTCCCTCCTTGCTTTCAATTGTGGAGAGGCACGTTCTCAATCTCCTTTACCCCTTTCATGGTAATGGCCCATGATCCAAATCCAAAAAGCTGGGAGTCTGCAAAGGGCGCATTAAGATGGTGAAGCAGAGTCTTCTTCTCCCAGTTGCTCCACTGAAAGTGACAGAATGTTACATGTCTTCTCTAGCGCACTTCTGGTTCAGGTTGTGTAACAGCAACTTGAGCATGCATTAAAGCCTTTCACTCAATGTCATAGAAATGCCAAATATATCCCTGGGTTGAATTTAAATCAGGAGGCCAGGCTGTTTAGCTATGGCCCAACATGATGTGGCATAAGCCAGGCCCCAGAGATGTGATAAGTTATTTAGCACCATCTGCTAAAATTTCACACTTGTGGAACTACAAAAATGGATTTTTTTCCTGAAATTAAAGGATTTATTTATTAATTCCCAGTAGAATATCTGTCATGTGACACCTTGTGTGCGCTGTGCCCCAACCGGTAAGCTGATGAATTCACCTTAAGGAGACTTGTACTCTGTGTGTGTGTGTCTGTTTGTACTTGCCATGTGTGTTAGATCAATCAGTATCAAAGCATACTGACTATAGTCACAGACTTTGGTTAAACTGAAGTGCTGAATTGGTGTAGGGCAGGCTGTAATATCTATAAGAGATCATGGTATTAAATAGAATCTGTTCCCAACCTCTTAAGACAATATAAGATGATTAGTCCTTTCTTCCTGTTCACATGTCAAAATCTTTTTGATTTTGACTAAAACTATTGTTTTCAATGTCCAAGATCATTTCCTTTCTTAGCCCATCTGCCACCACTGCTTCTTAGTAGTTCATTTATTTATTCATTTAAGAAACATTTACAGGGCACCCATTGTGTATCAAGCATCATGCTAGATCTAGGCCCCCATCTCTATAGGGGAGACCCACAATAAATCAGCAAAGATAGCAGATTATGCATTATAATGAATGCTTTGATAAGCATAGGAACAGGATATATGGGAGCACAGTGGGTAGGATATTTAAATCAAGAAAGAAACGGAAATTAGGAACAAACTTCCTGGTGTAGGTGATATTTGAAGTTGGAGGAGTAAGAGAGAGCTACACGAAGAATGTGTGCTTGTGTGGGTGCCCTCACACATGTGTATATGTGGTTTGTGTGTTGGGAACATCCTCCGTGGAGGAGTGACAGTGTAGCAGAAGGCATGGAGTCATGAATGCGGATGACACACTGAAGCAATTGTATGTAAGCGGTCCTCCCTAGGTCATAAGTGCCACAAAGAGGAATTCTTTCATTCGGCAATATACATCCAGAGCGTGGCACATAATAGGAGCTCAATAAATATTTGTGGAAGAGACGAATGGCCTCAAGTACTAAGCTAGTAAGTTTGAACTTTTCCCCCCAAAATATGATAGCAAGATATAAGCAGTTGTATTTGGCCTTCCTTAACACTTTTAAGATTTTTCTTGTGCTGTGCCTAAAGGGAAAGACTCTGCCATAGAACAGCTGTTCCCATCCATTTTCTGTCATTCCCATTAGAGTCACCTGTCCTTTCTTTGCCAGTAATTATTGATTGATTTGACGCTTCTCTGGTCAGCTGGTGACACATAACATTTGTGTCAAACAAGGTCAGGGCTCTAAAACTCTCATATGCTTTTTCAGATAATCCATTGTGACAGTCTCCTAATAAGAGGTGCTTAGAGTTTTTTGAGACTAAAGCAAATACTGGAATTTAAAGCAAATAATACAGATATCTTTTTATGTCAAAGGGTCTTAACACTTACGAATGTTAGAATTGATGATTAATAGCAAGTTGTTAAGTCATAGCATTAAAACCTGTTGAACACTTAGCTTAAGAAAAGTTCTTCCCTTTCATAATTAAGCCAAGAACTAGGAGATTTCTGTGAGTCTCATAAACAGAACTTGAGACTTAATTCACTGAAAATTGATAGTTAGC
The DNA here is from genome assembly GCF_949774975.1 of Lagenorhynchus albirostris. Taxonomy (NCBI): domain Eukaryota; kingdom Metazoa; phylum Chordata; class Mammalia; order Artiodactyla; family Delphinidae; genus Lagenorhynchus; species Lagenorhynchus albirostris. Next base: position 31,091,501 of record NC_083105.1, read on the forward strand.
AGCTGACCACAAACTAAAGACACACACAAAACTAATAAAACAGTACTTCTATTGAATTGAAGAAAATGTGAGTTTCAAAGCAATCTAATAATTTTGAAATGTTCATTAGAAGATATCAATATATTCAAAATGAAATTAATTTTTAAAAATATTATTTCTTTGAAAGAGCAGCCTATTGTATTAGCTTGCTTTCAAACTCACCTTCAGTGGTTTGCAGTTTATATCTCTTTGCAGATATTTTCCTAGATAAATGCCTTTCTCACTGCAGGCACAGCATCTCCCTACTTTCCATACTTGGTTCAGTTCATGTCTTTAGGGAGGGTTCTCTGTAACCTCACCCAGCTCTGACTGCACATTCACTCTGGTTTTTGCCAGCCCTCCTGTGTGGCTCTTAGGTTGTGCTTTAGCATTTTCGCATGGATTTGTATTAAATTAATTTGTATCAAATTAATCTGTCTGATGGATTGATTGATTGTATTTATTATGTTTAAGGCTTTTTGGTTGCAAGAGACAGAAAGCCATTCAGACTATTTCTGGTAAAAAGAGAATTTAGTGAAACGATACTAGGGAATCTCAGAAATACTTGGAGTCTGGAAAAAAGTACAACCAGGCCATAGGAGGCCCCGTGATTGCGAAATCAGTACCTGAGTCTATTATCTTCTCTCACTGAATGACTGACCTCCTGATTCTACTTTTCTTTGCCCAGCTGCTCAGATCTGCCTTCCAGATGTGCCACCTTCCTCATGGCTGCTCTGCTCCTTCTTCGCTTCTGTTTGGACATAGTAGCTTTTGCTTAAATGGGTCCAGGCCTGACTTTGGTTCTATACCTGTCAATGTGTCTCTCGACCCTCTCCCCAACCAACTGTTATCTCACTGTTTCAATTGTTAAGCCTAATGCTTCATTCCCTGGTTGGAGAATCTGATTTGCTCAACTGAATTATGGGTGGTTTCTCCTCCTGGCAGCTGTTTACACCTCAGCTAAGGTGGTGGGTGTCATTTGGTACAAACAGGATGGACTCTCTGAAAATAGGTTGTGGGCAGCCAGTCATGATTGGGATCTCAAGTACAGCATTTTCTCCTAGCATCCTCGTCCATGTTCTCGATTGTTCCAGAAAGTCTACCTGACAGACTGTGACTAACGTTAGTGACCCAGGGGCTCTGGGCATCAGTGGTCTCCACTATTTTGTGCTCCTACTTAATTAACAGTACTGTGGGCTTCCCTGGTGGCGCAGTGGTTGAGAGTCCACCTGCCGATGCAGGGGACGCGGGTTCGTGCCCCGGTCCGGGAAGATCCCACATGCCACAGAGCGGCTGGGCCCGTGAGCCGTGGCCGCTGAGCCTGCGCGTCCGGGCCTGTGCTCCGCAACGGGAGAGGCCACAACAGTGAGAGGCCCCCGTACCGCAAAAAATAATAATAATAATAAATTAATTAACAGTACTGCTTCTTTCTTTCTAAATGCCTTATTTTTCTAGTCTGCTTTGATACTAGGATGGGAATCATGTACTATGGACTGAATGATTGTTTTCCCCAAAAGTGTATGTTGAAGTCCTAACCCCCAGTGTGATGGCATTAGAAGGTGGGGCGTTTGGAAGGTAAGTAGGTTTAGATGAAGTCATGAGGGTGAGGTCGCGTGATAAGACTAGTGCCCTTGTAAGAAGGGACACCAGAGTTCACTTCCTTCCTGTCTCTGTGCACACATGCCCAGGAAAGGTCATGTGAGCACACAACCAGAAGGTGACCATCTACAAGCCAGGAAGAGGGTCCTCACCAAGAACCAACCTCACTAGCACCTTGATCTTAGACTTCCCAGCCTCCAGAACTGTGAGAAAACAACTGTGTGCTGTTCAGGCCATTAACTCTGGGGTATTCTGTCATAGCATAGCCCTAGCCGACTAAGCCGCCAAACAATAGTAGTTTTGCTTCCATTTTATAGATAAAGCCCTCTGTAGTTAAATAGACTGGTCAGGTCACTCAGCTGGAGCCAGGATTCAAAGGCCAGCCTCCCTGGTCACCAAAGCATTGCCCTTCTACCATAGTTTTCTGTCTAACACTGTCTCAAGTTTGTTAGAAAGAAAGAAAGAAAGAGAGAGAGAAAGAAAGAAAACCCAACTCCAGGTACAAAAGTCAGTTTCAAGTATTTTCACCGTCAAATCAGTGTTTAATTCACTTGAGAGAGAACCTTAGAAAACCTTTTAAAGTTTATAAATTAGTCAGGGAACTTTTCTTTTTTTCAACTGGCAGAACTTCTGATGCAGTAGTTTCAGCCTTTGATATCACTATTATGAAGTTCAAAAATAAAGTTTATTTTAGTTTTGTTTGACCTCAAAATGTGCCTTGGATTCTTGCCATTGTCATAGGGAACATATATAAAGCAGTTTGTAAGTCTGCTTTCTTCCAATTCTGGCCTATTTTTTTCAAGCTATTGGGTAACCAGTGGCCTTTTAGAATTTCCCCAGTTAACTATAACTAGATACGATAATCTGGAATTATAGCTTACTACCTTTACAGAGGCAACAGAGCAAGAGCTGCGAAGTGGGAGTCTGGAGACCAACATTTCAGTTTGGGCTTTGCTTCTTAATAACTATGTGACCTTGAGGAAATCCTGTCTGCTCACCGAGCCTCAATTTCCTAACCCATGAAAGAATAATCATAACTCAATACCTCACAAGAATGTTGTGAAGATAAAATAAAGTATGGGAAAGCACTTTGTAAATTGAAAGGTAATATAGAACTGTAAGTGGATATTATTATTTATTTTATGAGCCAGTAGAAATCAAAGCCCTGGTTTCATTGCCAGGAGGATTTTCCTCACAGATCTAATTCTTAAAGCTTTGCTTTGCTGAGTTAATGAGTACTTTCCAAATAAAGATCCCTTTTACTGCTTTGATTTCGTGAACTTCCCTTTACTCTGATTCAAAGTCACATGGGAAGGTGCTCTTGTAAAGCCATTGTTTAATTTAGGCTTTTCATACTGCGTGTATGTCCGGCTATTCTCTGGTTTCAGTCTCCAGGGAGCCTCTGAGGGCAGACCGTGCTTCTTTCCCTTACATATAGCTTGGCAGCAAATGAGATGTTTTCAATAGGGTTGAAAAAAACTTGCAGTATGTAACCTGTCACCTCAAGGAAGAAGCACATCCTGTTCTAGAGAAGTTGCCTCAGAGCTGGCCTGAGGACCATACTCTGTTTTTACTTATGACTCAGGCAGTAGCCTGGAATGAAGTTTCAAGGAAAGAGTTGTTAGACGACGTCGTTGTGTTAATAATGTGAGAAGCCACCATAAAAAGCTCTTTATTTTAGTAACTTAGACTTCTAGTCAGGGCTCAGTTCTGTTCAGTATGCCTGAAACTTTTTGTGCTAATACACAGGGAAAGTGTAAAACTGACTTTTAAAAGATCCTTAGGTGTAAGCAGATATGCTTTAATTTTAACCTCATATGTGCAGGAATTAAGGCAATGAGTAGTAGACTTGGGTTTTCTAAAGTCACTTGTGCGGCTAGAATGGAGGCAATTGTTCCAAGTTTTTGTGTTAAACTTCGCCAGTTAATTATGCTCTAATCCTGTTCTTCCAAAGTTTTTGGCATTCAGGCATTGGAGCCAGGGAATGGAACAAGATGGAATTTTAAAGAAATGAGGGGGCTTTTATAACCATAAGTCCACTGTCACTATCTGAAGCACTATAAAAAGTGGAAGAGCCGAAAACAGTCTCGTCATATCTCCTGACTCTTATCTCGTGTGTTGTGTTTTTACCAAACTCTGAGATAATGGTTTTAATAGCTGAGGGTTTGTTTATCTCCATCCAGGGACCCACAGTGCCAGGTCAACAGGCAGACTTCTCAAAGTGTCCTATCTACTGTGATTTTCTTTTCTCCTCCATCCTAGTCCATTGCCTGGGGTTGAATTTAAAGTGTCAGGCCATAGAATAGACAGATGATTATCCACAGCAATAAGATGGTTATTATTATTAATATATTATTATTATCTGGGTGGTAGTGAATGCAGGACTGAGACTCTAATAGTATAACTCATGGTTCTATTTTCTGTCCCTCAAACAGTGACTTCCTTTATGGTTACAGACAAAAAGTGAAAATTAACACTTAAATATCAAATTTGGGACCTCAAGCCAACAAATCCTAGCATTCTAATATCAAGAGAAGCAGGATTTTGGTTTCTTTTTTACCCTAAGTCCCAGTTTTCTTTTTTCTTTTCTTCTCTGGTTTTTAAAAAATAAATTTATTTATTTATTTATAGCTGCGTTGGGTCTTCATTGCTGGGCGCGGGCTTTCTCTAGCTGCGGTGAGCAGGGGCTACTCTTGGTTGCGGTGCGCAGGCTTCTCACTGCAGTGACTTCTCTCGTTGTGGAGCACGGGCTCTAGGGCACGCGGGCTTCAGTAGTTGTGGCGCATGGACCTAGTTGCTCCGCGGCATGTGGGATCTGCCCGAACCAGGGCTTGAACCCTTGTCTCCTACATTGGCAGGTGGATTCTTAACCACTGAGCCACCGGGAAGCCCTAGTTTTCTTTAGCGCCATGTGGTTTTGCTTTGTTTTGTTTTGATAATAAGGGGCCTGGCTGATGAGAAATGTTCTATAATATGAATGCTATTGCCCTATAACCAAACTTTTAATGTGGCCAACTCTTTGCAAGATCGATTGCAAGAACCTCTGGGATTCCCCAGGTGCTGTCTGACATGAGCACATGAACAGGTACAGCCAGCAATGAACACCTTATCTGTCACCTGGAAATATTCAGAGACCAGACCTAATTATCAGACTTGCTGTAGACAGGGCTTCTGTTTTGAGTGTCAGGTTGGCTAAGTTTTCTTCAAATTCTAAATTTTTAAGATTGGGAAAGTTCAAGAAATATGTGGGAGATAATAAGTCAGTTGGTTTGGCTGGTGTAGGGGGCTCCCAGCACAGAGAAACTGAGAACAGAGCTGGAAGGATGGGTTGGTTTCTTATTATTAATATCACCTCACCCCTAAAGTGGGTATTCTCATACTCTCTGGATATACTGATGCTAATTATTACTAAGCATTTGATAAATATGTATGAAAACTTAGGGTGGCACTGCAGTGGGGTCATTAACAGACAGACTTATGTTTGAATCCTACATATGCCACCTGCTCGCTGCGTGATTTTGGGCAAGTCAAACATTGTTAGCCTCAGTTTCCTGATCCAAAAAATGGCAATATAATAATTCACCTCAGAAGTTTGTGGGGATTAGGTAATAGACTATGTAAATATTAAACCCATAAAGCAGTTCTCACACCACCTGGCACATGATGAACAATAAATTCAAGCATCATCACCTCACCAGATTGCTGACATAGCCTCCTCCCTGTTCGCCCTGCTTCTGCTCCAGCTCTGCCTCATTCTGCTCTCAACACGGCAGCCAGGTTGATCCTGTTGTCATGTAAGTTGGATGGTTTCACTTCTCTGCTCAACACTTGCCAATGGCTCCCCATCTCACTCAGAGTAAAAGCTTCCTAAGAGAAGGCATGTTTTACCTCCCCACCCCCCTTTGATTCTATCTGCTGCAGCCTCCCTGGCCTCCCCTTGCTGTGCCTTAAACATTCCAGAAAGTTCTCCCTGCCACTTGATACCCTTTGTCTGCCTTCCCTGTTTAGTTTTCTACTAAATACGTATCACTAACTAACCCGCTATGTATTTTACTTAGTTATAGCATTGATCGGTTGTCTCCTCCTGCTAGAAGGTAAGCACCATGGGACAAGGATTTCTTTTTGTCTGCTTTGTTCATAGCTGTGTCCCTAGTGCCTAGAACAGACACTGGTACATAGAAGCCCTCAACAAATATTTGTTAAGTTGGGCTTCCCTGGTGGCGCAGTAGTTGAGAGTCCGCCTGCCGATGCAGGGAACACGGGTTCGTGCCCCGGTCGGGGAGGATCCCGCGTGCCGCGGAGCGGCTGGGCCTGTGAGCCATGGCCGCTGAGCCTGCGCGTCCGGAGCCTGCGCTCCGCAACTGGAGAGGCCCGCGTATCGCAAAACAAAAAAACAAAACAAAACAAATATTTGTTAAGTTCGTTTTGAATGACTGAACAAACGGGAGCCATTATTAGTAAATTAATGGGATCTGTTTGTCGTAGTACATGTACACAATTACGGTATTCATCCATTCAACAAATACTGGTTAAGTATATTCAATGAGCCAGCATTACACTCTTTGTTGGGGATAGAGCCAGAAACAAAATAGACATGGCCCTGCCCTCTTGGAGCTTATGGTCTTAGGGCTACAAGAATTGCACTGAGTAGGTATTTCTAATTGTGGAAAAGTCAAAAAGATTTTTTTCATAATAGCTTAAGTATGAACTTTAATTGAAGTTTACAGAATCTCTAAATACTGTATCCTAAAACTTCAAAAAATTATTTTATTTATTTATCATTGTTATTTTCAGAAAGTATTTAAGGTAGAACTAGAAAATTATATTCTAGCTTTGCCTAAACCTGTGAAAGAAAAGAGTTCTAAACATCCCCCCCAGTTACTGAACTTCGTGTTTTAAATGTTTCTTCTGCTTCTAATGATCAAACAAACATCACATTTAAAATCACATGTGATAACTTTTAGATATACTACAATGCATGAGGACTTAGCAAAATGATACTCAAGCTTCTACCTGATTTTAATTTCATGATAGTTTGATGTAGGTCTCTTCACAAAGCCACATTAGCTTAGAGTTTGCAATTTTGTTCACCTCTTGTGATTAGAAAACATATTTCAAACTTCCCATTTCATTACTCTGAGCTCTAGCTCAGATTTTGAAAGTTATAACCAGATTTAATTTTAATATTTTTCATTCTCTGATTTTAAGGAAGTAAGCTATTAATGTTTATTCAATCAGGTAAGTCAGCATCTTGTAGGTTTTTAAATGATTCTTCATTCATTCTTTGATTTGAATTTGGTCAAAACTGTCTCTCAGTTATTTAGTAGTTTTGATTTTAAAAATTACAATTCTGCCAGTCTGATGCAGAGTATGATTTCAATAAAACTCCTTCATGGTATTTTTTCTGTGAAGACTTTGCATCAGGTTGCTTTGGTCACACTGAATTTGCCATGTTAAATGTAAGACAAGCTTAACCCATGCAAAGGAAACCGTCACAGCTCAGAGTAATCAAGTGGGAGTTTTGAAATACTCCCTTTTCTAATCACAAGAGGTTAACGAAATTGTAAACTCGAAGATAATGTTACTTTGTGAAGAGACCTGGGCCAAATTATCATGGGTAAATCCTCAAATGGAATTAAAATTAGGTAGAAGGAAGTTCCAGTTGATTGTGATCTGGCCAATCTCAAGGCTATGATGATCAGATGTTTCACATTTACGAGGGTTTTATTTTTGTCCTTGCATGGGTACAATTGAAATTAAGGCCTATGTTTGGGAAACACATGATAGTTCAATAGCATCTTCTGCCCATTTTCTTAACAAGTGGGAAGCCAGATGCACCAAAGGGTAGTAAATAGGAAAAGAATAAAAGGTCTATTTTGTTAAAAATAAATAATAATGATGAAAATTGATAACATAAACTTTTGAGTATAAGAACATTTTTTTTCCTATGAGTGAATTGCAAAGGTAAAAGACTGAATCCGAAAATTTTTATTTAATTCCAAGATCTAGCCTGCATTTTTTAAAAAAATTATTTATTTAATTTATTTTTGGTGGTGTTGGGTCTTCGTTGCTGCGCACGGGCTTTCTCTAGTTGCAGCAAGCGAGGGCTACACTTCGTTGCAGTACATGGGCTTCTCATTGCAGTGGAGCACGGGCTCTAGAGTGCAGGCTCAGTAGTTGTGGTCCATGGGCTTAGTTGCTCTGCGGCATGTGGGATCTTCCCGGACCAGGGGTTGAACCCGTGTTCCCTGCATTGGCAGATGGATTTTTAACCACTGTGCCACCAGGGAAGTCCCTTAGTCTGCATTTAAATTTGATTTTATTCTATTCCTATGGAATGCAAAACAGATCATTCTCTCTCAAAGGATACAGAAATTGCCACTTCTAAATAAAACTTCCATAAAGAGCAGTAACTTTTACTTAGAAAACTGTCAGATAGAAAATAAATTTGAAAAGCCCAAGAAAAGGAAAACTTTTCTCTGTAATATCTTCTTGAAAAATTACAGACAGCCTTAAAATAAGTTTCCTTTAGATGTGATGGGAAGGAAATCAGAAAGCTCTTCAAAATCCTTTAGTGACTGGTACTTTAGTTCTTAATAGCCCTCATACCTATTTCTCCTGTACTCAACAAATACTTACTGAGGGCTTAGTATGTGGCAGGTACTGGAAACACAAAAATAAATGTGCCCTAATCCTGGATTCAAGGAATTCACAGTTTAGTGAGACAGTCATAAGTATATACAAGGAGGAAGCTAAAATTTATTGACCACCAAACTATCTGCTAGCCCTTTTGCTAGGGCATTTGTATGCTTTACTACTTTAATCCTTATGGAAAAATTACTAGGTAGACGTAATATTGCAGAGCCATTTTATGACTTAAGAACTGCGGGGGTCAGCCAGCGTGTGAGGAAGCTGGAACTCAGTGCTGGATCTGTCTGCTTCCATAGCTCTGATTCTTTTCATCTCAGGATGGTGAAAAGAGGTGTATGTATACATATACACAAAAAACCACACATATATTTATGTACACATACATAAGTGCATATATATTTATATATACGTGTATATAAGCACAAATATGTATAAACATATGTATATGAGTCATACATACACATATATGGAATCCTTTGTTATCCAAATTGTATGCTTTTTTATATTTTAAAAAGCTCTTTTTTTATTCAGATTTCTAGCAGTTTTAGATTCACTGCAAAATTGAGGAGAAGGTACAGAGATTTCTCATATATCCCCTGCCTACCCCCATGCATAACCTCCCCCATTATCAACATCCCCCATCAGAGTGGTACATTCATTACAATTGATGAGCCTACACTGACACATCATAATCACTCAAAGACCATAGTTTACATTAAGGTTCACTCTTTGTGTTGTACATTCTATGGGTTTGGACAAATGTATCCATCATTATGGAATCATATAGAGTATTTTCACTGTCATAAAAATCTTCTGTGCTCTGCCCATTTATCACCCACCTCCTCAACCCCTGGCAACCACTGATTTTTTTTTACTGTCTCCATAGTTTTGCCTTTTCCAGAATGTTATATCGTTGGAATCATACAGTATGTAGCTTTTCCAGATCGGTTTCTTTCACTTAAGTTTCCTTCATGTGTTTTCATGGCTCTCTTTTTAGAGTTGGATAATATTCCATAGTCTGGATGTACCACAGTTTAGTCATTCACCTACTGAAGGTCATCATGGTTTCTTCCAAGTTTTGACAATTATGAATAAGCCACCATAAACATCCATGAGCAGGTTTTCATTTGGACATAGGTTTTCAACCCCCTCTGGATAAATATGAAGGAGTGCAATTGCTGGATCATATGGTAATCAAATGCATTTTTGATTTGTTGCATAAGGTTTTGGTAAATAGAGCTTATATTTTATTTCATTGTTTTAAATGTTAAAAGTAATACATTACCAGTGCATCCTATTTCTTCAAATACCCTATCACAGTTTTAAATACAAACTCTAAGAGATTTCTTGCATGATATAAAGCATTTAAAAAACCACCAATCTAATTATCTAAAAATTACTCAGTCATTAGTGTATAGGTTTGAATCCACAATGCAATAATAATGTGCAGTATCAGACATGGCTTATAATTTCCTCCTGAAATGACATGCAGTACAATGTAGAGAAACAAATTTGTTAAAGTTACACAATGAATTCAAATAACAATTAGCAAAATCAAATGAGTCCATTTTAAAGTAATTACTTACTGATTGAAGAATTGTGGGGTTGGTTGTGTGAGGAGAAGAGAGAAATGGAGGTGTGGTCACTATTGCTATTTGGTAAGTGAGTGAGTGAAGGTGAAGGAATGTGCTGGGGGAGGAGTGGTGGAACAGATTATGACAGGTTTATCTATGTCCAGGGCCAGGGAATTGTGGACAGACTATGTCCTTCTTGACATTGGGGACACTGGAAGCATGCAACTATGAACCACTGTCTGAAGTCTTAGATGAAACAGTGGCACAAAACAACCAACTCAAAATTGACAGCTATTGATATGGATGGCTCCTGAAACCCTGTGACTGTGCCGATGACTGCGTTTTTTTTTTGTTTTTTGCGGTACGCGGGCCTCTCACTGTTGTGGCCTCTCCCGTTGCGGAGCACAGGCTCTGGACGCGCAGGCTCAGCGGCCATGGCTCACGGGCCCAGCGGCCCCGCGGCATGTGGGATCTTCCCGGACTGGGGGCGCGAACCCATGTCCCCTGCATCGGCAGGCGGACTCTCAACCACTGCGCCACCAGGGAAGCCCCAATGACTGCGTTTTTGCGTGGGATGCTTCTACACACGTGCTGGCCACATTCACTTGCAATGGCAATTGTTCTGTTCTTTTAAAGTTTGGGCTTTGAATATTCATGGCTCCTCCTCTTCCTCTTTCCCCAGTAGACAACCAATGATGAGCACTGACTTGAATGAGTTCTTTAGGTAGAAGTTCTGTCCTTGTGATGCTAACAATATCTTTATCGTTTTCAGTATCTTCACGGTCCACTAAACCCAACTTCTTTAGCATGGTCTAAGATTTTTGCTTTGCACCATTTCTTCAAAACCTTGCAAGTCAGCAAGAAATGGCCAAACCAGCTTCCTGTAATGTTCACTCCTTCTTATTCTGATTCTTATCTTCCACCCTGCCTGATGAACCTGAGTCTTTTTGATGTTGTGTAGGACACATCTCACGTGCCTCCTCATTTTCTCTCGGCACTTCCTGCCACTCATGGGCTACATCATTCTTCTGCTTGATGTCAACCAATCACATGTCTTAATAAAAAGTTAACACTTGATAAAGATATAAGACATATGATTAGGACAGGTGATGAAACTCAGAGCCCACTGGGAGACAAGGGATGGGAAGGACGTAGAAAAATAAATTTTAGCTCCCTTCCTCTTTCCAGGGGATGACTCCCAGACAAGTTTTCTCTGTAGAGCCTAAAGTCCTGTCTTATCGTGTTACATAATGTGTCCTAAAGGATCCTACCTAGCAACTGCATGTGTCTTCTTGTAACACAGTTTACATCAGTGGCTAGCATGGTAATACTTTACCTGTATTCCTTTAGATTGTTCACTGTCTCACTTCCCTTTTCCCTTACTCATGCTGCCCTGGTATTGCATATCCATTAAAAATATTAGCACTTAATCTGTGCCTCAACTTTGTTTTCTAATAATCCAGGCCAATGAAGATACCAAATATCTCTCATAAATTCTCCATCAAAGCTGTGTTACCTGCATCAGACCTCTGCACAAGATATTGCATGTTGAGATGGTACATTGATCCACAGGTTATGAAAGTGACATGTTATGGAAGGCAAAAAAACACTAAGATATTAGTACTGTAATCACAGCACTAAAAGAATGTCTAAGAACTTCGTCTACTATCAATATAATCTTGTTTGCAAGATTTTTCTTCTTTGTATACTTCTTTTGTATACTTTGATTGACTTTAATATCTCCATCTCAAGTAGTTAAATATTTTCTTTATCATTCTTTATGATTTGTATATAATGTAATTCACTCTTCATCATTTCTCTAAGGGCCTTGTGGTTTTCAAAGGTATTAGTTTAATGTCTTCACAATATCCATCTAAAATCCTATCTTTGAACGTATTTGAATGTCCTTGAAATTTTTCCTCTTCTTTTGAAATGAATGTGACACTTTTATTACCATTGAAAAAAAATTTTTTTGCATTTTTTAACATAGTTATTGGAGTATAATTGCTTTACAATGGTGTGTTACTTTCTGCTTTATAACAAAGTGAATCAGCTATACGTGTACATATATCCCCATATCTCCTCCCTCTTGCGTCTCCCTCCCACCCTCCCTATCCCACCCCTCTAGGGGGTCACAAAGCACCGAGCTGATCTCCCTGTGCTATGCGGCTGCTTCCCACTAGCTATCTATTTTACATTTGGTAGTGTATATATGTCCATGCCACTCTCTCATTTCGTCCCAGTTTACCCTTCCCCCTCCCCATGTCCTCAAGTCCATTCTCTATGCTTGTATCATTATTCCTGTTTACCATTGAAATTTATCTGTAGAATAAACCGTTTAATTGCAACCTCACTATAAGTGGGAATTGTTTCACCTATGATTGTCAAATTATGCGGTGTTACATACACTTAAATCTTTTGGCCTATAGTGGACTTGTAAATTCCATTCCTTCACTGAATCAATTCCCTTCTTCCTTAATTCTTTTCTAGTCCTTGAGGATATTCAGTGCCTTCTATTTTAACATGCTGTTCAAAGGTAACACACCAAAACTAATCTAAACACACCAAAACTAATCTATTACACCAAGAAATCTCTAGTTGTCAAAAGATAACGTGTAGTGCTTGGGTAACATGATGAAACTTTCTAAAGCCAACAATACTTAGAAAAATTCTTATGTGGTAATGGTGACACATGCATGGCCAAGATTTTGTTTTGATATACATGTTCACATTTCTACCTTCCTTCAGATATATGGCTGTTCTTGAGCTCTTAGATTCATCTCATTTCTCTACAGCCTTTTCCACTTTCTAAGAAAACATTTTCCCTTAAAATGTGGGGAAGATGATTATAACAGGTTTAAACAAAGGGAAGGTGGAGAGCCAGGTAAGACACGTCCTCTTGCTTACAATACTGTGTACTTTTAACATTTTCACTAGTGTGTCAGGCATATTTAATAAAGTAGATTTGTAATATATACAGTAAACTTTGTGTAAAAAAATGTTTGTCATTCATCTGGGCAAACATACGGGTGGTGAGAATTCAGATAGCAAGAGATACCTATATGTGTGAAATGTTCCATCAGTTCTATGAACAAAAAATATAAGAATATAAAGAAGTGATAAATATGGTTTGGATGGGACATGGGAAGTAATGTCAAGAGGGCGCTTAGGAGGTGGGCTGATGAGCTTGGGGAATCAGAATAAAGTGATTTCCCAGAGGGGCTGACATTTGAGTCATCATGAAGGAGTAAGGGGTAATCTTTGAAGCAATCCCTGATTTCTAGCCACAGAGATCACCTACCTTCCTCTGTCCTTTAAGAATCCACCTCTAGTTTGCCTCTGCTATGACATGCATCACACTACACAGTAATTTTTACATACTTGCCTTAACCACAATCAATCTTATTTATCTTTTTCCTATCCTTGGAGAATGTTTGGGACAATACAAAGCTCAATATATTTGCTGAGTTACTTATTTAGCTTTTATTAAATGCTTACTATATGCCAGGCGTCATTCTAGGCATTAAGAAAGAGCAGTGAACCAAATCAAAAAGTCTGTGTCCTCGTGACACTCACATTTCATTGGATTTGTTTTCATAGTAAGAGATTATAACATTAAAATAGTTAATATATATGAATATATATGAACTATAATAATATATATGAACTATAAGAACAAAGGCAGAAGACAGACAAAATTTCTAGTAATGGCAAGTACCATGCAGAAAAATAAATAAGAATAAGAGGTTAGAGAGGGACCGGGGGTGCTATCTTGGATGGTTGATCAGGGAAGGTCCCTTTGAGGAGCAAACATTTGAGAAGAGGTGTGAATGAAGTGAGAGAGTGAGTTACGTCATTCTCTAGGGAAGAAAGTTCTAAGCAGAAAACTTGACAAGTCTGAAGGTCACGAGATGGAAGCATGCATGACGTGCCATAGAACAGAGAGGAAGAACAATGAGTTTGGAAAGGTAGCTAGACACAGATCATGGAGAGCTCGGCAGCCATGAATGAATGAATGAATGAATCATAGGAAAGTGAAGTAGCACAAACAAAGCCCTGAGAAAAGAAAGTATGATGCTTTCTTGGAATGGTTTGGCTATAGAAAAAGTACATTTTTTCCCCTAGGGAATAGACTTCCAAGCATAAGATTCATGACCCTCTTCAATTTCACCTCAACTAAGTGGAAGGAGATAATATTTTTCAAAAATTAGGCGGGGATGAAACTGGAGAGGGCCATGAACCTTATCCTAAAGATTTTGAACTCTGTTTTGTAGAAACTGAGTAACCTTTGAAGATTTTTTTGAGCTACATTATCAGATTTGTGTTTCAAAAAGGTATTAGTAGGGGACTTTCATATATTTTTGGTGGAATTGTTATTATACACAGCTGTCATACATTATTGGTGGGACTGTAAATTGGCACAATAATTATGAAGGGCAATTTTGCAGTAATCTATCAAAATTTAAAATGCATTTAAAGGCAGTGAACTCACTTCTAGAAATTTACCTTAAAATATACATATGTAAAAATGCACAGATATTTATATAGCACTGCCATTGCTTTGCTATTGTAATAGAGAAAATTAGAAATAAATTAAATGTCCCTTAATAAAGGACTAGTTAAATAATCATGGCACTTCAAACAAGGGAATATCATGCTGCCATTAAAAGGAGTGAGGCAGCTCTAAGTCTACTAATATGGAATGATGATCAGGAAATATTATTAAAGGGAAAAATAAAATTATAAAAGCATATATACACTAAGACTCCATTCAAGTAGAAAAAAATAATAGACATATCTGTGTTTATATTTGTATAGGTAATAAATCTAAGAATATAATATAGCCTCGGCTACTTTTATGGAGTTGTTTTTAAGCTGCAATCATGGGATGGGGCTGGAGAGAGGGATGCATTTTACTCTACACTCTATGCTTTTTGGCCATATTTGCAGTTTTTATACTGAGCATTTATTAACTTTTAAAATGATCTTTTTTCAAAATAATTAAAAGATGTTTTTATCCAAAGGAAAACTATTGATAAAAGTCTACTTAGAATATTAAAGGTTTTTTTTCTGAAAAAGTTACTTTAATAAAGAATAATAAATTTAAAACTTATTTATATAATGCCATTTGAAATACTCATTTCCAATGAAATTAGTCTGTCTAATTATATGTTCCTGGATCTCAGACAATGAAAACATTGCTACAGGAGACTCTCTAAAAGTTCAAGTAACCTGAAATATAATTAACTTAGCTTTTTGAATATTATCATCCTCTGTGAACTTCAATACTGATAGCCTGTGTTACAGTCTTTGCTGATTTGACTTTGTTTTTCCTCTTAGAGCCATTTTGATGCCAGGGGTGCTAACCAATAGTAAAAAATGCTTCTGATGAATTTTTCTCAGATATAATCTGGAAGAGAATGTGTCACAGTATTACCAAATAAATATTTGGGGGGTTTTTTGGGCAATAAAATTTTCATGACACCATTAAAAAACTCAGAATTTTAATAATTAAGGAATAGCAAATTCACTTAGTGTCTTTGTATATTTTCATTTAGCATTCTGGTATCTGCTGTCTTCTTGGTCCATATTTGTGTATCTTTTTTTCACCAACTATATTTGAAGTATCTTGATGGTAAGGAGTACAGTATTCTTCATCACAGCTGCTAGTGTGAGATGTACCTAGTAAGTTGATGTGGCCCTCACAGAGATAGAAACGAAGCTCTTAGAAGTCCCTTTGTTCACTAGGATGTTAAAACTGAGGTATATTTAAAAATTGCAGTCCCCTCAGTGTGTCCCTATGTCTCACAATAAACCTCACATAGATGTTTGTTGAGTGATCATAAGCCAATGCAGATTTTTAGATTTTTCTCCGTGTAATAAAGGGAAGACTGATTGGCTTCACCTCTGCCATGTGATTGGTCCTTTTGAGGGGCAATCGGTTTCTCTCTGTTTCTTGCATCCTCAGTTCTTCTTCCCTTCCTGTCCTCAACCAATGGGTCACTAAGTTCTGTCTTTTGTACCTCTTAAACATCTCATAGGGCATGACCCCTCTCTCATGACCTACACCCTCCGTTCATGGTGAAGCCCACTGTGAGTACAGAGCCCTGGGCAAATGGTTCTCTCACTACCTTGGATGGGGAGTACTTCTATCTGCCCACCTCCATGATAGGTCCTGGTGCATTACAGACGTTTAATAAGCACCTGAGTAATGTTTGCACTTTTATGAAAAGTAAGATACTAGCTTCAAACCATAGCAACACGTATTTATTGAACATTCATGCTGGGTGGAGCTCTGGGCAAGATGCTATGGAGACTATGAGGAAGTCTAAGATGCTAGAGAGTCTTAAAACGTAAATGATGAAGCAAGTAACAATAAAATAGAGTTACCTAATAACCAGATATACAAAAATCCAAGCAATGCCACAAGGTGGTGTATTATTAATTACTGAATTTGTTATATGGGACATGAGTGCTAACAGTTCGGAGGACAATCTGGCTTTCAGTGATCTACAAAAACTACATAGAGGAAGAGAGATTGGAGCCTGGTATTGGGAGAAAGTTAACTTTGTATAAGTGGAAATATCCAAGGCAAAAAAGAAGAAGCAGAGAAGGAGCAGAGTGGGGAGAAAGTAGTCCGATCTCCTAGAGCTGGGTCTTCCTGCAAAGTAGTGTTCTTCTTTTTTCAAAGGTATGGATACTTGTAAAAATTTGATAAATACTTTGAATTCCCCTCCAAAAAAATGACCATATAAAAATGAAAAATTTTATATACATTTTTAGGGATTTACATACATGTAGCCTACCCATGGATACCAGGAGGGGTTCCAGCGCAGTTCATAAATCCCTCCACTTAAGAACCACA
This sequence comes from Lagenorhynchus albirostris, assembly GCF_949774975.1. NCBI lineage: Eukaryota > Metazoa > Chordata > Mammalia > Artiodactyla > Delphinidae > Lagenorhynchus > Lagenorhynchus albirostris. Next base: position 31,108,208 of record NC_083105.1, read on the forward strand.
TTTCCAGCGAGATTAATGGAAGACAGATTCGGAGTGTGCAGTTTTTAAAGGCCCTTTGATAACAACCTAAATAAAAGTAGGGGGAAAAAGTGGAAAGCTATTCAATTTTGATTGAGAAATTGCTTTTTCCCCTTTGCTCTTTTTATCTACATAACAGGGACAATAATTCAACTTTCTAAATTGTTGAGATAATTAGTGGGGATAAGATGTGGAAAGTGCACTACACAGCATGCATATATTTATTTCACAGGGAGGGAAAAAGCCTGAAGAGTTTTGATTAGTGAATAATACCAGTTAATGGGGATTGTAGAAGAGAAACGTGGCAGCATGAACGACGGAATGAAAGGAGAAGCTGTAACTGCTGAGAGCAGAAGAGGAGGAGATACTGACGTACAGACACAGATGATTAGGCCATAAACAGCACTCTCAGTATGGGTTAGAGCAAGAGTTTTTTATAGAGAAGAAATGGCGCATGAGGAGGAGTTAGCATTTAAAACTACTCCTTCCTTTGAGGTCACTTTTCACAGGAACTTACTCCCACTTAGTAATTTAGAAATGTGTGATTGCATTCATCATAAATGTTCACTTAAAATATTCAAGAAGTAACTGTGACTGCAGTGGGTAGACTGCACGATAGATTTGTTGCGGTAATAGAAACCTCTCTTGGAGAGTTTCACAGTAGATTATGTAGAAAGGGGAGTTAGGATGACATTCCCAAGAGTAATGCCATATGTTTGATTTCTATGTGGAGCAACTGGCTTCATTCTGTTCCTCTCCCTTATGGCTCATAGGGGAGGTGGGTCCCAATTGGTCTACAGATCCTGCACAACAGATGGAAATATCTTCTCCCCGTTTCCACTATACTTAATTCAGACCTTTATCTTTCTACGTGACTATTCCATCAGCTTCTTAAAGGGACTCTCTGCCTCTAGGACTTTCTTCATTTAATGCATCCTTTGCAGTACAGCCATTGTGCTCTTTCTAAAATGCAAGTTTCATATTTCTTTCCTGCTAACTCTTCACTAACTCCTCAAGTCCTGCAGGATCTATTTCAGAGTCTTTAGCATGGCTTATAATTACCTTCAACCTACATCCCCAGACTTATCTCCAATCATTTCCAGCCACACCCTCAATCTCTACAAATTCGGCTCTTCTGGAGGCTGACATCTCTGCTGAGAGGCCATTGCTCTTTTTCTTTGCATATAAGATTTTCACTCAGTCTACATTAAACTTAATTAGTTTATAATACGTGAACATAGGTTAATCATGCAAACCATACTATAAGTTTGTTCCTGCTTTGCCCCTATTGGAAAACTCCAGGGACCACAAGATTCAACTATTAGTATTTCTGGTGCTCCTCTTTCCTTATTTACCTATTTAGCTAGCTAGCGAGGTATCTCTTTTCTGATTTTAAAAATGTAGATATTGTCTCGAAGTACTACCGTCGAAAGTTAGAAATTAGCTCCCTTGACCATCCTTTCTCCAATGTTGGTTTACCCTCTGTATTGGGTACTGGTCTTATTTGATTCCTCAGTTTCCCCTGGTGCTTTTCACCTCCCAGATTTTGGTGCTGCTCCCAGGAGATAACCAGTCATTTGCCCTGGGAAACTTGGGCCCTTTCTCTCGGCTACCAGCAGCACAGCTGGGCCAACTAACTAATGCCCGACATTTCTAGCTCTTGTTACCACATATGGACTTAGATGAAGCTCCAATTCTCAGAATATGAGATTCAGTATCCCTAGCGGCTGCTGGAGGGGCCAGATTACCCAACTCAGAAATGAAGGAGAATAATATCTGTGGGTGAATTTTGACCAACGAGAAGACAGCACATAACATATGGCCTTTACAGTTTCCCATTCTTATTGCTTTGCTTTATTTATTTCTGTCTCTCACTGACCTGGATTTGTACCTCCCCAATAAAGCCTCAGAATCTTTATCCCTTTATCAGACCCTATTTTTCTAGAGTGCTTAAGGCTAAGATACTTTCCCTCTCCAGTGTATGTGTGACAATTTTTAGTTAATTCAATAAACAGAATTTAAATGATCGTGGCTACAAATGCTACATATCCCAGCAAAACTGGTAAGAATGATTTTATCTTTTTTCCCCCTAAAGATTTTTGATTTTCCTGGAGTTTAAAATTGCATGGATTTGTTTTTGTTTCTGTTCACTTAATTTCCTATGCCAAAATAGAAATCTTCTCAAAGTATGAAAAGTTCCCTTAATATGAGAAAAAAATGTTAGGTAATCGAACAATTCTCTTTTTGCCTTTTAGATGCCTACTGCAACCTTGTGTTCTCTTGTTCCAATATGAACCGGTTGTCACTTAGACCTGATATTCAACACTATTCTCTAAATTCTCTTTGTGTGCTTCCTATTTATATTCTCCATTTCCTGGAACCAATTCCTTCCTTTTCCTTGGTGTACAACCTCATGTTGGTAAAGCACATTCTCCAGTAGCTTCCTGAGAAAAGATACAGGGAATGTAATTTATTTTAAAACCTTAAATGCCTGAGAAGGCCTTTATTTAACCTTCATGTTTAAATGATAATTTATTTAGACATGAAATTTTTGATTGGAAATAAAATTTTATCAGAATTTTAAAAGCATTCCACCTTTTTTCTAGTATATTGCATTGCTACTGAGAAGATTAATGGCAATATTATTCCCAGTTCTTTGTACAGATCTTCTTGAATTACAGTGGAGTCACATCATGATGTACATTGAAAATATCCTCAGAAATGCATTTAATACACCTAACCTACCAAACATCACAGCTTAGCCTAGCCTACCTTAAACATACGCAGAATATTTACATTAGCTTATGGTTAGGAAACATCATCTGACACAAAGCCTATTTTATAACAAAGTGAATATCATGTAACTTATTGAAAACTATACTGAAAGTGACAAACAGAATATTTGTATGGGTAGAGTATGGTTATAAGTGTATCGGTTGTTTACCTTGATGATCAAGTGGCTGACTGGGAGCTGTGGCTCACTGCCATTGCCCAGCGTCAGGAGAGAGGATTGTACCACACATCACTAGTCCAGGAAAAGATCAAAATTCAAAATTTGAAGTATGATTTTTACTGAATATGTATTGCTTTTGCACCATCGTAATGTCAAAAATTTACATCATCATAAGACAGGGACAGTCTGTATACAACCAGTTATTTTCTCACAGGAAGTTTTAATATCTTTTTCTGAATCCCTAACATTTTGGAATTCATAATGTATCTTGGTGTGGGTCTTATTTTATTTATCAGCAAGATATCAATTGTATCAAGGTGTCAATTATAAATTGGGGTTCTTAAGTTCTAAGAAATTTTCTTGAATTATTTCTTTGATCATTTCATGCCCCCTATTTTCTTCATTATTTTATCCATCAATAAACATCATTATGCTTGTGAGTTCTTCTAAGTTTGGGGGATATAGCAGTGTACACAATGACCACAAATCCTGCCCTCAGGGAGTAGACCTACTAATGATAGAGACAGATAAATAAAATAAAAAGTATGTTAGGTAGTGATAAATGCTAAGAAAAAAAATTATGCCAGGATGGGAGCTATGATTTGGTGTGTGTGTGTGTGTGTGTGTGTGTGTGTGTGTGTGTGTGTGTGTAAGAGAGATAGAGAGATAGAGAGATTTTTAATTTTAGATGTAGTGGCCAGAAAAGGCTTTACTGAGAGTGAGCTTTGAGGTCTGAGTAAAGACTCTAGGAAGTAAGAAAATTAACCAGGTAGATCTCTGCCGGGAAAGCCTTTCAGGTAGAAGAAATATCGAGTTCAACGTTCAGATGCATTTAAGGAACAGCGAGAAAGCCAGGGTGACTATAGCGAAGGAAACAAATAAGAAAGTGGGAGGGGTTGACGTTAAAGGCAATTGGGGCTCGGATTATGTCAAAACCTTGTGGGTAGGAAGAGGGCCATTGGAGGTTTTTGAGCAGAGGAGTAATATGATCTGAGGTATGTCTTCATACGATCACTTTGATTGGCATATTGAGATAATCAGAAGGAGAGCAAGGGTAGAAGCAAGAGTACCATTCAGGAAGCTGATGCAACAAATCAGGAGAGAAGTAATAGTAGCTTCTACTGGAATGGTGGCAGTGAAGATATGAGATGTGGTTGCCTTCTTTATATGTTTTGCAGGTAGAGGTGTTATGATTTGCTGACAGACCATATCTGAGGTGTGAGATAAAAAGGAAGGAAGATGACTCAGAGTTTTGGCATGAGCCTAACAAAAGAAGTTGCCAAGAACTGAAAAGGGTAAAAGTACAGGAGGAGAAGTTTGATTTTATCTTTGTTTTTGGGGAGAAAGAGAAGAGTGTAAGTTAGAAGTTTGGACTGAGCATTGGAAGTATGAGATGCCTGTTACACATCCAAGTCGAGATGTAAACCGGCAGTTTGACATTTAGGTCTGCATGTTGAGGTGAGGTCCGTGGGCTAGAGATACAGATGTAGAAGCCAGCAGCATCTAGATGGTCCGTGTGACCATGAGACTGGACAAGGTAGCCTAGGGGGTGAGTGTAGATTATAAAGAAAAGAGATAGAAGGACTGAGTCTGGAGACACTGCCCATATTTAGCGATCAGGGAGATAAGTGAAAAATAGCAGGAGAGACTAATAAGAAGTGACAAGAAATGTTGGAGGAAAAGCAGGTGTATGTGGAGTTCCACAAGCCAAGCAGACAGTTTTCCAAGGAGGGAATGCTCTCTTGTCATCTGCTGCTGAGAAGGAAGTACTATGAGGGCTGGTGATCTTGTTAAGAACTGTCTTAGTCAGTGGTTGGAGTGAAATGAGATCGGAGTGGGTTAAGATAGAGGAGAAGGAAATGATAGTACAGGATTCCCACACTTTTTGAAAGTTTCACTTTATGCCACCTTGCTTTTATGAAAGACATACATTAGTACCTGTTTTCACTAGTGGAAAGAAATCAGAAGGGAGTTTTTGCTTTTACCAGAAAAAAGGTGAAAAGTAAAAATAGCGCTCAGCGTCTGTTTTGCAGTGAGCCGTTATAGAGGCAGCTCGCCCCAAGCAGCCAGTGGCACCGCCAAGCTCCTTCCCAGAAGCTAACTCAGTATCTCAGCACCAAGCCACCATAGCCTTGACCTGGGTCTGTGAGCATCTGTGCTATATCTCGATTTATTTTGTGCAAGACATAGCTAAGGTAATTAGCAAGACATAGCCTAAGGTAGCAAGACATAGCCTAGCAAGACATAGCCTAAGGTAATTAGCAAGACATAGCCTAAGGTAATTGCAAGTTAGCAAGACATAGCAAGACATAGCCTAAGGTAATTGCTTCTTCATTTTACACAATTTTGACTTACAAAAGCCTTGGTAGGAACGCTCTACTTTAAGGAGTTTTGCTTAAAAGGAAAGAGGAAACGTAAGTTGGTAGCTGGAGCTCTATCCTGTATTTTGGAAACTCATTCAGATGTTGAATATTCTTGATTCTCTTATTTTCTTTCTTTTCTTTTCCATTTTCCAGTTCTTCATCTTCCTGTTCTACCTGTTGGGAGAGTCTTTGATTTTGTCTTAAAACCCTTCTGTTGATTTCTTTCTGCTATCATTTCAATTTCAAGAGCTCTTTATTTTCTGATTTTTTTTTTTTTTTTTTTTTTTGCGGTACGTGGGGCTCTCACTGCTGTGGCCGCTCCCGTTTCGGAGCACAGGCTCTGGATGCGCAGGCTCAGCGGCCATGGCTCACGGGCCCAGCCGCTCCGCTGCATGTGGGATCTTCCCGGACCAGGGCACGAACCCGTGTCCCCTGCATCGGCAGGCGGACTCTCAACCACTGCGCCACCAGGGAAGCCCTGATTGTTCATTTTTCATATGAATTGTGAGCTCTGTTTATCCTTGTTCTTAATTTATCATAATTCTGTTGAAGTCTATAAAATTAATATATATATTTACTAATAATGAAGATCAATTTAGTCTAGTTAGCTTTCCTTTCTCTTTCTTTAAATTAAAGAGTATTTATTTCTTTAATAAATTTATTTATTTATTTATTTTTGGCTGCATTGGGTCTTTGTTGCTGGGCACGGGTTTTCTCTAGTTGCGCTGAGTGGGGGCTACTCTTCATTGCGGAGCACAGGCTCTAGGTGCACAGGCTTCAGTAGTTGTGGCTCGCAGGTTCTAGAGCACAGGCTCAGTAGTTGTGGCGCATGGGCTTAGTTGCTCCGCGGCGTGTGGGATCTTCCCAGACCAGGGCTTGAACCTATGTCCACCGCATTGGCAGGCGGATTCTTAACCACTGCGCCACCAGGGAAGTCCTTAAAGGGTATTTAGAATACAAAAAGATAAAAAGGGTAATACAACAAAATCCTCGTGCTTAAAGTATGTATTTTTTTAGTTTCCCAGTTTTGTTTCATAAATATATTCTCATTCCATTTTCCTAAATTTATTTATTAAAGTTTTTTTTCCCTGAAGTTTTTTTTCCTGCTCACTGCATTGATCTCTATTTCTTCTAAGTCCAACCCAGTCTCCCACATTTCTTCTGTTTGCTTTGTTCTGTTTTTCATGTTAGAAGTTTTCCTCAAATACTTGGAGGTCCCTGACTGGGCATGTGTAGTTAAGAGTGGGGTCCTAGAAGCTCATTAGAAGCTTGGTGTGCCAAGGCAGCACTGGCCTTCCTTAGGCTGGAACCCAGCTCTTCCCTGTAGACCTCCAGTGTCAATAACCATAGATCTCCTCTCTTGGACCATTCTGTTTTCTGCCAGAAGAATCTTCCAGTTTCCTGCCTCGGATGGGTAACTCCAGACTTGGGAAAAGGGCTCAAAAGCCTCACTAACTATCCAGCATGTAGGTTTTCACTCAATCTCCCATTTCCCATATGGTACCTTGTCCTTGCTGTGCTTGGGGTGTGAGTTAAGAGCCAATCAGGTTCAACTTTTTCTGGGAGTAAACTTCCTGTCTTCTGCTCGGAGTTGAGAAGGGATAGTTCACTGGCTGTACAGCCTGGTAAAATGGGTAGGAGGGGTCTAAAAGCTCCATATAGATTTCTTTTTTCATTTTTAAAAATTTGGTTTTCCTCCATATATATTTTAATACAATTTTTAAAGATTGCACTCCGTTTACAGTTATTATAAAATATTAGCTATATTCTCCATGTGACCTATCTGACACCCAATAGTTTGTACCTCCCTCTTATAAGTATTTAACCAGTCCTGTTCTCAGCTGCAGTCTGTACATCGGCTCCTAGAGGTGCCCAGTAGTCCCAGTGTCTGAGCCTTTCCAGTGTTTTATGGAGCAAAACCTCTCACCCCACACTGGTGTGCCCCTGCTGTAGACAGTAGATTTCAGCCTTCTCTCTGCTCAGTCACTGGTCACCTCGGAAGCTTCCTTCTACCTCTCACCAATTCTCTTTGTTCTTTCGGTTTTAAATTTGGGGGTTAAATATTTACTTTATGTAATGTTAAAGGGGTTCTCAGTGGTGAGTATGCATGTTCAATAAATGTTCCATATTTACCTGTGATATCACTTACTAATCACTACATTACTCACCATTCAGATGTGACTTTCCCTGAAAAGATGTCCCCAGACTGAAAGCCAGCTCCTACTTGGAGCTCTGATGCCATTCAGAGTAAGTCTGCTGTGCTATTTATTGCTTTGTTTTCTTTTTTCTTTTCTTTTTTTTTTTTTTTTGCGGTACGCGGGCCTCTCACTGTTGTGGCCTCTCCTGTTGCGGAGCACAGGCTCCGGACACGCAGCCTCAGTGACCATGGCTCACAGGCCCAGCTGCTCCGCAGCATGTGGGATCCTCCCGGACCGGGGCACGAACCCGTGTCCCCTGCATTGGCAGGCAGACTCTCAACCACTGCATCACCAGGGAAGCCCTATTGCTTTGTTTTCTTATTGGACTATATATGCTCTAGGAAGGCAAGGGCAATGATTTACTCATCCTTGAACTTCCAAAGTCCAGCACAGTGTTGAATAAATGAAAATTTGCAAAATTTACCCAGTTAGTCTTCTTGCAAATATCTGGTGTGGGTAACAAGGGCAACATGGTACAAGATTTTTATCACAGAAAAATGGCTTTATTGCTAGATACCTTTGTGAGGGTAAGCAAGTTATTATTATTTTTTTTACATCTTCATTGGAGTAAAATTGCTTTACAATGGTGTGTTAGTTTCTGCTTTATAACAACGTGAATCAGTTATACATATACATATGTTCCCATATCTCCTACCTCTTGTGTCTCCCTACCTCCCACCCTCCCTATCCCACCCCTCTAGGTGGTCACAAAGCACAGAGCTGATCCCCCTGTGCTATGCGGCTGCTTCCCACTAGCTATCTGTTTTACGTTTGGTAGTGTATATATGTCCATGCCATTCTCTCACTTTGTCACAGCTTACCCTTCCCCCTCCCCATATCCTCAAGTCCATTCTCTAGTAGGTCTGTGTCTTTATTCCCATCTTACCCCTAGGTTCTTCATGACATTTTTTTTTTCTTAGATTCCATATATATGTGTTAGGATACGGTATTTGTCTTTCTCTTTCTGACTTACTTCACTCTGTATGACAGACTCTAGGTCCATCCACCTCCCTACAAATGACTCAATTTTGTTTCTTTTTATGGCTGAGTAATATTCCATTGTATATATGTGCCACATCTTTATCCATTCATCTGATGACGGACACTTAGGTTGTTTCCATCTCCTGCCTGTTGTAAATAGAGCTGCAAGTTATTTACCCTCTTTGGGCTTCATTTCCTCAGACTCATGAGAGTAATGACTAGTACTTAGGGTTTATGGGGAAGAACTGAATGCTTTAATATATGTTAAGCACTTAGCAAAGTGACTGGTTCATTTTAAGCACTCATTTCACTATTATTATTTTAATTAAAAAATAAACCTGGGGTACATTTTTAGAGAGGGTGCAAGGTTTTTCTTGCTTTTTTCCCAATGGACTTGTTGTAACCTATGAATGTTTTTGATAAAATATTGAATTAGGCCAGGGGAGGGAAGAGCCTATGTTTGAAGCCCTGTGGATAGGAATCCTGCCTGGGGGTTCAGTCTGGCCTCCAGAGTGAGCTATGCTTCCTCCATTCTCCCCCTAATTCTAGAGAGAAAAGGTTCTTTTCTTTCTCTTCCCATCTGAGGATTCTAAAGGGTTTCATTCTTCTTTCTTCTGGAGATCCATCTTAAAAGAACAGATATTTCCTCATTGTGATTTGGCTTTGCTTGTTTGGAAAAAAATTTAGAAGCAAAACCAGAAAGAATAATTTTTTTCTAGAAAGACATTGAATAAGTAAAGGTGTGGAATAAAGTGTTTTTAAGCTACATGAAGCATGGGATTTTAATTTTCTTTTAACTCCTCAGATTTGAGAGGGAAGGAAGGGCAGAACTTGTGGCACTGACTAATATGGAAATATACATAATCCCTGGATACTGAAAACTTGTAGAACTTTTTTAAGCACGATATTTGCTTTGTTACTTACAGCAAAGTGGATCAGTGTTGGTGGCAAAGAATGGAAACTAACAGGAGTATTGAAATTGAGTAACATATTTATTCATTTAATTTTTGGTGGGGAGCAAGAACCCAGGAACACAGTGGTGAAAAAAATACACATGGTTCCTGCTATCATTTAACCTAGCGACTAATGGGGAAACAGTCTTTAATAAAACTAAATACAGTTGGCCCTCTGTATCCACAGGTTCTGCATCTGCAGATTCAACCAACTGCAGATCAAAAATATGAAAAAAAATTCCAGAAAGTTTTAAAAAGCAAAATGTGAATTTGTCATCTACCAGCAACTACTTACATAGTATTTACATTTTATTTACAACTGTTTACATAGCATTTACATTGTAATAGGTATTATAAGTAATCTTGAGATGATTTAAAGTATACTGGAGGATGTATGCAAATACTATGCCATTTATTATGAGACTTGTGCATCCTTGGATTTTGGTATCTCAGGAGATCCTGGAACCAATCCCCCATGGATACCAAGGGACAACTCTATGTAATTGTAGAGTATAGGACATTTGAGAGATATTCAGGAACTGAGGGGGAGAGGGTAATTTAAATTGACGTACAAGAAGACTTTTCTTATGAAAGGGTATTTAAACTGAGATATAATGGTTGGATAGAAGTCATCCATTCTGTTCCATTCTACGAGGGGAAGAATATTCCAGAACACTTTGGTCAGGAAATATTTCTTGAGTTTTGCAGCAATTGAGTTCTGTTGGGTTGGTGTTTGTTCCCAGGAGAGTACAGTAGATTATGAGGTTGTAGAAGCCAAAGAGGACCAGAAACATGCACAGCCTTAAGGAGCATATTAAGGACATTTTATGTTATTCTAAGGGCTATGAGGAGCCACTGAATGATCTTATTCAAGAAATAACCTATTTAAGTTTAATAAAAGATTACGTGGCTACTATGAGAAGTGTTTGGAGGGAGGTAAGAGTAGCCTTGAGGACAGGTAGGGGACTAATACAGTGGTCTTGCAGGCTAGGGTGTTAGCAGTGGAAATAGAGAAAAGTGGTTGCATTTGAGATTCATTTGCGGCGGAAATCAACAAGACTCCTTGACGGATTAGATGTGGGGAGGTCAGGAGAAGGAAGTGTTATAGATGACTTCTAGGTTTCAGGGGACAACTGAGAGGAACAGAGATTTGAGAAAAGCATCAGGAGAAGGGAAGAAACACAGCATAGTATAAGTGTTAAGAGAAGTTAATACATAATTACCGTTTTTTTCCTGTTAACCAGTCCTTCAAGTTCTAGATCATATCTTGTTTTCATGAAAACATCTCTGATCACCTGAGGCAAAAATCAGCTGGCTCTCCCCTCTCATTTCTGCAGCACATTACTTATCTGAAGTTTGCACATGCAGCCCGTTTTCTTGCTTACCTTGTTAGAGGATGCTTCTTTTTCCTACATCTAGATTTTCAACTCAGTGGCAGCTGACTTTTTCTTATACTCCTTTGAATTCCCAATATCATTAAGCAGAGTTTGGTACACAGCAAGTTCTCAATAAAGAATCTTTCACTACTTAATTGGAAATACTATCATTTTGAGAGAAAGTTTGAAAAGAACATGTTATAGGTAGTGATTTCCTCTCCCAAATTCTGTTCATAGAGGAAAAAAACAGATCATATGTGTAATTTAATTTCTGTAATTTAATTGTCTTCATGAGGACAGCTTATAAAGAACTATAGAATAACTTATGGTGGCTATAATTTATTGTAGTAGACAGTTTTAATAAAGAGAAATGGAGAACATTCAATGCATTTGTTTCTAAGTCTCTGAATTCACTGCCCCTCACGTGAATTAGTGATGCTGGTTGCCTTTGGAAGAACATGGTGATGGTGAGGATGGGAGGGAGGGACTGAGATAGAACTTATGAAAATACATACACAATGTGTTTCCAGGGAAGATATGAAAAGTGCTGCAACCTCAGGGGCCAAAAACACCTCTCTAAAATGATGCCCATAATAGTGCAACCCATACTCTCCACCTTCTATGCCACATGGTTAATGGTGAAAGTAGGACAGGGCATGCTAAACCTGTTGCTCTTTGACGGATTCTTTCTCTCACTGTTCCTTCATTTTGGACCACTCTCACAGTAGCCTCTTACAGCTTCTTTCGCCCACCACTCTTTGGAAATGCTTAAGTGAGGGAGGGGGTTAGGGGATCTTACTGCTGTCACTTATCTATCAGCTCCTGCTGCTATTATTAATCACAGTTAGCTCCTTGCTAATGTGAGCATCTATATAGAAATAAAAGACATTTGTTGAGCACCTAATGTATGGCAGGATTTGGGCTAGGCTGCTTTGAAGACAGATATGAAAACAAACAAACAAAATCTATGTTCCCGAGGAGCATGCAGTGTCAAAGTCAGGTGTATATATATACAGGCATACGACTTTTCACTGTGAAAAGAGATTTTTTTTTTCCTAAGGGAGTCTTAAATACCTTTGTTTAAGCTTTTAGAATCAGGAAGATCTGGATTAGCAGCTTGACTTCTCCATGTTATAACTATGAGATCTTGGGCAAGATAATTTCTCCAAGCCTTATTTGCATTAGTCTTAAAGAGAATGATACCTTCATTCTAGGGTTGTTGTAAGAACTAAATGAGATAATATATTCAAAGCTCCTAGTATACGTATTATACATGATAAGTGCTCATAAATCATATGCCTATACATAAATACGAAGATCTATTCCACTTGTCCAACAAGTACTTGCATGTTCATTTATGGCTCCAATCTTTCCTTTAAAAGACAAAGTTGATGATAATGATCTGTTTCCTGGGGCTGAGTCAGACCAGTTGGCCCAAGGACCCACTGTTTCTTCATAGCCCATGAAGCATCCTTCCAGGGTTTAGCCTCCCACCCACTCCACCCTTCCCTCTCCCACCCGCCCTCACAGGACTTTCCCTTTCTCCTACTCCAAATGATTATGCAAGAGTCAGGTTGCTCTTGAGAATATATACTTATAAGAGCAAACTTGAGAATAAATACTTGGTTATTTCAAAGCGTGAAATGAAGCAACTTGTTTCTCACTTTATCCATGAGTCAGGAAAGGTATGAGCAATGACTTTCGATATCATATTCTTTACTGATTTGAAATAAACCTGAGGAGTTGTTCACTGTTTCTTGGCTTCAGCTTTCTTGTTTGTAAAACAGATGATTGTGCAATGAGAATGTTGGGTTGCCTTAGGTGACTGGAGCTGTGTTATGGTGAAGAGCCACCGGGAAAGTGTTTGGTGGAAACATCACTGTCAGAGAAATCAAGACATCTGGACTCTTGACCTCTCCGACAGAGTGATTTTAGATTGAAGATTAAAGTGTGAGAAGAGGAAGAAAGAATAGATTCTTCCAAAATATCCTGACCCAATTCCATCTTATATTGGTGATGTTTTCTTTTCTCTCTCATTTGGTCTGAAGATGAGAAAGAAAGAGTAAAAGGATGACCTGAGAGAGGGAAGGGAAGAACGAATATCAGAATATCAGGGTGTCCATGCTGGGGGTGGAGTGGTCAGAGCAATCAGCGATGCCACCTAAGGACTGTTCTCATAGGGGCACCAAGGCACATTGTCCTCCTGGTTTGTCTCCAAGGAGGACAATTTTCCAAAGGGATAAACATTATGTTTAATGATTCACTACATCTATTGTGCAAGAGTTTAACTAACATATTCTCAAACAGACTTATGTTTTCCACTAGCATATTTTTTGGTGATGACTTTCATAAAGTAGTAATTTTATAAATTTCAAGGCAGGATAGAGAAGAATAATGGTCTCTGAGAGGAGACTGGACTCTCACTCCCAAGACTCCCTTCTTCTCCATACATCCTTCCCACACAAATTTAGTATACATTGCTCAATGTAAGTATCTTAGATTTGAAAATAAGAATTAAGACTCTTCCTAGTACCTTCTTAGTCACTACCTCCAGGGGAGAGTACCGCCTTGACATGCCCAAAGGAGAAGAGCACGTTATAGATGATTTCCTTACACTGGCCTCTTTTCCCATAAACAACAAACCACAGGGCTCTAATACCACTTACACTGTCTTTCCACTTATTTTAAAATAAGTGCTGACTTTTCATTCCTATCACTGTGACAGGTTTAATATATTTTCTACCTGTAGAAACTAGAGAAAGCTTTTCTGTCTATTAAAAACAAAGCCATCCATTCCGAGTTTAGCTTTTCTGTAAAATGCTGCTCATTAGGCAACCCTCATGTGCATGGAGGAAAATAAAAGGGTGATATGACAGAGAGTGATCATTTGGAGAAGGGAGGAAGGAGAAACTGTACATTCAACGTTCAGAGGAAACCTGTCTGTGTGGGGGAAGTAATCCTTGAGCTGAGAACAGAAGGGTAGCAACGACAGCCCAAACAATAAGGATCTCTAGTGATTGAGCACTTAATTAAATTCTAGTCATTTACATACATTAATTCCCTGTGTCCTGGGATTCCCGCTCCCAACTCCCCACTTTGAAAAGTCCCTGCTGTTGTGGTTAAGTCTTATGAAGAACTGGGGAAAACCATTTCCAAAGAAGGAATGGTAGGTAGAGAGTCTCTAAGTGGGCACAAAGCCAGGTATGTTGAAGAAGAGGAAGTCCAGAGTGGCTTGTGTGGAATGAGCGAGGGAGAAAAGGTCACAAGTGTGCGGAAGTGTGTTGGAGGCCACAGGAAAGAGTTTTGATTTTATTCTTGCCTTAGGACTTGTTATCCCATTCACTATTATATTTTACACATTTAAAGGTACACTTGCTTCTAATTTGCGCTCATCTATGCAATGAACCTGAGCGTACCAGGTGAACAGACACAGGATATTTTTTTTTTTAAAATATGCACAGTGTTTTATCCTCAATACTATACAGATAATCATTGAGTGTGACAGAACTTAGCTATCAAATATTTCCATTCCTTGAAACATCCAAGTCTAAATAACTCACCAGATTTAATAATACCATCCACCATAGTCCAAACCAGGCCTATTGACCACTCTAGCAGATTGTTCCTATTAGCTGCATTTTCCTCTTAGGACTTCTGAGAAAGTATAAATATTTAACATCTTTGAGCAATTTGAGCAATTGTAGTTTGCTCTGATATTAAAAATGCAGTAGCAATGGAAAAAACATCTGTCTAACAGAATACAGACTTAGATCTAGATAAATAAAGTTTTCTTGTCCGTAAACTTCTTTCAGGAAACCATGCCTATCTTCCACAACATTGTTTTAGCTTAGGTTTGTCTTTTTAATACATTGAGTCATTGTTTGGTCATCAGAATTATCTCCCCTAGCATTTCATCTCCCTAGGAAATGGGCTCCAGGGTTTGATCTCTGTTAAGAAGTAATGGACACTTTGTAAGCAAGGACAAAGCTCTTTGTTGGTACAAAGGAAGTTAGCATCCTAAAATACCACAATGGGTAGAAATGACAGAATGACTTTTCTACTCCTGTGTAGAATTAGAGACTGAGTTCTCTCAGGATGATGGAGCAGATATTTTGGAAGTTCCAAATGTTATGAAAATCTTCCCTACAGAAAAAACTAAAGTAAAAATTAAAAATAGGGAGTAACTTGCAACTAGAGATTATTGTACTAAGTGAAGTAAGTCAGAAAGAGAAAGACAAATATCATATGATATCGCTTATACATGGACTCTAAAATACGACACAAATGAACCTATCTGTGAAACAGAAACAGACTCACAGATATAAAGAACAGACTGGTGGCTGCCAAGGGGGAAGGGGTTGGGGAAGGGATGGAATGGGAGGTTGGGGTTAGCAGATGTAAGCTTTTATATATAGAATGGATAAACAAGGTCCTACTGTGTAGCACAAAGAACTATATTCAATATCCTATGATAAACCATAATGGAAAAGAATATTAGAAAAGAATGTATAATGTAAAACTGAATCACTTTGCTGTACAGAAGAAATTAACACAATATTGTAAATCAACTACACTTCAAAAAATATTGATTATAAAAAAAAGAGAGTAACTTGATACTTAAGGTATTAAGAACACATGAAAAAAAATGACCTATGAAGTTGGTGAGGATTGTTTTAGGGGAGTTACTAAGGAAAAGGACAGAAAAAGTTAAATTCAGATGTAAGTATCAATACTAAATGTTTATCATTTGAGTCCAGAAATGGATGGGAGTGAGTAAAAGGGGATGCTCCTTCAGTAGGTTGATGTTTTTGGCAAAAGTACAACCAATGTTGCAAGAAGGGAAACAGTCTCAAGATGAAAATCTCTTACAGGTTGGCATTTGCCCAAAACTGTAATGTTGACAGGGAAATGTAGGCACACCCCAAAACACCCTGGTTAAATTACAGGTGTTGTGCAAAAGCAAGAGGGAAGAGCAAATATTTTATAACTAGTAAGCAGATTCTGGCAGTTGCCTTACATATGATGTGTATAGTGTGTGATATTATAAACTCTTAGGACACAAGGTAATTGCTTTATATTTCTGTTGTAAAATAGAGCTTTGCTCTAAGAACCATACACTATTTGATATGGAAAAGTCGTCTCAGATCATCTCTTCTAATGGATATTTTTTTTTTTAGCAGAAGGAATTCCTTTTAAATAAAATCTTAAATGGAACTCTACTATATAAAAACAGATGGTATTTTATTAGTAAAAATAACTTTATAAGTTCAAACCAAACATGTTTACTCTTTATATAGTGAATAAATGAAACTCATGGAGTTGTTTTGATTAATACAAACACTTGGAATCACAGCTACTGTGTGACACTTGTGATTTCATGTAATCCTTACCATCTCATTTATCTTAGTATTTTTATATGTTTGCACGCTATCAAAAAATCCTGATTTACACCAAAAAGTAGTTGCAAATGGGAGATTTTTAGCAGCTCACCTTGTAATGTCAGGATATTCTTGTAGAAGAAGCCTTTATTCTGAGGCCCATTCGAAAATGAGTCAAACCGGAAGGAGGAGTTCATGTATTGGTGGTTTCCAACGTGTTAACATCTGGCATATAACTCCTTGGAGTGTTTTAAATATTATGCTATCTTAAATGTTTCCAAAACCTTGAAAATGCAAACTGAGTCTATTATCTGTTAAACGTTTTTCACAGAAGCTCTTCCACAGAAATCTAGTTTTTTAGTCATGGTGTAATAACTATTTCAGGCTTCTCTAGAACTGAAGTGTGTGAAATCCAGCAAAATAAACAAGCTTAACACTGTTAAATAAAATAATTTACATTCTAGCTGGGAAACGTCACAGTTGGGACTGAATTCTGGGTCACTTGACTTCTTTCCTGTTTGATTTTCATGAGGAATGAATTCAACACAATATGGTAATAGTTCACTTAACTGTCAGTTTTTTTCTTTTAGCACTTTATTAAAACACGCCTTGTGGGCTCTCATTCTATCTTTTAAACATGTGTTTCACCAGCTAGATTTAAAGTTTCTTGTCTAAAGGAACTGAGCCATACATTTTTCTATAGCCACCAGCACAGTATGCACATCGTAGGATATTAATAACATATTGATTATACATTAAAAAAATGTATGAACTTATTCTCATGTAAACATCTTTTACTGATAATTTACTTGGTGTGAAGTACTCTGCTGATGCCTTCAACTGCATCATTTCAGTGTGTAGATGAGTTTACATCTTTGTTTAAATTTCATGAAAAAATTTTAATTAAAGGGATGTATATTGACTATATACTATGTCCCCAGCACTGGTATAATTCCATGGATACAATGGTAAGTCTTTTGTGTGACTATTTCACATATTATAAATACAGGCAGCTATTCAGTAGAAACCATCATGTCAAAATGGGTAGCCATCATTGCTGAGTTTGTCATTAAATTGGGCTTTTAATTGGGATGGTTGGCATTTTCTCCTTCTTTCACTTGGAACGGTAGTATTCTAAAACTAAAATATTGTTAGGCCTGCTTTTATGTTGTGGGGAGATTAAAATTCCTTCTTCAGAAATAGCCTGGCTTTGCTTAACAATATTTCATATCCTACTCCTCTATGCAAGTGTTATTACCCGTCCAAGTAAAAGACTTGTTTAGCTCTTTCATTTTTGTAACAAGATTTTAATCTTTTTTCCTAAAGTGTTAGATTGAACACTTATATTGAACACCTATAAAAAATTGATGTTTTATAGATCAAAAAGATCGAAAATTAGTGGTTTCATATGGTTCTGCCTAGTGTATGAATCCAACTCAAATCAACAATTTGTTTTCTAACTCTTATCAAAAGCTCCATGGATAAAAGTGATAATAATGGAGATTTCGTTTAAAGCAGAGGTCAGTAAACTTTTTATGATAGTAAATATTTTAGGCTCTGTGAGCCGTACCATCTGTAGCAACTACTCAACTCTATTGTAGCATTAAAGCAGCCACAGACACTAAGAAAATGAATGGCCATGTCTGTGTTCCAATAAAACTTTATTTACAAGAATAGTCAATGGGCTGAATTTAGCCTTGGACCCATAGTTTGCTCACCTCTGGCCTGAAGGATAGAGAAATATTTCCTTGAACCACATTGTCTTTGTATGAATTTTTAATGAATTGCCTTTGCCATTACCTTGTGAATACCTTGTTGTGTTTAGCTCTGGGCTTTCACTGGGGCAGAAGTTGAGAAATAACTTCATGAAATTTTATTACATTTGCTCTGGGGATGCTACACAGGAATATTATTCATATGATTAATCAGTATTCTATTTAAAGTATTTCTTCCAGAGCTAATATCTAGGTAATGATTTGTTTCTTTTCCCGCCTAATTGATTTTTATGATAATTAAAACTATAACTTGACTGTGTCCTTTTTTTTGCCTTTGCTACTGAGAATATCAACACCAAATCTGAGCTTCAACTACAGCAACTATGTTGCTGTGACTTATGTTCTCTAGAGCAGGGGTCCCCAACCCCCGAGCCACAGACCAGTACCTGTTAGGTTCCGGGCCACACAGCCCGGCTCCTAGGTACCATTGGTGGCCACTGTCTGGACACCTCCTCTCTACTATCACTCCTACTCATTAACTGAGTCCTTGATTACTTCCTTACTATAGAAGGAAATCTTGAGAGTATCAATTATCTGTTGCTATGAGTTACCTAATCAGTGGCTTGAAACAATAAACATTTATTTAACTCTTGAGTTCATGGGCCAGTCATTTAATATGGATAATTATTCTGGTCTCTGTTAAATGTGCTCACCTCTGTCAGTTGGTTGGCGATTAGCTGGGGCTGATTGGGTATCTGGACCACTTTCATTTTCTAGCAGGCTATCCTAGGTCTGTTTTCATTGTATGGAAAAAGTATAGAAAGTAAGTGGAACTTCACAAGAATTTTGGTGGCTGGGATAGTTCTAACCTGGCAGTGAGGCCTTTGTATGGTTGATAAACAATTGTCTACTTTTTAAGGGGACCCTTTAGTGTGATCATTAAGAGGCAAGAACGTGGCCCCAGTCCCTGGATTCAAATCACAGCTATACTAGCTGCTAACTGTATGTCCTTGGCCAAGTTATTTAACCCCTCTGTCCTTTAGTTTTACAATCTGTAATGTGGGGATAATAATAGACTCTCCCACTGGGTTGTTGTGAAGATTAAATTAATGCATATATGTAATATGTCCAGAACAGTGCTTGGCACATAAAAAAAGCTAAGAGAAATATTATATGAAAAGTATTTTAGAAATAATATTTCTCTTGTGAGTCTCTTTGATTGGTTTCTTCAGTGACCTACTGCTGGGAAACTCAACTCCATTTCTGCTGATTTAGGCAAGGCTCTTCAACTGGCTGTTTTTAACTTAGCCTCAGGCCTCTGCTTCCATTTCAGACATTTGATCCTGTTCAAAATGTCCATAAGACATTTGGTCCATGCCAAAAAGTCCTTGATATTTGGTTTTGTCCAAAACTATTTGGCATGGACCAAATATGCTCATGGATGCTTTGGACAAGACCAAATTTCAGGGACATTTTGGTGTGGACCAAACGTATTGTGGACCAAATATACTACGGACCAAGTATCTTATGGACGTTTTGGACAGTATTAAATGTCTGCTGACCCCTCAGCTTCTTGCAGGTCAGCACTTCCTGTATATAGGTTGTGTCTAAATAAATAAATGCTACTTACATTTTTATAGTTTTAAAAACTATTCATAGCATATTGAACGGTATGCTAATATCCATTCTTAAATAGAACTTTTTTTTTCTCTTCTTAGTTTTTAATTTACATTGTCTCTCTTTATTAAATCCTTAAGGTCTTTCATCTTACTAAGGAAAGTGCCAACTTTAAGATGCTCTTATTTTTCCTGGGTGTCTTCTCTATGTTTAATATGGGCTGATTGCTCCTTTGAACTTCTGGAGTCTTCGTCCAGGGACTGTTTTTTTTTGGCGGGGGCATGGATCCCCCATTTCTTGGCTTGAAGTTCTCCTTTCTTTCCTCCCTTGTTTTCCTGGAAAACATCCTTAAGTAAGTTCCTAAGAGAGGATGTGTAGGAAATAAACATTCTGAGTCTTTGTATATCTGAAATGCATTTATTCTCCATTATATTCGACTACTAATTTGGCTAGATATAGAACTATATAGGCTTAAAATTGTTTTCCCTAACATTAAAGCCATTTTTTTTCTATTGTAACTGCTGTTTTTTAAAGTCTCTTATTAACTGTTGGCTTTTTAATAGATTTATATGTATAACTTTGCAATGTTTTTATTATTTAAATAGGAAAATAAAAGTTAACATTTATATCAATGTTAGGAGGAAAATAAAAGCCTATCTAAGGAGAACAGAATGAGGGAAATAAAGTCAGAGTTGATTATGTGAAATCTGATACCAGTCCTAGTCCCATTTGTATTTTTCTCTGTCTAGAAACTTTTAGGATTTTTCTTTATGTTCTAAAATTTTATAATGCTGAGTCTAAGTTGGAGTGTTTTTTCTTCATGTCCAAGGCACTTAGTAGTACCTTTTAATCAAAATATCAATGTTCTTTAGTCCCAGAACATTCCTTTTGAGTCTTTTTTTTTTTTTAAATCATTTTATCCTCTCTTTTTTTTTCTGGTTTCATCTTATAGTATTAATGGAAGCTGCAATTTGAATGTCAGCTAGAGTATTCAACTTTTATAAAACTGAGTCTAGGAAAACACTCAGATTTACTTTTTCACAATTGTTTTCTTCTTTTAACTTTATTTTTTCATTCTGTGCAAGTTATACATGTAAATAGATTTAAAAGCAAACAGTTAATAAAACTTACTTTTAAAAAGAGCAGTCACTTTCCCAACTCTTCTCTGTCCTCAATTTTTATTTCTATTTTAAATTCTTCTACTTGCTTCTTCTAGTGTTTGCTTCCCACATTTCTAAATAACATGCGTACACTGACATTTTTGTTTTCTATATTAGATACTATCTATTAATTTCTTACTCTGAAGCCAAGGATTTAATTTTGTGATATGTGCCTCTCCCTCCTCTTCACTGAAACACTTTTGCTTCCCTGTTTTCCAGATATAATCTTATCATTCTGTTTAATTAATCAAAATTCAGTATATATAACTATATAGACTTTATTCATAGATGAACTATATAGTATACTCTAATTTCATTTCCTTTCCTATAAATTTTATTTTTCTTGGAGTATCCTTATCTAGCTCTTTTTCTTTTGTTTAATTTTCTAAGTACCTATCACAGCTCAACTCCAAACTTTTTGCCAGAATCTCCTCTGATGCACTCAAACATATCAAATAATTTCTTAAATTGTCACTTTGCTGTACACCTGAAACTAACACAATATAGTAAATAAACTATACTTCAATTAAAAAAAAAAAGTATTGGAGTTATCCCTCCTGGATGTGTAGACCTGATGTTCTCTAGTCTATCTACACTGTTGTTTCTTTGGGATCTCCCTTCATCATCATGATGGAAATTCCCTTCAACTCTCTCCTGTGTTAGAGACTCTGTTTTCTGGTTCCCATCTCCTGGTTCCTCTTTCTTGGTTTACCCTCTCTACTAGTTCCAGAGAAAAGGAGCATGGGAGCACATTTTTTGAGGCTTTTCCTGTCTGAAATATTTTTAGTCTATTCCCATTCTTGAGGGATAATCTGTCCAGATACAGACTTTAATACTGGATGTCATTTTCCTTAGAATTTTCAAAGCATTATTTCACCACCAGGACTGCCATTGGAAAATCAAGTATGATGTAATTTTGATTCTTGGCTTCTGATCTACTTTTCTTTCTGATCTGGGAAGATCTAAGATATTTCCATTCTTGGTATTTTGAAAGTTCATGATCTTACACCTTGATGTGTAATTTTCTTCATTCATTATATCAGGAATCTGGTGGGCACTTTCAAGTTCAGTTCGTGGAAACTTTTCTTGAATTATTTCTTTGACAAAATCTTGCTCTTCGTTTTTTCTATTCTTTTTATCTAGAACTTCTGTTGGTTAAACGTTGGACATTCTGGCTTGTTTTTCTTTGTCTTTTGTTTTACTTTGTAGATTGTGATCTCCACTTTACTCTCCATCTTCCTATTGCATTTTAAATTTCTGATGTCACATTTTAATTTCAAGAACTTTCTTGTATTCTTAATGTTCCATTAAAAATAACATCTTGGCTTTTGTTCCATAGCTGGATTATCTTCTCTTATCTCTCTCTGGGAATATTAATTTATTTGGAGAAGAACGTTTTTGTTTCTACCCTGTCTTATCCCTCCCAGTTTCTTTCACTGTTTGTTTAATTGTTGTCCCTCTTGTTTGAGGTTTTCCTCAAATGCCTTGTGTCCTCTGGGTGTCCACTCATACTTAAATTTGATGCACTAAAAGGCTGTCTGGGCACACCAATGGGCTTTATTCCAGCATGACTGGATTGGGATGTTTCACTTGGAGATCCACAACTATCAGTATCTGTAGATCTTTTCTCACAGGCTGGTGTGAGAAATTTCCTTCCCAGGGATCTAGCCTGGCTGCTGGTGCATTCTGGGAGCTGAGTGAGGATAAAGGGAGGGCTCTCATTATTCAGCATGTCTATTGTGACTCCAATGTTTTATTTTCAGTACATCACTTTTGACTTCAGCTGTTCACAATATAAGATCCTCCTGTTTCAATCCCTCCAAAGAGCATTTTTTTGTTGGGTGAGGAAGAGAAAGTTCTCTGGCTGAGTAGGCTGGGAGAGTTGAATCTGGGCAAGGAGTGGGTCTAATTGTTTTTGGCTTTTGATCCCAGCGTTGCTTTCAAATATGAATCTGTTAGCCACATATTTTCCTCTCTTTTAGAGGTAAAAGATGTCTTCAATTTTGAAACATTCCAGGGTTCTTTTATGTACATAACCTTATTCCTAATCTTACTACATTGTTGGTGTATGTTTAACTTTTCCCCTTTTTAATAAGTTAGACATCCTCATATGCTGGCTTTATAGATTTCAAAATTTTGATGCTGTCAGTTCCTTCTCTGTTCTCATTTTCCTTGTAGATTTATATATTTTTTTCATATCTTCAGTGTCATTTTTGTCAAGTGTGGGAAACGAATGAAGATCAAGATATATGTTCAAATTGCCATGTTTAAACAGAAGTCTCTGTTTTATTTTTAATTCAACGTTTACTTAATAGGATATTAAAATTTGGGAGGATTTTAAAATAGCAAAATCACACAAAATTCCATTACTTTAGTACAACTAATTTGAAAACTGTCATAATTTTATTTATATTATACATACTTATATTTTCTTTGTGATTTCATTTAATATTTTATCATAAATATTTTATATTTTCCTATAGGATATTTGTAGTTATAGCTTTGTAATGTTTCATTTTGTTGATGTCACATTATTTATTCAATCAGTCTATGTTGGATTCTAATTTTTTCCTGCCATTCATAATATCAAAATAAACATTTCTTTATCTGTTTTGCCTTTCTTGATATTTTTCCTAAAAAATACATTCCTTGCAGTGCAATAACTGAATCGAAGATGAAGAACACTTTTATGGGTCCTGGTACACATTTCCATATTGGTTTTCCAAAAATTTTACATCAAATTTTAAAACCTCTCAACAACTGAAGATTATTTTTGCCAAAATTATTTTTATTAACAACTTGTCCCTTCAGAGCTCTTTCCTAAAACAGAGATCTTGTCCAAGAGGAGTGTTCTTTAAACATCTTTGCTGTACATATGTTTCTGAGAACCTGATTAAAAGGCTACGGACCTTTTCCTCATTAAAGTGAATTCCTTCAGCCACGTGAAGTGATATGTGCATGTGCCCCGTCCCCGTAATTTCAGGCACTTGATGAGCACCTTTGAAGCCCATTCTATGGACTCTGGTGTAAGACCCCAATATCCAGAGAAAGTACCTTTCAGAGCTGTGAGCATTAAATTCCTTTGCAGTTGAGAAATTCGAACAGATAAAATGGAATCACAGAATCACTGAGGACACCGTAGTTTGGGATTTATGTTGCTCTTTCCCTTACCATCATAACTATGGCGCTAAAATCTAGGGCTAAAATCTAGAGTGATGAGAAGCAGATTTTTCTAATCTTCTCCCAATTCCTGTCCCTTAAATTCACTCCATTGCTTTGAATTTATTGGCTAGAAAGATGATCGCCATATAGGTTGGATACATAAACTTTAGTCAAAAAATGAGCAAAACAGGAAGCTTAAATGGGGATTGGGTGTGAGAAACTTGGAGAAAATAATAGAGCATGTGGAACTAAGTATGGCCTATTCTGAAGGATTGTACAATCTTACATGATAAAATGCATATTGAGGAACTGAAATTGGAACTCCTGGTAACCATGGGAACAGCAGTGTTATGACTCAATTGTTAGAAAAAACAGTCCTGGGATTTCTGTGAAATGGAAATGATTGTTTAGATAATGATACATCTCCAGTGTATCCAGGATGGATAGAGAAGTTCCAGCATAATTGGAAATAGTAGGCTAAAATATGAGGAACTTCTGAAATCCAGCTTTCCAAGGTATTTCTCCTTGAAACAAATACAATTAAACTTTATAGGAAATTCCAGCATCTGGCATTTTGCAATGTGACATTGAAATTTTATGGCTGTAATTTCCTATATGTCCATAATTTTCCATATTCCTCCTCTTTGTATATTCTATATTTAGCAGTTTTTCAGTAGCTTGCTCCTGGAAAAATGTCATGTGAGATTTCTATTATTCTAGTCTCCAGATCCCAGAGTTAATTTTAGAAAGAGAATTTAGAAGTTAAATGCAGAGTAATCTTAGAAGAAGAAATTTATCTACATATAAGGAAGTACTTAGGTCTGTGGTATCTTTGCTATGGAGAAACTTTATAATTAACATTTAATTCAAATGTAACATTCTCTCAGGAGATATGCTTCTTGCTTACAAATACAAACAACGCTGCCAACTTGTTTTTCTTGCTCTGGATGTTTACAGAATGTTAAAGTGAAGCTCAGGAAAGTTAAGTGATATCTCTAAGGTAATAAAATTGTAAGTGACCATGTGGTGACTGGACCTCAGTACTCAGTCCCCTTGTCATTTTATGTCCAAAGCTTGTGCTCTTCCCATTCCTCCACGTGGTCATTAAGATCTGTAACTGCTAACTTTGCTACAAATAGGGGCAGGTGTGTTGCTTCTGATTCTCTGCAAAACTGAGAATTCATATTGCTGATCTTGATGACTGGTATACCCTTTCCCTCAATCATCACAGCCTCCTGACTGTTCATGGCTAAGGTCAAGTGCCACATCCTTGCATTAAACTTTCCTATATCTACCCAGTTGGACCATCTCTCCATCCTTGACATTTCCACAACGTTTAATTTTACGTTTCGTATATTCCTTTATAATCTTCCTCTTTTATTGTGTCCATGCTTAGTTTAGCTACTTAAAGGTATTTTATATATGATAAAAGTCCACACACTCATTCATTGTAGGTGGCTAGTTTTGTCAAATGACCAGATTGTGTTGTTTTCTGTATGCCTTCAGGTGACCAGACAAAGAGAAGATGAAAAGTTGCTGAAATGTGGGTAAGAATTAAGAAGTGTAATGTGTTAGCCCTTTCCCTCCATCTGAGGGAAGTTTCTATAGAATGAGTAGTTTCTGTAGAATGGATGAAACCTTGCCTGGAAAGAAAGCTTTGGAAGAAGACTGAAGAGAATTCCTTTTAGTGCTCAGAAAGGCATGAAACCGAGGCCTCCATGCAACTGCATTATGCTAAATATTTTATAATTTAAAAGACGGGCTTGTTTTCAGTGGCTGTAAGATCTCAAAAAGTGCAACTCTATCGATGTACATGACATCCATGATAACCACAACTATCGTAAACCCCAAACATTTAATTTCTCCAAAAGAATTCCTAGACATGTTCAACTGCCAGATGTGGTCATTTCTGTTTCTATATCTGGAACATTGTTTTGTGGAACTGGTCTAACTTCTGGTAAACCCTATATTTAAAAACTTATTTGAGGGCTTCCCTGGTGGCGCAGTGGTTGAGAATCTGCCTGCCAATGCAGGGGACACGGATTTGAGCCCTGGTCTGGGAAGATCCCACATGCCGCGGAGCAACTAGGCCCGTGAGCCACAATTACTGAGCCTGCGCATCTGGAGCCTGTGCTCTGCAACAAGAGAGGCCACGACAGTGAGAGGCCCGTGCACCGCGATGAAGAGTGGCCCCCACTAGCCGCAACTAGAGAAAGCCCTCGCACAGAGATGAAGACCCAACACACCCAAATATAAATAAATATATTAAAAAAACCCAAAAACTTATTTGAGATAAGGCAATCATATACAACATGGATGTGTTTTCTTTGAATTGTAATTGATTATTGAGCATCTCTTCTAAAAATTCTAGTAATAATAGATAGCTAAAAAGAATAACAATAATGATTCTTTTTTTTTTTTTTTTTTGCGGTACGCGGGCCTCTCACTGTTGTGGCCTCTCCCTTTGCGGAGCACAGGCTCCGGACGCGCAGGCTCAGTGGCCATGGTCCACAGGCCCAGCCGCTCCGCAGCATGTGGGATCCTCCCGGACCGGGGCACGAACCCGTGTCCTCTGCATCGGCAGGCGGACTCCCAACCACTGTGCCACCAGGGAAGCCCACCACATGGGCTTTTTCGTGGGGCTGATCCACCTGAAGCTGGCTTACCCTAGATCACCCCAGATGATCCAACAGTGAGAGAGAAACAGAGAGACCGAGAGACAGAGAGAGGGAGGAATCACAGGATGGAATCAGCAGTCTTTTATAACTAAATCTTGAAAGCGATATATCACTTCTACAGTGTTCAATTTGTTAGAAGCAAGCTCTAAAGGCAAAGGACACTGGAAAACATCTTGGAGGCTGGCTATTACATTTAGTAACCCTCCACATTTTCACTCTTTTAAATCATTGCGCTATGTATGGATTTCTATCAATGTAGCTCTGGAATTAGGACTGTGAAAGCCAAGATAAGCCAGGTAGTGAAGTGTTGAAGCCATGGTAATGAATGGTCTAATCCCAAGACAACCATAAAAATTGCTGGTCTGTGGGCCAAATCCAGGCTATAAAACTCCAAAGGCTAGAAATACACAGGAGCCTAAAATGAAACAAATGGCAAAGATTCAAAGTATAGAGACTGGTGGTAACAGCAAGACTGATTTGTAGCAAGGTAGTCAGTTAAGAGGACACTTTACCAACAATGAGACCTTTTGATTTGTTAATTCATTCAATATTCAGCAAATATTTAGTGAATTCCTACTAAGCTCCAGGTGCTATTGAAAGCTTTGTGCATATAGCAGCAAACCTGGAAGCAAAGATTGCCACGGGCGGGCAGGAAACATCTTATAGCAGGTGCTTCCTTTGTGTGTTGACAGAGACAACAAGTGACTTCCCAGGATTTGACCCTTTCAGGATTTGTGGACAGGAGAAGATATTTATATAAAAAGATAATAGGTAGAGTAGAGCTTGTATTCAGGGACATGAGGCAGGTCCTAGAAACCTTTTCATGCATTTACAGTCCTTCCTAGTTTAACTGAATGCTTTAAAAATGCTTGTTGCCCCCAAGTTTATGAGTCCAGGCACAGGTGTGGAGTGGCAGGGTCTATAAAAGCTACAGACTGTTGAAAGCATCAACACACTACCTGCTTTTCCTTACCTGCCTTAGTTAGCCATTGTAGCACAGTCATTTCTTTCTTTACGCTCAAACTGTATATATTTATATAACAGTTAGATCTGGAATTCTGCTCCAGAAACCTCGGTCAAAACCCAAACTAGTTTTCTTCCTGTTGAGATGGAGGCAGAGGAGAGAAATTGGGAAAGGAGGAAACAAAGTTTTCTTGGCTGATCCAAGGAAAGTTAGGTCGACTTGGGGATAAACTGTAAAGACTCCATATCTGTGTTAGCTGGGTGGAGCCAGTAACCATGGTGACCCTACCTCTAGGACACTTGTAAAGCTTTTGACCTACAAATGAATTTAATTTCCTCTGTCTCTGTGATTGAAAGCCCGTTTTCGATTCCATTAGACCCAAATATTCCATTGCCTGTACTCACATCAACAGTTCATTGGTGTGAAATTTTTTTATGGGTCTCTGGGGAGACTGACACTAGTTCTGTGGAGCACATACGGTTTACTTCAGTCATGCACATTTCAAAAGGGAGGGACTTGGAGGAAAAGACAGCCACGAAAATTTATTATTTTGAAAGTGAATCTGTGAGAAAAATAGAATTGAACTTTTAAAATGAAATAATGGCAAAGCAAAATATTAAGGCATAATAGGTAGCCACGGCCATCTCTGTGACTGTGAGTCATTTTTCTTGGAGATTGTCATATCTGATGCCACATACACAAATGTTTTGTACTTACTCAGCAATTAAAGGTAAGAGGTTGTGAAACTCTAAATGAGCTAGGAAAAAAAAAGAAAGAAGAGGCAAAGGGCTGAGTTTGAGTGAGTAAAGGAAGATAAATCAGATGAGATTGCATGTTGATGACACTCACCAGGGTTGCCCAACAGTAATATCTGACAAACAGCAAGAGAAAAAGGAAACATTTTCGCAGAGTCAGCCACCCTCAGCATCTCTCTTCAAAACCCTACTAAGAAATCCCCACCGCTGGATGAGTTATTTCCTCTTTCTGCTGTATGAATACAATGGGAAAAAAATAGACCCTAGAGCTGAAATATTGAAGTTAGGAAATAGTGCCATGAGTAATAACACAATAATGAATAGCCAGAAAGGCCTGGAGGTATGGATCTTCCATCTAGAGGCTTGGATTTAGTCGAGTCCCTTCTGGTACAGTGGATATTTCTCCCGTCTCTTTAGGCTGTTATGTATGGTCTTTTGTTTATGACTGTCCTTGGTTTTGTTCATTCTTCTTCCTGCCTGGATTCCAGTGGAACTGTACACCCTCCTCCCCCTTCTTTGTCCTTGTCATATCTGCCTTCAAATTCCTATGCTTTCTTTAAAATCCAACTTAAATTCATTTTTCTACCAAAGAAACTCAGCTCTCCCAGTCCAACTTTCACCTTTTTCTCTTTTTTCCTCCTAATATCTTTAGCCCTTTATTAAATTGGTCACAGTGTCCTTTTTACACAAGTTACTTATACCTTTTCTGTTGTCTCTATTGAGTTGAAGTTTCCAGAGGGCAAAAGGCTTGTTATGAGCATCTTTATATTTCCTGTAACATTTACTCAGTGATGTGAGAGATATAAAAAGCCAGTATAATACGTCAATGTTTATTGACTTAAAGTATACACTAACTCTTAATCATTTTAACAGAGATTAGCAAGATTCTAGGCAAAAGTTCTTTAAACTTTCTTGCAGTTAAAACTAATTAACCTCTATCTATTTTTTTTTTTTTTTTTTGGCCACGCAGCTTGTGGGATCTTAGTTCCCCGATTAGGGCTTGAACCAGGGCCCTCGGCAGTGAAAGTGTGGAGTCCTAACCACTGGACCACCAGGGAATTCCCAACCTTTACCTTCTTTTGCTTTGCTTTGTAGAATGCTGATGAAACGAACAAGATTATTTAATTTTTGGAAAAAATTTGAAAAGTTGTTTTATGTTTATTTTAGAATGCTTTGATTAAAAAGAAAAAGAAAAGAAATTCAGTCTACCTACTTTGAGTTCTTCGGAGGCACAAGACCACGTGGTTGTCTTGTTGGCTTTATATTAGAGCTGGGGAAGATTCTAGAATCTTTTAGTTTTTTCCCTTTTTGTAGAGGAAACTTTTAAACAGAGCTTTGTGTTGTAAAAAAGAAACAGAATGCCCATCACTAGATCTTAGGGTTTTTCTCTCTTCCTTTTCCCACTCAAGCCTCTCAAAGGTGTAGTTTATGCCTGTTGGCTACACTTTTGAGATATGCCTTCATTTCCTAACGGTTTGCAATTAACTGACTTTGATCTTCATCACACTCTAAAAACAGTTCTCTAAAGGGTCAGTTGTGACTTGCTTTTTGTCAAAATCTCTCAGCAGCATTTGCTGTTGATAACCTCCTCCTTGTGACCCCCTGCTGCCTTGGCTTTGACATTATTCTCTCCTAGATTTTCTTCTAGGGGTAGGGAAAAATTAAAGTGTTAAATCTCCTGCTAGGAGCTTTTGTGCATCACTGTATTTGAGCTTCATGACAACTCTCTGGGGCAGCAGACACTCTCTCGTATACTGTCACTTGAGGATAGATATTTTTGTTTTGTCCCATTGGCCAGTTATTTCACGGGGGTTTGGGTGGGGGTAGGTCTCGCGTGCCTTAGCTGGTTGCAAGTTCCTTGAGAGTGAAATCCACACCTTTCACCCCTTCTCTATCACTCACAATGCCTGACACAGCAAATATTCTCGGGGCTTAGTAAATATTTGTTGACTCATTATAGATGAAAGTGCTCAGATCTTGAAGATGAAGACTAACATGCACCAGTTTTTGTTGAATATCTCTATTTTTCCAAGGGCTAGAAGAGATCTCCTTTCATAAGCTATCTTAAAAAACAAAACCAAACCAAGAAAACCACATTCATGAAAAGATCATGTTTGACGCTAAGATTAGAAAACGATTAGCAACTGTCACCTGTTGGCCAGAGTGGGTTTCCTTCCAATGACAGGAAAACCTCTCAGCTGGGAGTGACTGAACCCTGAGGCCTCTGACTTAGCTCAGGGTGATTATATTTATTACCTGCTCTGGGCAGCCTGGCCCAGTTTCTGAGTCAGATGCACTGAATTTGTACTTTCTGTCTGACACACAGGTGTCTTATCCCTCATTTCCATGTGAGATTAGGACCAGGCTGGGGTGAGGTGGGAAGAGTTGGGGTGGTGCTGGTGAAGTTGGTCTGTGTCACCCTCTCCATTTCCTCTTACACTCCCTCTATCGCCTTTCAGTTCCTCATTTCCCACCAGGTACCAGCGGGGTTATACTTCCCCGTCATCTTCCTTGTCATGGGGGAAGTGGTGGGAACCAACATTTTTTTGAAAGTGTGCCTACTATAAAGCATAACTGGGCATTCAGCATCACTGTGTCATTTGCAGTCTCTTGGCAACTCCATGAAGTAGATTTTATTACTTTTATAGCAGAGAGGTTGAAACTGAGGCTTTGAAAAGATAGGAAACTTGTCCATATCATACAGCTCGCATATACAAATGTGGCATTTAAAGTTCAGCTTGTCTGACTCCAAAACATCTGGGCTTCTTACATTGTACAAGGTTACCTCCTCAGAAGGAGAGGGATGTTATAAAATAGTTTCCCATTGAGGGCTTTGTAGCTTATGGTAGAGAGAGACCAGTGCTTTTCCAATAGAGCTCCAGCAAATTTGCGATGGTCAGAGGATCAGGGCTTTTGGGGTGGAGGAGGCTATATTTTCTCTCAGGACAGGATCTTCTAATCTTGCTATGTGCTTCATAGCATTGCTCCTGACCTCTTCAACTAAGCATCGTTAGGCACCTAAGGTAAATAACCTAGAATTGAACACTTGGAGACATTTTTCTTTGATGAATGTGCTTTTATTAGTCCTGGGAAAATGAATTTAGGGTGCTAGGTCCTTCCTTTTAATCAAAGAAAGTGCTTAGGTTAAAATAAGGAGCAAAGCCCTCCCATCGGCACTAAATTAACTGACCATGGGAATGTGTGTGCAACATTCAGGTGAATCCCTCTGCACAGGTTGATGCTATAGTGCTTACTTGTGACTTGACAGGTGATGCAGCCTCATGGGATTTTAGAAGCTTCTTTAGGGTAAAGATCATGGCTGGAACAGTGACTGGGTCTTCATTATCCAAGGAGTGGACATCCAAGGAATGAATATATATATATATATATATATATATATATATATATATATATATATAAAAAATGCTCCTAAAAATGAATCCACTTACACTTAAATTTTTTTTTCATAATTAAAAGAACCATGAATTGGGTCTGTATCTTCAAAAGGAAATTAAATGTCATGGTGATAATTTGTTTATTCTTGCTTACATTTAAATAAATGTAAGTTAAATCATATTTAGCACATTAAGAAAACAAAGATGAATGAAATACTGATAATTCTTTTCGGCCTAACTTTTCTAATAAAATTGTATGGTAGCAATATTGAAATCTTCACTTAATGTATATATGCCTTTTGCAATGTTATCTCAATGGAGTTTTCGCCTTAAGTGATGGCTTTACCAATTTTCCTAACGTGCTCTCTTAATCCTTTTTATCAAATCATTCTTTTTTTCTTTTTTACCATGCCTATCATATCAGTATCCTTGTTGATTTCCTCTTCATTAATTTTTAATAGATCCACCATTGCCAATTCTTTTGTGTGGGTGTGTGTGATCCAAGAATTTTCAGACGTAACTTTCATCAATCTTATGAAATCCTACAACTTTTGCAATGTTTGTCATTTTGCTTGGCAATCTGTTGCATTGCATTTGCGTTGTTTGATTAAATGTCTATAACATCTACACCATCAGAGTTGGTATTGATATGATGGTTGGAGATACAAGCTAGGGGTTAAGTAGAGTGGGATAAGTGGTGACTAGCATTTCAAGAGGTCAATCAGCCTCTTTACGAATATTTTTGTGTTCTGGTGCTTCTTTGCTTCCCTAAGCAACCATGTAATTGTGGGATGGGGTATAATGCATGTTTAAATAATAAGGACTCCCTGGGCTCAAATAATTGTTGAATGGAGTGGAACTGACCTTGCCTGGATCTGCTCTCAACCTATAAATACAGCAGATGTTAGGAGCCTTCAGGCTCAGGTTGCACAGAGATGAACTAAATCCTCTTCTAACTCTTTTGGTGTGCATGAATAGAGATGAATGCATTCCAGAACTACTGGAATGTTAAATCTCAAATCTAGAGACCTGCTTGAAGGCCCATAATTATTTCTATTTTGATGCCTTTCAACAGATCTAAGGATTTGAGTAGTTTTGATTCAAGGTGGGCCAAGGATGGTAAAACTGAATGAGACTGAGGTTCCAGGCCTGTCCTATCATTGCTATAGTGTGCTTTTCGAGGTGCAGGGAAGTGGGGGAGGCTCATTAGCTTCAATAGACTTCAATACTGCGCTCTTTGTTTCTTTTAACCTCATTTATCTGTTATATTCAGTGTTGGTATAACTTAATAAATAAGAATCAATTTTCCCTTTCTAAAGTACTTAGATATAATAGGTCAGTGGGAGAGGATGAACACACTTGCTAACCACCCTCCTTTAACTACATATGTATGACCACATATTTGAATAGTATTATTTGCAAAATATAAAAGCACTTAAAAGTGATAAATTTTTTTTCATAGGTAGGGAGAGTAATGATGACTTGTTTGCCTCTTCCTTTTTGCTTCTTTAACATGCTGTTTAGATGACTTTTTTTCTTTTTGCTCCTATTATAGTTGGATGTGGAAGTTTTTATCAATTTTGTATTTTTCTTCCTGCTAAATTGCAAACTTCTTGAGGGCAAAACTCCCATCTTACTCTGTTTCATGTGCCCAGGATCTGACATAGGACTCCATAAATGTCTGCCACATTGCTCTTTAATTAAGTTAGAAATTGAGAACCTGGCTTAGAAAGGACAGACATGGTAAATGGTTACAGTGGAAGTGCAGTGGGTTGTACTAACTTTGCAAGGACAGGGAATGAAACAAGGTTAACTGGTAGCAGGTAGGACAGAGGATAGGTCATCTGTGGTGTATTATGAAAGGGGCAGAGGCCAAAGTACAATGACTATTTTACTGAAAAAAACAAATAAACAAACTGGAACATTCTTGCCTGAGCACTTATAAACTTGGCGCCAGTGAGCAGTTAGATGCGCTATGCTAGTGACAAGGTATAAAACCATCTGTGTAGTCTCTTAGGCTTTCTAATTTGCACTCTTTCAAAAGTGCTTCCCTATAGGAAATGACACTTGTTAATAAAGTGTCCATGACGTTTAGCCAGTGCTTAATACAAGGTGATGGAATCACCATAAAATGGAGATTTTAATCTCCAAATATCTCCATTTTAAGGAGATTCCATTACATCAGAAATTTCCAATGAGCAACAGAAAAAGGGCACAAAGGTTTTCTGGAAGCTATATGTCTGCTGACTGTATCCATAGACCTATGAAGAAAGAAGAGCTTAATTAGACAGATGAGCAATTTCCTGAAAAGGCCTCTGCAGGCGTTGGATTACATCTCATTTCCTCTAAAAGAGGCATGAAAACCATGATGATTAACAACTCACTGTTTTGGAGCTTAGCCACTCTCCAGTTTGTCTTCACTAGGTGGGAATAAAGGAAAGTGATGCTACTGCTTTTGAGTTGGGTTCTCTTAGTCATGAATGTTGGATTTCTTTGCAGAATGTGTGTTAAATTGAGTTCCAGATTATCAGAGTGTGGTATTCCACTTTGCGGCTTGCCCTTGGTAAAGCTGCAATCATTTTAGCCAGAAGAATGTTCTAATCCATCTGTCCCCACTTTCAGTGGCTCAGGAAACAGAAACTAATTTTGATTTCAACTAATCCAAACTTGATGAAGAAAGGAAATATAATGCTGCTACATGAAAGCATGGAGTTCCTGCCAGCGCCAACATGTACTTCAAAAAATATTTTACTAATATCTGACTTATTCATATCACCTCGATCTTTCTGTTTCAGAGCATATGACTGAGAGCTGGCTGTACTGGAAATTAAATGATTTCATCAGTATCAAAACACTAACACTGACTTAGAAGATCAGAGTCAGGAGAAAGCCCTCTCTGGATAGTACGGACCTTAGCTTCCATTTCTCAGTGCTTCTGCTTCTTTGAAATAAAGGAAGTTTAAGTCTTACTTAGTTTCCTTGTGCTCACTTGTCTTTTTTTTTTTTCCTTTTGTGTTTTACAAAACTCAGTCATTGAAACCCCTCCCATTTCACCATGATACAGACCCAGTGTAATTATCAAGAAAAGAAAACTTTTTATTCTTTGTAAACTGTCAGAAATCCTAGTTAGTGAATCTCGTTACAGATCATTGATTTGAGATACTTGGAATTTTTTTTAAACAGTTGGCCAGATATTTGGGATGGCTATTCTTGCTAGCATTACTCTTTCAGTAGTCAAGTTTAGTTAACTATTGAACCAACTGAAATGTAAAGAAAGATAGGTTGAGTGCCAGGTTTCATTTAAATGTGTTTGTATACAGAAGAATTGTAAACATGGTCCTTTTAAAACAGAAATTAATTAAGGATTTAAAAAAATAGTATGGTGGGAGGGAAACATTGATGAAGATGAGATTTTGATATCCACTACATGAGGCAAGCTGGAAGACAGGAAATCTTCCTGGGTTGGCCAGTTAGTTTGATCAGCAACATTTTTACTTTAGTTCAGAAAAAGACTTGTATCAGTGTATTAGTCAGCGTCCTCCAGAGAAACGGAACCAACAGAATATTTGTTTACTTATTTATTTATTGTGAGGAATTGGCTCATGTGATTATGGAGGCTGAGAAACCCCATGATCTACCTTCTGTAAGCTGGAGACCCAGGAAAGCTAGTGACAAAATTCAGTCTGGATCAGAAGGCCTGAGAACCAGGTGAGCCAATGGTAGATATGAGACTCCAAGGTCAGAAGATAAGATGAGATGTCCCAGCTCAATTGATGAAGCAGGAAAAAAAGGGATGTATTCCTGCTTCTTCCTCCTTTTGTTCTGTTCGGGCCCTGAATGAATTGGATCACGTCCACTCATGTTGAGGAGGGCTATTTACTTTACTGAGTGCACCAAATTCAAATGCTAATCTCATCAAAATACCAAAATGTGTATTAGTCAGGGTTTTCCAGAGAAACAGAACCAATAGGAGATTTGTTTATTTAGTTGTTTGTTTGTTTTAGGTATTGGCTCATGAGGTTACCTACCCATATTAGTGAAGGTGATCTTCTTTATTCCATCTTTTGATTCAAATGCTAATCTCTTCCAGATACACACTCACAGACAAAAAAGAAATAATATTTCACCAGCTATCTGAGCAACCCTCAGCCTGGTCAAGTAGGAACATTAAAATTAGCCATCACAGGGCCCCTTTTACCGAATAAGCAGTTAAGCTTGGCATCAGAATTGGAGTACATGGAAGTGATCTGGGAATGTCCTTCTGGTGTTTTTGAGAAGTTTAAAACCACCAAAACCATCTTAGATAACATTTAATAAATTAATAGAATTCACAGAGTAGATTTCATAAACAGAAGTTACTATAAGAGTTCCAAAGATCCCATTTAATTTATAATTAGAGGTTCATGAAAAGAAGCAAGGGAGAGTGTGAACTCAAACTGTAGTACAACAAATTTTAACATTCTTCCCTTTTCTACTTTTTCTCCACTCCACGTGACATTATGGCATTGATTTGCTCACCACAACTGCCAACTCCCACACATAGATATGCACAAAGTTGTTTCAGTGTAGATGTTTAACAAAGGTTCAAGCAGGAGTACGCAGGCCAAGTCTGGCCATCAGATGTGTTTTGTTTACCTCTGCCGAGTGTTTAAAACTTTAAAAAAATTATCTTCAACACTAAAGCATAAATACAAATTTCTGGGCTGTTTTGAAAAGTGGAGAGATTTGGTATTGCTGGACCTGTAATATCCATGTGGCCCCAAGAGGCTGGTGCTGAGTCGCGAGGGCCATTGACACAATCCCTACCATGCTCTCATTTCTCTTTGACATTGGGCGTGAGTTGCCACTTATGATCAAGGTTGGACTGCTGTTTTTCTTACAATAAAGTTAGGATAAAAGTGAAATATTTCTAAAATCTGTATTTTTTTTTCAAAAGCAGGCCAATGACAGGTAGATTGAGAAGAGTGTGAGTTTCAAAAAAAGAGGAGTCAGCATAGTACTTATAGATACAAAGGCAATCCTTAAATATTTAAATTTCAGTTGAATGTATCTGGCCCACCTCACTAATGTTACCTGCCTGATCTACTTTGGGTTAATATATTTGCATGTCTCTTTTAGGAACTTGAGAATGATGTAAAGTAATACTTTGCCTAATGAAAAAAAATTATTTCAGGGACCTGTTTTGTGGCACTGAACTTTGTCACCAAGAGGTAACAATGATGTAGGATGCCCTAAGCAGTGTTCTTTCACTTTTTCTCTTCTTGAAGAGGCCTCTATATGGGGCTTCCTGGCTCTTTGTGTGCATGTTTCCGTCTTTATCTGGATAATTCTGTACCCACTGACACAAAGGACTCCTGTGTCTGGGAATTGGGTTCTGCTTTTCTAATTTTTGGTTGTTTGTGTGTATTTCTATGTATGTGTGTATGGGGGAAATGTTGAGTGGGGAGCAGGTAGGGTGGGTGTCAGTGATGGGAGTTGGTCTATTCTTCAGCGGGATTTCAGTTCAGACCGATCTGTCAAAGATGTGAAACAATTTACACTATGGTTACTTTCTCAGATGCCACTACTGCTCTTGGCATTGAAAAGACTGATAAACACTTAGCCAGACTCATCAGTAAAAAAAGGTAGAGGGCCCAAATTAATAAAATCAGAAATGAAAAAGGAGAAGTTACAACTGACACCACAGAAATACAAAGGATCATAAGATACTACTATGAACAACAATATGCCGACAAAATGGACAACCTAGAAGAAATGGACAAATTCTTAGAAAGGTACCATCTCCCAAGACTGAACCAGGAAGAAATAGAAAATATGAACAGACCAATTACCAGTAATGAAATTGAATCAGTAATTATAAAACTCCCAAAAAACAAGAGTCCAGAACCAGATGGCTTCACAGGTGAATTATACTAAACATTTAGAGAAGAGTTAACACCTATCCTTCTCAAACTACTCCAAAAATTGCAGAAGGAGGAACACTTCTGAATTCATTCCATGAGGCCACCATCACCCTGATACCAAAACCAGACAAAGATATCCTTCCTCAACCTTTTTTCTTTCTTTCTTTCTTCTTTTTTTTTTTTCTGTGCACCAGAGGACTCTGTGGGCATTTTTTTCACTCTCAAGGTGACAGTTTGTGGTAAAGAAGTTCTTATGAGTAGTTTAATAAACAAAACATAAAAGGAGAAATCTGAACACATAGGTAATATAGCTGGTATTATAAATTCAGTACCCCAAAAATGTGGATTATGATACCTGTCCACTGATTTGGCAGGATCTCAAAAGAATGAATTATATCGTAAATATGTAAACGTCTTGACCTTTCTCATGTCTTACTGGGAATCACCTATTGTTTGCAGGAGAAAGGGGAGTAGTTGACAGGAGCTAACCTATGTTAGAGTCTACCACTGGTTAGTTACTGTATGTGCACTGCCACATTTCATCCTTCTAGTAACCTATTGAGAAATGGGTTAAACAGTCCCAAATTTTTACAGGTGAGAAAGGTGAGGCTTTGGGACCTAAATAATTTGTACAAAGTCTTATAAAGTGGTAAAAATGAGATTTGAACAAAGGGCTGAAAGAAACATGCCCCCAAACAAATGTAAGATTGACAAAGGCTGCGTTTTGCTTTGTTTTTTTAATTTATTTTATTTCTTATTTTTGACACAGTGCCTGACATAGGTTCTCAAAGGTATTTGTTGAACAACTAGGAGTGAAGTTAATGTCCACGTTCTTTCCATTATACCATGTTGGATCTGGGGAAGGGTTGTCATAAAGACTCTTTTTTTTTTTCCTCTCAAACAAATTAAAGAGAGAAATCTTTAGTCTTTATTTTCATAATTTAAAATTTACTGAATGGAATGTTGAAGCTCATGCCAGCTGCTGAAGAGAAAGAGTATGAGGGATTCTATTGCTTTGTTTTTAGATTCATTTGACTACAGAGTTTTAACCTGCCTGAACTGGAAACTTTATACGCCAGTATTTAAAAAGGAAGAGTATACCCCACTTTTCAAATTAAACCTTCAAAATGAAGTAAATTGTAGGCCACAAAAAAGTTTCATTGCTTATTCAACAAACATTTGGGTGTTGACTAAGTACTATCCACTGTGCTAGTAAGTACTAGGGATATGATAGTGAATACAATATCGCATATAAATGTAAAATGCATTTCAATAGAAGAGAATATTTCAATATATTGTGAAATAGAATTGAGTAAAACTTTGTTTGTCAGAAATGTTTGTTATAAATCTAGCAGCAGTTACCCATTTAGGAAAACTGCCCCATGCACACACCTCTGGTAAAGAGTATATGGGGTAACATACTTAGGCAATTCTACTTCTCTGTTTCTTGAAGACGTTAAGGCAATGGCCGGTTGAAGCAACTGTACTGCCTGAATTTGTTATTCATTTCAGCTGAACAATTGGTTTTATTTTCATCTGATTGGCAACTGGTTACCTGTTTATACATAACATTTCAAACAAGTTATTTTTCCTTTGTATGCTGCATTTAGTGCTCCCTGGTAAATTTGATAATCACTACAAAAAGGGGAGTAAAAAGCAAAATAAACAAAGAGCCCCAGGAAGTTGTATGCCTTTGAATGCTTTCTTCGCTGTTAGTGCAATTATGCATTTCGAATAGTTTTACATTCATGTGTATTCTCTGTAGTTATACACTTTAAAAGTATTTTGTGGCTAGGTCTTGGAAATTTTTTTCTCACAAAAGAGAAAAGAAGTAGAAAATGGATGTATATTATGGAATTTGAGAAAAAATGAAAAGTTTCATTTAAGTTTATGTCTGCCAAAATTAGCAGTTTAAAGTGTGCTTTATTAAAATATTTTCCAGCTTTTGCTGAAAAGATTTTCTTTTTGATTTGTAATAGAAAGACAATGAAAACAGGTAGACTAGGACAATAAACCAAATGATCTAAGAGGATTAAAAGATTAATGCCAGGCAGAGGGAGGCTCCCCGCTCTGCACACCCAAGATTATGCAGAGCAGGCCACCTTTCTGCCAAATAGAGACTCTTTCAGAAAATGCTCTTTACTACTGGGAGTGTAGCTTGCCCTTCACCATTTGGGGTATGTGAGAGATATAGTTAATGAATGCCTCTATAAGAAACATAATAGCATATTACTCATACTCTGAAATTCTAGGGCTCTTTCAGTTAGAAGAGAGAATCCTAGTGTTACCCTAAATATCAATGTCTGTAATTCCACTCAGAAAATAGACCAGTTCAATAAGCTACTATCATAATGCCCTGCATTGACGGATCTTAAGTCTTCAATTTCTGTACCAAACAGGCTTCTTTTTGTGGCAGAAAGAGCTCAAGTTTCATCTTTTATCCTGTACAACCTCACCACGATTGGCTTAAGGATTAGATATAGGCTGAGATTTTAAAATGTTGCTTTATAATATGAAGCGGTAGATTTAACACAATTCCATCTTTTGCAGGCTGTGTCAATGACTGATAAGAATTGAAGCAGAGTTGATAATGATACTTTTATAATCACATAGGTGAAATCATTCCAGATTGACTGGAAAATGGTCAAGCTACTTGCTGCATGTGAATGTGGTGAACAAAAAAAAACCCCAGTTAGTAAGATGTTGATTATTAAATTAAGAAATGGTAGAGGCCAGTGGACATAGAAAACGGTGCTTAACCTCATTAGCAATTAGAAAAATAAAAATTGGGGACTTCCCTGGTGGTCCAGCGGTTAAGAATCTGCCTTCCAATGCAAGGGACATGGGTTCGATCCCTGGTCGGGGAACTAAGATCCCACATGCCGCAGGACAACTAAACTCACACGCCGCCACCAAAACTAGAGAGAAGCCCACAATGAAAAGCCCACGCGCTGCAAAGAAGACCCAGCACAGCCAAAAAACAACAATAATAATAATAATAATTGAAATGGTGATGACCTATTGACCAGATTGGCTAAAATTAGGATGTTAAATCACATTGAAAGGAAGCTTGACATTATTAAGGAAAGCTGAACATATATATACCATATGGCTCAGCAATTCCAGGAATATACCTTTAAGAAATGCTTGCCTATGGGCCCCAGAATCTATGCATGATGGAAAAATAAACTGGAATACTAAACAGTAATGTAAATGAACAAACGACAGTTACAGGCAACACCTAGAGACTGTGGAAGCTGTTACAACTGTAAGGTTAAACCAAAAAATTTATGGCATAAAAATGCCTACATCATGATTCTGTTCCTATAAAATTCAAAAACGGACAAAACCGGGGTGGAGGGAGGGCTAAATTGGGAGATTGGGATTGACATATACACACTACTACATATAAAATAGATAATTAATAAGAGCCTACTGTATAGCACAGGAAACTCTACTCAATACTCTGTAATGACCTATATGGGAAAAGAATCTAAAAAAGAGTGGATATATTTATATGTATAACAGATTCACTTTGCTGTACAGCAGAAACTAACACAACATTGTAAATCAACTATACTCCAATAAAAATTAAAAACAAAAACAAAAACTGACAAAACCAAACTCCATTGTTCAGGTATGTATACATAAATAGTAGCTCTGTAAAGAAAATGATTAACACCAATAAGGATAGTGTTTATCTTTGGGGGAGAGGGATACATAGGGGTTTTCTGGGATGCCGACACTCTTCTATTTCTTGACGTGGATT
Source organism: Lagenorhynchus albirostris (assembly GCF_949774975.1). Taxonomy (NCBI): domain Eukaryota; kingdom Metazoa; phylum Chordata; class Mammalia; order Artiodactyla; family Delphinidae; genus Lagenorhynchus; species Lagenorhynchus albirostris. Next base: position 31,149,546 of record NC_083105.1, read on the forward strand.
GGATTGTTTAAATAACTGTCAAAGAGCATATGTATATTTTAAGTACTTTTCTATGTGAATGTTATATGCTGCAATAAAAAGTAAAACACATACACATCCACATACTCCAAAACCACTGTCCATGGCATGCGACTGTATAATGCCTAATATGCTAAAATGGGCCTGACCAGAGGGACAGTTCAGGGCTGGCAGCTATGAGCCAAAAGCACACTAGATTCAAGATGGCCCTCCTTCATGTAATGTCATTGATTGTCTGTCGTCCGGGATTGGGTTGTTATCACATAAGAAGACAGTTCAGTAAAATCCTGTTTGATTCAACTAGCTTCATTCATTTTCGTAACTACCCACTTAGTTTTAGCTCAACTTGGTTTAGGAATAAAAACCATTAGGCATTATTATAACTTAAATGAGAATTGGTTGGGAATCTGAGAATTGGTCTGGGCTCCTTTATTTTCATTTCAGCCCTGCTGTCTTTCTAAATGACCTGCAAATTTGTTTTTGTCAATCTCCTTTTACCTCAAGTGACACAGCCTGTGTTCCATAGATAGCAAAGGAGAAAATACATTCAACATTTGTTTTTTATCATCTCGAAACACTTGAGCAAAGGACTATCTGAAAGGTGTTTTCATCTGGCTAATTAGGTTAGAAATCTCAGGAGAACAGTCCTATTTGCTATATTTCTGATGGAGATGTTTCTGTTTCTGGTTGAGAATCTTGCCAGAACAGATTTCTCCTTTGATACTTCCTGTTGGAGCTTCTAGTCAGAAAAAAAGAGAGCAACTTTTTTTTTTTTCTCATCAATTGGGAAAGATAAACTTGGATTGTAGGCGACTTATGTACAAGGGCCATGGCTTCTTGATTTTTTAAGTACATATTGTATAGTATGGAATTGTGCAGAGTGCCAGGAAATAAATGCTTTTTGGTAATTGTTGACATATCTCCCCTCACCACTGCTCCCTGAATTTTGGTATTTCAGTGCAGCATTCATAAAGTCCTCAGTTTTTATTATATACAAGTCAGATGGTGGAATATAAAACACTTCTTTTCTTTATTTGAAATATTTTTTCCTTTTATGGTTCATGAATGTGAATATTTAGAACCAATTGTCCTTCCATTCTTTGATTGCTAAAACATTCGTCAGCTGGTTGTGAGTTCTCTGAAGGAAGCGGTTAGTTTTCCTTTGTGTTCCATGGCATTTAAACATAACGCTGAGAATACACAGGCGCTTAATAAATTCTCGCCACTTTTGTTTCCATCCCTTTAAAAAAAGATATGCTTTAAAAATACAGTCAAGGGTGGGGTAGGGAGGGTAGGAAGCAGATGCAAGAGGGAGGAGATATGGGGATATATGTATATGTATAGCTGATTCACTCTGTTATAAAGCAGAAACTAACACACCATTGTAAAGCAATTATACTCCAATAAAGGTGTTAAAAAAAAAATACACTCAAAATCTTGTCTTGAGGTTCCTACTCAGCCTGGTTTTGGCCAAGTAACCTAAGTCGTAGAAAATGACTGAGTTCTTGGTCTCTTCAGAGTCTTTTGCTACAGATTGTAATTGTTAGTGATAATTGCTGGAAATGGCTATTATTAAAATAAGTCTTCCAAATAATTTTTAAACTGTATGTGCCTGTCAAGGTGTTGGGGTAAAATGCACTGTCAAAAATACACTGAGAAAAGGATAATATTGTGTGTGACAAATGGGGAAAAAAAAAACAAAAAACAAAACCAGAGAGAAGCCAAAGACAATGAAAACATAAGATATTTATGATTTCAGTCTACCGGGGACTTCCCCCCATTGTCCAGGGCCGTTTGCTTCCCATTAGAATATGTTGTAGGTTCTAGCTACGAAATTAAATTCCCCAGTATTTGTGGTAGTAAAAGAAAAGGGTGGCCTCTTTAGAGCTTCTCTAAGATCTTAGTATTTAGTTTTCAATGTTAAATTTCACTAAAATAATCTAATAGAATGTGGGACATGCTGTGCAGAATATAGACTGAGGATTCTTAACATGGAGTCTGTGGAAGGGATTCCAAGGCCCTTTGGGCCCTTGATGTTGTATATAAAATTGGGTCTGTGTATACGTACATTCTTCTGAGTTTTCTTGCCTTTTATCTGGGATTCCTGACATTTTCTTCCTTCAGGTTAAGAATCACTGCTTTTAAGTAACTCTACATTTATCCTATGTCCTAGAGCCAGCCATCTGAGCTTGACCGGACAAGCAGATCTGAGAAAAGTCCTTCCCACAAAGACTCAAATGGCATTTTGCAAAGATGACAGTTCTCATCATGCTTTGATTTAGGACTGTTCAGGGGATCCCTTTCCAGAATTCCAGCATCATGCTGAAAACACCAGAGGCTATTAATACTGCATGTATATTTATTTTCCTGACTTGGCAAGGTGTGAGCTGCGACATGCAGTCTTAGCAGAGAGGATCCTGTGAAGGCTGGCCTGCAACGAGGCAGATGTCTGGGGCTTGGCATAGAACTCTTTTTCTCCTCCTTAGCTGCAGAATGGTCCACATAGTGCACTTGTATTTCCATTCTCTGTAGCCTAGTCTCTTCTATTTAAAAAAAATTTTGGAATGTAATAGATATACCATAAATTCAATTTTTAAGTGTACAATTCAATAGTTTTTAGTCTATTCGCTGAGTTACGCAACTATCACCACTAATTTTAAAACCTTCTATTTTTAAGACTGTCTTCTAAGCATTTTCCTCTAATATCTCTGGAACAACATTATGTTTCATTTAGTTTTTAAAAGATCTATGTTCTGAAATTACCCCTGTAGATAACTGGCAGTCATATGTTTTAAGGAGGGAGAGGTGGGTCTTGATCACATGTGTTGGCTCCATCTATTCTAGTGCCAGGATTAACTCTTTGTGACTCATTGCTTACAAAGAGAGCGCTAATCAGTTTTTTAAATGTAGGTGATGTCTCCTAGACAAAAAAAAAAAATGTAGACCATTTGAATTTGCCATGTTTGTAAGCCATAAGCGGTGACTATTTGTAATTTCACAAGGTTCAACACAATGAAATTTGCGTGAAATTTTCATGCTCACTCCACTGACATTGCAAAAATTTGCAAGAAAATACCATATTTTAGGTTCATTAAAAGTAACTTGCTCTTGCTTGAAACACAGCTACAATATTGTGTTTTTCGGTGATTATATACAAAGAGTTAAAATCTTCTCAACCTTTATTCATTCATTTAATCTCAAATATTTACTAAGTATCTGCTATCTACCAAGATAGGTGGTGGGAAGGAAGATACAGGTTCAGCCATAAGGGACACACATTTTGCTGTACCTTCTTCTACCCTCTTTATTAATTTATTACTTTATAGCTTTGCAAAGTGTTTGCGTTTCCACCTTCAGCAAATTTATTAACTGATTAACTCTTGGTCCCTACTGCTTCACAGGTAGGCCAAGCCCTCCTTTCCTCCTTGTAAACAAACTTCAGTTACACAGATGACTTTTTTTTTTTACTATAGTTCCCAAGTTCACTGAGTGGACACAATCTTCTGTCAGTGATTCAGTGTTTCCACATCGTTAAGGGATGTCATTTTGTGGTTTTCCCAAGTGTAATTACTACCTGCCTAGGTCTTAGCTGAATGTCACTGAGTCTCAATTCTTAAATTTTGGAAGTAGATTAAAGCATTTAATTTTCACAGCAAACACACACACACACACACACACACACACACACAGTATCTTGAAGCGTGAAAATATAGTCCTCAGAATTCAAGTCTCATGTGTGATCAAAATCACCAATAATATAAAAGACACATACAAGTGATTTGTACACATTTCTAGGGTATTGGTAATTTCCAATATATTTTAAATATTACATTGGCCTCTCAGAGATCCAGTGGATTTTCCCAGTCCTGAATTAAGCTGGAGTGTACCCCTGGACTATTGACTTGGGGTGGAGAACTACTGATACTTGTATCTTTTGTTAATTTTCCTCTGCTCCCAAGTAGAGAAATAATTCTGGGAACTTTCTATCATCAGGTTTATACTGGAAATGTCATGATGCTCAGGAAACAATATGATGCTAATCAAGGATAATTAGTGTTAATTTTGTCCAGAACAGATAGAAGACAGAAGTTGTGAGTGTTGAAGAATATCTCATCCCATTACTTCATTTTACAAATGAGAAAATGGAATTCCAGAAAACTTAAATGACTAGTTCAAAGTTTCTTAATTGTTAGCTAAAAATCCAAATCCACTGATTCAAATTCCCAGCACAATGCTCTTTCTACTAGAGCTTTTCCCATTTTACATGGGAAAGGGATTAAATTTATATTCTATTTCTCACATGAGCTTCCTTTTAAATCAAAGATCTAGTTATTCAATTGTCTTTTTTCTGCCCTACCACTGTCTGTCTTAAACTCCATTTAACCTCAGCTAGGGTTGGATGATCTACACCAGTGGTCCTCAAGGTCGAGCATGCATCAGAAGCACCTGGAGGCCTGGTTAAAGCAGATTCCTGGGCCCAACCCTGAGTTTCTGATTCCGCAGGTCTGGAGTGTGTGTATGTGTGTGAGAATTTGCATTTCTAAGAAGTTTCCAGGTGATGCTTATGTTGCTGGTTGGGAATTACACTTTGAGAAAAACATGAAGCAGGCTTAACAATTCCTCTAAGGATTGTGAGAGGGTTTCTAATGGTGGTAACTCCTGTTGCTCACTCCTTTGGCCTCTAAAAGTATAATAAAAACACCGCATCCAGGGCTTCCCTGGTGGCGCAGTGGTTGAGAGTCCACCTGCCGATGCAGGGGACATGGGTTCGTGCCCCGGTCTGGGAAGATCCCACATGCCGCGGAGCGGCTGGGTTCGTGAGCCATGGCCGCTGAGCCTGCGCGTCCGGAGCCTGTGCTCCGCAGTGGGAGAGGCCACAACAGTGAGAGGCCTGCGTACCACAAAAAAAAAAAACCCAAAACAAAAAAACCCCCACCCCATCCAAAAGCTCTGTTGCTTTCTGTAGTCTCCCAGCATTTGCTTCCACATCAAGACTGGTGTGAAAATGACTGTCTTCGCAGAAGGCTAGCTGAGTCAGTCTGGAATAAGATGGTAGCTATTTAGCACTTCTGATTAGCACTCAGAGCTCCCAAGATCCAGCCTCCTGACTGGTGCTTCTTTCTCTTTCCCTCAACAAAATCATTGATGTTAAAAGTGCTGATGATAAGAAGATACCCATAAAAATATGTTTTATGTACCTCCTCATGTCTTCAATCCTTAAAGAGGGAGAGAATTAAAATACCACTGTTGTAGCAGTCAGGATTCTTAGTCACAGAAATAGAATTGAGGTTAGCCAGTGTAAACAGAAAGAGATTTAATGTAAGGTATCAGGTAGCTTACAGAATGTGAGCTGGCTGAGGAGAACCTGGATCCCATGCAGAACCCTCAGGGGAATGTGGGGTTTAGCTTTCCAGTTTTATTCCACAGCAAGGCATGTCAGAAGGAGATCAGGATGGCTGCTGAGTGAAGCACACTGCAGCATCTGCCACAATCACTATGACCAAGCTTTACTCTCAAGCTAGACGCTGATAAAATATCAGGTCTTGGTTTTACAATACTCACATAATGATTTATGACGTAGCCTAATATTAAAGGAGAGATTGTAGGGAACTGACGAGTAAAGTGAAATTTTTGTAAATAATTCTGCTGGTACGCTGGCAGAAAGTTTAGGGATTTCTGGTCCTTGGGTTCCTGGGATTTCAGAATTCACAGACACCTTTGATTTGAAGAAACACCTTTCTAAAGACAATCTGGTGGCGGTTACAACCCCATACTGACTAATTTCTTGGCTTATATTTTACACTGTGTTTATAGTTTATACTAGGTTTCTGTCGTGTGAGCATATTTACTGAAATTGATATTTTTGAAAAGCACATTGGCTATAATATGTTCAGGGTAAAGATTCATTCTACCATTATTTTACAGGATATGTTAGATTAAAAACATCATTGGCCTTAGTCATCAGCAGGTTTTATGAACTATGAAACTAGAGATGTCTTAGTTTATAATTAAAACTATTTCTCTGTAAATGGAACCTTAATGCTGTGGGCTAGGTCACTGCTATATAGAATCCTTGGATTGCTCATTTTATTCCATGGCAGCATTCACTGATGGCTGTACCACTGGATAAACCATTTAAGCTGCTAAAACAAAGACTCACAATGCAGTGAGAAGTTATTTTTCTCTTATGTGCCTGTCTAGAAGTAGGCACTGCAAAGCTGGTATATTCACTCTGCTATATTTAACATACAGCTTCCATTTCTGTGTCCATGTTGGCTATAACAACTCTCTCCCAGACAGTAGGAAGGGAAAAAGAGGAAAGGCATATCCCTTCTAGTTAAGAATAAAACCTAGAAGTTATACATACCACTCATGGCTCACATGTCGTTTGTCAGAACTTAGGCACAGAGCCACGCTTAGTTGCAGTGGAGGTCAGAAATTGTCATCTATAGTTGGAAGGCCTTGAACCCATTGAAAATCTGGGTGGGGGATTTTAATACCAGAAAGAAGCAGCAAATGGAACTGGTGGATGTCTAGCAGTCTTTGCTGCAATGGCCTACTTGAAATTGTGGGTTGGTTTTCTGCGTATGGGGGTGGACTCGACTGTGGCCATCTGTGCTGGAAGTGAAATTCCTTGAAAGGGTCAATAAGGGGAGTGTATTAAACTGATTTCCTGGTAAATAGATCAGGAAATAATAGCATCTCAGTGTTGAAAGGGATCTCAATCACCATGCAGTCCAACCACTCACTTGAGAATCTCAACGGAAGCACCTCTCTTTTAGACTTGCCCAATATTACGTGTGAAAACTAAGGATTTATCCAAAGTCACAGAATTATTGGTGACAAGACTAGAATCTAGAGAACCTGGTAAATTTAATTTTCCTTCTATTGCTCCTGAATGGACCTTTCTGAGCTTGGTTTCTATCACGCCGTGGTCAGAGAAGAGATATTTGTGTTAATTATAAGCTATAACAATCTATGCATTTTTAGAGTACTGTGACATGCTGTAGAATAATTGAGCTAGTATACTGAATTGTAATGCCTCCTTTCAGTTATTGAAACAGTGGAGTCTTGTTAGAATGCAGTTCATGATTACACATCTTTGGATGAGCAAACAAGTTGGTGAAAAGGGTATTGAAGCAGAATTCAATGACAGGACCTAATCTTGGCTATCTACTATCTATATGACTCTGAGGAAATCATTTAACATCTTTGAGACCTGGCTTATTTTTAAGATAGGACTAAAATTGAACTAGATGGTAAATTACTTAACCATTGGCATAATGGTTCTGACCAGTCAGAACGGATGTCAGTCATGAAAAACTTGACCGAGGGAACTGGTGTATCCTAGAAAGGCGTCACCCAGCTTTTAGCTCTATGAATTTTCTCTTGAAACTGAATGGTATACTGTAAAAAGCTGCCACATTAGTCTGCATCCTTAGTATTCACCCTCACCTTTGGTACTTATGTGGCAAAGAGTACATTGAGGCTTCCACCTAATGCCTAGATGTTATTTTTAGACCTCAAATTTCAAATAAATATCAGAAAAAGTAACAAACCTCTGTAAGATTGTTATGGAACAATGAGCAAGTATCATCTGGTTAAAAAACCCAGAGTTTCCCAGGTCCTCTGTAAAATAAAGTATAAAATAATGTAGAGACTGGCTTCTAAAATGGCAAGAAATCCATTTGGCCATAAAAGGATAGAGCTCACTTCGAAATCCTGTCACATATCATTACATTTCTAAAGACCTCAGCTCCAAAGAGAGGACAATTGTGGGCCTGTAGGTGAGCCTGAATATAATCTTTAGTAAGGTCTAGAGATAATTGTTGCAATGAGAACAGAATCCGTTTAGGGTAAATTGGACAGAGTAATCCTAAATTATGGCCTTGAAGTTCCCACTTCACTTATAGGAATGAGATAAGGCAAAACACTCCAGTTAATGGAACAGGAGCTACTAATTTCCTGAAAAAGACAAAAGGAGGGGAGTGTATTGCTCTTACATGGAACAAACAATTTTCTTCAGTCTCCACGCTAACAATAAGACTGTGTCAAGGGAGAAAGTGATAGGAGAGGTAGCCTCAGATCAAAACAAAGAATAAAGGAAAGCCAGACAATGACTCTTATCAGTTCCAAAGGTGAGTTCACCTTCCTGGCTTTCAGCTGTCTTGCTCGTTGATGGCTCCTGACCACAGGGTTGAGTCTGTTCTCTGCTCTTCTGTATGCATGTGTGCATGCACCCATTTTAATCATTTGTAAATAGTGTTTCCTCTATGGTATTTTTTTCCTGGCTCCTGAAAAAGCAGTGCCTCTCTCCCATGAACATGGAACTGTCATCACCATCTCATCTTATTTACACGTGGAAAGTGGACATATGAATAGCACTGGCTTTTTTGGAACTGAAAACAAGCATTCTTCTATGCTATAACAGCATTAAAGGTCAGATGATTCGCAGAGCTAGGGACGGTGCTCAAGTCCCAGAATCCCACTGATCAGGGCGGTGCTCCTGGGAGATGGAGCCCTTGTCAACCCAGCTCATCTTCTGGCATTCCTAGCAATCCTAGCACCACCCCTACCCCTTTCCCAAGGCTCTTACCAGGCCTGTGCTTCTGCAGCCTGTGGAAGAAGTGGAACCTTTCTATTGGACAAAGAAAAAGAGGCAAAATTCTACCATGACCTCTGGCAGCACTTCATAGATCTTTCTTCTAGAACATCTAGAAAATAGTCTCTCAGTTTCTCCACTAATAGGCCTGATTTTCTGAGGCTTTTTCACTCTGGTCTGGATAAAGAGTACAGGAGAAAGATGGGACTCTTGTTAAGAGGCCAGGGTATCTGGCCTTGTTCACATCCAGGCTTCCTGGACCTATCACCTCCTTTCCCAATATCCTTTGAATGTATCATGTAGATAGGTGGGGTCTTGTGTTTCCCTTGCAATTCTTTTGAGATGAAATGAACCCTCTCTCTCATGCTCTCCCTCCTTGCCTCCCTCCCTCTCTTCCTTCCATCCTCTCTTTCTGTGCATCTTTTTGTCACAGATTTTTCTTTGTCTTTCTCTTGCACATGCCACTGGGAAAAAGTCTTGATTGCCTTATTGAGTTCCTTCTACATTTCAGAACAATCTTGGGAAGCTGTGTTTTTGTGGGGCAACTCAGGAACTTGAGCTGTCTGCAAGGCCTTCCCTCCTCCGGAATGGACCATAAATTCCATAATCAAGATGGCTTTGGGCCCTTTTCCCAGATCACTCTAAAACTATATGGTTCCATACTAGGCTTGGTCCATATTGTCAGGAAGGGACCGATATTAGCCTGACATTTAGGAGGTAAGTAGGATGACAGTTATGTAGAGGAAGAAGGAAAGGCTTTCAGAATATGCGTAATGTAGTAGTGGGACAGAAAGAAAGAGAGCTTTGGGATTATTCCACCCTGGGTTCACATCTCAAGTTTGTCACTTGCTATGACACTGGGAAGGTTACTGTAACTTCTCTGAGCATCGATTTCCTTATCTGAAAAATCGAGGCAATGATAGCTAATATCATAGGATTGTTAAAGGCCCAAACCCTGCCTTGAGAAGATGCGTAATCAATGTGAACACCTCAGTTCTCCCTCTTAATTCTCTTGTCACCTTTTTTCCTATTAATTGCACCTGCTACTTATTAAAGGCTTGCTTTTTGCCCCACTGTTCTGAGCATTTTGTCTAATTTAATTCTCAAAGCAATCCCATGAGCTAGCTATACTTTCAAGTGACTGGTAGAAAGCTGTGACTTTTGGGGGGTTAAACAATTTGCTTGAGGATACCCAGCTGGACTCCTCTTCCCTGTGGCAGGCTGATCCCAGAACTCTCACGCTGAGCCACCAGGCGCACTGCCTGCTGCAGCATATTTGGGGCAAGCATTTCCTTTGGTACCTAAAAGCAGAGAGTCAAATGGGACAGCCGTAGCTTTCACACAGACATAAGAATTAAAATAGCTCTGTTGTGATCAATGTGAAGAAGTTAATGTTTCATCAAGGTCTGCTATTGAGTTGACCAAGTGCTCTGTACTTGAAGGAGTTGTTCTCAGCTTAGACTCACTTTCTGCCGGTTGTGGGATCAGTCATCACAGGTGGAAGGCATGATTGCTGGTGCTGCTATGTGAAAGCTGGGTGGTGCCCAGACCCAGGCACCTGGAGGAATTTTTTTCATGGGTTGATGCCTCAAGGTAACTTTCAAGTCTGTGAAAGTCAGAGGATGATATGGACAACTTAGAAATAACTTTATTTGTTGCAGATTGAAAAAATGGTTTGGAAACTAAGGGCTACTTTCTTTTTTTGAACTGCAAGACCTAGTATTTATAAGAAAAATGAAAATGTCTCCCAAGGAGGTAAATTCCTTTTCTAAATTTTCTCTGCTAATGCATTTATTATATCAACACAGGAGCTGATAAATCAAGAAGTATGAGACTACTAGTTGCTGTGCTAGTTTCTATGTTCTGTGATAACATAGAAAATGCTCAAAGATCTGATTTCTGAACTATTACCTACATGGGGGAAAGAAGCAGCAATGATTTGTAGGCAGCGGTTTAATATGGTTCTTATGTCAGACTGCTGAAATTAAAGCTGAATCCCACTTCCACACTGTGCCCCATAGTCTTAATTCTCTTTTCTGAATTTTCTCTCCTGGATTTCCCCCAGAATCTCTGTTCGAAGACGAAGATGAGTTTGTATGTGGTGTGTGCATGTATGCTGTGTGTGATGTGGTGTGTATGTGCATTTGTAAGTGGTTTGGGGTGTATATATGTGTGTTGTGTGTGTGAATGTGTGTCGTGCTGTATATATTTGTATGTGGTGTGTGGTTATGTGTGTCATATGTATATGTATGTTGTGTGTGTATCTGGTGTGTGTTTGTATAGTATATTTGCATGCATTGTATGTCTGATGTTTGTGTATTTGTACATGGGACATATGACTGTGTGTGTGATGTATTAATATTTGTGCACGGTATGTATATGCTTGTGATGTATATGTATATGTATTTGTATGTGGGGTTTGTGCATGTGTGTGTGTTGTTGTGTGTGGTGTGTAAGTGTGCATGTGTGGTCAATTTGTATGTGGTGTACGCATGCTTGTGGTGTGTGGTGTAGGTGTGGGGTTGTGTACTTGTAAGGGGTGTGTGGGGTATGTCTATGTGCACTGTGGGTATGCTTATGTGTGTTATGTGTTCATATTTGCATTTGGGGTGTGCATTTGCATTTGAGGTGGTGTGTATATGTGTGTGGTGAATTTATATGCAGTGTGTGTATATGTCTGTGGTGTGTGGTGTGTGTTTGCAAGTGTTGTATGTTCATGTTTATTATGTGAACAGGTGTGTGGAAAGGATGGTGTGTATAATGTGTATGTGTATTCATTTGTATATAGTACACGTGTATAATGTATTTATATGTAGCCTGTGTATGCATGTGCCATGTGTGTGTGAGGGGGTATGTGGATATGATGTGCGTGGAATATACGTGGGTGTCTGCATACATATGTGGTGTCTCTTGGTGTGTATGTGTTTGTGTGGTATGTTTGTATGTGGTGTGTGCGGTGTGTGCATTGCATGTATGATGTGTGTGTATGTGTGTGGTGGCATGCACATATTGTAGCTGTGTGTGTGTGTGCATTTGTGAGAGAGGGAGTATGTAGTAGAGTTACAGGTAGCCTTTTATCCTTTAGTTGTCGCAAGTTCACTGAAGGGCTATTCAAAACCATTGTTGCAATGGATTCTGTCTTGAAATAAGTTAAATAAGGTCATAGCCAAGAAATAAAAGCTCCTTTTTCTTGGCTCTTCCAAAGTCATGATAGGTTTTGGGCAGGAAGGTCTGACCAGTAGGCCTCCTTCCCTCACACCCTGACCCCGCCCATCCTCTGGAGCTGGGTTATGTTGGAAGGAAGTGGGGAGAGGGGAGGCCACTATAGAAGTGTTAAAAAAAAAATCACAGAGTTACTCATTGATTTGTATATGTGTTTCATTGCAAGTCGGAGACAGCATTAGATTTGCATTGGCAATAGCCCTTCTTCCAAGTGGACCGATGCTTCGAAGTTGATTTTGTTTGGCTCAAATTGGGCCTTCAAAATTGGCTAGGGTCATATTTCCCAATCTGGAAATAAACTTGTCTGCCCACAAGTGGCATAGCAAGGAACTCCCGACAGCCTCCTTTTAAGCTCCCTCATCTTAATATCTAAAAATAAAAATCCTACCTCTGGCAGTTAAAAACTCCAATTTCCATTTCTTAAGATCATTTTTTTTATTAGGCTTCTGAAAAATAAAGCTGTCATGGATCTGAGGCGCAGAGACAGAATGTGAAGACAAACACCGCTTGCTAAACATTCGTGCCATTTGTCCCTACATGCACTCTATTCGAAGAGTCGGTCTAAAATGTAATTTTGAAACTGAAACAGCAAACCTGTTCTCAGAATCCTCTGGCAGAGAAGCTGAGGTAGCTTCAGTTAGCAGTGCACCAAATCCTAATTACTCCCTCCGGAGCCAATCATTAGGCGAAAACCTGCATAATGTTCTATCTCCTGAACGATGCAGATGCTGATATATTTCTTGTTTTGTTGTTTCCTGCCATTTGGAGAGGTTGCTATTTGTCACACACTGAACCGAGGAGGAGAGGACAGCAAAGTGCATTTCAGTTACTTGGACAATTTTTGTAAATAACCAATAGACGTGGCTGTTTTGAAAGGCTTTCTTCTTCTGTGTCACTGCATCCTGAGGCTGCCTGACACTCTTATGACTCGCAGCCTCTCAGCTGTGGTTGTTCAAAAGGGCTTCAGGGGCCATGCCAGATGTATGGGAGCTGAATGGTCAGGGCTTGACTTCTACCCGCTCAAATTCCCATTATCTTCAGTAGAACAGCTTCATTTGAAATATATTTTATTATGCTGGGATTTTATGTAACATTTAATTCAAGGAAACAAGTAGATAAACCAACTTCACTATAACCTTAGAAGGTGTAGGGACTCCGTGAGTATTGCATAGTGACCTGGGGATTGCCTCATATGTAAGCATGGCCAGCGGCCAACTCATAAAATATTCCTAACAGTCACCAATGCCCTGACCCAGCATCAATAGCCATTCTCTGATTCAAGATCTCTTTACTGCCTCAATTCTTCGCTATCAGAAACTTGAGTAACTCACATGAAACTGGAAAGATAGACAAGAGGTAGACAATGAGGGGGCTTACAAACCAGGTTAAAAGGATGGAGTTTATCTTCAAAGTCATAAAGTTCCGTAGGTGCAGTTTCAGCAGGTTTGAGTTTTAGGGAGATTATTGTGGCTGCTGGGTGGAAAATTAATTGAAGAACAGCAAGAATGGAGACGGAGAGACCAAATATGATGCTAGTGACTTTTTCTTTTCTCTCCATTTTTAATTAAAAAAGTGTTATCTCTATGATGGATGGGAAGGGTAAGTAAGAATAGTGCCAACAGAGCATTTGTGAAAGAAAGTTATTTATTCATTCAGCTATTCATTTATTTACTCAATTTATTCAACAAATATTTGATACCTACTATACGTCTGGCATTTTTCTAGGTATTGGGGACAAAAGCTATTGACCTCGGGGAGCTTATATTCTAGAATGGAGGAGACAGGAAGTAAACAAATAAGTTAAATGTACAGTATGTTAGATGGTGATATCGACTGAAAAGAAAAGGAGAGATGCAGCATGCAAAGAGTGGGGAGGCTGGAATTTTTTAAAAGGTTATGATGGTCACTGAAGGCCTAAGAAGGTGAAATCTCAGCAAAGACCCAGTAGAGGTGAGATGGAGAGTTGATTGTGTGATTATATAGAGACCATTTCAGGCAGTGGGAACAGCAGGATCACAGACTCCAAGAGAACTTCGGCCCTGGAGTGCTCAAGGAAGGGCAAAGAGCTCAGTAAGGCCGCAATTGCAGATGCAAAGGGGCAAAGGGGTAGGAGATGAGCTCAGAGAAGTCAGGGAAAGGGTACACAGCAGTGGAAGCATTTTGGCTTTACTCTGAGTGAGCTGGAGGTTGTCAGAGGGTTTTGAGTGGAGGAGAGACATGATCTAACATATGATTTCACAGGATCTTTCTAGCTGCTGTGCTCAGAATAGATGTTTGGGGGCAAGAGTAAGTCGGGGAGATCGGTTAGGAGGAAATCGCAAAAATATAGCTAAGAGGTGTTGGTGTTTTGGATCAGAGAAAATGAGAAATGGAAGTAGGATTCGGGATATACGTTACAGGTAGAGCTGACAGGATATACTAAAGGATTGGATTTAGGGTATGAGAGGAAAGAGGGGTCAGAAATGGAAGAATAGAATTGCCATTAATTGAGATGGGCAAGAGGGAGGGTGGATCGGGCTTGGTGGGAGGTGGGGAGATCAGAAATCCAGTTTGAGGGATGTTAAGTTTGAGACACCTATCATACAAGAAGGCATTGGGTTATCTGACTGGAGTTTAGGAGAGAGGTCTGAGCTGGAGTTTGAAATTTGTGAAATCTCAGCATATAGGTGATATTTAAAGCCACAAACTACCTGTGATCGCTAGGGAGAGGTTGCAGCTTAGAGAAGAGGTGAAAGTGAGCCTAGGTAATGAGCTTCTGAAATTATTTCCTCATTTTTTCATCTTCCTATAACTAATTCTTATTCCAGCATAACAGTTTTATTTTCTACTGATTCAAAATATAAATTAATATTATTTTTCTACATATTTGGTTTAAATAGAATTCACAGGTAACCTAGGGACCTAATGCACACTTTTCAACAATGTTTCTATACGAACATATACTCTGAACTCCAAGTAAGTGTCTTTTAAATTACCTTTGGAACCTTATCCACTTTTAATCTGGAAACTGACTGTTCCAATGAAGAAAAGAATATACATTTTTATCATCCTTTACATCTTTCCATTTGATCAAATATCCTTCATAGTCATCATTCATATTTCTAATACAAACAAAATATTTCTTTGAATTTTAATATAATATACTATTAATATTTTTGTTATCAGGTTTTTAAAATTTTATTATTTTCCTTTTCATTGGTCTTTGTCTGACCTCATACCCACCCCCATTGATGTACATTAGGTACTTTCTAATTTTACTGATAAAATAATTTCTATTTTAAGTGATGACTACTAATTTTTATATGTTATGGAAATATATCCACTTCCTCCCATTGCATGCCTATTTATCTCAAATTAATACCAGATCAGGCACTTGACTGGTGCAGTCTTTGGGGTGATGACTCTGTTTCCTCTTCTGTCGTTGGTTCCAGATTGTTCATGACTTGAGGAACAGGAAGAGGGATGAGTAGCCATTTAGGTGATGGAAATTGAATGAAGCAGCAATATAGTCTGTTTCTTATTCGTTGTTCAATTTTCTGGAACCCCCTCAAAGACACTGCATCATCTCCTCTGGCTGGGCCTTTTTACACAAGGACTAGGTTGAATTGTTCCCTGTTCTCTGTAGGTAAACCATTTTGTTTTTAAAGTCCTTCTTCATAGTGCATTTCAGGGATGCCTTTTCTGATTGCCATTGTGGCAATGGGCTATCTAATCAAAAGGATCTCCCAGATTAGCTTTTTTCCTGTTAATCAGAAGCATGTTTTACCCTTATGCTATCAGGATTAATCTCTTTGAAAAGCACTGAGCTTCAGTATTTGCAAGGCATGTCTCCAAATCACATCCTTTCAGTTACACCATTAACTGAGTTAATCTTTGGGTAGGGTGAAATGTCATCAGTTTCAACAGAGGATTTTGCAATCTCTTTCACTTGTTTCGGTCCAACAGTTTTCCTCCTGACTGGGGTAAATGATCACTAGGTCCTGCAGTAAAATTCTTTGGCTCCACTGAACTGGAAAGCTTTGATTTCTATTTGCACTTCTGGTTCACGTTTTCTTTGTCATTATTATTTTATATCTTCTGAAGTAATTGGAAAATATTGTATGAAGGTGTTATTCTTTTGCAATAGAACATATGACAAGACATTTGGAGATCTGGAATGTAGCCCCATAAGTCAGGGTACAAATACCCTCTTTATGTTTCAGTTTAGGTGGGGCTTGCTTTGCCTTCTCTACTCCCATTATGGTGTAGGTTACATGAGGTGATTCAGGCTCAGATTTGGAAGAGCCTTAAGGGGTACTTTACCTCAATCTCTAAAGTAAGATCCCCTTTAGAACATCTTTCATTAGTGGTTGTCTGTTTTTGCTTGAACATCTTCAGACATGAAATTTTCCATTCAGTTAATGGAAAGCAATAATTGTTAATTACACATTATTTTGAGAGGTAGGGGGGAAACTCAACCCAAGATTGCTCCTCCTAATTCACTTAGATATTCTTTGAGAAGCCAGTCACCAATGTAACAAGATATTGTTGCCACTGATTGAAGGTCATCACAGGTAATGATGACTTGGGGAAGATGTGAGTACCTCTTTTCCCAGAGAAAGTTGCACTCTTTACCACTTGAGGAATCAGGACTTGTCAGCGTTTTCCCCCATTATTTGGCACACTTATAATTTTTTGAATTTCCACATCACATGGAGATAGGAGTGCCCCTTCTAAAGGCAGAAATAACAGGTGAGTAAAGAAAATTGCTGGTGACACTTTAAAGAAAGAGGAAAGAGAAAGGAGGAAGAAAAGAATAACAAAGGAAGAGATGAAGAGGAAAAAATGAGAAAAGAAAGATGTGTAAAGGAAAAGGAGGGAAAGAAAATAAAAAAATAGAAAATTAAAAGCAAAATGTCTCTTATATGCCAAGTTGGTCCCTTCCATCAGTGTTGCAATGAGAAGTACATGGAGGTGCAGTTCTCTGTTTGACCCTCTGGCTTGAGTGGCTATGACTCTCTGCTCAGATCTTCAAAAACTTTCTTTCCATGTTACTAAACCTTGGTATCTATGACTGCTCATTTCTTCTCCTTTTGGATAACAGGAAGGGAGCTGAGGGACTCTATCCACACTCTTCTCGGTCTACAGCTTTAAAAATGTTACCTTGTATAAGCATGTAGCATGAAAAGTAGCTACAACAAAAACTGGTCCCATTTCATGAGATAAAAATAAGGCATTTATTTGAAAATCTAATACTTAAGCTCTGGAAAATTCTGTACATTTTTTGGTGGTTCCATTGTTAGCCAGAATTGTTAAATTCTACAGTCACTTTGTTATGAAAGGAACTGGCTGTTTTTTGACAGAGTGTCGATGAGCATGTTATTGGTACTGGTCATTTCTAAGTTATTGACCACTTTTCTTTTCTGTGAATCTTTGTGGTTGGAAGGGCTGCTACATATTTCCCATGGCTTACCTTCCTAGGCAAGTCTCAGGTAGAGAAGTTATCTTTTCTTGGGCAGAATCATTTATTTATAGCTTAAGTTATCTGGTACTATATCCATCCATCCATCCATCCATTCATCCATTACCTATATTTATTTCTCTCTCATTTCTTTTCAAAAGGACTGTGATTTTTTTTTTTTGGATGTCCTAAGCTTGTTGAGATCTGGCCCTTCCATGTTTTATCTAATGATCCAAAAAGAATTTCTTGTTACTTCTCTCTTCTATTATAAATGATCACCGTATAGATCAAACTCTTGAGCAAGTGTAAAGTTTGTGCAAGCTTAAAAAATACTAATTCTAATTCATTCATTCATTACTTTAATATATATTTATTGACTGTATTTTATGTGACAGACACAGGTAAGATACAAAGATGCACAAGGTAATGTTTTGTCTGCTTAATGAACTTACAGGTTTCATGGCATAGGGGTATGGAAATTGTTACTTATGAAATAATATAGTAAGAACTATTAAAAAATGAGTACAAGATGCTATGGAAAACAGAAAAGTAATTAACATGGACTTAGAGTAAAAATTTTTCCACAGAGATGACATTGAAGCTGAGATTTGAAAGATGAAGGATTTTCACTGATGACTCAAAAGGGTAAAGGGCTTCCCTGGTAGAAACATCATGACCAAAAAGTACAGAGGCAAGAGAGAGCATGGTGTGTTTGGAGAACAGCAAAAGGATGGCATGACTGGAGTGCTGGGTGCACATGTAGATGAAAAATAAAACTTGACCTTTTATATCCTGCTGAAAACTAAAATTCTTATCCTACAAGTAATGAGGAACCATTACAATAATGAAGAAACATTGTTTTACCCAAGACAATGTCCCTATTAGATCTGTGTTTTAGAAAGATAATAAATGACGGTGTGGAAGATGAAATGATAAGTAAGAGGAGAGGCAAAATAGCCAGTTCATTCAGTGGCTATGAATGAGAGATGCTGAGGACTGAATTAAGAAGCAATGGAGATAAAGAGATGGATTCAAGAGATATCAAGGAGGTGGACTTTTTACTTAATATAGGTAGTGGAAAAGAGGGAGGGGATGCCATTTGATTACCAGGTGGGGTGGTGGGTAGGGAAATAAAAATAAGGAATACAACTGGGTAGAGTTGAGAAAAGACAGAGTTGAGTTCAGCCTTGAAATGTTGAGTTCAGGGTGTTGGTTGAATATCTAAGTGGAGATGCCCAGGAGCCAGTAGTTTTATTATTGCTTCATTGCCGACACAACCTGTCTATTCATCTTCTTCATCAGACCACCTCCACGTCATTGCAAGTAAATGCAAATCATTTCTTGAAACTTAATTATCCCTTTTTTTGGGGTCCTCTGTGGGCACAAATAGGAGGATCCCTTTCTCTGCTCTCACTCTGCTTTACTGAAGAAAATCAGTTAGGTGTTCTCCACCTTGCCAGTTACCCTCTTCATTTCCATAAGGGGGTGCTATGAGCTGATTTGTGTCCCCCCCCAAATTTCATAGCTTGCAGTCCTAATCCCCACACAGTAGCTCAGAAAGTGACTGTATTTGGAGATCAGTCTTTAAAGAAGTAATTATGTTTAAATGAGGTATTAGGATGGGCTCTAATCCAATATGACTGGTGTCCTTTCAAGATGAGCACAGACACACAGAGAGGAAGACCATGTGAAGACAGGTAAGGAGAGAGACCCTTAGAAGAAACAACACCAATCATGCTGACCCTCGATCTTGGGCTTCCAGCCTCAGAAACTGAAAGCTGTGAGGAAAAAAAATGACTGTTATTTGAGCCACCCAGTCTGAGATACATTTTTATGGTAGTCTCAGTAAACAAACACGGGGGAGGACTAGGGAAGAGCTGAGGGTACTTATGTGTTAATGAATTTTATATAAGCAGAGAGAATGAAGTGTGTGCTTGTGAGAGCTGGCAGAGAGAAGATCCTCTCTGAGAAGATCTTATGCTGTGTTTTGGCCTGGCAATTCTGTAGGGGCCACTACAAGGGAGTGAAGAGTGAGGTAAAAGAAAGATGCCACTGAGTCCTCTCGGGAGAAATAAACACTCTGTGTGTGTGTGTGTGTGTGTGTGTGTGTGTGTATGTAAAGTATTATGCTAACATTATATTACTGTAAGTTAAGTACATTTCATCCTTTCTAACATTGTATTTGACTAGGTCAGAAAGGCCAGGTTGAAAGGAAAAAAATTTAAGTACCTTCAGCTTTTATAGTTAATAGTAAGAAATATTTTTGTCTTATTAAGAGTAGAATATAAGCTTCACACTTAGGTGACAGAGACACCTGAGCAGATGAAGCTGTCTTCGGTTCATAGTAAATGACAACTAGCTCTTTTTTCCCTCCTACGACCAGATACACATGTATATTCAGAACAAAATTACCTGTGCAATAGAGGATGTGCAAGGAAACTTGAGAAAGAACAAAATACATAATATACTGCCTTTACCTAGATCCAATTATCTCAAGATTGCCAGGCTCTTTATAAGTCATAGTACTCATACCACACCCCAATTTGGTTGCAAAGTGGCCCTGCCCTCATCTGTCAGGTGGTGGATCTGAAAGATTGAGGTCAAATGGCTTCGACTAGGAGGCAAGGTAGAGATTGTCATCAGGAAGAAAATACATAACTACAAACTCCACAGGTATACTGTAACCTCACATTTGAGCTGGAAGGTTATTATACATCTGACTGTGTGCTTGGGGAATGAACTGAAAAGGACAGATTTGTTTTCTCAAACAAGTCAGTGAGAGCCAATAGAGAGGCAGGGTATTAACATTCCACATAGAATGTGATCTCTTGAGCACCTGGATTATTTCCAACACGGACAGGTGCTTTGATAATAATACATCTATTTGAAGTAGGGGGCAGATGGTAAGAATGGGTATTATTATTTAAAAATCTGAATGGCTAAAGAGTCTTATCTTAGTTTGGGCTGGGTGGCTTAAATAACAAACTATTTCTCACAGTTTTAGAGACTGGAAGTCCAAGATCAAGGTGCAGTATGATCAGGTTCTCGTGAAGACCCTCTTCCTGGTTTACAGACAGCCATCTTCCCATTGTGTCCTCATATGGCAGAGTGGAGGAAGAGCTCTGGTCTCTCAGTCTAAGGACACTAATTCCATTTATGAGGGCTCCAACTTTATGACCTCATTGCTTCCCAAAGGCCTCATCTGTAAATGCCATCACATTAGAGTTTAGGGTTTCAACAGATGAATTTGGGGGTGGGGTGCGTGGACACAAACATTCAGTCCATAGCAAGTCTTCACAAACTGGGGCAACTGATAAAGTGTCCATCCTGTCAACCATCTACTAAATGGAAATCTACAGATCCCTTTCTCTTCTCTGTCTCTGCAGCCATTCATAAGGATTGACTACTTAGTGACTGTCTACCCCTCCCTCCATGGGAGGGAGCATTATTTAAAGATGGATATGACAGAATTCTGATCCTTTAAGCATTTAACTTTAACCTGGGGAAAGGGCATATACACTCAAGAAACGCATTCTGGTCTCTTTCCCATTCCTCTCCTTTTTTCCTCCTCCTCCACCAACTTCAGCTCCACCTTTTTCCATTGAAGCTATCAAAGATTGTAAGGTGCATTTAGCTTAATCATCCAGTTCAACATTACTCATCTAGTTAACACAGATTGATTAGGAGGTGTTCTCTTTTTCTTTCTACACCATTTCTGATAACACAGTCTACTGCACCACATTTACTGACAAACCCAGCATGACAAAAGAAATCAACCAAGAGTCTGAATTTTGTGTTTATGGCTTGCTTCAGAATTGTTTTTGAGTCCTGTGCTCATTTCCATCTCTTCCTAGAAGCCAGTTATTTTACAAGGATGTAACTGCAAATAAGTAGCTACAAGGAAAGAACATTTTGGAAGGGTTAGACATATATATATATATATATATATATATATACCTGAAAGAAGCAGGAGAGGAGAGTAAATCTAGTCGCTAGTTTGGCCCCGAGGTATAGGTAGGCACCATCTAGACATTGTATTGCTCTGATTGTTTTAATTATTGGAGAGTAGTAACTACCTATTTTCTTAGAAGGAATGTGAGCTGGTGGGAGTATAGGGGTGAGCTGCCTGCCACTGATCTTCGTTGGGCACTGGAAAGCATATATGATAATTACTTTAGAGCTTGTTTCTGAGAGTAGAGGCCCTGATCAGTATGTTTTAGAGCATTAGGGAAAAGGAAGAGAAACTAATGTCTATGAAACTTCCATATCCAGGCTCTGCGCAAGATTTTTTCACATTATCTTATCCTCATAATAATACCTAAAAATACACATTTTTAGATTGAATCATATTTTGCCTTTTATATAGGTCAAAATGTTTGACTATTGGCAATTTCACATGCTTCAATCTAATATAATCCTTATTTTTAATCATAAAAACACACCAACACACACCTGTTCTGTTCCCTGTCTCCTCCCTCAGCCCCCCATCCAAGCTTCCCACTTCATAGCAAGAAAGCAATTGTTCTCAAACTTCGAAGGGCAGGGCTTGTTAGAAAACAGATTGCTGGTCTCCAACCTCAGAGACTCTCAGTACGTCTGGGATGGGACCAGAGATATTGAATTTCTAACAAATAGCCAGGTGATGCTGCTGCTTCTGGTCCAGGATCTCACCTTGGGAACTACTGGTATACAGGAATGACATCCTCAGAGATGCACCTTTAAGACTTACTCCTCCCCACTGCCCCCGCTTTGGGCTCCAAAACAACATTAGAAATCTGGATTTCCTTTAAACATATTTTCCATACCTGATGTTATCATTTTCACTTACCCTTAATTTATTTTTCCTTGGATATAATGCATAAAACAGAAACTGTATCACCTTAGTTTTTAAAGACCACAAAATTTTTCCATATATACGAACATAATTCCAGAAAAACTATTTCAATAGATTAAGCGATACTAAAAGTCTAAAATTTAAAGTGTTGGAAGTTGAGGGAAGGGCAAGAGAACAAATAAAATTTGGTGGGTGAGACGATGCAGTGGAGATTCACACATCCAGTTTGAGTTTATACTAGAAGTTATCCTTCAAGTCCTTGCCACTACTGAGATTCTATGAGCCAAAAGCCACTGAGAAAAACCAGCCGGGAATGATTACCTCTATTTTACAGATAAGGAAACAAATTCAGAAGAGTAAAATGGCTTTACCATGGCTGGTCCATGGAAGAACCCAGTTGGGGAAGTTAAAAGATAAACTGAGGTATATATTTTTTTATTGGAGTATAATTGCTTTACAATATTGTGTTAGTTTCTGCTGTACAATGAGGTACATCAGCTATATGTATACATATATCCCCTCCCTCTTATACTTCCCTCTCACTACCCTATCCCACCCAGCTGGGTCATCACAGACCACCAAGCTGAGCTTCCTGTGCTCTACGGCAGGTTCCCACTAGCTATCTATTTTACACATGGTAGTGTATATATGTCAATCCCAATTTCCCAATTCATCCCATCCCCCCTCCCGCCCTAGCCCAGTGTCCACACATCCATTCTCTATGTCTCCATCTCTATTCCTGCCCTGCAAATAGGTTCATCTGCACCATTTTTCTAGACTCCACATATATGTGTTAACATAAGATATTTGTTTTTCTCTTTACTCTGTATGACAGACTCTAGGTCCATCCACATTTCTGCAAAAGAACCCAATTTCATTCCTTTTTATGTCTGAGTAATATTCCATTGTATATCTGTACCACATCTTCTTTATCCATTCCTCTTTCAATGGACATTTAGGTTGCTTCCATGTCCTGGCTGTTGTAAATAGTGCTGCAATGAACATTGGGGTGCATGTGTCATTTTGAATTATGGTTTTCTCAGGGTATATGCCCAGTAGTGGGATTGCTGGGTCGTATGGTAGTTCTATTTTTAGTTTTTTAAGGAACCTCCATACTGTTCTCCATAGTGGCTGTATCAATTTACATTCCCACAAACAGTGCAAGAGGTTTCCCTTTTCTCCACACCCTCTCCAGCATTTATTGCTTGTAGATTTTTTTGATTAATTAACTAATTAATTAATTAAATTATTTTTGGCCGTGTTGGGTCTTCATTTCTGTGCGAGGGCTTTCTCTAGTTGTGGCAAGTGGGGGCCACTCTTCATCGTGGTGCACGGGCCTCTCACTATCGTGGCCTTTCTTGTTGCGGAGCACAAGCTCCAGACGCACAGGCTCAGCAGTTGTGGCGCACAGGCTTAGTTGCTCCGCGGCATGTGGGATCCTCCCAGACCAGGGCCTGAACCCATGTCCCTGCATTGGCAGGCAGACTCTCAACCACTGTGCCACCAGGGAAGCCCTGTTTGTAGATTTTTTGATGATGGCCATTCTGACTGGCGTGAGGTGATACCTCATTGTAGTTTTGATTTGCATTTCTCTAATAATTAGTGATGTTGAGCATCTTTTCCTGTGCCTCTTGGCTATCTGTATGTCTTCTTTGGAGAAATGTCTATTTAGGTCTTCCACCCATTTTTTTGATTGATTGTTTCTTGTTTTTATATCCAGTTGCATGAGCTGTTTGTATATTTTGGAGATTAATCCCTTGTCAGTTGCTTCGTTTGCAAATACTTTCTCCAAATCTGAGGTTTGTCTTTGTGTCATGTTTACAGTTTCCTTTGCTGTGTAGAAGCTTTGGTCACCTAATCTATGATGAAGGAGGCAAAAATATACAATAGAGAAAAGACAGCCTCTTCAATAAGTGGTGCTGGGAAAACTGGACAGCTACATGTAAAAGAATGAAATTAGAACACTCCCTAACACCATACACAAAAATAAACTCAAAGTGGATTAAAGACCTAAATGTAAGACAGGACGCTATAAAACTCAGAGGAAAGCATAGGAAAAACACTCTTTGATATAAATCCCAGCAAGATCTTTTTTGACCCACCTCCTAGAGTAATGGAAATAAAGCCAAAAATAAACAAATGAAACCTAATTAAACTCAAAACCTTCTGCACAGCAAAGGAAACTGAGGCATATTAAAAATGTGAAATTTATTTGAGCAAAAATTGATTCCAGCCTGGCAGCACCAGCCTACCAGTGGTTGGGAGTGCTCTGCCGAGAGGAACCAGGGAAAGAATTTTATAGGCCACATGCAGAAGCAAGAAAAGGAAATTATTTGATCGGCTACAGCTTACAGCCTGGTTGGCTATTTGTGATTGGTTGTCCTTAGCATTTTGATTTCATAACCTTGAAGCATTTGCAGGCTTGGATTTTGGTTTGCTTAGATAATCTACCACGGCATTAGAGCCACCTCAGTCTATTGACCTCCTTGCTTCATTTAACAGGAGTCAGGGCAAACCTCAGGGTGGTGCCCGAGGGGGAACAGAGCACAGGAGGTGGGAACACGGTATATGTTTTGGGCTCGGATAGAGGAGGAAATGCTTTTCCTCTAACTTCCTCTCGCTTTCACCCATATCCAAACAAATATATTAGGAACAAATGTAAAATGTTATTTCCATCTTGATTCACCAAAAATTTCTAAAATTTTGGCATGAACACTCCAAGTAGTCATCAGATGCTCTGTCTATTTACTCCTAAACACTTAGGTATTCAGACATTGTTAGAAGCACCGACACTATCTTCTTTGCTGTGCTCTCTGGACTCTCCCAAGGACTTAGGAGGTCTGTTTTTCTTTCTTTGTTTCCCTGTGTCCTTGTACTTATCTCTCCTTCTCTTTCTTCCTTTATCTCACCCATTTTCTTTGTTCCTGCCTTTATCACACCAACTTCTTTTTTCTACCTAATTTGCTTTAACCCACCCAGCTCCGTTCTCTGTGTGTTTTCCACTTCAGTGAATGTAAGATGTTTCTTCATTTATCAGGACTTTCCCTAAAGTTTTTAGTGGGTTTTGCCCTAAATGGGAGGTGGTGGTAACTGGCTTTGCTCATCCTAAAGAACTCCCTGGAAATGCCAAAGAGATGTTAATACTACTTAGCATTTACAAAGGACAAAGCAGCTAGAGAAATAATTAGTTAAACAATTATTTATTTTTTAAAATACAGAATGATCCCAGTGGTCCCCTTTCATGGAAGAATTGCCCTGTACAACCTGGACAAGTCACCTTACATCTATGAATTTTAGCTTCTTCACCTGTGAAAGGGTGATAATAATATATTCTCACAGAGTTGTTATGAGGATAAAATAAAAAGTATGCCTCAACTGTCTATTATTATTATCCTCCAAACTACCAGAATAGCAGTAGCCCATTCACTCATTCATTCAAGGATGTGTGCTAGTCACTGTAAACAGAACAATGAACAAGACTGGTCTTTGATCTCATGGAGTTTATAGTCTATCAGAAGAGATAGAACAAAACAAATAATTGTAAAAATAATAAACTGTAATAAGCACAGCAAAGGAAAATGCACTGAGCAAAATGTGCAGTGAAGGAAAAGGACATTGTGCCATGAAAGTGTATAGTGGGGGGACCTGAACTGGCCAGGCATGGCTTCTCCACTGAAGTGACGTTTAAGCTCAGGTCCAAAAGATGAATGTGGGATTGACTAGATAGTAAATGGGGAAGAGAGAGTTCCAGACGGAGGGAATAGCATGTGCAGAGGCCTAGAAGCTGCTGGAGAGAACTGGGCACATTCAAGGAAGTCATGAAAAGCCCATAAGAAAAGCCCATGAAAGCCAGGGAGAAAAGGGTCATGAGATAAAGTTGCAGAAGTGGGTGGGAGCAGAACCATCTGGGATCTTATGGGCCACAGGAAGGATTTTTTCCTTTCTCCCAAAAGCATCTGGTAGACTTTGAAAGGATTTAAGCTGGGAAATAATATAGTCAGATTTTCCTCTTGAATCTGCTGGGTTAGAATAGATTGGAGAAATGTAAGAATGGAAGAGGGATATCAGGTAGGAGGCTTCTAGGGTTGTCTAGATGAGATAGAGTGGCTTGAATTACAGAGGTGGGAGGGAGTGGGAAGGGAGCTTTAAGACACTTAACAAATAGACTTAGATTTTGTGAATCAAGCAGGTATAAGATGTGAAGATGAGGTTGAATAATGCAATTTCCAGTTGTCTGCTCCGAGTACTTGGCTGTCGTGGCGCCATTTACTCTTAGAAGGAGCACACTAAAGGGGAAGTTCATTTGTGCTGGCTTCGGTATACTGACTTTGAGTTGCCTATAAAACATCCACATAAAGATGTCTGATGAGCAAGAAGTTCAAGTTATAGATCGGAACGGGACAAAAAGTACAAGAGTTGATGTTTTTTTAAAGGATATTGAAACATAGGAGTAAATGAGATACGCCGGGGGAGAAGTACACAGCAAACCAGCTAGACCAGAATGATGGTGTATCCAGAGCAGAGCATAGTCACTTGTGTACGAGGAGAAGGGGTGAAGATGGAGGCTGTGTAATTGGACAGGGTGGATGGGTGAATGTGTCTTTGTTGGCAGAAGCCATTTTTGCTTTAAAGCTGTAGTTTCTAAGCTCACCAGAATCCCTTGGGTAGCTTATTTAGGGTGGGGTTCAAAAACTCATCCTTAAAGGACCCAGACCTCAGGCACAGTTAGTTCTCAGATAAGTTGGGGAAAGGGAAATATAATCCTTTCATATTCCCCTTCCCCATCACTGTATGTATCACGTAAGTGTTTGCATATCTTTAAAATACATTTTCCAGGGAATTCCCTGGCAGTCTAGTGGTTAGGACTTGGTGCTCTCACTGCCAGGGCTCCGGGTTCCATCCCTGGTCGGCGAACTAAGATCCTGCATGCCTTGCTGTGGGGCCCAAAAAACAAAAACAAAAACAAACCACATTTTCCATAGCAAATTTACCACTTTATTTAAAAGCAGGAAGGAAAAGTACATCTAAATGTAGCCAATAATTGTTGTTTAGATATAGAAAATTAAATATATTTTGTTGATTGCAGTGGGAAAAAAGTGTTGGTTAGATAATCATCCAGGTTTGAATCCCACTGAAAACATTTGTATATTACAGAACTCTATTTTGATACCTCATGACTATTTAATTATGATCTTCATGCTTTTTATATTATTGCCTGTGACTCGAGATAATAAAGGACAATAATAAATGTAAAAATCTATCCATCCACCCACCCATCTATCCATCTAACCAAGGCAATATAATGTAGTAGTGAACAGCATGGACCCAGATAATCAGTCTATCTGGGTTCAAATCCCACCTCTGTCATTTACTGGCTCTGTGTGTTTGGGAAGGTCACAAGCTCTCCACGCTTCAGTTTCCATATTATAAAGTGGATGCAATAGTAATTTCTATCTCATAGGATTTTGTGAGAATTAAATGAGTTAATATATGTAAAGCATTTAGGATGAAGCCTGGATTATACTAAGTGGTTTGTACATTATTAGTACAGATAAAGACACAGGCACGGACCACATGATTCTATCCTTAAGGAGTTCACAGTCTAGTGGGACGCTGAGACAAGGAGATACTAGAATGGAAGCAGGACAAGCCAGATGAAGACACAAAGGAGGGGAGGCAAAGGGATTTAAGTCCCATCTGATTTGAGCCCTGAAGGATGAGGAGGATTGAAGCAAGGATTTGGGGAAAATGTGTTCTGAATTCCGTAAGAACTTTTGTCATACAGCTCATTCACAATTACAAAAACGCATTTACTTTGTGCTTTGTGATTTTCAAAGTGACTATGCATATCTTAATTTATTTGAACCTTTTATCAGCCTTATGAAATCGATATTTTGGAGCACATTCTTCGGGTTAGTTGTGGGAGAGGAGTCTCATAAAGATAACACACATTTTATAATCTCCAAGAATAAAGTTTAGTGGATTTTGGGGTTCCAGGTTTATAAAAACAGAAATTGAAGTTTGGAACTAAAGGACTTGCCAAAGTCACACTTGTGCTACAAGAACGACATGAACTCCAGTCTCTGATTATGTATGGTTTTTAGTCCTTTTATTACATATATGGTGGTCCCGAAGCAAGATGAAATCACCCATAATGGGCACAGAATATCTGAGGTCTTTTCCCTCAAAATAATATTGGAAAATTGCATACTTTGGTTTTAGAAACTCCAACATATCAACATTATGCAGAAAAAGAATAAACAGGACTCTCTGAATGTGTTTTCTCTGGCTTTGCAGTGCCAAAACATATCACTCACATCCTGGTAGAGTAAAACAAACAATCTTTCTGAGTCTCCTTATTCAGTGAGCTTCCACAACTAGGAGGCCAAGGCATTTCACAGGGACGTCAAGGGAAAAGGTTGGGATATGTCAGCCCTGGGGCAGGGGTGGCTGAAGTCACTACTTAGGGTTTGGAGCCAAGGACAACTGTCCAAATCCAAAGGCAAGCTCGGGTGGCAGGCAGTAGGGCAGGCTGGGGTTAGTCACAGAACAGGCTGGGCACTGGAGAACCAGAAATCTACTGCCATGAGACAGGATCAGTTCAAGGGCACCCAAAGTCAAAGAGTCAGATAAGGCCACAGGGAGTGAGAGAATACAAGGTTGGGCGAGGGATCAGAGAGGGCAACGCAGAAGGACTGATCAGTATCAGGGAAACTCAATCCCTGAATGGGTTTCCTGTTCCTACTTCTGAGGCTTTCTTCAACAATGGTTTGGTGGGACTCTGTCACAGCAGGGCTGGTCTAGACTGCACAGGTGAGAACGAGCTACAGTTCACTGGCTGAAATGAGGCGGGCTAGGAGGAGGGTTAGCCCAGCTCTGGTGAGTCAGTTACAGAGAGGCAGATATGGTAGCAAAACCCCTTCAGCCACATGGGGCACCAGCCTCAGAAGCATGCATATACTGTTGAAAATTTGTATTTGGCCCAAACATCATCATTTCACTTCAAATGAAGCACCTTTAAAAAGTGTTTATTTTTCAAAAAGGTTCATAGTAAATGAATAGTAAGTGGCTTTTAGTGGGGGGAGGGGGGGTGAAGTGAAACAAATATCCTTTTCAGTGACTCAGAAACATATACATCACACTGTCTTTGAAAAGTATATAGGTCTGAAAAAAAAGGGCCAAAACCTTTCTTTTGAAAAACCCAAATATTTGGAATTCTATACCATGCCCCCAACTGGAAACCAGTTTGAGATGCTGGGATAAAAGTAGATTTGAGCTAATTACCCTGAATTATGAAAGAACTAAGGATGATGGGAACCCTCATACGGTGATTAAAAATGTGCCAGCCACTCCTCTGAGCAACATATATGTGTTCATTTAATCCTGTCAGCAACCCTGTAAGTCCTATCATTATCAATATTTTACCTTTGAGGTAACTGAAATACAGAGAAATTAAATGACGTGGCCAAGATCATACAGTTCATAGAATCCCTCAAAAGATGGATGTGGTAAAATGTAATCCCATTTGCTCTCTTCTTTCTCAGCAGTCATGCCAGGAGCCAGGGGCATTTTTGAGGTTGATAACTCCAAATTTGTGCTTCCATGTAGCTAAGAGGTTCGATTTTCTGTCCTGCAGTTAGCCTAAAATACAGGCATACTTCATGGCTAAAATAGTGATGACTATGCTGAGTAGTGACATTTTGTAAACCTTTTAAGCTTTAGTGTCATAAATGAAGATACATATGTGTCAGATAGAATGATCGCTGCTATTATTTTGCTCCAAACTTTCTTCCCACACAGTTACTGGGTTAGACTAGGGGTGAAGAACAGGAGCTGGGGTTAATTCCTAGCCAAACTTACTAGTGATGCAACTTGGAAAGTTATTTAACCTACAAGGAGCTGGTGTTTCATTTTCTGCACAGTGGGGATAATAATAGTCCCTATCTTACAGGCTTCCTGGTGGCCTTAAACACGATGCATACTAAATGCCTTGCACAGGACCCAACACTAAGTGTTCAGTACGCGCCAGTTATTATGGTTGGTTTTTATTATTCTGAAGATGAAAACAGAGGAAATCAGGGAGGAAAGAATCTTTAAACTTCATCATATCTCTGGCTCTCTTCTCTCTTTTAAAAATTCTACTCAAGGTGCAGTTAGGACTTCGACATTTTTAAGATGGGAAAGGCCAATGTAACCTTTCTCTCTTGTTTTGCCCATCTGAAAAAATGACAGTTTCTTACTGGATTAATGAGATCACTGATCCAGGAGAGAAGAGTTGATGAATAGAAGGGACAGACAAGAGGCAGGAATGAAAGATAAGAATTTTGGGGGGAAGGGAAGCTGACTAGGAAAGAGTAGGGAAACACTGATAGTAACACCTTGTTTTAGGAACTTAGAGGAGCTGGCAGTGGTGCTGTGGATGGAATGTGATGTTGAATAATTTTATAGGTGATGACATCTACATCATCATCTACATCAGGGAACCAAACTTCCTAAGCAGGGTTTAATAGAGACTTGTTTTATGCCGACTTCATTATGTAACACATATTTTAAGATGTTTTCATGAATTCTCCACAGGTAGTTAATTTTGTGGAATATTATTAATTGGTATATTCCCTTCCTCTTTCTCACCAATATTGGCAAAATCGAGAAAATAGAAAAAGTATACTAAGATATTTATTAGAAAATACTATGTTTAAAAGGGAACTTACCTATATACCAGCAATATTCCATTAGAAAATATAATAGAAAAAAAATCTCATTCGAAAATTAAAATAACATAAAAAGTCTCCATAAGACTTTTGTGGAGAAAACTGCAAACCTTTACTGAAAGATATAAAAAAAGGCCCAACTAAATAGTAGATTTGACCATTGAAGGATTGAGGAAAACTAGGTGTTTTTAAATGTCAATTCTCCTCCAAATAATCTACAAATTCAATGTAAACCTAATCAAAATACAAGAAGGATTTAAAAATGAAATTTAACAGGATGATTCTAAAAGTTTTATGAGGGAAAATGTGCAAGAATAACTAAGGCAATTTTGAAAAGGAATTACAGAGCAAGGGCTTGCCAATAGCACCTGTTAGAAAATAAAATAAAGTTGTATTCATTGAAACAGTGTGTTGCTGGTGCAGGAATAGATAAGTCAATGAAACAGAATAGAGGTTAGAAACATATATTATATACAAATTTGGTACATTATGGCTCTGGTGTTTAGGTCAGAGTTAAAAGGGTAGGTTATTCAATAAATCAGCTCTCCATTTGGAAAAAAATAATCAGATGTCTGTCTCACAAGATAAACTCAGTTGGATTAAAGACATAAGTACTTAAACTATGTAACAAAAGAAAATTCTTAAGTGTAGGGAAAACATTCATAAAAGCAAAAACCATAAAGGAAAATACTTATAAATTTCATTAATAATAACTTATAAACCCCTGTACCACAAAGTTCAGTAAAAAGTTAAAAAATAACTAATAGATTGGAAGAAAATATTTGCAACACATATAACAGACGAGGGTTCACATTAGAAATATATGCTTGTAAGAAAACTAAGTGACAGAAAAGGGGATGGGGGAAAAAGCTATGAAAAGACAATTCATAGACGTAGACATACAAATGCCAATAAAGTCATGAATAGATGTCTGATCTCACTAGTAATCAAGAAGTAAAAATTAAGATAATGTGCCATTTAAAAAATCAATTTGGAGAAATTGAAAAAAATTGATGATGTCCAATACTGGTAAGGTAGTAGTTTGACATATTCTCATACACTATTGTTTGGAGTGATAATTATCACAGCTGATAAGAAAGGTGATTTACTGCCACTTATCAAAGCTAAACAATCACATTCCCCATGACACCCAAATATCACCCCTTGTTTTCTACCCTGGAGAAACATTTGCAAATGTACAGAAAGAGGAGCATGTTCACTATTGTGTTGTTTGTAATAGCGAAAGCATCAGAAAAAAAATCTAAATTTCTATTTGATTAAAAAAGTTGAGGGGCTTCCCTGGTGGCAGAGTGGTTAAGAATCCGCCTGCCAATGTAGGGGACACAGGTTCAAGCCCTGTTCCGGGAAGATCCCACATGCCACGGAGCAACTAAGCCCGTGCACCACAACTACTGAGTCCGCACGCCTACAGCACTTGCTCCGCAACAAGAGAAGCCACCGCTATGAGAAGCCCACACACCGCAACAAAGAGTAGCCCCTGCTCGTCACAACTAGAGAAAGCCCGCTTGCAGCAATGAAGACCCAACACAGCCAAAAAAAAAAAAAAGTTGAACTGTAGTATTTTCATACTGTGGAATTCTAAGAAGTTAAAAGGGATGAGTTAGTTATATTTGTAGCAACATGTTCAGATCTCTAAGCTCATTTGTTAAGTTAATGACCCAAGTTGCTGCATGATGAGTAGAGTACAGTAGATGCCATTTATTAAAAACAAAAGAAAACACTTGGCATTGTCAGTCCTTTTGATTTTAGCATTCTTAGAGGTGATGTTGCCACACTGTGGTTGAATTTGCATTTCTCTGATAACTAATGATGATGAACACCTGTTTATAGGTCACTTGAACATCTTTTTTGAAAAGCCAATCAGGTCATTTGCTTATTTTGAATTGGGTGGTCTATTTCTTTTGTAGAAGTTTTTGATTGTAGGATTGATTCATAATTCTTTCTCCAGAAAGTCTTTTGTCAATGATATGTAATTACAGAATCTTCTCCCATCATATAACTTGACTATTCACTCTCTCAATGTTAGCAAGAAAGTAAATTAACTGAAACTCTCATACATTGCTAGTGGAATTGCAAACTGGTATGACACTTTGGAAACTGTTTTGGAAGAACCCATAAAATTAAACATATGTGCACTTATGACCCAGTGGTTCCACTCTTGGGTGTATGAGTGGAACACAAATGAGATCTTATATACACTAAAAGACATGTACAAGAACATTTATAATGCTTTAAAAGCTCCAAACGGGAATCATCTCAAATGTTCACCAACAGTAGTAGACTAGAGAATAGATTGTGGTATATTTGTACAACAAAATATTACATAGCAACGATAGAGAACAAATAACTACCATGTGCAAAAACACAGACGGTCTCATGGATCTATTAAGCAAAAGAATGTAAGCACAAAGTGTGCATATTGATGATTCCATTTATATGAATTTCAAAACCAGGCCACACTAATCTATGATGACAGAAGTCAGACTAGTGGTTCCCTTTGAGAAGTTATTGATTAGGAGGGGACAGGGGGCATTTTGGAGATCTAGAAATATTCTGATGTGAGCGTATACCTACGTATGTAAGTATATGTAAAAATCCATCAACATGTGCACTAAAGATTTGTGGAACATATTTTATATAATTTAAACTTCATAAAAAAGTTTTTAAATTTTTAGAAAAACCTCATGAGATAGACACTATTATTATCCACATCATACAGATGGTGTACCTCTTTTGCTTTCTGCTAGAGTTTGTGGGAAGACCTATTCCCAGGCTCTGATAATACACAGCTAAGAGTACAGTCCAGGTAACCCAAAGCAGCCTCTTTTCAATTCAGGATACACAGTGATGAAAGGCTCCTAGGCAGTAGTACCCCCTCCTGCCCCATCCCAGGCCTTTCTCTGTGGGCCTCAGCTCTTCAATCCTCAGGAAACCTACAAAGTCTTTTTCTCTCTTTGGGTTTAGGCCAACCTGGCCTCCCATCTGTGGGTCAGAGAATGAGGGAATTAATAATACAGGAAATCTCTGTTGTCCTCACACAGGCCAGGCTCCTAACCACTCCGAAGCAAAAGAAGCTACTGAAAGGTTTTCTGAACCATCTAAAATGTTCTGTATCATCTTGCAGCCAGTCTATTATAGTGCTTATATTCTAATTTTTTGAAAATCCATAATCACAAACAGCAGTGATGAGGGGGGTCTTTAGGCCTAACAGTTGGATCTGACCTGAGGCAAAACTAACCTGTGGTAATAGAAGTGAGAATTGTGGCTACCTGTGGGGTCAGGGGATACTGACTTGGAAAGAACATGAGGGAGTCTCCTGGGCTGTGGAAAGCTTCAAAATATTAATTGGTATAGTGGCTACACATACGTAAAAATTCACTGAGCTGAATTCTTAAGATGTTATATACCTTACTGCATGTAAAATATACTTCAGTTGTAAAACAAAGCAAAACAAAAACCCCAAAAGTAATGATAAAATAATATATAGTGATGAAATAATAACAAGTATTGAAAATTATAGAAAGATCTGGAATGATAAAAATCAAATTCCAATAAGTTACTTATGGAGGGGTTAGGGAGAGAGAGGTAGAGAGAGAATGTGCTTAGTGGTTAAAGGGATCTCACCTTCCTCCTAGTATGTACTTTTTTCTAATACAAAAGTGAGAAAGTGCTATGTAACATATATCAAACATGTAGATAGATGGTGTACTGCATATAGGTACTGAGGATTTCTGAATCCTTTCTACTATTAAATGCTCATCACCTTACCTACAACCACTGACACAAAATGTTATACCTGGAACACATTAACTCCTCCGAGTACAATCTATTTCTTAGGTATTTTCTCATAACTCCATTCCATGTGCTGACTTTGTCTTGGTTCTGATATAAATATAGGTCCCAAGATATAAGCTAGGCATATTTTCATTATAACATGTTACTTAATCTGTCATAGGAGATAACCCCCATCATAGCCAGTCCTCATTCAACCTTGGAGATAGGTAGAAAAAAAAGAATCTTCTCTGCTCTGGCCTTCCATTTATTCAGTTGGTAGTCAGCATTGAAAGAACTGATTAAATGAAAACACCTCTTTCAATATTTCTTTTTCTTTAAGTTAAAATTCAGAGAAAAATTATTTTTACATTATCAAACCAGCATATGTAAATTTCACAAAAGACTGCTTTTTAATAAAATAACTTTAGAGATAATAGAATGTGTATTTACAGTTTTTGCACCTGTGAACTTTTTTTTTTTCCGGTACGCGGGCCTCTCACTGTTGTGGCCTCTCCCGTTGCGGAGCACAGGCTCCGGACACGCAGGCTCAGCGGCCATGGCTCACGGGCCCAGCCGCTCCGCGGCATGTGGGATCTTCCCGGACCAGGGCACGAACCCGTGTCCCCTGCATCAGCAGGCGGACTCTCAACCACTGCGCCACCAGGGAAGCCCGCATCTGTGAACTTTAATTATGGTTTATATTTGAGGGTTGGCTGTAAGTTCTCTAAACCACCTTGTGTCTGAATTGGAGAATTAGGGTGAGGGTTAGGATCAATATTAGGATGCCTTTTATCTTTTATTGTCTGGAGTTTCAGTAAATTGGATTTTAAACATACATTTAAATCTTAAATATTTCTTTTTTAAAAAATAAATTTATTTACTTATTTATTTATTGGCTGAGTTGGGTCTTTGTTGCTGCGTGCTGGCTTTCTCTAGTTGCGGCAAGCGGGGGCTACTCCTGATTGCGGTGCACGGGCTTCTCACCGCGGTGGCTTCTCTTGTTGCGGAGCACAGGCTCTAGGTGCGCGGGCTTCAGTAGTTGTGGCACACGGGCTCAGTAGTTGTGGCTCGCGGGCTTTAGAGCACAGGCTCAGTAGTTGTGGCGCACGGGCTTAGTTGCTCCGTGGCATGTGGGATCTTCCTGGACCAGGGCTCGAACCTGTGTCCCCTGCATTGGCAGGCGGATTCTTAACTGAACCACTAGGGAAGCCCTGGAGTATTTCTTGTATCCAATGTCTGTCCTACATTAAGGTGGATATCAGACAATGTGCCCTGAGTTTTGGGCCAGAAAATCTCATCATGATAGGCATGGAAACAGCTAAATTAACTAGATTTTTCCAAATTGCCTCTTCTCTGTGCATAAGAAAATGCTCATTAGCGCCCAGACACTCTCTCTGTGTGAGCTATAACACTACTGGAAACAGAGGTCAGGGCTCTTTGCCTATATGTGCACATGGTAGAGTCCATGTATCTTAGGGTCAGGTTTGCCAGCCTGTGATCTGAGGGCCACTGAAGTGGAATGACAGGACCTGATTTGCACATTGCTCCCCATGTTCTTTCTTCTTCCTCCCTTATGTTTTCCCTCCTCTCTTTACCTTTCCCTGCTTGTTTCCTCTCCTTCTGTTTTTTTCTTAAACAGACTTTATTTTTCAGGTTCACAGTAAAATTCGGCGGAAAGTCCAGAGTTCCCACATATTCCCTACACCCCCCCGCCAGGCACAGCCTCCCTCATTATCAACATCCCCCACCAGACTGGTCCATTTGTTACAATCAATGAAGCTACACAGACACATCGTAATCACTCAAAGTCCACAGTTTACATTGGGGTTCACTCTTGCTGTTGTACATTCTATGGCCTATTTCCTTTAAAAAAAATTCTCTCTTGCTTTATACCTGATGGCTAGAGTGTTGGCAGGTCCTCATCTAGGCCAGGTGCACTGGAATCACAGACCTTTTTACAAAGCCATCATGCCCGAGTATGATCCCATTCTGATCCTTTCAGAGGTTCCCTCATGGGAAATATTTATATTTTGCCACTTATATTCCCCGAGTGCAGTTTCTCATCACCTTGGATCGTAGAAACTCTAAGAAATGCATTCACTTACTCCTCAAATACTAATGACAATTGAGGGCTGAGGATAGAATAGGAAAACAACAGAGTCCTTGGCCAAACAGAGATTACATTCTAGTGTTCGGGTGGCCAAGTGAACAAGCACTTGCGCTGCAGAGTGGCCAGCCCTGGAGGATCTTCAGCGGTCCCTCCTGGCTCGATTCATCTGGCACATAACTGCAAAATTAATAAAACACTAGGGCTCCACCAATGAGATGTGCAGCCCCAGATTCCCATGTTGCCTGGAAATTTCCTGTAGAATCAATATTGACATTTTACTCCTGTTCTAGAGTGACTGTAGAACTCTGCAGCTACACTGGAAGCCAGTGGGACATTAGTGTAAGTCTTCAGCAGACTATCAAGGGACCCCTCCTGGAGTAAGGAAGAGAATCAAAATGATGTATCTTTCCTATAATGTGACTCCTTGGTGGCCGTTTCCTCTCTCTCAGGGTGAAACTAATAGTCAAATATAAAAGATATGCAAATCATTGGCCGCTTCCGATGATTTCACCTGAAGTTTTCACTGTATGTGGTAGTCCTTTCTGCCTACTGTTCCACATCTTTTTCTCACTGGACCAGCTGGAGCTAATCTCTTTGAGCCAAATATTTCTAGGAAGGAATCACTGGCCATCCCTACATGCCCTCTTTTAACTTGAGCACTAGTGTGGCCTCTGATAGCCCTCTTTGTCATGGTCCACAGAAATGGGCTAGAGAATATCCTTTTTTTACTTCTAGTGTGCATGTAAAGGTGATGGCAGGATTAGAGGATATTAAGAATACTGCAAGATTTATGCTGGCATGCAGAGATGACTGGTGTTTGCCTTTCCTGGTTTTAGCTGGATAGCAAAGATCAGGATGATTTCATCTAGCTGTTGGAGGGACACATGTATGTTGAAAGAAATATGTATGTGTGTGTGTGTGTGTGTGTGTGTGTGTGTGTGTGTGTGTGTCTTTGGAAGAGGATTGGAAAGAGTTTTTAAAAGGAAAATAGAAAAGTCTTTCAGAATAGTGACATTCTATTCTCAAACCATTTCCTTTCATTTCAAATAAAGGGCAAATGGAAAAGTCCTTGCAATTATTAGAGGGCCTACCCAAAGACACATGTACTAAAAGAGGAACTCAGAAAAATTTAGTGGCCAGTGTGAGGCCTATTTCGACTATGAAGCTAGACTGATAAGTATGTAGCCAGTCAGGTGATCAGTGTAGTATAACAGGGGCTGGTCAGCAAGATTAGCCAGAGATATTGACAATGAGACAGCCCAGGCTGATGCCAAGGAATCCTTGAGTGGAGAAGAATCCCTCATTTGGGGTCTTTAGCCAGTGTGGGTCAGGTAAAATATTCAGGCAAAACCTAGGTTGTATATTGATTTTTTTTTCAGGTTCCTACAATTAAACTTATTTCTAACAAAATCTCCCAAGTGGTGGCAACTTAAGCTTAGTCAATTCCAAGTAAACTCAGTAAATGTTACGTTTTTCCTTCCTGTTTACTTCTCAATTTTGCACTTACATTTTGGAGTCACATGTAACCTCAAAGCACCAGGGAATAGTTATCATGCGCCCTTATCCCCACTTCGGGGTTTCCCGTAGCCCATTGCAACTCAATGCCGCATCCGTGTGGCTCTTGGATACTCGCCATGTCACTGGGGCCTCTATGAAGCTGCTGTAGGCCCTTCTGCTTAGATTCCCTCACAGCCCCCGAAGTCTGCTGTGGTTATGCTGCGCTGGGGGTTGCCCCTCACCTGGGAAACAAAGCCCATCCTCTTCTGCTCTCAGAATCCCAAAGGAACCTAGGGTTTTTATACTGTTATCTCACTGCCCTGACTTAGGTTGAGGGGAGGGGCCAGATACCCAGCTTTTTTTTTTCATACACAGCTTTTTCTCAGAGGCACTGAGCAGCATAAAAACTTCTTACTTTTTCTTTGATTCTTCTCTCTTATTTTCCTCACTCTGTAGGATGTTATCTCTCAGTGGGATGGGGCAGAGGTTGGGATGGATGATTTCCTCTTATAATTAGAATCATTCATGCACATCTTTTTGTTAAGAGCTAAAAATAATATGCCAGGAGTCCTTCAGCAGCTTGTTTTTTTTTTTCCTTTCATACTATCGTCTCTGTTATGAGTGTCAATTTTTTTGAAATCCAAAAGTCAAGAATTGACTGCTTTTAAGCTACAAGAATTTACTGTATAGCAAAGGGAATTATAGTCAATATCTGTAATAACCTGTCATGGAAAATAATCAGAAAAAAACAACTAAATCAGTATGCTGTACACCTGAAACGAACACAAGATTGTAAATCAACTATACTTCAATAAAAAAAAAGAACTGACAGCTTAGTTTTGTTGAATCATCATCCACACAGATGCGTGGAATTCTCCAACTGTTGCCTGATGTGCAACAACAGAAACTGCTGAGAGTAAACAACACAACCATGAATATGCCAAATGCTATCATGTTACTTAGGCACGCATGTGTGTACATGCACACCTAAATATCATAGCAAACGATCCCAGGTCAATTCTTGGTGAATTACCCTTTATGTTTCCCAAAGTGTCCAGTTGAAAAACAAACCCAACTATTACAAATCAGTCATAGATGAATTTGTGGAGTTAATTACCTGATCACCATCTTGGTGCTTGGCATGCAGTATTGCCAAAATGCCGAAGAGTCACAGTTTATTTATTTATTTAGCCATGCCCTGCGGCTTGAGGGATCTTAGTTCCCCTACCAGGGATCGAACCCACGTCCCCTGCAATGGAAGTGCAGAGTCCTAACCACTGGATCGCCAGGTAAGTCCCCTGAAGAGTCACAATTTAAAACAGATCTTAGAGGCCAGCCTGACTGCAGCTCTAGTGTGAATCCCCTCTACATCGTTCTCAGTTGGCCCAGGAAGGAGGACTGGCCATCTTTGTGAAACTAAGTGTCATGTACTTAGGGGCAGGACTGGCTGTACACAGAGTAGGTAAATCCCAGTGTGATTTTATTAAAACAGTTTTTTTATGTTTTCTGGGTACAGAATAATATTTTCTCATTGCAAAAAAAATAATCGGAAAATGCAGATAAGTGTTTGGATAAAAAAAGAGTATTAGGTGCAATCATACCATTCAGACATAACTCTGTTAATATTTTGTTGTAGATTTTTTTCCTACGCATACCCAGGATGTATGTATGTTCGTACATATACAGAAACATAACACATATTTATACAAAACAAAATCCAATCATATTGTATGTATTGTCTGCAACCCTCATTTCCCCTTAAACTATATATTATGAACATTTTTACACGTCAACACACGTGGATCTATAACAGGTTTTTTATAGAAATAACAAATTACTTAACCAATCTCCTATTGACAAACATTTAGGTTGTTTTCAATTTTCATGCTGAAACAGTGCTGTTGCAAAAATCCTCAAACATTCTAAAAGTGGAATCTCTGGGTCAAAGGAATGGACAGTTTATCACCAAACTGCCACCAAATAGTTTATCAGTTTAGACTTGAGGCAACAATGAGTGCCAATGTCATGGTCCACACAGTGGATTTGAAGGCCAAGCCAGTCTGTCTAAATGTCAGCATAACCATAACCGAGTATGGTCACCTTCCCCCATCTGCCAGGCATTACAAGTTCACTCATAAGGACCTTCTTAGAAATTAGAGGGTTTTTTCCAGGAGAACATGATGGGAATGTGTCTGCGATCAGAATAAGTGGTTTCAGAACACTCATATAGCAAGCCTGTGTGTGTGTGTGTGTGTGTGTGTGTGTGTGTGTGTGTGTGTGTGTGCGTGCAGGCAGGCACATGCTTAAAGGGAGCAGCAGTGATCACAAGTACGGGTGCAGTGTAGATATGTTCAAGCTTTTTCTAGGACAGTCTTAATTTTATTATCTCCTTAGGAAATCATTTAATTCTCAATAAATGTATTTACATAAGATGTATTATATAATCTCTTTATATAACTGCATTTACCAATTTATAAAGTTTTTTTATCAGCTTGTTTTGCCTTTTAACTCAGGACATACCATCATTGCGCTATGGCTGCTGTCCTCAGAGCATAGATAACGTCCTATCTCAGGAAGGCTGGGCACCCCCCATAAAATGAAATCTCTAGTTCTGAACCATCAGCAGTTTTTGAAGGAGGCAGGCTCCTGCAGCCTGCTGCTTGTCTCCCACTCTCCATGTCAGAGTGTGGACCACCCGGTGAGCCCCAATCAAGGCTCCCATCCTTCTCTGAGATAGTCTTCCCCTATCTGCTCTCAAGTTTCTCTCCTTTTATTTCTCCCTTCTCAGGGTAAAGCGTGGGAGTAACAAATGAGAAAAATGCACCATTTTTCTAGAGATTGAATGGAGACTGGGGGATGTTTTTGTTTAAACCTCACTAATCTATTCCAAACAGGTGGCCTTAGGCTTTCTCTCCTACATCCCTACCCCACCCTGTCCTGCTCCAGTCTGCGTTTATTGTCACAGATTGTCTGGCTTCTTTCTCTTCTTTCTTGCATTTAAAAAGATATCCATGTCCCAAAAAGAAAGGACCTGAAAAAATCCTATGGTAGATGTGGCGGGTACTGCTAAGTCTTGAAAGCTCTTAACTGTGACAGACCAAAACAGTGCAATCATAACATGGGGGAGATTTGCAATGGCGAGAAAAATGAAATATAGAGAGAGGGAAAAGAGTGACAGTGACAGGGAGACAGATGCATCCGAGGGGCTGCTACACAAGCTGTTCACGCCCGGGGCGGGTGGACAGGGAAAGATGGCTGTCTGTTCAGTAGTGATTTTCAGGACAGTGCAATGACTCTTCTGCAGAGAATAAGGAGCACGGCGAA
The DNA here is from genome assembly GCF_949774975.1 of Lagenorhynchus albirostris. NCBI lineage: Eukaryota > Metazoa > Chordata > Mammalia > Artiodactyla > Delphinidae > Lagenorhynchus > Lagenorhynchus albirostris. The sequence goes on from NC_083105.1 coordinate 31,191,099, forward strand.
GAAACAAAGGTCAAAGTTGTTCCCCGAGACAAACCAAGAAGAAAACCATCCATCCTCTTTGGCTATAATCATTTCCAGAAGTCTTGTCTTTTTTTCTTCCCTTTCTTTTCTCAACCAATATACAACAAACTAACCCGTGAAGGCGTAGTTTCATTGTGTGCCTTTATTTCTAATGATATTCTAGAGTACTAAGGGGATGCATGGGGACCCTCCAATCTGGCTTTACTGCTATATCAGGGAGCACATTTCTTTTCATGTCACTGATGAACTGACAAGGGGTATTTTCTGTTGCTCATTTGGAGGCTGCCTGTGCCAGTGAAATAAGGGAGGTCGGTTATGATTTAGAGCTGTGTTTTGAAACTGTGGTAACCAGGATGTGACGTTCCCCCAAAGCTGGGCCCTTCAGGAGAGCTGAGGAGGGAGGGCCAGCTGGTCCTGGGAAGAGAGGGTGCCTCCCAGAAGAGAGAAAAGTCATTCTGTTTTTCTTCCGAGCAGCAGCTCTATCTTTGTCCCCTGACCCCTCATACTGTCACATCCTCCTCCTTCCCTTGGTAACACAGCATTGATAAAAGATAACAGAAGAAGGGTTCCATAGATAGCAAAGAGCACCTGCACATATCTTTTGTAATCCTCAAAACAATGCTCTGGGGTATGACACCTTTCCCCCATGGTCTTGATAAGGAAACTAAGCTCGGAGACTTAAATGACATACCTGGGGTCACTCACGTGGTAGGAAGCAGAGGCAGCACTAAAACCCAAGTATCTGACTGCAAGTCCAGAGTCTTCCAATCTATCACCTGGATGCACCAACTCCTGCATATGATTTTACGAAGTTTCTTGGCAATCGAGACCATATTGGCTTTTATGCCACTTATATTTCAAATAGCTCCAAGAAAATTTCAAAAAACAAGGAAAACTTAAAAGGGTAAAAGAACTAAGCTTACAGATTCCCATGCATTCACTATTCTTATCACCAAACAGAGCAAATAAAGACATAGCGCTTGTCATTCATGCAGGTCAAATCACAAATGGTGGCTGAAATTTAAAAGAACAAGAAAGGAATTGAACAGAGAAGATACAAGTCAAGATGGGGTGGGATGTGGTGGTGGGGAGAATGCAGACATTAGAGAATTCTGGTTGTGGAATCAGATTACCTGAGTTTCAAACCCAGTCTCATTGCTTTCTAACAATATGTCATTAGGCAAGTTGGTTCACCTCTATAAGTCTTGGTGTTCTCATCTGTTAAATGGTGATAACAATAGTATTTACCTCAGGGGTGTTAGATGAAATAATCCTTGTAGACATAAAGCTGACTTTGTATAAATGATAGCTATTATGATTTTTACATGAAGGAGCAGGCAGGGTCTGGTGTGAAGAGCCAGAATCCATGCCCTCTTCTCCATCTAGGTACATTTGGGGTATTATAGGCAAGTTCTAAGGGTGTCCTTTCTGGAAGGGAAGGAAGTCACAGAAGGAATTTCTTGGCCTTTAACGGAAATAGTGAAAAAGGAGAAAAAAAAAATTAAATGCACATATGTCCAATTTGCCTTGCTGCCAAACAGGCGATGCCCTGGGATGGAGGAAAGATGCCAGAAAGATAGAAAGTTCTTTCATCATCCCCCACCTCTCCAGCCCCCGCAGATCCACTGGGAGAAGGGAGGTTTCTGGTTGCCACTGTGATCGCCGGATCCTCTGGCGCCCAGCGGTTGCAGCCTGTGTATCTCAAGCTGTCCTCCCTTTGCCTCCGGTTCGTTGAGCAAAGTCCCTGCCGCCTGAAGCTCACCTGCTGTCCGAGGTCTCTTTTGCCCTCTGCCTGGTGCGGGTTAAACCTCGACTCCTGGCAGCTGCTGTTCCAGCCTCTGGGGAGGGCAGAGGCCCCCAAACAGCCTTCCTGTGCCAGGACCAGGTGGGCTTGGGAGGCGGGTCTGGGCTCAGGCTAACCCTGCCACCGCCTGCTTGCCTACAGCGTCTCTCCCCTGCTAGGCAGCTGCGCGCCTGCATTTGCCAAGAGGAAGAAGTGGGGGCCGAAAAGGCAAACACCTAAGAATTATTTCATCTTGTTCTTAAGATCCGCGGGAACGCACCCCAGGAAGCCTATGAATTATTCATTAAGCCTAATGGCGCGGTCACAAGGGAGCATTGCTGAGATGCAATTAAGTGGTGCTTTAATTTGAGAAATATTTATCAGGGTGTAGCGTACAACGTTCATTCATATCTTTGTGAGAAACAATTTGATGGTAACTAAGGAGAAGAAAAACCAGAGCGGTTAGTAGAAAAAAAGCCTATTCTATGAGCAGCTTTCCTGGGCGGCTTGCCACTGGCTCCTGCCTTGCATCCTGATGTAAAGGATCGATTTTGAGCAGAGCACAATAGGTATCATTTGCCAAGGATTTGCTCTGGCCTGGAACTGCATTAAGGAGCGTTTGCACATGTATCATTGAATACTCACGCCACTGTCCCAATACAGTCTGAATCTCTTCCACAGGACCTCACACTGGTTCAGTATATTGATGGTATTATGCTGACTGGACTTGGTAAGGAGGAAGTAGAAACTATTCCAGCCACTTGGTAAGACACTTGTCTGCTAGGAGGTGAACCCCACAAAAATTCAGGGGCCTTCCACCTCAGTGAAGTTTCTAGGCATGCAGTGGTCTGAGCTATGTCAAGTTTATCCCTTCTAAGGTTAAATTCTCCATTCCTGCAACCAAAAAACGACTTATCACGGGCCTCTTTGGATCATTGGAGGCAATATATATCTCATTTGAGTGTGCTACATCAGCGGAGAAAGCTGCTAGCATCGAGCGGGGCTCAGAACAAGGAAGGGTTTTCCAACGGGTCCAGGCTTCTGTGTAAGCTGCCCTGCCATTGTCCCGCCAGCTAGGACATAAATTCCATGCTGTGTTCTACACGGAGAGAGATTTTGTCTATTTTACTGCCTATTTTACTGTATTTCTAGGACCTCAAACATTACCCAGCCCAAAGCACTCAAAAAGTACGCGCTGAGTGACTGAACATCCTATGAGGTAGCTGCTATTATTCTCCTCATTTTAGTGACAGAGAGATGGAGATTTCTAGAGATCAAGTTGCTCAAGATTGCAAAGAGTGAAAGACAGAACCTGAAACCAAACCCAGTCCAGCTGGGTTCAGTAGGACTCCCATTTTCAGCCAGGGAGCAAAGAGAAGCCCATACATCTTCTCTGAAATCATTCATTTGCTCAGCTCAGGTTCTGAGATCATCTTCTCTGGCTCTTGTGTGCAGCTCCTGGATAAAAGGCATACATAGAGCAAAATCTGAGATTCCTCCACAACCCATCTGCTCTGCAGAGGGCGCTCTAGGCAAATCTGGAAAATCAATGACTTCATTGGTGAAGTCCCTGTCTATGCTCTTCTTACTCATTTTTCGCACCCTGGGCTCCATTTATTTACCTGTTGCTTGGTTCTTAACATAGATAGGAATTTTCCCTGTTGTATGGTTTTCTTAATAATCTGTTAACTTTTATTGAATATTCTTTCGTGTGTTGGGTACAGTGCTAGATATTTCCCATGTGTTTTCTCATTTAACCAAGGAGAGCTCAAACAGACCCCAACATTTGGGGGAACTTGTAGTATTGGGTTGGCCAAAAGGTTCCTTCAGTTTTTAAGTAAAAATAAAAGACACATTTTTCATTTTCACCAAGAACTTTATTGAACAATGAATGTATTCACCATTTTGTTCCACTGCCTTCTGTCATTTTTCAACATCACAATTCCATCTTCCCAAAACTTTTTGTCTTTTGAGCAAAGAAACTTTCCAGGTGCCTTTTACAGTCTTCCAGAGAATTGAAATTTTTTCCATTTTAAGAGAATTTTGTAAAGACCTAAATAAATGGAAATCCGAAGGTACAATATCTGGTGAATAGGGCGGATGAATCAGAACTTCCCAGCCAAGCTGTGACAGTTTTTGCCTGGTCATCAAAGAAATACATGGTCTTGCATTATCCTCAGGGAAAATTATGTGTTTTCTGTTGACTAATTCTGGACGCTTTTCATCGAGTGCTGCTTTCAGTTGGTCTAATTGGGAGCAGTACTTGTTGGAATTAATCATTTGGTTTTCCAGAAGGAGCTCATAATAGAGGACTCCCTTCCAAGCCCACCATATACACAACATCACCTTCTTTGGATGAAGACCGGCCTTTGGTGTGGTTGGTGGTGGTTAATTTCGCTTGCCCTGTGATCTCTTCCATTCCACATTACTGTACAGTATCCACTTTTCATCGCCCGTTATAATTTGTTTAAAAAATGGAACGTTTTCGTTACATTTAAGTAGAGAATCGCATGTGGAAATACGGTCAAGAAGGCTTTTTTCACTTAACTTCTGTGGAACCCAAACATCAAGACGATTAACATAACCACGTTTGTGCAAATGATCTTCAACCCTTGATTTGGATATTTTGAGTAGGTTGGCTATCTCCCGCGTGGTATAGCGTTGATTGTTCTCAGTTAATGTCTCGATCTGATCACTATCAACTTCAACTGGTCTACCCAACCGTGGAGCATTGTCCAGTGAGAAATCTCCAGCAGGAAACTTCGCAAGCCAATTTTGACACCTTCGATCAATCACAGCACCTTCTCCATACACTGCACAAATCGTTTTTTGCATTTCAGTTGCGATTTTACCTTCCTTGAAATAATAAAGCATGATATGCTGAAGATGTTGCTTTTTTCCTTCCATCTTCAATATTAAAATGGCTACACAAAAATTCACCAATTTTGATAAGTTTTTTTAAAAACTCACACTGATATGACAGCTGTCACGATATAACCTAACAAACTTGTTTAGAATGAAGTTAAAGGCAACTAAGCACTACTAGAGCCATCTTACAGAAAAAAACAAGCAAACCTTTTGGCCAACCCAATATTTCCCAAACCATGTTGCAATGAATAATGTTAAACCAGGACTCTGCTGTGCTTGGAGAAATCTGGGCATTAAGGTAACTTGTGAATATTCATCCATACATCACATGGACCGGCTCATAACCAAATGGATAGTAAAGAATATGGTGGCTACTTGGCTAAGACAGACAGTCTCAGTCTCTCTTTATCCCTGATCCCCATTGTTTTAATATATTTTAAAATGCAGTCTGGGGGCACAAGTTACCAGTGGTGATCATCTGTATAAATCAGACTTGTCAGAGGACTTTATTTCCTGATCACTTTCCCTGGCAGGTTACTGTAATGACTTGGAAACATTTCTAGTGTACGATAATAAACAGTTGATTTTTATTTCTCAAAATTCACTTTTCCCTAAAATGCATTTCCTGTTTCTCACCACCAACCTCTTATTAGCATCCCTTTAAGACTTACATGCATAAAAGTAATATTAATAAGAATAAGGAAAATAAACCAAGCTCTTAGTAGTGTCAGGTACCATTTTACTATTGTATCACAAATAGTAACTCATTTAATACATCTGGCATCTCTGTGATTGTAGTTTGTATTATTACCATGCGATAAATGAGGAAACTGAGTCAGAGAGAGATTAAGTAGCAAAGCCAAGATTTGAACTCAGACAATATTGCTCCAAATTTTGTGTTCTTAACACCTATGCTATGAGATATGATTTTATCACATCAAATCTGTAGTAGTGACTCTTATATGCTATGCATTGCTAGATAGCTGGGACCACCTGCTATTTAGTGTCTCTAAAACTTTGTAAATATAGTCGGGAGTTTATGTATTTCTGTATTTGGTTGCACCAACTAACTTCCGAGATCTTAGTTTCCTGACCAGGGATCAAACCTGTGCTCCCTGCAGTGGAAGCAGAGTCCTAACCACTGGACTGCCAGGGCATTCCCAATATAGTCAGGAATTAATTGTTATTTATTAAAACTATCTTAAGAGTTATTGATTATGGATACAGTTTCCAGAAGTATTGCTGATAATGTCTTTTATTTCTAATAAATATCTATTTTTTTGTAAAAAGCATGTCTGTATGTTAGCGCTAATTCTCAATTATTTCGAGGAAGAGTATGGCTCACCCTATTTGATAAATGAATAAACTGTGAACAAGAGAGCCTACATAACTCATCCAAAATCATTCAGCTATTTATGGGCAGAGGTAGGACATGAACCCAAGTTAGACTGAGTCCAAAGCTGACATCCATTTCACTATATCTTACTGTCTTAGAGCTATACCTTGGTACAAAGACGAGTTCCCGTGCATATGAGAAAGAAGTTGAGTGGATTATGGGATGGTCTAAGGCTAACTCAATATTTTTCAGACTTTTGTGTCCATCACCAGAAGAGCCAGTTAAAAATTCAGTTGCTTTGGCCTCACCCCTAGAAATTCTGCTTCAGTATGTCTAAAGTCTTTATGTCTAGGAACTTTAGTTCCTAAGGGTTTATTGGCAAATTATTTTTCAAGGATCTGGGATAGCATTTCCCAATCCTGATTTATTTGATGCAGCTGGATCCATTAGTATGTTAAACAATATATTCTGTTGATTAAAAATAAACCAGTTTCCTCAATTTGTTATAGGAATGTGGTATGGGGGGCATGGTGGGGAGAACTGGAGGTTTTCTGAGAAGGCAGGACTTTAAATCTTGGGGTCTTCTGCTCTGGTGGGTTCTTGAGCACACCCCCCCCCCCCCACTTATCAATCCCCAGGGATCTCTTCTTTCTCTGAAAACCTACATCATTGGTTCTCAAAATGTGGTTACTGGAAGAGCAGCCTGAGCATCACCTAGGAAAGTATGAGAAATAAAAATTCTCCAGCCCCACCCCAGATATACTGAATTAGAAGCTCTGGAGGTGAAGCCAACTATATATGGCTTAAGGAGCCCTCCAGAGGATTTGAAATTATGCTAAACATGTAGAACCAATGGCCGGCGTTATTTGCTACCAAGCCACCCATTTTGCATTGCATTAGTTTCCTAGGGCTGCCATAACACAGCACCATAATCTGCATGCCTTAAACAACAGAAATTCATTGTCTTACAGTTTCTGGAGACTAGAAGTCTAAGATCGAGATGTTGGCAGGGTTGGTTCCTTCTGAATGCTGTGAGAGAGAACCCGTTCTGTGCCTCTCACCTAGCTTCTCGAGGTTTACTGGCAATCTTTGGCGTTCTTTTGCTTGTAGATACATCACCTAGATCTCTGCCTTCATTTTCACATAGCGTTCTCCCTCTTTGCATGTTTATGTCCAAATTTTCCCTTTTTTTCATAAGGACACCAGTTATATTGGGTAAGGGGTCTACCCTACCTCATCTTAACGTAACTAATTACATCTGCAATGAACTTATGTCCAAATAAGGTCACTTTCTGAGGTACTGGGGGTTAAGAGTTCAATGTATGTGTTTGTTTGTTTGTTTTTTTGCTAGAAAATATTTTTATTTTATCTCCCATTTGATTGTTTGTTTAGCTAACTATAGAATTCTCAGTCCAAACTCATTATCTTTCCTAACATTCAAAGTATAGTTCTATTGTCTTCTAATGTATGTGTTTTAAGGGGAACACAATTCAGCCCATCAGCCCACAACAGGCAGTTTTACTGATAAACGACTTGCTCTGTTGACACAGGAGATGGACATAGACAAGCTATCCTCTTACCTGGTAAAAGTCTTTAACTCAGGCTTTCACACACCTCACTTGATGTCCTAAAGCTCTACATCTAAATCCATTTTGCTTCAAAGATTGTCAATTTTTAGTGTAAATACATTTCATCTTTTTAAATTAAATTGTCAGATTATAAAATGGTTTAAAAGCAAATATACTGTCAAACATTGCTGATATCCCTGCTTTAGAATACTGATGACAATGATAATAATAGCTAACTTTATTGAGAGCTTACTATGTTCTTGGAAGTGTATTAAGTACTTTATGTACATATTTTCCTTACAACAATTTTATGACCCTATTATATCAATTTAGAGCAGAGGATGCCAAGGCTTAAAATGCTTAAATAGCTTGCACAAACCCATACAGCTATTAAAGAGTATTCCTGAGATTCCAACTAAGTTGGTTTATCAACTGTTCAGCTAATAACTGTACAATACAGTGAATAGAGTAAGAACATAAAAAGTGGCCCCTTATTGCAATGTTTTATGGTTTTTACAATTTCATGTGGGTGAGTGATGGCCTGCATTTGAGGTAGGTTGACCCTGCAGTGTTAATTGGAATGTCAAGTGAACATGCTGTGCTGGTCTACTTGAAAACATTGCCCCTGGGGCTCAACATAACATCTCAGTGATGCAGAATTAAATTGTTAAAAAAGGCACCTTACTCTCTGGTTCTGAGTTTGACTTTTTTAGATTCCATATATAAGTGAGATCATACAGTATTTGTCTTTCTATGTCTGGCTTATTTCACTTTGTGTGATGTCCTCAATAAAGCCGGAAAAAATTAAATAAAAAATAAAAAGCCATCCTAACTGTTGGAGATATGATGAACCATGAGAAATGACCTACATAGACCATGAAAGAAATGTCACAGTTCTTTTGTGTTGTGGTAAAAAGGTCGCAAAATTTTCAAGATAACTAAAGGCAAATAAAAAACAATGAGAGACTTAGGTTACATGACAGATTATGCAAGCATCTACCTTTCTCCCAGCTCTAACTACCTAAACCTCTCTACCTCATCTCTGATTGACTATCAGGTAAACATAATTTTCTTTTCCCCTTCCCTAAAATCAAAAACACTTTTACGTTCCCCAATGAGATTCCAGCAACGCTGCTTAAAATTCCTGTGACATATTAAGGAGACTTATTTATAAAGTTCTTCTCTTTGGGGTTTTCCCCACAGATTGTTTTAGTGAATTTCCCACAATTGAATGAACTGTTGATGTTAGCATGCTCGTCCAGTTTAGACATTAAGGAGGTCAAAGCCTTTGGTCTATTTGGAATTGAGTAGACATGTTCTGAGAAGGTTCTCAGAAAATAGTACCTTGGAGCAGTGCTTCTCAAATTTTTATGTGTACTTCAGTCACCCAGAGTTCTAGTTATGCAGAACTTGGGTTCTACCCAAACACTGAAATTTTGCATTTCTAACAAGCTCCCAGGTGATGCAGATAGTGCTGGTCCGTGGACCACACTTTGAGTAGCAAGGACTTGGAAGAGCGGTTTTCAAATCTGTCTACACGTCAGAATCACTGGGGCAACTTTTCTCTCTCTCTTTTTAAAACAGTGTAACAGTTCTATTGAGATATAATTCATATACCATAAATTCACTCATTCAAATTGCACAATTCAATAGCTTTAGTACATTCACAGAGTTGGGCAACCATCAGCACAAGCAATTTTAGAATATTTTAATCACCTTCCCCCAAAACTTTGTGCCCATTAGAAGTGTATTCCCCTGTTCCCTCCACCAGCATCCTCCCCGCACCATGTTTTAGGCAGCCATTAATCTACTTTCTGTCTCTCTGTATCTGCTGATTTTGGCCATTTCATATAAATGGAATCATACAATATGTGGTCTTTTGTGACTGGCTTCTTTCACTTAGCACAATGTTTTCAAGATTCATCCATGTTGCAGCATGTATCAGCACTTCTTTAGTTTTTATGGGCGAACGATATTCCATCGTATGGATTAACCACATTGTATGAACGAATTCATTGTTTGATGGACATTTGGCTGTTATGAACAATGCTGCTACGGATATTCGTATACCAGTTGTTGTCTGGGCATGTGTTTTCAATTTTCTTGTATCTGTACCTATGAGTAGAATTACTGGATCATGTAACTCTATTTTTAAACTTCTGGGGAACTGTCAGACTGTTTTCCAAAGTTCCTGTACAATTTTACATTCCCACCAGCAGTGTATGAGGATTCCAATTTCACCATATCCTCACCAACCTTTGCCTTTTTTCATTTTAGTTATTGTAACGGTTGTGACGTGGTATTTCTTTGTGACTTCAGTTTGCATCTCCCTGATTGTTCATTTATTCCTAGACTCTGCCCCAGATCTACTGGATCAGAATCTCTGAGAATTTGGGTTTGGAGAAATCTATAATTTTTACTAAACTCTTCAGGTGATTTTGATCATCAACCAGCTATCCGAAGTGCTTCGCATCCTAGCAGTTATCTCAAGGGAATTACTTTAGCCTTAAGGAGAAGTGATCTGTGTTGAAGATTTCAGAATTCTTTATGTCTCGTGACTTGATAAAGTAGATTAGAAAATGTATTTCTTTTAAGACACACAGATTAACAAACTGTAGATCTTCCAAATGAAATGGTCTCTTAAGGGCACATTGACAATTTTCCTGCTAGTAATAGATTTTTCAGCAGTGTGTGTATTCTTGGTAGAAATCTGATGTGGGAGTCTTCTCTGAAAATGATTACATGACTTTATAGTTTATTTATTTGAATGGCTAGTCTGTAACAGCTATGGTTTAAATGCCTACAGAACCCAGGAGCAATTAAGTGGGTAGCAGTTTAAAAGATACATGATATCTAAGACACTGAGTGATTTAGTGGATGTGTCAGGAAACTGGCAAAAGAAAATTCTTGTCCTGACTCTAATTTACCTTAGCTATTAGGCAAGTCACTTTCTCTTTTGTCAGTTGTCTCATATAGTGAGGTTAAAATAAATTACAGAGAATAAAATACTGACTTGGATAATTGTTTGTTTGCATCCTGTTGCCCACTTTTGAAAGCTACCATTAAAGTAGATACCAGTTATTTATTGAGGGTCTGCTATTTGTCAGATCTTGTGTTAACTGCTTCCTACATTTCTCATTTAATCATTATACCACTCCAAGGTAAATATTATTACACCCACTTTATAGATAAGGAAATTAACATACTTAGCAGCTAAGAAACTGGCTGAAGGATATACAACTATTAAGGGGTAGAGCTGGAATTTGAATCTGGTTGTTTTCAGACCTGGCTTTACATTTTTCAACTTGCCTTACAGAAAATATAACAACAACAAACAAACAAGCAATAATCAACCAAGCAAAAAAAGACTTCTCAAAAATGTGTTAAAAAAAATCTTATGTAATCCTACTACCCAAGAAGAAGTAGAGTTCACTTCCACTGTCCTGCTCAGTCTCTTTTCTCTGACTATACCGTGAAAGGAGGGACTTTTGTGCTAATGCACGTCTAGCAGACAATGGACAAGTAAAGGGAGCTGTGATTAAATGGAGACAGTACAGATTTTGGAGATATATCGGGTATTATTTGAGACTTGCCTTAGCTGTGTGATTTTGGGCAAATTAATCTCTTGGGCCTCACCTTCCTCATCTGTTAATCGCTGGTTGCAATGCCTACCTCGTAAGCTTATGTAGTGATAATGAATAATGGTTAAAACATACATAACATAGAATAGGTATTCAATAATTGGTAGGTCGTAATAATGTTTACTGACTGAGATGTAACGGAAACATTGGTCCATGAGGGCCACGTGACATCCAGCTCCTTAGGCCAAAAATCTAGTAATTATCCTCAGTTGCTCTCTTTCCCTCATAACTTGTATTCACTCCATCACCAAATCTTGCCAACTCTATCTTCAAATATGTCCCCAACTGGACCACTTGTTATCTTCAAGCCTATCACACCAGGGCAAGCCTCTCTCACCTTTCACCTGGCATCCCAACTGGTCAGCTTCTAGGCTCTTACAGTCTATTTTCCACACTGTGGACTGAGAGATCTGTTAAAAACATAAACCAGCTTAAATCACTTCCTTGGTTAAAGTCCTCTAGAGGTTCTCCATTGCTCTTAGAATGGAACCCAAACTCCTCATCCAGCCAACATGGACCCCCACTGTCTTCCTTTCTGAACTCATCTTTATCACTTTCTCCATCATGAGCCAGCTTTCTTTTTGTTCCTCTCAGGATCACTAGCTCGTTTCCTCTCAGGTCTTTTTGACTTGCCATTGAAGTCATCGCCACGTTCCTTCTCCCCAGTCCTGGCTCACTTTGTTCATTTCAAATGTACCTTCTTTTTCCTGATCACCCATCAAAAATTTCACTCCCACCTGTTTCCCTTTATCCATTAACATGTTTTATTTTTTTATACCATATATAATATTTTTTGATTGTTGACATATTTATTCACATATAGTTGAGGAAACTATTGCTTGTATAACATAGTACACTCCATTTAAACAATTGCTGGTATAGCGCTGATAACTAGGGAGTAGCATAGTTTGAAAGGTCAATTAATTGCATGCCAGAGAGAGTACAACAGAAGTCAGAGAAGGGAAAATACGGTGGTCTAAAGTCTCAAGTTCACAAGAGCCAGAAGCCAGGTTCTTGATTGACGCTGGTTAGAATCGAAATGGTAAGGGTTGGGAGACAGGTCAAGAAGAGCCAGTGAGGCAATAAATTCATGGTGAATGGGAGACCAGAAGAAGCTTGATATGACTGGAGAAGGGTACCTGATTTGAAGAAATGAGTGTAATGCCTAGAAAGGGTGATGGAGGCATGTTGCCGAGAGTCTCAAATCTCAACTGCTAGACAGAGACACTGATGAACATTCCAGGAGCAAATGGTCTTTATATTCTCTATTTTCAGCGGGTTTCACTTATGTCTTACTGAGCTTCTAACATATAATCCCATGGGAGAAGCCTTTCATCTAGAACTGCTTAAATACCAGCGATTTGCTTTGGTGAGTTTTGCGTTTAGTTAAATGTGTGTCTGACAGTACCACAACAGTCCAGCCATTAAAGACAGAAGCTAAGTTGGGCTCCTCTGAGATAGAAAACAACAAAAACAGCTAGAAGAACAACCATGTTTGCTTTGGGACAGGCACTGCCACTCTGCAGTTTAAAAAAGGACCTTTTCATTCATCTAGCAAGACTTACACTATGCAAGCACGCTTCCAATAGTAATGCTATTATCATAAAGAAAGCAAAGAGTTTTCTCTTTTCAGCTGCAGGCCTACAGTGCTTTGCTACAGGCTGCTCTGATCATGAGAGGATTACTTGTTGTGACAGGAAAACGTGTACATCTCTAACTCCTTCCTCAGCTCTCCTTTTCCTTTGGGGAGGGAAGTTTATCCTTTTCATATCTCTTGGAGAATCGAAGTATATGAAAATCAATGTGCCATGGATGAAGTTTTCCAAACTTCAAAAGCCAGGTGCCCTTGGGCACAGAAGGGACTGCCTGCCACCCAAGTGGTGCAAGCATGCTCCTCCACCCTGGCCTCCTCCCAGCAGGCAGGTCCTAGGCTGGTTAATGTGTTTTGAGGGCGTTTGGGAGCTAAAACAGATGTTTTACCGGAAGTATTTCTTCCTATTTGGAGGAAGAATAAGGGAACAGCGTGTGTTGTTGAACTCGTATGTTTGGGGATGGAAGGATGTTGGAAGCTATTGCTAAATCATTTCTTTCCTGAGGCGCCCGTCTACCGTGGGCTGGATAAGCTTTTCAGCTTGGACTTGAAAATCAAGTCTCAACAACAACCACCCATTCTGCTAGAGACCTGCTCTGTGTTTGTAATTTTAATTCTCTTGAGTATTTTGGTTATGCGCTAAACTGTGAAGTCAGAGCCCATATGTGTTGGGTGGGAGGGAGAGCAATATTTTATATGCATATATAATATATATGCATGTATATGTATGTCTCTATATAAACTGTATATATAAAATATGTAAAATAGACACATCCACATATATATTTATAATACATTATGTATAATATGTATTCAGTATATATCTATATTATATGTATATATAAATTATGTAGTATGTATGTATATTTAAATGATTTTCTACAACCCTTGAGACCGTCCTGCAGTTTTCTTCTTTCTCCTCCTGTTTTCCAGCAGCTCTGCTGAGGTTGTTTAAATGGGAATTCTCTGACTATTCCCCTTGACAGGATGAGGGGCACAGATGACTGAGTTTTGGCCGTTCTCGTGGTGGCAGGGCAGGAGACACTGCAACCTACAGGAAGCTTCCTCGCTGGAGAGTCCTGTCTGGGGCACTTCCAAAGGGTGGGCTGGCTGCCCACGAGGCCGGGAATGGAAGCTCTGGCTTGGCCTGAGTTCATGGGCATCTTCCCCTGCTTACCTAGGGAAGTTCTGCTTCCAGTTCAATTTAGTAAGTGAATTATGTCCTCTTCCCCCAAACTCAGGAGGAGTGGGGAGCTGGAGATGCTACATTTTGTGCCCAGGTCACTTTCATGAGGTAAGATGTGTCCCTTCTCACAATATTGCAGGGCTCCCCCTGTGACTGGGTCTCCCTGCAGTTTTTAACTCTCAGAGTTGTCCACACTGAGTCTCCAGCAATTCGTCATTCACAGTTCAAGTTTTCCTGCCCCAGCACTGGCTGGATCCCCCTCTGTTCCTGTGAGCCGTGATTCCCTGTGTTTGCCTATCTCTCCAATCTTGGGGGCAGCCTTTTCCTCTCTGTCCTCCACTCTCTTACAGATACAAGAAGAGTTAATTTTTCAGTCTACTGAGCTTTTTTACTTGTTGTTAGGACAGAATGGTGACTTCTACGCTCCTTACCCGCAGAACCAGAAACTGGAAGTCTTACTTCTATATGCCTGAATGTTGACTATTGAAGTTCATGGTAGCAGAATGAAGGGCTACAGGGTTAAACTCAAGGTAAGCATTTTCCTCCAGTTAAAGGTGCCAGGGAAGTTATTTCTGGGTAAAGGGGAGGAGGCAGTAGAAGTTGTTAGCGAAGTGAAGCATTTGGGTTCATATGGATTATAAATTGTGAAATACACAGATAGTTGAGAGTTGCCTGAACTTGAAATCTGACTCCAGCTGTGATTTGCTTCTTGGGGGCCACTGAAATAGGCAATGAGAGTGACCCACTGAAAGAACTAAGAAAAGTTAACTTTTGATATTTCCATTAAGCAGAAGTTTTTTCTTCCATAGCTGAATCCTTAGGAGTTGGGCAATTCTTTCTGATAATGAATGTTTTCCCTACTGCTGGTTACATCCTTATAGCATGTGTTGGCTTGTGCTCCCTGGTGATGTAAGTGTCGGGGAAAGGCCATTAGCTGTGGAGGATAAAGACCATAGATATTCCCCCTCGTCCCTGTCAATTGTTTAGATGTTCATCTCAGTGTTCTGGGAGACCCAGTAGGAAGTTCTGGGAAATAATTCTGGGATAAAAGAAGTTTTAAACAATGCCCATTTCAAACACCAGAACACTGTAAATAAACCAAGCCTCCCATTTACTTCCCTTTTAGCCATAAATACATCTTTTCCTCTTCTGGATCTTATTGGTTCCCTCTTATAGGACCTCAAGCCTGCAACATCCTTGGCAGATTTAGTTTATCTCAGTTCTTCATCTAGTCTTTCCTCAGTCAACTGGCCTTCCTATTGCTCTCTTGATCCCGAAAACTTAGCCTCTGTGCACCAGTGTCAAACTGAATCTTGGCGATAGAGTTTTGGGTGAAGTAGAAAAGAATAGCTTTACTGCTTTGCCAGGCAAAGGGGGACACAGCAGGCTCACGTCTCTCAAAACTGTGTGTCCCAATCTGGGAGGATTTGGTGAGGAGTATTATAGCAATAGTTCAAGGGTGCGTTGCCAATAATGATTAGGGTGTGTGCAGGGCCTGCACTCATTTAATCTGGCCTCAGGTGGTCTCTTAAAAAGTTTCTATGGTTCTTTTAATCTGGAATGAAGAATGCTAACATCTTCCATTGTTGGGGGTTTTAGTTCTGTAAAGAGCTCAAAGGTATTGTTATGTGTATCCCTTGAAGCAGAACCAGGACCCTGCCCCAAGGCTGCACTATTGTTTCTTGACTGCTCCTCCCTTGTCTCTGCATCCTCTCCTTCCCGGATTAGCAACTGTTTGAATCTGCCCTTTGGAACTCAGGGAAGGTCATGGAGGCTGAAGTCTATTCCCTACAAACAAGAAACAGGGGACACGGAAAGGCTTCTGTGCCTAGGAGCCCCACAGGGTCCTGCTCAGTTTCACTCTTAGGCTATACACTCCTTCTTGCAATTGCTCGAGCAACAGACATCTGAATTTTAATGGGCATACTTGTTGGTGTTCATGTGCACTGGTATTTAAGAACTACCATCTTAATCTATTGATTGTACTTTCTTAATATATTCATTCCCTTCTCTATAAAAGATAGAAGCAGGAATCTATATTGGTTAAGAACAAGAACGCTGGAGCTCTGACATTTAGTAGCTGGGCCAGTTCTTTAAACTCTGTGCTTCCATCTCTTTATCTGTAAAATGAGAATAATAAGAATACCTCGTCCACAGAGGCTAAGAAAGATTAAATGAGTAAATATGTGTAAAGTATTTAGAAGACTGTCTTGCATACAACCAGCTATTATATTGCATAACAACTATTATCATTACTGAATCCTTCCTATCAACATTGAAAGCTATGCAAGACTCTCCTACTATCCTCTGTAGACCCTTTATCTCTCTCTTTCTGTAGTCACAATAATATCACCTTCCCTTTTTTATTATTTCCTCCACCAGATACTGTTCCCTTTCCCCAGCAGGGCTTTAGTACCAGATAAGATGCTTTTCTCAGCTCCACCCTTTAACCTAGTTATTTTCTACTCATTCTTCCATAGTCAGCTCACTGGTCCCTTTTGTAGGGAACCTTCAGACTAAGCAAATACCCCTGTTAATGTGCTTTAAAATCCTTCATAGCATTTATCACAATTGTAATTTTATATTTATGTGTACAACTATTTGACTAATGTCTGTCTCCTCAACTAGACTGAAAGCTCCAAAAGATGTGGGATTCTGCTGATATTTCCATAAATGTTTCCCCAATGCTGAGCACTGGGCCTGGCACATAGTAGGTTCTCATAGGTCTTTGGTACATGAGTGATGAACAAATATGAATGTACATAAAAATCCTAAGGAGAGAGACAAGGCAGGGCTGCTGGTAAGTAGTTCAACATTATTTAAAGAGTCTACCTTTGATATAAGACAGACCTGAGGACCAGTCTTCACTCTGCCATGTGCCAGCTATGTAATCTTGGGCAAGATTCTTAACTTTTCAAGGGGTTCCCTTTCCTCATCTGTAGAATGGCCATACCACTCTAGGGAAGTACAGTGCCTACCATACAGAGTTGTTATGGGGATTAAAGAGAAAATGCATGCATAGGTCTTACTACAATGCTTGGGCCAAAGCAAATGCCCTATAAATGTTCATTATGATGCAATGATAATGACCTTCCTCCTGTTAACAAAACTCCCTAGAGGTCCCCAGTCTTCTCAGTGGCTAATTTCAACCATGCAATCCTTAAGTGATCTATTATGCATTTCCCATCCCATCTTTACTCACAGCAAGGAGACTGCGATGCCTTGGATATCTCCTGCACAAACTGGTCAGAGTTTGCTCTACCCCTTGCCTACTCTTGCTGTCTGTCACTGCTTCGACCTGCTCAGCGTGCCTGGTATTTTTTTCTGCTGCTAACACCAAGGCATGCACCTCTATGCACATTCAGCAATTGCCAGGGCCTTTGCCAGAACTACTCTGTCATCTTCAGTGCCACCCCTGCCACTTCCTTTCCTCAGCAGGGTTGGGCTCCCTCTTTCCTTTACTGCAGTTGGCAGAATAGAAAAAGGAATGAAGCCTGACCCCCTCGGAGCGAGATGAGCGATCTGTGAGGCACAGCTTTTCTAATGCGTCCTTTGTCCTTTGTGCTTTGAGGTTTCCTCTCTCCAGGGCATGCCTTGGAGGGCCCAGGCAAGTAATGTCACGATCTTCCCGGAGATCCTAGATGGTGGCTCTGTCTCCCTACATCAGTGAGGTTGGGGGCAGTGAGAGTGACAGGAAGGAGTGTCAACCCTAGGAAACTTGGAGCAACTATTGTGCAAGCTCTCTTTCACCTCTAGGACATGCACATTTTTTCTCTCCCCCCAACCCCTAGGCCAACTTTCTCTCATGAAGAAAATCCTTCTTCCTCTTACAAAGTAGTCTTGCCCTGGTCCAAGGGCATTTGCAGATCAGCCAGGGCCATTCAGAGGGGTCCTGAGCAGTTTTAAAGTCCTAGGATGCCCCCACTTTATACAATAAGTTTTATGTTATATTTTTTATTTTCACACTAAGGAACATTTGGTTCATCCCTTCCCTTGACACCTTATCCACGACACTCTCCTTTCCATTTATTTGGTGAGGGTTTTTTTGTTTTGTTTTGTTTTTTGCAGTAGCAATGGGAGTGGGTAAGGCAGGTAGATTATATGCTCTTTTGCTTCTCTGAAGTGGCCTTGAAAATGTTTGAAAATCACAATTTGAGGAACACATCAGGGAGGAAAATTCACTCTTGCCAGACCTCCTGTGAGGAATGAATAGCAATAGAAATAGTCAAATGATCAGTGTTCTCCCTAAATTTTGTTAATCTTTTCCCAAGGTAAAGTGCGTACAATTATTTTTTACAGGATGCTTTGCTGATTTTTCTTTCAAGGACAAAAGATTTGTAGTCTGAGCAGCTGGATCACTTCCTCCCACTATTTTGTCCTTGGAGACATTTGGCCCATTAAAAGGAGCCCACGGATTCCATTTCAACAGATGCATCTCACATTTATTCAGGATATAAGTGATAGGGTGACTCATTGTGCTGCTAATACAATTACAGTCTTTGTTGTTTTAGAATCATATCTTGATTCCATATAGGCAAAGAGATTTATCATTATACTCTGTTGTAAAGAAAGACTAAAAGGACAATATATGTGTAACATTGTCAGCGAAACTGGAATGTTCCTACTTGAGAATAAAATGAACAGTTTGTCATTTGATTCACAGCCTTAGGTGAATGCACATAGAATGTGGGCTTTCTGAAATTCAGTATAAAGCCAGGGACTCCTGGGTTTGTACCACTGGAAAACCTATAATGAGGTGCTCTGGGTAGCTGGTTGTTGAGAAATAAAAAAGAGAGAAAGAACTCTTATTCACTTTCTTATATGTTTTGTACAAATTCTATCTCTACGTGAGTAAAATGCAAGTACTGGTAAGTACAGTATTTGAATTTTACTTTTGATCGCTTTTGGACAAACATGTACATACATTTAAATTCTCCAAAGCAAATTTTTGAAAAAGCTTTATTATTAAGGCAATTCTGTTTCTCCTTCAACAATGTCTGTCCCTTCCCCTTCTTTCTTCTACTACTTTTAGTTCCCAGTTTCTGTAGGGGTTCTTGAGGCAGCAGGAAGAGTGAATACAGCTGCCTACTCTTCCTCAAACTACTTTCCTGGGGCCAAAAGTTTCATTCAGGAAGTGAAAGAAACAAGGTACCTACCTGACCGGGGTGGGGGTGGGGGTGGGGGTGGGGGTGGGGGGGTGGGGGGGTGGGGGTGGGGGTGGGGGGAGGGGGGGTCTTGTCACTGATAAGCAGGAAAAACATCCTTGTGAGTTTTCTCTAAGGTCTGAATTTAGAAGTAATTTAAGCAGATGAGAATTTGAATCTCAGCTCTGCTATTTACCAGTTGGGTGACCCAAAGCAGATTATCCTCTTAGTGAGAAGTAGTTTACATAATATGGCATCACAGTTCTACTCTCCTTAGAGGATCATCAAAGGATTCTGAATGATGTCACACTGACTGGTGCATACTTAGTACACAGTAAATGTTAGCTATTCTTTTTCTTTTAATCATTATACTCTCAGGACTAACTGGTAGCCAAATGCATGAGAGTTATGCACTATTTGGAAGCCAGCTCCAGTTAACCGAGTGAGAAAAGAGGTGGAATATAGTTTTTGACACACGACCTGTTATTTGATCTCTGGTGGGCTAGTTAACCTCAAATCCGAGGAACTATATACCAATCATAGGACTGGGTTTTGATTAAGGTTATATTAACCATGATTTGATTCAACAATGAACAGACAATAAGAGCATGTCATAGGTTAAAGGAATTAGGAAGAAGTAAGAGAATCCTTGACTTAAGATAGGCAAAATGTTGATATTTTGTGCTCAAGAGGCAGTGTTGTATAACAGAAAGCCATATGCTTTGGAACTAGAGAGAGATGGGTTCAGATTCCAACTCTAAGAGGTACCAGTTGTGTAAATTTAAGGAAAATGTTTCCTTTTTTTTTTTTTTTCTGTAATATGTGGATAAGCATACTTACTTATTGATTGAATGGATAGCTCATTTTAAAGTACTTACTAATACCATGCTAGGCATATAGTAATTTCTCAGAAAGTGTTAGTGCTTTTTTTTCTCCCTGTTCTCACCTCTTTAATGATGCATAAAGCTATGATTTGACACCAACTCTAAATTTAGCTCGTACTCTGTCCTAAAGAGCGTTTTCTCTGCTGGCTCATGATCTGATTTGCTCATTGCCTGAGAAGCCCTCTCTCCTCGCTGGCTTTGTCTGCTCAAGCTTGACACAGCCCATCTTAACTAAGTGTTAGAAGAAGTCAGATTTTTGTCTCAGATGAATTTCTAATCGATGACATATAATTCTACCTAGAATTGCATTGGTTGGGGAATGTCTCTTCAGCTACACCATGTAGGTGAACCTTTACGTATATATTACCTGTAACAGCCACTTGGGATTTATTTTTTTTTGAAAGTAGGTAAAGCATAAATCATGAATTAATAAAATACTCTGACAATGAAGATGCTTCTGCATCTGACTAAGGGGGATTAATTCTCCATAGCCATGACTGAAAGAAATCAGATTATAGTTTCAACAAAATAGTAAACTGTGGTTGTTTCTTTCTTTCCCTCTCAGTTTGATGTTCTGGTGATTTTGTATTACAATCCACAGTCCTGGTGCCTGCTTTTAAAATGAAGTTTTATCAGTACACAGCTGCACTCATTCATTGATGTATTGTCCATAGATGCCTTCAGGCTACAAGGTAGAGGTGAGTAGTTGCACAGAGAATAAACCATGTGGGGCCCCCAAAGCTGAAAGTATTTACTATCTGGCCTTTTACAAGAAAAGTTTGCTGACACTTGTTGTAAAGAATTAGAAAACTATTTATGTGTTAACCTGTGCTTGGGCTCTCTTTAGATGGAACCTGGGGCATAGGGTGAATGGTTTCTAGAACAGGACACAGTAGGTCTGTAACAAATGGCAATTGAATTAAATATCTACAAAGCATTAGTGTTGAAAAAATGTTAGTAGCAATTCTTAGCATAATGACATTAATTGGTTCTCACTGAACACAGAAGAGTGATCTCTATTGTTAAAGAAAGGTTTGGCATCATTGAAAATGGACACTCTCATGAATCCAGTTGAGGCGAAGGAAGGGTGAAAACTTCATAACTAGAGGTCGCTGATCTCCACCCAACTGTCTGGTGAATTCCCATGGTGTCAGGCCACTGTGAAGCCTTGCTCATGAACGGAAGGCCATTTTTAAATTTTTCCTGCTAGTAAACGTTCAACACGAAGCCTTCCTGCCTTTTCTCTATCCAAACATCTCACTTTCCCCAGGATCAGCGTGACTCTGTCCAGTCCCTCTCACAATGCTGTGGCAAAGAAATGGAAAAACTATTCAAGTTGAAAAATTACACCAACTGGTAAAATGTAGCTGGCTCAGTACAGTTAAAATGTCACGCATTTGTAGCTTCATTGAACGACTTTACTTATCCAGAAGGAGCTCCAACTTCTGGTCTAATGGGGCTTTGGTGGCTAACTCTATCCAGCCAGAGCTGTATGTTGACTCTTTGTGTTCAGTTGACCCTCTCCCAAGCCTGGGAGTGTGGGAACCAGTACCTGGGCAGAGCTGAGCCTAGACCACACACTCATTTCACAGAGCCCATTAAACGGTTATCGTATGATGCTATGTTACTCCTCCTGTTGACCTTGCCCTGAACGGCTGTGTGTCGAATTACTAATTATCCCTGCAGCTTTGCTACATAAATGCCAGTTAATTTCCACCTCCACTTTTGGAAGCCACACTGCTCAGACAGAGCCACTGCTGTAACCTCAGGAGCTAGCCGTTTCTTGCAAGGCAGTGGGATGCCATCTACCACCACTGTAACCGTTACCACCAAGAAATGTTTTCTTAAGTACACAACAATAGCTAAAGACCAGAAAAAAAAAAGAAAGAAAGAAAAGAAAAAGAAAAAGCCTTGCATTCACTATTCAGCTCTGGACCGTTCTCATGCTTCAGTTTCATGCCTGGTCAACACTGGACACTTGCCTGTGCTGTATGGAAATAACAAGTCACCATCTGGGGGTTTCATCATCTTACTCAGAGGCAGGCGTGTCTCTAAGGATTATGCTTTGCCTACTTGGCACGGAAATCCTGCTTTAGCTTCAGTGATTAGCAAATGTAGGGACTGATTTCCCTCAGTCTAGACCCCAAAGACTGGCCCAGACAGACACAGGAATTCCCATGAAAACCCTCTAGGCTGCAGGCCATGATTTACCTTCTGTTGTAATTTTCTTGCTAGGATATTGCTAGTAAGGTTTTGCAAATCTTTCAGTTTAAATTGACCCATTAATCTGGGATTACAAAGTGTTAAAATCACGCTCATATTTGAAGAAGATACCTCAGGAGCACTGTAGGTCACACAGGAGTGGGCAGTGGGCGTGGGCTGGAAGAACAGTTAGGAGGCCGATGATCATTTTTTTGATTTAAGCATTATTTTCTATGTTAAAATTATTTGTAGCCGTCAGAAAATAATGGACTACATGGAGCTCTCACATATGGCTAAATTCAAAGGGCTTTGATTTTAAAATAAGAACCCAGGTTTAACTGATTCTTTCGTCAATCAACACTAAAATCAAGGCAAGGGTCTTAACCTAAGTAGTGTTTGTTGTTTTATTGGGTGGTCTTTTTTGGTGAATTTCCTAGTTGGCTTTCGAATTACTGACATGTAGTTACCTACACCAAGAAATAAACAAAAAGATGCTTGTTTTTATGAATACAAAGGGCAGTATTACTTTATTCATTTCTTCTTTAAACATTTATTGGGCTTCTGCCACATACCCGGCACTGTGCTAGGTGCTGGAAATACAACAATGAGAAAAATTACATTCTGTTCCTCCCTCATGAGGTGATAGTACCTCCTGAGACATGATCAATTAGAATTAATGTGTGTAAATTCACACATTAAGCAACTAAAAACATAATAACTTTACAAATGACTGTTTAGTGACACTATTTCCTCTACATTAAGACACCAATTTTTTCTAGTTTATTACAACTCAGCAAAGCTTTTTTTTTTTTCTATCGATGTCTTTCAATTAGGAAGATAACTCTACTTTTTGGAGAAAACTTTGGAATACTTTTCTGTTTGGAAATACATTTCCCATCATTAGTTTTTATTTCAAAACTCTTCTATTATGATTGAAGTTATACTTTCTCCCAACCTATCTTTCTGGCCTTATCTTTCATTATTCCCCCTTCCTGCTCAATGCTCTAGTCAAACCAGGCAGCTTCTCTTCTACTAAGATGCCTGACCTTTTCCCGTCTCCCTATCTTTGCTCACCGTGTCTTCTTTGCCTGAAATGCCCTTCCTCCACCTGCCAACATCTCCACCTGCCTAATCCTACTCAGTTCCAGGAGCCGGCCTCTATGCCATCTCCTTTATGAAGATGTGCCTGCAGAAGAGGGAGTTAAGCTTTCTGTTCTCCTCCGAACAATTAGAGCACTTTTTACTTCTCAGCAATAACGCAGGGCCAATAACATACGTGTATATTTCTCTTCTTTTCTATTGGCGTGTCAGCTTACAGAAAGCAGGAATAATACCTTACTTTATTACATTGCTTATAAAAACTTTTAATTTATTTATATATTGTAATAGGTAATTATAATTACATGTAATATAATTCTACTACATGTGATTATAATAATTTATACTTATCATATTAATATAATATATAATTATACAATTATATTTTTATTTGTAATAAATAAGTTTTATTACCTCAGTTATCCATGAAGACATGGCACCAATATTTCTTGAGAACTTCCTATGTGTCAAGTTCCACGCAAGGCTCTGGAGATATAGATACCCTTACTCCCCATCTTACTGGTGGGCATTAAATACATGGATGCTATAAATATGGTATTTGTGTGATACCAAGTTAATGCTCAAATACTCTTCAGATCTGGCCCAATTCTTGACCTGTGTTGGAGGTGAGGTCCCAGAGGCCATGGGAATGAATATTTTTTAGGGGTTTACACTCTCTGACAGTGCTTGTTTTCAGTGGTATCTGACTCTTTATATACCTTGCATCATGAAAATTTGGTTAGGTCAACACTGGATCACCAGGAGAGAAGAGTTGGGCAACTCTTCAAACTAGCAGCTGCAATTTGCAATCAGGCCCAGGGGTGTAGCTTCTGCTACTGTCCAGGCTGCCTAACTGCCTTTTCCAGTCATGCAGTAGAGTGGCAAAGTTGGAAAAGTATAGGCTGCTTTGGTGTTAGACTTGCCTTTAGTATAGACACAGCTTCACCCATAACTAGAGGGAAAGCTTTGGGGGTGGGGGTGCCTACTTCATCTGTAAAATAAGATAGTAATACCCTCCTCAGTGAAGATAAGTGAAATATGTAAACTCTAGTGTCCATAACTATGTCCATAAATTATGTATGGTCTGTAGGCCAAATCTGACCTGCTGCTTGTTTTACAAATAAAGTTTTGTTGGAACACAGGGACACCAAGTTATTAGGTATTTTCTATGTGTCTGTGTAACATAGGCAGCACTGAATAGTCACAACCAAGACGGTATGGCTCATGAAGCCTAAAATATTTACTATCTGGCCTTTTATAGACAAAGTTTGCTGATCCCTGGACTAGAACACAGCCCTGCACCTGGAAGATAGTCAATAAATATTAATTGTCATAATTATTCTCTTTTTCACCAGACCTAATCTGGGTAAGAGTGGAAAAGAAAGGCTGGAGAAGAGTTGGCAGGAGAGGGACTAGGGTGGCTAATCTTCTCTTTCCACTTATTGGAAATTCAAATTGGAATTGAACTTGAGTCTGGGACTGAAACTTAATAGAGACCTGAAGAAGTAAAATTTCTTTCTTTCTTTTTTTTTTTCCCCTTATTGAAAACTGTCCAAAACTTTTTCTGGACAGTTTTCTGGTCCCCAAACTTTTTCCTTCCTCTTGGAAAGCACTATATGTCACTGTTGAAGTTAACAGTTTGTTCTTAATAATGGTTATCATGGGTAGAGATCATGAAAATCTTCCATCAGAGCATAGCACTGCCATTCCAGGCAGTTTTTGCCTGTGTTGGTATTGATTTCAATTAAAACAAGTTATCTGAATCACTGGGCTTCCTGTTGGCTGCACTCATTGCCCAGTGATGCAAATGGAAAGCCTGTTTCAAACCTATGATATCTGGTTACTTAAAACAAGGCCCAGGCAGCTGGGGTATAAACAAACCTCAAGCACCAATCAGTGTAGAAGGAAATGATCTTCATTTGCCCTACATGATGTCATCCATCTTGAGCCTGACAATTTTCTAACAATTATTGACTGTGAGGCCAGGCAAATCTTACAAATTCATCTTATTCCTTATCAGGGCAGGTAGTCAAGCGTATCCCAAAACATTTGATTTGGTTCAATTCCTTGGGTAGATATCCTTTCCTTCTCTCTCTCTCTCTCTTTTTCTCCTCCATTATGTCAATCTCTGTGGGAGGAGTTCGTGTGTTTGCACAAAGCATAGCATGATGGTGCTCTGTGTCTGTGTGTTTATTCTGCGGGTGAGCATTTGAAAGGCTTTTCTCTTCTACTTGTTAGCTTACAAATAGCCTAACCCAGTGATCAGACACCTTCATTTCACATAATGATTCAGCAATTTGTGTCAGAACGGTTCTTTATAATAGCAAAACAGACCATCATTTCCAAAGATACATGGCACATGAGGCCAAATGTATAGAACATGTTGTAATTTGTGCTTTTGTAAATTCACATATTTGAATCACTGCCTTTAAGGCTTGTGTACTAGATCAAGTCACCTAGCTAGAAAGTGAGCCTAAGTCACTGTGGAACAGATTGACTGTTTTTTTCCCAAATTGCCTTCTTTCGGACACGTAGCTAGACGATATTTCCTAGCCTCCTTTGCAGTTAGGTGCAGCCTTGTGTCAGAGTTGTGGTCACTGAATGAGGTAGAAGGGATATACACCTTTTTCAGGCCTAGGCCATAAAATCCTCCTAAATGCAATCCTCTAATCTCTTTACTGATCTTACAGCTGAATAGAGAGGACTCCAAGGACATACAGGAGGGAGACATGGCGAGATGGAAGGGGCCTGGGTTCCTGAATGTGAATGTGGAGCAGATCTCCTAGCCCCACACTTGCCATCACCAGCCCATATTGCACTGTGATGAGATCTTTTGTGCCACTCTTACCATCACCCCACACTGGACTGTGATGAGAACAAGCAAACATTTATTGTAAGTCACTGAGTTCTGGGGTTGTCTGTCTAGCCTGACGAATGTACTGGCTGTCATTCTTCTGTGTACCATTGTTAATTTTTTGTCATCATCTTCACAAATGCAATCACTTTCATGACATTATATTTTGCTGTATTGTATGAAATAGATGATATGCTATAAAGGTGCTTAGAAATGTGCAGATGTGTGGGCATATTCATTGAAAATAAAAAGGCTCTTACGTAGTTTTTCCTCCACAACATTCCTGTGCTGGAGCTAACTTGTTCAATGTCAAAGTAACAATAGGGCTTGATGTCTTAGTTTCATCTTATAAGCAGAACTCTTTTTTGTAGAAATACCTGTTTTCCCTGGGTGGGTCCATTACTCTATATTAATTGAGCCAACTGTATATGAAATATCAAGCCTAATTATTGGGCAGAAAATGGCAAATTGTTTTGTCTTTGTTGGGCTGAACATTTCTTTCTTTCTTAGAGGGAAGTGAGTATGGCATTAAGGAGGAAAGGATGAGGAAGTAATTTTGCAGGTGAGGAATCTGCAAAAGGTTTAGTGTTACTCTGTGATTTTCCTCTGCCACTGGCTGGCCTGATCCAGGTGAGGCTGCAGTTTTAGGCTTGATCACAGAGTGAGAATTTTGCAGAGCATAGTGTCAGACCTAGGATGGACACACACATGAGCAAGAAGCAAAGCGCTATTGTTAAAACCAGGAAGATGTTGGGAACATTTGTTTCTGCTACTTATCCCGAGCTGACTGATGCCTGGGGGCTCAGAGAGTTTAGCTAACTTAACCTAAGATCACAGACTAATAAATTGTGGAGCCAGGATTTGAATCCAGGAAGCCTAATTCCAGAATCTATTCATATAACCACTCTTGTGTAGGAGGAAGAATTTCTTGGACTTTGTGCGTAGAATAGACTGGAATAGGGAGAGGCTAGAGACAAGGATCCTATTTAGGAAGACTCTAAATATGAAGTTATGGGAATCTGGAAGAGGGTGCATATTTAGGGACTCTGATTTACATAGAGTAGCTGCTTCACAAACAACACTTGAAAAGGTGAATGAGTGAGCTTTTTTCACTACAGGTGCCAGTAAGTGCTGCTGTCACCACCACTTTCTGGGTGGTCATTTTTTTTACTGTACTTCTTTGCTTTGCCCACACATCATTGCTGGCAGAGTCACTGAGTCACAGCTTCCCTGAGGATGATCGCCGCCCCCCACCAACGGCTCAGTCTGCACTCTCCAAACAGATGGAAGGCACCCTGCCCTTTTGCTAGATCCTCAGTCAGCACTGTCACAGCTCTTTATTGCCTTTTCCCATCCTTTCCTTTGCGGGTTCAGCGCTGTTAACTGAAATTTAATTCACTCTTCCTTCATGTTACTTATAACGTCCCAGCAGAAAGTCTCTTCTCTGATAAGTCCTCTTGCCCTTTCTCTCACCCTTTCTTTTGCATTTGGTGCTAAGGACGGCATAGGGGGTTACTGAAAGATAAAAAGAGTCTCTCTTCAGTTTCACAAATGCAATTCTTTTCTGATTTGGTAATATTTAGAACCTGGGAACATTAGCCTACATTCCCAGTCTGTGCTCCCCGCTGCCTAAATCCTCATGCTAGAAAAGCAGTCAGCAAACTTAAAACCCACGATTGCTCTAAGTAGGTCTAAGCAAGTCCCATATTTCATCGGCAGTTGGAAATGGAGAACAAAGGAAGGAAAGGAAAAGTGGTAGGACAAAGGGAATGGGGTGAAGAAGAAAGAGGAAAGTGTGGAGAAAGCTTGCTTGTACTGAAAGCATGCATTCTTATCTTCAAGATGTTCACTTAATGCCATTTTTTTTTTTCTTATGTGGTAGGAGCTGATGTCACTTTCTGGGGATAAAATGGTAGGATATCTTTGAAAGTAATTTTTACAGGAATGAACAATTTTGTAAAATTTCTGACACAGGCTTGTATAACCAAGATGAATTTTTTTAAAAAAGGATGGTTTAATGTGAAAAATCTATTTCTGGTAGGTATTATGCCTCTCATAACGTGGTCATCTTTTAAATGACAGTAATTAAAGTGCAGTGGGGCTGCGCATGAGCGGTAGCCAGCAGCATTGGAAAGATGGGAAAAGAAGAGCAAAAAAAAAAAACGATCACTTTGGTTCCAGAAAACCTCCTAAAAAGAGGAAGGCGTACCAGGCCCTCAAAGCCACCCAAGAGAGGCAGGCACTTTTGCAAGAAAAGGAGCAGAGGAAATGAAAAGAGCTCCAGTTTAAGTGACTAGAATGGTTCCTAAATGATTCCTGGCAGCAACTACATGATGACAGGGTGCACCTTAGATGGTTAGAAGGGAAACCCCATGGCTTGAAAGTGCCAGATAAACCTTTCTTGGCCTTTGTTGTAGGCATCCAAAGGATTAATGTGGTGAGTTTACTGGTGCAGAGTACCATTGCAAGACTTTGCCTAAGTAAGATTTTCAGTGGTATCTTGTAAGTAAACCCTCAAACCATAAAAACGCTTTGGTATAGCGGACTCTTATGTGGCCTGGGGAATTTGCAAATCTAAAGTCTGTTTGGGAACTCAGTTTGAAACACGGACAAGCCAAGGTCAAGAATAAAATCATCCCTCTAACAGACAACACAGTGATTGAGGAGCACCTGGGGAAGTTTGGTGTCATTTGCTTGGAAGACTTCATTCATGAAGTTGCCTTCCCAGGGAAGAATTTTCAGGCGATCTCAGGGTTCTTGTGCCCTTTCCAACTCTCAGTGGCCCATCACACTACCAAGAATAGGGTGGGCTTCCTCAAGCAAGTGAGCTCACCTGGTTATGGAGGCAAACACATCAATTGGCTCATTCAGCCGCTGAACTAAACTTGGAATCTCTGAAAGTACAAGTGCATTGCGAGAATGTTTTTGTTTTATGTAATTGTTACCCAATATCTTCAAAGAAGGTTATTTTCTGCTGTATCTTCAGAAACTGGAGGGGAAGTGTCAGGGAAAAGATGGCGATGTTCACAGCAGGCACTTTTCATCCCACCCCAGTTCCAAGGAAAAGTTCCTGTGTATTTTCCACATTAGCCACCATGCACCTCTGAAACCAGCAAAGGACTCATGCCATGGAGGAGGGAGTCCTGTTTTGTCATATCTTCTTTCCTGGGCTTTAATTTTGGTGAATGAATACCCAAGCATGAATACAAGACAGCAGTGGACCAAGCCCAGGGGCATACTTGAACGTGGGGATTCCTATGGCCTTGTTTTGGGAAGAACTTGAAATACAATTAGAAAGAAGTGCACACACATATAAAAATTATGACAATTAACCTGGAACAAATATTCAGGAAGGCTGAAGTGAAGTCTATGAAATCATGAATAGTGTAGCTTCATAATAAACAATAGCTCAGTTTCATAGATATTTATTTAGTTTATGGATTTCAACTCATGGACTAAGCCCTGAGAATACAGAGATAAAAGAGACACAGTCCTGCAGTGAACTGGGGACTCATACAGTAATTCATGTAGAACAGAGGTAGTGGTAGGCTTCCTAAATGATGTGAAGGAGTAGTAAGTCTTGAGTGAGTAGATCTTCAGAAGAAAACATTGCAGTCAGAAGAAAGGAAGGGCCTCTGAGGAACTATGAGAATTGATAGAGCTTAAAACATGAAGCAGAGAGTGATGGGCAATGAGAGTTGAGAAGTAAGAACACCTTGCTACTTTTACATGGCAATTAGGACATTTAAAGATTATATTATTCCATGGAAAGGCTCACGTTCCAGTGGTGCTGGGAAAACTGAATAACTACATGTAAAAGAATGAAATTAGAACATTATCTAATACCATATACAAAAGTAAACTCAATATGGATTAAAGACCTAAATGTAAGACTGGATACTATAAAGCTCTTTGAGGAAAACATAGGCAGGTACCTCTTTGATATAAATTGCAGCAATATTTTTTTGGATCTGCTCCTAGAGTAATGAAAATAAAATCAGAAATAAACAAATGGGACCTAATTAAATTTAAAAGCTTTTACACAGCAAAGGAAACCAAAAACTAAACAAAAAGACAACCTACAGAATGGGAGAAAATATTTGCAAATGATGCAACTGATAAGTGATTTATTTCCAAAATATACAAACAGCTCATACAGCTCAATATATATAAAAAAAAAACCCAATCAAAAAATGGGCAAAAGACCTAAATAGGTATTTTTCCAAAGAAGATATATAGATGGTCAACAGGCACGTGAAAAGATGCTCAACATCACTAATTAGTGGAGAAATGCAAATCAAAACCACGATGAGCTATCACTTTACACTGGTCAGAATGGCCATCATCAAAAAGTCTACAAGTAATAAATGCTGGAGAGGGTGTGGAGGAAAGGGAACCCTCCTACACCATTGGTGGGAATGTAAATTAGTGCAGCCACTATGGAGAACAGTACAAATGTTCCTTAAAAAACTAAAAATAGAGTTACCCTATGATCCAGCAATCCCATTTCTGGGCATATATCCGGAGAAAACTCTAACCTGAAAAGATACATGCACCGCAATGATCATAGCAGCACTATTTACAATAGCCAAGACATGGAAGCAATTTAAATGTCCACAAATAGATGAATGGGTAAAGAAGATGTGTATATTCCAATATACAATGGAATATTACTCATAAAAAGGAATGAAATAATGCTATTTGCAGCAACATGGATGGACCTAGAGATTATCACACCAAGTGAAGTAAGTCAGACAGAGAAAGACAAAATCAGATAAGATCACTTATATGTGGAATATAAAAAAATGATACAAATGAACTCAGTTACAAAACAGAAATAGACTCACAGACATAGAAAACAAACTTATGGTCACCAAAGGGGAAAGGGGGGGAGGGAGAAATTTAGAATTTGGAATTAACAGATACACACTACTATATATAAAATAGATAAACAACAAGAACCTATGTATAGCACAGGGAACTATATTTAGTATTTTGTAATAACCTGAGATGGAAAAGAAGCTGAGAGAGAATAGATATATATATGTATAACTGAATCACTTTTCCGTACACCTGAAACAGTGTAATTCAACTATACGTCAATTTTAAAAATTTTTAAATGAATAAGATCAATAAAAAAATCATATTTCAGATAAAACCCTAGAAGATTAATAATAAATTATCTGCATGTTATAGCACATGTTTGATGCCATTCTCAGCATATGGTTATTTCCTATATTTCTTACATGTAAATGGCGTGAGTCTTGCTCATTTAAATACTTAACTATGTGTGCAGTATTTGTATGTCAGAAAACACAAGAGATGTATCAGAGTAGTATATACTTAAGTATTAAATACAGGGCACAAAAACAGCTTCTTATGAATTCAAAGGAAGGAGAAAACCTTTGTAGGTTGAGTGACACCCTGTGGTTTGTCTTCCTCTTTTCACTCTTTTCCCCCTCTTCCCTTTCTTTCTTTCCTTCCACAATTAAGTACTGGTCTCTGTGTGCCAGGATGTATGCCAAGAACTGGGAATATAGTGGTTAGCAGAAATAGATGGCTATTAAACAATTCTCCCCCAAACATAATTATAATAATCATGTGTTCTCAAGAAAGCATACACCATAAAAGGGCATAAACAAGGCTGAATGCCACAAAGGAAATCTTCCTGAAGAGTTTGTTAAACTCACACCTGAAGCATAATGAGAAGACAGAACGGATTCCTGAAGGAGGAGTAGGTGTAGACAGATGGTCAGGAGCAGGGGAGGACATGTGAGCCTCACGAAATGAAGTGACGAAAGACAAGGACAGGAGAACTCCCAACGGACAGCTCAGAGGATTCATCTGATCCATAATGAGAGCATCAGTTGCTACACTATTCCTTCTTCAGTTCATCTATATGAAAACCTTTTCTGACACCATTAAAATCCATCCTTTCTTCATATCCTACTTTTTATTTGAGTGGTTTCTGTAGGACTTACAGGCTTTCTATTTTTTCTTTTCTCATGCTCCTTTATCAGGTAATTAATTTAGACCACACTCATTTAGAACTTATTTCGACACAATTTAGTTCAAAAAAGATTGCTGTATACTTGGAAGAAACACAAATACATTTCTTTCCATTTCTTCTGTATTTTATCTTTTAATTCAGATATATCTCACACCTAATTAGGCTGCACTGAAGCTCCTGAAACAACTTTGACCGTTTTAATATGGCAAGTTCCATGGCAACCCTTTCCGATCACCACTGCAAGTGTGGCTATAAGACCGTTTCTTACTGGACGCCTTGGCTAGTTGGGGCCAAGGATTTGGACATAACCTTGTTGCTACTGCTGGCAGCTGTCCAGGCCCAAATATCTTGATGTTGATATTTCTCCCCTTCTATATTTAACAGATGGGCTTATTGAACTTCCTTCAGTGCTCACTAGCCAATGATCAGCAAGCTGAATATGATAGGCCTGGGGTGAATCATAACAGCTATTCTGAGGTTGCAGGATTCTTCCTTGCCCAAACCCAAGACGCAACTTTGTTGGGAAAAAAATCACAGAGCCAAGATTACTGATTGAGAACTCAGAAACCTCAAGTAGGCACTCAGAGCTGCTCAGGAATCAAATTATGTTTCTCCATCTCTGTGGGATGACTGTACCATATCATCTCCTTTTTCCTCAAACCTCCCACACATCCTCCTCCTACTGATGACCCAGACTCATATACTTCATTGAGAAAATAGAAGTCATTGAAAATGAACTCATCTTCCCACCACAAAACCTGCCAATTTGGTGCATTTGCATCCCAATTCTCCTTCCTCCACAATGAAGCAAGTGCTCCTCCTGTAAAAAGAAGGGATATTTTTCTACTTTTGCTCTGGATCCCACTACCTCTTGCGTTATCAAAGACTTTGCTCCTTGAGTTATTCATGCTTTCCCTCAGCAGTAACATCTCACTGTTCATTTAATTATCCCCTTTATCGTACAAGCATGCTGTACTATTTCCTCCTAAGACTTTGTTTTTTACACATAACCATACATACTGTTTCAGTTCCTGCCTTATTTTCTGTTCTCCTTTGAACCAAACTCCAAATATATAACTGAACAAACTGCTTCTACCTCCTCGTCTTTCTTCCACTCTTCAACCAAGCCCAATGTGCTTCTACATCTCTTCTACCTGGAAACCCCTCTGGTAAGGTCAGCAACAACCTTCAGGTTGTCAAATCCAGTGAACTTCTTCCCTGCTCATCTTCCTTGGCTTCTCAGCAATATTTGTCAAAGTTGACATTCTACTTGCTTGAAGCATGCTTATCTCTTGGTTTCCAGGATCATTTTCCTAATTTCCTTTTACTTCTCAATCTTCTCTGTTGGGTTCGCTTCTTAAATGTTGGCATTTCTCAGAGGTTGTCCTAGGTCTTTATCTTATCTTTTGTCTAAATTTTCATCTTACTTATATCATTCATTTCCACTGTTTTAAATGTTATGTGTTGAGTTGTGGTAACTTATTTCTTGCTTCTTCATTTGTATAAATTATGAACGTCACATATTCAAATGCCCCAAGCAGAACACTGAGCTCCTTTGTTCTCGTTTGACTTAAGCAACTCTTTATCCAGTTGATCAAGACAAAACTGAAGATCTATTCTTTTTCTTTTTAAAAATTTGAGGTGAAAAGCACATAACACAAAATGAACAATTTTAAAGTGAAAAATTCAGTACTTACTATGACTTAGTCACTGTTCTATTGGTTTCCCATGAAATAATTCATTTAAACCTCAAAACGGTGCAGTAGATACTATTATTATTGCTCTTTGCAGGTGAGGAAACAAAGCAATTTGCTCAAGGTCACCAGCTAATACATGACTTCTCAGTGACTTCTTCCCTCAGGCATTTGAACTCACTGAATTTCCTCCTGCCTTCAGGGTCTACACACATCCTCCTCCCTCAGCTGAAAACATCCATTCCTCCTTCCATCCTTCACATCTCAGCTTAAATGACAACTTCTCTGGGTGCCTATTTCTGCAGTAAGTATCCTTTCCTGTGATTCATCTCTCTTTTTCTTTTTTAATGCTCAAAGCTGCTATTTCAACTTGTAATTATGGTGTTTTTTATTGCTTTGTTTGGTTGGTTTTTGCTTGTTAAACCTCTAGAATATAAGCCTCTTGAGGTCAAGGACTATGTTTCATTTATTTGTTTGTCCTTGTTATAATTATTATACCCCCTGGATTTTTCACAGTTGCTGGTACAGGTCGGATTAATGAATGAATGGCTCCATTTCTATATTTTATGTGGGGAAAAATGAGTTGAATTACCTAGACTTTTATTTTGGTCTTTGAGTAGTTCTGTATCCCTTCCTCCTGTCTTCTCACCACCTACTCAGTGGAGAAAAGAAAAAGAAACTGCCCTCAGTTCCAGATGTTGCTAAATAATTTTCAACTTTATTGCTCTGGGCAGGCTCTGGTTAAATTCCTCACTTGATTCCAGGGAAGATTAAGCAGAACTTGTCCAAACAAAATACAGCCTAGCAACATCTGGTCTCTTCGTGGTGTGGTTTGAAGTTCTTGCTGGTTGGTGGCTCCTTGTTTCCCCTCCATGTCTCTACTCATTTTTTTTAAGTAACAACACTTGGAGTTATTAAAGCAGACACCTGGCACATTGGTCAGGCAGTACAGCTTTACCTTATAATCAGTGCATCATTGAGATGAAAATAACACCATGCCACAGTGTGACAATTATAAGACTGCAGGAAGCAAGACAATACCCAGCCTGTGATGACAAGCCACATTCTGCCAACACTATAGAAAATGAGTCCGCAAATTGCTTACTCCAAGCTCTCCCACATGAGTCTGTCCCCCCCACAATACTTGCCTCTTAATTCAGAGAGAATGCCCCTAGGAAGATGAAGAGGTAGAGCTCTGTGAAGTGTCCTGACATGTGGCTTTCTGCTACACATTGATCTTAAACTTACACAGCTGCTGTCCCTTAGGATAATCAGGAAAATAGAGGGCTCAGAAGTCATGACAGCTGTCTTTTACTGACTGCTAGAGGATTTACGTGTAACTTTCACCATCTCGCAAAGCAGGAATTACATTTCTGTCTTCATGTCAGATAACGAAACTGAAGATTCAAGATATTAGCCAACTTGTCCTTTGCCATTTGACTAGGAAGTGGAAAAGCTAGAATTCTAACCTATGTCTGAATGACTATCAAGCCACAGTGATACCTGGATACCACACTGCTTTTGAGATTAAAGACTATTAATTATAAATAACTTAAATACTAAGTAAATATATATATTAGTAAAAGTTAAACCTCAAGGTGGGATACATTGCATATCATTAGCAATAGTCTGCTGTGTCTTTAAAACATATTTGAGTTCTTGGTTAATTATTTTAATCATGATATTAATAACATGTATTGATTGAGGGGTTCCCCGGTCCCGGGTGCAGTGCTATTGGTATTATCTTCTTTCCCTTTATAAAAACTCTATGAGAGGAATACTGTGATTATCTTTATCCTATAGAAGAGAAAGCTGAGGTTAGAGAGGTTAGTTAGCTCAACCAGCTATAAAGTGGCAGAGGCTGGAGAGTTGAACTCCCAAACCATGCTCATAACCATGTTAACTGGCCTTCCATGCATTAACTGTGATCATGCAGCTTTCCACCTGTTCCTAGCATTTAAGCAGATGTTATCTGTAGATTCTGCCAGAGTCAACACTGATGGTTCTGCAACTTCTTGTCACAGTCCCAAGAACTAATTATACGTCTTTCACGGAGCCATCGCAATGGCATGGATTAGTTGAAGGCATGAGATTCTGGATAATTTACTACAGTCGTGGAATATCTATTGGGTGTGATGCATAGTGCAAGGAGCAATTCATTGACAGACGGAAAAGATGTGGAAATTATGTACCCTATTCTCAAGCAGTTTAGTCAGAAAAAAATTTTAAGTGTAAAAGACCTGGTTGAATAATTGAATAGCAAGAATTTAATTTCAAAGGAGTTATAGTACTGGTCCAATGAGTAAAGGTCTATTGAGTGCAAAAAATCTACATTCTAGGAGCTGGCACGTGGGTTTTGATCAGGCGTCTGAAAATGGTAAGATACAGATTATTAGAGACGGAAGAAAAGTTGGGGAGGAAGCCAAGCATAAATAAGAGCACAGATGCAGGATGTAGCAACTTGGTTGGCAAGCGATGGGCATGACTAGAACCGGAATCCAGGATAGAGAGCCAGTGGGGGGAAGGGCAGGTCTTTGGACAAGCTGGCATGACCTCAGAGTGCTCAGAGGGACTCTGTTCTTTAAATGACCCCAAGTATTGTTCAGGCTATCTTGTTTGTCACTGCCTCTCTTTGACTTTCTGTTTGTCTCCTTAAACATGAAACAATTTCCTTCTCCGGCCTCATACAAGTGACTTATATAAAACCTATAGCCTTCACTGCCAGCCACTAATTAATTATCTTGCAGGTATGCCTTCCCAGGTTCAAAGGAGCCTATGCATAAAAATTGCTACATTTTCTACTTATGGAAATATCATGTAATATCAACCAGACACTATTCATCAGCACTTGAGCAATCAACGCACTTTTACCAAGTTCCTTGATGTGCAGGGTATGGGTCTAGGCACTGTTCCTAAAAATTAGGTGTTTTATTAAAAGCACTTGCAATGATTCAGAAATTTTTCTTTGATATCAAAAGAGTTGAGCGAAATCTTTGGGGTTTGTTAAAAATGATACAAGTTGGAACTTTTCAGACAGACATTGAATGTGGGTGTTAAGTGGGTTTTCAATGGTATTTGATTCATCAAATTTATCTTGCTGTTATTCTGAGTTATTATTTTTGCCTTTAAAGTAGAATATTTGGAATGGGGGAACACTTCCTTTATTTTTTAGAATGTTTTCAGTTTCCTGAAAATAGATATAATGAAGGAGAGAAAAGAACAAATGGCAATGCTTTGGATAAGTCATGGAATGACTACTTTATAATGTCAAAACAGCTAAATATATTTTCCCTTATGATGTGTAGGGGGACATTCAGCCCAGCAAGCATGTGTAACATTTTCATATTCAAATCCATCTACCATTGTACCAAGTAGTTCACTCTTTTTTTTTTTTTTTTTTTTGCGGTACGCGGGCCTCTCACTGTTGTGGCCTCTTACGCTGCGGAGCACAGGCTCCGGACGTGCAGGCCCAGCGGCCATGGCTCACGGTCCCAGCCGCTCCGCAGCATGTGGGATCCTCGCGGACCGGGGCACAAACCTGTGTCCCCTGCATTGGCAGGTAGACTCTCAACCACTGTGCCACCAGGGAAGCCCTAAGTAGTTCACTCTTAAATGCCCCCACCCCAATCTCAATCACTGGCCCACGTTAATTTGTGCAATAACTAAGAGGAAGCTTCTGCCTGGGCTCAGATCCCAGTTCTGCTACTCACTAACATATCTCATAGGGCTCAGATCCCAGTTCTGCTACTCACTAACATATCTCATAGGGCTGTTCTGAGGATTAAATGAATCAATATACATAAAAGCTGCCTAATATAAGCAATATATGTTAGCTGACAGTAATAATTAAAATAAAAATAAAGGAAAATGAGCTTGTTAGCTCTGTGACTATACTACTACTAACATTGTCTTTGTAATACTGATACTGTTTGAGATGAAATTCATAATCTATTAAGCATTGTGCCTATTTTACATCTCATTTAATCCTCACAATGAAGCCATCCATGAGTTGGTGTCATTACTATTTCCCTTAACTTACAGTTGGGGGTCAAGTGACTTGCCCAGGGTCACACAGGTTGGGAGTGATAGAGCAGAATTGGAAACTACGGCAGTATGATTCCAGAACTTTTATCTTTAGTCACTCTGCTGCACTGTCTTTGCATAATTATCCTCAGTTATGAAGCCAGTTCCTAAAATCCAATTAGTCATCCTGCAAGTTTTCTATCTTCTCTAGGTAGCCTCAGAACCCAGTACTATCAACTCCCTCTGTAAGGTACTCATATACTTCCGCCGGGCTGAGATTACTTTGGTTGGCTTTTGTTAGAAATCACATTCCAAAGATACCCAATAACTTTACCTTTATCTAGAGATTCAAATTAAATATGAGTTGTACTTTTATAATATTCCAAAATGTTTGCATATAGCCCTATGTGGTAGGTACCATTATTCCCATTTATGGATGAAAACCTGAGGCTCAGAAAAACTAGATAACTTCCCCAAGTCTCATAATGAGTATGAATCAGAAAGCTCTTGATTTCTGGTCTAGTGTTCTTTCTATTAGTGATGTGACTAAGTTAGAGTCAAGATTCTTTTTTTCCTTAGTAGCATAATTTGGGGTGTCTAGATTGCCCTCATTTCATAGCAACACAATTATAAAGATGAACTTTGAATCGATCATCCCCTGGGTTTGTTTAAAAAGGTAAAGGCCATGCTTAGCTTCTATTCTGCTGTGCATGTTTGAGAGGGAAATGGTTTACTACAAGAGCTCTGCTGTCTTTCTGTGAAATTTACATGCATGCTGTGAAGTGATCTTTGAGTTCATGCTCTTGGACTGTGTTTCCCACCTACTTGCAGGATGATGAAACTGGACAGCTGCTTCCTGGGGGCAAGGTGAAGATGTAGATAATAGGCAGTCCCTTCCAACCACTGGA
Organism: Lagenorhynchus albirostris; assembly: GCF_949774975.1. NCBI lineage: Eukaryota > Metazoa > Chordata > Mammalia > Artiodactyla > Delphinidae > Lagenorhynchus > Lagenorhynchus albirostris. The sequence continues at coordinate 31,229,910 of NC_083105.1, forward strand.
GAGGAGTTCTACCATAAGACCCAAAGACCCCTCAGCCTTCTGTTCCACCGATGGCTTCTCAATGATCTGTTTGCACATTCTTTTCCTGCTTGGTAATTAGCACCAGCTGTCTCAACTTAAAAGGAAGGAATCCCTTTGAAATCCTCCCTATCCTCCGTGAAATGTGCTACTGAAACGTGCTAATTAGTAACTGGACTTAGGACAACACAGACATGTGTTTCCTGTGAGTACTGTAGAAGGAAGAGGAGGAATACGAACATCTGTTTGGTTGCATATGTGTGTGTATAGTTTTCTAATTTTCAAAATGACATTTTTAATGAAAATCTATCTGCTCAAATGGAATTGGGAGCCAGTAGCTAAGGCCCAGGCCCCCCATGCGTTGATTGCTCTCCCTTCAATTGCAGTCTCGGCTCAAGCTTGTCTGTATCTCCACATGCAGAGAGCAGGGCCAGTGGAGCCTTCCCTCTGTGCCTCAGCAAATTGACTTCCCTGTCAACATCCCCTTGCCCTTCACCAGAGTATCAGGAATCATGGGGCTCCAGGGAAATAAAAAAATAATTCCTCTTCCTTTGGGGACTGCTGTCCCAAAGTACACTGATAGCCAAGTGGGTCTGTCACAATTAGTGCATCCCAGTATTTGAGGAGACAGCCTAGAAACATAATGTAGCATTGCGTTAAATGCACTTTGCTCAAAATGGAGGAGCCACCGGTTTGCCAGTTCAAACTATGATTGAAAATCTGCGTCTTCACAAATGACTTGAGCAGCAAGTTCCAGGGTTTCAAACTTCCTTGCTGGTCTGGGGGCAAGAGCTGCTCATGACGCGGATGGGAAGCTGGTTGTTTTTATGGGAGCACTTGGGGATTTATTGACAGGATGAAGGGAGCTCACAGGAGGCCTAGAAAAAGGGTGGGTAGCGTTTTCTAACTCCAAGGTCATTCCCTTGGAACAGGGAACAGGTTCCCTTGGAACCTAAGTTTGATAGGTTGAACTCAGGTCACATCACTTCCACCTGGTCGTAAGGTGGGATGGGGACAGTCATCAGAAGATCTTCCCTGTTGATGGGAAGCTCAGTCTGGAGGTTGTTGTTCTTTTCAAAATCACATATGGTGGTGGAAGTCAGGTTATTCTTGGCAACAAAATTTGATAAATAACTACTACAGAGGCCTACTGAAGGACGATTCTGTTAGTCCACTGTGCATCAATTGTGGTTAGATGCAGTCTTGTGTGGCCAATGCTGTGCGAGACCTGCCCTGTTAATCTGAACATCCGGCCTAAGTGGCCTTGCTCTGGGAAGTCAGTCAATGACTGGGAGTCTCCTGCTGTACACCCCAGGGTACAGCAAGCCTCATTCCAAGGACTCCGTACCTCATGTGCATTAGGTCTATGTTAGCTCTTCGATTACCCACCTGGCTCTGCCCCATGCCCTTGACCCATTCCCAGACATCCTGCCCTTGACACCTGTGGGCTCTTGGGCTTTGGCCTGGCTGCCTGGCTTCTCTGAATATGGGATTTCAGGCTCTCTCCAGCTGGGTAGGTCAGATAAGAACGTCAGGGTGCTATTTTTTCTCCTACATGTTTGCTCTTCTAACTGCACCAGGCTTTGCTATTTGGACTCCTACAGCCGTAAAAGACATCACCATTCTTTTTCTTTCCTGCATCTGTTTAGAGGCAAAGGGAAGAAGTGAGAATAAAAATATCATCGTGTGTTTCTTTTGGAGACAGAACAGATTGACACAAGTGATGTGAGTGCTCCAAACCCAATGCTGGCTTAACTCTCCAACTTTAAATCTGTAATGATCTCTGCAGCCTTCCAAATTAAGTTCAAGTCACTAGGCAGGCAGGGGCGTCTCTGATGTCTTTGTCTCCCATTCTAGGCCTGAGCTTTGCTAAGCTACATTTAGTTTCCCTGGCAAGCTGTGCTTTCTTCCATCTTCATCCCTCACACTTAGGAGGTTTACCTCCCCATTTGTAGGGCTGAGGGCCTGAGTACAAATGGAGGCCACAGGCCATATTTCCAAATTCTTCAAATGTGTAGATTAAGCTAACATGCTGTTATATAAAATGTGTTCTATCCTTTACCTTCGATAAAAATACGTTTGTAACTACCTAGAAAGCTAGGTTTAGATTTTGAATCCTCAGACTCTTCAGAGTTTCACATCCGAATGTCATAGTGCAGGAGAGAGCTCCCAGCCCCCAGCCCAAAAGCCTTCTCTTCCCACCCCTCGATCTGTCCTGCACGATGTGTTTTCTGTGTGAGTGTATGGACACCCCAGCCTGCACACCCAGGCACCACAGCCACAACCCCTGCACATGGCCATTCCCCAGCATCAAGCACATAAGCAACTTGGCCCTCTCTTAGGAGGGTGGAAGAAGCCACACAGGTTCTGCAAGGGGGCCTGGAGCCACTGGGGCAAGGACTTTGGGGGTCCTGGTTCGAGAGCATGGTCTAGAACGGAAGGAATGGGAACAGGCTCTGGGTGGGCGTGAGCCCTTGTCCCTGTAGACTCTGTAACCAGAGGGAGGGACACAGCGGGAGGAGTGCTAGAGCACCAGGTCCTATTGCTGGGCCCAAGGGTGAGGCTGGTACATATTCTTCCCTCTGATAGGATGCCCTTCCCCTAACTTTATCTAACTGAGTCACATCCATCTCTCAGGTGCCCTCATACTCCACCTCCTTCCTCCAAAAAGTCTTCTTGATCCTCCCAGGGTGGGGTACATGTTTCAACTCAACTGGCTGTGACACTTACTGTGTGACCCTAAGTGATTTAACCTCTCAGCACCTCAGTTTACCTTCAAGACTGTCATGAGGATGAAAGAGTTAATGTGTGTAGATTTGTAGAGCAGTTCTTGACAGAAAATAAACGTTAACTATTTTAACTATTATTATGTACTCACAGAGCATGCTGTTCTCACTCCTGTAGAACTATCTCCCAATGTATGGTCATTGTGTGTTTTCTCACACCTCTCTCTTGCAGCAGATAATGTGCTTCATGCAAGCAAAGACGTAATTGTATTTAATTTTGTATTCCTAACACAAAACCCAATATATGTAACATAGCAGGTGTTCTATAAATGTATACAGAGCTGACGCCTCAAGGGGAGTTGGATTTTACAGGTGGAAATGTTCATGCTGCAGCCTGTGACCTTCTATAGGAAAAATGACTGAGAGGCTGAACTCAACTTCTCAGATCCTTCTGACCCTAAGCTCTTAGAAGATTAGATGGAGATGGTAGAACTGAGCTAGAACTGTGTCACAGGGTGGCGTAGAGAAGAAATATTCAAGTGGCAGTCCTACCCAGGGATTAGATATGCTTATACAAGACACCGACCCTATGTCCTGGTGAAGATTTACAATCCAAGACATTCCTTTATGTAATAGCGTATTTGTCCTCATATGAGCCAAAGGATCAAGCAAGCATTCTTCCAAGGGTTTTGAGACCATGTGTGTCTGGGCATCCAGGATCTGAGGAGTATGGTCCTGTTTTCTCTAACTGGACCTGTTTATTCTGATGACTCGCAGATAAACGGAGCTCGGGAAATATGGTCAGGAGAAAGTCTTTAATGATGTTTGCTTGATTGCAATTATGAAACTGCTCTGCAGAGCCTTCCTTCCCCATCATTTACTCAAGTGGTTGCTAAGTAATTTCCGATCTGGTCCCACGATTAGAATGAATGGGCCTGGCTGCTGGTTGGTCATGAAACTGTTCTGTTCATCATTCATTCATTCACCAGGGGTTGTCCTGAACCATAACTGGATGTAGCAAAATGTTTTACACAGTGCCGAAAAACAAAAAATGAAAAAAAAAAAATTGAAAATCATCTTGAGTGAATTTACTTTTCCCCTCTTTTGAAGTCCTATTTACTCATTTAGCCATTGCATATAATAAAAGTATGACTTTTTTTAATGTTTAAAGCATGGCAAATAGGACTTTTCAAATTAAAATAAAAACTGAGCATCTAAAGACAAAGTGAAGTTTTTCTTTCTCTCATCAAGTCATTATAATTTATAATAAAATAATTATTTTTATTATGACAAACATCTATATAGTGCTTGTAATGTGCTAGGCACTGAGTACTCTGTATATATTGATATTAACTCATTTAATTCTTACAACGATCCTCTGAGGTATGAACTATTCTTCTTATTCTATAAAGGAAAAAACTGAGGCATAGAGAATAGGGATTTTGACAAAGATTATATAATAAGTGGCAAGGTCAGGATCCAAACCCAGCCCACCTGTTTCTAGAGTCTGGTCATTTCACAATTATGCTCTGTGGTGTAAAAAAAATACTTAAAGGCATTTTTCATCTAGAGAGGCCCTACCTAGTTAAAAATAAAATTAATACAGACATCGTGGTACTTACTTTCAGTTTCATGCATATTTCAATTTTTCATTTCTGGGCAACTTGGTCTTGCTGTGATGGAATACATAATATACTGATGTGATACAAGGCTGATTGTGACATGGGTTAGTGAGTTTTCACTAATGGAATTACACCTTAATGTATTGAGCACCTGACATTTTGGCCTTTTTAGGATTTGGGACTGACCTCCCCAAATGAGGATTTTTCTGAATGAAACGAAATTGATTGAAGTTGAATGAAGTACTGGGGGAGGTGTGCTCTATGCCCTGAAACCCATATTACTCTGACATTGAGGTCTTGTTTCTATGGCAACAGGTCAGGGCACTTAACTATTGCAGGGCTGACATGATGACAAGATTTGGGTTCTGGGTTTCTCCTACATTCTTCCTTTCCTTCAATTCCCCATCTCCTGGATATATTCCCTCTTGGATCTGGTCTTATCACAAGTTAATGATAACCAATTGTTACAGGAGGAAAAGAAAAAGTTCAGCAGCCAGTGAACCTTCCTAGAACCTGATAAAAGGAAAAAAGTGGTGTTCCCATTAATTCATGTGACTTTTTCAAACGGTGCCTTACAAAAGCTTTAAGAGGCTTTTTCTGTTATAGATTATACTTAACCTCGTGCCTGGATTGAGGGTTGGTGGCTCAATGAAAAAATAAAAATAAATAACTTCTTCTCTCTCCCTTATTTGCACCTTTTGCTTAGGTCAATGCTGATAAAAAAGATGGAGTGGGCATATAATGGGGGAATGGAAAGGAAAGGAAAAGGAAAAAACTGAAGGGCTGTCTCTATTATGATGATTATGATAGGACAGCTCAGAAACGGAGTCAACTTTTTCATATTTCTCAAGGTCCATGACGTCTGATATGTCCTGTCTGTCACTTTTCTTGGAGAAAAAATGATTGAGTGATACTTTAAAAAAGAAAGAAAGGTCATACAACAAACACATGAAAGGATGCTCAACATCACTTATCATTAGAGAAATGCAAATCAAAACTACAATGAGGTATCACCTCACACCAGTCAGAATGGCCATCATCAAAAAATCTAGAAACAATAAATGCTGGAGAGGGTGTGGAGAAAAGGGAACCCTCTTGCACTGTTGGTGGGAATGTAAATTGATATAGCCACTATGTAGAACAGTATGGAGGTTCCTTAAAAAACTACAAATAGAACCACCATATGACCCAGCAATCCCACTACTGGACATATACCCTGAGAAAACCATAATTCAAAAAGAGACATGTACCACAATGTTCACTGCAGCACTATTTACAATAGCCAGGACGTGGAAGCAACTTAAGTGTCCATTGGAAGAAGAATGGTGGGCTTCCCTGGTGGCGCAGTGGTTGAGAGTCTGCCTGCCAATGCAGGGGACACGGGTTTGTGCCCCGGTCCGGGAAGATCCCACATGCCGCGGAGCGGCTGGGCCCATGAGCCATGGCCGCTGAGCCTGCGCGTCCGGAGCCTGTGCTCCGCTACGGGAGAGGCCACAGCACTGAGAGGGCCACATACCGCAAAAATAAATAAATAAAGAAGAATGGATATAAAAGATGTGGTACAGATACACAATGGAATACTACTCAGCCATAAAAAAGGAACGAAATTGGGTCCTTTTGCAGAAATGTGGATGGACCCAGAGTCTGTCATACAGAGTGAAGTAAGCCAGAAAGAGAAAAACAAATACCATATGCTAACAAATATATATGGACTCTAAAAAAAAAAAAAAAGGTTCTGAAGAACCTAGGGGCAGGACAGAAATAAAGATGCAGATGTAGAGAATGGACTTGAGGACACGGGGAGGCGGAAGGGTAAGCTGGGACAAAGTGAGAGAGTAGCATTGACATATATACGCTACCAAATGTAAAATAGATAGCTAGTGGGAAGCAGCTGCATAGCACAGGGAGATCAGCTCAGTGCTTTGTGACCACCTAGAGGGGTGGGATAGGGAGGGTGGGAGGGAGACGTAAGAGGGAGGGGATATGGGGACATATGTATACATATAGCTGATTCACTTTGTTATACAGCAGAAACTAACACAACATTGTAAAGCAATTATACTCCAATAAAGATGTTAAAAAAAAGAAAAAGAAAGAAAAGGCATGGCCAATTGAAAAGAGAAGAGGTATAGATGTTATCTCCGGTTATTCTAGCTATTAATGGAAATGATAATAATGGGAAGCACTTACATAGAGTTAATATGTGCCAGACACTGTTCTAAGTGCTATGCCTGTATTCACTCATGTAATCCCCACATCAAACCTGTGAGGGAAAATGTACTATGATAGTTACAGCTATTTTACAGGTAAAGTATAGAGATGTGAAATAATTTTCCCAGAACTTCAAAACTATTAACTGGTAGTGGGAAGAGGGGAGGGGGGAGGGGCAAGATAGGGGTAGGGGACTAAGAGGTACAAACTACTACGTATAAAATAAATAAGCTACAAGAATATATTGTACAACACAGGGAATATAGCCAATATTTTATAACTATAAATGGAATATACCCTTTAAAAATCGTGAATCGCTATGTTGTACACCTGAAACTTATATAATATTGTATATCAAGTATATCTCAATTTTTAAAAATCTATTAACTGGTAGAGGCAGTTTTCAAACCCATATAGTCTGATATCAGACCTATGTAGTTAACCACTATTCTATGCAGTCTCCTAAAGCCTGATACTTAAATCTTTCTGAATCATTGATTCTATTCTCATATATTGGCTTTGACACCATCTTTTAGCTCTTTAGCTCTGTATCAAAATACACAGCAGTTTTGTTCGTTTATTTTTGTGTGTGTGTGCATGTGTGTCTAAGTTAACTAAAATTATTTTCAAATGGAATTTTGCAATCTCTTTAGAGATAATTGTGAACGACTTGGGATGTCACAAGGACAAGGTTAGGAATCACCTGCACAATATTTGTGTCCACACTTCTGTTAACTTTTAGTTGAAAGAGAAACAGGTGGACACTCTGCTCTTTAAAATAATTCTTTAATCGTTTCCTTCCAAAGTTTTCTATAACTTTTCCTCAGTGCCTCTATTGTAAATCTGAGTGTGTGAAATAGAGATATATCTAAATATTTAGTGATACACTAATATTTTTTCAGTCATTCAGGTTTGTCCTAATGTAATATGTTTAGGACAATGATTATTAATGCTTTGGTTCATGCTTGTTTCAGCCTTCAGCACAATAATGCTATTTAGTCCAACTTGGAGTTCACATTTAGGTTCCAATTCCTGCTTAATTTTTGCTTAATTCCTGATGGATAAAATCATATATATCTATTTGATATGATTTAACTCATAGCATAACCAAATCTTCATTTAAGAGAGTTTTACCAGTATAGCCATAAAATACTATCATAATAACATCGTAATAGCCTCAGGCTTCTCATAACATCATTAGTGGTTATTTATTAGATTTCCACTTAACAGATGACATTGAATTAAATTACTGCCATAATTTACAGTTTGGGAGTGATGACAATTACAGTGAAATACTTGAATACCAGCCTTTTAAACTGTGTACCTATAGAAGTGTTTAATAAAGATATTCTGAGTAGTTTTTATTTTAGGGACCAGGAATAATTTAGCATTTTATTAAGATTTACATTACTGAAAACTGAGTCTGGCACCCAAATGCTCCGATTGATGGTGTTTCTGTACCCTCTAGTGGTCTGATGCAGAACTGAATAATGAACATAGAATCTCCAAGGAAAATTGCCTGGGAGTTCTGGGGTCTCGGCAAAAGCACCTGCATCTCCTCGTCCATAAATTATAAAAGGCAAAGATTTAAGGCCAGGCTTCTAGAATGGGGCAATGTGAGTGTGGATTTTCACCTCTAAGCTGATTTTACAGGCATGACAGAAAGAGTGGTGCTAGCTTAAAAGAAAGCTTCCCCCTTTAAATTTCTTACTTTTTCTGAAATGCTGGAGTTTTCAGTATGTTGAAACAAATGTTCTCTATCTATACAGTTTCTCCTCAGTGACATTATTGACATTTAGGTTCTGTAATTCCTTGTTGTGCCCCCTCTCACATGCCCGCACTGTAAGATGTTTAGCAGCATCCCTGGCTTCTTACCTGCTAAATACCAGTAGCGTGCCCAGTTGTGATAACCAAAATTGTCTCCAGTATTGCCAAATGTCCCTTGGGGGAAAAATTTCCCTTGATTCAGAATCATTTTAATGATTCCTGTTAGGTAAGATGGAAATAGTTTGCCAATCGAAATAAATAGTTCATTTAATACTTAGCATGAGCCTGGACAGGTACCTGTATTACTTAATTTAATCCTTGTTAGAATCCTCAGAAGTCAGTCCTATTATTGTCTCCATTTTACAGATGAGGAAACTAAGACTCAGAGGAGTTGAGTGACTTTCATGACATCACATAGACAAGTGGTAGAGCCAGCATTAAAATCCAAGTAGTCTGGCTCTGGAATCTGCATTTGGAAACATTCTACTACAAAAGCATAATTCTTTATTAAGCCCCCAAAGGAGTGAAAAACAGAATTACTGATTTACAAGTAATAATAATCTACAGATGCCAATTTATGATAATTTTCTGAATCAACAAAACAGAAGGGAAAGATAGCGTAGTGACATTTTCAGAGGAAGATTTGTTTTTTTTCATTCATTTATCAAGTACCCACTCTCCATACAGATACAGAAATGTATAAAACAAAGCCCCTGCCCTCTGAAGCTTGCTTACATTGTTGCAAATGAACAAAGGCATAGCTAATATTTCACATAGTAATATGCTATGGAGAAAATAAAACAAGTTAAAGGGGTGGGAGAGGACCTGAGACGGGGTAGAGTGCTTCTATTTTATACAGGGTGGTGGGAAGTATCCCAAGTAGTGAGAACAGCAAGTGCAAAGGCCCTGAGGTAGGAGGGTATCTGAAGTAGGAGCAGTTTGCTAGCATGATAAGAGAAAAGCAAGGAGCCAGTGGAACTGGAGCAGAGTGTGAGGGAGAGCAGTAGGAGATGAGATGGAGAGGAGGAGGACCAAACATGCCCTGAGGTCTTGTAGGCCCTTGTAAAAAGACTTCTCAACTTTTACTCTTTACTGAGATGAGTATTTATTGAGAAGTGCCATGATCTGACTTAATTTTTCAAAGGACTAGGTCAATCTTCTTTGATTGGGAAGTAGTTTATCATAATTGTTAAGACCTTAAGTTCTGGAATCAGACTGACCTCATTTTAAAGGATGTCTTTAAGAACTCACTCTCTGTGGGCTTTGGGGCAAGTAATTTAACTTATCTGAGCCTCTGAATTCTTATCTGTAGAAAAGATGTAGTAACACCCTAGTTAATTGATCTAAGTGCTTTTGGACATAAGATGCACCATGATTTCCTCTACCAGTAAGAAAATTACAAAACAACACTGCTAATCACGCATGAGTTAGACAAACCAGGCTCTCCAAGTGTGAAAGTGTCCTTAAGCTGTTCTTGGGTATTTGGTCATTTGTCCTGCCTTCATTTGCATTGCTTGGCATGTGATAGGCAATTATTTTGCGTAAATCTCAGTAATGAAAGGAAACATAGCTTCATCTATTTGTTAGTAGCTTCATTTCTTAGGGCCCCCTAAAGCATTTGGTTGTTGCTTTGTAAGCAAATATGAAATCAGGGTCTTTCTTTCCTGTGATGAATACTTGCTTTACTAATACCAAATTTAACCCACTTTCTTGCTCAGCTTTTATGCTGGTTCTGCTTGTAAGATAATCTTTAGCTTAATACCGGATCATAGTGTAAAAGATTTTTAAACAGCAATTAAACCCAACATATGCAGTGCCAAGGACGTGCATAAGTCAACTGAAGTGACAGTATTATGAGTTTACACATTCACAGACAATGATCGAATTAGATCACGTCTGCCCTCTGGTCTATGGTGACTGTAAGGTGACATCAATCCTGTGTTAAAATGTTTTATATATGTGTATCTATCTGATATATATGCGTATATTAAATTTAAATATACACAAAATCTGCCTGTGTATGCGTTTATTTTAGAATTGATGCAATATGTGATAGTGCCTGCCCTACAGAGTAGAATTAGCATGGGAAGTTCCTAGCACATAGTTAGCCCTAGGAAACTGTTATCATTTTTATCTCTATGAAGACCTTATATTACAAACTTCCATCTCTTTCTATAAGACTCCCTAATGAGCTTCCCTGGTGGCGCAGTGGTTGAGAGTCCGCCTGCCGATGCAGGGGACACGGGTTCGTGCCCGGGTCCAGGAGGATCCCACATGCCACGGAGCGGCTGGGCCCGTGAGCCATCGCCGCTGAGCCTGCGCATCCGCAACGGGAGAGGCCACAACGGTGAGAGGCCCGCGTACCGCAAAAAAAAAAAAAAAAGAAAAAGACTCCCTAACTTAATTTCCTCTGTTTTTCCCAGACTCAAATCTTCCAATACTAATTACTTAGGTGACTTTCCCTCCTTCCGCACTTTCTATTCTCAGAAGGAAATAAAATTACAAGTCTCTAACTCCCTAAACATTTTTCTCCCCAAGTTATTAATCAATGGCTCATATTAAGAAAAAAAATTGCCCCAGTTCTCTGGAGAACTTTTCTGTGGCATAATAGATTCTTCCTTATTTCCTATCTGCTGAGCAGCCTTTACATCAAGGTAGATATTTGTCTTGCAATTTTTTAAAAAATTCTCGATGATTTAAAATGCTGAGGGGACATTATCACTTTGTCTTATCTCGTTCCCGTTTGTTCATCAGCCTGCTCTCATAAAATGTTTGTTGGTCCACCCTTCTCAGAGAATGTCATGGTTAACTTATAAGCTCAGTATCCTGGTTTATCATTATGGTCCTAATGCCATGTGAGATCACTTAAAGAAAGGCTGGAGGTAGCAACACTGCTGATGATTATTTACTGCATGCCTTTTTACATCTCCCTGGAATGATGTACTTCTTGACCACCTGCCTCATCAAATTAAAACAAGAATGAAAATAGATGGGGTGGAGAGGCAACAGATCAAAAGAAGGGACTCGGAGGAAGCCCATCTCCGGGATCAGCTTGCCCTCATTATATGCAAGCTGGGTGCTCAGCTGTGCTGGAATCACAGGCAACGCAAAGATGTTGTCAGTGTCTGTGAGCCCCAGGTGATTAACAGCCTCTTAAACTTTTAGATTAAATTGCTTCTAGGTCTTTCAGAGCAGGTGGTCTGTTCAGAACTATAGCCTGTGGAATGTCAGAAAGGGGGGAAGTGTCCATTTGTGAGGGAGGATGGGCAGCTAAAAAGGCCTTTATTCTTTGGTTGAGCCCACTTACTTAACCTGGGTGGAGTGTATTAAAGCTGATGACTGGGTCCCTTTAAAATTATTGATTATAATTTAAGGTAATCTATCTACACATTCTTCATCATTAGAAGTGCTCTAAGCAGTTTAATTCACTTGTATTGGCACCTGGATTGGAATTTGTGAAGAGGTTAGTGGCCGGATACTTGCCCCAGAGGTCACTTAAACTCTAATTGATGTTCCCTGAAGTTGCAAAACCACCTGACACATTGACCCTTCGATGCTTTTGATAGTCAGCTCTGTCTCAGTTGTATATGTTGAAATTAGCATATGAATATTTCTTTGTTTCATTCTCCAAGTTCATACAAAAATGAACCCCAGGGTATTTTACTAGCACATTCTCATAGGGAATGTCTAGAGTCCTGCTTTTCCTTAAATTTTTTTTTAAGATTTGAAATCCCAAACATCTGTGGACTTTAAGAGGCCTCCCTCTGGCATGTTTCAGGTAAAGAAGATGGTTATGAAGAGACAGGAATCATTCATTGTGATTTGTGACTCTGCACTGATCTTATCCAGTAGGAATCTGTCTGCAGATGAGAAATATACAGTCTAGACAGGAAGAAGGAAGCGGTGGGGTTCGGGGAACAACAGGCTCCCTGTGGCTCTATGGATTTAACCTCTGCACAACCACACACTGTGGTTTTTGGGAAAAGGATTAGTGAAGCTGAGGGAACTAAATAAATATTAATGTTCACACACAAACACATGATTAAAAGGCAAGCAACTTGTTCTTGCTAAGAGTCTGTTACAAACAAAGTATTCTCCCTAGAAGGAAAGATAAGAGGGATTCTCACTGGTCTTAAAGAGACATCTTACTCTCTGTCAAATGAAGTTAGAATTGGATTGAAAAGCATCTTACACTTTTTTTGAGAATCTAGACTGGTCACCTATCTGATGCCATAACCCCTTGATACCAAAACACTTTCAATTTTGAGAATATTCTGGGAAATATTCTGTTCATGGAGACTTTGGGAGGATCTGATTTTGTTTGGCCAACCTAAAACCAATCTACCAAAAATAATTTTGACTACCCACTAATTTGCCTGTTTTCCTAGAGAGATAACATTATTAAAAGTGTGGTAAATTGCACCCTTGGTCCCAATTCTTCACTCAGTCCCGATACCATGCTCTTTGCTGAGTGACTTTGAAGTTATCCTACTAAAGGGGTAGAGAGATGTTGAGTGACCAACTGGTCCTGGTTTACCCAGGACTTTCCTGGTTCTAGAATGAAAAGTTCCACATTCTGGGAAGCCCCTTAGTTTTAGGCAACTGGGGATTATTGATCACCCTTAGCAAAGTATATTTTTACACGCCTTTACTTTGGGGTGATTGGCCAATGAAGTAGAAATGGCAGTGTGTAAGTTCTGAGCCTAAGGCATTAAAAGACTTTGCATGTTTGTGCTGTCTGTGCTTCTGCCATCACTGTGAGAAGGACATGTCCTGATTATCCCATTAGTTCAAGGAGGATGAGGGGTTTGTGGAACAGAGCCAACCTCAGCAGAGCAGCCCAGCCAAACGAAGTATATATCAACCTATCCCCAGAAAAGCTACGTTTGCATGAGTGATAATAAATATCGTTGTTACTTTGAACCACTGTTTTTTGGGATGCTTTATGACACAGAAATAGTTAACCTATACCAATCAATTTTATTAGTATCAGGCAGTGGGCTAAAAGCTTTACACAGATCATCTCCTGCTACCATACCATGAAATAGTAATGTAATTATTTTATAGCTGGGGTAATGATAGAAAGATGGAGTAAATGCCCAAGATAAGCAATGAAGTTGATTCGAAACCTGTTTCCAAAGTAATCCAATACCTCAAAGTTTCTAAAAGTTTTCAACTAATACAAGCTATTGTGAACGATTCAAGCAAATCTTGAATATATAAGTAGGAAACATAAATGGGGAAAAAGTAAATGTCATCCCTTTCCCTCCCTGCCTCTCCCCCTTTCTCATTTCTCTAAGTCTTCCTCTCTGAGGTAATCACAATTAATCTTTTGGCGTGAATTCTTCTGCATGATTTTCTATGTATTTTATAAGCATATTTCTTTATTTTAAATTTTTACGTAAATAAATACATAGTGTTCTGCAGTGTTTTTCCCTTAAGTAACTTAGACATCTTTCCATGCCAGTCCATATAGAGGCACTTTAGGTTCTTTTATCAACTGCATATCACTCCATAGTATGGCTGTATCATAATTTGAGTTTTCTCTTAACAATAAACATTTCAATTAATTCTAAATTTTCACTATTCCAAATAATTATTTCATGAACTTTTTTCATATATCATTGTGCACATACGTATTTCTACAGAAAAAAATCCTAGAAATTAATTTTGTTCACAGCCAGTTACACATCAGTGTTCAGTAAGTTTTGTTTGTTTAAATAAAACACTATGTGCAAAATATTGTGCTTGTGCACCATAAGCAAATGCTCACTGGATACTGAGTTCTCTTTCTGGACCCCCCTTCTCTTATTGGAGGTATTTTGTAAGGCATTCATGGTAGCCTGTAAAGTGCATTAGCTGTACCTGTTTGTCCCCAGATGAAGTGGGTTGTGTTGCTATCAGCTGTTGAATTTGTTGTTCTTCCATTTCACATAGCATGAATGATTCTTTGGAAGCTTTACCCACAATCCTGAAAGACCCCATCCACTGGAGGTGTTTGCTGCTTAAATGACAAGTTGGTGACGAATTTCTTCAGTGGAAACATTTGTCCCATTAGAGAGTGAAATCATGGTATGAACTTGGGGTATGCCATCATTTTAAGGTGGGCTCAGTCACTGTTTCAGTTTAAACTGTTTAGACTATTTAGTTTAGACTATTAATAAAGGGTCTCATACGAACAGACTCAAAGGTTTCTATACACATAAACTGCCAAACCATTGTTCATAGTGATTGTGCCTGTTACCCTCAGCATGGGGAGAACCGTCTCTCATTTCTTAGTACAAAGCCTGGCATTCTTTCCCACTCTTGGTTCTGTTCTGCACTGCAACAAGTCTAATATGTATAGGCTATGTCATCACAGCCACCCCTTGGATCAAGATTTGCACACACCAGCAATGTGTCCTGCCTTTGAAAAGTGGGCTTAGAGAAGAGGCCTAATTCAGGTGGGAAATTCTGGAGTCCTGGGTGTTAGACTATTGTCCAGGGAGGAGGGGTATATATTCTGGGTGGGCATGTTCTTGGGCTCCGAGGACTCCTTACTCCATGGGGTGGAGCAGGGCCAGGGCGGGGCCCCCCTTGACTGGGTCTGAGGACAGTATTGCACTCAGTTTCCATGTATGAGAGTCCTAGTTGTTTCACTTCTTCATCAAGACTTGACTTTGTTAGTCTTCTTTATTTTAGCCCTTCTTCTGGGTATGTAGTGGTTTCTCATTGCGGGCTGAACTGATGATCAAAGAGGTAGAGCATTTTCTTTTTGTATTTTTGCCACTTGGATATGCTGTGTTGTGAAGTGTCTGTTTAATGATTTCCCACAATTTTCTATCAGGTAGCTGGTCACTATTATCATCCCCATTTTACAATGGGGAATTGGAAGCACTGAGAGGATAAATAATTTTTCCATAAGTAGAAGTAGAAACAAAGCTGGGATTTGAATCCAGGATGTCTGACTTCACAGCTCACTCTCCTAATCCACTCAAATGCTCAGACAAGAGAACCAAATTGGACTTTTGCGTCCGTTATGGTTCACTGATATACAGCTTGGGCTCCCCCTAGCGGAGGAAAAAAGTTGTACTCAAGATGCCCAAGTGGGGACTACCTTAGGAAGGGGAAAAGAACCACAAACTTGATGGCTTAAAAAAGCGTACAGTTATTCTCTTGCATTTCTGCAGGTCAGAAGTCCAGAATGGGTTTTATAAGGCTAAAACCAAGGTTCTCTCCATGGAGGCTTTAGAGAGAATCTACTTCTTTACCTTTTCGCCTTGTACCTTGCTGCATTACTTGGCTCACGGCCCTTTACTCCATTCCAGGGAATCTTCAAGTCTCTCTCTGCTCCTTCACATCAGCTTCTCTAATGCAGTCAAACCGCTTCTTCCTCCCTCTTATAAGGACATTTATGATTGCATTTAGGGCCCAGGACAATCTAGGATACTCTTTTCATCTCAAGATCCTAATTTAATCACCTTTAAAAAGGTGATTAAACATTAATATGTAAATATTAACATAAGTTAATATTCACAGGTTCCAGGGTCAGGATCTGGATATCTTTGGGGGCCGTTATCAGCCTACTACACCCCTCTACTATTTTGATTCAATATGTGTACGTCATGTGATTTCCCCTGCGAAGGTTTGTACTTGGAAATACAAAGTATTGGTTCGTTGCTTGGTTCATCACTTGATTCAATTATGCTGAACACCAGTCAAACCACTCAGAAAATTTCTGCTCAGAAATATATGTCTTTGTGGTTCCCACGAACCTCTCACTTAGGATCTGTCAAAGTGTTCTAGGCAGGGACCAGGAATGGTTAGCATTTATGTTTTACCTCAGTTATAAATTCTTTCGATGACTCATGGGGTCTCTTACTGTGAAATCATCTTTCTTAGAAGCTTCCTTTTCTCAGAACCTGATGCACTTTCAAATTTTCTATGTAAAAAAATACCTTCCCACACCACTTCTGTTCTGCACATGTAGTGAATCCTGGTCAGGAGTGACAGGAAGCTCAATTCCGTGAGGGCCGGCTGCTCTGGGACACCTGCTGTGCTAGTAATGAACATGAGATGCCTAACATGTGTTGCCCTTTTCCCCCCGCTGCCAGGTGGAAGACTCAGCTGCTCCTCAGACCCAGGATCTTCATGGCTTTATCCAGAGGCCGGGAGTTCCCACTCGTCCTGCTTTTCATCTTCCACATGATTCACGTTGTGTGAAGCTTTAACTCTGGGTCCCCAGGAGAACATTTTATTCTGCAGCCATTTGTTGTCCATTCATTCGTCACATGTTTTCCAAGTGCCTACCGTGCACGTGGCAGCTTTCTGGATGCTGGCAACTTAAGGATGAGTAAAGCACAGATCCTGCCTGCAGGATATTAAGCTGATTAGTCATAACATGATAATTCTGGATACTAGTCCTTTTCAGCGGCAGGTGACGGAAACAAAATTCACACTGACTTAAAACATGAAAGAGAATGTCTTGATTTATAGAATGGAAAAGTCCAGGGATGGTACTATGTAACAGTCTGGGCCCAAACAGAGAAGAGTTTAATCAATCAAAAGTATGCGCACACACACAGACACAGACACACACAAATTCACACTAAAGGGTTTGTTACATGACTTTGACCTACGCAACTGTAGGGGCTGGTTAGCCAGTTTCTATAAGGCGGGCTTCGTCTCTGATGCTGGAGCTTGAAGGGAATAGAGAAGCTAGATGTGAAGTGGGAAAGACCAAGAGCAAAGAGGCACCCCTGAACATGAGCCGGAACCTATGTGGATGGACTGGAACCCATGTCGGTCTCTCATCATCAGACCACATGGGGCTCCTGTGGAGGCCTGCAGAAGGAAAGTTGGTGCCTTTTGTCACGAAGCTAAATATGCATGTGGTCCAAGAGCTGAGGAAGCTGCAGGAGAGTCTGAGGGAAGGCAGGGCTGATGGAAACCTGGCTGCTGCCCCTCAAACACAAAGGCAAGTCGCAAATTGGCACAGTGCACTTGTGCTGGGCAGTACCTGTGCCCCTTCCCCAATGCTTGCAGACATCGAAATGACCTGGCTGCCTTTGAGTCTACCTTCTGAATCCCACACAGAACACCTTTTGTGTCCAATCCAACTGGAAACACATAGCCGAGGAGATTCTGGGAGAGGTCATGCAGGTTAGCCAAGCCAGCACCTTACAAAGCAACTCCCATGCTGGCAGGAGGAGAGGCTGGTGGAGGATGTTCAAACAGTGTCCTCAGAAATCTCTCAGTTCTCTGTTTCTCTCTTTCGACATTTTTTTTTTCTCAAAGAGCTCTGTCTCTCACTTTAGCTTCATAAGCCCAGTGGAAAGAGCTCCTTTTTCTCAACAGTTCTATCAAGTCCTGGGCTGACACTCATCTCTGATTCACCCAGAGGAACACAGCACTCTCACTGGGCAGCCCTGGGGCCCTTGTCTTCTCCTGAAGCGGGGTATAAGGTCAGACCCATTTTTAACTACAGGCACTGAGAATACAAGGTATTGATACTAAAAAGGCAAACCAAGCCCCAAAGTAAAAGTCCACTAATACAGATAGAAACTCAGGGAAAGGTTTGCCATAGGACATGATGGTATCAATACAAAAGCAGCTGGACCCACAGAGCAATTACTAGGCTGCAATCTGGAAACACATGGCGTCTGTGTTTAGTGCTGTTTCTATTACCCAACTATGTGGCCTCGAGCAAGTTGCTTAACCTCTCTGGAACTAAGTGATCGCATTTGACAGGGGAAAATGTTAGCCTCTATTTATTCATTCATTCATCCAGAAAGCAATTATCAAATATTTAACCATATGCCACACACCGGGGTGGACAGAAAGCCCTTAAGGAGCTTCTCATCTAATGAGGGAGACAGACGAAGTTACAACACGTATGATGGATGCAGTACAAGGAGGATAAAAGTCCCTATCTGGGGCAAAGGTTGGGGGGCAGGGAGCTTCTTAGGGAAGGACTTCTTAAGAACTTCTAAATGACAGGTAGGATTTTATTGGCAGATGGGTTTGAGGGAGCTCATTCTGTAGGTAAGGACAGTAGATGTAAAAGGAGCAGAGCAGTGGAGGAACACGCCACGTCTGAGGCAAACTTCAAGGGTTCAAGGCCCTTGGGGACAACTAACAAAGATACGTTATCTATTGAGGAACTGAGCAAGAAGGGTATTTTATGCCACACTAAGGAGTGTGGCCACCATCCTGAGGGGGCGGGGGTGATAGCAACAGGATGATTTGGGGCAGAGGAGCCTCATGAGTGGCAGGTAAGAAACTGGGTGTCAGTAAGGAAGAAAGAAGTGAGAGCAGAGCAGGAGGTTGACTGAGAAATCATTTCTCGCATCCGGTGGCAGAGGTTGCATGCCTGGGCTTGGTAAGTGGTGTTCTCTTTGGAGTGAAGGGATATTTAGAGAGTGACTTATTAGTACTGATTCACTGACTGTGAAGAGAAAATGCCAAATCCCAGACTCACAGCCAGGAGGAAAGGGTTAGGCTGCTACCATCTAGAACTAGAAAACCCAGAGGAGGAGTAGGTTGGGAAGAAGTGGAGAGAGGTGTTGAGTTCAGTTTGGAGCATGTTGAACTAAAAAAGCTTTTAGGAGGCTCAGGTGGAGACGTCCATGAGGACCAGGGCTTCTATCTTAACTCTGGGAGTTCTTGACTGTATGTCAAGTTCATTTCAGTCATGCAGCTTTCTGAGCTTTTCTTATCTACTCATGAGGATGTAAGAATACATATTATGAAAATACAAGGACTTGAGAAGTGCTTGGTAGATATGGTGACCATGTCTATTGTAATATGGTATTCCCAATGTTTAGTGGGAAAGCATTAGCTGCACTGTATGATTTATACACCAAAGGAACTAAAATAACACATGTATTCCTAATTCCTAATATTCCTAATTTCTCACAGAGGAAAATCATGGAGTAGGAAAGAAGAAGTCTTTCTGATGATTCTTCATAAAATGCTTTCTCCACTTCTCAGCTGAAATGACAGTCTATGTGAAGAATAACTTTTGGTAAAGAAATATATTTTTATCTTCAAAATTGCTATAAGTAATGTATTACCATTTTTCATTATCGGAATGCAAAAGATATTCCAAAATAACTAGATCTTTATAATACAATAAAAACACAATCTATAGACCCATTTCCAGTTAAATAAAGTCATTTTCTTTAAAAATGATATCTTTTATTTATGTAATGTATGTATCTAGAGTGAGTAGGTTTGAACTAAGCGAAAGTTCCTTCTAGAGTTACGTCAAGCACTACTGTATTTTTAAATGATTGTGAAAATGAATTTGCCCAGCATTTGGGGGCTATCTGTTCAATTTCAAGTGATTTGATGAGACACATACAAACAAAACAGATTTGCACATGATCGTAATATCTCCTGGGAAAATTCACTGAGGTTAGGGTTATCTTTTCTAGTGTCTCTAATATATAGATGGAAGTCTAGAAGATTAAATCCAATCTTCACATTCATATAAATTTCCTTTTTGGGCTTAGGGGCAAAGGAACCTCTACAAATTTATTTATACGTGGTATGAAGAAAACATGTTTGTCCCTTAACCCTTTCTTAAATTGGATTTATTAATTTGATTGGAGCCAAGATTCAGTGATATTTGACAGACTGAAAATTTGGATTCTGTTTGTATGAGGACACAAAGTATTCATGAAATTGACATAATATACTGACATAACATGCCTGAATATGCATACATGTCAGCTACATGTAAAAGAATGAAATTAGAACACTACCTAACACCATACACAAAAATAAACTCCAAATGGATTAAAGATCTAAACATAAGACCGGATACTATAAAACTCTCAGAGGAAAACATAGGAAAAACACTCTTTAACATAAACCACAGCAAGATTTTTTTTGACCCACCTCCTAGAGTTATGAAAAAAAAAAAAAGCAAAAAAAAACCCCAACTGGGACTTAATTAAACGTAAAAGCTTTTGCACAGCAAAGGAAACCATAAAGAAGAACAAAAGACAGCCCCCCAGAATGGGAGAAAATATTTGCAAATGAAGCAACGGACAAAGATTTAATCTCCAAAATATACAAACAGCTCATGGAGCTCAATATCAAAAAAACAAACAACCCAATTAAAAAATGGGTGGAATACCTAAATAGACATTTCACCAAAGGAGATATACAGATGGCCAAGAGGCACATGAAAAGATGCTCAACATCACTAATTGTTAGAAATATGCAAATCAAGACTACAATGAGGTATCACTTCAGACCGGTCAGAATGGCCATCCTCAAAAAATCTACAAACAATAAATGCTGGGGAGGGTGTGGAGAAAAGGGAACCCTTTTGCACTGTTGGTGGGAATGTAAATTGATACAGCCACTATGGAGAACAGTATGGAGGTTCCTTAAGAAACTAAAAATAGAACTACCATATGACCCAGCAATCCCACTACTGGGCATATGCCCTGAGAAAACCATGATTCAAAAGGACACATGTACCCCAATGTTTATTGCAGCACTATTTACAATAGCCAGGACATGGAAACAACCTAAATGTTCAACGACAGATGAATGGATAAAGAAGATGTGGTACATATATACAATGGAATATTACTCAGCCATAAAAAGGAACAAAATTGGGTCATTTGTAGAGATGTGGATGGACCTCGAGTCTGTCATACAGAGTGAAGTAAGCCAGAAAGAGAAAAACAAATATCGTATATTAACACATATATGTGAAATCTAGAAAAATGGTACAGATGAACCTATTTGTAGGGAAGGGATATAGATGTAGACATAGAGGACAGACATTTGGACACAGAGGGGGAAGAGGAGGGTGGGACGAATTGGGAGATTAGGTTTGACATAAATACACTACCATGTGTGAAATAGCAAGTGGGAACCTGCTGTATAGCACAGGGAGCTCAGCTTGGTGCTCTGTGATGACCTAGATGTGGGGGTGGGGGGGAAGGGGGACAGGGAGGTCCAAGAGGGAGGGGATATACGTATGTATATAGCTGATTCACTTCATTGTACAGCAGAAACTAATACAACATTGTAAAGCAATTTTACTCCAATTTAAAAAAAAAAAGAACAGGAGGAAAAAAAAACCCCACCACCATAAAAATAAATAAATAAATAATTGCAATGTTCCCATTAAATCCTTTTCATAATTCTGTCAAGTAGATATTACTATTTATAGTTTACAGTGAGAAAACTGAGATTCAAGGAGGTTAAGTAACTTGTTATAAATCACTATTGTCATAAATCAGGTTTGTTTTCATCTAAACCTTATGTTCTTCCCTCTTTTAAAAATCCTGCAGGTTCTATACCTGGATGTACACACCTTATCTTATAGGTGGAGATAGAGTCAGAAGGAGCAATGAACTGCAAGTTAAAAGTGAGGAATACTTGTCCTGGCTTCACTATTACCCCTTAAATCCTCGCAGCAAGAGTTTCATATACATAAAATAAAGTCACTAGCTTCTTTCTAGCTTAAAAGTGTGGTATAAGGACTTGGAATTGGAGGAGTCAGAAGAAAAGAATTCACATCCCAGCACAACCACTTGCTTACCAGCTCTGCAACCTTGAGCAAGACACTCACAATCTAACCTCAGCTTCCACTCTATTAAATGGGAATATTGATCCATAGCCTGCCTATCTTACATGTGAAAATACTACTGAAATGCAACAAATAGTTGCTAATAAAATTTAAAAGCCATTTATGTACAGGATTTGTAAGGTATTATTCCTCTGAGCAGAACCTGTACTGGAGAACAAAGCTTAAGTAAGAAACTTCTCAATATGTGTATTAGTTTTCTGTCACTGCTCTAACCAATGAACACAAATTTAGTGGCTTAAACTTATTATCTTAAGTTTCAGAAGTCAGAAGTCCAACATAGGTCTCACTGGGCTAAAATCAAGGCATCGCTGGGGCTATGTTTCTTTCTGAAGGATCTAGAAGAAAACCTATTTCTTTGCCTTTTCCAAACTCTAGAAGCCACCTGCATTCATTCGCTCAAGCTCTCTTTCCCCTATCTTCAAATCCAGCACCGTTGCACCTCTCTGACCTTCCTTTGGTTGCTCAATCTTTCTCTGACCACAGGTGGAAAGTTTCTTCAATTTTAAGGATTTATGTGATAAGACTGGCCCATCTGGATCATATGGCATGATGATCCCCCTTCATCTTAATGACCATAAACTTAATCGCATCTGCAAGTCCCTTTTGCTATCTAAGGTAACATATTCAGACGTTCTGGAGGGGCATCATTCTGCGTGCTACAATGTATAACATCATGGAAGTGATGGTTACAGATGGTTACTGAAAGTGATTTTTTTTTCTAAATTACCCAGCATTTGATACGTGATTGGACTTTGATTTAATAGTGTTAAGTCCTCATCACATTTACTCACCCACAGAAATTGTTTGCATGAGACTATCAGCTCATTAACCCATCATCTCATTAATTTAGTCATTTACTGCCTTTCAAAAGATATTTCTCTGCTACAGGAAAGAGATTCTCAGAAGGGCTGGCAGAAGCATAGCAAGACAGGAAAACGAAAATTGGAACTTCCAAGTAATTTGAGAACAATCTTCTTTTTCAATAGTCTAGACTATTTTAGTTATGGACTTTGAGTGGATTTATATCTTATGCAATCGCTGAAGGAGTTGAAGGGAGGTTTCCCTTCCTTTTTACCCACTTGCTATTGCAGGTACTTGTTTTGCACACATTCTCGTCTGTGGTCTAGTGGCTCCTTTTGAAATATTTTCTAGGACAGGACAACCCGCTCGCCAAAAGGTGACTTCAGATGATGCACAGTTTTCTTGCTCTGGAATCAGTTTTCCTGCTATTTCTATTTGATTCTTCGGCTTCCCACTGAAGAAACCAGGAAGGGATTCTCCCCCATACTTTTTCTTATTCCAGCAAAATGTCTTAGTTCCTTCAGTCATTCTTCAAATTAAAATACTGGTTGGATGAATGAAGGCAGGTAAGCATTAGTGTGCTTACTTTACAAATAGGAAAGTTGAGACTCAGAGAATTTCAATAACTTGCCCAAAGTACACAGTGGGTCAATGACAAAGCCACAATTTGAGGAAAGATTTGTCTAGCTCCAAAGCTCTTGATTCTCAGAAGAGAGATCTGAATAAATTTAATAAACAGCTATCAAGTTGATGCAGAGTGTGTCATGGCCAGATATTGGATGCAGACCTCCCAAATTTGGAAGATGGAATGGTTTATATTTTTCCTTTCATAAGTACGTGTGGGAGGGAATTCTCTGGTGGTCCAGTGGTTAGGAGTCCATGCTCTCACTGCCAGGGCCCGGGTTCAACCCCTGGTTGAGGAACTAAGATCCCACAAGCCGTGAGGTGCAGCCAAAAAAATAAATAATAATAATAAAAATACTTGTGGGAGACTTAAAACATGGGCAAAAAGTGATTAGGACCTGAGAAATATAGAAGGAATGTTTAATGTTTTCCAAGTCTCAGATTTTAAGACCCTTGAAGGAATAGTACAGATCAATAGTTGATCTCAAGTGTGGATTTTCTGATTTCTCTTTAATATGTCTTGCTACAACCCCTTCTCAATCAGACTTTACAGTTACAAAAAGAATCTTTTATAGAATAGATACTGGGTTTGTCATATTTTTTTGTTTGGTAATTATTACTAGAACTTTGTGAGAATTAACACCAAGGTTAAGATGAACTCAAAATTGAATTCAGCCGTAGTACCCAAAGCAATCTACAGATTTAATGTGATTCCCATCAAATTATCTATGACATTTTTCACAGAACTAGAACAAATAATCCTAAAATTTATATGGAACCATAAAAGACCCAGAACTGCCAAAGCAATCCTAAGTAAAAAGAACAAAGCAGGGGACTTCCCTCGTGGTCCAGTGGTAAAGAATCCGCCTTCCAATGCAGGGGACGTGGGTTTGATCCCTGGTTGGGGGACTAAGATCCCACATGCCGTGGGGCAACTAAGCCCACGCGCCACAACTATTGAGCTTGCACCCCTCAACGAGAGAGCCCGCATGCCGCAAAATACAGAGCCAAACTACAGAGCCCACCTGCTCTGGAGCCCACATGCTGCAACTACAGAGCCCATGCTCCCTGGAGCCCATGTGCCACAACTAGAGAGAGAAAACCTGCACACCACAACTAGAGAGAAGCCCGAGCACCGCAACAAAGAGACCGTGCGCTGTAATAAAAGATCCCACGTGCCTGAATGAAGATCCCATGTGCTGCAACTAAGACCTGATGCAGCCAAAAAAATAAGGAAAATAAAATTTTTTTAAAAAAAGAACAAAGCGGGAAGCATAACCCTCCCAGACTGCAGACAATACTACAAAGCTATGGTATTGGCACAAAAATCGACATATGGATCAATGGAACAGAACAGAGCCCAGAAATAAACCCACACACCTACGGTCAATTAATCTTTCACAAAGGAGGCAAAAATATGCAAAGGAGAAAAGACAGTCTCCTCAGCAAGTTGTGTTGGGAAAGCTGGACAGCTGCATGTAAATTAATGAAGTTAGAACACGCCCTCATATTATACACAAATAAGCTCAAAATGTCTAGAGACTTAACTATAAGACAGGACACCATAAAACTCCTAGACAAAAGCATAGGCAAAACATTCTCTGACATAACTTGCACCAATGTCTTCTTAGGTCAGTCTCCCAAGGCAATAGAAATAAAAGCAAAAATAAACAAATGGAACCTAATCAAACTTGCAAGCTTTTGTAGCATAAAGGGAAACAAACAAAATGAAAAGACAACCTGTGGAATGGGAGAAAATATTTGCAAATGATGCGATTGACAAGGGCTTAATTTCCAAAATATACAAACAGCTCACACAACTCAATAACAAAAAAACAAACGACCCAATCAAAAAATAGGCAGAAGAACTAAATAGACATTTCTCCAAAGAAGACATACAGATGCCCAACGGGCACATGAAAAGATGCTCAACATTGCTAATTATTAGAGAAATGCAAGTCAAAACTACAATGACGTATCACCTCATACCAGTCAGGATGGCCACCATAAAAATGTCTACAAATAACAAATGCTGGAGAGGGTGTGGAGAAAAGGTAACCTCTTACACTGTTGGTGGGAATATAAGTTGGTGCAGCCACTATGGAGAACTGTATCGGGGTTCCTCAAAAAACCAGCAATCCCACTTCTGGGCATATATCCAGACAAAACCATAATAGTGTTGCTATGACCATAGGGGTGCGTGTATCCCACTACCATGCATTTACCCTGAGAAAACCATAATTCAAAAAGATACATGCACCCCTATGGTCATAGCAGCACTATTCATAATAGGCAAGACATGGAAACAACCTAAATGTCCATTGACGGAGGAATGGATAAAGTGGATGTGACGCATATATACAAAGGAATACTACTCAGCCGTAAAAAAGAACAAAATAATGCCATTTGTAGCAACATGGATGGACCTAGAGATTATCATACTAACTGAAGTAAGTCAGAAAAAGAAAGACAAATACCATATCACTTATATGTGGAATCTCAAATATGACACAAATGAACTTATCTATGAAACTCACAGACACAGAGAACAGACTTGTGATTGCCAAGGGGGAGGGAGGTGGGGGAGGGATGGAGTGGGAGTTTGGGGTTAGCAGATGCAAACTATTATGTACAGAATGGATAAACAACAATGTCCTACTGTACAGCACAGGGAACTATATTCAATATTCTGTGATAAACCATAATGGAAAAGAATATTTTTTAAAAGTATATATATGTTTAAGAGAATAACTTTGTTGTATAGCAGAAATTAACACAACATTGTAAATCATCTATACTTCAATAAAAAAAATTGAATTCAGTGGTTAGTGGTGTCTTTTCCCAGTACCCATCACAGTGTAATATTTACTTTCCCTTATCTAGGCAATAGGTTTCCATTAATATAGCACCTCTCACAATTCAGGAGGTTAGGAGATTACGGTTGGGGTTGAGCCCAGCTGGTGGAGTTTTGGTAGATCCAAGACTGTCCCCAAGCTGTGGGGACCATAGGAATGTAAGGATCATTTAAAATCAGAGTTTGGGTGTGTGTACATGTATGTATCTGTGCATGTACATGTTCTGTGTGCCTTGGAAGTAGGGTGGAGTTTGTAAGCCAGAGAAGAGCATCCAATCTCCAAAAAAGGAAAAGCTCTGAAGCACGTATGATGATCTAGAACACAAGCCAGGGGACTGAAGTCCATCAGAGTGGCAGGACCACAGGTGACAGATCATGCCAGTCCAGAGGGGGATGGCATGGGAGAGTAGATTCTTTTATGTTACTATGTTATATGCCAAAGAAATGATGATTAATCTCCAAGTAGGACCATCTTATAATTTGGACAGTCAGCAAAAAACTCTATGGAGTGATGATAAAAATTGAAGTCAGGTGTGTGGCAATATCTTCCTTCTAGGTGGTCAGCCCTTTTGGACTATGGCCCCCACCACGGGTGGGGAACAGAATCCAGACCCTTGAGGAAGGCACTGCAAATGTTAGTCTGAGGGTCAGTTTCCCAGAGAGGCAGTGCTGGGATTCAGGGCAGGTTTAACACCAGTGGATAAATGGGAATACCAATCTCAAAGTCAAAGCTCAAGCCTGGTAATAGAGTGAGAGCCAAAGGGTGGACATTTGGGGAATCCATAGCTCGGTGCCAACACACTGCTGAGGCTCAGACAGCTGGCTCTATGGCTGTACAACTCATGCCAAATCCCTCTCCATAAAATCCCAATGTACTGATTTTCCCGGGGAAGGCTGGGTCAGTAGAGAAGCTGGACTGAATAAATCTGGGCGAAAATATCTGCAGCTCAGGAGACGCGGAAGGCAGGATCTATGAACAGAGTCCATGGGTCTTTGCCCAGAGCTGTCTCACCCTCCTCCACTTCTTGTAATCAGGTATCTCCTGCCAGCACTTTTTGGAAACTGCTTCTTTGAATATCACTAACAGATTCCTACTATGTAAATCCAGAAGTTTTTTCTAAGCTCCCACTTTTCTTAACTCAACTGGCCAATCCCTCCTCATTCGATATCCTCTTTCCAATGTTGTCTTGTTCTCTACATCTTTGGTTAATTACTCTCTTTCCTTGGAGAGCTCCCCTTTCTTGTTCTCAGGCAAGTGCACTTGGCAGTTCCTAAAACTTTGTCCTCAATCACAAAGGATTTTTTTCTTCCCATTTACTCTCTCCTCTAAGACTTTAGTTATTCTCATGGCTTCAAGTATTTGTTTTATATGGATGATTCCAAAGTTTGTAGCACCAGGCTTGACGTTTCTGTGTTTCTTTCAGCCCCATGTAGAAACTTCCCACTTGGGAGCAAAATAATGACATATCAAGCATAATGAAATCAGTATGTTCAAATTTGAACAAGAAGACCTGATCTTTGGTGGAAAACTGTGCTGTGCCCTCAAATTGGTACAACGGTGAGATTTATAAAGATAATCAGTTCAATACAAACTGGTTTCCTTATGATATAGTAGATGATAAACGTTGGGGGTTTTCTAATTTTTTAAATAAATTAAATCACAGAAGTATAACATGCGTCTCCTTTTCACAGGAAAGTTCCCCACTAATTCAATTGAGTACAACCTTTGTCGGGATGCAAGATTTTTCCTTCAGGCTCCCCCCACGTATTTGCTCTCCCCTATTAAGGGGAAGGGACTGCTCATGAGCATCCAGGATTATTACATGACAGGAGGTGTGCAAGAAACTAGTATGAGCCATGTTCTAAGACAGGGCGTCCTTGATGTTCCCTCCACACTGTGTGGCAGCAGTCTCTTTTCCCTCCTCCACCCAAGCCATCTCCTTCTTTAGTTCTTTTAAAATTGCCCCCGACCTCCTGTTTCTCCTCCCTAATGAATCATCCCAGAGGTAAAAACTCAGACCTGAAATAATGACTCTTAGAAGGGAAACTGCACATGGCACTGCATTTAGCAACTCATTGAAACCTTTACTTCTGTTTCATGTTGACTAGATATATCAGTGCAAGGGAAAATGCACAGAAGAACAAGGCTAATATTTCAAGGTATAAACCTTCCACATATATTTTACACATACTTGGGAGAGAACCAATTACTGTTAGAGTTATCACCAAGGAAGAAGAGGAAGGGCACTAACCAGATAACCTAGGCCGTTGGGCCACCCCAACATGTTACGAGGATTTGGAATATATGGGGAGGTGACGGTAGAGACCTAATTTGGGCATGAAAGTGGGTGAGATGGTAAGACTGCCCAGGGGGTGCTTATGGGCAGGTATTTGAGAAGATTCAAAATAAGAAATACAGACTGAAAAGAAGGGTTCTTGGTTTTCTATAAACATATAATAAAACTAGCATTGATTGAGCACATAATGTCAAACACTGTTTTGGATACATTCTATATATTACGTTATCTAATCCTCCTAACAGTCCTCTAAGAGATAAAATAGACCTACTTTACAAAGGAGATGCTGAGGCGCAGAGTAAGCGGCAGAGCTGGGACTCTGAACTCAGGCTGCAGATCTCATAATCTCAAGCTTTACACTATGATCCCTGCAAATCAAAGTCTGAGAGTTGGATACGTTTTGAGGTTCTTCTCCCACTGATTCTGGTGAGAGCGCATCACTAATAAACCGTGAGATTGTATTTTCTCCTTGGATAATCTCTTTTGCATGGCTGACATCAGGGTCTGGAGGACACTGTGGTCAAGGAAAAGTCAGAGCCTCGGGTTTACTTGTCCAACGCCATGACCCAGCTGACCCAGAATTGGAGCCATCTGGGCAGCCTCCTGCTTAACTTCCCTTCTTGGCCCCTCACATCATTCTGGGGATTTGAGCCCACCTACTGGGGGGAAGGAGCAGGGGTGACCACCGCATACTGGAAATTTCATGTAAGTAACTGGTAGACTGAACACATGACAAAAATCAAAATGCAGCATTCTTTTTATTTTCCACCATTTTAAAATATTTTAGTCAGTGGAGACTATCATTCCCTGCCTCGAGATGAAAACTCCAGAAGATCCCATGGTTTCTGTTCATTTTTATTTATTAAATTAATTTACAATGGTCTATTTAAGTTGCAAACAGTATAATTTCAGTATTTAGAATGTCAAGCCCCATATTAGTTAAAACTTCAGTGGATCCCTATGGTCTGGAAGAGAATATCTCACATTTTCTTCAGAGAAGCATTCTTACAGCAAAAGACAGGAAAATGTGTATTTTGGTGGGGAGGGAGGAGCTCACACTTGGCATGGGTTTGGAGAATGTAGCCATTGGGTGAATGTAACAGGTGAAATTTTTCTTTGATTTTTTTTTTTTTTTCTGTACGCGGGCCTCTCACTGTTGTGGCCTCTCCCATTGTGGAGCACAGGCTCCGGACGCACAAGCTCAGCGGCCATGGCTCATGGGCCCAGCCGCTCAGCGGCATGTGGGATCTTCCCGGACCGGGGCACGAACCCGTGTCCCCTGCATCGGCAGGCGGACTCTCAACCACTGCACCACCAGGGAAGCCCTGATTTTTGTTTTTATTAAACATTTACATCAGCTTTTCACTAACTTCCGTAATGCACCAGTATTAAAGAATGTTAAAATGTTTAAAATTATTTACTGGGTAAATGACTATACTTCTGTTTTTTCTACTTCCCCAATCTCTGAGTAGAGTGCACAGTTAGGGAGAACACTTCAAGTTGATCCTATGTGCCTACCTCCAGCTTGAAAAGCCCAGGCTAAGCCTATAGAATCCACATTCAAAATCATGCCATTAAAAATGTCCAAGAATCAAGCATATATGCCAAACGTTAACATCTGTTTAAAGTCTGTGTACACACGTAGATATGTTACATAACTTTCTATACTTTTTGATGTTTGAAATGTTTCATATTTATAAAACACAACTAAAAGGAAAATGAAAACAGAATTTACAGTCTCACTGCTACCTGTTAATCCAAACTTTTCTCCTTATACTTTTCTTAGTTTCCTGAACAGAATGAGCTGATTTCTGATTGTAAATCTTAACTTATTCCATTCCTCAACGTGTAATTTCTTCTTTTCATTTAGTGCTTGTCTAAGTCTCATCCTTTTTGATGAATTTAAATTTCATTGCCTACAGAAGTCCTGCCAAATACCCTCATTCCTCAGTTAATCACCTCCTCTTCAAGCAGATGAAATATCTACAACCTGGTCTATTCCTGCATACCAATCTGCCTATAATGGTTATTCTCTTTTTCCTGAGGTCCCTTTTTCTCCCCAATCAGTTGGTAAGTGCCAGAGTAGTTATTTTAAAAATATTTGTTAGAAAAAATAACTGAAGGACATTAGAACACTAGTTCCTCAAACAATCTAGATCAACTGTTTTCATGAAATTGGGTGGAAGATGGTTCTTGTTAGTCCCTTTGGCTTGCCAGATGAATCATTTCATGAAATGATTCATGAAATCATGTAAACACACTTTGAAAATCATGTAAACACACTTTGAAACACACTTTGAAAAGAGAACATGCTTCTCTATTTTCAGTTTCAAATTTCCATGTGGTTTGTTCACTCATTCATTCACTTAACAAGTATTTTTGAGTGTCTATTAGGCCCAGGTACTATTCTTGGCACTTGGGATGTAGCAATATGCAAAACAGATGATATTGATGGTGGTGTTGGTGATGATGATGATGAAAAAAGGATATCTGGTCCATTTGGGTGTGGTAATAGACATTTCCTATCAGCTGGGCCTTATCTAGAGCATTCGGTATGAGTCTGGGCATATTGAAGGTTTTCTGGTGCTAGAACTCTAAGCAAATTGCTGATTGGGTGTGCCAAGGGTAGATACATTGAAGTTGATAGTTGGTCATCAGGAACAAGAGCTACTTCGTTAACATTCTAGATAGTGATGGGGTAGGAACTCAGCCTCTTAGGAGACTGTCTCCTTAAGGTTAATGAGAATGGATAATATTAACTGTAGGGCATAGATTTGTATTCTGGAGCAGAACCCAGTAAAACTGCACCAAGATTCAAAGAGAGGAAGTCCATGATAAAGCAAAAGTGAAATGTAAGAACTATTCCAAGAGATACAATAACAGAGTCAGAGCAAAGGCAGCTCTGTTTTGCATCTCCAGGAACAGAATATTCAGTGTAAAACAATTCCTTCTAATGCAGAGTTTGGGCTTTAAAGCTGTTTAAATAATGTTTTCTCTGTTTATAAAAGTAATCCATTCTTTTAGAAATGTTAAAAAATTACTAAAAGAAATTAATGAGGAGGAGGCTGATTTAAGTAGGATAGATTCCTATTACAAATCAATACATGAATGATGATTCTTAATTCCTCCTGAAAACTTTCCCTATTAAGTGAAGGCTCATACTTCTTTCTATGTATAAACTAGTGCATGCTTTCTTTGTTTTAATAATCTTGAGAAAACTGCAAAAACTAGTATACTTCCTAGGGTGTATGTTTTTTCTAATTCTTTAATTTACATGTACATTTGTAGAAAACTTGAAAAACACAAAAAATGATAAAATTAAAATCATCTATAACCCCACCATTGCTAATATACTAATATTTTGATGCATTTATATACAGATTATGTATATGCATACACTTACCATGTGTATACCAACATATATGTGAAAAATTGTAACTGCATGGCAAATGCTTATGATGTAATGCAAAAAGAAAAGATCGGGGGCTTCCCTGGTGGCTCAGTGGTTAAGAATCCGCCTGCCGGGCCTCCCTGGTGGCGCAGTGGTTGAGAGTCTGCCTGCCAATGCAGGGGACACGGGTTCGTGCCCCGGTCCGGGAAGATCCCACATGCCGCGGAGCGGCTGGGCCCGTGAACCATGGCCGCTGAGCCTGCGCATCCGGAGCCTGTGCCCCACAACGGGTGAGGCCACAACAGTGAGAGGCCCGCGTACCGCAAAAAAAAAAAAAAAAAAGAATCTGCCTGCCAATGCAGGGGACACGGGTTCCAAGCCCTGGTCCGGGAAGATCGCACATGCCGCGGAGCAACTAAGCCCGTGCGCCACAACTACTGAGCCTGCGCTCTAGATCCCATGAGCCACAACTACTGAGCCCGAGTGTCACAGCTACTGAAGCCTGTGCGCCTAGAGCCCCTGCTCTGCAACAAGAGAAGCCACCCAATGAGAAGCCCACGCACCGCAACCGCAAAGAGTAGCCTGACGCACCGCAAAGAGTAGCCTCCGCTCACCACAACTAGAGAAAAGCCTACATGCAGCAACAAAGACCCAATGCAGCCAAAAAATAAAAATAAAAAAATGTATTAAAATTTTAATTAACTTTTTAAAAAAGAAAAGATCAGGATGCAAAACCCAGTCTGATCTCATTAAAATTATTCACAAGTGTGCCTTAATAACTGCATAAAAGTTCATCATTTGGATATGAACTGATAACCTTTTCAGAAAGAATGCAGTCACCCTTAATAAATTCAGAAAATTCTTTCTAATACAAAATGATGGAAGCTTGTCTACTTATTCTTTCTCCTCCTTATCATAATCTCATTTCTTTCTCTAGCACTTTCCAACATCCAAAGCATGTAATCAGGAATCTACTGCCTCTACTGGAGGCTTTAGAACTGGATCTAATAGTCAATAAATAATCAAAGTACTAGCGTCAACATTCTGAAAGTGAAGTTAGAAAATGTGGAGTCACAAACTTCCTTCATATAATTGGAGCCTCAAAAGTTCAAACACCTTGCTTGTTTCTCCTCCTGTGCCTGATACAATAGTAAGATACATTTCCCTTGGCAATGGCATCTTAAAGTCATAATTAAATATCTCCTGAGTTCTGAACTCTACGATTTCTCAAAGCCAATTAATGGATCCAAGTGGCCTTGAGAGCAGCTTAAAAAACACAAAAACCAAAACTGATTCTTGGGTCCTCATTCAGTAAAAGTAGAGTTGGGCCTAGAAATCTGTATTTTACAAAGCTCCCCACGTGGTTCTGATGAATAACCAGGGTTGGGAACCACTGCCCTGCTAGCTGTGGTGTAATCCAATTAGTTTCTGGCAGCTGGAAGCAAAGAAATGAAGGTGGATCTTGATTTATTGTGTGAAACCTAGATTCCCCAGAGAGACACTTTCTGGAGGACATTTAAAAAGTATATTTCAAGATAATTTCCCTGCAGTGTTTTGATTGTCATTCTAAAGCCATGGCAGCGATTTGATGAACTTTGCAGGTCACTTCCAACTGTCCAATTTTATAAAAATGTGCCTAATTTTGTAAATGTTGCAGTGATCTTTAGAAAAGATTTTCCCTCTAGAAAAAAGTGCATTTACTTCACACCCATTAAGCTAAATGGTCATGGCATTTTCACACCCCTGAGCACATTTATTTCTTGATAGAGAATGAGACGTTTAGCTTATCGTAGGCATATAAAGACACTGGGGATTTTACTGCAGCTTTCATTTCTCAAAAAAAATCTGTATTAAACATAAAAGTAACGTGTAGTTCCTTCATTTTGTAGATAATTTGCTTTGTAAAGAATATGTAACAATTTTCCCAACTTCACAAAAGAAATGACTTGTCTCGGACAGATGCCTCATTAACAGGATCTTATGTTCCTCTCTTCTATTTCTTCATATTAATTTATTTTTACAAAAATTATTTTAACCCAAGACTTAATGTATTTTACAATATACAATGCACTCTGTCCCAGATTTTCAACCTTCGTAAGACCCTACCTAGAGGAATTATTACTGGAGTAGAAAGTTGATACTTTTGTCTAGACACCACCCCTATGTGCTGTGGGAATGTGCTACTGTCTGCTCCTTTGTTCTCAGGGGTGGACATGTGATCCCAAGCGGACCAATTTTAATAGACCATCCTTCCAGGAGCAGTGATTGGCTTAGATGTGAGCAGGTACCCTAAGAAAGACCAATCAAATGTTGGATGATAGAATTGTTATCCACCCCCCTGCCACCCCCACTCTTTTTTTCCCTTCTGTGCTTGCTAGACTGGAAGAAAGTGACACTGGGTTAATTAGAAGTCGTTTTCCCCACCGAATGATAAAGATCTTGCTTGCATAAGGAAGTGAGCATTTGGAAAGAGGCAGAGAAGACAGACGGAGAAAGAGACTTATGACATTCTGGATCAAATTGTGTTGATTCCTGAACTTCTAGAATGTGAAGTACCTGAAATTGTTCTTAGAGCTATCTTGAATTGAGTTTGAAAACAAATTGAATTGTAAATAAGTCCTGACTAATACAAATATTTTCTCCATTTTCCAGATGAATAAATTGAAACCCAGAAAAAATAAGTAATTTGATCTATTTAATAAGTAAGCCAGACTTGAACTCATGTCCTAATGCTCTAAATCCCACGTTCTTTCTACTACACTGTAATTCTTTAGCATCTCTTAAAGAGGTATGAAACTCATGGGAAAAAAATGTGATGTAAGAAATAGGTCAAAGGTGGCTGGCTGAGGAATATACCATATGAAAATACTGAGTTAACTGAACTGCTTTTGATCCAAATTTACATAGATCTTTGCTTGGAAGAGTCTAAGATGTCTACATAAAAAATGAATCTACTAAGTACCAAAAATAACATGAGAATTTAAACTTTATATTATTAATTTTTTTTTTTTTTTTTTTTTTTTTGCGGTACATGGGCCTCTCACTGTTGCGGCCTCTCCCCGTTGTGGAGCACAGGCTCAGCGGCCATGGCTCACGGGCTCAGCCACTCCGCGGCATGTGGGATCCTCCCGGACCGGGTCACGAACCAGTGTCCTCCGCATCGGCAGGCAGACTCCCAACCACTGCGCCACCAGGGAAGCCCAAACTTTATATTATTAAAAGATAAGTACATTTCATTGAGGAATCCTTCAGAATTTTAAGAAAGTTTTGTTAAATCACGGAGAGTGGTAAATTACAGATACAAACTCTACCCTAATGTACAAATCTACCATAATATTCTGCTCTGAAGGCTAGTGGAGATACCCTGTTTCAACTTAAAATTTTAGAAGTGGCAGGACCTTATCACCTACCCTCAAAATGGCAGGCTAGATCGAACAACCAGAATCTATGATTATGGTATTTTCCAATCAGATAAAGTAAAATTTATTTTATCTTCTAGTGACAGATCAATGGTTGTCTCTTCAGGGTTCCATTGCACCTGGAAGTGTTCTTTGATTTTCCCCTCCTATTCCTAATGCATTCCTGTCCTTCTGTGACAAAATGCTGTCCTACAAGAATATACAATGGAGGCAAGAATATACAATGGAGAAAAGACAGCCTCTTCAATAAGTGGTGCTGGGAAAACTGGAAAGCTACATGTAAAAGAATGAAATTAGAACACTTCCCTCACTCCCTAACACCATACACAAAAATAAACTCAAAATGGATTAAGGACCCAAATGTAACGCCAGACACTATCAAACTCTTAGAGAAAAACATAGGCAGAACACTCTATGATACAAATCATGGCAAGATCCTTGACCCACCTCCTAGAGAAATGGAAATAAAAACAAAAATAAACAAATGGGACCTAATGAAACTTACAAGGTTTTGCACAGTAAAGGAAACCATAAACAAGATGAAAAGACAACCTCAGAATGGGAGAAAATATTTGCAAAGGAAGTAACTGACAAAGGATTAATCTCCAAAATTTACAAGCAGCTCATGCAGCTCAATATCAAAAAAACAAACAACCCAATCCAAAAATGGGCAGAAGACCTAAATAGACATTTCTCCAAAGAAGATATACAGATTGCCAACAAACACATGAAAGAATGCTCAACATCATTAATCATTAGAGAAATGCAAATCAAAACTAAAGTGAGGGTGTGGAGAAAATGCTGGAGAGGGTGTGCACTGTTAGTGGGAATGTAAATTGATACAGTCACTATGGAGAACAGTATGGAGGTTCCTTAAAAAACTAAAAATAGAACTACCATATGACCTAGCAATCCCACTACTGGGCATATACCCTGAGAAAACCATAATTCAAAAGGAGTCATGTACCACAATGTTCATTGCAGCTCTATTTACAATAGCCAGGACATGGAAGCAACCTAAGTGTCTAGTGACAGATGAATGGATAAAGAAGATGTGGCACATATATACAATGGAATACTACTCAGCCATAAAAAGAAATGAAATTGAATCATTTGTAGAGATGTGGATGGACCTAGAGTCTGTCATACAGAGTGAAGTCAGAAAGAAAAACAAATACCATATGGTAACACATATATATGGAATCTAGAAAAGAAAAAAAAATGGTCATGAAGAACCTAGGGGCAAGATGGGAATAAAGACGCAGACCTACGTCTTTGAGGATACGGGGAGGGGGAAGGGTAAGCTGGGACAAAGTGAGAGAGAGGCATGGACATATGTACACTAACAAATGTAAAATAGATAGCTAGTGGGAAGCAGCCTTATAGTACAGGGAGATCAGCTCGGTGCTTTGTGACCACCTAGAGGGGTGGGATAGGGAGGGTGGGAGGGAGGAAGACGCAAGAGGGAAGAGATATGGGGATATATGTATATGTATAACGGGTTCACTTTGTTATAAAGCAGAAACTAACACACCATTGTAAAGCAATTATACTCCAATAAAGATGTTAAAAAAATTATGTATTCATCTTTCTAGATCTTTTCAATATTTCAGTGTATTTACATATATAAATATGTATACATATATATGCACACACATATGTACTTTTTAAAATGTACAAGGGATTTTATTTTTGTTATAGTTCTCTTACTCTTTTTTCCCCCTACTTACTGTGTGTGGGGAATTACTCCAGGTCCATATTTAGAATTCAGTAGCATTCTATTTAACAGCTGCATAGCACTCAATAGTATGAATGTCATATAATGTTAAAATCATTTCCCTATTAGTGGAAATTTTCCTTCTTACAAACAATGCTGCCCTGTTCAATCCTTGACCAAGAATGTTGGCACATGTCTTTCTATAGGTCAGAGTCCTAGAAATGGTGGTGTTGGGTCAAAATTATATGTGTGTTTAAATTTTTGTATAAATATTCCCAAATTTGTTATGAATACAAAGGTCCTGTCTCATGAGTTAAGGTCAGTAAGAAATATTGACATTGCTATATGTCGGTTTATTTTTGAGAGGGTGTTTAACATGATTCCAAATTATGAGGACAACTGCTTTCCAATCAATTGTTTGAACACCTAGTAGATACTGTTTTCATGTGCTATCCTGAACAACTGGCAAATAGAAGCACAGCAGGGCTTCTTTCATTTTCTTCCACCCTCCCCCCCCCCCCCCCATGGAGAACTCTAAGTAGGAGGGAAGAGCCTGAAGCACTGTGTCTGAGCTCTGAGAGCAATCTCTCTAGGGATCTGACTGGTTCACAGAGGGAGTCTTGAAGTGTATATTTCTGATATATGCCTATCTTCATAGTAGTACATGAAAAAGGGTGTGTGTGTGTATAGATTGCTTGTGTGTGTATAGAAATTAATACATGTTTATTATAGAAAATATAAAAAATGCAGAAAAGTATTAAGAACATTGAAATCGGCTCATTTAATGACCCAGAGATAATCAAATTAACATGTTAGTGCATATCTTACCAGATATATACAGTTTTCTTAAACAAGATTGGGACTACACTATAATAACTGTTTTGCAATCTGTTTCATCCCTCCAACTTAAAAATACATAATGAACTTTCTGCCGTATCAATATAGTGTCACTTCAGTGTTTGACTTAAGAGAAACCATAAGCAATTAAGACTTTTTGGCTGAGAATTTACAAATAGATCTCAGGTGCTTCAAATCCACGCCCTTAATATACAAGTAATATTAATGGACTGCACTTAAATGTGTATGACCCAAGGCCGAGAAAGCCCTCCTGTTTGTTTGTATTTTATGTCACTAATTAGAATACTAAATTTTATTGAGTCCCTACTAAATACTAAACACTTTGCAAAGCCCTTGACATATATTATTTCTAACTATTACAACTACCTTTGTAAGTAGTTATTATCAACATTTTGCAGAAGAGAGAACTCAGATTCAGAGAGAATAAAACCTTGCTCAAGGGCACTTGGCCAGCAAATGGTGGGGTGTGAATTAGAATCCAGGTCTATCTGCCTGTAAAACTGCTGCTTTTCTACCATCCTTGCTGTTTTGGTCATGCAAAGCATTTTCATGTGCGGCTTCTGTACTCAAAGTCCCTGCTTTACATTCAGTTCGTGATTAGATTGAAGGTGATTTCTAAAGGAAATTAAGGAATATTTGTCATATTTTTCTAACTATCTATACATAACAGAGTTTATGCACACGTATTTATTCTCTTTTCATTAATGGAAACTGAGCCGGTTGTATGGAATGAGAACTGCAATAACTGAAACTAGAGCGCCATCTGTTGGCCACAGAGTTCTAGGCACTTGATTCAGGAAAATTAAGAACTATATCATCACCATTGCTTTCTTCAACAAAGAAAATATTCTTAGCAGCAATCTTGGACCAAATGTAAGGGGAAGTTAGGAGCTAATAGTACTAGATCATTTTTTTTTAAATTAATTAATTAATTTATTTATTTTTGGCTGTGTTGGG
Organism: Lagenorhynchus albirostris; assembly: GCF_949774975.1. Lineage (NCBI taxonomy): Eukaryota > Metazoa > Chordata > Mammalia > Artiodactyla > Delphinidae > Lagenorhynchus > Lagenorhynchus albirostris. The sequence continues at coordinate 31,268,769 of NC_083105.1, forward strand.
TCTTCGTTTCAGTGCGAGGACTTTCTCTAGTTGCGGGAAGCGGGGGCCACTCTTCATCGTGGTGCGCGGGCCTCTCACTATCGCGGCCTCTCTTGTTGTGGAGCACAGGCTCCAGACACGCAGGCTCAGTAGTTGTGGCTCACGGGCCTAGCTGCTCCGCGGCATGTGGGATCTTCCCAGACCAGGGCTCGAACCCGTGTCCCCTGCATTGGCAGGCAGATTCTCAACCACTGCGCCACCACTAGCTCCTCTTTTTAAAAAATAATTTATTGAGGTGAAATTCACATAACATAAAATTACCATTTTAAAGTGAATAATTCAGAGGCATTTTGAACATTCACAGTGTTGTGCAACCACCACTTCTGTCTAGTTCCAAATCATTTCCAACACTCCTAAGTAAAACCCATTACTCATTCAGCAGTTTTCCCTGATACCCCCTCCCCGACGGCCCTCGGAAACTACCATCCTGCATTCTGCCTCTATGGATTTATCTATTCCAGATATTTCATATACATGGAATCATAGAGTATGTGACGTTTCGCAACTGGCTTCTTTCACTTAGCATAATATTTTGGAGGTTCATCCACATTGTAGCATGTATCAATATTACATTTCCTTTTATGACTGAATGATATTCCATTCTATGTATATATCACAATTGTTTATCCAGTCATCCAATGATGTACATTTGGGCTGTTTCCACCCTTTGGCAATTGTGAATCATGCTGCTGTGAACAAGAGTGTCCATGTACGGTCTGAGTACCTGTTGTCAATTCTTTTGGGTAAATACCTAGGAATGGAATTGCATTAGCCTTGATTTTAACATGAAGACATGGATGAGAAGTATCTGAAGATGTAATTAAAGTTGTTTGATGAAAAGCAAACATTATTTCAATAGGAGAAAACAAATCATTAATGGATCTAAGAATGGACATTTTCTCATGTGTGTTTTTCAGAGACCTTATCCGCCATAGTGATTCATTAAAAAGTGTCAGAATTACCTGAGGTGCTTGTTTTAGAATGCCGCTTCTGCTCCACTGCCAGCCCCCATGCTGATTTAGCAGGTTTGGGCGTGGGAAGAAACTGCTATTTGAGAAGCTCTCTATCATCCCATGTGAGGTCCCTGGAACCACACGTTAAGTAACACCGGTTCACCACTCTAGCTGCACAGCTTCGGCGAATCAGTTAACCTGAGTAAGCGTCAGGTAACTTATCTTTACTATGGGGCAACACCTTGAGAATTAATTTAGAAACAGTGCTTTGCACAGTGCCAACAAACGTCAGGTGCTTAAAAAACGTCAAACTTCTCCTTTGTTCCTTTCAGGAGAGGTGATTCCATTCACCTGGCATTTCAGAACTGTGTGCACTTTCACAGCAAAAATGGTCTCTGAATACCAAGAGGGCAGTTGAATGGAGTGTTGATCTATGGAGTTGCTTGGTATGATGACAGTGTGGTACAAGCACCCCTCCGTGGCTCTCAACAGTGAAGTGCAGGGAATTTAGTCCCTGCCCCTCGACCCAGAAAGACAAGTATACTTTCTGCCCCAGGAGGAGTTCCCCATCACGCTAAAGGTGATCTCAGAAGCTCCTATGAGACGTTTGACAGAAACTATGAAAGAACCACTAATATTGGTTTGTCTTTTACATAGCAAACTTGCAAATCCCTGTTTTTAAACGTATAATGTTCCCACAAACAAAATGCAAAATCGTATTCGAGATGTTTTTAACTTTTAGATATTCCTGTGAATTCTTACTGTATTACAAAATCTGTGTGCCCAAGAGAAATCGTACTATCATAGACTTGCAAATGTGTTCTGAATTCTGGGTGTGAGAAAATTTTAGTTGTAAATAATTGAGGGAAATGCTTATCTGTAACTGGCTTGACTTGGTGAAAACACATTTCCAAAACAGAATTATTCAGGGTTTCATAAAAATATATATCAGTGTGTGCGTGTGCATGTGCATGTGTGTGTGGTTCTCTATGTATCTTAAAGATCAGTGACTTTACTAGTGTTAAATTTAAAAAGCTAAACCATTAGTTTAGAGAGAAAGATAGATGTATATATAAGAGACCATAATAGAATAATTAAATGCAATTTGATGTATTTTTTTAGAAGGGCAGGGTAACAGATAAGGGACTGCCCCCAGGGACACAGCCTTGGCATGTGCTTGAACACACAGGCTCCACCTTGAACCCAATGTACTGCACTTTTAGTGAATGCTGGCCACCATATTCTTTATCTTCTTTAGTAAGGACACCACCTTGTCAAGTAGATAATGTTATTCCCAATTTACAGATGAGAAAACTGGGGCTTAGAGAGATTAACTAATTGCCCAAAGTCTACAGTTTTTTGGTGGAAGAGCTGGCGTTTTATCAAGGACATTTTGATTCTTAACTAATATATTCTTTTTTTGACCTAGGGAGAAGAAAAGAGCTCATCAGTCTCCCTTCCCTCTTGTGGTTATGATATCTATTCTTCCTCCATGAAAAATTTGTTCTAGAGCCTCCTAGAGGTGGAGGGAGCCTTGAAAGTTTTCTGGCTCAATTCCCTCATGCAATTCAAGGTTTCCTTGTAAGGGAGGCTGCCACTGTCTTTAATAAGGACAGATCTGGGGAGTTTACTTCATAAAGCAACCTATCACGTATTTGCACTTAGGATTGTGAGGAAATACTTTATATAATTCTTTGAATGACCAGTTTTGCCCAGTAGAGCCTCAAGATCATGTTGGTTAGTTGTTTCATTCATTAAATTGTTCCTTTTTTCAGTCATTCAAAAATATTAATTAAGCCAGCCTTTGTCTGATTCAGCTTTGAAATTACAGTCCTAGATAGCTGTGAATCTGTTATGTTTTCTGGAAATTCCACTGGGGCTAGTTCACATCAAATGTGCAGGTGATTAAAATTCTTCATCTTTTTACAACAACCATTGCATAGTCATTCTTTAATCTGGCAGTTAAACTTTTCCTCTGGGCTGAAGTGTTGGATTTTTCAGTTTTGACCCTTTTGTCTACTTTTTGAATTCTGATTATCATCAAAGAAATCACTCCAATTTTCTGGTATCTGAAAAATTCGTAAGCATATCTTCTGTGTCTTTGTTTAAACAGTCATTAAAAATATTGGTTGGACCTGTTGTATAAAAATATATATATATATATATATATATTGGTTGGTTCTCCTGGTAACCAGCCCCCATCCTTAGGTGGGCCCCAAAGCTACCTCATTAAAATAACAAAAACACTTTCTGTGCTCTCATCACTTAGGAAATTCCAAGGGTTTTAGGAGCTCTGCGCCAGAAACAGGACAAAGACCGAATATGTATTTCTTATTATAAATCACAATATCACGTATGACAATAGCACATGTATTTATGGGTGTTAATTCTGTTTGATCTCTGTCATTTGCAAGTAAGAGAACTTCTCTTTTCTTTAGAAAAGTGCCCCATCCCCCAAAGTTCATTTGCATTATGAAGATCAGGTCTTGGGAGATCCAATCTGGTTCTTCCTTGTATAGAACTTTCTTTGTGACCAGTATCTGGACATTTGTTAAGTGTCAAAAGTAAAAGTTATTGGAGGAGCTCCTTCAAAGAGTCCAAATGAGAACTCATTCTACAAGTGTCCATTTAAGCCTGATATTTTCCTGTGGTAAATTACTATTCTGATTGACCCATTTCCCAAAAGGGAATATTTTAACTCTTTCCTGGTAGCATCAATTCTGGCCCTTTTATCAGCTTATTCTGTCACTCCACTCTTCATTCATTCATTCATTTAAGAAATATTTATTGATCAACAACTATGCCAGTTACTGTTCAATGTGTTGGGAATACAAAGTTGAACAAGACAGAGAAGGTGCTGACCTCAAGGAATTTATGTATGCATGGACCCAAAAACGAACACAACACTAGAGACTGTGATAAGAGGTGTCAGGACAAGGCACAGAGTGCAGTGAGTGATAAAGATGCACTGGGGTGGGGTGGGGGGCTATTTCAGATGAGTGGTTGGGGAGGACCTCTATGAGGAAATGAAATTCGACCTGAAATCTAAAGGAGCCATGTGAAAACTCAATCATTTCCATCAAAATTCAGCTTTGTGAACTGTAAGCCCTTGCAAATGAAGGTTACCATGTGAGAAATGTTTCACTGGCAAGAGGGGTTGGACAGCCAAGCCTAGGTTCAGCTCCAGACAACATGCCAGTACCATTAAAACGAGGCCATTTTTCAGGAGGAGGCTATTATGAGAAACAAACGTTCTAGGGTGCTATTTCAAGAGCCAGATGCTCAGAACTGGGAATTACACTCAATGAGGCTTTGGAAGGCATGTACAGAGGCATATCCAAAAAAGTCAGTCCCATTTAAATGGTGCAGTTGCTTCCCAATGATCACGGGAGTCTCTGCAGACTAACTATTGTGTATGTTTTTTAAATTAATTAATTTTTTATTGAAGTATAGTCGATTTACAATATTGTGTTAGTTCCAGATGTACAGAGAAGTGAATCAGTTATACATATATATTCTTTTTCAGATTCTTTTCCCATATAGGTTATTTACAGAACAGAAACAGAATCACAGACATAGGAAAAAACTTATGGTTACCAATGGGGAAATGTGGGGGGAGGCATAAGTGAGGACTTTGGGAGTAACATATACACACTACTATATATAAAATAGATAATCAACAAGGACCTACTGTATAGCACAGGAACTCTACTCAATATTTTGTGTATGTTTGTTTTAATGAACAAAGTCAGCCAAGCAGCCATCTAGCTATTGACTAATTTCATTCTTTTTCTCCAAAACAACTACTTATTTGACTGTTAACAGGTTTATTTCTATTTATTTGTGTAATCTCCTAAAGACCGTTCTTCTAGAACCTTCTTGGGTTTCCTCTATGCTAGCCGTGTTCCATGTTCATGTGGATGCACACGACACAAACATACATGCCTTAAAAAGAAGAGCACCTGATGAAAAATGTATGCTAGTACATATATAACTTCAATATATTGATAGTTATCTGGTATTTTCTCAAATAGATGACTTGTATATGTGTTTACACAAAGGTAGGGTTACTGGGTGCTTTCACCTAAGGCATATGGACCCAAAGGAAATGTGGGCCTCAGGTTCTTGAAGGAGAGAATTTGTGGAGGGTGGTGACCAGAGCTCCTGATGCTTGGGAATATGGTACACGCAGGGCAATTTTTCTAAGTAGCCATATGCATGGCTGTCTTTGTGGAGGATGTTCTGCAAATATTCTTTTTCTCTTCCTGCCTTTCACTTGTCATCTTAAATCTTGTCATTAAAATATAAATTTTAGATATATTTTTATAATATGTATTTTAAGACTTTCCACTTCTATATATATAATAAAGCATGAAAATCCTTACAAAAATCTGATCGCATTACTCCCACGTTACTCCAATGCTTCTCTATTGTCTTTAAGGTGAAGTCTAAGATGAGCAGAATGGCACAGTAAGTCCAGGGCAGTCTGGTCTCTGCCTATGTCTTTAGTGTCTTCTCCTGAGTCCACTCTCCTCACTCCAGGAAAAAGTCACACTACTAAGTATCGGGTACTGTGCGAATAGTTTTACGTGCAGTTTTTCAATTAGTCTTCATGACAGTTTCCTAAATCGTCATGCGATTTCATACCTCTGTGTGTTTGACCATGGTGTTCCCTTCACCTGGAATTCCCTTCCTGCTTTGGCTGGCAAATTGCATCTCATCCTTCAAATCTCAGCTGAAGAATCTCCTCCTTTGAGAAGCCCTCCTTACTTCCCCAGAAAGAGCTAATCATTTCCTCAGTTCTGCTCTGATTATAACTCACATACTCAATTCAGCTCAAGTCTACTCATCTAATGAGTTTTTAGTACAAGCCAGGCACTGTCCTAGGCCTGATCATAAAATGATTCAGGTCCTGGTCACCACCTTAATCAATTCACAGCCTGGTGGAGCAGATTGACATGATAGTGGAATAATACTATGCACAGTGATAAGTGTTGTGAGATTTATTATCACTATGCATAAGTATTATTCCATCATTAGATGACTGCTGAGCAGAATTAAGTTGAATTGAGTTAAAGATAACAATTTTACATTTATCAGCATTTATCAGTTAACATCCGTAGTGGGTTGAACGGTGGTCCCCCAAAGACATGTCCACATCCTAGTCCCCAGGACGTTTGAATATTACTTTACGTGGCAAGAGTTAATATTAACCTGTATGGATACTGAGAGGAGGAGTTTATCCAGAATTGTGAGGGAGTGCCCTAAATGCAATCATGTATGTCCTGATAACTGGGGAGACACACACAGAAAAGAGAAGGAGGCCCTGTGCCCATGAAGGCAGCAGCTGGAGAGATGCAGCCACAAGCCAGGTGCACCCAAGGGCTTCGGGAGGGAGCAGGGCCCTGAGGACACCTTAATTTGGACTTCTGCCCTCCAGAACTGAGAATAAATGGCTATTATTTTAAGTCACCCAGTCTGTGATAAATTGTCAAAGCAGCACTAGGAAACTAATACAGTATTTTGTGGTAAGTTTTTTAAAAATGTGTTGCCTTGAAGTTGAAAATAATTTTTGGATCTAATAATATAGAGAACACTATGAAAAGTTATACAAGTTTTTTTCCTGAAAGTTTTTTTCAGATCCTTTAGTGGGCTAAGGAGTTTTGTGAATCTCAAAGATATCTATCTATCTATCATCTATCTATCTATCTATCCATCTATCTATCTATCATCTACACTGTAACATTTCTTAGCATCTTTTATCACGGGATCAATTTTTCATGGACTATATATTAACATCTTTCTGTAGATGTTAATGTTCTATAGAGCAGAGTTTTGAGTCTATAAGACTTAAGGCTCCACATCAGTTAGAATGGCCATCATCAGAAAATCTACAAACAACAAATGCTGGGGAGGGTGTGGAGAAAAGGGAACCCTCTTGCACTGTTGGTGGGAATGTAAATTGATACAGCCACTATGGAGAACAGTACGGAGGTCCCTTAAAAAACTAAAAATAGGGCTTCCCTGGTGGCGCAGTGGTTGAGAGTCCGCCTGCCGATGCAGGGGACGCGGGTTCGTGCCCCGGTTCGGGAGGATCCCGCATGCTGCGGAGCGGCTGGGCCCGTGGGCCATGGCCGCTGGGCCTGCGCGTCCGGAGCCTGTGCTCTGCAACGGAGGGGCCACATAAAAAAAAAAAAAAAAAAAAGAAAAAACTAAAAATAGAACTACCATATGATCCAGCAATTCCACTACTGGGCATATACCCAGAGAAAACCATAATTCAAAAAGACACATGCACCCCAATGTTCAGTGCAGTACTATTTACAATAGTCAGATCATGGAAGCAACCTAAATGCCTGTCAATAGATGAGTGGATAAAGAAGATGTGGTACATATATACAATGGAATATTACTCAGCCATAAAAAGGAACGAAAATGGGTCATTTGTAGAGACATGGACGGATCTAGAGACTGTCATACAGAGTGAAGTAAGTCAGAAAGAGAAAAACAAATATCGTATATTAACGCATATATGTGGAACCTTGAAAAATGGTACAGATGAACCGGTTTGCAGGGCAGAAAGAGAGACACAGATGTAGAGAACAAACGTATGGACACCAAGGGAGGAAACCGGTGGGGGTGGGGGTGGGGGGGGATGAAGTGGGAGATTGGGATTGACATGTATACACTAATATGTGTAAAATGGATAACTAATAAGAACCTGCTGTATAAAAAATAAAATTAAATTAAAAGAAAAAAAGAGACTTAAGGCTCTTCTGTAATGAAACATAAGTTGAGGGTATTTGGAAGAGTTGTAGAGGGCATTGTTCCTGCAATATGTACACAGGAAACTGCCATGGGTCAGAATAAAATACTTCTACAAATATCTAATGTTTACTTGGCACAGCTTCTCTTGGGTTTAGCTTTGCAAAATCTTCCTCAGGCTTTGTTTTCCTGGTTGCCATGGAGCCAGTTCACTTCTAAAGGCAACTTGGGGCTGGGCCTGAGGAAACTAATGAGGAATTAAGTGACTGCGCTTGTTCTCCAGGGACAGAAGGGAACTGGCAGACCAACTTGTAATTTGGAACATTAACGTTCATTTTTGGTGGGCTCCTCCCTCTGCTATGATTCTTTCTGTTTCAACCTCTTGGAATCTGTCTTTCCCAATGTAAGTCAGAGCCCAGTGCATCATGATGCAGTTTGGTTTGTTTGGCTGTGTAAGAAATATTATTAACTGCATTTGTTTAGGCAAACCTGTCATCATTTATGCCTGAGGCAAGGTGGAGGGAAATCAGGAAACAAAGGAGTAGGTATCATATAGACTAAACTTCGCTGACAAAAATGTTCTGGGGTGGAGTCTAGGCGGGGGAGGTATTTAAAATATGAGAGAGAAATGAATAGATTTGCAGGATCTGGTTTAGTGGGCTTTAGTAAGTTTTGCAAACTTTAGAAGCTATACAGTGAACACACTACATGACCCAACCTCCTGGACATCTTGAGGTGTAAAGAGAACTATTCTTAGTAATTAGGCAACTTTAGCAGGATAAGGTTGAAAACGGTTAGAAGAAAAACCTAGAAAATGTTATAAATATTATTTCTACCAATAGCTCAGTTGGAAGGATTCCTCATTAGCCTGTGGCTACAAAGGGCTACTTTTTTTTTTTTTTTTTTTGTAAAATCGAATCACATTGTTTCAGAGCCCTCTTAAAAATTTCAAACTTGCTTGCCTTACGTTAGGGCCTCTCAAAGAGTTCTCAGTATTTCTGTGTACCAAATGGGTGCCTCTCATGAGCCCGCAAGTGAATTGGTCAGCTGCAGTCACCTCATCTGCCTTTTCAGTTCCTCCTGATCTGGCTCCCACTTCTCCACATCCTCTGCCCTTGAAGCTGAGTGGAGATGACTTTTAAAAATGGCTATAACTTGATGTGCCAAAATTTTCCTGTTTGAAAGAAATTTCCAAGCACATCAACACATGCAAATAGACGCTGTGGTAAGGTAAGGAAGGTAGGGAAGGACAGAGTGAGGAAGAAATGAAGATGTTGTATATATGCGCTGTGCCTGGGCCCTAGGTCTATCAGTCTTAAATGACAGTTGTAATAATTTGTTGCAGTCATGATGCTACACACATATTAATGTGAACTCTCCCTATCAGAGATAGGAGAAAACTAAGATAACTCTTATTTCTTTCTTTTTCTTCCTTTCTTCTTTCTTTTCTTTCCTTCCCTTCCTTCCTTCCTTCTCTCTTTCTTCCTTCCTTCCTCCCTCCCTCCCTCCCTCTCTCTCTTTCTCTTTCTTTCTTTCTTTTCTTTCTTTCTTTCTTTCTTTCTTTCTTTCTTTCTTTCTTTCTTTCTTTCTTTCTTTCTCTCTTCCTTCCTTCCTTCCTTTCTTTCTTTTTCTTTCTTTCTTTCTTTCTTTCTTTCTTTCCTTCTTTCTTTCCCTCCCCTTCCTTTCTTCCTTCCAGCTTCCTCAATTGTTCTTTCATGCAACAAGTATTTATTGAGCATTGGCTATGTGAAGGACACTGTGCTAAGGGCAGGGGAAATAGTAATTAACAAAATAGACACAGTCTTGTCTCTTAAGGAGCCTAGAGTCTAGGGTGGCATAGAGACCATTTGTAAACAAGGCATCATAAAAATATTCATTAAGTATAATTTTGTTAAGTACTGTGAAGGAGAAGCTTATGGTACTTTGTGTGTGTGTGTGTGTGTGTGTGTGTGTGTGTGTGGTAAGAACACTTAACATGAAATCTACCCTTTTAACTATTTTTTAAGTACACAACACAATTTTGTTGACTATAGGCACAATGCTTACCGCATACCTTTAGAACTTATTCATCTTGTATAACTGAAACTTTACACCTGTTAAACAGCAGCTCCCCATTTCCCCCTCTCTCAACCCCTGGCAACTAACATTCTACCCTCTGTTTCTGTGAGTTTGACTATTTTACGATTCTAGATACCTCATATGAGTAGAATCATGCAGTATTTATCCTGTGACTGCCTTATTTCACAGCATAATGTCCTCTGGGTTTAGCCATGTTGTCACATAGAGCAGGACTGCCTGTTTTTTAAGACTGATTAATATTCCATTGTATGTATATACCCCGTTTTCTTTATTCATTCATGTGTCAATGGACATTTAGTTTTTTTCCCATATCTTAGTTATTGTAAATAATGCTACAATGAATATGAGAGTACAGATATCTCTTCAAGATCCTGATTTCAAATATTTTGAATATATACTCAGAAGTGGGCTTACTGGATCATATGGTAGATCTAACTTTAACTTTTGGAGGACCCTCCATACTGTTTAGCATAGCAACTGCACCATTTTAATTCCCACCAACAGTGTTACAAGTGTTCACTTTTCTCTATATCCTTGCTAATACTTATCTTTTGTTTTTTGATAGGAGGTGTAAGACAATATCTTATTATGGTTTTGATTCGCATTTCCCTCAAGATTAGTGATGTTGAACATCATTTCCTTCATCTGTTGGCCATTTGTATGTCTTCTTTGGAAGAAGTCCTTTGCCTACTTTTCAGTCATACTCTCAAGAGTGTATAACAAGGGGGACAAACCTCATCTGGAAATGTATGTGGTGTGGCCAGACTGAGAAGATAAAACTACAGGACATCCAGCTAAATTTGAATTTCAGATAGACAACAAATCTTTCAGTATTAGTATACTTTATACAGTATCTGAGATATACTAAAAGCTTATTTCTTGTTTACCTGAAATTCAAATTTAACAGTTTTCTGTATTTCATCTGGCAATCCTATGTGTGGGGTTGGGGAGGGAATAGTTAAGGAAGGCTACTTTTAGGAAGTGATACCTGAACTTAGCCCTAAAGGGTAATTGGCAAGAGAGGGCACAGACAAGTCAGACAGACAGAAGGAATAGCACATGTACTGAAGTGGGAAAGGATCTGGTAATTGTAGTCATCATGGGCATAAGGTAAGGAATCGTGGGGGGAAATGGCATTTATTGATGTTGGAAAGAGAGAAGAAGCCAGAAAGATCAGGGATTAGCAGGCTAGGTTAAGAATGTTGGATGTTATAGAGAACAGACTTGAGGTTGCCAAGGAGGTGGGGAGAAGAGGGATGGACTGGGAACTTGGGGTTGGTAGATGCAAACTATTACATTTAGAATGGATAAACACAAAGGTCCTGCTGTGTAGCACAGGGAACTATATTCAATATCCTGTGATAAACCATAATGGAAAAGAACATAAAAAAAGAATGTCTATATGTGTATAACTGAGTCACTTTGCTGTACAGCAGAGATTGGCACAGCATTGTAAATCAACTATACTTCAATTAAAAAAAAAAGAGTGAATGGAGAAACAAACAAAAAAGAATGTTGGATGTTAACTACACTGGGGAAGGACATTAGAAACTGGGCTGTAGCCCTGGGGCTACAAGGAGTCTCCTGCTGGCCTGAGGCAAGTCACTTCACCTCTCTGGATCTCAGTTTACTCATGGGCCAAGTAGATGTTAAAATACTGACAAATGAGATAATGAAACACAAGTCCTGAAAGGTCCACCCAGAAAGAAAACTCAAGGTCATCTAATCTAAAACCCTTAAGAAAAAACTGGCATTGACTGAAAACAAAAGTATGAAGACTTTGAAGTCAGTCTTAGACGAATGCAAAGCCTGACTCTGTCACTTGCTTGCTCTGGGGCCTTGGGTGAGCAAGTCAACCTCTCTCTGAGCCTCCACATTTCTCATGAGCAGGATGAGGTTAACAACATCTTCTTCCTAAGTTGTTGTTAAGATTAACAATGAAATAAATAGAACACTTGTCACAGAGTTACTCTCCCAATGATTTTTTTGCCCATATAGGTGGGCTGTCTGTTCATAATTTTAAATAATTCTGGAAACATTTGGTGGGAGTCTGGAAGGTGAGGAGAAAAGAAGCAAATTGTTGCCATAGACACACATTATGCACATCACAGTTTTTGCCTATGGCCATTGCTGCTTTTGGAAATAGTTGATCTGTTCGTTCTGGAGGCTCAGGGAAGATGACGATTCAAACAACAGATGCCCTGAGACTCTCAGGCTATGAAGTGTCAAAAGTTCAATAGATGCAGTAGGAGAAAGAAAGACTGTGAGCCTTGAAGTTTTCCTCCTTCTCCAGGTAACATTTTAAGGGGGGCTTCTAGAGATAATTTGATTCCAATACATTCAATTAATTAATTAAGCAAACATTAATGAATATTTTTATGCAGCTCCTAAGCAGCTTACAAGTACCTAGAGGAAGACAAACAAATCAGTTGAATAGGGACGTGTTTATTGATGTCCCAGGGGAGTGGACTTTATTAGTAGGAATTTTATACCAGGTTAAGGAGAAGACAGCTCTGGAGAGACCCTGGAGCATCTCTCAGAACACCAAACGGAGGCTGTCCCGGCAGTTAGGGCTGTAGAGCTGGTTTGTGATCTAATTTCTCAGTTCCCTCTAACACACTGAGAACAAATGGTAGGCACTTGCTGTGGTAGGTTAGCATTTGATAAATGTTGGCTGAACTGAACTGTTTACCTAAGGGCTCAGTGCCAAGTAGATGGCAAAATATTTAGTGGAATCTTTCATATGTTGAAAAAGCAATAGAAGTCCAAGCTCATTGAGCTGTTAGTTTTTTCAGCAAAGATGGATGTGTGTGAACCCATCCATAGCTGAGTCTAGTCCATGCTTTTGCAAAGCAACTGGCCATATTAGGAGAGAAGTTGGTGGCTGAGAAGAGCTACGCTAATCCTTTAACAAAGGTGATGCCTGTGACTAATTCTCCAATGGAGGCTGAAAAATAGAACCCAGAATGAGCAGGTGATAAGCATTTACAATTTGAGGTCCTACAAAATGTTTGTTTAAATTGATCATGGTTTAATGTCTCTAGATAGTTTTTTTTTTTTTGTGCTCCTCCTTTGGAAGAAAGGAAACTTAATAAAACCATATGGTATAAAAGATTCAGTTTAAGAAGGTCAACCTCCCGCACCTTCTACAGTTATGGTTTTGGGCAAAGGAAACTGCTGTTCCAGAGGATGTCCCTGGGGCACCGATCTTCAGAATCCCCAAAGAAAGGTTCAATTGTGTTCAGAAAGGCTGCCTTTCCTCACAGGAAAGGGAGTAGCATGTTTTAGAATTATTGCCAACTGCAAGGTTGAGACAAAAATATCAGAGACTCTGAGTTGGAATATTCCAGTGACCTCTAGCCCTCCAGTGGTCAGAGATTTGGGGTGCCAGGTGCTCCAGGGCAGTTGAGCAAACTGCCTTCTCAGAGGTTCTAGTCTAGGGGGAAAAGAAGAACAGATGGTATGAAAAATATATAAAAGTCAAAAGCTCAAATAATGTGAAGGTGTGCATCACTGACACATACTGGTTTGGGTTTTTTTTCTCCCTATTTAACCACACAATTTGCTTGTGTTATTACTCCTTTGTGGGGCTACCTTTTTTTCTTTTTTAAATCTATGTTGGCAATTTCTGTGTAAATATATGAGACCTACGAAGATGCCCATCAGGAGCTCTGTTCTCTGGCTGGTTAAAAAGGGAAATGTACTTAGACCCGCTTCCTCTGGTTTATAACAAACTTTCATAAGTACAAAAGCCACTTACTTAATAAAAAGTCTATGGTCCACCATTAGAATCAGTATCGCCATAAAGATAATTTTTTATAAAATGGAGGTTACATTTTAAAATACAGTTTTCTTTTTGAAGTTGAGTGTACTGGAAAATGGATTCACAATGGATATAATAATTGCCAGGAGTACAAACCTCATATTCCAGGAAATTAAGAAATTTACAAGTTAGAGTTAAAATAGAAATACACATATATTCTAACTATTAAGGAAAAATAACTATTTTTATTTACTTCCTCAGTGCACCAGAAATATGTAATAGTTTTAGAAAAGTTAAAGTTTAGACTATAGATATTTTCAGTATTGTTTCTATGCTTGTCTCCAGTAAATAGATGAGGTTTGAAGGCAGTGAGTTTTTCTAATTCATTTGACAGTTATCTTACACGATACCTGGTATAGAATAACCAGCACAGGATAACTATTAAGTAAATGGCTTTGGACTGCTGGAGATAGTACTATAGACATGGAGTTTTTCCCAATGATGTGTGTTTGTGAGTAGAGGAGCAGGGTTCTGTGCACGGGCCAGAGATGCTTAAATGTCCTACAAAAGTGAGGGACAGTGTTGTTCAGTTTCCTCATCTGTTCAGATGAATAGTCTCGAAAGTACTGTGGCCCTCCAATGCTGAGGATTCTATTCTGGCCCATCAAAAAATTCGAGAAATGATTGTTCCTGCCTATGGGATTGAAACAAGGATCAGTTATATTAGAAGGATACTTTATTCAACACTGGTGAAAATCCTTAAGCAATGAATGCAATTTTGCCTACTTGTTCCATATGCAGAAATGTATCCTAGAAAAATAACAAGTGAAATTGTTATGGAGAAAAATATGTATCATTTTTCTTGACAGCAGAATAGGGTGACCAACCCATCCTGACTTGCTGGGGCCTTCCCCTTTTTTAGCACTGTAATTCCCTCAGTGCTGAGCAAGTCCTGACTACCTTACTGGTAACCACACTACAGCAGAACCCTCCCTTTTGCTCAGTGAATATTTTGAGATGCTGCTTAAAAATATGGAAGATATGTCATCAAATTGCCTTCTAAGGCATTTGGGTTTAGTTAACTTCAAGACTTTTGCTTTTCAGAGCGGACAGTGTGACTTAGGGGGCTGAGATGAATTCCTTGGGGAATTAAAGGCAATTAGGAGAGGTTAAATGAGAGAAGAATTTAAAGAAAGGAGTAGACTCAAAGGCTTGTGGCCAAGAAAGGAAGTTGAAGAACTTAAGTCAAACAGGGATGTTTATAGAGTTGTTTGCTATGCAGTGCATTTGATATAAAGTTTCTTTTTCTTCTTCCCATTCTGGCTGATATTTAAATTTTGATTGATGGGTTAAACAAAAGATTAGATTCGGGAGAAAAGAGAATGAGTCAACAGGAAAATAGAGCCCTGTGCCCCCTCCCCCACAGAAACAAAACCCCTAAAATGCAGTATAGGGAGACAGTTAGAAAATACAAAAAAGAGAGAGATTTACAACATGTATAACGGACCTTAGATTTGTATTCAGACTTTTAAAAGAAAGAAAAAAAGCCCTTTAAAAATCAGTAAGAAGTCAAACAAAATACGGAAGTATAAGCAAAAAATATGAATGAGAAAATCATATAAAAGGAAATATGAATGGCAAGTAAATATGAATGAAATTCAGTTTCGCCAGGAAAACGGAAGTACAAATTAAAGCCATATTGAGATACCGCTTTTATATTGAGATATCTTTTTTATACCCAGTAGATGGACTTGTGTGTGTGTGTTTAACAATTTCAAGCCTTGGCACAGACATAGATCAATGGGAACTCATATTTTAATGGTGAAAATATAAACTGGTTCAACCATTGTGGAGAGCAATTTAACCGTAGGTATCACATAACATGATATGACCCAGCAAATCTTCTAGGTGTGTTCCAGGGATACACTCTTGCACACTGCATATGGATATAGGGATAAAGATTTGCACTGCAGCATTATTGTTAATAGTAAGAAAACCGGGAAGCAATACATTGTTTATTATAAGTCAAAACACTTATACCCTTATAATGATGTTTAGCACAACCTCTCATGTTCTTTCCACAGGAAGAGGAGCAAATTATTGGCGAGTCTTACATAAGGAAACGAAGCTGCATGGCTTGGCTCCTTTCTCTCCTTTCTTGGGACAGTGCCTCCAGGCAAAAAGTGCACATTTTGCTCTACTTCATTCTACAGGTTTTATAGTCCTGCCCTCCCTGTTGGTATGGGGAGGATGGCCCTGGGTGACCACTGCCTATGCCTTAGGTTCTGGGGTTCAGAATTAGGAAACCCATTTGCCCACAGATATAAGCCATATTCTCCAGTTCAGTTTTACCTGTAAAAAGGTGACATTTGATCTCCATCAGCCATCCTCTTACCTCATTTATTGAGTGGCTCCGTATAGAGGTATGCTATTTATTGAGCCCCTTGAACCCCAACATTAAGAAACAAGTAAGAAATACAATTCAGGAGAAAAGAACATATGAATAAAGAGGCTCTTAGATGCCCAAGGGGGATAAATCTATGCTTTGGGGTTACTATGCTAGGCTGTGGCTATACGAGATGTTTACCTTAGTGAGTTTCTTCAGCTTATAGGGGCTTTGTACACATGTGTGTGTGACTGTTTTCAGAAAGGCAAGGCCTACGCACATGAGGCCATAAGTAAACATCATCTAGCCCTGCTCTGCATTTAGCAAAAGCAACTGCTCAGCAGGCTGTAAGCTGCAGCAGAGGCCCAGGCCAAGGTGACATCTGAATCAAGTGGTGGGGACTTGAACATGCAGATCTCCAGGTCGATGTGGACCTACACCTGGACCAGGTATCAGGCAGAGGCAGGATTAAATCTTCTGAGCCATTCTTTTTTTTTTTTTTTTTTGCGGTACACGGGCCTCCCACTGCTGTGGCCTCTCCCGCTGCGGAGCACAAGCTCTGGACGTGCAGGCCCAGCGGCCATGGCTCACGGGCCCAGCCGCTCCGCAGCATGTGGGATCTTCCCGGACCAGGGCACGAACCCGTGTCCCCTGCATCGGCAGGTGGACTCTCAACCACTGCGCCACCAGGGAAGCCCTCTGAGCCATTCTTGAACAGAACAGTATTTGCTGATTTTAAGCTGAAGACAGAAGTGAATTCCACATGAATTACAGAACACTAGCAGAGGTTCCAGGTTTAAACATTAAGAAATAGGCCTAGCTAGGTAGCCTTAGATTGGTGTTTCAAATTCCATTTTGCTACCAAGACTATAGAGAACTTCAAAGGAACAAATCTTAGACATCTTGGATTTATGTGGCTTACTCACAGGCAAAGGGGTCACCCAGTTGTATGCAAAAGCTCGTTTGTATTAACTCATGAGAGCTGATTGTTAAATTTTCAGTAATTTTGTGAGGTGGTTGATATCACACTGGTAGCTTGAAATTGGCCATGATGGGAGCATTTATGCTTTTGAAATCGGTAAACCCTACACATCAGGGTTTTTCCCTATCCTAACTCCCAGCTAGTTGTTAAACTTTTCCTATCATGTGCTTTCATATGCACCTTGGACTTGAAAATTACATAAATTCAGACCTGAATTGAGATCCAATCTGTGGTAGATGTTATTATTTTCAAGAAAACAAAAAAAAAGGACCAGAGCACCCATTATAAAGAGACATACTATTCTGGGGAGATTGCAGTAGCGCACTCAATGAAATTATTGCAGACTCAATAATTAGAAAGACAATAAAAGAATTCTGTGCCTGGAATAATCTGTCTCACATAGTCTGCTCTGTGTAGGAATTCAAAGATAAACTGTAGAGGTTTGAAACACATGGCATAATAAAAATTAAAACACAATAATAAACAGACAGGCTGATTAAACTAGGAGAGAAGGAATTTCTTAAGGAAAACAGTGGAGATCCTATAGAAGAAGCAAGACTTACAAAAGGGAGAGAGATGAAAATTTTAAGGATGGAGCATATAAAAAATACTAAAGAAAAATGGAGATACACGTTAAACTACGTCTCTTGGGATCATTAGAAGGGGAGGGGGAGGCACTGCCTTAGTTTTATCCTGTCAGAACATTGACTGGGGCGCAAAGAAGAAAGGCAAAATCCTAGGGAGAAAACCGGAATGGTTGCCCCAGGGAAGGCCAGGATTTAGGGCCCTGTTAAGAGGCAACTTTTCTAATGTTTTTTTAAGAAAAGCAACTTGCTAAGCTCTTGTCCCTTAGATGGAGGCATTTGAGACATTGTCTTGGTAACTTTAAAGATTGGATCCCCCTAAAATTTAAAACAACTCTTCAGAGTGGTGGTAGGAAATCTAGATAGATTTCAGAGGAGAAAATGAGGAAGATCAGTATCAGACTCGAAGAATTATTGAGGGAGTTTCAAGGCACCAGTTTCTGTATGTGGGAACATAGGAATTGCTTGTTCTGAAAGGAAACATGTCTGAGAAAATTAGGAAATTAAAGCTCTAAAGGAAGGCCCAGCAGAAATAAAATATTAAAGGAGTACACAGTGCAATAGTAGGTCGAGTCCAGGCCTGGTTGAAGGCTGAGCTACAGAAGATGCCTTCCAGCTGAGCCTTCAACCAAGAAAGGTGACAGCGGATAAGCTTTATTGAGCAGTGGATAACTCTGGCAGGTTCAGAACAAACTAATTTCATATCTCTTGTTAAGAAAGAAATCCAACACAAACCCTGGAGAAATATAAGTTAGAAAACTAAATGTCTGGGTCAGAAATCAAACTGTAAGTTTAAGGAAAGAAGACATTCAGGGCAAAAATCCTAGTCCTTTGTGAGGTACAGAAGGTAAAGGAGTAACTTAGGAAGCAGGATAAACTGTTTACAAACCCTGTAGAATCATTCTCAAAGATGTAGGGGAAGACTAGAGTGATATAAAGCATTAGAGGATTATCCTGCTGTTGCAATACACACACTACACACACGCACTTAATGGAAAGAATGCTACACAAGGCCAGAACATTTAAAAACAGAATTGACAGTCCCTTGAGGAGCATCGAGTTACTGGACCTTGTTATGTCACTAGGGGCACAGACTTCAGACTAACCAACTACAGCTTCATTTTAAGAACCTGCTAAGAAAGAAAAAAAGCTACACGATCTCGCTTAATGTAGGATCTTAAAAAGTCGAATATATTAAAAAAAAAGTCGAATATATTAAAGCAGAGAGTAGAACGAAGGTTAGTAGGGGTGGGGAAGTGGGAGGAATGAAGAGATGTCCATCGAAAGGTATACAGTCGCATCCTGTAAAATGATTAGTTCTAGAGATCTAATGTAGAGGATGATGACTAGTGAATATAGTAATCCCCCCTTATCTGTGGTTGCACTTTCCACGGTTTCAGTTACCTGCAGTCAACTGTGGTCAGAAAATATTAAACAGGAAATTCCAGAAATAAATGATTCATAAATTTAAAGTTGCAGCACCGTTCTGAGTACCATGATGAAATCCCACAACCTCCCTCTCTGTACTGCCTGGGACGTGAATCATCCTTTTGTCTAGCAAGTTCCTCCTGTTAGTCACTTAGTAGCCTTAGTGGCTATCAGATCTACTGTCCTGCTATCACCATGCTTGCCTTCAAGTAGCCCTTCTTTTACTTAATAATGGCCCTGGGGCACAAGAGGAGTGATGCTGGCAATTTGGATATGCCAAAGAGAAGCTGTAAACTGCTACTTTGAAGTAAAAAGGTGAAAGTTCTCGACTTAATAAGTAAAGAAAAAAGTCGTATGCTGAGATTGCTAAGATCTGTGGTAAGAATGAATCTTCTATTAATGAAATTGTGAAGAAGAAAAAGAAATTCATGCTAGTGTTGCTGTTGCATCTCAAACTGCAAATGTTATGGCCACACTGCACAATAAGTGCTTAGTTAAGATGGAAAAGGTATTAAATATGTACAATATTTTGAAAGAGAGAGACCACATTCACATAACTTTTATTACAGTATATTGTTATAATTATTCTACATTATTATTAGTTACTGTTAATCTCTTACTGTGCCTAATCTATAAATTAAACTTTATCACAGGCATGTACATACTGGAAAAAAACATAGTGTATATAGAGTCTGGTACTATCCACGGTTTCGGGCATCCACTGGGGGTCTTAGAACATATCCCTTTCAGATAAGGGAGGACTATTATAAAACTATATTGAGGGACTTCCCTGGTGGTCCAGTGGTTAAGACTCTGAGCTCCCAATGCAGGGGGACTGGGTTTGACCCCTGGTTGGGGAACTAGATCCTGCATGCTGCAACTAAAAGAGCCCGCATGCCACAATGAAGACCCCGCATGCTGCAACTAAGACCAGGCACAGCCAAATAAATAAATAAATAAATATTAAAAAAATAAACTATATTGAATACAGGAAATTTGCTAAGAGAGTAGATTTCGGGTACTCTCACACACAAAAAAAGTAATTACGTGAGAAGGTATGTCATTGGCTTGACTGTAGTAAATATTTCATTCCACTACGCATGTGTATATCAAATCATCATATTGTACACCTAACATATATACAATTTTTATTTTATAAATAATAAACAAACAAAATAACCTGCTGAGAACAGATTCTCTAGGTGGATAAATTCAGAGAGTTGGGGAAAATCTTCCCTAGGAGGTTCATATCACAATCTCAAGCAATTCTATGGCAAGTGCTGATGGCAAAAGCCATGAAGACCCTGGAATGAATGTGTCTGCTCACACGGGTGGGTGCATCTTTCACAAGGCAGAGTCCTACCGGAAAGTAGCACCACAAAGCCAGAAACAACAAGCACAAAGGGGAAATGGAAATTCATTGGATAGTCTGGACGAGAAGGCATTTTGAACTGGACTTGTAGGCTGCCACCATGAGAATTTCTAAGCATTGCGAGAAGGCCACAATATCTAAAATGCCACAGTCAGGGAGACAAGACTATAAGCGTGAATAGATTCCCTATAACAAGCCCCAAATCCACCCACCCCAGACACTCAAAACAGCAAATGCATGGCCACGCATTAACCACTTGCTGGGAGATCTTTCCCATGTTAATTTAAATTGACGATTTGTAGACACTGAACATCTGGAATAGATTTATTAGCATTCTGATGAGGTTCAAACCAAGTTTTTCTCTCTACTTTCTTTACCTCAGATATCAGTGAGGTTTTGCTGTGATCTTTGACATCACTAACTAATATGTTTCAGGAACTTAATTTTGCCTGGGATAACTACTTTATGAGTTACTTTTTCCCCCCTGCATCTTATAGGTGTAGTACTGGTGCTGGGATAATATTCTGCATCCTACGAATCCTTTGGACCATTTAATAACTGAGGTGCATTGTTGAAATTACCTAAATTTTGAGATGAAGACACTAAATTAGTTCTTGCGAGTTCAACCCAGGATGCCACTGCTGAAACACTCTGGGTTCTCTTTAGCCACTAGAACCCCTCCAGCTTAGACCGAGCAGAATAAGAAATTGGAGAGGATAAATTTTAGACTCTCTTTTCTCATTTATTTCAACTTCAAATTACAGTGGAAAACAATTTGATTTTTGGCTTTGATATCATTGACCTTGAACATTTGAGGAACTTAATCTTTGAACTGGAGTTTCTCATGAGCCATAGTGAACAATGATGCTGGACAAAATTTGTGATGAGAAATAGGATGAAGAGTGAATTTCAGCCTTGGAATGAAGTGGTCTCAGAGTTAACGTAACTAATTTGCTGCTCTGACATAGTCAGAACCTTTTGAGAGGACATTTTACACTTGATTTTCGAGGTTGCTTTCTTCACTGGCAGTCATTCTAGGAAGAACCCATAGACTTACGGTTGGTATTAGGGGAGCAGCTTTGTAAAGGTAGGAACAGGACCACCCTAAAAGGATGAAGGCTTCTTCCCTGTTTGATTATACATTTATTGGTTAGATCTAATAGGTTAAGAGAAACACTGGAAATTTTTAGGATGGACATTTTTTCCACCCATCCTCCCTCACTCCCCGCCTGTGAGGAGTGAAATATCTCATTGGTGATTTGGGATACGAGATTGCACGTGCACATCTTGGGGGCTGGCATTGCTTCCAATTGCTCTCAGTCATGTTGTCATCTTAGTGGTGAAGGTCTTGTTCCATGGGTGAAGCTTGTGTTGGTCCAGCACTGACTGTGGGTGGTTGATTGTGGTAAGTCGGTCTAATTCTGAGATTCAATATTATGAAAACAACTTCTCTGCAGAAATAAGCTGTATTTCCTGGTATCTGATTTATAAATTATAATGGTGACATTTTGGTTCTTCATCTGACAATTCTGTTCTTACTTTAGAGGGGAAATAATACACACTCCAGATATTTTCTTCCATGTGGAAGGATCTACACTTGTATAACATTCCTGGCCTCTCTATATCCCCACTTACCACATGGAGAAGTAAAGCAGTTTATATTATTGGTAGTTTGGGGGGAAAAACAACTGGGCATGCCTTCATCTTTTCCTCCATTTCAGAATAAGTCTGCCTATTGTTCTTGGCCATATCATGAACTCAGTGGTAAAGGCTCCACTCTTACCAGAAAAGCCTGCAGCTGCCTTGCTTTAACTTATACTATGTGTTTCTATATTATTTGAGAATATTCAACTCTACTATAGAGGACAAGAGAAACAAATGGGATAATGAAACTCAGAATGTGTTTAAGTATACACAAGTTAGTAATCTATAAGATATGATAGATATGGATGAAGTAAATAGAGCATATGAGTGCTAGAAACAGATAAGAAGGAAAGAAGCACCAAGAGGATACAGATAATTATGTCATTAAATATGCACATATGAAGTAGCACTCAATATTCATGAAGATTTAAATAAGTCACCTATTGGTAACACCCATTCTGGCACCACAAGTTCTCTGCCCAGAAAATGCAGACAAAATTCATGCTTGCTCATCAGCTTAATTGTCCCTAAATCTCTTAAATGAAGCAAGACTTGTGTTAGCTTAGTCATCTTCTGTCTGTGGACCTCTTGCTTCAAAACTCGACTCTGATCTCCACAATCACATCATCAACAGAGAAGGCAGATGATCAGAGAGAGACAGGATTCAGGTTCTGTGTTCCTTCCATCCTGCTTGTATTCTTTCATAACTATGTTAACCTACCCCATCTCTTTGCTCTTTCTCCTCACTGTGTACTTTACATCGATTTAATAAACTATGTGATTTGAGCATCTTAACATGGTCTGTGAACGTTTCTGTTCCATGGCCTCTAGGAGAGCTTTCCTGGTGCTGTACTTGGAGGCCACCATATTATGAAGGTAATTTCCCACATGGTAAAACTGATTCTCAATTAGTTCAACACTCAGGGAAGATGGGTGTTATTTACTAGATTTTTATACCTCAATATCCACCAGTAAATGGATGGATAAAGGGTGATTTATAGCCACAATGGGATCTGTGCCGTTATTAAAATAACTAAAATTTATTTATATGCAACAATAAGGATAAATCTCAAAAATGCAACATTGATGTAAGAAATTAATTATAAAAGGATAAACACAATGAAATCAACTTATATAAATGTTAAAAACATATGAGTGACTAACTGTTACTCAGGATCAAATTTACTCTTCTTTCTTCCAGTAAAAGAATAGCCACTCACCCAAGATTCAGCAGAGTATATGAGTATGGGGCTATATTGCTAGGTAATTTCTAGGCTTCCTTGAAGCTCAGTGTAGCCATGAGCCAGATTCTGCCCAGCGTGATGTAAGCAGAATTATGTATGTAATTTCACTGTTACATCCTTAAATGTGTAAAGGAGGCTGCATGCCCACCACTACCTCTCCTTCCCCTTCTGATAGCAGAAATACCAGCTTCAACTATTAGGACACCCACAATGATGATGCAACACCAAGAGAAGGAGCCTAGGTTCCAGATGGCCTTGTGGTCATCTGGCCTGGATTGCTAGTCTATCACTGGACTCCTCACTGCTGTGGCCTCTCCGGTTGCGGAGCACAGGCTCCGGACGCGCAGGCTCAGCGGCCATGGCTCACAGGCCCAGCCGCTCCGCGGCACGTGGGATCCTCCCGGACCGGGGCACAAACCCGTGTCCCCTGCATCGGCAGGCGGACTCTCAACCACTGCGCCACCAGGGAAGCCCGAGACATGGTATTTCTGAGTCACTGTATTTTGAGGTTTCTTTGTTATAGCAGCTCAACATGTACCCTAACTAATGTAATACAAAATGATACATTTAGTTTTAAATACTTATACAATAAAGTATAAAATATTTGTGAGATGATACACATCAACTTCAGGATAATGGTTAACTCTGGGGAGGAGAAATGAGAATGGAAGGAGTGGTGCTTAGCAGGTGATCTATAATTAGTAAGATGAATCCACAATGTTATAGGAATCCAGATTCATCATTTCTGCTTTGCTCATTCACATGTGTCCCTTCCTTCCTCAAGGTCTCAATATGTTTTCTGGAATCCAGCCATCACATTCTTATTCCAAGCAGAAAGCAATAAAAAAGAGGGGAAAGAAAAAAAAAGGGTCATACCAAATTAAGCTCACTTAATGAGATTTCATGTAAATCTCACCCCCAAATCTTCTGCTTACCTCTCTCTGTAGTCTCGTCCCCTCCATTTTATACTCCATGCTGTGCCAAAGCAATCCTGTATTTTATGCATCAATAACTTCCCTATCCTTGGGATTCAGTTCAGACCTTAAATCTGCATGTGAGTGTCTTCACAATCCAGCTATTAACCTCACCAGCTCTATCTCCTGTCTCGCCATGCTTGCATGTGATGCTCGAGACAAATCAAATGCTTTTAGTTTCTGAAAGCTGCTCTGCTCTCTCTTGTTCCTCTGCCTTGGCAACTATACCTCCTTCTGCTTGGAACATTCTCCTTTCACTTAGCTAACTCTTATTTTTTCTTTGAGACTACCTGCTCTATGCCCCTTGGACTTTATGAAGTATTCCTTACCTTAGGTCTGGACCAGGTAGGCTATAAATAAACTTTGAACACACTCTATGTATATATCTATAATATATAACACTTACCACATGTATTAAAATTGTTTATTTAATTCTCTTTCTCTTCTACTATACTGAACTCCTTAAGGGTAGAGATTTTCTTGTATCTCTAGTGCTCAGCATGCATGAGTTGTTTCATAAATAGGGCAACCGTATGATTTGCCTTCCAAACTAGGATGCTATTAATCATTCCATGGAGACAATGGATGTGAGGTGGGCAAGCTGGAACGTATGATCTTCCCATCAATAAATGTTTGGTTAATATATACATACCATCACATTGGTATGTATACATTATCAGAGTGTTTATATATCATTGCACTGGAATTAAAAAAAAACATCTGGCTTCCTTACTAGACTTCTATTTACTTAATGACATCAGCCCCCAGTATAGTTCACTGGGACTGTAAGTGCTGCATGTTGTTGAATAAATGAATAAGGACATGCTATCACCTACCACTTCGAAAAGAGCATTCACCCTTTATATACTGGAGAGAATTGGTAGAGATTGATGATTCAACTTTTTAAAAAAGAGCACTTTCAGTAGTGTGTACAAGAAAATACTTTCATAGAAGAGGTAGTATGCACCATGGTATTTTTTCTACCATTAACATTTACTCATGATTGTCTTTTCTGAGAAGGTTCTTTTTCCTCTTGTCTACTTTAACCTTTGTGATCTCCCACAATCTTCAAAGTCCATCATAAATACTTCACAGAAGAGGAACTTCTGTGCTGTTCCTCATGCCAGCGAAGGTGGTCACTGAGGGAGCAGTGTTGAGATAGAGTTTATGCACAAAAAAACATGTGAAATGTGGAACATCTTTAATTTGAGTAGGAGATCAGAAAGGCCAGAATTAATTCATCCCCACTCATTTCTTGGCTACCAATTCAGTACAGTAAGATCACTTTCAAGAGTATATTTCTCAGTTCTTCTTTTTTTTTTTCTGTTTTGTTTTTATATTAGCCACCTGTAAGAAGATTTTCTTTTCTCTCTTGTGTGGGAGTCTCTGCCCAGAGGACAGTTTTATGTTAAAATTCAGAAATACTTTGAGTAAGTGATGAAAAGCAAACACCTAGATGATTTGCAGAGATCTTTGTTCAAGCTTTGAATTGAAAACAATTACTTCCAGACACACTCATTACCTAATTACTGTTCCAAGCTTCCAAAGCAAAATTAAATTTAGTTAAAAATTATGAACTTGTTGGTACACAGTTATTCCTAGACACACATTCAGGCAGGACTGTCAACATTTAGTCATGGTCTGAGGAATGCAGGGCTCTGGTGATTGGGTTCTTGAGATGTTTAGGTATGTGGATAGAGGGCTGGGGAGCTTAGTCCTGGTAGAACATCCCAAGTTTCCATCTACTTGTTCAACAATCACTCCATTGAAAAAATTCCAATGCACACATATGGACCAAAATAAATACATAACACCTACTCCTTTTCAGAAAGTTCAAAACCAATCAGAAATTAAGACAAACCTCTACCAAAATTCTTCAGGAAGACTAAGGTATAAGGTTCCCAGTTTTGAGCATACCAGTTTCAGCGTGCCTTTGCACAAAGAACCAAATTCTGGACTTCCCTGGTGGTGCTGTGGTTAAGACTCCACCTGCCAGTGCAGGGGACATGGGTTCGAGCCCTGGTGCGAGAAGATCCCACATGCCACGGAGCAGCTAAGCCCGTGAGCCACAACTACTGAGCCTGTGCTCTAGAGCCCACGAGCCACAACTACTGAGCCTGCACTCTAGAGCCCTCGCGCTACAACTACTTAAGCCCATAACAAGGGAAGCAGCCAATGCAATGAGAAGCCTGTGCACCACAATGAAGCGTAGCCCCCACTCACTGCAACTAGAGAAAGCCTGCGTGCAGCAACGAAGACCCAACGCAGCCCAAATAAAATAAATAAATTAATTAATTAAGAAAAAAAGAAAGAACCAAATTCTTCTAAATGACACCAAAGGAATCTGAGCTAATTATTTTATACTGCATATTCCAAGCCAAAGAAAGTTGAACCTAAGAGAGGCTACATATTAGAAAAAGACCTGGATCTGGCACTAAATAAATAGGAAATCTTGAGTAGTTAATTCACTTCTCCTTTTCACGGCCTCATTTTTCCTCAGTGATAAACCTAAACTAAATGATCTGTAAATTTAATTTTAAATATTTGATTCTATGAATTCAAGGCATGAGAAATTGTGAAAAGTACATATTCTTACCACTAGTCGTCCTTCTTGCACAGAAAATGAGGATGCTGGATTGAGGTGCTTTTAGTTTAGCTGGTTATTTATCAGAAGTAGAAGATGGGCCACCAAAATGCTTGGGTTTTGTTTTCCTATTATCATTATGTTTCTTTTAGGAGTTCTTTGTATGCAGATCTGGAGCTCTGTGTTATGAAGATGGTGATATATGAGATAAGCTAGTGACGGTGCTACAGTATATTCAGCTATTAACTGTTTTCTCACAGGAAGCAGTTTTTATTAGTCTCCGTCTGAACGGCTTTGCAAACCTGGATAGGAATTGGATACATGAGAGTCTGTGGTTTCTTAAGAGAGGACTTTGGAAAGTTCTGCATTTGCTTGGGAATGCATGTGTCTGCTTTCTGGGCATAAGCACAAGAGGAAACCTCAGGGAGAAAGGACTAGCATTTATTTGCATGTGTAGCTGCCGGTAGGGGCAAGGGATCAGCCTTGCATTTATGTGACTCCAGATCTCAACACCCCCAAGTGGCTCCTGGAATGAATGAAAGACATGTCTAATAAGGGCCTGTATTTGGTTGTCTGTTTTCAGACAGTAAGTATTCCTCAGCTCCCAGCAACAAAAATAATTCTTTCTGAAGTAGTTTCGAACCAACAGCAATTCAAATTCATGCAAAAACATAGTGAAATGTATCACATATATCCTAGGATTAAAAGAAAGGTGTTGGATGACAATGTGTTCTCCGCTAGAGTTTATGGTTGAAATATTGAACGTTTGTGGAGACTGATCATTATCACTTTAATTTTTGGACCATCCAAATAAAAATAGAGTCAAATTAACAGCCCTCTTGATATCACATTAGCTTATATATATTGGGGTATGAAGAAGGGGGTTATAGTTATATTACCATAGGTATAATAATTATTTATATATACTATATTATATATAATATATAGTAAAATACATACTATATTATATAGTCTATATAATACTCCATTAATATACTAGTAATATACTACATTATATTACTATTATGTAGTAATCATTATAATAATATCTTGCATTTACTGGGATTACTCTGTGCCAGGCACCATGTTAAGTGTTTACCTATATTTATTTATTTAACACTCATGTCACCCTCTTTGCCTATGAGGAAACCAAGGACTAGCGAGAAGCCCAAGAACACATAACTAGTATGTAGTAGAGCCAGTACTTGTGCCCATATCCAAATTCCAACTACTGCACTCTGCTGCTAAAGGCCAAAGGTTTATCACTGGCCATAAAGATGGAAGAATAACTAAAAATGAATCAATATTATTTCTGTTTAGCTTTTTATTGGGCAGATGTCTCATATTGATTACAAGTTTTAGCTTAAAAATCATATTTGTTGAGATTAAATTCTTGTTAGAAAATATCATTTGTGAAAATAAGGCTAAATTGTGCAATTTAAACACACTCTATTTTCCTGAGTATGCACTAAAGGCAACTTTTACTCATGCAAGCTAACAATGACTTTTTGTAGGTCAGAGAGAGGCACATGGCCAATAGGTTATTTTCCCCTGATAGGAGCAATGATGGGGAATCTGGTTTTGTTTAATCATTCAGGCATCTCATTCAGATGGTAAGAAAGGACAGAGGATCTGGTTTGTTGACCTTTTTTTTTTTTTTGGTAATATTATTTTAAAAATATTTTTCTTAAATTATTTAAGAAACTATTTCAGTCCCTTTGGAAAGGAGAAGAAGGCACTGACATCTGGACAAGTGTGTTTTCTGCATTTTGTTTTTACTTTTGACCCATGGTTGAGGTTGTGGAATAAGCTCTCTGTGTGTCTCTGTGACTGTATTTGAGAATAGTCTTTACTCCTTTTGACAGATTGTATTTTCCCAAAATGGCCACAACACGTTCTTCCATCCAACATGTTATTACAACATGACTTTGACACTCCTCCTATTGAGAAGCAGGATCTATTTTCTGTACGATCATTAGCAGGTTTTGTGCTATGGTGTGACACACTGTGACTTCTGAAGCTGGGTCATAATAGGTGATACAGTTTGTTCCTGTGCTTGGGACCCACCACCATGCAGCGAGGAAGCCCAAGCCATGCGTGTAGAAAGACCCACAAGGAGAGGAACGGAGGCCCCAGCCTTCAGCCCTTGTTGAGTAACAGCCAACAACCAGCACCCACTTGCTAGCCAAGTGGGATTGGATTTTGGAATTAGATCCTCATCCCCCAGGCAAGCCACCCTAACTGACACTGTATGGAGCCTTCCCCAAGTCCTGTCCAATTTGTGGCTTTGTAATCCAGATAATTGATAGTTGTTGTCTCCATCTACTACTTTTTGCAGCAGGTTGTTGAGCAGCAATAGGTAATTGAAACCCCTCTCACCATATGAATGTGGAGTATCTTCCTATCTCAAGGGGATAGTAATAAATTAAATAATAAAGTCTCAAAATAAAAGAGCTCTGTTCTGATTGGTTAAAAGAGATTCATGAACGCTTACATAAATCTAACATTCTCCAAGTTCCCATGTTTTTAAATTCTCATATATTACATGTTAAATAATAATCCAAATTCATATAAATAAGGTGAATTTTAGGACAAAATATGCCGGGTTTAATCATTTTGCTTTTAAAAAAGCAATGTCTTTTTCTGGCCTTATGAATGTGCAGTAGAATCCAAGGAGAAAACAAGTAGAATGCAATTCTATTTTATATAACATTTACAGTTTTTTTAATTGAAGAAATTAGTTAATCTGAACTTATTAACATTCTAGTACTGTTTCACCAATCAGATAAGCCAACAATACTTCCTCCTACTATTTCCACATAGCATTTAAAATTCAGAAAAAGGGTAAAATCATGTGTTCAAACAAACTGAACTACACATTTGACAAATGTTTTTATATAAATAGTAATTATGTTCTAGAGTGTGTCAACTTAAACAAAGTTTCCAAAATCTATAATTAATCTAAAAAAATTTTTTTTTAAATTCTTCAAGTATTATTATACTCAGGTAATTAATCTTGGATCTACAGATAATTGTTCAGTAGGGCAGAATACTAAAACATTGGTCACCAAATATTGTTTTAATACATATATTATTTTGCCTTATTTTTATTTTTGTATGTTTGGGGGTAGCCTTATCACTGGATTATATTGGCACTATACTGGCATAGTGGCAAATGATGTTTGCCACTTTAAGAAGGTGTAAAAGAAATTGGTGTGTCTGTGAGTGGAATTATGCTATCCGGATGGAAATTTTTACATCTCTCCATTCACGAGGTTTGTTAGTATGCTAAAATGCTTGCTAATGACGCACAGTTATCAATTACCTATCTCCCAGTTCTCTCTGTGGAAAAGTAGTTAATCTGGCTAAAAATTATAATTAAAATGGGCAACTGTAAAGGAAAACCTCACCCTCCCTCATGAGTTTCTCCTTTGCTTTCATACTACCTACCACACTCACAACACTTGTGACACCTGATATCTGGGGATTCTCCCCGACACCAAGTAATTCTCTGTGACACCCAGGTGTCCTACAGTTCAATTCAGTTCTGCCACTAACTTGAGTTAGGACAGACCCCATAGGTTAGGGATTGGTCCCAGGACACTGCCCCCCTGTTGCAAGTAGTAGGTCCCCGGGTTACCCACAACTTCTGCCTGACTTGGTTATAGATCAGAGGTTCCCATGATTTCCTTCTCTTTAGATTCAGTTATCAATATTTGCTAGAGCAAACTAGCATGGAACTTAAGGAAACACTTACTATGTTTACCAGTTTATTATACAATAAAGGACACGATAAAAGATGCAGATGAACAACCAGATGAAGAGATACCTAGAATGAGGTCTGAAGGGGTCCCAAGTGCAAGAGCGTCTGTCCTTGTGGAGTTGTGGTGTTTCACCCATCTGGCACTTGAATGTGGTCACCAACCTAGAAGTTCCTCAAACTCCGCTTCGGGGATTTTTATGGAGGCTTTATCACATAGGCATGATAAATCATTAACTCAATTTCTAGCCCATCTCTGCAGAATCGGGGGGGGTGGTGGGGCTGAAAGTTCCAAGCTTCTAATCATGGCTTGGTATTTCTGGTGGGCCCCCCATCCAGGGGCCCCCCAAGAGTCACCACTAAAATAAAAGGAGCTCCTATCACCCAGGAAATTTCAAGGGATTTAGGAACTCTGTGTCAGGAACCAAGGTCAAAACCAAATAGAAGAAAAGGGGCTTCTAGAGCTCTTATCATTTAAAAAATCATAAGGGTTTTAGGAGCTCTGTGCCAGGAACCAGTGGCAGACACACACACACACACACACACACACACACACACACACACACATATACACCTATATGTATATGATATATGCTGATATTTCACGGTGATCGAGACTATGTTAGGAACAATAATGACAAAGGAGTATAACTGTGTATCAATGTAAGAAATGTGCTTTAGTTTATCAAGGGTAAAAGAGTGTAGTTTTGACCCCAAGTAAAGTATCAGGATGTTCAGAATATGAAAAAAGACAGTAAGAGACAAAATTTGTACGGTTATAGAAAACTATAGGCTAATAGAAATTAAATTTTACTTCCTTCCTTTATGATCTCTAAAAATAATGAATCTGAAAAGAAGTAATAAAATATGTTAAATTCCAGCAAAATTTATTCAGTTTTGAGGCAGTTATTCAAGAAATAATTTATAAAGCAGGACCTTGTGGATTCTTTACTGCTGAATATATCCACGCAACACTAGAATTTGGTTTTCTCTCTTTGAAAATGCTAAGTGTGTCTTGGCACATTCTACTCTTTACAGATGTAATAAAAGTTTATCCTTTACTTTTTATGCAGTCTACTTAGACAGCAGATACTCTGTATCTTGCTATTATTATTAAAAAAAAGCTCCTTACTTGAGCTAAAGTTCCTTACTATTGTGCAATTAAAATACAATATTGTTATTCTGACTGATAGGCAATGTTCCTTGATTTATTCTTTTCAAGTATGCACGATCCTATCTTAATCAAGTGACCACTTGATAACTCCTTTGCTTTTGCTTCCAAGATCAGACCCTAAATGCAGGGGGGTGGGGATGGCAGATTCAATATATCTTTTACACCTGAAATTATTATTGAGATTTCCCAGGGAGTATGAGAGAAATCACAAAAATTGTTCTTTCACCTTGTAAAAAAAGGGATGCTACAAATGATTAGGTTTGTTTTGTATGTTCAGTATTTCTTAAATAGCTCAACACTATAGTAAGATCTGTAATTGTCTTACTGGGACAATTACTGTTAAAAGTCTTAGGAGAAAAGAATTGTTGATACAAAAGAGCAGCTCAGCCTTCCCTAGGTCTCTTTTTGTCGGGTCAGGAACTTTAGCAGATTATGGGGACCTTGACAAGACAGGAATTCTTCCACATTGATAGGTACTGCAGGTGAAACTCAGGGAAATAAATTTCTTGAGGTTGGTGTTTTAGCCTCTGGATCAAAGAGCAAACAACAGAGAGGCTTTTGAAAATACAATCCTAGGTTTCTTCTACATATTTCCACATGAAAGATGATTCTCTGGCATTAGGAATTTCTTATGAGCCACTGTATGGTTCTATATCCTCAAGAAAGTTAACATCTTATGTTACATCTATATCAATAAAATAGCCAGAACACGACTATCATTTTGTGTGTGTGTGTGTGTGTGTATGTGTTGTAGTCACGAGTGATCATGAATGAACTTTGGAGATTATTTATCATTGTAAAGGTGTCTGTTAAGAAAAATTATCCCAGGGCTTCCCTGGTGGCGCAGTTGTTGAGAATCTGCCTGCCAATGCAGGGGACACGGGTTCAAGCCCTGGTCTGGGAAGATCCCACATGCCGCGGAGCAACTAGGCCCATGAGCCACAGCTACTGAGCCGGCGCGTCTGGAGCCTATGCTCCGCAACGAGAGAGGCTGCGATAGTGAGACGCCCGTGCACCGTGATGAAGAGTGGCCCCCACTTGCCGCAACTAGAGAAAGCCCTCGCACAGACACGAAGACCCAACACAGCCAAAAATAAATAAATAAATTTAAAAAAAAAAAAAAAAGAAAAATTATCCCAAACTTGAAAATAAGACAAATAGAGGGCAGCATGTCTTTTTAATGTTATACGGGAACATTGTTTAATAGGCCTACCCAAGAATCCTTTACCTAATTTAGGGGAATGTACCTTTGTTGGACTTGTAATTCACTCTTGATTAAAGGTTCAGATTTTGTGAGTTTACTTGTTCACTTAATAAATAGAAAAACTGTATATTTGTCCTCAAAACCAGGATGCTGTTAATCATTACACTTGGACAATAGTGTCCAGTAGGGAAGCAAATAATTTCTGAGTCACAGAATATAAAATCTCAAAGCTTATTGCCCTGGAAGACATTAATCAGTTTTGCCTCTAACTTAGCAGTTGTATTCAAATGCATACAGACACCCACTTCTTCAAATACTCACTTTTTTTTTTTACCATCTGCTCGTTCCCTAATTAATGGTTACATTTATAAACACTGTGTTTTAAAATTTTTGAAATTATACTTTGACAGATGTTTTACAAAATGTATTCTGGG
Source organism: Lagenorhynchus albirostris (assembly GCF_949774975.1). Lineage (NCBI taxonomy): Eukaryota > Metazoa > Chordata > Mammalia > Artiodactyla > Delphinidae > Lagenorhynchus > Lagenorhynchus albirostris. Next base: position 31,302,138 of record NC_083105.1, read on the forward strand.
GTATACAAGTCCCAAGAGATATTTTATGGGGAAAATGATTCCATATTCACCCTCTTGCCACCAGCCTCTGAAGACATTTCATACACACACACACACACACACACACTCTCTCTCTCTCTCTCTCTCTCTCTCTCTCTCTCTCTCTCTCTCTCTCTTCCCTTTAGCCCTGCACTTCCTAAATGTACTTGAACCTGGCAGCCCTTGCCTTTCTTTTTTTCCCTCCCTTTGGTTATTATGTGTATGTTACATCATATTGGCTTCTCCTCCAAAATGCATGCTGACTCTCTCCACCTCTGCTGACACCATTCTAGTTTGAGTCATTATTATCTCTTGCCTGCACTTAGCATTAATCTGAAACATAGGTCCTCTGTTCTATCATGCTACTCTCCAACCCATTTTTCATACAGTGGCCTAAGTGATCTTTCAAAAATAAAATTATATCGTGTTTTCACCTTTTAAAAACTTCCCACTGGGTTCCCACTGCACTCAAACTAGAATTAAAGCTTCTTCCCTGCCAGGCCCTACATGAGGTACCTGCTGCCTGCCCCTCCCTCTTCAGATCAGTAGCCCCCTCCTTCTCACTCTCTGTACTCTAGCCTCACCAGCCTTCCTCCTCTTCCTAGAATAATCCATGTTTCCTCCACCTTAGGGTCCTGCTTCTTGCAATGGTCTTCCTCCAGATCTTTACATGATAGGTTTCTCCGTATCCTTCAGTCTCAGTTTAAATGTTACGTCCTCAGAGAGGCCTTCTTGACCACCCAGTTTAAAATAGATCCTCCATATATGCAAAGAGGCCAAGGAAAAGAAGTCTGATGATCTGAGTTAAGGGAGCTGAAAATGGGTTGCGCTGTAAATGTCTCCTACTTTTACTGTAGGGTTGCCTGAAAATCTACCATACCAAGTCTTTTAAAAATCTACCATATATTCGTCCTCTTTTAAAATGCATGAATTCCTAGAAGGATTAAGGCAAAGATGGAAGGGAAAAACAGTTGGTCGGGGGCAGGAATTGGCCCTGCAGATAGGCTGTGTGTGGCTTAAAACAAGTGTTTAAATATTTGAATTATTGCCAAAATTTAAAAAATTAAGAGGTTTTCAAGTAAATATTTCTTTTTGTGTTGAAATCAGGCTGATTTTCTCCCTTGGCAATAATCTTGTGAAAGGGCAGCACCCTCTAGGGGTCTCCAATTCCCACCCAATTCATGACACTCTTGGAAGTTATCTGCCTGCACTTTGCAACCTCTCTGCCATCTCTTACATAATAATGGATTTGGTGAGAGTGACTTAGACGAGACTTCTGAGTTTTCTTACAGGCAAGGAGATGGTGATTTTAAAAAAACAGGACTATGGTAATCATAGGTGTGTAATCTGAATCTTAGAAAGTAATTTAGAGATCATCTAGGTAGCCTTTCTTTCAGTGGAAGAATTACTTTATTTAATTTCTACAGACTTTTTAAGAAGGTATTAACCACCCCCCCCCCAAACTTCTTGGGTGAGGACATGGGTCCTCAGAGAGATCATACAGCCAGTAAGTGGTAGAATCTAGTATCTCACTGGAATTTGTTCCAAGTCTAGAGCTCTTTCCACCACACTGCTTCCCTACATGATAGCAGGCTGTGTGTATAGTCAGTGTGAGAGTCTGGCAACAGCCCATATGGATCTCTGCTCAGTTCTCTGGGCTCTGCATCCCTGTCCTAGACTTTGACTCCAGGTATCCTTCTGGACCTTCTGCGTCACTGGTTCAAGAACGATGTAATGTGCCTGCTTTTGATTTAGATTGTGGTCTCCTGGCTCATGTTCCTTTCTTGCTACTGTTATTCTTCAGTTTGTTCACACTATGTCTTACTCTTTTCTTCAGGTATTTTTTTATTCAATATAGATTTTTAATTAATTTTTTCCAGCTTTATTGAGATATAACTGACATGTAACGTTGTGTAGGTTTAAGAGGTACAATATGGTCACTTGATACACTTATATATCACAAAATGATTACCACAGTAGCATTGGTTAACACCTCCATCACCTTACACAATTACCATTTGTTTTTTGTGGTGAGAACATTTAAGATCTACTCTCTTAACAACTTTCAAGTATATAATATAGTATTGTTAACTATAATCACCATACTGTGTACTGGATTCCCCAGAATTTATTCATCTTATAACTGGAAGATCGTATCTTTTGACTAACACCTTCCCATTTCTACCCTCACTCCTCAACCCAGCCCCTGGCAACGACCATTCTACTTTCTATTCTATGAGTTTGGTTTTTTAGATTCCACATATTAGTGATATCATACACTAGTTGCTTTCTCTGTCTGGCTTATTTCACTTAGCATAATGCTCTCAAGGTCCAGCCATGTTGTCACAAATGGAAGGACTTCCTTCTTTCTCATGGCTGAATAATGTTCATTATATATTAATAATATATATTATATATATAAATAAATCTTTATCCATTCATCTGTACATAGACACTTAGGTTTTTTCTATATCTTGGCTATTGTGAATAATGCTGCAATGACTATGAGAATGTAGGTATCCTTTTGAGATCCTGCTTTCATTTCCTTTGGCTATATACCCAGGAGTGGAACTGCCAAATCACATGGTAATTCTATTTTTAATTTTTGAGGAAACTTCATACTGTTTTCCATAGTGACTGTACCAACTTACATTACCACCAACAGTGCATGAGGATTCCCTTTTCTCCACATCCTTGCCAACACTTGTTATCTCTTGTACTCTTGATGATAGCCATTCTAACAAGCATGAGGTGATAGCTCATTGCAGTTTTGATGTGCATTTTTCTGGTGATTAATAGTATTGAGCATATTTTTGTGTACCTTTTGGCCATTTGTATGTATTCTTTGAAGAAATGTCTATTCAATTCCTCTGCACATGTTAAAATCAGATTGGTTTCTTCCTCTTCAGTTCTATGAGTTTCTTAAATATTTTGGAAATTAACCACTTCTCAGATATAAGCTTTCCAAATATTTTCTCTCTGCAGTCAGTCTCTGCAGGCTGACTCTTCATTTTGTTGATTGTTTCTTTTGCTGTGCAGAAGCTTTTTTAGTTTGATAGAGTCCCACTTATTTGTTTTTGCTTTAGTTGTTTGCACTTTTGGTGATATATTTTAAAAATTGTTGCCAAGACCAGTGTCAAGGAGGTTCTTCCCTATGTTTTCTTCTAGGAGTTTTATAGTATCAGGCCTTTAATTCTTTTCAAGTTAATTTTTCTGAATAATGTACAATAGGGATCCAATTTTATTCTCCTGCATGTGATTATCCAATATTCTTGTCTCCCTTGTCAAATGTTAGTTGACTACATATATGAGGGTTTATTTCTGGACTCTCAATTCTGTTCCATTGGCTTCGTATCTATTTTTATGCCAGTGCCATACTGTTTTGATTACTATATCTTTGTGGTATAGTTTGAAATCAAGAAGTATGATGCCTCCAACTTTGCTCTTCTTTCTCAGGATTTCTTTGGCTATGTGGGGTCTTTTGTGATTCTGTATGAATTTTAGAATTACTTTTTCCCATTTTCTACATTGTGTATTTATTAACAAATTATTGTGGCTATAGTTATTTTTAATACTCTTGTCCTTTAAACTTCATGCTAGAGTTAAGTGGTTAACATACCATGATATTATAATATTAGGGTATTATGAATTTGACTAGATACTTTTACCAGTGTGCTGTATATTTTCATATGTTTTCATGTTACTAATTAGCATCCTTTCATTTCAGCTTGGAGAATGCCTTTCAGCATTTCTTGTAAGGCAGGTCTAGTGGTGGTGAACTACTTCAGCTTTTGTTTCTCTGGGAAAATCTGTATCTCTCCTTCATTTCTGAAGGAAAACCTTGCCTGATAGAGTATTCTTGGTTGGAAGGTTTTTTGTTTGTTTGTTTTCATTCAGCACTTTGAATATATTATCCCACTTTCTCCTGGACTGTAAGGTTTCTGTTGAGAAATTCACTGATAGCCTTATGGGTGCTTCCTTGTATATAAGCTTCTTTTCTCTTCTGGCTTTTAAGATTCTGTTTTTCTCTTTGATTTTTGACAGATTTACTATACCTTCTCTTGGAGAAAATCTCTATATATTGAGTTTGTTTAGTGACCTAAGAGCTTCATGAACTTGGATATCTATATCTCTCCCCAACTTTCGAAAACTGTCAGGCATTATTTCCTTAAATAAGCTATCTGTCCACTTCACCCTCTCTTCTCCTTCTGGAACTCCAAAAATTGGAAAATGTTTCTTCTGATGGTATCCAATAGATCATGTAGGCTTTCTTCATTGATTTTTATTCTTTTTCTTTGTTTTCCTGACTGAATTATTTAAAGTTCCTGTCTTCTAACTCACAGATTCTTTCTTCTGCTTGATGCATTTTGATGTTGATGTTCTCTATGCATTTTTCTATTTTTTTTATTTTTGCGGTACACGGGCCTCTCACTGTTGTGGCCTCTCCCGTTGCAGAGCACAGGCTCAGGCCATGCAGGCTCAGCAGCCATGGCTTACGGGCCCAGCCACTCTGCGGCATGTGGGATCTTCCCGGACCGGGGCACGAACCCATGTCCCCTGCATCCGCAGGCGGACTCTCAACCACTGTGCCACCAGGGAAGCCCCTCTATGCATTTTTTAATTTAATTTCATTCATTGTATTCTTTAGCTCCACAATTTCTGTTTGGTTATTTTTTATGATTTATATCTCTTTGTTAAACATATTTTGTTTGTGTATTATTTTCCTGATTTTACTGAATTGTCTTTCTGAGTTTTCTTGTAGCTTATTGAGTTTCCCTAAAATAGCTATTTTGAATTTTTTATTAGGTAAATCCCAGATCTCCATATCTTTGGGATCATCTACTGGAATATTATTATGATCTTTTGGTGGTGTCATGTTTCCTTGACTTTTTCATGTTCCTTGGAGTTTTGTGTTGCTGTCTTTACGTTTGAAGTAGCAGTCACCTCCACCAGTCTTTAATGCCTTCAAGAGAGAAATACCTTCCATCAGCTCTGCTAAGGATTCTGAGGCTTTCTCAGACCTTCTATGGATACACCTGCTCCATGCTTCTTGTTCCAGAAATATTAAGTGTCTATGCCTTCTCTTATTCCTGCAACACATCAAGCTGAGAGATGATAGCCTCCCTTTAGTTTTCCCAAAGGTGGCACTAAATCTCAAGTGTGTGGTCTCTCCCTGGCTCACAGATCCAGGCTGGCTTTCTATACTTGCTCACTAACCATCTGCCAAAGCACGCTCTCACTGCCACAACTGGGAGTACACATGTGGATGGCCACAGGGTCATGTGTGGGTAAGGTGTACAAGGTGCTGGGAGTGCTCATGAACTAGTTGGGGAGATCTACAGGTGAGGTGTCCCCAGCAGTTCATGGGTAGGCTTCTTGATGGAGTCTGCAATACAGTTAGTAGGATCTGCATTCCTTTAATGTCCTCCAAGAATCCTTTTTACCTCTCTTCCAGACTCTTCACAGCCCCCAGTCATGCAGCTCATGATTCAGTATTATGGAAGGGGTAAGAGGGAAATGAGCCTCTTTGGCAGCGTCCCACACAGTTACGGAAACTGGGTGCTCACTCACATGTTCACACTTTCCCTGCTAGGAGAAAACATGAGCTGAGAAGATCACCTTTGGCCCTAAGTTTGCCACCTTGGGGGAGGGATAATGTGGGTAAACTCAAACTGTTCTTTTTACTGTCTCCAATGCATTCAAACTTGTATTTGTTTGCTCCAATGTCATGCTGGACCTTCTCTGATGGAAACCTGGACTTCCATAAAGGCTGTCTCATCGATGAGTGATTGTCTAAGAGAGTGTTTTCCAGGGCTCCTGGACAATTGCTGAGAGAGGCTGGAGCCAGTTCACAGTCTACTACAGGGTCTACAGCCAGGACCAAGGTTTATATGCCTATTACCTGATGCACAGGTGGGCAAGACTCCTTCCAGGTCCCTTGGCATATGGTGCTGGATCCCACAGTAACCACCAAGGCATGGATATACAGGGATGGATGCCAAATTGTTGTTGCTGAGGTGGGGTAAACATGTATGAGGGACATCTTTGTCATAATGCTGACATCACTTCAAATACATCCACTCTTTGTCTTGTTGACCTACAGGTTTTAGTGGTTTTCTTGACTTCCCTGAATTGCACCTTATCCTCTTCCCTAAAGCCCTGCTACTCAAAGGAGATCAGAGGAGCAGCAGCATGGTATTGCCTTGGAACTTGTTAGAAATGCAGCATTTCAGGCCTCTTCTCAGATCCACTGTATTGGAATCTGCACCTTAACGAGATCCCTGGGTGATTCATATGCCTATTAAAGTGTGCAAAGCACACACTATATGACTTCTTTCTCAGCCATCATGGGGTAGATCTCCTTCTGCTGTAGCTATCCTGCATTCCCCCTGGATCAATTCTAGCCATTTAGAAATCTTGAGACAGGTCCTTTAGCCTTTGGTGTCATTCCTATCCTGTGGTCTGTGACTGCTTTATTCCTTTCTAGATTCTACTTGGCTGTTACATTCATTTGGTTAACCCTGACAATGGTGTGTGTGTGCACATGTGTAGATATGTGCATATGCAGGAGAAATATCTAGTTGAGGACTATATTTTCATCAAGATGGCAGGTTTTCAAACTGAATGTTAAAAGATAAGGAGGATTTTTAAAAGGTGGAATTTGGGACAAAGAAGGAAGGAAATCCCTTAGAATAATAACCAATGAAATTAGGAATTTATTGGTAACAACCCATGTACTAACGCTTCACATATGTTTCGCTCATTTAGTCCTCACAACAATTCTATAAATTAGGTTTATTTTGATCCCCTTTGTAAAAATGGGGAAACAGAGGTGCAAAGATATTAATTAACTTGCCCAAGGCCACAAAGCAAGTAAATGGTGGAGCAGGCCTTTGATCCCAGGCCGTGTGAATAGCACACCCACACTCTTAACCACATCACTGCTTATGGAGAAACATGAGAAATGTATCCAGGTTTGAGGAAAATGGAGCTCAACTCATTATACACTAAAATCTGACCCTCCTCCTCTCCTCTTTAGAACCACCTGACGACACTCAGAATCAGTTGTGAACTCTTCAGCACGGCCTGAAAGATCCTTGTGCCACTTCTTGCATCCTGGTATCTTCACGCCCAAGCTCTGCAGCAGCCGCAGGGGATTTCCAGAGCCTCTCAAACCTAGCATGTTCTTTCACCCTGCCATGGTTTTTTTTCCTGAAAAGTCCTTCTCTCTTTTCTTACCTTGGCCTTTAGGATTCTTCTTAAATATAACTATATGAAATCTTTGGCACTGCCTTGCCGGACTGATTTTTCTGCTCAATAGACTTCAGGTTCAAATCTTCCAAACTTGTTTTTCATTTTAACTGCACTGGGTTGAAACCCTTTCCAATGAATCTGGTTGGCAAGCCCATCTGGCTCAGGAGCACAGCTGGGAAGGCACCAAGTCTCTCAGAGGAGTCAGATACTCTGCAGTTGGTGCTTGGCGAAACCGGAGCAAGCGTTTGGCAAGTCTGGCAGTGCCTCTTTCTGAGTTCAGAAGTGGGATATTGTGCATTCCTTAAACATTGACAGTTGATCAGCTCCTAGGCAAGTTTAATTACTCCTTTTTCCTCATCTCTACACCACCCAGTGGCACTTCACACCTATAATTATTTACATGGAACTAATCCATTGAGGCGTCCTATGTTCCTTTTGCCTGCCTTCTATCCATTAAATCTTTTTCTGCTCACAGTGCTCTGTCTGCCTTTTCCTTTACTCTCACCTTTGCAGTTAGGGGGAGCTGACCCCATGCCATCCTCAAGAGCAGCTTCATGACCCACAACTATTCAGAGTATTTTATTCCTCTGGTCATAGTGATTGGCTTAGGGGTGAGTAATGAAGCAAGCTAGACTAATGAGACTTAATTTTTCAACTTTTGCTGGAGCTATTGAGGAAGAGGCACCCTTTTCCCTCAGCAGTGGCTAAGTTGGTCAAGTCCATGTCTGTAGCTAGAGGGAGCCAGTACACGAAGAGGGTGTGCCTGAGCAGGAAAGACCACAGTGAGAAACAAAGGGCTGAAAAAAGGGAGACCTGTTTGTGACGTCATTCGAGGACCTGCACTGAACCTTACTTGGGATTTTCAATTGTGTGAGCCAATTAGTGTCTTTTCTTCCCCTTAAGTTAGGTGGAATGTGGTTTCTGTCGCCTGGTGTTTAAAAAGTCTTGATAATAAAGGAATTGTTTGTTTACATAACTGATTTCCAAGTAACTTTTAATAGCACTTTTCTTATTTTTTCCACTGTAGTTTCTGGCTGGTGTATTATCCCAGGTACTCTTGTCTCATCTTTCATTGTATGAATCACTGAGCCTCCATCACAAAGCAAATATGTGACTTCCCAAAGTTAAAAGACTACTGGTACTAAGGCTATCATCGAGTTCTTCACACCCCCGCCCCCACAGTTAAGTTGATTATAAAATTTATTTGTAAAAATAAACAAGTGAGAATAGCCAGGAAAGCCTTGGGGAAGAAATGGGAGGGGGTGTCTCTAGCAGATATATTAAACTTACTGTAAACTCTCTATAATTAAAACTGTATTATATTGGCACATGGAAAGACAGACTGATGGAATGGGACAGAAAATGCAGAAAGAAACCCAAATTAATTCTTAAATTTAGTTTATGATAAAGATGAGGTACTGGTTTCTTATTGCTATTACCATAAACTTAGCAACAACACAGATTTAGTAACTTTTCAGTTCTGTAGATCAGAAATCCGAAATGGTTCTCAGTGGGTTAAAATCAAGGTGTCTGCAGGAATGCATTCCTTTGATAGGCTTTAGGAGAGAGCTATTTCCTTGCTTTCTCCAGCTTCAACAGGCTTCCTGCACTTTATGGCTCATGGCTTGTCAGGGAGGGAGAAATCTATCCCTCTACCCCTCTTGAGTACTTGTGGCTGGACTAATAATAAAATTGACACAAGACAGATTAGCAGGAGAAAAACAAAGAAATTTTAAATGATGGGCATGGAAATCTCATAGAAATGGGACCTAAGAAGTGGCCCGAGCAGGCAGCTTTTGTACGTTTTTAGAAAAAGAAGTAATAAATTTGTGAGGAATTGACAGGGCAAAGAAACTTAGGTTTCAGGTGCTCAATTAGTGAAGAATCTAAACAGAATTTGTTTGGGGGTAATAATTAAGGAAGTAACAAGGTTTGTTTATATTGGCTTCTCTGCCCCAATTCCCTGTCTCTGGCAAAAGGGTGTCCTTCTACCTCCAGATGCAGGAGGGCACCTTTCATGGGAGTTTTATTTCCTGCTTTTAGGGAGACAGAAAGGAGGGTCAGAGTACCCCTCTTGCATTGGCTGTTTCTTAAGTAACTTTAATTCAAAATCATCAATATGCCTTTGAGGTGTGCTTTGGGGTGGCCTCCCCTGGGCCCCAACAGGCTCATGGCTCCTTCCTTGCCCTTCAAAGCCATCAGTGTAGCATTCAAATCTTTCTCTGACTCTGACGTCCTTTTCTGCCTCCCTCTTCCACTTTAAAAGACCTGTGATCACACTGAGCCTGCCTGGATAAAAGTAATCTCCTTATTTTAAGGTCAGGTAATTAGCAAACTTAATTCCATTTGCTGCCATAATTCCCCCTTGCCATGTAAAAATATTCACAAGTTCCAGGGATTAGGACTTGAATATCTTTGTGGGGGACCACAGATGGCATCTCAAATGAGGGAAAAGGTGAATTTATAAAATAAATGATGTCAAAAGAAATAGTTTATGGAAAAAGATAAAAGTGGATTCACTCTTCTCACCATATACTGGGATAAATTTCACGTGTACAGTTGACTCTTGAACAACATGGGTTTGAACTGCATGGGTCCACTTATAGGGGAATTTTTTCAATACCTACTTATTACAGTACTGTACTATCTGGGGTTGGTTGAACCTGAGGATATGAAATCTCAGATACGGAGGGCTGACTATTAGTTATACTCGGAATATCAACTGCCTGGAGGGTCAGCATCCTTAACCCTTTGCATTGTTCAAGCGTCAACTTCACAAGAGATTTAGATGTAAAATTATGAAACCATACAAGTAACAGAGGAAATATGGGTGAATTCCTTTACAAATAGAAGTAGATAAAGCTTCCTTGAATCTGACTCTAAATCCAAAAGCAATAAGGGTAGATGCCTGTATGTATGTCTATATACATATTGATGAAATTTTTTCAAGGCAAGAAAAATGACAAACTTAGGAACATATTTTCAGTTTATCTCACAAATGTTTCTAATACTTGAATAACTAGAGAAGAGAAAGATTAGTAACTATAGAAAGTTGAGCTGGAAAAATGAACAGTTCCAAAATAAAAAAGAAATGCAAATGGCTTTAAAAACATGGAATGATGATTAAAATTGCTTATAGTAAGAGAAAAGCTAATTAAAACTCACCAAGGTAAAATTTTTAGCTATTTAATGAACAAAAATCCAAAAGTTTGGCAACATGCCCTGTTGGCATGGCTATGGAAAAACAGGCTCTCTTATGCACTGTCAATGTGAATGCAAAATGGTACAATGTCTATGGAGGTAGTTTGGGAAAATCTACAAATTACGTATACATTTACCCATTGACCCTGCAATTCCACTACTAGGAATTAATCCCAGAGTTACCCTAGCACAGATTCAAAACCACATTTGCTCAAGACTATTTATTGAAGGACTTTTTATCCTATCAAAATCCTGGAACCAGGGCTTCCCTGGTGGCGCAGTGGTTGAGAGTCTGCCTGCCGATGCAGGGAACACGGGTTCGTGCCCCGGTCCGGGAGGATCCCACATACCGCGGAGCAGCTGGGCCCATGAGCCATGGCCGCTGAGCCTGTGCGTCCAGAGCCTGTCCTCCACAACGGGAGAGGCCACAACACTGAGAGGCCCACGTACCGCAAAAAAAAAAAAAAAGAAAAAAATCCTGGAACCACCCTAAATGTACATCAATAAGGGAGTGGTTGAGTATAGTAGGGGAACCACTAATTGAAACCACCCTCCCTGGCCAGGCGCCATAGTAACCACTTGCGTAAGTTATCTTACAACAGGAGGTCCTGGTAAGGAACACAGAACTAACACGCTACCACCAACTGGAAGAATTCTGGAAAAGTCAAAAGGAGAGAGGAGCCTCCAGTCCATATGTCCTACCAACCTCCCAGAATCCTTCTTGCTGGAATCCATCTTGGCTGAACGATGCGAGCGCCACCGGGAAGGACCCTGAGTCAGAGTAATTGGCCAGAGACAACCCAGAAACTAACCCCATTACCATAAAACCTTAGACTGCTAGCCACGTGGCAGAGCAGTTCTCCTGGGTTCCCTTAACCTGCTGCTCTCCTCCTGGGCGCCCCTCCCCAATAAAGTCTCTTGCTCTGTCAGCACGTGTATCTCCACAATTCATTTCTGAGTGTTAGACAAGAGTCCACTCAGGCCCTGGAAGGGGTCCCCCTTCATGCAATAAGTAGACTGACATAACCAACCAATGGAGGTACTATGCAGCTATAAAAAAGAATGGGGAAAATCTCCGTGTGCTACTATGGATATGCCCAGGATATATTGTGAAGTGATAAAAGTAAGGTGGGGAAAATGTGTATTGTTTACTATATTTTCCAATTATGGTATACATATAAAAATAAAACAATGAAGAAAAATACATAACATTAAAAAAAATGGTTACCTCTAGGGAGAGGGAGAGAATAGGGTAGAGAGAACAGGAAAGCTTCTTTAAATATACCTTATTTTGATGTAATTTATCTTAAATATAAATACTAGCTTAGTATGATATTATGATTTATAATAATAAATATGAATTTTGTCTCTGTCTGTTTCTGGCACAGAGGTCCTAAAGCCCTTGGAATTTCCAAAATGATAAGAGCAATAAAGGTGTCATTCGTTATGTTAATGAGGTGACTTTTGGACCTCACCTAAGGATGGGGGCTGATTGCCAGGAGAACCAAACTTGTGACTAGAGCTAGTTAAAGCTTTCAGTCCTAACCCCCGGACCTCAGGGAAGGGGAGATGAGTTGGAGATTGAATTGATTACCAATGGCTAATGATTTAATCGATTATGCCTAGGTAATGAAGCCTCCATAAAAACCCAAAAAGACAGGGTTCAAAAAACTTCTGGGTTGGTGAACACGTGGAAGTTTGTCGAGAGTGGTGTGCTTGGAGAGGCATGGAAGCTCCATGCCCCTTCCCTGCACCTTGCCCTGTGCGTTTCTTCCATCTGGCTATTCCTGAGTTATATCCTTTTATAATAAACCAGTGATCTAGTAACTAAAATATTTATCGAGTTTTGTGAGTCACTCTAAAAAATTAATAGAACCCAAGGAGGGGGTTGTTAGAACCTTCAATATGTAGCAGTTCAGTCAAAAGCACAGAGGACAGCATGGGCTTGCAAGTGGCATCTGAAGTGTATGTGCTGGGGCCGGTCTTGTAGGGCTGAACCATTAACCTGTGGAATCTGATGCTTTCTCTGAGTAGGTACTGTCAGAATTTAGTTGAATTGTAGGACACCCAGATGGGGTCTGAGAATTGCTTGTTGGAGGTGCTGGGGAACATCCCATCCCCAACAGTGGAACTGGGTGCAGAACTTTTAGTCGAATGAAAAGGCCTAAAAACTATGACTTACCGAAGAGCAATAAGCCCCCTTGCACTCAGAATTTGGCCTTATTGTACTGTTTTCCACTAAAACAAACCAAAGTGTTGGGATAGGAAATATGCAGATGAGTTTGAAACATGTTACCATACTGGTTAGCAAGGAAGCTATCAAACATTACTAAGATCATGTTAAAAGGATTCAGGAATCAAACTTAAAAGGATCCCACTGGCAAAAGATGGAACAATTCCAATTGTACTAGAAAAAAACAGGTTCTATAGTTGTTTCAGCAATGTTTTATGTATACAACTATGTAAGCTCTGTTAGTCATTTTTAAAGTTTCTTCATGTTTACTGGTTTGGGTCTGATTATCCTTTCAGTTACTGGGCAAGTATTCATACATTACAATAAAATCAACTTTATCAGAAAAAATATGGATCAATTTGATCATCAGTAAGGATGCCAATTACAGTGGCTTTAATAAAAAATATGTTTTAATCAATTGGTTCATAATAATACTTATAAAAAATCACCACTACAACCAAATGAACTGGTTCCAGAATTCCAGGGAACCAATTTATAATTTTTAAAACTAGTAAAAAATAAGGAGGAATCAAGCATTTACCCTACCTTCCCTATATTGTACCACTAGATAACCACTGGGTAGATGCCCTTCCTATATTGTACTATTGGGTAACTATTGGGTAATGAGGGGAAGTTTCCCTTTACAGAAATATTTTGGGAAATAAATGAAGGAATAATAGCATTGCAGTATTATCTTTTCACTGCTCCTTGCCTCTCATTGATCCCCGTTAGGGATCAAGACACTGACCATCAATAGTAGCTTATAAAATTAGAAGAGATGAACAATACTACATCATCTATAGAGAAATTTTGTAAAAAATCAAATCTGAATCTGATCAAGCCATAGATCAAACAACTGACAGGAAAAATAGAGAACACAGGAAACTACTAACTGCTCCATAGGGATACAATTAACAAAATCCAGACTGAGGGAAACTCTAAAGGTCTCTGAAGATCAAATGACTCAATATTTCCAACAAATAAATATCAAGAGAATAAAATGGATTAGACTATTGATTAAAATAGATTTAAGAGATTCATCAGCCAAATTTAATGTGCTACATATATGGAATCTAAAAAGACAGTACTGATGAACCTAGTAGCAGGGCAGGAATAAAGACGCAGATGTAGAGAACGGACTTGAGGACACAGAAGGGGAAGGGGAAGCTGGAACGAAGTGAGAGAGTAGCGTTGACACATGTACACTACTAAATGTAAAATGGATGGCCAGTGGGAAGCAGCCACATAGCACAGGGAGATCAGCTTGATGCTTTGTGACCACCTAGAGGGGTGGGATAGGGAGGGTGGGAGGGAAGCACAAGAGGGAGGGGATATGGGGATACATGTATACATGTAGCTGATTCACTTTGTTGTACAGCAGAACAAAGTGGTGGTTGGCGAATGGATATTTAGATTGTGTTTCAAAAATTAACACAACATTGTAAAGCAATTCTACTCCAATAAAGATATTTTTAAAAAAAATTAATGTGCTAAACTGATAAATAAGGGAAAGAGTCAAGCATGCATCTTGTGTTTCATATCAAAATTGGGATAAAACAAAGAGCAGACCCCAGCCACAGCTTCTGTCTCTGATCATCCTTTTTCAATCTGTACTTTGGACACTGAATGGACTCTATGGAGACCTGTTCTCCAGTTGGTGAAGACCTCATTATGATCATGCTAGTTTATTATTAATAATAATGACGATGATAATAATATAACTAATTACTTGAGTCCTCCTTATGTGTGAGGAACTGTGTGTTATTTCTTTTATTTACCCAGTAACACTACTGTAAGTACTTTATTATTTCCATATTACAGATGAGGAAACAGAGTCTTAGAGAAATTAAATGAATCGCTCATCATTCCACAGCCAATATGAAGCTGGAAGCTTGTACCTAAGAACAAGATTCCCTGTCTAGGGCTTTTACCTTCCTCAAGTACTTAAGGAAATAATTGTAAAAGGTAACCAAAGAGGTTACCTTTTTGGTTGCATGTTCCCTGACACTATAAATACAGTTAGGCAAGAGGCTCCATAGCCTCTTAGAATACATAACACGAATAGGAAATACAATGAAATCTATACCCCATTTACAGCTGAGGGATCTGTGCCTTTGCACCTAGACTGGAGCTCTGCTTTAAATGGATTGCCATTTCAGGATTGCTTCAGGGACCAAAGGTGGTAGAGAGGAATGTTTTAGTCTAATAATATTAACCTGAATATTAAAAATGTGCTATCTAGGGACATAACGTACTTTTGCATTAGAGAGTAAAAAAAGGGGAAAAAAATTAAAACTAGAGCAGAGAGGTAGAAAGGTGAAGAGGAAAATAGGTTATGGAAATGAGAAGTCAGCTGGGGAATAAGCTTAATGAATAATTAGGGAGAGGGGTTGGGGGTATACATAAGGCTGGGCTCACTTTGCAAACTGCATACTGCATGGGAGTTAGAAGGACACCATGTACTGCGTAACTTTTTTTTTCATATCATTAATGACAGCAATTCAAATACTGATAATATGTCATGGAAGCCTGGCAGACTACTGCCTGGATGAGGTGATGACATTTATCTTTTTCTGCTCTGCATGTGACCTCTATGTTTTGTAATCTGATTAGGACTCAGGGAGGACCATTTGGGTCATGCTGGAGATTATTCTGGAGGCAGAAGAATTTGGTAATGTTGTAATCAAGATCTGTCAAGGACCATGACTTATTTTTATTACAAAATGACGATAAATTGGAACCGTTGATCTCCAAGGGCCAATCTTGAATCTATGAGCCAGCTAGCCCCAGAAGTGTAGTTGGCAAATGGATTTTTAGATTGTGTTTCAAAATACCTAGCTGTACTTTGGGCATTGTTTTTTGTTTTGTTTTATAAGATTGAATATTAAATCTTATTCTCAATGCAAGTATAGAATAATAATAACAAAGTAAGGATGATGGT
This sequence comes from Lagenorhynchus albirostris, assembly GCF_949774975.1. Taxonomy (NCBI): domain Eukaryota; kingdom Metazoa; phylum Chordata; class Mammalia; order Artiodactyla; family Delphinidae; genus Lagenorhynchus; species Lagenorhynchus albirostris. The sequence goes on from NC_083105.1 coordinate 31,317,785, forward strand.
ATTTTGAGCATGAAAATTACGGCACCAGGTAAGGTTTGAGATGTGAATAAGAATGTCCAAGGGTAGGCAGGGACTATTCAAAGCTCAAACAATCTAAATTTAAATCTTCCTTTGTCACATGACTCACAAAAATCTATGTCCCTGGGTCTATCCTCCTGTCAAACTTTCCAGTATTGTCTCTTATCTTTTGTTAACAGTCTGACTTTCCTTCACAGCACAGAGATCACAGAATTATGTTTCCTTCCCCTCTATCTACTTCTTTCCCAGTAACTCTGCCTTCTTTGAAGGCTGATGTGCTTATTGCCACAGAGTGACTTGATTTATTCTTGAGTTCTCCCTAAAAAAAAAACCTGACAACATTCTGGACTACTTCGATTAGTTGTGGATTAGATACTGGTTTGTGTAACTGGTTTATGAAACTACTAATCCCAAAGTGCATTGAATATGTCAGGTGCTTAAGAAATATAGTTTGTGATTTGATCAAATACATGTCCTGTTCTCAGAACACATGAAGTTCTTCCCAAGAAATCCTTATTTTTGTTTTGGCTCTGAATTAAGCCTTGACTAATTTGAGTGGCTTGTTCTGCAGAATACAAGGCCCCACCCTGAAGTCCAGCAGCCCCATATAGTGTAGGATTTCCTCTCTGCAAGGCCAAAAAGTCATTGTATTTGATATTGTGATGACATATTAAGAACTCTCCACCCTATAAACAAAACAATTTAAAACACATTGACGTAAATTAAAAACAAAGGTAATCCCATGTAAATAGGAGAAACAATCATTTATCAGACAATTTCTTAAAGGGATCTCTGCTTATTTGTGAATCTGAACTTGAATTTTATACATAGCCTTTACTTCCATTGTTGTTGTTCTCAAGTTTATTTGGATGTTTAATGTATAAACCTCTCTGACTTTCATAAACTGTTATACTGATCGCTATATTTTCTTTCTTCCTACCTGTGTTATAAACAATATAAATATTTAACAATTCATCTATGTTTTGATCTGAATTATGCAATATGCTAGCCATTAGCTAATGTGTCTACTGAATACTTGAAATGTGGCTAGTACAAATTGATATGTACTGTAAGTGTATGATACTGAATTTTAGATGTAGAAGAGAAGGAAAAACCCATAAAATAACTCATTAATCTTTTTATATTAATTATATATTTAAATGATAATATTTGTGATATATGTTGAGTTAAATAACATACATCATTAAATTAAGTTTGTTTCTTTTTACTTCTTTAAATATTACCTCTAGAACATTTAAATTAAATATACGTGGCTCACATATTTCTATTGGAAAGGACTTTTATAAACAATATAGATCATTATTAATGATATACCATATCTGGTATAGGGAGTCAACGAACAAAAGAGAAAAACTTGTGTAATCATATACAGGAAACCTTATAGCATTGGCAGGTGTAAAACACTGTAAGTATTCGCCTATCCTTTCTTTCTCTCAGGAGACAGATGTACCCATGGTCATCTTAGTTGCATTCCTGATATTATACACATTCCAGTCAGGGAAGCCAGAGCGATCATTTTCTTAAGGGCCCAGACAAATTCTTATCCCAGACTTGGGGGTACTTACCATCCTTCTTTCACCTGGGCCTTCTGGCCCGTTTCTCATTTATTCACTAACACAGGGGTCCCTAACGCCAGGGCCATGGACTGGTACCAGTCCGTGGCCTGTTGGGAACTGGGCCGCACACCAGGAGGTGAGCGGCGGGTGAGCGAACTGAAGCTTCATCTGCCGCCCCCCATCACTCCCTGTCGCTCGCGTTTCCGCCTGAACCATCGCTTGCTTTACTGCCTGAACCACCCTCCTCCCCCTTCCGTGGGAAAATCGTCTTCCACGAAACCCGTCCCTGGTGCCAAAACGTTTGGGGACCATTGCCCTAACACCTCGTGCCTTTCATTAGTGTACCTCTGGTTAGTGTTACTGGCGTCTTTATGAGTGTGTAACAGTTTGAAGATAGAGGTTATGAGTCATTCGTCTTCATATCCACCATAGTGCCTGGTACTTCTCTTTCTTTCTTGAGAAAGAAAGAGAAGAAAGGAAGGACGGGTGGGAAGAAAAGCATGAGTCCTTCCTGCCTCTGACTGGCAGCACTTCAGTTGGTGGGCGGGGGGAGGGATGAGAGGTGTGGTAGATGACGGTGAGGTTATGGGACCGTCTCCAGATACCTATTCTGTTTCAGTATGCCCATGGCCTTCACCCAGGCCAGTGGTTGCTCTCACCGAGAGCAGTGCATCCTACCCCTTATTTAAGTAAGTGAATGTTTCAAAAAATGTATCACTAAACTCCTCTCCTGGCAGAGGGTTTTCTAGATACTGGTTCCAGATGAAAACTTTCCTAGGTGCACCTGTGTAAATGTAACTAATTGAAGCACATTTATCAATCACTTTGAGGATGCAAATGGTTTTTCTGGTTGTTGTTGTTTTGTATGTTAGTTTGGCTTTGACCTCTGTTCTAGCATACATTCTTTCCTATTGCACTTTTGACATTTATTAAAATTGACTCTGACTGGGCCCTGATGAAAACTTCAAGAAATTTCAAAGGATTGATATACTATGGGCCACCTTGTCTTACAAAGGGCAATTAAATTAGAAATCAATAAAAAATAACTAGAACTCTTCCAAAAACTTGAACATTGGGAAACTCACTTTAAATTAGACATGGGAAAAAAATTAAAATGGAAACTAGAAAATATTTAAAACTGAATGGTTGTAAACCTACTACATGCCCAAACTTACAGAATATAGTCAAAGTAGTACCTAGAAAAAATATTATAACCTGAATTTATTTTATTAGGACAAGTAAAGAAAGTATGAAAAAATAATGAACTAAGCATCTCTTTCAGTTAGTTTTTCTATGGTAACACACAACCATGAATCTTAGAGTTTTCTAATGATAAAAATGTATTTCCTTGTCACATGTATTTTCCTTATAACTAGGAGTCAGCTACTGCTCAACCCCAGTGTTTCTCTTGCCTGTGCCTCTGCTCCATGTGTCTTCTGATTCTAAGATGCAGACAGAAGGACCCTCTGTGGGGATCAGTCTGCTCTTATTTTTACAGCTGAGGTGAAGAATCATAGAGCTGGTGGAAACTCATTTTTACCTCAAAGCTTCTACTCAGAACTGAAACACTGTCAAAGCGAGTCATGCCTAAGTCCAAAGACAATGGGTTGACATGTATTACAATGAAATGTACTACTGTCTGCTGTCTTGATCAAATACATTGTTTCCTTCCTTCTGCAATCAAAATATATCCCCCCCCCCCACCTCTGAGGAAGAAATCCTGAATATCTCATCCAATCTGGGCACAAAGTGCAAAATTTAGGGTCTCACAATAGTCCTTCCGTAGTGTGAGGATCTGAAGATCTATCAATAAAGGTGCACTTCCCTCAAAATACAATCGTGGGACAGTGACTAATAACTGCAACAAACACTCTTAATGGAAAGATAAGAAATATTACTTGACTAGGCCTCTATTTTTTCCAATCCATTGTTTATCTGGGTGGTAGAATCATCTCTCTGGAAGAACGTTCATTTCTGTTATACTCCTCAGCCACATCTCATAAGATCACTGGACAATATACATCTTTGGGGGCAGATCAGCTTGCTAAGTCTGCTCCCTCCTTGTAGAACACTGGGGGCCCCAAAGTTGTTTTATGCCTTAATATCAATAGTTAGTCTCTTTTAATCCTGGTTATTGAAACTTTTGCAGAAACTCTCTCAAATGTGGGTTTTAAAAAGCTATTTGATCTCAATCAGCAACTGGTGCAGATAGCCACACTCCTGTTCTTTTGAGATGTGCCTTTCTCTCTAGATTTACAGATAACTTGAGCTACCAGGCTTCAAGGAGACTTTGGGCATCTCTTTTTTGCTAAGGCATTTTATCCAATTAACCTGATTTTCTAGGGGTTACCTTAAACCAGAGTTTTAAATAAAGGCTACAAATGGCAATGCCCTTTATTTGGGCGTGTATTTTCATCTGAATCTTAATTGTGCCTCTTTGCTCAAAGCACTTCCATTTATCTTTTACTAATTGGAAACAGTTCTGTTTTCCAACTCTACGATCCCTATAATTCCTGGTTGCTCTCGTTTCTCTTTCTTCCCTGCTTACAAATCAGCCCAATTATTTTCTGAGTTTACCTGATAATTCTGGGGAAAAAATAACCAAGGCATACTAGTAACATTCTGTTTTGAAACCTCTATCTCCAAAGCCACTCATTCATTAGGCAGATTATCTGCTTTCTAAGTTGTTGCAGGTGACAGTTTGCTTAAATGTTTTGCCACTGCATAGTGTGGGTCACCATTTTTCCAGACTCTAATAACTATTTATAACTTGTCTCTCGGATCCAAGGCCAATATACAGATTTTCAACTTTTTGTTATAGGAGCACTTCACTTGAAGATACCAATATCTGTTTTAGTCAACTTGCTATAATAACAAGTGAGCTCAAAAGCTTAGTGCTAACCACAAAAATTAATTTCTTGCTCATGTTATACAGAGTCCTGGGTCAGTTGCCATTCAGCTAGATGCTTTAAATAGGCTGGGCTCTGCTCTGCTGTCCTTCCATTCTGTGAAAGTCCAGCTTTTCTGGCAGCAATGCCTCAATGCTTCCACTCAGAATTGGAAGTAAAAGAACTGGCATCCTGTCCCTACTTCTCACATTCCATTTTCCAAAGCAAATTACAGCGTTTAGACCCCAATCAGTGGGCAAAGAAATACAGAAATATATATAGAAATACAAGGAAGTATAGAGGAGGAGGACATGAATGATGCAAATATTAACCAAATATAACCATGATCTCATCTTAAATGACTCGAAAGAGAGCACAGAATAAACTATCCGCATAAAAATGGAAAGAAACAGAAAAAAATTAATAGAAAACATTAAAGAAGTTATTAACTAAACCAAATTCCTAAAAAAAAAACCCTAACAAAACTGAGAAAACTCTGACAAGCTTGGTCAAATGAAAGAGGCCAAAACATGAAAAGTGTGCTATAACCAGAGATGTAGCAAAGATTACAAAGACATAAGAGAATCATATGAACAATTTGGAAAAGTTGGATAACATGGACAAACTTGTAGGACTCTGTCACTAACACAACTCTTCATGCAGAATGTATCAATAAATACCTGAATGACACCATAAAGAAGTTGAATTAGTGATTCAAAATCTCCCTTAAGTTAAAACACCAGATCCTGATTGTCTACTGGCAAGTTTTATCAAACATTGAAGGAACAAATGCTTTGACCTTACGCAAAATATTGTAGAGAATACAAAATAAAAAAGAGAAACTATCACCCACTAAATAATTCTAGAAGGCAAAGTTAACCTTGGTAGCAAAACCTGACAAGAACAGGAAGAGAAAGAAAATTTATAGAACCATCCTAACCATGAACATGAATGCAAAAGTTTTATATATAATATTAGCAAACAATACCAGGAATATATTAAAAGGTTAATATATCTTAAACAATTTGGGTTTATTCCAGTAATGCAAGTTTTGTTTAACCTTAGAAAGTCAGTTATTGTAATTTTTGATATAAAAAGTTTAAATGATTGGGATTAACAGATACAAACTATTATACATAAAATAGATAAGCAACTAGGATTTAGTGTATAGCACAGGGAACTACATTCAATATCTTATAATAACCTACAGTGGAAAATAATCTGAAAAATATATATATCTATATACTTGAATCACTTTGCTGTACACCTGAAACTAACACAACATTGTAAATCAACTATACTTTAATAAAAACAAAGTTTAAATGAGAAAAATTAGGTTACTATCTCAGTAGAATCATAAAAAGCTTTTGATGAAATTCAATACTGGCTAGTAAAAACACCTAGTAAGTTAAGAACAAAAAAGAACTCTTTAACTAATAAACAGGATCCAGAAAAATACTCAGGAAATATTTTAATAATGGACTATTAAAAATCTTCAGACCTTTCAGATCATAAAGATAAGGATGCATTCTAGCACCTCAATTTTGTATCTAACGCAATAAGGCAAGAAAAAGAAGTGAGAAGCATAAGGATTACAAAGAAAGAAAAAAATTATTATTTGCAACATAAGGTTTAGTGATGATTCTAGATACAAAATCAAATATAAAAATCAATTACTTTTCTAAGCACAGGCAACAAGGAAGAAGAAAATGTAATAATAATAGTAATATGTCAATTATAATATCCCCAAGAAATATTAAGTACCTAAGAATAGTTGTAACATAAGATGTGTAAGACCATAATAGAAAAAAAAAATTACAATTTTATTAAAGAGACTTGCATAAAGAGATACATCACTTTTGTGTATACAAATCCTCCATATTAGAAATATATGAATTTCAAAATCCCAACAGGTAATTTTATGAAACTTGGCAAGTTAATTTTAAATCTTATAGTGAAAAGAAAAGCTTGTAAGTAGGTAGAACTCTCCTGGAGAAAAAGATCAATGATCAAACCTCCATTATCATATCTAAAGACTGAAAACCATTTAATAATTAAAATGGTGTGATATTGGTGTAGAGACAGACAAATGGACCATTGGAACAGAAAAAGGTGTACAGAAATATACTCCTGACAGTATGGAAAATTGATTTATAACAGGAATAGAACTGAGATCTGAGGAGAAAGGATTTTTTTTAAATTAAGTAGAGACGGACAATTGATTTTTCCAAAGAAAAAAAATAAATTGGGCTCCTTATCCCACAGCTTCCAAAACATTATTTTCCCCCAAATAGGTATTAAGTGAATTAGGTGAATTCACTTAATTCTAGGTGAATTAAGAACTTAAATGTAAAAGTCAAAATGATAAAACATTGAGAAAATCATAAAACATACTCTGTCAAAATATATATATTAAATGGCGTTAAAATTATCCCTACTAGACTGTCCACCAAGTTGACTATATTATAATTAGAAGTTATATTCATTAAAACATACCATAAGGGAAATGGAAAACCACAGATTTGAAAATATAGTTTTAAAACATAAAATGCAAAATAGATGTACACAAAAAATACAAAGAACTCCTACTTACCCCCATCCCCAAAAAACGATCCAAAGAAAAGACTTTGTAGAAGAGGAATCATGAATGACCATTAACTTAAATATTGTTCAGTCCCATTAGCAACCAGGGAAATGCAAATTAAATCCATAATGAGATATCATTTCATGTCTACTAACTAGTCTGACTTCAAGTATTGGTGAAGCTGTGGAACAACCAGAACACTTATGTACTGATAGTGGGAGTTTTAATGGATATAACAACTTTGGAAGAAACTGAATACTTTCATAACATATGATATAGCAATTTCAGTCTTTGTTGGATATTCTAGAAAAACTCTTGCACATATTCTCCAGGAGATACTATTTATAAATACCAAAAACCAACCAAACAAACAAAACCCACAAATCTAGAAACTAACTAAATGCCCGTTACCAGTAAAACTGATAAACAAATCCTATTAATTTTATGTAAAAAATACTATGTATTTGAGAAAAATTAATAAAAGATTTATACCCAAACAATCTGGATGAATTCAAGAACATGATGTTCAGTGAAAAAAAATAAATTACAAAATGCAAACATATGTGGTAAAACTATAAAGAAAAACAGGGGAGTGATAAAAACAAAATGCAGCATCATGCTTCCCCTGAACAACGAGAGCCTTGGGTAAGATGAAAGGTGCATGGGATAATGGCAAAGCTAAGAAAAAGTTCTTTTTGTTAAACCGGGTGGTGGGTAAATAGAAGTTGTATACTTTTTAATATTTATGTATATGCAAATATTTCATATCTACTTAATTTTCCATTATAAAACAATAATGATGAATGCAAGACACAGAAGGAACAATCATACCTCTGGGATCACCCACATGCATGACCTGATGGGGTGAAAGTCATCTCTTTTAGACTAATGAAGATCCAGAGGACAACATGTGGACGAGAGCTCTGCCCTGACACTATAAAAAGAATAGGCTTCCCCTTCCTTTAGATGCCATCTGGGAGAAGAAGGCATCAAGGAAGACTCCTCTTTTTAAAAAGGCAGAGACAGCCCTAATAAAGAATTTGAGCTTTGAATTGACAAAGCAGTTTTCACAAAGAAAACTGTTTAATCTGAAAGAGGTTGAATTTTATTCAGTTGATGAATTTCCTCTCCTCTGACCATCATCAATGAGAATAGGGACACCAGAGGTCAGTAATACAAAATAAAACTATGGGGACATCTAAGTCATTTTCAATCAGTTTCAATTCCATGAGACGTACTACAGGGATAAATTCAAGGTGACATTGTAGCACATTAGGAAACTGTCCCCAAACCAGACTTGGGTCAGAGAAGGCTTCCTGAGAGAGTTGACAAAGTGAGACCTAAGAGATGAGGAAGATTCAGTAAAGGAAGTTTTCCAGTCAGAAGAAGGAGCACATACAATTATTCCACTAACCCTGGGAATAACTGATAGATATCTATGGTAACCTACTTCTCTATGAACTGAAATGGTAACCCTTTACCAAAGGCATATTCTGGCACAAGAGAGCTATGGGCACCTATTCTCTAGTCTCACACAGCCCTGAGAGCTTCCCGTCCTCATAGCTCTTATCATTATGTCTTATAACATGTTCCTTATTTGTCTTCCCTTCCAGACTAAGAACTCCTTGAGGACCTCTATCACTTTATCCATAAAGACCAACATAGAGTTTGATACAAATAAGTGTTAAAAATGTCTGACAAATGTTGAAAGAATAAAAAACAGGATAGAATGATCAAGGGGAAAAGGTGATTGGTGAGCTGAATATATCCTAAAGGAAAGAAATCTATGAATGTGTAAGAAACCAGTTCAGAAGCGAGTTAGAGAGAAGATATGTTTTAATTCCAAGAAAGTCCTTTCAGTCTCTACCGACTTTGTGCTATATAATCCATCAAAGAGTGGTGCTATCCTTTAGTAAATTGCTTCAAAATATTATTGGTTTATAGGTTCTGGGAATCGACAGGCTTATCTAAAATATAATCAATATTAGATTAAAGTTTGATTATGAGATCTGAAACTTCAGAGGTGACCCCAAAAGGTGATGAATTTTCTATATAGCATGGCATATTTAATTGTATTAAATTGTGCTGCTAAATTAATGATTCCTATAACTGAATTAATGTCATTGCTACTACATTAAGTAGTTCTTAGCATTCCAGGTAACACAACCCTGACAAATGAAAAAGCCAAACAGAATAAAATTTTGCATCATATTCTAGGCTTGCAAAGAGTGATATAATATAACTCTAGGGGTTTGGGGCAGGTACTGTAAAGAGAGCTTATTATTCGGCTCTAGCTTTGAACGGACCTTGGGCTTTCCTTTTAAATAGAAGTCTGTATTATAGGACAAAGAGCTTTATCTCTTGTGACAGGAAAGCTAAGAATAACTGTTCTTTATGAGTCATGCAAACACATTCCAAAAAGGGCTTTCTTCTATTAAACATCTGTAACAGCATTTCCTGTCCTTTCCCATCACCTCAGCCCAGGTAGAGCCAACAGGCAAGGGATAATGGGCCGTGGTTATTTTTATTCTATTGAATTTCATAAAGGAACAAAAAATAATTCACGAGAACAAATAATATTTCAGTTCTCTATCTTCAGAGACAAAATGTGGCCAGGAATGACCTTTGGGGACAGAAACTGTAGAAGGATTCTTTTTTCAGCTTGTAGTTCGTGCCAATTTCTCTCCAGTTGGAGATAATTCTAACTCTCTGGTTGAGTCCTCATTTCAGCAACTTTTGTGGGGGTGACCACTTGATGTTTGGAGAAAATGTTTTGCCCTGAGTGGTGTTCAATCTTGCCCGGGGAGCTCCCTAATGCCATTTTTTTTTCTTCATAAATGAATCTAACTTGTATTATTTTAGAAAGCTGACATTTAGAGGTCAAATACAATATGAAGACTCTTTTTATATATTTAAAAATCAGAAAGGAGCTTTATTTCTTTTTAACAAAATCTTAGATGTATCCATTAAAAAACTGACCAGACAGACTACTTCTCAACACTTTCTTGACTTGGAGAGATTAAGCAAGGGTAGAACGGTAAAGATTTTTTGATGATGCTTTTGGCTGCAGAATTCTCTTGCCCTTCAATAAGGGGGTGGGGAAAGTAGATGGTCAATAATATTAGTTGAATGAATGAACACCCTTCTAAGAAGAGAAACAAATATTGACGTATTTTTAAGCTGGATGTCTGTGCTCCCTAGTGACATGACCTCAGAGCGAAACAAATACAAACTAGTCTGGCTAGGATATTATAGTTTCTTATCCCAGTGCAGCAAACCAGCAAATTTCAGGCATCTATTGCACCACATAAATAACAACAGCTGCTTAATGAATCCTCAAATGGGAGATTTTTTTCATTTACATCCCAGCACTGATGGAGCTAATGGAGGGCAACATTTACAAAAATAATTAAAATGGGGCAAGCTTTTACAAGAAAGAGGAGGGGCACTGTCTAGCAAAGACCTGAAGGACCAGCAGCTGCAGATGCCACTTTGAAAAGACAACAACCTTCCTCACCCTTGAGGAGTGGGGCTTATTGTTTGACAGCAGCCCTTTCACAAATGAAAACCCTTTTAGGCCTGTAAAGTGTGCCAAAGATGGGAAGGGCCCTTCCAAGGCAGTTATACTGGTTACCAGGATTTTCTGACTGGTTCCAGTTTTCTTTGCTGTGTTTCCATGCTGCAAAGCAACAGAAGGAAGGGACTATGCCTGGGGCTTTTGATGTTGTGCACAGAATTTTTTTTCTCAGTGTATTTCTGTTGCCATCTGTATCAAAGTAACATTTTTTTTTTTACATTCAATTAGAGTGCCTTCAATTCACATAAACAATTTGCATAAATTATTTAATGTCTCTTTTTTTCACCTCTCCCTTGCTGCCCATGTTTCTCAACTAAATATATCTTCTATTTGAATCCTGTGTTCTTTTGACTTATCCATGTGCCTGACTCCTTCCTTCCTCATCCTTATGTCCAGCAGAGGGAATAGAAATATTTTTGCAAAACTATTGAATTGTTAAATTATTTTTAGGCATCGTTAAGCTAGATAATTTCCAGAAGTATGAAATTTGAAAGCTTGGATGAAAGGGAATTTTTTTTTTTATTCCCTTTACCCATTATAAACTTGGAAAAATGTTGCTTTTGGAGAAAATAATCAGTCCTGAAAGATAGTTTTAAAAAGTCACACAATAAGTCATTTAAAAATCAGAAACGTGCAATTCTCCGTTGTTAGGGTCGGTATTACAGTTGGCCCTTCATATCCGTGGGTTCTGACAATATTCAGAAAAAAAAAATCTCAGAAAGTTTCAAAAAACAAAACATGAATTTGCTGCATGCCAGCAACTATTTACATAGCATTTACATTGTATTGGGTATTGTAAGTAATCTAGAGATGATTGTAAATATGTGATAGGATGTGCATAGGGTATATGCAAATACTCTGCAATTTTATGTAAGAGACTTGAGCCTCCATGGATTTTGGTTTCCAAGGGTGTTGGGAGGGGACAGGGTCTTCGAACCAATTCTCCATGGATACCAAGGGAGAACTCTATCTGGTTTGGAAATTCTTATTGACATATTCATCTAGTCTGCTCAATTAAGTACTCAATTAAGTACCAACTATTTGTTTCCTTCTATAGCAGCTGGAAGAGATAGCATTTCAAATGCAAACAATTTTCTAGGCCCCAGGTAAGTTATGGATTTATGAAGGAATATTTTTTCTCATGACTTTTGTGACCACTTCCATTTCAGGCTGGTCCTGAAATATATAATCTGTGCAGTCATGTAATCCATGCTTTGCCTAAAGGGTGAACTAAATAATGAGGCCTGGGTGCAGAATGTACCCCTCTATCACCACCATCAAAGTATTTTCACGTCTGTGCAACAGCTATTTACTGAACATCGAGTGAATTGTTCTAAGGCTCAAAAATAATATGCAAAAGGAGTCCTTACCTTCAACAACTGGCTATGCTAAAACATGCTAAGCATTTACATTGGTTTCTGTTGCAAGTAGCAGAAAAGTGCAAAGTAGCCTACACCAGAAATAACTGTTTTGATAAATGAATGAAAAGCACATGGGCAGGGCTGGCATCAGTCATGGCTGGATTTAGGGGCCCAAACAATATCAGGTCTGTTGGATTAGCTCTACTCCCCTCTGTGGGTTGACTTCCTTCCCAAACTGATATGATGGCAAGATGGTTCCAGAAGCTCTCCATATCATTTCCTCTTGGGTGGGAAAGAGATAATATCTCTTATTAATAATTTCTACAAAAATCTGAGAGTTCCTTCTGATGGAAACATCTCCACCAAGTGTCTTTTGTAAACTGAACAAGGAGACCAAAGTAGTAGGATTATGTGGACTGGTGAAGTTGGGTCACATGACCTAGGAAGGGAATTCAGTGCTCTGATTGGTCAGACCTGGGTCATATGACCGGAAAGAGGATTAATTGGTCTGATTGGCCAAGTCTAAGATATTTGCCCAGAAGGTGAATTCAGTATTGGTTAATCAGGCCTGGGTAACATTCTCAGGAAGGGAATTCAGTGTTTGGATTCATCAGACCTGAGCTACATGTTTCACTTCTGAAGTCAGGGATAGAGACCAATGCTCTTGGACTGAGCATTGAGGAAAGTTATTCCCCAAAAGAAATTCATAGTACTTATCAGAAGAGAGAGGGATGAATAAAAAAATATACTTACAGTATTACACTGGGTGTTTTAAAAAGGTATATGTGAGGATTTAGTATGCTCTGGACCTACAGCTAAGCACTTATGCTTCACCTCATTTAATCTGTTTCTACCATAAATTCTATGTGGTGGTTACAACTACTATCAACATTTTATATTTAAGAAGTCAAAGTTTCAAAAATTAAGTAGTCTGCCTTAGGTCACACAGTTACAAGGAAGTGGAACCAGGATTTGAGCTGCAATGTCTGATTTTGGAACCTGTTCTCTGAAGCAAGTATGATATGCCATTGCTCAAAATGATAGTGACAACAACACAAAAGCTAAATCTTGTTGGGTACTTACTATGCAAAGGGCTTTATGTGGATTGTGAGCAAAGTGCTAAATCTGTGCAGAGCATAGCAGCTTAGCTTCCTAGAAAGGCTTTACACAGATACAGAAGTAAACACAAGAGCTGAGACTCCCCTGGGAGTGAAATAAGGCGAGGGACATAGTTTACAGTGGTAGTGCAGTGCTTGGCCTTGGAAAGCTGCTTTCAGTAGCAGAAGGATATGCGCCTGTTTGTGGGCTGAGAAGGGGCAAAGAGAGGCAGCAATTGATAATGCAAAGGAAAACAGGGAGTTGTTTATGCAGCAGAGTCTCAGGAGAGGTGGGAGGGAATGAGACTTAGAGCTTTGGTGGAGGTTTCAGCCTTGCATAAGAGGGACACCTTTTCTTCTAAGACAGAAGGAAAAACAGGAAGAATAGACAAAGGGAATCTATAGGTTCTTTGTAAAAGAAAATATATCTCTTCACATTTATGTTACAGCTGCCCAACTCTATGGGTAATAAATGAAACTACACCTTTAATTCTGCCTTTGTTCCATCCTGTTCAACGTCAAGAGTCTGTTGACAACACCAAATCACCAGGTTTTTTGGCTAGCTTTACACATTTTAAAGCATTTAGCATTTTAGAGGCATTTATTATGTTCCATTATGAAATTCTTGTTTAATTTGCTTGCTTAATTACTTATTAACTTTAATTAGGTATGTTAAAGGTACTTTCCCTTTGTCATTCTGGTGTTTTTATACTATTTTATATTATTTTATTTTATTCTGAATGTCCACAAAAGGATTAGTTTCGCAATTTATTACAGAATAATGTACAACTTGTTATTCACAGAACTTATGTACATAAATTAACATAAAATGTTTCCAAGAAACAATAAGCTAATTAGATGTAGCTGCAATGTAGATAATTTGGCAGCTGGAAGTGACAACCCATTACTTTATAATTAATTGACTTAGATCTTTTAAAAATTAATTAGTGAAGAAGTACAGCTGGGCAAAGATTGATACACAAGAAGGCTTTGGTACTCCCACCAGAAATCAAGGTCAAGCAAGTGATTATGGCTATTCGACCTTTCAACCGCCTGTTCAGCAGTAATTCAACCAGTCAGTTATTGCCGAGATGCTCCCTAATTGTCTTCTCCAGGTTCTGTTGAGTCTCCCAATAAATCCACAGATAACTATATTTTCTGAATATTGACTTATTCCAATTATAGCTCTATTGTCCTGTAGGCATTTTAAAAAAATACATACCACATTGAGTGCTTAATATAGGCCAGGCCCTATGATGAGCCACTTATATACTTTATTTCATTTTTCCTCACAGGATCCCTACGAACTAAGCTTCCAAAGAGGTGGCATAGTATAACAGTGAAAGGCAAGATTCAAAAACCTGACCCCCTAGATTTAGACCTCAGCCCTGCTATTAACTGCTGTGTGACTCTGGACAAATTACTGAACCTCTGTGTCTATCAAGTTTCCTTATGTGTAAGATGGTGATAATAGTATCTTCTTTATAAGTGTATATAGATTAAATTAGTTAACCTGCATGAAGTGTTTAGAATAAAATAAGACTGTCAATAGTCATAATTACTTTTTCTCATCACCCCATGCCAGTAATAACATTTTTAAGCACTTACCCTCTTCTAAGTATTTTACATATATTAACTGACTTAATCCTCCCAGGAATCCCTTGAGGTAGGCATGACATAAATCAAATAAATTCCCATTTTACAGATAAGGCAACTGAAGAACAGAGAAGACTGATAACTTGCCTAACATCCCCTAATTACAAGTAGAAAAACCAGGATTTACGGGCATCCCTTAGAGATACTGCAGGTTCAGATCCAGACGACCGCAATAAAGTGAGTATCACAATAAAATGAGGCACACAAATCTTTTGGTTACCCAGTGCATATAAAAGTTATGTTTACACTATCCTGTAGGCTATTAAGTGTGCAATAGCATGTTGTCTCCAAAAACAATGCACATACCTTAAAAAAATAATGCTGCTGGAAAAATGGTGCCGATAGACTTGCTCAACGCAGGGTTGCCACAAATCATCAATTTGTAAAAAAAGCAATATTTGCATAGCATAATAAAGTGAAACACAATAAAATAAGGTATTCCTGTCCTTACAGAAAGTCTAGCTTCAAAGCTTGGACTTTTAACTACAGTTAAATCCTGTTAATAGACATTCGTGGATTCAACCAACCGCTAATGGAATTTGTGTAGAACCTGCGGATACCGAGGGCCAACTGTACAAGGCCATTTTTATAGAAGACTTGACCATCTGTGCCTTTTGGTATCCGCAGTGGTTCTGGAACTAATTCCCCCATGGACACTGAGGGACGATTGTACTCCATCATGGCTTTCACATTCTTCCAGCATCATCTGTATGTACTCTAGACACACTAAGTGAAAGGCAGTTCCCAGAAGGAGTAGGGCTCTTTTATGACTCATCACATGCGCTCTTGGCTTGGAATGCTCTGCTACCCTTGCCCACTTATTGCACACCTATTCAAGCTTACATATTCAACAACGACAACAAAATCACCCCGTCTGAGAAGCCTTCCTTAATGTTCGCATAATGGAGTTTTTTGCATCTTCTGGCACCACAGAATCCTATGCTTATCTCTTTGATAATATGCTTATCTTTTATAATATGCCAGTCTGTGAGTCAAATAGTCAAAAAATATTTATGAGTTCATCAATGACTTACCATTGAGTTTCCTTCCTCAAGGAGCTTACGTCCTAGTACAGGATGATAGATTTTGAACCTGTGGGAAAATAAAAAATTAAGATAATTTCTGATGTTGAACATGGACTTTCAGATAAGATAAAATGGGTGAGTGTAGAGTGGGATTGGGGGTGCTGCTTCAGTGAGGTGGGTTGGAGATGAGACTTGGATAGTAGGAAGTAGCCAGCTACGTAAAGTTAATTGTGGAGAACACTTCAAACAGAAGGACTGATAAGCACAAAAGACATTTTGTGGGATCAAGGTTGCCACATTTGAAGGACAAAAAGCAATAGAGTGCAACTAAGAATAATATTAATGTATGCATTACATTATTTATCTACATGTTAATCTTCCTACCTAAACTGGATTCTTTAGGGTTAAGGCTATATGTTCCACTCATTTTTTTTTTTTTAAGGGTGTAGTGGTGGTTACCAGAGGCCTGGAGGGGTGGAGAATTAGGGAGCTGTTGTTTAAAGTTACAATCTGGCAACTGGTAGATAAATAAGTTCTGAAGATCAAATGCACAGCACAGTGATTATAATCAACAATACTGTATTAGAAACTTCAAAGTTGCTGAGAGACTAGATCTTAAGTGTCCTCACCACAAAAAGAGGATGATAATTATGTGATGTGATAGAGCTGTTAGCTAACACTATGATGGGAATCATATTACAATGTATCAAGTATCAAACCAACAGATTGTGAGGCCAAATCCAGCCTCTGTACCCCGACACCAAATGAAATCTCAGAGACAGGATTTGGGGTGAAGTAGAGAAGAACAGCTTTATTGCTTTGCCAGGCAAAGGGGGCCACAGCGGTCTAAGGCCCTAAAAACTTTGTGTCCCCTGTTCCACTCATCTTTGAACCCCTAATGTTTAGCATATTTCCTGGACATTGGTCTTTTTTGGCTAACTGGTTGAATAAATGGTTGACACAAGTGAACTGTTATCCAAGATGTCTTAACTTCACTTGTCTCTTCCTTCTGCCTTTTCCATATGTGTTACTCTTCTGAAGTGATTTCTATGGTTCCTTTTTTTTTTTTTTCCTCTAGTACCTCTCTACATTTCTATTTTCTTTTGGTCCTGCCTTCGCCCACATCTATTTCTCCTATCCCTTGATCTCCTTTTTTTGCCCCAGGTAATTCCACCTTAAACTACAGGGGTCTAGCGGTAAGCAGGGTCTTTGGATAGGGTATAAAGATGGTCACACGTCTCTCACCTCCCTTTACTCTGAACCCTCTTCCATAGACCCTGAAGAAATCCTAACATTTTGGGGTCAGCACCAAAGCTGAAAACATAACCCAGCCCTGAGATCCTTTTTTTGCAAAAGAATACAAGCTAGTTTTCTTTTAAGCCATTGTTCTGGATGCTGGCTTTAGAAGAGGAAAGAATAAGATGAGCTACCTTGGTGTTTCCTGCTTACCTAGGGTGAAGTTTTATTGCTTGATTGCTCTTAGAGATTGAGGCTAAAGAAGTTCAAAAAAGCAAAAAGGAAAAACCAATTTTAATAGTTAACTATAAAGGATTCCTAGAGTTCTTTTTCTTCCATCTGAGAAAGAAAAGAAGCAACTCCTGTGACTTTGTCTTGCAGGGCAGCTTTCTTCTGCTCCCCAGGAGTTCATACTACTATTCAGGAGGAAAAGATAACCAAGGGTAAACTCAAACCTCCCCTGGGGCCTTAAAGGCCATCCCTTTAGTTGCTAATCAGCTGAACCCACAAATCTTAGATATATAGATTTCAATCAGCTCCCCTCCCAGTTTCTTTCTTGTCTTTTAGGGAGTGAGTTTTACCTACAAAGAGACTAGAAAGAATTTTGAAAATATAAGAGATCAGCTTCGTCGTGCCTGTGATCCTTCTTGAGATGCCAGCTAGGATGACCTAATTCCTCTCCCCTTCCTCCCAGGCACTATGGGGATTTCCGTATGGCCACTTTCATTCTGTAGCTGCAAACACAAAGCAGCCCAACGACACTTTGCTGCAAAAGAAAACCTGGTTCTTTTTTAAAAGCCATTTTTTAGTGCCTGCTTTAGCTACTAGTTGTAAAATGCCTATAATATCTTCAATTATTCTAAGATATGATAAAAATTATCTTGGTATATGAATGTCTTAAACAGTAGGGTATTTTCCAGGAATCCAAAGATAGAAAGGCAATAACATACAGATTCTACTTTTGGGCTCTGGAGTCTGATTGCCTGGGTCCAATGCCTGTACCAACACTTAGAGTTGCCATCTTTGGAAAGTGATATATTGCCTCTGTGGCTCAGTTTTCTCATACTTAAATGAGAATAATAGCCCCACGTTATAGGCTTTGGAGGAGGAGTAAATGAGATAATGCATGTAAAGCACTGAGCATAGTGCCAAACTCAGTATAAACACTCAGCAGAAGTGGTGATTATTTTGGCTATTAGAATAAACAAGTAGAAAAGAATGAGGTAGCTATGAATCAGAGTACATGAATCCTAGTGGTCTCGGTTACTCACCCTTAGCTAGGATGACCTTGCCTGCGTTACTGGCTCCTGTACCCACCATAGCGGTTCAGGCAGATGCCTGAGTGGTCCCGGGGGCACAAAAATTCTAACTTGGAGAGATTAGACATGGATCCTCTTATTTGCCAATGTCACCACAAAGGAGAATTTTTTTTTTTAAATCCTCAGAATTTCAAGGGGCATTAAGAGAAAATGAGAAAGAAACCATCAAACCCAATCAAACTGAGAAAAGTGCCTACTATGAGGCTAACACTGCGTGAGGCTTTCTGGGGAGCTTGAGGGGAAAAAAAAGGAAGAAGACCTAGTCACTACCCTCAACATTACAATATGGGAGTAGAAATTTAAAAAAATAAATTAGTTTCTTGTCTGCAAATGGGCATAAACTTTATTGAGAAGAAAGGGTACATCTTACTCTTAGGTTCCTGAAAGCTCCTGGGTGATGTAAAATGCAAGCACAATGCTCACTAACATTTACTGTATGGTCAGAGAGAGCATGCAATTTCTAATGTGGAGGAAAAAGTACGTGGCATCACACCCAGGCAATGGAATAATTACAGCAAAAACAGTTAAAAGCACGGACTCTGGAGACAGAATGCCTGAGTTTGAGGCTGGACTCCCTCGCGTACTAGCTATCTGACCTGGGATGATTTACTTTCACCTCTCTGCGTGCTTTAATTTTCTCATCTCTCAAGTGGGAATAAGAACAGTCCTCCCCCACTGAGCTGTCAGCAATAAATGAGAAAATGCACATGGGCATCAGCTCACAGTAGAAGCTCAGGAGCTCACTGAATGGCAGTTTTTATTATTATTAGCAAAGATTACTTTCAATTTCATTGGATCTTTCTTTGTAAAAATTCATTTCTTTTCTATACAGTAGGTCCTTGTTGGTTATCTATTTTAAATATAGCAGTATGTGCATGTCAATCCCAAACTCCCAATAACTGAATCACTTTGCTGTACACCTGAAACTAACACAGCATTGTTCATCAACTATAATATAAAGTAAAAAAAAATTTTTAATTCATTTCTTTTCGACCTGTTAACAGGTTTGAGTAAAGTCAGTTTTGTCCTAACCAAACCACGTTTATGTGCCAAGCTGCCCATTCATTGAGACATAAGAGTTAAGACATATATTTGGAAGGGGCTCTTGAAGTCTTTCAGTGGAAATCAATATGGTTTTTCTGTTTTGTAAGCAAAAGTGGATGTTTGTAAAAATTTGACTGGTTTCTCTAATGGACCTTGGTATTGGTGTCCTCACTCCACATATGAATGGCTATGAGGAAATTAGAGGGCATAAATTATCAGGTCTGCTAGTTAAAGCAGATAACCAGGCACCAGCAACTGCGGCCATTTCTGCCTCTCCTACTGGCTGGTTGGGCAAGTCACCTCACCTCACTGAACCTGCTTTTCCCAGCTTCAAAATGAGGATAATAGGACTCTTCCACCCACACAGGGATGTTGGGTAGCTTAGTTAATTGATGTTTGCATTATACTGGGAGATGAAAGACACTATGGAAATATAAACTATATTAAAGGAGAACAAAGTAAGGTATTAAAAGCGACTGGGGATGCAATGGGACTAATAGATACATTGGGCAACGGAACATAGAAGATGAGAAAGTTGGTGTAACAGTAAGTCATAATATTGATACAAGGGTTTTGAAGAGCTCATTCAAAAGAATATCTTTTGCTATGCAATAATTTCTGAGTACTGCAATACTTTTTTTCTTTTCCAAATAAATTTTGACCTTAAAAAATGGGTGGTGGCTATCTCAATTAAGCTTGTCTTTTCCACTCTTTAGTGAATTAATGTGATCTTTGTGATACTAACCCTTGATTATGACAGTGTCATTCTAATGACACTTAATTTTATGGCATTTGTTCTAGGTCAAAGGTCAGAGACTGTCCATCCAGGAAAGTTAGCTGGATAAAAATTAAAAAAAAATTTTTTTAAGAAGTCAATCTTTTTCATTCCCCAGTTCAATTCAGAAACCAGTTGGACTTTATTTCTGCTCATGGCAATAAAAGCTGACTTGATCAAAGTGATTTTCTTTTCCCCTTTCTGTTACTATTTCTTTTCTGTTCCTATTCCTGAGCCATCTGGTTTGACAACCATAAGAGCTGAAATACTTTCCTTTGCAGTCTTTAGAAATGCCCCCTAGAGGCAAATAAGCATTTGGCAGAACCAGTAAATAAAAAGTATAAGAGGATATTTCCTGCTGGTTCTTTTTAAGGTGGTGTGTGGAAGAGTCAGGGTGAGGGGTAAGAACAGCTGCTGTCTACTTGGCAGATTTATAGAGACATTTCAGAGGGGACAATCATTTGCAAGGCCCAAAGGAATTTGGTCTCATTTCCATTCTACAGTAAATAAAGTAAGAGCACCTTGGTATTCAACTGTGTGCCAGTGACCTTGGATAATTTTAAAAGTTTGAAGAAATCACCCTTCACACTAAAATACACGTGTCAGTACTGAGTTTTCCCACTCCATCTATCTTTCTCATCACCTTTACTAATGTCTTTTACTGATTAAAGACATCTTAAAGGATAAGACTTTTGAGGGGCCCTGGGCTGAGGTCTGAGAAACAAACACGAAACACCACACCCACTCAAAAATGTAGCCTTGGTTGACTTGGAGCATGGTGCCTTGCTCTAGAATCATAAAGTAGCCTTTGATGACATTTTATAGTTTACACATTGTTGTATTTTGTATACTATATATTGACCATATCTCATTAATCTTTTCCATAAACATCTTAGTGTTACAGAGCTCAGAATAAAATCAGAGATTTAAAAAACAGGAGATATTTGTGCTTTTGCTTCCTTGGATTTTGCACAGAAAAATTGGGGGTTATTTGGAAACTGAAAGCCAACTGGCCGTTCATCAAAAATTACGCTGGGTGCATGTTAGGAGAAGATGCTGGACGAACACAGGGGAAGACATAATATCAGAAGGAGGGGTTTGTGGTTTGTCATTTCCCTCAAACAGTGTACAATATATTGAATTTGTTTTAAAAATCTGCTCCAATAAAAGTGCCTGCCAGATTTATGTATGAGATCTTCAGTTTGACATAGTCATTTCCAATTTTTTTAAACAATAAGCTATAAATAACACAAACAATGACAGGATTGTGTTGGTTTCCTCCTTATGGCCCCTGGCTGGGGACCTTGGTCAGAATCCTGAGGTGGAAAGCAGGCATTCTGAGCTACAGGGTGATCCACCGCTTTTCCAAGATTAGCAGAGGAGGAGCTTTCAGGAAGCAGGCTTCCTCGCCAGGCACTTGCTTGGGGTTTCTTGAATTATTTATTGTGTAAGAGGGCTCCTGGCTTTGAGCACAGGGAGTGTGGTTCCCCAGGCCACAGAGGCTCAAAATAGATGCCTATCTCTTTCCCTTCTCACAATTTATGGACAGCCAAATTATCCATCCTCTCCGCCCCTTCTCCAGGCATGCATTTTTTTTTTTCCTCTCCTGGTGGCAAGGGAGAGTAACACTTAATTTCTGCTTATTAGGAGTTGCTCTCAGGATGGTTCACTTCCCCAGGGGAGAGCCTGTGTATTGGGCGATGCAGTAATCACATTCGTGATTCATCACAGTGCTATATAACAAATGGCAGGCCCTCAGAAATTAGCACTGCCTTTAAGCATAGCCGCAGAATTGGAAGATTGTTTCTGGGCATGCTGCATGATTTTTCCATGTTCCAAAGTGTGTGCTTTAATGATTCATTAATTAGAAGCTTTTGTCTGAACCAGTTAGCCCGTCATTAATTGGTGCTTGTTTCACCCAGCGAACTTAAGGCAACTGCTGCTTTACTTTGATTCCTCTGGTTAAGCCTGCATGATGTGGACCCCGATTGCCTTCTCTCTCTTATTACAGGTCAGCCTATACATTCACCTGGCCATGCCAATAATGGCAGGCTTGCATGTCCTCAGCATAAAGGGAGATCTTAATTGACCTCAAGGGAATCTGGGAGAAAAAAGAATTATGAGGCCAAAAGGAATTATGGTTGCTTCCGTTTGCCTTGCACAGAGTAGGTGCTTAGCAAACATTTGAACTTTGTGTGGTTTTATTGCTCTTCGAAATCAGATTTGATAGTGGGGGAGGGAGTGAAAAAAATCTAGGAAAATTAGTATTTATTCCCTAAGTTTGGAAAGAAAGATATTTGGTATTAATTCAACAATTCAGGCCAAGGTAGATGTCTTTGTCCAACCTGAACCCATATGTTCAGTTCAGTTTGGTTCAAAAGCATTTATTGAGCCTGTATTACGTGCCACACCAAGAAATGTGTTGCATACTGGGAATAGAAAGATGATCCCTTGAGAATCCCCTAGTCATAAGGAGAGCCAGTCATGAAATATACCATTTAAACATGTCAGGTGTGCTTCTAGTAGTACTTCCTAGAGTTGCTGAGGCTAGAGTTTGCTCTCGAATGTAAAGAAGAACTAGCCAGGCAAAAATAGCTTTTGCCGCGTCTGTGGTTTGGCCTACTTTTCAGACATTATTGAATTGCCAGTGCTTTCAAAACTGAAGGTTGATTTTTACTTCTCAGTGTTGCATTCTGGCAGCTTCCTTGAGCATGCAGACCCTCTAAATAAACGCGATCCTCAAGTAAAGTTATGTTTACTGACCACTCAGCTCATCCTACTGAAAGGTAGGCTCCGTATTCTCTGAAAGGAAGAATGCCCATGGGTTCAGCACTATCTTCAAAGTCCCACCTGGATCTTATTCAACGTGCTCTCTTGGTATTCACAGTCAACTACAGTCTATATCAGGGGTCAGCAAACCCTTTCCATAAAGGAACAGATAGTAAATATTTAAGGTTTTGCAGGATAGACAGTCTCTATCACAACTATTCAATACTGCTTTTATAGCTTGAAAGCAGTTATAGAATATATGTAAATGAATGGGTGTGACCGTGTGCTAGTAAAACTATATAAAAACAGGAAGAGGGCTGGATTTGGCCCCTGGCTCATAGTTTGCTGATGATACAGCATTCAAAAATATATCTGGCTATTATTTTGTGGTCAAGAAGCATTTTAAATTTTTAGGTAAATATCAGAACTTCAGATATTGAACACTAAAACTAGGAGTCTAAAGTCATTTTAAAATTCCTCTTATGCAGTGTCTACTTTATATAAATACTATCTAAGGGATGAGGATACAAAGAAGTGAAACTTGGTGCTTACTCTGAAGAAGCTTATAAGCTAACAGGAAGGTATCTTCTACAGATGAGGAAACCGAGACCCTCAAAAATGACTTGCTCTTGGTTAGACAGTAGCAAAGTCAGGACTCAGAATCAGGCCTTTGTGAGTTCAGCCCTCTTTCCAGCACAGTACTTTGCCTGAGGGGTGAAGATCCTTGAGTCATAATGGAGTCTGTGAGGAGGAAGACAGGATGTATGATTCATCGAGGTTCTCATGTTTTTGAACCTTTGCTTCAACAACCCGCTAGAAATAAGTGAAAGAAGAAACTGAAGCTGTTTCCTTAACAATGCTTAGAGTCAGGCCATGCATGGCTCGTGCTAACAAGAGAATCACCCGACTTCCCTTGCTGCTGGGAGTTCACCACTCACTGTATGTTCACTGAAGGCATCTGCCAGACTTCAAGAGTTTTGTTGTCATTGGCAGAAGAATCTCAACCTTGCCTAAGGTCTTTGTAATGCTCACAGATAGAAAAACAAAGATGTATCACTGACAAAAAGCTGAAGAAGTCACTGGGACAATTATTCTATAGTATTTTGACATGAATTCAGATAACAAATGTAATACAACAGCCAAATCAACAGTCTTTCTGCATTCTCATTATTGCAGCATTTGATAATATTCTTTGCCACATTGTTTTTGAGAAATTCTCTTCCATGACATAGAACTCTCTTTTTCTAAAATGGAGATTTTCCCAAAGAACCGTCCTGAGCCCTCTACATTTTGGATTCTTTATTCTGTCTTTCAGCTCTGCTTGCTTTTATAACTTTAGCACTTACCTCTGCTTGAAGAAACAGGAAAGAAAGAGAAGGAGAAAATATTTGGTACTTGAAGTTTTCTAAGCATCTAGAGATCGAAAACAAAAATCTTGCCTTCAAGGATTTCATAGTGTAATGGAGACAGAGAGACAAAAATGTAATGACTCTACAGATGGCAGAGCTAGTAGAGGTATGCACGGGGGTAAGAGGTAGATAGCTGGGGTGTGGAGTGGCAACTGTGAAGGTTTCCAGAAGAGGGATAGCTGTGCTGAATACAGAAATCTGAATATGGATGATCAGAGTGAAGGAATTTGACCCCCTTTAAGACTGAATTTGCTGCTCCTCAGTAGTTATCCAACTGTGACAACTCTGATACCAGCTCGTTACTGCCCATTTCCCTAATGCTTCCCTGACTAGATCAAAGCTTCTGGAAGTCAAGGCTGGGCCTTGTTCACCATTGCATCTTCAGCATCTGAAGATGGGGTCCAGTAATATTTGCTGAGGAATACAAATGATCATTCCTACTTTACCACTGAGAAATGAGTCTCAGCAATTGAAAATGAATTTATTTATGACCGAACATGGAGTATTAGGAGATGTGGGACATTTAAACACCTTTTTTGCTTCAGTTCACCTAATATGACATCTCAGGCCCTATCTTCACTCCCTAGCTTCAATTCCATGTTTCTCATCCTTTTTTACATTCTCTCTGGATGTACTACCTCAAACTCAGCATGGCCAGAATAGAACTCAATTTTCTCCAGAATGGAGATGATTCTTTCTTTCTCTATGATATCAGTATGTGTGGTATCAATACCCATTTGCTTGTGTTCTTAGACTCTAGGGTGTGGGAGTTAATTAAATAAGAAACTAGAAGGCAGGAGTTATTTAGCTGACAGAATATGATAATTCTAGCACATGGCTTCTCCCATGCCATGATGATTAGCTCTCAGTGTTGATCAAACCTTACTCTAGAGCAGCACCATCCACTAAATGTGGGCCACAAATGTAAACCACATGTGCTATTTTACATTTATTCATAGCCATATTAAGAAAAGTAAAAAGAAACAGAAAAAAGAAAAATAAATTGATTTTAAGAGCACATTTTATCAATAGCTCAACAGCCATATATGACTAGTGACGATGCAGTCCTAGATGTTCTTCACAAGGAATTTATAAGCTACAAAATAACATTATATTTCCACGTCTTCCCCGATAATTTGCACCCCCGTTTTAATTCAACATCTTTACTACTCAACTCCAACTGATTGGAAGGCACGTGTTTTCAGGGGACGTCAGTAGCAATGCCGAGGAGGGAAGTTACCAGGAAAAGAGATAAATGCTGCATTTCTAGCTCTTTTTCTTGATGCATTTTTGATCTGAAAAATCCCAAATGTATTGGGACGTGTTTACAGAGTCATGTGTTTATAAGAGTGTTTTATAAGAGTGATGTGTTTACGAGAGTTCCGTGGTTTTCAGATCTCCAGTCTAAGATGTGGAGGACATTCATTTAATAGAAGTGAAGAGAAGTCACGATGAAGCCTTTGACTATCAAAGTCATTTGCTTAGAGATGCTCTCCCTGAGTAGACTGGAATGATGGGAGAAGTTTAAATGTTTTCTGCTTACTTTATATTTACTGCTCTTCCATGTAACTATGTAAGGTTATTAATACATGTCCTAACACAATATTTATTAACCACCTACTAGTCCTTGTCTTCAAAATATTTCCTGTATCCTAAACTCAGAACCATAATGTTTTTTGAGTTTTTTCTCTCCTCTCTCCAATTGGAAACCAAGTCCTGTAAATTCTTTATTCATAGAGTTGCTTGCATCCTCTTTCTTCTGTTTATTCTTAATGCTACTTTGTGGCCCTCAACTTTATCACTTCACAGTTTGGCCAATGCAATGATCTCCAAAATGACTGCTATCTCAAGATTCTTTTTGCTTCATATCCCCTTTCATCATTAAATCAATCTTTCTAAGAGACTACTTTGAGAACATTTCCCGCCCTCAAATTGGTCTTTACCTAATGAAAACAAAAACTAAAACCTCCAATCTCCTCACTTTATAAATAAAGACATTTAAACTGATTAATAGGAAGTCACTTATCCAGAACCACATAATTTTAAAACGGAAGAGCTGGATTTAAACCCAGGCTTCCTGATCTGTTAGTCTTGAATGCTTTCTACTACACATCCTGCCTATAGCATAATGTCCAAGCTCTTTCATCTTTATTCCAGGCTTCGCACCATTTAAGTCCTATCTATCCTGCCAATCTTTATTCTAACTCTCATACCTAAACTTGTCAACACATTATTCCTCAAAAAGCCATTTATCCAGCCAGTGTAAAAATGTTTATTGGGCATGTCATGAATAAGACATTCTGTTATATGCCTGAAGGGACTAATCTTCACAGGCTGTGTGGGAGATAAGGCTGGCAAGGTAGGTGGAGGCCAAGCACTGACAGCATTGAAAGTCAGGCTAGGAGCTTGAGATTTAATTCACTAAACAGGGTAATACAACAGACAGTTTTTGATTAAGAGTGTGAGATGACAAACCTGGCAGAGTATGCAGAACACATCAAAGTCAGTAGAGCTTGGAGTAGCCTTGAGATTGCAAAGTGGTATCTCTTAGAAAGAATAAAGCGTAGAGGTGGTTTTGGTTTGGCTCACATGTTTTGTGTGTGTGTTTGTGTGTGTGTGTGTGTGTGTGTGTGTGTGTTGTTAAACAAAATTAGTTGCTAATGTTTAAAAATTAGTTTACATAAAAATCAATATTTTAGAATTCTCTTTAAAAGTTATATAATCTGGATGTGTTCCCACATGGCAAGAATAAGAAAGTGTTGCTGGGAAGCTGACTAATTTAGACAGGGCATGCTCTTGCTGGCTGGATTCACTCCTGTATGTTACTTGCCTAAAATTTTAGACATTGAGACTGAGATTCGTCCACTAGAAGTAGGACTATTTGGTGAATAAGGACTGAGCTAGAGAGTAGCATCAGAAATATCGATGATGGATTGAGTCAAGAAAAAAAGAGAGAGAGAATACTGATATGATTTGCATATGCTTGCAGTATTCTTTAAGGCTCACCTTGGGCACACTCTCATACACTGGCTAAGTTCAATACGTCTTCTCTCTATGAGCATCCCTTATGCCCACACTGCCGTCTACATTCTTTTCTAATGATCTGTTTATGTGTAGTCTCCTTCTAGATTACTTAACAAATAGTGGTCCCTTTGGCAACCCCACCTAAAAGAAAAATTAACTAAAAAAATTAGAGAAAAATTGGCATTTAAATGTAAGAAAAAAAACTTCAGATATATTAAAAGACATTTTAGGAAAATACTTGTGGGAAAATAGTTTTGGGAAAAAAGAAAGCTTACTGACCAAGGCTTGAAAAGCAGAGTCATTAAAAGGGAGAGTCTTAACTACTTTAAGTAAAATATATTTTTACAACAAAAACATTGCAAACAAAATTTAAAAAACTAAATGACAGATAAAATGTTTTTGTGGCACATCTGACAGATAAAGGGTGACTCTTCTTGAGTATATAAAGAATATCTATAAATTGGTAAGAAAAATGGTAAATTACACAACGTGTATTTTAAACGCTGATGAAACATCAACTTACAGAAGAAACCCAACTAATCCATAAAAGCTGCTCAATTTTATGAGTGGTCAGGCAAAGGCAAAGGAAAGCAACAATCAAATATCACTTTTTGCTCTTCAAATTGCAAAAGTTAAAAAAAAAGATGTAACATCTAAGTGCTGATGAGGACACAGGGAAATGTCACTTTCATATATCGCCGATAGGAGGATAAACTGCTACTGACTTTTGCAAAATAATACGGAAATGTGTATTAAATTAAAAATGAATACACCTTTTGAGCCAGTAATTCCACATTTGATAATCTATCTTATAAAAATGACAGCACCTGTGCATAAAGCTGTGTGTACAAGGATATTTACTATAGCTTTATATGACATGGTAAAACACTGGAAACTTGAATGTCCATCAACAGGGGAATGGTAGAATAAATTATGGTATGTGGCATAGTAGATAATATTCAATGAGAAATACTGAGGAAAATAGATAAATAATAGATAGATAGAGTGATGTACTTACAAAAACAAATGATAAACTCCAGTTTGGTGTATGTATGCAGAACATGGAAAACATGGAGGAACGTAGAGGATGTTGTGGAAGGAAATATAGCAGTTTGTCTAGGTGGGAGTGGGAGAGATTGGTGGAGTGGAGGGAGATTGTTTAAACTCTTTCTGGGTCTTCGTACCTTTTTGCTTGTTACAAGTATGTACTCCTTTGTAATTAATAAAAATGAAGAAAATCTAAAATAAATACTTCATTTTATACCCAGGTAGAGGTCCCCTCAAAAAGTGTGGATGGAGTGTGAGGTTGGTGTTAGCACATGTAAGCTTCTATATATACAATGGATAACAACAAGGTCCTACTGTATAACACAGAGAACTATATTCAATATCCTGTGATAAACCATAATAGAAAAGAATATTTAAAAATGTATATAAGTATGTATAACAGAATCACTTTGCTGTACAGCAGTAATTAACACAACATTGTAAATCAACTATACTTTGATTAAGAAAAAGCATGATTTGTCTGTTTAAATAGAAGAAAAGCCTAGTCAGGTTTACTCCCTGTACTAAGACTGTTAGTAATCTTTCATGGAGTATCTTTCTCCCCAAATTACCAAACATGATAAAAATTAACATGTGTAGAGATGGCAAACCACATGGGTGCAGTCACTCCTCCTTGACATGGCTGACCTCCCCACTCATCCCCATGGATCCTGCTGGAGTCTTAGAGTGCTTTCCAACACTGGTCTTGAGACTGTTGCTACCAATCAATCAGAATGGAAGGTAAAATGATACCCATTTGCCTTTCCTGGTATAGTAGAAAGAGCATGTATATGGGTTTGAATCACATATTCATCATTATATGACCTGAAAGACGTTTAGTAAGTCTGAGTTTCAGTTTCCTATAAAATTGGTCATTGCCTCCTTGATAGTTTTCTTATGAAGAGTAAGTGAAATCCT
Source organism: Lagenorhynchus albirostris (assembly GCF_949774975.1). Classification (NCBI taxonomy): domain Eukaryota; kingdom Metazoa; phylum Chordata; class Mammalia; order Artiodactyla; family Delphinidae; genus Lagenorhynchus; species Lagenorhynchus albirostris. The sequence continues at coordinate 31,347,109 of NC_083105.1, forward strand.
ATCCTGGCTACAAGGGCCCTTCATCATCTCTCTACATTCGCTTATATCCAGTTAAAACTTTTGACTTAAAATAGTTACCATTGCTACTTTGCTCTTATTTATGCTTGGTCCTTACATTTGGATATACCGTTGAGGGGAAGACATTGATTCAGTTTGATCTGGAAAACCATGATTCTTATTTTCTATCCATTCTATCCATCACCTCTAGAGCAAAGGCACCAGGAGTAGCTCTAATGGTGAGTCTGCTTTCCCAAAACTTTTGGTCCTAAGTCAGTCTCATCAGTTGTCATATGGTTTCCCCTTTCTGGTCAACTATCACTCAGATGTTATTCTCATGTTTATTTTGTTTTGACCTTCTCAGCAGATTTTAAATTCTTTAACTTTTTTTTTTTTTTTGCTTGTACTGTATGTACAAAGATTTTGGTAACTGCCTAAAATATACCATGAGGTCTGAATTCCATGGAGCCTACGCTATTGGAGTTAATCAGGGACATGAACCAGTCCAGAACAGAGCCTAGTAAATGTCAGGGTTTCATCCATCCACCCATCCCCTCATCAACCATTTAATGAAGACAAACTTTGTTCTAGACCCCAGAATAGACATTGAGGATTTAATAGTCAACAAGACCAACAAGCTCCGTTCTTTCATGGAGTTTCTAGTGAGAGAAAATGGACAAACAGCTGACATTAAATAAATAAATAAATAATGTGATTTTAAGTATTACTAAGTACTATGAAGTAAAGTACAGACGGTCTGAAAAGGAGAAGATTGTCTTGAAGCCAGGAGTGAAAATGCTTGAATGTAGTGGTTAAATAAGAAGTCTAGAAAATCGGAAGTCAGCAAGATTGGAGGAATGATCAGATCTCAGGTGATTGATGGGAAGGAACTTCTCTCAGGATTTGGGCCAATAGGTTGGTGGGTGTGATGAAAATGACTGCATCTAATTAAGTAAAGCCTACAGGAATGGTAAGAAGGACTCTCTTTCCAAATTGTACCTAACCTATAACATACTTGGCATGTTTTCATAATTTCCTTAATTTCCAAGAAAGTAGATCAAAGCTTAGCTATGATTATTTCACAAAAGTAAAAAGGAAAAAAATTCCCTTCCTCTGAAGGTGTCAGAATGAAGCCCCTTACAAATTCTTACACAGATTACAGACATCAGCACAATGCTTAGGCAATATGATTAAACTGCAGAAACAAATTCGGTGCAATTAAACATTTTCAACTCTGCCAACCTGAAACCAAAGCTGTGAAAAAAGGGCATATCTCATGTAATTAATCGCCAAGAAGTGTTTAATAAATTCTCCTCTGCTACATTTAACATGAGGCATGAATGTTTTGTTTTCGACTTAGTCACCATGTTCTCTGGAGTCATGGGCATGTTTCTGCGGCCCACTAAAGGAAAAACCCCAAAGCACATCTTATTTAATTTGCAACTCTTGCCACACCACTTCACACCTGAATTCTTTATGCTTTGGGTACATGGTAATAGAACCACAGTGCACTGTAGTAACAGCTACTTTATAGGCAGAACTTTCATCTACCCACAGTTTCCTTTTTTTTTTTTTGTAAAAGCATTTGGCTGACTGTCTCAAAATGACAGCAACCAGACTTCTCTCTGTAGCCTGACAGGTCAAGGACCCTGCTGAATTCAGGAAAAGATGGCTTTTTGCCTCATTTTCTAGAACAGAATGGAAACTCCTTTAAGGTTAAGATTCTCTAGGGAAAAACACTGTATTAAAAGTATTAACTCTTAAGAAGTGTAGGTGCCCGGCATCTTACAAAGCGTGTAATGTCGTGGGCCAGCTTTCTCCCCAAGGCCCATTCCACCTCTTAAACATATTTAGAACAGGAGGCACTGAGAGAAACTTTATCTTTAAACAAAAAGTATCCAAATATGTAACAGACAGGATGGTGGATAAATGTCAATTATAGTTGCCAAAATTTGCAAAGGCAGATCTCCTTGGCTTTGGCTTTAGCTAGATGACAGTGGAAATGGGTGTGTTACTTGCATTTAAGGAAGGATTTGCTGAGCCAGTTGGGTTAGGTCTGAAGATTCTGCTGGTGAGGAGTTAACATGTCCAACTTCTGACAGAAAGGGAGTTAATACCAGCTTCAAAGGTAGGAGGAACCTTTTAAAATTGAGATTTCCAAACCTAAACTAAAAAAAAAATTGCCTTAAAACTATAAAAAAGAAAAGAGATGAATTTTATTTTGTGCCTTAAGATAAATTGAGTTTCCCCATTCCAATGCATTTGCGTAACTCTGGGAGCTATTTGTTATCTATCCGACTTGAACAATGTAACAAATACAGTCAGATGATATATACTCTACCTCAGCACGGATGATCAGAAAGTGAAAACTTTATGTACTCTGTTGGTATTTTGTTTTCTACCCCATTTATCAGCTTTTTTGGCTTTCCATTTGGTCCACCTGCTGTTGCCCTATGCAGGACACACTGCCTCAGAGCCCCTCCCCTCTGTTCCAACACAAATTCTCAGTAGAGACTTCGATTTATCATGTGGTTTGGTCTCATGATCGCCTCCCGGACCATCCTGGTTTTTTCTGGTCTTGGACAGGGACTGATTTTTGTGTTTGGAAATAATCCAGCAGTGAACAAACCTCCCAAATTCTCCAAAGAATATATCCTTTCTCTATGTTTTCCTCCAGAAGCATATCAGGGGAAGTTCAGGAGAAACGATCTCTGCTTTCAGAGGATTGAGATTGATGTCCATTTCCCAGAGGAGGATTCTCCTGTGTGTCTCAGGTTGTGTGAGGAAAGGTGAGTTCTATCACTTGGCATTTAAAAGCTCAGTGAAGTGTACCTGAAAAGAGGCATTTAGAAGGGCTATTTTAAGATACCAGGCCTGCTCTTTATCATTAAGACTTGAAATCTTCATGTATTCATTGCTTCTCCTGAGAAACCCAATCTGTGGGTGCAGAAGGACAAACTTGCTGGAGATTTTGAGGGTTCTTCCTCAATTGATACAGTTTTAGAATTTGCAGTTTTGAGTTGCAGACCACCAAGCAGTCACCCTGGATTACTTCTTGCTTGGGCTGGCTCCCCTGGGGTTATTGATCCCCAAATTCTGACTGGCATAAGAATTGCCTAGGGATTTCATTAACAGCTTAGGTTTCTCACCCCACTCCCAGAAATTTTGATTCTGTTGGCCTGGAATAAGGCTCAGAAATTTATAATACAAAAAGATGTTTTAAAAATCCCTAGGTGACTAATGCTTTGTATAGCCAGGTTGGGGAGGCCATCGCTCTTGTCACGCTAACCAGCTTGTTTTGGAACTGAACCCTGACCTTAGCCTCATTAGTACCACACGCTGGATACCGCAGTTAACTGGTTCCATTTGGGAATATGTAACCTTGTCTCTGATCTTGCTAGAGGGCATCGATGTGAGAAAATAACCCTTAGTACTATTTGTTAGCATGGCTCAATGTGTGATTTCAATACTGCCCTTCAGTTTCCCATTACATAATTTCAAAAAGTGTTTTAATCTTCAAGACGATATCTACATTTGAGTGGAGAAAAAAGGGAAACCTAGATAAAAAATGTCTTTCCCAGTAAGAATGGTTTTACACATTTTAATGCTTCTCAAAAAAATCTGTATTTAAATCTTTTTATCCAACTTTTATCCAAGCAGAAATTATACATCTTTTAATGATTTACCACAACTTTTAGAAAGAAATGTCCTTATTATCTTTTTAATATTTTTCCCAAGGTTAGTATGAGGGATAATAGGTCTTGGACAAAGGCTGTGCACAGTGTGTTTGTGTAAATAAAGTCATTAAACTCTGTTCAATTTTTCTCAAAGGCAGGCAGACCTCTTCCAACTGTGAGGTCATCTCATTGTTAGCAACAATGGATGTTTCATACTGGGCTCGTTTTTTGCACCTCTTATGACTAATATCACTGGAGAAAATCAAAGAATAAAGGGGTAACTTTGTATCAAGATGAAACTTATGAAAAAGGATAAAGGGTCAAGAAAAAACCCTCAAAACTCTATCCCTTAAAAAGGGCAAAAAATTTTAATGGGCCAGTTGATTTATCTAAGTCTACCTGGAACACATTAACCAAGTGGTTTACTGAGTAATCTCTCTCAGGCAGGAACATGGTAGAAATTCTGAAAAGAATTTGGGAGTTTAGGAAAGCTCTGTGCTCAGTGAAGCTGAGCTAGGCCCCAGGCTCCAGATGGAAGCAATACACACTGATTAGAATCGATGCCAAAAGAGATAAGGAAATGTTCCTGAGTGCTGTACTTCTGTGCTCTGGGTCACTGGTTTCTCAGACTTCAGTGTGCATGAGAGTCCCCTGGGAAGCTTGTTAAAAATGTAGATTCCTGGCACCATCCACTGAGATCTTGACTCATTAGGCCTGGAACCAACAAATAATTATTTTAATTAGCTAGCCCTGTGATTGAGATCACACTTTCAGGTATACTGCTCTAGATAATGTATTTGGTGAAAATAAAATCAGATTTAAAAGTAAATGTTTTCCCCATTTGACATGACTGTTGTAGAAAATATGGAAACTTCAGAAAAACAGAAAAAAAAGAAAACGACTCTTCAAATGCCCCTAATTTGAGCAATCCATGATGTTGTTTGCTAAGATCTCTCCTCTTCTCCTTTTTTGCAAACTCCAGTGGATTTCCCTCCTTGGGCTTCCCCAGTTAACACCTTTGTTACTCTTTGTTTTATATGTTCAGATGCTAGTACCTCTCATAAATCATAAATCTTCAACTTTACTTTGACTAGTCCCACTTAGATGTCCTACTATCATCTCAAACCAATTCCATTTTTTATCATCAAAATTGACTCCATTCAATATTCTCCCCAACAAATGCTAGAAGCTTTTCTAATACATTTTTTTTTACATTGTTGTTTTCTAACCAGTTGCTAAGTTGTCCTAACTCGTTCTTCCCAAATGCAATCACTCTTTCTAACCCAGGAAGACATCAGGTGTTGTGTATTTGTGCATCTGTACTGACTTTGAATTGTAGAATTTTTTTCCCTCTACCTCTGTCCTGAGCCCCCTAGGTACTCACCATCACCTGACCACTGTGTCCTGACTACTGGACCTCCCAAACAACCTTGCACCATCCAGCAGCCTGACGGTTTACACCAGACTCTGCTTCATGGGCCCTCCAGAACCCCTGCTCAGCCAGCTTCTCTTCTGGCTGGTCAGTATCCAAGCTGCACAGGTTGTTAAATATACTGGTCATCACTCTTACTTTAGTTCATTCTTGTAGCCCACTCTAAAAGAACCCTTCTGACCTCAGCTACTATACCCGTGATTCATCCACGCTTCCTAAATTCAGCCTCTCTGCACTTGAGTTATTTCATCTATCACTACCACATCTACCTTCCTAAAAATCTGTTTTCATCATCTCCCCTTATTAGAAAACTTCTTAGAATGCTTATCTAACTCAATTCCATAAACTCGCAAGAACTTCCTATGTGATAAGCACCAACCATCTTGGGCACTGGGAAGTTACAAAGATCACACTACCTGGTCAGTAGATAGAAAATTTAAGAAGTTTAATATGAAGACCAGTAAAGATGGGAGCAGGTGGAATGCAATAAGAAAAGAGACACTGGATACTATGTAATTCAACTGAAAACTTTTGTTCTTAATGTCATCTGATGTTATTGGGGAGTTGGGTGCTTGCCTTACTCTATAATAGCTTGGGAGTCTCTTTCCTGTTTTCTCATGGCCTCTTGTCTCCTTGTGTCCCACTAAAACCCATACTTTCCCCTGCTAGCTCCATTATTTGACCCTTTTTTCCCCATGGAAACAACCACAGTTTCATTGAGTAATCAAATTTCTTAGACAAAAGGGAGATTAAATTTTTCTTTATCTTTGAACCTTCTTGTCAGTTGTAGTGGGTATGCTGCCTGTTGTGTTTTAGAGCTTGTTATGTATTGAAAAAGATTGAAAGTATTTACTTTTTATTTTACTTTTTCTATTATACAAATAAATAAATTTAAAATTGCCTTTGTCCCACCAACAAAAGAAAAATACCCTTTGCATTTTAATCTATTTTTGGTTTTATTTCTATGCGTATTTCTACAAGTATGAGATTATGAAAACATATTATTTTATATCTGGTTAAAATTAGCATTATAAGATAAGGATTCTCCTGTTACTGAAATTGATTTGAAAGTATAATTATTGCCATCATAATATTCCCTCATACTTCAAATCACTTAGTCATTTCTCATTGTTGTATATTTAGGTTGTTTCAATTTTTACTACTATTATAAACAATGCTCTATTATCTACAATAAACATTATTGTACATAAAGCTATGTCTCATATTATTGTAATATACATTCCAAGAAGTGGATTTATGAGGTGTTTAAATGGTTTAAGCTTCTTACAAAATATAGCCAAATTACTTTCCAAAGGATAGTTTTAAATCAATTTTTACTGATACCAATTAAAAAAAAGTCATCTTACCACATCCCTCCACAACAGTATTATTTTAATGTTAATTGAATAAGGAAAAACTGTGTCATTTTTTCTGTGATGACTATTCAAATTGAATATTATTTTTCGTGTTCGTTATCTTTTTTAGGATTACTATAATATCAGTACAAGTACTAATGACTCTATCATGAATCAAGGTCGAAAATGAATGCCCGAGGCAGTTGAAAGAGTGTGCAGCTGGGAGTCAAGAGATTAAAGTTTTTTTCTTTAATGCCAATTACTAGCTGTTGACTGCAGACAAATGACTTCACCTGTCTTTTCCTGAGTGTAATATGGGAATGATTTGTTATTATAGATATCATGAGGACCAAATGAGAGAACTGATGTGTAAGTGTTTGGAAGAAAAATTAGAAATGATATAAAAATGTAAGTTGATTTTATTTTTGCCTCTTCAATTGGTTGACTACAAAACATATCACTGGCCTATTTGGGATGAAATATGACAGCCACATTAATTCTATTTTTGCCTACATTTCTTGGTACCAACTACATGCCAGTGATGCAATAGCTACTGAAGTTAAAATAAATTAGTGAGTCAGGGTCCCAGAACTTGAGAACTGAGAGTCTCGGAGGAGAGAAAGATACTAGAAAATAAAAGACAGACAGACACAGACACACACACTCACACACACACACACACATAAGTGTGTGTATGAATAAAATTTAATAAATATTATGTTAAGAATATGTAAAACTATTGTGAATACCAAGAAGGGGAGAGCAAAATTTGGGGAGTGCATCCATAGAATGAACATTTATGCCTAAGGTAAATAGGACTTCACTATGTAAAGAAAGGAGGGGAGTGACACTACAGGAATGGGGGAACAAAATGCAAAAAGCATTGAGGTGTGAAAGACCAAGAAATATGAGAGATTGATGGTACTGAAAGGTATATGGTGCCTATAGTAGTATAGAGACCCAGAATGTAGAAATCTGGTTATAAAGGTCCTATATGTCCTTTTACAGAATTTGCACCTAACCATATTTTAATTTAGTTTTAATGATTAACAATTCCAATTCCTGTTTCAAAATGGCAAATGTTGGCCAAGACCTAGGTATAGCTTTTATATCATAATTAGTATGATTTCCTCTTTTCATGTGGGAGAGTCAATATGAATGCTTTATTAGTGATGGTCTCTGCTTAACTTCAGGAAGGAATCGCTAATAAGCATTGTCTCAAATATTCATTTAACAAATATATATTAAGTGCCTACTAAGTACAAGGCAACACAACATTGTAAATCAACTATACTTCAATAAAATAAAATTAAAAAAAATAAGTACAAGGTACTGGAAATATGGTGAAATTGCCATGCCTTTATGAAGATTACATTCTAGTGGAGAAGATAGTCATTGAACAAGTAAGAAAAATAAGAAAGAAAGGAACTTTAATGAATTCCATGAAGGAAATGGGGATCTTCATTCAAATAGATTTTGAATGCCTAAGCACTGTCCTAGGTCCTGGCAATTTAGTGGTACACAAAATAGTCAAGGTTCATATGCTCCTGGACCTTATATCCTTTCCAGTGAGTGAGGAATTAAGAGCGTTAAGGAGGAAGTAAACTTAGATAGGGAGGTAAAGGAAGGTCCCACTACAAAGAGGCTATTTAAGCTAAGAAATGAAAAATTCAAAGAGCAGGAGAAAGAACATTTACAGACAGTGGAAAGAGCAAATGCAAATGTTTTGAGGCAGGAAATGGCTTAGTTACAGGAACAGAAAGGAGACCAGCATGGGTCTAATACAGTGAAGGAGATGGGAAGTTTAGCGAGACGAGGTAAGAGATGATAAAAAGATCATTCCAACCACCAAGTAGGAAACTGGATTAGAGAAGGGGAAGAGTAGAAGAGGACAATTTATTAGGGTGTTGCTGCTGTCTAATGAGAAATTAGGATGGCTTAGACAGAGATGGATGGATTTGAATGTATTTTGATGCTGTATGTTGTGTGACTTGCTGATGAATTAAATATGGGAATTGAAGGAAAGATAGGAGACAAGGATGTTTTCTACATTTTTAGACTGAACAACTAATGGATGCTGATGTCATTTAATGAGATGTTAAAGACTGGGGAAAATAATAGGTTTTGAGGGGAAAAAGAACCCAAGAACACCATTGTGAGATTCATATAGATGTCCATGTGGAAATTTCAAGTAAGCAGTTAGAAACATATATTTGTTACTCAGAGGAGAGATTGCTTCTGGTGGACATACATTTGAAGAATCATTATCTTCATAAGTAAATTTAAACCATGGATCTTAGAACTCTAGTCAACAGCTAAAAAGAGAGGATGAAGAGAAAAGAAAAGAAGGCTCATAACAAAGCTCAGAGTTGGACACTTGGAGGTAAAGCCAAAAATGGAAACTGAGAACGAATAGGCAGGGACTTAAGAAAAACAGACAGGGGGTTGTCACAGAAGCTATGGAACATGTGCTTTTTGTAGGTTGAATGTTTTCCTCTCCACCACAATACATGCAGTTCAGGTGGGGTTGGTTCTTTCCTAATACAACTGACCCTCCTCACCAACTCTAGGTTGGACGTGGCACTAGGTTTGCTCAATTAAGGTTTTACTATGACATCTGCTAATTCTCACAGGAAAGAGGCATTTCTTCCCCCACCCCAATTAAGACCAGTAAAGAGAAGGATGATTGATATAAGTCTAGAACAGCTAATAGCCTTCTTTGTTGCCATGTGAGGTGAACCTACCTAACAACCAAGATAACAGTGGAAATGTAAGCTGAGATAGAGAAAAATAAATAGATTTCTGATAATATTGTTTGAACTTCTAAATCCCATGGTGCCTTAAGCTAGCAACATTCCTTGAACTTCCTGGATAAAAGAGCCAATAAATTCCTTTTGTGTTTAAACAAGTTGGTTTGAGTTGTGTTCCTATTACTTGCAACCAGAAGAGACATGACTATCATAGAAGCCTATGAGAGGAGGTGTTTCAAAAAGGGTGGATTAGTCAACTGTGTGAAAAGCCATTGAAAGTTGAAAAAGATGAGACGTATTAATTTGATTTGGCAACATGGAATCACTGATGACCTGGATGTGAGGTGCTAGTGCAATGGTCAGACTGGACTGGAAGTCTATCTGGAGTGGAAAAAAAACTAAACTGGAGGTGGTTAGGTGGAGACAGTGAAGGTGGCAACTTGCTGAAGAAGACTTTCTGTGAAGCAAGGTAAAGAAGTAAGGTAATTGCTGGAAAGGATTATGGTACCAAAGGAGAAGCAAGGGAAATCTGATATTTACCTCTGATCATTCATTTATCAAATCTTTATCAAACGATAATTATGTGTTAAGCTATTTTAGCCCTTGAAAGATTTTTAAAAAATCTACCACTACCATTCCTTGCACCACTAGGAGTGGTGATGGTAGGCTTTTAAATGAAAATAAAAATGGTATAAGGGAAGTTCACACAGGTGGCAAAGATGTGATTAAAAAAAGATCATTGTCATCTGTCTGATTCATCACATTTTGTATTTCTGCAAAATTCCACGCCCTAAATTGCCCAAAAATATTTGGTACACATTGAGATGGACCTGTTTCTTCCAAGGAAAGAGGATAATTTTTCTCACTCTGGGATGATACATTCAATGAAGAACTCTTTCAAGTCAGTTAGATCATCTTTTATCAAGTCAGTTATCTTTGGTAAGAAATGGTAACAAACTGCACGAAGCCTCATTTTGAGAAAAAAAATTAGCGCTTATGATGTGCCAGATACTGTGCAAAGAGTAAGAATAAATGAAAACACAGTCTTTGATATCTAAGAAATCAGTATCCAGAATAAATAGCTTACAAATGTACAAATAATTGCTTACAAATGTAAGCAATTCAAAACTTTGATAAGAATCATGATAGGTTTCCCTGGTGGCGCAGTGGTTGAGAGTCCGCCTGCCAATGCAGGGGACACGGGTTCGTGCCCGGGTCTGGGAAGATCCCACGTGGCGCGGAGCGGCTGGTCCCGTGAGCCATGGCCGCTGAGCCTGTGCGTCTGGAGCCTGTGCTCGGCAACGGGAGAGGCCCGTGTACCGCAAAGAAAAAAAAAAAAAAAGAATCATGATAAAAATAAACACAAGACTTCATAGGAAATCTTCAAAGGGGAATCCACATTATAGTCTGAATCCTTCCAACAGGAAGTGGAGTTTAACTGAGTCTAGAGTGGTGAGTAGGACTTGGGAAAACAACTGATCTCCCTTACTTAGCAGTTTAACTGCTTCTCATAGTATGATCTAGCCTGTTTGCATGCAAAGCTCGTTACATAGTCATACACAGTAAGTGCTCAATACGGGCTGATTTAGCTATCGTTAGCTGCAGAGTCGTATCTCTATATAGATATACACAGGTAATAAATTAACACTGGTTAAGAAGAGGCAGGAAATCACTAGTGTGGAAAGAGCTCTGCAGTTTTGCAGATCAAATTTCAAATACTCCTCAGCTGTTTATTAATTCTGCGACAGTATTGGTTTACTAGGGCTGCCATGACAAATACGAACAACTAGGTGGCTAAAATAATAGAAATTTATTTTCTGGAGGCAGAAAATCCAAGATCAAGTTGTCAGCAGTTTTGGTTTCTTCTGAGGCCTCTCTTGGTTTGTAGATGCTCACCTTCCTGCTGTGTCCTCACCTCGTCTTTCCATGGTGTCTCTTTATGTGTCCAAATGTCCTCTTCTTATAGGGATACCAGATTGGATTAAGGCCTATCCTAACAGCCTCAATAGCTCTCGAACAAATCACCTCTTTAAAGGCCTTATCTCCAATACAAAATATGAATTTGGCAGGGGGGAGGGGGACTCAATTCAGCCCATAACAGTAACCTTGGAAACTCAACATGGTAATCACCCTGAGATTCAGTTTCCTCATCTATAAAAAAGAGGATAGAGAGCCCCAGATTATGTCTAGATGGATTTCAGAATTGACTGCAGGACAAGTGGCCTGGTGACCACTTCTGTTTTCTACTTGCATAAATTGTTATGCATTGGTATTTTCTGGCAAGTGGTAAAGGAGGAGGTTTGTTGTTTGTTTTGGTTTTGATTTTTGAGCTTTGTTGTTTGAGAACAAGGAAGGATCTGAAAGCCAGTGTCCCCTTGAATTTGCAAGTCCTGGTAGAAGGGCTGAGTGATTTCTTTGAGACTCTGGGTATAGGCAGTCCTCCTTTGAGACCCAAGGGCAAACTTCTATATATCACTGGAGAGAGGGCTATTCTTTCCATTTTTGTAAAAAAATAACATTGCATTTTCATTTCCATTAAATTTCAATCTATCAGTCAGATTTGCTGCATAATAAACATCCCCCAAATCTCAGTGGTTCACAAAAATGAACGTTTATTTCTTGCTCAAGTTATACATCTGCATTTGTGAGTAAGGTGTAGTTGCCGTGGCTCTGTTTGGCTCTGCTTGGCTCAGTTCTATGTGTCTTCTTCTTTCTGTCCCCTTATAGGATGTGCCATTTTCAGAGCAGTGAGGGAAGAGCAAGAATGGAGACAGGTGATGTCTCCTAAATCTTCTGCCCAGATGTGGCAAACATCTGTGTCTTCTCAAAGGCCACTGGCCAAAGCAAGTCTAATGGCTAAGCCTGAAGTCAAAAAGGCAGGGAAATATGTAACAACTATAAGGAAGACAGCAATGGGCTGGGATACATAATCCTCTTACAGGGAAAGAGGAGATGAATATTGCAAACAATAATACAACCTACCACATGCTGTTTGTTTACTGCTCATTTGAAAAAGTCTAGCCCTCATACACATAGATAAAGTTAAGAATTATGCTGGTTCATCTAGATAAATCATATTGCTATATTTTTCCAAATTTCTGATTCATTGCTCCAGTGATTCCCTTTTGCTGTCATTCAGAGCTATGTAAGCAATCGGGATTTTCATAGAAGTAGAAACATCAAGTCAATATGCCAAGCAATCAGCTTCAGAACCAATGACACATTTACAGTGAAGTTCAAACATAGGCACAGAGGTGGCAGGAGAAATTTTCTGCCAGTCTGAGTCAAAACAAGTCAGACTGGTAGCATATGTTTATATGAAAGTGGTTTAAATTGTCTTGGATTTCAATATATAACATATTTGTGTGTTCTATTTTAATTACTTTTTACAAAGAGTTAAACACTGAATTCAATTTTTAGAGCTTGGTACCTTTACATATTTAAATTGTATAACTCACACCCCCTGCTTTGTTTTCATGCTCACCATGGAAACTTCTCAGTTATTCATTCACTTATCATTCATTCATTCTTTTATTCATATATTATCAAATATTTGTTTAATCCTGAGTAGGCTCAGTATTTGTCATTGGAGAGACGAAGATGAATAATCATGTCTCAACCTGGAAGAACTCACAGTCTAGTAAGGGATAGAGACACGTAAAAAAATAATTACAATATGAAAGACTAGTGCAAAAGGTAGCCTGGTGAAATGGAGAAGAATGTGTTCTCTAGAGCAGACAGATTTGGGCTCAAATCTCAATGATTACCAGGTGTGTGACCTCAAGCTCTTTACAAAAGCTCCCTGTGCCCCAGCTTCCTTAACTTTAAAGATTACTGTACCTATTCTATTGGCTTTCATGAGGATTAGGAATAACATGTATAAAGCAACAACTACAGCTTCAGAACATAATACATACTCAACAGAGGTGGCTTTGCTTATTATATAATGATATTTATTGGATGAGTTACAGAGACTCAAAATAACTCACTTTGGAGTAAAGATACATCTGGAAACATTTTTTTTCCAAAAAAGTGACAGTTGAGAGGGAAGTGTATTCAAGGTAAAGGGCAAAAAATGCCACATGGGAAGGAAAAAAAATGTATTTGGGTGCCTCTGGCCACAAAACACACACAAATGGGGAGAAACGGTCAAGATGTGACAGTGTAAACATTGAGTGGGACAGAGCATGAAGTTTATGTGCCTTAGTTAAAAAAAAATTGAACTCATGAACTCTTTCTTTATAATTATAGCTGTCTGCTGTCTTCCACCCACTTCAGCCACATTAACCTGCCACCTGTAACTTGTGACAAATATTTCCAAGTTTTTCACTGTGGTCATTAGGAGATAAGATGTTATTGTGTCCTCCTGCCCCACCTCCTTGCATTCCTTCCCTCTAGCCCTAACCACTCCCAGCCCTCTTCTTGGTTCTTCTCTCATCTCTGCCCTGAAAGGCTATGCTACCTCTCACCATGCTTCCTGCTTTGTGAGACATTCCTCATGACTGCTCTGCTTGTCTTGAGGTTTCTATCTCCAGAAGCTAGTTAAGAATTTTTCATGAGCTCATCCTCGAGACCAATTATTTTATTTTGGAAATATAGGCCTTCTTTGAAATTGCTTTACAAAATATTTTTCTGTTTTCCTTTTAAAGCTTTTTGATGTCATTCATTCTATCATTTCTTTCATCACATTCTATTTTGAAATTGCTTATTTCCATTTCTGAACATCTTTTTTTCTTCAGCAAAGCATTTCATTTCTCCAGTCCTTCAACATGGGCTGGTAGAATTGGAAACCTGCCCTTCAAAAAGCATTTCTTTTTTTTTTTTTTAACATCTTTATTGGAGTATAATTGCTTCACAATGGTGTGTTAGTTTCTGCTTTATAACAAAGTGAATCAGCTATACATATACATACATCCCCATATCTGCTCCCTCTTGCGTCTCCCTCCCACACTCCCAATCCCACCCCTCTAGGTGGTCACAAAGCACCGAGCTGATCTCCCTGTGCTCTGTGGCTGCTTCCCACTAGCTATCTATTTTATGTTTGGTAGTGTATATATGTCACTGCCACTCTCTCACTTCGTCCCAGCTTACCCTTCCCCCTCGCCGTGTCCTCAAGTCCATTCTCTACATCAGTATCTTTATTCCTGTCCTCCCCCTAGGTTCTTCAGAACCATTTTTCTTTTTTTTAGATTCCATATATATGTGTTAGCATATGGTATTTGTCTTTCTCTTTCTGACTTCCTTCATTCTGTATGACAGACTCTAGGTCCATCTACCTCACTACAAATAATTTTGTTTCTTTTTATGGCTGAGTAATATTCCATTGTATATACGTGCCACATCTTCTTTATCCATTCAAGGGAACCCTCTTGCACTGCTGGTGGGAATGTAAATTGATACAGCCACTATGGAGAACAGTATGGAGGTTCCTTAAAAAACTAAAAATAGAACTACCATACGACCCAGCAATCCCACTACTGGGCATATACCCTGAGAAAACCATAATCAAAAAGAGTCATGTACCACAATGTTCATTGCAGCTCTATTTACAATAGCCAGGACATGGAAGCCATCAATAAGCATTTCTTGTCTTTAATTCCAAAACATTCCCCAAACCCATTCAACTACAAAACAATCAAGCATTGTTCAAGTTTGCCCCCTTCTGACACTGGCAGAGAGAAGAGGTGCCCTCTGAAATTTTCCCTGCTGTTGCAGGAAAGCACAAGAACTGTCCACATCAAGGAATCAATATCCGGGCACTGGAACCAATACATCATTAATATGCAAGAAAGTGGCTTTAAAAGTAACTTTGCAAACCTCACTATGTGACAATATTGAGATCACCCATATTCATTCTCACTTCCTTTCCCTTGTTTTTCCTATTTGTATTGCTCAGCCTTCTTCTCCCTCCTCTCTCCCTCATTATTTTTTAATTGTCCTGACAAAATTACCACTGGTTTGATTTTCCAATTGTAACTTTTCAATTCTGGGCAATTTCTCTTTATTCACATTTTTATGGTCTACCTTTTATGATTTCTCCAAGCTTTTGTGGGGGCCTCTTAATATTCTTTTAAATATCATTAACCTAACATTTCAACTGAGACAACCTCAGGGACCTTTAGGTAGAACATTCATTCTTCTTGGGGTCAGCTTTATTGAGGTATAATTTAAATAAAAAAACTTCAACAACTTAAAGTGTATAATTAGATGAGTTTAGCCTATGTAATCACCAGTCAAGGTGTAAAACATGTCCATCAACCAAGGAACTTGCCTGCTGATCCTCCACAATCAATCCTCTACCTCCAGCCAGTTCCTGCAATCATTGAGCTGGTTTCTGTCACTCTAATTTTGCCTTTTTGAAAATTTCATATAAATGGAATTATACAGTATATTGTGTCTATCTTTTTCACTTAACACAATACTCTTGAGATTAACCTATTCTGTTGCATGCATAGGTAAGTTACTCCCTTTTATGGCTGAGCGGTATTAGGTTGTATGGCTATACCACAGTTTGCTTATTCATTTACCAGTTAATGAACATTTGGGTTGTTTTGAGTTTCGGGGTAATATGAATAAAGCTGTCATGAACATTTGCATAAAAGTTTTTGTGTGATCATATGTTTTCATTTTTCGTAAATAAGTGTGTAGGAGTGAGATTATTGGGTCATATGTCCTGTGTAAGTGTACCATTTTGCAGTCCCAAGAGAAATGTACGAAAGTTCTCAATCCTCACTGATGCTTAGTGTTGTCATTTAAAAGAATTTTAGCCCTATTTTGTACCGATATTTAATTGTGGTTTTATTTTACATATTTATAATGGCTAATGATATGGAACATATCTCGTGTTCATTTGACATTCATGTATATCTTTGATGATCTGAATATTCAAATATTTAGTGTATTTTAATAGGGTGGTTTGTCTTATAATTGGTTTATAAGATTTATTTATATAATTTGGATGCAAGTCTTTTATCTGTTATATGGTTGGCTAATATTTCCTCCTAATCTCTGGTTTGTCTTTTCATATTTTCTTAATATCCTTTGAAGAGAAGATGTTTAATTTGGGGGAAATGTATCAATTTTTCTTTTATGTCTTATCTAAGAAATTTTTACCAATCCAGAAGTCACAAAGATTTTCTCTTATATTCTCTTCTAGTGGTTTTATAGTCTTGGTTCTTGCATTTAGGTCCTAAGCTCTTTATATATGCTGGATTTGGCTCACTAAAATTTTTAAGAACTTTTTTTGCAACCATTATGTTGATGAAGGATATTTTAAATATTATCAGGCTAACACATTGATGAAGTGTTCTTTATTTGAAATGCCTTCACATGGTATTATTATCAGGATAACACAGGCCTCATAAAGTGAACTGGGAAGTAGCCTTTTCTCTCATATTCTCTGGAAGAGCTTTGTAGTACTGGTATTTTTTAAATCCTTAAATATTTGGTAGAATTTGCCAGTGAAGCCATCTAAGGCTGGGTTTTATTTTTTGGTCAAAAGATTTTATAATATGGATTCTTTGAGCTTGAAAATAACTACCAGCGAACATTGCTACTTTTATCAATTCTGACTAGAATTTTACAGTTTGTGGGCCCTTCCATTGAGGCTCATAAAGAGTGTGTGTGAAAACCCAAAAGACACTCTTGTGTTGAAAATTTACATATATTTTTATTGGTTCTGAAGGATTCATTTATTTCAGAGGCCCTTGTTAACTTGTTGTGATAGTGGGGTGGGTCTGATTGACAGGAGCAATAATATAAACTGGAAACTGGGACACAGATATTTTTCTTAGCTTTACTTCGGTGGAGAGATTCTTGCAAGTATGAGAATGACAGATATTTGGATCTTCAGGGAATAATGGAAAAGCTGAAAGATATTATTATCACAGAATAGATTTTATGTCACTTTTGGTTCTCACTACAAAGGAAGATGTGAAAATGTGGTTTGCTAACTTTAGTACTTCATAGCCTAAGACAGTCTATGCTTTAAACCCCAGAGAGTTTTTTGGTACTTATTTCTGAAGCCTAAGTGATCATCAGATGAAAACTACCCTTTGATTTCATTGCTCTATTATACCAAATTCTCAGGAAAAAAAGCCACTGACATAGACTGTGATAGGTTGCAGAATCCAAAATGCTATTTAAATTGTTGCTTAGTGAGTTAATTTTATAAAATCAATTTTACATTGTGACTGGAGATGAATCTTGGCAATCTTTGATTGATAGGTTGTTTTTTAAACCCACTTTGCCCTAAAATTAACCTGCTTTAAAATTGATAGCTATATCACAATCACTTTTTTTTTTAGTTTTCAAATTTTATTTTATTTTATTTTATTTATTTATTTTTGCGGTACACGGGCCTCTCACTGCTGCGGGCTCTCCCGTTGCGGAACACAGGCTCCGGATGCGCAGGCTCAGCGGCCATGGCTCACGGGCCCAGCCGCTTCGCGGCATGCGGGATCCTCCCGGACCAGGGCACGAACCCGTGTCCCCTGCATCGGCAGGCGGACTCCCAACCACTGTGCCACCAGGGGAGCACCAAATTTTATTTTTATTTAAAATTTTGGTCATAAAAGGTTCCTATTAAATTTTTTAAACAATATTTAACTTAGGAAGTGAAAAGTCTTCTGTTTTCCCTATACTATGGTTGTTGATTATATATTCTTGCAGAACTTCTTGCACGTATATCACAATCACTTTTATTTTATTTTATTTTTTATAGAGACATCAGTGGTTTAGGATGAGTGAGCTTACATGTCTGAAACAAGGCCCTGGAGCGACACCCCAGCATGGGTGGCCCTTGGCAGGCAGGACATAGTGGCAGTCTTCGCTGGGGGTGGGGGATGGGGAATTTTACCAGTTACAGGGGAATTGACTTCAGGTGGGCTCATTAGTTACCAGGGAAACCAGTAGAAGGGCATGCCCCTCACTGCCCCTCTTATAAGTTATCACCAGCTGGGGCCGAGGGCAAGTAGGTAGGAAGGTCAGTCATGTGAGTAGGTATAGGTTAAGCGGGCACTGGTCAGACAGGCGACGTACAGAGAGCAAGACAGCAGCCATCTTGACCATACACCCCATCCCTACATACTCTGCACAACCCTTACATCTTGGTCCTCCCCACTTCTGTGGGGTCAGGTATGTAGGGGGCACTGCAACCAGATACCACAAATTCAATACAGACAGCAGCAGCCAGAGTATCAAGAATAAGACACCTAGTGTGTTCAGAACCGTCACTTGTCCAGATATGGGCATACTTTGGAGCTTACCGAGTCAATGGAAAGGGCGTCAACAGCAGCAGTGCCCTGTCCAGTTATAAGGAAGGTAAGGCCACCTCTGTTTTTCACAAACCCAGATCCAGCCCCATGAAGAGGGGAAGGCCTGACTTCACAAGAAATATTCTGGTGGCCTAGCCACCAGACAGACTGTATTAGTCACAGTACAGGTCTGTCACCCCATGTAATGTCGAGTGCCATTAGTGGTGGACCCATTAGGTCTTTCCAAACAAAAACCAGTTAATTCCACTAGTTGGACTTGTGTGTCCAGAAGCCAGCCTATTCCATTCCACACAGCATAGTCCGGGGGGACTCAAGGGCAGTCAGTTGTACAGTAACGTTTACCAGTGGAGGTCTTTCAGATGTACTGGCTTGTGGGACAGGAAGATGGTGAGAGTCTCTCTGCCCCATGGTCAGTCACTACAGTCACAGTAGCCAGGTCAGTTTTTCATGGAAGTCCAGAGGAGGACGGCAACAGCATCTCGCTGTAGAACCAGCAGTTAGAGTCATTCCACAGTGAGGCCGGTGCTGCTCAGTCCTTGAATAGATTTCCTCCCTCAGACCTGTTCAGCAGTAGAATCTGACATTTATCAGGGACCTGTTATTGTCAAAAGGTTCTTCCTATAGATCTTCTTGAAGATGAAGCACTTCCTGTGCAATGCAGGGCAGGCAGGACTTGCTGGCAGCCTTCGTTCCCCTAGCACAATCACTTTTAAATGGCAGGCATAAATTGTTAAAAGATGTTATTTTTTTTCAATCATCACATGAAATGTCTTTCTTAGGAATAGCTGTGGAGCCAAAATAGGCCTTTTACTCCAGGGATATATAAAGCAATCCTTTCTACACTCAGATGTCCAAATTGCATGCTACTCAGTACATATTTGAAGTAATGCTTGACTGGGCTTATTTCCTTCTGAAGAGTACTTCCTAGGCAAAATAATAAAGTTTACATTCTGTTTTCAGAGTCTGCAGTCTAGGTCAGTGATGAGTAACCCAGAAGTCACCTAGAAAAGTTTAGATGCAAACTTTTATCGCATGCAAAGTATTGTGATCAAGAATAGTATCATAAAAATTCCAGAAATTGGTTTTAGAATTTTTTTTTTCTCAGAAGCTGTGGGCTGCAGGGCCACACCATGTAAGCCAGTAAGTGCAATGCTGAGTCCTATAGAAAGCTGGAGATTCACTGAGCCCAGCACAGAGTGAAACAACCGTGGACCCCCTAGCTGTCTAGGAATGTGGTGGTCCTTTGAGTCCTTTGTGCTGCTCTGGGTTCAGAACTTCCCTGGTCCACTGTGGGCAAAGCAGAGAGAAAATCCTACAAACATGGGAGGAAACCTAAGATGAGGAAGGGCAGAGGTCCACATCTTACTTATCTTTGCATCTTCAAAACCTTTTACAACATCTGGCACAGAGTAAGCATTTTGTTATGGTGAGTGGAATGAACTAATCCTAGCCCACCTCTGCCATTGATTGTATTATGAGCTCAGGGCAACCCAGACAACTCACTTTTGGCTTATTGAAACCCAGTTTCACCGGATGTGAAATGAAAATAATGATAATCCTCTACCTTAAGGGGATATTTTGAGGCACTAATGATATTATGCATTTGTAAAAATGTATCTTTCCAATGGGACTCAAAACATTTTTATTTTACAAAAACAAGTTTGGAGGCCTATACATTTTTTTTTCCTGAATTGGACTATATACATACATTTTAAAAAATGATAATCTCATTTCCAAAAAGTATGATCTCTAATGATATTCTCTTGGATTTTGTACCACATAAATAATATGTTTACATGTGTATCCTTATTTGTGTCTCCCAGTAAGTAGCCTTATGATGTAAAGCGAGGTATCTTTCTTCCCAAAGGTGCAGAAACCCAAAAGACAGAGTAACTAGTGGTCATTTTTCAGGTGCCTCTGAAGAAGAAATGGTTATAGGCCATGAACCTGTCAGGTTCTTTAAGCCTTTTTGCATTGGCAACCATGCCTTCCCTGTGTGAGAGGACATCCCTATCAGGGCTGGAAAGGGAATGGTTGCTCCTTGGTGTTGTGCATCGTCTGAAAATACTCCTTGTCTCTCAAGTGCAACAAACCAAGGACATGTCTGGGGCACATGGGAGCAACCTCAGAACTAACCCTTAGTGGTCCTTAGTGGTACCTAAGTGCCACTGGGTGGTTTATCTCCCCACCATATAGCTGCCTCTCTGTAGCTGGAAAGTGATCTTCCCGAAAAACTCATACCTGATAGTGTTGCCCACATCTCTCCCCATCCTCCCTCCCCACAGGACTTAAAACCTTTCATTTCCTATTGGCCCCTTAATAACATCCAAATCCCTTGGCATGGAATAAAAAAGAACGTTATTACCTAACGCCTGACTCAGCCTTGTCATTGCTAACCCCACCCTATCAACAAACACACTCTGCCCCACGTCAGTTTATGCTCCAGTGCACTGAACTACTTTCGGTTTTAGGAAAACTTCCATCTACACATATACTTACACATTCACGCACACACTCACCCAGTCCTTCGTTCCCTGGCTAATTCCTGTTCATCCTAAATTCCAGCTTACATGACATTTCTCACAGGAGTCCTTTCCTGACTGGCTAGGACTAAGCTAGATATCTCTCTATGTATTTCCATAGTTCTTTGTACTTTCCTCCATCATACAATTCTTGTCCTGCTGTATGCAATGTGTCAGTTTACGTGCCATCTTCCACTGAAATGTAATCTCCCTGAAGGCAGGGATGATGTCTTATTCTCCACTGTATCCTAGAAGCCTAGCACTGTTCCTGGTTGGTCATAAACGCTTAATTTGTATTGAGCAATAAGATGGATGGCTGAAAGCATCATTAGCTTTAAGTGGTATCCTTGGAGAACTGTGAGTCTGTACTTATATGTTAACACAACAGGGGTCAATTTTAAATAACTTCCTAATACCCTATAGGTTGTATAGGAACTATGCCTGATTTTTTTTAAACGATTTCAGGTTTTGGCAATAAAACCATTCTGATCTTTATTACTAAGCATTCCAAGATACAGCTTGCCGAACTGGGAATTAGCAAGGAGTGTTGCAAAACTGAATTAAATGTAAAATGTATTTAATAAGAGCTTCTCCCCACCCATAATCCCTTCCACAGAATTAAAAGGCCGTATCAGAGATACTATAACTCTAGAATTTAGAGCTGTATTATTTGGAACTGCTTTAGATTAAAATACTTCATGCTGAAACTAGGTCTTTTCCATTGCTGATGCAGTAATCAAACTCTGATAAAAACTATTTCCCAGAGAAAAGAAAAAAAAAAAGACTAACACTTCTGTATGTTCGAATCAGGACAAATGTGTAAGAACAAAATCCATGAAATGGGCTTCCCTGGTGGCGCAGTGGTTGAGAGTCCGCCTGCCGATGCTGGAGACACGGGTTCGTGACCCGGTCCGGGAAGATCCCACATGCCGCGGAGCGGCTAGGCCCGTGAGCCATGGCCGCTGAGCCTGCGCGTCCGGAGCCTGTGCTCCGCAGCGGGAGAGGCCACAACAGTGAGAGGCCCGCGTACCGCAAAAAAAAAAAAAAAAAAAAAAAAAAAATCCATGAAATGGTACATATTTGAGTAGATACTGACAAAAATGAAGAAAACATAGCTTGCTTAGTGAACTGATTCTACTGCAATGACCTGTGTTGTGTAAGGGGATCATAAATTCTCAAGAAAATGATAGATTAGGACATATTTGTCAATATCAGCACACATGAAAATATTGCGAGCCAGGAAGCTGTGGTCAAACAAGGGAATATTCTCTGGGAGTACCAACATGAGGCCAAGAATATATTTGCTAAATTGATACAGTGGCACAATCAGAAATCAACCTATTTTGGTCTCGATTAGAAAAGAAAATAATCATAGAAGTTTGGCTCAATCTTCGATTTGCCAACTGGGTATTTTGAAGTCATGCACGCATTGTTATCACCACTACAGTTATGTCCAGGGACCTTTCCTGGGGCAGATTCTGTACATTCAAGTAAGTGCATTCAAGTTAGAGACACACCAGCAAATTCTATAATGAGCAGAATCAGAGTACTTTGGTTGAAGGGTGAGCTGTCTCCTCTAACTGCATGCTATTATGTTCATTTTAATGTTTCCTAACTACCTGTTTGTTCTTCCTGATCTACTTATGAGTATAACTGCCCCAGAGAATGGCCACGAATATGAAATCCCCAGGAAATTCTGCTTTAAGGATGACAATCAACTCAGAAGATGTTTGAGGTTATTTTTTCAAAAGAACTCTGTACATTGATGAAGAAAAGACAGGAGCAACCCCGTAAATATCAAACAGTGATGGCCACACCCCATCAAGGAACATGGAAGTTGACTTGCCGTGCATTTAATAGAGTCAAGAACATGGCCATTCTAATCTCTGAAAATTCAGAATGATTACAGCAGAAAATGTTGAAATTAAATCAAGAATCTTATAATTATTAATATTCTTCTTATTATTTTACAGTCCTCAAGCTTTAAAACATTGTGTCTTCATGCCAAACCAGACTGGCCGTTTAACAAACATCACAAAATAAATCTTGACAGTTACTTAGGCCACATAGCCAGTGGCACTGATCTTTTTTCGTGATTGACTGAACTGAATTTTTTTTTCTTTTTTACATTAGATGCCATCTGGTAAAGATTCAGTTCTGGAGGTATGTGAAAAGAGCCTTGGCCTGGGTCTAGAGCTGGACTATGCTCTCAATTTTGACACTAACTGGGTAGCCTTAGGCTGCATACTCTTCCTTTCTCTGTCTCTTAGACAGAGATAGATCAAGTGGAGTGAATGGGTCCATCCAGCTCTCAAACTTTCATTTGTCAGTGGTTCTTTGATTCACAAAGAAGTGTTCAAAAAATTGGGCTCATGACTTTCTGTTTCCTGGTGAAGGTGCATCCAATCTCATATAGCAGGATATATATATATCTGAATCACATGGCACCGGCATGGTTAAAACACTGTATTCAATATGCTACCTTCCAGTTTTCTGGATGACAGAGAGTAAGATGCCCTCCTTCATGCAAATCTGATAACCCAAACTTGTAGTAGAACAAAGGCTTGGAGAGGATCAGAAAAGCTGAACAATGGGAATATAAATAAAACTCTTTTAATATTTCTGCTCTTCTTACTCCAAGAACAGAAAATGGGATTCAACATCAATTTGATGATTACAAGGAGCCAATAACGGTAGTGACAGCAATCATTTATTGAGCTACAATGTGTCAAAAACTGTGCTAAATAATTCAAATATTGTCTCAGTTCCTACCAAAACCTTATGAGATACACAACCTAATAAGATAAAAAAAAAAAATGAGCGCCATGAAAGTCAGGTAACTTGTCCAAGATCACAGAGCTGATAAAATACTACTTCCAGGAATATTACAAATCCTGTGCTATTCTTATATAATACTTTGCTTGCATGTGAGAGAAATCAGGGAAAGAAAAGTAAGTAAATATGGCTACTAGACCTTATATTTGAACAGAGTGTATAGTGATAGGAAACCAAGGCCACAACAACTACCATTGAGGATACCCTGTTAGAATTTTAATTAAAAAGAAAAGGGGGCTTCCCTGGTGGCGCAGTGGTTGAGAATCTGCCTGCCAATGCAGGGGACACGGGTTCAAGCCCTGGTCTGGGAAGATCCCACGTGTCATGGAGCAACTAGGCCCATGAGCCACAACTACTGACCCTGCGCGTCTGGAGCTTGTGCTCCACAACGAGAGGCCGCGACAGTGAGAGACCCGCGCACCACGATGAAGAGTTGCCCCTGCTCACCGCAACTATAGAAAGCCCTCACACAGAAACGAAGACCCAACACAGCCAAAAATAAATAAAGAAAGAAAAGGTATTATGAAAATAATTTAGCAAATGCATGTAATAAACTTTTAAATAATCAAAATCTCATCTACTTAAGATCATTACTTCAGTTTTGTACATTCCCTACTAAACTTTTTTCTTAGGTACAGGTATTTATCATTCTTCTTTTTCCTTTTTTTTTAAACATCTTTATTGGAGTATAATTGCTTTACAATAGTGTGGGGTTTTTTTAATAATAGAAATTGATGGACCTCTTACTGTGTGTCAGATACTATTTTAGCCCTTAAACATACAATGGTGACCATTCAGCAAATGCCTTTTCTCATGGAGTTATATCCTCGTGGAAAGAGACAGACAATAAGGAGTAAACAAATAAATTCACAATATAATTTTAGATTATAAAAGATAATATAAAAGAAATTAAAAACATGACATAATAGAGTGATGAGGTATTAGGTTGGGTGGTCAGAGGAGTACTTTCTGAGGAGCTGCAATTTGAGCTGAGTCCTGATGGAGGAGAGGAACCTGATTATGCAAAGAGCCAGGGAAGAATGTTTCAGACCTGGGGCTGTGTCCTGGGAATGCAATTGGTATGTCTGAAGAAAATAAAAGAAGCAGGGGTGCAGGGCTTTTCAGTAAACCACTCCTCTTTTTTGGGATCTTGAGATAACTTTCTATTTGAAAATATTATAAATAATGCTGCAATGAACATCTTCCTTTATACAACTTTTTGCTTTTGTTGAACTACTTCTTTTGGGTCAAATAATCGAATAGGTTTATGACTTTTTATGCTAATTTTTAAGAAGAAGTTTATTATTATTTTCAAAAGTACTGCTGGTTATTCAGATTACTATAAATTCCTAATAACTACAGGTTTAGCCATACTTCAACATTGAAGTACAGAGACAAATTTATTGAGATTTAATTTTTTTTTTAACAATACAAATAATACTTATTTTTTAAAGAGTTAGGAGATAAAAATAACAACAGAAAAGCTATAATCTCACCATCCAGATATAACCAACCATTAGTAGGTATATGCACTTCCCTTCTCTCTCTCTGTGTGTCTCTCTGTCCTTCTCACTTTTAATTTATTGGTGGTTGTAGACAAATTTGTCCAGAACGTATATATATTCAAATAAATAGAACATTTGTCATGTTTGGTTTTTACGTTGAAATGTAAACTGTTTGGGGGCAGAAAATATAGTAACTTTTTGATTCCCAAAGAAACTAGCTCAGTGTTGAACAGATAGTACAAAAGAATCATAGAATTTTGAAGTTTAATATTAGAAATTATCTGATTTACTCAATTTATTTTATGAATAGGGAAATGGGCCCAGAGACATTGTGATTTTCCCCAAAGTCAGATGGCTAATATGTGGCTAAGTTGAGATTAGAGCAGAGGTTGCTCATCGCCTGTACTGCTCATCAGCATTCTAGAAGCACTTCTTGAGATCGAGTTATATATTTCTTGTGGTCCTCACAAAATCTATTTTTCGACTGGCTGCTATTAAAGAGAATTGTCATGTTGGGATTTCTTTAGAGTTTTTTCTTAACTGAGGTGAAATTCATGAAACATACACTTGACCATTTTAAAGTGTACAATTCAGTGGCATTTAGTACATTCACAATATTGTGTATCTACCATCTCTTTCTAATTTCAAAATTTTCATTACCCCAGAAGAACACTCCCTACCTATTAAGAAATTGCTCACTAGTTACCACATCCCCCAGCCTCTGGCAATCACTAATCTGTTTTCTGTCTCTATGGGTTTGCCTATTCTGGATATTTCATGTAGAAAGAATCATACAATATATGATGTTTTGTGTCTGGTTTCTTTCACTTAGTATAATGTTTTTGAGGTTCATCCATGCTGTGTTGTGTATAGGTACATCACTCCTTTTTATAGCTGAATAAATACAATTCATTTCATCCATTCATCCATTGATACTTTTTCTTCAGAACTTTAACAAAATAAATGTTTTTATCCATTCAAAGTTTGACTTTGCAAGCTCCATTATTTCCAATATAACCCCAGATCAGATTAATTATATTTAACATTCCTTTACCATTTTATCCTTCTTAAATTTGATTGGTTGATGTTTTGCTGTTGCAGTAAATTTTCCTGTCATATATTTTATCTATTTCTCAGTACTATCATTTTTATAATATTATCATGTAGAACCTTTGTTTGACTTCTACTTATAAATATCTTTTAACTGACTTTTGACTGTCATTTTCCACTAAGACTACAGGATTTATGAAGTATATTACTGGGTAAATGAATCTTACTATGCTAGGCTGAAAATGACCTCCCCCAAAGATGTCCATATCTTAATCCTCTTACCCTGTGAATCTTACCTTATATGGCAAAAGGGACTTTGCAGATGGGTTAAGTTAAGGATTTTGAGATGGGGAGATTATCTTGAATTATCCAGGTGGGTCTGATGTAGTCACAAGTATCCTTATAAGAGAGAGGCAGGAGATTAGAGGGAGCAGTAGGAAATGTGACAACAGATGCAAAGGGTCAGGAGCCAAGGGATGAAGATGGTCTTTAGAAACTGAAAAAGGCAAGAAAATGAATTCTCCCCTCAAGTTTCCAGAAGAACAGCAGCCCCGACAACACTTGGATTCTAGACTTCTGAACCAGAACTGTAAGAGAATAAATTTGTGTTGTTTTAAGCTACTAACTTTGTGGTAATTTGTTTCCACGATAGGAAACCAGTACACTCACTCAAGAGATATAATTTTTAAACTTAACTCTAAAGTTTTATAGCCACCATATTCATATGTACATATATATAACCTATAATATTCATGAGTTTGACAGTATATATATATATGTATAGCTTAGCATAGCTTCTAAATAAAAATAAAGGACTAAATGAAGTTGTTATAACAAATGAGATCAATACTAGCAAAATTCTGACTGTTTTACCATTAAATAAAGTTTTTACCAATTAGGAAAAGTAATAATTTTCCAAATATGCTGAAATATTAGGTTCTTTGGATTCCTCAAAGGTTATGTGTATATTCTTTAATAACAATAAAATTTATTTTATAATATTGTGTTTCAAAATGTTCATGTCCAATATCTACATAGTTCCAAAATAGTTCTCTTCTTCCCAGATCTTCATGTGCCTTGAGATAAACATAGATCCTGTGAACTATGTGTTTGAGTTTTAACACTGGACTCTGAAGGGAGAAGCTGGACCACTCAATTGACCTTGTACGTGAGAAGAAAATGGTAGCACTTATTTTCTTTACAGAATGAAAAAACAATAAATTTTATTAGAAAGCATTTTACAAAGATTGAGTTCACTGATTCTGAAGACAAAACTCCAATCTCTTCTCCTCTGAGTTTTTCTGAATTTGCCCCAACTCCTAGTATTTATCTTATCTTTTAGCCAACTGGATAGTCACAATGCATGCAACCTTTAAACACACGAGCTTCTTGAAGCTTTTTTTCACTACCTCAGGAGCAGCTTCTCCTTGGTGATGTCATGTTTCCTTCCTGACCTTGGGAATACCATTTAAAAGCAACCATTTCCAGGGAGTAAAAAGCATAGCCTCTGAGTCTCAAGTCATGCTACTGAAATAGTCCATTAAACGGTGCTTTTCAGCTTAGTTACATCATTAATGACTCAGTCTCTTCTCTAGACTGTGTTGATGACTATTCCCCACCTTTATCAATTTCAGTGTAAAGGTGTAGGTGCCAAAGGCATTAGGAGGGGACTAAGGAAATCCTATAAGAGAACAATGACAGGAAATTGACATAGCCATTAAGAAGTCTGGAAAAATTAAGTTAAAAGAAAATGGGGCTTGGCCTGTTGCCATTTTTGGAATAAGGAAAGAACTGCAGGCAGGCATGGCTTTAGAAAAGCAAACATAAAATTTAAAAAATAAGCATGGTTGTGTGTAAAGTGTACTGAAATAAAGGATAATAAACTGAGAAAAGGGGTTATGGTAGGAAATTGTTTTTGTTTTTGTTTTGACTAAGTTGGAATCATTGTAACTTGAAGTTCTGATTTTTTATATCTTTTTAAAACAAAGATTTCCGTGGGCTTGTGAGCAAGGGATGGCCAGGCTTCTGAGCACAGAGCTGATTTCACTGAACTGGGGAGTTAGTGAAAGGAAAGATTTGTTTTTCTTAAACATCTGTAAGGAAATTTGTTGTTAAATATTTATAGGTTTAGAGAGCAGTCTATAATTACCTATCTTGATAAATAAATGCAATGTGTTAGGATCTGTTAACTTGGAAAATATGACCTCATTCAGGGTATGATACAATGGGAAGCAATTATTACATTTAATTTTTTAAAAATTCATCAATGATTATTTGACCTCATCTCCATGTATCATATGCCCATATCTAAAATCAGTTAGGGAAATGAGAAGTAATGAAAGAAAATCCTCATGAATGACTGGATGAGGCATGTGAGAACAGATCATTTCTAAATTTATCCTTGTGTTGTAAGAAGCTCTTTCTTGCTTTTGCCTGTTGATTTTGAACTATTTTTTTTGCCAGACTGAAGAAGATTATATAAAGCATACCTTTATCTTGATAAAGGCTCACTTGAGACAGTAAATCAGAGAGATTGGTAACTTTATAAATTTTCAGAGTTGAGAGACACCTTCAAGACAATCTAACACAACTCTCTTATCACACAGTTAAAAAGCTGAGGCTGAGAGCACTTAAATAATTCATCTGAAGTCATACATTACTAGAATAAACAGGTTTCCTGATTCCCAATCCACTGCTGCCAGAGAAGACTTCCTGGGTCGTTAGATCCTTGCCTCTATTAATTAACTTTGAATCCTATAGTCAAAGAATATGAGTCAAATGGGCTACTACTTATCATTCTCCAGGCTATGGTGAAATACATGCCTCATGTTAAGTAGACGATGGCTAACTCTTCACATGCAGAAGAAGTGCTGTGAGAGACCCGTTTTGGGGACTGAAAACCATGGCACAGTCAGTGGTCAACCAAGTAGATACTGGCCATGATCCTTGTCACTTGGATTCTATTCTATGGGCCTTGGGGCAGTCAAGTGTATGTGACTGATCCTTTGGTCAGCTGAATCTACCCTTTATTTAAATTTCAAACATAAATAACACAGGTAAAGAGAAAAGTCTAAGCCCAGATCAAAGAAGGAGAACTCTGTTTTATATGTTATGTTAAGTTG
Organism: Lagenorhynchus albirostris; assembly: GCF_949774975.1. NCBI lineage: Eukaryota > Metazoa > Chordata > Mammalia > Artiodactyla > Delphinidae > Lagenorhynchus > Lagenorhynchus albirostris. The sequence goes on from NC_083105.1 coordinate 31,376,629, forward strand.
AACTGTCTGCCCCAAGCACAGGGCAAGAGCAGGCCATTCTTTTAATCTACGGTGAGACTGAGAAAGCCCCAGAGAGCTGCTTGGAACAGCAGTGCTTTATTCCTGCATCCAGATCCAGAGCATTTCCTTAACTTGTTTCTCCTAGTCTCAGCCAGAACTAAATCTAATAATTGGATATTCAGTTACATAAGTTCATGCATTTACTTAAAAACATATATTGAGTGCAAGATATTTAATCTTTTAAGTTTTGGTTTCCTCATCTAAAATAGGGACATTATTTAGGATGGCCTTCAATCTTGTGAGGATTAGATGAGTGCTTGCATGCAAAGCTTCCGGCACGGTTCCTGGCTCATAGAAAGTGCTCAAATGTCAGTAATGATGATGCAGAAGAAGAGGATGGAGGGAAGAGTCACAAAGTTCCATTCCAGATGCTAAAAGGAGCATTCTCAACCCTTGACTACAACATGATCTTCCATAGAGAAAGCCTTTTGTCATGGCAGGGCCTGTTGTAAAACAAAGAAAAAAAGCAGAAGATTTGGGGATCTACTTAGACAGTCTTCAAACTAGACTTGTTGGAGTTGGTCTCCCAATAATTGAAAGTAAATGGGTATTGATTTTATGCAAGAGTAGAATCCAGGATAGATTTAATATTAATAATTCACCTACTTCCAAAAAAGGATTTGAAGTGTAACTTACAATAAAAGGGATAGGTACTACGGTACCACTAAAGTAAGGATTAAAGAATGAAGGCCAAATGATATGAGAAGATGCTCGAACCAGAAAGACTTGGTTAGGGATGATTACTACAGCAGCACATAAAACTTGCTATTGTTAAGATCAAAGCACTTAAACAATTCTCTTTATAAATAAAATGAAGCATATCAATTTATATTAGGTACATTTTCCCTAGCTTTCCACTCTGAGGGGAAATTTATCATGTAGACAGTGTCCACAATAGTAGTTTTTATTAGATGAAGCTATCTCTTTTATAAACTTTCATAACACTTGAAGGACTTACTGTTTAAAATTTTCATTCTCTGAAGGCATTTCCATAGGGAACAAAAGTAATCAAAAGTGATACAGTCCAGAAATTTGGCTTTCTGATCATTCAGGAAGAGAGGCTTAGATTGAATCGGTAAGAATACAACTTATACAGTACAGTCCCTGTTGGACACTTATTGAATATCCCAGATTTTGCCTGAATTAGGAGAGCCATCAACTTGATATAGAAGTCATCATACGTGCCTAAAATATAGTTATTCTTAATTGTTAAAGGAGATCCATCTGCTTTAGATCAAATGCTTGGCATGTGTTTGATGAAGTTACCTATTTTGTTATAAAAATTAAAGAATCTGACCTGATTCTGATGTAAATGAAAAAGTGACTTTCACAGGTGGGTTGCAGGCAGACAGGTGGGTGGGTGGGAGGCGGGGGGTGGTGGTGGTGTAGGGGTGGTGGTAAAGAAACATTTTCTAGGAATCCATCTAGATCTCAAATGCTTAGAGACCCAAAGGTTGTTCTCATCAAGCAGTAATTCTTAACTAGGGGTCCAGAGCACAGTCACTTGGGACATTTTTTTCAGAATACTCTCTTCACACACCCACCAAATTTGAATCTCCAAAAGTGAGGCCTGGGTATGAGTATTTTAAAACAAAGTCCCTAAAAGATTTTGACGCAAGTCTTGAATAAGAGCTCTGTCCCTAGGTTATCAAGAGATAAACTGTGGTCTGAGAGTATATGATAGCAGGAATTAGCTTCTACTGTCTAAAGACTCCTAATATGGTTCTTCTGGAATATTTTGTTTTGAGGAAAATAGCATTTCAGGAGTTCTAATACCTTGGGTTAATTGGAAAATATACTGTAAGACAAGTAAGTGGATTTTCTATGGAATAGGATTTATTTAGAATTATCCCTCTGCATGTCAACATATGCCAAACACTTCTGGTTTTGGTGAAAATGATATTGAGCTTGGTAATAAATTCAGATTGACTTGCTATTTAAGGCTACTTTTAGAATGCCACAGTAATATCACAGGATCAGTATAGAGAAGAATGTTAACTTCCCATTTAGCATAGCAGGAAGGCAGACATCCTGTAAAAAATGATTTATATCATTTATGTAAGGTCCATTTCATTCTAAAAAAGGCTTGCAGTGGTATACAAATTCTTCATGAGTAAACTGACGAGGAGGAAGGCTGGAATAGAGTCCTGTTTTATGCCGTTTTCTTTTGACATTTAATCCACCAAGGGTCCATTTCTATTCACTTTAATTCCTGTGCTTGTCTGAATATGAATATGAAAGTCTTCTAGGCTCACTTGGGATCTCAGCTAGTCTCATGGCTCTATAGAGATGACTTTCAAATTTACATCTTCTTCCCACAACTCTCCAATGACTGCTTAAGATCCCCACTTGCATGTCTAGTAAACAAATTAAACAACATGTCCAAGACAAACCTCTTGATCCCTTACTTCCCCCACCCCAACCTATTCCTTCTTTAGTCTTAAGCATTTCAGTTGCTCATTCTTTTCTTCTTAAACTACTCTACTGAGGTATGGTTGATACACAAAAATCTGTACATATTTGATGTGTACAATTTGATGAGTTTGGAGATAAGTATACATCTGTGAAACCATCATCATAATCTAAGCCATAAATATATCCTTCACCCCCAAGAGTTTCATCCCACTCTTTTTATTATTTTATTACTATTTTGGTGATAACAATATTTAACATAAGACCTACCTTCTTAACAAATTTGAAGTATACAATACAGTATTAATAACTATAGGCACTAGGTTGTACAGCAGATCTCTAGGACTTATTCATCATGCAAAACTGAAACTTTGTGTCTTTGTCTAATACCTCCCTATTTCTCCCATCTCCTAGCCTCTGGCAACCACCATTCTATTCTCTGCTTCTGTAAGTGTGACTATTATAGATTTTTTTTTATGTAAGTGGTATGATGTAGTATTTGTCTTTCTGTGTCTGGCTTATTTCACTTAGCATAATGTTCTCCAGGTTCATGCATGTTGTCACGAAAGGCAAGATTTCTCATTCTAAAATCTTGTTTATCCTACTTCTCTCCATCTCCTTGCCACTGGCCTAGGTAGGCTACTACTATCTCTTACTTGGGTTATTCTAATAGCCTCCACACTAACCTCTCTGCTTGCATTCTTGTGCCCTAGTATCCATTCTTGACAAAGCAGCCAGAGAGATGCTTTCATTAAAGCCCAGATAATTAACAGCATTTCACCTAAAAAGATCCTTCAAGAAAATGTTTAGGTACTGCATGCATTCAAATGCCTTAAAGACTAAAGCACCCCAGTATTGGTTAAAAACCAAACCAAAACAACAACAAAAAACAATTAAGCGCTACAGAGAGTTTATAATCAACAAAACATAGGATGAATGGCATAGGATGAATCGATTTTTATGAGTAGCCTACCTAAATCTGAAACTTACAGGGGTTGATTTACAAACTTTTAATGGAGGTAGTCAGTGTAACAAAACATGTAAACTATTCTGCCTCATTAGATCACCATAGCACCATGATTTTTCAGAAAGCATTCAAAAAGATGGTTTAGGAGAATAGTCATTTGTTGCTTCATTCTGTTCTAGAAGAACATGCTTTCTAAAATTCCTCTTTGCTGTGGTATACACATTTAATATCATTTTATTGTTTTCCCTGAATCCTCTATCCTATATAAGATTTTACTTAATCATGCCAGCCTTAGTTCTGCCAGCCCAGGTACTTTTAAGGAAAGTACAGCTCTTGCATTGGTGCAAAGTTTCTGTCATTCTGTATGGCTGAAAGGTAAAGTGTGGTGTCAGATGGGGCAGGGGTTAGGTCACATACCTTTCAAACTAGGTTAAGGAGTTTAGAGTTTATCCTGAAAGCAAAGAGAATACAAATGGCACTTGACAACTTTCATTTGTTCTTGAAAACTCTTCAGCTAGATGAAATGTCATTAATTGAAAAGAATTCTGTTATTTTATTTTTTTTTGCGGTACGCGGGCCTCTCACCGTTGTGGCCTCTCCCGTTGTGGCCTCTCCCGTTGTGGAGCACAGGCTCCGGACGCGCAGGCTCAGCGTCCATGGCTCACGGGCCCAGCCGCTCCGCGGCAAGTGGGATCTTCGCGGACCAGGGCACGAAACCGTGTCCCCTGCATTGGCAGGCGGACTCCCAACCACTGCGCCACCAGGGAAGCCCTACCCTGAAACTTTTTGAACACCACCCTTTTGGATTTTTATGGAGGCTTCATTACATAGTCATGATCGATTAAATCATTGGCCATTGGCAATTAAGTCAATCATCTCCAGCCTCTTTCCACTCCCTAGAGGTGGGGGGGGAGGGGGGCAGGGGGGAGTTGGGGAGGGACTGAAAGTTCTAACCCTCTAATCAAGTGGTTGATTCTCCTGGCAGTTAGCCCCCTATCCTCAAGTTACCTAAGGGCTTTCCAAAAATAACCTCATTAACATAAAAAAAGACACCTTAATCATTCTTATCACAGGAAATCCCAAGGTTCTTAAAAGCTGAGAGCCAGGAACCATGGACAAAGACCAAATACATATGAGTAATACATTTTGGCCATTTGAATGACCAAATAAGTATTTCTTATAAGCCATAATATCACAGTATGATGGTAAATACAATCTGTATGTATAATATATATGACACCTGAAAATTTATTGTACTTGCTAGAGAAAGAACTTGCTTGTGAGTGGTGGAGGAGCATGTAAAGGAGAAAGTCTTGGGAAGGGGCATATAGTTATCTTGTATTCAAACTGCACTAAAAAGGAAGTTTTCACACACACACATATATACAAACACAAAATAGCTAGAAGCTAAAGGAAAGGCTAACATGAAAATAGTGCATGCTCACAATAGACTAAAGAGTGATACCTCCTTATCACTAATTCAGCTCACGTAAGCAAAACAACATGTTTTAGATTCACCCCAAAATTGCATTCACATCAAATTTGTCCTTCAATGTCATTTAAATTGGTAAACGTGCCTTTGCTTAAAATTGTAATGTTTTTCCATACGGTGTATTTATTTAGTGTGTTTGGAAGTAAAAATAAAACTTGTTATACTAAAAAATAAGTTTTCTAAAAAATAATCTAACTCTTCAAGAGCTGTTATAACAAATAGTCAATAACAGTCATTATGGGATGCACATCTTTTGCTAAAAATGGGATATATTCAGCAAGGGGAGGGCATAATCAGATTTGGTGGTTATGTGTAGAATTGACTATAGTCAAGCATTTATATAACTGAAAGAAATGAGATGGAGAGTGAATGGATTGCAGCACTAGTTAGCAGATAGGTTTGACAGGACTTGCTGATTGTGTGAAAGTGGAGAATATAGAAAGAAAGGAGTTGATGGGTGATTGTGCATATACCGAGAAATATCACAAGAACAGAAGTCGCATCAGGGTGAAGAGAGAGAAGACAGAGTCTACTTACGACTTGTTGGTTTTGAAGCCTCTACAGGAAACCTAAGTGGAGATGTCCAGTAGGGAGTTATACAAGTCTGGAGCACAAGAATAAAATCTTGGCTGAAGCTAGAGGTTTGATAGTCATTGTCAAATGGTATTAGAAGCCAGATAAATGGATGGGATTGCTTTGGGAGAGAGAATAAAGGGGACACAGGGGAAAACCTAAGGACCATCAAATTTTAAAAGATGAGCAAAAGCAGAAGTCACAAAAAACATTGAGAAGCAGCTGCTAGAGAAAGAAAGAAAACCAAGAGAGTACGGGGCCACAGAAGTTTTTCAAGTTTTTCAAGGAGTTTTTCAAGGAGGAAGGGTGAAATACCGAGAGGTCAAATAAGATAAGATTAAAAACTGTGTATTAGATCTAGCAACAAGAGGATTGAAAATTATCTCAATGAGAATGATCCCAATGGGATATTGGGAGCAGAAGCTATTTGGAATGTGTTGAGGCATGTGTCAAGTTAGAAAGAAACTTGAGAAAATCACCTGGCAGAGCTGACATCTCTAAACATGAAAGTCAGAGTATTTATATTCAGAAACTCCTTTGGGAAGGTCTCATAGCACTTATTATTTTTCCACAAACTGCTCAGCTGCACAATGAGAGATGAAAAAAACCCCTACATTCATCTCACTCCCTCTTTCATTTTCCCCTCTAAATAGAGGCTACAGCAGATTTTATTTTACAAATTCAACTTGACTTTTGGTATATTGCATATTTATCTCCCGATTCAACAAACCATTTTGCATGAATGGGATACTTTTTGTATGGGCAAACTGGTCCTCTCTTCTGAAAGCTTATCACAAGTTGACCCAGGGAGAACCAGCAATTTCTCAAACATCTAAACTCATGTTAACAGTCATTTGGACAGAATTTAAAGAAGGATGCCAAATATTTCCTAAAGCAATTCTAAACAATCTCGGGAAAGACAAAAATTATAGACTTAAATTGTTTCCTCGTAGGGCTTCCCTGGTGGCACAGTGGTTGGGAGTCCGCCTGCCGATGCAGGGGACACGGGTTCGTGCCCCAGTCTGGGAAGATCCCACATGCCACGGAGCGGCTGGGCCCGTGAGCCATGGCCGCTGGGCCTGCGTGTCCGGAGCCTGTGCTCTGCGGCGGGAGAGGCCACAGCGGTGAGAGGCCCACGTACCGCAAAAAAAAAAAAGAAAAAAAAAATTGTTTCCTCGTAAGACTCAGTTTTTGTTGACGGAGGTTTGCTGTTTTTTTTGTTTACTCTCAGGCTTATGTTTCTAGATTAATATTGGCTGCTTTTAAATGTAACTTATATTTCACTTTAAAATTTTAAAGTAAGTTTTATTGTACTGTTTTATTTAATTCTTTCAACAACTATGTGAAATAGATGCTATCTTAAGTAATTTCCCCAACAGTTGTACTCTTAGTAAGTGGAGTCAGGATGAAAATCTGAGTCGTCTGATTCCAAGTATTCTGATGTTCAGTTTAGGAAAACCTGGACTTTTATTCATATGGTCATGTATTTGCTTATAAGCTATATCTTGTATTTTGATGGGTGGATCATGGTACCTTATTATTTTTTATATTTGCATTTCTCTGATAACTAATGATGCTGAACACATTTTCACGCTGAGTGGTCATTTTGATATTTTTTTTTTGTGAAGTGTCTTTTTGAGTCTCTTGCCCATGTTCAGAATGGATTGCTCATTAGATGTATCTGTCAGAAATATTTTCTCCCAGTTTATGGCTTGTCTTTCTATTCTCTTAATGGTATTTTTTGATGAACAGAAACTTTAATTTTAATGAGGTCCAATTTTCAATCTTTTCTTTTAAGTCACTGTGATTTTGAGACCTGTTTGAGAAATTTTTGCATATAATAATGTCATGCAGATATTCCTCTAACTTTTTTAGGCCACAAATTTTACTTTAAGAATTTTTTAGCAGCCAAACAAGAAAAGAATGTACAACCAAGTATAGAGTTCACAGTGTTCACAAGGTAAAAGTAAAATAATATTCAGAAATATCCTGATAATGAGGTCAGAGTAAAACTCCTCCTCTAGGACTGGTTTATATGTGGATTATAATGGTCAACAACCCCCCCAGATATCCTGACAATATTAACAGTGATGGGTTGCTTTTTATAACATCCCTTGATATAGCCAGTCACTTCATGCTAAAAGGCAAATGAGTAAAAATACTTCTTGAGTCAGTATAAGACAGATTTAATTCTAGGGTAGATCACTGAGTATCTAGGCAACTTCCCTAGATAATATTTCCCTTCATAATGCATTTGAAAGGTTTTGAGCAACTTTGAGTATAAAATTGTACTCTCAAAGAGATATTTGAATTCAGTTATTTCATTTTGCTGGATTATTATGGACCATGTGCTTTAACAATTGGGAAACCTGGTGAGGACACACTTGTGCATACAAACCTATCCTGTTCTGCTGGAACGTGAATGAAGAAGTAACTTTTGTGAAGCCAAATTACGCTGCGGGCAGAGGAAACACTTGTGACGCCTATCAGTAAAGCACAGGCGCCGTGCAAAAATTTTTTGAAAGAATTTGGTATTTCAAAACAGGTACTAAAATCATTCACTGTGAATAGTTAGAACTTGGATAGATTATTTTTATTTTATTAAAAAAATTAAATAACGTTGAGGTGATGCCAAAAATCCTGTTTTTTCCTTATGTCCTCTAAATTTTTCCCTGTCCATAGGCCAGAAGAAACATTCTTTGGCATTATATGGTATTTGGTTTTGATTTTTAAAAATGAAATGAGAGTTCCCCTTAATCCTTACCTGAGTCTCATTTCTATCACTCTGTCTCCAGAGGCCATTACTACTATGAGTTTGGTGTGTATAATTATATATTATTCATCACAAGGAATATGTATTTGTTGTAGAACATTTGAAAAATGAAGGAAAATAAAATAATTAAGATCATTCACAATCCCATAGCTTAGAGACAACCCCTAAGATTTGATATGTTTCCCTTTCTCTATGAATACTATATAAATGTTTACAACAAAAAATTTTATAATGTTTCCACATGCAGCATAGCTTAATGGTTAAGAACAGAGACTCTTGAACTAGACAGCATTGGCGTGAAGCCCAGCTCAATATTTCCCTAGGTCTCCTCCAGACCCGCTCCACACAACCCCCTAACACCTCCACAAACACACACAACGTATAATACCTCCTCCCAGACCTTCTCTTAATTGTGGTTTATGTTCATTCGCATCATTTTACAGATGAAGAAGCTAAAACGCAGGACAGTTAGGCAATGGACCCAAGGTCACATTGCTAGGAAAGATGTACAGGGGTTTGTGGGGGGGAGGGCAAAGAAAGTGTTATAGGCAAGGTAGTCTTCAAGAAAGGTTAGGGCCTGAATTTTTCTAATTTTTATACAATTTTTAAAGGTTACTTTCCATTTACAGTTATTTCAAAATATTGTCTATGTTCTCCGTGTTGCACAATACATCCTTGAGCCTATCTTACACCCTATAGCTTGTACCTCCCATTCCCCCACCCCTATATTGCCCTTCCCCCCTCACACACTGGTAACCATTACTTTGTTCTCTATATCTGTGAGTCTGCTTCTTTTATGCTATATTGATTTTTTAAAATAACCTTTTTATTTTGGAATAATTTTAGTTTTACAGAAAAGCTATGAAGATAATTCAGAGAGTTCCAGTATACTCCCCACCTGGTTCCTGCTAATGTTAACATCTTATATTACTATGGTACGTTTGTCAAAACTGAAACATCAGTACATTAATATATTGAGATTTCTCCAGTTTTTTCCATTAATGTCCTTTTTCTGCTTCAGGACAACCCGACTCAGGACAACTCATTGCATTTAGTTGAACTAAGTTTTGAAGATGAATAATAGCTGGATGTACAAAGGGAAGGAAGGAAAGCTCAGGACAACGAGGTAGCTGCGGGGCAATGAGTCAGAGGTATTAAGCAGGACTAAGCAATGAGTATAATGGGTATAAGGAGGGGACTGACTTGGCCAGAACAGGCTGAGAAGCAGGTAGTAAGGAGTGGGAAGTTTTGGAAAATGAATTTGGATAAGAATGGAATTATCAAGCAGAGCCATTGTATTTCATGTGCCTTATGGGGAGGGTAGTCAAGGGAGCAAGTGTGTTTAAGGAAGTTGGGGAAAGAACCTGGATTTGCAGCCCTTCCTACTCAGATCCGCTGCTGGAGAGAGTCAGAGAAAAAGTATGCCTGGAAGAGGCTAAGGGAAATTTTGTCATCTAATTCTCACAGTAAACTTTCAGTTAAGTGTTATCATAATGCTCATTTCAGGAAAGGAAATCGAGGTTTATGACAAAAGTCATGTAATACGTGTAAGGTCAAAATATAATAAGTGGTGGTGCTGGAAATTGAACCGATGTTTGACTGACTCTAAAGCCTGTGCTCGATTGTCTAGTTCAATCTAAAATTTTCTTAATTACACTGACTGGAGTTCATAGTGTAATTCTCTTCCTCTCTGAAGCCGGTTGCTAGATGTTAGACATTTGTATTTCAACAGCTTTTTCTGAAGGAAGCCACCTGGGACTTTGATGTCCTGCAACACTCCTTCACGGCTCAGAACGTGTCTCCATTCCTTCATGGATAGTGGTTACACAATAAGGAAACCATTTGAGGGGATCAGTCATTTGAGTAATGGGGTCAGTTTGACCCTGGTGGGGTAACTATGTATTTTCAAATTTCAACTGACTTAGGGGGTTAGATCATGTCCCCTAGAGCTTAGGCTTCCACATTTTAGCTTGGGACTGGAGCCAGAATGAAGACAGGCAACACAAAAAGTGGCAGGAAGCAGCTACGGGCAGTGGCATCAGGAGAAAAGAAAGCCTGTATGATCTTTTTCCTTTCTTTGATTCCCGCTTGAAAATTAGTGTCTCTACAGGAATAAAGACATAGACCCACCTACTAGAGAATGGACTTGAGGATATGGGGAGGGGGAAGGGTAAGCTGTGACATAGCAAGAGAGAGGCATGGACATATATACACTACCAAACCTAAGGTAGATAGCTAGTGGGAAGCAGCCTCATAGCACAGGGAGATCAGCTCGGTGCTTTGTGACCGCCTGGAGGGGTGGGATAGGGAGGGTGGGAGGGAGGGAGACGCAAGAGGGAAGAGATATGGGAACATATGTATATATATAACTGATTCATTTTGTTGTAAAGCAGAAACTAACACACCATTGTAAAGCAATTATACTCCAAAAAAAAAAGAAAATTAGTGTCTCTGAGAGGGGAAATACCTGAGGCAAGGTCTTCAGAGCACCTCTCTCTGACTTCTCCCTTCCTTTATTCCTCCTTCTTTCCCTCTACCAATTCTTTTCAGATTTCCAGGTTTTCTCCTGGACTTCTGAAATAAAATAATACTCATCACTCGGTCTGGCAAAAACATTAAAAAATCAGCATTGGTTCTAAGATCACAATATTAACCTTCACGATTGATTACCTTGACATTTTCTTGGCATCCTGTTAAGATTGTATGCAGCATTTTTTATTTGTTGATTTATCTCTGAATTAAAACTGGTTGTCTTTTAGTTTTGCCTGATTTTCTTTTTACCCAATAATTCAATAGATACTCCTCAAACTCTCCTGATGACTTCTCCTCTTATAATTGATAAAAGCCCCAGTCTCTGACCTTCAACCGTTCTCTAGCCATACTCCTTTCTTAGGTGAACTTGCCCAGGCCCATGACATTAGAAACCATCTAATGCTGCTAACCAACCGATTTATATCTCCATTCCTGACTATTCTCCCAAACTCAAGTCATGTATCTGATTGACTATTTGACAACATCTCTTCTTGAATGTCTAATAGTCATCTCCATCTTATCAAGTTGAAAACAGAATTCTTAAGACGCCTCAAATTTTATTTTCCCAAAACCCTTCCCATCACTGTAAATGGCAACAACTCCCAACCATTTGCTTAAGCCCCAATTTTAGGAATCACAGTTGGTTTCTTGAGTTCCCTGCCTCCTCACTTCAATCCACAATCAAGTCCCATTGCCTCAACCTAAATCTGACCACTTCTTATCTCCACTGCTACTGCCTTAATCTAAACCACTATCCTGTTCAGTCTTAATATAGCAAGAGCCTTCTAACTGTCTCCTTGCCTCCATTTCTGCCCTTTGATCATCTATTTTCCACACAGCAGCCAGAAATCTTTTAAATTTATAAAAGAGATCTGTCACTCTTCTGCTCAAAATTCTTCAACAGCTTCCCATCACACTAAAATAAAACTCAAACTACTTATCGTGGTCTACAAAACCTACCCTACACAGTCTGTTCCTGCTTTCCCTTCTGACTTCATATCCTGCCAATTTCTCCTTTTCTGTTCCTGACTGACCTTCTTGCTAGTCCTCAAACAGGCCAAGATTGTTCCCACCTAATATCTTTATACTTGCTATTTTCTTCTTCCCACCCTCCATGCAGCTGACTTCTCCCAGGGTTAAGCATCTGCTAGTTGAAACCTTCTTGGATAGATCTTGTTTCACCACCCAATCTGTGTTGTCTCTTTCTTGCTAAGTAAAACTGAACATTGTGTACCTTCCCAACTAGAATATAAATTACTCAAATTTAGGGCTTCCCTGGTGGTGCAGTGGTTAAGAATCTTCCTGCCAGTGCAGGGGACACAGGTTCGAGCCCTGGTCCGGGAAGATCCCACATGCCGAGGAGCAACTAAGCCCGTGTGCCACAACTACTGAGCCTGCCCTCTAGAGCCTGCGAGCCACAACTACTGAAGCCCGCGCTCCTAGAGCTCGTGCTCCACAACTAGAGAAGCCACTGCAATGAGGAGCCCGCGCACCGCAACAAAGAGTAGCCCCCACTCGCCTCAACTAGAGAAAGCCCGCGTGCAGCAACGAAGATCCAACGCAGCCAAATATAAATAAATAAAATTTATTAAAAAAAAAAAACTTCTCAAATTCAGGGACCTCTTGACTTAGCACATAATTAGACCTCACACTTTTTTTGACTGTTTGAATAAATACTCATCTCTTCCTTCTTGAATATTCCAATTCTAAACTTCCATAAATCTTGAATTGTACAAATGTTCATTTTATGTCTTGTATATAAACCTTAGCAATTTTTATGAAAATAGAGACCCACAGAAAGCCAGGAAAGGCTAATTTAGCTCTTTCACAGTATCAAAACTAACACTATGGTTAATTCATTTTCTAAAAAGTCTCACATGAAAGATGTTATATGATAATTCACAGCTTAAACCTGAAAGTCTGTAAGCATTTTTGTTCTCATTGACACAATTAATCCATAAATGAAAGAAGATGGAGAGTTGGAGAAGGAGACCAGAAGGAAGAAGAAAAGAGATTAAAAATTATCAAGCACCTGCAATGTGAAAGGAAATTTTGCTGGAAACATTACATATCTTTTTTAGTCCTCCCTAAAAACCTTAAGGCATGTTTTCACTAACTTTGTTTTTCTGATGAAGAAAATGAATTTGACTGTTTAATAAATCGCCTGAGCTCAGACAGGCGATTGGTGGTGGAATCAAGGATGCCAGATCTATTCACTTCAATAGCTAAAACATTTTGCACTCTATTACCTTGCATATCCAGAGTTATACTGACTATTCAAATATCTTATCCCTCGGGAATGACATGGTTTTATTGGGCCATAAAGTTTTAAAAGTAACTCCATTTGTATTTACTTACTGCCTTATTTATGGATTTATTAAATCCAACTGCTATTTGATCCAGACTCACTGAAGCTGGTGCTGGTGGAATGGTCTTTTCATAGGTAGGGGTAGTCTAACATCCTGAAACGTAAGTCATGTAAAACAAGACACATCGAGACAAAAAAAAACCCAAAAAACAAAACAAAAAACAAAAAACAAAACTATTATAATAAGAGGAGATGAGAAAAAGAAATTATTCCCAAGTATATGCTTAAGTTTGGTCTTCAAAATAATACAATCTAAATTAGCCCTATGATTAATCTCATAAATGTACTTCTACTCTGCATCTAATAAATAGTTGGGGGGACAGGAGGAAAAGAAGCTAAGACAATTATGCCTAAACTATTTTAGAAGTCAGTGCTCCATTGTCTTTAACGTTTTTCCTTATTTTTTACTGACTTTGTTTTGTTTTGTTTTTTAGTTCAATGAACAAGTAGTCCCACGGCAATCATCTTACACTGTGTGCACATTGGTGCCTGTATCTTTAAAATCCTTTGTTGACTTTCTCACTCTTTAGTCAAAACAGTAGCTTCCACTGGTATTACATTTATGATTTGCGAAATCTCTTAGATATAATATCGTATCATTGTCCTAAGAACCTTGGGTTTGCCAAGAGCAGAGAATTTAGGAATGCGTGTCTGGTACTGGATTATCTAGGTTTCACTCTATCATTTATTAGCTGTGTGACTATTAGACTTAATGCCTTTTTGCCTCAATTTCCACAACTGGGAAATAGAGATATAGACATGGGATACCTTTCTCATAAGATTTTTTCGAATAAAGTATAAGTGACTTAACACTTTAATTAAAAATATAATTATCATCTACTAATTTTAATCAACATTTTAGAATATTCGGAATGGAAGATACGGTTTCTTCTCACGCTGTGTATTTCAATTAGGTACAAGTAAAGCTCTTTCAATCAAAGTATTTAATTGGCTCCTCACTTGCTAATAGAAATTAAGACCAGGCCCCTCAGCTCAGGAATCCCCAATGTGGGGTTCCATTGTGTGCTTCATGAATAGGTATTAATTCTTGTCATTTCTTTGTGTGTTTTGCATGCCCAAATGGAAACACATTTACTCCACGGCACACTAAAGAATAATTTTGACTAATGATTTCTTCGGAAAAATTTAATGATGATAGCTATATGGATAGCATATTAGAGGTTAGGATTTGCTCTCACATCAATTATTTTATGCAGTGTGTATACTTCAATATGTTCGTTTACATGTAAGGAAAATCCAGAGATTCACTGATTTTCATACATTTATACAAGCAATTTTCACACCCATGATAGGGTACAAGATAGAGTGGAGGTTCAGCCATTAGTACTTTTTTTTTTTTTTTTTTTTTTGCGGTACGCGGGCCTCTCACTGTTGTGGCCTCTCCCGTTGCAGAGCACAGGCTCCGGACGTGCAGGCTCAGCGGCCATGGTGCACGGGCCCAGCCGCTCCGCGGCATGTGGGATCTTCCTGGACCGGGACACGAACCCGCGTCCCCTGCATCGGCAGGCGGACTCCTAACCACTGCGCCACCAGGGAAGCCCAGCCATTAGTACTTTTAAGTCTAAATTTCCTTGTCTGTAAACTGGAGATAACAAATACCTACCTCTCTAGTGGATTATTGAGAGTATTAAACGGATAATATGTAACAAGAACCATTCCAGGCACACAGTAGAGGTAAAGTCAATGTTAGTAGTGCTACTTTTAGATAGATGACAGAAACAGTCCTTTGCATTTCAATGGAACACTGAGTATCAATATATATCACCTATAAATTAAACTGCGGTTAAATAAGTAATCCAAGTTGTATGCGTGTGTGTGTGTGTGTGTGTGTGTTTCTGCACTGGTGGCTCAATGAGCTTTACTTAAGATTTTATTCTTAATATGCTTTTCCCAGAATTGGTGCTTATTATAATTTCTGTCCTCATAGTTTATGTGACTGCTTTCTCAGAATTCAAAACAAGCCTCCAAAAGCCCATTCTGAACTATAACAACCTGAGATAGCAATAAAATTTGCATGAGGTAAATATCCTCTTCTAGGGGAAGACAAGTCTATAAAGGATACAATAAAGCAATTCCTTCAGTGAAGAAAGCAACAGTATACCCGGGTTAGAAATACATTGCATTTTTTTAAAATTAATTAATTAATTAACATTTAATTGGAGCAAAATTGCTTTACAATGTTGTGTTAGTTTCTGCTGTACAATGAAGTGAATCAGCTATATGTATACCTATATCCCCTCCCTCTTGGACTTCCCTCCCACCCTTCCCATGCCACCCACCTTGGTCGTCACAGAGCACTGAGGTGAGCTTCCTGTGCTATACAGCAGGTTCCCACTAGCTATTTATTTTATACATGGTAGTGTTTTTATGTCAAACCTAATCTCCCAATTCGTCCCACCCTCCTCTTCCCACTCTGTGTCCACATGTCTGTTCTCTATGTCTACATCTCTATTCTTGCCCTACAAATAGGTTCATCTGTACCATTTTTCTAGATTCCACATATATGTGTTAATATATGATGTTTGTTTTTCTCTTTCTGGCGTACTTCACTCTGTATGACAGACTCTAGGTCCATCCATGTCTCTACAAATGACCCAATCTCGTTCATTTTTATGGCTGAGTAATATTCCATTGTATATATGTACCACATCTTCTGTATCCAACATCTATCATTGGACATTTAGGTTGCTTCCATGACCTGGCTATTGTAAATAGTGCTGTAATGAACATTGGGGTATATGTGTCCTTTTGAATTATGGTTTTCTCAGGATATATGCCCAGTAGTGGGATTGCTGGGTCATATGGTAGTTCTATTTTTAGTTTTTTAAGGAACCTCCATACTGCTCTCCATAGTGGCTGCATCAATTTACATTCCCACCAACAGTGCAAAAGGGTTCCCTTTCCTCCACACCCTCTCCAGCATTTATTGTTTGTAGATTTTTTATGATGGCCATTCTGACCAGTGTGAGGTGATATCTCATTGTAGTTTTGATTTGCATTTCTCTAATAATTAGTGATGTTGAGCAGCTTTTCATGTGCCTCTTGGCCATCTGTATGTCTTCTTTGGAGAAATGTCTGTTTAGGTCTTCTGTCCATTTTTTAATTGGTTTGTTTTTTTGATATCAAGCTCCATGAGCTGTTTGTATATTTTGGAGATTAATCCTTTGTCCATTGCTTCATTTGCAAATATTTTCTCCCATTCTGAGGATTGTCTTTTCATCTTGTTTATGGTTTCCTTTGCTGTGCAAAAGCTTTTAAGTTTCATTAGGTCCCATTTGTTTATTTTTGTTTTTATTTTCATCACTCTAGGAAGTGGGTCAAAAAAGAGCTTGCTGTGGTTAATGTCAAAGAGTATTTTTCCTATGTTTTCCTCTAAGAGTTTTATAGTGTCTGGTCTTAAATTTAGGTCTTTAATCCATTTGGAGTTTATGCTTGTGTATGGTGTTAGGGAGTGTTCTAATTTCATTCTTTTACATGTAGCTGTCCAGTTTTCCCAGCACCATTTATTGAAGAGGCTGTATTTTCTCCATTGTATATTCTTGCCTCCTTTGTCATAAATCAGGTGACCATATGTGCGTGGGTTTATCTCTGGGCTTTCTATCCTGTACCCTTGATCTATATTTCTGTTTTTGTGCCAGCATCATACTGTCTTGATTCCTATAGCTTTGTAGTGTAGTTTGAAGTCAGGAAGCCTTATTCCTCCAGCTCCATTTTTCTTTCTCAAGGTTGCTTTGGCTATTTGGGGTCTTTTGTGTTTCCATCCAAATTGTAAAAAATTTTGTTCTAATTCTGTGAAGAATGCCATTGGTAGTTTTACAGGGATTGCACTGAATCTGTAGATTGCTTTGGTAGTATAGTCATTTTCACAATATTGATTCTTCCAGTCCAAGAACATGGTCTATTTCTCCATCTGTTTATGTCATCTTTGATTTCTTTCATCAGTGTTTTACAGTTTTCTGAGTTCAAGTCTCTTGCCTCCTTAGGTAGGTTTATTCCTAGGTATTTTATTCTTTTTGTGAGATGGTAAATGGGTTTGTTTCCTTAATTTCTCTTTCTGATATTTCATTGTTAATGTATAGGAACCAGAGATTTCTGTGCGTTAATTTTGTATCCTGCAACCTTACCAAATTCATTATTAGTTCTAGAGAAATACAGTGCATTTTGAACCTAATACAAAGAGTGTGAAACATAATTTTGAGTTACCTTGGCAAGATGTGACTGGATGATTCAAAGATAAAAGGTATAAATGGCTTATAAAATGTTTCAAGGGGATTATAGAACATCAAAGAATTATTGTTAAACAAAAATTTGATCGAAAATGAATCAGAAACTTCAGAGCTAAGTTAAGTTTACTTAAAATGAACATGGTTGTAAAACTTTTTTAAAAAGGCAATGATGAAAAGTGAACATTAGATTGGATTTTTTAAAAATTGAGAATCAAAAATTTGGTAAATGCAAACCTAGATCTAATGCAATTCTGCCAATATTAGAAATAATATTATTCTATTGAGGCAGAGGGGGCTGCGAGCACTGCGCAGAATAGAGGGCTGGGTTATGATCCTGGCCTCTACCATGTGCCCTTGGATGGACAGAGGGCTCTCTCTGCATTCAATTTCCTCATCCAGATAATGAGGATGTTTGTAACACCTGCTCTGCCTCCTTCCTACAGAGTGGATATCAGGATCAAAGGAATAGATATAAAAATAGATTTTGAATTTTAAGATGTTCCACAAATGTTAGATAAGAGTGAGAAAGAACAATGAAATAACACTGTAGGTTCAAAAAGGATACATTTCCAGATTTGACTTAAAACAAACAAAAATAAATTGTGCTTCTTTAGAAAGCCATGTGTATTATCCATTAACTATTGCTATCAGTTATCTAACAAACTATCCCAAAATTTACTGGCTTAACTTATTTCATCATGATTCTGTGAGTTAGAAATTTGGGCTGGGTTCACTTGGGTAGTTCTTCTGCTATTCTCATCTGGAGTTATTCATACAACTGCAATCATCTGGAGGTTTAACTGGGGATGGATGGTATAAGCTGGTTATGTTTCTGATGATTACTACTGGCTGTCAGATAGTTGGTTGAGGGACCTTCAGAGGGGAGGGTTCTTCTTGCTCCAGGCCTTTTATCTTCAGTTTGTTAGATTAGGTTTCCTCACATGGTACCTCAGCACAGTGATTCAAGGGGGTGAGAACAGAAGCTGTAAGGTCTCCTGGAACCTAAGCTTAAAAGTCCTCTATCATCATTTCTGCTGTATTCTATTGGTCAAACCAAGTAACAGCCCAACTGAAATTTAAGGGCTGGGAAAATAGACTCTGCCTCTGGATGGGGGAAGTGGACAAGTCACATTACAAAAGCCCACAGGGATGGGAGGAAGTATTGTGGCCATTTTCACAGACAATTTACCACACCACAATTCGGTATTTGATTACTCATCTTTTAAATTATTGGTAAAGGAAGGACACTCCTTGAGGGAGTTTCATTTGCACAAATCCCAAAGAAAAAGTCACATTTTCAATAACCTGAATGGGAAAAGATTTGAAAAAGAATAGACAAATGTATATGTATAACTGATCACTTTGCTGTATACCTGAAACTAACACAACATTGTTAATCAACTATACTCCAATATAAAGTAAAAATTAAAAAAAATAGTAAGTCAATGGCAAAAGTGAATCCATTAGATAGCAAGTACCAGAATAAGTTAGGAAAAGACAAGGCAGAATACATGGTCAAGATAACCATACTGAGAACTATGTGGGTTAAACCAAAGGAAAGGGGTATTAAAGCCATGCAATAAGTAAAGTCACCTTAGGGTAAAAGACTAGAAATCATAGTGAAGGGCATAACTGGAAAGATTTTTGGAGAAGCAGATAATATAAATGAGAGTTCTCTCAATAGGACCCAAGTAGGATTGAGCAGGAAGGAAATCAGGGTATATGTAGCATCATTTCTAGAGGTAGCAAGAGCAGGTGCTGTATTTGGTCCATGATCCAATACATGAAGTTGTGTGAGGACAGGTAGGGTCAAATAGCCTCAGTTAATGCCAAACTAGGAAGACGCTGACCAAGAGGAAAAGTTAGGTTCACAAATTTGAAAATCTATACAGGAACGAAAGAGAATCCCACCAGAATCAGTTCCTAGGGTGATCTGAATAATTTTCTCAGTTGGCATCTTTTCAGCCTGTTAATAGTGTATGTACTAATTACTTATCAGCAGCCATTCAAAAACACATATTCAGCATGCACAATGTTTTAAGCACCAAACTAGGCTGTGGGGATACAGGTCAAGCAAAATGTATTCAAGGGCTTACAGACATTATCAATACAAGTGATAATAGTTATAATAACACAAAGTCTAGGAGAAGTCATAGAAGGGACGTCTCACTCAGGCTTGGATACAGGGCAGGCTTCCTGGAAGATTAATGTCTAAGCTGGGGCCACAAACATGGGAAATTATCACTGCATGGTGGGGAGAGGAGTGCTGGCTGTATCCTTAAAGGAACCTTAGGCCAAGTACTGCTGGACATATTTATAGAACTCTTGCTTGACAGTTTTGCTCTTAGAATTATAATAACCATAATTACAATTGTTATCAACTACTAAATTCCTACTGCATGCTATACACTGTACTAGGCTCTCTATATTATCATTAGTCTTCACAAAAACAAATTGCATAGAGTATCTATTCCATTGCACACACACACACACACACACACACACACACACACACACACAAATGCAGAGTTGGATAGGTTAGTAAGATATAGAGGTTGGTTTAGTGCCAAACCATAGCCCTTTACTCTAGGGTATATGGCCTTTTGATAAGACCATGGCAGACAAATCAGAAACTGTGTTTACCACCATCCTTGCTACTCTCAGAAAGACCATCAATTAATCTCAGCTAAAGGACTGCTTATTTCTAAAAAAACTTGCTTGTGTCTTACATCGTGTGCATCTTAAATTCTTTGACTTCTTCAACAAGGAAATAATGGTCATGCACATTTATGTTCAACCAATATGTAGATGTGGCTATTTAATAATATTTTTCTTTTGAAAATTGAAAGCAGTGTTTCACAACAGGGTTGTACACATTTCTGTATCTCTGAAGGGATAGCATATTAGCTTGCAAAGCTTACTCAATGTCATACTTTTAATTTTGAAAAGGGAAAGTCATATTGTTTTTGTAATTGTTTTGTATTGTTTTTTAACAGAAATGAGCACCACAGAATCTTCTGTGCTGATACTAGAGAGGCAGGTGATATTGATTCTGAGAGGGGTTTGATGGGGAGAGGAAGATTTTTGCTGCTGTGTAAGTGGAAAGGATGAACATTTAAAATACACACACACATACACACACACACACACACACACTCTCACTCAAAGGGTCCGTGATCTAATAAAAAGATGAAAAATATCTTACAAAGGAATGGACATATCTTCTTTTTGGATACTTTCTGATTAGAGTAGGAATTATATAGTTGGGGGAGGGGCTTGGGGTACATTAGAGTCACAATGTGGATCCTTATCTTCATTCCTAAGCTTAGCAGGAAGTCTTTCAGAATATAATACTGAGAATTTGTAAGACTACCTTTGACTTACAGTGGTCCATTTGGTGAATAAGGAACGTTAAGTTTTCATAAAAGCAAATTTATACATTCTTAGTCTCTAAGATACTGGCTACAAAAATCTTTCAGATTTTAGCCTTCGTTTATAAGGTTACACTTAGAAACATGTATACAGACTTGTACATAGTAAAAGCAGCAAAAAAGGTACAGTTATCCTATTACTGGGGTGTCAATAATTTCTCCAAGTCAAGCAGGTTTGTGGATTTCATTTGAAGAACACATTTGCTGTGCATGGTGAAACATCTTTTGAAAAGAGTGATCAATGATTGGTGACCAAAGAAAAATGACACATATGGAATATAAAGTTGGAGACATGAACATAACCAGCTTCAGAGAGAAACAGTGCAAGTGTATTTAGAATGGACAGCAGGCTTTGCAATCTGTTGCACTGGAGTTTTAGGGACTTACCAGAGACAGTGTTTGTTATTGCAGAACATTTTGCTTCCCAGGAGGAAGGAAGATTAACCAAAAGAAATACAACATTGAAAATTACACAGATGATACAGCAAAATAAAATCCTAGACTATAAGCCACAAAAGGCCCAATATATTAGCTTGGGAATTACTAGAGTGGCCCACAATCTAGTGCTTCCATCCTAACGATGTTTATAGAAAGAGAAGATTGAGTAATGCTTGCCCTGGCTTTTCAGCAAAGCCCCTGCTACCACCTCCCACAATCCCCACTCTTTTGTGGCTTCTTGGGCTTCTGTAATTTCCTTTTGACACATTTGACTTTTTGTCTCCTAAAATCTGGTTTGCCTGGGGAATGTGTGTCAAAAATCAGGCCTTATTTACTCATTGGGAAAGTGACCACTAGTGTGGAGTTGGGCATACCTAATGGGAATAAAGAAAGAAGGGCCACGTGCTCACCCACCCGCCACACAGGACAGCCACTTCTGGGCAATGTGCCATCTTGTTCCAAACAGCGCAATGAAAACCGCAGGTCAGGCCAATTGGCGTCTCAGGCCTAGAGTATGCTGGTTAATTGATGTTCTAGCCAGAAGCCTTCTCTAAGTTTCAGAAATTCCTTCTTTGTATTCTGAGATATCTGAAATTCTTCTCTCTCCCTTAAGAGGACAATCCCTAGGGTTGTTTAAAAATGCATTTGCTCTTTAATTCAACAACATTCAACCATTGAGATGGTTAAGTTAGCTTGTAAATAATGTTTCTATGATGTTTAACCTAGTTTCTTAACCCAGTAATTACTTTCGTTTTTATTTATTCTTCCTGGTACAGCAATCCTATGAAAGAAAGATAAAATGTAAAACATTTCAAAATAGCTCTATTTCATTATGGAAGAAGGAGATAGTATTATTTTTCCTTTAGGGTCATATTTTATAGTTTTGAATCCTGTTATGGTAAAGCTGGAGGAACTCATCAGTTGATACTCAATGTTTATTGGCCATTCCCATGCTGTACTTCCTATTGGCTCTCTATAAAAATAACAACAATAACAGCAACAATAACAAAAACAAATATATTGATGAAAATAATGACATTGAGAACTCTAACTAGAAAATTTGTAATTCCTCATTGAAAAGCCTATTATTGACCCCTATTATATTATGTTATTGTACTGTTATTATAATAATAGTTGATCTTTATTGTGGGTTTACTTTGTACCAGGTGGCTTACTAAGCACTTTACATGTATTTTCACATTTAACCAATATGATAGCCCTTTAAAGTAGTACTAATAATATCTCCATTTTATAGGGTTTGAATTGATGTTTAAAGCAATTTATTTGAGGTAATGTAGCTTACTAGTGACAAAGCAGGGATTGCAATGTGTGTATCTGTCTGACTCTAAGGTCCCCAAGTTCTTCAACCACTGCTTTACTTACTACCTCTACTATTCTTAGCCTCTTGAACAAGTTTCTCTTAAGTGCTGGTCTGCTCTTTGATTTTAAGTTTAGCTAAATTCAACTAACACTTGTTGAACCCTTACACAGTCCCAGGCATACAACCAAAATGTTTCTCTTGACATAGGTGTCTTTGCCTCCCTACTTTGCAGTTTCCTTAATGTAAATAAAGATAACAATACCTACCTCATAGGATAGTTAAGTATATTATGAGTAAAAGATAGCTATCATTATTAAAAAAATAAGTTCCTGGCATAAGGTGGGTAATCAATAAATGTTGGATGGATGAATGAATGAAGGTATAGTGAGACAGAGTCTTGTCTATAAGAAGTTAATAGTATGGTTGTGGGAGCAACAGAAATACCTTAGTTATCTGTGCTTCAATACCATGAGTTTTATATTGATAAGACACACAGGTTCTACTGGTGCAGAAATGAGCACATTAACCTTGGGCAGGAATGACAAGGCAGCAAATTCTGGGAGGTTTCTTGGAGGAGGAAAGGAAAAAAGGTTAAAAAAAAAAAAAGGCAGGCTGGAAATGTCAGTGTTGCTCAAGGATTACAGTGGGAAAGACAAGAAAGAAGAAAACCAGTTAGAAGATTATTTGATTATTGTAATCCTTAGGACAAAAAAAAGAAAATTGATGAAAGTTTGAACTTGGCAGTGATAGGGAATGAAAAGATAAGGATGAATTCCAGGGGTATTGGAGTGTTTGGCAAGGCTTAGTGACTGATTAAATGCAGGAGGTGGACGAGAAGGACACAGAACTGTTTCTGGCTTGTTCAACTCTACAGAGGATGATGTCATCGAGATGAGAAACACAGGTTCCACAGTGTAATTCTGGGGAAGTTATTATCTTCTTAATCTTTACTTTCCTTCTGTGTAAACTTAAGATAGTAACAGTCCTTATCACATATAGTTGGGGTGAGGCTAAGGTGATATGACAACAGGTGAACAGTTTAGCACAATGGCTGGCACTCAGTAAGTGCTCGATACATAGCTCTCTTACTCCGTGGGGTTGGCAGTAGGGCTGGAACAGCAAAGAGCCAATATTTTCAGTGATGTGGTATCTAGTACGAGTTGCTTATAAGTTATCTAGATCAGTGTATGGAATGCCTGAAAGAACATCTGGCAGTTTGTGAATGTCAGGAAAAGAAGACACACCCTTTGGGCTGAAATATGATTTTAGAGATGTTTTCAGTTTAAGTACAAGAGATCACAAAATCAAGCATGGCCCTTTCTGAGGCTTGATAATAGGGTTAGCCAGTAAGGAAGGCATGTTGGAGGAGGAGTCTCTGCCACTCCCACTAGAGGACAAATCTAGGACTCTCACAGCCTCTATAATTCCATCTTCAAAAGCAGACTGTGACTGCTTGCTTCTGGAATGCAGTAGTTGCCACCCAAACCCAGAAAACTATCTTCCTTCCTCCAAATTGCACTTTGGGTGTCATAATCACTCTTGACTTACTAATGGGGGGCAGTTAAATCTACTTTTTAATTCAGATTTAACTGGTATGTTATCATGCTCAACCTATTGCTATTTTCTATTTGAGCACAGCTATTTAGTCTGTAATCATTTCTCCCACTTTATCTTTTTTTACTGCTTGAAATTGGTTTTTGGTTCATTTTACCATTTAAAATTTCCTCATGGTATTGATAGTTAAAATAGCCCATGGTCTTTGGCTCTTTATTTATAAAATAAAATTGTATTTAGTTTATTCCTTAGTGAGATTCATCCCCTATTTTACTCAGGAACTGGAGTGAGAGATGGACTCTTGCATTTTGTGGGATTTTTAATGACTGCCTGTATTTTATTTTATTTTTTTTTATTATTTTTTTTATTTCATATTAATTTATTCATTCTACACCCTCTTCCATTACATGGATCTGAGTTTTTTTTTTTATTTATTTATTTTTTATTTTTTTTATTTTTATTTTTTTACATCTTTATTGGGGTATAATTGCTTTACAATGGTGTGTTAGTTTCTGTCTTATAACAAAGTGAATCAGTCATACATAAACATATGTTCCCATATGTCTTCCCTGTTGCGTCTCCCTCCCTCCCACCCTCCCCATCCCACCCCTCCAGGCTGTCACAAAGCACCGAGCCAATATCCCTGTGCCATGCAGCTGCTTCCCACCAGCTATCCACCTTACTGCGTTTGTTAGTGTGTATATGCCCATGACTCTCTCTCGCCCTGTCACAGCTCACCCTTCCCCCTCCCCATAACCTCAAGTCCGTTCTCTAAGAGGTCTGCGTATTTATTCCTGCTTTACCCCTAGGTTTTTCATGACATTTTTTTTCTTATATTCCATATATATGTGTTAGCATACGGTATTTGTCTCTCTCTTTCTGACTTACTTCACTCTGTATGACAGACTCTAGGTCTATCCACCTCATTACAAATAGCTCAATTTCGTTTCTTTTTATGGCTGAGTAATATTCCATTGTATATATGTGCCACATCTTCTTTATCCATTCATCCGATGACGGGCATTTAGGTTGTTTCCATCTCCGGGCTATTGTAAATAGAGCTGCAATGAACATTTTGGTACATGTCTCTTTTTGAATTATGGTTTTCTCAGGGTATATGCCCAGTAGTGGGATTGCTGGGTCATATGGTAGTTCTATTTGTAGCTTTTTAAGGAACCTCCATACTGTTCTCCACAGTGGCTGTATCAATTTACATTCCCACCAACAGTGTAAGAGGGTTCCCTTTTCTCCACACCCTCTCCAGCATTTATTGTTTCTAGATTTTTTGATGATGGCCATTCTGACTGGTGTGAGATGATATCTCATTGTAGTTTTGATTTGCATTTCTCTAATGATTAGTGATGTTGAGCATTCTTTCATGTGTTTGTTGGCAGTCTGTATATCTTCTTTGGAGAAATGTCTATTTAGGTCTTCTGCCCATTTTTGGATTGGGTTGTTTGTTTTCTTGTTATTGAGCTGCTTGTAAATTTTGGAGATTAATCCTTTGTCGGTTGCTTCATTTGCAAATATTTTCTCCCATTCTGAGGGTTGTCTTTTGGTCTTGTTTATGGTTTCCTTTGCTGTGCAAAAGCTTTTAAGTTTCATTAGGTCCCATTTGTTTATTTTTGTTTTTATTCCCATTACTCTAGGAGGTGGGTCAGAAAGGATCTTGCTTTGATTTATGTCATAGAGTGTTCTGCCTATGTTTTCCTCTAAGAGTTTGATAGTTTCTGGCCTTACATTTAGGTCTTTAATCCATTTTGAGCTTATTTTTGTGTATGGTGTTAGGGAGTGATCTAATCTCATACTTTTACATGTACCTGTCCAGTTTTCCCAGCACCACTTATTGAAGAGGCTGTCCTTTCTCCATTGTACATTACTGCCACCTTTATCAAAGATAAGGTGTCCATATGTGCATGGGTTTATCTCTGGGCTTTCTATCCTGTTCCATTGATCTATCTTTCTGTTTTTGTGCCAGTACCATACCGTCTTGATGACTGTAGCTTTGTAGTATAGTCTGAAGTCAGGGAGCCTGATTCCTCCAGTTCCTTCTTTCGTTCTCAAGATTGCTTTGGCTATTCGGGGTCTTTTGTGTTTCCATACAAATTGCAAAATTTTTTGTTCTAGTTCTGTGAAAAATGCCAGTGGTAGTTTGATAGGGATTGCATTGAATCTATAGATTGCTTTGGGTAGTAGAGTCATTTTCACAATGTTGATTCTTCCAATCCAAGAACATGGTATATCTCTCCATCTATTTATATCATCTTTAATTTCTTTCATCAGTGTCTTATAATTTTCTGCATACAGGTCTTTTGTCTCCTTAGGTAGGTTTATTCCTAGATATTTTATTCTTTTTGTTGCAATGGTAAATGGGAGTGTTTTCTTGATTTCACTTTCAGATTTTTCATCATTAGTGTATAGGAATGCCAGAGATTTCTGTGCATTAATTTTGTATCCTGCCACTTTACCAAATTCATTGATTAGCTCTAGTAGTTTTCGGATAGCATCTTTAGGGTTCTCTATGTATAGGATCATGTCATCTGCAAACAGTGACAGCTTTACTTCTTCTTTTCCAATTTGGATTCCTTTTATTTCCTTTTCTTCTCTGATTGCTGTGGCTAAAACTTCCAAAACAATGTTGAATAATAGTGATGAGAGTGGGCAACCTTGTCTTGTTCCTGATCTTAGTGGAAATGCTTTCAGTTTTTCACCATTGAGGATGATGTTTGCTGTGGGCTTGTCATATATGGCCTTTATTATGTTGAGGAAAGTTCCCTCTATGCCTACTTTCTGCAGGGTTTTTATCATAAATCGGTGTTGAATTTTGTCAAAAGCTTTCTCTGCATCTATTGAGATGATCATATGGTTTTTCTCCTTCAATTTGTTAATATGGTTTATCACATTGATAGATTTGCGTATATTGAAGAATCCTTGCATTCCTGGAATAAACCCCACTTGATCATGGTGTATGATCCTTTTAATGTGCTGTTGGATTCTGTTTGCTAGTATTTTGTTGAGGATTTTTGCATCTATGTTCATCAGTGATATTGGCCTATAGTTTTCTTTCTTTGTGACATCCTTGTCTGGTTTTGGTATCAAGGTGATGGTGGCCTCGTAGAAGGAGTTAGGGAGTGGTCCTCCCTCTGCTATATTTTGGAAGAGTTTGAGAAGGATAGGTGTTAGCTCTTCTCTATATGTTTGATAGAATTCGCCTGTGAAGCCATCTGGTCCTGGGCTTTTCTTTGTTGGAAGATTTTTAATCACAGTTTCCATTTCAGTGCTTGTGATTGGTCTGTTCATATTTTCTATTTCTTCCTGATTCAGTCTTGGCAGCTTGTGCATTTCTAAGAATTTGTCCATTTCTTCCAGATTGTCCATTTTATTGGCATAGAGTTGCTTGTAGTAATCTCTCATGATCTCTTTTATCTCTGCAGTGTCAGTTGTTACCTCTCCTTTTTCATTTCTAATTCTATTGATTTGAGTCTTCTCCCTTTTTTTCTTGATGAGTCTGGCTAGTGGTTTATCTATTTTGTTTATCTTCTCAAAGAACCAGCTTTTAGTTTTATTGATCTTTGCTATTGTTTCCTTCATTTCTTTTTCATTTATTTCTGATCTGATTTTTATGATTTCTTTCCTTCTGCTAGCTTTGGGGTTTTTTTGTTCTTCTTTCTCTAATTGCTTGAGGTGCAAGGTTAGGTTGTTTATTCGAGATGATTCCTGCTTCTTAAGGTGGGCTTGTATTGCTATAAACTTCCCCCTTAGAACTGCTTTTGCTGCATCCCACAGGTTTTGGGTCGTTGTATCTCCATTGTCATTTGTTTCTAGGTATTTTTTTATTTCCTCTTTGATTTCTTCAGTGATCTCTTCATTATTAAGTAGTGTATTGTTTAGCCTCCATGTGTTTGTATTTTTTACAGATCTTTTCCTGTAATTGATATCTAGTCTCATGGCGTTGTGGTCAGAAAAGATACTTGATACAATTTCAATTTTCTTAAATTTACCAAGGCTTGATTTGTGACCTAAGATATGATCTATCCTGGAGAATGTTCCATGAGCACTTGAGAAAAATGTGTATTCTGTTGTTTTTGGATGGAGTGTCCTATAAATATCAATTAAGTCCATCTTGTTTAATGTATCATTTAAAGCTTGTGTTTCCTTATTTATTTTCATTTTGGATGATCTGTCCATGGGTGAAAGTGGGGTGTTTAAGTCCCCTACTATGAATGTGTTACTGTCGATTTCCCCTTTTATGGCTGTTAGTATTTGCCTAATGTATTGAGGTGCTCCTATGTTGGGTGCATAAATATTTACAATTGTTATATCTTCTTCTTGGATCGATCCCTTGATCATTATGTAGTGTCCTTCTTTGTCTCTTTTAATAGTCCTTATTTTAAAGTCTATTTTGTCTGATATGAGAATTGCTACTCCAGCTTTCTTTTGGCTTCCATTTGCATGGAATATCTTTTTCCATCCCCTTACTTTCAGTCTGTATGTGTCTCTAGGTCTGAAGTGGGTCTCTTGTAGACAGCATATATAAGGGTCTTGTTTTTGTATCCATTCAGCTAATCTGTGTCTTTTGGTGGGAGCATTTAGTCCATTTACATTTAAGGTAATTATCGATATGTATGTTCCTATTCCCATTTTCTAAATTGTTTTGGGTTCGTTATTATAGGTCTTTTCCTTCTCTTGTGTTTCTTGCCTAGAGAAGATCCTTTAGCATTTGTTGTAAAGCTGGTTTGGTGGTGCTGAACTCTCTCAGCTTTTGCTTGTCTGTAAAGGTTTTAATTTCTCCATCAAATCTGAATGAGATCCTTGCTGGGTAGAGTAGTCTTGGCTGCATGTTTTTCTCCTTCATCACTTTCAGTATGTCCTGCCACTCCCTTCTGGCTTGTAGGGTTTCTGCTGAGAGATCAGCTGTTAACCTTATGGGGATTCCCTTATGTGTTATTTGTTGTTTTTCCCTTGCTGCTTTTAATATGCTTTCTTTGTATTTAATTTTTGACAGTTTGATTAATATGTGTCTTGGCGTATTTCTCCTTGTATTTATCTTGTATGGGACTCTCTGTGCTTCCTGGACTTGATTAACTATTTCCTTTCCCATATTAGGGAAGTTTTCAACTATAATCTCTTCAAATATTTTCTCAGTCCCTTTCTTTTTCTCTTCTTCTTCTGGAACCCCTATAATTCGAATGTTGGTGCGTTTAATGTTGTCCCAGAGGTCTCTGAGACTGTCCTCAAGTCTTTTCATTCTTTTTTCTTTATTCTGCTCTGCAGTAGTTATTTCCACTATTTTATCTTCCAGGTCACTTATCCGTTCTTCTGCCTCAGTTATTCTGCTATTGATCCCATCTAGAGTACTTTTAATTTCATTTATTGTGTTGTTCATCGTTGCTTGTTTCATCTTTAGTTCTTCTAGGTCCTTGTTAACTGATTCTTGCATTTTGTCCAATCTATTGTCCATTCTATCTCCAAGATTTCGGATCAACCTTACTATCATTATTCTGATTTCTCTTTCAGGTAGACTGCCTATTTCCTCTTCATTTGTTAGGTCTGGTGCATTTTTATCTTGCTCCTTTATCTGCTGTGTGTTTTTCTGTCTTCTCATTTTGCTTATCTTACTGTGTTTGGGGTCTCCTTTTTGCAGGCTGCAGGTTCGTAGTTCCTGTTGTTTTTGGTGACTGTCTCCAGTGGCTAAGGTTGGTTCAGTGGGTTTTGTAGGCTTCCTGGTGGAGGGGGCTAGTGCCTGTGTTGTGGTGGATGAGGCTGGATCTTGTCTCTCTAGTGGGCAGGTTCACGTCTGGTGGTGTGTTTGGGGGCGTCTGTGGCCTTATCATGATTTTAGGCAGCCTCTCTGCTAATGGGTGGGGTTGTGTTCCTGTTTTGCTAGTTGTTTGGCATAGGTTTTCCAGCACTGTGGCTTGCTGGTCGTTGAGTGAAGCTGGGTGCTGGTGTTAAGATGAAGGTCTCTGGGAGATTTTCGCCGTTTGATATTATGTGGAGCTGGGAGGTCTCTTGTTGATCAGTGTCCTGAAGTTGGCTGTCCTACCTCAGAGGCAGAGCCCTGCCTCCTGGCTGGAGCACCAAAAGCTTTTCATCCACAGGCTTAGCATCTAACACAGCTCCACTCAAAGAAGGTCCTTGGAGTTTGCCAGCTGGCTGGGCAAGAGTTGCATTTCGTGGTGACTCACCATGCTGAAAAAAATGACATTTTTCTTAGGATTCCACTGCAACCACTCACTTCCCTTTCCTTATGGTTCTCCCAGTGTTTTTTTTCAACCAGATGAACCTTGTGTTTCAGCTTTTTTCTCTTCCCCCTCCCCTTGCTTCAGAGGCCTGATGGCGTCAGACTATTCCGAAGAAGTGGCCACCTCCGAAAAATTCCCCTTCTAGAACATGTAGACACTTGAGAAGTGTTTCTCTTTGTTTCCTGGTGTGCGAGGAGAGGGGATTAAGAGCGCTGCTCAAAGGAGCTCCAGAAACGGGCGCGAGCCGCGGCTAACAGCGCGGACCCCAGAGACGGGCATGAGACACTAAGGCTGCTGCTGCCGCCACCAAGAAGCCTGTGTGCGAGCACCCCACTTCTGGGGAGCCTGTGCAGCCCGCCACTGCCAGGTTCTCGGGATTCAGGGACAACTTCCCCGGGAGAACGCACGGCGCTCCTCAGGCTGGTGTCGACTGCCTGTATTTTAAAAGTAAGTGAATGTGAAAGATGAACCCTTTATTCATACTAAATCCAACCATTTAGCACTCAGCCTTATATGAAAAGAAAATCCATGATATCCAATAGCCAACTATTTGCCAAATCCGTGAAATGTCTGGCTCTAGGATTTTTATGTCATTTTTTACAGCAAATAACTGACTTATAGATTAACTTCAGTTCTTAAGGTATCACATAGACATGTAGATGTATTCTTTTTAAATTATTATGCAGACCAACTCAAGTCATAAAAAGTACAATTCAGTTTCTTCATGAAGCAAAGTGAAGCACAGTTAAAAAATATATATATGGGGGCTTCCCTGGTGGCGCAGTGGTTGAGCGTCCGCCTGCTGATGTGGGGGGCGCGGGTTCGTGCCCCGGTTGGTCTGGGAGGATCCCATGTGCCGCGCAGCGGCTGGGCCCGTGAGCCATGGCCGCTGAGCCTGCGTGTCCGGAGCCTGTGCTCCGCGACGGGAAAGGCCGAGACAGTGAAAGGCCCGCGTACCGCAAAAAAAAAAAAAAAAAAAAAATATATATATATATATATATATATATGTGTGTATATATATATATAGACCTTCTGAGGAAAGTAAAGCAGAAATATTTCCCATTAATAGAACATTTAACAAACACAAAAAATAATTTGAAGAACATTTTCAGCTAAGGAATTTGCGGGAGTAAATTAATAGTACAGTTTGTCGAATCTTTGCCTGACATGTACTGTTTATGCAAAATGTTGCCAGCAGACTCATATCTTAATTCACCCAACACCAAATGCAGCCCAGCCTGTTTATGTAACCTAAGAACTCACTCTATAAGTGACTGTTTTTTCTTGGATTTCTTGAATAGGTATTCACGGTAAATAAACTGACATTTTAAAACTTTCTTCGATTTGGAAGCTGTTTAAATATTTAAAGAATAGAATAAGTTCCAAATTTGTTTATGAGAAAATGAACATCAATGACTCTCTTCTGTAGTCTGTACTAAGGCACAAGAGCAGATTTCTGATTAGATTTTACACATTTTGACTATTTTAGAGTGCACATTCATTTTTTTTTTTTTAGATGTTGGGGGTAGGAGTTTTTTAATTAATTAATTTATTTTTGCTGTGTTGGGTCTTCATTTCTGTGCGACGGCTATCTCTAGTTGTGGCAAGCGGGGGCCACTCTTCATCGTGGTGCACGGGCCTCTCTGTCATGGCCTCTCTTGTTGCAGAGCACAGGCTCCAGACGCGCAGGCTCAGTAGTTGTGGCTCACGGGCCTAGTTGCTCTGCGGCATGTGGGATCCTCCCAGACCAGGGCTTGAACCCGTGTCCCCTGCATTAGCAGGCAGATTCTCAACCACTGCCCCACCAGGGAAGCCCCACATTCATTTTTATTTGTCAAAATTTTAATCCACTTGTTATATTGCAGAATAAACATCTTATTGAAGATTTATCTTGTAGATTTGTTTCCCTTTTTCTTTCCATGACCAGAAAGTCACCTTGTTGTCTTTAGCCTGGTAAGCTACCTTTGAGGAAACAAATCACTCCCTTTCTGACTCTGTGTGTGTGTGCATGCACGCACAGGTGGGAGGAGGAAATTACGGGGTTCTTTGGGGCAATCAGAATTACCACCCCAGGTAGTTAGGCAGGTTACCCCATAGCAGTGCTTATTTAAAAAAGGTGTCATGACCCCCTTTATCTTTCAGGAGCATAAAAAGAATTGAAACTTTGGAGTGAGATACCCCAGTGAAGGAAAGGGCAAGATGGTTTTAAGTTTGCAGATGGACACGAGAATTAATTCTGACACTCTTTTTTTAAAAATAATTTTATTTAATTAATTATTATTATTATTTTTGGCTGCATTGGGTCTTCATTGCTGTGCGCGGGCTTTTCTCTCGAGTTGCGGCAAGCAGGGGCTACTCTTTATTGCGGTGCGCAGGCTTCTCACTGCAGTGGCTTCTCTTGTTGCGGAGCACGGGCTCTAGGCGTGCAGGCTTCAGTAGTTGCAGTACGTGGGCTCAGTATTTGCAGCACATGGGCCTTAGAGTACTTGAGCTTCAGTAGTTGTGGCACATGGGCTCAGTAGTTGTGGCACACGGGCTTAGTTGCTCTGCAGCATATGGGATCTTCCAGGACGAGGGCTTGAACCGTGTCCCCTGCATTGACAGGTGGATTCTTAACCACCTGGGACCAGGGAAGTCCCAATTCTGACACTCTTGAAGCAGCATTTTAAGGGATTGGCCAGCCTGAGGTGTTGTAAACAATACCAGGCTGAGGTTGGCTTGGGAGAAAATTCACGTTCCTGTGCGGGGACCTGGACCCAGGGTACATCCCCATCACCTCTGTGACTGTAAAGCCTTTAGAACCAAAAGCAGTGACAGGCTTCTCTCCTTGGGGAGTAAAGGTCAATCTTCCCACCCTTCAGACTCCTTAGACCATGGGCTTCCTACCAATCTGACAGGTGAGGATGTGACTGGTTTTATTTTTTTTTAAATAAGCAAAACTACCATAATTTAAAATTGGTATAGCAATTCATAGCAGCTTTATTTTAGGTGACTTCAGCATTTTTGCTTTCTTTTGCAACATGTACCAGCATTAAGCACTATGCCCTAGTGTCAGAGCTAATTGCATTTTCAGACAGTGGGTTACCATGATGGGGCAAGTGGTTGGAAATACAAAATAAGGAGCAGAAACTGAGGGTATCTTTTTGAATATAGAGTTCCATCTCACCTGAAGATACGTTAATCTCTTGGGTAGTTCAGACTACTAAACTGTCTCTAGAGTGGCAAATAACAGAAAAAAATAGAGACGGCGAAGAGACAGCTTAAGTGGTTGTGTCTTGGAGGTAACTGAAGTGCTCTGCGCCAAGGCCACAATGACTACAGCAGGAAGTTTCAAGGAGCTAAAACTGTGTTTGGGAATATAGGCCATGCTGGTTGAATTTCTTAACTCTTACCAAAATATATTAAAATTAAAAAATATATACACCCCCTAATTTAACAATTCTACTATTGAACATGTTTCCTAAAGAAGTAAAAGCACTATTATGTGAGAAGAAATGTAAATGTAGGAAGAGATGGAGATTTTTATATTAATTTATTGACACAAACATAGAGATGTTTATGGCAGGATTGTTTGTGGTGGACAAAAAAAAAACTGGGAAATTGAGAAGATTTAACAATAGACGAATGGTTGAATACATTTTGGCACATCCATGCTATGCAATATTATGCAAAATTTAAAGAATGATATACAATTATATGTGCATTATTCCAGATTGATTACTAGGTTACAAAAGTAAATTTAGGGTGATGTGCATAATATGATAACATGATCCCTTTGTACTAAATCAAAATAAAAACTGTGTGTGTATGTGTGTGTGTGTGTGTGTGTGGCACATGCACAGGTGCACATTTTTGTGAGTATGGAGAAAGATGTGGAAGGATACACCAGACTGTTATTTGTTATCTCACTGGAGCAGGATTGGAAGAGTTGATGGGGTAGAAGGTAGGATCTATAAACTCAATCACTTTTAATGACTAGGTTTGTTTAGAGCTGCTTGATTATCAGAGTTTTCAAATTCAGTCTCTTTAAAATGAAAAACAAAACAACAACAAAAAACACAAAAAATTGGCCTAAAGTTGCCAATTTTTTACTTTGTCAAAATAGAACATTTAAATATTTATATTATCAATATTTTATAAAAGAAAAGACATTTAAAACAAAAAGAAAGGAAAGGCATGAGCTAGAGGTGTTCTTTCCAAGAAAGATAAGCTTTCTTTCTTGGAAAGATAACCACATGTAATATTGCTCTTATTTTTCTCAACATAATTCAGTGAAAACCTTATCATGGACCAAGTTTCTGAGCCATTTGTCTAGTGGAAAGCACTGAACTCAGAGTCAGGACATTCAGATTTTAGCACTCACTTTCTCAGCTTTAGACAACTTAACCCCTCTGGGCTATCTCATCTGGAAGGTTCATCAGAGAAGTCTTTAA
Source organism: Lagenorhynchus albirostris (assembly GCF_949774975.1). Classification (NCBI taxonomy): domain Eukaryota; kingdom Metazoa; phylum Chordata; class Mammalia; order Artiodactyla; family Delphinidae; genus Lagenorhynchus; species Lagenorhynchus albirostris. The sequence goes on from NC_083105.1 coordinate 31,411,475, forward strand.
AGCCCTTTTGCCTTGTAACATCTTATTATTCGTGATGATTTCACTTCTCACTCTTATAACAACTCCTCTGTTCTTTGTTTTTATTCATTCATTCATTTAGCAAATGTTTATCGAGCACTTATCTATAGATCTGGCATTGTGATTGCCACTGGGAACGTAGCCATGAACAAGATAGGCAAAGTCCTTTTTCTCTGAAAGGTTAAATTCTCTTGGAGGGACAATAAGGAAGCCAGTGAGTAAATAGATAGAGAATTATAGATTGTGGCAAGTGCCTCTGTGGCAATAAATAGGCTGATGTGATGGAGTGTGAATGTGGAGGCTTTAAGGAAAAGTAACCTCAGCTGAGTTTCCAAGAAAGGGCTTTCTGTGGATTTGAGCTGAGACCTGAAGAATGAGCAGGCATCAGCGACATGGGATCTGGATAAACAGCACGCCATGCAGAGGTAACAGTTCATGAATTGGTAAAAGACTTGGTTACTCCAGGGACAGAAAGGAGGCCAGCGAAGCTGAAGTGTAATGAACAAATGGGGGAGGGGAGTGAAGGAGTAGGTTTGACAAAAAAAGGATAAAGAAGTGGGCAGCCAGATCACAGACTGAATTTTCATATAAATGCAATGGGAAGCCATTAAAAGGTTCTAAGCAGGGGAACAATATGATCTGATTTATATTTTTAAAATGACCACTGGCTGCTGGGTGAACAATGGATGGTTTGGATGGCAGGGACAACAATTTGGAAGCTATTGCAGCAGTCCAGGTAAGATATGATGCTACTTTGGATTAGGACTGTAATGAAGAAAATAGAGTGGAGTGGAACAATGCACGTGTATTTTGGAAGTCAGATCGACTAGAATTTCTGGATTGGTTGCAAGGGATAAAAGGAAGGAAAGAACCAAGGCTCACTCCATTGTTTCTGAGTTGGGAAACTAGATAGAAGGTGGTACCACTTACTGAGATGGAGAGAGGACCCAGAATGTAACAGGATTTTTTTTCCCTTATTGGGAGTTGGGTGTGGGAATCAAGAAACTTGTTTCAACTGTGAAGAGCTGGAAATGCTGATTGGTCATCCAGGTAGAGACATCAAGTAGTGGTTAAGGGGCTCAGGGGAAAAGTCAGGGCAGGAGATAGACATCGAGACTCATCAGCATATGGATGATGTTTAAAGTTATTTAAAGAGAAAGAGAATGTTGAAGCTTCAGCCCTAGGCAGCTCAACATCTATAGGTTGATTCCAGATCTACCAGCAAAGCTAACTAAGAAAGAGTGATCTGTGAGGTAGGAAGGAAAATCCATGGTGTGCTAAGATGTCTGTAATTTATTTTAAAATACCTCAGCATAGACACTGTGATATGATGTATGTGACATCAACTGCCTTACTTAGGAGTTCATGGAGAATAGTAGGCTCAACATTTAATCAGAAAAGATTACACTCTGGGACATCTTTATTTTATGCTGGCGTAAGAAGCTCTACTTATATTGGAAGTGGTGTTTCATTGATGAAATTAGCTTTTCAATTAACAAGAGGATGTTTATAAATGTTTTCATTATTAAAAATTAGTTTTATTTAAGTTATGTGAGATGCTTCTCATACACAAGATAGTAAAAATATGTAATTTTGTACCTAGTGCATGGAAGTATTCAATAATTGTTGGATGTGTTTGTTTGTTTTTTCTCATTCCTTTGAAGCCACTATTTCTCTAAAATTCCTAATTTGTATATAATTTCCAAAACTATTCTTTAACTGTTCTCTTACTCTGGTATTTCTACTATGTCATTTGCTCTCTCTTTAAGGCACTTAAAAATTTTGCTCAGAGCCTGGAACAAGAATACTTAATGGCAGACCTATCTTTATAAATCACCAGAATTAACAAAAGGTTTTAAAATATGTATAATGTTATGTCCTCCCAGAGGTTTGTTATTAAACACTTAAAATATTGAAGGAATATTTTATGTCAATTATGGGAGGAAAAACTTAGAAAAAGATTTAAAATAGTGAAGTAGAAGAGCAGAAAGAAGAAAGGAAAAAAGTGGTCTGAGGAGATTAGACTGAAGGGCTTCATGCATGCACATGCCAAATATAAACTATTTCTGTCAATGGTCATTTTTGCTACTGGGCCACAGAAATGGACCACATCGTTCCCTGGTGATCTTTAGCAAGGGTAAGGAAGATGGTTTGCTGATATTTAACCACACTAAAATATCGCCCCAGGAGAGTGTGTTTTTGAAATTTGTAAGAGCTCCCATCACACTGTGGTTTGTGATTTGAACAAAATGCCCTAGAATGAGCTCTGAAACAGCCCAAATATTGCAGCCTGACTCATGTTCTCGTCTAAACTGCTCACAGTAAAAGACAAGCAAAGTACCCCAAATACCACAGAGTAGGCCCTTCAGATAACATTATTTTACTGGTGGAAAAGATAAACACTTTTTTGCCCAAATTTCCATTGTGATCAAGGAAAATTTGCTGAAGAAGCAGTACTAATCTACAGAGAATTGTGAAACTGATGAGAGGTTCAAGTTACCCATGATTTGCTTTACAGCCAAAACAAATGCAATATTTAGAAGCTTTCCCATAGGTATCTAAGGGAAAAGGGGAATTTTCACTGTGATACAAATACTTTTTTTAGGAAAAGGATATTGTGATCCTGATACGAGAAAGCATGTTCTTAATCTGTGTCTCTAGCTTACTTACATGAGATGAGCAAATTAATGTGTTGTGGTTTTTTTAACTTAAAATGACTCTCTTCACCCCATACGAATTATCTGCAGGTTTTCTAATTAGGTAAAGTGAAGTAAAGCAGTAACAGCCGGACTCTCTGCCCAAGTCTTTTCACTGGATCTGTTAACAAGAATTTCTCTACAACAGCTTGTTCAAAGACTCTTGTTAAAATTTTAGGCCATAAAAGTAAATCTACTGAAAGTATATAGGCATTCTCTGTACCCATAGAAACCTGTCTGCTTCTTTTTGAATTAATCTGCTGCTGCTGTCCTACAGGAATGGTCTAAGGATGTATGTATGCAAAGTCACAGATTAATTCACAAAAGAAAAGGCAGTTTTGTTTGTTGACATTGTTGACATTGGACAAGCTTTATAGGTTCAGATTAACATTCATTGAAAAACCCAAAGGCAAATAAAAAGCAAATGCTCTTTTGTAATATAGACTTTCAGGAAGAAGACTTAGTATAAATACCTAGGGACAATTTTAAAATTTACAAGATACTATATTTCACATACGTATATGCTTTATAACACAGCAAATATTACGGGTAGTTCTCATAATACTCTTACTGGAGGTAGTTGATGAGATGGCCACATTCCTGAAGAGAAAGGCAGCCTGTGTCCATGTGGAGTCTTTTTCAAAATTCTATTACTTTGGTCCCTTTGGGAAGCAGTATGAAGTAGTAGTTAAGAGCACAGACTCTGAAGTCACACTGTTTTCTTATCCCAGGTCTATCACCTGCTCACTGTCTGGTATTGATCAAGTTAGTCTCTCTGTGCCTCCATCTTTGCATCTATACAATAAGAGTTACAATAATATCTAACTCTTAGAGTTGTTTTGGAATTAGATGAGATCCATCTCTTTATATTTTTAAATTAATTAATTTATTTTTGGCTGCATTGGGTCTTCAGTTGCTGCACGCGGGCTTTCTCTAGTTGCAGCTAGTGGGGGCTATGCTTTTTTGCAGTGTGTGGGCTTCTCATTGTGGTGGCTTCTTTTTGTTGTGGAGCACAGGCTCTAGGCACGCTGGCTTCAGTAGTTGTGGCACACGGGCTTCAGTAGTTGTGGCACACAGGCTCAGTTGCTCCGTGGCATGTGGGATCTTCCTGGACCAGGGCTCGAACCCATGTCCCCTGCATTAGCAGGTGGATTCTTAACCACTGCACCACCAGGGAAGTCTGATCCATCTTTTTAGAAACTTCTTAATAGATTTTTTTTTTTTAAGAGCAGATTTAGGTTCACAGCAAGAGTGAGAGGAGGAAGGTACAGAGATTCCCCGTATAGCCCCTGACCCCACACGTGCTTGGCCTCTCCCACTGTCAACATCCCCCACCAGAGTGGTACACTTGCTACAACTGATGAACCTAGATTGACACATCATAATCACCATAGTTCACAATGGGATTCATTCTTGGTGTTGTACATTCTATAGGTTTTGACCCATGTGACATGTATAATGACATATATCCACCATTACAATATCATACAGACTAATTTCACAGCCCTAAAAAACATCTTGCTTCATCTAGTCAACCCCCCTCCCCTCAAACTCATGGCAACCACTGATCTTTTTACTGTCTCCATAGTTTTGCCTTTTCTAGAATGTCATACAGTTGGAATCATATAGCCTTTTTAGACTGACTTCTTTTACTTAGTAATATGCATTTAAGCTTCATGTCTTTTAATGTCTTGATAGCTCATTTCTTTTTTTTTAGCTCTACTGAGGTATAATTGACAAAATTATAATATATTTAAAGTGTACAATGTGATGATTTGATATATGTACACATTGTAAAAGGCTTCCCACAGTCGAGTTAACACATCCATCATCTAACATAGTTACCTTTTTTTTTTTTTTTGGTGAGAACACTTAAGTTCTACTCTTAGCAAATTCCAATTACATAATACAGTACTGTGAACGATAGTCACCATGTTACACATTAGATCCTTATTCATCTTAAAATTGAATGTTTGTACCATTCTACACTGTTTCTATGAGTTTGACTTGTTTTTTTTTAGAATCCACATATAAGTGATACCATGTAATATTTGTCTTTCTCTGACTGGCTTAATTCACTTAGCATAATGCCCTCCAGGTTCACCCATGTAGTTGTTATGGCAGGATTTCCTTCTTTCTCATGGCTGAATAATAGTCCACTGAATAGATATACCATATTTTCTTGATCCATTCATCTGTTAATAGACACTTAAGTTGTTTCCATACTTTGGTTATTGTGAATAATGCTGCAGTGAACATGGGAGTATAGATATCTCTTTGAAATAATGCTTTTGTATTCTTTGGATACATACCTAGAAGTAGGATTACTGGATCACATGGTAGTTCTATTTTTAATTTCTTGAGGAAACTTCATACTATTTTCCATAGTGGCCGTACCAATTTACATCCCCACCAACAGTGTACAGGGTTCTCTTTTCTCTACATCATCGTCAGCATTTGTTATCTCTTGACTTTTTGATAATATACATCCTAAAAGGTGTGAGGTGATATCTCATTGTGGTTTTCCTTTGTATTTCTCTGATGATTAATAATGTTAAGCACTTTTTCATATACCTGATGGCCATTTGCATATCTTTTAAAAAAATTTATCTTATTTTTTCATTGAGATATAATTGACATATAACATTATATTAGTTTTAGGTGTACAACATAATGATTCGATATTTGTATATATTACAAAATGATCACCACAGTAAGTCCAGTTAACAGCCATCACCACACACAGTTACAAAATTTTTTTTCTTGTGATGAGAACGTTTAAAATCTATTCTCTTAGCAGCATTCAAATATACAATAGAGTATTGTTAATGACAGTCATCATGCTGTATATTACAGCCCCAGGACTTATTTATTTTATAATAGGAAGTTTGTATCTTTTGACCACCTTCACCCATTTTGCTCACCCCTACCTCTGGCAACCACCAATCCATTCTCTGTATCTATGAATTCATTTGGGGAAGGGGGTAGATTCCACATATAAGTGAGATCAAATGGTATTTGTCATTCTCTGACTTATTTCACTTAGCATAATGCCCTCCAGATTTATCTGTGTTGTCCCAAATGTCAAAATTTCCTTCTTTTTATGGCTGCATAATATTCCATTGTATATATATTTATCACAACTTCTTTATCCATTCATCCATCAGTGGACACTTAGGTTTCTTTTATGTCTTGACAGTTGTAAATAATGCCACAATGAACCTGAGGATTCAAATATTTTTCAAGTAGTGTTTTCATTTCATTCAAATAAATATCCAGAAGTGGAATTGCTAGATCATATGGTAGGTCTATTTTTAATTTTTTGAGTAACCTCCATACTGTTTTCCATAGTAGCTGCACCGATTTACACTCCCACCAACAGTGCAGGAGGGTTTCCTTTTCTCCACATCTCACCAATACTTGTTATTTTTTGTGTTTTTGATAATAGCCATTCTAACAATAGTGAGGTGATATCTCTGTGGTTTTGATGTGCATTGCCCTAATGATTAGTAATGTTGAGCACCTTTTTATTTTATGTACTTTTGGCCATCTGTATGTCTTGTTTTGAAAAAATGTCTATTCATATCCTCTGCTCACTTTTTAGTCAGATTGTTTGATTTTTTTCTTTTCTTTTTGTTATTGACTTGTTGAGTTCTTTATATATTAACCCCTTATGAGATACATGATTTGCAAATATTTTCTCCTTTTTGGTACATTGCCTTTTTCATTTTGTTGATTATTTCCTTTGCTGTGCAGAAACTTTTTAGTTTGATGTAGTCCCACTTATTTATTTCCGCTTTTGTTGCCAAATCCAAAAAATCATTGCTGAGACCAATGTCAAGGGGCTTACCACCTATATTTTCTTCTAAGAGTTTTATGGTTTTAAGTCTTACATTCAAGTCTAATTTATTTTGAATTAATTTTTGTGTATGGTGTAAGATAGTGGCCCAGTTTCTTTCTTTTGCATGTGGCTGTCCAGTTTTCCCAACCAACACCACTTATTGAAGAGACTGTTCTTTCCTCCATTATATATTCTTAGTTCCTTTGTCATAAATGAATTGACCATATACACATGGGATTATTTCTAGGCTCTCTATTCTGTTCCATTGAGCTATGTGTCTGTTATATGCCATTACCATACTGTTTTAATTATTACAGCTTTGTAATGTAGGTTGAAGCCAGGAAGCGTGATGCCTCCAGTTTTGCTATGCTTTTTCAGAATTGCTTGGCTATTCAAGGTCTCTTGTGTTTCCATACACATTTTAGGATTGTTCTATTTCTGTGAAAAGTGCCATTGGAATTTTTATAGTTATTACATTGAATCTGTAGATTCCTTTTGGTAGTATGAACATTGTAACAATATTAATTTTTCCAATCCATAAGTGTGAAATATCTTTCCATTTATTTGTGTCTTCTTAAATTTCTTTCATCAATGTCATAGTTTTCAGTGTACATGTTTTTCACCTTCTTGGTTAAATTTATTCCTAGGGTTTTGGGTTTTTTTTTTGATGTAATTATAAATAAAATTGTTTTCTTAATTTCTCTTTCTGATAGTCCATTATTAATGTATAGAAATGTAACTAATTTTTGTATATAGAGTTTGTATTTTACAACTTTACTGAATTCATTTATTTGTTCTAACAGTTTTTTTGGTAGAGTCTTTAGAGTCTTCAGTCTATAATATCATGTCATCTACAAATAGTGACAGTTTTACTTTTTCCTTTCTGATTTAGATGCATTTTTTTTCTTTTTTTTCTAATTGCTTTGGCTAGGACTTCCAGTATTATGTTGAATAAAAGTGGAGAGAGTGAACATCCGTGTCTGTTTCTCATCTTATAGAAAAAGCTTTCAGCTTTTCACTGTTAAGTAGGATGTCACCGGTGGGCTTGTCACTTATTGACTTTATTATGTTGGAGTGTGTTCCTTCTACACTCACTTTGTTGAGAGTTTTTGCTGCTCCCTCTGGGCAGAGCCTGGGTATATAGCTGGAGGGATTGTTCTCACATCCATTTAACAAACTGCTTCTTTGTTTGCTATATTTTGAGATTCGTGAATGCAAGCTCCATTGGCTCTCAGAGCTAGGCAATTTGGGGGCCTGTCCCTCAGGTGTCAGGCATAAAAGTTGGGAGACTAGATGTGTAAACAACCTCCTTCTAGAGTGACCCTTGCAACCTGGTTCTATTGTTGGAGCAAGACAAAGGGAGAAGGTGGAGGAAATGCCCACCACCTCTTTCAGGCTCTGGGGAAGATCCCAGTCAGCAAATACATGTGGGCTAATTAGGAGCTGACCCTCAACAGCAACTGGGAAAGTATACTATCAAATCCCTTCCAGGGTGAGTTGTGTGAAATAAAGAACCTCTTAAAACACAGCTGGCTAAACAGTGCCATGTGACTATGACAGAGGCAATAGTAGCCAAAGAATAATCAAGCTCTGCATTTCTCACTAATTTTTCTAAAAGTTATATACTCATCTCTTATTAATGCAAAATCAACATTAATCCAATGTCAGAGTCTTTCTGTCCACATAATAACTATTAAATCATAGTACTAGGTTGGCCAAAAAGTTTGTTAGGGTTTTTCCATAAGATGTTATGGAAAACCCGAACAAATTTTTTGGCCAAACCAATATCTGTAGCAAAATATTTCACAATACTAATACATTCACTTAACAGAATTATAAGAAATCAGAAATTCCAGTTTCTGCCAGTTTCTTGTCAATCAAAGGAAACTGAGAACACCGATATTTGCCTATCTCATTAAACATGCACTAAAACATCTGACTATACAGAAAAGAGAATTGGGGTTGGATTAATTCTTTGTCTAAATATAGACCCAGAGGCTTTTGGGGGAAGGATAGCTGCTTATTTTGCTTTGGAATAATAAAATGAAAAAATGATACATTACATTCATAAATTGTTAACCAATCAACAACACAGGTATTCATATAAACACATCAACAATATATATATTCATATAGTGTCCTTATTCTAAAATACCTGCAATTGTTTAAATATCATATTTTTTTCAAATGCTAATACCATAGGTAACATACACTTTAAAATATACTTATTGACTTCCCAAAGTTGTGGGACAGCAATAATAGTTTTAAAACCTTCCTTCAACTGAATTAATGAAATTTTGTTTCAAGGAACTATATTACTGCACCCTCAGCCAGCCTAGATTGAAGAGCTAGGCAGAGAGCACTCAGTGAATGGGATTGTATTTCCTTCCATCTCTGCTTGCAGACTGGCTGGCTTCAGACTGTGCACATAACTTTCTTGTAGAATTTTGGTAAAGGTGAAAGAAGTAATCAACACACCCTAGTGTAGTAATGGGTGTCTCTCCCATTTCTCTTAATGGTACAGCCATGGTCAGTATATTGAACCATAGGAAACAACTGTATTAGTTTTTATCATCGAATAACAAAGTTCATCATCTTTTTAGAATATAACATCTGAGTCCTCCCCATCCTCCACTTGATTACTAAATCAATGCCAAACATATGGCTTCTATTACATGCAACCCTCGATTTCAAGTTCAAAATTCCTTTGCACTCAATGTTCAGTTACAGATAACAGAAACTACTCTAGCTAGTTTAAGCTGAAAAGGATTTATAGTACAGGAAATTAGGTGCCTGGAAATCAACTGAAGGGCTAAAAAGCAATCTTTATGCTGAATCTCTAGAAATGACTCCCAGAACACCCCCACAGAATTGTACCATCAAGCAAGTTTCTACCGTCACCATGATCAGAAGAATCAAGGAAGAATGTATACCATTCCATGCCTCTTCTGCCAGAATGTAGGGAAGGTGAGGCTGCCACCACATCCAGTTCCAGGACCACTCTCACTTAGACAAGATTCAAGCCAGTAAAGTGGGTGTCAAGCACCCTGCCTCACAACACCTATGAAACTAGGTACCATGCATAGGCCAGTAACTGCTGTTTCATAAAACCAAATGCCACAACTAAGCTCACTAGCAGAAACAGCATAAGTACCAGCATGCCTTCTCAATATATGAATGTGTCTGTTCAACGAAAGCTAAGGCCATTTGGAACCTGAGTTGTAAAGGAGTCTGAGAAAAGTAGTCTATAACTTTTCAACATTTGTCATTCAGCCAAGCATGTTCCAAGATACCTTAAATGGACTGAAGTGAGTCAATGTGTAATATACGCCATAGGACCTAAAAGCCCATTAGTGAGAGAGGAGCTAAATGAACGGTGGAACATTTATGCTAAAAAAATATTAACATTCTATTAAAAAGAATACATACAATGAAATGGAAAAACTTATAGTACATATGTTAGGTATAAAATCAAGTGTCATAAAAACTATGTACACATATATTTAAGTATATATGTATAATTAAATATATGGGGATATATAATTATATTATTTAAAGGTACAATTGAATAAATTTAAATGTGTAGAAGACAGAAGTTTACATAACAAACTATTTACAGTGTTGCCTTTGGAAAAGATGATAGAAAAGAGAAAGAAGTAGCCTAAGTGACAAATGTACAGTTTTCTATCAATATTTCTCTATTGTTTAAATATAGATAGAAGATAATAGTTATTTAAATATAATTTTACAAAGTTAGAAAATTATATATATATACTGACATAAAGAAATATATATATTATATTGCTAAACTAAGAAAAGTACATTGCAAATTATTATATTCAATATTTCATTTGGGGAAAAAGTATATTTTTAGTTATATATATGTATATACACACATTGTATACACATATATATACACATATGTGTATATATATGTGTGTATATATATACATATTTTATATATTCACACATATGTGATGTACATATATACCTATATAAATACACATTTACATATATTTATTACATATATACACCCATTTATACATACATAAATGCTTGTATATACACTGAAAAAAATATGGATGTATATACATCACTTAGTGTATACCCTTGGGAATTGGGTTGTATTGAATGAAAATAACTTTCATATTTTCCTATCTACATTTTCAAATTATTTGACTTTCTAAAATGTAATTTTTTTAGATTAAGGACTATTATTTTCATAAAATAATAGAAGTCTGTTATTTAAAAAATTAAAGCAATGCAGAAAGAAACAAAAAGGAAAGTAAAAATTAGTTTCAAAATCCACTCCAGTAAATAACTAATGAGAACATACTGTATAGCACAGGGAACTCTACTCAATGCTCTGAGACCTAAATGGGAAGGAAATCCAAAAAAGAGGGGATATATGTATACGCATAGCTGATTCACTTTGCTGTACAGTAGAAACGAACACAATGTTGTAAAGCAACTATACTCCAATAAAAATTTTTAAAAATAATAATAAAGCTCTCTCAAGTTACAAAAAAAAATCCACTCCAACTCCTACTCCCCAGAAATAAATGTCAAAATTTGGTGGATAATATTTAAAATATCATGATATGCCTTTGTCCATATATGATAACTATATAGATGGATAAGTAGATAGAAAAAAACGGAATCTATTTTGCTAATGTTAGAATAATATACTAAATTTAATTTTACTCGATTTAGAAATAAAAATTAAGAATTAAGGTAAAAGCCAAAGTAATTGTTATACTTCTCAGGTAAGTATATTCACAAGCATTATCCCTCTCAGAATAAGACAATATTTTATTGGAGGTTCTTGCCATAAGGATACTAAAAAGTAATGACTGGTTTAAGAACTGGAAAAGAGGAAACTAAAGTCATTATTTCTAATGTGTGATATAGTTATCCACATAGGGAAACCCACAGACTCCCATCCAAGTATCTAGAAATAATCAAGAGTTCAGTAAATTAGCTGGATGTAATATCAACATATAAAAGTTAATTAATTGGACATCTGCTTCTGACCATAATGGAGAAATATGGGCCATACATAATCTTTTGACATAAATAATTAGAAAACTGGACAAATGGAGAAACAATTATTTTTAGACATTGAACAACAGACAGCACTGTGGTCCAGGAGAGAAAGGAAGCAAATGAGGTAAGCCCAATAATCACCCTGGCTTTCTGCCTGGTGGCAATATCCGTACCATGGGTACAGGAAAGGAGAATCCAAATAAAGCTTGGTACTCTCACTTAGTTTAGCAGATGGAGAAGGAATTCAGGAAAGTTGAGACAGCTGGAAATTGTGGGATAGAATTTTATAGACAAAGGAGCTATTAAAGAAAAGAACTTCAGAAACTGGCATTGAGGTCCCTTGAGTCTTTGCCATATTTTAGTGTCTGCACGTGTGAGGTAAAATTCAATGAAGTCAGGCAAAGAGTTGTGAGATGAACAATCCTCAGATCCTGCACAAGGCAGGAAGACATCTGAGTTCTGACGAGCCGGTGTAGAGATTCTTCAGTCATCACTGAGGCATTCAAGAGACCCCAAGAAGGGTCATATCTTGGTAAAGAAATTGAAGTATACCTGGAATGAAAACTACTCTAGACATGCCATAGAAATGCTTAAAGATAAAAATTAAATGGATCAAATTAATTTTCAAATAAGTTAACTGCCTACCAGAACAAAACACAACACTCTTTAAAGCAAGATCAAATTACAGATACTCAACAATGTAACTTCACAATGTCTAGTATACAATTTAAAAAATTACTGCATATGCAAAGAAGCAGGAAGTTATAGCACATAGTCAGGAGAAAATTTAGTCAATAGAAACAGACTAAAAAAAGGGAGGCTAGATTAGCAAACAAGGACATTACAATAGCTATAATAAATATGCTCAATATGTTCAGAGATTTAAAAACAAAACAGGAATCACGAAGACAGAAATAGAAGCTACAGAAATATAACAAGTGGAATGACCAGAGATAAAAAGAAATGTGAAATGAACAATTCACAGGATGGGATAAAGAGCAAATTAGACTGTGCAGACATAGCAATAGAATCAATCTAACTTGAAGCACAGAGAGAGAAAAAAAAGACTGAATACTAATGGATAGAACTTCAGTGACTTGTGGGACAAGAGGAAGCAGTCTAACATACCTGTATTTGGAGTCTCAGAAGGAAAAGCAATACATGAATTAAGCAAGATCGCAAGATATAAGGTAAAGACAAAGTCAATTTCACTTCTCTATACCAGCAATAAATAGTTGGATGTTGAAGTTTAAAAACATTATTTACAACAGAATAAAAAATGTAAAATACTTCAAAATATATTTAGCAAAAGATATGCACATCCTGCATGCTGAAAATTACAAAATATTGCTAAAAGAACTTAAGAGACCTAAATAAACGGAGAGATATGCTATATTCATGGACTGGAAGATTTAAAATATTGTTAAGATGTCAATTCTCCAACTGGTCTACAGATTCAACTTCATTTACATGAACCTATAGGAAAGACAAATTTTATTTAAAATGAAACCAACCAGTGGTAACCAGGAGCAAATAGAATGATTGACTGTTAAAGGGCACAGGTTATACAGGTGTGTGTGTTTATCAAGACTTAACAGAACTGAACATTTGAAATGGAGGCATTTTCTTATATATAAATAATATCTTAATAAAGATGATTTAAAAATAAGTCAATTGCATTTCAATACTCTAGCAAAAACTGGAAACCTTGAAAAAATAACCCATTTATAACAGCAACTAAAACTAAAAATTATCTAGGAAGAAATCTTCCAAAAGTCTACAACACCTCTGGGTGTACATATGTGTGTGTGTGTGTGTGTGTGTACATGTGTGTATTTTCCTATAGTCAATCAACTTATGCTTGATTGTATTTTCAGTTACTAGTAATCTGTTTTTTATGGCTTCTGTATTAGAAAGGGCATTTATTTCTGTAATGGATTTTTTCCCTTCAATTTCTTTTTCATGATTTACAAGCTTCCTTTTCAAATATTCTCATTATCTTATCACATTTTGGCTACTTTATTCTTTGAGATTCTTTTTATTCGGGTTACTGTGTTATTTTAATGTGTTTGAAATTATGAAGAACAATGTATCTGAACTATTTTTGTCTCTATTTCTTTGGGTAAGTCTTTATATGATGTAGATCTTTCATTTGCTTTTAGCTTATGTACACTTGCTGCATTTATATATAGTATTTATGTTTAGGTTCTGTGTTTTGTTTTGTTTTTGATAATTACTCATTTTATATTTTATAAATATATACTTTATAAATATATGCTTTATTTTCTTTTTTAAAAAAATTTTATATTGCGTACAGTTGATTAACAATGTTGTTTTAGTTTCAGGTATACAGCAAAGTGATCAGTATACCTGCATCTATTCTTTTTCAAATTCTTTTCCATTTTAGGTTACTACAGAATATTGAGCAGAGTTCCCTGTGCTACACAGTAGGTCCTTGTTGGTTATCTATTTTAAATATAGCAGTATATACATGTCAGTCCCAAACTCCCAGTCTATCCTTTCCATCCACCCTCCCCACCACCACCGCCGGTAACCATAAGTTCCTTACCTAAGTCTATGAGTCAGTTTCTGTTTTAAATAGGGTGGGTGGCATAGGGAAAATAAACAGGGTAGTTAACAGTTCTGTTTCTGATTTATTGTTTTGAAACCATCTCACCAAATGTTTTATTTCCTTTGCCCTGATAGTTCATTTTTCCTTAGTGTCTGATGTTTAAGATATTTAAATAGCTTAAAACAAAGCCTTAAGTCACAGGATTTTGATGCTGAAGTATAGCAATTACTGCCTCACCTCCATAATTTATCCCACTTCTCCTCAGGAAGTTTCCCTCGTCTAGGTTTATAATTCATAGAAAATGTAAATGAGGAGTAAAGATAGTTTCTTTTTTAGCGCTACTTTCTCTGCCTTTATGCTGTGTCCAACCAAGTTTACATAATGATACGCCTTCTGTTTTGATCTAACTGCACCTCAAAATCTTGCCACTTTAATCAAGATATTTGGATAGGACTGACACTTTTAGGGAAACTGTTTTCCTCCGCAAATTTTGAAAATTTATAAGTCAGCCCTTAATTCTGTCCAGTTTAGTCCAATTTCAAAGTAGTTGGCCAGAGTATTTTATACATTTTTGTATGTAGCTAAATACTAAAATGTATAAATCAATGCCTCCTTCATCGATGACAATGGTTTTGGTGGGTTCTGGGGAAGGGAACTAGAATAAAAATGTCTCTGCAATTTTCATATGCTAATTTTTAAAATTAACCAACTTCATAAGAAACAAAAAGTTATACCAAAAATGAATTTACACATTACATATACAGGTAGGGAGCAGTAACCCCGAAACATATTAGTTCCTTTTAGTTATATCTACCCCTAGACTATATTGCTTAGATATAAAGTGCTTATTTACATTCACTTTAATCAAAAATTTCCACAAAATGATATACCTTAATAATTGGCAAGAACAGTAACCAAGAAGTGATCTCTAAAAAGTAGCTCCGACAGAGACCCAATTGTTTACACGGCACTCAAAATGAGGGAAGAATAAATGTTAAAAGCCTCCATTTTTATTTTAATTAACAAACCAGCTCTGCTTGTATCACTATTATCTCTTCTTATATTGTTAGCTTCTGTGATCCTTGAAGAAAATTCTTTTTATCAGCATGTGCCACAATAAGTGAATATACCCCTGAAATGATGATATAGCTCATTTTTTTAAGAAGCTGACCAAATAATTAGATAGTTATTTCCAAACCTAGTTAATTCATATGAATCGAACATAAATCATTTTTATAAAAAACAAAAGTGATGTTACCATCTCTGGCATCTATTTTTCCCTGTAGGTCCTTCTGCTTGCCATTGTAGGCATTCAGGGACCCAGGGTGAAAGAGTAGCCAACATCTGAAATGTAACTGGAAAAAAAGAGGGTTCTGGAGGATCCAAAATTAGCTATTAAATGCTTGGTCTAGAAATTACACACATCACTTTTGCCCAAAAATCACTGGTCAGAACTAGTCACACAGTCCCATCTAACCCATAAGAGGGTCAAGGGTTTAAGTATACCATTGCCCAGAACTTTGAGAACTAACCTTAATGGTTACAGAGTAAATCTCCCAGAAAAAAAAAATTAATGTATGGTTATGCAAATATGGGATACTCAGCAAAAACAACACACTACCTAAACTTCCTGAGAAGCCTGATTACTATCCCACTGAGCCAATATTATATAAAATAGGAAGTAGTAACATAGGACAGTTAGATGAGTAAGTAAAGTTATAGGCTTCCTATGAGGGCAATTCACGGACCTAACAATCATTTCTTGTTATGTTATACATTTTATGTAAAAAAAATCCGTTGGCAGAGACAAACACTGCATGTTGAAACATACTGCCAAAGTTATGATCAAGGTTAAAGAAGTAAGGATAGGGACTCTTAATTCCCTGTTATTTTTGCTGACACTCATTCTGGAAGGAGTTTTCCATATTGAAGCTAAAAAAGATTTATTTTTATTGTTACTGTAAAGTTTTACAGCTTTTCATCTTTGGCCAGTCAATTTCTGCTTAACAAATGTCTTTTATAAGTGAAACTTGCTTATCTTCTGGAGAGCTTCTAAGACATCACATTAAGTTTTTTTTTATCATACTGCTTTTTAAAATCAACTAATTTATTTGAAGTTCCTGTTAATAAATAGTTTTAAACAGAAAAAGCAGAGGTCTTGTGACTTTGATGATCAGGAACAGTTCATTTTCTGGGTGTTAACTTGTTTCTTTTTATTACATCATGAATTGGAATTCTCCAGATAGCAAGCTGCTGTCTGTGTTATTTTTCCTTATGGATAGTAAATGTGAAACTTTATTGTATTGAGATCCTCAGTCTTTTTCAAAGTTAATTCTTCCAGGTAGCTGAAACATGAGTTGTTGATGGCAAATCAGCAACCTGTTATTCATGAGCGTGTCTGAGGGTGTCCTTTAGATTATGAAAATAAAGTGTCCTGCTGTGTAAATTAGAATTTTGATAAAATTATCTATAGATTTATAACCCCAAACCCCAAAGAACTGAGGAAACAGAACAGGGTTATTTAGACATACTGTAAATACTTAAAAATAAAAAAAAAAATCAAATTTTTTAAAAAAGTTAATACTTTCAATTATAAAAACAAAAATCATGTCAAAAAAAGGGAAATATTTCTCAAAAGCCAAAAAAAATTTCTGATTCTTCAGAACAATTTCTCCAGTTTCCTTAGGAGATCTCCAAAATTGTAACATTTATGATATTCATGTAGACCCTAATAAAGCAGTGATGTTTTATGTGGACAATGTCAGAGCAAGGTTTTTTAGGCTGCTCTTTCAAAATTCTCTGCCACTCTCTCTGGAAAGACAAATAAGGAGAAACTTGAATGTCTTAATATCTTAGGCATATTTATTATCAGTTAGTGATTAGAAAGGACAAACTCTCCTTCTTTTGACATTATATATATTAAAGTTATATAAACAGTGTTTATATTCCAGAATAATACTCCTTTCAGGATCAATAATTATTGGACCACTGATATTTGCTATATGGCATAGTGAAAGTTTAATAAGATTTCAAGTTCTTCTAGCTACTATTTATGTTTCTAAAATTTTCAGTCATGAGACTATAAAAACACATCTTTTTAAAAATAGTGAAAATGCAATATTAAGAATTTGAATGAGATTTCTAACGTCAGTCTATCTCTGAAAGTCTGTGCCTATCCTAGTTCACGTATACACATAGAACCAACTTTCATTTACTCTGTTGTCTTGAAGATTGTTTCAAAATGAGCATGAACCAGATTTCTTTACTCCAGTCCCTCAGTTATCCTCTGGTGTGCCTTTGGGAGCCTTACTAATGTTCATAGAATTTCCAATGAAGAGTATTTGCAGGCATTGTGAACCTTGAACTTCCAGAAGTGTTACATCATCACTTTTGGGACTTGTCTAAAAGCAATCCAAATATGTAAAAAGATAGTCATCATATTAGTAGAGTAGTGTAATGGGGAAAAGTTCATAAGAGCAAAGTCCATGTTTATTTTATAAATTACTCTATGCATGTTACACATAGCAGGCACTAATAAATACTTGTTTATTAAATGAATGAAATGTCCAACTATAGCATAATAATTAAATAAATTACTGAATAATTCACTCAGCTCACCATCATAAATTCTTTAGGAAAACAGATTCATTAGGAAACAGATTCTCATACCATAATGGTGGAATATAAACTGATTCATTATTTTTAGGAGAGCAATTTGCCTTTGTGTATCAAAAAGTTTTTAAAATGGGCCTACTTGTTGCTCTGTCAACTTTATTTCTAGGAATTTATTCTAAGAAAATAATTACAATATGTGTTATCACTTAGCTATAAACAAGTGTATTGCAAAGTTATTCAAATTAGCCAAAATTTATGGAACTATGGCCATTATTTTTCTTGTCTTCCTTTTCTGTATTCTGTCATGTGCTTATATTTATTTACGAATCATTATATATTTAAAAATTATGTCATAGAAAAAGACACTACCACAACAATGCAATTTAACTACCCTATAGGCTTTAAAACCTATAGGTTTTAAAACAACCAAAAAATCATAAAATTCAATCATTATTAAAACAGTAAAACATAAGTCCAACAACTCTTAAAGAGCATTAAATAATTTTTAAATGATACCATCGAAGACCTACAGACCTGTTTTGGAAAAATTGGTCCAACCCCTACCTTAGCCTCACTGCCATGCTACAAGTCAATTATTTTTCCTTCACCCTCAAGTAATTGTTTTTCTGTCTAGTTGTTCTATCAATTACTGATGTCGACGTATTGACCTCTTCAACAATTAATATTGAATTGTCTGTTGCTCTATCTAATTTTGTTAATTTGTGTTTCACATATTTTGTGGCTCTGTTATTAGCTGCACAAATTTATAATTCTTGCTGATAAACTGACCCATCTATTACTATAAAATATACCTCTTAGTCTCTAGTAATATATCTTTTACCTTAAAATTTACTTTGCCTGATATTTGTATAGTTACTCCAGTTCTGAGTTGGTTTAACCTATTTGAATTTAATATCAGTCTCTTACCAGCAGCATATATTTTGATTCTGGTTTTTAAACCAGCCTGATAATCTATACTTTTTTATTTAAAGTGTTTAATTCATTTGCATTAAATGTAACTATTGATGTGATAGGATTTACACCTGCCATTTTGCTGTTTGTTTTCTTATACATCATGTCTTTTTTGTTCTTCCATTTCTCTGCTGTCTTCTTTTTTTGTTAAACATATTTTTTTAGTGTACTATTTTATTACCTTTGTTGTTTTTTAAACTACACTCTTTAAGTTATTTTCATAATGGTTATTCTGGGGAATTAAAAAGTGCATGTTAATTTGAAACAATCTAGTTCAGATTAAGTCTAAGTTAACTCCAGTATTATATTAAAAGTTTGCCTCAGGGCTTCCCTGGTGGCGCAGTGGTTGAGAGTCTGCCTGCCGACGCAGGGGATACGGGTTCGTGCCCTGGTCCGGGAAGATCCCACATGCCGCGGAGCGGCTGGGCCTGTGAACCGTGGCCGTTGAGCCTGCGCGTCCGGAGCCTGTGCTCCGCAGCGGGAGAGGCCATAACAGTGAGAGGCCTGCATACTGCAAAAAAAAAAAAAAAAAAAAAGTTTGCCTCAATCTAAATTCTTCTCTTTCCCCTCCTTTGCATTACTACTGTCACACAAATTACATTTTTTATATAAGTCCATTAGCAAAGTTTTATAATTATTATTTTATGCAGTTGTCTTTTAAATCAATAAGAGAAGAAAATAGTTAATATTTCGCTATGTATATACCTCTACTGATGCTTTTGTTTCTTTGTGTGGATTTGAGTTAACATCTAGTGTCCTTCCTTTTCAGACTAACAGGTTCCCTTTTTTTTTTTTTTTTTTGCGGTACGCGGGCCTCTCACTGCCGTGGCCTCTCCCATGGCGGAGCACAGGCTCCGGACGCGCAGGCCCAGCGGCCATGGCCCACGGGCCCAGCCGCTCCGCGGCATGTGGGATCCTCCCGGACCGGGGGACCGGGGCACGAACCCGCGTCCCCTGCATCGGCAGGCGGACTCTCAACCACTGCGCCACCAGGGAAGCCCCAGGTTCCCTTTTTAATTTTCTATAGGGCAGTGTACTAGCAACAAATTCTCTCAGTTTTTGCTTATAGGAGAATGTCTTAATTTCTCCTTCATTTTTGAAGGATAGTTTTGTTGGATGTAGAATTCTTGGTTGACAGTCTCTTCCTTTCAGGACTTTGAATATGTCATCCCACCTTTTGGTCCTCATGGTTTTGACGAGAAATCAGCTATTAATCTTACTGAGGATCCCATGTATTTGTTGAGTCACTTTTTTCTCTTACTGCTTTCCAGATATTCTCTGTGTCACTGATAATTCAACAGTATGACTATGATGAGTATGCATGTGGACTTCTTTGAGGTTTTTTTAATTTAGAGTTCATTGAGCTTGTTAGATGTGTAGATTGTTTTCCATCAATTTGGGAAGTTCTCAGATATTATTTCTTCAAAAGTTTTTTACCCTTTCTCTCACTCCTTTCCTTCCGGAACTCCCATTATGTACATGTTGAAACACCCACAAGTCTCTGAGGCTCTGTTCATTTTTCTTCATTCATTTTTCTCTCTGTTCTTCATACTGAGTAATCTCTATTAATTTATCTTCTTTCACTGATTATTTCTTTAACTTTAAGTTCACTGGTTCATTCTTCTGTTAACTGAAATCTGTCACTAAGCCCTTCTAGTTAATTTTTATTTCAGTTATCATATTTTTAAACTCCATAATATCTATTTGTCTTTTTTCCTATAATTTCTGTCTCTATTGATTTTCTCTATTTGGTGAGATATAGTTGTCATACTTTTCTTTAATCCTTAAAACATGGTTTCCTGTAGTGTAACATTTAGGTTGCCTCAAGGACAATTTCTACTGACTAATTTTATTTTTCTGTTTATTGGCTAAGCTTTCCTGTTTATTTGCATGTCTTGTAATTTTTTTTTGAAAATTGGGAAATTTAGATGATACAGTTGATTCTTTCTATTCATGGTAGTTATGCTCTATAAGGCCACTGCAAACACTACATTAATGAATACTTAACTATTACACATATATATCACATAGATTATAATCTTAAATCCTGAAAGCAACTCATCCTGGTAGACTATTTTATTTCACAAAAGAGGAAATGAGGTTTAGGAATGTTAATAACTTGCCTGAGCCTCCCCACTACTGTCTTCATCCTTTGGTCACCTCTGACGAGAGCTAAAACAAGAAGTCAGAGGGCCACCTTGTTTGACTTCACCTGGGAACATGCATGTTGAGTGACTACATTTTTGCTACTCTGGGCACTCACATTCATGTGAATGACTGTAAAAGCAAGCAACATGAATACTTATTTTGGTGTTACAAATAAATTTTAGTGAGTAGGTAAATTCACAAGTATGGAAGCTGAGAATAATAAGGATCAACTGTATATTGTAGCAACTCTGGAATCAGACACTACCCCCGACGATTTTGTTTTTACTGTTTTATTGTTGTTGCTGCTGCTGCTGTTTGTTTAATGACTTTCCATGGCTAATTCTGTAGAGTATTCCCTGCAGTGTGTGGCCACTGAAATCTTTGCTTTTTATCTATTTATTTTGTTGTTTGTATTTTTAAGCCTGGATTTGTAGGGTTCACTCCTGAGTCAGCATAGCTTAGTGGTCAGTCAGTGGTTTGTCAGAAGTTTTCCTTCAGCCAACAAATCTTCTGCCCTTTCCAAGGGGATCTACATGCGTACTGAAGCATGCTTCAAAGTGCAGGCACTTTATGCGTCTTCATTAGCCTTCATTCCCGCTTGCAAAGGGCTCCAAAGTCAGCCAGATATGAATAAGTAAATGGGTCTTTCTCCAGTTTTTCTGTGCATGTGCACACATGTGCGTGGACCTACAGATCCTTAGGAATACTTGGGGCTTTTCAAACCCTTTAAGGTTGGGTCGTTCCCTAGATCTTCCTCTCAAAACTTCTGGCCAGCTTCTTATTTGTCCCAACTGGTATTTCTGCCTTAGACAGCTGTACTATTAACTACTGCAGCTAATTGTACTTGTTTTTAATAATGACCTGAATGTAGCGTTTTTCTACCAAGCTGAACTCCAAGTCAAGTTAAATAGCAACAAGGTCCTGAGAATGGGACTTCTTCAGAAAGCTCCAAGTCTGGTCAAATAGTGACAACACTCTGGGGAATGTGGTTTTTGCAGAGCTCCAAAACAATTCAGTCCCCTCAGTGGCTGTGAGGCTGGTAGTTGCTGCAGCTGCCATGCTATGGAAGGAGGGGGAGGGATAGGAGTATCTTCAAAACAAAATGACACAGATCCTGCGTTTGCTACTAAAGTTCAGTAGCTTCTCTTTATATTAACACTATATATATACTATGTATGCATATACATACTATATATATGCAATGAAATGCACAGATATTTAATATTCAGCTCCATGAGTCTTTCAAACAAATTTTTATTGAGGTAAAATTGACATATTATATTAGTTTCAGGTGTATGACACAATGATTAGATATTTGTATATATTGAGAAATGATCACCACAGTAAGTCTAGTTAACGTCTGTCATCATACATAGTTACAAAAATCTCTTTTCTGTGATAAAAACTTTTAAGACCTACTCTCTTAGCAACTTTCAAATATACAGTGTTATTAACTACGGTCACCATGCTGTACATTACATCTCCAGGACTTATTTATTTTTTATAACTGGAAGTTTGTACCTTTTGACTCCCTTCACCCATTTCACACACCACCCTACCCCCCAACCCCCCCACCCCACCCCCACCCTGCAACCACCAATCTGTTCTATGTATCTATAAGCTTGGGGATTTTTTTCTGTTTTTTTTTTGTTGTTTTTTAGATTCCACATATAACTGAGATCATATGATATTTGTCTTTCTCTGTCTGACTTATTTCACTTAGCATGATTCTCTCAAAATCTATTTATGTTGTCACAAATGGCAATAGTTCTTTCTTTAAAGGCTGAAATACACATACATATATGCCATATTTTTTTTATCTATTCATCCATCGATGGACACTTAGGTTGTTTCCATATCTTGGCTATTATAAATAATGCTGCAATGAACATGGGGGTGCATATATCTTTCTAAGATGGTATTTTCATTTTCTTCACCCAGTAGCTTTTCTTAAATAAACAGTTTATACTTTGAACTATGCCTTTGGTTAATTTCTAGGATTCTGAAATGGTTGAGTTAGATAATTTTTGCTAGTATTTTCTTTGTTCTTACAGAGGAGATTTGCCAAGGTTTTCTCTGTCATTCTGGAAGTTCTACCTCAAACAATTATTTTTATCACTTTGCTTGGAAACTAACTTTTGTCGCAGCAACCTATATCTTTCTTCACCATCATATTATGCTTATCTTACATACCTTCTCTAGTTAAACTGATAGGCTAATCAATTTTAATATAGTCATTTCTATTTTCATTTATTCAGCAGTTTTTTAAGCATCCACAACATACACAGTCTTTGCTATCTACTGTAGAAAAATTAAAGAAAACTTCACACACTCACTTCACCCTAAAGGACCTTACAGTCAAACTGAATAAGACACACATAATGCAGATAAATAACAAAACCTTAAATTATGTAATAAGTTCCATAAAATGATAGAAGTAGACAATTCAAACAGTTTTAAGGAGTGATATTTCATCTAGAGGCATTTTTCACCTAGAGACATGTGTATTTTTTTTTTTTTTTTGCGGTACACGGGCCTCTCACTGTTGTGGCCTCTCCCGTTGCGGAGCACAGGCTCCGGACTCTCAGGCTCAGCGGCCATGGCTCACGGGCCCAGCTGCTCCGCGGCATGTGGGATCTTCCCGGACCGGGGCATGAACCCGTGTCCCCTGCATCGGCAGGCGGACTCTCAACTACTGCACCACCAGGGAAGCCCAGAGGCATGTGTATTTTTAAGATGTCAACTTATCCACAATGTTATATGAATCTAGGTGATTTAATCACTGAGACAGGTCAATGGGGAGACGAATTGGAGCAAGGAGGTTTTCAACATCCCTCTGATCTTGCTATCTCAGTAACATTCTATTCCAGCTGTACCGTGGCATAATCCTCATTATCGGTCATTACAGCTTTTTTTTTAAAGGTTACAAAGTCATCTAATATTTGCCTGTGCCTATTATCACCACCCATTTGAAAGTTATAATGAGAAGCACCTTTTATTGGAGGGCAGGGATAGTATTTCACATAGTTAGAGAAAACTAAAAGCAGGTCACATATTAACAGACCTACATTGCAGCTATTTTCATGATAAGACAGTGTTAACTTTTATTTCATCTGTGAGCAGGCTGGTCGTGTCCATATTTGGTGCACTAGAAGATGCTGAATGAACGAGTGGGTCATCTGTGGAAGCCCAAAGAGAATGAACATCTTCCAAATAAATGTCTAGGCAAAAATAAACAATCAAAGAACAGGTCTGTCCAATTCCACTGTTTGCTCTAAAAATAGTTATACATGAAAATAGAGTCAAGTGGTTTACAAAGTACCTTGGCAATAAGAAGTGCTATTCCAGTGAGGTGTAAGTCCTAGGAATTCAAAGAGTTGGGCAAAGCAACTAAGTGGCGAAGTTATAAATACTGGTTGCTAAAGGAAGAAGCATTAGTAATAATGACATGGGAACCCCTGCACGGAGCACAATAAATCTGACTAGCACGGAGCACAATAAATCTGACTAACTAACGTCAGCAAGACAGAAAACAGCAGCCGAAACAAAAGATCTGAAAAACTTGCTGCAAAAAGGTCAGTGAGGGATTGTGAATAACTTAGCAGGAATACTAACGGACAATACCAGCCTGTCTTTCTACGTGACCAGAACATTACAATTTGAAACTACTCAAATAAAGATGAAATACTAGATGTTAAAATGCATTCTGTGTGTTTACTGGAAGGTGGTTCGTGTTAATCCTTTTAAATCTCTGCTCAGTATTAAAGCTTAGAGAATCCTTCATGTGGCAGCAAGGAGTCATTTTTCAAAGGGAGTGTAATGGAAGGATAATCCTAATATTTGTTGCTTGATTTTTAGTCCTCATTCAGCTCATGTGAAATTAGGACATGTTTTGCAGGTTGATTATAAAACATTATAAATCTCAAAATTTAGACAAAACATATACATGAGTGAGTTCCAAATTATCCATCATGTGAAGTGGGGGAGTAGGGAGGACGGAGGCTCAGCTCCAATAATGATGTTGCATTTTCTATAAATGTGCCACTTTTTGGATGCCTTAAGCTATCAAGAACATTTTACAATAACATATTGAATAAGCTAAATAAATCTAGATACCACAACAAAGACTACTGCTTGAGACTTCTGCATCACTCCCCTGTGGACACGTTTTGTGGTATAAAATAGCACAGCAGCACTTGAACTGAAAGCCAGATCAACTGATGCTAATCTGTAATTCTTCTAAGCATGGCAGTTGAGTTGGTTAATTTTATGTGTTGACTTGGTAGTCATGGTAATGAGTTTTCGTTAAACATCAGTCTAGGTGTTGCTGTGAAGGTAGTTCTTAGATGAAATTAATATCTAAATCAGTAGACTTTGACTAAAGCAGATTACCCTCCATAATGTGGGTTGGGCCTCATTTAATCAGTTGAAGGTCTTAGAAAAAAAAGACTGAGGTTGCCCAAGGAAGAGAGAGTTCTACCTATAGATTTCCCTTGGACTCGAGATTGCATCATCAACTCTTGCCTCAGTCTCCAGACCACTGGCCTACCTGTAGATTTCAGAATTGCCCACCCCTACAATCACATGAGCTAAAATTCCTTAAAATATCTGTCTATTTATCATCCATCTATCTACACACACATCCTATTGGTTGTTTCTCTGGATCACACTGATTATTACACCAGACAAAATAGAAACCCTCCCATCTCTTCCATGTTTGGTCATCAGTGTGTCTAAACTACCTGTAAAGGTGGGTTGATGATCACTGGAAATGCTGAAGATTGTGGTATAGATATATATGCTGAATAGAATTCCTGTAGCTATTGACTTGAAGTAATAGGCTTTTCCTTAACATTGGAGTGAATAGTATACTTCTGAATGATTCTTTTTTCCCAGTTGCCTACCAGAAGTGAAAGCAATTTATTATAAGCACTGGAAATTGAATTGCAACATAATGAATTGAAATTGAATTGCAACATAATCTGATGCTTTGCTGTGCAAAAAACGATGATCTTATTCCAAAACCAACAGAGTGTTTGGTATGGTTTTCCAGTCATGATGATGTCTTAAGATATGCTATATCTCCATATTTTATTGGTTCCCCCTTATGACCAAAAGTAGACAATAAAATATTTGAAAATTTAACCCTCTTCACCTCAATTCAAAAACATTTGTTGAGGGCCCACTATGTTCAGCGCTGGAGATAAAATGATGAGGAATAACTTCAAAGAGGTCAATGTTCAATAGGAACACAGCATATAAATACTTATTTTTTAAAAAATGAAAATGTCTAAGGCCATGTATTAAAGGCATTTTTACTCCACCCTTCAACCTCAAACCCCATCAAGAATAACAAAAAAAAGACAAGTAAAAATAGAATATTCATTAAGATGAAGAGATTGCTGTGACTCCTAAGCTAGATTATGGAGCACACCCAGACTGAGAGAAGAGAACATGCTTAGTTCCAACACATGCTGTTTTTGGATTTTGAGCCAGAAATAAATCCCCCCCTCCAAATTGTCACATTCTAAAGGACATATACAATAACTTTTTTATTAGAAGGCCCAGTTAGACTGATTTTGACAGCCCAGAATTGTGAAACAGGGAACACATAAGGAAAATTCATGGTGGTGCTTATGTCATTTCTATTGTCCATGACTTAGCTTCTCTGCCAAAGGTAAGGGATAAGTCAATGGAAAGGAAGATAGAAGAACTTAAAGACTATTAAGGCAAAGTTGCTGCACTTTGCAATGTAAGGAGACATTTGTTCCTCGGGTAAAGAAAATAACTTGAAGAGAGCAGAGTGTGAAATAAATCCAACTTCAGCAGCAGGTATTTACCACCATTTAAAGCTCAGTAATATTCAGAAAAGACATCATCCTGGGACCTATGCCTGAAAAAATAAAAATAAAAAGAGGGGAAAAAAATAGACTGGAAGCAAACAAGAAAAAGAAACATGAGCAAAAGGCAGCTGAAAAACACACAAAGAAATTAAATTACATGATTCTACCTAGTAAAATTGTAGAGGATGATTAAAAAAAGAAATTAAAAAGTTCAAAACAGTTATATAAGTGTACAAAGAAGTACTCAATAGAGCATGGAAAGGAATGAAAAGCATTCTTATAAAACTCAGGAATTGAAGACCAATAAAAGCATCATAATGATGAAACACATTCTAGCAACAACCCCCCAAATGGGATAAATGCAACTGAAAAAGTCAGAAATATGGAGAATAGGTTAGAGAAACTATCCCCAAATGAAATGGAAAAACTATACACCAAGATTTCAGAGAAGTAACTGGGAAGAACTAACACACACTTAATGGCTGTTTCTGAAGAAGAGAAAAGTGATTTTCTACTCATTCCAGGAACACAGCAAGATTGCAATTCTCATTTCCTTTGATAGGCATGGCCGTGTGACGATTGGACCCCCCCAAAAAGTGTGACTGATAAAGGCTTTAGGAGTTCACATTTAATTTACTACATTCCCTTTTCTCTCCATTTGGTCAACTTTGGAAACACGTATCAAAAAGGAGGCTTCAGTACTGCATGATATCACTTATATGTATGTAGAATACCACCCCCCCTCTAAAAAAGGTCCAACTCTTAGAAACAGAGAGTAGAAAAATGACTGCCAAGGGCTAGGGATGGGGGAAATAGAGAGAGGTTAGTAAAAGGGTATAAACACTCAGCTGTAAGATGAACAAGGTCTGAGGACCTAATGTATAACATGATGACTATAGGTGATAATATGATATTGTATAATTGAAATCTGCTAAGAGAGTAGAACTTAAATATTCTCACCAAAAAAAAAAAAAGATAAATATGTGAGGTGATGAATGTGTTATTAGATGGTGGGAATCCTTTCTCAGTGTACACGTATTTCAAATCACCATTATGTACACCTTAAATACATCTTATATCAATTATATCTCAATAAACCTGGAAAAATAAAACTAAAATAAAAAAGAAGGAGGCTCCATTAGCTTGGGTTCTTGAGTGACTGTAATCAACAGAGCCCTGATGACCCATGTTGGACTTGTAGTATCAATAAGAAATAACATTTAATGTGTTAAGCCACTAAGATTTTAATACTGCAGCATAACTTAGACTGATACAAATGGGGTATAGAAAAATATCTCAAGAAAAATAGTCTATCCCAAAAGTCTTAGTACAGTTTTAAGCCTTATTATGTTCAGAAGTATAAGTGATACCAACTTATAAAAAACAGAATTTGAAAGTTTATCTACATTTCCGCTATACTTATTTTTGTTCTTGCCAATGCATTTTTCTTTTTTTGTGGTTGTTGTTTCTTTCAATTTTTGCCATCTTAAATTAGAGGTACTGAAAAAGTTAAAATTACATATTTATTGCTTGAAATTCACAAAACTAAATAAGTATTAAAAACGTATAAATAACTTTCAAGTGATGAAGCTGATGAGGAGCTGTTTGTCTCCCTCACTAGTTTGTGAACTACTTGAAGAAAGAGACTATGTCCTTCTTTCTTTTTATTTTTTTATTTATTTATTTTTTTTCGGTACGTGGGCCTCTCACCGCCGCGGCCTCTCCCGTTATGGAGCACAGGCTCCGGACGCGCAGGCCCAGCGGCCATGGCTCACGGGCCCAGCTGCTCCACAGCATGTGGGATCCTCCTGGACCGGGGCACGAACCCACGTCCCCTGCATCGGCAGGTGGACTCTCAACCACTGCGCCACCAGGGAAGCCCCCTTCCTTCTTTTTAAATCAAGTAGGGTGTCTGGCATTGTATAGATGTTAAATAAACTTTCTTGGACAGAACTGACTTATTACTGCTTTCAGTGTCTCCATGTAGATCATTTGAGGCTGATACGTTTGACTAAGAATTATGATTGGAACTCTTTGGAATCTACATATATACACATGATTAAAAAGTTTTCTAGTTTCTTTACTTTTGATAGCATGGCTTTTATTTAAGGCAATTTAGCTGCACAGGCCACTGAGTGTGCTTTAAGTCTGGGATTGAAAAATTGCAAAAGCGATGATTGACAGAAGTCATTATATAATTATGTCAAAGTAATTCTTTATAAACTGGTTTAGAAATGACATAACAGCATTTTACAATTAAAATGAAGTTGAAATTGAGACATCTGAACATGTAACTGTCAGGGTTTTACTCTTTCTCTCTTTGAAAGCAAAGTGATCCGTCATGTTCCGGCAAATGAATTACATACATGAGACTGAGTGCATAAATATCTCAGTATAAATCTTTTAAAATGCCATAATTCTTCTTCTCCATT
Source organism: Lagenorhynchus albirostris (assembly GCF_949774975.1). NCBI lineage: Eukaryota > Metazoa > Chordata > Mammalia > Artiodactyla > Delphinidae > Lagenorhynchus > Lagenorhynchus albirostris. The sequence continues at coordinate 31,440,658 of NC_083105.1, forward strand.
ACACACTCAACTCTATCCAGATAATGTATGTAGTTTTTAAAAGTCTCCAAAGATCTTTCACCTTCATCTTTAACATAGAAGACAGATTGTTAGAGGAATTCTTTTCAGGTAAATCACATAAGTACAAGTGACTCTTACCCTCTCTGGCTTATATTTTTGCTCCAATCTTTGACTAAATATGTTATCACACTTTTCTGAGTTTCCCCTACTTCTCTTATCACTATTACTTTGTTTCTTTTGCTGACTCTTCTTTTTCCTCTTGCCCTTTGTTTCTGGTTAATTTATTGAATTCAATCCTCAGATCTATTTTTTCTCTCTCTCTCTCTCTGAGGATTTCTTCAACTTCTATGGCTTAAAATACCGTCCCCATACTGAAAATTTTCAATTTAACATCCTCAGCTCTAACCAGTTTCCTTAATTTCATATCTTCAATCTCAATTTCTTGTCACACATGCCCCCTAGAATTCTCTGCAGCCTCTGCAAACTCAGCATATCTAAAAGCTGATCTTACTCTCTTCCCTGGGTATGTCTTATCAGATTTTAAATCAATGGTTCTCAACTCAAGTTCTGGAGAGGGAAACTGAAGTTGTTAGAAAGTGAGACTGAATCAGAATTATGTATGGAGGTTTTCAAATCAATCTCTCTCCACAAAACTGTGTCACAATTTCCTGGGGTGGGGAATTGGGAAAGTGGACATAAAGTGAAAAAAAGCACATGGGTTATTTTGTGCAATCTTAATCTCCCACTATTTTCAGCTGAGAATGGCTATGCTAGGCTCATGGATACCCCAATCTCCTTCTTCCTCGTACATTCCTTGTGACTGGTACCACCAAACGTGATCAAATGTGCCTGAGACTAAGGTGAGGGATTTCTTATTTATACCAGAAGAAAAAAAGAGAAAGAAAAGGGGCTAGCAAGTTCTGTGGAATAGTCCTAATTCTGAAACATCTCTAACATGTATTTCATGTTCTTCATTCCCATTCCCTCTACAACTGCCTTTCTTCAGGATTACCAGGATCACCCTGACTTCTTAATGTCTTCTCTACCTTTAGTCTTTTCTTTCTTTTTCTCTTTTTCAGTGGATATTTGTCTGTTTTAATTTATTTTTTTAATTGAAGTATAGTTGATCCTTTAGTCTTTTTTCAATTTTATCCACCCTACCTCTGCTATCAGATGTATAAATATAAATTATATGTGTATTTACATTATACCTTGATTATGATATAGTTAAAATATATTCGTAATTTAAGAATAATTTAAATGCAGTAAAATTTGTCAATTCTTGTTGTACAATTTGATGAATTTTAAAATTATATACAGTCATGGGACCACCATGACCATCATGGTACAGAGCATTCCCATCTCCTGAAAAAGCTTCCTCATGCCTCTTTGCAGTATATCCTATCTCTCAACCTCCAGCCCCTGGACACCACTGATCCTTTTTTTTTTTAATGTAGTTTTTTTAATCTAGAATTTCAAGTGAACGGAAATATATATCATGTAGTGTTTATGTGTGGCTTCTTTAATTGAGTATAATGCTTTTTCATCCACGTTATTGCATGCATCAGTATATAGTTGCTAGTTATGGCTTAATAGTTATTCCAAAGTATGGCTATATCACAATTTGTTTATCCATTCACTAGTTGTTGGGCATTTGAATTGTCTCCAATTTTCAGCTAATATGAATACAGCTAATATGTGCACTTATGTTTTCATCTCTCTTAGATCAATATATAGGAGTAGGATTGCTTTTTCCCAAGTGACTGTACCATTCTGCATTCCCTCCACTAATACATGGGCATTCCAGTTGTTCCATATCCTTGCCAACATTTAATATTATTAGTCTTTTAATTTTAGCCACTGTAGTACAGTGGTATTCATTGTGCTTTTAATTTTCATTTTCCTGATGACTAATGATGTTGAACATTTTTTCTGTGCTTATTAGTCACTTATATATATATATATATTTTGTGTGAAATGTCTGTTAAAAATCTTTGTGTATTTTTTTCAGACTTTTGTCTTCTAATTATTGAGTTATAGTTGTGCTTCTTTATAATCAGGATACAAATGTCTTCCAGCTATATATTTCACATATATTTTAAATAGTGTCTTTAGAAAAGCAAAAGTTTTAATTTTAATGAAGTCCAATTTAACCATGTTTTTTCCCCATGGTTCATGCATTTTGTGATATAACTAAAAATTTTTTTTGCTTAACCTAAGGCCACAAAGATTTTCTCCTCCTTTCTTCCAGAATATTTTTGGTTTTAATTCCTATGTTTAGGCCTACAATCCTTTCAGGATTATTTGTGTATATGATATATGGGCCAAAGTTCTTATTTGTATAAGATATCCAATTATTCCAGCACTATTTGTTGAAAGACTATCCTTTGCCCATTGAATTACTCTAGCTCCTTTGTTGAAATTCCTGCTCTTCCTTCTATTCCATTGATCTATACATTGATCCTAATGCCAGTACCACACTGTTTTGATTACTAAAGTTTCATGGTAAGCCATGAAATCAAGTAGTATAAGTTTTCAATTTTGTCTTTTCATCAAAAATCCTCTTTTCATCATGAATCACCTTGGCTAATCTATGTATGTAGCATTTCCATGTGGATTTAAGAATAACTTTGTCAAATTCTCCAAAAAAATCCTGATGGGTTTTTGACTGGAATAGCATTGATTCTATAGGTCATAATGGGAAAAATTTGAAGTCTTAATACTAAAAGCCCTTCGAAAAAACTCAGTATCCCTCATGTATTTATATCTTCTTTAATTAATTTCAGCAATGTTTTGTAGTTTTAGTTCATAAAATTTGAACATATTTTGTTAAATCTGTCCCTAAGTATCTCATATTTTATGCTTAAACTGTTATTTTTAAGACAAATTTTTATTTTATTATTTATTTATTAAAATTTTTTTTTTTTTTTTGCTGTGCCATGCAGCATGTGGGATCTTAGTTCCCTGACCAGGGGTCAAAACTGTGCCCCCTGTACTGGGAGTGCAGAGTCTTAACCACTGGACCACCAGGGAAGTCTCTATTTTAACTGGTATTGTTTTTCAAATGTCTCCTTCTAGTTATGCCTTGCTAATATATAGAAACAAAATTGATTTTGTATAATTGCTTTGAATCTGCAATCTTGCTAAATTCACTTATAAATTTTTCTTGCTTTTTTGTAGAATCCTTAGGATTTTCTACATAAACATGCCTACAGCAAACAAAGTCAGTTTTATTCTTCTATTCCAATTTATATGGGTATTTTTGCAGGGGAGGGGGTTTATTCTCCTGGCTAGGTCTTCCAGTGCAATGTAGAAAAAAAGTGGAGAGAGGGGACATGTTTGGCTCTTCCCAGTCGAGGAGGAAAATATTCAGTGTTTCATTATTAAGTATGGTGCTAGTTGTGGGTTTCTCATAAATGTTCTTTATCATACTGAGGATTTTCTATTCTATTCCTTGTTTACTAAGAGCTTTCTAGCTTTCTAGTTTACTAAGAGCTTTCGAATTTTGTCACATGCTTTTTCTGTATCTCTGCAGACAACTATATCAGTTTTTTCTTTATAACCTGTTAACAGGTGAATTACATTGACTAGTTTTCATATGTTGAACCCACATTGCATTGCTGAGAGAAATCCCACTTGCTCATATTGTATTTTTTCTTCATATATTACTGGATTATGTTATATTTGCTAAACTTTAAGTTTATTTTCTAAACTTTAAGTTATAAGTGTATCCATTTTATCTATTTCATCTTGCCTTATTGCTTGCATTGTTTCTAACAATGCGATCAGTCTTATTTTTGTTCCTCTGTATGTACCTGTCACTCTTTTTCTGGCTGCTTTTATAGTCTGATCTTTTTTTTTTTTTTTTTTTATAGTCTGATCTTTAACACTGGTTTTGAGATATTTGATTACTATGCACCCTGGTGTAGTTTTCCTCATGTTTCTTGTCATCAGGTTTGTTTGAGCTTCTTTGAACTGTGGGTTGATAGTTTGCATCAAAGTTAGAGAATTTAGGCCATTATATTCTCAAATATTTTTCTGTCTTTTCTTCTCTCTCCTCTCCTTCAGAGACTCCAAATACATGTAGATTAGGTTGCTTGAAGTGGCCCCACAACTCACTGATGATTTTTTCATTACTTTTATGTGTAAAATGCTCATATTTATTGTCTTTTTACCCGCACAATGACCCTGAGAGGTAAATACTATGTGGTTCATTTTGTAAAGGAGGAAAGCAAGACTGAAAGGTTGACTTTCTTGAAGTTTGTTATTTAGTAAATATTTTTAAGCATCTACCATTATGCTGAACACTGGGGATACACAAATAAATATGACATAGTCCCTGGTTTTGTTTTCTAACTTTTCATTATAAAGAATTCCCAATATACACAAAATTAGAATAATTATAAAAATGTCCCATATTCATCACTCTGCATTAATAATTATTAATTTATTAAAAGTTTTATTTTACCAATGTGCTCATCCTATCCCCTCCCCAGCTTTTATATATTACTTTTAACATTTTATTTTGAAATAATTATCAATTCACATGAAGCTACAAAGATAGTAGAGAGAGGAGCCAGATATCCTTCACCCAGTTTTTCAGTTACACCTTACATAACTATAATGCAATATCAAAATCATTGATATTGGTACAACATGTATACAGTGTTTTGTTTTTTTGTTGTAATTGCACATTGGATTCATTTAACCACCACTGAAATCAAAATACAAAACTATTTTATCCCATAAATATCTCACTTATATTACTCCTTTAGAATCATACTTACCCTCTTCCTTACCATCATCCCTAACCCCTCGAAACCACTAATTTAATCACCATCTTTATAATTACATCATTTCAAGAATGTTATATATGTGGAATCATACAGTACATGCATTTTTGAGATTGGTTTTTATCGTTTGGTATAACATCCTTGAGATCCATCCAAGTTGTTGCACATATCAAGAATTTTTTTCCTTTTTACTGCTGAGTATTAATCCATGATATGAATATACCACAGTTTGTTTAGCCAATCATCAAATACAGGACATGTTGGCTATTTCCAGTTTTTGGCTATTGCAAATAAAGCTACTATCAACAACTGCATAGAGGTTTTTGTGTGAACATTAAGTTTTCATTTCTCTGGGATACAATGCTCAGCAGTGCAATTGCTGAGCCATATCATTAGCATATGTTAGTTTTTTAAATGGAAACTGCTAAACCAATTTCCAGAGTGATTGTAACATTTTGCATTGCTATCAGCAATGTATTAGAGATTTGGTTTCTCTGCATCCCCACCAGCAGTTGGTTTTGTCACTATTTTTAATTTTAGCTGTTTCCATAAATGTGTAATGGTATCTGATCATGTTCTTAATTTTCATTACCATGATGATTAGTGATATGGTGAACATTTTTGTGTGCTTACTTGCCATCTATATATCTTCTTTGGTGAAGTGTTTCTTCATGTATTTAGCCTATTTTGTAATTGGACTGTTTGGTTTTTTATTGTTGAGTTTGAAAGTTCTTTATACATTCTGGGTATGAGTGTTGTGTCAGAAATGTGGTTTGCAAATATTTTCTGCCAGTTTATAGTTTGTTTTTTCATCTTTCCACATGGTTTTTCACAGAAGAAATGGGAAGAGTGCGTCTTCCCATTTTATTCTTCCTTTTCAAAATTGATTTAGCTATTCTAGTTCTTTCCATTTCCATATTAATTTTAGAATCATCCTGTCTATATATAAAAAATCATGCTGGGATCTGGATAAGAACTATATTAAATTGCAACTGTAACAAATTGATATCTTTATTATGTTGAGTCTTCCAATCCAGGAAACATGGTATATCTCTGTTTATTTAGACCTCTTTGATTTCTATCATTAACATTTTTCATTTTGTATTTTTTCAACATACAAATCCTACACAAGTCATATTAGGTTTACACCTAAGTATTTCATTTTTTTTTTGAGCAACTGCAAATGGTACTGTATTTTAAATTTCAGCTTCCACATGTTCATTGTTAGTATATAGAAGTATAATTATACCCTACAGTCTTGCTGAACTCATTTATTAGTTTTTGGTGTTTTTTTTGATGTAGATCATCATACCATCTACAAAAAGGGACAGTTTATTTCTCATTTGTATGTCTATCACTTCCTTTTATTAGCTTATGGCACTGGATAGAATTTCCAATAATAGATTGAATAGCAATGGTGAGAGTAAACATCCTTGCTTTGTTGCCAGTCATAGAGGGAAAGCATTTAGTTTTTCATGATTAAGTATGATGATAGCTGTAGGTTTTTTTTTTTAAGACCAATTTTTATGCTGTTTTTCCACTTAACATTTTTATTTATTTATTTATTATTTATGGCTGTGTTGCGTCTTCGTTTCTGTGCGAGGGCGTTCTCTAGTTGAGGCAAGCAGGGGCCACTCTTCATCACGGTGTGCGGGCCTCTCACTATCGCAGCCTCTCTTGTTGCAGAGCACAGGCTCCAGATGCACAGGCTCAGTAATTGTGGCTCACGGGCCCAGTTGCTACGTGGCATGTGGGATCTTCCCAGACCAGGGCTCAAACCCGTGTCCCCTGAATCGGCAGGCGGACTCTTAACCACTGCGCCACCAGAGAAGCTCAGCTGTAGGTTTTTTATACATGTTCTTAAACAAGTTGAAGTTCCCCACTGTTGTGGACTGAATTGCATTTCTCCAAAATTTATATGTTGAAGACCTAATCTCTTGTACCTCAGAATGTGACCTTATTTGGAAACAGGGTACAGTAGTCTCTCCTTATCTGTGTTTTTGTTTTCCCCAGTTTCCTGAGATGGAAGCTTAGATCATTAGTCTGTAAATTTTTCTTTTTCCATTGTAAGAATTTAGTGCTATGAACGTTCCTCTCAGCACTATTTTAACAGCGTCCCACAAAATATATGTTGTACTCTCATTTTCATTTAATTCAATGTATTTAAATTTTTTTTATTTCCTTGAGACTGTCTCTTTAACTCAAATTAGTTATAAGTGTGTTTTTGAGTTTCCAAGTGATTTAGACATGATATTGAGAAGCATATTCTGACCTGGACAAGCTATGATGGTCCTGTGAAAATCATCACTTAGAAGAAAATTTTGGAAATGACTATGAAATTGACTTTCATTGCCATTTTGGAATCATGATATTTCAAATGGAGGCTGGTATACCCAGAATGAAGTAAATTTATTGGTATAAGTCTAACAAATTCTCTTATAAAGAATCAAGTTACAGATGGGTAAATATGGTCAAAAGGTACAAACTTCCAGTTATAAAATAAATAAGTCATGGGGATGTGATGTACAGCATGGTGACCATAGTTAATAATGCTGTAATGTACATGTGACAGTTGTTAAGAGAGTAAACCTTAAAGGGTCTCATCCTAAGGAAAAAAAATTATAACTATGTATGGTGATGAATATTAATTAGGCTTATTGTGGTGATCATTTTGCAGTATATACAAATATCAAATATTGTGTTGTACACCTGAAACTAATATAACAGTATATGTCAATTATATCTCAATAAAAAAGAATGAAATTATAAAGTTCTGATTAAATATGGTGGATTGACCATAAACTCCTGTATTTTCTCTTAAAATCATACTAAAATGACCATAAAAGGATTTAAAAAATGGTACAAACCTACAAGGAAAAAATAAACAGGAGAAAGGTGATAACTATGTTTTAGAAGCTTAATCAGTCTTTTAATTTATTAAAAGACTAGAGAAAGCTGAAGCTTCATCCAGAAGGGTGGGAACCTCTGAAGCAAGCTAGTCACAATGCAGAAGCCCAGCAAAACTCAGGAATAGGAAAAACCGGTTACCCTAAAGTGGAGTAGGGCACAGCTGGGGCTTGAAAGGGGAAATTATTTTTAAAAATCTGTGTAAACAGTAGTTCAAACCCCAGATCCACTCCCATGCTCCTCACAGTCAGGAAATTCCCCCGTGTACCCCAGTAGAAGATAAGATTTTATTTTCTAGAAAGCTGAAAATGAGGGACACCATATAAAGACGAAGGCAAGGGCATCACAAGAAATATAGGGGAGCAAAGTAAAAGGCTATATATAAACAGTGGGCCTCCTTGACTCATTTAGTTATGAATGAGTAGCTGGTAGCCAGTCTCATTCTCTTCAGAATTACATTACAGAATTCCTCTCTGGAAAACTGCCCAGTCTCAGAAAAGGAATCTATAGATATTGACAGTCTTCGATACTGCTTGTCCAATGAAACAGCCCAGCCAGATCACACTATGGTGAAGCCCAGAAGTAGAAAAGCCTGTTTTCATTCACTGAACATCCAATTAGCATTTTAGCCTCTTTTAAAGATAAATGGGCAGCCAACAATCACCAAACTTGAGAGAAAATCCTCTAAAATGAAAGGCAGAAATCAAAATGATTAAAAAAAAAAAAAAAGAAAAACTGAAACAGACAGTGAAAGGAACAGACTCTTTGTAGAAATTATAATCGAAGAGAAATTAAATTGCATTATAAGAGCAGGAAGCAGTAGGAAAGGTTCAGAGAAAAAAGCTAGTCTTGAAAATTAAAAATTGAGGAGTAGAAATAAAAAATTAAAAGGAGAAGTTAGAAGATAAATTTAAAAGAAAATCATAGAAAAAATAAAGAGTTAAGCTGTAGGAAATAAATAAACTGATTTTCTTTATAAACGTTATATAACTATTTCACCTTTTAAACTATGTAAGTAGTTTTAAAAAATTGAAAGTGTAAGAACTAGGTTGGAAATTGGGAATTATTTTCACCTTTTAAACTATGTAAGTAGTTTTCAAAAATTGAAAGTGTAAGAAATAGGTTGGAAATTGGGAATTAATCCAACCAGATCTGCAACTTCTTAAGAAACTGGATTCTTTCCTAGAAGAAAAGAGGGTATGTAGGAGGGCAGGAGATAGCTGACTAAGGGCTACTACCTTGATCTACCTGCAGAAACAAGATTTTGTCTAGACTGCTCTGGTGAGGCTAGTTTTCAAGTGATCACTGAAATTTATTTGAGGCTACATGCCATCAGAAACTAGAGATATTGCAGAGAATGATGGGGTGGGAAATTCGCAGGCAGATTTTAACTGTTGTAAAAAATGCTGATAAAGTATAGGAGGACTGGCACACCTCTCAGTTGGGCTAAGTGACCACAATTATAAAAGATTTGCAGCACCCAGGGTTAGTAATTTTATATGATCTCAAAGTTGTCCATGCATACATTTTGGTAGCAGAAGGATATTTAGTAACATGGAGGAAAAGCTGATTAAGTATATCCATATATGTATTAAAATTTAAGCAAATTTTTAATAAGCCATGAGACAAGATGCTGTGGAACACAGCTTAAGAAATTGGCCCTGATTAGAACTGGTTCCTACCAAAGCAACTGACAACAAAGCCTTACTGAGAGACCTTCCCTGATCTGTGAATTACATACACATCTAATCTCTTTCCCCTGAATTAATACTTATTCATTCAACAAACATTTATGAACCACCAGTAGCTGTTAGATACTGTGAGAAGTAACAGAGCTTCAAAGAAAATGATCAGACACAGTCTTTGTCTTCATGGAGTTTATAATCTAACATGGAATTTGATAAGGGTGATAAGTAATTCCAATAAGGTCATCGAAAGGAGGTGTCAAAGGTAAGAGTAACTTAACCCACTCTGATAACTCAGAGAAGACTTCTTTGAGAAAGTGAGATTTGAACTGATAGGTGGGTAATAGTTAATTAAGCAAGTAGAGGAGTGAGTATCAAGGCGTTTCAGGCAGAAAGAAGAGCATGTGCAAAAGCCTACGACAGAGAAGAACATGGTGCCTTCAGGGAAGTGAACGGCTGTCTACATGGACCAGCATGTGGTGAGAAAGAGAGGCATTTTGTAGATTAGGGGCTTTATCTGAAAGGTAATGGGCAGATGTTGAAGAGTTTGAAGTAGAATCTGATCAGTTTTGAATTTTGCAATATTGCTCTGACATTTTTGCGATGATCAGACTAGAGGAGAGGAAAAGTATATTCAAGGAAGCCTGTTGGGAACTTTTGCATCTCGCCAACTTTTTGTTGAATTTTCTGCTCCTTATGTTTGGTGCTTTGTTTTCCTTAATAAGAAATTAGGAATAAAGAATAGGAAATTTCCTTGACAGGTTTTTAAGATTCAAATGATTGTTTCTTTAGGGGCCAAGAAACCCAAATCACTGAAATCTGAATTCATACTTGGTAACCAACAAGTAATAGGTTAGAAACAGGCTGTGTGTGTGTGTGTGTGTGTGTGTGTGTGTGTGTGTGTGTGTGTGTGTGTGTGTGTGTGTGTGTGTGTGTGTGTGTGTGGTAAGGAGAGGTCAGAAGGGCTGGGGACTTGAGAACTGGGTTCTCTTCAGAGTGTCCTTTATTTCTCTTGCTTTGTGTCCTCCCGCCCTCAGGCATCTCTTACTTGAGGCATTGGGCTTGTCAGAGCAGCCTCTCAGCTGTGATGTTTTGTGTAAAGCACTCAGTCAGTTATCACACAGCAGCATAATTTCCTTCATGAACTATCAACCTATCTGTTGTATAATTTTATTATTTTAAGTTTAAAAATGAATAGGTTAACTGGGGTCAAAAGGTCTATGTTTCAATAAGAAAATGGATTTGGAAAATTAAGGGCATGCCCTCATTTTCCCCGATATAAACCTTTGCCTAATTTTAAGTGTAACGTCAATCAAACGAGTTTGGGAAGAGAAATATTTCAAGTAAGATCTGAAATTCCTGTATCCAAAGACCCCATTTTTTAAACTTTTGTTCCAGCCTAAGCTGCTTAGAATATACTGGAGAGAGGCTTATACAATTATATAAGTGGAAAACTCAATCTCTGTCGATTCTATGGCATGACTGATTGTTTAATCACTGTTCATTCATTCATTTACACAAGTAGTTATGAAGCAGCGCTGCTGAAGGCACCGAGACCCTTGCTCTCGAGCGGTTTTCCTTCAGGCTGAGTGATATAAATTGGCAATGATAACGTAAATAGGCAATTAAACATTACAGTAGGTGAATGTGGTTGAGTAGCTCAAGGAGCACAAATAAGGGCATTTAACTCAGACTTGGAAGTTGTCTTAGAGGAGTGCAGTGTCTGATAGAAGTTTTACTCTGGGTACATAGAATTGTACCAGGCACAGCAGTGGAGAAGAGTGTTCTAAAGCAAAGGAAAGAGCGTGGCATTCCACAAGTCCAGAGAGAGCATGGCCCTTTTGGGGTTAAGCGTAGTTCCGTGTGTCAGAAGATTGCGTGGGTGGAGGGACTAACAGAAGCTGAGGCTGAAGAGGTAAGCAGGGACCAGATCATGATGTGAGCCATGGTGAAGTGTTTAGGTTCATAGTACTCTGTGAGCAGAGGAGAGCCATATATAGTCTTAAACAGAAGATTATAATTACATTTGCACTTTGGACACATATCACCGTGAATGCAAGGCAAAAAATGGACTGGAGGCAAGCAAATCACTTAGGAAACTTAAAGTAATTTAGGCAAGAGATAGTGGTGTACCCTATGTTGGGGCCCTGAAGATGAGGAGAATTAGATGGAATAAAGTAGGTAAATAGGACTGGGTGATCGATTTGGATATGGGGCACTGTGGCTAAGGGAGAGGAAAGAGTCAAAGATCATGCTCGAGTTTCTGGTTGGGATACTAGGTGGATAGAAGTGAGCATGTTGAGTGTATGGGGCCTGTGAGACATCTAAAATGAGATTTCTAATAGAAAATTATATTTATGGAGTCTAGAGTTCAGTGGAAATGGATGGGTAGATGGGAGGGGAATATCTTATCATGAAAGACCCTTTCATTTATAAATGACACAGTATCTCACCCATATAATCAAGGAAATGTATTGCCTCATGTTATGGAAAAATCCATAAGTATACTTAAGATTTCAGACCCATCTGGATCCAGGACTTAAATGAATTACTCAGGACTTAGTCTTTATCTGCTTCCACAGTAATGGCCTCATTTTTCTGACCTCTAGCAACACTGTACTTAACATCATTCTCACCACCAGCAATCCCAGTAGAAAGAACATAATTCTTCCTTGATGGCTTCAACAGAAGTTCTAGGAAAGAATCTCCTTGGCTCTATTTGACCTGATTTGGGTCATGTGGAATCCCTAATTCCACCTCTGTGGCCAGACTGAATGGCTAAAAATGTCCACTGCAGTCATGTAATCCACACATTATAAAATGGACATAGGAAAACAGAAAAATGTCCAGGAAGGTGATAGGAAATTATGGTGCTAAAGAAACCAACAGAAGAGTATATTCAAGAAGTTGGAAATGGTCAGTTGTGACTAATGATGGTGCTAAGGCAACTACAAAAAGAATGTAAAATAGTCATTTGATTTAGCAACAAAATGATGATTTATGACCTTGGCAAAGAAGTTTCAAAGTGTGGTGGGTCAGAAGGGAGAATGGAGTGCCCCAAATGAAAAATTGGTACAGTGGTGGAGGCTGGGAGTATAAACAACTCTTTTAACTGTGAAGAAGAAGAAGTGAGTACCAGCCTGGTAGTTAAGTTCACAACTACAGCTTCATTATTCCGGGAACAAGTAAACTTGACCACTAATGGAGTCAAACATTAAGTGGTGCTGGACTGCCACCACCTCCTGCTGCCCCTCCTGGCACTGCCTCTGCATTCTTGCCATGCAAGTCCGGTGTCTCATTGTGAGGCAAAGGAGACTGACACGCACCATTCCTAACAATAACAACCACAAAAGAGGGAGTCAACACCGAAAAGCTGACCACATTACTTTCTAAGGCAGCAGCGCAGAAGGAATGTGAGACAAAGTTTAAGAATGAAAGGATGAAAAGAATATACAAAAAAGTAATGACTTATAAGGATTTTTAATGAAGCATATCCACTTCTAATTTAATGAGCATCCATCCTTTAATTTTTCTAAATTGTTTTTGGGTCTGTTTCTAATGTCCTTGTGTGTGTCAGAATGGTATAGTAGCTTATTAAATGGGCTTTGAGATTAGAGAGATTAAGAACTGGCTCTAACACTCTGTGATTCTTGGAAAAATTAGCAAAGTTCTCTACCCCTCAACTTTCTCATTGGTAAACTGTGGCCAATAATAATAATACTCATTACATAAACATGCTCTGAAGATTGTTACATAATGTAAGGAAAGCACTTATCACCATGTCAATCACATACAAAGTATTCAATTGATGTTTACTACTACTGCTATTATTATATTTTTAAAAATTTAACCCCTCTTCATTCTGCATTAAGTAACTAGTATATCTAAATAAGTTTTGTTCAACAATAAATGATGAGGGGCTATCAATTTATGATATGTAAACTAAACCTTTATACTTATATTCCAATGTATAATAATATGGGCATCATTAATTAAGAATAACAAAATGCGAAAGAGAAAAAAAGAAAAAAAAATCAAGTTGCCTGTTTACTTTGTCCAATCAGATAATACTGTTTTTATTAACTTAAGACTCAGTTTCTACAAGTAGCCATAGCATTTATTAAGCATTCACTCATTTTTAGCACTTTCACTAAGCAAACCTATGGCCTTCTTGATTCAGATTCCAGCAATCTCAGATTTGCACGAGAGCCCGGTCTCAGCTTAAAAACGTCTTCAGCATCTTACTTTAATTATAAAATGGAAACCAAACTATTTAACAGCATCTTAGTAACAAGGTTCTTTTTCCCATTCACACTATAATTTTCTCCTGATTTGCAACAAAAAATTGTTGATGATACTAGCTAAATTATGGTTCCAACTACTAATGATGGATTCACAGCATAGTAGCATCTCATGTGGGAATTAGTTAAGTCCAACACAATTTCTTCTCCAGTGTTAGTACAGAATTCTGGTTTTTTTGGTTAATTACCAGATGACAGCTGGCTTGCATGTAAGGCATTTAAAGACCATGTCGCAGAAAAAAATACTTACTGTGTGTTTTAAAATGAGGATTACACTTACCACAGAAAGATACACTCAGGTGGTAGGGAACTGAGATAACCAGGCAAACAGCAGATTCGTGTCTTCCATTTCATGCTCACTCAGAGCCAAAAATTCACCCTGTGGACAGAGGACAGAATCAACTGATCCTCTCTCTCTCTCTCTCTCTCTCTCTCTCTCTCTCTCTCTGCCCTCCGCACACATATAATTGAATTTATTTAAGTTAAATAAACATATCATGCTACTCCACTGAAATACTTCCCAGTACACGAGATTTTTTAACATCTACGAACAAATTTTTTTACAACCATATATGAGAGTTAGATAATATTACTAAGCGCTTTTTAAAATATTTAAAACCAAATAAATCCCCAAAGAATTTGGCGGAGCTATTGCCCAAACTACGACTTATGTTAGGAGCATAACAATGATAACAGAAGGTAAGTTATGGGGCCAGAATATCCAGACCAGTTATTTGCCGAGGCCCTCCCACTACAGCTGTGTTGTGCAACCAAAATCTGGAAACGTCTGCCTTTTTCTGATATGGGAGTGGAAGAGCATGGGAAGTGTTGTTACAAAGCTGTGTGACCATATTGAATGTACTAACTGGTGCTACATGTGCTGAAATTTATCTTGGTAACTGAGATAAAAGTATTTTCTGAGTAAACACAACAGCAGAATTCCCCTACCACCACAGCTTCAAAAGATATCCTAATGGGACTTTCCTGGTGGCGCAGTGGTTAAGAATCCGCCTGGCAATGCAGGGGACACGGGTTCAATCCCCGGTCCGAGAAGGTCCCACATTCTGTGGAGCAACTAAGCCTGTGCGCCACAACTACTGAGCCCACATGTCACAACTAGTGAAGCCCATGCGCCTAGAGCCCGTGCTCCACAACAAAGAGAAGCCAACCCAATGAGAAGCCCGTGTATCGCAACGAAGAATAGCCCCCACTCGCTGAAACTAGAGAAAGCCCTTGTGCAGCAATGAAGACCCAACACAGCCAAAAATAAATAAATTTATTAAAAAAAAAAAAGATATCCTAACATATCCTTCACGTGGTAAACCAGTATTTTTTTTTTTTCTGGGAGCAATTTTCTTAGTCTATATAGATATACC
The DNA here is from genome assembly GCF_949774975.1 of Lagenorhynchus albirostris. NCBI lineage: Eukaryota > Metazoa > Chordata > Mammalia > Artiodactyla > Delphinidae > Lagenorhynchus > Lagenorhynchus albirostris. The sequence goes on from NC_083105.1 coordinate 31,455,720, forward strand.
ACAGATAAATAAGTGGTGTATTGGGCTCTACAGATTAATACTTAAAATTGAAAAATGAGTACTTTTTCCTTCCTGAGGATGGACTCACTATATGGTCATATATGGATAGATTCATTGATTTCTATGTAAGTAAAATAAAAATGGAGCATGTATTTAAGGCAAAATGGAGAAATACATTCTCCTTTTCCGCCTAGGCCTATACTGACTTGTTATCTTCACAGGTCCACTATTTCTTTTTTGCTATTGTTTTATATATTTAACACAGTGTTGCAAACATTTGTTTGAGGAAAATGTGTAGACTAAGATTCAAAACAACGGAGAAGGGAAGGAAGGTAGGAAAAAAGGAAAGAAAGAAGGAAGGAAGAAAGGGAGGAAAAAAGGAAGAGAGGGAGGAGGGAGCAATTAAAGTACACTAGTGAACTTATGAAAGTTGTAATAAACTGGCAGTGTGTTAAAGTCATATGGTTATATATATATATATATATATTTTGTGTGTGTGTGTGTGTGTGTGTGTGTGTGTGTGTGGTATGCGGGCTTCTCACTCTTGTGGTCTCTCCCGTTGCGGAGCACAGGCTCCGGACGCACAGGCTCAGCGGCCATGGCTCATGGGCCCAGCCGCTCCGCGGCATGTGGGATCCTCCCAGACCAGGGCATGAACCCGCGTCCCCTGCATCGGCAGGCGGACTCTCAACCACTGCGCCACCAGGGAAGCCCCCTGTATGGTTATATTTTAAAGGAAGCCAAAAAATTTAAAAAGAATGACAAATTAAGTCAAATAATGAAAAGCACTGAATTTTGTCTCTGTGTGTGTAGAAACTAAAACACTTACTAGAGTAATTATCTTAGAATCTCAGAGTTGAGGGGTGTTTTTTTGTTTTTTACTTTGTAAGATATTTGCCTCCCTTGCAGTGATATATGGAGTATAATAAAAATCAGTGTTGGACAGTAAATAGCCCTAAGTTCAGAGTGCTATTAGTAACTTAGGTAACTATTAAATTACAAGTGCATGGGACTACTCATGCATTTCCAATTCTGATGTTAAGGCTGAATTATGATGAATCAGGTTTTAACTGGGCATTTTTAAAATAAAGCACTAAAGTCTTTATAGATAGTACAAAGAATCCTACACCCAAGGGAGTTCTAAAATTATACATGTCATTTAATCCAAAAAAGGGCATACTCTTTGGACCCCATCCCCCCAAAAGGAAAGAAAGATATAAAGGAAGAAAGAATGGAGGCAAGGAAGAAAGGGAAGAAGGAAGGATGAAGGGAGGGAGGGAGGGTAGGAGGAATTAAATTAGAAATATCTTTAAGAGTACACATCCCTAGGAACTTTACTGAAAATTCTGAAAAACTGAATAAAGTGCATTCTGTATACCATCAATGACATTATACCTCTTACCGACCTTCAAATAAAGTTGTAATCAATAAGAAATAATTGAATATTTATTTGAATAGTGATTTATTTAAATACTGCATGTGCACGGATTCTCTCATTTGAGTTTTTTTTTTTTTTTTTTTTTTTAATTTTTAAGAGACGGGGTCTCGCTATGTTGCCCAGGCTGGAGTGCAGTGGCTATTCACAGGCGCGATCCCACTACTGATCAGCACGGGAGTTTTGACCTGCTCCGTTTCCGACCTGGGCCGGTTCACCCCTCCTTAGGCAACCTGGTGGTCCCCCGCTCCCGGGAGGTCACCATATTGATGCCGAACTTAGTGCGGACACCCGATCGGCATAGCGCACTACAGCCCAGAACTCCTGGGCTCAAGCGATCCTCCTGCCTCAGCCTCCCGAGTAGCTGGGACTACAGGCACGCGCCACCGCGCCCGGCTATCATTTGAGTTTTTTTAAAAAGATTTGAGCTCATATTACTTTACCCAATTATATAGAGGAAATTGTGTTTCAGAAAGTTAATTCACCAAAGGTTATATCATTTGGGGGAGTGTGTTGGGGGAGGGGTGGGTCTCTGATTACAAAGCTCTTCACCTCGTACCATGTCGAAATCTCATTATTTGTAAATCATTTCTAGGATCTATTTCAGAGAAGACTGGAAGTCTAGATTTCATAGGAACATGTCAGGTTTTCAAGCCGGAGTTAATGGGTTAGCTGAAGGTGCGGAGAAGAGCACCTTTTACATGCCTCTGTTTCTAGTGCCGGCCCCAGCAGAAAGAAATTATGAAGGTAACAAAGAAGTGAAGCTATTTATTCCCGGACCCTGATTTTAAGTCCCATCCTATTTGGAAGAAGCGAATGTGTTCTCCCTTTTTCCAAGTTCTTTCCTTAGTCCTTTCTCTCCTCTTCCACTAGCCCCCTTTCCAGAGGCCAAGGAGGAGGAGACGACAAAGGAGTGAACCAAGAGTCACAGGACTCGCTTGACTCAGATTCCACTTGGCTTTTTGGGATCTGCCTGTCCTCAGGCCTCCCTCATCTGCTCTGCTTCTGTCTACCAGGTCAGAGCTCCTTGCCCTACAGGGGCAGGCTGGAATCTTCCTAGTGCTCAGTTGAGTTATAGTGATGCTCTGAAATTCTGTATGTAGCTTCTAGGTCTGGATTTGAGAGAGGAAGTAGCAGAGGCTAATTTAAACCAACAGTTTGCACTGTGCTCGCCGGTCTAACATTATAGGGCTGCTCATTTATCTCTGGCTCCTGGTTCAAAATTCAAAAGAAGAGTTGACTAGACATTTCCAGATTCCTAAAATAGTCTTTTTATTGTCGTTATTGCTACTAAGAAAGCAGGATATTCGGTACACCAAAGAGAATAAATTAATAAAATTTGATCCCCTTAAAGACTCTAATACAATTTTAAGAAGGTTAAAAAAAATGTTATGTTTTCAATTTTCTCTAGTGACTTTAATAACAAAATGGGAAGATTTCCAAGCCTTGCTTTTGGGAACATAAAAATCAAAGGCAGTAATAAAAAAAAGTGGATAATTTCATAAGTTTTGCAGCTTGACAGTATTGCTTTAAAAACTGCAAATCTTTGACACATTATGGTTTAAGAATATGCTTTCACATGTCTAATTGCTAGCTGATAGAAAGACATGAATCTGCTCTGAATGCAAAGTTTCCATCTGGCTAGCTGATTGCTTCAATGTGAGTTTGCTAATAATGAATTTTATTTTTTAAAATGAACATTTTAAATGAAGATATGAAAATGTGCATTTCTTTTTTTCTGAAGGCTGTAATGTGGTTATATCGTCAAATCACCTAATCCCAGATTCCTTACCCTAGATCAGTCTCCCTGGTCAGGTACTCTCACTGCATCCTCTGCTCCTCATTTATAGCTGTTATTGCAGGAGCAGTTAGGAAGTTATTGGTGTAACCATGGTTGATAGACTGCATCCCTCCATAGGCTGTAGACTCTATGAATAGAGGGATCACATTTGTTTTGTTCATCATATTTCTGCTGTCCAGCAAAGAGCTCAATACGTAACAAGTAGATAGACTTCAACCAAAAACAGCATATCATGTATGTAATGCAGATACAGATATTAGAACCAGCTATATTTAAGCCAGACATTAAGAAATTTGTAAGTTTGGAGAATTTAATCCATTTACGTTTAAATTATTGATAGGAAGGGACTTAATATTGATAGGTAGGGACTTAATACTATTGCCATTTCGTTAACTGTTTTGTAGATCCTTTGTTTTCTGCTGCCTCTCTTGCTGTCTTTCTTTGTGCATTGATGACTTTCTGTCGCTGTATGTTCCAACTCCTTTATCATAATCTTTCTTGTTTCTATCACAGGGTTTTTTCTGTGGTCACCATGAGACTTACACAAAATATCTCACAACATCTTATTTTAAGCTGGTAACTTCAATAGCACCCAGAACCTTTTACTTCTCGCCACCCCTCACATTTTAGGTTATTGATGTTATAATTTACATCTTTTTTATATTGTGTATCCAATAATAAATTATTGTAGTCATGGTTATTTTTAACACGTTTGTTTTTTTAATTTTTAATCTAGAGTTGTGATTTACATACCACTATTACAATATTAGAAAATCTGACCTTATATATTTATCTTTACTGATGAGTTTTGCATGTTCATGTTTTTACGATGCTAATAAGCATCCTTTTATTTCAGCTGGGTGTGGGGTCTCTAGTCAGACATGGTTACTCCCTTTGCTCTGAGGGCACAGGGTGGGTGTGTTGTCTGGGCTCCCCAGTCAGATGGAGTTGCTGTCCAGATGCCCAGGTTGGGTAGGGCCACAGGCTATGCTCCATAATTGGAAGGGGTCACTGATGGACTCCCTGCCTGGAAAAGGCTTCAGGCTGTGTCCATCAAACCAGCAGGCCACATGCTGGGCTCTGCTGCTGGGTGGGATGGTAGAATGGGCTCCGTGGCTGGATGGTACTGCAAGCTGGGCTCTGAGGCTGCTCAGGGTCATTGTTTTACATTGTTTTACTGGTTATACAAGGCCAGAGGCTATGCTCAACAGTTGGGCACAGTTGCTGGCTTGGCTTCCAGCCCAAGTGGTCCTTAGGATGTGCTCCCCAGCCCCTGGGCATCTGTGCCCATGCTTCCTGTAGGGCAGAATTGGAGACTATGTTCATCATTTGAGTGGAAGTACAAATTTGCTCCCCAACTTGGGCAGACACTGTTGGGGAGAATGTAAATTGGTACAGCTGCCATGGAAAACAGTATAGGGGTTCCTCAAAAAATTAAAAATAGAACTACCATATGATCTAGCTATTCCACTTCTAAGTATAAATCCAAAGGAAATATCCTGAAGAGAGATCTGTACCCTTATGTTCATTGGAGCATTATTTACAATAGCCAAGACACAGAAATAGCCTATGTGTCTGTAAATGGGTGAATGAATAAAGAAAATGTAGTATGTATGTATGTGTACACACACACACACACACACACACACACACAGGAATATTATTCAGCCACGAGAAAGAAGGAAATCCTGCAATTTGCAACAACTTGATGAATTTTCAGGGAATTATGCTAACTGAAATAAATCAGATGGAGAAAAATATACTGTTTGATCTTACTTACATAAAAAAATCTAAAAAAACACAAAAAACAAAAACCCCAAACTCATAGAAACAGAGATTTGATTGGTAGTTACTGGGGGCAGGGGTGGGGGCAGTGGTAGATAATGGGTGATAATAGTCAAGGGGTACAAACTTCCAGTTATAAGATAAATAAGTTCTGGGGATCTAATGCAAAGCGTGGTGACTATAGTTAACAATACTGTATTATATACTTGAAAGCTGCTAAAAGTTCTCATCACAAAAAAATAAATAAATAATAGGTAACTATGTGAGGTGATGTATGTGTTGATTAACCTTACTGTGGCAATCATTTCACAATACACATGTGTATCAAGTCATCACATTGTACACCTCAAACTTACAAAAAGTTATATGTCAATTATATCTCAATAAAGCTGGGAAGCAAACATTTGCAAGAATGTAAAACATCGCCACTCTTCTCACTACTTTTTTTATTTTTTATTATTCTGGATAACATGTTTACTTTTCATAGTAATAGATAAATTATGCTAACCAAAGAAAATCCAAGTCAAGCTTGTAGCAAAGTGCCTGGAACATAGTAAGTGCTCAATTAATTACTTATTAGTATCATCATTAATAAAATTAGTACTATATGCTTATTGCATTCATAACACAAATGTGAAAGCCTGCTATCCAAATAGTGTCCAAAGCTATGTGTTTTGCCAGTCTTACCTCTAGCCCCTCTTTCCCACGCTATGCCCCATCCACAGAAAATTGTTTGAGATTGCTCTAGAACACCATGTCCACGTGAACTTCTCACCTTTGCATATGACATTTGCTCTGTCTGCAAGGCTCTCCTTTTCCTAGTCTCCTTAGCACACTCAGTCCTGACTTCAAGGCTTCCACGTCCAAGTTCATCTCAATCTCATGGCACTTTGTCCATAGTACTTTTAGCACATTTTGCTTCATATTTTTATCTTAATGACTTTTACCCCTTTCAAGCTTCTAGAGCATAGTCAGCATATAACAGGCAAAAATGCTTACTGTGAGAATGTGTGAATGCAAATGAGCAGGTTGTTTGCTTTTAGTATAATATGGATTTTTCATGTAGTGCTGTAAAGTCATTTCAATTTTCTTTTCAGGATTGTAGGGCTCTGTTTACTAAGGGTGATTACTGATATTGTTAAATATATGGGTCCTATTACCTGCCAAACCTCACCAGGTATAGATGTGCCACTGTCTTTGTGTTTTCCAACATTTGCTGCTAGGACTGGCTTTCTCAAACACACAAATTAATTTAGTTGGAGAAGCTTTTCTCACAGACTATCCAGGGACAAGAGGTCACTCTCTGGGTACCCTGAGAAGGCCCTTGTTGACTCTCAGCCCAAATTCTTAGTGAAGGTCACAGCCTTTAGGACCTAGCCTGTCTGCCCAGACAAGATAGGACTGGCTTTCATGTAGTATGGTAGAGAAGGGAAAAAATTCAGAAAGAATTAAATGGTGCATGTGGTATACTTATTTCTTAGTGGCTATGAATTCCTTAATCTCAGTTCAGGTTTATTGAGTCTTTCTTAGGCATAAAAGTTGGGGATATTGAAAGCCACAAAGTTGCTAAGCGTTATAACAGGATCCTTAGGATAGGGTATATTTGCTAGGCTTCCAATGATGGATGTCTTATTTCTCTTCTTGGTAACATCCAGTCGAAATTGATATTGGAGGGTGGAGGGGTTAGGGTACCAGTTAAGCAATGTTTATGGTCTACATTACTATTACCAACTGTCCCAGTTTATCCAAAACTGAAGGATTTCCTGGGATGTGGGGACTGTCAGTGCTAAAAACTGGGAATGTACTGGGCAAATCGGAAAGGGTTGGTCTCTCTAGCTGATTTGTTTATGTCATGCTTAGAGAGCTTTAGCAACCAGGAGTACACTATTTTATTCATCCTAATACCACCTGAGTTCTATCAGTGAAATGAGAAGCTATTGTTATGAGATGGGTTTTGACTAACTATATCTACATTTATTTATACTTTGCTTCTTGGGAGATGCATAATGCTTAGTGGCCTTGATTATGAAACTAATTTCTGCATCCATATGCCAGCTCTACCATTTATTTGCTGAGTACCCTTGGGAAATTTATTTAACTTCTCTGTGCCTCAGTTTCCTCTTGTGTAAAGTTTCTAATTCTAAAACCTATATTATTGACTTGTTATTGAGATTAAATTGGGTAACTTATATCCTTAAAATAGTGTTGATTATTGTTATTGCTGTTATCATTGTAACTATTACTACTATTAATCAGCTATTAATTATTCAATTACTCAATTCCCTTATCTGTAAAATGGAGATAATATCTCACATGGTTGATGTGAGGATTAAAAGGGAAGAGATAATATATGGAAAGTGCTTAGCACAGTAGCAAAATATAGGCTCTCAAGATTTTACTAAGTGTCAGTATTACTATTATTATTATTAGTTTGCCTTATTCTAGTTCCAAAGGTAGAAAACAGCACTCCGAATTACAAGCAAATGCTTTGGATTCTTGGGAAGCTTTCCATTTTCTAAGTTAATGTTTCTTGTGATATTTCCTTCATGTTTTGGCTCCAGGACCTAATAAACTATCTCATAATGACATCCTTCCCAGATGGTGATACAGCTGAGACAAGTTACTTGGGTATCCCTAGGATGACTTCCCATCAAGTCATCGGACCGCTGCTTTATTTCTAGTATGTGGTTGTCAGGGTCCCAGAAAATTGAGGCAAGTGAATGTCTGATAACTGCCTTGTTTTTGCCACCCTTCCCAAAATTCTTAGTTCTTACAATTCAAGGAGTGCTTAGCCTTACTTTTTCTCCTAAACCTCCAAAGACATATTAGAGTAGATGTACATACATAAAATGCTTGTTGGGAGAGGAAATTAAAAACTGGAAACCTTTTTTAAAATCAAACATTTCTGACTATTAACAAGTGCAAGTGTCACGTTTGAGTTGAGGAAGGAAGAAAGGGAGCGGAAAGGAGATAGAAATTGTAAACCAATTGGGAGAGCTTAGCTAAACAATTAAGACCCCGGGGAACACATTATTAAGCATACATTCCAAGCCTGTAATGTGACTGTAGATTCTTTATGTCTCAGTATGGCATGACAGGTCACAGGCTTTGTAGCTCAGGAGGAAAAAAAAAATTAAAAAAACACAAAAGGCTGGTGTAAGTATTTAAGTTATAACACCAGGGCTTACATAAATACAAATCAATCTTAAAACAACATTTGATATCCTCAGTCCTATGAACAAGGTAAGCATATCCAGCCTTTAAAGTCTCCGAAAAGGTGTGGGATCAAGTAAAGGAATGTCTGTGCTTACATGAACTCATTGTACAGTAGAAGGATTTAAAAGTAGTTCTCGGGGCTTCCCTGGTGGCGCAGTGGTTGAGAGTCCACCTGCCGATGCAGGGGACACGGGTTCGTGCCCCGGTCCGGGAAGATCCCACATGCCGCGGAGCGGCTGGGCCCGTGAGCCATGGCCGCTAAGCCTGCGCGCCCGGAGCCTGTGCTCCGCAACGGAAGAGGCCACAACAGTGAGAGGCCCGAGTACCACACACACACACATACACAAAAGTAATTCTATCTCTAAGAAATTGTGAGAACTTGCCAAAGAGAGAAATCACAGATACTTTCAGGTGGTCTGAGCCCTGACTCTTACAAATATGTTTGGATGCTCAGTTCATTGACATCCTATGGTTGGATTTGGAGAGCTCTTGCACAAAACCAAAGGAGTGCAGCCAATATGTGCAATGGGATCCGTTTTATTCCATTTTTGTCCATCTCTATAATTCAGCCCTGTATAAAGTGACAAAAAAAAAAAAGCCCTGAAAGGCTCAGCTGTTCTATAGCTTGTAATGTGATAGGGAAGAGTACCCGTGAGCACACGCAGCATATGCCAAATGAAAACCAATACACGTAAGTGGCAGGGATGCTGGGCAAAAAATCATGGGCAGGCACATTTCATACAGGGATGGCATTAGCCTTTCTTAATGCCGGGGAAGACGGAGAAGATTTTCAAGATTTTAGAAGGTACGTAGACCCACTGTCTGAGTGAGAACTGAATATGCTTTAGGGGTTCATTGAAGTGTTTCTATGAAAGTAATTTTATGAATAAAAGATGATTAGTGGAATTCATTACGAGTTCAGAAAGTCACTGTTTTTCAGGGCGTGTTCAGGAAGTCATAGTAAAATGAGCACATACACTAAGCAGGCAAATAGAAAACATGGGTTTCTCTTTCTGGGAAGCTGGGGGTATTTTCTAGGAGAGGAGTTACTTTTCACCTTTCTACCTTACACGGAATCCATGTGAAAACGGATCGAGCCATGCTGCATCAATGCCTCATCCATTATGTCACTTCCCAGCCTGTGCTTACTTTTCTCTTAGTTTCTCTGAAGCCTTACCATGTTGACGCATTACAGAACTCATGCTCTTTTATAATAACTCAACTAGACTTACATAACAAACCATTTCTCAAGAACTTTCTCTTGCTATGATTCACTGGGTTTGGTTGCTTGTAGTATTTTTCTAAGATCCTCAGGCTAGTTTGTTTTTTTTTTTTAATAGTATGATTGGCCATGTTTAATGTCACAATGCATCACTATTTCACTCCTCCCACCAATGGAATAAATCAGATGTGAAAACCTGGCCAATGGGAACATCATCATCAAACAATATTTTAAAATTATTTCATGTGTTTTGGGAATGAATTAAATATCCACTGTTCAACTCATTGATCAATATTTATTACATCATTACTATATTCTTAGGCACCGCTAGTAGCTAACTGTATTTCTCTCTTTAAATTACTAAGCAATTTATTATCTGTAATATCGGTAATATTCATTTAACAAAAACTCACTCATTTCAAATAATATATTTTTATTTCCTTCCATGAGTCAGGTATTAGGCTATATGTTTTAGATACATTATTTCTAATCTTCCCCAAAGTCTCTGCAGAGTTGGAATTATTACTCTTTTTTAAATAAGTGAAGCCTTGAGACTCATAGGCACTGAGTGACACATCTAGGGTCACAAATCTAGTAGTGGGGGAGGGGTCTTCCACACCTAGACTGACGCCATAGCTCACCCCTTTACATGTTAGGGGGGTTGTCTGCCAAATCTTACTGGAAAGTCTTCATGGTCAGGGAAACGTATCTTGAAATTTCACTGACTAGTATGGAGTTTTCCGTGATTCATTCATTCAATATATTTTTACTTGGCTTTTGATTAAAGAAAGATCTTAGTTATTGATTTTAGGCAATGAATCAGCAAGGTTATGGGCTGGACAAGGAATGGAGCTAGAAAAAAGCCACAGGAAGGAAGATAATCTGAGAATAAAATCTATGTGCAAAAGATGAGAAGATCTAGACACAGGTGCTCACTGTGACTCTAGCATTTGAAAATTCTCCTTAGTTGAGAAAATTCTCCAAGGAGAAATCAAACATTCACAAAGTGACCTAGATTCTTTCTTCCTCCTGCTCTCCCTCGCTCCCTTCTTTCTTTTCTTCTTTCCACATTAATTAATTACTGATATGCAAGGTTCTATGTTTTATGCTGAGACTACAATGATGAATCCTAGAAGACGCGCATGTAAGGAGATAATTATAAAATATAATCAATCCTTTACCAGGTCCTAAGAGAGCAAAAACGGCAGTTGAAAATTGCCAAGGTAGAGAATTAAGTAAAGAGAATTAAGCAAATTATATGTGTGTGTGTGTGTGTGTGTATGTATATATCCAAAATTTTAATTATATGTATTTTTTATATATATATATACACATAATGAAGATATATATACACAGTATTTACCTTAGGAAAGAAAGTTTCTTGAGAGCATGTATGATGTATTATATTTAATGTTTTAAAATTCATCCACTGAACTTGATAATTCATCCACTGAACCCTGATAACTGATCCTTACTAAATACCTAAATCACTTTCTTTGGTAAATGCCTAAGCTGACAATTTCTTATTCTCTTCAGCTTTATTTTATCTGAGTTTTCAATTTTTTATTTATGTTGAAATTCTACTCAAGACCTCTAATAACAGCCACAATACTTGTACAATGTCTATCGCTTTTCAATTTTCAAAGTATTGTCACATAACTATCTTTTTTCCCTTTGAACAGACTGTGTTCTAACTTTTCAGGTGATTAGACAGAGGTCATTGAAGGCTCTGTGACTTCCTTATGGTCACTCAGCTGGGAAGAATTTAAAGTGAGACCCTCACATTTCATAAGTCCAAAAATTTTCCTTCTACTCTAACAGAGTAAAGCAGCAGTGTGGGCTTTGTAAACAGTCAGACCTGGAGCCACTCACAGCCAACTGTGAGTCTTTGGTAAAGTTACAATATTAGGTTTCTTAGAATTATTAATAAATTTCTTAGATATTAATCTAAGTTTCAGAGTCTTCATATTTTGAAAAGTGAATAATAACTACCTCTGAAGTGTTGCACAGATGACAGGAGATCACATGAGGGGCTAGCCCACCTAGGCTCCCCCAAATGGAAGGCATTACTATTATCAGAGCAGCAGTCCATGTGAGTTAAGGCAAATCCAGGAAGGAGTATTGTATATTTAATCTGCTCAAGGAGGCATCAAGGAAGAGATGGAAATTAAATTGGCCTTTAGAGGAAGATAAGCTTTAGGTTGGTCAAAAAGAGAATTCCAGATAGAGGAGCAGCACAAGACAAGACAGAAAAGAGAATGGTGAAAAACAGAGGCAAATTAGATGACCAGTCTGATCAGGGAATATTTATGTTGAGGAATCAAGAAATTAAGGCAAAACAGTGAAAGGAAGTTAATTGAAGGGGGCTTGGATTCTGCGTTGAGAAAACATGACTTTTACTTCGCCTTCTACCGACTTCTGAAGCAGGGGATAACACAATAGAAGTGATGTTTTTGGAAAAGAGCTCAAAATCTTAGCATATGTTGGATAGGAAGAATTTGAAACAGGAACTAGGACATAGGTGATTGCAATCACTAGTACAGATGTGAAATGATCAGCTTAGCCTAGTAGAAAACAGACACAATGTCTTCTGGTGTGTCTCCTTAGGGGTCCCACAGGAACTTCAAAAAATCAACGTTTCCAAGCCGCCTCAAATATGATTTGCATCCTCTATTCTCTATCACTGTCCCACCAAGAATTCTGTCACCCCAATCTAGGAATTATCCTTAACTTTATATTATCCCATCATGTCAACCATTCAGCCATAAAATCCTGTCAGTTCTGCTTTGTAATCTCCTCTCTTTCAACCTCATGGCCACTGCAAATATTCACTGAGCATCTACTATGAAGTAGGCACCAGGGTACAGTGGTGGACATGTGGCTTAAAGTCTAGCACAGAAGGCAGACATTGAGTAGATATCCTGGGTGTGATCACTGCTACAACAAAGTACAAGATCCTATTGTCTGTCACAGGGCTGTATATCCTGATCTGAAGGGTAAATGAAGGTTTTTCTGCAGAAGTGACATTGAAACTGAAATCTAAAGGATGAAAAGGAGTTAAGTGATAAAAGAAAAGTAAAAAAATCCAGAAAGAAGGAATAACATCTGCAATAGTTCTGAGTTAGTCAAGGACGTGGCATGTGTAGAGAAAACAATTTCATGAAACTAAGAGTGTGTCTTTTGCTGAACTACGAATAATTTTCTCATTTTTTTTCGTTCTCTCTTGGACTACTCTCATCGGCTTTCTGCCTTGCTGCTAGAGTGACCTTTCTAAATTTAAAACTCCTTATGTTACAGATTCTACAATGGTTTCCCACATTCTACTTAGTAAAGGCCAAAAACCCAGTATGGTGATGGGATCCTTCAGTTTCCTTTCGTTTGCCTTACTTCCACCCCCTCCAACTGTAAGTGCCAAGGCTACTATTTATGGCTCTTCAAAAAACTCGTGCCTGTTTACCTACTTATGTCTTTGCCAAATGCTATTACCCCAACCTAGAATGCCTTTGTCTGTTTGGAAAACTCCTACTCATCCTTTAATGGAACTCATATGCCACATTCTCTAAACCAGAGGTGAGCAAACTGTAGTTGATGAGTCATAATCCAACACTCTGCCTGTTAACGGATGACCTATGAGCTAAAAATGGTTTACATAGTTTTTAGAAACTGAAATAAAATGAAAAGAATAAGATTTTGTGACATGTGAGAATTACATCAAGTTCAAATATCAATGGCTATAAATGTAGTCTTATTGGAACACAGTCTTGCTCATCTGTTCACTTACTGTCTATGGCTGCTCAATAAATAATAAATGAATGAATGTGAATGGGGTCATGGCCATGGCAGGTGAGAATGAATGTGGATTGTGTTCAGCACTAAACTGATATTTAATATTCATATCACAAATTTGTGCTACTTTTATGACTTTTAGCTGAATTGAAAAAATACAATAAAACCAGGAATCATTTTCATTCAAATGCCAGAAAATATGAGATGTTTGATTAAACAGGAGGGGTTATACTGAATATAAGCTCCAGTAACTAACTCTGAACTTTTATTAGCTTGAGGACAATCTTCTGATTTTTATAGGAGCCATTCTGGGCAGTATATTCACTCTTGGGGATGGCTTTGTGTGCTCTTGGGCCAACTTCTCTTTTCTTTTTTTTTTTTTTTTTGCTACTAACTTATTTGTCTTCTGCACATGAGGCTGCATTTAACTTGGCTGAGAAGCGAGAATAGATATTACCACAATATAAGGAATTAAAAATCATCCCTGCACTTAAAAGAAACACATACACAGACACACACACACAGGAGGCCACAGAGTATGCAGGGGAGATATTTTTCTCAATTGTTAATACAATGGAGAGCCCAGCTTTCACCTAGGGATATGTCTCTTACTGAGATTTAGAACAGGTTGGTCATTTTCATTGAAATTTTAGAATGGGATCTTCAGAAATCTATTTACGTGAAGGATTTGTGAAGCCCCCTGGGAATTAATTCATTCTGAGCAAAAAGAGAGACTGGGGAACAAGTTTAGGGCAGTAGCAGAGCTTCAATGGTCACAGAGGAGAGGTAACTCTGAAAACAGCAGGTCTTTCTCTTTCTAGTTGCCTATCAGAGCAGCCCCATGGACTCCTGTCTAGTCCCTACACATGAATGTTAAATCTGAAAGGACAGTTTCTCAGGATCTTGGTATCACACTGAACCATAAGCAGCATTGCTTTAGGTCTTCTTCAAGGCAGTGTATGGGGAGAAAAAAGGTGGGAGCAGGGGAAGGAGAAAGGACTTCTCTCCCATTTGGCAGACTTGAGTTTAAAACAGATCTGTGCTTCAGTGTCAGTGACAGAGGAACAGGCTGTGGCCTCACCACATACAGAGGTACCTGCAGAGGAGTTCTGAGTGAAGAAAGCTGTGCCCAATACACGTGTCAGCAGAGTCTGCACATGGGTGTATGGGAACACATAAGAGGGGCATCCAAACTGGGAAGGTGGAAGGTTTCCTAGAGGATGGTCTAGCTAACTGAGACCTAAACAAAGGAGTTGGAGGTGGAGGAACATCTACTACAAAGGCTTGGCTGTGATGAAAATCATAGCTTATTGGGAGAACTGCAACTCATTTAATTCTGACTACAACACTACGAAGTGGGTACAATTATCACCTCCATTTACAAATGAGAAACCGAGGCATAGAGAAGTTAAGTAACTTGCCCTAAACTACATAGCTAGAAAGTGGCAGATCTAGGCTCTAACCCCAGGCAGTCCGACTCCCAGGTCTGTCATTCTAACCTCCACTGTATAACATCAGTAGTTAATTGCCACCTTTAATTAAACATGTATTATAAGTCATATACCACAATAAGTACTTTATATTATCTGATTTAAGTATTATCCAGTTATTTCTTGCTTCATAACTTACATAACTCACTGGCATGCTGGGAAGTTAGAGCTAGCCAGGAATGAGGACCAAGAACCTTAGTTCTGCTTCATTGGCTGTCTCTGTGTGGCCTGGGCATCCTCAGAGCTCATGACTGGGTTTCAAGGTCAATAATCCCAAGAAAGAATCAGGTAGAAGCTGTGTTACTTTCTATGACGTGCCTCAAAAGTCACATAGCATCGCTTCCACCATATTCCATTGCCTAAAGAAGTCATAAAGGCCGGTCCAGGTTCAAGGAGAGGGAGGTAGACTCTACCTCTGCACTGCAGGTTCTGGAAGTACATGTGAGACCAAGAATATAGTAGCAGCCATTTGGGAAAAATATATTAGTATGTAATATCTGATTTAATCTTCATAATAAACCTATGATGTGGGTCTTATTGTCTTGATTTTGAAGATGAGAACCCAGGCTCAGAGAGATTAAGTAACTGGACCACCACTATGTAGCTGGTACGTGGTGGGAGAGAGAGCATGTTTCTCATCAGAACTCCATGCTTTGTACCATCTTCAGCTTCAGGTGTTGCCTCCTTAAGCCTTCCCTAACCACTGCTTTCTCAACAAAATTAATTACTTCTTCTCTGTAATATTTCATGATCTTCTTTGTCATATTTCATGATCTTTTGCATGTATCTGTTATTTTGTGTATGAAAAGGTAGGGTTTTAGAATATGCTATTAAAGCACATGAACTTTGGAACCAAACTTCTTGGATTCAAACCTCAGCCCTGCCACTTCTCACTAGTTGTTGAACCACAGATGGTCACTTGGCCTCTCAGTTTTCTCAACTCCAAAATAAGAATAATAATACCACCTTCCTACACAAGTTGCGAAGAATAAGTGAGATAATTGTAAACTGCTTAGAACAGAGCCTGGCACACAGTAATTGCTCAAGTGTTAACTATTATTCTGTATTTAATTGTTTGAACGTCTGCTTCTCCTGTGAGATGGTCAGCTTTGAAGAGTAAGGCTCCATCTTATTCTTATTTGCTCCAGCATTTAGTCCAGGACCTCAATATATACTCATTGTACTAGATAGAGGGAATTTTGCCACCTGACTTGTTCTTTTCAATGGGTCCTTGCATTTCAAGTAATAAATGCTTTGTTTCCAAATTCTTCTTTAAGATAAAGGCATATTTAGAAGTGAACAAAATGTTATTAAAAATTTAGTCACAAAAGCAGATGTCCATCATATATTTAAAATTATTCTTATATGCATTCTATAGCTCCTACATCTACTTCTTTAGTTACAAGTTTTTTTTAATAGCTAGAAGAGACATTAGAAATCATCACTGACATCTCCCTTATTTTATAAAATATCAGAGAGGTTAACTATTTTTTTCATTGATAAATTAGTGATAAAGCTCAGACTAACTCCAGGACAGCTAATATCCTTGTTTGATTCACTTCCTCCACTCTATTTTCTCAGAGAAAAATATATCAATGCAATGATTGAGAAACTCAATAACATTACTTATTTAATAAAAATAGTTTTTGAGCACTCACTTTATGTAGGCGCCACGCTAGGTTCTGGCAATGTGAAAACAATGAGTCACAGTCATGGTCCTCAAAGACAGACATGTTGAAGAAGAGCCTGTCTTCTTCTGCTCATGCCTATGAGCACAGACAACCTCCACGCCACATGAGAAGCCCATACCAGCCCATGATTACTGGTACAATGTGCTTCTGGGGGAAAAAAGTAAATCCAAATTCTAAGAGAGGAATCCAGGGTAGTTACTCAAAAGAGGTTAACATTTGAGCTGTGTCTTGAAAAATGAAGAGCATTTCACCAGAGGGTGGAATTCTAGACAACAGAAACAACATAGATCAATCATCAAATGCTCATGTAAAAGCCACCGTGGGCCAGGACATATGCTGCATATACTAGAATACAAGAGTGAGCAAGACAATAAGGTCTCTGCCTGTGTGCATCTTTATCCCACGGGGAATTCTAAGGGGTAACTACAGGTGATTTGTCTTTTAAAAGTACAATAAAAATCTTTGTTAAGGAGATTTAATTTGGGCATAGAGAGGATAAAAGAGAAGCAGGGCTACTTCCTGAGGAAGTGACACTGAAGTTAAAGCCTGGAGGCTGATAGGAGAATTAACTACCCTAAGTGGATTATGGAGTAGGAAGGGCATTAAGAGACTATACCACAGTCTAGTGGCCCTGAGGCAGTAATCAGCTGCGCATAAAGATGAGCAGGGTCTGGACATAAACAATAGGGACAGGAGTGACCTGATGGCTTTCGAGAGGGGTGGTGGAGGAGGGGGTTGGTTAAGGAATATACCCATGAGCAACAGTCAATGAAGCCATTGAAGGATTTAAAAAGAGAGAAAGGAAATGATCGAATTTGTAATCTTTTTTTTTTTTTTTTTTTTTTTTTTTTGTGGTACGCGGGCTTCTCACTGTTGTGGCCTCTCCCGTTGCGGAGCACAGGCTCCGGACGCGCAGGCTCATCGGCCATGGCTCATGGGTCCAGCCGCTCCGGGGCATGTGGGATCTTCCCAGACCGGGGCACGAACCCATGTCCCCTGCACTGGCAGGCGGACTCTCAACCACTGGGCCACCAGGAAGCCCTGAATAAAAATCACTCTGGGGCTTCCCTGGTGGCGCAGTGGTTGAGAATCTGCCTGCTAATGCAGGGGACACGGGTTCGAGCCCTGGTCTGGGAGGATCCCACATGCCGCGGAGCAACTAGGCCCGTGAGCCACAACTACTGAGCCTGCGCATCTGGAGCCTGTGCTCCGCAACGAGAGAGGCCACAACAGTGAGAGGCCCGCGCACCACGATGAAGAGTGGCCCCCACTTGCCACAACTAGAGAAAGCCCTCGCACAGAAACGAAGACCCAACACAGCAAAAATAAATAAATTAATTAATAAACTCCTACCCCCAACATCTTCTTAAAAAAAAAAAAAAATCACTCTGACTCCATGGACAAAGCCACAAGATTGTGAAAGACACGGCACACTCAGGAATTGAAGCTAATTTTATAAGGCTAGAGTTTAGGGCCTGAGGTGGAGCATCTCAGGAAATGCAGGCTGGAGTCAGACGCTGGAGGAAGTTCCTTCTGTCTCAGGGTAGGACTTGTGCATTTTATCCAGCAGGAAATAGGGACATCTTGAAGATTTACATACAGGAGAATAAAACATGCAGACCATAAGAATCATGCCAAAAAGACTCATGTGTATTCAGGATATTGCAGTTACTAGTATAGATAATGGATTGACAGGTTATATAAATACTTTATATAAGTTGGAAAAAACAACAACAACTGTGCACTTCAGTTAACCAGAACAGCCTAGTTTCTGCCTTCCAGTTAATTGAAATTTGTTGAGGACCTCAAATGTAAAAAGAAACAAACTCGGACATGGCAGAGAAGGGCAACAAAGACCTTCCTATATAATGCCTGTTGGGATGGACTTTCTGGTAAACCTTGTGTGAGCTCCCAAGGATATGCCTGGGCACATACTAGAATAGTGCTTGCCTATGTGATGCAACCGAATGCTGCCTGTACTTGCTGCAATTTCACTTTGTGCCTCTGGGTGGTAATTAGAGATTGTTTGATCTTAGTCAATAAAATACTATTCAATTTCCCCTGAAGACATCAGAGATGTATTTAGTATAGTAAAAATATTTTCCCATGCCACTATTTGAATTTCAGGCATACATTTCTACTCATTTAATTTCCACCTACTTACACAGGCTCTTTAACATACAGACTAAGGGCAAATTAAAAATATAAGAACATTACTCATGTTTCTGGAGGTCAAGATGGATGGATGTTCAGTAAATTACACCTACTCTCATGGAAGTTGTTGTTGATGAAGGCCATGAAGGTTAACTTCTTGATCAACCTACACTGGCTGTATCCAGGGACACAGTCTATGTTCTAAAGCTTGTATTAAACAGATAATGCAAGAAATACCTACATTCAGAATTTGTGAGGTACCTTTGAAAATTCAATGAAATCTTAATATAATAATTCTCTCCATAGTTTGTTTTATATATATCATGGTGCAAATTCTGACCCTCGATTCATTATAACCCTTCAGAGTTTCTCTGTAAAACTGGAAGCTGTCTTTTTTCACACCTCCTGTGTTATCACAAAGGGGTGCCATTCTATTTAACAATTTATGAGATTGCTAGTTGTAAATGCACTTGTAGCAGTGGTAGACATGGGAGAGCAACAAAAATCTCAGGTTTGTTCAATGATTAAATAATTAAAGCTCATCAATACATTCACAAGGAATAGGAAAGAAAATCACACCCTGAACTCAGTGCCATTGCCACCTTGGAAATGTGAATCAGTATGTATCCTTGTTAATTTGGTGAAATATACAGCTCTAAATTTGGATTGTTTTCTGAAAATAAACAGAACATATTCTGTTTACTTCACTATACTGTATTATATGACATGAAGTAGCAGGTTAAATAAATATGATTTTTAAATGTAAATGATACTATTATTATATGTCCAGTAAAAAATGTCTTTAAAACAAGTGAAAGAACTCATGTTTTGTGTCAAATGCCTTCAAATTACCAGAATCTCTCAAGATTATGATGATTCTAGTAAGTTTGGTAAGGGATATAATTGACATAATTTGTAGTAAAGGTTGAAATCATATTCGGAAAATGCATTAGCAATAGTGTTAAGATTTGAATTCATTCATCAGTATAAAAAGCATTAAAATGCTTTGTTTGTTTTGCTTTGTTTTTGAGAAATACAGACTAGCACCAAATCAAGAGAAGGACGGCAACCCCACTTTCAAAAGGCATATATCCTTGAGAAAATTAGATATGTATAGAAAGTTAAATAATAGAATGGTTGAATAGTTATAGATCATATAACACCATAGAAAAATGGATATCATGATGCAAATATGTGATTAAAATAGGAATCCAATTAGCATTAAATATATTAAGTGCTATGAGGTCATATTACTGAGTGAAGTCTTGGTGTTGCCAAGAAAACTTCACAGGGAAGTTTGAAATTAACGAGCATTAAAGCACTGGTAGGAAATGGGCATGTGGAGAAGCTAAGGAAAGGCTCTTAGGAAGGGAGAGGTGGAAAAAATGGGGGCGAGTGTGGTGTAACAGACACCCAGGGCAAAGAGGAGAGGGGAATCCAGTATTAATATCAGGTAGTGACAAATTAGTCTGGATACAATCATCTAGATTCAGATACTTATGAAGAGGAATAGTGGGAAGTAAGATGGAAGTTAAATTGAGGAAAGCATGGGACTCTTTCAGTCAAACTCTTATTGAAAATTTCCACTGAATGATAGTCTTTCACTTTTGACCTTTGGTGGTGTATGGACTTCTGGTAGATTGTGCTAGATGTCTTTAATTCCCTGTTCAGTCCATCTTCTCATATACAGAATCAAAATGTAGAGCTTTGTACAAACTGGCTTTTTCTAAAGAAGTCTGCAGGTAACTATGAAATCAATTTCTGGAATGCACGTCTCAGTTTATCTTTTATCTTAACTGTCTACTGGGCATTTATACATTGAAATCCTGCTACTCCTTCCTCTAATCAGGTCAAAAATGAAATTCTTCTCCATTCTGGATGCCCATTTTCCCTGTACTTGTCAGAGGTGCTGCAAGGCAGTTTCATCATCACAGCTGCCTGGGCTCTTCTCCCATATATAAAATGACACTATAATTGATTTTCTAAGTGAAAGGAGTGCTATCAATAACTACATGGACACAACAGATATAAACTGGTTGTTCCTGGGAAACCAGGGTTAACAGTCACCCTATTTAATATTTCTGTCATTAAATTCTGACAATTCTTTAATTCTCTTAATTTTTCATTGCTTCTGCCCCCATCCATACACTGAGTTCGATAGCACCCTCCTCACTTTCTTGCTAATCTCTCTCTTGTGATAAATATACCCAGAACTCCATTTCTGGCACCAACATCTTGCTCAAGAACCTACAGTGAATCTGCAGTGTTTCTCTCCCAAAGAATAAACTACTCTTTTTAGCTTTTTATGACCAGTTTGATCTGCATCTATCTACCTCCTGTTATGTCCTAAGCACAGCCATGGAGTCCCCAGAAGTATCCGAAAAGGATACTTTTTCTTTTTTTATGCTTCTGCAAATGCTACTTGGACAGCCCTAGAATGTTCACATCTACTCACCATGCCTTTCTATGTTTTTCTTCTAATCAAGTTGCTGTATAATCTTTAAGAAAAGAATCAATCCTGCTTCCTTTCTTAGAGCCTTCTCTGATACTGAACTCTCCTCCAAACTGCTTAATAACCTTGCATCTAAATCCTTGATCAACCAATAAGTTTTTGCAATAGCACTCCCTTTTGCTACTACGATCATAGGTTTATGTTCCTAAACAAATTTCTTTAGCTCAATTGTTAATTCCTTGATGATACAGAATAGGGTGTCATATGTCATTCACATAAAGTGTGTTTTCAAATATATGATGAGAAATGTGTCTTTCCCATCAAAATCGCTTCTAGTTCCCCTCCTGCCTGCTCTCCCTTTGGCCACTTCTAGAAAGCAAAGCAAGATAAAAAAGCAAAGCACCTGTTTATTATTTCATATTCATCTACCTGATAAAATCTGAAGTACTGGCATACTCTCCTTAATAAAATAAATTCCAACACATGGCAGTATTAGTGTTCCATGTCTTCAGTGTCTATGCCCAATTCAGCCAAATCATTCTCAGAAAGACAAATCGTTTGCTTTCCTATGCATAATAGATTCATATATAAAAATTTGCTGATGGAGATTATTCCTGGTGAAATTCAAATCTGGCATTGTTCCCCGTGCTTTTATATTATTCTACCTTTCAATTTGAGTGCCTTATGTAAACCTAGAGCTAGCAGCAGTCTCTGCTGGATCCTCCCTTTGGCTTGCTGGCCTACCTGTTTACCCCCACCCTCTGTTGCCCAGTCACAGTGGTTCTTGAATCAGTGTCTGTGATACACGGAACTGAGGGTGGCTCAGAAACTCTAAACTTCAGGGAAGCAGGAGTCACCTTTCCAGGTTACTATGAGGCCAACACCAACATGGCTCCTTCCCAAAGTTTGAAAGTAGGGGGATAGGGAAAAGCACCTTGCCTTGCTCTTTCTCTCAACTTCTAGAACATGCCTTACTCTTTGAGTCCTATTCAGGAAGAGAGCAAAACTTGATATCCCCTTGACGGATGTTTTATCTTATCTAAAACTGTCATAAGACATTTGGTCCACACAAAAATGTCCTTAAAATCTGGTCCTGTCCAAAACATCCGTAAGACATGTGGTTCATGCCAAAGGGTCCTTGAAGTTTGGTCCTATCCAAAATGTCCATGAGCATATTTGGTCTGTGCCAAATGATTCTGGACAGGACCAAATATTAAAGACCTTTTGGTATGGGCCAAATGTCTTATGGACACTTTAGACAGGACCAAATATCTGTTAACCTTGATATCCTACTTCTGATTTCCATTTTCTTTTTCCCAGTCCCTGGACATGAAAAAGGGGTAAGCTTTTTTTCTCTAGCTACCCTTCTTCTTCCCAATTTTAACAGTGGACTGGGCACTCTAAGAACTGGAGTCCCCAGGTTTTGGCCCTTGGCATATTGAAAGAGAGCACATCCTCCTTACACATAAAGCCAGCCTCTCATCAGTATTATCTTATAAAGAGGCTAAGTCTCAGTCTTCTGCTGTAAACCAGATTTTGCAGAGCAAATTAACCCACCACTTTAATATTTGAAAATTAAATATCTGGATTTATTATGCATGAATTAGATAGAATACTTCTTTTTCCTAAATGACAGAAAAAATTCTTCCCAAATGTACTTCTGTGTGAAGGCATTGGTTTTCATAATTAAATCCTAATAGTGTGTAGCTACAAAGTTATGTCATATGTGTGGTTATAAAAATGCAAAGTTTAAGCTTCAATGTTCGATGCAGTTACCCTACATATCTTAAAAGAAGTTAAAAATACCAGCTTCCTATATATCATTATTTTGAGCAATAATTGTTGTTACTATTACTTATCTATTGTACCCTAAAATTTTTTGCTCAGAACAATGATGTTAATAATATACTGCTGGAAAGCAATCTACAGATCTGCAATACCTATCAAACTACCACTGGCATTTTTCACAGAACTAGAACAAAAAATTTCACAATTTGTATGGAAACAAAAGACCCTGAATAGCCAAAGCAATCTTGAGAACGAAAAACGGAGCTGGAGGAATCAGGCTCCCTGACTTCAGCTATACTACAAAGCTACAGTAATCAAGACAGTATGGTACTGGCACAAAAACAGAATATAGATCAATGGAACAGGATAGAAAGCCCAGAGATAAACCCACGCACATATGGTCACCTTATCTTTGATAAAGGAGGCAGGAATGTACAGTGGGGAAAGGACAGCCTCTTCAATAAGTGGTGCTGGGAAAACTGGACAGGTACATGTAAAAGTATGAGAGTAGATCACTCCCTAACACCATACACAAAAATAAGCTCAAAATGGATTAAAGACCTAAATGTAAGGCCAGAAACTATCAAACTCTTAGAGGAAAACATAGGGAGAACACTCTATGACATAAATCACAGCAAGATCCTTTTTGACCCACCTCCTAAAGAAATGGAAATAAAACCAAAAATAAACAAATGGGACCTAATGAAACTTCAAAGCTTTTGGACAGCAAAGGAAACCATAAACAAGACCAAAAGACAACCCTCAGAATGGGAGAAAATATTTGCAAATGAAGCAACTGACAAAGGATTAATCTCCAAAATTTACAAGCAGCTCATGCAGCTCAATAACAGAAAAACAAACAACCCAATCCAAAAATGGGCAGAAGACCTAAATAGACATTTCTCCAAAGAAGATATATAGACTGCCAACAAATACATGAAAGAATGCTCAACATCATTAATCATTAGAGAAATGCAAATCAAAACTACAATGAGATATCATCTCACACCAGTCAGAATGGCCATCATCAAAAAATCTCAAAACAATAAATGCTGGAGAGGGTGTGGAGAAAAAGGACCACTCTTGCACTGCTGGTGGGAATGTGAATTGGTACAGCCACTATGGAGAACAGTATGGAGGTTCCTTAAAAATAGAACTACCATATGACCCAGCAATCCCACTACTGGGCATATACCCTGAGAAAACCATAATTCAAAAAGGGTCATGTACCAAAATGTTCATTGCAGCTCTATTTACAATAGCCAGGGGATGGAAACAACCTAAGTGTCCAACATCGGATGAATGGATAAAGAAGATGTGGCACATATATACAATGGAATATTACTCAGCCATAAAAAGAAACGAAATTGAGCTATTTGTAATGAGGTGGATGGACCTAGAGTCTGTCATACAGAGTGAAGTAAGTCAGAAAGAGAAAGACAAATACTGTATGCTAACACATATATATGGAATATAAGAAAAAAAAAGTCATGAAGAACCTAGGGGCAAGATGGGAAAGAAGACACAGACCTACTAGAGAATGGACTTGAGGACATGTGAAGGGGGAAGGGTAAGCTGTGACAAAGCGAGAGAGTGGTATGGACATATATACACTACCAAACGTAAAATAGATAGCTAGTGGGAAGCAGCCTCATAGCATAGGGAGATAGCTCGGTGCTTTGTGACCACCTAGAGGGGTGGGATAGCAAGGGTGGGAGGGAGGGAGACACAAGAGGGAAGATATATGGGAACATAGGTATATGTATAACTGATTCACTTTGTTATAAAGCAGAAACTAACACACCATTGTAAAGCAATTATACTCCAATAAAGATGTAAAAAAAAAAAAAAAGATACTGCTGGAATTTTAAGAAATGAAAGCAGCCTGCTAATTCTTTCATTATTCTCTCTTTTCCTTTTAATTCAATGCTCATTCATTCAGCATTTATTAAAAACCTACTATGAATCAAACCCTTCATGGGGTGAAGCAATAGAGACGAAAGGTAATAAACATAGGTTCTCTATTAGAGGAGCTCACGTATTTATTGTTTTTGCTATACTCCTCCTTACTTTCATTTAATTTCATAATATAATATCTTCCCAAATATATAGCAAGTATTTCCCTGAATGAGTACAAATGAATAGCAGAGTCTAATAGAAGTCATTACCCCAAAACAGCAATGCTCCGCTATTCATTCATAAGTTCAGTTGTTCATTCAAATTTTCATATGTTCATTTGTTCATTCATTCATTCAGAAAACATTATTAAAGCAGTTACTGTGAGTTAACTGCTGTAGTTGGCCTCCGGGCATAAGCCATATATCTTGGCCTTCAAAGTGATGCCAGTCTACTGACTTAGTGTACATGATAGTGCCATAATAAAGGATTATGAATATGACACGGGGTGGGTGTTGGGGGTGAGACTGGAATCCTTCACAGAGGGATGGATAACGTGCATTGATGTTGAAGGAAGAGAAGGTCATAAAATATTTAAGTGAGGAAGGGCAGTCTTGTTCAAGTGAATTGTATACACAGAGGCATGGAGGCTGAGAAAACATCATTTTTTTAAGCTTGGAATGTTGAGTATGTCAAAGAGCCTACTGCAGTTTTTTTGGGCATAAAAATGTGCCCAGTGAAAACACGACATTCCCTAGCCTTCCTTGCAAATGAGGGTGAAGAACAGCAGTGCAGCCCAGGCCTGGTCAGTGAGTTAAAAGTGTTCCTTGTCAAACGAGGCTCCAGGCAAACTCCTTAAAAGCAGAGCAGGCTCAGCTGGGATGGGCCTTTTGCCCTTTTCCCTTCCTGTTCTCCCTGCCTGGAATGTAAACATGATGCCCAGAGGAAGGACAACGCCACATCACCACAAGGTAACAAGCAAGTGCTGAGGATGGTTGAGCAGAAAGATGCAAGGAGCCTGCAGCCCCAAGATAGGAGAGAACAGCTCTATGGACCCTACACAGTCTATCACAGACTTCTCTCCCACCATCAGAGGGGAAATGCCTTAAGTAGTTTTAGTTAAGCCATCGGTTTTCAGATTTGTGTTACTTGGGCAAACTGACGGTGTGAAACTGAGCAGACTAGACGAGGCCAACCATAAGAAGCCCTGCACAGTTATAGACTTTGAACTGTGTCTGGTAGAGGTTCTTTTTTTTTAATTTAAGAAAAGATCAGTTTATTAAAAGACCATAACCTCTTAAAATCACAAGTGTAAAACCATCAGGGACACAGGTGGCTCGTGGGGACCATGTGGAGATGCCAACACATAGTATTTTTTCCTCTTTCTGCTCCTGAATGTCAACCAATACGTTATTTACCTGAACTCTTTATGTTGTTTTTTTTGTAGAGGTTCTTAAACTCCAGTATGTTTGAGAACCACTGGAAGTGTCTGTTAAACTTTAGTTTCTGATGCTGGTCTTAAGACCACATTTAAACAAACAAACCAAACCCCACAAATGACAAAAAAATAAAAATTTTCTCAAATGTGTGGAAGTGGAGCAGTTGATGCACTGGGTAGCCTTCCTGTTTCTCTTTCTCTTCCTTTCCATTTTCCTACCACTCATGGGGACACAAAACTGCTGCCCACAGTTTACAAATCCATATCTGTGACATCCATGTTCAGGCATAAGACTGATGAAGAAAGTATTTTATGTTTCATTTTGCAATCCTTAAATAGCACTTATCAAACTACTGTTCTAAGAACTTTAACAAGTACTAACTCATTTAATTTTTATAAAACTCTACATGGTAGGAACTACTATTACCCCAACTCATGGATGTGAAAACTTAGCGACAGAGATGGTAAACAGCTAGGTCACACAGCTATTAAGTGACTATGCTGCATCTCTAATCCTTGGCTATCATAGACTTATTATTTGCAGTTCCAACTACTTATCAGTGATCACAAAATTTCCATGATTTATTCAACTATAATAAATCATAATAAATAATAATTCTCTTTATGAGAATAAAGACATTACTACCCCTTTCTCACTCTCCGGCCATCTTGGTGGCTGCTCTTGGTTGGGGGCATCCCACAACTAAGGCAGGAAGATGGTGGCCACAAAGAAGATGGAGAAGTCAGTGGAGTCGATCAACTCTAGGCTCTAACTGGTTACGAAAAGTGGAAAGTACGTGCTGGGGTACAAGCAGACTCTGAAAATGATCGGACACGGCAAAGCGAAACAGGTCATCCTTGCCAACAACTGGCCAGCCTTGAGGAAATCTGAAATAGAGTATTATGCCATGTTGGCCAAAACTGGTGTCCGTCACTACAGTGGCAATAATATTGAATTGGGCACAGTGTGTTGAAAATACTACAGAGTATGCACACTGGCTATCATTGATCCAGGTGATTCTGATATTATTAGAGGCATGCGAGAACAGACTGGTGAAAAGTAAATCGTGCACAATTTTTCTTTAATGAAATTGGCCAGAGCTTGTTTTAAAAATTTAAAAAAAAAAGGCATTACTACCATATGACTCTTCTGAGACATAAACATCTGGAGAAACAAAGATCTTGTAATGAAAGCATCTAGCATAAATTTATATCTCATGGGCTGTGATGTTGGTTTTGATAAGCAAGTTACCTTGCTAGCCTAGCTAATCCCCAAACATCTGTTTCTTAGTTTCTTAATTTCTGGGTTTTATGAATTTGATAATACTCAAAATTTACCTTGGAGCTGTAACCAAAGTAAATACTATGGATCTACAGTAGCATTTCCCCAAATATTTTTTCTCTTAAACATTTGTTCCACAAGATGCTAGATTTTAAACAGCCTTCCTGTTTAAATAAATTTGAAAAATATTAGGCTATACAAAGTCTTTACTACAGGATTTATCAGAACCTTAATATGAAAAAGCCCATTGTAAATCTGCAGAAGAGAAATATATATAGCATTCCCTAAACTTTGACCACAGAGGCCTTTTTCTCCTGGGTTTTTAGTGGTAGTGTTGTTCCACAGAACACAATTCTGGAAATGATTTCTTACTGTGCATTCAAATTTAAGATTTTTATTTTGTTCAACTTGAAGTAACCTATTTTGACAGAACTATTCATAAAAGATTTTTGCAAGCTGTGGGTATGTGTAGTCATGTAGATCACAGAGTAGAGGAAGAATAAAAAGAGAGAATGAAAACCTGTTAAATATAACTTTCCTTACCATCACAAGAAAAGTACTGTTTAATTTCTAAATATTCATATTAGTTTCTAAATTCCTTATAATCTGTTTTAGCATTTTGCTCTAAAATTTTTCTATTCCTGGCTTTGAAGTGTTCTGTTGTTTTCCCTTTGAGCTCTTCAAGATCTAGTGTTTTGTGTATTTCCCTACTTCTTTTTCTTTCTCTAATCATAAAGCTATAACTATAAAACATAAACGAGAGATTCATCACCTTCATCCAGCCAGGAGACATCTTTTTTCATCATCTGAAGTAAGTGGGAGAAGCAATCTTTATGTATGCAGGATAAAAATCAAACCATATTTTTCTTAATGAGCTAATAAATAAGGTGAGAAATGCTTCTTATTGAGAAACTGTATGGTAAATAGTAAATAAATACGGCTGAACTTCTATGCTAAGGAAAATGCTCTCATTAATGTTGGTGCTTTACCATTTCAGTTTCGTCAAACAGGAAACATGATTTTAATAATTTGATTCTGTAAACTCAAAACTCTGAAAGGATTGCTGGAGTTAAGAAGGGGTGCAATAAAGCATTCATTATGAATATTTTTCAATTAAATATTTCAGCTGTTTGAAAAAAGAACTTATCATTTACAGGTAGTAAAGGACTGATTAAGTCAACCAATTTAGTCTGGCTCATCTGTGGACTTACTATCAAATCATTTACTTTTCACACAGTCTGATTAAAAATAGTTCTCAACTGAATTCAGATTTTCTCTTCTCTTTGCAGAATATGTTTTTTAGGGAATGAATATTTTGGAGTATTATTCTCATGTTCCTTACTCTTCCCTGTGTATGAGTGTGTGTGAGTGTGTGTGTGTGTTTTCTTTCTTCTGTTTTTATTGTTAAAAGGTCACTTTTTTAATATGTGAGATTTGTGTTCATTATTTTATTTTTTAATAAAGGAGATAGCTATATATTATTAACATTAATTACTACTGTTTTTCACTCATTTCCAAATATGTTATCTAAAGAGGATACAAAGATGAATTAAAAGCACTCCAATTTACCCAAAGAAATATTCTATCCTTTGTATAGATAAGCAGTAACAGAATTACAAATCCTATCCATTAAATTATAAGGTGTCCTCTAATAAAGCAGAGTGCTTACTTCTCCAATCTCCTTGAACAAAAATTCCCAATCCTCTGTTTACTGTAATGGAATACAGATTAAATGAAATCTGGATATTGGCATATTCTCCATGTCTTCTGTCCTAAGCCCCATATCTTTCTATAGATATCACCAAACTCTGGTTTCCTAACAAAAAATGGTCATCTCATACAAATAATTATCAATCTACCAAAGTTTTTCAGTGTCCTGTTGGAAATATATCCAAGACTAGCTGGGTGAGTCAGAGCATAATGCTAAAAGACCAACGTCTTATAATCCCAATCAATCACAGAACAACATATGAGATATATACTATGTACTTGTCATGACATAATCAGTAATTGGTGCTCCAGGCTAATTTTGCATTGAGATTAATTAGTTAACTTTTTGCTTGAACTTAGCTTGGATTTCTAACCAGAGCCAATTGCCTCATAAATGCATACCCAAGAAAAATACGTGGCAAATCACTGTTTTTATCTAGATTGTTTAAAGTTTGGATTCAGAATTTGTACTTTAGTCTTAAATCTATATAGCTAATTATTATTACATCAACAGTTGTTGATGTCTAGGGCTGTGCCTTTCAATATAATGGACACTAGCTATATGTAGCTATTGGGCACTCAAAATGTGTCTAAGTACAAAGTAAAATGTGCTGCAAATGTAAAATATATACTAGATTTAGAAGACAATACAAAAAAAAGAATGTAAAACATCTTACAATCAAATAAAAGGATGTAAAACTTTTTTTTTGACTAAGTATTGACATAATAATGTTTTGGATATATTGGGTCATATATAAAATATACTATTAAGATTAATGATTGTCATCTGGTTTTGGTTTTTTTGTTTGTTTGCTTTAACTGTTTCTACTGTTTTAAGTACTTATGTGGCTTGTATCGTGGCTCACATTATATTTCTCTAATACATTTAACTTCCAAATGTAGAGCTGTATATTTCACCAGCAGTGTTCTAGAGCAGTGCTTTGTTTATAAAATATTTGAAATAGTACTATTAGTTAATATTTTTAAGAGGCTGAAAGTATTGTATGATGAGTAATTTTAAAGAGACAATAAAAAATGAGAATTTTAATTTACATTTGGTTAAAAGACTTTAATTTTTAATAAATTCACCAATTAACTTTGGATAAATGTACACTAAGAAAACATTATTTTTTTCAACCACAATCTCTATTTGTTTACAAAATAAATAAGAATTTTTCCCCTAATTAAAATATATAAGTACCAAGGCACACTTCTTCTATCCTTGTATACATACCCAAATCTCTCAGATTACTGGAGTATCTGTTGACATAAAGAAATCTTCAAAGAGAAACATCCACCAATATCAAAACTACTTTGAGGGACTTCCCTGGTGGTGCAGTGGTTAAGAATCCGCCTGCCAATGCAGGGGACATGAGTTCAAGCCCTGGTCCAGGAAGATCCCACATGCCACAGAGCAACTAAGCCCATGAGCCACAACTACTGAGCCTGCACTATAGAGCCCGCAAGCCACAACTACTGAAGCCCGCGCACCTAGAACCCGTGCTCTGCAGCAAGAGGAGCCACCACAATGCGAAGCCCGCGCACCACAACGGCAACTAGAGAAAGCCCGTGTGCAGCAACGAAGACACAACGTAGTAAAAAATAAATAAATTTATTTTTTTTAAAAAAACTACTTTGAAGGAAATCAAATAAAGAATTGTATGTACACTAACCAAACCACAAGGGAGGCTTTCAGTTGCTACATGATATAATTACTACAGTTTTTTTAATACTAAAAATATATTATACTCAGAAACAAATAATTTTTAAAAGTAGTGAACTGAGACA
Source organism: Lagenorhynchus albirostris (assembly GCF_949774975.1). Classification (NCBI taxonomy): domain Eukaryota; kingdom Metazoa; phylum Chordata; class Mammalia; order Artiodactyla; family Delphinidae; genus Lagenorhynchus; species Lagenorhynchus albirostris. Next base: position 31,486,654 of record NC_083105.1, read on the forward strand.
CTTGATGCAAAGTTCAATTAATATAACAGTTTCAAAAACCCAGACACACATAGTGATGAACATGTCTACTTACAGAAATGGAAAAATGATAATAAAATGCAGGATATAGAGCAGTATTATAATATGATGCTATTTACGAATGTGTTCAGAAAAACAGAAGCAACCTAAAGTTGTATCAGTATAGCAATGGTTAACAATGGCTATCTCTGGGTAGTAGCACTACAGTTTAAGCAATTTTTGTTTTGTTTTGGGTATTCTTTTTTGTTGTTATTTATCTGTATTTTCAAGTTTTTCAGTAGTATATATATAATAAATGCATGATTTTAAAAAAATAATATGAACTGTAATAAGCCTTATAAGAGGAAAAGAACTAAGAGATTGTGGGCGGAGCCATGCAGGTGGGCAATGAGAGGAGAGCCAGGCATTGGTGAAAGGAGACTAAGAGAATGTTGTCATGGCAGCTAGTGTCTCCCCTGACATTTGCAGCCGGGTAGCCCTGTGTTCAAATATAAACTCTAAACAGTGATCACGGACAAGGTTCTTAATATCTCCATGGCTGGCTGCTAATAAAACTACCTTGAAGGCATGCTGTGAAAATTACATGACATGGTTATGAAAAACAAGTAGTATCATGCTCCTCATAGAGTTGATGGCAAACCAGTGATGAGTAGGCTAATATAACCTCTAGTGTGATGGGTACTTTACTCTTCTCAAGGCCAGTGCCTTCCTGCACTCAGTCTAAAGTTCCTGCCACCACTACATAGCCTGGGGAAAGGAGCAATGGGAAAATCAAGAGAATACACCCTTCTCCCCCAGAGGCCACCCAAATCCAAAACTCCAGCAGAGTGTCTGAAAATAATCCCTACTTTTAACTCTGTTTACATGAACCATTTCTGCCATTTATTTTAGGAAACAACTCATCTAACTAGTGAATAAATGTTGGTTTTATGTGTGCTACTTTTACGGTGGGTCAGAAATGAACTGACAGAATCGACGGGCACATTGACATCTTCAGTCCAAAGGGGAGAGGGCAGCTTGCTGGGCAGAGAACAAAAACTGAAGGTGTTCTTGGATGTTTCTGAAAGAGGATTATTGAGGAGAAGGTAGGCCATATGCTCCTTGAGTTCTTCTCAAATGTAAATATTTATGATTCTATGATTTTTACTTTGGTACATGATTAAAATTTTTAGACTTTATAAGCATAGTTTTTTTTATTCATTAATTATACATACACTTAAAATATTTTATTCATGTTACTGCTTTTTGGTGCTTTTCTCTTCCATGCTGTGGTGTGCCTTTGCAAGCTTCCTTTTATATGCTTTCACACCTGGTCAACTCCCATCTGACTTAACAGTCTTTTCACTAGATTAATATCTTTAGTCTGATTATAGCCAAATTTTGCAAATCTAAAAGGCATTTTTCCTCTTTAAAATAACTTTTCATGTCCTCCTGATGTGGACTTAAATTCTTGATTCTGAACAAGCAATCTCATTTCCCTTATTTCCAAGTGCTCAAGGGACTGAGCCAGTAATACTGATAACTAATAAATTATTGATGAACAAATTATGGTCAGATGCTCGCCTATGGTGTTGTTGACTTTTAAGTACAGATGCAAAGATGATTTATCTTTAATTTAAAAGGTTGTTCATATTTATAAACTAGGTTATGACATTTTCTTCCTTAGATGTGAATATGTAAGTAACAGAAATTAATGCAGTTACTTTGATACACTTGTTCACCTTTGACATTTGGAGCCTTAAACTTTATTTCTGAAGTGTAAAAGCTACCTCTTTAGAGCTAGGGAAGAAAGGAGAGTTTAATTGAATAGTCAAATGCCAAAACATTATGTAAAAATCAAATTAGAGGTAGAAGGATTTCCTTGCCTTTCAACAGCTAATAGAGCCTCACCTTGAAGAAACCTTGGCAGATTTGCATGCCATGTCTACTATTAAGAAGTAAGAAATAACGTTCACAGAAAGACACACATGATGAAAAGGCAGGCGGCTATGTACCAGATGAAGGAACAAGATAAAACCACAGAAAAACAACTACATGAAGTGGAGATAGGCAACCTTACAGAAAAAGAATTCAGAAAAATGAGAGTGAAGATGATCCAGGACCTCGGAAAAAGAATGGAGGCAAAGATCAAGAAGATGCAAGAAATGTTTAACAAAGACCTAGAAGAATTAAAGAACAAACAAACAGAGATGAACAATACAATAACTGAAATGAAAACTACACCAGAAGGAATCAATAGCAGAATAACTGAGGCAGAAGAATGGATAAGTAACCTGGAAGACAGAATGGTGGGATTCACTGCTGTGGAACAGAATAAAGATAAAAGAATGAAAAGAAATGAAGACAGCCTAAGAGACCACTGGAACAACATTAAATGCAGCAACATTTGCATTATAGGGACGCCAGAAGGAGAAGAGAGACAGAAAGGACCAGAGAAAATATTTGAAGAGATTATAGTCGAAAACTTCCCTAACATGGGAAAGGAAATAGCCACCCAACTCCAGGAAGCGCAGAGTCCCATACAGGATAAACCCAAGGAGAAACATGCCAAGACACATAGTAATCCAACTGGCAAAAATTAAAGACAAAGAAAAATTATTGAAAGCAGCAAGGGAAAAATGACAAATACCATACAAGGGAACTCCCATAAGGTTAAAAGCTGATTTCTCAGCAGAAACTCTACAAGCCAGAAGGGAGTGGCACGATATACTTAAAGTGATGAAAGGGAAGAACCTACAACCAAGATTACTCTACCCGGCAAGGATCTCATTCAGATTTGAGGGAGAAATCAAAAGCTTTACAGACAAGCAAAAGCTAACAGAATTCAGCACCACCAAACCAGCTCTACAACAAATGCTAAAGGAACTTCTCTAAGTGGAAAGCACAAGAGAAGAAAAGGACCTACAAAAACAAACCCCAAACAATTAAGAAGATGGTCATAGGAACATACATACCGATAATTACCTTAAATGTGAATGGATTAAACGCTCCAACCTAAAGACACAGGCTTACTGAATGGATACAAAAACAAGACCCATCTATATGCTGTCTATCAGAGACCCACTGCAGACCTAGAGACACATACAGACTAAAAGTGAGGGGTTGGAAAAAGATATTCCATGCAAATGGAAATCAAAAGAAAGCTGGAGTAGCAATACTCATATAATATAAAATAGACTTTAAAATAATGAATGTTACAAGAGACAAGGAAGGACACTACATAATGATCAAGGGATCAATCCAAGAAGAAGATATAGCAATTATAAATACATATGCACCCAACATAGGAACACCTCAATACATAACACAACTGCTAACAGCTATACAAGAGGAAACTGACAATAACACAATAATAGTGAGGGACTTTAACACCTCACCTACACCAATGGACAGATCATCCAAAATGAAAATAAATAAGGAAACACAAGCTTTAAATGACACAATAGACCAGATAGATTTAATTGATATTTATAGGACATTCCATCCCAAAACAGCCGATTACACTTTCTTCTCAAGTGCACACGGAACATTCTCCAGAATAGATCACATCTTGGGTCACAAATCAAGCCTCAGTAAATTTAAGAAAATTGAAATCATATCAAGCATCTTTTCTGACCACAACGCTATGAGATTAGAAATCAATTAGAGGGAAAAAAACCGTAAAAAACACAAACACATGCAGGCTAAACAATATGTTACTAAATAACCAAGAGATCACTGAAGAAATCAAAGAGGAAATCAAAAAATACCTGAGACAAATGACAATGAAAACACGACGATCTAAAACCTATGGGATGCAGCAAAAACAGTTCTAAGAGGGAAGTTTATAGCTATACAAGCCTACCTCAAGGAACAAGAAAAATCTCAAATAAACAATCTAACCTTACACCTAAAGGAACTAGAGAAAGAAGAACAAACAAAACCCAAAGTTAGTAGAAGGAAAGAAATCATAAAGATCAGAGCAGAAATCAATGAAATAGACACAAAAACAATAATAGCAAAGGTGAATAAAACGAAAAGCTGGTTCTTTAAGAAGATAAAATTGATAAACCATTAGCCAGACTCATCAAGAAAAAGAGGGAGAGGACTCAAATCAATAAAATTAGAAATGAAAAAGGAGAAGTTACAACAGACACTGCAGAAATACAAAGCATCCTAAGAGACTACTACAAGCAACTCTATGCCCATAAAGTGGACAACCTGGAAGAAATGGACAAATTCTTAGAAAGGTATAACCTTCCAAGACAGAACCAGAAAGAAACAGAAGATATGAACAGAAAAATCACAAGTAATGAAATTGAAACTGTGATTAAAAATCTTCCAACAAACAAAAGTCCAGGAACAGATGGCTTCACAGGTGAATTCTATCAAACATTTAGAGAAGAGCTAACACCTATCCTTCTCAAACTCTTCCAACAAATTGCAGAGGAAGGAGCATTCCCTAATTCATTCTATGAGGCCACCATCACCCTGATACCAAAACCAGACAAAGATATTACAAAAAAAAGAAAATTACAGACCAATATCACTGATGAATATAGATGCAAAAATCCTCAACAAAATATTAGCAAGCAGAACCCAACAATGCATTAAAAGGATAATACACCATGATCAAGTGGGATTTATCCCAGGGATGCAAGGATCCGTCAATATACGCAAATCAATCAATGTGATACACCATGTCAACAAATTGAAGAATAAAAACCATATGATCATCTCAATAGATGCAGAAAAAGCTTTTGAAAAAATTCAACACCCATTTATGATAAAAACTCTCCAGAAGGTGGGCACAGAGGGAACCTACCTCAACATAATAAAGGCCACATACAACAAACCCACACCAAACATCATTCTCAATGGTGAAAAACTGAAAGCATTTCCTCTAAGATCAGGAACAAGACAAGGATGTCCACTCTCACCACTATTATTCAACATAGTTTTGGAAGTCCTAGCCACGGCAATCAGAGAAGAAAAAGAAATAAAAGGAATACAAATCGGAAAAAAAGAAGTAAAACTGTCACTGTTTGCAGATGACATGATACTATACAAAGAGAATCCTAAACATGCCACCAGAAAACTCCTAGAGCTAATCAGTGAATTTGGTAAAGTTGCAGGATACAAAATTAATGCACAGAAATCTCTTGCATTCCTATACACTACTGATGAAAAATCTGAAAGAGAAATTAAGGAAACACTCCCATTTACCACTGCAACAAAAAGAATAAAATACCTAGGAATAAACCTACCTAGGGAGACAAAAGACCTCTATGCAGAAAACTATAATACACTGATGTAAGAAATTAAAGATGATACCAACAGATGGAGAGATATATATATTATATGGAAGAATCAATATTGTGAAAATGACTATACTACCCAAAGCAATCTACATATTCAATGCAATCCCTATCAAACTACCACTGGCATTTTTCACAGAACTAGAACAAATCATCATAAAATTTGTATGGAAACAAAAAAGACCCTGAATAGCCAAAGCAGTATTGAGAGGAAAAAAACGGAGCTGGAGGAATCAGACTTCCTGACTTCAGACTATACTACAAAGCTACAGTAATCAAGAAAATATGGTACTGGCACAAAAGCAGAAACATAGATCAATGGAACAAGATAGAAAGCCCAGAGATAAACCCATGCACCTATGGTCAACTAATCTATGACAAAGGAGGCAAGGATATACAATGGAGAAAAGACAGTCTCTTCAATAAGTGGTGCTGGGAAAACTGGACAGCTACATGTAAAAGAATGAAATTAGAACACTCCCTAACACCATACACAAAAATAAACTCAAAATGGATTCGAGACCTAAATGTAAGACCGGACACTATACAACTCTTAGAGTAAAACATAGGAAGAACACTCATTGACATAAATCACAGCAAGATCTTTTTTGATCCACCTCCTAGAGTAATGGAAATAAAAACAAAAATAAACAAATGGGACCTAACTTCACAGCTTTTGCACAACAAAGGAAACCATAAACAAGGCGAAAAGACAACCCACAAAATAGGAGAAAATATTTGCAAAGGAATCAACGGACAAAGGATTAATCTCCAAAATATATAAACAGCTCATGCAGCTCAATATTAAAAAAGCAAACAACCCAATCAAAAAATGGGCAGAAGACCTAAATAGACATTTCTCCAAAGAACACATACAGATGGCCAAGAAGCACATGAAAAGCTGCTCAACATCACTAATTATTAGAGAAATGCAAATCAAAACTACAATGAGGTATCACTTCACACCAGTTAGAATGGGCATCATCAGAAAATCTATAAACAACAAATGCTGGAGAGGGTGTGGAGAAAAGGGAACCCTCTTGCACTGTTGGTGGGAATGTAAATTGATACAGACACTATGGAGAAGAGTATGGAGGTTCCTTAAAAAACTAAAAATAGAATTACCATATGATCCAACAATCCCACTACTGGGCATATACCCAGAGAAAACCATAATTCAAAAAGACACATGCATCCCAATGTTCATTGCAGCACTATTTCAATAGCCAGGTCATGGAAGCCACCTAAATGCCCATCGACAGATGAATGGATAAAGAAGATGTGGTTCATATATACAACGGAATATTACTCAGTCATACTCAGTGTCTTATACTTTTCTGGAAACTGGTGTTTTGTCTCCCTAGGTGGGTTTATTCCTAGGTATTTTATTCTTTTTGTTGCAATGGTAAATGGGAGTGTTTCCTTAATTTCTCTTTCAGATTTTTCATCAATAGTGTATAGGAATGCAAGAGATTTCTGTGCATTAATTTTGTATCCTGCAACTTTACCAAATCATTGATTAGCTCTAGGAGTTTTCTGGTGGCATTTTTAGGCTTCTCTATGTATAGTATCATATGATCTGCAAACAGTGACAGTTTTACTTCTTCTTTTCCAATTATATTCCTTTTATTTCTTTTTCTTCTCTGATTGCCGTGGCTAGGACTTCCAAAACTATGTTGAATAATAGTGGTGAGAGTGGGCATCCTTCTCTCATTCCTGATCTTAGAGGAAATGCTTTCAGTTTTTCACCATTGAGAATGATGTTTGCTGTGGGTTTGTCATAGCTATAAGCTTCCCTCTTAGAACTGCTTTTGCTGCATCCCATAGGTTTTGGATCATCGTGTTTTCATTGTCATTTGTCTCTAGGTATTTTTTGATTTCCTCTTTGATTTCTTCAGTGATCTCTTGGTTATTTAGTAACTTATTGTTTAGCCTCCACGTATCTGTGTTTTTTACAGTTTTTTCCCCTGTAATTCATTTCTAATCTCATAGTGTTGTGGCCAGAAAAGATGCTTGATATGATTTCAATTTTCTTAAATTTACTGAGGCTTGATTTGTGACCCAAGATGTGATCTATCCTGGAGAATGTTCTCTGCGCACTGGAGAAGAAAGTGTAATCTGCTGTTTTTGGATGCAATGTCCTATAAATATCAATTAAATCTATCTGGTCTATTGTGTCATTTAAAGCTTGTGTTTCCTTATTTATTTTCATTTTGGATGATCTGTCCATTGGTGTAGGTGAGGTGTTAAAGTCCCTCACTATTATTGTGTTATTGTCAGTTTCCTCTTGTATAGCTGTTAGCAGTTGTGTTATGTATTGAGGTGTTCCTATGTTGGGTGCATATGTATTTATAATTGCTATATCTTCTTCTTGGATTGATCCCTTGATCATTATGTAGTGTCCTTCCTTGTCTCTTGTAACATTCATTATTTTAAAGTCTATTTTATATTATATGAGTATTGCTACTCCAGCTTTCTTTTGATTTCCATTTGCATGGAATATCTTTTTCCAACCCCTCACTTTTAGTCTGTATGTGTCTCTAGGTCTGCAGTGGGTCTCTGATAGACAGCATATAGATGGGTCTTGTTTTTGTATCCATTCAGTAAGCCTGTGTCTTTAGGTTGGAGCGTTTAATCCATTCACATTTAAGGTAATTATCGGTATGTATGTTCCTATGACCATCTTCTTAATTGTTTGGGGTTTGTTTTTGTAGGTCCTTTTCTTCTCTTGTGCTTTCCACTTAGAGAAATTCCTTTAGCATTTGTTGTAGAGCTGGTTTGGTGGTGCTGAATTCTGTTAGCTTTTGCTTGTCTGTAAAGCTTTTGATTTCTCCCTCAAATCTGAATGAGATCCTTGCCGGGTAGAGTAATCTTGGTTGTAGGTTCTTCCCTTTCATCACTTTAAGTATATCGTGCCACTCCCTTCTGGCTTGTAGAGTTTCTGCTGAGAAATCAGCTTTTAACCTTATGGGAGTTCCCTTGTATGGTATTTGTCATTTTTCCCTTGCTGCTTTCAATAATTTTTCTTTGTCTTTAATTTTTGCCAGTTGGATTACTATGTGTCTTGGCATGTTTCTCCTTGGGTTTATCCTGTATGGGACTCTGCGCTTCCTGGAGTTGGGTGGCTATTTCCTTTCCCATGTTAGGGAAGTTTTCGACTATAATCTCTTCAAATATTTTCTCTGGTCCTTTCTGTCTCTCTTCTCCTTCTGGCGTCCCTATAATGCAAATGTTGCTGCATTTAATGTTGTTCCAGTGGTCTCTTAGGCTGTCTTCATTTCTTTTCATTCTTTTATCTTTATTCTGTTCCACAGCAGTGAATCCCACCATTCTGTCTTCCAGGTTACTTATCCATTCTTCTGCCTCAGTTATTCTGCTATTGATTCCTTCTGGTGTAGTTTTCATTTCAGTTATTGTATTGTTCATCTCTGTTTGTTTGTTCTTTAATTCTTCTAGGTCTTTGTTAAACATTTCTTGCATCTTCTTGATCTTTGCCTCCATTCTTTTTCCGAGGTCCTGGATCATCTTCACTCTCATTTTTCTGAATTCTTTTTCTGTAAGGTTGCCTATCTCCACTTCATGTAGTTGTTTTTCTGTGGTTTTATCTTGTTCCTTCATCTGGTCCATAGCCCTCTGCCTTTTCGTCGTCTATCTTTCTGTGAATGTGGTTTTTGTTTCACAGGCTGCAGGATTGTAGTTCTTCTTGCTTCTGCTCTAATTACAGAGTTTTAAACTGTTTATAGACTCACTAGGAGAGTTGACGATACACACAGTAATATTTAAGTTTTAGAAACACTTCAGGGAAATTCTCAGTCATTATTTTTTCAAATATTTATTCCCTTCTGTTTATACATTTTTCTTCTTCTGTGATTCCTGCTATTCATGTATTGATTTATTTTATCTCTTGAGTTTTCTATTTTCCATTTCAGTCATTTCTTAATGATAATTTCTTCCATTAGTTCTTGCACCTTGCATATACCTTCATTTTCAATTATATATTTTTGATATACATTCTACATATGGAATTCTTCTATCGTATTTTTCAAAACCATAATTTTCCCCAGTCCTTTTTTTTTTTTTTTGCAGTACGTGGGCCTCTCACTGTTGTGGCCTCTCCCACTGCGGAGCACAGGCTCCAGACACGCAGGCTCAGCGGCCATGGCTCATGGGCCCAGCTGCTCCGCAGTATGTGGGATCCTCCCAGACCGGGGCACGAACCCATGTCCCCTGCATCGGCAGGTGGACTCTCAACTACTGCACCACCAGGGAAGCCCTTCCCCAGTCCTTTTAATCAATGTTTGTTTCCTACATCATATTACCAATATCTGCCCATACTCCTTTGAGGATATTAAGCTTACTTTAAACCCTGTTCTCTCTGATATATTCATTGTTTTTCTTCTGGCATAAGCTCTTTAGTTTGCTGCTTTTGTTTTCTGTTGCATCCCTCAGATTCTCCTTATTCTTTCCTGTGTGCTTATATTTCACTAGGCATAGGAACTTAACAATAGCAAGCGCGGTATGTAGTCTATCAGATGTTTGCCAGTGTTTTTATACTTGTGTAATCTCCTCCTTTTTCGTGTGAGCTGGACCTAGCAATGCTAATCTAATGAGAATATGGCATGGGATGTCATTTTAAAGAACAGATTAGAAAAGACTCTGGGTTCTATCCTCTCCTGCTCCCTCACTTTCTTACTCTAATGAAAGTCATGTGTCCAGGGGTGAGCTGTCCTATGGAGAGGCCATATAGCAAGAAGTGAGGAAGGCCTCTGGTCACCAGTCCATGGGAAACTAAATCCTGCCAAGAAACACATAAGGAACTTAGTTGGGAAGCAGATATTTCCACAGCTGAGCCTTCAGATAAGACAACAGTCTTTGCTGACAATTTGATTGCAGCCTCATGAGAAGCCTTGAGGCAGAGGCACCCAGCTAAGCCATACTCAGATTGCTGACCCACCGAAATTTTGAGATGATGGAAGTTTATTGTTTTAAGCCACTAAGTGTTGGGATAATTTGTTATACAGCAATAAATAACTAATAGAGCAGGTAAAGAATATCTTATGAGAAGGTAAAAACCTAGACCCTACTTCCTATTTGCTTGACGAGGCACATGCCTCAGGAGAGACAGCCTCTGGCGTTAAAATGTGGCCTCAACTTTCCACCTTGCCATCCTTATACCAAATTGCCTATCTCTTTAGGGAGCCAGTCAGCATTCTGCCAGAATGCTTTTTTTCCCCACCCCTCTTCTTTAGATGCAGTCATCTAGCCCTTGGAGTATGGGAGGAAAAGGGGGGAGCAGGAAACACTCAAGCACTTGTTATTCATCTCTACCTCTGCCTCTTGTGCTTTCCCTACTCACATGGCAGTAGGGCAGGCACTGACCCACCCAAGGAAATGTGGGCAGAGACATTTAATTTTGTTCTTACATTGGAATGAATTTGGCCTGTGTATAGCACCTAAGTAATTTTTCTTTAGTACCTCAGAGACATTGTTTGCTAGCAACCTACCTCACAGCCAAGAAGTCAGATATCGTTTTAGTTCTTCCTTCAGAATTATGGGGATATGTTTGTTATATTTTTTATTGTTTGTTTTCTTGTATCTTCTCTAATCTCTCCTTTAGAAATTCTAACAGGAGAGAAACTGGCTTTTCTAGATCTATTCTTCATGCCTCTTAAACCATATAGATGGTATTATGTCAGAATTGTTACTTATGTGAAAAGGTCATATGGAATTGCTATAATCTGTAAAGAAATACTTAGGCAGTAACTAATAAAATTTAAAATAAGTTTACAATTAGATCAAGAAATCACTTAAAACAATTTCACCCAAAAGAATTAGTATATAAGAATATATGTACAGGGCTTCCCTGGTGGCACAGTGGTTGAGAGTCCGCTTGCCGATGCAGGGGACACGGGTTCATGCCCCGGTCCGGGAAGATCCCACATGCCGCGGAGCGGCTAGGCCCGTGAGCCATGGCCGCTGAGCCTGCGCGTCCGGAGCCTGTGCTCCGCAGCGGGAGAGGCCACAACAGTGAGAGGCCCCCGTACCACAGAAAAAAAAAAATATATATATGTACAAATATTGAAGATTTTTTTGTAATAGCAGAACATATGTTTGCCAATACAAAATGGTTGAAAAATATTGTGGCATATATATTCTACAGAATAGTATGCAGCTATTTATAAAATTAATTAGATTTAAATATTAACTAAAATATTTTTCTTTAATACCTGTTAGTGTATTCAGTGGTAATGTTATTACTTTTAATTGTATTTAAGGGAAAACATTAAAAAAATGGAAAGAAGGAAGGCAAGACAAAAGGAAGCATGTGGAAATGAAAGATTAACTCACAAGTCATATCAGGCTTTGAATATCTGATGCTCTTGTATCTTGGAGGGGCTTAGCATTTGTAAACTTTCAGGCTGTTTTCATAGAACTACACAGCTGGGAAAAATAAACCCCTCTTAGATATTTATTAGCAATCCTATTTCTATAATCTCCCTCAACAAACCTATTCAGTAGTAGTAATTTCCCTAAACTAGCTACCCCTATTTTTCTAACAGCCAAGTCCAGGAATAAGTGCAAAAACTGTAATATTTAGGTTTTTGAAAAGTGATAAGTTTAAAATAATATTTAAATTTAATTACATTCCCAAGTAGCTTCTTTTCAGTGCCATTTTCTATGACAACTTGCTAAAATAGGATTATTATTTTTTAACATCCTGGTAATCCTTCAAATTAGGGCTTAAAATGAGTCTAACAAAGAACAAATAAGAGAACTTCAGAATGCCAATTTGTTGTTAGGAGCTAAGGAGGGAAGGTTCTTTTAAAAGGCATAAGAATGGAGTTTCAGGAACTCTTCAAACCATAAAAGCATATTTTTAAGTTTGTAGAACTTTTTGTAACAACTCAGACACAGTTAACATTCTAATTTCAGAAAATAGGACAAGGAAAAATAATCAAGTCCAGGACTGTACAAACATAGCTGGGACACTAAGTATTTGCAGGAGGGAGGGGGTCTTAAAATGGCAGTGTTAGTAAAGTTAAAGTCCAAAAATTAATTTGAACAGGAACATTCCACTTAAAAGAATGACCCATGGGGAAACAATCCTCCTACTTGAAAATGAGTCGACATAAGGCTCTGGAAACCCTACTCTCCACCCTGGCATTCAAGTCCATGGCAATATTTATTTCATCTGTCGGATACGTGGACTAAATGGAATTCACAAGATTGTTGAATTGTAGCCATATATCTAAACAAATAACTGGTACCTTGGCAGGAGGATATAAACATTAAACAATTTTACATTCGTCTTATTTGGGAGTTCCATCAAGGCAAAAGAAGTTCCATTTACATAATACCAAAAGCTCAATAAGAATCCCTTGATAGTAACCAAGATTATAATAGCTGATACACCATTTTATCTACCTTTCTTGATTTTCAGCTGTGAGGGAAAAATCTAAAATTATTTTTCTAGAATCCATTTTTCCTCATGGCATAAATTGTTAAAACTCAGAAGAAAAAGACCCAGTAAAATTAAATTACTAAAATCAGGTCTCTATTCAGTCACATTGCAAAAAAAGAATCTTGGACATTGGAAGCACACCACTGGAAATCTAATGTGAGGAAACATGTCCCATGCAGCACAGAATTAACTGGGGCATAATTGTCAGTTGATTGACTGGTTTCAAAACTGGTTTTATCCTAGGTTGCTGAGACTGTAGTATAACTAATCATTGGGAAAAGTCTGCAGATTGCTGGACTTCATTCTGAAAGGCAATGTTCCAGCTGTGAAATACAGCTGAATAGATACACCAGAATACACCAGAATACACCAGAAAAGACTGGTGCTAGATTTTGGAAAGGGACAATTAGGGATCTAAGTTGACTGTAGGATGAGGTTTTGAAGAAATAATTTTTCCCCAAGGGAAAATGTGGGGGAATATAGAGGTTAATTTTATAGGTCCCATCAAATGGAGTGGTGTCTTAATAAGGTTTTTGCCAGGGAGTGGAGAAAGCAAAGTTAAGTTCTTTTTCTCACAGGGAGAAAAACAGAGTAATCCAGGAAGCCAGAGCATCCCTGGCCTAGAGTCAGAGGAGCAAGGGACTGATGGAAAAAAAGGAGACAGATGTCTGTTTCTAATGGAACCCTGGCATTTTCTGGAGACCTGATCTGTTTTGATCAATTTCTGCCTGAACCACGTAAGATAAGGAAAGTAAGGAATCCTTTTTACAAGAAGATGCTCCTATTATTTTGTCTGAAATGTAGGTGACTCCAATTAGCTATAATCACAAACCAACTCAGTTCTAATTAGCATTAGCATTTTCCCTTCAAAAACAAATATATCCATTGGCTGCCATAAGCAAAGTAAATTTTCGGACGGAACTTTTCTCTAAAATGATCAAACCATTCAATCATTTGTTAAACAAATATTTATTAAAAGCCTACCATGTGCCAGGCATTATGACTTCAGTAAAAACTGTCCTTAAGGATGCTGGGAATATTGTATGCAGGATAGATGAAAAACTGGAACAGTTTTCATCTTTTGGGGAAATTACAGATTCCTCTGTGGTATGAGAAAATCTATTAGGCCACTTTTCAGAACAATGCATATATGCTTTTAGTGAATTGAACTGTGTTCCTCCAGAAGATACCCAGGTCCTAACCTCTAGTACCTGGGAATTTTGGAAATAGAGTCCTTGCAGATGTAATTAAGTAAAGAATATCAAGATAGGGTCATCCTGGAATTAGAGAACAGAAAAGGAGAAGACACAGAAACACTGAGAAGAATATCATGTGAAGACAGGTGGAGATTGGAAGTATGCTGCCACAAGCTAAGAAATGCCAGAGATTACTGGAAGCCACCACCAGCTAGGAGAGAGGTGTGGGATGGATTCTCCCTCAGAGCCCCCAGAAGGAACCAACCTTTCTGACACTTCGGTTTTAGACTTCTGGCCCCCCACACTGTAAGAGAAAAAATTTCTGTTGGTTTTACCTACCTAATTTGTGCTAATTTGTTATAGCATCGCACAAAAACTAATATGATCCCCTTACATGCAATATTTCACATAGAGTATCAAACCCTATGCTTGGACTCCCCAAGGGTCCAAGAAGACTCAGTGAAGAACATATAAATTAGAAAATGTCCAGAGGACTGTGACTATGAGGGGTTTGAGGGAAACCTGCAACTGTATCATTTGTGGTAAAGATCAACCAGGAACATTTAGCCAGCAGAGGAGATGAGAGGCTTGATGACTCTCCTCAAATATTTGGAAAACTGTTGAATCTATGTGACCTCATAGATGGGTGGGCATATAATTTATCATCCAAAATGAGGCATTTCTGACAGTTAAAAGGAGAGATTATTACTAATTATGCTGGGCCAACAGATTCATATAAACCAAGACTGTCCTGAATCAAGTAGGACGTATGGTCTCCCCGCACACAGGATATAGCCAGGATCAAAGGATGCGATAGAGAAAGAAAGAGAAACACAATTTGGCTCAAAACAAGGATGAATTTCTCAAGAAAATAATCCAACCTCTTACTAGATTTGTCCTAGTAGAAACTAGGCAATCACTTGGCAAAGAAGTTTAAAGGAGCAGCATTTTGTTTCAAGGAGACCTCTGAAGTTACTTCCTAGTTTGAGGTTAAATGTTCTGTGATTCTAGTCCAGATTTGAATTATACCATTTTCAATACATCCTCCTGGAATGACAATGTATCAAGAACTGATTTTGAATTCTGCTTCTGTCATTTTTCAATTATAAGGTCTTAGCAAATACATTCAACTACTTTGAGCCACAGTAATATCTATTTCAAAGGATGGTTATGAGGTTTAAATGACAAAACACATGTAAAATTCAGCACAGTGTCTGACATATTATAGGGGATCAATAAATAAACGTTCCTTTCACCTTAGTAAATTGTAAATATAAAACTACATATATATTTTAACTATGTATGTATAACAAACATATTTGCTATTTAGTTAATTGAGTTAATGATAACCCTTGAGTTCTGGAGAAATCGTTATTGCTTAGTTTTTCTTTTAGAGCTTTGGAAGTAGAAAATGATGTTTTTCACATGTGCTTGAGGGGAGGGAGGGAGGGAGGGAGGAAGGGAGGGAAGGAATGCAGGAACAACTGAACAAATGCATGAACAAATGAATGAATGGGAGAAAAAAGGAAGAAAGAAGAGAGGGAAGGTGGGAAGGTGGGAGGAAGTGAGAAAAAGAAAGAAAAGAAACAAAGAAAAAAGTTCATAGTGATCCTTTTGTTACACTGAGAACAACTTCCCCATGAAGATTTTAACTGGCATCAAAGAGATATAATCTGATTCAGAGTGAAGTGTATAACTAATGTCCTTCAACCCCCCCCATGACAATTCCTATAATGTTCTGAATAGATTTGTATGTGAATACCTTGGCTACCGTGCAGTGATTTGTCCTCAGCTGAAATAAGACATAAATGCCTTGGGAACAGTTCATTCTGGTTATCTGGAATATGTTTTTAGCAACTGAAATTTCTATCAGCCAGCCTTCAGTCAGTCTACCGCTTTTAAGGGCTCTAATCAAGACAATAGTTAGGAAGCATAGATGATACATTTGTCCTAGTTTTCAGGATCCTCACGAGGATCAAATGGGATAATGAGTGAAAAAGCTTTAAAACCTTAATTGCCATAGAGTGGAATATTCTATTAATAATAATGAGAGTCAATAATGACAACAATTCTGCTGGAAAAACTCAGGTCTCCTTGGCAGCAGGAACACAAGGTGTATACTTCTGACCCAGGGGCATAAGGAGAATCCAGCTCTGCCCTGAAAATGTAGGGCAGCTGAAGAACACATGGGATAACTTTGAAGATGACTCCAAAGCAGAAGACCAAAAGCTCTGTCGCTGACAATTTGAAAGAGACAAAGTTGTTGGGGATTTGAAGTACATCAGATATAAAACCACTGGCTTCAAGACACAGGAGGCCAAGCATTGATAACCTGCACCAGGCCTGCTACAGGCTGCAGGCAAGATGATACCAAGCATCATGCAGGTGACGTGAGTGGCCAGGGTCCCTGGCACTTTTCTAGCTTAGCTCAATGGCACCGACCTCCTCCCCCTACTCCTTCCCATGGACCATGCACTAAATGGCAGGATAACGTATTGAAAGATTAAAGTGTGCATGTTCTGCCTACATATTCCCTCCCCTCATTTCTAACAGGCAGCCAGCTTTGTAATTATGGCCTCAAAGATTTGGGCAGAGCCAAAGCAGAAGCAGCCAAATGTTGAGAGCTTTTTCTGCTTTTATTTAAAACAAAATCTCTAGAACGATTATGCCACGGAAGTATAAGACAGTGGAGAGGGCACTGGAAAAACTATGAGCACTCTAGGATTGACTGAGGAGGGGGAGAGAGGTCTGAGAGGGCTTGTGGTGCAACCTTGTAGCAGCTCATACAGGGGAAAGATTTCCAAGGGAGTGTGCCGCCTTTTGAGCATTTAGAGAGCCATGAGCCCAGGCACCAGGGTTCTTAGTCTCTCCAAAGACAAAGATGCATGTGTCCAAGCAGCAGAGATGCCCAAGCTTAGGGAACCATGAACTTAGAAACGGAATATCCTCATGATAAGTGGCATGGACTAAACATCCAATAACCAGAGGATTCCCCACAGCCTTGAGCTAGGTAAGATCCAAGGACTTTGCCCAGCAAAGAATGAAGAGCCTCAAAAATGACTGAGATCTGATGGGCTGAGGTTTGGCGTTTGAATTCAGTTGGTTTAAATGAACAATTTTGCATGTGATCATCTTTGCCCATGTAAGTGTGTAGACTGAGAGCTATATCTTGTTATATTGACCTCTGACTTCTGAAGTCATGGCCCTGCTGCAGTATTTCACTCAATCTTAGACTTCCCTGATATTTGATACATTCACCTTTCCCTTTACTCCGAATCAGAACACAGGTGTCTCAGTGTGGCAGGTTCCAGCATGGAGATAGCTATCCAAGGGACTTTACAATGAGGTGGGAATGAATGAGCATGAGGTTGAACTCTCTAGAATACTTGCATCTCTACTTACATAGTTTTTATGAAGAACATTTACTAGTGTTCAGGATGCATCTCAGACATCCTATCCCAATCTTCCTCAATTTCCTAATACCTAGTTAGGTGTCCCCTGTTTCTTGTTCCCTGGGAACTTGTGCCTATTCCTATCGTGACACTTACCATTACATGCAACTGCCTATTTGCCTCTCTGCTTCTCTGTTTCTCCACAGGATTGTGTGTATCCTAAGGGCAGGGACTGGGTGTCTAAATGCTAAAACCTCCAAATAGTATTTCAGCATAATAAAGTTCTATATTGTGAATGAATATAACATTGTGAAGGGTACCCCTTGCCTAAAGACTCTATTGGACACTTCTGAGAGGATACTGACAAATAGATTAGAGTTATGAGGAAAAAATGACACTTCACCAAATGGATCTAGACAGGAAATCCTGTTATTAATAGCATCTCAGTTTGGGGGGGATGGTACTGATCTTTTTGCCTAACTTGAAAACCAAAGTTAGACTTGAGAAACAAAAATTCATCAAGTTCAGTTCTTAAACACATACTAACCTCAGTAAATGTTCAAAGAAGAAGAGGAAGATGAAATAGGAGGAGGAGGAAAGGGAAGAAAAATACACACAATATTATTCCCAAATTTTGAGTGTCAAGTTTCTACTGAAATTGAAAATTTTAGGTGTGAATTTCAAATTTTCAGTGAAATTAAATACAAGGAAAAGACTTGAAGTCTGGGAATGAAATCAATCAGAATTCAATGATTTTCTAGATCCTAACATATCTCTCCAACGCTTATTTTTATTGAACTCTTAGTTCTTATTCACTATTATGGATATTTTTAAGCATTTTTATTGGCATTCACATGTTATATGGATAATTTTTCTACCTTTCAACACTAGTGAACTGTAAAAGGAAATCTCGGGCTCTTTAGCAACTGATTCTCACACCACATTTGTTGTTATTGTTAAAGTTGTTCATTTTCACAGCATTATAAAAAAAATGTGATCCAGGATGAAACCTGGCTTGTAAAGTCACAACTTACAAGTCAATTTTAAACATAGTCTTATCATCTATTCATCCCTTTGTAACATGCCATTCTATGAATCAAGTATAGATTGAGAATTTTAGATGCCTTTTGCAATTGCATCACCAACAAATGGTTTAAAAATATAGTTGTAATTTTAAAAGTACACATGCTTCATAATATTTTAACACCCCTTGACTTGTGAGGTAGAGGGAACAAAAAAAGCAGTTTTTTTTTTAAGTTCTGAAAAATACCTCCTCCATTAAAACCTTTTTGTTCTTGAACCTCAAACTTTTTCCTAAGCCAATAGTTTTCAGTCTTTTTTATGGCAATTGAAACTCCCTTTAGAATTATGTTTTCTGCAGAATAACCTACACCGAACAGGTGAAAGCAGAGCTGCTCTGATTGAGACAGAGAATTTGAAGCCCTGCAGGTAGGGCTGCCTCCAGCCTCATCCCATGGCCTCTGAAGGGAGTGAAAATGGTGCCAGTTGCTTCAGGACACTCCTGGTTTGCACCAGGTGTTCCAGCATAATTATTAACAGTCCCCCCCCTTCCACACTCATAAACTGTATGGTCACCAGGCCTCTGAAGCACTGCCACGGAACAGAAGAGCTCCATAGAAAACTGATGAAAACCACTGGTCTACGACTGGTGTAGAAGTCAGATGACAGAACTCTCCTATTCTTTTTTTTTTAATTAATATTTTTTCTCTCGAGGCTTTCGGGAAGATGGCGGAAGAGTAAGACACGGAGATCACCTTCCTCCCCACAGATACATCAGAAATACATCTACACGTGGAACAACTCCTACAGAACACCTACTGAACACTGGCAGAAGACCTCAGACCTCCCAAAAGGCAAGAAACCCCCCCACGTACCTGGGTAGGGCAAAAGAAAAAAGAAACAACAGAGACAAAAGAATGGGGACGGGACCTGCACCAGTGGGAGGCAGCTGTGAAAGAGGAAAGTTTTCCACACACTAGGCAGCCCCTTCGCAGGCGGAGACTGCGGGTGGCGGAGGGGGAAAGCTTCGGAGCCACGGAGGAGAGCACAGCAACAGGGGAGAGCAAAGCGGAGAGATTCCCGCACAGAGGATCAGGGCCGACCGGTACTCACCAACCCGAGAGGCTTGTCCGCTCACCCGCCGCGGCAGGCGGGGCCTGGAGTTGAGGCTCGGGCTTCGGTTGGAGCGCCGGGAGAGGACTGGGGTTGGCGGCGTGAACACAGCCTGCAGGGCATTAGTGCACCACGGCTAGCCGGGAGGGAGTCCGGGGGAAAGTCTGGAGCTGCAGAAGGGGCAAGAGACTTTTTCTTCCCTCTTTGTTTCCTGGTGCGCGAGGAGAGTGGATTAAGAGCGCTGCTTAAAGGAGCTCCAGAGACGGGCGCGAGCCGCGGCTAAAAGCGCGGACCCCAGAGACGGGCATGAGACGCTAAGGCTGCTGCTGCCGCCACCAAAAAGCCTGTATGCGAGCACAGGTCACTATCCACACCCCACTTCTGGGGAGCCTGTGCAACCTGCCATTACCAGCATCCCGGGATCCAGAGACAACTTCCCCGGGAGAACGCACGGCGCGCCTCAGGCTGCTGCAACGTCGTGCCGGCGTCTGACGCCGCACGCTCGCCCTGTACGCCACGCTCCTCCCTCCCCCCCGCCCCCGGCCTGAGTGAGCCAGAGCTCGCTAATCAGCGGCTCCTTTAACCCTGTCCTGTCTGAGCGAAGAACAGACGCCCTCAGGCGACCTCCATGCAGAGGCGGGGCCAAATCCAAAGGTGAGCCCCTGGGAGTTGTAAGAACAAAGAAGAGAAAGGGAAATCCCTCCCAGCAGCCTCAGAAGCAGCGGATTAAAGCTCCACAATCAACTTGATGTACCCTGCATCTGTGGAATGCATGACTAGACAACGAATCATCCCAAACTGAGGAGGTGGACTTGGAAAGCAAGATTTATGATTTTTTTCCCTTTTCCTCTTTTTGTGAGTGTGTATATGTATGTTTCTGTGTGAGATTTTGTCTGTATAGCTTTGCTTCCGCCATTTGTCCTAGGGTTCTATCCGTCTGTTTTGGTTTCTTTTATTTTTTTCTTAATAATTATTTTATATTTTAATAATTTTATTTTACTTTATCTTCTTTCTTTCTTTTTTTCCTTCCTTCCCTCCTTCCTTCCTCCCTCCCTCCCTTTCTTTCTTCCTTTCTTTCTTTCTTTCTTTCTTCTACTAATTCTTTCTTTCTACTTTTTCTCCCTTTTATTCTGAGCCATGTGGATGAAAGGCTCTTGGTGCTGCAGCCAGGAGTCAGTGCTGTGCCGCTGAGGTGGGAGAGCCAACTTCAGGACACTGGTCCACAAGAGACCTCCCAGCTCCACATAATATCAAATGGCGAAAATCTCCCAGAGATCTCCATCTCAACACCAGCACCCAGCTTCACTCAACGACCAGCAAGCTACAGTGCTGGACACCCTATGCCAAACAACTAGCAAGACAGGAACACAACCCCACCCGTTAGCAGAGAGGCTGCCTAAAATCATAACAAGTCCACAGACACCCCAAAACACACCAACAGATGTGGCCCTGCCCACCAGAAAGACAAGATCCAGCCTCATCCTCCAGAACACAGGCACTAGTCCCCTCCACCAGGAAGCCTACACAACCCACTGAACCAACCTTAGCCACTGGGGAAAGACACCAAAAACAACAGGAACTACGAACCTGCAGCCTGCAAAAAAGAGACCCCAAACACAGTAAGATAAGCAAAATGAGAAGACAGAAAAACACACAGCAGAGGAAGGAGCAAGATAAAAACCCACCAGACCTAACAAATGAAGAGGAAATAGGCAGTCTATCTGAAAAAGAATTCAGAATAATGATAGTAAAGATGATCCAAAATCTTGGAAATAGAATAGACAAAATGCAAGAAACATTTAACAAGGACCTAGAAGAACTAAAGATGAAACAAACAATGATGAACAACACAATAAATGAACTTAAAAATACTCTAGATGGGATCAATAGCAGAATAACTGAGGCAGAAGAACGGATAAGTGACCTGGAAGATAAAATAGTGGAAATAACTACTGCATAGCAGAATAAAGAAAAAAGAATGAAAAGAACTGAGGACAGTCTCAGAGACCTCTGGGACAACATTAAACGCACCAACATTCGAATTATAGGGGTTCCAGAAGAAGAAGAGAAAAAGAAAGGGACTGAGAAAATATTTGAAGAGATTATAGTTGAAAACTTCCCTAATATGGGAAAGGAAATAGTTAATCAAGTCCAGGAAGCACAGAGAGTCCCATACGGGCTAAATCCAAGGAGAAATACACCAAGACACATATTAATCAAACGGTCAAAAATTAAATACAAAGAAAACATATTAAAAGCAGCAAGGGAAAAATAACACACAAGGGAACCCATGAGGTTAACAGCTCATCTTTCAGCAGAAACTCTGCAAGCCAGAAGGGACTGGCAGGACATATTTAAAGTGATGAAGGAGAAAAACCTGCAACTAAGATTATTCTACCCAGCAAGGATCTCATTCAGATTTGATGGAGAAATTAAAACCTTTACAGACAAGCAAAAGCTGAGAGAGTTCAGCACCACCAAACCAGCTTTACAACGACTGCTAAAGGAACTTCTCTAGTCAAGAAACACAAGAGAAGGAAAAGACCTGCAATAACGAACCCATAACAATTAAGAAAATGGGAATAGGAACATACATATCGATAACTACCTTAAATGTAAATGAACTAAATGCTCCCACCAAAAGACACAGATTGGCTGAATGGATACAAAAACAAGACCCATATATTTGCTCTCTACAAGAGACCCACTTCAGACCTAGACACACATACAGACTGAAAGTAAGGGGATGGAAAAAGATATTCCATGCAAATGGAAACCAAAAGAAAGCTGGAGTAGCAATTCTCATATCAGACAAAGTAGACTTTAAAATAAAGACTATTAGAAGAGACAAAGAAGGACACTACATAATGATCAAGGGATCGATCCAAGAAGAAAATATAAAAATTGTAAATATTTATGCACCCAACATAGGAGCACCTCAATACATAAGGCAAATACTAACAGCCATAAAAGGGGAAATCGACAGTAACACATTCATAGTAGGGGACTTTAACACCCCACTTTCACCAATGGACAGATCATCCAAAATGAAAATAAATAAGGAAACACAAGCTTTAAATGATACATTAAACAAGATAGACTTAATTGATATTTATAGGACATTCCATCCAAAAACAACAGGATGCACATTTTTCTCAAGTGCTCATGGAACATTCTCCAGGATAGATCATATCTTGGGTCACAAATCAAGCCTTGGTAAATTTAAGAAAATTGAAATTGTATCAAGTATCTTTTCCGACCACAATGCTATGAGACTAGATATCAATTACAGGAAAAGATCTGTAAAAAATACAAACACATGGAGGCTAAACAATACACTACTTAATAACGAAGTGATCACTGAAGAAATCAAAGAGGAAATAAAAAAATACCTAGAAACAAATGACAATGGAGACACGACAACCCAAAATCTATGGGATGCAGCAAAAGCAGTTCTAAGAGGGAAGTTTATAGCAATACAATCCTACCTTAAGAAACAGGAAACATCTCAAATAAACAACCTAACCTTGTACCTAAAGCAATTAGAGAAAGAAGAACAAAAAAACCCCAAAGTTAGCAGAAGGAAAGAAATCA
This sequence comes from Lagenorhynchus albirostris, assembly GCF_949774975.1. Taxonomy (NCBI): domain Eukaryota; kingdom Metazoa; phylum Chordata; class Mammalia; order Artiodactyla; family Delphinidae; genus Lagenorhynchus; species Lagenorhynchus albirostris. The sequence continues at coordinate 31,509,746 of NC_083105.1, forward strand.
TAAAAATCAGATCAGAAATAAGTGAAAAAGAAATGAAGGTTTCCTTCATTAGCAAAGATCAATAAAACTAAAACCTGGTTCTTTGAGAAGATAAAAAAAATTGATAAACCATTAGCCAGACTCATCATGAAAAAAAGGGAGAGGACTCAAATCAATAGAATTAGAAATGAAAAAGGAGAAGTAACAACTGACACTGCAGAAATAAAAAATATCATGAGAGATTACTACAAGCAACTCTATGCCAATAAAATGGACAACCTGGAAGAAATGGACAAATTCTTAGAAATGCACAACCAGCCAAGACTGAATCAGGAAGAAATAGAAAATATGAAAAGACCAATCACAGGCACTAAATTGAAACTGTGATTAAAAATCTTCCAACAAACAAAAGCCCAGGACCAGCTGGCTTCACAGGCGAATTCTAGCAAACATTTAGAGAAGAGCTAACACCTATCCTTCTCAAACTATTCCAAAATATAGCAGAGGGAGGAACACTCCCAAACTCATTCTACGAGGCCACCATCACCCTGATACCAAAACCAGACAAGGATGTCACAAAGAAAGAAAACTACAGGCCAATATCACTGATGAACATAGATGCAAAAATCCTCAACAAAATACTAGCAAACAGAATCCAACAGCACATTAAACAGATCATACACCATGATCAAGTGGGGTTTATTCCAGGAATGCAAGGATGCTTCAATATATGCAAATCAATCACTGTGATACACCATATTAACAAATTGAAGGAGAAAAACCATATGATCATCTCAATAGATGCAGAGAAAGCTTTTGACAAAATTCAACACCCATTTATGATAAAAACCCTGCAGAATGTAGGCACAGAGGGAACTTTCCTCAACATAATAAAGGCCATATATAACAAAGCCACAGACAACATCATCCTCAATGGTGAAAAACTGAAAGCATTTCCACTAAGATCAGGAACAAGACAAGGTTGCCCACTCTCACCACCATTATTCAACATAGTTTTGGAAGTTTTAGCCACAGCAATCAAAAGAAAAGGAAATAAAAGGAATCCAAATTGGAAAAGAAGTAAAGCTGTCACTGTTTGCAGATGACATGATACTCTACATAGAGAATCCTAAAGATGCTACCAGAAAACTGCTAGAGCTAATCAATAAATTTGGTAAAGTAGCAGGATACAAAATTAATGCACAGAAATCTCTGGCATTCCTATACACTAATGGTGAAAAATCTGAAAGTGAAATCAAGAAAACACTCCCATTTACCACTGCAACAAAAAGAATAAAATATCTATGCATAAACCTACCTAAGGAGACAAAAGACCTGTATGCAGAAAATTATAAGACACTGATGAAAGAAATTAAAGATGATACAAATAGATGGAGAGATATACCATGTTCTTGGATTGGAAGAATCAACATTGTGAAAATGACTCTACTACCCAAAGCAATCTACAGATTCAATGCAATCCCTATCAAACTACCACTGGCATTTTTCACAGAACTAGAACAAAAAATTTCACAATTTGTGTGGAAACACAAAGGACCCCGAATAGCCAAAGCAATCTTGAGGAGAAAAAAAGGAGCTGGAGGAATCAGGCTCTCTCACTTCAGCTATACTACAAAGCTACAGTAATCAAGACAGTATGGTACTTGCACAAAAACAGAAAGATAGATCAATGGAACAGGATAGAAAGCCCAGAGATAAACCCACGCACATATGGTCACCTTATCTTTGATAAAGGAGGCAGGAATGTACAGTGGAGAAAGGACAGCCTCTTCAATAAGTGGTGCTGGGAAAACTGGACAGGTACATGTAAAAGTATGAGATTAGATCACTCCCTAACACCATACACAAAAATAAGCTCAAAATGGATTAAAGACCTAAATGTAAGGCCAGAAACTATCAAACTCTTAGAGGAAAACACAGGCAGAACACACTATGACATAAATCACAGCAAGATCCTTTTTGACCCACCTCCTTGAGAAATGGAAACAAAAATAAACAAATGGGACCTAATGAAACTTCAAAGCTTTTGGACAGCAAAGGAAACCATAAACAAGACCAAAAGACAACCCTCAGAATGGGAGAAAATATTTGCAAATGAAGCAACTGACAAAGGATTAATCTCCAAAATTTATAAGTAGCTCATGCAGCTCAATAAGAAACAACCCAATCCAAAAATGGGCAGAAGACCTAAATAGACATTTCTCCAAAGATATACAGACTGCCAACAAACACATGAAAGAATGCTCAACATCACTAATCATTAGAGAATACAAATCAAAACTACAATGAGATATCATCTCACACCAGTCAGAATGGCCATCATCAAAAAATCTCGAAACAATAAATGCTGGAGAGGGTGTGGAGAAAAGGGAACCCACTTGCACTGTTGGTGGGAATGTAAACTGATACAGCCACTATGGAGAACAGTATGGAGGTTCCTTCAAAAACTAAAATTGAACTACCATATGACCCAGCAATCCCACTACTGGGCATATACCCTGAGAAAACCATAATTCAAAAAGAGTCATGTACCAAAATGTTCATTGCAGCTCTATTTACAATGGCCTGGAGACGGAAACAACCTAAGTGTCCATCAATGGATGAATGGATAAAGATGTGGCACATATATACAATGGAATATTACTCAGCCATAAAAAGAAACGAAGTTGAGCTATTTGTAATGAGGTGGATAGACCTAGAGTCTGTGTCATACAGAGTGAAGTAAGTGAGAAAGAGAAAGACAAATACCGTATGCTAACACATATATATGGAATTTAAGAAAAAAAAAATGTCATGAAGAACCTAGGGGTTAGACAGGAATAAAGACACAGACCTACTAGAGAATGGACTTGAGGAAATGGGGAGGGGGAAGGGTAAGCTGTGACAAAGCGAGAGAGTTGCATGGACATGTATACACTACCAAACGTAAGGTAGATAGCTAGTGGGAAGCAGCCTCATAGCACAGGGAGATCAGCTCAGTGCTTTGTGACCACCTGGAGGGGAGGGAGGGAGACGCAAGAGGGAAGAGATATGGGAACATATGTATATGTATAACTGATTCACTTTGTTATAAAGCAGAAACTAACACACAATTGTAAAGCAATTATACTCCAGTAAAGATGTAAAAAAAAAAAAAAAGAAACGCTCAGCAGGATCTAAAGATAATTAATTTATTATGTAACTGATAGTCTCAAACTAAAATAATTAAATATATGCATTGCTTAGAAAAATAAATATTTTTTCTCTCTTCTCTTTTAAAGACCTTATTGTTTTTAAGTAGTTTTAGGTCACAGCAATATTGAGAGGACTATATAGAGATACCCCATGTACCCCCTGCCCCCCCCTCATGCACAGCCTCCCCCATTATCAACATCCCCCACCAGAGTGGTCCATTTGTTACAACAGATGACTCTACACTGGCATATTACCACCCCAGGCCCACACAATAGTGTTCTCTCTTGGTGTTGTACATTCTATGGGTACATCTCTTTTCTTGAGGCATCTCTTCTCCTCATGCCTCGTGGCACCTACAGCATCAATTCAGCCAGGCCATATCACATTCTAGATGATTTTGGCTATCTAATAGTAAAACAGAATTTGTCCAAAATAAAAGTCCATCACTTTTCCTACTAATCTACTCAGTCTGTATTCTGTTTCTGCTAATTCTACTCTCTAGTCATTAAAACCAAAACCCTAGTTAATTTTTACTTCTCTTTCCTCCTTGTGCCAAAAGCTATTTCGTTGTCAATTTCTATCAATTCTATTCCCAAATATCTCTCTCCTATGTGCTTTTTACTTCCATTGTCACTATTATTTCTCTAATGAAGGCCTATGTTTGCTCTCGTATCTTGAGGGACAAGGCATAACCCCTCTCCACCTTTCAGTTTCTATTTCAGTCATCTCATTGATTCCACTCGTTGCAATTTGCCATCACCCCACAAACCTTTCCCAGTTACTCCCAGTTTGAAGCAATCTCTCTCTCTTCTGAATGTCATTACAGCTTCATCCATGCCTCACTTTTGACTCATGCAACAATTTTTACTTTCAATTATAAGTGTTTGCACATCTTATTTCCACTATTAGTGGAATAAACTAATAAACTATTAGTTTATCAGTTCTTTGAGAGCGATATTCATGATTCATCTTGGTGTTTTTGATAACACCTTGCATTTTGGAGGTCTTTTATGAATGTTTATCAAACAGGTGAACAAACAAATACAATGATATAAATTGCTTTTACTACATTTATTGCTTCAACCTTGCAATCTGACTATATGATATTCTATCTTCTCCATTCCAAGCAGGAAAGTCTACCTAATTTGTCCCAAGCATAAGCCACCTTCTATCATCCTTTTCACACATGACCTACATACAAAGATTTCCCCTTGCTTTCTGCTACTCCTGCATGCCCTCCAGGTTTTCAAAACTCAACTCAAAATTTCATTTCTCCTCACCAATAGCCTAATTAGTGAGCCCCATTGAGCAATATTGTTATTCCATATCATTTAACCAATCCCTATTCCCTGGTATCATCAACTTTTAATGATGCAAATAACACAAAGAGCAGGTAAAACTAATTCATAGTTGTCTATACCATGCATTTCTCCCAGATCTTTCTTATAGCTCACTGTTTTGGGGTATTTACTATATACCAGACCCTGTTCTAAGAGTTTTCCTATAACAATCCATTAATTTTTGCTGGAGTCTCCACAAAACAGGTACTATCCTCCTTTTACAAATTAGGAAACTGAGGCCAGAGAGATAAGTAAGGAGCCGAACTGGGCTTCACATATAGGCAGTTAAGGTGTCAGGTTCCACACTTGCACCTACTGCATGTTTCTGCATCTCAGTGCTTTGAACATGCTGACCCTGAGGTTGAACACATGGTGTAATATAAAGCCTGCCGAGTTTGGCGAACTAGGGTTCAAAGTCTACATCTGCTACTCAATAGCTCTGAGACCTGAAACAAGATATGTAACTGAGGCCTCAGTTCTTATCTCTAATATTGGGAAATTTTTAGTATTATGAGAATTGAACAAGTTAGGACACATTTCATCAAAAGTACCCAGCAGAAGTTTTAACACAGAGTCTAGGTTCAATACATAAAGTAAATGAAAATGGAAATTTGCAACATGGAGATGATTCAGAAAGAACCAAGGAGCCAACTGTTATATTGTCTTCAGCCTGGCCATAAGGTCCCTAGCCTTTCAACTAAGGGAGAGTGGATAGGATAAGAGTTCAGAGCCTGGGCTCTGGAGTCAGTTTGTCTAGATGTAATCCCAGAATTACAAAATGCTAGCTTCGTGAATTTAAGCACATTTCCTAACCTTATTAAACTTCAGTATCTTCAACTGTCAAATAAGAATAACAATAGCACCTATATCAAAAGGATTTTGTGAATATATGAGTTGAAACAATAACAAGGCTTAGTGCATAACAAGCTGCTATTATTAACTAACTAGACCTTTAACCCCTTAGTTCAAGTGGCTAAAAGAGCTCCTGAGTGATCTTTATACATTTAGGAACTTTACTATCCTGTACAACATTGCCAGGATCTTTGTGCTAAACAGAATTCCAGATGGCCCCTGTGTCTCCTAGTGTTACTCTTGTAACATGGTGAAAGGGATTCTGCAGATGTAATCAAGGTAAATAATCAGTTGACTGTAACATAGGGAGATTTTCCTAGTGGGCCTAATCTAATTACATGAGTCCTTTAAAGCAGAGCTATTTCTCAGACTGGTGGCAGAATAAGAAATCAGAGAGATTTGAAGCATGAGAAGGACCCTATGCTCTGTTGCTGCCCTTGAAGTTGGACGGGGCCATGTGAGAAGAATATGGGTAGTTTCTAGGAGCAGGGATAAACCCCAGATAACAGCCAGCAAGGAAATGGGACTTCAGTCCTACAGCTGCAAGGAACTGAATTCTGCCAATATCTCAAATGAGCTTGGAAGCATAGTCTTCCCCAGATCCTCTAGATAAGCACCCAACCCGTCCAATACCTTGACATCAGCCTTCTGTGACCCTGAGCAGAGAACCCAGTCGCTCTGTACTGAACATCTGTCTTGCAAAACTGTGAGATAAAAAGTGGGTATTGTTTTAAGCTACTAAGTTAGTGGCAAATTGTTATGCAGCAATAGAAAACTAATAGAATCATCTTTCTAGATGACTGATTCATCATTTCAGTGGATTCTAATTATTTTAGCCTGCTGTACAGGACCTTCCAAAGTGTTACACTAATCTAATCTTTCCAACTGTATCTCATTTTCACTAGTTGCTCACAAGTAATCACTCCCATCAAAAGAGACAACTATAAAAAAAAAAAAAAGAGAGAGACAACTAACCTTCCATTGTGGCTTTAATTTTCCAAACTCCTGCTCTTAGTAATTGTTTTCACATTGGAGGACAAAGGCACACCTCCTCTCTCAATTCCTTTGTGGCTTCCATTTAGTGTGTCTCATTGGATCTTAAATCTCTATACAGAGGGGATGACATAGTCCATGGCTTACACTAACATTTTCCACTTCTGGTCCTTTCACAATGGATTTCCTGACTCCTGATGATGAAAAGGTTTGGTGATGAAGATGTTGGTGATCATAATGATAAAAAGACTCTAACAATAACCATAACAGCAATAGCACAACAACCATTTTGTTAAATACTTAGAATGTCCCAAGCTCGGTGTTAAATTCTTTACATTCTCTCTTTTACTCCCTTCTGTCAGCCCGATAAAATAGCTTTAGATAACCTGTTTGTAGAGACAAGTTTGAACTCAGCTGGTTTAAATAACGTAAGATTATATAGGTAGCAAAGGATACGCACCTAAATCTATTTGAGTTAAAAGTCCCTACTTTTAACTAAATTTAAGTCTTAGTCTGGTTCAGGTGCTAAAGGATATTAGGGGACTTAGGAAGGATTATGATTTCTATATTGCCTTGTAGGATGACAGTGTTTTTAGTTGAAATTGGTCAATATTTATTTAAAATTTACTTGTGCCAGCCACTGTGCAAGGCACCAGGAACCCGAAGATGAATATAAGCTGCGGTTTCTTAAGAGGTTCACAGTCAAGGTAGGATGACTTAAGAGAAGGAACCCTTAGATTGGGACTTAAAGGATGAGTAAGACTGTCAAAGGGGAGGGGTGTTCCAAGCAGAGGAGACAGAGGGTATAATGGTATAAAGGGGAGAAACAATGAGTAGTTGAGTGAAGACTCAGACAAGACAAGCCAAGGGAGAAGAAAGAGGCTGGAGAGGCACACAGTGGTCAAACTCAGAGGGCAGAGTGCACCAAAGCCACATTATACTCAGTGCAGAGGCAGTAAGGTATCTTTGTTGATTAGATTTGAACAAGGTTAGCAATATTAATAAGAATAGATAACATTCATCGCAGATTTACTATGTTCCTGGCCCTGCGATAAGTGCTTTACATACTTAATATTTTCTAACTTTCATAATTACCCTATGAGGCAATATTTTGAAGCCAATTTTATATATGAGGGAAACAAGGTTCTGAGACATTATGTATTTAACTTGCCCAAGTTGAGTGCTACTAAGTGGTTGGTTCAAAACTCAAAGCCAGAATTACCTGGAACCAAAGCCCATGTTCTTAACTACTAAACTCGATTAAGGTCTCAGTGCTAATCCTGAGGTAATCTTGCGCTAATCTTGAGGTTAGGGCAAACTTTAAAATTAGAGGGACTCATTGACTCAATGGCTAATTAAATAGTTTTGTACATGTAATGTGTCCTGTGATAATTAAAAGCACTCTCTCACCTAAAAGTTTGTTCTTACAATATTACAGCAGCAATGAGAAAGAAAGAGAACTTACCTTCCCTTTGGATTTAGACAGGATGAATTTGAAATTCCTTTATACTTTCCTGCTATCTTGAATCATTTATTTTAAAGATATGTTTTTTTAAATGTCTTAAAGTGATTAATCTTAAAACCTTATTGTGTACTTAAATATGCATATTTGTAAAAAGCCCCCAGACTTTTAATTTTATGAGTTCTGGGTAAAATAAAAAATGAAATATGAGTTTATTACTCTTTTTGATAATTTGAGAATAAAATGTTCTTATCTCATTTAGAGTATTCCATATGTTACTTTCTTTCCTTTATCAGGTAGGAGTGCTCAACTCATATCTCAAATATTTATTAGTCTGAAAAAAAAATACAACTAGAGATTTGACTAAGACAATTCCTGCCTTTGATTAGCTTACCAACCAGATGGGGAGATGCCACATATTCTCATAAAAAATAAAACCAAAATGTCATTCAGTGATCAACACCCAATCAAATCATTAGTGCTGTCAGAATTGAAAGGAGGAAGAGATCTGGAGTGATTTGTGAAGGGGAGGGTGGGGCTATGTGGTCTGGGTCTTGAAAGAGGGATCAGATTTCCCTGAGAGAAGAAAACAATGAAAAGAAGATAAATGGGCATCAGTTACAGCAAGGAGGTTGGGAAGCAGTGTAATTTTTTCTAAATAAAGACAGGGGACTAATTGTCTAGAAATTAAAGTTTGCCTAGAAAAGTAGATTTTAATATTTGGGTGATACCTATGTCTTTGGGACTCTGATGAAAGCTATATACTCACTTCAGAAAAATGTACAAATGCAAGTACACTGTTACCCTCTCATACAGAAACAACTACTCACCATTTTGGTACATAGCATTCTAGACCTCCATCTCCAGTCATAGATATATAGGTATATGTGTATAAACCATTTATTGAAAATTAAAGAATAAATGTTCAAATATAAAATAAAATACAGGAAGATGGGAAGCATATAGATTTTCTGTATGTATATTTATGTGTGTTTATGTATATATCTCTCCCTCTCCACAATGACTGATATGTAAGTTTGGTCACTTGCAGCAACAGATTCAAGTGCAGGGACCAGCATTCATTTCAGAACCAAAAATGCTATTATATTCAGAAGTCTTTCATTAGAGCAAATGTTCATTCCTTTGAATATTTTTATCTTTTCAAAATAAAAATAGCTTTTATTCTTAATTATATCTAAGAAAAACTACGTGCTCATAGTAAAAATTTCAAGCAATCCACTAAAGTCTAAGAAAGAAAGTGAATATTCAGGTGAAATCCTACCAGGAATGGAGGGGCTTTTGAGCAACAGAACAGTATAATTAGTATAGTTCTCCAATTGGTATTGCTCTGTGAGATGAATTGGAAGAGAAAAAACCTAGAAGCCAGGAAACCAGTTAGACAATCATGTAATCATCTGATAAATAGCTAAGGTTAAGAGGAAAACTATCACCAGCAGCGACAATGAGAACCAAGTTGTGTTGAGCATCTAATTTGTGCAAAGCACTGCAATGGACATACTGAAGAAAATTTTAAAAACATCTGACCTGTGGTCAATTTAGTGGAAGAGACAAGTTCATACATAATTGAGGTTCACAAAACATGCCTGGGGAATTTGGGTGAATAAAATTCATTCCTGGTACATGTCCTTTTCCAGCTTGCTGCTGTGTTGGGAAACATTTCAAATCCATATTTTTAAGTTTAAGAGATCGGTGATAAGCAATAGAGAATTACCATATCAGGGCTGTGGTGATACCGAAGTTTGGAAAACCTTCAAATCTACTTAAATCATTTGACTTGAGAATGCAAAGAAAGACATAGGTTTGTAGGAAAAGAAGGACTACAGAGTTAGAGAGAGCCTGGAGGGCGGAAGTAATCTCTTAAAGGTGAAGCCTCATAAAACATTTATCTCTTGGTGGCTGTCTGACCAGAAGGGTCAGGCCAGGGTAACATTTGTTAATGATTATTGAGTGTAGAGCTGCTTTGGAATGTATCTAGAGCTAATTTTCAAAGCAAAAGTAAGATACAAGAGTGATTGAGACTACAGCAACAATTAGTTGGAAACAAAAGGGGAAAAAAGAAGGAGCAACTGGGAAAATAAATGGTTCTCCAAGTAGCCGGAGTTTTTCTCCCCAAGAACATGAATTTTAGTGTCTATCTGGAATATTTTTCAATGAAGCCACTTCTTTACATAAACATAGGAAACTTAAAATAGACTTTGTTTTCCATGCATATTTCTGATAAAAAATTAACTGCAATGATATGTCAAAAGTAGCAGAGTTAGAAATGAACAGCTACATTTATAATATTAGAGTGTTTTTATACAGTCTTCTAACATAATTTTCAAGTTAGATTTCCTTTTTTGACTATATAAGGGGGAAAATGTTGAAAATAGATCTTTGAGAATGCAGACACAAATCATTTCATACTAAAATCTGCGTCTGATTCTTCCCTGGTTATTGAGGCTGGATCACTTTTTAATGTCTTATTACTCTGGTAATAAGTAATAGACAAAGTTTTAAAGATATGCAAATATATATTGATGTATGACTTACATATGGAAGCTTATATAGATTTTAAGTTGAAATACTACTGCATATTCCCCATTTTAATTTCACTAACACTAGACAAATCCTTTTAGTAATCTAAACACAACTTCTAGGCTGGGAGGGGCTGGCATTCATTTTTTGATTCAATTCCAAATTTCCTTTCAGAGTAATAAAACATTTTCTAAGGAGCAGAGGATGACTTTGCTTCATTATTTAAGTGGCTCAGTCTCTTTTATTTTCCAAGCTCATGAAGTTGTCCTCAAGGAGTTTTTTTTCCCATAAAGGTTTTCAGAGGTGGGATGATATCATCATGGAAGTTGTCAAGCATGATGCTTTCCCAAAGACACTGCTCTGTGCTAGATATTAGGAAGGAGGGGCCCAAAGACAGAAATCACCAAAGACATATCTAGATTTAGGTCCAGATTCACATCTGTTCTTTTTTTAGGAAAAGACTATGCTTTGAAAGTAATTCAAAGGGACAAAAACATATAGAAGCAATTATACGCACCTTTTAATGTAAATAATACTAAGATAATAAATCACCACAATCAATTCAGAAAAAAAAAATGAAATTTGGTGTTGTTAAATTATATTTCTTATTTTAATTTTGTATTTTTTTCTTCTGGTAAAGACATATGGCTCACTAGATAATATAAATTAAATATCTTAAACTTATATTGAAAGTAAATGGTAAAATAGTATGTTAGAAAGCGTCCTAGAATACACATGTAATTAATTTCTCCATCTTGCCGCAAGTTGATGGATTACATCATCCAAATTCCAGTCTAAATTTCAAGAATGTAAGGAGTTACAGGTAAACTAAAAAAATGGAAGTATCAAAAAGGGCTTTTGCTATATGATAAAAAAAATGACAGTGTAGGTTAGGTCTGCATTCTACACAGTGCCCCCAAATTATTTGGGTCAGATATCCATTTTATATAAACATTTAAGCTCTCCCAAATCCTGCTTCTCATTATTTTTATTTTAAAGAATTATACTAAGTAGTCCTCACTCTACTTCTTTTCTCAGCCATTGTAAGACCCTTGATTATTTTACTCACCTACTCACTCTAGGTAAAAAATTGCTCCTTAATTTATCTTTCTTCCCAAGCTCACTCACCTTCAGTCCACCCTCCTCACAATCTGATGACGTGATTTTCCTAACACCATGCCCTTCCCTGAGTCTCTTTGGCTCTCAGCCCAGTGCACTGGCCCTTGATCTTCTCAAGCGTACTTTACCTGACCCTTCTATATCCCTACATACACCCCAAGTTATCTCCTCCAAAAAAACTTTTACACTAGTTCACTCTTGAAACTTTTATCAGCTGTGCTAAGCTAAAAGGTCAATTATTTAGGCCTAAAATCAGTGACCATTTAAAAAAAATAACCCTCACTGTCAATTGATACTTTTTTATCAGTATAAAATATTAAATATTATGTCTCATTAAAAATTATTACATATTGTCTCATGAAAAAATCAATAAAATAACCCCTTCTTCATGTATTTATTTTGTTTTAAAATTTTAAATATCTTAAAAACAGTCTACACAGCAGCAGTCACTAAAAGGCATTTTAGCTCTCCAACTTTTTTATACTCACTAAAATTCAGAACTACATTCACTTCGAGCTCAGTGTCTTCATCAAGTAAAAACCAAGAGAGCCAGAAAGGCAACCTGAATTTGAAAAGGTCTTTATTTTTCAAAGTGTTTTAAGGTGAATCCTCAGTTATGTCATGATGAGAAGAATTTCATTCTACATGGTTAACAGAAGGACTTTTGTCAGTAGGACCGGCAAAATGTGCCTGGAATATGTTCAGCTATTTTAAAAATAAATGTCAGGACATCAGCTCCCTGTTTCTCTTGCTGCGGGCTATTATTATTTAGCTACAGAACACTCATTTGCGCTGGCCCTATGTATTAACCCCATTAGAGATGAGTAAACAAAATGGGACAGAGCTCCTGCTAACCAACTTCCCATTCTTTAATGTCACACACATTTAAAAAAAAAACAAAAAACCTTACTTTGGTTTTCTCCCTCAGTGTTGTGTTTTCAAATTGAGCAATTTACTATAGATTTATATCTACAGTCATAAAAAAACAACAGAAAAGTAACTATCATTTTTCAGTCAGTAATGCTGGTCTATTAAGTATGACAGAGACAGAAGAAAATGTAGACTTGATGGAGGAGAGATGAACCTAGCATTCATAAAGCCTTTATAATTATAACTCCAGTAATGGTAACATTCTGTAAGTCTCTGTCATTTTACTTGCTATCTTCATTTTGCAATATTCAAGTGTATTCATAGTAATTTCAAGGCAGTCATGGAATGTTCAAGAACAAATCAGCATTAATTCATTTGTACTTTTTTACCTCAGTTTATACCCTGAAGAAGCATAAAGAGAAAAGAAAATACACCACCAAATCAGATGGTCAATAGCTATGTGATTTCCACTTAAGATCTCATCATCACTGCAGATTAAAATAATTCAGCATATTTTTTAAGTTGCATGAGAAGTCATTTTGAGGATGAATTGGACGCATATATGGAAAGAGGGAAGGAAGGAGAGGTGGGAAACAGTGTTTATTTTCTAGCCATGAAGTTTCTTAACCTATTTATGCAGGTACATCAAAGCTCCATTTTCAAAATTTCCATGTAAGGACATTTATCATGGCATTGTATACAATAGCAAAACAGTTGAAACCACTTGAATGTCCTACACTAAGAGATCAATTGATCAATAAAGATGTCGGCATAACAGAATGTTATACAGCTATTTAAAGATACTAAGATATCATTATAAGAAAATAAATTCATAAAATATTATCTTACAGTTATAAGATAAGCATATGTGTATTTAGTTATTGGGCATAAATATGTATATGTATTAAAATCTATATTTATATAGAAGCAGTGGAAGGCCATGTACAAAAATAAAAACATGGTTTATGTTTGTGTGATAGGTGATAGAATTATGGATGATTATTATTTTTTTCTTTTTCTTGTCTGCATTGTTAAAACTCCTATAGTAAACATGTTACAAGCATTACTTTTCTAAAATATATTTTAAGTAAGATTGATGTCATTCAAGAAAAAATTTAAAAATATACTATGCTTACTATAAATATATATGTATGGCTCTGTATGTGTGTATATGTATATATGTAAAATACATACATATATAAATATGCATAATACATATATAAATTCCCTACCTATCTGTCTATCTATCTATCTACCTATCTACCTATCTGATTTAAGATATATCACTGAAAATGTCTCCTAACACAAAATTGCTTCTGATCCTGGATTGATAGGATTGCAAATATTTGATTGACAAAATAATTTTCATTTCCATTTTGCATTCAAGCTTAACAAAAGTAGAAATGAGCTAGTACCTTAGAGGTCTGAGTTCCATAGCCTTGACCTAATCTTGTAGGCATTAATTCAAGGATTGATACATTTTCAATTTTCCATTTAATCAAATCTATGAGCCAGAAACCAGGAAATGAGATCACAGAGGCTGAGTTACAGCTGTAGTCCCCCACCTCCAAAACTGAAGATGAGGCATATCAGTAGTACAAAGTCCATTTAGTGGCCAAAAATAAGGGAAAAAAAAATCATACTACCCAGCACACACACACACAGACATACAGACACACACACCCCCCACAGTGTTTCCCAAGATTTAGTCAGAATTCTTAGAAAATATGTTAATATGTGAAATCATTTTGCTTCCCTTTTTAAAAAATAATGTAATCAAATACATTTTTTAATAGATCTTTATTGGAGTATAATTGCTTCACAATACTGTGTTAGTTTCTGTTGCACAGCAAAGCGAATCAGCCATATGCACACACATGTCCCCATATCCCCTCCCTCTTGAGCCTCCCTCCCATCCTCCCTATCCCACCCCTCTAGGTCATCTCAAACCACGGAGCTGATCTCCCTGTGCTATGCTGCTGCTTCCCACCAGCCAACTATTTTACATTCGGTAGTGTATATATGTTGATGCTACTCTCACTTCGCCCCAGCTTCCCCTACCCACCCCATGTCTTCAAGTCCATTCTCTATGTCTACCTCTTTATTCCTGCTCTGCAACCGTTTTTTTTTTCTTTTTTAGATTCCATTAGCATAAGGTATTTGTTTTTCTCTTTCTGACTTACTTCACTCTGTATGACAGACTCTAGGTCTGTCACTACAAATAACTCAATTTCATTTCTTTTTATGACTGAGTAATATTCCATTGTATATATGTGCCACATCTTCTTTATCCATTCATCTGTTGATGGACGCTTAGGTTGCTTCCATGTCCTGGCTATTGTAAATAGTGCTGCAATGAACATTGGGGTGCATGTGTCTTTTTTAATTATGGTTTTCTCGGGGTATATGTCCAGTAGTGGGATTGCTGGGTTGTATGGTAGTTCTATTTTTAGTTTTTTAAGGAAACTCCATACTGTTTTCCATAGCGGTTGTATCAATTTACATTCCCACCAACAGTGCAGGAGGGTTCCCAAATACATGTTTTTTTGTTTGTTTGTTTGTTTTGCGGTATGCGGGCCTCTCACTGTTGCGGCCTCTCCCGTTGCAGAGCACAGGCTCCAGATGCGCAGGCTCAGTGGCCCAGCCGCTCATTGGCCCAGCCTCTCCGCGGCATGTGGGATCTTCCCAGACAAGGCCACGAACACGTGTCCCCTGCATCGGCAGGCGGACTCTCAACCACTGCGCCACCAGGGAAGCCCCAAATACATGTTTTTAAAATGGAAAACAAAAAGAGAAAAAAATTCCTATAATCCCATTCTAATAAAACCACAAGTGAAATTAGGAAAATATTTTTGTGTAACTATAATTATTAAAATAACATAAGCTCAGTTATATGAATTTATCATCATTACATCATCATTACAAATCTGAATATTCATATGTATATAATATGTAAAATCCTTTTGGGTTTTCATGACTTTAAATTTGTTCTCTTGCAGCAAATGAGTCCATATCCCCTTATTATAATCTTCATAGGCTCCTATATTTTTCCATTAAAACTTGTAATTATTTTATCTTAAATTTATTTTATTAATACGTCTCCTTAATAAGACTGCAAGAAATTTGAGTACAGGGACCATTCCAGCTTTTGCTCTTTATGGCACCCCAGAACCTAGTTCACTGTTTGGCACAGAGTAGGGCTGCATCATACAGTTACCAATAAATGAATGGCAGTTACCCAATGAATGACTGAAAAACCTCTCCCTGAATCTGCATTATTTGATTCACTTTGAAACTTCTCATTGCTTTTGAATTAAATATCCTTTTTTACCTTTCAGTGTTTCCCTTCCTTTTTGCTTTGAGGAATAATAATTGCTATTTTGTAGAGTTATTTTTAAAAGCATGCATATAGCAGAATGCCTATTCATGAGCGCACAAAATTTGCCATTGTGTTATATTGGAAACACCATATATTCTGGAATAACATTAATCTGGGTTCAGATGCTTGCTCAATTATGTATCTGTGTGGCATTGGGTAAGCTATCTTAACTACTTTAAACTTCAGTACAAAAACATACACAGCCTAACTAGCCAGCCTTGTAGTTGTGGATAAAAAGAAACACGCATAAAGCATCTTGTATGCAGAAGTAATTTCCATAATAGTAGTTCCAACCCCTGACATACTTAGACATTAATACTAAATAGCAACCATGTGACATTGGTTATCTAATTTGTGCAGGATTTCATGTCTTATACCCTGTTTAGGAAATCATCACCTGGAATAAACAATCTGTGAAACTAATGCTATCTATGAAATTGTCTCAGAATCATGGGCTGCCTTTGCCAAAACAACAGATGATTGGCTCCTGGAAGAGTCTCATTTGCAGCATAAGATCACTAATGCAAAATAAAATAACATAAAATAAATAAAAACCACCATCTCCAGGGGAAAAAGTGGAAGTTACAAAGAAGCTATAGACACAATGAAAAATCATCAATCATGGTAAAGATAATTTAGCAAAGCAACAAAATCCACACATTAATTAATGAGGGTGTCTACAGTTTTCCATTCAAAGCAAATGGCCAAGATCTTAGAATCACCTTACAAGCAAAGTAACAACATGCCTGCCCATTTTTATGACAGTGTGCTGCCAGGTCTTTGAATCGCTGGAAGAAAACATGATTTATTCAACAACACACTTTGTGACATATCCAATTATTCTATCCAGAATTAGCAGAGACTCATACTTCACAGGTATTCAACTGAAGTTAATTGGGGTCTCAGCATAAAAAAATAACATTATAGGGTTTATATAGCAATTAGACCACATATGTGCCTCCTACTGTCATTGACTAAACTTTATTTTTAAAGTAACCGCTTCTCTTGTGCTGGAATAATAGGAAAGAGCATGTAAATAAATGAAATTCACACACAAAATTTTAAATACCTGAAATTTTGACCATCTTTTCCCACAAAACTAATAAAAATAAGAAAAGAATATTTATCAGCCAATAAATGTATAACACTTTATAAGCGTTATCTCATCGAAGACTTACCACACCCCATGAGCATTTTCCTATTATTAACCTCAATTTACAGATGAGGAAAGCAGGGTTTACAGAAGTTGAGAAACATACCGGAGTTACATAGTTGGTAACTGGCAAACTCCAATGAATGTACCATTTATCCACCTCCAAACTAGCTCTTAACTGAAGAGAAGGTAACTTTAGAGATCACTTTGCCCAATCTCTTCATCACCGAGTAAGGTCAAGACAGGAAGATAGGGAAGACCGAGCCCAGCCTGGCACCTTCCCATAATGTCATGGTATAAAAATCTTAACACTATTTCTTCCTAACCAGTTGAGAGAAGATTCCACCCTACTCCAAACCAATACCTTGCTTTTGTAAGAACTTAATAATTTAGATAATGTGCTATGTGTCTTTCCTCTTATTGCCCTGAAATAAATTGCCATGTCAGCAAGACCTATGCTTTAGTGATCGGCTCTGTGGACAAGGAAATGAAACATTCTATGAATGGGGTAATTTTCTTCTCTAATGAAGTGGAAAAATAAGTAGTTAGTGAACTAATGTTTAGCATATTTATAGAGTCATGTACATACTACTAAAAAAATATTCAATCCACTTGTGGCTGCATTATGGTTTAAGAACACAATTGAACTATGGCTGACATTAGTTCCAAAACACCTAGGTGTATCAGAAAGGGAAACTTTGGGATTAAAAACTTGATCCAGGAAATACCTCCAGTTTAACTTCTTATTCCTCTAGTCTCTGTTTTACTCTTCATGCTCTCAGCATTTTGATGTTTAATTTGTCTCACTTGTCCTCGTTCTGCTTTCTACATAGATACTTTTTCTATGCGTACGTTTGATCTCCTCAAACTAGTATGCCTCATGGGTCAGCTATCCCTGTTCTTTGTTTAGGATATTTTTGCTCCTTTATCCCTTGCTGCAATACTTTGCATGCCCAACATGGCATTCTAACCCAATTCAGAACAATTTGATATGTAGGGAACTCATTCATGCATTCATTCAACAAATATTTAATTCATGGCAGGTCCACATTAGGAGCTGACCAACTGTGAACAAGTCATTGTCCAAATTTTCACAGAGTTTAAAGTACTTAAGAAAGAACTATGTGCAGGGTGTTATGGAAGAAATCAGCCCAGTTTGTTTGCCACAGATGCCTTCTTTAGAGAAGTAGTCCTGAGCTGAGACTTGAAAAATTAGTAAGAAATTTAGCCAGGTGGAGGATTAGAAGGACACAGCATCCTAGCCAGAAAGGGTAACTTGGTAAAGAAAGCAGTAGCGAAGTGCCAAAGGGTTAGGCACACCTGTAACATATAAAACTAACAAAGGATTGTCTTTCACTTATTGTCAGCTAAAGTGAGCAATGACAATGGTTTTCAAATCATAGCACTATCTTATATTCCCTCTAAAACCTTGGGCTGGTCTCAAGTTTCTTATCTGTAAATGAGGATATACCGCCTCAAACCACACAGAGTAGTTGGGATGGTTAAGTGAGAAAAGCCCATGTTACATACTGAGCACAAAATGCCTTGCAAAAAAGTATTTTACTGTTATTAGTTTCCAGGTCTAGATAATGTCATAATGGTGGAAATTTGGAGGAATCTGCTTATCGAAAAGACAGAATGTCGTTTAAATTTTTAAATATATTGAAATATGTAATTATTTGTATGCTTATATTAATTTCTATTTATATGTTTTATAAATATATATATACCTCCCTGAATAAAACCGTTTAGGCTGGCATAAAAGAGCAAGTGAATAAAGCAAATTCACAACGTTGAGAAGTTAAGACAGGTAAGGAGAGTGCGGAATGAAAGAATGCCACTCTTGTATTTTTGACAATGAACTGAAATTACCTTGCAACTTGCTATCTTAAGGGGAACTTGGTATTCCTTTTGTGCCCTCAGTTAAACCTTGGCACTCATGTCATTCTTCTGGACACAAATGCGTAGTTAATGAGGCTGGACTGAAAAGCACAAGTCTCTGATCAATCTGTATTATGTTTAATGATGCCCCCTCCTCACTCAAATACATGCAATGTTTTACTTTAAAAAGGCACTTTCCCAGCTGAAGACTGATTTCTTCCAACTGCAAAAGGAGCTTTGACATTTCTTTCTGGAAATCTAAAAAGAAATGTTAATTATTTACCCAAGTACAAGGCAGCTTACTAAACTAATCTGTTTAATGTTTACTAGAATCTGACTCTTTTTTTAAAAAAAAATAATCCACTCTTCAATAGGCTCAAATTAGGGATACTCAATGTTTCTGTTTAATCTCATTTTTATCTTAACTACTTATGGGAACAAGTCTGGAGAAGGAAAGATAAATAAAATGCTGTCATGTTAAAGTTGCTAACTTTATGCAAGCTAATATCTGCAATGCTTTTCCTTTATTTCCATGGTAACTGTGAGCTGATTTACTGTATTACAGGGACCATGAGCTCTTCTAAACTCTGAGTCCCTTGAGGAAAAGGCTGTGTCTTTTCTACTTACTCCTCTATGCTTAACACCAGGCCCACCACTGAAAGATTTTTGGATGGGCGAAAGGATACATTGCACAAACGAACAAATGAATCTTCTTAGGAAGCCAAGACATGCACATGTGTAGAAACAAACACGAATTATCACAAAGCAGTACACAGCTACATGTGGAAAAATAAGTGGGAAAGACATTGTGTCTTTAGCTTTTAGAAAAATCCAAGTGGCTGCTGATAGTTTGTGGACTTTGAACTAGCATTAACTTGAAATAAGAGTATTGTTTAAATTAAAATAGCTGCTTGGATAGAATGGTTCCTTACATTAAGTAAACTTAAACTAACACTGTTTCTATTAATGATTCATTACTTTTCTACCCTGACATCTAATTTAACAAATATTATTGACCAATAACGTGTCATGTGACTTCCTTGCAACTGGCTGAAATTATTGCAGTTTAATTCTAGTATCTCAGGCTTGCCAGAACTTCTGATTCATACATGTAAAATTAATTTTAAAAAATGGAAAAATACTTCATTATCTGATAATGTCTAGACTTTTTCTAAATGTGGGTTCCACAAAAGAAGGAAGAAGTAACAGATTGTTAAAAAAATTAAGAAGCGTGTGTAAATCTAAAATATTACTCTCTCACGATGAGTTCCTCTCTCTAAAAAAATCTGTTTTTTTGTTTATACTAATAATTCATATACATTAGTTGTTCAATATACAGTCATATTTAAAACATGTAAAATATGATTACTTCCAGAAATGTACAAAAATGTATACATGCTTATTTTTAAATTGAAATTTAGAGAAGTGAATATTATGGAAAGGGAAAATCCTCTATAAAAGAGTAGAAAGTCCTAATTCTATAGCAAGAGCAATCTGGGGACCTGAGGCTCTCAAAGGGACTGCCCTATCCACACATCAGCCAAGTTAGTAATCCAAGAAAGACTTATGCCATCATTTCATTTACTCTATAAATGCAAAATTAAAATAGAATTTTCCATTCTGTTAGATATAAACATCTGATTGGATCACAGTAATTGGTAGAATTAGATGAACAAATAAGATAAAGTAACACATGTGCCGAAATCCATGCGCGACTTTAGACTCTATGACCTTGTTGATTCTACCCTTCCAGCTACGTTTTGGTGGCACTTGAGAGCAAAGTTATTGGTTTTTGCCACTGTCTCATTTTATGTGCAACTTGTGTCTGTTCTTTAAAGCTCACTTTATCATTTTGTGACCCCAGTGTACACATACATAGAGCTTTGCTAATGATAGGAATACTTTCCTTTATCCATTGTTCATCTCTGGCAGATCCCCAAGAAACAATCAACTGTAGGTAATTAGAAGCTACTGAAACTAAAATAAGAAAATGTAACAATAACAACACAAAAAAGCAGCAGGCAAAGAAATAAATCTTAGGACAAGGATCTAAAACGGTGGTTTTTAACCAGTTAGAGTATAACGAATATAAGTAAAACTAGTCAATTTTTAAAATGTAGATTTTTCTAAAAAACAATTTCCTTTATGACTGTTAGGAAATTCATCCCTCTATAACTATCTTCTGGCTGATATAAGACTAGTATGGAAAAAGAGACTAAAGGTCAAAAATAAAGATCTATGTACTAGAAAGAGATGAAGTATTAGAATGAGTCAATGCTCTCTCGACTTCATGTTTAACCTCTGGTTCACTTGAAGAAGCTTCTTTCAGTGAACACGAAACCCATTAAAAATTAAACCAAAGCATAGAGTGTGTACAGAGAAGAAAATCTTCCATAAATAAATTGGTTAGAGAAGATCTATATCATTTTTCTTCTGATTTAGTTGGAAAAAGGAAAGACAGAAAGAAAGGTATTGATTTGGAACCCAGAAATTACATTACTGTTGATCTCAAATTTAAAAAGAAAGCTCCTTGTATAATCACAACCTGGGAATAAGGAAAATAAAAAGTCTGTTTCAGTGGCCAGCATGATTGCAGCTACTGCTGACAAGTGTAATAAAGGTTTTCTAACCAAGAATGAGCCTCTGCCCTTGCCCATGTTTTCTGTTTCACGCAGACCTCAAGGAGTGATCCACATTTGGAAAGCAGATGGGATAGAAAAAGCAGTTAACTCCCATTCTAATCCTCTTTGTCTAGGGCACCTCCCTCCTTCCCTGAATGCTTACTTATTTTTATTTCAAAGGACTAAGTGTTCTTTAGCTTCCAAAATGATCATTTTTCATACATGGGTGAAAAGAAAACAGCAAGAATTCTTGTCATTAAGGCTATTTTATTTCAAGACTGAGAATAAAATAGTCAAAGAACCAAAATTCTTCTATTAGTAAGTGATTTTAATTTAACAGTTTCCTCCCAACATTAATCTTTAATTAATCAAAATCAAAAAGAAGACTTTTGAAAGGAAAACAGTTGGAAAAGTGCTGAAATTAGCATAACGGTCTAGATATATTCAGATAAGTCATGTTTAATAACACAGCATGTTTCAGGGGAAACATTTCATAAGCTTGCATTTATGGTAGCATTTTTGTTCTTTAGTGAATAATAAGTTAGATTATGCCAGGAGAAAATTCATTAAAATAAAAGAAAAATATCCCTGGTATGATTTGGAAAGCTGATCATAAATATGCAAAAAATATAGCAGTAAAGAATTAAACTCTTCATATAAAGCAAAAATAACAATACTAACGTTAGCCAAAGTCAAACATATGGTAGAAAATGTTAAAGTAAGGTCATTTTTGATTGATAAAAGGCATCATCTAAACTGAAGGCATAACAGATCCACTATTATAGGTGAATAATATAGTATCAAAATGCAACAAGAAAAACACTACTAGAAATAAAAAAGTAATATATATATAAAGACTGTAGTAACATTAAGAATTAACAATTCATTGTCAGTCCATCAAAAGCAAATAAAAGACATAAGTCAGAACATAAATAATAGCTCTGTTACTATTAATAAAATAAAATTAATAGTTTTTTTCAAACATGCTATTTAGCAACAAAACAAATACACCTGCAGCTCAAGTATTTATAGAAAAATTATAAACACTGCTCAAATACCTGGTAGCAAAGAAGTTATGTATTTTATAAAATAGAAATTTTACATAAATATGACTACATTTTTTAATCAAATTGTTTAGATATTTAAAAGCTCAAAATATTTTGTCAATAACACCAACTTTGAAAATAATAAAGATGAAATTGCCACATATCAAATTTAAGGAATACAATAAACTATAGATAAAGTTAATTTCATGGTCTTAAATACTTTACTAATAAAGTAAATGAATAATAGTACTTATGAATAATTTGTATTCTTAAATATTTATTATTTTAAAATAGAGAAGATAAATGAAAATATCCAATTCAGAAATTTTATGAGAAAAAAAAAAAAGACCCAAGGATAGGAAGCAGAATGAAGTAATTAACATAATAATTTTTTTAAAACAAGAAAAAAAAAGAGGTATTTTTTTTTAAATCTGGTCTTTTGAAATAAAAGCAATAATATTGATTGACCTCTCAGAAATCTAATGAAGAAAAATTTTAAAATAAAAATGGAACTATGGAAAGAGCTGAAAAGAAAATTTTAAATATTTCAGAGAATATTGTCTACATATGCTTACAAATAAATGTAAAATCTCAGTGAAATGGATTCTTGGGAAAAATATCAAACTTGACTAATGAAGAAGTACGAAACCTGCATAGGTCATTCATATAGGGAAAGAACTAGAAAAGATTGACCCACCAGCAAAACTTTGGAGCCAGTGCCAATAAACAAATAATCTCACACTTTGAAGAAAGAGATGATTCCCATCTTACCTAATTCTTCCCAGAATATTACAAAGAGGAGACACAGTCCCCTGCTGAATAGGCAGCAGAGTTATGACACAGACCAATGGCATCTTACAGACCAGTGTTTTTTTTTTTCCACTATATAGCAACAGTCTTATTCTCTAGTGTGGCAAAGCATGTCTTACTACAAAAATATGTTTATTTTTCTTTTTTAAACCCATTTTCCTAGGGGGAATACTAAAGCTCAGTGAAGTAAAATAATTTTCCCCAGGTCACCAAGTAGAGGAATCTCATCTGTCTCTTTTAAAGCTCTTTCCACTTCCTGGTACAACGCTTGAGCCCTGAGCCATCAACCTCCAACCAGCAGCCTATACCCAAACAGTAATTCTGCAGTTACACTCACAACAGTCCAGCCTCATTTGTTTTTTATAAGTACATTTAGCTCTCAAGCCTTGATTCTATTTGATAGTACAAACTTGAATTCCTTTAAAACAAAATAACTCAGTTACTTCTGTTTTGAACTGGATTTCTTTGGGGAAACTACTCAATCACTTCAGGATTCTTCTCAGGACTTTTCCCCCTTCCCTTTCCTTATTTTCTGTTATGAAGCTCTGGAGGTTCTGGGGTAAGGGTGAGGTTTACACAGACTCTGGGTATAAGCAGAGGGGCACCTGGTCCATGCTAACTTCTCTGCTGGTGGACATGGCTCCAGCCCAACTCTTCCATTGGCTCGGGCAAGGCTGGAGCATTACCATCATCATAACCCAGCTTTGGTGGATTTCTGCTCATCCTCTGCTACAGTGCCCCCTTACTCTGCATCTCTGGGACCACCATCAGGCATGCCAGCTCTCATCTTTAGTCTCCTTTCTTGCTCCACTCATTGGATTTCTTCATTACCAGATAGATAAACTGTTCCTACATTGACTGCTCTTCCACGTTGAGATGGGCAACTAAAGGGTACCGGCCCCAGCAGTTCTACACAAGAGGCAGGACATCTACCTTATGGAATTTTACCAGCTTTTGACTCTCCGAAGGGGCTGACTAATGAGTATTCTCAGAAACCCTGTGCATTGAATACTAATACCTGCATGTTTAAATCTCCTTTCTCTAACAATTCTATACTAGCCCTGAAAACATGGTGGTGCCTGAGATGGAGTAGAGACCTACCCCAAGAACCCCAGAGAATTCTCAGATGTGGTATAGTCCACTTCAACACTTAATGTTTAGAATAGAATAGAGGACAGTCATGGAATTCCAAGTCTCTAACCTTCATTCTCCAAACATATCCACAATCCACAATTTGGAAAGATAGACTCATTTTTTCTTTTATTCCCAGATTATGTAATCGTCACTTCAGAATGCATAAGCAAAAGATTGAGTAAGGAAAAAATTATTTATTAACCTAATTGGCAGTTTTCAAATGTTCCTTTTGATCAACATAATTAAAAATGTTTTTCTACCTTCATAGTATAAGTGTATGATGCTCAATCACTAAGGTAACCAAGGATGTACAGAAGACATATACCTAGGAACTTTGCAATTTTAAACTTAAGTGAAATTTTTAGTGATAAGAATTAAGGAATTATCCCTTGGCTAACTTATTTAGTTCAGGCACTGGTACAGTTTATCTGGCGTCTGAACTACTCTACTTCTATAGTAAATGCAATTCACAGACACACACACAAAGATCTGCACAGTTAATCTATTCACTTAACATTTTAATGACAAATAGGCTAGTCAGAAGAGTATATGCAGCTGATTTAGTCATATCACATAGACATGCTCTTTACACAAAACCTATGAACCACAAGAAGCTCCCAGAAACTTGAAAGTCATCTTAAAAACCTCCTTTTCCCTCAGCCTCCCCAACCTATCATTTATGAAATATTGCCAGTTTTACTACTTTAATCTCTTTGGTCTCTCTCTTCATTCTTCAATTCTGGCAGTCAATGATTTAGTTTAAGATTTATCATTTTGTGACATTTATGACACTGGCTTCATTCTTTCTTACTCTTCCTGCCTTCACCTCCAATTCAACTGCCACACCTGCCAGATATTTCTGATCTGATCTGTCAAAGTTCCTTTTGCAGCTTACTATTGCCTTCAGAATGAAAAGTCCAAACAGCTTAGGGTAACCTGCCAGGAGCTCCACAGTCTCATGCCAGCTACTTCCCCTGCCTCACCTCTCCCTACTTTCTCATTTTATTCTGCTGGCTACACCTGGAAATTGTCAAGTCTTCTTTCATCTCCAGACTTTGAGCTTGCTTGTTGTCCCTCTTTCCAGAACATCCTCTCTCTCTTCCCTCCCTTCACCTAGCTAGTATTTACTCATCCTCCAATGTGCAGTTTAAGCAGCATCCTCCTTCCAACTCCCCGCCCATTTCCGATCTGATCAGAACGCTGCTCTCCACTGGCTCCAAAGGCTCCTGTGTATATCTCCTCCGTTAAGCACCATACAAACGTTGTTTGCTTTGTTTCTCCTTCGGCAGTAAATCCCCACAGGACAGTGAATGTGTCTTTGTCATCTTCATAAACCCTGGGCCTAGCACAATGCCAGGCGTAGTAACATTCAAAAAGTATTTGTTGGGGCTCCACTGGTGGCGCAGTGGTTGAGAGTCCGCCTGCCGATGCAGGGGACATGGGTTCGTGCCCCGGTCCGGGAAGATCCCACATGCGTCCTGCGCGTGGGATCCTGCGTGTCCGGAGCCTGTGCTCCGCAGCGAAAGAGGCCACAGCAGTGAGAGGCCCGCGTACCACAAAAAACAAAACAAAACAAAACAGAAAGTATTTGTTGGCTGAGTCATTCAATAAAATAGTTACTTGGAAGCTGTGTACTCTTGAGCAAAGTACCTAACTGTCTCACCTGTCTTCACCTACAAAATTGTTATAATATTACGCTTATCTCCTAGGATTTGTAAAAAAGTTAAGTGAAATTATATAACAAGGTTATTTGCTCAAGAACTGTTGTCTGACAGATTTGTTTATATCCCTATTCTCTTTCATCTTGAGCAAAGTACCTGTCTCACCTGTCTTCACCTACAAAATTGTTATAATATTACGCTCATCTCCTAGGATTTGTAAAAAAGTTAAGTGAAATTATATAACAAGGTTATTTGCTCAAGAACTGTTGTCTGACAGATTTATGTTTATATCCTTATTCTCTTTTATTGGCAGTGTGACCTACTTTCACTGTATTACTTAGAGCAAATTTAATGATCTTCCCAAACTTTATCTTTCTTATCTGTTAAAAATTTAATGTTACGGTTTCCCAATGTGCATAAAAGATGTACCAGAGCTTTGTGCACAGTTGCGACCTAATAAAAGTTTGCTGCGATTATTACCACTATTAATATTTGGTCTAGTAATATTTACTATTAACGACATAGGTTATAAACAAAGTGATTATGACTCTAGGGGTCAGTATTACAAAGAAGGTTTAGGACTTTCATTAGACTTGTAAAGAAATAAATTTCCTACAACAAAAATTGAACACTTTTGGAAAAACAACATAAGTAATAAAAATTAATTAATTATTGTTATAACATATGGGCTTTATTTGAAACTAATAACAATAAATTATTCTCAAGATTTATATCAGATTTCTTCTTAGAATTGAAAAGACTGATGACAGGGCATAATAATAATAAACAATGTACATATCTAGGGCAATATATTTTGACATTCTTCAACTACTTTGGAATATTAAACATCAAGGGAAGCAGAAATAGCACAGAGAAAAAGGAAAAGAAATTAAGAATGACTTTAAAGAAAGCAAAGGAAACATGATTTTCATTTGACCTACATTTAGAAAGGGAAGTTCTATAACATAGAAATAACAAGGAAATGTTAGGCACACTGAATATCTAATACTTAAATCCACCTGTTGCTAGAGATTAGAAAAATTATTAGTTGTTGTTGTTGTTGTTTTTTTGCGGTATGTGGGCCTCTCACTGTTGTGGCCTCTCCCGTTGCGGAGCACAGGCTCCGGACGCGCAGGCTCAGCAGCCTCGGCTCACCAGGCCAGCCACTCTGCGGCATGTGGGATCTTCCCGGACCGGGGCACGAACCCGTGTCCCCTGCATCGGCAGGCGGACTCTCAACCACTGCGCCACCAGGGAAGCCCTATTAGATTTTTTTAAACCCCTAATTTGTTGACTATATTTAAGGATCAAAAATGTCTCTTACAAAAACAAGTGTTAAAGATTCGGTTATTCAAAAAGGAAGTTTGTCTTAAATTGTTGCTTATGATCAATTTTGACAGAGAACAAGTCTTTTAACTGCCGCAGTCAGTCTGAGGATTCATTATTTCCTATTTATTTAACGTTACAGATAAAGTCAGTACTGCATCAAACGTAGACAGCTTGGTGCCTGCCCTAAGGGTAGAGGAAATTTCAAAATGGGAAGAGGACACAGCCTTAATAAGTATATTATATTTGTCTTTTGACTTTGGCTATATTTGGCAGCTCCTCAGTACAAATGACATTTTTTCTGTAGTATCAACTAAAATACTGCAGAAAGTTTAGTAATGTTACTTTCAAAAGAAATTAAACAAGCTGTACTGATAAAGCTGCTTTCATTGTTCTCCACTTACCTAAGTAGCTGAAAACCTTTTTTGGAAGAAGCCAGGGAATGAAATATAAACATTTTCCTCAAGCAAAGCACATTCTTTTCAGAGCAGCACTGGTTATATTGGGATCTGACTTATCTAGATACAAGTTGGAGATGCTTAGATCATGGTGAGAGGGGCATTACAGTTAAGTTTTAAATATTTCTTTTTGTGACAAGATTAGAGCCAAAAATGGTAAATCATTGGCAGAAGTCTTGGTTTGAAACCAAAACACACCTGTCATAGTGAATGAGCCTCTAGTTCTATGATCAGAATCATAGAACTGATCACTCCATAAACTCTATCAGGAGAATGTACGTGTGTGTGTGTGTGTGTGTGTGTGTGTGTGTATGTGTGTGTGTGTGTGTCTGGGGGCAGGGGGAACAGGAGGAAAGGACGTGGAAAATAAGCATAACATGGAATTCAGTACAAAGGCAAATCCTAGACAGGAGAAGGGTAAGAGCATTGAAGAAAATATCATGAACAAAATGGTCAGCTTCCACCCCACAAACAGGTCCTCATGAAAGTGCTCAAGAAGTAGGAAAATAAAACTGTTTTCATGTTTGCGTCTCACAATGAGTTTCTCAGTTTTTACGAAACCAATGTTATTTAGCAACCTCTTGAAAGCTTCTTATTTTGAACATTTAAATACAGTCCTTTCTTTTATTTCAGAAAACGTATTACTGTCTATGAACTTTTGAGTCTACAACAACTAAGTGTGAGGCTCAGAAAGGAAATTATTTTAGTAATTAAGTATTTCTGCCTGCTGACATTTCATCAGTTTTTCAGTTTGAAACGTTATTACTCTCTTTCCTTAGCATTTAACTTTTCATCTGCCAGTCTTATATTCCTAATTAGATTGCAAATCCTTGTGTCTGATTTTTCCGTGTGTCCTCCATAGGACCAACCCAGTATCTTGTATGTAGACAATAACTGGTTTTCATTTGATTTCATTGGAAATAATATTAGGATGGAAATCAGAAAGAAATAACAGCTTCATTTTAAAGTTAACATGGACCCACTAAAAAGAAAATAAGAAATGATACTAGAAACAGATGGAAAATTAATACTCTACCCAGTCATCTACTCATTGAAAAATATTAGAATGACTTCCATGTGCCAGGTACTGTTCTAGGCTTTTGGGACATGTTGGTGAATAAAACAGACAAAAATACTTGCCCTCTATAAAAACTATATGCCAGAGGGTAATAAATGTTATGGGGAAAAACAAAGGGTAAGGGGAGTGCCAGGGGCAGAAATGCTGGGGGGAATGGGGTGGATTTTTAATAGGGTAGTTAAGGAAGGCCTCACTCAGAAGGTGATATTTGAGCAAGACACAGTGGAGACAGGGAATGAGCCAGGAGAGTACCTGGGAGAAGATTCCAAGCAGGGGGAACAAGTCCAAAAGGCCTTGAGGTTGAAACAGGTTATGTGTACTCAATAATCAGTGAGGCAGCCCCTGTGGGCCGAACATCGTGAGTGACAAGAGTGTTGTGGGAGATGAACTCAGAGAGATAATAAGCTTGGGGAGAGGTGTAGATTGTGTAAGGCCTTACAGACCATTGCAAGGACTTTTTTTTATTTGGGGAAGGGGCATGGACAGTGAGATGTAAACTCAGAAAATCTTAACAAGAAAAGTGCCATGATCTGACTTATAGTCTAATTTTTACTTTAGGATCACTCTGTTTGCTTTATTGAAACAGTGTTATAAAAGTGTAAGGGAAACCAAACAGGAGAAATGTCAACAATCTAGGCAAGAAATGATGATGGTTTGGCCCAGAACGATAGCAGTAAATGTAGTGAGAAGTGATAGGATTATGATTATATATTGAAGGCAAGGTCAATAAGATTTGATGATGTAAAGCACAAAAATAAGGCAGAAATCATGGATGACTAAAGGTGTTAAGGTATATTACCTAAAACTTGGAAATATGACAAAGGGATGACTGTGTGTCCTTTTATATTAGACCACTGTCTCACAGGCCTGGGCAAGGATGACTGAGTTCTCCAGGGCATATACTGATGTTGACTTACTATTTACTATTGTGAAATAAACTACCATGAAGTTACATGTTCCCTTGCAAACTTTTGTGCAGTAGAGATGCAAATATTTTCCATCCATTGCAGAGGATAACCTCAACAACATGATTGTCCTGAAGATTATTAACCACTTTTGTCTCCAATTTAGCAAACTTATTTTGCTTGCTTTCCTGACTGACTATACAACATGTTTCTCCTTTGAATCAGTTTTACCTCTTTTGAGTCTTTGATTCTTTTTGAATCAGCTTTACCACCCTGCTGGTTCCCTCATACGTGAGCTAATAAATTTTTGGCACAAGTTCACCTTATACTTGTATAAGAGTCATGTTTTTATCTTTTTAAAACATTATACTTTGACAAGGGTTCTGGGTGTGAGCAATTGTAAGAATAAAGCTCCCATTTACCGAAGTGGGGGAGATTGTTGGAGGCACAAAGTTTAGAGGGAAGATTGATAGTTCAGCTTTGGACAGGTGATGTATGAGGTGCTTAGGAGGTCTTCAAGTGGAGACCTTGAGTAGGAAGTTGGATGGAAGAGTTGGAGTAAGGGAAGACAGCTGTATTCAAGATACAAAATTGGGAGCCATCAGTGTTAGACATGGTCTTAAAAGTCATGAGACTGGATGAGATCTCTAAGGGAGTCTAGCTAGGAAAAAAACCTCTAAGGATTGATTCCTGAGGCCTGCCAACCATTAAAGTTCAGGGAAATAGGATGGATGAGAAGAAAAAAAAAAAGTACCTAGGAAATTCACGGGTTTATGCTGTCCTGGAAGCTAACTGAAGAAGATGTTTCAAGTAGGATACAGGAACCTACTCTGTTGATGCCACTGAGTCCTGAAGCTAGATAAAGACTGAGAATTGACACTGAATTTAGAAACATATGTGTCCTTAGTGCCCTTAACCAAAGTACTTTTGATGCAGTTATGGGGTTAAAAGTCTAAGTGGATAAGTTCCAAAAAGAATGAGGATGAAGCAATTGAAGAGGGTAAATACAGACAATCCTTTGGAGGAATTTTACCTTATCTCTTAGTAGAATTGTTCAACCACAGTAAGAGGAGAACAGGCAGAGGCTGTGGGCACAGATTCAGGCCCAGGTTCATGGCTATGCATGTGAACTAAGACAAGTCAGCCTGACTGTGTGCTTTTCTTAACTCATACTCTGCTCTGAGGGTATGAGTATAAGATGGACTAAAAGTTTGAACAGCAGCTGGCAGCTTTTCAGGTGATCATGATGGAGCAAGAGAGGCTCAAAAACTTGAGGTTATACAAAGAAGTGATTAAAGTGATGGACCACAGAATTAAGCTGGAGAAGGAGAGTAAAAGGTACATGAGGGAGTAAATGAATAGTGAAAAAGAGGATCATAGGATCTTATAAAATTAATTTTGAAGTCAGAGAACTCTAGAAATAAGTTATAAAGTCAGAGAACTCTAGGGAGGTGGAATTGGAAGGTTAAATTCTGGTAATTCAGACTACAGCTCGTTAATTATAAAGTCTAGATTATGACTGTGAAACTTTGTGGCTAAAATAGGGTGGAGACTCAGGGTCAGAACCATGAAAAAAGAAGAAGCAGAGACACAGAACACATTCAACAGTGAACAGGCACATTGCACTGACTCCCAAGGAGTAGTTGCCCAGCTATGAAGTGGTGCGGTGGAGTGAGGCCCCCAGCAAGTCTGGGTGTAGATACTGTGCTCTTAGATAATACCTGGTAATGTCATGCAATTGTTCAGCTGATGTAAAGTAAGTTGCATTGCTTTTCATAGCCTTAAGTTAGAGAAATAGGAAGCACTGTAGAAATATTTACTTTGTATACTAGAGTGGATGGTCTTCTAAATAACACTTTAAAATACCCATCTTTTCTACTCCTCAAAATAGCATTTCCTAAGTGAACAATAGCTCACCTTTTGGCCCTTTTCACCAAGAACACAAACAGAAAGCAAAGTAGGCAGTATAGAAAGCTAGGTAACAGTAAAACCAGTGGCCTACACATGAAAAGAATATAAAACAAATCAAGTGGTGGAGGCAAAATTTTTTTTTTTTTAAGTGTCAAATAAGGCGGGAAAAGTATGTTCAGGAGAATGAGAAAATAAGCTTATAAGACTTTGCATAGGGATCAGAAAAGCCTACATATAGTAATAATAGTGAGTAACCTATGGAAAAAATTACTCAAAAATTTATACTGGAGAACAAAGGAAGATGTCTGATGAAAATATAAAACCAAGGTGCACCAGTCACTTCTGGTTAATAAACTACAACAGGTATCGTGGGACTGGGGAAGATTTGGAGCATTTAAAATTACTCACATTGACAGACACATTTGCTCAATAAAATACAGCCTATTTGTAATTTATTGTGCAAAGTTTAACTATTTAATACATGTATTATTTTACTCATACCATCTACATCATAACTCACAAATAATGCTTTTTCTGTTTGTTTAAAACAGAAATACTACCAGTATTAGTAATGCTTGAATCCAAATGACCTTAGGAAACATGAAAGAGTAAACAGAGAGTAGCCATGCTCCGGTAGCAATGGAGGCTCTCAAGTTGGTTCTGCTGGCATCTTCTTTCTGCAAGATGGGGTTACAGATTTAATATTTGAATATGTTTGGTTATACAATCACTCCTCTCTTGATATAAACCAAAGTGTTCACTCAAGAGCTTGGCTCAATTTTTTTTTTTTTAATAGAGCATTAAAAAGATGGTAATTGGGCTTCCCTGGTGGCGCAGTGGTTGAGAGTCCGCCTGCCGATGCAGGGGACATGGGTTCGTGTCCTGGTCCAGGAAGATCCCACATGCCGCGGAGCGGCTGGAGCCGTGAGCCATGGCCGCTGAGCCTGCGCGTCCAGAGCCTGTGCTCCGCAACGGGAGAGGCCACAACAGTGAGAGGCCCGCGTACCGCAAAAAAAAAAAAAAAAAAAAGATAGTAATTGCAATTAGATTATTATCATGTAAATTTCTCACTGTGATGACAGAAGCGGTAGAAAAATCTAACAAAAACAAATTAAAAAGAATGGTTTTGATATCTACTGAATCTGCCTGTGAAGTCTCAAGTAATCTCTTAAAGACTTGTCCACACCCTCATTATATAAAGGTGATCCTCTGTCACTTTTCCATGATTTTAAAGGAAAAATAGTTTGAGAACAAGTGTTAATTGCATACTGCCAGTTTTATAATAAAAACAAAAAGATTTGGGGTTGGAATGGTGTTATTTAAACAACTCAATTGAGAAATGATTTCGATCTGTCCTAGTACAGCAAACACAATTGAAAATATACACATTTATTCCGTCCATTTAACTGGCAGGAAACATTGTTCCTTAATTCCAGCTTACACATTCCTAGTCATTTTCGTAACAGCACTGAGAAAAACCAAACAGTACATTTCTGGGGGATTATAGCACCTCTCAGATAGTCGTAATCACTTGAAGAGCATTACTAGGTGCAAGGCTTAAGGCCAAAATATGCTAATAATGCACAAAGGCACTGCCTATCTTTAAGGAAGACATCTGAACAAGACAGAACAGTATCTCTACATATGTTGTATCCTACAACGATTTAAAGGATTTATGGTCATGAAATAACTTGAAATTTTAGAAAGTATTTTTGGTCACTTGTAGAAAAGGCTGTAGTCAAATTATAGTTTCATGACAACAGTACCAGAAAATTTTAGAGTTTGCACTACCCTTTAACCGTCGAAAATGTAGTCCCACTGTTTACTTTGATATATAAAAATTTTCATTTTGGATGGATTAATTCCCTGCACTCTCCACATACACACATCCTATTACGCACTTGTCACATCCCATGTAGTTAGTTCATCTACTGCTAAAGTTTGACTGGACTGTACGTTATCTGTAAATTCCCCAAATCTTGATGAACATGTGAAAATTTCTTTCTCCTGGAGTCAGCAATCTCTGCAAGTCAGTTTATTCCAGGGGCAACTGAGAATCTTGGTCTGTTTCACAAATCTAAGGATTATGTTTGCCTCCTGAATTATAAAGCAACTCAGGATTTCCTGACAGAAAATATTTGCCACTGACCTTATTTATGTTTGTCAAATGTTTTAGATGCTCCAAATTGCTTCATGTCCATTATTTCTCTTGAATTAACTGTGATAAAGGGGGAAGGGACTGGGTTCTCTTTGTTCAGGTACTGGTCTTTCATAATATCTCAAGGGTTTCTTAATACTCAGAACTCTTAAAGTTAAAAGTGAGAGGTGAGGTACCAACACATGTTTAAACAACAACAACAGCAAAGTGTGTATAAAGTGAGAAGGGAGTTAGTTGGCTTACGGAACTTGAGCATTAACTTCAGAGAAGCCTAAATAACAACAGAATCTAAGTTATATCATCGATGCTCAGTTTCTCTTGACCTCTGAACTCTGCTTTCCTCCTGTGTCCTCTCTATTCTTAGACTGCCTCAGCCCTCTAATGGCAAAATGGTTGCCAGAAGCTCCGGATGTACCATATTTCATGAACCCTACATCATCACTGACTGTAAGGAAGAAAAATAGTTTTAGGTACCAGCAAGAAAACTGTTGACCTTTAAATAATAACACAATAGTTTATGACATAGATTGTAAAATGCAACCCAATCTCAGAGATATTAAAATGTAAGTGAAAATGGGGCATCCTAGAATCAATGAAATGTAATTGGCCATTTTCTCAGCAACTCCAAGGTCATAATAGAATTTATAACACTTATCAGGAACAGCTGGACTTAAATAAGATCATGCCTATCTCTGAATGAATTAGAGTGGCTGGCCAGAAAACCAGTATATGCTGATCAATTTCACTCCAGCCCCTTGGGCCAACAGGAAGGAAAGGGTGGTTTCCTTGAGGAAAAAATAAGATCTCTTCCAGAATAAGAGGAAATAAATTCTGGAAAGGCAATATAATAATAAATGTCCAATATTATAAATCTATATAATAATAAAACCATAGGATGGCTGACTGTCATTGAATAATTATATGTCTTCACTGAATATCTGATCTCTGTAGCAAGACTTTTAGAACTCTAGAAGAATTTACAGAGAAGGAAAAATAATATTTGGGGGGCTGAACAGTATCTGAAAATATTTCACTTCGTTTTCAAAAGATTGTTTCTCTTTTTTTTTTTTAACATCTTTATTGGGGTATAATTGCTTTACAATGGTGTGTTAGTTTCTGCTTTATAACAAAGTGAATCAGTTATACATATACATATGTTCCCATATCTCTTCCCTCTTGTGTCTCCCTCCCTCCCGCCCTCCCTATCCCACCCCTCCAGGCGGTCACAAAGCACCAAGCCGATAAGATTGTTTCTCTTTTTATCCCCCATCTCTTGCTTCAAATTTTTTTTTACAATACAGAAACCACCTACTGTTAGTCCTGAGGCCTATAGCATCAAGGCTACAAATATTTCTAGCCGATGAAACAACATTATGATAGTATTCTTCCAGTATTATATTTGTTTGGACAGTACCCAAAATGTGAGCTCAATTTCATCTTATGTTTTAGTAAGGATGCAACTTATATAATAACTTAGAATTAGTTGAACACCCTATACAGCACTTTCATCACCAAAGGGAATAAACAATAAAAAATGAAAAGCTCCTCTGTAGATCCTTATAATCTGAGTAGCTGGTTACTTTTAATTCAAATTATAGGCAAAAACTAAGAAGTACCATAAAGAGGCTATATGAGATTTTTAGTTGTTTGGTTTTTCCTGTCAATGGGTAGCACCGATGCCCCTTTGCTAGGATCTTAGACACTTTTTTTACTTTAAAAGATGAAGCAAAAGATGCCCCCCAGTCTGGCCATTCAGCGTTAGGAAGAGCATTAATCGCAGATCCACCAGCGTGCAGCTACTCTGCAGCCCTCAGTGGGGTGATGACCAAAGGAATCTCTGAGTGACAGGCAGCAGAATCAGAAGTGGCTGGAGAATTTAAGAGCTTTTTAAGATTCAATCATTATGCATTCTCTACTCTGTAGACACTAACATGCTTCTTCATTTATTACCATTTTGAAAGTAGAATTTAATTCAGCAACTAAAGCAGTCAGTGCAGCAAGAGCAGCCAAATAATGAAGAGAAGTGAACAGGACGACATCAGGATACAGGCGGCCGCGAACAGTGCAAGAATGAAAGAACTATGAGAATCAGAAATATATTCTATAAGGATTTACAGAGAGGGCAGCAAAGCCCTAACAGAAATAACTAAAAAACTGAGCACTCGGCCACTCCTAAGAGGGTCGGGTTTAAATCTTCGGTAACAAATGTAAAAAGATGTTTAGGAGGCTGGAAAGGAAGGAAATATAGTTAAGCATCTTTTGTATGCCAAGTACTAAACTAGACACAATTTCATTTAGACTCTACAACAACTTTAGGAGGTAGACATTGTTCTGTGTTACAGACGAAAACACTGAAGCAAAGAGGAATTAAATAATTTCTTTAAGGAAACATAGTAGAAAACCGAGGAAAGCAGGACTACCTACTAGGCATCCATTCATAAATTCAACAAATAATTATGGGTACCTTCTATGTGCCAGGTACTTAGGCTTACTCAATCATAGCCAAAGTCCATGACACATTTTTAAATAAGAATTCTAAAATTAGTAAAGACATAAAAGAAGGAATCTAAAACATAAGAAAAATAATATGAAGAAAGAATAATCTGATTTGGAAAATAACTAAATAGAACTTCTAGAAATGAAAAATAAGGTCACTGAGATTTTTTTTTTTTTAATGCAGTGGGTAGGCTCATAAAATAACTGTCACTTCCTGGGCACTTAACCGTGTAACAGATACTGTTCTGAGCATCCACTTAATTTGTCCTTACAACCCAGCTTTGAGGTAGGTATTATCAGTATCCACATCGCGCAGATACACAAAAATGTGGAGGAA
Source organism: Lagenorhynchus albirostris (assembly GCF_949774975.1). Classification (NCBI taxonomy): domain Eukaryota; kingdom Metazoa; phylum Chordata; class Mammalia; order Artiodactyla; family Delphinidae; genus Lagenorhynchus; species Lagenorhynchus albirostris. Next base: position 31,546,448 of record NC_083105.1, read on the forward strand.
CTTGCCCAGAGTCACATGGCCAATTTGAGATGCCAGGATTTGAACGTGGCATTGCAGAGTCTTTATTCTTTAAAAAAAAAAAAAGCTGAATAAAGATACAAAAATAGATACATAATTCACATACCATACAATTCACCCATTTAAAGCGTACAATTAAATAGTTTTTAGTAAGTTCACAGAATTGCACAATCATCACCACAAGCTAATTTTAGACATTTTCATCACTCACAAAACAAAACCCATGCCCATCCCCTGCTCCCCATTTCTAAGCAACCATTAAACTACTTTCTGTAGTTTTGCTTATTCTGGACATTTCATACAAATGAAATCATACAATATGTGTCTTTTGTGACTTGCTGCCCTCACTTAGCATAATGGTTGAAAGGTTCCTCCATATTGTAGCAGGCATCAATACTTCATTCTTTTTTTATTGTCAAATAATATTTTATTGTGTGAATAGGCCATATTTAATTTATCCATTTATTAGCTGATGAACACTGAAGTTTTCACTTTTTGTTATAAGCTGAATAATTCTGTATAAATAATGCAGCTATGAATGTTCATGTAACAAGTTTTTGTGTAGATATATGTTTTTATCTCTCTTAGGCATACAGGTAAGAGTAGACTTACTGGGTCATATGTAACTTTATGTTTAACATATTGAAGAACTACCAAACTACTTCCCAAAGTGGCTACACCATTTTACATTCTAGCGGATGTGAAGTGATATCACATTGTCATATTGATTTGCATTTCCCTATTGACTAAAGATGCTAAATATCTTTTCACGTGCTTAGTGGCCATTTCTGTGTCTTCTTTGGATAAATGTCAATTGAGATCCTTTGCTCATATTCTGGATATATATTATTTACATTGCCTTTAACCTAGCTCTTAGCAAGAAGTCTGTGAATGGGATAAAATAGGAAAAGGGAGGTAGTTATCATTGGATGAAAAAACCATAAAGCCAGTGATATGAAGTCCTTTGCCGTGAGACTTGCCAAGCCCAGAACACCAAAAGTGGTGGAAATTCCATCCCAGAGGAGACAAAATAAATGATTGTGTGAAACGTTTCAAGACAGACAAACAAAATTGAAGCTTCAGACTATGCCAGCTCACTGCCCTCCCCTTCTACAAATAATTCTTCAACGAATAACTGGCCTCAGGGCTTCCCTGGTGGCGCAGTGGTTGAGAATCCACCTGCCAATGCAGGGGACACGGGTTCAAGCACTGGTCCGGGAAGATCCCACACGCTGCGGAGCAACTAAACCCGTGCGCCACAACTACTGAGCCTGTGCTCTAGAGCCCGTGAGCCACAACCACTGAGCCTGCGTGCTGCAACTACTGAAGCCCGCGCGCCTAGAGTCCGTGATCCACAATGAGAAGCCACTGCAATGAGAAGCCCGTGCACTGCAACGAAGAGTAGCCCCCGCTCGCTGCAACTAGAGAAAGCCCATGAGCAGCAGTGAAGACCCAACACAGCCAAAAATCAATAAATAAAATAAACAAATTTATTTAAAAAAACAAATAACTGGTCTCATTTAAATATAAGTAGAAGAAAGGACCCAATAAATATATCTTTGGGCAGATACAGCCCAAGAAGGAGAACATGAACTAAGTAAAAGGAAGATTCAGTAAATATATCATGGTATAATTGTTCTTCCCACCCATTCCCCCAAAAAAGGTTAGAAGTCTTACCAAATACTTCTGCTAGGTTCAAAGAAATTACAAATAACATAATCAGTCTTTTAAAATACTTTTTAAAAGAGATACAAATATTTAAAGAAGTGGTTATTAGATAGGAGGAAGTGAAAAGCAAGGTGAAAGAAGTCAGGAGAGAAATGTATGAGAAAGATAGAAATCTGACAGATTTTAAAGTTACAGTAAGATAGGAAAACAAAGAATAAACATGACAAAATGGAGTAAAAGACATTCTAGGCAAGCCAGAAGTAATCACCATCATTAAACAGCATAAATATACGAAATATATGTTTATTAAAAAAGATGATCAGATGGAGGAAAATATGCATATAATTGGCATTCCTATAAAAGAGAATTTATATAGTATCAAAATTATTTAATCCTTTCACAGAAGGAAAGTTTATTTAATAAACAAAACACACTTCTGGCCCAGAAAACATCAACAAGGAAATATAAATACAAAGACATGTCTTTGTAACATTACTAAACTTTAAGGATAAAAGTATAAAATATATTTTAAAAATATATTTAAAAGAGAAAAAAATATTTCCTTCAGAAAGGAAAAGATGATGTACGATGAGAAATATCACCCGTCTTGGCTTCAGACTCTTCTATAGTAACATTCCATGTCTGAGGACAGTGAAAAGATGCCTATGAAGTGCTGAGGGAAAGAAAGTGATCCAACAATTTTATGCCCAGCAAAGTGGCCTACTGCATGTAAGTGCCAGAGAGAATGCAGCACCCATGAGCCCTTCTTGTAAAATTACCAGCCAGTGAAAACCAGCCAACTGACAGATGACTCAAAATAATGACCTCAGGGAAGAAGTTATGGACAAAAGACTAATAAAAAACCTTGTATCTATTTAATTGTGGAACTCAACATGATGCTTATGGTTACAGGCAGAATTCAAATGTTATAAGCTTTGACAACATATGATTAATAAAGTAATATTTCAAAAATTGGTGGTCAGGGGGCTTTCCTGGTGGTGCAGTGGTTAAGAATCCGCCTGCCAATGCAGGGGACACGGATTCAAGCCCTGGTCCGGGAAGATCCCACATGCCGCGGATGATCTAAGCCTGTGCTCCACAATTACTGAGCCTGCACTCTGGAGCCCGCAAGCCACAACTACTGAGCCCATGTGCCACAACTACTGAAGCCTGCGTGCCTAGAGCCTGTGCTCCACAAGAAGAGAAACCACTGCAATGAGAAGCCTGCGCACCACAACGAAGAGTAGTCCCCGCTTGCTGCAACTAGAGAAAGCCCGCACACAGCAACGAAGACCCAACGCAGCCAAAAATAAAACAAATAAAATAAATAAATTTATTTAAAAAAAAATTGGTGGTCAGGAGAAGGGAAGATGGCAACCTCTAGGTGCATTTAAATACCAACATATCTCAGAGATATTGGGGATTCAGTTCAGACCACTGTAATAAAGTGAATATCGCAATAGAGTGGGTCACACAAAATTTTTGGTTTCCCAGCACATATAAAACTTATGTATACACTATACTGTAGTCTATTAAGTGTGCAAAAACATTATGTCTAAAAAAACAATATTTGTACTTTAATTTTAAAAATATTTTATTGCTAAAAAATGCTAACCATCATCTAAGCCTCCAACAAGTCATAATCTTTCTGCAAAAGTAACATCAAAGATCATTGATCACAGATCACCATAGCAAATATAATAATAATGAAAAAGCTTGAAGTATTGCAAGAATTATCAAAATGTGACACAGACACAAAGTTAGCAAATGTTGGAAAAATGGTGGTGATAGACTTGCCTGAAGCAGGGTTGACACAAAACTCCAATTTGTAAAAATCAAAATATCTGAGAGGTACAGTAAAGTGAAGTGCAACAAAACGAGGTATGCCTGTAGTTTTTTCTTTATTAGTATTTTTTTAAATAAATTTATTTATTTTTATTTATTTATTTTTGGCTGTGTTGGGTCTTCGTTGCTGCGTGCGGGTTTTCTCTAGTTGTGGTACGCAGGGCTTCTCATTGTGGAGGCTTCTCTTTTTGGGGAGCATGGACTCTAGGCGCGTGGGCTTCAGTAGTTGTGGCTCGTGGGCTCTAGAGTGCAGCTCAGTAGTTGTGGCACACGTGCTTAGTTGCTCCGCGGCATGTGAGATCTTCCTGGACCAGGGCCCGAACCTGTGTCCCCTGCATTGGCAGGCAGATTCTTAACCACTGCAACACCAGGGAAGCCTTAACTAGCAATTTCTAAAAGAAATTTTAAAAGTAAATTTTAAGAGAGGAAGATCCTTCATTTTAAGGGAAATGATGACTGAATTTCATCAAGTGGTATGATGTGTCCTATTGGATTTGAGTAAATATTACCTTTAATTGGATTACTTGTATCACTATTTTATTTAGAGAAAAAAATTAGATATGGTACCCCCCAATCAGCATATGCCTATTAAGTATGCATTTATATAATAAATTTTGCCTCCTTTAAATTAATATAATTAATTGCATTAGTAATTTTTTGCTATTGAGCTGTCTTCACACTCCTTGAGTAAATTCAGCTTGAATCATGGTATATTCTTTGATGAATTGTTCAATTCTGTTAACTAACAATCATTCAGAATTTTTATATTTATATTCTTAAATATATGTACGGGGGTTGGGGGAAGGTTGTACTAGCTTTTTTTTTAATCAAGTAAACACCAGCCTCATAAACCTTATTAGAGATTTTTGTCTTTTTCCAAATTTTAAAATGGTTTAAATAACAGTATACTTATCTAATTTCTAAAGTTAGCCTTTTTATGGTATTCTTACATTATCTTCCAAATCTTTCTATAGTTATTATCTGCTCAGGTTTTCTATTTTTACTTAAGTTAGTTTTGTTTACTCAATAATCACCCAGTTCCTTTTGGCTAGAATATCATTCAGTGCCTCTTGGTCTTCAAATTTATTGCCACAGAATTGCAGGTAATATTCTCTCACAGTTCTCTTAATCTCTTCCAAATCTTTTGTTATATTTCCTTTCCTCCATCCCAACCCAACCCATCAAGACGGAATCTTCAGAATTCTTTTACTGCCCCACTCCACACACACCCACATATAAGACCTTTAGAACACTGATTCCTTAATTCCTGGGTCTCACTGATCTACAACAGAGGTGCAGTTATTCAGTTCAGATTTTTAAGTCATAAAATTGCACACAGGCAAAATTATCTTTGATTATCCTTGACTACAAGATGAAATTATTGTCTTGATTTTACAAGCCATGCTGTTTAAATAATATGTATCTTTAAACACTAGAATCATTGAGCATGAAGACACACACTGTCAGAGGCATGTGGGAAATACCGAGTGAAGAAATATATCTTCCATTTCACACTCATTCAGGGGTATCTGCTTATTAAATGAAATGAAGGATGAAATTGGTAGCATTATTTAAATCTCTCTCTGTCTTTCCCTCCCCCTCTACCTACCCCCTACTTCCACACCAGATAATTTAGCTCAAGGCAATTATTAGGTTTTTCCATAGTAGAATAAATATATCATCTATTTCAACCTTAAGACTTAAAAATATAGAGTCACAGCATCACCTTCAATTTATTACCTGTCACTTTTTCTTCTTGAGATGTTGAACTCTTCTTCGATTTTCCTTTAGTTAGGCACAATTTGAGTATCATTTTTCAGATAAAGGATAAAGTGGTATACTCTCTGAGCTCCCAAATTTTTCTTTCCTTTGTCTGGTTAGACAGATGTTATCTTGGTTGGGTATATGATCCTTGAACTGTAATCTCTCAGTCATCTATTAAAGTAATCCCACTGTTTTCTAGAATCCAATGTTGCAAATGAGACACTCAGTGCTGGAAAGCTGCTATTTTCTTTCTAGTTTATCTATTCTCTGGAAACATCTAAGATTTCCTTTTTATTCTTGAAATTCTGGAAAGCCAACAATTCTGGTGTATGACTTTGTAGTTCTTTCTGGTTCGCAGGAGGGTTTTCCAATCAGCAGACTCAAATCCATTTTCAGCCCAGTCAATTTTTTTTAATTATGAAATTATTACCACTCTATTTCTTCATTTTTCTCCCTATAGAACTTAGTATTTATATGTATGTTTTTAGAATATGTCCTCTAAGATTCTTATCTTTTGTTTAATGATATTCATCACTGTGCAATTTCCTTTTGTGTTGTTAGAATTTTCTACCACTTGATCTTCAGGAAAAAATTCTTGTTTCTCATCAGTGACTCTCCACTTTAGTAGGCATAGAAAGGTTTTTTTGACAGTGATCCGAATTGCAACAACTGATTTGTTAAAATTGTCTTCTGATCCTCCCACTGATTCTGCCACAAAGGGAGTCATTTATTCTTCCTCTCAGTAACTGGGTCTCCTTAATTGTTATTATTGTTTGCTTACAGGTTTATGTCCCAATGGCACTTGTACAGTGATGAAATGGTCATCATTGCTCTTTACCAGGTTAGAGTCACAGTCCAGAGAAAGTATGGCATTTTGTACTTGACGGCTGACAGTGGAGGTACTGATAGTTGTTAATACTTTGATGACATAAAAAGGAGCAATTTGACTTCCAGTATCCTCCCCATGTAAGCAACAGCTCCGTCCAAGTCCTAGAATCAGGAGCAATTCAGCTACAGTGCAGTTTGTCTCCACGCTCACAGGGATTCCAGGTTTGGGAACACACAGGAAAAAGGCAGGTGCTGCTACCCGCTGAGCAAATGTAGGTGTTTCTTTAGTGACTCTATCAAGACCCAAGAAAGCCAGGTTTTCCTCCCAGGCCTCATGCTTTTCCACTGCCATTAATCTCTGGACAAGTAATACTTATACCTCTGTTGGCTATTAGATACTAACTAAATATTTGTTAACTGAATTACTTAGTATCACATGATTTGGCAATGGGCAATGATCGTGGTCTCCCTGCTCTTGGTCAAGTGACCTTCCTTCTATAAGCTGCTTATCTTGATACAATACTGTTGTCCTCATGGTTAAGGTGGTTAAACTAATTCTGCTTGCCATGTTGTGGTCTTTCTCTATATATGTGTTCATATAACGTCCATGTGTGACTCTGATTGATTTGCAGAGTCACCTCGGGAAATAGGGTTCAGCCTTCTTGTACCTCAGTTTCTCTAAAAATAAAATGAGTATAAAATGACATTTATAAAGGCTTTGATCTTATAAAAGTGTAAAATGTCATTACTTTAATACTAGGTTTTGTGATTGTTAAAAATATAATAACACTCTGTACTCCTTTAGTGCCTTTCATCTGAAAATGTCAAAGTGTTTCATAAACTCTTACTAATTAATCAAGCACCATTGTAAGGTAGGGACACTATTATTATCTCTATTTAATGGATTGGAAACAGGAGTTCACTGGATTATAGACTGAAGGACAGACTCCAGTCAGAGCAATGACAGAGCAAGAGCAAGAGTAACTTTATCTGGGCTTTGTTCTTAAGGACACCCAGTCCACTGAAGGGCCTCTCTATTCATGACAATTCAGTATACACTATAAAATTTTTATCTTGCCCTCAAGGCCGAAGAAAATACTTCTCACTCATTCTTCCCTTCTTCTGAATATAACCTTGACCCAAGGGAGAGAAGTGGAAGTGCCTTCTCATTTGTCTGTATCTCAGGGATACAAATCTCCCAAAGGTAGATGGGAAGACCATGGAGAGGATGCTCACAGATTTTTTTTTTTTTTTTTTTGCGGTACGCGGGCCTCTCACTGTTGTGGCCTCTCCCGTTGCAGAGCACAGGCTCCGGACGCGCAGGCTCAGCGGCCGTGGCTCACGGGCCCAGCCGCTCCGCGGTATGTGGGATCGTCCCGGACCGGGGCACGAACCCGTGTTCCCTGCATCGGTAGGCGGACTCTCAACCACTGCACAACCAGGGAAGCCCTCAGCAGTTTTTATAGACACAGTTTGGGTAAAAATTGATTGTAAAGCAACATATATTAGTAATATATAATTTTTTAATGATGAAAACGCTTTCATACATTCATTGAGTCAATAAATGTTTATTAAGCATCTACTGTGTGTCAGACACTGTTCTCAACAATAGGGATACAGCAGTAAATAACAGTTGTTACTCTCAAAAATTTACATTTCAAAGGGAATAGAAGTGAAGAGAGACAATAAGCAAAGAACTACATATATGGTAGGGAAAGTGAAAAAGAAAAGTAAAACCAGGTAGGGAAATGAAGAAAAATGGAGAGTCCATGCTATTCTATATAGATGCCAGGGAGTTGGCTTTTAAAAAGAGGCATAAAGGAAGTAGAGGGGTCAAGCTATGAATAAATGAGGGGAGATTTTTCTGGCAAAAGGAACAAGGGCAAAGGTCTTGAGGAAAGAGTGTGTTTGGCATATTCCAAGATCAACAAGGAAGCCAGAGTGGCTGCAGAAAAGTAGACAAGGCGAAGAGCAAGATGAGATTAGAAGGCGGGGACAAAGGATGGAGTAGCACTCGGATCATACAAGGCCTTGTTGGCCATGGGAAGGGTTTCCACTTTTATTCCAAGTGATCAGTGAAGGCAATTGGATGGCTTGGAACAGAGGAGTGACATGATCTGACATACATGTTTAAAAAGTCATTCTAGCTGCCATATGGAGAATAGACCACAAGGATGGAAGCAAGAGGTTGTTGCAGTACTGTAGACTTGAACCAGAGTGTGGCAGTGAGACTCCAGAGGACATATTAAATAGCTGGATATATGAGTCTTGAATGCAGGGAGGAGGGCCAGGCTGGGCATATGAATGTGGACTGGATGAGATCACCAAGCAAGTGAATGTAGACGGGAGGAGAAGGAGTCCCAGGCCGAGCCTCAGCACTTCTCTGTACGTAACTGGGAAACTGAGGAAGATGCCACAAAGAAGACTCAGAAGTGACCAGGGAGGTAGAAGATGAACCAAGAGAGTGGTGTCCTGGATGCCAAGTGAAAAAAAAAAAATGTTTCAAAGAAGAGAGAATCACTAACCGCACGAAATACTGCTGAGCAAAACAAGGCCTGAAAAATTTCAAGAGAATAAAAGTCTGATTGTAGTATGATAAAAGAAATTTCTTTTATCCCTCTCTCTGACTCAGTTCTATAGTGCTTAGGTCTCTTTCTTATCAGAGAAACTTTCTCCAACCCTGAGCAGCTCTGACTTACCTTCAACTCCTAATGCTTGTGTTTTCTTGTTTTTTGTTTTTGTCTTGCCTATTGGTTAGTAAAATATTATTTCACATTTCATTCATCATTCATTCAACAAATACTTATTCAGTGCCTGAAAAACACTTTCTTGGAGAGTTGTGATGATTTTTACAGATCGTATTTGAAAATTACTGGGAGATAATGGGTATTGAAGAAAAATCTTATTATTTTGGTAATATTATTGTTCGGGTGCAATATTTGTTCCCATTACAGATCTAAACTGCTGCAAGCATAATTTGTTGCAATAAAGCGGCTACAGAATACTCTGGGGTTAACCAAAATTTGGATAGCAAGAAGTCCAGATAGGCCACAAAACTTCTCCCTTTATAGGCAGCTCAATATAGGCTTGCATATTATAAAATATGTGTTAGATTTTATCCAGAAAATGGTCTGGATAAAAGAGAGGCAGAGATAAAACTGACCCATTTTCCAATAGTATGGGGAATGAGACACTGACACCAGCCCTTCTGATGAATAAAATATTTTAAAAATCTTTTGAAATATATTTAGCCAGCTGGCAAGAAATCAAGGGATCTCTAGAGAGCAAATGTGAAGCAAAAGCAAGAACCCAAAGAGGTAAGTGGATTTTCACCCTGTCCTAGCTCAGACTCCTTAGAAGCAGAACCTGAAGCAGGAACTCAGACGCATGGATGTAGTCTCATCTAAAGTCTAGCCTTGGTCTGGATGCAGGGAGCAGAGAGGGCAAGAGAGGTGGGGCATACATTTCACTGCAGTATTGTTCCTCTCAAGGCAAGTGGACCAGATGTTTGAACCACTGTATTAGTCAGTTAATATCTATGGGCTGACAGAGGCAACTTCATGAGGGAATCAGCTCCCATCAGCCCTAACTGGGACAGTTCTTCAGAAAAGAGCTGTGAACTTTTAGCAGCCAACTCACATCAGCTGTGGGATGAAAGCACCAGCCCAGTAAAAGGGTCTAAGGAGGGGACTCTCTGAATCACCACAAGACTATTACAGCCCACCACTTGCACCACTGAGATGCATTTTCTTCTCACATCAAGTTCACTCCAGCTGGTTACAATGTCTCCAGGGTACTATGATGTTAATTCCTGGGAAAACTTAGGAGGAAAGTATTATTGCAATGAATAGAGTTCCCACTGCTGCAGCTGATCTCTGAGAGAAGACTGATGCATATCTTCTAGCTTTCCATCAATCCAGGATAGCACATCTGCAGTCTAATGACTTGCCTAATGGGGTGACCCAGATTCTTATCCCTGAGGGATTGAACCCCTGGTTATCATGCTCTCATCAGGCCATGATAGCTTTACATGCCCATATACAACTAAAATGGGGCACAAAGATACCCACAAATGACCCAGTTCACCGTTGTCCTAGACACGTCCTACCAGCCAAAACACATAACAGCAGTCATACCTCCTCATGAAGATCAGGATCAATTACACCTGTCAGTACATCTCCTTTCTGTGCCTGCTCTTCTATAGGCGCAGGGAACTCAAAATGACCACATGGAGGCTGCATCTTTAAATTTAGGCAGACTCTTAACTCTACACCTTGGGCACTACTATCCCCACTACTAGCCAAGACCTCTAAACCCACTGAGCCTAAACTTCTGGGGACAGGAAACACAACTTTCCCCTAAGTAGTTCACTGGGAGGGATAGTACATGGGGCCACTTCTATTTTCACCCCTTGATTTCTGAACCTATTTATTCTACCTATTGCGGACACATCAATAAATAGTAGTTGTTGGTTTAAGGAGTGTACTGCATCTTAAAGGACAGCCCCATAGTGGATGTCTTGGTGCCCCAGCCAGATCCTGGCTGATAACAAATCACATCTGCCCCATCACTAGAAAATAGCCCTCAGCCAATGGAGCCACTTGGCCCAGGAAGCTATGGATGCCTCCATTCTGGGGAAGAGGAGGGAGTAGATTTTAGCCAATGAGTGACTGACACAAGGTACAAAAGGTCATCACCCTTATTCAATATAGAACTAACTCTATGATACAATGTGTGCTCCAGATCTTCCCGATGGGACTAGATTGAAACTAGTCTCCAGCTGAAACCAGAGTCATACTTAGCTTTTCCCCTCTACCCTATCCAGCTTCAATCGGGGCCTTTCTTCTGAGAATACTCCCTAAATAAATCACTTGAACTGGAGTTTCTTTTTCATGTTTTACCTCTAGGGAACTGGACCAAAGCTAGCAGTTCACCCTTGCAAAGCAGCGTTTCTATGCATACAATAGATGTGATATTAAGAAGCAAAACCGAGTTCGTGCCCCGGTCCAGGAAGATCCCACGTGCCGCGGAACGGGTGGGCCCGTAAGCCATGGCTGCTGAGCCTGCGCGTCCGGAGCCTGTGCTCTGCAATGGGAGAGGCCACAAGAGTGAGAGGTCCGTGTATCACAAAAAAAAAAAAAAGAAGCCAAACCACCACCTGAAAAGCACTGAAGAACACCACTGCCATGAAGAACTATGGAAACAGTAAATAGGTAGGTAACTATATGAGATTACTTTTTCTTTATAAAAATTATTTAAAAGTTAAATATTTAAAATAAAAATTAATATTAATGTATTATGGGGTTTATAATATATGTAGAAGTAAATATATCACATCAATAACCCAAAGAATGGAGGAAAGGTAATTGGAATTATAGGTTGTGAGATTTTTATATTATATATGGTGCAATAATATTAATTCAAATAGACTGATAAATTAAAGACCTATTGTAATCTCTAAAGCAACCACTAAAAAATAATACCAAGAGCTATAGCTAAAATCTATCAGAAGAGCTAGAATGAAATCCTAGAAAGAAAATGATTGTCAGACTAGTTGAAAGCCTAAGACTCAATTGATATTGTTTGAAAAAGACGCATTTTAAATATAAAGACACACACAAGTTGAAAGTAAAAGGATGTAAATAAACATACCATTCAATCACTAAGACTAAGAAATTTAGTGTGACTAAATTATTTCAATAAAAGAAGTATTACCAGAGAAAGGGGGTTATTTTATAATGATAAAAAGATTTATTCATCAGGAAGACATAATTCTAAATGTGTACTCATCTAATTACAGAGCTTAAAAATAAATGAGGCAAAAAAGGACAGAACTAATGGGAAAATAGAAATTAACAATGATACGTGGAGATTTTAACACCCCTCTCAAAATAATTGATAGAATAACTAGCCAAAACTATTAGTAAGGATATAAAAGAGTCGACCGGTATCCTAAAGGACACGTCAATACATATCCTGCAGACATTAAATAATAATACATAGATGCTATGAACATCTTTATACCAATAAATTTAATAACTTAAATTTGGAAAATGTTTGTAAAATGGAAACATTCCTTGAATAATAAAACTTTCCAAAACTGACAGAAGTAAAAATAAAAAATCTGTATAGCCCTATACCTATTCAAGAAATTAATGTAATTAAACAACTTCTGAAAAAGAAAACTCTAGGTTTAGATGGCTTCACTGTTGAAGTCTATCAAATATCTAAGGAAGAAATATCAATCTTTGCAAGATCTTTTTAAAAACAGAGGAGGTAGATGCTTCCCAATTTGTTTTATGAGGGCAGTAAAACTTGACAAAGAAATTATCAGAAAAAAATATATAGAGAGACCAATATCTCTCATAAATGTAGACATAAAAAACCTTACAGATTATCAGCAAATTAAATCTACTAGTACACAAAGAGGAGACTATATCATGACCAAATAGAATTGATTCCAAGAAATTTTGAGAAAAAATTTATATGATTATTTCAATAACACAGAAAGTCATTTGATATAGTACACCAGCCATTTATGCTAAAAACCCTTGGCAAACTAGGAAGAGAAGGGAATTTCCTCAACTTGATAAAGGGCATCTTTGAATAACCTCCACTAAATATCATATTTAATAGTGATTATTCCCCCTGAGATTGGGGAAAGCAAAAATGTTTGAACTCACCACTTCTATTTAACATTGTACTGGAGATCGTTGCTCATGATGAACCAAGAAAAAGAAGAAAAAGCATCCAAGCTTGCAAAGGAAGATATATAACTATTTGCAGACATCATTGTTTGTGTAGATGATCCTAAGAAATTTACCAAAAATCCATTAGAATTAAAATAATAAATTTAGCTAAGTTATAGTATACAAAATATAGAAAAATACAGAAAGATCAATTGGAAAATACAATGTAAAAATATGCTTTACAGTAGCAATAAAAACATAAAATAGTTGGGAATACGTCAAACGAAAGATGTGCAAGTTTTCTACATTAAAAAGGTAAAACATTCCAGGGAGAATTTCAAAAAGACCTAAATAAATGGAAAGTTATACTATGTTCATGGGCTGGAAGACTCGATGATATTAAGATGTCAATTATCCTTAAAGGAATGTATAGGTAGAATGAGATACCAATTAAAATCCCACTGGGTTTTTATTAAGTTATTGTTTTTTATTGGGGTATAGTTGTTTTCCAGCAGGTTTTTTTTTTTAGAGAAATCAGCAAGCTGATTCTACAATGATTATGAAAATATAAAGCACTTAAATTAGTCCTTATATTCAAAAAAAATCAAAATTTTCTGAAAAAGAATAACAAAATTGGAGGACCTATGCTACCTCATTTCAAAGTATACTATAAAGTTGTATTTGTCAAGAAAATGTGGTAATAGTGTAAAGATAGACAAATAGATAAATGAAAGAATAGAGAGTCCAAAAACAGACAAACATTTATATGGTCAACTGATCTTTTCTATAAAGTAGCAAGGTAATTCAATGAGAGAAGGATAATTTCTTTAGTAAATTATGCTGGAAAAAATGAAATACATAGAAAAAACGAAAACAAAGCTCAATTTCTATCATACATAAAAGTTAATTCCGGATGTATCATTGACCTAAATATAAAGCTAACACTATAAAATTTCTAGATGAAAACATAGAAGAATATCTTTACAATACTGGGGTGAGCAAAGATTTCTTAGGACATAAAAAGCTCTAACCATAAAAGAAAAAAATAAATACTCTATCAAAATTGAACTTGTGTTTCTAAAAAGACATCATTAAGACAATAAAAAGGCTGAAATAATAATTCACTTTATATATCAGATTAGATAAAGAACTCCTTCAACTCAGTAATAAAAATTCAGACCAACAAAAAAAAGTGCCAAACTTGAACAGACACTTTAAAAAAAAGAAGATACAGGAATTTCCAAAATATACGAGAAGATACTCCACATCATTAATTTTTAAGAAACTGCAAATTAAAACCATAATAAGATATCACTTCACACTAACTAGAATGATCGAAATTTAAAATAATAATACCAAGTGTTGAGGATGTGGAATAAATAGGTCTCTCATACATTGCTGGTGGGAGTGTAAAATGAAATGGCCACTTTAGGAAATAGCTTGCAGTTTATGCAACTATTTAAGCATACGCATACCCTAGGTCCCATCAATCCCATTTCGAGGCATTTACCCTAAATACATGAAAACATATATTCATAAAAAGATATGTACAAGAAAGTCTGAGCAGTTTTATTCCTAGTAGCAAAAAACTGATATATATAAAATGATCTATAGGTTCATCAACATGTAATTGTATTATAGTATTTTAAGAACATGGAATACTTCACAATAGGAAGGATCAAACTACTGATACATACAACAGAAGATGAATTTCAAAACAACATGTTGAGTGGAAAAAGCCAGACACAAAAGAGTACATTCTGTATGACTCCGTGTATATGAAGTTCTAAAACAGACAAAATAAAGCTGTGGTTTTAGAAATAAGATTGTTTCTTGGGGAATGAGTCAGGTGTGAAAGATTGCAAAGCATATTAGGGAATTTTCTGGGATAATGGAGATAATCTGCGTATTAATTGGAATGCTGATTACACAGGTATATTCATGTGTCAAAAATTACTGATCTGTACACTTAAAATTTGTGCATTTTATTATATGTAAAGTGTACTTCAATATAGTTTAAAAAACATTTTCAAATTAAGAATGACACTGTTGGGCTTCCCTGGTGGCGCAGTTGTTAAGAATCCGCCTGCCAATGCAGGGGACATGGGTTCGAGCCCTGGTCTGGGAAGATCCCACATGCCGCGGAGCAACTAAGCCCATGTGCCACAACTACTGAAGCTCCCGTACCACAACGAAGAGTAGCCCCCACTCACCACAACTAGAGAAAGCCCGCGCGCAGCAAGGAACACCCAATGCAGCCAAAAATTAATTAATTAATTTTAAAAAAAGAATGACACTGTTCTACCTGTTTTCTCTACCAATAGCAACAACAATAATAAAACTAATGTTTATTGAGCACCTGTTCTTTGTGAGGCACTATGATAAGTTCTTCACACGTGTTAGCTAATATAACCTTCTTAAGAATTCTTTAATACTTCATATCATAGATGTGATTATCTCCTATCTCCATTGTATACATAAGAAAGTTGACGCACAGATTATTGCATCAATATGCTCAATGGCTCACAGGTAGAAACTGGTAGAGACAGTCTATTAATCTAGGCATTCTAAACCAGTCTATTCTAATCACCTAGCTGTGCTAATTTCTACCCTATAGTTATTACTGATTGACTGAAAGATAAACAGTTAATTTTTTAGCAATGTTGGATTCCACAAGGTTGAAAATTCCTGAGGACTTCGACACTGGGAACCAGGTAAGCACGTGTAAATCCAAATTAACTTCTCTGGGCATCTGTTTGTGTAACATGGAACTACAAAAGGTATATGTCTATCATTTCTCCAAGTGTTACAGACAGGCTGGCAGTTCCTCAAAGCTGGCAACATTACCAGCAGCTGGTCAATCAGGTTTTAGCAGCATCACTGTGTGATCCACCAGAATACTTTGGATGTTTCCTATTCTCCTTTCCATTCCTGGGCTCCACTAAAAGTCTCCAGGTGTGCCTGGTCACCAGGTGTTTTCAAAAAAGGCCCACTATCATCTTCCTTTAACAACCCATGAACTGAACCAAAAGAGAAAAGGATGTAGGCTTGTGGTAAGTTTCTCAGTGGAGGGCATATCAAGATTTACGCTAGAATGGTAGGCATTTTGCCGTGTCTGCATGGAATGTATGCTTACTTGACAGCCAACAAGTTGGAACATACAACAGAATCTTACTTATTAAACTAATCAACACTATAATCTATAGGTTTATATTTGCCAAAACACTTAAGAATTGGATTTCATGTCATATAGTCAGATTTTATGAAATTTTTGTACTGCTTTGTAATCAAACCAATGGGTTAATTTGCTTTTCTATTACGTTTGTGTGTAGTACTCATAGCTACCATTGGAAGGCAAGGTAATCATACTTCCTTTTCAATCTTTTTTTTTCATTTTTTAAAATAATTTATTGTTCTGTTTATGACAATTTGGAGTAAAAGAGAACTCATCAGTTGGACCTAGAAAATATCTTGCAAAGAAAGTTGTTTAATACTCACATGTTCGCTTTGTTCCAGAGTTAAATTAGGCCAATGTGTCTCTAAATGACCTCCTGCATCAGGGTCAACTGACTGCTCACTTATAAAGTAGCGTCCTGGGTCCCACCCCATGCCTACTAAATCAGCGTCTTAGCTGAGGATCCCAGGAGTCAACAATTTAGCAAACATTCCAGATGGTTCTTATTTACCCTTAAATTTGGCAACTTCTGCTTTAGGCCTGACAGAGAGGGAAAAATAGCCATCAAACATTTTATTTGTAAGAAGCAATTCCTAAAGTGAACAGAGAATTAAACTGCAGCCAGCAAAAGAAACGTTTCACATCAGCATGGCAGCTTCTCTCTGCAAAGGGCTGCTTGCCGGCTTGAAAACAGGATCTGTAAAACCTATAGCACACGATGCCATTATCTTCAACTACACAAAGAGTGTTTTAGATCTGCTACATGAAAGATGCTGTAATAAACCACACAAATGCCACAATGAACTAAAGCAAATGCAATGGGAGAATTTAATACCTACAGATAGGAAACCTCAGTTTGTTTTTAAAGATCCTTTTCATCTCAAGAAGAAAGAGAGATTTAATCAGCTCTTTTGCAGATGTTATCCCACGTCAGACTTGTGCCTGCCTTACTTTAGTTCAAAGGGGACAAAGGTAATTTCTTCTTCTAAACCAAGTTGGGAAGGGGCAGGAACTAAAATAAATGAGCAACCACCTTTATTTCCATGATCAGATGATGTATAATATAAGAGGCATTTCTATTTTGAGGAAAATGAACATGGCTCCTATAGAATCCTTAATGCAGCTGAGCTGTGGTTTCTTTTTTGTTTGTTTGTTTTCTTACTTTTTCCATTAAAATGAAAATGAATGAACAAATGAATGAACTAACATATGTTTAAATAATTTGATTGAGCATGTTTTATGTATTTCCTGTTCTTTGCATGATTTTTCACCTGTGACTGGAGATTGCCTGAGCATTACAAATGGGCTTCCCCTACCTCCTGAACCCTGGCTGGCCTTGGTAAACTTGACAAGCTAAAGAGCAAGGAAAAGATCTTTGGAAACAGATGGCTTCAAGCAAGACTTTGTCCTTTCAAAGCAACTCACCCCCTAGCTCCCGTAAAAGGCTGGATAGCAGTGTGCTATTGTTCTATCCAGGCTATTGTCATCATTGGTAGCAGGCTTTGCACCAGCTTCTTGTCTCACTCTTTATTCCTCTGAACTCAGCTGGAGAGTAGTCCTCAAATCAGCTCGGCAGAACTATGATGCGAGGGCAGGAAAGAGGCAAACTAATGTCTTCTTGTTACCAAAGCAAGTACATTCACTGAAAACCTATTTAATAAAATGGCCCCACTTGATACAAACTGCAAATGCTTAGAAGAAAAGAGGTTTTGAAGTGTGTATTAGAATGAAAGGGTCATACCATGAAGTACTGAATGCTATTAATACTTTTCTTACATATTCTAAATAAAATGGCCACCTCATAGGCTGACCACTTAATTAGTTACTTGGGGGTCAGGTTTAGGTGGTTAAAGAAGTGTGGTAGGAAATAAATAGGCTTTTTGGAGGGATGCCAATAGAAATTAGAAAAGCCGCTCTGGATTCTTCACTTAACTGGCAAGGATTTTCAAATCTGTTCTCATCGATATCATTCATTTCCTCTTCTGCCACACCTGGCACCATTTCAATTCTCTATCATCCTGAATCTTCTTATTTATTATATTGACCACACAGCAATCACCTGCATTTTCTGTTATCTTAAAATAATTGTCCATTAACTGTCCCCTGAACTTGACATATAGGGTTTACATAGATTGGTATTTGTCTAATCTAATTGCTCTGCTTTATCAGGGAAAACCAAAACAAAGATTTTGGTGCTAACATGTTGAAGAAAGCCCCACACCACTTGGAAACTCAGCAATGCTCAAGGAAGGGTATTTTATGTAATAAGGTATGAGGTGTAAAACTGGAGACTTACATAGAAAGGTTAGTGTTTTCTAGACTAACTGAGGATGAAGGTCACACTTGTTCTCTTGTTAACGCCTGTTATGGTGATGGGGGTGGAGAGTTACTGAAACAAGAGTCTGTACATTGCAATTAGAGAAAGGATGCATAGCTCTAAGGCTCATCAAATGTCTCTCCTTGAGCTGATCTTAGAGCTATCCAAAGCCATAATCCCACAACTGCAGGAAGTATGATGGCATTTACAAAAATCTCTTTATAATTTGGACATACTACACCCTCTACCCTCTGTTATCATTGGACTTGAAGGGACACAAATGATAAAGGAATTGAGGTGGGACAATAGTCTGGTATAGTTAAAACCAGTAACATCACATTAATATCCATAATGGAGGAGCACAGATGAAACAACCAAGTGTAAAATAAATGGAAGCATACGCTCCAAATCTATAAAGTGAAATATTGATCCATCATTCGAGTATTCATTAAATACCTAATACAATCAGTGCTGTGCTAAATGCTGGGGGGATAGATGCATACGGAGCATAAAATGCTATTCCTGACTTAAAGAAGTTTAGATTCAAAAAGTGTATTGTGACAGTGCATTATTTCTTCTGCATTATATCATCCCATGGATAATCACCTCCCTTCTTGGTAAGAACTTAACTTGAATGCACCATTTGCACACACTCTCTGCAGGAATTCAGCCTCATGAAGGAAGGCAAAAAGTTCATCTGATTCCCTGTGGCTTGTCTGTTCAGAATTCATTTCACAGGTAATCAAAAGCTTATGCATTTGAAAAGACACACACACACAAACTTGTGCACTGGTAAGAATGCTAAAGGAAATAGATCAGCTGAATATTTGGCTTCTCTACTTTCAACATGTTTTATTTGAAATGTGAAATGGTAGTTAAAGACAGTCTCTATAAAACATATCACCAGATACAAATTTGAGATTTAATTTATTATTTTAGCAAAACTGGATAAACCATGCTGAATATTTTTTGCTTCAGTTAGCTTTCTGTTCTGATAAAATTTGCCAGAGAAATTGCACTGACCTTTGCTATGTTCATATAAATTCATTATGTCCCTGTGATCAATATTTGTGTTTTATTACATGAATATTCAAGTTAGTTTTCATGAATCTCATAATTAAATTTGTATCATCTTTATAATTAATATAAATATGTACATTTTTACATTTCAGCTGACACTAATTTAATTCTTACTGGCAACCTGTCTCTTTCCCACTCTCCCTCTCTCAATGCTTCTGTGAGACTGGGTTGAGTATTACTCTCTGAGGTCCTAGATTACTATGTATATACTGCTATATAGCATTGATCTGATTACCCTTTAATCATTTTCCCTCTCACTCTGTTTTTCCAAGTACTATAAGGACAGAGGCCTTGTTTCATTTGTCCTTATTATCTCTAAGTCTTAGCACACAATTTGTCACAGGATAGGTGTACAATACATATTCATTCAATAATTAAATGATACCTCCCCCTGAAAAGATCAAAATTTAGTTGGGCTGGAAGATACGTATGTAACTAACTGTAATGCAAAGCAAAATATGATGAAAGAGTTATTACTTAGAACTTGAGAGATGTATTTGCTCTATCCATTTATATAAGATCAAATTATTTTTGCAAATACATTACAATTGCTAAAAATAAAAAATTTCTGGCAGATTTTCACATAAATAATTGCATAGCACTTTTTTTCCTAAGTGTGCTATTTTCCTGATATTTCTTTCCCTTAGAAAATAAACGTGTTTGAATTTTTAAATACTGACTTTCTATTTTACAATAGTTTCTTGCATAATTATAATGAACTTAAATTGAAAATTTGTCTTCTGTTTTCTCTCTGACTTTGGGTATATCTGGGGAAAAAGGTGTATATAAACTTGACTGTAAGTAAAACAAAATTACGTCATTTATTTCCAAAAGAAGAAAGAAAGGGAAGGAGGGAAGAGGAAAATAAGAAGGAAAGAAGAAAGTAAGGAAGGAAGGAAGAAGGAAAGAGAAAAGAACGGAAAAAAATTTTCCAGAGTCATGGAAATGTAACCTCCCTGTATAGAAATAGAACCTTAGTCAAATATTTGCCTGATATTAGTACTTAAGCTCTTCAAAATGGTACTTAATATTTTTTTCACTATGATGATGGTACTACCAAAATAAATATAAGTGATTCGTGTCAGTGTTTTTATTTTTTTCAGTATTTACCAAAGAGTGCTATATTTACAAAGCACAACTGAATATTCAGAAGCTAGGTAATTTTTTAAATCTTGAAAACCTTGCTTATATTTCTGTTTCCATCATAGCAGTGTCCCTATGATTACACAATCTTGTCTGGTTAATTTTAAACCAATGATGGCTAAAAAGGCCAGGGTTTTTTTGCTGTTCCACAAATATGAGTTTAATCCTGAATTTGTTACTATGAGCCATTGGCTCCGTTTTTACAGAAAATAAAAACTTCCTCTTTTTAAAACAAACCAGAAGTAAGATTCTTTTCCAAAAAATATATCACTTTATTACTTCAACCTATTGGACTCAAGCCTTCTTTCTTAGGAAAAGTAACTGTGCTGTGTACTTTTCTTAGGAAAAGTAACTGTGGATGACTCATGTTACTGTCATGCCTCAAGTTTCATTTGTTCTTTTGAAGAAATCTTTATAATGGTTACTATTGTCCATGGTCAAAATGCAATTACTTTTTTTTTTTTTTGTGATATGCGGGCCTCTCACTGTTGTGGCCTCTCCCATGGCGGAGCACAGGCTCCAGACATGCAGGCTCAGCAGCCATGGCTCACGGGCCCAGCCGCTCCGCGGCATGTGGGATCTTCCCGGACCGGGGCACGAACCCTTGTCCCCTGCATTGGCAGGCGGACTCTCAACCACTGCGCCACCAGGGAAGCCCTCAATTACTTTTTAAAGGAGACAAAACCTTTATTTCTATTTATCATGAAACTTTCAGCAACACCAACCAATACCAATTAAGTTAAGGTTTGAAACAAATTAAATATAAAAATAATACTTTAAATTTACAAGGATATACATACATATTCTGAGGGGACCTAATTTTTTAAAGAATTTGTCATTTGAGGGGATTTTCTGCTGAGTGATAGGAGCTTTGGCTTCAAATCTTGACTACAATAATGACTAGTTATGGAACCTCAGTAAAGTGACTTACTATTTTTAAGCCTCAGTATCTTCATCTATAAAATAGTCATGATAATATAATTACCTCATCGGGAGAGATGTTGGGGGAGATAACATTAATATGTAAAAGTATTTAAACTCATGATTTCCACATGATTACCTAACAAGGATTCAATAAAACGGCAGTAATTTTTATCAACATTATTATTATTTCCAACTGATGGCTTTAGATTTGAATGCTGTTTGCCTTAAATATATATATATATATATAAAATTATGTAAATTCCAACTATGAATACCTATGTCTTAGGTTGGTTTCCTTAAAAGAATTTTAGTGTAAGTAGTTTATTTGGGAGATGATTTCAGGAAGCCTCAGTAAGAGAGAGGGAAACTGAGACAAAGGGGAAGAAAGAGGAGGGATCTAGAAAATGTTAACCAGCACACATATGAGCTTTAATCTGCAAACCCTGAGACAGTCTTCAAGTTAGCCTTAGCATATACGAGATCCAGACTATGATCTTTAGGTGCAGTTTAGCAGGCTAAAGAAATGACTGAAAAGAACAAGTTTATCTCTTATTCAGAGATATTATTCTAGCATTGGTCTCTTCTTAAAACCTTACCAAAAGACGCAGTGCTACAAAAAAATTAACAATAGCATCTACTAACTACGAATGTGTCACATTTTCCATTCTTGTTTGATTATTGTTTAGTATACAGGAAGCATTAGGATAATCTTACTGAAAGGCTGTTTAAATACGAAGCTGATCCCTGTAACCAGTTACTTTTCACACTAAAGCTTAAGAGATAAGTATCACTCTTGTGCTCTGCTATTCACATGCAAAATATGTTTTACTATCATAATTATCACCTTCCTTATTTATAGAAAACCTGTAACTTTGTGAATAACAAACTATCTACTTTGTCAGTTTTCTATAAATATAATAATAATTATTATTAAAACCGGTGGTTAACTTGTGAACATAGCTGAGATAATAAACAGGGATGCCATTTACATGCCAAAAATGCAGAGGGAGAAAGTATACAATAAAAAGCCTGTAATCATGATCTCTTTGTTGAAACCAGCCCATAATTTCCAATGTCAGAATTCTATATCCATATGGTTCATGCTAATACTCACTTGGTGAAATTGCGTGCATTAAAAACAAAACTACCAAAACAAACAAACAACTCTAAGATAACTGAATGAATAAGCACAGGTCTGAAATGATGGAGTTCAAATTATTTCCTCTATTTAAGGGAGCAGCATTTAGACTAAACTATGAGATAGTGCTTTTGGAATGTTAATAGCCTTCTCTTTAAAGAGTATTTGAAGGAATTTCATGCCTCCAGAAATGTATCTTATGTAACATCTTTGAATCTGGAAACGTGGATTTTACTGTTGGTCCCACCATTGGTTTAGTAACAGCAATCTAGACGCATGTTTCCCTTCTCTCCTTTCTTATCCATCCTATTTTACAGTTTTTGGTAAAGGCAAAGTATAGGTAAACCTACTCATCAGTCTCATTTTTAATAAATAAAAATTCAATAACTAAGTAGACTTTCATATTAAAGTATGTTGAATGCATACATAAGTAATGTTCATTTAAAGATCAATTTTTTTCAGGCTTACTGATTTCTGATTTTTATAACTGATTGACTCAAACAGGCTATGACCTGGTATTACTGTTTTCTATGAGGAACTTTTCACTCACTATTATTCACCCTTAGGTTTCTGCTACTATTCATTCACCAAATATGTTTTAGTATATACATTAGCTACTGTTACAGCTGCTGGGAATGCAGGAATGAATAAAATTTATACAGTAAAAATGAATAAAACAGTTTGTTCTGGAGCTTATGTGCTGATTCAATCCTCCAAGATTCTAATAAGTTCCAATTTATTGTTAAATTAGAGTAATTTCACCAGGAATACTGAATTCTTTGACTTGCAGATGACAAAGAATAAACGAGTATTTTGGAAAGGAAGGTAATTTATAAAGTGAAGAAAACACACATTTCTTGATTATTCATGATCCAGGAATGAGGATCGTGTTTGACCACATGTTCTACATAACTCAAGAATTAGTACACATACACAAATCATCCACTCTCTCATCATCAGTACCTCTTTACTCTTTTCCCTTAGCATGTAAATATGCTCAGATTTTTCCAATATTTAAAAAAAGAAAACTCACCATGGTTTGCCTCCCTCTCAATCTACTTTCTCTCTTTTAAGCATATTTGGAAAAGGAAGTTCCCACTTATTTTCAGCCCTCACCTCTTATTGCCCTTCAATTTGCTGTAACCCTCCCTAATTCGTAACTCCTGATGTAACAGCAAAGGTAATTTTAATTTTGTCTCCCAAGGGTAACTAAAATTAATTCAGGGTAATTTCCCCTGCTTGTAGAAGAAAACCTTGGCCAATTCTATGGCTTCTCTGCTTAATATTAATAGATGCCCCTGCTGTCAGTTTATGTCTCAAACTCAGTCTCTATTCAATAACTAGAATGTCTTGTCCAACATATTAATCAAAACTCCAAATTTGATTTTAGCGTTAAGCATTCCCTCCCCCAGGTAGGGCCTGCTTCAGGCCCTCTTCTTTCCTACTTTGTGCCTGAATGGGAGGACGGAGGAGTTGATAGGAAAGAGGAAAGATGATAGGAAAAGTCTTAATTAAACAAAAGTAAAGATGCTTAATTTTTAGAAAATTATAAATGTTTAAAATATACCCAAATATTTCTTTGGAGAGCATGTGCCTGACCCCCTCCAAAATTTCAAATAGGTTGCCCCTGTTTTTCCCTCCTTCTCATTATTTATTACTATTTATAAGATTATATGTTTTAATTACTAGGTATGTGTTTTTTTCATGTCTGTGTTTCTCACTCAAATTGACCTGATGTCAAGGCATGTCCATTGTGATCCCCACTCTTTACTCAGGGCCTAGCACAGTGTATAATGCACCATAAGTGTTCGGTACATATTAATTGAATATGTGAAGACACAGTCAAAGTAACATGGATAGAATTCATTTTTCTAAGATGAATTAGAATTCTGCTTAGAAACTGTCAGGGCCTCTGCATCATCCTAGTAAACAACAGTCATTACACTATTAACATGAAGTTCTACAATCCAAAGTTTGTTCTTAGTTTTAGTGTTATCCACATTAACTCTTAGTATTCATTTAGAATTCACTATTCAAACTCCTTTCCATTTCTGCTTTGTTAATCATACTACACATATTTTACTTGCAATGTGTCTCAAATCAGTTTTTAGAAGGAAGCAGGAAGGAAAAAATGAGAAAAGGAAAGAGGGAAATGGATTATTATTGATTATAGTGGAATTATGAAACTGCACCATTGTTAACGCTTGAGAACAGCTCACCAAGCAAGTTGCCATGAATCCAAATGTTAATTATAAAGCTAACTGATAAAAGACATTTGTTTTATGTTTTACAATTTATAAAGTACTTTCACCATATATACTCTCACACCTAATGTTCACAACAACCCCAAAGGACAGTTAGTATGTGGATTTTGGTCCACATTTCAAATATGGATCAATTTAGGCTCAGAGAAATTGCATGACTTGCTCAAGTTCTCACAGCTACTGGGTTGGTCAAGATATGACTCAGATATAGATCAGCTTTGCCAAGGTCATTGCTCTTTACAGAATACCATTGCACTTCCTTCAACAGTGAAATTTCTGTGTGTAATTGAAAAAACAAAACTTAACTAAGAAAGGCGTTTTAATCAGGATTTCTTTTAGGGGAACAAGTAATAGGATCTGCTTATCACATTAAATAACAAGAGGAGTCCATTTACATGTACCCGTAGCTTTGAGCTTATTCAAGCTACATTGAGATACTGAAACAAGTTCTACCAGGCATTTCTGAAATAAAGTGATGGAGTTTTTTGAATTCTGCATTTTATCAGGTGCAGGTATAGTATTTTATATAGTGCTTGTCAAGTGATAATATCTAAAGCAGATCATTGTTTAATTACAATGAAAGCTGAAGTAAACAACATGAGTGATATCTGAAAATCTAACCACTGAACACCACACCCTTTGGCAACTCTCCTAAGACTCACAAGAAGACAACAGGGTAGATTTTGTTAAGAGAAAATTTTAAAATAAGCATTAAGTTCTGTGCCAAGACATGGCAAAAGATAGAATCCTGATGAAAACTAATGAATAAAAGTACTTAAACTTATGTAAGGGACCCTTCTTTTGTTTATGTTTTCATTTTTTGCCATGTTTTAGCCAACAATTTCCTGTGTTTTATGATTACCATGTGAAAGGTATGGTTCTAAACAGAAAAGAACTTTCAATTCAGTCCAATGTAATATTTTTTAAAAGCATAAACTTGAAGTCATATAAATGTGAATTTGAATCCCACCTGCTAATTATTACTATTATCTATGAGAATGAAAACAAACTACTTAAACTTTTTGATAACAGGACATAAAGGACTACTGTCAGGATTAAACAAGGTGTCATATTCGTCTATTCATTGTTTCATTTAGAACTTACTTTGTGCCAGGCACTGTCCAAAGCACCCAAGATACAGTAGTGAACAAAACAGAATCCCTGTCCACCTAGCTTCCATTCTAGTAGGTGTGAAATAAGGAAGTGCGTACCATAATGCATGATACATAAAAGGTACACAAGAAACACTGACTTTCTTTTTCTGTTCCCTGTATCACTCCACCTGAAATCCTTGGTCCTTTGTTAACAGTAATTGTATGGATTAGGCCAACAATACTTAAGCAGTACTGACAGTAGCTACCTCTGAAAGTGAAATAAAGGGTCTATTAAAAATAATAGTGGTAAAAAAAATAGTGGCTAAAGTGTGTTTAAAATGAGTCCCACTCAGCCAAGTAACTGCTTATTCCTTATATTTGCTGAATGTTTGGAGATCAAGAAATCAAAACAAAAAATAAGAAATGGCCCTGGATATATATATATGTATAACTGATTCATTTTGCTGTACACCTGAAACTAACATAACATTGTAACTCAACTATACTCCAATAAAAATTTTAGAAAAAAATAAGAAATGGCCCACAGAATGACTAAATCCATCACCCAGGTTTGATTAGCCTGGTCATCTACATGAGCTAAGGGACCATACTTGAAGAGAATAAAGGTTAGTCCAAAATTGTCATTAATTTCATCCATTTACTCTTTTATATAAATATGAGTCAGGCTATTTCCAGGAATCAGTTACCAAGTGTACTCATCCACACGCTGCTGAGGGAAAGAAAGAAAAACAAAGGAGAAGTTGCTATAGATGTTTTAAAGAAAGAAGAGTCAGAATTTGGCAGCAACTTGAAGACATGAAGAAAAGAAAAAGGAAAAATCATATAAATTTTGAGAATCTTGAGCTTGTCGTCTAAGGGTGGGTTTATTTTTATACTCCTACAGGGAAATTAAGAGACAAGAAAAAAGACTCTGGTAACCTTAGTATTGCATGAATGGTTGCATTAAGCATCACTGAAAAAGGACAAGGAAATCTACAAGTTGAACTGCAAAGATGTGAAAACAAAAGGAAAATTTCTGCCATTAACCTAAAACCAGCAATCAAAGCATAAGAAACAAAATCTGCGGTGTGTGGGTCACTCACATGAACCAAATTAAAGTATGGTGGGTCTAGTAATTATCTTAAAGACTGATTTTAATTGTTGCAATCAACTTGATACACACAGTTTGAATTATTAGACATTTAAAATGTCTCAAAACTTCAATCAATATTATTTTGGCTGATTTGATTGTATAATATCCAGATGTAAACCCAGAAAGTAAACCAAGTAAAAGGAAGATGTGGGCTTAAGGAAATGGGATTGAATAAGGAAAGAGGCAATTAGAATATCCAGGATGATGGGGAAATATCCCAGGATGGCAGTCCGGTAGCAGACTTAGAGAACCGTTAATCTGTTTTGAGCAGGAAGACAGAAGGCTCCAACATAGATGTGTCTAAGAAGAATGCAGTGTTAAAATACCTGCTCTGTTTATTAGTTTGAATGATTTGGGGAGGTCATTTGTCAAGAGATACAAGGGAAAGTAAACAATTGGAATGAGATAATAACTAAATCCACAGAAAATAAAAGTTGTACCATAGTTCACAATTCAGCTCACCTTTTATATTGTTTACACAGAAATAATAAACACTAAAGATTTGCCTTGCCCTAATTAGCTACATTGAGAGGACAGGAAGAGATGAATGTGTGTGTTGATGGTCGGGGGCAGTTGGAAGTGGAGTGGGGATTTAAAAGACCTAATTCTCATCCTTCATATTGGGAAATACCTACAACTGAAAAACCAAAAGTGTTAATTTAAGAATACTACTTAGAGATTTAGGGGTATGTAAAGAATAAACGGTGGTGGGGAACAGAGGAACAAGAAGAGGGAGCAAGAAGAAGACTTGTAGACCTGTTTAACTTTCTAAACAATATGAAAATATAATTTTTAAAAATTAAAATCAGAAACAAAAGCAAAGACCATGGCACTTTAAAGACTTTACCACCATTGCTGTAGAGCTTATCAAGGTAACGCAAAAATGTAAATCTAACATAATCTGGTGAGTATAATATCTAAAGCTGAGTTTATAGAAACACTGTTATCTGAAGGTACAGTTCCCTAAGATGCTCTTCACTGAATTTTAAGCAATGCTATTAGATCATGAAAGTCTACAATGTAAGTCTACTATCTAGTCCTAAAATAACACACAGTGATAAGTACACGTGTCATTTTGTGATGCACATTCTTATTTTAAGATAAATGCTGCAAAAGAAAAGAGACAGCATGCAGTTTTAAAAGTTTATTATATCAGAGCCAGCAAAGAGATTGAGCAACTCTATTCTATCTTTCTCTTAAGCTGTCCACTGTCCCCAAACTATAAATGAGTTTAACCTGTAACATGCGTACTTTTCCCACTATCCCAAATCCTGAAAAAACACCAAAACTACCCCACCTGACATACGTACATCCACACACAAATCTGCTCAAAAGAAGACACTTCTGGGGACTTCCCTGGTGGCGCAGTGGTTAAGAACCCGCCTACCAATGCAGGGGACACGGGTTTGAGCCCTGGTCCGGGAAGACCCCACATGCCACGGAGCAACTAAGACCATGAGCCACAACTGCTGAACCTGCGCTCTAGAGCCCAAGAGCCACAACTACTGAAACCCACTCACCTAGAGCCCAAGCTCCGCAACAAGAGAAGCCACTGCAATGAGAAGCCTGCGCACCGCAACAAAGAGTAGCCGCCCGCTCGCTGCAACTAGAGAAAGCCCACACGCAGCAGCGAAAACCCAACACAGTCAAAAATAAATAAATTAAATAAATAAATGAAAATTTTTTAAAAAAGAAGACACTTCTGTTATGTATAATTGTCGATGATCCTCCTGAGATAAGATGGAGAGACATGATAATGGGTAAATAAATATTCCAAAGAGGTCTGCCACCCGCTCATTCTATCAGTATCTGCTTAGAAACTATCTGCATATCTTTGACATCCACAGGCACTAACAACATGACTAATAATAACAGGATTGAAAAATTATTCTCCTCATCTACGTGTAAAAAGGGATAACTTTCAGAGCTTCCCTGGTGGCGCAGTGGTTGTGAGTCCGCCTGCCAACGCAGGGGATGCGGGTTCGTGCCCCGGTTCGGGAAGATCCCACGTGCCGCGGAGCGGCTGGGCCCGTGAGCCATGGCCGCTGAGCCTGCGCGTCCGGAGCCTGTGCTTCGCAACGGGAGAGGCCACAACAGTGACAGGCCCGCGTACCGCCAAAAAACAAAACAAAACAAAAAAACAGAGAGTGGTAATAATACCCCTAAAACAGTCTATTCCTCAAGCATATATATTTATTTTCAATTATCTCTATTATCTCATTGCACAGATCTATACCATTACAAAAGCATGATAAAGTCCAAAAATAAAATGTAAACTTTATAAATTTTAACAGGCTCGACAGCCACTTTGTACTTCTAAAAATCAATGAGGCAAATGTCTTACTCTTCGGAATTCATGTTTTAGTCTCTCACTTTTTAAATAGCTGTGATATTTCCTATTCTTAAGTGAGATTCTGTTTTTCATTGAAAGATTGCAATCACAGAACCTGAAGTGACACAAAGATCATTTCTCAACTTTCATATTTATTAAGGTTTGCTATGAAGGAAAGTGTTTATATCTGAGGTAATATATTTTTTAATAATTTATCTATCGATCGATCTCCCCAACTAATGAAATGATGATGAGAATGCTCCCCTCAAATGGTATTCAAAGAAAGGAGTCTGGTAATATAATGAAATTCTCTAGGTTTAACCTTCATAAAAGTAAAAAATATTCATTCATTCCTAGTTTCTTTGTCAAAGTATTTATTGTCTGCTCAGTTCCCGGCACTGTTTTTGTTGTTGTTGTTTGTTTGTTTGTTTTGTGGTACGTGGGCCTCTCACTGTTGTGGCCTCTCCCGTTGCGGAGCACAGGCTCCAGACGCGCAGGCTCAGCGGCCATGGCTCACAGGCCCAGCCGCTCCACAGCACGTGGGATCTTCCCGGACCGGGGCGTAGAACCCGTGTCCCCTGCATCGGCAGGCGGACTCTCAACCACTGCGCCACCAGGGAAGCCCATAGTGTTTTGGTATTAGTTTCTGGTTTCCAGATCAACGGAGCTGTCCCTTCTGTCTTTGGAGACCTGGTTGTTCAATTTTTCTTTATCTTTTCTACCTCCCTCCCCCTTACCTCCCCTCCCTTCCCCTCCCCTCCCCTTCTTCTTTTCTCTCTCTCTCCCTCTCCCCCCACCAATCCTAGATTTTCTCTCTGTCTCTTTCTCTTTCTCCCTCTCTCTGCCTAAATTCTCTAAGTCAGTAGCATTCTTGTAATCCAAGAACCCTATTTTGAACCCTATTCTACTTACAATATTTCATAAATGTTTTCCTATTCAGTTTGATGGTTTATTGAGCATAGCCTTAAAATTATCTTAATGGGCATAGGAAATGTCACTGTTGATAGAGCACAATTATTAAAATGTTCCCTTAATGTTGGCTTTTTACTGTTTCGTTTGTTTGTTGTTTCTGGTTTGCTTCTCTAGATATTACTACATTGATGAGAAGACATATTTTTATAGCATCTTCTCTTTGGTGACCCCTATACAGGGACTAATCCTCCATCCTTAGAACTTCCACCTTTAGAATGTCCACCGCTGTCTCTCTGATTACCACCTGACCTTGAACAACATCCCCTTAGAGTTTCTAGATTTAAGGCTTTGTCCTGCTTTCAGATGCCCCACAACCCTTGTATCAATGTGGCTATTTCTATCACAGTTAGCTTCCTAAGAAATAATACAATGGGATGGGTGGTAGGGCGCAGTGGGTTGCATATGGGGAGGCTTGGAGGCAGAACAGGAATAAAGAAGTAAGCAAAAGATAATTAGCACTTGCACATTTCTTTCTTCTGGGGAAGAAAAATAAAATAGTGAGAGAAAGTTGACCAAAAAATGATTTGAGAAAAATAATGGTAAGGATAAGGAAACTACTGACAGCTATACAGAGAGACATTTTATTCCTTCCAAGTCAAATTTGGGTCATATCAACATGCAAAAAATGAATAGGTTACAACATGGCCAACATTTATTTTTAGTAAGTATTAGTTCATTTCTTTGAATGTCTATTTTGCTGTGATGATTTGGATCAGTAAGAGAGACAGTTAACCTTTAAGCTATACTGCAGTTTGTTTCAGCCACTACATAAAGATATAATCCTCACCTTTTATATTTTAGCTCCTTTCATTTAAAGCACGATAAATTTTTCAGTGAATTTTCAAAGACCAGTTTCTAAAGGAAATATGCCTTTGGAGATCAGTCAATGACAAAATATAATTTGATTTCTTAGATTCCCATTACTGCAGCTACTGCTATATTATCTGTAGACATTAAAAAAGAAAACAGAGAGTGACTTTTAAATTGAGCTTCTTTAATTGTATATTGGAAAATTGGGAAGATTTGTTGAATGCAGTTTAAGGTTCATATTCTTTCACGTAATAAAGATTTATTCAGATAGTATGGAAAGATACTTTATTATAAATGACTTTGGTCTTACTGATAAGAGTCTTCATCCTTAGGAGAAACAGGGTCTATAGGGAAAGACAAGGGTAATGAAAAGTACCCAAGGCTACGTTCCTGTCATAAGCTCAGTCAGTCTTTCTGAGACTACTCATTAAACGGCTGACTCCCTCCCCACAATCCCACAATTCTATTCATCTTTTCTTTTAGATTAGCATAGCAAATCTACTTTCTTGGGCAAATCTACTTTCGTGGGAATTAACATAATACAGTAAAGCGTGTATTTGAGACCTGGCTCCAAAATCTATAGGTACTGACACAATCTTATAAATTGCTCAAACTCTCTGAACATCAGTTCCTTAATCTATGAAATGGAGTGTTAATGTCTGTCAGACAGGGTTGTTATTAGGACTAGGTGAAATAACTTAGCAAATAAGTACTCTATAAATATTAATTCTCTTCCTGCCTCCCATAAGAAAATAATGCTCATTCAAGCCAAATAAAAAGGTCAGGCAACCTTCTAAAATGTGGATGGCTAACTTTATATGTAGCGACCTAGATAGTATTGGACCATAGAGTCTCTGTTACAACTACTCACTTCTGCAGTTGTAGTATGAAAGTAGCCATCAACAATATGTAAATTAATGAGCGTGGTTGTGTTCCTATAAAACTTTATTTATGGAGACTGAAATTTCAATCTTATACAAATTTCACAAACATGAACCTTTATTCTTCTCCATTCTTGGGACCTACAAAAACATGTGCATGCTGCATATGATCTGTGGGCCATAGTTTGCCAGTCTCTGTTCTAGGGAATCAACAACAAGTGAATAAGATTGCTCAGAATCAAAGAATATCCAGTTAAAGCAAGAATGGTAAGGCCTGGGGCAAATCAGGATTGCTTAGCATCTCTCCTCTGCTACTTCCATGATTGGTTTTGACACATATTCATCTCTTCCTTCCCTGCTCTCCCATAGTACTCATGTTCTCTGTTTTCACACTAAGGGAATATTTGTCTGCATTATACAAAACCCAATACTCCAATGTGTGAGCGGAGATGTCTCAGATAGAAAGAACTTGGTTAAGATGTTCCCATTTATTTTTATCCTAAGCTCTTCTCTAGTCATACTTAGGAGGATTTTATATCTAGTTTTAATATAGAAGGAGGAAGCTATTTGGATGCTACCTACATCCTGTCTTTTTCTGTTCTATAGTTGCTTTACTTATAAACTTCTTAGCTTCTCATGAAGATGGCAAGGACACTGAAACCAAGAAACATGCCAGGTAATTGTTTTGAATTTTTTACCATGAAATTGTAAATTGAGCAATATTAATAAATGACACTTAGAAGTACTTAGAAATTGTTGGACACATTTAAACAAGTTTGTGCTTTACCAAAATTTCCCAGTAAAATAATTTTTGAAATTAGAAGGTATTAACTTTTATGTGACCTCAGAAGTACATCTGTTTCACATTGTTATTCTTAAACTTGTAGGATTGCAAAGAGCACCCAACTTCATCCTTATTTTATGACCAATAGCACATATTATGATTCATCTGGCTGGAACCGAGAGCTATAAAACAGAGCATATTGTAGTATTTTATTTTTGTTTTTTAATTTTTGTGTGAAACATGTTGACTGACAGAGAAATCAAATGCAATGATGTGGACTTGATAGCGACACAGTGTAAACCATTGGTCTCCCAAGGGGAGGGGAATACTTAACATCATAGGGTGCCAAGATGATCCATTGAAGGATAGGGGGAAAAAATTACAATCTCTAATTATGTTTACTTTTAATTGAAACAATTAAGAAGACGTTAAGGTCAACTAATATTTAACATATGCTTGAACTAGTGTCATCACTTGCTATCTTTGTCATGTAACCAGATGTCAAGCCCAGAGGAAAGGGATCCTGTGAAAGAATGGGAGGGAATTCTGACACAGGGCCTCTCATTTACTTGTTAGCTCCCAGTTTATTGCAGTTTAAGTAGGCTCATTGTATGTACAGATTAAATAATTTAGATTTAGCTAAGCCTAACTTTACAAACTGGACAAGTGGCATAAAAACTTTCCAGTGAATAGATTACAAATTGAGAATATTGCTACTAATGCAAGCGCAGCAAACTATTTACAAAAAGAATACAGAGCTGACGCATCTCATGCTCTTAGAACAAGCTGTTCATCACTTATAATACAAGATTAAAGACAAGGAAACCCTAATCCCATCTGACAAGAAGCCCACCAAAGAAATTTAAATAACTAATACTATTTAAACAATGGACTTATATCCACAATTGTTAACAAAGAAATTTGTTCTACATGTATTTCACGCTGTAAAAAATTAGCTAATGAGGGACTTCCCTGGTGGCGGAGTAGTGAAGAATCTGCCTGCTAGTGCAGGGGACATGGGTTCAATCCCTGGTCTGGGAAGATCCCACATGCCGTGGAGCAACTAAGCCAGAGCACCACAACTACTGATCCTGTGCTCTAGAGCCCGTGAGCCACAACTACTGAGCCCTCGCACCACAACAACTGAAGCCTGCGCACCTAGAGCCCATGCTCCGCAACAAGAGAAGCCACCACAATGAGAAGTTAGCACACCACAACAAACAGTAACCCCGGTCGCCGCAACTAGAAAAAGCCCGTGCATAGCAACGAAGGCCCAATGCAGCCAAAAGTAAATAAATTAATGAATTAATATTAAAAGTAGCTAATGATAACATAAAGCCATCACTTCTAATAATATTTTAAAATATGGTTTACTCTTCATTTTGACCTTTTAAAATGTCTGTGCTTTATATCATTTATATAATAAATTAGTAAAGAATTTTGTGTATATAATTTATAAATAAATTTCCCAAGAAACATGTGTAAGGATGTGCGCAAAAGGTTTTACTAATAGAAGGGGGTGCACAATCAAAAAGTTTATAGAAAAAATTTTGAAATAACCAGCCCAAACAAATAAATATCATGAAACATAGGTTAATTTTATTCCATGTGTATATTGTCAACAGTGGAAGTATGTTTAATTTCTGAACCTTAAGGGTGGTATGCTTATTAGATGACCATAAAGCAGCCAGGTTTATATATGATATTAAAATTTATCCTGATACTGGAAACTTGCAAACTATTTGGCTTTTGATAAATATCAGAATAACCTATTATCAACAGATATTTGGAAAACATTTTTTAATATGGAATACCAATTACAATATCTTTAAAAACCAAAATATATGCAGGGAGTGAACACTAAAAACTACAAACATTGCAGAGAGAAGTAAAAGAAGAGAGATTTACTATGTTCACAAATTAGAAAAATAGTATTTTTAAAGCATTTTTGGTTTGCAGGTGACCTGTGCCTGCCCCTGCATGTGCTTCTCCTTACTTGACCCTGAGTAGGATGATGGGAGTCACGTGTTCTTGGGGTGAGACGGATGGTGGGCACTGGGGCAGGGACCAACTGGGGAGAGTTTTTTCACTCCGTCAAAAGAGGAGGGCAATAGCTCCCGCCTTATTGCTAGGATGACAACGTATAATGAGTGCAAGATCCTCAACACACACAGTAAAACTTGCCCTTCTCAGGCACAAATTAAATGCTCAAGAACTCTTTGCTATTATTATTTTTTGCATGTCCTCTGAGGCCAAGGGGCAGGTGGCTCTGTGATTTCTGCTTTTAACTTTAGGATTAATAAATAGATTGTAAATGCATTGCCCCATATGGTGGCATACCTAGACACATGTGCTTACTGAACCCTTGAAATATGGCTAGTCAGAATAGGAATGTGCTGTAATATAAAATACACACAGGACTTAGTTTGAAAAAATCATGTAAAATATCTCAATAATTTTTTATACTGATTACATGTTAGATTGATAACATTTTGCATATGTTGGGTCATATAAAATATATTATTATGTGTATTATATAATAATTATATATAATTATATGTAATAATATACAATAATTATGTTAAATTAATAATTAATATATAATAATTATTATGGTATTAATTTTTTAATTAATGAGGTACTACACACTTACTAGAAATAAACTCAACTAATAGGAAGTAAGTCAGTGGTTGCTTGGGGTGCTGGGATCAAGGAGGGAAGTATTGACTCCAAAGAGTTCAAGGGAACTTTCTGGCACTATCAAAATGCCCTATATCTTGATTAGACTTGTGATTATCAAAGTCATTAAACCATACCCTTAAAATGGGTGCATTTCACTGCATATTAATTATACCCCAATAAGGTCAATTTTTAAAAATAACTTCTTATATTAGTTATTCATACAAAATACAGATGTCAAGTGAAAAAACTTGTACAATATGAGAGTTGTGAGTTAAGTTTTATTCAGGGCAAAATGAGGACTATAGCCCGGGAGACGGCATTTCAGATAGCTCTGAGAAACTGCTCCAAAGAGGTGGGGGGAAGGTCGGGGGTTTATATGATTTTAGTGAAGGGGGTACATGCAGTCAAGCACACATTTTGGCAGAGGCTTACTGCTAGTCATGAGGAGCAGATGTCACCATTAATAATTTTAGTGCTTCTCTAGATATGAGGAGATGCAAGAATTGGGCTCATAAAATCTTCTCCTGAAAACATCTAACTATCTAAAGACCTGTTCTGCCAGTTTTTCCCAGGGCACAGAGGGCCTCATTCCTGATCTCCACCCTGAACTCCTTTCAGGGGGTGTTGAAGGTCAGCAGCTGCCGAAGCTCGTGATTTAATCCTTGTAGAGGTAGCTGGCAAGTGCCAATTTTTAGCTGGCACAGACATAGAATGTTCACTTGCTGGTTGTTGGTTTGAAACCTCAGGAGCTCCTTGAGTGAAATCTGAAACTGGACCCTGTACACGGAGGGCAAGGAGAGACTAAAGAAAGAGGCAGACCACTCCAGATAGGTAGGTGGCAGGTTTAATAAGCAAGGGAACTTACATACGAGGCTTGTCTTGGGCACCACAAGATGAATAGATCTCTGCACCCACCCGCCAGAATCCTAAAAGTTTACATAGAGGTTTTAACTGGTTTCAGTCACTTATACCATCCAGATGGTTCAACAGCACATTGTTCCCTCAAACTGTGTCCTTAAAATCAGCTCCCACTGTGGGAAAAACGTACATTCCAAGGACAGCGGAAGAGGTGAGGAGCCTCCCGTTGCCTGGGCCCAGCTTGTCGGTCAACTCTCAGTCATGTCTTCTTGATGACCTCCCCCAACATTAGTTTTTCTCATTTATTCTCTGTTTCTCTCAGCAGACTATAATTTCCACAAGGAGATGAACCATATCCCTTTTATTAACTGTGCATCCAAGGCATATTGTACTTTGCCTGGCTCAAACAGGCACTCAGTTAACACATCTTGAATAGATAAATGCGTGAATGAGTAAATGAGTAGTCATTTCCATTCCGTTGCCTCTTGCACATCAGTTTTCTTAACTAAATCCATAATCAACAAGCCTGTTGATTTCCTTATTTTGAACTCATCCATTATAAAATAAATAAAATTCAAATGTCTTCTGAGAATCATGGGACTCTGAGATTTAGATAGAATTCTCCAGAAAACAATTCACAGGCAAAGTAATACACAGTTCAGACCCATCCTAAGGTCTGTTAAAGTTTAGAAACCTACCTTAATCAGTAGATAGGTATTTACTTCCACAGAGCCTGAATTCCAGCCCCAGAGTCCCAGCTGGTTGGACATTGAATATGCAGTAAGTCTAATCCACACACAACTGCCTTGTATGAGTGATATTTTTTGGTGGAAATCAAGCATAGCATGTTATGATCCATGTCAGGAATAAGAAGTGGTTGCACAATTGAAATAGCAGAACAACCCATAAACTAACTTACAGTGGAAGCATTAAACCATAGTTTAAGGAGTAAAGAGGCAGAAGTGTTTAGGATCCCATTGTGCCCCCAACATCACTGGAGAAATGGTGAGCACAGAGTGGGGTTCCATTGCAAATGGTGTGTAATTGACACAATGTGATATGAATTCCAAAGGTCAGAGTTTCCTCAGCTGATCTTTGGATTATACTAAGTGCAGAAGTAGGTTATAAGTCAGGAGCCTGTTCTGTGGACAAAACCAGTGGGAGCGTAAGAAGTAAGAACTGTGACTCAGAGCCATATGGATAGGTAGAAACAGGGGAGTCTAGAAATTCTGGCCTTGTTATGTTTAGATTTTGGAAGGGTGACTCTTTTTTTAAAATTCTCTTTCTTTTATTAAGACTTTATTTAAAAAAAATAGGGAAGTAGACACCAAACAAGTAACTACAAATAACTGCTTGTTTACAAATAAATAATATGTGATAAAAAAAAACAACCATTTTTTAGAACAGTTTTAGGTCCCCACACATGCATAGCGTCTCCCATTATCAACCTCCCCCACCAGAGTGGTACATTTGTTGTATTTAATGAATCTACATTGACACATCATCATTACCCAAAGTCCATAGTTTACATTATGGTTCAGACTTGGTGTTGTACCTTCTATGGGTTTGGACAACTGTATGATGACATGTATCTATCATCATGGTATCGTACAGAATATTTTCACTGCCCTAAAAATCCTCTGTGCTCTGCCTATTCATTCCTCTCCTTCTGCATCCCTCATAACCACTAATCTTTTTACTGTCTCCACAGTTTTGCCTTTTCCAAAATGTCATATAGCTGGAATCATACAGTATGGAGCCTTTTCAGATTGGCTTCTTGATAACTTATTTTTCAAATCTCAAAGACCAGCAAGAGAAGAGTATTAAATGGTACAGGGATGTTTTCTGGTGAGCCAAAGTTGGCCCAGGAAATGGAATTAAGAAAAGATCAATGAATCCTGTTGGGAAAAGCAGAGACCAGTTACACAGGGGCTGGGCTGATGTAGGGACACACAACAGTAATATTTACCATGCTCAGGAAAAGAGGGGCTTTGAGAGTGGGCAGTGGAACCAGCAGTGGGGAAGGGAGAGGCAAAAAAGGGGGGGAGATTGTTATGTAATGGTCCTCAGTGTGCTGGATACTAAATAGAACCTTAGATTTCAACACAGAGAAGCTTAATAATGATGAGCTTTTTTCTCCTCTTCCAAGTTCTTTCCTGTCTCACATTTCAGTTATAACTGAAAATGGCTCTAGAATAGATAGTCTCAGGTGTGATTATCACATTTTAAGGAAGTCAGCTGTTATGGTCTTAAGGAGGGCAGCTTTCTCCCTGTTTTACTACAGTGGGTCTATTAAAGTTGATTACCTTTCAGTAATAGGAAGAGTGGCCTAAGTTGCCCTAATTCAAGCTCTTATTAGATTTTGTTGCTTTCAGAGAACTGACCAACTCTGGTCGATTCCAATCTCTCACTTTAAGATGAGCTAGCCTCAATCTATTAAGCAGGTAAACTGAACCTTCTACCAAAGCACTGGGTATCTGGTTAAAGATTTTCTATTTCTAAAAGTGAAAATATTCAATAGATCTACCAATAACATGGCATGACTAGGTTCGCATGTTTAAAATACGTGACTCTAATACAGGATTTAGAAAAATGGCATTTTTGTGGGAGCCAAGAGCTCACAATGGATATTGGAAGATTGAGACAAGTCTTTTGGAGTAAAGCAGAAACTGTGAAATAGACATAATTTGGGGAAAAGGAGATCATTTTTGACCTTAAAACTATAACAAAGACAAAATGCAAACTGCCAAATAAGATGAATATATATGGAACTTATTTACTCACAAGTACATGTATCTGACATATGATATTTTTCTTTTGCATAAACATAACTACGTAGGTAAATGTCTGGTCAGTGATTGTTTCATTGCTTGACCAAAAACTCTACAGTACAATGTTGCATAACAATGTCACCAGCTGTTCGTAAGAGCTGTTTTGTTTTGGTTTGATTTATTCAGTTCAGCTTGGGCTGGTTTGGATTGAATTTAAACCGTTGCACTCTGGAAATATGTACTTTTGTCAACATGAGCTAATCCATCTCTCACCAC
Organism: Lagenorhynchus albirostris; assembly: GCF_949774975.1. Taxonomy (NCBI): domain Eukaryota; kingdom Metazoa; phylum Chordata; class Mammalia; order Artiodactyla; family Delphinidae; genus Lagenorhynchus; species Lagenorhynchus albirostris. The sequence goes on from NC_083105.1 coordinate 31,585,914, forward strand.
ATGTTAAATATCACAAGACTGGAAGCAACATCTAAGATTCTCTCTACAAATGCCATCAGCACTATCAGTACTATCTTGAATGTAGGTCTGCTCTGGACCTGAACATATTCCAATTATCTTGAATGTAGCTGGGTGAATATGGTCTTTATATTATCACTTATAGGTAAGTGGGCTAATATAACTCAATTGCTTTCCAGAGTAAGTGAGATATAGAATTCCATCTTATCTGCTCTATGCCTTGGGGTGGAAATGTAGTAACACTTCACTGGACTTAAGCTACTGGATCATTTCATTCTCAGACCCATTAGAAATAATAGAAAGCTTTGTAGATCTGGGTTCAAATCCTAACCCCATCAATAGCTGTGTGCCCCTGGGCAAGATATGTGACTTCTCTGGGATCCAGGTTCCTCCTCTGTAAAGTAAGAATGCATCATCTACTTCATAGGGTTTTGTGTGAGTTAAATAAACTAACACAGATAAAGCACTGAACCCAGGTTTTGTAAAACAGTAGGTTCACAAAAAAAAAAAAAAAAAAAAAGGGGAATTCTCTTGCCATGTTCAAAGAGAATCCTATGTGATTTCACTCCAACTAGCTAGGGCCATCACCTAATACTTTATTTGTTTGTTTCCGTTTCTCATCTATAGGAAGGAATAGAGACAGGTTTTAATGACTGCATTCACATTTTGCAGGGATGGAATTCTGGCATGGCCTAGCATAGATCTGGGTATGCATATCCCCTCTGACACTCACTGCTTCCATGCATGCGGGATATTTCTGGTTCCTTAGGGTCTCCTTACACATGGATTGCCTAAGCTGTGCCCCATTTTGATTTGAAGCTTTAGGCTGTTGACTTTTCTCAAATTCTTAAACCCTGTGAGCTTCCACCATCTCCCCCTCCTCATAAGCTTGCTCTTCCCTTTGATTTCAGTGGTCCTCTCACTGCAGAACTTCACACCATCTACCGCAGTCCAGCTGGGACTGATATAGGCCATAGCACGCTGGGAACACTTACCAAATGTTAATTTTCTGACAGCAATTTTACCTGTTTTTTAATATTACATCAACATATAAGAATAAGATTACTTCGGGGCTTCCCTGGTGCCACAGTGGTTGAGAGTCCGCCTGCCGATGCAGGGGACACAGGTTCGTGCCCTGGTTCAGGAAGATCCCACATGCCGCAGAGCGGCTGGGCCCGTGAGCCATGGCCGCTGAGCCTGCGCGTCCGGAGCCTGTGCTCCGCAACGGAAGAGGCCACAACGGTGAGAGGCCCGTGTACCGCAAAAAAAAAAAAGTTGTAATTAAAGGACTTTTAAGTGACTTTTGCTTCTTCCTATCTTTTACTTGGAAGAAAATTCGATGTATATTCTGCTCAGTTTTGTCAAGTCTGTTCTGAGTTATTGTTATAGATACATTTACTTTCAGGAATAAGATGGGGTTTAAATAAGTACATGATATAGTCACCAACCAAGCACAGGAAGGTGTCTGAAATGTTTTCAAGGTTTGGGGGAACATAGTCCACTAGTTCTGTGCATTATACTCTAAATTCCAGTTGGTGCATAACCTCTGACAAGATCAAATTTTTCTATAACTCTCTCCGAGGAAATTGCTGCTTTACTGTCACATACAGATGGTACCCAGTTAACACAACATCAATACAATCATTTTGAAAACATACAAAAATAGATCATCAAAGGAAAAAAATACTAATATATTTGGGCCATATAATTTTGCTCTCAAAAATTAATTTTAGAGAAAAATGATTATTGTTGGATATATATACACTACCAAATGTAAAATAGATAGCTAGTGGGAAGCAGTCACATAGCACAAGAAGATCAGCTCGGTGCTTTGTGACCACCTAGAGGGGTGGGATAGGGAGGGCGGGAGGGAGACGCAAGAGGGAGGAGATATATGTATATGTATAGCTGATTCACTTTGATATAAAACAGAAACTAACACACCACTGTAAAGCAATTATACTCCAATAAAGATGTTAAAAAAATAAATAAAATAAAAATCACATTAGAAATCAACCCACCTTGACAGGGGGGCATGATCATGAAATTAGTGAAATTGAAACAAAAAAAAGAAGCTTATTGAAGCTAAATGCTCAGAAATGACTTAAATATTCAACTGTAGAGAAATGGTTATATAATTCATAGAGCATTAGCTGAATAATAGTACAAGTGGACATTTATGATATTTTCCTGCCCAACATGTACAACCTCTTTTTCTGTTAGCAATTCTCAAATTACCCTTTACCATATCCTGAGTGTATCAATCAAGTCCTTCTAGATGCTGTAAAGATATCCTCTGTTACACGGAGTAAAAATATTAAAATGGTTCCATTCTCAAAATAGTCAGGGGTAATTATTAACTTTACAGTTAGGCAGAAAGATTTCTGACAAATGTACTTTGACAGAAGGAAAAATGTAAGAATTAAACTTGTGAACAAAAGTAGCCTTTCATCCTTTTTGTGTCCTGATTCAACAGAAGTTCAGGCCAATATCAAAGAACATTTGAGCTGAATAAAAACTGAGTAAGGACAGAAGCTTAAAAATTACTTAGGTAGAAACTAATACCGTATGCACTGTTGAAAACTGTAGACTTATTTTCTTTTATATTATCTAGGTAAATTCAATATTCATTTAATATTCATAACATAACACATAATATAACATATATACATAGATAACTTAAAATAAGTTAAAATGAATATATATATTTCATTATCACAGTAGAAAAGTAAATATTAGTATGCCATGATGATGAAAATTGAAAAAATATGATATATTCTCAATAACCTACATTAACTATATTATGTTCTCAATTTTTGATATTTGGTAAAACCATTTTTTATTCTGATTTTCTGAAGGTCTTCATTCAGCAACATCTCTTCATTTTCTCATTCAGCCAGCATAAATTTACCATCTACTACTTGTAGGTATTGCTCTCGGCTGCTATATCCATGTCTATTTCCCAATATGTATTCTTCAGGAAGGAAACTGAATTTAATGTTAGCCCAATGAAAAATACAATTGGGAAGGCAAGACTGTAACAAGAGAATCATATAGACCACCACAAAATCTAAAATTTAGATATTCATTTAAATCCCATATGTTAGCAGGAATATATATGAATTCCATATATTACCAATGTCTGTACCAGCTTCTGAAATTTAATTTTAATAAGCAGTGCTTGAACACAAAAGGGAAAATATAAAGAAAACTAAAAATTCAAGAAACACTAAAACCTAGAACTACATACTTTAGGAAAGGAAACTACTCCAAAGAAATAAAATACAACTATGACAGAAAATAAAAATTAGATCTTATTTGAAATCATATACAACAGAGTAGATTATTGGCTTAAGAGTTACCCATTTGGAAAATATTTGCCAAAAAACCTAATAATGTGACTATGCTGAATCCATCTAAGCATTCATTTCTAATAGATAAGACATTTGTGGAAATCATTGTCCTTGATTCTCTTAGGTCCTAAAATATGTTTACCACAAAGTCAAAGCATTTTTAATGAAATATTACTCTTTTGAAAGAAAAGTTGTGTTTGGTATCCCACAGGGAACATAAACAGCTCATTAGAAAAGAGTAAAACCCTTAGACTTGTAATACAATGTTATAGGGAAGTGCAACCTCCTCCAGCCCTCCAGAAGCCTTAGCCATGCTTGCTAAACATAATCTCCCAGTTTATCCTTCAAAGCTGCTCTTATCTTGGCAATGTTCCTCCAAGCAGCTGTGTGCTTTGCTCTTAGTGTTTGTGGCCTCCCCCATCCCCATTACAGAAGGTGAATCTTTGACAAAGTGCCTCAAAACTTTAGCAAAATTCTCTGTATACATACTTAAGAGAAAGGGTCAACACATTTCTAGAAGCATAAAAGCTGATTACCTTTGTCTTTGAACACAGGGCAAATAATCAGTGGTAGAGATGGGTCAGAGTGCACTGAAACAGACAGTAAGTAGCCTGTGGTTTAGTTCAGTTCACTCCTGTAGAAAGGAGAGGAGAGATAAGAGGCTACTTTATGAGATTAGGGGAAAGAAAAATCTATACTTTCCACATGGGAATTTCTCATGTGTTTTCTTCATGAACACAGAGAGAAGTTGAGAGAGACTTTTAAGCTGTTAAAACTTTTAACATTCGCTTTGGGGCTGGGAGAGTATGAATTTCCTAATTTCATCAGAACCATTAATGACTTCAGTTCCTTCCTTTTTCAACAAAGGAAGTGGAGGGATTTTTTTTTTTACTGCACTATGATTTTGAAAACCATTAGACAGCAGGAGAAATGATTTGTAATCATGCTGTAGAAAGAAAATTTTTTTTCTTCTCACTCTAGAAATGATTCTCATTGTTGAAATTCTAAAAGCTTTTTAAAGGCTAGATAATTTATTGTAATGAACATACTTATGAGTTAGCATTTCATAATAACAGGGAAGTTATCTTTCCTCTTAGAAGATTCATTTCTTTAAAGGCTGTCTTAGCCTCCAGTGAAGATTGCATGTTTCTATTTCAACTATAAACTCAAGACAGAACTAAGGAAATGTCAAGAGGGACTCATCCCCTCTCGTGCTCATATTTTTCCATGATTTTTCAAAGGAGAGTCTTTTCCTCACCCAAATAACTGAGGTCAACAGAAAGAAGAGGTCAAATGTCAGATAAACAGACCAGAACCAGAAGATAATTCTGAAAGTAGGAAAAGGAACATTGTCCAATGCTCAGGGAATCTGAAGTGCTGTAAAAGGGGGGAAGGTACAAGCAGGGAAGAAAGTACAAGTTCCTGAAACCAGAAAGGGCAGAGAACTACACCCTAGGACTCAAAATGTAGGCCTGCAAATACTTTGTAGAGCAGGAGGAGTGAACAGAAGGAAGCAGCAGCTATTGTGGTAGCTATATTGTGCTAGCTATTGTGCCTGGCTAGAGGCAGGCAGAGATTCATCTAAACAGCTAAATTAAGTGATATAAGTACTAAGAAAAAATTTTTTTAAGATTTAGGTATAAAGGGACTTCCCTGGTAGTGCAGTGGTTAAGAATCCACCTGCCAATGCAGGGGACATGGGTTCGATCCCTGGTCTGGGAAGATCTCACATGCCACTGAGCAACTAAGCCCGTGTGCTACAACTACTGAGCCTGCGCTCTAGAGCCCATGAGCCACAACTGCTGAGCCCACATGCTGCAACTACTGAAGTCTGCATGCCTAGAGCCCATGCTCCCCAACAGCAATGAAGACCCAATGCAGTCAAAATAAATAAATAAATAAATAAATAAAATTTTAGAAAAAATTTAGGTATAATTTATTTGATTGAATTAAGTCAAATAAGGCATTTGTTTAATTCAGGCCAGTTTTTGCAATGCATATGTCCACACTCACAAATTCGATAACTTAGGTGAAATGCACAAGTTTACTGAAAGACACAAAAACACAACACACAAAAACAAAAACACACAAAAGGAGAAGTAAATAATACAAATATACTACATTTATTAAAAGTATTAAATTAATAATGTTCCAAAAAAGAAAGCAAGGCACAGATGGTTTTCCTGGGAAATTCTACCAGACATTTAAGGAAGAAGTTATACCAATTCTCTATAATCTCTCCCCCAGAATATAAGCAGATGGAACACTTCCAAATTCATTCTATATGACCAGAATTATCCTAATACAAAAGCCAGTTAAAGACACTACAATAAAAGAAAACTATAGGCCAATATCTCTCATGAACATAAATATAAAAATCCTCAACAAGATATTAGCAAATTGAAGCCAACAATGTATTAAAATAATATCCTCCATGACAAAATGGAATTTATTCTATGTATGAAAGGCCGGTTTGACAAACTTACAAAATCAATTAATATAAATTTCCAAAAAAAATATGTAAGTCAAACCATTATGCTGTACACAACTTATACAGTGTCAATTATATCTCAATAAATATGGAAAAAGAATCAACTAATGTAATCTATCACTTCAACAAGCTAAAGAATAAAAGATAAAGGATTAAGTCAATACATGCAGAAAAATCATTTGGCAAAATCCAACCATTCATGATAAAAACTAAGCAACTAGGAATAGAGGGGAATTTCCTCAACTTAATAAAGAATATCTACAAGAAACCAACAGCTAACACCATTCTCAATGGTGAGAAACTTGAAGCTTTTCCACTAATATCAAGTAGAGGCAAGAATGTCCCCTCTGACTAGGAATTGTGATGACTTTTAAGATACAACACTAAAGGCATGATCCATGAAAGAAATATTTGATAAGCTGAACTTTATTAAAATTAAAAACTGTAACTCTGCAAAAGATGATGTCATAAGAATGAACAGACAAACCACAGACTGAGAGAAATATTTGCAAAAGACACATTTGATAAAGAACTATTATCCAAAATATACAAAGAACTCTTAAAAATCAACTATAAAGAAATAAAAAACCCAATTAAAAAATGGACCAAAGATATTTACAGACACCTCAACAAAGAAAATATACAGATGGCAAATAAGCAAAGATGCTCCACCTCATATGTCATTGAGGAAATGCAAGTAAAACAATAAGATATCACTACATGCCAACTAGAATGGCCAAAATTCAGAATACTGTCAACAGCAAGTACTGGCGAGGATGTGTAGCAATAGGGAGCTCTCCTTCATTGCTGATGGGAATGTAAAATAGTACAGCCACTTCGGAAAACAGTTTGGCAGTTTCTCACAAAGCTAAATGCAGTCCTACTTTTCAAATCATAAGACGTGGAGGAACCTTAAATTCATACTGCTAAGTGAAAGAAGCCAGTCTGAAAAGACTACATACTATATGGTTCCAACTAGATGATATTCTGGAAAAGGCAAAACTATAGAGACTGCTGAAGTTTCAGTGGTTGCCAAGGTTTTGGTTGGGGCAAGGATGGGGATTAGGGAAATAAATAGGTGAAGCACAGTAGAAATTTAGAAAAGTGAATTCTGACTAACATGATAATGGTGAATACATGATATTATGCATGTATCAAAACCCACAGAACTGTACAAAGAGTGAACCTTAATGTAAACTATAGACTTTAGTTCATAATAATACATCAATATTGGTTCATTAATTGTAATAAATGTACACAGTACTGTAAAATGTTAATGGAGAAAACTGTGTGAGTGTAGGTATATGGGGATGGTCTATGGAAACTCTCCGTACTAGCTGTTCAATGTTTTTATAAGTCTAAAACTGTCCTAAAAAAGTGAAGTTTATAAAAAAAGAAAAAATATTAGAAGTATTTACTCTGTCTTTAGACAAGCAAAAAAACAAATGCTTGCCCTGGTTAAAAAAAAAAACCAAAACTCTAGTTTTCTTTACCTTTCTTTACCATTTGAAATACTGTACTAACTTCAAGATTCTCAAATTCCAAATTACTCCCAAACAGAAACCTTACTTTATTATTTTCACTTTTTTATCCTAAGTCAGGGTTAATATATTCCCTCATATGTACTTTCTTGTGTTTTACATCACTCTCTAACTGATTTGACCATTATTTATGTACTTGTCTCTTCTCGCCTACTCGACCACAGATATTTATTTCCCACAGCACCCTCAGCTATGAATTCTGAGGCAATATTAATACAGAAGTTTAGAGCTGGAAGGGGAGATGTTGATACCTGATGAACTTTCCTAGAGCATCACAGACTAGGCTGACTATCTTGAATGCTTATTTTCAGATTTCACATTTAATAATTTTCGTTGTTTTCAAAAATTTGTACGGCTCTCCCTCTTCTCCTTTGGTTAAACTCCTCAACCAAAGAAGCATTTACTTGATATGGTGGATAAATCTAATTAGTGATTTTTTTTTGTAATGAATCAACTTCTCTAAGGGAAATATACAGGGTAGCCATAAAGTCTGGCAACAGAGATGAACTGTGCACACTAAATGGTTTATTGCTATTATGTTACAATATGTGATCTGTTCAACCTTCTCTTCCTCATCACCAATGAATAGAGTACAGTAAGGGAGCATTATTTTAAATCGCTACTCATGCGTCTGTGATGTGATGCCTCAGGTGGCTTGTATGTCAGTTTGCTAGGGCTGCTGTAACAAAGTACCACACCTGGGTGGCTTAAACAACAGAAATGCATTGTGACATAGTTTTGGAGGTTAGAAGTCCAAGATCAAGGTGTTGGCAGTTTTGCTTTCTTCTAAGGGTTGTGAGGAAGAATGTCTCATGCCTGTCTCCTAGCTTCTGGTGTTTTGCTGGCAATCTGGCTTTCCTTTACTTGTAGACACATCACTCGTTATCTCTGCCTTTACATTCACATGGCGTTCTCCCTATGTGTATCTGTGACCAAATTTCCCCTTTTTATAAGGACATCAGTCATATTAGATTAGGGGCTCACCCTACTCCAGTATGACCTCATCTTTACTAACTAATTCTGTCTGCAACAACTCTATTTCAAAATAAGGTCACATTCTGAAGTACTGGAAATTAGGACTTCAACAATGTGAAATTGGGAAGAACACAATTAAATCTGTAACAGTCTGTGTCTCTAATTTTCACTGAATAAACCTGCACCTTTAGAGTATTTTAGAAGAAGTGATCAAGAAAGCCCCCCTATTTAAACAAAAAATCTATATTCCCGGTCTTTATGGCCATCCTGACTAGTACAGCAGCATTGAGCACAGGTTTTGAATACCTGGATTTTAATCTCAAGAACTTACAATCATTATAGACTTTGGCGAACTACTTAAATGTTCTCCACCTCAGTTTTCTTATCTATAAAATGGGACTGGGACTTCCCTGGTGGTGCAGTAGTTAAGAATCTGCCTGCCAATGAAGGGGACTCGGGTTCGATCCCTGGTCCAGGAAGATCCCACATGCCGCGGAGCAACTAAGCCCGTGCGTCACAACTACTGAGCCTGCGTTCCACAACTACTGAAACCCACACACCTAGAGCCCGTGCTCTGCAATAAGAGAAGCCACGACAATGAGAAGCCCGCGCACCACAACGAAGAGTAGCCCCGCTCGCTGCAACTAGAGAAAACCCGCACACAGCAACGAAGACCCAACTCAGCCAAAACTTTAAAAAAATAGAATAAATTTAAATAAATAAAATGGAGCTAAGAATTACATCTGCACACAGGGTTATTGCAAATATTAAATAAAATAATTTACATACAGCATTTTTGACAATGCCTGTCGTAAATTCTAATATCAGAAAGAACATCATCTTATTGACCATCATCTTGCTCCAGAAAAATTCCTGATAGAATGTAAGATCCTATGATTTGTCTGTCTGGTTCAGAGCTGTACCTCAAATCCCAGTGCCAATCATAATACCTAAAACATGATGGTGGCCCATGAAATCTTTTTGAGATGAATATCTGATATTCTACTTAATCATACCTCAAACTGAATTATTGATACTTGCACATACACACACACAAAATTTGCTCAACCTAAGATATCTTTTACACACAAAATCCCAGTTCTAGGATCTCATTTTTTTACACCAGCAATGGTGAAGCATCCACTTAGGAGCCTTTAACACCATTAAAGTAGAAACAGTTACTTGACCAATACGACAGGTCAATCAGATGAAGAAGTAAACCATACTTACTTTTCCTGTAGGTGCATCAGGAAAATGGGAATCATTATTCCTTTCTCTCTCTAGAAGACAAGCAATATTTTTGTGTTCTAGAGACTTTTGCTCTCAAATTTAATTAAAAAGGATCAGGATTATTTTAGAAAGAGACAGTCTCACAGGGATAAAAGAGGGTATCCTGACTCCAGAAGGAGGGGAAATCTCTGGGGACTGGAAAATACTCTGGGAGGAACCAATAACTCTAATGTAAGTGGGCCTGGAAAGTTTGGGGACCTGAACCCTAAAAACCAAAGCTTTAGAAGCTTCATGGAAGGTCTAAGAAGCCAGAAATCTATGCGGTCAGCTGCAGAGCCCCCAGCCTTCTGATGGGCCATGGCAGCCTAGGCAACAGGCATCTTTTGAGGTGGCATAACCCTTCTTAACTTCAAGGTAAGGAAGAATGTTTAATTTAATTTAGAAAAATTAAATTAGTTTGTTTTGGAATAAACTTACATCTGATATAACAATGTAACAAAATCCTAACCTATCCTGCTTTACCAAACCCGTCCTTCGGAGCTAGATCTACAGGGCAACTGGTGATCTCCCAGGATTTTAGGGTGTCTCTTTTCTGGAAAAAAAGAGGAAAGAAAAATAAAGATGAGGTGGGATCATTAAATTCTAATGTCAGAAAGGACATCATCTTATTGACCAAACTGCAAAACTGCAGAAAGATGGAGCACCTTGGCGCTTGGAAAGGTGGCTGAGTACAGTTACTAAAGTATTTGATAGAATACACGGTAAAGCCATGTTCTTTGCTTGATGTAGTGAGATGATTCACATTTAAAAGACAAACAAACAAACTCTAGACGGTACTAGATAAATTCATGATACTAAATAGGAGCATTAGAAATAAATAGGTATACCTTTTTTCATACCAAAGGCAATCGTAAGGTGATTAGAAACTTCTCTCTAAATCTGAGATCTCAGAACAGGTAGACAACTGAACAGACTGGAAATGGCTCACATTTCCCCATATTTTTCTATTTAAATTTTTAAGAGAAGATGAAATTCATGCCCTCTTGTGGTAGGGAATAAAAGAGAAAAAAGGTAAAAGCTTTTTGGAATCTGAATCTATTCAGAAGGCGGAATCTGACATTGAGATATTTGTAGAAAATTCAGACAATTGTTGGGGGGGGGGAAAGTGTTTTTAATACTTGTAACAAAAAGAAATGCTACATGAATGATGACTTAGAAGAACAGAGTGGTCTAAAATATACTCATTTCAAAATGTTCAATGGAACACGAATCTATTCAGCCAACAAATCATTATTGATCACCAACTGCATGCCAGTCACCGTGCTATCACCTCTTCCTCCCCCCTTCCCATAGCTTACCACAATCAGAAAAAATATTACAGGGCTTCCCAGGTGGCACAGTGGTTGAGAGTCCGCCTGCCGATGCAGGGGACGCGGGTTCGTGCCCCGGTCCGGGAAGATCCCACATGCCGCGGGGCAGCTGGGCCCGTGAGCCATGGCCGCTGAGCCTGCGCGTCCGGAGCCTGTGCTCCGCAACGGGAGAGGCCACAACAGTGAGAGGCCCGCGTACCGCAAAAACAAAAAACAAACAAACAAAAAATTACAACTACATCTCATCTTACATGTTCTCCTCTCAGAACACATTTACTTCCTAGAATCCATTTCCTACTCTGGCTAACGTTAGTGTCTCTCATGTCATACTCCTTAACTGAATGTTGTCTTAACTGGGCAGATAAACCAATAGAAATAAGTTGTTTGTTTGTATAATGTATTTCTAAAGTAGCTATAGAGATCAGGATTAAATATATACAAATTTCCCCAGCTTTCCTAGTTTTTTTAAATCTCTGGAAACTTTCCATTGATTCCTTCCTTTGGCTGGATTTTCTATTTTTTTAACCAACTCTACTTGCCTTGCTGACTAACTATCTAAAATCTTTTCTGCTCCTCAAATTCAAAAGAAGGAGAAAGTGCAAGTGAAAATAATACTCCTTGAGTGTCTCCTGTATTTCAGGAAAGTGCTGGTCACTTTACGTACATTTTGTCATTTATTCCTTTCAACAACTCTAGAAAGTAAGTACAATTTTCCCTACTTTAAAAAGCAGGCTTGGGGCTTCCCTGGTGGTGCAGTGGTTAAGAATCCACCTGCCAATGCAGGGGACATGGGTTCAAGCCCTGGTCCAGGAAGATCCCACGTGCCGCGGAGCAACTAAGCCCGTTTGCCACAACTACTGAGCCTGCACTCTAGAGCCTGCAAGCCACAACTACTGAAGCCCGCACACCTAGAGAAACCGTGCTTTGCAGCAGGAGAAACCACCACAGTGAGCAGCCCGCGCACTGCAACGAAGAGTAGCCAGCGCGCCGCTCAACTAGAGAAAGCCTGCACACACAGCAACAAAGACCCAACGCAGCCAAAAATAAAAATAAATAAAATAAAATAATTTTTTTAAAAAAAGAGGCTCTGAGAGGTTAAAGAGCTTCCCCAAGTTTCACAGAGCTAGTGAATAATAGAGCAGAGAACCAAGATTAAAATCTGTGTCCATGTTCCTTTCACTAAAATGCATTTCTTCCCCAAACTAAGAACTTTTGCTTCCTTCAAAATTCTTTGTCCTATCTTTCCTAGATTATTTAATAATACCACTATTTCTTCTATTTCACAAGCTGAAAAATTAGTCATTTACCACTCTTCCTCTTCCATTGTATCTACCCCTTCTTCTCTTTCTCATTCATTGGTCACCAGTTCTTGTCAAGTCTGCCATCCCCAATGAGTTCTCGGACCCCACTGATCTTGTCTGTTTCCATGGTGAACACTGCATTTAAGACTCTCACATTGCCTATTAACTACTAACTGGTATTCCTGTCATGGAGTTTTTCTGGAAGGGGTCTATTCTCCTTTCTGTTACCAAGGTGATCTCTAGTACATGATCTCCATTTCCTCTTCAGGTTAAGTGATACACCAGGCCTGTACCAAGGTGCCCCCAGCCTCATTCCCATCCTCACCTCCTATTCCATAGGACTTCTCACCGCCCTTCACACTCACGGTGCTCCTGATATTGCCCCTACTAAAATACTCTCCTCCTTATTCCTCTAGAATCTTTCACAAACATCCTCTCCCCTCTGTAGCCCTTCCTGGCCGGTTCATCTCTCCCTAAACAGAATACAGTGCTTCATAACGCGTAAGTCTCTGAATGTGTGTGTTTTTGTGTACTTCTTTCATAGCACTTAACCAATCGCCCTATAATTCTTTGTCTACAAGCTTCTTTTTCCTCAAGACTATGTTATAGATACTGAGCACATTGTTTGGTGTTTTGTAGGTGCTCTTGTGGGTGCTCAAATTCATTAGAGCTTTAGAGTGAAGTTTTGGTTGCTGTTAAAACAGCAAAAACATCTGCGTAACAAATTGGCAAAGGATCTATAAAGAGAACACTTACAACTGGAAACAACAAAAATGTATGGTCATTAAAGTGTTATTTAAATAAGAGGGGCTAAATGATTGTGCATAAATGCTTTCAAATATATTTCCTCAAATAACTGTCCAAGAATAACCCTAGTCTATGAAGGCATAAAGAATACAGAGTTCTGATACTTTATTTGGACAGGGCACTAGGTGTTTCAGGAAGTTCTGACCAGTAATTATAACAACTAACAACTTTAAAGTTTAAATCAAATTTTTTTCTAGAATTACCCCTTGTATGGAGTGTGTTAATGAATCTAACTTATAAACTCTCGTAATAAATCAAATCATATAGTAGCTGACAGTAGCAATTCTGTTTTATAGAAAGCATTAACTTCCCTCCTAAGAGAGTAAATACATATTAGATAAAGTCTATAAAACACTCCACAAATGTTAGACAAATAAGGAAATTACAATGTCTTTGTATAAAAAGAATGGATATAATTCAAAGGCAAAAGAAAAATTACTCCTTAAGATGTTTGTAAGTTGTTGTTTACAATCAAAAGTAATAAGGCATGAATGCATACAGCTTTTTCTCTAAAAAAAAAAAACAACTGGCACAGAATTTCTTGGTCTTAAGCATTTCAAAGACACTGCTTAATAGGAACACTTAAACACTCTTATTCAAACAGTAATTGTTTTCCAAACATTAGTTTAAGAAAGAATGCCTCTCTAGATTTTTTTTTAAGTGTTGGTTATCAGCTCTCCTTCTTTTCCCTTCCTGCAGGTCCCCTGGCCAAATTACAACCATGTCAGGGCGCAGGAGAGAATTCTCTCCTCCTAGTAGCTTCCCCTGGCCCGCCCCCACCTGCACACGTAGAAGCAGAGTTCATTGCTCCACAGGCTGCAGTTCCATGGTATTTTATAGACACCATTATTATAGTCATTGTTGCGTTTAATTATCGCCATTTATACGTGTAACTCTTTCTCCTGCTAGACTGGCAGCTCATGCAGACAAGGACCACGCCTACCGTTAGGCAACAGAAACATAACAAAGAATAAACCTTCCAAGTTATCATGGTCAAACAGCAGCAAATTGGCAGAACACAGATGGGTTCCAGTACTATTCCTTTACTCAGGGAAACATTACGGCAGTGACTCTATCGTGTAGCTTACAACTGTAAAAATTCAGCCATTAAAAGAAAAGAGGTGGGCTTCCCTGGTGGCGCAGTGGTTGAGAGTCCCCCTGGTGGCGCAGTGGTTGGGAGTCCGCCTGCTGATGCAGGGGACACGGGTTTGTGCCCCGGTCTGGGAAGATCCCACATGCCGCGGAGCGGCTGGGCCTGTGAGCCATGGCCGCTGAGCCGGCGTGTCCAGAGCCTGTGCTCAGCAACGGGAGAGGCCACAACAGTGAGAGGCCTGCATACCGCAAAAAAAAAAAAAAAAAAGAAGAGAGGCAATAAGTTAAGTATTTGTTGGAAATCACTGAAACCCTAACACTAAACTTTAGTGACCCCAAATATAGGCCAGAGGAGACGGAGACATGTTAGAAGAAGTGGGAGGGCACATTTTTCAATGTGAGAATGCCTGACAAGGCGTAGCGTGTCATTCTGAGGACAAAGTACATGTAACCTCCTCAGTTAAGGGGAGCAATGTTGGTTAAGAAAGTGCTAAGAAACTGCTGAACTGCTTTGGGCTCAACAAGGCAAACAATGCATTTGACGAAGTTGATGTCTCTTCCCAGGCAAAACGGAACCAGAATGCCTCAAAGAACCAGCAAGCTTACCAACTCCCTAGGATAATGGTCATTTTTTTGGGTACTGGGACCTTTTGAAAATCTGATGGAAAGAAATATAAAACGTATATATGATCTGTTTCCGCTAAAAAGACACATATGCAATTTTTTTTATTTCTTGAGATTCCAGAAGCCCATCCATCCATGTGAGGATAAGGACCCCTGAGGAAGTCAGAAGCAGCTCCAGCAGAAGCATCCAGACTGGTGGGCTTTGGAAATAACAACAGCCAAAGACGACCTTCAGAGGTTGGGTGTAATCTTCCAGAAGCCGAGGGAGTCCTCTAGCAGCCGAGCAGAGCAGTTGGGAGCTGAGCCAGTGGCTGCCAGATGCTAAAAGCATTTGGGACTCCAAGCCAGAGGTAGATAGAGCTACATGAAATGAGCCCGAGGTAGGAGGTTCAGAACACCACTTCCCTGATCATCTGTTTAAACAAGGTTGCCTTGGACAGTTTCTAGGCCCATGAATGGGATTGGCTCTCCCTGATTCCCCTCTTGGAGCTCTCTCTTTGAAGAGACTTTGCAGGAAGGGAGTACAGATCTTTGAAACTGGTGTTTCTATTCTAGAGAAACAATAGGATATATATATAAAGAGATTTATTATGGAGAAATAGCTATTGTAATTATGGAGGCTGAGAAGCCTGCTGTAAACTGGAGACTCAGGAGAGCCAGGGGGATAGTTTGGGTCTGAGTCTGAAGGCCTGTGAACCAGGACAGCTGATGGTGTAAGTTTCAGACTGAGTTTGACTCCAAGGGCAAGAAAAGACTGATGTCCCAGCTCAAAGACAGTCGGGCAGAGAGAGAAAATTCTTCCTTACTCAACCATTTTATTCTATTCAGGCCTTCAACGGATTTGATGAGGCCCACCCACATTTAGGAGAGCAATCTGTTTTACTCAGTCTGCCAATTTAAATGTTAATCTCATGTAGAAACACCCTCACAGACACACCTAGAATAATGTTTAACCAAATATCTGGGTACCCCATAGCCCAGTCAAGTTGACATATAAATTAACCAACACCATGACCTCTAGTGGAAGAACAACCAAGGAAACATTTAAGGGAAACCAACCATAGTCCAGAGGACATTAAAAAGACTTCAAATACTATTGCTGACTATTATAAACACAATTAACAAAGCAGTCAAGAGGACATATTGATATTATACCATTCCTCTCTACCATAAACAAAATAACAACCCAAAAGTATGAGTTCTTAGATCTTATCCCAAAATATAAGCAAAAATATTTTCTTTTCATATTTCCTTTAAGATAATGTATGCATTGAATGTCTATCAAGAATACATTGTGATGTCTGCCTTGTTGATCATGCTTTTTACAAAGGGTTGTTTTCTTTTTATTTGTTGTAAATTTACTTCTGGGGCCATTATGATAGTTTAGAGGGTTACACAATATTTATCTTGGCAGAAGTGGCCGAAATTTTTCAAAAATGTTGTATGTAATACTCTAACCCACCACATCATAAGTACAGAAAACTAGAAGGTTTTGAAAGAACAAATTTTTTTAAACTATTGCTTGGACTTTAAAATGAGATCAAGGGTGATTCTAAAGAAGTATCGAATGTTTGGTCATTTAAGAATGCACCTATCAGTGATTTTATAGTATTTGATAGTCTTCTTGGTTATCTGTGAGTTCCAGGCACCAGAATTTGTTCAACTGGTAGCCATCCATGCTAGTTAAGAGGAGTAATTTTAACAACAAATAATCTCAGATCATGAACAACCTAAAGCATACTGTATTTGATTTTAGATGTTCTGTGAGATATTGTCTTTTTCACAAAAAGATTCCCTATGTTTTGTTGACTTCACCATAGCCTTCTTCGTGTTTACATATCAACGGCACAATGGGAGGAAATTCAGACCTAAAACTCTACTTAATATTTTGATATTAAATTAAAAAGGAGTCTTAGATAACCCACGCGGTAAATAAATCTTGTGCAGTTGATTTAAAACTAAATATACACGGTAAATACAGCTTAAGAATGTTGATGGTGACTTTACTAAACTAAAACCCATGGGAACAGAGGGCAGCAGAAACATTCTCATCCCCTTGACTGTAAGTTTCCTCACTAACACATCCCCAGTATACCTCTAATGCACTTTGGTTCACTGCCATGCAAGGCTTTAATGGCAGAAGAGGAGAGGACAGAATTTTTTTAATATTGATTTAAGGGAAATTCTCAGAGGCCCTTCTCCATTAGGCTCTGAAGACTGGTTAAGGAAGAAAAGGAAATTGGATTTTCCTATCTAATAATCACATTTATTTTTATGAACTTTCATAATATATATCTTTATAGATATTTAATTATTTAATGGGAACACCTACTGCTTTGAAGGCTGTTAGATTATAGAAAAGTTCAGGTGTGGGGAAAGCATGAATGTACACCATCAGTTAGGGGAAACTCTGAAATGGTCTCTAGCACATGGTTTTTTCTTAAGTGTACTTCCTGCTTTCTTTCCCAACCTCTTGATTTCTCTGTTAACACTTCCTAACCAGTTCTTCCCCACATCTTTTCCTTCTCAGCAGGACTCCTTTTGATTTTTTAGCTATAATGTTTTCTTTCCCAGGTGACACCCAAGCTGTCTCTTTTTGTCAGGACATCCTGTGAGGAAATCCCTCATCTCCCAAGCTTTCTTCCTCGATACCTTGCTCCTCCTAAGATTCCCTTTCTAACGTCGATAGTTTTTGAGGTTGGGCTCCTTCATGATCTCAATTATAGTCCCTCAGGCCAACTCCTCAAGAGTCACTTTCCAGATGATAGTCTCTTAACCACGGATGGGGTAAAATGAAGAAAGGGAGGCTAGAAAATTAAGGGAACACAAAAGCAAAAAGACAAATTAATAGCAAGTTTATTCAATACTGGCTGAGCATCTCAGGGCAGGGGACCTGGTAATAGGTCACAACATCCAGAAATCACTTTGACAGCCCAACATCAGTCATGACTAAGAGCCAGGCCCTGTCTGTGCCTGGCGCCAGGTCTGGGGCACCAATCTCCCTTTAAGGCCCCTGACTCCTGATATAATCACTGATGTAGGGCATGCAGTGTCAACCACAGTTAATACCCACGTTCACCTTCTAATCCCAGGCATTGGACTATTGACTAGCAGTAAAGATTCTTTTCCCCCAAAGATTAAAACTAACTATACTTAAGGAATATTATCTATAAAACCCTCACTGTTTGGGCTAGAATGAACCAATATGAATTGGGTAATTTTTAACTTGATGACAACAATTTGAGACAAATTAATTTCGTCGTCCCAGAAGTGTCTCTATTTATCTTTAAACTGAAAAGCTCAAGGAGGAGAAAAAAAAATTGAGAGCTATAGAAGGACTATAGATCATGAACTTTTTATTTGTGAATCACTGTTACTGAGTGTGGCTTTGTATTGCTTAACCTGAAGAGAATTTTGGAGAATAAAGCAGTGACTGAGAAAAAACAGCTTGCAAAGCAGGCACTGTATCAATGGAGGAATTCCAGGGTGACGGTGAAAAACAACACTGTGACTGATTACAAAGTCAGATTGTTTTTCCATTAAAATTCTCTTCTATGAGATCTGTCAATCAAGTAAACTCCATTCATCTTTTCAAAGTTAGATGACCTCTAAGAGTTCAGACTCTCCAACATTATCCATCTTTTTCATTGCAATCAAGCAGTGGTCTTGTATATCTGGATAAGATTTAACCCCCATACCATCACATAGGGTTTAATAGTCTATGAAATCACTTTTAACGGGATATTGCTAAACTTAAGGACATTTAAAAAATGTTAGCCTAACAACCTCTTAGAATTGCTTACTTACTCAATGAACACTGTCCTTTTCACTACTTAGCACAGAATTTTTTTTTCCTTTGTGCGAACCTCTCCCATCAGAGTTCATGCTCTGGACTTTGCTTTTTTTATAAGCAATAGTCCTGTAAAGGTGATTTTTTTCAACAAAAGGAGAGTCTCCTCTCAACATTATATCCTGCTCCCCCCGCCATTACAGAATTCATAAATAGTTGCACTTTTAAAATATTTGCCCGTTGCATGTATTAAATCACAGTAGTCTATGAAAAAGTGTTCTTAGGGCTCAAATGTGTTAGACATGTCACTTTTCAAAGGAAGAAGGAAGAGAGGCAGAGAAGGAAGGAGAGAGGGAGAGAGAAAGGAAGGGTGATAGTTCTAGGGCTGGAAAAGAAAAGGAAACAGCAAAGAAGGGCCACAATTTCTTGCAAAATACAACTGGGACTTCAATATCCCACATACCATCAGGAAATTTCAGGGTACTGTTTGTATGTGTGTGCATGTGAATGTGGTTATTTTCCTTGTGGTTATGATATACCAGCCTATACCAAATTCAGTAGAGTACCACACAACAGTGAAACCACATTTTTATGTCCTTAACAATTGTAATTTTAAACAAATGTAAGAAAGTCTCATGAATTCTGTACAGTGAAATTCCAAAGAAGGAAGAAATCCTCCTTCTTCCTTTTTTCTTTTTTAGGTTAGAAGCCAAGCAAAGGTCAGCAGAAGAGATACTCTCTATCCTAATACTCTCCAACCGCTTGCTCCCACTTTCTTATATTAGGGTATAACTCCAAGGCCATTTCACCAAGTTAACCTTCTATCACTCTGTGGCCAGCAAACAGGGAATCTGGTCCAAAGTGCCAGAAGAGGAGCAAAGCAGCTTGCAGGAGACCTAATTATCCAGTCACTAAACATAGAAAGGAGGTGAGAGTAAAGAACGCATCACACCCACACTAAAGGCTACTTAGCATTTCAATGACCTCCATGTTAAGGAATTAAACTTCTTTATGTTTACAACACTCTCTCTATTCCCCATGCCTCCTCCACCAACCTCATCTCCTGCCCCAGCCAGTTCCAGACACTTCACACCTAAATACTTACAAATAAGGAAGAGATAGGAGAAATTTTAACGACCGCTCTATTACCACATTGTCAAGGACATGCCCCATAACGGACACCCATGACCATTAGCAGCAGGAATTACTGTCAGAGAAAAGCACCCAAGGGCTTGATAACCTCAGGTTTCAAAAGTTTGAAACGATAAACATGATTTCATTAAAGCCTGCTTCCTACTTTAGTAGGAGCAGGCACAAACACAAACATGCTAACGAGAAGATTTCTTCGGAGGAAAGTTTCTTCTTCACAGTGCTGTGTCATGCTTACAATCATACAAAGCATAGAATCCTGGAACTGGAAGGGGTTGCTCAATGTTCAGATGAGAAAGTGAGACTCAGAGAGGGGAGCCATGTGTGCGAAGCCCACGCCAATGGTAAGTGTTAGAACTAAAACTCAGGCCCTCAGATTCCCAGTTACTACTCTTCTATATGTACCAGTGATCCTCAAATGTTTGTATATACCTTGGAATCACCAGCAGTGATCTTGAAAAATGCAAGTTCCTAGGTCTCATCCTCAGAGCATCCAGGCTGGTAGAGCACGTGGGACCTAGGAATCTGTATTTCTACTGAGCGGCCCTTTGTGATTCAAATGCAAGTGGACCATACTCTGGAACAGTGTACAATACCACCTGGCTGCTGAAAAGAGCACCAAAGTTTGCTTGTGATATTTATACACGTTTTTCTGCTTTTCTTGGTTCGCCTCTCTCTCACATTTCTTCCTTTGCCAATGGGCTCATGACCCATTTGTCAACAAGAACTCATATTAAAACCCTCAGTGCTTTAAAACTCCATGTAGTATTTTGTGCTGGGGTAGTTGTGGAAAGGACAGTCTCCCACATAAGGAGATACTACCACTTTTAAAAAACTGCACAAGTAATGCATGTGTATATGCTCATTGAAAAATTTAAACAGTGCAGAAGACTATAAACTAAAAAGTGACATTCTACCTTTATCCCTCCCCTAATCTCACTCCTCTCCCCAAAGTTACTTACTGCTGCTGGGTGTGTACCCTTCAGATTTTCCTATACATTTAGATACATAGATACATAAGTACGTGTGTGATTTTTGCCCTTATTTGCAAAGTTCTGCTTAGAGAATGATCTCAGCAATTTATTTTTTTTTATTATATAGGTGACAGAGGATACTGTCACCAGCACAGAACTTAAATCAAGGACATCTCAGGATATGTGACTGCTACTGGTAATTACAGCATCTGCCCTTGACCTTTCTAAAAATGAAGACTTTCTGGACCTCACTCACCTCCTCAAATACATTTTGGTCAGTAAGTAGTGTTCCTCAGTTACATAAAAAAAGCATCTGTGAAGATGCTAAAGGAAAAGGAAAGGGCGGGCAGTCACATCACGTAAACGGGTGAATACTATCACAGAGTTCTCATGGGAACACAAGGTGCTCAATTAATTCAACTCGTTGTAAGCCCTGCATGACTGAGGATCTGTTTCTGTGAGAAGGGTTGCATGGGGTAGGGCCAAGGGCATAAAGGGGGTGCTGCCATGCATTCATACAAAATGTACAGCATTTGTGCTGCTTTCCTACCTTCTAAACCCCACAATCCAGCTGTCACCTTCAGCACCCAACTGAAATGGCTCTTGTTAAGGTCATCCAAGACCCCTAACTACTGAACCTCATTCTTACCTTCTGCGGCATTTTTTATTTAACCATTTCTTCCTTCTGCAAAGATTCCTCCTCCCTTATATCTCCTTTGGTTCTGGTGAAACTGAGTATTCACTGTCCATCTTTACCAGTTTCTCTTAAATAGTCACATACCTCAGCATCCCATCCTAGGATTGCTTTTATTCTGGCTCTGTATCCTCTGTCTGATGGAGCTCATAGCCTCAGCAATGATACCCAGATCGTCATCTACAGCCCCATTTTACACTGAGCTCAGGGCTCACCTTCTTAAGAGCATCTGCAACTCAAATGTGGCATGTCTAACAGCAAATGGTGTCTCCCTCCCCATCTTTCCACCAACCTATTCCCTCTACCCCATGTATTACTCATATAAGTTAAGGATAAAATAATATATCAATTCCCGAATCAGAAACTCCATAAACATTCCTCATTCCTCCCTTTACTTTATTCTTCTCATCAAATCCTATGGATTCCACCTCCAAAATATCTATGTACTCTGTCATCACCACTCTGCTCCCATTGCTATTACCTTAGTCTTCCTCATCATCTCCACTTGGACCAGAGTCATGGCTCCCTAGCAGGTATTCCTATATGAAATTTCTTTCCTTCTCCAATTCCAAATATTTTGCACTAAAAAATGTTCATGTTTCTGCAACATATAACATGTATGTCACTCCCCACTTAATAACCTTAAGTGGTGTCCCACAACCTACAGGATATAAACTTAAAATTCTTAACATACTTTCTAATCCTGCCCCAACCTACATTCCCAGTCTTATCCCTGGTCACAAATAACTCAGCAATTCCCCCCAAATGACATAAGCTTCCTCATCTATGTTTTGGGCATTCAGTTCTCTCAACCCAGAGGGAAGTCTACCAACAACTCCTCAGTGTGTAAAATAACTGCTTTCTCCTCTGTAAATCTACACCCAGCAACACCTGTCCATAACCTCCTTCAAGGCACTCACATCTTTCTCTGCGCTCCCACTCTGCACCTACCTCTAACAGGACACTTTCTCTAGCATTCATTCACATCTTCTTTCAGCCTGCATGTAAGTAAGCATTCATAACAGTGTATAGTAATATCATTTCTAAACCCTACTGACCCTAATAAACCTGCTGACCTGGAACTCTGCACCAACTTCCAACATATAGAAAAGTGCCTTATATACAAAAAGTTCTCAACAAACATTTGTCCTTAAATGAATGGATAAATGAATGGAACATAAATAATAGCCATGCATGGAAATGACCTTCATCTTATTTCTCATGAAGCCAGCTGCTAGAAAGCCACAGATTTGAACCCTATTACCAGGTCTGAACCCTGTCCTCCAGAATTTGTTCATTCAATCTTTTACGTATTCAGGTATTCAATAACTGTTTAGTACCTATGGTGTATCATGTCTCAAGGTGTCAGGGAGACAGCAATGAATGAGACAGACAAAAGCCCTGATCTCCTGCAATTTACATTCTAGTGGAAAAAATACAAACTATAGACAAATATAGAAGTAGAATATTTTGCATTCTAGTCAGTGATGAATATTAGGGAGGAAAATAAAGCTGAAAAGGAGATAGAGTGCTGAGAGTATGATTAAAGTTTTGAGGGGGTTAATTCTAAATAGGGAGGTCAAGAAATGGCTTAGGGAAGCATGATTCTAATTTGTACTCCAGGGATGGCTTCTCACAAAAGCCAAGAAAATAGGATACCAAACCTACTTTCCCAGTTCCTTCTCAGGAAAAAAAAAGGGGGGTGGGAGGGACAAAGAGGCCCCAACACACAACCATGTGATGTGGATTTATAAGGAGCAGGACAGAAGTGTTATCAGCCTGGGCCTAGAGTTATAAGTTCATACTTGGGAGAGCCTCTGGACTTTGTAAGAGAGAAAAAGCTTGAAGCACTAGGGCCTTGCAGGGAGCTTTGGAGAAGAGGCTCAGGTACTTTATCAGAGACAGGCTTGGACCTGAACTCTACAGTCAGGTCGAGGCAGGCTTGGTAGCATGGAAAAGCAAGAGTAGTCCAGGGTTAAGAGTCATGGAATGAGAAATGAAATGGGCAGTAGGCTTGAGCAGGGTGCCTTTTAAATTTATGTTTATTTATCTTTTTTTCCCCTTCACAGGAGACATAGAACCCAATCACAAACTATTTCCAATTCCATGGCTTCCAATGATTTTACATAATTAAATTTGTATATACCATCTTGAAGCACTAGGGCCTTGCAGGGAGCTTTGGAGAAGAGGCTCAGGTACTTCATCAGAGACAGGCTTGGACCTGAACTCTACAGTCAGGTCGAGGCAGGCTTGGTAGCATGGAAAAGCAGAAGTAGTCCAGGGTTAAGAGTCATGGAATGAGAAATGAAATGGGCAGTAGGCTTGATCAGGGTGCTTTTTAAATTTATGTTTATTTATCTTTTTTTCCCCTTCACAGGAGACATAGAATCCAATCACAAACTATTTCCAATTCTATGACTTCCAATGATTTTACATAATTAAATTTATATACACCATATTTTTAAATGGTGTCAACAATTTTTATGATATAAGGCTGATGTGTATCTTCAGAAAACACTATTTACAGAATTATTTTCATAATATTTCGTTACAACTAACAAACATCATTTGGAAAAAAAGGGAATATTCTAATGAAGAAATATTAGAGTTTCATTCTCTAATCAAATATGGATCCTTTAAATGTCATATTTAATTGTTTTACTGACATTTTAGAAGGCTTCTCTGGGCTTCTCTTACCTTATAACTAAAGGGCAGAAATTATCAATGAATGTACTGTGACTAAAACTGTACCCAAAAGTCAGATTCATTAAAAAAAAATTGACATGTTAAGGACAGCTATTTTTAAAGGATTTAGTAAGTTATGAAAACTACAGTCATCATATCGCTTGGAATTTCTTTTACCATTATTTAGGTTGTAAATTTCTTCTGGAAATAAAATGATATAAATTCACAGATTTAAACACTGAAAACTCTCATCCTAGCATGTGAGCTAAAGAATATTCTTTTTTTTTTATAAATTCATTTATTCATTTTTGGCTGCTCTGGGTCTTCATTGCTGCGCACGGGCTTCCTCCAGTCACGTCGAGCGGGGGCCACTCCCCTCTACAGTGCGCAGGCCTCTCATTGCGGTGGCCTCTCCCGTTCTGGAGCATGGGCTCCAGGCGCATGGGCCCAGTAGGTGCAGCACTCAGGCCCAGCAGCTGCGGCACACGGGCCCAGTCGCTCCGCGGCACGTGGGATCCTCCCAGACCAGGGCCTGAACCAGCGTCCCCCGCACTGGGAGGCAGACACTCAACCACTGCACCACCAGGGAAGCCCCCCTAAAGAATATTCTTGAAATACCAAATTTGAGAATGGCATCACTTGGAAGATAGATTGCTTCAAGCAAGGCAGAACATTTATAAAGGAAAGAGAGAGAAGCTGGAAGATTTTTGTACAAATTATCCCATTTATTTCATTCCTGAAGCTGATTAGAAACAAGCAACTCACTACCAGACAGAGAAATCCTTTCCTTCAATGACTGTCTTACCTGTTTCATACCTCTCATGCTGCAGGCTTGAGAATGAAGCATCTAATCAAAGACAGGAGCCAAGGCATTACTAATGTAATAGGCAAGAACCTTTGTATTCTTTCACAAGTTAATCACTAAAGGGATTATACATAAATTATACATAATGGTGCATCTCTGGGAAACCTGCCTCCCAGGTAATGAGCATTAAGCTAAAATACTTTTGTTTAGCTCACGGGAAACATCCTGACCAGGCCCAACTGTGAATGACTACAGGAAGGAAGAAATTAGCACATCCCCTCCAGAGACTGACCAGAACCAGAAAACGTGTGACTTTACTCCCTCCCCTTTTAGTATAAAAGAAGCCTAAATTCTACCGCAGGCAAGATGGTTCTTTGGGACACTAGTCCACCATCTTCTCCATCTGCTGGCTTTCTAAATAAAGTTGCTATTCTTTGCCCCAACAGCTCGTCTCTAGATTTACTGGCCTATCGTGAGGCGAGAAGTACAAGCTTGGACTTTGGACTCGGTAACACTAATAACCCAGAAACCCAGCATATCTACCCGGGAGAGAGAAGGCAGGGACTGCCATATGGTGCCTTGTAGGCTTTTGCTCCCTACTCTGGCAGATACTCCAACTTGCTTCCATCTGCCTCTAACCTACACCCACAGAAAATTTTTAAAAAAATGAATCTAAGCAGACCATGGCTCAGACGATTTTCAATGACATAGCTAGCTTTTTCTTGCTGATGATACTGGTACATATCACTCAGATGATCTGCCTGGATTCAGGCAACTTCTCACCCAATCTCTTTGCCTAGTCGCTGACCCTCGGTCCATTATACCTGCCTGAGTTATAAACCTCTGTGGCAGTACTGGTAGTGTGCTGGAGCTGGCCCAAACTAGCTCATAAGAATGAATTGTTAACATTTCAAAAATTTTTGCAAGCCCATTTATCTCACTTTGGTAGATTGAAAGTGATCATGGTAGGAGTATTCATACCAGGGAAATTGGCACAAGCTACAGATTCCCTTCTCCTCCCCCACTCCCGCAACCCCCATGACTGCTACCAACCCACTGCCTGTTTAACTTGCAGAACTTGCATGCAGATCCCTGCTTTATCTAATTTCCACAGACGTATCATCATGCCCACCTGATCCTTTCTGTCTGTGGGTTCTTAGTCCCACCCCTTCTAACTTACCCTATCCTGCTGCTGCCCATGTCTTAGAATGGGAATATACTCTGCCAAAAGCTACCTCAGCAGGGGAGATAGATATCCCTCTCGTCCAGAGTATGATCTGGCTTCAGAGTATAAGTTAACCTGAGTCTACAGGTGGATTGTACAGGCATTAGGTCTTCAACCACCCATCTTATATCTAATAACTAACTGCCCTTCTGTGGCATCCCAATGTGTGCAGCCCAATTTTAGAGTGCTAAAATATGGCCCCAAGAAAGTCTTAGAAGTGAAGATGCATACTAATTAAATATAAAATCTTCAAGTAGTATTAAAAAAAACAAAGCATATTTTGGCAACATAGGTGACCATTTCAGAAAGGAAAAACTACTTGGAGCAGAAAACATATATAGTTTTTCTCTTTCCTTCAATTTCTCCTAAATCCTGCTGCCGTATTATTTTCCTAAAATACAGATCTTATTGTGACGTAAAATTTTTTGATGGAAGTGTATATGGTTGATAAGGCTCTTGCAATTAATACTAATTTTTATATCTCAATGAGAAAGAATAATTAGGACTATATAACAATAGACAAAATAATGCAAAACTCATTTGGAATTCAAAAGTACAAAATCTGGGGATTATACACTCCGAATTATTAACATCCTGCTCCCATTATTTATGATGATTACGAATTAAATGTAACTCTACTTAGTTTATCTTCCTATATTAAAGAATTGGACAACTAGAAATTACTCCAAAACTTGCTTAACCATAAGAGTCATGTCAGGGTCTTGTTAAAAAAAGGATCCTGAGCAGACCTACTGAATCTCCACAAGGAGAGACTTGGAACATTATTATAACAAAAGCTTTAGGTAATTTCGTGGTCATAAAATCTGGAAAACACTGGTGTGGTATAATGTCCTATTTTTTAATAAATGAGGTAGCTGGTCTGGAGAAGTAAAATACTGATGGTTAATAACAGCCAACCTGAGACTATTAATTAACTTTTCACTATGCCATAGTTTAAGGCAGTAGACAGAATAATTCAAGATTTATAAGACATTATCTCCACAATAAAAACAGAGAACTATCCTTTATGGAATGGCAAACAAATGTATTACATGACAGCATCAATATTGATTATATGAATCATTTTCAAGAAATTAAGTACTTTTTGAACTATATGAATCATTAAAAAATCAAACATATATTTTAAAAACATGCCTAAAAGTAGTTAACTAAGCTAATAAAAAAAACTGCCATGTTACTTTTTATGACCTGTTTTCAGAAGTCCCATAGTATCTTTTCTGCTGCATTCTATTTATTGAGACAGTCATAAAGGCCCACCAAATTTTAAAGAGGAGGATTGCAGTGGGGAGAGACATAGACTCCACCTCTGGACTGGGAAATTGCCACGGTCTATGGGATTGGAAATGTTCTTGCAGCCATTTTTGGAAAATACAATCCACAACCATGGGGTTCTTATTGAACATACTTGGGATGACTTAACTCATAGTACAACCCCACATAATTTATTTTAGTCTATACAAATGTATCCAAAAATCAGGTTGAATGTAGAATGAAACTATAGGTTAATCTAAAAGAGAAACTTTTCAAATGCAGTTGTAAACAGAATGCTTTTAGCATGGTGAAAATATATGATTGTGGTTATTCATTTAGTCATATGTAATGGGTCAATAAATAGGTATACACTTTTGGTTGTAAATGTAACCATTTACATTGGGGCTTCCCTGGTGGCGCAGTGGTTGAGAGTCTGCCTGCCAATGCAGGGGACAGGAGTTCGAGCCCTGGTCTGGGAGGATCCCACATGCCGCGGAGCAACTGGGCCCGTGAGCCACAACTACTGAGCTTGCGCGTCTGGAGCCTGTGCTCCGCAACGGGAGAGACCACAACAGTGAGAGGCCCGCGCACCGTGATGAAGAGTGGCCCCCGCTCGCTGCAACTGGAGAAAGCCCTCGCACAGAAACGAAGACCCAACACAGCCATAAATAAATAAATAAATTTATAAAAACAAAAACATCATCTCAGTTCAGTTGCTGCCCAGCTGCCCTTTCTAAAAAAAAAAAAAAAAAGGTAGATGTAAACACAGCTGTCTCTCTATTTCTCTACTACCTAAACACATTCATATATATGTGGAGACACATCATATATATGTAAGTGTATGTATATATATATATATATATATAAACACACACACACACACATATATAGTGTCCTACTAAAGCTAATTCAGCAATGTCATTTTTTTTTAAGAAACTTTATTTCCACCAATCTATTTCCATTCTCTGTTTAAGAGTCTGTGGAAGAACAAGCTGAGACCACTCAGTAGTCAGTCCTACCTGTTCAGCGGCCTGAGCAGTGGAAGCTGCAGTCCAGTCTCCAGTGGTGGGCGGAGCGCTGCAGTCTTCAGTAGGGAACCGCTGATTAGGCGCAAAAGGCGCCTGCAGACCCATCTGCAACCTCAGGTCGAGCAGCAGCAAATTCGGGAGCTGGAGCAGTCCATTCGCCCTGAACTTCCTCCTGGGTCACAGCCTTTCCAGCAGCGGCCTTCTTAGCATCTCCGCAGAGTAGAGATCCGGCTGCCCTCCCCCGGGTGCTCACGGGAGCTGGTGCCACGCATGCGCAGAACTTCCTGCAGCCCCCGCCCCGCATCCACCACCGCAGACCCACCTCGGGAGCTCCCTTGTTGTCGCTGGGGATGGCGATGTCCACAAAGCGCAGAGGAGAGACTGTGACACAGTAATGGCAAGCGGGTTAACATAAAACGCCTCTGAGATCAGCCTGGATCAGTAATCACTGAAAGTCGTGGCTCTGGGAAGGCGGCCTGGATCTGGTTAGGGAAGTTTCCAGAAGAGAAGTGTCTGGCAATACGAGTGGCTCCTGGCAGCAGCAAACTTCAGCACAGCTCGCTGGCCAATATTCCTAGAGGATATGACACTGACATCAGCCCCGTTTCCAATGGCAACAACGGCGTGAGCCGCCAGGAGAGGCTTCTCCCAGGTTCTCTTTAGGCGTATGAGGTAACGTCATCACTTTTCCTTTTGTAGATGTACTGTTCCAATTGGTAGTCAAGGTTGGTGTCACCTAAGTGGGTTCCTGATCCAAGGAACTGGAGGAAATTCTCCTCCTTCATTTGCAGGCCATCAAGGGCTCCGGACTTTGTGAACGTTTCCCTTTAATCTCTGAGGGGAACCCAGAACAATGCCTTATGGACCCCTCTCTGGGTAATGCAGAAAAGCAGGAATGTCATTTTTAATAAATAAATAAAAGCATTATATTAGCAAATTAAATTGTGGTCAGTTTATATGCAGTGAAAAATTTGAAGAAAATGCATGACATTCTAGATCTGGAAGAATTCTCAGCTCTTTGCTAACCCTAACAGCTAAAGGTCACAGTTATGAACTGAATTGTGTCCCCTCAAAATTTATATGTTGAAACTCTAACCCCCAATACCTAGAATGTGACTTTATTTGGAAAGAGGGCCTGTAAAGAGGTGATTAAGTTAAAATGAGGCCAATAGGGTGGACCCTAATCTAATCTGACTGCTGTCCTTATAACAAAAAGAGATTTGAACACACAGAGATACCCAGGGCACAAATGCAGAGGGACAACCATGTGAGGACACAGCAAGAGGGTAACAATCTGCAAGTTAAAGAGAGAGGCTTCAGAAGAAACCAACGCCACTGACACTGTGATCTTGGACTTTCAGCCTAGAACTGTGACACAATACATTTCTGTTGTGTAAGCTACCCAGTCTGTGGTAGTTCATTATAGCAGCCTAGTAAACTAACATAGTCACTCAATCTACTATTTGAATGTATAAACAGAATTAGATATCTTTCAATATTTTTCTAAATATTCTATGAAGAATTTTCTACCCAAAAACTTTAAATACATTTTGGGAAGTCTATCCTTTGTAAAGCCTCACGTTTCCCTAAATTTCCCTCCTACACTTGTGCCCCTGAGCACTCATGTTTAAGGTCCTCTGGCCTTGTGTGTTTGGGATCCTTTTATAAAAGACAGTTCTGAGTATATTCAAAGCATGTTATTACCACAATTCCCCAGGAAAAACACAAGTATTGTTTAAGATTAGAAGTTCTATTATGAAATCAACCTATGTTTAAATAACCTTTTGGTTTTAATTGATGTTTTTAAAAACATGAACAAAATGCAGTATCAGGGTCAGAGCATTTGAGACTTAATAGCCATGAGAGACTTATGCACTCCTCGGTGTGATTATAAATGCATTGCCCTTTCTACACAAGGATGATGCTATGACCGTACAATCATTGTTTAAGCATAAGCTGACAGGAGAAACAACAACAACAAACACCTTTGTCTCATTTAAAAAGGGAAAAATATATTCATAGCTTTTTTA
The DNA here is from genome assembly GCF_949774975.1 of Lagenorhynchus albirostris. Lineage (NCBI taxonomy): Eukaryota > Metazoa > Chordata > Mammalia > Artiodactyla > Delphinidae > Lagenorhynchus > Lagenorhynchus albirostris. Next base: position 31,616,368 of record NC_083105.1, read on the forward strand.
AAAAAATAGAAGTTGCAAGTACTTGTGTTTACTTATGTAAGTTTGTTGTTTTGTGTCTGTATATTTGTGTTAGCATATTAATTCAATAGATTAAACCATTTATGAACTCTGTGTCCTAGGATAAATTCCTAAATCTAAAACAAAACAAAACAAAAACAAAAAAACCACTGTCCCCTCATCTATAAAATGGGGCAAATAAAACTCTATCTCTAAAAGATTGAGGTGGGAGGATTAAATAAGAAAACATATGCAAAACTCTTGGCAAAGTGGCTAATACATAACAAGAATCAATCAAAAGTTGGCAACTGTAAGTTTTTATTACCATAAAGCTCAGATGCTGAATTTCTCAAAGACAGAGACCTCTGTTATCTTAGGGCCAGCATCATGCCCTAGAGAATAGGTTCCCTATGAGTACTGTAGATTGAACTAAATTATTGTCTGTTGGGCTGAACCAAAATATATATTATATTACATTTACACGTCTTATACTTCTGTTACTTTCTAAAAGTATTTTAATATTGCAAAGAAAAAAATTTTATCAAATGTTAAGGCAGTTAACTGGGGAAAATAAACTATTTTAAGAAATCTAAGTTAGTTTGGGCTTGATTCTTATAAACCCAATGCTTTTGAACAGTATGTAGTCATTAACCATGTATGATAAGAAGACTTCTGTTTCAAAGAAAATTTAATAATGTTGTTGGTATTCCAATTTGCTTTATTGATCAAAAATTTAATTCTTCCTTTGCTATTTAGAGTTGATTAATTTGATTTCTGATCTTAAAAACTTTAATCTTTTTTTTTTCTGAAAAAAGGCAAAACATTTTGCTAATTTTCAACTTTCAAGGGTCTGCAGTCAGTTCAAGGCTCAAAGCTGATAGTGGCACAAGTCCACTCAATTTAGCAAAAGTGAGTTCTCTGTTCCTCTCTAAATGTTACAGAGAATTCATTACCTTTTTTGCACTTAGAAAACTGAAACAATAAGCCAAGGATATCAACACATCATGAACTCGTAAGAGGAAAGGCTATCTTGATTGCTGATTTCTTGCTCTTACAATTTACCCTAACAGAGGATTTCTGGAAAGATATACCAGAACCATAGGACAGCGAGACTGTTCGGCGATGGAAGGATCACAGGGACAGAATTCAGGAATCCAGATTCCAGCCCTGATCCTGCTAAATCACACCATTTCTGGTGAATATCACTTAATTTCTCTGGATCTCAGCCTTCTTTTCTGGAAAATAGGGAGTATGATGTGTGTATCTTTCTCCATGAGGATATGATTATGCTTTGAAAAATGGAGAACACGATTTAAATACGGGAAATTTTTGTCTCATATGTTGTCTGCTATGGTATATATTTTTCTCTATGAAAATGAGTATTGAGTAAGCCAATGCCACCAATAGATCTTATGAGAAGTTAACAATGTACTCCGAACATTTACTGCATGCCAATTGTGTACCACTTATTGCCTGGCTACTATGAACTAGGGACTTGAAATGTATTACTGTCTAATCTTTAGAAGGCAACTACTAGGTAGTCATTTTTATTCTGATTTGACAGAGCAAAAACCATCAAGAGCATCAGTCTTGTATGTTTTGTCCACATGTGCAGGAAAAATGTTCTAGATTGGAGCCAGAAAGCATGACTATTCCCATTTTATAGATGGAGCTTCTGAGGCTCAGAGAGGTTGAGTTGCCCAAAGTCAAACAGAAGGTTAGTGACAGATATAGTCTCCAACACTTCTGGGAGATGGGTACTGGGAGCTCCATTTAACCTATGGGGAAACTGAGGCTCTGCCCTAAATTTCCCAGGCAGAAAGTGCTGAAGCCAGGATTTAATCCCAGGTCTGTTGACTGAAAAGCCAATGTTCTTTTCACTACCACACAGTGTAAAAGGAAGCATGTTAGATACACAAAATATACCTCCTCCTTTTATTTAATACACAGTAGTAAAATTAATCATTTTGCATTTTACAACTTCCTTGTTCACTTTTCCCTCCCTCCTTGACTACAAAGCCTCTCTCTGCTCTTCTGCCTGATTTAGCTGGTCTCCAAAAGTCAAACCTGTTCTATTTTCTTTTCAGAGAGAAAGGTTTATATGGCATCATACTTTCTTTTCTTCTTGCTAGTTCTGCTTATATTGCTGAGAGTTCAAGGACTATCTTCCTTAACAATGCCAGATCTTTGATGCATTAGATTTAGGAGAACAGCTTCAGCATAAGGATGAATTGACAAAAACTCTTTATTGAAGTTCAAATAGGAAAACTTTGTACCACTGCAAAAAATCAAGATTTTAGCTAACCCTCTTTGTTCACAACATCCTATGGTGTTGATATTCTTTAGTGAACCTTCTCCCTAGGAAGCCTTCCTTCTTCAAATACCTTCTTTAGGTTCGCCTTCAGTGCTTTAATACCTTTACTACTTTATTTCTGCTCAGTGCAAACTTTTTGGTTTCTCTTTTCCTAGTTAGCACCATTGGAAACCAGATGAAAGGCAGCTTCTCACTTTGCACTGATAGTTGATCAAGATAAGCCGACAAACACAAAGGTTACAGAGATGATATTGTACAAGCTATATTAAGGTCGGGTAACCAGAAACCCAATAAGGTGGATTAGGGGAAAAATCAGCACAGATAATCTTAAGCTTCCAAAGTTTGCCCTGAAAAGACTCAATGCTAGCCTATTTCCTTTGCCCTACATAAAAGAACATTTCTTTGCTTTTGGAGCTGTTCATTGTCATGAAATCAGTCATTTGAATCAAAATCCTTAAGGACATTTTCCACGCTGAGAGTCCTGCTTTGAAAAGTGTCTAATTATCTTATAGTCCTGATAACTACCCAGCATGCCCTAGACTTGACAAATTATTTTCTATCATTAGACCCCATGAGAAAACTCTGCAATGTAAATACTGTACTATCAGAAATATTTAACTCACTTCTTAGCCCATAAATTCTTCTATTAATAAGAAAAAATCATTAAGGGATGCAGTAAAATATCATGGTTAGAAGGATGGGCTTTTAGAGTCATTCAGGTACAGGTTAAATCCAAGATTGGGCACTTTCCATCTGTGTGACCTTGAGTAGTCACTTAACTACCCTGTGGCTGCAGTTTTCTCATCTGTAAAACAGGTAACTGTGCCATGCCCACCTCATAGGTGGATTTGATCATGTTGCTTCTCTTTCTCTAGATAATGACAATGATTAGCATCACCCTATGCATAGATGGCTTACCAAAACCAAACAATACAGTTGTGCTAGGAGTATTGTGAGGATTATTGTATAGATTACTATAAAGGTTAAATAATATTTGCAAAGTACTTATCACTTGATAAGTGTTCCATAAACAATTATGAACAGACCTCAAGCCAGTTCAATATGTAAAAGTCTTAGGTTCTTTATGGTAGATTATGTGGCCACCAGGTCATTTTTGAAAGCAAATCACAGACCCAGTTCTGCAATACATATAGACTAATATATTGATAAATAGACATGAATCAGGTGACACAAAATATTCTTTATAGCTTGATAAAGTCTCAGCTCTTGATACAGTTAATTGTTCCATTAGCATCTTACATGAAATAGTTTCTCAAAACAAACACATCACCAGAAATCCTCTCACACCAATGGCCGGAACCAGTCTGTTCAGGGCTCAGGTCTTAAAAGCATTATTTCTACTGCTAAAATTCAGGCCTTCTTGAATTATTATACCCTGTTCATGACTGCTTCTAGAACAATTTTAGCCAGTACAGGTATCCTGAAGAGCTTTAATTTTTGCCGATGAGATGGTCTTCTTACATTAATGATGCTGGTCAATAAGCCACCATTTTCACCTCTGAAAAATTATTTGCCATATAGAATGCTGTTTATGAATAATAGGGAACATTCTTATTTCTAACTTATTTCCAAAATCTATGCTGAAATAAGCTAGATTTTGATAGCATAGATATGAATAATAGAAGTGCTTGCATTAGTGACCTCTACAGCATGGAACTTCTAATTTGAAAGCTAGCTGGACGGTCCTGGACTGAAATTCTTGAATAGAATGTTTCCAGCATCTGGGATGTGCCCTCAGTCAAATAACACACACACAATACCACACTGCATATTTTAAGCAATAATCAATCCAATATAAGCATGTGTTCTTTATAAATGAAAAACAAAACATATATTTAAAAATCAATGATTATGACAATAATCAGCTCACCTTATTTTTATCTACTGTCTCACCTTGGGTATAGTCTTCAGAATAAGAAAGCTGGTAACGGGGATTTGCCATGGGAGCCTCCATAGTATGGAATGACAGATTTGAATGGAAAAAAAAATTTTTTAAAGGAAGGTGGGTGAGGGTGGCCACTGTATGTGGCTAAGATGACATAGTATGAGAAGTCCAATATGGCTAGTTGGAAGGAAGTGGCTAGTACAGTTGATGAGTCTAGGGAGCTACAAATGTTGTGGCCAAATTGTGGGGAGCTTCGGATTTTATTCTCTAGGTATGGAGAATCAGAATACATTTATAGACAGTGAGGTGCTGTGCCTAGATTTTTATAGATGCTACAGTAATGTTGGCAGTGATGATGAAGTGGATGGGAAGAGTATATTGGTGAAGTGGATGGGACAGGATGACATTTGATGAATATACTGCAATAGTTTAAATGAGATTCATCAGCTCTGAAGTGAGGCAGTGATAACAGAAATGAATGATACATTTTAGAGGAGATTATTGGAAGTAATTTAAAATTATTTGTTATAATTACTGGAAGTATTAAAATATTTGTCAAATGAATTAATTAATGAATAAATAATATGAGTTATTTCTGCAAAGTTGAATTAATAGTTTTAAGTGTACCAGGAAATTCTTTCTCTAAGATCCATTGGATTCCTTTTTACTCAGGTTTCTACTAGAATGTTTAAATAAGTCTATTCCTTTAGAATTTCTTGATAATCTCACTTTTTCAGTAGGTCATGATGTCTAATAACTTCTAGATTATTTGATATCCATGGACGATAATGATCTTTGTATATTATAATTATCTTCAGGAAACACTCCTTTCTTTTTTTTTTTTTTTTTTTTTTGCGGTACGGGGGCCTCACACTGTTGTGGCCTCTCCTGTTGCGGAGCACAGGCTCCGGAAGCACAGGCTCAGCGGCCATGGCTCACGGGCCTAGCCGCTCTGCAGCATGTGGGATCTTCCCGGACCGGGGCACGAACCCGTATCCCCTGCATCGGCAGGCGGACTCTCAACCACTGCGCCACCAGGGAAGCCCAACACTCCTTTCTTTTTGTCAACCAAATTCCTTCTGATATGTGATCAATATTTATTAACAACACTAAATTGAACATTCTGAGTTAATATTGTAAACATCTCTAGATTTCATAAAAGAGTTAAAAAATATCTCTGATTTGACATCATACAGGCTCAACGTTTTTTCAGGAATGTAATTATTTACTGTTGTTTTTAAATTGGACCTGTGATTAATTTTTAATCACAATGTAAAGGGAAAAGAAGGCCGACTATCAATAATTTAAGTATTTACTATCCTTGGCAATATTTTCTAACCTTTATTCTATAATCAAGAAAAAACTAAACAAATGAGTTTGATGGTATCCCCTGAATATAAGAAATTTGGGGTTTTTCAAAGAATAGTCTGTGAACGGATATCTTTCATCATTTTTAAGGCTGGCCAAACCAGACACCAATAGGATAAAGGAAACTTCACATTTTTGTAGCTTGTGGCAACTCCATAGGAAGAAGGTAATCTTTCCAATTGACTTTAGCAGGAAAATACCTCAGTGGATTCTGATTAGCCCACCTCAGGTGATATACCCATACCTCACCAATCAGGGGATTGGCCAGACCTGGATCCTAAACCAACCCCTACAGTGAGGGGGGAAGGGGAGGCAAAGCCTTGTGAATGACAATCCCTTCTGAGAGACATGGGATCATCTTGCGTGATTTCTACAAAAGAAAGTGGGATGCTAGTAGCAGAGGAAGAAGAATAGGAGAGTTGTAGAGCAGATAAAAAATCCTAACCGTTGTCCACATGCCTGGATTAGATCATGCCTTTCCACTTACCAACCGAGGGATCTTGAATAAATTACTTAACCTTATTGGTCCTTAGTTTCCTTATTTATCAAACAGAAAAATTATCTCCCTTACATGATTGTTGTGAGAAATTGTTGACGTCGTACAAGCTCTGGGCCTTATCCGATTCCTGCCTCCTGCCTGGCATCAGTAAACTAATTGGAAAAGTATTTAAGAGATTCACTGTGTTCTGCTTACTGTACTAAACACTGAAGATAAACTAATGAGTGAGGACAGTCATAGTCAGTGACTTTAATCAAATAATCACACAAACAAATGTTTCATAAATGCTACGAAAGAGGGAATTCATACTTGAGTTTATAATAAGAGGGGAGTTGATCAAATCAGAGGTTAGGGAAAACCTGCCTGAGGAAGAGAATATAGGGAATATTGAGTTGAGATCTAAAGAATAAGAAAATATCTACTGGGTAAAGAGGAGATTTGAGCAAAGTGGTCTCTGCAGAAGCAGAAGGAAGAGTGTAACCAAAGGCTCTGAAATGGGAGGGAACTCTGAGGAACAGAAAAGGTTTCTTGCCTCTGGAGCAGGGAGCACAGCACAAATTGACTTTGGAGAGGCAGGGAGAGGGCCAGACCTGGGAAGCCTTAAATTCTTTGCTTTTCTTTATTCCAAGAGCAATGAATGGCAAGCCACCAGAGTTCTCAGCACAGGAAGTTTTGTGACCAAAGAGTGATGTGTCTAACAGAGGGCAGCCAGAATGGGTGAACAAACAAGAGATGTTTCATACGCACAAGACTTACTAGATTTCCTTACTAAATTAAACCTATCTCTTACCATAAACAACAACAAATGTTAAAGCTCAAAAGAGAAAAATCTTTCCAATAATTAGATTAATCAAAAACAGCATGGTGGACCAACTAGCACTGAAAGTATGCAAGTAAAGACTAGATAATCATGGATAGACTTTCTTCCCAATGTATCAAATGTTGAACTCCCTGCACCCTATAACAGGAGCTACTTTTCTACGAGAAAAAATTCCTGATGCTTCCTATCCATTTGGGGCATAGCCCTACCTCTTGTTCACTTTTAAGTAGCTCCTGGTTTTCTTCTGCTAAGGGACTAGAGGCTGGCCTTTGTCTCCTCTCAAAGGCCTACACCGAAGGAAGATCTTTGTCTTTCTGACCCACTTCTGACCTCCTGAAGAGCTTGCCCACAGTCTGTGATTTGCATGCTACCTCTTCTAACCTCTTTGGTATCTGCTTTCATATTCTCTTCATTTTGATTTCAAGTATCATGATTATACAGCATAACTGTAGTGCATCAGTATGAAGGAAACAACAGATACAGTTATGGATGAGAAAGTCAGTGATGATATTAGTGTAGCTAGAAAGCCATTGAGCTGTGGAGGTGGGAGGAGGAGAAAGAACTGAGAGGGAGAAGAAGGGAAGGAGGGAGGAAGGGAAGCGAAGAGAGCGAGTCACTCTAGGAGGTTAGTATATGGAGTCCTGAGATGAATTATCCAGTTGATTGAAAAGAAATTGGGTTGAATTTCTGCTAGGTCTACTCCCCGGTTTCTTTAAACCTGTTCTAACCTATTAGGCTATTCCTTCTTATTGGTTTCATAAAATTAGTACAGTTAGATTGATGTTTGCCAAGCTTCAGTAATTCTACCAATGTCATGATTTTTGTCGTTATACACCTTCCTTTACTACCAGTTATATTTATTTAATGTTATACATTAAACTGCTTTTAAATTGACCCTTCAAATTTCTTTTTTTCTAAGCAATAATCAACTTGGAATCATCTGTTTGATATATGTGGGTTATACATGTATATATTATATACATTTTAAAAATACACATTTTAATTTATACTCATTTGGTAAGATAAAGATGTTCATCAGTGCAGCACCTACAGTCACCTGGGGAGCCTTTGCAGTTATGCATGCCACACTGCTAAACCCCTGATTGGTGGCAAGGTCATAGAGCCTGCAACAGAGTCTGAAATAGAATCAACCTTTCTCAAACCCGTTTCCCTTTCCATTAGACCATAATGATACATTTCAGGAGTGTAACTCCTTTGTGCATAATATATATGCAACTCTTTGGAAGATTCTGGCAGACCAAAATTACTGCTAAAGGCTGGCTGTGTTAAGATTGGGATTGGCAGAGAGGAGTCATTAGTTAAATGATTTTCCTATACCGTCGCATTTGCTTCTGTTTACAGACTTCTTTTCACTTCTGCTTAAAATGGTTTGTAGCACTGTTTCGATTGAAAGTAAAAGTAATTATTTAATACTCTGAACTTTTGGTTTTTTCAAACATTTATTTTCGTAACCATGGAGGGGGAGGTAGTCTCCTAGTCAGAGCTCTGTAGCCACTTGGAGTGAAGCACTTGATGAAGGATGCAGAGTGACATAACAAGCCCACATTTCCACTCCATGTTCTCCCTGAATTTGTTCGCTATTGAGTGTGGTGGGGAGAATAATGCACCCCTGCCACGCCCAAAGATGTCAGTGTCCTAATCCCCAGAACCTGTCAATAGGCTATCCTTAATAGCAGAGGGGAATTAAGATTGCAGATGGCATTAATGATGCTAATCAGCTGATTTAGGGAGTATAGCCTGGATTATCCAGGTGGGCCCAAGGTAATCACAAGGCCCTTAGAAGTGGAAGGAGGCAGAAGGGAAGGGCAGAGTGGGTGATGTGAGGACTCAATTCACCACAACTGACTTTGAAGAGGAATGATCCAAAAAATCTGGATAGCTTCTAGAAGCCTGGAAAGGCAAGAAAAGGAACTCTCTAGAGCTTCTATAGGGAACACAGCCCTGCCAACACTTAGCCCAGGGAGATCCATTTTGGACTCCTCACCTCCAAACCGTTAAGATAATCAATTTGTGTTGTTTAAAGCAATTAAGTTTTGGTTATTTGTTACAGCAGTGATAGAAAATTAACACAGTGAGCTTCAAATTTTACCTAGTTTCTTGTTTCTCATGGTTATAGGTTTGGCATATTCATTTTGAAAAAAGGCACACTGAACTAATTAAGGCAAATTTGGAATCCTACTCTCTTATTAAAATATCTGATTCCTAAATTTACACATTATTCTTATTTCATAGACTATTGATGTTAATGTCTAGTAAATATTTTCTTTTAAAAATTAATAAAATGCTTTTTAGTGTTCTCCAGTTATAAGAACAAATATAAAAGGGTTTTGGGGCCCACCTGCGGCAATTAAGACACAGCACAGACTAAAAAAAAAGCGGGGGGTGGCAGGGGCGGGGTTTGGAGAGTTAATATTTGTTTTAAGTATTTTTTAAAAGCTCTATAGGGGACTTCCCTGGTGGCACAGTGGCTAAGAATCCGCCTGCCAATGCAGGGGACACGGGTTTGATCTCTGGTCCGGGAAGATCTCACATGGCTCGCTGAGCCTGCGCTCTAGAGCCCCCGAGGCACAACTATTGAAGCCCCGCAGGCCTAGAGCCCATGCTGCGCACAAGAGAAGCCACCTCAATGTGAAGCCCGAGCACCGCAACCAAGAGTAGCCCCCCGATCGGGCAACTAGAGAAAGCCCGCACGCAGCAGCAAAGACTCAACGAAGCCCCAAACAAAGAAACAAACAAAAAGCTGTATAGCCAGGGCTCTGGATTCAAATTAAGTTCTGTCATTTCCTAGCTGTGGTTTGGGAAAATTGACCTAAGACTGTTTCATCAGCTATAAACTGGGAATAAAAATGACAGGGCCTATACAATAGATTTATGGAAAAGATTTGATGAGATAATCTCTGTAAAGTACTTAGTACGGCGCCTGGTATGTAATTAAGTGCATCATATAATGGTTTTATCTACTATTATTGTTGTTGCATTATCTTTCCGACTCCAAAACCTTCTCCAGCAAAAAAGTACAGTTTTCAAAACTCTGGCTGGGTTGGTGATCTCCACGTTTAATAACCTATCGCTTCTCTTTCAATCTTAATTTCTAAAGAAGCAGCAGTAAACCATTCTGGAAACAGCATCTCCCTTAGCAGTATTCAATCCTGAGTCAACTGTTATTTCAATGATTAAATATTCATTCACTAAAGTAATTGTTTAAAAACAACAAGGGTAAGACAATGGCCTAACTATATAGATCCTAATTAAGCTTTAAAAACATTTCCATAAAGCAGGACGGGGCGAATTGTTTGCTAGGCCCCCAGTGACCTCTCCCACACCGCCTCTACAGAAAAGAGGGAGCTCCGGGCCCTCGCCAGCGCGCGAGGTATTTCTTCCGTCCCCCGGCGGTGCCAGGTGAGCCCCGGCGGATCTTAAGAGGCCGAGCAGGGACTCTCGACTACCCGCGTGCAGCGCGAGCGGCGGCTGCATGGTGTCCAGCTTCACCCTCGGCGCCCCCGCGCCCTGGTGGCCTCCCGGCCGTGCGCACACGGGCCCCCCGGCGTGGGGACGCGCTTGGCTTGATTTGTCCAACTCTGGTGTATTCGCGGGGCTCCGGCCGCCCTCCCGGGTCTCCCTCCCATGGCCCAGCCCAGCCTTGCTTCCCCGGAGCTCTGGAAGGGAAGGAGGCGTGTCCGGAGTAGGCGGGCGGGAGCTGTATAAAAGTGCTGGCGGCTCCCCTACCCGGGCTTCACTCGCCGCCTCTCGCCGGGACCGGGAGCGCTCCGCGAAGCACGAGCAGTGGAGAGGGCGCTGCGCTCGGGCTACCCAATGCGTGGACTATCTGCAGCCGCTGCTCATGCAATATGCTGGAGCTCCAGAACAGCTAAACGGAGTTGCCACACCGCTGCCTGGGCTGGATCACAGCGCTGCCTTTCCTTATGAAGAAGACACAAGTGAGTAGGGCGCGTCCGGGAGCTCGCTGGCTCTCCAAGAAAATCGCGCCTGGAGGCCGGCGCGTCCCGGCCCCAAGTGCCAGGGCGTTCGGGGCTGTGCCTGCCGGAAGAGCCTGGAGGGCGCTGGGGAGGCGGGTGTGGCGTGCGAGCCCCAGCCGCCCGGCCCGGGTGAGCCTGGGAGAGGAGGAGTGGGAGTGATGAGAGGGAGCCCGTGTCAAGTTTGGAGCTGTAGCCCTTAAGTTGGGAGCTGTCAGTCGGGAGCCGCAGTTCCTGTAAGATGGAAGGATCTGTCCTTTGGCCGGAGAGTTTAAGTGATTACTGAAAGGCATGTCTTTGCACCGCAGACATTTTCCCGTGGATTTCGGGGACATTACAACAGTTCCCCACGCGCCACGCTCGCTCGCGCACCCAGATTTTTGTGCAGCCCCTGGGTGGGTACCTGGCTCGTGCGGACGCGGGTGCAGCCGCTGGAACTTAGCCAACCCAGAGTTCCTTAGTGGCCGCGTTCCGCTGGGCGGAGAACCTCCCCGGCCAGCCCCGGGAGACTTGACTCCCGCGGCGTCTGCCAGGTTTGCGGCTCTAGGCAAGAGAGCTCTAAAGGGGGTAATACCTCCACATTGCACCCACTTTCTTCCATTACAGAAGAGAAAAAGTTGTTTGTGTGTGTGTTAATGGGCACCTCTGATGGTAGTTATTGAGGTAATTCCCAGTGCTGCAAAATTGTGCATTATACAGAAGCACAGTGGTAAAGCACCGTCCAGGGGTACAATTAGTTTAGTTTGTTTGTTTTCTTGCAGCAGATATCTGGATTTAGAAAGGGCCGCCACCGTACTCCCATGCACAGTTCTTTTTGCCACTGCAGGTCTTACCTCCACTTACTTCTCCCCTTAGGAATTTTTCTGTTATCTGCCGCGGGTTGGGTAAGGCTGCCCTTTCACCCCCCAGAGGTGCTGTCGGAGATAGCAGTTCCTGAAGTGTGTCGAAGGGGTGGAATTGGTGGGGGAAAGGTTGGTACAAATCTTCAGTTTAGAATGTGCTGAAAATGCTTTATTTAATGACATACTTAGTGTCATATTTTAAATAGGTGTCTAGACCTGGGAAGGGTACATATTCAGAGGGGAGTAGGAAGACTCGAGCCCATTGCACCCGTGTGGAAAAGGGCAGGAGGGAGGGACGTGGCCTGGAAGAAATTTTTGTGTAGTCTCTAGGGCAGCTGCCCAAGACCGAGGAGAGGAGCGGAGCGCAAGTTCCTCTCCTGCAAGCAGGTTAGTTTATAGGCAAAGCACCTGGGATCACCACAGTGGGCTGTTGAAATGCAAATGTTAAAGACTGGCAACAGAAGAGAAGTTTTAATCTAATTACTTGATTCGTACATGCTTTCTGCTTTGTGGAATAATAAGCATGGGCGGACGGGGAACCAATTCTTTGTTATAGTAGCATCTGCTCACGTGAATGGTAGTGGTGAGATGTGGGTGGAGAAACCGCTACCTTCTAGTTCAGGAAAAGAGCCTAAACCTTCCTATTTAAACAAGATCACTGGAGACAGATCAGGTTAATGACCAACAATCCAAAGGGGGGCGATGTACTATCAAGTCACTTTGAGAGTCAGTAGGATTGATGATCCTTGCACCCTTGCTTTGCAAAACAAAAGTGAGCTCTGTAATCTCCTTTCTCACTTTGATTAAATGGCTGTGTAAATTGGATTACATGGGATAATTCCATTGAAAACTAGAAAGAGGTCAAACTAGCCTGAAACTCCTTGGTGTTAGTGACTCAGTACTGCTGACCAGAGACACTGCAGGCAGCTAAATATTTTAGAAATGTGACCTGCTCAGGCCGAGTAAAAGTGCAAGCCCTTTGGGGGAACTTGCTGCTGTTAAAGGACTGAAGGCAAAGGAGGGCAGTGCCCTTGGTGAATGAAGGCATTCATTGCCTGGGATCTAATGACCTTCAAGGTTTCTTTTAAAGATACGTCTAGCAATTCCATATTCTTGCCACAGAAAAAGGGGACCCTGGAAATAACATGAAATCAATGAAATAATCAGTGGAAATGGGGGAGGGTGCTTAGGTCCTCATTCATATTGTTATATTTTCTAATCCAAAAGTTACAAAGAAATTTCCTGTGCACCTCTGTATGGATGGAGAGTAGCATAAGGAAATCTGACATTAAGTCGTAAGATTGTTCTACTGAATCTAATGTTATATTTGCCAGGGAGGAATATCTATTAACATTCAATAGTTTAAATAATCATTTGTAAAGATGGCATCAATTCCAGAGTTCTGTTATAAAACAAACAGTTGTGTACCCTTCCATTACCCAAGATATAAAATGAGAATTTAATGATAATTTTAAAAATACACTTGAATTGTGCATCTCTCCAAGAATCACAGGGACACCAGGCATTCTGGACTTTCAGTCAAGCTAAATAAATGTGGAAATGCACCAACAACCACTTGAGGTTTGATAAATGATTCTTTAATTTATTTAGCACGTGTGATGAACTTTTAGCATATGGGAAATAATTACATGGGCAGTAGTCGTGAGGAGCAATTTTAACAATAAGTTTAGTCACAAGTCTACAGAAATGAAAGCATTTTGTGTTTTTCAGATTTCTGAATGTATTTTATCCATATTGTGTGGTTTTACGTTTTCTGAAGGGAATTGTGTCTCTGGCTTAGAAAGAACATCTATTTCAATGTATAATCATTTTTTTCAATGTAATACTCTGATAAACTGGTATATTAAATAACAATTGGACATTAATTTGCAAGACCAGTTAGAAAAGTGCTGGGCTTCCCTGGTGGCGCAGTGGTTGAGAGTCCGCCTGTCGATGCAGGGGACACGGGTTCGTGCCCCGGTCCGGGAAGATCCCACATGCCGTGGAGCGGCTGGGCCCGTGAGCCATGGCCGCTGAGCCTGCGCGTCCGGAGCCTGTGCTCCGCAACAGGAGAGGCCGTAACAGTGAGAAGCCCGCGTACAGCAAAAAAATAAATAAATAAATAAAAGTGCTATCAGTTTAACAGGGCTGGTGCCATGTTTATTGATGTTGTACTTACATTTTAGTTTTGAGATGGTCTGGTCTGTGAGAGTTTTCACGACTGCTGTCAGTTTTAGAAATATGAAGATAGGAAAAATTCATCTGGCGAACGGTGTAGAAAAGGCCATTTTAGGCACACATTAGTTCTCAGAAGAAGCAAATAGAATGTTTATTAGCTTTTGTTTTTCCAGAGAAAATATCCCTCTTTTGTCTGTATGAAGTTTGTCATCTGGGTGATGATGCAAGTTTACAGAAAAATTTAACATTTATGAAGAGCATTTTTAAATTTTGTCCTTAAAATCACTCCATTTGGAATGTGTGCTTTGAACAATCCTAATTTTTGTAGCTTTTAATTGATAGATTCTGCCAAGACTTTAAAACTCAAGTGCTAAGTCGATTACATGCAACATAAAACAAGGAAAATAACCATATGGAAGTCTGAAGGCCCGGCCCAAGCCGAACCAATTAAAATCGCCAAATTTTATTTATATCTAACTGCTGATTTGGAGATCGCAAGTTATGAATCACATTTATGCTATAATGATAGGGTTATTGAAATCTTTCCATCACCATCAATAACATTAAAAAAAAAATTCTCCCCAAATAGCTAGTCTGAAACTGGAGGTTTCTTGCATGGTCCGGCGAGCCCCACTGAGTGTGCCCTTCCCCAACCATGTCTAGGGAACACCTGAGATATAGTGGAGAGATCTTAGGTTCTAGCTTTTCAAGACTTTGATTCTAATTCCTGTCTTACCACTGGTAAGACAAATGACTTTAGGCACATGGTTTAACTTCTTGGGATTTCCATTTTGCAATCTGTACAATGATTATAAAATAGTTATAAAGATCTGTAAGGATTAAATGAGATTTTATATATGTCTGTATCCCAGCACAGTGGCTTACTGTAGTTACAGTCTGAATTTATTATCCCCGAGAAGAGAATTGCCTGCCGACTAACTTAAAAGCCAGAAAAAAACTAGCTTTTGCAGGTAAATGTTGCTTAACCATCAAAGCACAGAGACCAAATTTTCATAAATCTGGATCTCTGCATTCAGCCTTATAAACTGATACCTGTTTGTACTATCAAATCAAGAATGTATGAAAAGAAAGGTTATCTGTGGCAGGAGAGATGATAAATGCTTTAAAGTTTTTCTTCTTTTTTTTTTTTTTTAGATGTTGGGGGTAGGATTTTATTAATTAATTTATTTTTGGCTGTGTTGGGTCCTCGTCTCTGTGCGAGGGCTTTCTCTAGTTGTGGCAAGCGGGGGCCCCTCCTCATCGCGGTGCACGGGCCTCTCACTATGGCGGCTCCCTTGCTGCGGAGCACAGGCTCCAGACGCGCAGGCTCAGTAGCTGTGGCTCACGGGCCTAGCTGCTCCACGGCATGTGAGATCCTCCCAGACCAGGGCTTGAACCCGTGTCCCCTGCATTAGCAGGCAGACTCCCAACCACTGCACCACCAGGGAAGCCCTAAAGTTTTTCTTAAAAAGTGAAAATAAGAGTTAAAATTGAAAATAGGAATCGAAAATGGGAATATAATCACCATCTCTGATTCACTTTCATATTTCCATACTTTTGCTTTCTAAGTGCCTCTTGTCTGATTCTGAGGGTTTATTTTATTTCATTTTAGACTAAAGAGACTGGGTCAGTTTCCTGTCCTTGGTGTTCGTGAACTTGCTCTTCAGAGTGAGGACAAGCATTCATGTCTGCAGTGTGTCTTTATTGTCTTTATCAGGCAACATGTGGTGACATTTTAATTTTTTTCATTATGCAAGTTTGGGAGATTTTTTTTTTCTTTTCTCAGTTTCCTTAATGTTCCCTTTCGTAAATTAGGGTAAGGCATTTGGATATAAATCTGCCAGGAGTGATCTTTTATCTTTGTTTTCTAGTACATGAATCATGAGCACCTGCAGGAGACTCTCTTTGGTGTTAGCCACCTGTGTAGTCAGAACAATTTATAAAACAAATTGAAGGAACACCAGGATGCTTTTATAATATATGCTGTTTTCAGGGTTATTTTATTTAGACTTTGTCTCATAGAAACCATTGACTATAGACCTACTGATTTATAGATGCAGTGAGATGTTTTTGCCTTTTCACTTAATTATGGGCATGATAAAAACTGTTTACAGGGGCTGGGAGTTGGAGAGAATTGTCATTATCCCATCTCTACCTATTTCCTTCTGTCCAGAAAAATGGAGGTGATAGGGGGTGATTTTCTTATAATTAGGCCTCATGGATCTTTTTCTAAAATTGCAGTGTGTGTCATCTAAAGGAAGACTGTCTGTTACGTAACTCTCTTTGTCTTTTGACTATATTTTACTATTTTTTTCTAGGCTGCCACATTGACTTGGTTATTAGGGGATGGAGTTCATTTATTAGCGCAGATACTATGTTGTATGACTTTGGGAAGACATTTGAATCTCTCTGGACCTCAGTTTCCTCCACTGTAAAATGAGAGAGTAGGACTAGGTGATTTCTAAGTGCCTTCCAGTTCTAGAATTCTCTATGTCTAAGGTAGTAGTAAAATAGATGTTTGAACCAGATGGCATTTTAGCTTCCTTTGGTTCCGAGATTCATGTAGTCATTGCTTTGGTGTGAATAAAAATTTTAACCCCTTTTTTATGATGATAAAGCAGCCAATGGGGAGAAATGAAGGAGATTTCAACTTAGACTGTTCTACTTCTAGCCTTTTCACCTGCTACTTGATATTCCTCTATAACAAGAATGGTATTTGCACTTGCTATCTGGGCAATATCCGTAGTTGAAAGGGATCTTTACTTTCTCTCTCCCAATCTTTAAATCCTCTAAGTGAAGAAGAATCATAAGGCAAAGTCAGACAGCCAGAGGACGTCATCTTACATAACTAATGAATGTCTGCCTCCCCGTATTTGCTCATTGTTTCTACCCCTGCGGTCTCCAATATCTGTGTGCGTGGAGAAGAAATGGAGAGAATTTGATCCTGTAGTGGAAAGAACTTCCGTGCAGGGAATCAGAGGTACGGACCCTGCACTTGGTTCTGGCTCCGGGGCCGGTCACTGGATCTTCATAGTCTTGGGCAAGTCACTGAGCCTCAGTAATATTGTGCCCTAGAGTTAATCCTGAGAAGAAGAGTGAAGGGGAGAGGTCTGCAGCTGGAGACACAGAGGCTGAAAACGGAGGGAGCAGCCCTTCTGCCTCTGGGAAAGACAGTTTCTGTGGATGGCACGTTGCCGAGTCTCAGTCTCTCCTTGCCCTGACTTTTTGCAGGTCTGGACCCCCTCTTCCAGGCAAGAGACCACGGATTCCGCAGAAAATAGAGCTGTGACAATGATGATAAAGCTCTAAGCACCAGCAAAATCTAGTGAACTTCCTGCTAAAACCATGTTCAGAATTGAGGCAATGATCCAGACACTTAAAAAAAAGTAGCAGTAGCTATCTTTCATTTATCTGGATGAAGGAATTCAGCACTTGACTTTGCAGGTGTAGCTGTTGCCTTGGGGCTTGGAGGGCTGCTGATTAGAATGTAGTCTCTAAGGGGGCAGTTAGGGTACCTTTTCTGTGTTCCTGGTGCACAGACAGCAGCTCAAAAATCTGACAGTGGCCTTGCAAAGAATGCCTTTGCTCTCTAGGGTGACCAAGCAAAAGGGTGCACAAGACGAGAGAGCGAGAGCAAAGCCATCGTCAGCGCTCACTGGAAAAAGTAAGCCCCAGCCTCCTTCACCTTTGCAGAAAGGGCATCCCCACTGTATAATGTACCCTGACTGCATACTGTGCCCCCACTGGAGACCAGGGAGGACAGAGCACAGCCTGAAGGGGGCCGTTGTTTGTCTTGCATACACATACTCTGTTGCCCTTTCAGGAGCGGAAGTTCATCTTTTGTTTAAAAGCCCTGTGGGTGCTTAGCACTTTTGCCTCTTTTTCCTCTTGACTTGAAATCTCTGAAGCCAAGGACCTTTCCATTTAAGTGCCTTTACTAAAGTCCAGGGCTGAATCACATCTTGTAATTGGCCTGTTTCTTCTAAATACCAGTGTTTGAGTGGTCGTAAACCAGGTTGCCTCTAAAAACTACAGCTTAATAGTGGTTGTCTATTGTGAGGAACCCCGTTGTGCTGAGTTTTCCACTGTTTACTTGGGGTCCCTTTCGCAAAGCCTTCCTAGACAGCTACCTTGTGAAAAAACAGATTCCTTGATTTCCAAGAAGAGTGTTGCAAAGAAAGTAGGTTGTGTTTATAAAGGCCTTGCACCCTTCCTGGTATGCGTTGTCCATATGGATGGCTGTTAAAATTTACATTCACTGCCGAACTTTAGATGGGAGGAGGGAGGCAGGGTAGAGGTGCTTCATATAAAAGGGTTTCTAATGTGATCTAGAAAACCCAAGGATTGCAAAACAAACCCCGGCAGTCACACATCGTTATTTATGGTTCTGTGTTAAACCTACAGTTTAACACTTCTGAAATAGTCAACACGTTAGGGATTTCCATTTTTGATGACCGACTAAAACCTCTGTGATTACTTTAGTTTGGATCTCTGGCAATTTTAGAAAGCTGCTATCTTCAGCCAGCCCTACCCAGAGATCTCTGATGTGTTCTGTTAGGTGGAGAACTAACACAGGTCATTCTACTGTTTGTTAGAAAGATAAATTATCACAGTAAAAGGAGCTGGGCTGGTGCTTTCTGCTTCCAGGTGGTGCAAAGGGGTTGCTAAAATGCAGGGATAATAAAGTAGTTAGAAAACGTTCATGAAGAATCAAAAGGACGATATTAGTATAATGTTTTTAGTGCTGGATGAAATTAATTCTGTGTAGAAAAGCATCAAACGACAAAATAGGGTGTATATAATCCTTCCATTGTTACGCAACAAATTGTAACAGTTTTGTTTTCTCTAATTCTTAACCCCTGCCCAGGAAAATACTTTAAAAGTTTAGGACACGTTTGTTTATAATGTACTATGGCCATAATGGTACTCTACCTCTTAACAGTACTAGAAAATAGTGGACTATAAAAAATAGTTCCCCGTTTGAAATTTGGATCTTTCTTAGTCTTAAACAATTCCATAGACTTTTATCGATTTGACCATTTATTGTTTGCATTTCTGTATAAATGTCACACATAAATGATTCAGCTTGAAGGAATGAAATTTACTACAGTCTGTGTCAAGCATTTGACATTTAAATGTGTATCCATTTTAAATACTTTCATGATTGTTTTGTAAAATCAAATCACCCTGATAATAAGATCATGCCAAAATGGCATTTAGTAGAAAACAGTTCCAAGATGAATTCAAAGAACTTTTCTTCTGGGAGGTAGGTACTGTTTTCTTTAAACCCCAATTCACAGATGAGGAAAAGGTCTTTAACGTGCCAACTCCAAGTATTTTATGGTCATGATTAACACCCAAAGAGATTTAGCTGTCACTGCCACAGTGTATTAGTGCGGCCTATTCAGAACCTCAAAGATACACATTCTGCTTATAGGAACATTAAATCAAAAACAAACACAATTCAGATATTAAAAACAGTTGCCTGTAATAGTTGGCAACAAAAATTTTGTGATTCCAGTTAACTAGCAGAGTGGCTCATACTAGAGGTTCAGTGAACACAGATGGAATGTTGTTGAATAAATAAATGCCTGATTTCAGGTTGTTAAGTGCCAACAGCCTTTTTTAGAAGCCTTTTTCTTTTTTTTTTTTTTAACAGAAGGCAAATTTTAACTACTGTCCTGGCTCTGTTATACACAGATGTGTCTGGTTGATGATTAGAAAGGCTACTTTGTTCCCCATTTACAGTATTAATTTTCAGTGAATGTGCACTATTATTTACTAAGTGAAACTGGTGGGCATGTGAGAATACAGAAAACACTGGACTGAATCAAATGTAGTAGTGGTTCGGCCTCTTACTAGCAGTGTGCCCTTCAGTAAGTGTTTCTCTCTGAACTTTTCCTTCCCAATCTTTAAAATGGGTGCAGAAATAACTTATCTATTGGTAGTACTGATGTCGTGATTAAGTGAGACAGGCTGTGTAAGGGCACAGGTACTTGCTCTTAGTAAATAATCAGTTCCTTCTCTGCAGGAGGAGGGAATCATGGAAGCTTTCAGCAAATCCACATGCTGTAAGACATAAATTCATTGTTCACAGTTCCTGCCTTTGGCTATAGGGCTTGCATGAATAAATGAATTAAAATAATAGAGCTTAATACCTTAACTGCCTTATTTATACACAATCTACCTTCTTTAACACTCGCAAGCACTCTTAGCAAATTAAACAAAATTTTCCTCCAATTTTACCCCCTTTATCTTTCTCCCCTTTCTACGAAAGGCAACAATTATACAAAATAGGCCAAAAGACAAGCTGCTTAAGAAGAGAAAGGATAGGGGACTTCCCTGGCAGCCCAGTGGCTAAGACTCTGCACTTCCAATGCATGGGGCATGGTTTTGATCCCTGGTCCGGGAACTAAGATCCCACATGCCACGGGGCACGGCCAAAAAAAAAGAGAAAGAATGAATAAGACTAGTTAATATGTTAATATCCGTTGATTACTCACTATAGATGAGGCACCAGGCCACAAACTGCACAGGAATATCTCATTTGATTCTAGCCAAAAAAAAAAAAAATGTTATGAAAGATTATTGATCTCATTTTTTTTAACAAGGAAACTAAACTTCAGAGAGATTAAGAACACTTAACCAAGATTAAAAGGGAAAAAATTTGCAAGTAAGTGGAAAAGCTTGGATTTGGAGCCCAGTCTGCTTAATTCTTTTTTTTTTTCCGGGTCTCTCACTGTCGTGGCCTCTCCCGTTGCGGAGCACAGGCTCTGGACGCGCAGGCTCAGCGGCCATGGCTCACGGGCCCAGCCGCTCCGCGGCACGTGGGATCCTCCCGGACCGGGGCACGAAACCGTGTCCCCTGCATCGGCAGGCGGACTCTCAACCACTGCGCCACCAGGGAAGCCCAAGCCTATTTAATTCTAAAAACTAGATTCCATTGAACCACGTCAATGGAATGGACCCATATTTAAATATACATATACATACGATCTGTAAGACTCAAGCCTTTTTTTAAAAAAAAATTTGCGGGTGAAGATGATGGATTTTTAATCTTATAAGGGGAAGGTTGAGAGCAAGCGAAGCAGGGTTCCCGGGAGAGCGAGGGGTTGCTTCTGATGCAGCTTGTCAGGACCACGCAGGAGGGTAAATGGCTGTGAAGAGCAGCAGCACCTCCACAAGTCGGGGATCCAGGGTTTGGTCCCCAGCCTCTCCCACCTCAGTCTCCTTAGCCATCGAATGCCTGCGTCAGCTGACCTGTTGTGTGCGAGGTCCTTATAAACTGGAAAAATGCCATTTTAATTTATGGAATTAAGAATTACTGCCGAAACCTTGGTGTCTTTCAAATAAAATGGTACTTTTCTTGGCAGAGGGGAGGTTTTTAAATATTTGAAAATTGTGTTGCAAAATAACTTCTTGGGGGATAAAAGATGCTCTGGGGATTACTTTAATCAGTTCGCTCTATTTTCATGCTGTTTCCAAACACAATTTTAAGTGGCGGTGATCATTTTTAGAAAACTACTTAATAATGTCTTTATGCTTATGTCTGTTTGTTAAAGCTACCAGCCATTAAAGTTGTGACCTTTGCTTTGTAATTCCTTGTCAGTCCAACCGCATGAATAGTAAAAATTCATTTTCTGCATTGATGTTAGATTTTTTGAAACAATTGACTGTTGGAGCACCCTTAGGGGCAGCATCGCTATGTAATTTATCAGTTTAGTGGAAATGAAGTTGTTTAAAAGGTTGCTAAAAGGTCCTGGAATCATTTGAACGCAGGTGAAGGAAACAACAGAACAGAGGTGTGATGAACCAAATAGACTGCAGTTAAATGACCCACTTTGGTTGGCTAATCCTCTGAGCCTCGGTTTCCCTATCTGCCAAAGAGAGAGGGCAGGAGTACATTTCTCAAAGGTGGTTGTGAAGATTAAATGAAAGAATCCACAAAAAGCCCTTAGTCCAGTGCCGGGCACCTAGGAAATCCTAAATAAATATTCACTCTGATCTTCAGCATTAAACAAATGGTAAGCTTATCAACAGTGGTGACTCCTTTCTTAAGAAAGTGACTTTAATTACAAAGTCTCCATTGTCAGAATGAAAGGGAAAGTTCAAGCAATTTATCCAAATACCTCAGGCTTGGAATTCACTTTAGCCCTGAATAATTGTTTTCATTCTCTACTTTAACCAAAAACTGAAAAAGAGCTAAATGTGTATAATTATAATCGCAAGATAGTTTACCTAGAGCAAAGTTACTTCTTTCTATCCTGTGCCCAAGGTCACAGAGCTAATACATGGTGGAGCTGACTTATGAACCAGGCGGTCTGGAACTAGAGCCTACATTCCTAAACGCTATGCTATGCTTGGAATTGGGGGGACAGAACGTGAGTCCTTCCCATGAATTGGTGAGTGATCTACTTCTCCCTATCTGGGAGGAGAAGTCATTTTCTGCATCAACAGAAATATAGCCACTTGTCAAGGGAGAAAGGAAAGAGCATGGCTTTTGTGTCGAAAGCACCAAGGTTTTACGTCTGGCTCTAGCTTGCCAAGGGATCTTAAGCAAATTATTTAACTTTGCTTAACCTTCTCTTAAACTGAATTTCCTTTTCTGTAAAATGGAATAATAATACTTTGTAGCTTTTTAACCTGGAAATAGGATGTTGCATACCTGCTTTGTGATTGTCACTCACAGAATTGTACTATTATAAAAAAAGTACTTTTCAGACTTAACACGTTTTCCTGCTATACTATTAAGAACTAAGTTGTGTTTGTACAAATGTTTGACTCATTGGCCTCATGTAGACACTCAAAGGAGCATGGACTTTGGAGTTAGAATGAGGCTTAAGTCCTTAGCTCTGTTATTCACCAAGACCCACGTGCATGTTATTTACTTTCTTTCTCAATGTCCTCATATGTATAATGGGGTGGTAAGGATAATATTACGTGGTTGGAAGAATACAAAGATTAAATGAGATAACATATGGAAATTGGCTGACCCAGAACTGATGTTCAGTAAGTAGTATCTCTAATCTTTAGGGACTGGATTATGCCAGCTAACAGATCAGTATGGATCAGTCTACTCTGTCTGTTTGCTTCACTTGTGTGATGGCTATAATTTATTTAAACCTGTTGTCATTGAAAAGCAGAGAGAGATTATGGGTGATTATGTGAAATTGGATTGTGTGACCGTGAACTGAGATTAGTAAGGGTCTGGATCTGGGTCAGCATCCCCCTTTGTAACCAACAATGCTGATGCATGACTTGGCTGTGTCACCAGTTACTGTGTGTGTTGTTCCATTCAGAGGCCTACGGTCATACTTATTATTCTAAGCCTTGAGTAATGAAAAATTCAAACTTTCTAAATACATGAAAGCTTTGAGTTTATTAATGTCTTCCAAAATGAGCCGCACACTACTTTATATAGTAGGTATTAATAGCTTTGGAGACGCATAGATCTGGCGTCACCTCTTCAAATGGGATGACTTTGAATCATTCTTCTAACATTCTGATTTTCTCATTTCTAAAATGACATTTATAATAGTGTTTAACGTCTCACATGGTTTTGAGGATTAAATGAGCCAGTACATGAGAAGGGTTATTTCATGCCGGGTACCCAGAAAACCTAGGTAAATGCTAGCTGCTTTCAAGAAAAATTCATTTTTGCATTCAAAGTAGGTTGTGGTTTTTTTTTCTTTGCATGTGTTGAATTTAGTTAAGCTTGTAGGATCAACAGTTTGGGAATGTTTGCATTATGAATCCAGGTTTTTCTTGTGGGTGATGGCATTTAGAGTTTAAGGGCTTGATTGTCCAGGTTAATCTTCAAGTAAGTTTTGTATCAATCAAGACAGACGCACGTTACTTTTATCTGTCCATTACTTCAGGTAAACAAGCATTCCATTCTTGTACAGAACATTAAACTGTTAAGTTCCTTTTGATGGACTTGTTCAAAGCACTTGTGAAAGACAGAAAACAGCTCCTGTTTTCTGACATTGTATAATCTGAACGCTCTTTCTAGAGGTTTCTTGACTGAATCTTTGACTATCACTACCTCAAAAATTAAGTTATCAACCCAGACAAGTGTGACGTAACTTTGGGTTCAGTTTAGAGTAGGATCTAACACAACAATTTGAGCCAAGACTCAAGTGAAACCAAAAAGCAAAAATCTTTTAAACGTTGAAAAAGGAAAAAGTCTACATCCATTCTTTTAAGGCCCAAAGGAGAATGGGACAGAATCATTGGTTTTTATAAGTCACTTAAGAGGAGGGCTGGATTATAAGGGACTTAGCTTTGCATATTTCCTTGAAATGTGTGTCCTGGCACTTGGTGGGGCAAGGCAGGAAAGTCAGAACAAGCACTTGCTGACTGTATAGGAGATCCACATCCTAAATTCAACTATGTGGTGTTGATATGGGGTTCATCCCTCCGAGGGTATCCATTTTGTTATCCAACAAAATGAAGAGTGAATTCTGTCATTTTAAAGATTCTCTCTAATGCACACAATCTAGATTATTAATGGAATGCTGACCATGTGACTACCCTGGTTAAAATCCTCCATTGACTTTACATTACCTGCAGGATAAAGTCCAAACCCTCAACACACTGTACAAGATTCTCTGTGATTGGCTGTTGCTTATCTCTACTGCTCCCTGAGTGGTAAATTTCATGCTGGCGTCACTTAACGAAGTACAGTGAAATAGTGACATATTCCACAACTGCATTTGGTCTTGAAAGCCCTGGTAGCCCCTCTTCATCCTCCAGCTGGTCTAGCTGAGATGGTTCCTGCTCTTGGAAGTCCTCCCTGAAGTCTGTTTGCCCTTCCTCCCTGCCCCCACTTTCCTTGTGTTTAGTGATCTTACCCCGTGCTTCTATAGCATTAAAAAAAAAAATCATATAGGGCTTCCCTGGTGGCGCAGTGGTTGAGAGTCCGCCTGTCGATGCAGGGGACACGGGTTCGTGCCCCGGTCCGGGAAGATCCCACATGCCGCGGAGTGGCTGGGCCCATGAGCCATGGCCGCTGAGCCTGCGCGTCTGGAGCCTGTGCTCCACAACAGGAGAGGCCACAACAGTGAGAGGCCTGCGTACCACAAAAAAAAAAAAAAAAAAAAAATCATAATTTGAAAACAATATAATGAAATTATATTCTTACTTACCTGTCTACCTGGCTAAATTGCCTCATGCTGGTATCCCCAGCTAGTGGTACAACACCAAAATCTTAGTAAAGGTTTTTGGAACCAAACTATGAGTTAATGAATCACGTGAGATCTATCTTTGACTGAATCTTCGACTATAGCATTCTAAGCATGGATCTGAGTACTTATCGGTTTTATGCCTGCTGACCTCAATTGACACATGGGTTGGCACCAAGGAGGGTTATTTGGAAGGTAGGAGGAACATTACTATCACGCATTGATGTCATACATAGGAAACGCATATAACTGTACTCAGTACCACCTGGCACAAACATGTTGTTCAAACATAATTCTGTTTGGAGAGAGAAGTGGGCCACTTGGGGTTGTAGAAGAGGGTAGAGACCATGGATTAATAAAAGAGGAAGGTGGGGGGCAAGTTGCTGGCCATTTTTAAGGAAATAACACAATAGGTTGAATAGCAGGTGCCAGATGGTGCTTGCTAATTCAAGGTTATAGAGGGTATAAGAGCCAGAAAGGATTTTAGTACCTAATCAGCTGCTGCTGATGAAGAAAATGCTGATTGTGATGCTTATTCCATGTGCCAGGTCCTGAGCTAAGTGTGTTACATACTTTCATCTCCCCTGATTCTCTCCACCTATGAGGGTGGTTATATCCTTCCATTTACAGAAGGGGAATGTGGGCTTAGGAAGGTTGTGCAAGTCGCTCAGCATCTTACAACTAGTTAGTCTTAAACCCAGTCTGTTTGCTTAGTATTAGTATTGCTGACATCTTCTCTTTTTGCCTAGGTAAGATGTTTTTCTTGATACATAATAATGAATAAGACTGTTATAAATAGAGTAAATGAATTCTTCTTCCCAGCTCACCCACATTCAAAAAGCTTCCTTTCATATTTTCTTTCCACAGTTTGTGTTGGTTAATGGTTAGCCAGTGCAATAGACAAGGAAAGGATGTTGTGTAGTTTTAGATTCTGATGTGTATAATCTCTAGCAAGAAATTGATGAAATAAATATGAGGCAATAGACAATATGAGAATTTTAGATGGTTCATTTTAAATGATATTTGTGGATTTAAGACTGATGTAGTTAAGGAATTTAGCAAAAACGATGTTTCATTACTCAAGATCAAAGACATATTTAAGTGTGGAGGAAGAAAGTTGGAGAAGGATTTAATAAGTGATGTTTTCAAATTTCATCTGTGATTAGAAGCCACCATCTTAGTGACCCAAGGCAATGATACAACTGCTTTACAATTCAGTGCTCTAAAGTTAACCGTTTTTACATTTGTGTACTTTAAAAAATTCACAAAACTATTGGGTTGGCCAAAAAGTTCGTTTGGGTTTTTTCATAACATCTTACGGAAAAACCCAAATGAACTTTTTGGCCAACCCAATGTTTTGACGCCAAGTTTTCAAAAGTTCTGAAGTTGTTAAAGTTATGCAACCTTACAGCATGGCCTGTTTTACCTTTTCTCTTTTTCTGTTTTTTTAAATCAGGTAAGCTGCTTGGTTTTGTGTGTAAACTGAAAGGTTATCATTTCTGAAAGCCATAAAACTTTTTCTAGTTTTGGATAATAATCACATAACAAGGAGCAAAATCTACCTCCTGTCTCAATTTACAAACAAAATTTCCAAAAGACCATAAATGAGAAGAGGAGATGACACACAAAAATTAAACAATGAAGTGGATGTGCAAAATGGCTTGTGCAGCTTTGGCACTTGAATCATACAGCAGCTGAAGCATATCTTTTAAATTTCATTTAGCTGGATACACGGCCCTGTCTTCATTTCCTGAGATTCCCATTCTCTCCTATATGTTGAGAGAATCTCTTTGCTTTCCAGTCTTCCTGTTTACATATATTCCTCCAGCCACTTTTGATTCCGCAGCAAAGCAGCTGCTTTGAAAAAAGCCCAAAGGATAATCTTGCAATGGATACTCACTCATCTTCTTTCCTGACCCAAGGAGAAAGTTCCTTTTTATTTTCCCCTAGCATCATTTAGAGTTAGGACTTGAGCAGGGTTTAAAGTACATTTTCCATATTCTTCTTTTGTTTTATTAAACAAGAAAGCTTAATTGATAACCTTCCCAGGTTGTCTTGGAGGAAGAATTTCATAACACAAAATAGTTGACATTTACTTTGAAGATTGTTAACTCAGAACCTTTTAAAAAATAGTAATAATAAACTGTGTGATGCCACTACTCACATCCTGATACACTGTAAAGTCTTCTTTTTGATTTCTGTCCTACATCTTCCTTTCTCTGCTGAATGTGGAGTCTCTTCCTACATAGTGATATTATGGAGATTGCTCAGCACAACTCCATGATGTCATGGTGAAAAATAGGAATAAAAGAGTTGCCACTTAATCATGCTTATTAGCATGAAAATGCAATAATAAAGCCTATTTTGGAGGGGGGTGGTGAGGGGGAGTGTCATTTGAGTCCACTCCTGAGTAGTCTGGCATGCAACTTTCTGTTTCTTGCAAACAAGTCTTGTCAGAGGGGAACAGTGATATTATGCCTGTGTTACTCTGAAGAAAAGGTAGTTGATTTTATTCTTTAGTCAAACTAGGAATGGGTCTGGATGACGTAAAAAAAAATAATTTAGTTCTGTGAGTGTGAGCTTTTTTTTTTTTCTTTTGCCTTCTCTGGTAGGGATGACAGATAAGTCATCCAGTGCTTTGAGAAGAGATAAGATTAGCATTTAAAAGCTTAACCTATGTCATCACTTCTGAACACGCCTGCTCCCAAGTGAAATCATATTCCTTGCATGTGTTTCCCAGTGCAGAATCACCATGAATAATTTTTTATACATGGCTGCTTTAGAAATTTTGATGGATTGCAGCTCATTGGGAGAGAGGAAGAAATTTATAGATGCATCTTATATTGAATTCTAAATAAAGTGCAGAACTGTAGACCTCTCAGAGACTTCCACTGAACCTACTGTAGGAAAGTGTCTGCATTCCAGGTCTGTGGGTTTTTTTTTTTGTTTTTCTGTTTTGTTTTGTTTTGCCCCCATTGAGTCAGTAAAGGAAAGTAACTACACGTGATACTCATCTAGTTCCTTTAGAAAGGGAATCTGGGGATTTTACAGGCGGATCTGCACTTTGGGTCATTATCACATCTTGGCCACATCTGCCAGTGAAGGCATGTTCCACTGGTTGTTCATTAAAAATAATTTATTTAAAAATATATAGTTTATTTAGCATTTACTACAATCAGAGCACTGTGCTAGAGGCTAAAGCTACAGCAGTGAGCAAAACACATTATTCCTGTTCATGGGGCTTACAGTCTATCCCTGGTTTTATATCCTAATTTTCCATTTTCCTGGGGCTAGAGAAGTATTTAAAGGTGCAAAGAAGAAGTTTAAAAGTTCAAACTGAGAAGCATTTATCTAATGTCACATTTTGGATAATTAAGAGAATGTTGCAACATTACTCACCCTTGTTATCATTAAGGTTTAGCAGTTGTTGGACCCAAGAGTAGGAAGGAGGATAATCGTTTATGCCTAATGGATGAGCAAAACTCTTCTGTTTATCCTTCATTCATTCATTCAACAAATATTTATGAAAGGCCTGTCTGTACTCAGCACTGCTCTACCCACTTTGGACGAAACAGTGAGGGACAGAAAGTACTTGCCTTATGGGACTCAAACTTGAGCAGGAGACAGGTAACAAGCACAACTG
Source organism: Lagenorhynchus albirostris (assembly GCF_949774975.1). Classification (NCBI taxonomy): domain Eukaryota; kingdom Metazoa; phylum Chordata; class Mammalia; order Artiodactyla; family Delphinidae; genus Lagenorhynchus; species Lagenorhynchus albirostris. The sequence continues at coordinate 31,645,113 of NC_083105.1, forward strand.
GTGGATAATGTTGCAAGTCCGTTGTGTGATAGGGCCACCATCTGCTAAGGAGTGAATCACACACTGTCCTGACTTCATTTGTGCCCCATTTCACATACCTGAATTTATTCTCTATTCAGACAGTTTAGAGAGTGCTACCACAATGGTCCGTACTATATATATGAAAGAGAATTTGATGGTAGGAGTATTTGAGCAATTCAAGGTGCTAGAGATAAGAATGATGAACAAGAATAGTGTAATTCTTGTCCTCACCCCATTTGCACACTTGTCAGAAGGAACAGGTGATGAGAGTAAACGAATTGGGTTATCATCAGTTTCTTATTTCTGATGAAAAGTACTTCGGTGGAAATAAAACTGATCTGAGAGTGCTGGAGCTGCTTAAGGCAGGTCACCTGAGAAGGCTTTTCCTAGAAGGTGATAGCTGAACTGAAGCCTGAAGGATCAGAACGACTTGCCTCTTTCAGAGCCCAGGAGGGAGAAAGCTTGTAACTAAGTGCAAAGGGCTTAAGGCAGGAATACATTCCCGGTGTTTCAGGAACAGAAAGGAGGCCAGTGTAGCTGGAGTATGGTGTGGGAAGAGGGAATGGTGAGAATGAGCATGGAGGTGGGCAAGTCTACGTTAAATAGGGCCTTGTATACCTTGAGCAGGAGTTTGTATTTTATCGTAAATGTAATGGAAAAGCAGTCAGAGTCTGTAAGCAGGTGGTGATGTTTTGCATTCCCTGAAGACCACAGTCTTGTGAGTAGCAAGCATGGAAGAAAAGAAGGCTATTTAGGGGGTCCTTGCAGTCTTCCAGGCAGGAGTAGGGAAGCTCAGCACAAGCTGTAGTGGTACAAGATGAGACGGAGGGAAGTGAATGTTTCAGGATTTATTTTGCTGGTAGAACTAATAGCACTTGCCAGAGTGGATATGGAACTAGGGAAATGGGAAGGATCAAGGATGGTGCTCAGAGTTGTGGCTTGAACCACCAGGCTTCAATTTTGGAAATGACATTACTGGGGATGCTTGTTCTAGGTGTGGTTGAAAAGACAGAGTGATAATAACCATCATGGACATTTATGAGGGTGAACTGGCTGTCAGATGCTATATACCAAGTGTCTATATAACTTTGTGCGAAGTTTGTGAAGTAAGTTCTATTATTAGGCCCATAATACAGGTGAGGAAGCTGAAGCACAGAAAGATGAATAACTTTCCAAAGGCCACAAGGTTAGTCAGTGGCAGAGTAGAGATTAAAGCTAGGGCAGCCTGATTCTAGAATCACCGCCTCCCAGCCCCCCACTCTATACCGTTCTCTGTGCTTGAGTAAACACACTTTGTTTTCTTAAGCCATCTTGGATTATTACTGAAGCTAAAGTTGACTTTTGAAACTCTACTATTCAGGTTAACATTCACCCATTGCCCAAACAATTCAGTCTCACTTTTGCTCCAGGTAGAGATGAGCCTGCCCGCTTTGGGAGAGCTGATCCCAAATCCAAGCCCAAGGGTCAGTTTCACAACCTCTTTTTATCACCTTGCTGTGCTGATCTTTAATCTATGGGGGAAGCAGAACATAAATGGGATTGTGACATCCACTGTTAGCATAGCTTTTAATTTAAAAGTTAACATTTAAAAAATTAGTAGTAGTGATAAAATAATAACTACAGGCCTACCTTGTTTTATTGCGCTTCACTTATTGCGCTTCCCAGATATTACAGGTTTTTTGTGGTTTTTTTTAACAAATTGAAGGTTTGTGGCAACCCTGCCTGGACCAAGTCTATCAGCGCCACTTTTCCAACAGCATTTGCTCACTTTGTGTCTCCGTATCACAAATTTTCACAGTATTTCAAACTTTTTCATTATTATAATATGGTGATTTGTGATCAGTGATGTTTGATGTGACTACTATGACTTGCTGAAGCTCAGATGATGGTCAGCATTTTTTAACAGTAAAGTATTTTCTAATTAAGATCTGTACATTGTTTGAGTTGTAATGCTATTGCACACTTAATAGATGATGGCATAGTGTAAATACAACTTTTATACGCAATGGGAAACCAAAAAATTAGTGTGACTTGCTTGCTTTATTGCAATATTCTCTTTATTGCGGTGGTCTAGAACTGAACCCTCAATATCTCCAAGGTATACCAGTATAGCATTAACAGTCATGTCATGGTCTACTATAACATTGTCTTATTTATTAATCTTTTCAAAAATCCAAAAAATGTTATCACCATGAGAAAACCGAGGCTCAGAGAGGTTCCATAATTTGTTGAAGGTTGCAGCATGTTTGCGACAGAATCAGGATTTGAATCTACATCTTACTTTGCTGATGTTCTTCTTTTCTAAACATCATCTCATCTCTTTCATAAGCAATGAACCTGCAGTTGAAGTGTATTGTTATCAGAGGAACATGTCCTGAGCACGTCAAAGGCAGACGCTTTGCTGGGCTTCAGGTGGTAGAATTACCAGAGGAACATGTTTTGGACATGTCAAAGGTACATTATTGCTGGGCTTCAGGTGGTAGAATTGCATTAACATTCTCATGGATTGCCAATCAAAAACTGCCTTTTTAAGACTTCCCCAGTGGCGCAGTGGTTAAGAATCCACCAGCTAATGCAGGGGACATGGGTTTGAGCCCTGGTTCAGGGAGATCCCACAGGCCGCAGAGCAACTAAGCCCATGCACCACAACTACTGAGCCTGCCCTCTAGAGCCCACGAGCCACAACTACTGAAGCCCACGCACCTAGAGCCCATGCTCCGCAACAAGAGAAGCCACCCCAATGAGAAGCCCACGTACCACAATGAAGAGTAGCCCCTGCTCGCCTCAACTAGAGAAAGCCCATGCGCAGCAACAAAGACCCAATGCAGCCATAAATAAATAATTTTTTTAAACTGCCTTTTAAAGATAAAATTTAAATGATTGTTATTTTACAATTTGAATTTTGAAATACTAATGGAAAATTCCTAAGGAAAGTTTAGACTGACCTTTATGAGAAATAAATGCTCAGTAACTTGGATTTTTCTCTCCTAGTGCTTAGGGTTTAGTTGCAGACAATATAATCTACTCTAGCTAGTTTAAACATAAAGGGATATATTGAAGTTTATTTGATGGGTTATAAAACCACTGGAAGGGCTAGAAGAACAGGTTGAGATTTCAGAACACTCCCATCACCCAGAACACGGTTAAGTCCAAGGCCATCTGTAAAGCAGCTACATAACAGCAAGTGCTGTACAACCAGGACTGCTGCTGGCGGCAGGGTCTCGCTGCCTCACCACCACCCAGCAAAATGCCTGCCCGGCATCCATCCAGCTTCTCTTCTCCAGGACTTTCTTTCCATATCAAATCTTGCAGAGTTGTGCCTAACTGCTGAAACCTAAGTACCTGCAACTTTAGCTAACTGCAATGGAGTCCAAGATATGGAGATTTTAATTTTGCAGCCACTACAGTATAGAAGAATATGCTCAGAGAGTGGGAATGGGAATTGAGTCAACTCACAGTATCCTCTACACTCACTAAACTTTTCTTTTTCCAAGTTCCTCTAAATCAGGAGTATCTAATATGTAGCCCTTGAACCAAATGCAACCACATTTACCTTTTCAGACATTTTTATTTTCTCTAATGATATAGCACCCATGAGCTAGTACAGCCTAAAATAGTATGTCTAAGACTTCAGAGAGTACCTAACAATCTTGTTAAAAGTACACATTCCTGGGTTTCCCTGGTGGCGCAGTGTTTGAGAGTCCGCCTGCCGATGCAGGGGACACGGGTTCGTGCCCCGGTCCGGGAAGATCCCACATGCCGCGGAGCGGCTGGGCCCGTGAGCCATGGCCGCTGAGCCTGTGCGTCCGGAGCCTGTGCTCCCCAATGGAAGAGGCCACAATAGTGAGAGGCCTGCGTACCGCCAAAAAAAAAAAAAAAAAAAAAAAGAAACACATTCCTAAGATGGACCCTCAGAATTTTGGATTCCACATGATGCCCAGGGATCTGCATTCTAAATAAATACCCCCAGATGATTACACTTTGATCTAAACATAAGACAGCAACTCCCCTTGTTTCAGTTGGAGCACCTTCCATGAAGGGGTACATTTCAGCAGTTTTTTCAATCCAACCAGAGGTACTTGGTATGTCCAGCACACATCACATAATCAGGGAAACTCATACAGTGACCTTTGCAAATCTGGCTTGTCATCTGATGTGATGGAGAAAATGATCAAGGTTGTGAGTGTTCTTTGAGCTCAGGCCTTTGACCCCCTCGTTTTGATGCTACGTGGAACAGTTCCAGCAGGGTATAAAGATTTAGTTTATTTGTCGTCCAAAAACCCAGGTGGGAAACAAACAAAAACTTTTGTTGGAGATTTCCTGAGCTGCTTCCTCAGATTGAGTCTTCTTAAAAATTAAAAGGGCCTGTGAGACCAAACTTGTCAGACTCCCAGTAGCTGATCTGACAAAACAGCTGAGCACATTTAATTACAGCCATAGGGGAAAAAAACACAAGAAGTTCTAGGAAGTTTAGGCATTCAGTCCAAATTCAGTGCATGGAATCAGATAGCAAGTGGAGCCCACACTCATTTTCCATCTCTCAGTTGTTTGGAGTTCAAAAGATTGTACAGATTTTGCAGAACTTTTGATTTACAGGGGATCACAATTTCAGAAATGAGTCACATAGTTGGAAGAATACAAATCGTGATTTAGGTTTTTGTAGCTGTTTTTGGAAAGCTACAACCCTTGGATTGCATGTCATCGCGGTTCAATTTTAAGAGCAACTAATTGACATAATAGTGAACAGTGCCATCCCCAAAGAATCAGTGCCCACGAAGTGCTGAATTTGGGTGTGTGGATTTCAGAACTGTCATTTTTTTCTTCTTGTGATATTCCTGTACTTGCCAATGTTGAGGGCCTGTCGCTCTTATTGTTTTTGAAAATAAACACTTATAGCAAAAAGAATTAGCAACAGGTATGTAAATCTAGGTTCAATGGTGAACTCGCACCCACCAGTTTTCTAGACCAGTTTGGTTTGTTACATGTCGTCTTCCTCATAATATTGATTAGAATTAGTCATCGACTATCATCTCTGTAAAATACGTCCTTTCCCTCTGCAGTTATAAAACTGCTGAAGACCTATATTTATGACTAGCTAATGACCTATCTATTACCATTGTTTCTGATGAAATCTATACTGCTGGCACAATACTTATTTTCTCACGTAAGTCTCTATTAAAAATAATAAAACTTGTATACTTAGACCCTAGATTGTAGCCTGAGGTAGAAGTCCCTTGTAGGTATTTTCACACAGGGGCAAAGTCTCTGAGCTAACCTGGTTCTCCTTAACCACAGGTGAGTTCCCCCATGCACAGGCTATTTAAGGAGGAAGAAGGCTTGGTTTATCATTTTAGCCCCATTCTTTCAGAGATGTCTCTTCTTATCTACCAAGACTGAACTGAACTTTCTAGCCCTTCCAGACATTACCACTCTGTTGTAGTATGCCCTTGAAATTCCCTCACTCTCACTGACCCCTAAGGTTCATCCTCCATGGTCTCACTCCATGGAAACTGTCCTCATCAAGGTCAGCTCCATTACGTCCTCTTCAACAACCAACAGGTTGACATCTTTTTAGTGCTTATTTTATTGGTTATACTCTCCCTTTGGTACTTTATTTTCCTATTGGCCACAGTACCCCCAAATCAACTGATTTGCCTCTCATATATTTGGCTCCTCATTCTCTTGTCTCCTATGCAGATAATTCTTTCTTCTTCTTATATAATGGTATTCTCCAGGCTTTTGGGTGATAACTTCCAATCCCCAGCTGCCACTTCTGCTGCATATCCTGGCTTAGGGAATAGCACCACTTCTGCCTCAGTCACCCAAACTGGAGCACGGAAGTCATTGGTGATTCCCCCCCGCCGATACCCTACACGCTTTCTGTCAGTCACCCAAGTTCTTCCTTTTTACTTCTACATCCTCTTAAACTTGTCTCTCTCCATTCCCACTGCCATTTGCTAGTTAAGGCCCTCCTCATGTGGCCTCTGGATAACTTCACTGACCTCCTAAGTGACCTCCTGCCCCCAGGCTTTTTGGCTGCCCCCCTCCACCCCATGTATCCTTCATTCTGATGACTGATAAACTTTTCAAAAATAAATCAGATCTTGATACTCCTCTACTTAAAGTCTGCCAGGAGCTCCCCAGTGCCTTTAAGATAAAATCCAAATCAATTAGCAAAATTGGGAGGACCTCTGCATATCTTTTTAGCCTCATCTATTGTTGCTTATTCCTTGAAACTAATTTTTCATTTTTGTCTCCTTCCCTCACTTCTGTGGGCACCTGCTTCTTTACTTCCTCTGTCAGGGGTCTTTGCCCCAGCTCGTTGACCTGGCTACCTTCCACTCACCTTTGGAAAAGATGTCTCCTCCCAGAAGCTATCTCTGAGCCCCTCCCTCAGTCTCCCTCCCCCACCCCAAAGTCAGGTTTAGCTGTCCCCCTGGGCCTTTCCCTTCTTAGATACTCTACCTGCTGTGTTCGCCAAGAGCTTGGGCTTCCTGAGGCCGTGACCATATCTTCTGTATCTTTACCTTCTGTAATTATCAGGTGCTCCATATGTGTCTGTTGAATGAATAAATAGCATAAATAGCTCTTCTTAGAAGTCTGAAAGCACTCAATTTTGTTTTTACCAGAAAGAACAACTTATCACTTTTTTTGAGCTCTCCTCTCCCTCTAGCTATGCAATTTTTTTTAAGCTACCGCAAGTATAACCTGATTTACATGCACTACTTGTTTATCCAGCCTAGTCATAATTTGACATGGTTGTTTCAATTAGAAACTGATGCAGTTAAAGAGACCTATATGCTGTCCACAGCATAGGCATTGTAAATGAAACTTAACTGTTCATTAGATATAAATGAAGTCAGTTTTATTATCTGATTGGCCCAGTGTTTTTCTTTCTAGTCTTGATTTAAACTTGGTCCAGGCATACAGATGGCCAATGGGCACATGAAAAGATGCTCCACATCGTTAATCATTAGAGAAATGCAAATCAAAACTACAATGAGGTATCACCTCACACCAGTCAGAATGGCCATCATCAAAAAGTCAACAAATAATAAATGCTGGAGAGGGTGTGGAGAAAAGGGAACCCTCCTACACTCTTGGTGGGAATGTAAATTGGTACAGCCACTATGGAGAACAGTATGTAGGTTCCTTAAAAAACCAAAGATAGAGTTGCCATGTGATCCTGCAATCCCACTCCTCGGCATATATCCAGAAAAAACTGTAATTCAAAAAGATACATGCACCCCAGTGTTCATTGTAGCACTATTTACAAGAGCCCAGACAAGGAAACAACCTAAATGTCCATCAACAGATGAATGGATAAAGAAGATGTGATACATATACACAATGCAATGTCACTCAGCCATAAAAAAAAAGAAATAATGCCATTTGCAGCAACATGGATGGACCTAAAGATTATCATACTAAGTGAAGTAAGTCAGAGAAAGACAAATATCATATGAGATCACTGATATGTGGAATCTTAAAAAAAAAAAAAAGTGACAAGGGAACTTATTTACAAAACAGAAATAGACTCACAGACATAGAAAACAAACTTATGGTTACCAAAGGGGAAAGGGAGGAAGGGATAAATTAGGAATTTGGGATTAACAGATGCACATTACTATATATAAAATAGATAAACTACAAGGACCTACTGTATAGCACAGGGAACTATATTGAATATCTTGTAAGAACTTAAGAATGGAAAAGAATATATATATTCAACTGAATTACTTTGCTGTACACCTAAAACACTGTAAATCAACTATACTTCAATAAAATAAAATTAAAAGAATAAACTTGGTCCAGGGATTTACTAGCAGAGTAGCCATAAACAAGCTACTTAGTCTCATTGAATCATGTGTTACTCGCCTACAAAATGGGATAAAAATAACCTACCTTGTTGATGGGAAGATCATACGAAATAATGTCTGCAAACTGCTATGTGTGGCCCTTAGTAGGAGTCAATATATGTGAGTCATTTCTCCCTTTAAGTAGCATTTAAATATAGAGTAAGGATGAACTGTCACAGGGTGATTCTCTCTGTCTCCCCATTTCTTCCTATAGATTGAATACCTTGAAATCCTTAAGTTCTCCTTTTACCTTAAAGCCATTGTCTGCCTTTTTCTATTAAGCAATTCACTTCTAGGATGTTCAGATTTTGTTATAAGAGCATACTTACCCATATTACCAAATATTCTACTTCACAAAAAGATCTGCATTGAGAGAGGCAGAAGAGTGAGTAACTTTACAGGATTTTAGTGGACCAACTTGGACTTCAGCTTGTTTGAGTTTCACTTAACTGGCCTGTTAATGTCTCCTTTCCTCATAGCACTAAAATGACCAATCTGCGGTTTCCTTTGACCCTTCGAGATTACTGGACAATCAGTAGAGAAGAATTTGAGTCAGTGTAGGTTGCTTAGGTGTTTCCTTCATAATGTTAAATGGTAAAATCTTGTTGAGCAATAAAAAATCTTAAGGAAGAAGTCATGTAGAATTAAACCGTTATTCACTGACCGACAGTCTGTTGTTGCTTTAGGTTAAGATTATTTGGGGAGGGTATTGTTCCTATGACCGCAGAAAATCTGAACTCAGGACTAATTCCTATACCTGTATCTTGGTAACTTGCTTTCCTGGCTCTGGGTAGCTGAGCCAATTGGCTCTCTTCCAAAGCACATTTGGGCTGCAAGGGAACTGCCTGCCTGGCTAGCTGGCAGGCGAGATTAAAGAAGAGATGAATGTTGTTTCTGGCAGCAGCTGCTGTTTTGTTCGGGGCAGTCCTAATACTATTTTGTAGTTCTCTGCATAAAGAAAACGAGCTACACAGATGCCCCACTTACCTTTTCGACTTTGAAAAGTCTGTAACGTGGATCCTGGCAATGAATATTTTAAAACCACTTCTCATGGTCATAGAAAAGTTTGTTTTTTTCCCCCAAGTTAGAAGATTGGAATCTCCTGGTTTCCTGCACAGCATATGTTGCCCTGATGTTCTTGGGCTGCATGCATGTTAGTTTCTGCTAAAGGAAAGGAGTCTGCAACCTGACTTCTGTGTAATAACACATGTTCAGATCAAGTAAATAGTTTGCTTTAGGGGGGCTTTGCAGTTCCTTTCTCTGGAATGTGGCATTTTATTGTACGGAAGGCTGTTATGCTCAGGAAGAATTGATGAATGGGTGAATATTCCACTGGGGTCTTTTGAGATTGGTTCTCAACAAAAATGAGATTTAAGTAAGACCTTTGCCTTCAGAGTCTCCAACCTTGTCTTCCTGTAAATTTTCCCTTTTAAAGTTCCTTTTCAGTACCATCTGCCACTGTTAAAACCTGCTCCCAGAAAGAGACCTGCTTGCTATATCTGTCATTCACAATTGAGTGTGTATTTTAGTCACTATTACTTCCCTCCACCATGACTGTTTCTACTGCATATTTTAGTTCTAACAGTGCATAAGGATTTCTCATTAGTTTTTTCATCATGTAAATAAATTGAAGGCGACTTTTAGCAAAGAAAGGGTTATTGGAATTTTGTGTCTTGTGCAGACTACGTAGGGGACACTTTTGACGCATGCCTATAAATTAAAAAAAATCTAGAACTGCCGACAATAAGATTAGTTTAATGTGACTGTGCAGTGAGAGGTTATCGTGAAATGAGAGGTTATCACACAACAAGCGTGACCTAGAGAGAAGAGTTGTACGATGCTAAAAACAAAGTAGCCAAAGAAAAATGTCATATGCAGAAGCAGAGAGTGTTACAGTAAAAACAGCAAGAGATGATTACCCAAATGGAAACAATCCATTTTAGAGCAGAAGTCACAAACGCAGGGACATTTTGCTTCAGCTTTCTGTCTAATAGGGTGTGTGTGTGCGCACCTGCCCACACGTTCAGGCACCCGAATACCCTTGTTGGAGTCTCCAGAAGTTAGAGAAAGAGGAAAAGAGAGAAAACTCCATTGGAAGTCAATTGTCCATTAACCGAAGCTACTCTCAACACAGTTGAGAACTAAGAAATAAATTGAAAAATGCATCTGACCCCCAAATCAGCATCAACATACCCGTGTACTAAAGGTCAGACTCTTTGTTCATGCAAGATTGATTCTATAAAGTCCTTTCCCGGACTCTTGTTTGTATGGTTTTTAAGCACTTGTTTTCCTGATTTCCTAGACAATCCAAAACCTATAATCCACACAGCAAATAATTGCACAACACCTGTGGTTTGAAAAGATTCTCACCACCACTCCATGAACGGGTAAGGCAAAAACGATTCTCATTTTAGAGACTGATAAACAGATACTCAGAAGGATTCACTGGCTTGTTTGAGGTCACATGGTGGGGCTCAGAGGTTTTCCGGATCCATCTTCTATACCCTGCCATCACACTACCGGTTTTCATAAGCGTGAACTTCTTTTCTTTTTTGCCCTTGGAAACCTTTGTTTGAACAAAGTTTTACCCAGAAGCATGAAAAAATAGAACAGAAAAAAACTGAGCTACTTTGCTTAAAGTAGGCGTTGGGGGCCCAGAATACTGGCGGGGCAGTGTGTTTTCCTTCCCAGGAAGAGCTTGAACATCGCACACTGCTCCATTCATTCAGTAATTCACCCAGAGAGTAAGTTTATTGAGCTCTGATTTATTTTTCTATTGCTGTTGGAATAAATCACCACCAATTTAGTGACCTAAAACAATACAGATTTATGATATTATAGTTTTGGAGATTCAGAAGTCCAAAATGGGGCTTACTGGGCTAAAAGCAAGGTGTCGATGACACTGTGCCTTCCTGAAGGCTCTAAGGGAGATTGTTTCCTTGCTTATTTCAGCTTCTAGAAGGCACTTGCATTTCTTGACTCCTGGGCCCTTTCCTCCATCTTCAGTGCCAGCAATGGCAAGTCAGGTCCTTATCGTGTCACATCTTTCTGACCCTTCTCCCATCACTGCATCTCTCTGACCAGAGCTGGAAACGTTCTCAGTTTGTAAGGACCTGTGTGATTAGATGGGACTCAGAGAATCCAGGATAATCTCTCCATGTCAAGGTCCTTCGCTTAATCACACCTGCAAAGTCCATTTTGCCATATAAGTCAATATAGTCACAAATTCCAAGAAAATTAAGACGTGGCCGTCTTTTTGCTATTATTCTGCCTACTATAAGCACCACCCATGGGCCATGTGTTGTGTTTGCCTCCGGGACTACAGGAGGCTAGAGATGGGCATGTTAACAGTAAAAATATGTTGCAAATAATGACCTGACAGTATGGGAGAAATAGGTAAACTAAGAAACAAACCAACAAAAATGAAAATAAATTGTAAAAACAGTCATTCAAACAAGTACAGTAATTTGGAGCTCCTTGGAGGTGGGCAGTCACAACTACATAACCAAAATGCTTTTTCCCCCAGCTTTATTGAGGTGTGACTGACAAATAAAATTGTATATATTTAAGGTGCACAATGGGATGTTTTGATATATGGATACACTGTGAAATGATGACCACAGTCAAACTATCCCATTACCCTTTATTCTGTGTGTGGTGAAAACACTTGAGATCTACTCTCTTAGGAAATTTTAAGTAAACAATGTAGTATTATTAGCTGTAGTCAAAATGCTGTACATTAGGTCTTCAGAACTTACTCATCTTATAACTGAAAGTTTGTACCCTTTAACCAATATCTCCCCATTTTCCTCTACTCCCTAGCCTCTGGCACCCACCTTTCTGTTCTACTCTTTGTTACTATGAGTTCGACTTTTCTTTTTTTTGGATTCCACATATAAGTGAGATCATATGATATTTGTCTTTCTGTGTCTGGCTTATTTCATTTAGTCTTCCCTTTATTTGATGAAAATGAATCATCAAAGAGAAGCAAAGTTTAATATTTCTAGCCACTGTTTAGGAAATCAGGGAAATGTGTGTACTATATATTAGAAAAATTTCTGCATAGAATAATATGGAAAAAATACTTTTCCATTTAAAGAAGTAAGCTCCTCATTTCGGCACTCTCCCAAGAATACTGATAGGGAGGTATTAACTACTGCTGTGCAGAATTCTCAGTACATTTCTGCCTTGACTGCTCCTCCATCCTAACGTTTAGTTATGCCTGAGTGAATGATTGAATTTTATGAAAGCTGAATACTCATCTGTAGCAAAGTACTTGATCCTTGAACAACATGCATTTGAAACTGCATGGGTCCACTTATATGTGGATATTTTTCAATAGTAAATACTTGCAGTACTACATGGTCCCAGGTTGGTTGAATCCCCAGATGCTGAGGAACCAGGGATAGGGAAGGCTGACTATAAATTACACACGGATGACTCCTGCATTGCTCAAGGGTCAACTGTATATACTAAGGTAAAATATTAGTTTACTTAATAGCTTTAAAATAAAATGCCTCATGAAATATAAGTTTCTCAGGGATATTTGGTTTTTATTTTTTAATTTATATTTAATTTATTTTATTGAAGTATAGTTGATTTACAATGTGTTAATTTCAGGTGTACAGCAGAGTGATTCAGTTATACATACATGTATATACATACACACATACACATTCTTTTTCATATTCTTTTCCATTATGGTTTATCACAGGATATTGAATATAATTCTCTGCTCTACAGTAGGACCTTGTTGTTTAACCATTCTATATATAGCAGTTTGCATCTGCTAATCCCAAACTCCCACTCCATCCCACCCCCAACTCCCTCCCCCTTGGCAACCACAAGTCTGTTCTCTATGTCTGTGAGTCTGTTTCTGTTTCATTGATAAGTTCATGTGTCATATTTTAGATACCAGATATAAGTGATATCATATTGTGTTTGTCTTTCTCTGTCTGACTGACTTCACTTAATATGGTAATCTCTACGTCTATCTGTGTTGCTGCAAATGGCATTGTTCTATTTTATGGCTGAGTAGTATTCCATTGTATATATGTGTCACATCTTCTTTATCCATTCATCTGTTGATGGACATTTAGGTTGTTTTCATGTCTTGGCTATTGTAAATAGTGCTGCAGTGAATATTGGGGTGCGTGTATCTTTTTGAATTACAGTTTTCTCCTGATACATGTCCAAGGGTGGGATTGCAGGATCATATGGCAACTCTATCTTTAGTTTTTTGAGGGACCTCCATACTGTTTTCCATAGTGACTGCACCAATTTACATTCTCTCAGAGATATTTGAATGTATTAACACATTTAAATTTAGTCCTAACCAAATACACTCCAATAAATTGAGCAAAATCATCTGTACAGATGTTTGTGTATAACTGATCCAAAAAAAAATGCTGTCCTGGTGAAATTATTTTGCAGTTAGTATAGAAGTCTGTATTAATATATATTTTTAAACTATCAATGAACATATATAAAAATTATAAAGTTAAAAGTTCTGAAAAATGCACAATATTCAGCTTTAGCTTGGAATAGGGAACAAACTTATCTCCATATGCGTGATATTTGAAAAATTATTAAAGTCTTGGAGAGATGGCGTCAGAGTCCTCATCAGTGATGTAACAGCTTTCTTGAAGTGCTGTGACAGTATGAGGTGGTGAAGAGGACAGGATTTTGAATTGGACAGACCTGAGTTTTCGTCCTGATCTCACCACTTAGAAGTCACTGAATCTCTCTCTATCTCAGTTTCTTCATCTTCAGAGTTAGGATATATGAGACTTAAATTTTGTTTGTGGTAAGCTAGACAAAATGTTTGGTACCTAGTAAGTGTTCAGTAAGTGGAAGCTGTTATTCACTGTATTGTTCAGAAAGCACAAGCATCTGCATAGACATCCTGCCTGATGGTACTGATGAACTACAGTATGTACTCTATGTAAAGCCAGGCCCTCTGATTGAGACAGGATCTCACCCCTTCCTGTCTTCTCAAGGACATCTGATGTCTCTCTCTTCTGACCCACAGTGCCAATTGCACCTCCTACTGGATCATCCCCATAGGCATACAGACATCCTGGTATTTTTACCATCTTATAAATAAGACTCTCCCCTCCCCGCAACCTAATTCCTCACCAACTCCCGTCTCACTTTGTTTTTACTTATTTCTTTGTTCATTTATTTATTTGCTCTCCTTTGAAGCACACCTCTTTAAAAGAGCTGTCTCTATGCACTGGTTTTAATCACTCACCTCTCATGCTCTATTAAATCCACTCCTGCCTGGCCTTTCCCAAACTGCTTCAATAAAAATGCTCTTGTTAACGTCACCAGTGACTATGCTGCTAAATCCAATGATCAGTTCTCAGTCCTCATCTTACTTTTGCGACCTATTGCGAGTATTTGATGGAGTTTCATAGTTTAACCTTCTCCTTAAGGTACTTTTACTTTTTTTCTTTTTTTTTTTAACTTGTGTTCTTCCTCCTCCTCTGGCTCCTCTCTCGGGCTCCTTTGTGTGTTCTGAATCTTTTGCCAGACCTCTTAAGGTTAGAGCACCATAGGACCCAGTTCTTTGTTCTTTTTTCTGTTTGTACTCACTCCCTTGATGGTCTCATCTACTCTTTTGCTTAAAATTCCATTTATATATCAAAAGCTGTCATATTTATATATCCAGCTCAAACTTCCCTCCTCAATCCAGATTGAAATATCCTGACCTAGTTTCATCACTAGGATGTCTCAAAACACATCTCAAACTGAGCACACTCAAAACTTAACTCCAGATCTGCCCCCCAAACCTTCTCTACCCCTCAGCCTTCCCCATATCATTTGATGGCAACACCATCCTTCCAGTTGCTCAGACCAGAATCCTTGGAGTTGTCTTTGACTCTCTCTCAAAGCGCTCTCCAACTGTCAGGAAATCCTATCGGCTCAATCTTCAGGAGGCATCCAGAATCTAACCACCTCTGGGCAATGCACTGCTACGACACTTTCTTGCTTGGATTATAGCAATAGCCCCAAATTGGTCACTCTGTTTCTACCTATTGTTAGCCTAAAGTCACAGCAATTAAAGTGATCTCTTTTTTTTTGGAAATAATTTATATTTTTAGAGCAGTTCATAGCAAAATTGAGAGGAAGGTACAGAGATTTCCCCAGTGTCCCCTGCCCCCCCCCACATGCATGGCCTCCTCCGTTGTCAACATCCCCACCAGAGTGGTGCATTTGTTGCAACTGAGGAACCTACCCTGACACATCTTAATCACCCAGAGCCCAGAGTCTACGCTAGGGTTTACTCTTGGTGTTGAACATTCTATGAGTTTAGACAAATGTATTGTTACGTGTATTCAGAATTATAGTATCATATAGAGTACTTTCACTGCCCTAAAAATCCTCTGTGCTCTATTCATCCCTTCCCCTCCAACCCCTGGCAACCACTGATCTTTTTACTGTTTCCATAGTTTTGCCTATTATAGAATGTCATAGTAGTTGGAATCAAAACAGTGTATGGGGGCTTCCTTGGTGGCGCAGTGGTTGAGAGTAAGCCTGCCGATGCAGGGGACACGGGTTCGTGCCCCGGTCTGGGAAGATCCCACATGCCGCGAAGCAGCTGGGCCCGTGAGCCATGGCCGCTGAGCCTGCGCGTCCGGAGCCTGGGCTCCGCAACGGGAGAGGCCACAACAGTGACAGGCCCGCGTACTGCAAAAACAAAAAAACAAAAAAAAAAACAGTGTATAGCCTTTTCAGATTGGCTTCTTCAGTTAGTAATATGCGTTTTTTCTCTATGTCTTTTTATGGCTTCATAGCTCATTTCTTTTTAGTGCTGAGTAAAAGTCCATTCCCCAGATATACCACAGTTTATTTAACTATTCACCTGCTGAATGACATCCTGGTTGCTTCCAAATTTTGCCAATTTTGAACAAGCTGCTATAAAAATCAGTGTGCAGGTCTTTGTATAGACACACATTTTCAGCCCTTTGGGATAGAACCAAGGAGCATGATTGCTGGATCATATGGTAAGAATATGTTCCGTTTTGTAAGAAACTTCCAAACAGTGTCTTTAAAAAAAAGTTTTAAATATGTCATATCTCTCCTATGCTCAAAATCCTGCAATGAATCCCTTTTCATTCACAGTAAAAGTCAAAAGTCCAGATGGGTATACAAGACCCTACATGATCTGGCCTCTCCATTCTCTCTGGCACCATCAACTTCACTGCCCCCCTGGTTTATTCTTGCTGTTCCTTAAAGCAGATTCCTTAAATCAATGAGTATTCATTTATTTTATAATAATGGGGAAAAAAGATATACTTTCTAAGTTGTCAGGGTAGTGACATTCCAACTAAGTTCTTTTTCTTCTCCAAATGTTTGATAATGATAATATATTACTTTTATAATAAAATATCTTGAAAGATTCAATTGAAAACAACAACAACACAAGATAGACCTTAGGGCCTTTGCACTAGCTTCTCTGTCTGTAATACTCTCCCATAGACATCTGCTTGGATAACTCCCTTAGCTCCCTCTCATCTTTGATAAAACATTGCCTTGCCCATGAGGCCCCATCAGATATCAGCTCAGTAGTACACGGTGCTGCGTGAAGCCTCTGATGCCTTATGAGTGTGACTGTCACCTTGAACCTAGGACCATGCTGCTAGTAGAGCCGAGTAGGCATTATAGTCCTGATCCCCTTTAGTGTGATCTAATTTTTCTTTTTTCACAGCACACCTTTGACCTATATAATCTGGTTATTTATTATGTTTATTGTTTATGGTCTGCCTTCCCTCACGAAAGCTAAGTTTATGATGGCAGGAATTTTTGCTTTTTTTTTTTTTTTTAATTAACTAATATACCCCCAGCATCTAGAACAGTGCCTGGCACACAGTAGCACAAGGTACTTAATAAATATTTGCTGAATGAATGAATGAGTGAACAAATGTTTGTGTAGTTTCTTCAGTGTCAGGCATAAGACATGGCAAAGAGAAGTCAACAGAATTTCTGCCCTTATATTTCTTTTCTTTCGTCTAGTCTTATTGAGATATAATTGACATATACACTGTATAAGTTTAAGGTGTACAGCATAATTATTTGACTTGCATACATCATTCAGTGACTACCATATTAAGATTACCATATTAAGAACATCTGCCATCTCATATAGATACAAAATCTATATAAATCCAAAAGAAATAGAAATGTTTTTCCTAGTGATGAGAACTCTTAGGATATACTCTCTTAACTATCTTACATAACGTACAGCATTGTGAATTATATTGATCATGTTGTACATTACGCCCTAATACTTATTTATCTTATGACTGGAAGTTTGTACCTTTTGACAACCTTCCTCCAGTTCCCCCTCCCCCACCCCATGCCTTTATATTTCTTAGAGCCTAGAATATGAATATGGTTATTAGTGAGATTGGCCATTCACAGAGGTCCTTAGGGAGGATTCCAAAATCATATCATAGAAGAGGATCTTGGAGAAATATATTTCAAGGGAGGGTTAGGTCTTAGCAATGACAGTATGAAAAGAAAGCTTGAGTTTAAGCAATTTTACTTACATACATGAAGGGATATTAGAGGATATTTTATGTGTTGGGATTGTCCAAAAAGAAGAATCCCCCAAACAAATCATTTACACAATTCAGTCTTCATTTTGGTCCATGGGCGATGATGCTATGAAGAGTGGGACCATGCTTACCATGCTCAAAGTAGCCTTAAACAAAATTAAGCAGGATTACTGCTAAAATACATAGATTACAGTGGTAAAACAATAAAAGTGTTTTAGTTTTGTTTCGAAGCCACTATTATCTATGTAGGTAGCATTGTAGTCTTAGAAATTTTAGTAAATGATAATTATAATTTGGTCCAGTGTAATATCTATTTAGCTTTCAGATATTAATTGAAAATAATAATCCAGTTCCATATAATACATGGCTGGTTACATAATAAGTAGGAAAGATTTCTAGCCATGTGCAGATGGGCCTTTGTGTAATTTTAAGATGCCATAGATGAATGTTAACTCTTAAAAGAACTCTCATATTTTAAAATATCTTCACATCTCCATGTTTTGCTTATGCTGTTTATTTTTCCTGGAATACTTGTCCCTTCCTTGTCAACTCTTGCAAACTCTTCTTTTGTCCTCTAAAATCCAGCCAGAGTCACATTTTCTCTGTGGCTTTTCTTGGCATTGTCTTTCTGCCACGAGTTCTCTCCCTTAAGGTCAACTGATTAAGTTTTTCCTCCTCTGAGTTCCCAAAGCATTTATCACTGGGGTGTGGGTGTCACTTACTTACCTGCATCTGCATTTCAAGGGTGTCTTTTCACCTTTGTTTCTCTAGTGACTGGCTCAGTCCCTGTCTCATAATACAGGCTCAATAAACCGGTATCAAATTGGAAGCATTACACTCTTTTTTTTTTACCTTGGTCACTGATTCACCCAGCAAATATTTATTAAGAGTTTTTTATATTCAAGGTTCTGCTATGTGTTGTAAAGATACTGAAGAAAAAAAATAGATGCCCAGATTTTTGAAAACATAAAATATAGTGTAATAAGAAAAAATAAGCCATGCACAAGGTAACTATTTTACATATTTGAAAGAGTTATTTTCAAAGAGAGGTGTCTTGGGGGGCGTGTGAGTGTGGGTTCATGCTAGGATTCAAGAATATCTTCCCATTGACTAGAAAATATTTTTCCTTATTAAATGGCCAAAAAGCTGTGATTCAAAACAATGATTCTTTCGATGTCTCACAAGTTAGGTTAAATTCTGTCCTATATCTAAATCTCTGTCTCTCCCCCTCACTTTAACTGGGTGTACTATTAGATTATCGGATTAAAGCACTGCTCAGGGTTTTGCTGCTACTTGCCAAACAGTCTACATTTAAAGTAGAGAAAGTTTCTTTTGGTGCCTTCAGGTATGAATTTTATGCATTCCCTAGTTTTTAGAAAACACCTTAAGTGATAAATCCTTCACATGTTGCTACAAGTTCATTCCTAATTGCCATTGGGGAATTGCCCGTAGAAAGCTTTTGACAAAAGTTAACAATACTGTCATTGAAATGAAAAATCCAAACCATATTTTAAAAGAAATTTTTAAAAAATTTGGTCAGCATAGTTTGAATGCTCAGCATCTAATTGCATCTAATTGTATTTAAGCCAGTAGCGTTTAAAAAAAAAAAAAAGGTAGATTCCCTTTTCCACATTAAGGCAGAAGATGTTAATTGTTACTAGTAGTGACTACGGATTTTCACTGATGATCACCAGCATTTTTTCTCTTTTCATTTAGACTTGGATTATCACTTGCATTTATCTTCAACTGCTCCTATTTAATCCTCTCGTCAAAACTCAAGGGATCTGCAGGAACCGTGTGACTGATGATGTGAAAGACGTTACAAAATTGGTAAGTAAGGAATGCTTTCAATTGCTGTGACTCTTTTTCTTGTACTTTTTGAAAAATATTTCCTTTTTCCTTGCCCCAAATTAGTATTTTTCGAAGACCAGGAGAGAAGTCACTGAGTTATTCTGAAGAGTTTGTAGAGAGCAGCTAGGGAGATATTTAAGGTCATGGAGCATCTTGTTGGTAAAGTTGGCCTGTTGCACCCCACGGAGGTGGCTTTGTTTCTTTGCTGGTCTTTCCATCTCCTTCACAGGCAGTGAAGGATACTGGCGAGTTCTCCGTGTGCTGGTGCGCCAGCACTAGCTTGTTCCCCATTATCTCTTAAAAGTGTTTTATTTCCCTTCCACATGCCTTCCTACTCTTCTCTAACGAGCCTAACAAAAGATCTGAGATGGTCTTTCTCCCCTTTCCAGCAGCTTGAAGGCCCTGTCACATGCGGGTGGGTGTTTGCTCCCTCAGTAAACACAGTTGGAGTCATTTGTTGCCCAAATGTTGACCAGATTCATCTCCCACATCCATCACATTGGAACTCTTCCCTCAGGAAAAGCCGTTTTACACTGGGGCCCCTTGGTCACTGCCGGCTTTGTGCCATGCTTCTCTTAAGATGCAAACCACAGAGAGGGAGAGCATGACACAGCATCTGAAATGCCTTCCTCCCAACTCTCACGATCTAGCGGTGATTGTACATGCTCACTTGAGCTACAGTGTGTGCTTTCAGGATGAACAAAGTTTGAGAAGCAGTTTTCTAAGTTCATGGTTCAAAAGAGCCAAATGGCACTCAGTTATTTGAATATTGTCTAGGGAACGGACGTGATGTGAGAATAGGAAAGAAATGAGGATTGTAGTATGTAGAAAGAAAGAAAAGTATATTTTTTGAGATATTTATCTTTCCTATTTTGATATGCATTTCCCGGTTTGTGTGTTTTATTTTGGGTTCATAGCCAAATTCCAAAACAGAAGTTTAATGTTACGATCTGAGTCTTGCTGGCTTAGTCTCATGCAGAATTAAGAACACACACACACACACGCACGCACACACACACACACACACACACACACACACACACACACACACCCCATGCAGATTTCTTTGGATACTTACAAAGTCCAGGTTTAAAAAAATTCTCTGGTGTAGTGCCAGAAGATATATCACCATGTTTTATTTGAGGAGCTGGTGACCAAAGCAATGCAACAGTTGCCTACTATATGCCCAGCTAGGTATAAGGATGGGGGTGGGGTGATGAAGAACTTTTTTTAAAACATGTATAATGATCCTTTCCCTCAAGCTGCATGTTAGTTTCTGAACCAAGAAACTATATTAAAAAGAAAAGGTTTATATTCGAAATTTGGTATCAATAGAAGGCACTCATGAAATGTTTGTTCAGTGAAGTAAGGATGTGTACCACGGTGCAACATCATAATCACCTGTGGCGCTTACGAAAATCATAGGTGTCTGGGCCCCACTGATTCAGCAGGCCTGAAGGCATCTACATTTAAAGACATTCCTTAAAGGAGGTTTAAGAACCAGTACTCTAGATGGTCTATTCTGTCACAGTTTAGAGACCAAAGTATTGTGACCTTGATTTAATCTCATTTCTTATTATGAGTAGTTTTATCTATGTTGTATGGATTTATATAAATGTTAGATTAATACAAGTCTCCAAAATATGCTTAAAGTAGGCCACAACTGGGAAATTACAGCTCTCGTGGGGCTGCTGGTAGAACCATGGAGCTAAGATGAGCAGGGGAGGTCTGAAGTGGTCCTAGGTGTCCAGTTTCAAATATGTGGGCAAGGAGTCATAGATGGAAGGTGATGGTGTATCTGACCACACGCTGAGCATGTCCAAAATTAAAATGGTATTTAAGAAAAATTACTTATAGTCATTATTTTTTGCTGTGTGAGGAACACTACTTAATGAGCACCACTTCCTGTGAAATGTCAAACCGATATTTTCAAGTGGCATAAGTAGGTATTATAAGCACCTTCCAAGATTTTCCACTCTTGTCTTTGACCATCTGCTTATTTTCAGTCTGTTACCTATCAGTTGATACAGTGAAAAATGGCAGGAAGCATGGAGAAAGAAGTGCCTGGAAAGAGATACTTATTAACACTAAAATATAATTCCTTCCCCCAAGGGCAAATGTAAAAAAATCATTAAACTGAAAAAAATCTTTCTGTCACCCCTCGAGCACCTGACTCAGAGGGGAACTTTTTAATTTCAAGAGTTGATCTAAATGAAATTAGTGTGTTTACTTTGGATTATCAGGGGGGAAAAATCAAGTTAGTAACGAAAAAGGACTTAGAAGATCACTTCTAACTGAATAAAGACCTACTTAATGCCCAGCCAATATTTCATAGAGTAGGACATTGAAAGATATAAACTAATCCCTGGTCTCAGAGTGTTTATAATCTAGTTTGGGAGCTAACCCATCTCTATGAATATATGAGTGCATATCACTCAGTCTGCAATACCCACACGCAAATGGATACCATTTGAAAGATTTTCTGGTATAGCGTGGGAACCAACCTATGCTAATTTATTGGTTCAAAGAATGGATTTTAGAATCTGGCACACCTGCTCTTTGACCTTAGATAAGTAACTACGTTTCTAAATCTCAGTTCTTACTTACCATTTTGTAGTATAGATTAAATAAGAGAATGTATATATAAATTTTTTACCACAGTTATTATCACATAACCTCTCTGTGCCTCAGTTTCCTCATCAGTGTAATAGATTAGCAGTACAATTGACCTTTGAACAACACGGGAGTTAGCAGTGGAACATCCTTCTCACAGCTTGTAGTTGGCCCTCTGTATACAAGCTTCCTCCCTAGCTGTGGTTCTGCATCCGCAGATTCAACCGACCATGGATCATGTAATACTGCCGAACTTAACTGTTAAAAAAAAAACACACAAAAACATGGGTATGAGTAGACCCATATAGTTCAAACCCACATTGTTCAAGGGTCAACTGTACTTAACCTCATAGAGTAACTTTAAATAAGTGAATAGAACAGTGCTAGGAACATAGCAAGTGCCTGCTAAATACTGTCAGTAATGGTAGTAGTGGCATTTGTGGGGTCATAGGATACTGGAGTCGGAAGGGAATTTAGAAACAATCTAGACGAAGTACTTCCAAAATAGGAAAGCTGAGACCCAAGAGTGGTGAAGCCCAGCTCCTGGTCCCATTACCTGTGCTGTATCTTCTAGGACAGTGGTTTTCAAACTGGCTTCCAGAGTCCACCTAGCCTCTCTGCTTTTATTATTTATGTGTCTGGGTTTCTAAGTAAGACTTGGCTTGAAAAAACAATTGAGCTTATGAAAAAATGTTTGCAAGCCACTGCTTTAAATCAGCATTTGTGGGATATCATTTGAGAACCATCCAGTCACAATCTCTTAGGGTACGTGTTAAAAGTATAGCTATCAGGGCCTGCCTCAGAAATACGGAATCACAGCTTGTGGAGATGAGATGTAGGAACGTTAATGTTTCTGACTAATATGCCAGGTGATAGTTATTTGCATAGAAGTGGCAGGACCGCTTAGGCCATAATACTTACAATATTGGGTTGTTTCCATGTCTGAAAAGAAGCTGTGTTCCCATCCTTAGCCTAAAACTCATAATTTCACTAATTCAAGCAACAACATGAGTCACTTTTGAGTTTTATGGATATAGATAATCACAGCCTCTCTCTAGAGAACAGTGGGGCAAAAAAGCATCTTCAAGTAGGTCAGGCTTACCGGGGTGTTTGAATACCAGCTCTGCTATTACCCAGCTGTGTGACCTTGGACAAATAAGTCCCTAGACCTTTCTGGGATTCAACTTGTGGTTTTGAAAATGAGGAACTAGGACATGATCAATACTTAGTTCTTAATCTAGGATTCATAAACTTTGAAATTCTTGCAAATGGAACTCTAAATTATGCCTACGTGTGCCTTATGTGTGTTTCTAAGAAGAGCATGTATAACTTTCATCTGCTTCCCAGAGACGTCTGTGACACCCAAAAAGATAAGAACTACTAAATCCGATAACTTGGGAGACCCTTTTTAGCTCTGAGATTCTTTTATTCCTTGGAGATACTTTTTTTAGCTGGTACCTTTTGGAAAGCTTCAGTTATGCCTTGACAAAAGGAGGTTATATCGAACAAGAGGATCTGGTTTCTTTGCAGACATAACTTTGGTACATTTTATTTGAGAAAAAGAAAGTGGGTTGAGAGTACCTTTTTACCTTGCTTTTCATAGTAATTTCTTCAGCTGAAATCATTCCTTTGCCCATTCTGCCAGTTCCTCCTTTGCTTTAGGTGGCACCTTGCACTGTGCCCACAAACATTAAGTTTGTTTGCTTGGGGTGATTCTCATGTCACAGAAGCACACGATTTATGACTTTACTGTCATTTCCTTTTAAATTTCTTATTGGACACTTTTTACTGCCCCTGCAATCCCCGTGGTTTTCGTTTGAAATCCTTCTGGCATGTTTACTCAGCATAATAGTTCATCTATTTACAGAACATTTTGCTTTGTTTCCAAAAAATGTTGCAGGACTTGTTTTAAATGGCAAACTCAGACCTACCTAAAGAAAGGGTCAAGTATCTGGGAAGGGGATGAATGAAACTCTAAAAACTTGTATCTATGGGATGGTTCAGCTGTAGCTTTTAATGATTTTTAAGTGTTAATATAAGGAGGAATCCAAATATTGAAATAGTTCAAATTAATTTTTCCTTTTTTCTTCCTGCTGTTCCTTTCATTTGTGGTATTTTTTCCTTCATTTGGGGGAATTTAATTGAATATGACTTTGTTGCTTTTTTAAAAACCTTTTACTATCTATTGAGTAATTATTTGTCTTCCTCAAAATGTTTAAGGCAGGTTGCTGTCCCAGCCCCATCTTGTAAAGGTGAAATTACTCTGTCTTTTCAAGGTCAGTCTACAAATGAGTAGAGTAGAATTAAAAGTCAAGAATTCGTGGTTTTCCTGGTCTTGAAGTAGGCACTTATTTTAAGTAGATTATATTAATACATGACTCTTAGAGTTTAAAATAATGGAAGATTATAAAAATATACTTAGATAACAAATTTCACACTTTGAATGGACAGTTTTGAATGATGCGGAATTTTTATTCTTCTTCAAATACGATGTTCTTTGGATATAATTACCACTGCCTTAAAATGGAAGATTGGAGTCTCTGAGACTTCCCATTTCTAGGTGAACTCTGAGCTTTATTAAGCATATCTTCTCTTTAAGAGCAGAGGTCTCACATAATTTTGTTTGACCCTTGAACAGTGGTTTGATAGCTGGAGAGTTTTTAAAGTTTATTTTGATTAGTTTGCAATATTTAGCATTTAAATTTCTGCTCCTGTGGTCAGTAGAAAATTCTTTTCTCTGTTTTAAGCTAAATTTAGGACTTATAGTATGCAAAGAAAGGACAGAAGCGTATTAGAAATAATAGTCGTAAAAACTGACAAGTAGCGGGCTATGTTACCAAGCATGTCAATCTTATCATAAAGAAAAAATTGTTCTTCCATTATAAGATAAACCACTTAGGTACAAAATCTCCTGCTCCTTGACTTTTTAAAGTAATCATTATTGTGTGAGTATCCATGCAAAGCACTTTGTATGGATTTTCTCTTTTAGTCATCACAACCCTAGGAGGTAATTATTTTTACCAACAGCTTATTGATTAGGAAGCTGAGGCCTGGTGATGGTTAGTAACCTGACAATCCTCACCTGGAAACAGGGAGCTGAATAGAGGTTTGAACCCCTAACTGCCCATCTCTAGAGCATAAGAACCCAGTTCATAACTTATGATGTTTTAACTTAAGATGTCAATATCAACTGAAATTTAAGAATTAGCATTCCATCCTCTTGAATTTTATTTCCTAGGTAGTAGTCACCTTATCTTATTAGGAAGCAGTCGTATTATAGAAGTTCAGTTAGTACTACTTAATTGGAATCCACATTATAAAGTGTGTCTATGAAATAAACCAAAAATGTTTTAATCTCTTCTATCTGAAAGGAGAATGAGGGTCATCTAACTTCATTTAGATATTCTTCACTGAGAAAATATGACCCAGAAAAGTCTTTGAGTTGTCATGTTAATTTTTTATAAATCACTAATTGAGTTGTTATTAAAGGAAAAAAAAGGGTAATTAACTTGGTTAGTTAGATTTTTAGTCAACATTAACAAGAGATGGCTTATAAGGAGAAATAAAAAGACAAAAAGCTGGGACTTCCCTGGTGGTGCCGTGGTTAAGAACCCGCCTGCCAATGCAGGAGACACGGGTTTGAGACCTGGTCCAGGAAGATCCCACACGCCGCGGAGCAACTAAGCCCGTGCGCCACAACTACTGAGCCTGTGCTCTAGAGCCCGTGAGCCACAACTACTGAAGCCCGCGTGCCTTGAGCCCATGCTCCGCAGCAAGAGAAGCCACCGCAATGAGAAGCCCCCACACCGCAATGAAGAATAGCCCCTGCTCGCCGCAACTAGAAAAAGCACGCGTGGAGCAATGAAGACCCAATACAGCCAAATAAATTAATTTTTTTTTAAAAGGCAAAAATCTTTGTCCTGTGTTATTTCTGAAGACTGACCAACCAGCATTACAGTAAGCTGCTGCAGGAGTGAACTGAGATATTTAAAATATAAGTGTAGAAGGTTAGGTTTTTTGCTCTACAGCAGTGATTCTTAAACTTCTCTGGGTCTCCCAGCACTCTGAAAACTGGACTCTTTCCTCAGAAAGGTTCACATATGTGCAACATTTTATGTAGTGTCAAGGGAGTCATGAGTTATTACTGCTGCATTTTGATTCTTATCTAGAACTTGGGAGAAACAACTGAGACAAGTGTATCTCACTAAAGATGTCCAAGAAGCCACTGATTTCATGAGACTTGGAGACCTCAATGATATTTGAATCATGAAATCCAAAGATTTTAGATAAGTGATCTAGAGAGGGAGTTAAATGTTCTGACTTTGAGTTCTTTTTCTCCTGAGTCCAAATACCTGCAGGGTATGGTAGGCAGCCAGTGCCTGTCTGGCTTGCAAAGACTTTTTCTTGGCTGGGTTTCCGGCATTTCTACATGCCATTCTCGTATGCATTTTACCTCCTCGTGTCACTGAGTACGGTCAGTCCTTAAGACATCCAAAATAAGATAGCAAATGGGCCCATCTAGTAGTAGAGTGAGCCCATCACAGAGTGACTTGTTTTTGCAGCTTTATGCATTTAATGAGCTGGCACAGTACTTACATCCTCACACTCCACACCACAAAGTTCATTGGACCTTTGGAATAATTGGACCTTTGGTAAATTTTCCACCAGTTAGGTTCTATTTTATTTTATTTTTTGCCCTGAACATATTTTACGAGAATAGCTTGGTTTTTTCAAAATCTGGAGCCTTGGTTATGTATCCATTTCACCCTCCCAACAGTATGCTTCCCTGGAATCTAAACCACGTCTCTGCTTTTTCAGCGTACGGTCTCTGTATAAATACTTAATACATATTCAGTACTTTCCTAATGGTGTTCTAAACTGCCCCCAGTCTCTATTCTCTCCTTGCTCCAATCCATCCCTCCAGACTCACCTTTCTAAACAGCTTAAACACCTGCAGTATAGCACCACTGCTTAATTCCATGAGAAAGGTAAATCAGACTGAATTTTTCATAGTTATCTACTTCACCCTCTTCATCTTACAGACGAGGAGCAGAGGTTTCACTGGTCCCGCTGGAACTTGTTCCACTGGAACTGGTCGCGCTGGACCTCACTGCCTCCCTCTTGGCCTCCTTGGCCCGACATTTAGGTCCCTCACTAATAATGGCTTTCCCGGGGTATTTCTTACCTCCTACCTGCTAGAGCCTGAATGATTTGTCCCTGGTCTCCCATGTCTTTGTCTTTGCATATAACCCTATACCTAGAATGTCCCACTCCCTTGCAATTAATAATAAATACTCATACTCATTCATACACCATGCTCAAGCACTAAGTATTTTAAACAAGTTATATAATCCTTGTTTAGTCTTAATAGATCCACTAGCTCGATTCTATGATTCCCATTTTACACATGTGGAAATTGAGGCTAAAGAAGATTAAGTAGTTTGCCTAAGATCTCTGAGTTAGCACGTGGCAGGACGTGGATCCAACCTGAGCAGTGTGTCCCCGGGACCTGTGTTGTGAGGCCTACATCAAACTAACTGCTTGGAAGGAACAGCTTATCTTCCTAGTTCTAGGTCAAAGGCTCCCTCTACTCTTATCAAATTTCCACAGTGCTCAATATACATAAGAGAATTCTGTGCTTTCTGAATGCTATTTAACATACTATAAATGCTTGGAAAGTAATATAATAATTCATGAAGCAGCCATAAAAATATACAACTTGACTTCCTAATTTCTCTTCCAAATGTAATTGGAAACAAACCAATGCAAGCCAAGAAAGTAATAATGCGGAGACTGATCTGTAGATAACTGTGCTGAGACCAGCGCACAGCGCCAAGATTTGTATCCTTACCTCCAGTAGGTACTCCTGATGACTGTGACCTTGGGATGCCAGTTAACCTCTCTGTTTTCTTCTGTGAAACAGGCTTAATAACACATATCTCTGGGGTCGTGATAGAGACTGTGTATGAAAACTTAAACTGGAAAGCATTTTTCAAAAATAGTATTACTTTTCAGTTCTACCAGAAATTAAATATCAGTAAATCAGTTTAATGCAGAAATTATTATTATATACCCCCCAAGTGGTAAGGTGTGGAGATTTCAGTGTGCTGGTCAGAGAACTTCTTGTAAGGTTTCTTTGCACCAATTTTTACGTATAGATTACTAATAAAACGGAATTGGCCAGCATATTGCTTACATTTTTTCTGCCCTTTCGGTACATACTCAGATCCTAAGTTATCTGAATACCAGTTCGGTCAATTCTATGTTTATTTTCTGATAATGTTAGTTGTGCTTAAGGACGGCTAGATTGTCAAGCAGCTTGTGTTCAGAACACCTGCCACTTCTTGCCGTGTTTCTCCATCTGGAATGACTTTCATTTACACGGTTGGTTCATAACAAAACAGAATGTTGCTGCTCGTTCTGATTCCAGCTTTTAGGTCAGCTATGGCTTCCACTGGGGCTTACATAAAATAACAAGGTCCGGTACGTGGGCCTCTCACTGTTGTGGCCCCTCCCGTTGAGGAGCACAGGCTCTGGATGTGCAGGCCCAGCGGCCACGGCCCCCAGGCCCAGCTGCTCCACGGCATGTGGGATCCTCCCGGACCGGGGTACGAACCCGTGTCCCCTGCATCGGCAGGCGGACTCTCAACCACTGCGCCACCAGGGAAGCCCAGGACTATACTGTTTTATTGGGGGTGGCATGAGGAGGGCTGATGGTGAGCCTCACAAGTGGAAAATATCTAGGACAAGTGTGCAGAGAGTAGATAGATGAAAATATGTAGTTGAGCTAAGAGGCAAGGGAGGCTCTGCTGTCAGAGACCTGAGTTCTAGTCCAGACTTAACACGTAGTAATCGTGTGACCTTAGTCAAGTTTCTTGACCTCTTTGAGCCTTAAGTTCTTCATTCATTAAGTAGAGATAGTATGTGAAAGGGATTCTGAGGCTTGGATGTGATCATGCAACATAAGCCCTTGATAAGCACAGTGCCAGCACATCATAAATATTTGGTAAGTGTTAGGCTGGAGGCTGAGATGAGTGGGAGATGGTACCATTGGAAGTAGGATGGTAGCATGCACAGTGGGATCATCTACTTCCTTGGCTCCCCTCTGACTGCTTATGCCTTTAACTAGATTCTTTTCTCACCAAATTGTTCTCAGATTCCAGAAGCTATTGGCAAAGCCAAGAAGAAACCATATGGATTGTGTTCTGGGAGACTTGTCAGAGATGACCTAGTCTGGCAAACATGCACAACATCCCAGCTTACTATGGGGAACAGGAATGATTTTAGAGACAGGGTAAAGGGGAAAATGAGGCCACCAAGGCAAGGTAGACCCATTGAGGATATAATAAAGCAAAACCACTTTTTTTACATTGTATATTATTTTAAGACTCAATGGGCTAAGTCAGTTTATACATATTATAAACGGGCCATATGATACAGATGGAAATTTTATCTGTGCTAGAAGGGTGAGATGTAAGAGGTGGTACTATATGTAGAAAAGGAGACAAGTGAACCTAGAACTCTGTAAGTTACCAGGATGTGTGCCTTGGAAGTCAGTTGACAGTATAGCTCTCAGTGAAGAATATGGATTGATTGGCACGTTCACTCATCTCAGCTCATAAATTGACTGTCAGACATGGGTACTTTTATCTCCACTTTACAGATGAGAGAAACCAAAGTACAGTTTAGATTTGTTCCAAATTCCCTGGTTCTAAATCAGGTGCTTGTTCAACTTATTGCCACAGTGACTGGTGGAAATGGGTTAGATAGTCTTTGAAAGCCTTTAAAAGAAGCTAGATAAACACTTGAGGCAGCTCAAACGTTCAGCACCAGCTAAGTGGATTAAGTTATATCACAGAACTGAATCTTTCTAAATTAATTAAGTGATAAAGCATTTGCCACTCATAAGTATCATTGATCTTTTGAAATTTCGCAAACATATTTTTCCTAGGATCAACGTAGAACAGTAGTTCTCCAACTTAAGCGTACATCAGAGTCACCTGGAGGACTTGTTACATGAGATTCAGTAGGTCTGGTGTGGCCCGCGACTGCGTTTCTACAGATTCCATGGTGATGTTGATATATCACTTGGTAAACCACTTACAAGAAAAATATACTGTGTTACTGATCCTTTGGAGGAACAAATAGGAATATAATCCTAGAGGGAAATTTCAAGACCACAGATGGAAATTGAAATTCAAATCATGTTTCCAAAACTCAGTAGATTATACTTAGCCACCCATAACTGAATTTGGAGGAAAAAAGATTTGTATTATCACTTTATTTCTGGAGAGTGCCTTTGATTGCAAAGGGAAATCAAGAATGAAAAATCACTATATATGTAAATATTGAAATTCAGTAGTAACTAAAAGCATAATAGGTTTGTAGGTGTTTTTCTCCAAACCACTAAAAACAATATGACTGATATGTATGGATTTTCTTACAGATATTTTTTTCCTTTTTTTTTTTTTTTTTTTTTTTTTTTTGGTCTCTGTAGGTGGCAAATCTTCCAAAAGACTATAAGATAACCCTCAGATATGTCCCCGGGATGGACGTTTTGGTATGTAAACTGTACATTTCTGGGTTTCATTTTGGTAGCTGACAAAAGAGATGGGATCATTCATTCATATTGAGATAGGAAATTATCTGCCATTTAGGAGTTTGCTAATTGTCAGAATTTGAAGAAGGTATCTTTGGAATTTGACTTACATATTTTTTTTCCTCAGGCAACTGCTAAACTTTAGTTTTGGATGAGAATTTCAGCACATGTGTCTTACACCTGTACTCCCAAAGTAAATAAGATCACCTTCCTTAGAGCTAGCCACTGATTTCTCTCTTTCCTTCAGTCTTCCCCCAAAAAAGGCTTGAGTGTAAAATTATGTAAATTATTTTCATACCTGAAAAGGTCCTATATAAGTCTCCTATTTAATTTGAGTTAATTTGAGAACACAAATGTTTTATCTCTGCATTTATTTGCAATGTGATTGATTCTTAAAACCTTACAATAAAAATATGTGGCTATGATTATAGGTACTCCTTTATTACTGTAACTAAGCAATTTTGTTTTTCTCATTACATAGTATCAGTATTCATACATAAAGAAATATTTCCAGCATAGGGAATAATGTAATGCCTGTGTACTCATCACATAGCTTGTCAAATGGTACCATTGTGCAGTATTTGCTTCAAATGTATTTTTTAATATTGAATTATGATAAATATAACTAAAGCCCCATATATGCCCCTTTCCTATACCCATTAGTGCTCACTTTGTCTCTTAGGAATAAGTATTCTGAGCTGGAATTTTTCATTCCAGTGCATGTTTTCAAGGCTTGACCTGAAGATACCACCCCCTTGGAGCTGTGTTGAGTGCAACAGCCCACAGTAGCCCTGCTCTAATACTTTGATTGCAAACTGTACATCCATTCATAAGATACCAATTTTTTGCATATTTTATGTTAATGCCATTATACTGCATGTATCACTTTGCAACTTGCTTATATTTTGCAACATGCCTTTGACGTATAACATGTTCCATGTTGATTCATTTTAACTACTGTATTGTTCCTTTGAGTTAATTTAAAATCATTTGCGTTACTCTCTGCTCTGCAACTTGACATCTTTCCATAACTTAACAAAAATACTTATTACACATCGACTTTGTGCAAGTTGTCTTAAACTTTGAGTCCTTTCTGTGGACGAGTCCATCAAAATTATTACCAGTTCAAGTATGTTAAGCACGCCACTCAGTGCTGTGTTTAAAATGTCTTTCAAAGACTATAAGGTTGTCATTTCAAGAACATTCTCTTGAAAGGCATATTTCTTTTCATTCGTTTATACTAAAATATTTACTCTCTACTACGTTCCTTAGAATTCCTTAGAACATGTACCTTCTTGTTGAACAAGTTATCCTCTTTGTTGACCTAGCAAGTCTAGGTCAATGTCCTATTGAATTAGGAGAGTTCTCTGGAAATAATAATGTAACATTATAGCAGCCTGAAACTTAATTAATCATTTGCTTACTCACTCAGCAAGTGTCCGTTTAGGAAACACTATGGAGCTAGCACTTTATGAGACACTTTAAGAAACATATACATCAATTAGCCTTATGTTCAAAAACTTTAATAATAATGGGCGGGGGGAGTAGCTGGCCTTTTCATAATGCTTTTCTATTCTCAAAATGATTTCATGTTTTTAATCTCCTTGGATGATCAGAAAAACCCTGCGAGGAAAGCAGGATAGCTGCTGTGATTCCTATTTTACAAATGACACCCTGAGCTTTACAACCCAGAAGCATTTTGCCCAAAGTTAAACAACTAGAAAGTGATAGAGCCTTAAAAAGAAACCCTAGGTCATCTGACTTTTAACCCTAAATGTGG
Source organism: Lagenorhynchus albirostris (assembly GCF_949774975.1). Lineage (NCBI taxonomy): Eukaryota > Metazoa > Chordata > Mammalia > Artiodactyla > Delphinidae > Lagenorhynchus > Lagenorhynchus albirostris. Next base: position 31,677,399 of record NC_083105.1, read on the forward strand.
GTATCTAAATAATTATAATAGCAAGGAAAAGTGTTCTAAGTGAAGCATCTAAGTAATAAAGATGCACCCTGCTCCTGACTGTAGAAGCACTTAGGCCTGGGACTGCCAAGCCCTCTCAAAGAAATCACGCAACTCTTTGAAAAACAATGTTAAACTGAAAATAGCGAAATAGATTATTTTGTGCTGGTATAAATCATAGATTGTGCTAGTATAATCATAGATTGTGCTAAATCATAGATTTCAGTATCGGTTATTGATAACAAGCGCTAAACTTGTAAAAATAAAGCTGATTCATTGCCACCTATTTTTTTTTTTTTCTTGTTTCTGTAATTGAGAAAAGTCCGCTATTATTTGGTCTTGGCACACTGTCCTGGCACAACTGGAGAAACTCTGTTCTTGGCTACCGCCGTTGGCAAGAAAAACAAGCCCGTGCATAGGCCTTTGGGTAGAAATAGGGGGTCTTACGCTTTGTTTTACCTTCATTTTAAAATGTTAGTTTCTGCCAAGACCAGAGGAGTTTCCCAGTGGAGAGGCCCCTGATTATTTGTCAGTGGTCAGAGCCCCAGCTGCTGTATCTTTTGTCTTTAAACAACAGAGGGTAGAGTGGGAGCCAGTATGGGTACCAGAAAGATTCTCTGGGGCCAGAGCAGTAAAATTCTTCCAGAGGCACTAGGCAGAAGAAAGCAATAGGGTAGAATACACTTTATTTTTTGCTTTTGTTTTAAAAATAAGCTAAATACTCCTGAAAAGGGGAGGTTACTTTTCTAAGGGTCTTTTAAGAAAATTACCCAGCAGATTGTCTCTCACAAATAGCAGGGTGTGATCCACTGGTTGGTATTTAAATCTAACAATAATTACCAATTTTATTTTAAACTCTTTGAAACTATAATAGTGTCAGACTGTTAGGATTTCCTTTAAGTTCCTAAACTAAAAAATCCTAAACATTTCTGACCCTTTCCACTTACAAGTAATGTTATTATAGAAAGAACAAAAACTGAGTTGCTGAATTTGGGCCACACATCTGCTGTCATTCTGACCCCTCTAAAATGATATAAACTATGAGTTGCTTGTGGTATTTGAGTAAAAAAATTCATCCCTTTTTAGTTAAATTACATATTTATCAGTTTTCTTCTAACTTTTTATTTGAAAATACTTTCAAATTTCCAGAAAAGTTGTAAGAATATTTAAAGAACACGCATATACCTTTTAATACAGATTCATCTATTTTTAACATTTTGCCTCATTTGCTTTACTAAATGCTTGCTTTCTGTGTGCACATGTGTTATTTTTCTAAACCCGTTGAGTAAGTTGTATACAAAATGGCTGTTTAACCCCTAAAATACTTCAGTGTGTGTTTCCTAAGGATTTTCTCTTACATAACCACAGTATGGTTGTCTGCTTCAATAAATTTAGCAGTAACTAAAATACTTCAATCTATTGGCTGTATTTCAATTTTGTCAAATTTTTTTTTTTGCATTTTTTTCCCTCTAGTACAAGATCTAATCTAGGATCATGTTTTGCATTTTAATGTCATCCATGATCGGCAGAATAATGGTCCCCCAAAGATGTCTCATGCTGTGACTATATTACCTTCCATGGCAAAAGGGTCTTTGCAGATGTAATTAAGGATTTGGGGATGGGGAGAGTATTCTGGAGTATCCAGGTGGGCCCAGTCTGATCACATGAATCCTTATGAGAGGGAGGCAGGAGTTTAGGGACCAGAGAGAAGATGTTACACTACTGGCTTTGAAGATGAAGGGGCCACAAGCCAAGGAATGCAGGAGATCTCTAAAAGCTAGAAAAGGCGAGGAAAGGGATTCTTCTGTAGAGCCACTAGAAGAAACACAGCCCCTGTGATCACCTTGATTTGAGCCTAGGAAGACCCATTTTGGACTTTGACCTCAAGAGCTATAAAATAATAAATTTGTGCTCTTTTAAGCCCACTAAGTTCATGGAAACTAATGCATCGTGTCTCTTTGATCTTACTTTAAGACTTCCCAGCCTTTCTTTGTCTTTATGACAATGAAATTTTTGAGTTATACAGCCCTCCCCTTTCGATAAAATATTTCTCTTTGAAACAATTAATGTTTTTTAATGATTATATTCAGAATAAGCATTCCAAGCCGTGATGCTACATTAAGTGATGACGTGTCCTCAGGTTATCACATCCAAAGGCACACAATGTCCATCTTCTCTTGCTGCATGTTTTGATCTCCTGGTTCAGGTGTTCCACCATTTCTGTGTATTTACTCATTAACAACTAAGAAGCAATCTTTGGGGAGACACTTGAAGACCATGTACAGTTCTTCATCAAAATTTCTCTCGTGGATTTAGCATCTATTGATGATTTTTACCTGAACCAGTCTTTACTGTCTTGTCAGTTTTTAATCATTATTCTTTTAAAGACAAGGTTAAACAAATAAGCCATTGGCCATACATAATGTTATTCTAACAATATGCCTCCCAGTCATCTTCCCTCTGTAGCACCCTTCCTGTACGATTTTACTATCTCAACTGTCCCCACCTTCTTTTGCCTGGTTTGCTCCCTCTGGGATATTCTCATCTCCCTCGCCATTCCAGGATTTATTATGCGAGGTTTCAACTCTTCTTTAGAAGACAGGGTGGCAAATACACCTGATCATTTTACCCCTCCTCTTCATAAGCTTTGAATGGTTGTTCTTAGGAAAAGGAGCTCCTTAAACAAGGCCTCCAAGGTTCTCGTGATCTGGCACCTTTCCAAATTCTTGTTCAGTCCCTCAACCTCACATGTTCCTTGCTGCCACTGTTCCTTTCCTGCATGCCTTTCTCTGTACCTAGAGTGCTGGTCAATCCTTTTGTTTAGGTAACTCCTGAATCTTTCATTTTCTTTTTTTTTTCCTTCTATGGTTTTCTTTTATAATTGAAGTATAGTTGATTTACAATGCTGTGATTGTAGCAGAGATTGCTCTGCTGCTGTACAGCAAAGTGACTCAGTTATACACATATAGACATTCTTTTTTTTCATATTCTTTTCCATTCCATGGTTTATCCCAGGAGACTGGATATAGTTCCCTGTGCTATACAGTAGGACATTATTTTATCCATTCTAAATGTAATAGTTTGCATCTACCAACCCCAAATTCCTTCCCCCACTCCCCCTTGGCAACCACAAGTCTGATCTCTATGTCTGTGAGTCTGTTCCTGTTTTGTAGGTAGGTTCATTTGTGCCATATTTTAGATGCCACATATAAGGATATCATATGGTATTTGCATTTCTCTTTCTGACTTAATCACTTAGTGTGATAATCTCTAGCTGTATCCATGTTGCTGCAAATGGCATTCTTTCATTCCTTTTTCTGGCTGAGTAATATTCCATTGTATATATGTACCACTTCTTTATCCATTCATTTGTCGATGGACATTTAGGTTGTTTCCATGTCTTGGCTATTGTAAATAGTGCTGCTCTAAACATAGGGGTGCATGTATCTTTTTGACTTGTAGTTTTGTCCGGGTATATGCCTAGGAGTGGGCTTGCTGGATCCTATGGTAGCTCTATTTTTAGTTTTCTGAGGAACCTCCATGCTGTTCTCCCTAGAGGCTGCACCAACTTACACTCCCACCAAGAGTGTAAGAGGGTTCCCTTTTCTCCACACCCTCTCCAGCATTTGTTATTTGTCTGACTCTTTCATTTTCAATGTCACGTCTTTAAGGAAGCCTTCCCTCTCCTTGAGGAAGCCATATCCTCCTATTAGAAACTCTTTTCATAGCACTCCTCAGAGTAGTAGTGCTTTCGTTTATTTGTGGAATTTAGTTGATAATCTTCTATTCACCTGTAAACTTCCTGAGGGCAGGCATTGTATAATCTTGCTCTTCTATCCTCAGTGTCCAACATATGATAGGCACTTAATAAATTATCTGCTGAAAGAAAATGAAGAAGGAAGGAAGGAGGAAAGTGCCCTAACATGTAATCACTTGTAATTTCCCTGAGGCACCAATTCAATAGAATCTACAAGATTTTGATGATGAGGCGAATAACTGTAACTCATCACACATTATCTGCACCTCAATGTCACACTGTTATCTTCTTTTAGATATGTGTGCGTTTTGTAAAAACTCTTAGGTCTAAGAGCTGTATCATGCAATTCTGAGGAATCATGGTTTCCGTGAGCCTTCTGTTACGCTACTTTTATTGAGTCATTTCCTTAATCAAGAACCTTCTCATTGTTCTCAGCGATTGAAGGCTGAAAGCCAAATTCCTGAATCTGATGTTCTTGACCTTCCCTAATCTTGCCCCACCAAAACCACTTCATCTTAATACCCGTTCTTCCCCAACACAGACTCGCCCCTCCAGCCAGATGCATCCCTGCCTCCTAGAATCACCTTGCTTATTCTCAATTCCAAGGCTGCCTAGTACTACTTCCCTTTGCTAGGAATGTTCTTTTCTCCCATCCTCTCATCCAAATTCTACCCACAGAATTATACAATACCCTGGGGCTAAAAGCATTTTAGTGGTCATCCGCCTCCAAGGTCAACTTAAGAACCCTGTTTCTCATAAGACCATTTCCTAGTGTTCCAGACCATGCTCTCTTCCCCATATCATTTGGCCACTAAAAATTGACATCACCCCTATTTTGTGCTTCTGCTTGATGCTTGTGGGGGACAAGTAGTCAGCAACACTGATGTGGTATCTGCTCTGTGGACCTTACCTTTTAGTTTATTATCTCTGAATTTCTATAGAATTTGTCCAGAAACAAATCATTTGGGGTACTTGATCATATATTGCTTACATAGCTGTTTAAAATCGTATGCGTTATGGACTTGTCTCAAAGTACTGTTGTGAGAAATAATTAAGATATGAAAAACCCAAGATATAGTATACGTACAATGATTGTCCTATGTCATCACAATTATTTTGTTGTTATATTTTCTCTTTTTGCTGTATTTATCTAAAGATTAGGGATCAAATCTTTTACTCCTTTGTATTTCCTTACCATTTAAGCAGGTAGTAGCTACTCAAAAACTACTTACCAGTAAACATTTAACTGTTGGCAAAAAATGCGTGATTTCCAAATCTTGAGGAGCCCATCTCATTTGTTTATATTCCTTTGGTTCTCACTAACAGTAATGAACTCAAGCTTTACCAACAAAACAAAACAAAACAAAACAAAAAAGTCCCATTATTTTAAGGAGACTGAAGAATAGCATTCCAGTCAAGGATAGGGATGCAGCCAGGCCTCATGAAGGGACTGGAGCCAGGATTGGAAAGCTACCAGGTTTTCCTTTCCCCTTCTCTGCAGCTCTGCCTCATTCTGTTTTGCCTGTGCAGAATTTTTCTCTGTTCCGGTCACCTGGGGGGCATATCGCTGCCCCAGAGCTCCCACATTTACATATTGGTTTTGACCCTGCTCAGAGACTCGTTGTCAGTTCCTATCATTACTACCAGTTTTGGGGAGGGACTTTCTAATTGACCCATGTGGCTCAGGAGGGCACTATTGTTCAGTCAGCTGTGGCTGCAGGGCAGGTTCACTATTTGTAAGTGTGGATCCTCAGAATCCACCCCTATGATTTGATGCGCTCCCTATAGAAATAGATGTCAGTCAAGTGGACACTGTACTTAATTACTTCTATCTCTCATATAATAGAGTATGTATTTCAAAGGAGTAAGTGTAAAATGTTAGGTAAGTGAATAAAATATAAGATTAAATACGATTTTTAAGTGGCTCTTTTGTATTCTCAAAGTACAGGGCCCATCTTAAGAAATAAGTGATTATATTAAGATACTTTCAGAACATCTAGACCATTACTATCTGATAGAAGCCACATATGTAATGTTAAATTGTCCGGTAGCTACATTTTAAAAAATAAAAAGGAACAGGAAAAATTAAGTATATTAAATTTTATTTAGTCCAATATATTCAAAATGTTATCATTGTACCTTACAATCAATATGAAGTTATCAGTGGGATAGTTTTCATTTTTTTATATTTATTCAGAATCCACTGTGTATTTCATACCTACAGTACACTCCAGTTAGACGTTAATTTTCATCAGAAATATTTATTCATTTAGCTTTTTATAAAGTTTACAGTTGAAAATGCATATTCCCGTACCTAAGCTTTTCCAAACATACTTAAAAGTTTTCCAGTCACCAAATCAAGTATTGATTTTTTAACTTTCAACAGACTGAATTAGTTAAGCAAAAGTAATATTTTAGTTCCTCAGTCACACTGGCCACATTTTGAGTGATAAGTAGCTGAAGGTGGCTAACGGACCCCCTATCAGCTAGCACAGATTAGACAGACCCCTGTATTTTATAGAGAAACTGAAGTTCTGAATAAGTGACTTGCCTAAAATCACGAAGTGTGTTAACCGAGTTAGAATTAGACACAGCCTCTAGTTCATCATTGCTGCCCTCACCTCCCCACGCTGATCCTTCCTCATGGTGCTATTTTGTGTCTGGTTCAGAGGCCATTTATAGGCCTGCCCCGGGAAACATCACATATTTATAGTGTTTGGACTGATTACCATCTTAATCAGATTGAGGTTTCTACATCACTTTAATTCAAACAAGAAAATGCGAAGTTAGATGTCTACAGTGAACACTGAAAACCCAAATTAATTGTTTAGACAGAAGACTAAAATAAATGACAAAACCCAGCTCATCTAAAAGGGAGTTAAGATTTTGGAGACTCTACAGTAGTAATGTGAGCGCACAATATTTTACAAAGTGTTATTGTAGGAATGTTTTAAATCTGCCTGCCCATGGAATGTTTGAGAGTGGCAGGGAGTGTCAGCTTTCTAGCCCTAAGAGTAAAAACCAGAGAGTTCGCTAAAGGCGATTAGCATTTGCTCTTTGGTTGCAACGACTGCTGGGAGCAATTTGCTTTCCGTAGTATAGCTCTGGAATCATTGAAATGAGACAGAGCCACTTCCAGTTCTTAAGAAATCTCTTGAGGTTAAGGACCAGTGTGCCTCGTCCAGATGTGAGACCACATGAGTCATGGAGAGCCCAGCAGAAGAAAATACTGCAGCTGTATGTGCTTTGACTGTATTCACTGATAAAAGAACTAGACGAGTGCTTGGGAGTCTTGGTTTCTAATATTTAAGTTTGTTGTGTAATCTTGGCAAGCAACTTCACTGCTTTAGGCCTTGGTTTTCTCAGTTATGAAATTGGTGGGACTGGACCAGATGGTCTTCAGCATTTCTTCCAGATCTAAACCATTGTGATTCCAGTGGCATGGCTCTAGATTCTTTTGTCTGCCCAGCCAGTAGGTAAATGCTAGAAGCACAAGAGGAAAGAAGGGAATGCTTTTGCACCCTGGGCATCCATACCTCTAATTCTCTAATTCTGGCAAGATTGAGGGTTGACACTCATTAAAGAAAACAAAACAAAAGCGATCAAACTGGGTGGTAATCCTGGTAATTCGATTGGTTGGATTAGAAGATGGAGTGAAGACCGACTGTGACTATTCCTCAGAAGCCTCGTAGCTTATGAGCCAGGCCTTTCCTCCCTCTGAGTCTCTAATGGATATTTTACCCCAGCTCCGTTGTGGAGAAATCCCTCACAGTGCAGACAACTACATGAGGCCCACTAAGGAAGCAGACACGTATCTAAGACAGTTACCAAATGGAAAAGTAGTGCCAAGTGCATCCATGAAGAAATGTTAGAGTATGTTTTGTCCACTTTCAGATTTTAATTCCAAAAGGCTTATGGTGACTGCTCTTAGAGACTCTCTCTTCATCTAAGACTGATGTGGAAGAGTGTGTCAAATGTTTTCTACTATTAAACCGGAACAGTTTCTTAAATGAAGCAGGGGATGGAGATGAGAAAGCAGGCCAGATTTAGCAAGTCCCCAGGATGTTTTTATTTCAGCCAGCGACTCAAATTTACCAGTTCTGGGTCCACAGAGGTATTATGTCATACATCTTATGAAATTCATATATCATCTATTTTAAATTTTCATTGTTGGTTTTTGGAAGCGGTCATATTCCTGGTTATGTTTAGAATGCTTTCAATTGTAGTAGTTTTTATATCTTTAATTGTTAAATCATTAATTTGGTGCTTATGGTATTTTAAAATCCCTTAGGAAGTTCACAGTTTTTACCCAGATCTTCTGTGGTGGCATGCTAGCAGGTCAAGGACAATGAGTCAATATCATTGATTCAGTTAGCATTCTAGAATGATACATGTTATATGTGTGTGTGTGTATATATATATGTATGTGTATATATATATATATATATACATTACATATATAATATATATATATATACACACACATACAAAAATGAATAGAAAGCATGTGTTGCTCCAGTAGTCCTAAATAGAGCTGCTATAATTGACCCAGAAAATGTAAGACAGAGGCTACCAAGAAAGAAGGTAAGAAATTAAGAGTATGGAGTTAAGGAGTTTGGAGTTTTTCAAAGCAAAAACTATATTTCTTTTTGTATGTATATGGGTGAATAAAACATTAAATTATGTGTACTTCAGGAATTTGAAAGGTACTCCTTACATCACCTCTTTGACATCCTGGGTGACTTTATCAACTTTATTAATTCTTCACATTCTTCTAGTGAAATAAAGAACATTATGTATAGCTTACATTCTTCTGATATATGTTGTGAGTTAATATTTATATAAAACTATTTGTTTAAAATGGTCTCTGAAAGATAAAGAGTGACAATAATGCCTGTTATTAAGGTAAAGGAAAAAATTAAATTTGTGACCCTCAAACTTTTAATTATCTATTTCCTAATCATAATCTTGGGAGAGGTGAAAAACAGAGAGACTTCCTATCATCTCAGAAATGAAATATTTAGTTCACTGAGTTTTGTTCTCTCTGCAAATCATTGACTATATTTAATTAAAAAGAAAATGCGAAACTGCTTGATATTCTTGTCAAAACTGGTTTCCTTTCTTGCAGGCAGACGAGTTAAAACTGGCTAATATTTAATATTGTTTACCTCAATTTTATCTTTAATAAATCCACTAATCTTTAAAAGCTAAAATAGAACTGTTTAAACAAATTTAGTGACAAGAAAGAACTTTGGATTAGTCTTTTCCAAGAATGAATAATGAATGAAATACAGTTAAAGACGTTTAGAAATATATTTTTCAGCAGTGTAGTCCAGAAGTTTATATCAAATATCAACGAATTTTTCATAAAAATTGACTCAATTTTTTTGAGTCAATTGGACATTGACTCAATGTCCTTCTAAAAGGGCAGATATTGGGCTAGGCAGGATTTAACTGAGAAATTAGAGGTTTAGGGTTGAAAATGTTACTGGGAAAAGTTGATTGCTTGGACTGTTGATTAGGTATGTGAAAACAAGGGTGGGTGGCCATGGGGAGAGTAGTCAGAGTTAAATAAGAACTTTAATATGGAATGTAAACATAGAGTTCATTTGAAAATAGAGACAAACAGAAGTGGCAGTAAGCACCCCCGAGTTCCCAGTTAAAAATAAGAAACATACAGACAAACGCTTTTCTGCTTTAACCACAAAAAAGCAGCAAAAAGCAAAACCAAAAAGAAACAACAGCAACAAAAAAACCAACCTGTTCATCTAAGGCAAAGACCACAGAAACAAAAGGAGTACCTTAGTTCAGAACAAGGGAATTTGATTTTGGTTCCTACACATCAGAGGATCTGAGAGGACAGGCAAGCTTATTCACAAAGTGGAGCAAGGACAGAGTTTGAAAAGATTAATACATGAGATCTGCTTGCCATGGAAAAATTTGCACAATTTCAACGGAATGAACGAATTGGTGAAGGCTGTTCTACCGAATAAGTACTATTAAGGCAGTATTTACAGAAGGTGCTGTTTCCTATATCCTGGGAAATCTGCCCCTTGCTGATAGGGCTGACTATCTAAAGGGAATTATCACTGTCTAAACAGGCGGAAACTTGGAGAGCAGTCAGCCCCAAAAGAAAGACTGACAGCTTGTAAAGAGACTTGTTAACGATGCAAATATGAACTTGCATATGCTTGAGATAAGCGTTAATTTTACAAAACAAAGAGTTCATTCTCAACATGTTTTGGAAACACAGTCTTTGAGAACTTGGTTGATGTGTCAAATGAAATGGCCTAATTGAACTAATTCCCATTTAGGGGTTTGTTTATTCTACTTATCTGAAGCCAGAGCCAACACTCCCTAAAAGTTTTGAATGGCATTTAATGCTTCCAGAAATTGCAGCTTACCTATCTGTAGATAAGCCAGTTTCCCTTTCAGCTGAATCATATTAATTAAAACTGTTCTGTTAAATAAATGTAAAATGGCCCTCTTGTATAATTTAGAATACATAAATTACTCGACCTTCCCCCACAGAGATATTCTGTTGGTAGGTAAAGAAATAAAGTTTAGTGGTTTTATTCGTTTTACATGGCATCAGTTACTCTCTCTGATTACAACATTTTTATTACAATAGGAGTCATTTTAAATTATTTAGGATCTTAATAAGCCAAGACCATTTTATCTTTGCCAATAATTATCTTATTTTTCTCAGTATAACATTTTAACAGAGTTAAAAAAATAAATCAGGACCTTTACTTTAAAGATCTTTATAAGAGAGAAGATAACGTTACAGTATACCAAATATGTGAATTTATGACCAATGATTATATTTTAAGTGATGTCACATTAATTTAAAAAAATTATAATCCATTCTAACATACTAAGAAGTTTTTCCTAATAATCTAAACCTTTATTGATCCACAGCCATTTATAGCAGGGGTTGGCAAACTATACCCTATAGGCCAGATCCAGTCTGCTGCCTACTTTTATACGGACAGGTAGCTGAGTTTGTTTTTTACAGATAAACCTTTACAGTCTACTTGATGGTAGAGAATGCTTTTAACCCCAAGCAAAATGTTGACCCAATATAAAGCATTCCATTCTTTTTACTGGTAGACCTGTATTACAAAAGAAATTAAAAATTCTTTTAAGTTTATTTATTCATTTATTTAATTTTTGGCTGCACTGGGTCTTCGCTGCTGCATGCAAAAAGGTTTTTCTCTAGTTGCTGAGAGTGGGGGCTACTCTTTGTTGCAGTGCGCAGGCTTCTCATTGTGGTGGCTTCTCTTGTTGCGGAGCACGGGCTCTAGGCACGCAGGCTTCAGTAGTTGTGGATCACAGGCTCTAGAGCTCAGGCTCAGTAGTTGTGGTGCACGGGCTTAGTTACTCCACGGCATGTGGGATCTTCCCGGACCAGGGCTCGAACCCATGTCCCCTGCATTGCCAGGCGAATTCTTAACCACTGCGCCACCAGGGAAGCCCTAAATTCAATTATTATGCGAAAGACATTATATTCAAGTATAATCATTACCTTTTAAACTTTGTAATAAAAGAAACTGTGGAAATTTATTTTCTCTTGTATAAATGGACCTACACAATATCCTTGATTTTTGCCTCTTGGCATAGAAAGCCTAAAATATTTACCATCTAGCCCTTTCCAGAAAAACATGGACCCCTATGATGGAGTATTTTTTCTCATTCATTTTTATTTTTTAATTTATTTTTTATTTTTGGCTGCTTTGGGTCTTCGTTGCTGTGCACGGGCTTTCTCTAGTTGCCGTGAGCGGTGGCTACTCTTCATTGTGTGGGCTTCTCATTGCGGTGGCTTCTCTTCTTGCAGAGCACAGGCTCTAGGCACATGGGCTTCAGTAGTTGTGGCACACAAGCTCAGTAGTTGTGGCTTGCGGGCTCTAGAGCACAGGCTCAGTAGTTGTGGCTCACAGGCTTAGTTGTTCTGTGGCCAGTGGGATCTTCCCGGACCAGGGCTCGAACCCGTGTCCCCTGCATTGGCAGGCGGATTCTTAACCACTGCGCCACCAGGTAAGCCCCTCTCATTCATTTTTTAATCTTGCTGAACCTACATCAGTTCAGCAAGTAGTTTCTGAGCAACTCCCATATGACAGACATTGTTCTAGGCCCCAGGAGACACTGTAGGGAACAAGATTTTATAAAAATACTGCCTTCATGAAACTTACATTCAAATTATGTACCTCATCTCCTCAAAACTACCTTGTTTCCATTATTCCCATTCTATAGAGAGGCAAAGTGAGGTTCAGAGAATTTATGTAGCTTGTCTGGAGTCTCAGCCAGAACTGAACCCAGTTATATCTGACTCCAAGGCTTGAGCTTCTAACCAGTGGGCAGGTCTGGCTTCATGGGCAGGGGGCTCCATGCTTGGTTTCATGCTCTGCTGTCGCCATCTTGAAACTCTTAATCATTTTTTTGAACATGTTTTTGAACAATAAATACATTTCCATTTTGCCATTGGCCGCACAAATTATGTAGCTGGTCCTGCCACTAAGGCAAACGTGCTTCTCTCTCAGACCACATTCTGCCAGGGCTACTTTTTATTTTTTTAAACACGCACGGGGGGCTTCCCTGGTGGCTCAGTGGTTGAGAGTCTGCCTGCCGATGCGGGGGACACGGGTTCGTGCCCCGGTCCGGGAAGATCCCACATGCCGCGAAGCGGCTGGGCCCGTGAGCCATGGCCGCTGAGCCTGTGCGTCCGGAGCCTGTGCTCCGCAACGGGACAGGCCACAACAGTGAGAGGCCCGCGTACCGCAAAAAAAAAAAAAAAAAAAAAAAAAAAAAAAAAAACACGCACGAGAATTCATCTATGAAGAAGCCTTGAAGTCTACCAAGGTTTTTAGAAAAATAATCTATTATTAATCCACTGATTCATTTTCCAATTCACCAAAAGACTGGAAGTTCCTTGAAGACTAGGACTCTCTCCCACAATAATTTTTTTGTCGTTTCCTCTGGGCCTAAAGTTCTTTTAAATTCCATTAGTATCTGAACCTTGTCAAGGACTCTGTCTTGGCTCTTCTTGTCTTAATTTTACTTCCATGGAAGAGCAAAATCTTTACCATCAACAGTTTCCTCTGATCTTTATGCATTTGTAAATTTTGAAACAGATGTTGGGTATGACTTAAACAAAACATAAGAACTAACCTGTTCTGATATAAGGAAATCCTTTGTCCGGGAGTCTATGACTGAAACATTGATGGCTTTGAAGGGTAATCCACCTGTACTTAAAATAGGTGCTTTATCTTCTTTTCTTTCAATTTCTTACAGCCTAGTCATTGTTGGATAAGCGAGATGGTGGAACAATTGTCAGTCAGCTTGACTGATCTTCTGGACAAGTTTTCAAATATTTCTGAAGGCTTGAGTAATTACTCTATCATAGACAAACTTGTGAAAATAGTCGATGACCTTGTGGAGTGCATGGAAGAACACTCATTTGAGGTAACTTTGTATTCATTGGGATTGCTTTTTATTACTCTTCTCTAAAACCTGTGCTGATTGGTCATGGCTGGGATGGGGGCATATTTGTGAGATTTCTAATTTATAAATTTTTAATTAAAAAATTTTTAAGATGAGCACATCTCTTAGAGTTAACATCTCTTTTTATGTCAATCGTATCAGTACAAATAGTGTGCTAATGGCATTGATAAGTAGAGGTCACAAAAAGTAGGGTATATTAGACGAGGTATCATGAAGGAAATAACATACGCATTGGGGCATGAAAGATGAGTTAGGTGGTCAGTAAATGGCAATGTCTGGAAGAGCATTCCAAATACCAGAGAATGTCCGTTTACTAATCATAGAGTAGTACCTAGTAAGTGCTACATAGGTGTTAACTCTTATTATTACCTGCTTTTATTTATAATCATGTATTTATGAATTCCTAAAATAGAGCTTTGACTTGTTTGGAGGATTTTATAGAAAATCATACTCTTTTTATTCTTTTGAGAGTTGCTTCTTTCACTCTGCGTTATGTTTATAAGATATATCCACATAAAGCTGTAGTTTTTGTGTGTGTGTGTGTGTGTGTTTTTACTGTTTATAGAGCATTCCATTGATTCAATACACCACTGTTTATTAAACCACTCTCCTGTTTATTGGTGTAAGGGTTTATAAACACTGCTGGGAATAACTTTCTTATATGCCTCTTGGTGCAGCTGTGCAAGAGCTTCCTCAGAGTATTTACCTAGAAGTGGAATTTCTGGGTCACAGGATGGGCGCATGTCCAACTTTACTAGATAATATCAAATGTGCCAATTTATGGCATTCCAGTGACTTATAAGAGACCCCTCTGCTCCATGTCCTTGCCAGTACTTATTATCGTCAGACTTTTAAATTATTGACTATTTGGAGCATGTATTAATGGAGGGGTATTTTTTTTAATGAGGAGTAATAATTTTAATGAGCATCTCTAAAGAACAGTGTCTGTAATTTGTTGTTAGGATTATTTCATTGTTATGATGTTGTATTCACCTTTCTCACCCTCACCACCACCCTCTTCCTTTTATCCGGAGTTGAGCCCCAGACTGAACTGGATGGGATCATTTACCCTGCAGTACAAATTTGAATTATATGTGTTAAAACAGTTGTCTAAAAGTGTCCGTTTCACTTGAATCTTTCAAGGACACATTTATAGTCTATTACCTTGACATCAGTTAAATCTATAGACTATTTGAAAAATATAATCCTATTTTTTTTCTTCTTCTAGAATGTAAAAAAATCATCTAAGAGCCCAGAACCTAGGCTGTTTACTCCTGAAAAATTCTTTGGAATTTTTAATAAATCCATCGATGCCTTCAAGGACTTGAAGATGGTGGCTTCTAAAACTAGTGAATGTGTGATGTCTTCAACATCAAGTCCTGAAAAAGGTAAGACATATAAGCATTTCTAATACAAGTATAAAAAGCAAGTTTGAGTCTTATATGTATAGGTAAGAATCTACCTTTGACTCAAATATATGTGTAGCTAGGGAAAGATGTGTGTATGTCTAATATAAAAGCAAATATCAGTGGCATGAAAGAAACAAACAGTTGTAGATTTGTTGGTGTTCAAGCCAAAACAACACTTATTGTGCATGAGTAAACAATATATGAGATAGTCATATTTTTATCTGATATTTGCTAGTAACGTACAATTATATTATTCTTCACCTCCAGTCTTCTTAATGTCCCCTTCTCAAATCTGAATAATCTAGATTTGGGAAGCAGACCTGGAAAGTACTCTGATATTGTACTTCACCTTTTGAGGACTCTGTAATTTATGTAAATCACCATGCAACACTGACACATTATTGCTTTCTATTTAGATTCCAGAGTCAGTGTCACAAAACCATTTATGTTACCCCCTGTTGCAGCCAGTTCCCTTAGGAATGACAGCAGTAGCAGTAATAGTAAGTACATGTATCTGATTTAATGCATGCATGGCTCCAATTAGCATCTGTAGGAGTATTGCATGGGCTTTAAAGGAAATTTTGACAATCATTACTATTAACGCTGTTCTGTTGCTATTCTTCCTCTTATGATCTTCCTGAGAATTAAATATTAGGTTTGTACAATTGGATTTCCCTATAGCTAGAGATAATGTTTAATCGGGGCAATAAATTTTCTGCTAAGATTATTTTAAATAAGGCATAAAATTACTTTTAGATGTATGATTTATGAACTTTTTTCATTGTTGACTTAAAGTATATTTCGCGTAGAATTTGCCTGACGAAAATGGACTTTTAAAGTGGAAAATACAAGTGCTGGTTTTATAAAATTCCAAGGATATTTTCTGTTTTATTGTGTATATCACTATTTACTATTGTGTGTTTGGAAATTTGATGATTTTTGTTATTTTACTATAAAATTACATGTTAGGGGAGAATATTCTTTCTCTGAGATTTCTGTCCTCGGTGGTGAAGAAGAACCCAGTTACCTGGAAGTCTAATGTCTTTTTTTCAAATGGAGGCAAAGGTCACTATAAAGGTCATTGGATTTACTAAGTATCCTGATCCTCTAGCCTCATGGCAACTGTAGGGGGAAAAAATTCATCCTTTGATCTTAGCTAAGAAAGCCATCCCTTAAGACTTAGTAATGGGGCACTCTCATATGTTCAAGGACATCAAAGACCTATCTGTAAAAAGGAGTCATCAATTTAATACAAATCCACAATAGCAATGCTACAATTCAGAAATTAAAAGAAAAAGCTCTAAAATCCAATTTGTTTTGGATTTTTTGCCAACAAAACCTGACCTGAATTGTGATGAAGCTATTTATAATATTTATCTTTCTAAAGGTGAATATCTATGCATTTCACTAGGAAATATTAATGTGTTTGATTATAGGGTACTACCCAGACCTCATTGAAAATATTATATAATATACAATATTTACAGGACCAAACCTTCTAAGATCTAAAATTCTGAATCACATAACACATTGGATCTGAAAAGTTTTGAAGAGACACTTTGTATGTTAGTCAGTTAAGGTCTTTCCTACTAACTATGAATTTTATTAATCTTTCCAAAGAAGAAATTTTGTCTTCTTAAATTCTGTTTGTATTTCATTGATTTCTAATCTTATCTTTATTATTTCCCTACTTCTACTTTGGGTTTAATTTGCTCAATTTGTTCTAACTTCTTAAGTTCTTAAGGTAGAAAAAGTAGATCATTGACTCTAAACCATCTTCTTTAGTAATATAAGCACATATATAAATTACATTAAAAGCAGCTTTGGCTATATTCTACACATTCTGATATGTTGTGTTTCCATTATCATACCTTTAAAATACTTCTTTTAATTCTCCTTGTGATTTCTTCTTTGATTCATGGGTAATATAAAAGTGGGTTGTTGTCTAAAAATGTGTTTTTTCTAGATATCTTATTATTAACTCCACTATTGTCAGAGAACATACACTGTAATCTTTTGAAATTTATTGAGACATTTTATGAGTATTATTCAAGTTTTGGGTGTAGCATTCTCAGATTTAATCCAAGTAGTTGATAGTGTTGTTTAGATCTTCTATATCCTTATTAAGTTTTTTGTCTAATTTTTTATTACCTACTGAGAGTGGGACATCAAAAATCTTTCCTTTTGGAAAAGGAAATGGGATTTCCTTTTCCATGTGGGATGTGGATTTGGTTATTTCTCCTTTTGGTTCTGAGTTTTTTGCTTCGTCTGTTTTGCAGGTCTACTATTAGGTGCTTATACATTTATTATTGTTATGTCTTCCCTGATTAAGTGACCTTTATATCTTACTGCAATATCCCATATTAACTCTGGTAGAGCTCTTGTCTTGAAGTGGATTTTGTCTGACATTAGTAGAGCCAGCCTTTCTTCTGCTTACTGTTTTCATGTATATCATTTTTCTTCCTTTCATTTTCAACATATTGTCTTTATTTTAAAGGTACATCTCGTGTAGACAGGATATAGTTGGGCCTTGCTATTTTATCTAGTACTTTACTTTTAATTACAGTGTTTCATCTGTTTGTATTTAGTACAGTTATTGGTATGGTTGGATGTGGGTCTACCATTTTGTTATTGGCCCCATTTGTTTGTTGATACTCTGTTCCTCCTTTACAGACCTCTTTTGTGTTGATTTTTTTTTTTTTTTAGTGTTCTATTTTAATTACTCTGTTGGCTTTTCAACAGCACCTCTTGACGTCATTTTGTGGTTGCTTTAGGAATTA
Source organism: Lagenorhynchus albirostris (assembly GCF_949774975.1). Taxonomy (NCBI): domain Eukaryota; kingdom Metazoa; phylum Chordata; class Mammalia; order Artiodactyla; family Delphinidae; genus Lagenorhynchus; species Lagenorhynchus albirostris. Next base: position 31,694,864 of record NC_083105.1, read on the forward strand.
CCACATACACCTTCACTTGTAACATTCTACTTAGAGTTAATGTTGTAGCACATCCAGAAACAATATAAGAACCTTGAAGCAGGATAGTTCCACTTGCCCACAACCATCTTTTGTGCTGTGTTGACATATATCTACGTAGGTTATAAGCCCCACAATGCAGTCTTAAAATTATTACTTTAAACTATCATATGTCTTTTAAAGAAAGTAAGAGAAGGGAAAAAGAATCTTTTATATTTACCCACATATTTATTATTTCTTGTTACTCCTCATTCCCTCTTGTAAATCCAAATTTCTGTCTAGTGTTAATTCCTTTCTGGCTGAAGAGCTTCCTTTAGCATTTCTTGTAGTGCAGATCTGTTGCCACCAAAACAATTTTTTTTTCTTTTAATTGAAAAATGTCTTTGCCTTCAGTATTGCAGGTACTTTTTACTAGACATGGAATTCTGGGTTAAAAGAATTTTTTTTCTGAGTCCTTTAAAGATGTCGCTTCATTGTCTTCGTGCTTCTGTTGTTTCTGACAGAAAGGCAGGCAGCATTTGTATGATGTTTTCCCTTGTATGTACTGGATCATTTTTCCCCTCTGCCTTTCAAAATTTTCTTCTGTTTAGGAGTTTAAAAAAGATGCACCTAGGAGTGGTTTTCTTGTTGTTTGCCAAGCTTCTTGGATACGTAAGCTTATTTTCCTCAAATTTGGGGGAAATTTGGCCATAATTTTTCCAAACATTTTTTTCTTCATTCTCAGCTCCTTTTGAGAGGAATCACACACATGTAGAATCACACATGTACCAATCCCATATATGTTAGGCAATTTGATAATATCAGTCTCACAGATCATAGAGGTTTTGTTCAGTTTGGTTTTTTTTCCAACCTCTCTTCTCTCTAGTCTTCAAAGTGAATAATTTCAACCTATCTGTTTTCAAGTTCCCCGGCTTTTCTGACATCTAAATCTAATCTAAATTTTTCTTCCAGTAAATTTTCATTTTGCCATTAAATTTTTTTTTTTATTAAGACTTTATTGTTTTAGAGCAGTTTAAGGTTCACAGCAAAATTGAGGGGACGGTGCAGAGATTTTCTTACATACCCCCTACCACCACATACCCATAGCCTCCCCCATTATCAACATCCTCCACTCGAGTGGTCCAGTTGTTACAGTTGATGAATCTACATGGACACATCATAATCACCCACAGTCCATAGTTTACATAGGGTTCACTCTTGGTGGTATACAGTCTGCAGGTTTGATTCCAGTGTATCTTTTCATTTCTAAGTTTGTACTTTGTATTCTAGAATTTCCATTCGATTCTTTTTATATTTTACATTTTTCTGCTGAGATTTTTCATCTGCATATTCATTATAACAATATTTTGTTTTTTGGCCCTTGGATATAGTTATAACAGCTGCTCTAAAGTTCTTATCTCCTAATTTCAACATGTAGGTCATCCCAGCTTGGTTTCTATTAACTGATTTTTTTCTCCCTGATTATGGGTCACATTTCTCTTTAGATGGCTAGTAATTTTTGAACATATGTTGGATATTATGGATATTATGTTGTTGAATATCTGGATTTTGTAGCATTCCTTCAGAGACTTTTGAGTTTTTTTACTGGTAGGCAGTTCAATTCCTAGCAGATGAGATTTATTTTCCTTCCCAGTCATGTTTTTTAAGCTTTCTTAGAGGGAGGCGAGAGAGTAGCTTTATTTCTAAGGCACAGAGTTTCTGAGATGTTTCTTGAGTACCTGGAAAATCTCTCCATTCTTGCTTGTCAGAACTCCTTCGTCTCTGAATTGACTGCCAGGATCTCTGTTAAAGTCATAGCTTCCCGGGCATTGTTTATTGCCAGGTTTTGTGAAGTCGTTCCCTGTGCCTGTACAGCTTATTAGTCAACCAATGACTTAAGGAGACTCCTCCAGAGACTTCTACCGCTCCTGTTCTGCACAGCTCCTTTCCCACAAATAACCCTGCCTCATAAACTCCAGCTAGGGCAGCAACCCTGAACTTCATTCTCTGATTCCCTACCTCAGTGAGACTACTAAGTCTGAAGGTGCCTCCCAGCCAGAAAATCAGGACAGTCGTGAGCCTTACCACGTGTGTTTTTTCCTCTCTCGGGGATTACACTCTTGGGCTGCCTCTTGGCTGATGTCTGAAAATAGCTGCCTCGTATAATTTGTTTAGTATAATAATTATTTAAGTTGGGAAGGCTAATATGCTATAATCATGGTTGGAAGAAAAAGTCTTTTCTACTTACTTTAAAAGACAAACTGAATATAAAACACCTATTTGGTCCTGTACCTCTGAGTTTATAGGTACTTTTTAGATTGCAACATGAATGACCAGTCTTTTTTGTTTTCCTTTCTTTTTTCTTCCTTTTTGTAAAAAATATGGGTCTTGCATAATCAGCTTTTGGCCAGGTGTTGTCACTCATGAATGAATATGGCACTTAGATACCCATGCACAAGACTAGCTCTTATGTGGTGTACATTCTCATAGGAGAAACAGACACAAATAAAAAGTCATAGTATTTTATAATATATATTATTTATAATATAATATGTATAATAGAAGTATGTAAAAGCTTTTAGTTGTAGCATAAAGGAGGTAAGACTTTTTCGGGAGTAGGGTCAGGGAAACTTGAAGAAAGCATGCTGGTTTTCAGGGATAAGACAGACCCCAAATGTGGCCAGGCTGGCCAGAGGACCAGTGCATATGAAGGAGGAATCCAGAGGTGTAATGCCCTCTCTGTAGCTTATAAGGGAAAATCATGGGATAATGTAAAAGTGTATAAGTTATCCAAAGGGAACTGTGTTTTCAAAGTTACAGTAATATCCTTAGTACCAAGCTAAAAGGATGTCTTTAAAATGATTGAGATTCTTACAGATAGTATATTTAAATAATAGAGAAGAAAATCCTTACTTTGGCATTAGCTTACTCATCTTCCAGACAGTCTTGAGTCACACTGCCTGGGTTTATATCCCAGCTCTAGACCTTGGCTAGCTATGTGACCTTGGGCAACTGTCTTAATCTCTGGAATCCTCAATCAAATGGAGGTTGATAATCTCTCCACAGGTTTTCTGTGAGTTTTTGTTTTTGTTTTTTTTGCGGCACGGGGGCCTCTCACTGCTGTGGCCTCTCGCGTTGCGGAGCACAGCCTCTGGACGTGCAGGCTCAGCGGCCATGGCTCACGGGCCCAGCCGCTCCGTGGCATGTGGGATCCTCCCGGACCGAGGTACGAACCCGCGTCCCCTGCATCGGCAGGCGGACTCTCAACCACTGCGCCACCAGGGAAGCCCTTCTGTGAGTTTTAAATGAGTTAGCACATGTATACTTGGAGCCGTGCTTGATGTATAGTACATGTTCATCATTAATTATTAGAACAATGAGATCTAGCACCGAGGCTGGGTCAGTGGTGAGCTTTGAAGTGCCAGCAAGCCTGCGGTGAGCTTTGAACCTGAATCAAGGGAGAGAATACTGAGTTGCATACTTTTTAAGGACCAAGGAGAGAGCCATGTTCATAGGCATGGTCCCCATAAGCAGACTTACTCTACAAAGGAGTTCGGCAAAATTGTTGCACAGTTTGTGTTCTGCGTTTGTAGAGATGTCTGATGTTATTAGTCAAACCACACAAATCAGTTCCCACAAATTTTGAACTGTGGACAGCTTTCATAATAATGATACAATTAACATGAAAACAACCCAGGAATTTGGGATTACTCAAATCCTGTCCAGATGAGCTCCACCACCCCATACACTTTCTGGGGCGATCTTTTCATAAAAGAAAAGCTTTGGCCCTAATACCCTTCATATGGGCCTTGAGGCACATAATTCAGATCTCATTGATCCCTGGCTGATAGCAGCAGTAGTAAGTATTATGCCCTGGAGGCGTAAGCAAGCCTTTTCTGATAACATCAATTTTTCTCTCCCTGGAAGAGGAATGGCAGGATCACTGAAGAGTTAGCCAAGGCCTGGCTGTGAAGCCATTTGCATTAACAAGAGAAATAAGCAAAGTGAGGTGACACCTCTGTGGGAGGGAGGTGCAGTTCCTGTGGGTCTGACCCCCTCCCTTCTCCCGCCGGAGGACTGCTGCTGCGTGTTAGTCAGATTCCAGAACTTTGTTCAGGGCCGTAGTCCTAGGGGTGGAAGTTTAAAGTGGTTAAAAAGTCACAGTGCTCCGGTAGAGGGAGGTGAGCTTTCTTTAGCCTCTAAAGAAACACCTCCCTCAGGGGCTGTCCTCCTACCTGAGAAAGATTTTGAGTGGGGAGTCCCAGAACACCTCACTCTGTAGTAAGCTCCTTTTGCTTATTGCTGGTGGGTGTGGTCTTTCCTCTGGTCTGATCGATGCAGTTCAAGATTTGGCTTTTGGATAGAACAAGAAGAGCAGGGTTTTAGCTGCCTTGATTCTGGGGCATCTGGCTGCCCAAACATAGGTAATGGAGTTCTCCATAGCACCATCTTAGCTCATTAGTTTTCCATTGGAGCTGGGGACAAAATATTAATAGCTTTCTTTGTTCTCTCTGTACATGTCTATGTATGTCACCTGGCCAAATCATAATCACATGCCAGCAATCCCAATAGACAGTGTGGGCCATCGTGGGTTGGCCATCAAGGAGAATTCAAACATGTCACTGGAATATAAACACAAACAGCCAAATTATTTACAGATAACGATATAAGCATTTCTAAAACGGTCAGAATTGCGTGTTAACTCCAAATCCATTTCCTCATAGAAAACACCTTTATAAATGGTAGTAAAATCCCTGACAAGTACACATAATCTTATATAACCCTTAAAATAGCTATATTATTGGAATAACAGTATTACTTCAGTTATGCCAAATCCCATTTTATAACTAAGCCTTAATTTGGTGATAGAATTCATGTTGAGCTTTAATTTAAGATGCCTAAAACGTATTTCCCACGGGGTTATAGGATGTGAGGTGGGCCAAAAGAGCCGTCAGTCTAGTCTTAAGGAAGTGATCCATGGTTACGTGAATGGAAGATTCCACTTTACCCAATGTCCCTTAGGATAAGGGACACCCATGACTCACTACATCCCCCCCCCATTTCCTACCCCAGCACACACACACAGACTTACTGTTTTGAGAGCCTCTTTGGAAACATAAGAATCATAGAATTAATGAATTTCCTGTACCAGGTTTACCAATGGTAGGGAAATGGGCAATTTCTGTTCTCACTATAATAGATAACATTTGTTTCTTGCCTCTTCGGTTAAATCTATGAGTTTATTTTTCCATCTTAAATGCTGATACACATACAGTGGTTTGGTTCTTTTATATCATGTACTTTAGGTATTTTATATGTTAAATAGGTGACTATAGGCTGACACAGTACCCAAGTATCATTGCAAAATATCATAGCCCAAAACAGTCACTTTCCCTTGGATTGGTTTACATTTTGATCATACGATTGTTGAAAGTGTACAATTTCTAACTGTATTACATCTTCAACAGAAAACTGAAAGTTTAACTCTTACAAGTTGACACATATGTGTCAATGTTTTCAAACAACTAAGCTGTTCCTTGTAAGGAGATAGACAGAAAAATCTGTCAAAATGTTAAGTTTTGTGTTGGGAACAAGAGACGCTTGGGGGAGATGTGTTGTTTAATTCCTGAATCATTCTGCTTCTCATGGAAGAGCAAAGCAGGGTGAAGGGAGGTGTCCCAAGTTAAACTCATGTGTGTGTCTTCTCTCTCACTAAATTACATATTTAGAGTCAGCTTAAGGAGACACTGGTACTTCCAGCCATTCTTTCATGTTCAGTAGTCTCAGACTTTCGAACACAGAAAGTCTGAAAATTCAAACCTTTACTCCATGGTACAGTTCGGGGCCCTACCTGGCATCCAATAAATGTCAGCTGAAGATGTGATGAGGAGACACCATAATTCTAAACTTGAGGTCCCTAAAAGTACTCTAACCACAATGTACAGGTATTAACTTAATATTTGAGGCAGGCCAAACATAGCTCGAGGCATGCATCCAGACCTTGATCCGGGTTGCAAAATGTCTTCTTTAAAATTTCTTGGCAAGATGTGAAGTGTGAGAAAGTGAGAAGATATTAGAAGATAAAGGCATGGAAGATGGATTTGCCTGATGATAGAAATCATCTGCAGGTATATGTCATCTGTGTTCCATATGGGTCTGCATTAACCAAGTCAAATAGCCCTCTGTCTGTGGTGTTTCTTTCGTTTTTCAACTTGTATCTTTTGGAGACTACATGGACTTGCATTGCAAGCAGGAAAATCAGCATTTTAAATATTTTAAACAGATAGGTCAAGAGTACATTTCGGAAACAGTTGGGAACAACCACAGGATAAGAGCAAAACCTCTGGCATGGAGGTACTGTGTTCACCACTGTACTGTTTAAATTACAGGGAAGGCCTCAAATCCTATTGAAGACTCCAGCCTACAATGGGCAGCCGTAGCATTGCCGGCATTCTTTTCTCTTATAATTGGGTTTGCTGTTGGAGCCTTATACTGGAAGGTAAGTGTTGCTATTCTTTTTTTCTTTCCCCTTGATCACAAAATTTCTGACCTTTATATATTTATTTGTTCATACTATATTACATCAATGATTAGCTAACAAACTGCCCTTTTCTAAGAAAGGATCCTACCAAGAAAACAATATTTTTCATTTGATTACTATTTAAATCTTTCAGTTTCTTTATTATTCTTTCATCTCCAACATCCTAAAAATGCTGAGTTGATAAAACCGTGCATTTTTCATAATTTCTTATTGCAAAAGTATTTTTATATGCTGCATGCTGATGAAAACATAGAAGTGGAGACTGTTTACCTCTTAAATAGTACATGATATATTGATATTTTTATAATATATGTATATATCACTGTTCTTTTCCCAGAAGAAACAACCAAATCTTACAAGGGCAGTTGAAAATATACAGATTAATGAAGAGGATAATGAGATAAGGTATTTTGTTTTACTAAATGTGTGCATAAGTAAGCTTGACCTTGCCACTTCACATACCGTGCATGTGCTCATAACATCTTTAAGAAGTGTTTCACTCTTATGGTGGCAGCTCCCAACTGATGTCTTCCAAGTTTTATCCACATTTCTGATCTCTCCTTGTCTCTTCAATCCTACATCTCCATTTACTTGGGAAATACCTTCATGTAATTGTCTTCATAACCCTTCTTATGGTATCATCTCTGCTCTCTTTATTTCTATAAACAGCAGAATCTTGCTCACGTTCCTGGTCATGGAGCTCAGGAGGCACGTTTGCTTATTCTCCTCTTTTCCACACTATAGCCAAGACATGCTTAGCTCTTTCTTTGGCAATAGTCATTATCTTCATCCATATCTTTATTATGTCTTGACTGAGTTGCTACCACAGAATCTTTCTTTTCCTCGGCCTTTCTAAACTCCACCTTTGTCTCATTCTTCCGTAAACCCCATTTCTTTTTTTTTGCCCATACGTGGGCCTCTCACTGCTGTGGCCTCTCCCGTTGCGGAGCACAGGCTCTGGACACGCAGGCTCAGTGGCCATGGCTCACAGGCCCAGCCACCCCGCGGCATGTGGGATCTTCCCGGACCAGGGCACGAACCCGTGTTCCCTGCATCGGCAGGCAGACGCTCAACCACTGCGCCACCAGGGAAGCCCTAAACCCCATTCTTAATATCACTTCCTAGTCAAGATACTTTCAGTTATTTTTCTCTTGCATACTTCATATATTTGACCTCACTCTGGCTTTCAGAGCCCTTAATTTTTCTCAACCTACTCAGTATCTTATTCAAAGCCAAATACAAAAATTGTTTTGTGAGACCTTGCCACTTATGGTGGCTGACGCTGATCACGTTTTTACCCTATCCCATACTGCTCCAGGACCAATGCTTTGATTTTACATTCAGTTATAGTTTTCATTTGGCATGTTATTTTCTCTTATGCTGTATGTGTACATATTCACAAATTAAGTGCATATAAGCATTTTCCGTATGTGCATCTGCATATGCGTAGAGAATTTTTTAACTACTTGGGGAGACTATGTGGAAGCAGATGAAGTCTTCCCTCTTCCCTACAGTAATATTATGAAGGTAAGCTTCCCACTCAATTTTGCAATCTTTTGCTACTGTATTTACAGAAAAATAAAAACTGCCCTTTACAATGCCCAGATCATGGTTACTTCAGAATCTCTGTCTAAATGCAAATAAGCATGTTTCTTATTCTTTTTCAGTATGTTGCAAGAAAAAGAGAGAGAGTTTCAAGAAGTGTAATTGTGGCTTGTATCAACACTGTTACTTTCGTACATTGGTAAGTATTAAGAATTCAAGCTAAAAGATGTAACAAGAACTATGCAGCATCCTAGACACCAAAATTTATTAAGTCTTCTATCAAGCTGGGGTCAGTATGTTAGCTGAAGCTGTTACGTAATTGTGCATTCTCAAGTTTTGAAAGGCAAGCAGTATTATTCCAGTGTAGTGGATTCATCTTGTATGGGAGATATACAAAGCATTAACAGTTGAGCGTTTCCTAATTTTTTTCTTTTTTGGCTGCGCCACTGGGACTTGGGGGATCTTAGTTCCCCAAACAGGGGTTGAACCCGTGCCTTCAGTGAAAGCATGGAGTCCTAACCACTGGGCCACCGGGGAATTTCTGAGTGTTTCCTATTTTTGAGGCCAGAAAATAAATTAGACAAGGGGCAAAATATTTTGGACTAAATAGGACTAAAATAAAATATTATTAATAGAAGAAGAATTAATAAAATCAATTTCAATTAGGTGTGATTAACATGATAGGAAAAGTATCTCATTTGTTAAATGCTGAAACAAATGAAAATCAAAAACATTGCCCTGCTATTTTAAGGAAAAGTAGAAAAGGTCAAAATCCCATACAGTAAAAAAAAAAAAAAAAATCCCATACAGTAGGAGAGGGAAATTGTCAAGGTAGTGCCACCTGCCACATGACATAATACTTGTGCCTCATCACCGTCCAGAGCCCAGGACACACTGAATATAAACCGGGGACAGATAACCTGTTGTGATTGTGTGGGTCTGTGAAGGGCCTGGGGAGAAAGGAGACTAGGAAAACATGACCAGAGGGCGCTGATGTTTATACCTCCTCTCCCCTCTCCTGTCTACTTTCTCAACTCCCAAGCTGCAGACGCGGTGCAGGGAGCACCCTGAATGGCACTAACCTGATCCAACGTCATGCATGCTCTTCCCATTTGTACTTCTGCCAACTCACTGTTAATTCCGTTCTGCTCATGAACCCCCATTTATTACAGTGGTGTATAAGTGTTCTTTCATCTTCCTAAATCTTCAGTTCTTCCCCTGCACTCCCTCGTGGTTAGAGGATCATTTACTCGCCCGATTATTACAGACATGGTCTCCGGTGAGCTTCACCTTTTCCTTACAGGTCACTGTCCTTCCAGCTTTCCCTTCTGTCCCAGATTCAGAGATTTCTCTCTAGATTGAACCTTCCCCAGGAAAACTGGGTCACAGAGCCTTTGTCTCCTCCAGGAACTCACTTTTATCAAACATCATTTTTCAACAACCCAAAATAACATCATATAATAATAGTAATTATGTCGCATATGCCTCTAACACTTTAACCCTGCTATTACACAGACTTCATTTTTGCCTTGAATCATGCCCTTGATCACCACGTCTGGAGCACGAATAGCACCCTCTCTTCTGCTCCCATCCTAGCTGTCCTCTAGCCTCATGTTTCCTGTCAAACACTGTAAAGGAATAAACCCTTCACTTGACCCTTTTTATTTGCGGGTGCAGTATTCCCCAAGCTGAAATCATTGTTATTCCAAGAAACATGTCTTTGACCTCCAATCCCAGTACAAACCTACTGTTTTTTCCCCACTGCTGTTTCACTTCCCTTAAGCCAGACATCCACCAACTACACATTAAATGGTTAATTGAACCTTAAAGGCTCAAGTAATGTTCTCTGTGGTTTGCTTTTCAATGGCATCACTGGGATCCTGTTTTGGCACATAGGTGATGTGGTGTTTAATTGTGGCATTTGTCCTGTGACATTTGGGAAATGGATTATGATGGAAAAGCCCAGGGCACTTGTCTAGGAGAAAGAAAGATGGCATTTTAAAGCAGCTATAGTCAAGCAACTTACACATGCTGGTCAGGGAATATACAAGGACAGGAAGTGAGTCTGTCTGGTTCTTGCTATATCTCCTCACAAGTACCTCACTTGTTGCCTAAGCACTGTAGGCGCTCAATAAATGTCTGTTGAAGTGACTGAGTGAATAAATAAACCCTAAATGAAAATCTTACCAAGTGGTAAGGAAGATAGCTCTGCTGAAGTGGCCTTTTTTTTAAGGTTCTTTTGTTTTGCAAGATGAATATGTTCCAGAGACCTGCTATACAACATAATGCTTAGAGTTAAAAAAACTACATTGTGCATTTAAAACTGTGTTCAGAGGGTAGATCTTGTGTTAAGTGTTCTTACTGCAATAAAATAAGATGTTTTAAAACAATCTTTTAAAAAGTGCAGTAAGGTTTATTTTTATCTTGTATGTGTATGTGTGTGTTTAATTTGCTGATTTTGGTCAGTAGGACAGCAGAGTATGTACAGCAAGGGGGAATACAGTCATATGGGAAATGGCTAAATTATTTTTCTTAAAATCTGAAATGTTACTCATATAATTAAACGAATGAAATTAGGTTAAAGAAGCCCCAAATTGTTTAGAAATAAACTCGTCACATACCATTGAGGAGCTGGTGTAAAATAGATGACCTTACTTCTCACCATTTCTGCAAAGCTCTCTCAAGGCTCAGCTCAGAACCACCACCTCCAAAAAGCTAACTTCCCAAATGAAAGTAATCTCTCTTGTATGGCCCTCTAATTATATTTTGTATTACACTTCATACAATATTAATATGGTATTAGTTACCATTACTTACATAGACGTTACTTACTCACAGCCACTTACATAGACGTTTTGTGTCCTCTTCTAAACCATAAGCTCTTAGAGGACAGGATTGGTTTCTGAATATCATTTTGGAATCCCATTAAGCTATATAGTTTACACTTTGCACATACAAGTGATGAATGTACCTGTTGAATAAATGAATGGAGAGATGGATGAATACCTCAGAGAACTGCAGTAACGTGAGAATAAAATTTATGGAGTAAAAACAAAAATAGACGTGTGTAGGTAGAAGTAAATAAGAATTCAAATACTGAGGGCAAGATAGATAAAAGGAGGAAAATAGAAGCAGCTCATTATCATGAATCTGCAAACCCCGAAGTCAAAATATATATGTATCATTTGTAACCATTTATTGAGTACCCATCGTATACAGAAAGCCTGTTCCTTGTATCAACAGAGGTTTGGTAAAACCTGCCAAGGAAATTTGAGTATAATTTGGGGAAAGGGATGTGGTGGAGGGAAAGGCTTGGGGGAACAGACTGTGACATGGTAGGAGAGGAAATATGCCAAGAAATAAGAAGAACAGTAGTAAAAAGTACCAAGATAGAAATGAAATATGGAGTTGTAATTATATATTTTAAAAATTGGATATAATTTGGATTATAGTCATTTTCTTGCTTCACAAAAAAAGGGGAAAATATAAGGAATGACTCAGGTTTGTGGCAAGGATTTCTCCCTGAAATAGAAGTTTCATGAACTAAAAGAAATTAAACCAGGACAAATATTGGAACACTAGAATAGAAAACATATGGAATAGTTCTCCAACCTATAATTGGAAAATGAAGAGGAGGATTTGATATTTTAAATACAAGGAAGGAATGTAGATAATGACCCAGAAACAAAAGAAGTTGCCTCTAAGAGAAAATATACAAAAGCTGTGTTTATTTGACATCAAACGTGAAATTATCTCTGCAAAAAGTTAAAAATGTATTTAGTCAACTAGCTAATGACAAGTATACGTATGTGGCATCCCAGAAGAATTTTTCATTTATTGGGTTGCGTGTAGCACAGTTTAAGAGAACGAAATAGAGTAGATCATAGCACAATTTTACTCTTCATTCTAACCACAAATGTGACGCCAACAAGCTCTAGTACGTGCACTGTTGGATGCAAAGCTTAATATAACCTAGTTCTGTCCTCAAATTGCTTATGGCCTACAAAAGGAGATGAGACATATGCATAATAACCTATTTTAAAACAGACTAAAGGAGATTTTGGTTAAAAAACAACAAAAGAAGCTGACAAAGAAATGCAATAATGAGTCAAAGGCAAAGCCACTGCATATGGTTGTAGAGGATGTGCCCTGAACATAGCTCTAGATAATGACTGGTACAGATGGCATCCCATAGAATTGTACCACCCATATACAATTGTCTTATTTAACTGGGGAGAGAAATCATTCGGAGAAAGGCTTTATTGTAAGGGTGATGGAGGTGGCATTTGTATGGAACTGGATCTTGGATGATTGCTAAAATTTTACTGGCGATAGGGAAGTGGTAAATCCAGATACTGCAAATGGCATAAGTTAAATCAGGGAGCTGAAAGTACAGACTGTGTTCAAGAGTTTGTACAGCTGGACTCCAGTAGAAGTACACATAAAGGGTTAAAATGCTGAGAAAGGATGGGCATCAGTTTGAAACAAGGTCTGAATTCCAAGTACAGGGCTTACACTTTATTGAGTAATATAAGGAGTTGTTGGAGGGTTTAGAAAAGACATAATACAATCAAAGCAGAGGTTTAGGAAAGTAATCAGATGTTGGCGTGGCCAGATGGATGGGAGTGGTGACCTGGAATCAAGGAGTCCACTTAGGAGGCCAATCTTCAAAACAGGTGTGAGAGAATGACAACCTGAACTAGGGTCACAGCCATGGAGATAGGAAAGCATAGGCCATTTTGGAGTCACTGCAGTAAAAGAATAAGTCCTAGTTCCTGATGGGATGTGAGGCTTGACATCGCAGGCAGTAATCAGGGATGATTTGGAGCCTATGGGACTAACCAGATGGCAGTGCCAATAGAAAAAAATGGGAGAAGGAGCCGTTAGGAATTATTAACCAGTGGCCAAATATGCTTCACTGGAAATTCAGAGTACAGTAAGGGCTGCAAATAATAGATTGGGGATTGGGAAGTCATCCACGAAGAATTTTAATTGAGACCTTGGGAGAAGGACCGTGTAATCACGGAGAAGGCCCAGTTTGGTTGACGGTAAATAGCATGAGTTTGTAGATACTGAGATGGCGGTGTTTAGGGACTTATCCCAGCATGGTAAGTGTAGAAAGTAATCTTTTTTTTAATTTATTTATTTTTGGCTGTGTTGGGTCTTCGTTGTGGTGCACGGGCTTCTCATTGCAGTGGCTTCTCTTGTTGCAGAGCACAGGCTCTAGGCGTGTGGGCTTCAGTAGTTGTGGCACGCGGGCTCAGTAGTTGTGGCTTGTGGGCTCTAGAGCACAGGCTCAGTAGTTGTGGCACACGGGCTTAGTTGCTCCGCGGCCTGTGGGGTCTTCCCGGACCAAGGCTCGAACTCATGTTCCCTGCATTGGCAGGCAGATTCTTAACCCCTGGGCCACCAGGGAAACCCCTAGAAAGTAATTCTTATTATAATTAGGCTGGTGGAGAGATTCATAAAAGAAACACAACCTGGAAGTTTCCAGTAGATCTAAGACAGAAGAAAGTCGATCCTAGAATTGGAATAGGGATGAGGGCAAGTTATGCTGGGACATTTATTGCACAGGACTCAATAATGGTTGGTTACCAATGGCCAGATCTTTGACTCTTTACCACATATTTCCTAAGAATTTCTAGAATTTTGAAGGTTTTGGTTTGGAGCTCGCTCTGTGTAGATACATTGTGATGCAGAGGATTAGAAGGGATTAGACTTGGGTCTAATCTGCACCTTAATTAGCTGTAGGTTCCTGGATGAGTCAGTTGTCTTTTAACCCCTGATTCTTCAAATGTAATGGGAGGATAATACTACTCACCCTATTTATTTCGCGAGGTTGTTGCCAGAATCCATGGTATTATTATAAAAATGGTAGTTTCGTTCTATGGGAAACCATTTGTTGGTTTTTATGTTTGTTTTCTTTGCGAAATGATCCAAAGACATAATCAGAATAGATTTCCAATCTTGCTTCTCTACGCTTACGTTTAGAGTTTCAAGTTATTTGTAGCTTTTTCAAAAAATATATATATTTTTTGCTTTTTTGTGATTTCCTTCTGCTTTTCTAACCAAGTTTTATTTTTAAAATATCTGCTAGGTAATTTGCATTTCTGAAATTTGCTCTTAATGCCTGTTAATTTCTCCTCCGGTATTTAATTCTGCTTTCCTAAATACAGGTTTTCTATTTTTTAGAGTTCTCTCTTTGGTAAATTGTCATGTAATATGGTTTTTAGTATATTATTACATTTTATATATTTACATTTTCAATATATTACATTTAATGATTGCATACATTTCGTGTATTACATTAGAGTAATATACATTTAGCATATTACTGGAAAAAAACACTGTACTTCTTATCACTCATACTATAAAGTTTTATATATAGCCTATGTAATGATCTCAAACATTTTAAAACCAGTGATCTCTGGTTCTGGGATTGATAAATAAGGACAAAATAGGAAAAGAGTAGGGAAGAAACTAAATGCAAAATACACATTTATTTAGGGGTTGTGATTGAAGATAGCATGCAAATGCTGCCTATAATTAAAAAAGAAAAAAAGATAAGGAAGTACAAATACTTCACCTGAAAGCTGAAAAATCTGAAAGCTGAGTCCAAAGCTCAGTGGTTTAACACCAGCACTGAAAAGCTAAAACAGAGTCTGGCTTTCATGCTTCAGCAAGTACAGTAAGCTGTGCTGAGGCCAAATGAACTTCCCCAGAGGCTTTGTCAGGAATGTGGTGCCAGGATTTCTATCTTTCTTCTTCTGGCTGACAGCACTGAAGGAGATCCTACTGCTGCTCTTTCCTCAGCTGGGAGAAGTGATTGCTAGAACCTGGCTAGGCAGTCAGGATACTGGCACTGATCTGTGGCTAGGAGGCTGTCATTTGTGGGTGGCCTCTGATCAGCCTCTCCGCCTGTCCCAGATATCTCTTGCATGCCACTCCATCAATCTCCGCTTCTCCACTCTGAACACCGCCATTGTTCTTCAGACCCTCTCCCCTCACCACCTGTTTACAACCTCTTCAAAGGCTTGTTAGAGAAATTCAAGGCTACATAGATTGATAACACTCATCAGAAATGGAGATAATCTGTGCTGTGCTTGGCGGTATGAAAGCCACAGGGTATTCATTCATCCACTCTATGTTCAAGAAATATTTATTGAGTACAAGTGTCCCCCTCCAGTGCTATGCAAAAGTAGAGCATTCCAATGAAACCTGTCTTAAACCAAAATGGCCTAAAGCAAAGACGCAATCGCCTTAGGATACATCTTGCTAATGCGATGCATAAAATAAATCTATGTAAAGCACAGATGCTCGTAGACACAATTCAAAGTTATGGTGGCTTTATGCTGAGAGGCTAAGTGTAGTTCCGGGGAAGAACTTGGCAGTGCCACTCTCACTGCTGGCGGTGCACACTGCCTCTGTAGGCTCACTGCAGAACAAACCCTGAATGCGACGGTCTCTTTTTGCCTTTTTTCATAAAAGCAAAAATCCTCTTTGGATTTCTTTCGTTTGTTGAAAACAGGTACTAAAGTAGGTGTTTTGTAAAAGCAAAGTGGTATAAAGGGAACTTTGAAAAGCAGGGGACACCCGTATCTATTTTGTACCAGGCACTGTTCTAGGTGTTGGAATACAGCAGTGAAAAAGATAAACAAAAGCTCTATGTTCCTCATGGGGCTTACATTCTAATGGGAAGAGACACTCAGTAAACAGTAAGATCATTTCAGATTATGTAAAATGTTACTAGGGAGATCAGCAAGTGACTGATCACTGCATCTAGGAAACATTTGTCAAGTTATTTTAGGCTGTGTAAGTGAAGCATGCATTGTAAATCTATTACTCATTCAAAGCCACATGAATTCAGCTACTGAGAATGAAAAGAAGGTAGAAAGCAGATATGCTATAATCTCTCTTTTTTCTTCTCTAGGCGGGTAACAGTTCATGTTTGCTTCATAAATGAAGCAGCTTTAAACAAATTCCTATTCTGTCTGGAGTGACAGACCGCATCTTTATCTGTTCTTGCTACCCATGACTATGTGGATGATTCAGAAATTGGAACAAAGTGTTTTACTGTGAAACTGGCACTGAATTAATCATCTGTAAAGAAGAACTTGCACCGAGCAGGACTCTATTTTAAGGACCTGGGGGATTTGTGGTCTCAATTAGAACTTGCAGCTGATGTTGGGAGAGAAAGCACGTGTCCCAGGCTGCACGTACCGTTTTGCATGCCTCCAGAAACGTCTAATTGTTGAAAAACCACATAGCTTTATTTTACAGTTACAACCTGCAGTTCATAGTTATCTTGGTCTCTGCAAGTAGATTTCAGCCTGGATAGTGGGGGTCATCATTTTTATCAAAGGGATCTAGAAAAAATTCAAAAAACAAAAACTCCATAGCATCAGCCACTGTTCATTTAGAAAGCAGTGGGAAAAGAGGGTGGGGGTAGGGGCAGGTCAGCCTTCTAGCTGCTGATCAAGGAATGATATGGGTCTGAGCTTGGTCTCTTTCTGACAGAGTGTGCTCAACCGTATCCCACTAGACAAACGGACATGGTTGTCTGACTTTAGTCATGCAGGGGAGCCAGTACTGAATTACACAACAGTGATGCCTTTGCAGAGGAGAGACTCCGAAAGAGTCATCACACGAAGAAGCTGTGGACACTGCCCAGCAGAACAGTCTGCCGAGGAGGGCATCTGGCACCCCTGGTGAAGTCAGCCTTTGCCCTTGACCACTATGGCGTGTACAAATTGTGCTTGCAAATTATATTACAAAATGTTTATATTCTAAAACTATCACAGAGTTATGTAAAGGGACTTAGGAGAAATCACTGAATGTATGGAGGCCGCATTTTCAATTTCTGCTGTGGGAGAGAGTAAATATAAATTATGATATTTAGTATCTATGGTTAGATAACCACACACATGCTAATATGGGTGTTGAAAACTAGGTGACTTGGCTTTTACAAGAATGCAGGGGATCAGGAAACTTTAGTTATTTATAGTATAATCACCATTATCTGTTTAAAGGATCCATTTATTTAAAATCAGGCACTCTGTATTCATTAAGGTTTATGAATTGAAAATAAAAAGAAAGCTTTATGTAGTTACGCATGTCAGTTTGCTATTAAAATATGCGACAGCGTTTTTGTCATATTGAGTGAACTTGGCAGGAATTCCCAAGATGGACATTGCATTTTTAAACCAGAACTTGTAAGACATTAAGTGAATTTCCCTTGCCAATTTTTTTTTTATTTCAAAGGACCATCTGACTAAGGTCAAGGAATGATTTCTTTTGGTTTATTTTGATGAAGATTCTTTTAATATATCACAAACGTACACATACAGGAATCCAAAGCTTTCCATTCTAACTTGATCCTCGTGATGACATCATTGCCATGTCTATCACCATCACATGACTGTTTTCAATGCAGTGATAGAGAAGGGCATGAAAAACTGCTATCTTTCCTTTGTTTTCAAAAGTCCAAGAACTTCTAGTAGAGCTGGATTTTAGCTTATGTTCAAAGCTAATTCAAATACAACTCTAGTAAGTGGCCCTTGCTCTTTTTTATACCAAAGAGCTCAGATGATTTCTACGATCCCTCCCCTAAAGTGCTGTGGTTCCTCAAACACTAGTCATGTCTCTAAGATACAACCCAGATGCTTTGGGAAGTTGCATTAATTTATTCAGTCCCTCAAATATCCCATGGTACAACCAATTATATATAATAAAACCAGAGATCAATTTAATGGCTGAAAGGACCTGTCTCAGTGTGTGATGTTGATTGTTTTGAAGAAAATAGACATAGATTAACATGAGTATGTGTGTAGGTCATGTGTCAATTGAGAAGATTGATACTTCTCAATCTAATAGTTTGTTTCAGCAATGGTTTCAGTTTTTGTAAGTATGTAAAAATGCTGCTTAATGAGCTTTAGAGTATAATAGATGTACTTTTGTTCTCAAAGCTGGTAGCTGGGTTTTAACACACAGGACATGGTCCTAATTGATAGGGTTAAATAAACAAATTCAGCAAGTTATGAAATCTGGCATGGTAGGCGAGGGGAGATGTATTCTGCCTAATTAAATGTATTGGTTCATTGAGAGTTGTGTGGATTACCAATTTTTAAAACACTAAAATTCAGTAAAATACACGAACAATAGAAAAATGTTGAACATTACTTTGGTTGGTAGTTGCTTGGGAATGAACTCTCATATCTACTTGGAGATTAAAAAATATATATACATATATGTCTTTGCTTTATTTTATCCAATATGTGTTCTGAACATCCTTTATAAATCATGGAAAACTCACAACTGACATCTTAAACTGTGAAATCACCTTTTAAACTGGTACCATGTATCTGATAGTTCTCTTTTGTAATGTTTCAAAATTGTCTTTTAAAATGGTGTCAGAAGTCTGCAGATGCTAAATTATACTTCAGAGTAAAGTATAATTAAGCTTTGTACCTCTGTGGTAGAACCCAAATCTATAGAGAAACTGGCACTGATAAACGGTGCCTGCCCTGTGATATCAAAGCGTTGCTTGATTTTGTGTTATAATCTGATGTGCTTACCACACAGCCACTTTCTAATGAGTCAGAAACAAGTTATTTTTTTCAATACTTTAACAGAACAAGTACCCTATTCTCCTTGAAAAGGATTAACTGTGTGAAAAATGACAATGTATGATAAAGTATGTTCACAATGAAATATCTGCTTTTAGTAAGAATTAAAGTACTCCGGAGAAACTTTGTGGCATATTTTGGTATTCTAATTCAAATGAAGTTTTAAATTAATAGAAAACTCCACGCAGAATTCATGGATATTTCTTAATGTTTTTCTGAAGCTAGGTTCTGGTTTCAAAATGTAATTCCAGTATGGGGCTTTTAGCCATTCCCAACCTATTCTAATTTAACTAAGAAATATATTTTTCAAGAAGGCAGTTGGACATAGTGGGATGGATGTTAGGAAAAATTGTCAGGAGCTTCCACTCTGCCATTAACAGGTATTGGTAAATCACTGCCCTTCTTTGGCTCTCAATTTTTATTTATCTATATGGTGAAGTCAAGTCATACCATAGGTAGGAGAGAAACCTATTGATATGTGACTGACAAAGATGATAAAATAGAGCTGAAACTATCGCATATAAAATATCCAACTCTGATCTCTGTGAATAAGCAATTTGAACATAAAAAGCTATGGCTGTTCTTGTTTGTAATGTAAATAGGGTCCATTCGTAAAAGTGAAAATCAGTCTCCTGTAGGGTGAGTCGGATAACCACTTACACAAGAGATGGCTTTTTCCGTTGCTTAAATAAACATTTTTGGATCACCTCTGAAGAATGAAAACCAAGAGTACATTTTACCCAAGATGAGATGTGTGTAACATTTGGAAGTGTACCAAATCAAGCATTTAAATGCTCTCATTTTTCTTAAAAGCTAAGAGCAGAAAATGTAAGATGCTCATAAAGTTTTTAAGTGCAAAAAGATACTTTCGAATCCGTTTGGAGATGGGTAAACCATAAATTATATTTCAGGATTGGAAAGTGGGATAAGAATTTTAGAGAAAGCCAGCTTGTTTTGAAACAGTATTATTCTGAAATTGGCATTAAAATATAAACATTCAGATTGAAATTCCAACCAGTTCATTTGTGGTGTTTGATCACACAGTTTATGGTGTTGCTGGAAATGCCTTTGTAAAGATAAAATAATGGTACTTTCATTTCCTAACAAGATACTGTTTTAGAAATAATCCATATTAAAATGGATATTCTTGATCCTAAAATGTTTCTTAAGCATCGTACATGTATTTATAACCGCCGTCTCCAATTACATCTTATGTTGTTTTTTAAAATAAAATTGTTTAAAAAAACATAGTATTTTCAGTTACTTGATTTCTGAGCTATGACTCACTAAATAAAAATTTCCAATCAAAATACCCTATTCTCCTATATTCTAAGGATTAATGTGTGATTATAGTGTCCACTTGCCACTATTTTTTAAATCAATGGACTTAAAGTATTCAGACATTTAGATGGATGCACAGATATATTGCTAGTTCAGTCATAGATTGGAGTTTGCATATTGTAATGTAAATGTATGTCAACATTATTCTATAGTTTTATTATGACTGAAGTTAAATAAAAAAGGTTGTAAAATGTGATGTGTATGTACTGTATGTGTACTTTTAAAAATAGGTTTATGTCCTGACCCTTTTTTATACAGGTTTGAATTTGAAATTACATTATATATACACATACTTTATTGTTCTAAATAAAGAATTTTATGCACTCAAATTTGCCCTGTCATTATCTTAAAGTTATCACACATGTTCATAACATGGTTGAGCATTTAAGGTAAACTCAAAGTTTTCTATGGAAAACATCATTAATCTAGATTTTATTCTAATATGCACAAAAGGAGATAAATCATTTTATTCCAATAAATATGTATTGGTTAAGTAATCAAGGAAGATAGGTAAAGTAATCAAAGAAGGTAAAATTGAATTAATACACTGTTGGATCTCAAGGGGTTTCTAACTTAGTTGGGGAGAAGATAGGAAAACCACTGTCAACTGCATAAAGCCACAGTGAAGTAATTACCTAAGTGCAAAACTGCGGTCTAGTTAATGTACTTGGGGCACACAGGAAGAAGAAATAGATAGCCTAGGGATGATCATGGGGGAGTTGGTGTTTGGGCTAAGATTTACAAGGATGAGAAATTTTGATAAAGAAGGATAATTATGCCCAGCCTGAGCAGTGTTTTCCAAAGCAAGTAGTTTTAAAATTTCTCAATTTATCCCATCAAATCCAATCCTGAGCATACAGTGCATAAAGGGATACACAGTGAGATGAGACCAGAGCCTTGAATGCCACAGGAGGGCAGATTCTTCTTAGGGGCCATGCGAAGCCATTGCGTGCTTCTGAGAAGAGGGATGGAATGGCAAGATCATACACCATTATGGCTTATGTGGTTTAGGCAATAAGTAATCATCCTGCCTAGCCCCTGGTTGGTATTGGACTCCTGAGACCACATCCTCTAGATTTATGACATCACACTTATTCACCCACCATTTCTTTTCAGTTTCTTTGCTGATTTTTCCTCCTCTGCTCACGCTTTATATTACAAACTTCCATCAATATAAGCCTAGACGATAATAGCCTTGTAACTGATTGCACTCCTCCACTATTTAGCCCTTTTTCAATCAGTTCCTCATGTTAGAGTGAATAATATGGAGACAACTGATAATACTTTTCTCTGATTAAAACACTGAAATGGCTTCTCATTATTTTTCAGGACCAAACCCAAACTCAACATGGTTTATAAAGCCCTCCTCGACACATCTCATAATTTTTTTTTGGGGGGGGGGCAGGGGGTTGCTAATTGTTTGTTTTCCCCTTTAAGTTATAAACACATGAGGACTAGGACCGTGAAGACTTATATCATTGCATTCCCCCAATTTAATGCAATAATAAAGCATGGAATTGAAACAAAATTGAATCTGAATAGGTATTACCTATTGCAATGTTCAATAAGTTAAAAGTTATTTTCTAAAACTTTTTATCATGGACAATTTGAAATATATGCAAAAGTAGAGTAGTGTAATGAACTTCCATGTAACCATAACCTAGCTTCAATCTTATTTAAGTGCTGAATGATCTTATTTTATCTAAGTCACCTACTACACCACTTACCCACCACCCCTTTCATATTATTTTTAGGCTAATACCTACAAATATTTGATCTGTAAATATTTATATGTGTATCTCTAAATTATAAATTTTAGAACGTAATACCTTTGTCACACCTAAGAAAAATTATTCCTTAATATCAAAGACCCAATAAGTATTCATATTTTATCTCACATCATCATGCATTGCAATATTGTACTACAGCAGAGTATAAAATAAAGGTAAAATTCTCCCTCCAACATTAAAGTTCTTTCCTCCACAGGAAAACAGGTATTTCTTGTTAACCCTCAGAAAAACTATGTGTACATACATATTTATGTAATACTATCCTCTAACCTTACTTTTCCCATTTATTAGAAGAATGTGTAACACTTTGCATCAGCCCAGATAAACCTTTATCCACTACCATAGCCAGGAAATTATAGATGGACATTGAAATTGTACTATAATGTGTGCCTTTTGGAATTTCAGTCCATACTTAGCAAAATCCAATGTACTTTTAGAACTTTTTCTTCAAAATGAAAATGAGGCTGTCTTTTGAGGATATATCTGCCTCTTCAGCCCTCTCATTTGGTGGCTGTGTTTCCTCCATAACTGTCACTGGGTCTGGCAGTGGGTTCTCTGGTCCTCATTGCTGCTTCTGGGTCATCACTCCTTAATCCCTCCCAGATTTGAATCTCACGTTATCAGATTACATACCCACTGCTATTCACTGTTGCTTTCATGTACTAACTCTCAGGTTCTTCTCCTTCATTTCTTGATGGCATGAGCACCTACTTCACTGTCACTCATCTGTACTCCTGTCTTATTTCTTGGGATTTTGATACACATATAAATGATCCTTTTGGCTGCAGCTGCTGCTTCTTCCTTATCCCCCTCCTCCTCCTTTTCCTCCTTTGGAGACTTTTATGAATCCAGCTTTTCTATATTCTAATGAGTAAGGTTCATTTTAAGAACATCATTAGAGATCCTAGAGGGGAAGATGGCGGAAGAGTAAGACGCAGAGATCACCTTCCTCCCCACAGATACACCAGAAATACATCTACACGTGGAACAACTCCTACAGAACACCTACTGAACGCTGGCAGAAGACCTCAGACCTCCCAAAAGGCAAGAAACCCCCCCACGTACCTGGGTAGGGCAAAAGAAAAGAGAATAAACAGAGACAAAAGGATAGGGATGGGACCTGCACCAGTGGGAGGGAGCTGTGAAGGAGAAAAGGTTTCCACACACTAGGAAGGCCCTTCACTGGCGGAGACGGGAGTGGCGGAGGGGGAAAGCTTCGGAGCCACAGAGGAGAGCGCAGCAACAGGGGTGCGGAGGGCAAAGCGGAGAGATTCCCGCACAGAGGATCGGTGCCGACCGGCACTCACCAGCCCGAGAGGCTTGTCTGCTCATCTGCCGGGGCGGGCGGGGTCTGGGAGCTGAGTCTCAGGCTTTGGTCAGATCGCAGGGAGAGGACTGGGGTTGGCTTCATGAACACAGCCTGAAAGGGGCTAGGGCGCCACAGCTAGCCGGGAGGGAGTCTGGGGAAAAGCCTGGACCTGCTGAAGAGGCAAGAGGCTTTTTCTTCGCTCTTTGTTTCCTGGTGCGCGAGGAGAGGGGATTAAGAGCGCTGCTTAAAGGAGCTCCAGAGACGGGCGCCAGCCGCGGCTAACAGCGCGGACCCCAGAGACGGGCATGAGACGCTAAGGCTGCTGCTGCCGCCACCAAGAAGCCTGTGTGCGAGCACAGGTCACTATCCACACCCCCCTTCCTGTGCAGCCGCCACTGCCAGGGTCCCGGGATCCAGGGACAACTTCCCCGGGAGAACGCACGGCTCAGGCTAGTGCAACGACACGCCGGCCTCTGACGCCGCAGGCTCGCCCCGCACTCCATACCCCTCCCTCCCCCCGGCCTGAGCCCCCGAAGCAGCTGCTCCTTTACCCCATCCTGTATGAGCAAAGAACAGACGCCCTCAGGCGACCTACACGCAGAGGCAGGGCCAAATCCAAAGCTGAGCCCCAGGAGCTGTAAGAACAAAGAAGAGAACGGGAAATCCCTCCCAGCAGCCTCAGGAGCAGCGGATTAGAGCTCCACAATCACCTTGGCGTACCCTGCGTCTGTGGAATACATGAATAGACAACGAATCATCCCAAACTGAGGAGGTGGACTTGGAAAGCAAGGTTTATGATTTTTTCCCCTTTTCCTCTTTTTGTGAGTGTGTATGTGTATGCTGCTGTGTGAGATTTTGTCAGTATAGCTTTGCTTTCACCATTTGTCCTAGGGTTCTATCTGTCTGTTTTCTTTCTTTTTTTTTTTTTTTCCGGTACGCGGGCCTCTCACTGTTGTGGCCTCTCCCGTTGCGGAACACAGGCTCTGGACGCGCAGGCTCAGCGGCCATGGCTCACGGACCTAGCCGCTCCGTGGCATGTGGGATCTTCCCACACTGGGGCACGAACCCGTGTCCCCTGCATCAGCAGGCGGACTCTCAACCACTGCGCCACCAGGGATGCCCCCATCCGTTTATTTTGTTTTGTTTTTTTCTTAAAAAATTTTTTTTCTTAATAATTATTTTTTATTTTAATAACTTTATTTTATTTTATCTTACTTTATTTTATTTTATTTTATCTTGTTTCTTTCTTTCCTTCCTTCCCTCCTTCCTTCCTTCCTTCCTCCCTCCCTCCCTCCTTCCCTCCTTTCTTTCTCTCTCTCTTTCTTTCTTTCTTTTCTTTTCTTCCTTTCTTTCTACTTTGTCTCCCTTTTATTCTGAGCCGTGTGGATGAAAGGCTCTTGGTGCTGCAGCCAGGAGTCAGTGCTGTGCCTCTGAGGTGGGAGAGCCAACTTCAGGACACTGGTCCACAAGAGACCTCCCAGCTCCATGTAATATCAAATGGCGAAAATCTCCCAGAGATCTCCATCTCAACACCAACACCCAGCTTCACTCAACGACCAGCAAGCTACAGTGCTGGACACCCTATGCCAAACAACTAGCAAGACAGGAACACAACCCCACCCGTTAGCAGAGAGGCTGCCTATAATCATAATAAGTCCACAGACACCCCAAAACACACCACCAGACCTGGACCTGCCCACCAGAAAGATAAGATCCAGCCTCAGCCACCAGAACATGGGCACTAGTCCCCTCCACCAGGAAGCCTACACAACCCACTGAACCAACTTTAGCCACTGGGGACAGACACCAAAAACAACGGGAACTATGAACCTGCAGCCTGCAAAAAGGAGACCCCAAACACAGTAAGATAAGCAAAATGAGAAGACAGAAAAACACACAGCAGATGAAGGAGCAAGATAAAAACCCACCAGACCTAACAAATGAAGAAGAAATAGGCAATCTACCTGAAAAAGAATTCAGAATAATGATAGTAAAGATGATCCAAAATCTTGGAAATAGAATAGACAAAATGCAAGAAACATTTAACAAGGACCTAGCAGAACTAAAGATGAAACAAGCAACGATGAACAACACAATAAATGAAATGAAAAATACTCTAGATGGGATCAATAGCAGAATAACTGAGGCAGAAGAACGGATAAGTGACCTGGAAGATAAAATGGTGGAAATAACTACTGCAGAGCAGAATAAAGAAAAAAGAATGAAAAGACTTGAGGACAGTCTCAGAGACCTCTGGGACAATATTAAACACACCAGCATTCGAATTATAGGGGTTCCAGAAGAAGAAGAGAAAAAGAAAGGGACTGAGAAAATATTTGAAGAGATTATAGTTGAAAACTTCCCTAATATGGGAAAGGAAATAGTTAATCAAGTCCAGGAAGCACAGAGAGTCCCATACAGGCTAAATCCAAGGAGAAATACACCAAGACACATATTAATCAAACAGTCAAAAATTAAATACAAAGAAAACATATTAAAAGTAGCAAGGGAAAAACAACAAATAACACACAAGGGAATCCCCATAAGGTTAACAGCTGATCTTTCAGCAGAAACTCTGCAAGCCAGAAGGGAGTGGCAGGACATATTTAAAGTGATGAAGGAGAAAAACCTGCAACCAAGATTACTCTACCAGCAAGGATCTCATTCAGATTTGATGGAGAAATTAAAACCTTTACAGACAAGCAAAATCTGAGACTGTTCAGCACCACCAAACCAGCTTTACAACAAATGCTAAAGGAACTTCTCAGGCAAGAAACAGAAGAGAAGGAAAAGACCTACAATAACGAACCCAAAACAATTAACAAAATGGGAATAAGAACATACATATCGATAATTACCTTAAATGTAAATGAACTAAATGCTCCCACCAAAAGACACAGATTGGCTGAATGAATACAAAAACAAGACCCATATATTTGCTGTCTACAAGAGACCCACTTCAGACCTAGAGACACATACAGACAGAAAGTGAGGGGATGGAAAAAGATATTCCATGCAAATGGAAACCAAAAGAAAGCTGGAGTAGCAATTCTCATATCAGACAAAGTAGACTTTAAAATAAAGACTATTAGAAGAGACAAAGAAGGACACTACATAATGATCAAGGGATCGATCCAAGAAGAGGATATAACAATTGTAAATATTTATGCACCCAACATAGGAGCACCTCAATACATAAGGCAAATACTAACAGCCATAAAAGGGGAAATCGACAGTAACACATTCATAGTAGGGGACTTTAACACCCCACTTTCACCAATGGACAGATCATCCAAAATGAAAAGAAATAAGGAAACACAAACTTTAAATGATACATTAAACAAGATGGACTTAATTGATATTTATAGGACATTCCATCCAAAACAACAGAATACACATTTTTCTCAAGTGCTCATGGAACATTCTCCAGGATAGATCATATCTTGGGTCACAAATCAAGCCTCGGTAAATTTAAGAAAATTGAAATTGTATCAAGTATCTTTTCCGACCACAACACTGAGACTAGATATTAATTACAGGAAAAGCTCTGTAAAAAATACAAACACATGGAGGCTAAACGATACACTACTTAATAACAAAGTATTCACTGAAGAAATCAAAGAGGAAATCAAAAAATACCTAGAAACAAATAACAATGGACACACGATGACCCAAAACCTATGGGATGCAGCAAAAGCAGTTCTGAGAGGGAAGTTTATAGCAATACAATCCTACCTTAAGAAACAGAAACATCTCAAATAAACAACCTAACCTTGCACCTAAAGCAATTAGAGAAAGAACAAAAACACCCCAAAGTTAGCAGAAGGAAAGAAATCATGAAAATCAGATCAGAAATAAATGAAAAAGAAATGAAGAAAATGATAGCAAAGATCAATAAAAGTAAAAGCTGCTTCTTTGAGAAGATAAACAAAATTGATAAACCATTAGCCAGACTCATCAAGAAAAAAAGGGAGAAGACTCAAATCAATAGAATTAGAAATGAAAAAGGAGAAGTAACAACTGACACTGTAGAAATACAAAAGATCATGAGTGATTACTACAAGCAACTCTATGCCAATAAAATGGACAACCTGGAAGAAATGGGCAAATTCTTAGAAATGCACAACCAGCCAAGACTGAATCAGGAAGAAATAGAAAATATGAACAGACCAATCACAAGCACCGAAATGGAAACTGTGATTAAAAAGCTTCCAACAAACAAAAGCCCAGGACCAGATGGCTTCACAGGCGAATTCTATCAAACATTTAGAAAAGAGCTAACACCTATCCTTCTCAAACTCTTCCAAAATATAGCAGAGGGAGGAACACTCCCAAACTCATTCTACAAGGCCACCATCACCTTGATACCAAAACCAGACAAGGATGTCACAAAGAAAGAAAACTACAGGCCAGTATCACTGATGAACATAGATGCAAAAATCCTCAAAAAATACTAGCAAACAGAATCCAACAGCACATTAAACAGATCATACACCATGATCAAGTGGGGTTTATTCCAGGAATGCAAGGATCCTTCAATATATGCAAATCAATCAACGTGATACACCATATTAACAAATTGAAGGAGAAAAACCGTATGATCATCTCAATAGATGCAGAGAAAGCTTTCAACAAAATTCAACACCGATTTATGATTAAAACCCTGCAGAAAGTAGGCCTAGAGGGAACTTTCCTCAACATAATAAAGGCCATATATGACAAACCCACAGCCAACATCGTTCTCAATGGTGAAAAACTGAAAGCATTTCCACTAAGATCAGGAACAAAACAAGGTTTCCCACTCTCACCACTCTTATTCAACATAGTTTTGGAAGTTTTAGCCACAGCAGTCAGAGAAGAAAAGGAAATAAAAGGAATCCAAATTGGAAAAGAAGAAGTAAAGCTGTCACTGTTTGAAGATGACATGATACTCTACATAGAGAATCCTAAAGATGCTACCAGAAAACTACTAGAGCTAATCAATGAATTTGGTAAAGTAGCAGGATACAAAATTGATGCACAGAAATCTCTGGCTTTCCTATACACTAATGATGAAAAATCTGAAAGTGAAATCAAGAAAACACTCCCATTTACCACTGCAACAAAAAGAATAAAATATCTATGCATAAACCTACCTAAGGAGACAAAAGACCTGTATGCAGAAAATTATAAGACACTGATGAAAGAAATTAAAGATGATACAAATAGATGGAGAGATATACCATGTTCTTGGATTGGAAGAATCAACATTGTGAAAATGACTCTACCACCCAAAGCAATCTACAAATTCAATGCAATCCCTATCAAACTACCACTGGCATTTTTCACAGAACTAGAACAAAAAATTTCACAATTTGTATGGAAACACAAAAGACCCCGAATAGCCAAAGCAATCTTGAGAACGAAAAACGGAGCTGGAGGAATCAGGCTCCCTGACTTCAGACTATACTACAAAGCTACAGTAATCAAGACAGTATGGTACTGGCACAAAAACAGAAAGATAGATCAATGGAACAGGATAGAAAGCCCAGAGATAAACCCACGCACATATGGTCACCTTATCTTTGACAAAGGAGGCAGGAATGTACAGTGGAGAAAGGACAGCCTCTTCAATAAGTGGTGCTGGGAAAACTGGACAGCTACATATAAAAGTATGAGATTAGATCACTCCCTAATACCATACACAAAAATAAGCTCAAAATGGATTAAAGACCTAAATGTAAGGCCAGAAACTATCAAACTCTTAGAGGAAAACATAGGGAGAACACTCTATGACATAAATCACAGCAAGATCCTTTTTGACCCACCTCCTAGAGAAATGGAAATAAAAACAAAAATAAACAAATGGGACGTAATGAAACTTCAAAGCTTTTGCACAGCAAAGGAAACCATAAACAAGGCCTAAAGGCAACCCTCACAATGGGAGAAAATACTTGCAAATGAAGCAACTGACAAAGGATTAATCTCCAAAATTTATAAGTAGCTCATGCAGCTCAATAACAAAAAAACAAACAACCCAATCCAAAAATGGGCAGAAGACCTAAATAGACATTTCTCCAAAGAAGATATACAGACTGCCAACAAACACATGAAAGAATGCTCATCATCATTAATCATTAGAGAAATGCAAATCAAAAGTACAATGAGATATCATCTCACACCGGTCAGAATGGCCATCATCAAAAAATCTCAAAACAATAAATGCTGGCGAGGGTGTGGAGAAAAGGGAACACTCTTGCACTGCTGGTGTGAATGTGAATTGGTACAGCCACTATGGAGAACAGTATGGAGGTTCCTTAAAAAACCACAAATAGAACTACCATATGACCCAGCAATCCCACTACTGGGCATATACCCTGAGAAAACCATAATTCAGAAAGAGTCATGTACCAAAATGTTCATTGCAGCTCTATTTACAATAGCCCGGAGATGGAAACAACCTAAGTGTCCATCATCGGATGAATGGATAAAGAAGATGTGGCACATGCATACAATGGAATATTACTCAGCCATAAAAAGAAACGAAATTGAGCTATTTGTAATGAGGTGGATGGAGCTAGAGTCTGTCATACAGAGTGAAGTAAGTCAGAAAGAGAAAGACAAATACCGTATGCTAACACATATATATGGAATTTAAGAAAAAAAAATGTCATGAAGAACTTAGGGGTAAGACAGGAATAAAGACACAGACATACTAGAGAATGGACTTGGGGAAATGGGTAGGGGGAAGGGTAAGCGGTGACAAAGCGGGAGAGTGGTATGGACATATATACACTACCAAACGTAAAATAGATAGCTAGTGGGAAGCAGCCGCATAGCACAGGGAGATCAGCTCGGTGCTTTGTGACCACCTAGAGGGGTGGGATAGGGAGGGTAGGAGGGAGGGAGACACAAGAGGGAAGAGATATGGGAACATATGTATAACTGATTCACTTTGTTAGAAAGCAAAAACTAACACACCATTGTAAAGCAACTATACTCCAATAAAGATGTAAAAAAAAAAAAAAAAAGAAAGAAAGAAAATGATCCTTTCAACACCCTGTCCTTTCCGGTCCTTGAAATGTCTCTCTTAGTGAGCCAGTCCTCAACACCACCCTAGCCACTTAGTCTGATGCACCCTGTAGGCTTTGTCACTTTCAATAACAGCAACTCATCCATATCTCAATTCCATGCATCCTATTTCTTGCCACCACTTTGTATCTTTCTAGTTTACTCCCTCATGGATTCAATTCCAACGATCCTTTGATCCACAAGGCCTGTCAATCTATTGATTCTACCATTATCCACTAACTGTCAACCTTTGATATCCCCTCTCCTCTCCTAATGCAGGTGAAAATTCATATCCAGCATTAGAATCATTGTCTTGCTTACAGCTTCTCCCTTGACGCCCCTCACTTCCTAATATTTGCTTGGTAAATGATGCCCCTGCTCAAATCCAGTTCTCCACCCACTCTTTGTCTATATTGTGTGGCTAAATATAGCTGCAGTACAGTATACCATCATGCCTACTGGTTTCTCTATAAATTCCTTCCCATGAACTTCAGGTGGGTCCTAATGCTACTCAATAATTATATTTCCCTAGTCTATTTCCATTCTCATAGCTATTTCATATTATTTTCTCTCCCAAACCACCCACCTCATTCCCCATTCTCACTGTTAGCAATCCCGATTGCTATTTACCTTGAAAAGTGAAAAAAATTAAAGGAACTTCCAAAGACTCCTAGCACCTGGAGGCTGATTTTCTGTGAATCTGGAGAAGCTTAAATGCTTGGTCCTCACTTACATAGATCTTTTATAAGTCATAGCAGGGGCCCTAGCAATATATTCACATAGAAATATACTTTTGTAAAATTTACAGTCATTGCATTTATCTTTTAGGTATTAGTAGATGTTCTGTGTGGCAAATGGCTTCCAGCAACTGTCCCACTGACCACTGTGCCAATTCACTAGGGCATCATGACCCAAAGGTGTGTGGTCAGAGGCTGTGTCATGATGTCCTGGCGAATGTGTCCTATGGACCTGGCCCCAGAAGTATGTGGGTGAAGGAGGAGAAACAAGGTTTAAAATGAATGGAACCAGAAGGCAGTTTTTGGAAAATTCTCACAATCATCACAGTCACCTGTAAATTGTAAATGAAAGAATCAGGATTTATTAATGCCTCACCAAAACAGTAGCTTTCCTTACCAGAAAATACTCAGTAAGGCAGAGTATACATTTATAAACAAACCATACTTTCTTTTTCTCTTAATGGTGAGGAAACACAACAGAATTTAACAAAATTGCCATGTTTATAGAACCAGAAAATCTGTATGTGAGGACACTGACAAATGCATAGCATTGTATATCCAACATTATATTATTATATAGAATTGTTTCACTGCCCTAAAAAATCCCTTGTGCTGGGCTTCCCTGGTGGCACAGTGGTTGGGAGTCCGCCTGCTGATGCAGGGGACACGGGTTCGTGCCCCGGTCCGGGAAGATCCCACATGCCGCGGAGAGGCTGGGCCCGTGAGCCATGGCCGCTGAGCCTGCGCGTCCGGAGTCTGTGTTCCGCAACGGGAGAGGCCACAACAGTGAGAGGCCCGCGTACCGCAAAAAAAAAAAAAAAAAAAAAAAGTCCCTTGTGCTTTACATATTCAGTCTTCCTTCCCCTCCCCCTGTACCTCTGGAAACCACTGATTTTTAATTGTCTTTATAGTTTTTACTTTTTCCAGAATGTCATATAATTGAAATCCTACAATATGTAGCCTTTTCAGACTGGCTTCTTTTAATTAGCAATAGGCATTGAAGATTCATCTATGTCTTTCATGGCTTGACAGCTCATTTCTTTTTGTCACTGAATAATATTCCATTGTATGAATGTATTATAGTTTGTTTATCCATTCACCTATTAAGGACATCTTAGTTGTTTCCAGTTTTTGGTGATTATGAATAAAGCAGCTATAAACATTCAATTTTTTGTGGACATAACTTTTCAAATCAGTTGGGTAAATATTAAGGAGTGCAATTGCTGGACTGTATGGTAAGACTGTTTAGGTTTGTGACAAAATGCAAACTGTCTTCTAAAGTGGCTGTACCATTTTGCATTCCCAGCAGCTGTGAGAGGTCCTTGCCAGCCATTGTTACTGTCAGTTTGTTGTTTTTTTTTTTTTTTTAGCTATCCTAATCGGTAGGTAATTGTATATTATTGTTGTTTTAATTTGCGGTTCCCTGATGACAAATGAGCATCTTTTCATATGCTTATTTGCCATCTGTATATCTTCTTTGGTGAGATGTCTGTTCAAATCTTTTGTCCATTTTAAAATTGGGTTATTTGTTAATTGTTGAATTTTAAGACTTCTTTGCATATTTTAGATGCAAGACCTGTGTCAAATATGTGTTGCTGCACATATTTTCTACCAGTCTGTGGCTTGTCTTATCATTCACTTAACAGTGTCTTTTACAGAGCAGCTGCAAGGATTTTTTTTAAAAGCACATGTAAGAACATAGAGTATGTATCCTATTCAATTCATTCCCTTAATCTCATCAGAGTAAAAGCAGTTTACACAGTACCTAAAATGCTGATTACTTTGGTATTTTGCAACTATTAATATTTTTTTCTTTTCAGGGTCCTATTGTTGATAGAGTATTTTAAACACATGAAAACTTGGACCTTCTAATGTGTTTTTGTGTAACAAGATGTCCTCCCCAGTGTAAGGCTGTTGGGACATAATGACATTTTAAAGACTTCTAACATATATTTTTTAAAGATTCAAAACAAAAGGTCAAAACACATGAGAAGAAAAAAATTGATAAAATTCAGACACATCATTTAACTCCAACTTGGAAAGATATTTTGGAATCGTTCATAAAAACAATTGAGAAATTATAAACTCCTGATTCAAACATGTAAAATAGATACAAAGGATCCCTTTCTGTCATTTCTGTATTTATTTATTAAACAATTGAAAAACTACTTAAATAGATGTGAAATGAATAAAGATGATTGAGAAAATAAATTTAAATTACTATGAGGTTAAGAAGCAAACTGTAGCAAAAAAATGTATCACATCAAAAGCAGTTAAAGAAAATATAAGTATACTATTATTTATCTTAGAAATGGGAAGGTATTACGAATATAATTGTATCTTTGCTTATATTTAAAATATAGAATGTTAAATCATAAAACAAATTAAATAATTACCTGTGGGAGAAGGAGATAACTGCCTCCTCTGGAAGGAAAAAGCAAGAAGCTAAACTTCTCTGAATGTTTGTTTTGTAGATTTGTCTTGAGAACAACGTTTGGGTCCTAATTCTCACAATCCAACTAGAAACAGTTTATGAAGCAATTCAGGACATTAAAACTCTTGCTGGATAATGAATTATATTAAAAGGTTTTTTTTTTCCCTTAAGGAGTGATAATGGTACTATTGTTATATATTGGATTCTTCAGCTTCGGTCGCCATAACAAAATTCCATAGACTGTGTGGCTTAAGTGACAGAAGTTTATTTTCTCACATTTCTGGAGGCTGGAAGTCTGAGATCAGGGTGCCAGCATGGGTAGATTCTGGAGAAGGCTCTTTTTCTGGCTTGAAGACAGCTGCCATCTTGCTGTATGTTCACATAACCTCTTTGTGTGTGTGTGTGGGGGGGGTGTGTGTGCGTGTGTGCGTGCGCACACGCAAGCGCAAGCGCATGGGGAGAAAGAGTGGGGACAAGCTCTCTGATGATGTCTCTTCTTCTCAGGGCAATAATCCCATCATGAATCCCCGCCCCCGTGGCCTCATCCAACCCTAAACACCTCCCAAAGGCCAGATCTTCAAATACCATCAGGTTGATGCTTCAACACATGAATTTGGGCAGGGACACAAACATTTAGTCCATAACATATATTAAAAAAAATACTCTTTATCTTTGAGAGATACATTCTGAAATACATAAAATTGAAATGTTATGAAAATTTCTTAGAATAATTCAGTGTTGCTGGAGATGGATGAGTATTTATGAATTAATGTTTATTGTTATTCCTGGATGATAAATACATGTGTTCATTTTTCTTTCATGTCTACTTTTTCTATTTTTGTGTATGTTTGAAATGTTCCATAATGAAAAAGTTAAAAGTATAAAATTCATGAGATAATTTCATTGTGTCTTCATACATGTTCCTTTTAATTATGATCTCATTGTCTTACCTCCTCACGTACCTGATCGTTTCTGACTTCTCACTAGACATTGTATACAACCAATTGTACATATAGCCTGAGTCCCAGAATAGCATTATTTTCATCCCAAGAACATTTTATTAGTGTCCAGAGGCAGCCAGGGGCACTAGCAACTCCAGATCACCTTAATCCAGTTTCTCGACTCAGCACTGTTGCCATTAACTGTACACTTTTGTGTTGTATTTTAGGATGTTTAGCAGCATCTGTGATCTCTACTCACTAGATGTCTCAGATATGGCCAAATACCCTCTGAGGGGCAAAGTCAGCCCCCTCCCCGCTGATTGCCTTAACTTAATGAGAAACTGAGATCTTCTGAAACTAAATTTGGATCCCTGGGAGGGTTCGTCTATTCCTATTCACTCCATCATCTTCAGGATCCCAACTCAATGTCCGGGATTTTTTTTTTAAAACCAGGGCTCATACTCCCTGGCAAACCCTGAGTCCAATGTTTGTCCACCAGCCCTGAGAATTTGTTGTAAGTTCTACTTTGCTTCTTAATCTTTTAGCTGGCAGTTCCATTATCAGTAGATAGCTCTGAGATAAAGGCACCCCTGAATGCTTTGCATATCTCTCTGAGTTTTTTTAGTTCACCAGTCCCCTGGAAAAGTTTTTTTGTTTGTTTGTTTGTTTTACTATTTTGTCTAGTTTGTTTGCCTTTTCTGGAGGGTTGATCCAATTTACCTATAGGATTACTAGAGTAGAAATCTTCCATTCTTTGTTAAAGCCAATCAGATTTTCATTTCCATTACTCCAGTGAAACTGTTCTTATCAAGATTTCTATTCAATGAATTCCATTGGTCAGTTCAGAATCCCCATTTGCTGTACATTCCCTGGTACATATGTTCAGTCTTATTTTGTCTTCTTTCCTATTCACTCCTTCTCCTTCTCTTCCTTCGTCATCTTCTTCCTGTCCTGTCAGTGTTGGAGTGCTCCAGGGCTCAGTCCTTGGCCCTCTTCTGTCAGAATACACTCATTTCTTGATGATCTCATTCAATCTACTTTCCTTAAGTAACACAGATATAGCAAACACACCCAATTAATGTATCCGGCCCAGATCCACCTCTTGGATATCTGAGTGTCATCTCAAAGTTAAGGTCCAAAACTGAACTTCTGATCTTACCACAAAAACAAAAACAAAAGAAAAAACACAGAGGGCTTCCCTGGTGGCACAGTGGTTGGGAGTCTCCCTGCCAATGCAGGGGACGCGGGTTCGCGCCCTGCTCTGGGAAGATCCCACATGCCGCAGAGCAACTGGGCCCGTGAGCCACAATTACTGAGCCTGCGCCTGTGCTCTGCAACGAGAGGCCGCAATAGTGAGAGGCCCGCGCACCGCGATGAAGAGGGGCCCCCGCTTGCCACAACTAGAGAAAGCCCTCGCACAGAAACGAAGACCCAACACAGCCATAAATAAATAAATTAATTTTTTAAAAAAAAGGAAAAAACACAGAAACCCCTGCTTAACTTGATGTTTTTAAAAGGAGTTCTTTGTTTCCATTATCCAAATAAAGTCTTGGAAATATTAAAATTATACCCTAGGTTTATACTTCTATTAATTGAAAATTATTCTATGACTAGTGTTGTTTGCTACAGTTAAAAATTATTTATCCAACAGGATAAATTTTATACTAATAACAATTTGGCTGTGATTTAAGTACATCTAAAGGTATATCACTCTTTTTTGTATATGAACAGTGATTTTAGTATCTATTTGTAAGTAACCCTAATAATTCTCATTCTGAGATGAACCCTCTCAAGTGTTGTACTTACATTGGGTCATAAAGACTCTCTAGGATTTTAATCTCAGGCAAAAGGAAATCATGTGTATAATTAAACATAATCATGTAATATTCATATAATGTAAAATATTTGTCATCTAAAATATTTTCAAGGGTGTCAGCATAACACTCCCTCTAAAAGCTTTCAGAACATAATGTAACCTGAAAGACTGCTGCTTAAAAATAATTCACTCTCTTTAGAGATTTGATGGTGAAAACTACTGTAAAACAAATTATCTTCTTCTACTCTTTATGCACAGTTGTTTTTAAATAGAAAATTGGGCACTGCTGTGCTTAACTACTTACTGGAAGGATTTCTTTTGTAGGAGAAAATGGGGCGGGGAAAGAAGGATTTGTAGCCTGTAATACTCTCAAGGACAGCTTTACATTTTAAACAATGATGTCATTAAATGATTCCCTTCAAAGGTACAAAGCTAAGTAGATACATGTATTAATTTAAAAAAATGAATATTGAAATATATACAATAGTGGTTCAAACTTTCTATATCTCAACTTTAACCGCTGTAGAGCTTATTAAAATATCAAGAGTCAAATGTGTTTTTTCACTAAGCTATTCATTCCTTTTGGAATATAAGTACATTTAAAACTTATTTTAAAATGCAACGATGCTGTATTTCTCTCAGAGCAAAGTTCTTTAATGGTCCCTGTAACTTTCCTCCTTGACCTTTACTTGACCTTACCTCCTACCACTTTGCATTTGGCCCACTCTGCTCTAGCTATATTGAACTCCTCGGATGTTCCTAGCACATTCCCATCTTGGGGCTTTTGCACTGGCTGAGCCCTCGGCTTGGAACAGTCTCCCTTCAGGTATCGAATCCCAGTGGCTCACTCCCTCACCTCTTCTAGGCTTTGCCCAAATGTCTCAGCAAAGGCCAAACTATCAGCCCTATTTCAAACAGCAATCTTCCCCCTTTCTACCGTCAGTGCTCAGGCCAATTATTGTGTTCTGAATTTTTTTCATCACCTTCCAACAAAGAGATTCACAAACTTTATCAGTTCATGGTGCCCTTAGTCTCTTAATAATTTTTTTTCACAGTCCCTCTAGCCAAAAGAAATAGCTAACAATTCCATTTATTAAATAGTTAAGTCCAAACAACTTAATAGCCATTTGAAAAAGTAATAGACATAAGTTAAAAGAAAATAATATTTATATTTTGTTCTTAATTAACTATTCTTACTTACTAATGTGATGTGTGTGCCTGTTGGGCCTTGAATGGCTTGTCAACGCTTGGAAACATAATGGACAACACCACCCTCATTTCCTGATGCACCTTGATTTTTGTTAAGTGTTAGTTTGCTATTGTAGCAACCACTGAAATGCTGGCTCTGAGAAGATGTGATGCCACTAAAAACAATTTGGCATGAACTCATGAATTTTAAGCTGTAGTAATGTGTACCTTGTCTGATAGATGGTGCTGTGTTCCCCTTGAAAATTTAGACAACCTCCATCGTCCCTGTCATTTTGCTGGATTACAGAGATGCTTTGGCATACAGTTTGGGAACCTTGGTGCCGACCTATTATATAATTATTTATTAGGTGTATTATTTACAGTCTTTTCCACTACCATTCCTCATGACAGAATGTGCTGAAGCACTAGAATTTGTGTCCATTTTGTTCTCTGATACATTTCAAGCACTGTGAATAGTCCTGGCATATGTAGGTTTTCAGTGCACATTTGTAGCATAAATAATTGGTCATTTATGTTTGTCTATGAACTCTCTTTATATTTTTGCCAAATTTTCTTTCAGGTTTATCTTTTTATTGGTCTGTGAATATATTTTGTATATCTAGGAAATTAGCCTTCTGATTATATGTTCAGCAAATATTTTCCCAGTTTGTCTTTTTGCTTTTGACATTTTTATGATACTTCTTGCTTCATAGATACCTTAAATTTTTATGTAGTCAATTCTGCCATTTCCTTTTCTTTATAGCCTATAGGTGATATTTTATGTTTAAACATATTTTGCCCATTACATGATCCTAAATAAAGAAAAAAAATAAAACTGTGTCCAATTTTTTTTCTAATTTATTAGGGTTTGTTTTTCTATTATTATTTTCAACCACTATTTTACAAGAATTTATTAAACTCTAGGATAGAGATCCAACTTGATCTTCATCCAAATGGCTAGCCAGCTGTCTCAACACTGCCTATTAAATAATTGATCTTTCCCCACTGCTTTGAAATAACAGCTTTGCCACACGCTAAATCTCCCATGTGTATTTTGGCTCTATTTCTAGAACCGTCGATTCTGTTTTAGTTGTCAGTTTGTTCCTTCTCAGCACTAACCTCTTTGACTTACTATGATCTTGAAAATTGTTTTTAGTTTTGTGTCACAAACTAATAGAGTTTTAATTTGGGAGGCATAGAATATTACCCTTTGAAACTATCCTTTAAAAGTTAATTCCAACAAAACAGCTTGGCAAGTATTAGAAATCACAATTCAAAGAGGACCTAAACAAAAGTTCTCTAGGAGACTTCTTTTTTATCCATTCAACCATTTATCACAGTTCCGGATATATCGTGGGCACATAGAATTTCAATGAATCAAATACCTTCTAACACTGGAAACAGGGCAGCATGAATGAACTTCTTATACATGAAGTACAGTAAACATGAGTAACGACTGGATTTTTCTGTACACAACCAGCAACCTAGTTATCCTGTTATGAGATTTTTAACACAAGGACAGTGATCTCATGAATTCTATCTTGCTCTCAGTGAATACTCCAAAACCTCACAATATGCAGTTAGAAACACAAAGCAAAATATTAATAATCTCTTATTTTTAATGATATTTTTGAATGGACTTTGCTCATATCAATATACTTGATAAGAAACATCACTGCTAAAGCATGAAACTAACAGCTAAAGAGCATAATTACCCTCTAAAGACTCAACAAAACCTTTATGCATCTACTTGGATTCAAAAGAGATACTTATGCACATTTGCATATACATATGTAAAAAAGTAAGGTAGTTTTTGGTAATCTGACGTAAATAAACATTCAAAACGTCAAGACTGGCTAAAAAAGATTTCAACACCCAGCTCAAGTGCTCTCATGAGTAATTTTATTTCTTTTTTGCCTGTCACTCTACATAAGTTCATTAGAAGCAGACAAGACCTAAAAATACAGATTAGAGAGGGTTTTTTTCCTTCATACATATGGGAGACATGGGCTCCTGGTCAACGACAAATACAGAGACAATATCCCTCATTCTTGGCAATGTAACATGCTTTTCTGAGCTGAAGGAAAAACTTTCCTTGGAAACCGACCACAACAGTCCCTCTTCCTTGTAACTAGTAACAAACAGATTCAATGTATAATAGTACAAATGGACCAGTTAGGGTAAAGAACATAAGAACAGAAAGGCACTATGTACCGTATTAATCAAATTTAAATAACTATATCCCAAGCACCCATTTTTTTTTTTTTACCCATTTTTTTTTAGCCCCCAATTTCAGAAGATCTTTGTTTGTAACCACTTATTCCGTGACATAAGAGACTGTTTAACCAACTGCATTATGTGTATTATTTTATCCCTAAGGTTATCATTGAAATGTCTGGGGCATTCATACCACTGAAAACATAATTCTGCCGGTACAGTCAGGTAGAAGCATTTCCAGCTTCTACAGAAAATGGACAAAGCTGGGATGTTTCCTGTGCCAATTAGCAGTTTCACTGAGCAAGAAGGAAGTGTGTCTAAAGATTCCTGAATGAGAACCCAGCAAGCTCAGTATCTGAATGAGAACAACCCAGCAAGCTTTCTTGGGCTTTTGGCATGCACAGAGGCCACAGTAAAGAGTTCCCAGGAAGGTCATCCAATTTCAATGAGCCAGAGGGATTACGTGGGAGGGAAGCGCTTGTGTGGCTTGTTCCCTTCAGCACATGTCCAGGGAGGACCTTTGCCAATGCCCGGCACTATAGGGCTTATAAATATCTTCTAGCTGAACTTGTGAATACAGCTTTTCAAATACCAGACAAATGACGGTGCAAAGGAATAAGTTTGGCGAAAATTATGAATTATCTGAAAATTCAGTGAAGCTGCAAATTTGTATTTGGAAGTCACACACGTGCCTCAAATATATAATTTGATTTAGATTCAGGAGACAAGTTTATTTAACTATGGGATACTTATCTGATGATTTGTCTATGCTGCTGTTACTCAGCCATTCGGAAAATGACTAACTTTCCAATGTTTCACCAATACTTTCATTTTAATGGAGGCATACAGCGTTATAGTAGTTAGTGTCATTTTAGATGTGAAAGTGACACACTTGATTAAGCTAGAATTCTGTCCCCCCTTAGATCTTAATTCATTTAATCCAGGGACAACCTATTCTTTATTTTAAAACTGTAACCTATATTTATTTACCTATGTGCAAGTTTAACTTTTTTTTTCTACATTCCACTGCCTTTCATCAATTTAGCGTTGCTTTTCTTTGAAATTAAGCTTACTGTAATCTTTTCAGATTGCACTTGGTAATATATTTTTCTTATGCCTGATGAAGAGAATAAAACTAATTCAACAAATATATGATTTCCCATTGTCTCTCAAACACTTGTAAGTCACAAGGATATTTAAACAAGCTGCAGCTTTTTCAATCAAAGGGGGAAGAGATGCCAGAGATTAGTAAACAGCTAATAATTATATAGTGTGATAAATGTTTCCCAAAGTCTATTCTCAATCCAGCAACCAGAATGAGCCCTTAAAAAGAGAAGTCAGGGCTTTCCTGGTGGCGCAGTGGTTGAGAGTCCACCTGCCGATGCAGGGGATGCGGGATCGTGTCCTGGTCCGGGAAGATCCCACATGTCGCGGAGCTCCTGGGCCCGTTAAGCACATGGCCGCCGGAGCCTGTGCTCCGCAACGGGAGAGGCCACAACAGTGAGAGGCCCACGTACGGCAAAAAAAAAAAAAAAAGAGAAGTCAGATCCATTCTCTGCTCAAGCTCTCTATTCAGAGCCAATAGTTTACAAATCCTATATGATCTGGCCCCCATTTTCAGTTTGGCCCACTCTTCTACCTCTCTCACTCCTGTTCTACTACACTGATATGCCTGCTTTTCAGTGGCACGCTGACATCGAACATGTTACATATACTCCTGCCTTACTTTTCCCCCAGACATCCACTTACTTTCTTATCTTTGTTCAAATTCCACTGCTTTTTTCCTAATAAATTTGTTTATTTATTTATTTATTTTTGGCTGCTTTAGTTCTTCGTTGCTGTGCGAGGCTTTCTCTAGTTGCAGCAAGCAGGGGCTACTCTTTGCTGTGGTGCGTGGGCTTCTCATCGTAGTGGCTTCTCTTGTTGCAGAGCACGGGCTCTAGGTGTGCGGGCTTCAGTAACTGTGGCACGAGGGCTCAGTACTTGTGGCTCGAAAGTTCTAGAGCTCAGGCTCAGTAGTTGTGGCACACGGGCTTAGTTGCTCCACAGCATGTGGGATCTTCCCAGACCAGGACTCGAACCCGTGTTCCCTGCATTGGCAGGAGGATTCTTGACCACTGTGCCACCAGGGAAGCCCAAATTTCACCTTTTTAGTGAGATCTTCCCTGACCACCCTATTGCAGTGTCTCCCCAGCACCCCCTACCTCCTTTTCCAAGATTTATTTATCCATAAGTTATCTCCAAAATACTTTAAAAAAATTTTTTAAATAAATTTATTTTTTGTTGTTTTTTATTTTGGGCTGTGTTGGGCCTTCATTGCTGCGCACGGGCTTTCTCTAGTTGAGGTGAGCGGGGGCTACTCTTCGTTGCGGTGTGCCAGTTTCTCACTGCCGTGGCTTCTCTTGTTGCGGAGCACAGGCTCGAGGTGTGTGGGCTTCAGTAGTTGTGGCACGTGGGCTCAGTAGTTGTGGCTTGTGGGCTCTTGAGCGCAGGCTCCGTAGTTGTGGTGCACGGGCTTAGTTGCTCCGTGGCATGTGGGATCTTCCCGGGCCAGGGCTTGAACCTGTGTCCCTTGCACTGGCAGGCAGATTCTTAACCACTGCACCACCAGGGAAGCCCCCAAAATACTTTTATCTCCATAATACTTTATATCCCTTTACATCTTACCATTTTGTTGGTGGTTAGTTTCTGTCTTGCCCTCTAGAATATAGGCTCTATGAGGGCTGAGATTTTTGTCAACTTGCTAATTTCTATGTTTCCAGTGCCTATAAAAGAACCTGGTACATACAAAATGCTCAATAAATACATATGTTGAATAAATGAATGTCTATTTGAAGTAAGAACAAGGTACAATGGAACAGAGAATAAAAACCTAAATAATTGTTGCTCATGAGATAAAGAAAGCTTCACAGAGGTTGTAACAATTTAGGTTGGCTTTAAAAGAAGAGCAGATATTAGTATTTTCCAATTATAGAAATGGGGTGGGGGGACATGGTAATCATGGAGAACAGTGTATCAGGATGCTTTGAATAGCTAGTAATAGAAAACCTGACTCAGAATGGACTAGTCAATGACAAAATGCATTGACTCATGTAACTGGAGGTCCTGAAGTCAGGTAGGCATCA
The DNA here is from genome assembly GCF_949774975.1 of Lagenorhynchus albirostris. Taxonomy (NCBI): domain Eukaryota; kingdom Metazoa; phylum Chordata; class Mammalia; order Artiodactyla; family Delphinidae; genus Lagenorhynchus; species Lagenorhynchus albirostris. The sequence goes on from NC_083105.1 coordinate 31,737,520, forward strand.
TGATTGGCTTCACCCAGGGGCTCTGGCTCTCTTTCTCTATGATACCTCATCTCAGGAGTGGCTTTGTCTTAGGCTGGCTTCCCTCATCAGAGCAAAGCAGCTATAATGGTTCCAAGATTCAAACCCTCACGTTACAATACCCAAAGGAAAGGAGAAAGCTCTCAGAACAGTAGGTACCTTTCTTTCTCAGATCCCAAGCCTATTTATTTTTTTAACATCTTTATTGGAGTACAATTGCTTTACGACGGTGTGTTAGTTTCTGCTTTATAACAAAGTGAATCAGTTATACATATACATATGTTCCCATATGTCTTCCCTCTTGCGTCTCCCTCCCTCCCACCCTCCCTATTCCACCCCTCTAGGTGGTCACAAAGCACCGAGCTGATCTCCCTGTGCTATGCGGCTGCTTCCCACTAGCTATCTATTTTATGTTTGGTAGTGTATATATGTCCATACCACTCTCTCGCTTTGTCCCAGCTTACCCTTCCCCCTCCCCGTGTCCTCAAGTCCATTCTCTAGTAGGTCTGAGTCTTTTTTTTTTTTTGCGGTACGCGGGCTTCTCACTGTCGTGGCCTCTCCCGTTGCGGAGCACAGGCTCCGGACGCGCAGGCTCAGCGGCCATGGCTCACGGGCCCAGCCTCTCCGCCACATGTGGGATCCTCCTGGACCGGGGCACGAACCCATGTCCCCTGCATCGGCAGGCGGACTCTCAACCACTGCGCCACCGGGGAAGCCCAGATCTGAGTCTTTATTCCCGTCCTGCCCCTAGGTTCTTCATGACGTCTTTTTTTTTTTTTTTTAGATTCCATGTATATGTGTTAGCATACGGCATTTGTTTTTCTCTTTCTCACTTACTTCACTCTGTATGACAGACTCTAGGTCCATCCACCTCACTACAAATAACTCAATTTCATTTCTTTTTATGCCAAGCCTATTCTTCAATCAACCACTTTGGCTATGGATGTGCCATAGACCAAGTGATTTACACCTGGTTTACATGAATCAATCACAAAGATAAGTGGAAATGGATTCCCATGTTTGGATTAAATTAATCACAGCCACCCTTGGATCTGGAGGTGGAGTCATTTTCCCTCCAAGTCCATGATTACTATCCAATGGCTGAGAGGGTTGTTGGGAAAACCATCATAATATCCATAATAAATAGGTACGAACATAATATATTGGGATAACACTGTGTGTTCTTAGAAGAACGCTTAAAGAATAGAGGGATTTGAGGGACTTCCCTGGTGGTCCAGTGGTAAAGAATCTGCCTTACAATGCAGGGGATGTGGGTTGGATCCCTGGTCAGGGAACTAAGATCCAACATGCCACAGAGCAACTAAGCCTGCATACCAAAACTACTGAGCCCACACACCTCAACTAGAGAGTCTGCATGCCATGAACCGCAGAGTCCACACGCTCTGGAACCCATGACACATCTACAGAGCCCACGCACCCTGGTGCCTGCGCACCACAACTAGAGAAGAGAAAACCCACACGCCACAACTAGAGAGAAGGCCACACGCTGCAACGAAGAGCCTGTGCGCTGCAACGAAAGATCCCGCATGCTTCAGCGAAGATCCTGCGTGCCACAGCTAAGACCTGACACAGCCAAAAATAAATACAATTAATAAAGTAAATAATAAATAAATCTAAGAAAAAAAAGAATGGAGGGAGTTGATTCTAGAAAGGTTAAGTTGAGGTGAGATGAGTCAGGGCCCTGTAGAACTGGATATAAAGATTAGACTTTATCATGGAGCTGCTAAAAAGCCACTGAAGTTTTTTTAAAGCAAGACAGTGTCATGAAGAGTGTTGTTTATTTCCTTGGTATTTTAACTACTTTAGAAAAATAATTCTGCAAGCAATATTAAAAACTAGATTGGAAAAATTTACAGAAAGAAAAGTCATCTAAGGTGCTATCGTAATAGTCCACCACAGGTTGAAGTGAGACAAAGGGAGAGAAACTTAATTGGAGAGATATTTTTCAGAAAATAACAATACAAATATAGATGATAAATAAGAGGAAAGAGAGCTGACTCTGAGGTCTATAATCTGGCGGACTGGTATGTATAATGGCTCTCAACAGAAAAAAAAAAAAAAAAAAAAAAGAGGACCCAGGATTAGAAGGAGTATATTGGAGAGGAAGGTTATGAAGAAATTCTACACAAGAGTGAATCAAGAACACTGTGGGAGAACTGGGAATAGTAGAACCAATTATTTCTGAGTGACAGAAAGTATAGTGGATTTTTGTTGTGTTTTGATTGCTTCACTAGCATTCATTTTCCCTTGTTCATAGCACCCTAATTCCCTTTGGGGGAAGTATTGCTTCTCTGTTGATTACAGTCTGATGGGGTATAAGTGGAGGGCTTCCATTTAGCCAAGAAGTAACATCTGTAAACCAAGCCTAAGTCACTTGGATGCTCTCTTCCTGAAGGCTTAATAATGGGCAGAGTGAAAAGAGACTAGAAACAACTGGATTCATCCCAGAGGTCAGGCTGGAATACCAAGCTGTTTTTGCTGTCAAAGAGACTGTTTTATAATTCCCTCTGTGGTTTCCTTGGTTCCCGTAAATTTCCAAGTCCCCATCTCCAGACTTCTTTTTAATACTGTGATCTCACGATATCTTTCCAATAAATTCATTTTTTCTTCAGGAGAGTCCATTTGTGTCACCCTAGTCAAAGAACATTAGCTGATACGGAAGGGAGAGAGAAAGATGCTGAAAGAATAATGTTAGAGTAAATAGCAAAATTGAGGATGTTTTTGTAAGCTGTACAAATTCTAGGTCACATAAAAACTAGACTATCATTTTTTGTGAATTAGGGACTTGAGAAGAACCATAAGGTTTCTTTTTTCTTTTTTCTTTTTTTTAACTGTTACTGAAAGGAATGTGTAAAGGGACTAAGAATGATTAAAAGGATTGCTTATCTTTCTGAGGCTGAAAAACATAAAATTTTAATGGAGCCAAACCAACATAATTATGCAGTTTTATGTAATAGTATTTAGAAATCCTGGAATGGAAATAAAGAATGCAAATCAGTAGAGTGATCCAGATTTAGAGATTAATGGACTATATGCTCCAGTTAACAGTCAAGGGAGTAAGAGAATGAGTAGCTGATATACACTTGACATATGATGAACCCTGGGATTCTGCCTGGGTAGAATCATCACATATGATGAACCCTGGGATTCTGCCTGGGTAGGAAGCTATCTAGATCATATATATGGAAGTGGGTAAAATCAGTAACAGCTTCACCTATAAGGCTGTGGCAAGGATAGGATTCAGGATTAAACAATTTCAGGAAGGATATTTATCCAGATTGGCAGCACAGACCAAGGGAAAACCCAGTCTATGATTCAAGAGGGAAAATAATTATAATCCTAAATGCTGCAAGCCCAGAGAGTAATAAACTTCCATAAATGTCAAAATTCGTGATAAATTTGGATATCTATGGGAGTATGGTGTGATCCAACAAACTCGGAGAATGTTTATAGCAGCAAGGCACAGAGGTATACCTGCTTGTTGAAAGTGCTTCTAATAAGCAGAAATGAAGCTTAGACCCTAATAAACTGAAAGATAATAATAAATAAATTGTGGAAAGTGAAGCTAATGATGAAAGCAAAAGTAAACTTACTAAAACTGAGGAAGTAGAAGAGGTGGAGGCTTCATCTGGAGAGAGAAATCTCAGGGTTCAAGACTAGAGGTATAGCCAGCCAAGTGAGTGCTTAGAGGTAAAGTTATTAAGGTAAAACAGATCAGGGTAATGGACCTACAGTATTAAATAAGTCATAAACATGGAAATTATTTATGGTTGTTGGAAAGTTATTAGAAGGAAGTGTGAAAAAAGTGTTAACATCCTTGGTGAAAACAGTTTCTGACAGGCTAGTCAATGATAAAGGGACAGATTGAGAGATGACAGTCAAGGGGGAAATGATTGAAACTGGAGAGAGTATAGACTACTACAAAAGAATTGTACTAGGAAGAGCCCTGGTTTTGTAGTAACTGTGTCTATTCTCACTCTGACCTTCCTTTCCTTTCCTTGACCTCTGGCTCAGCCTTCTTGAAATGAAATGATGCCCCAGCTCATATGAGACCCATATCATTATTGTGAGAACCAGGCCTCCCTTCTACAGACATCTTCCTTCTACAGACATCTTCCTACAGACATCATCAAAAGTTTCACCCACAGGCTTAGGAGACAGAGGGGAGAACGTTGAGTTCCCTGGCCTGCAAGATGGCCATAAAGGAGGTAGAAAAAACCCTATAATGGGTGCAGCAAAGGTGCTGGACATAGCAGCTGCCTGAGGGGCACAAGAGTCTTGGGTGTGATGCCTGGAACAAGGATAAATAGCATCTTGAGAACATAATTCAGACTCTTCATAGGGGAAGCATCTTTGTAAAACATAATTTTTAAGATGATTCATAGTAATAAAGAGCATGGACTTTGAAATCAGACAAATCTTGATTAAAATGTTGGCTCTGCCACTTAATTGTGTAAACTCGATCAAGTTCCTTACCTCTCTGAGCCTGTTTCATCATCTTTAAAATAGCTAATAATACTTTCTCATGGATAAAGAAGATGTGGCACATATATACAATGGAATATTACTCAGCCATAAAAAGAAACGAAATTGAGTTATTTGTAGTGAGGTGGATGGACCTAGAGTCTGTCATACAGAGTGAAGTAAGTGAGAAAGAGAAAAACAAATGCCGTATGCTAACACATATATATGGAATCTAAGGGAAAAAAAAAAAAGGTCATGAAGAACCTAGGGGTAGGACAGGAATAAAGACACAGACCTACTAGAGAATGGACTTGAGGATACGGGTAGGGGGGAGGGTAAGCTGTAACAAAGTGAGAGAGAGGCATGGACATATATACACTACCAAACGTAAAATAGATAGCTAGCGGGAAGCACCCGCATGGCACAGGGAGATCAGCTCAGTGCTTTGTGACCACCTAGAGGGGTGGGAGGGAGGGAGACGCAAGAGGGAAGAGATATGGGAACATATGTATAACTGATTCACTTTGTTATAAAGCAGAAAATAACACACCATTGTAAAGCAATTATACTCCAATAAAGATGTTAAAAAAAAAAAAAGACTTGCTATAAAGCTACAGTAATAGAAGCAATGTGATATCAGTGAAGGAAAAGGCAAATAGATCAATGGAATAGAATAGGCAGCTCAGAAATAGACCCACATAAATAGAGTCACGAGATTTTTGACAAAGAAGCAAAGTCAATACAATGGATCAAAGGCACTTTTTATAACAAACGCTGCTGGAAAAACTGTACATCCACATGCAAAACAATGAATCTAGACACAGATCTTATACTCTTCACAAAAAATTAACTCAAAATTGATCACAGAGCTAAATTATAATGCAAAACTATAGGGAGGAGGAACCAAGATGGCGGAGTAGAAGGATGTGCTCTCACTCCCTCTTGCGAGAACACCAGAATCACAACTAGCTGCTGGACAATCATCGACAGGAAGACACTGGAACTCACCAGAAAAGATACCCCACATCCAAAGACAAAGCAGGAGCCACAATGAGACGGTAGGAGGGGTGCAATCACAGTAAAATCAAATCCCATAACTCGTGGGTGGGTGACTCACAGACTGGAGAACACTTATACCACAGAAGTCCACCCACTGGAGTGAAGGTTCTGAGTCCCATGTCAGGCTTCCCAACCTGGGGGTCCGGCAATGGGAGGAGGAATTCCTAGAGAATCAGATTTTGAAGCCTAGTGGGAATTGATTGCAGGACTTCGACAGGACTGGGGGATACAGAGACTCCACTCTTGGAGGGTACACACAAAGTAGTGTGCTCATCAGGACCCAGGGGAAGGAGCAGTGACCCCAGGGAAGACTGAACCAGACCTACCTGCTAGTGTTGGAGGGTCCCCTGCAGAGGCGGGGGTGGCACTGTTTCACCGTGGGGACAAGAACACTGGCAGGAGAAGTTCTGGGAAGTACTCCTTGGCATGAACCCTCCCAGAGTCTGTCATTAACCCCAGGAAAGAGCCCAGGTAGTCTCCAGTGTCGGGTTGCCTCAGGCCAAACAACCAACTGGGAGAGAACACAGCCCCACCCATCAACAGTCAAGTGGATAAAAGTTTTACTGAGCTCTGCACACCAGAACAACAGTCAGCTCCACCCACCACCAGTCCCTCCCATCAACCCTCTTAGATAGCCTCATCCACCAGAGGGCAGACAGCAGAAGCAAGAAGAACAACAATCCTGCAGCATGTGGAACAAAAACCACATTCACAGAAAGATAGACAATATGAAAAGGCAGAGGGCTATATACCAGATGAAGGAACAAGATAAAACCCCAGAAACACAACTAAATGAAGTGGAGATAGGCAACCTTCCAGAAAAAGAATTCAGAATAATGATAGTGAAGATGATCCACGACCTTGGAAAAACAATGGAGGCAAAGATCTAGAGGATGCAAGAAGTATTTAACAAAGACCTAGAAGAATTAAAGAACAAACAAACAGAGATGAACAATACAATAACTGAAATGAAAACCACACTAGAAGGAATCAATAGCAGAATAACTGAGGCAGAAGAATGGATCAATGACCTGAAAGACAGAATGGTGGAATTCACTGCTATGGAACAGAATAAAGAAAAAAGAATGAAAAGAAATGAAGACAGCCTAAGAGACCACTGGGAAAACATTAAATGCAGCAACATTTGCGTTATAGGGGTCCCAGAAGGAGGAGAGAGAGAGAAAGGACCAGAGAAAATATTTGAAGAGATTCTAGTCAAAAACTTCCCTGACATGGGAAAGAAAATAGCCACCCAAGTCCAGGAACTGCAGCAAATCCCATACAGGATAAACCCAAGGATAAACAAACTGAGAGACATAGTAATCAAACTGCCAAAATTAAAGACAAAGAAAAATTATTGAAAGCAGCAAGGGAAAAAGGACAAATAACATACAAGGGAACTCCCATAAGGTTAACAGCTGATTTCTCAGCAGAAACTCTACAAGCCAGAGGGAGTGCAATGATATACTTAAAGTGATGAAAGGGAAGAACCTACAACCAAGATTACTCTACCAGGCAAGGATCTCATTCAGATTCCATGGAGAAATCAAAAGTGTTACAGACAAGCAAAACCTAAGAGAATTCAGCACCACCAAACCAGCTCTACAACAAATGCTAAAGGAACTTCTCTAAGTGGGAAACACAAGAGAAGAAAAGGACCTACAAAAACAAACCCAAAACAATTAAGAAGGGCTTCTCTGGTGGCCCAGTGGTTGAGAGTCCGCCTGCTGATGCAGGGGACACGGGCTTGTGCCCCGGTCTGGGAAGATCCCACATGCCGCGGAGCGGCTAGGCCCGTGAGCCATGGCTGCTGAGCCTGCTCATCCGGAGCCTGTGCTCCGCAATGGGAGAGGCCACAACAGTGAGAGGCCCGTGTACTGCAAAAAAAAAAAAAAAGAAAACAATTAAGAAAATGGTCATAGGAACATTCATATCGATAATTACCTTAAACATGAATGGGTTAAATGCTCCAACCAAAAGACACAGGCTTGCTGAATGGATATAAAAACAAGACCCATGTATATGCTGTCTACAATAGACCCACTTCAGACCTCGCGACACATGCAGACTGAGAGCGAGGGGATGGAAAAAGATATTCCATGCAAATGGAAATCAAAAGAAAGCTGGAGTAGCAATACTCACATCAGATAAAATAGACTTTAAAATAAAGAATATTACAAGAGACAAGGAAGGACACTACATAATGATCAAGGGATCAATTCAAGAAGAAGATATAACAATTATAAATATATATGCACCCAACATAGGAGCACCTCAACACATAATGCAACTGCTAACAGCTATAAAAGAGGAAATCGACAGTAACACAATGATAGTGGGGGACTTTAAAACCTCACTTACACCAATGGACAGATCATCCAAAATGAAATTAAATAAGGAAACAGAAGCTTTAAATGAAACAAGAGACCAGGTAGATTTAATTGATATTTATAGGACATTCCATCCAAAAACAGCAGATTACACTTTCTTCTCAAGTGAGCACAGAACAGTCTCCAGGATAGATCACATCTTGGGTAACAAATCAAGCCTCAGTAAATTTAAGAAAATATCAAGCATCTTTTCTGACCACAACTCTATGAGATTAGAAATGAATTGCAGGGGAAAAAATGTAAAAAACCACAAACACATGGAAGCTAAACAATACATTACTAAATAACGAAGAGATCACCGAATAAATCAATGAGGAAATCAAAAAATACCTGGAGACAAATGACAACAAAAACACGATGATCCAAAACCTATGGGATGCAGCAAAAGCAGTTCTAATAGGGAAGTTTATAGCTATACAAGCCTACCTCAAGAAACAAGAAAACTCACAAATATACAATCTAACCTTACACCTAAAGGAACTAAAGAAGAACAAACAAAACCAAAGTTAGCAGAAAAAGAAATCTTAAAGATCAGAGCAGAAATAAATGAAATAGAAACAAAGAAAACAATCGCAAAGATCAATGAAACAAAAAGCTGGTTCTTTGAGAAGATAAACAAAATTAAAAAACCATTGGCCAGACTCATAAAGAAAAAGAGGGAGTGGACTCAATTCAATAAAATTAGATATGAAAAAGGAGAAGTTACAACAGGCACCACAGAAACACAAAGCATCCTAAGAGACTACTACAAGCAACTCTATGCCAATAAAATGGACAACCTGGAAGAAATAGACAAATTCTTAGAAAGGTATAACCTCCCAAGACTGAACGAGGAAGAAACAGAAAATATGAACACACCAATCACAAGTAATGAAATTGAAACTGTGATTAAAAATCTTCTAACAAACAAAAGTCCAGGACCAGATGGCTTCACAGGTGGATTCTATCAAACATTTAGAGAAGAGCTAACACCCATCCTTCTCAAACTCTTCCAAAAAACTGCAGACGAAGGAACACTCCTAAACTCATTCTATGAGGCCACCATCACCGTGATACGAAAACCAGACAAAGACACTACAAAAAAAAGAAAATTACAGACCAATATCACTGATGAATATAGATGCAAAACTCCTCAACAAAATACTAGCAAACAGAATCCAACAACACATTAAAAGGATCATACACCATGATCAAGTGGGATTTATCCCAGGGATGCAAGGATTCTTCAGTATATGCAAATCAATCAATGTGATACACCATATTAACAAATCGAAGAATAAAAACCATATGATCATCTCAATAGATGCAGAAAAAGCTTTTGACAAAATTCAACACCCATTTATGATAAAAACTCTACAGAAAGTGGGCATAGAGGGAACCAACCTCAACATAATAAAGGCCATATATGACAAACCCACACCAAACATCATTCTCAATGGGGAAAAACTGAAATCATTTCCTCAAAGATCAGGAACAAGACAAGGATTTCCACTCTCACCACTATTATTCAACATAGTTTTGGAAGTCCTAGTCACGGCAATCAGAGAAGAAAAAGAAATAAAAGGGATACAAATTGGAAAAGAAGAAGTAAAACTGTCACTGTTTGCAGATAACATGATACTATACATAGAGAATCCTAAAAATGCCACCAGAAAACTACTAGAGCTAATTTGCTAAAGTTGCAGGATACAAAATTAATGCACAGAAGTTTCTTGCATTGCTGTATACTAATGATGAGAAATCTGAAAGAGAAATTAAGGAAATACTCCCATTTACCATTGCAACAAAAAGAATAAAATACCTAGGGATAAACTTACCTAAGGAGACAAAAGACCTGTATGCAGAAAACTATAAGACACTGATGAAAGAAATTAAAGATGATACCCACAGATGGAGAGATATACCATGTTCTTGGATTGGAAGAATCAATATTGTGAAAATGACTACACTGCGCAGAGTAATCTACAGATTCAATGCAATCCGTATCAAACTACCAATGGCATTTTTTATGGAACTAAAACAAATCATCTTAAAATTTGTATGGAGACACAAAAGACCCCAAATACCGAAAGCAGTCTGGAGGGAAAAAATCGGTGCTGGAGGAATCAGACCCCCTGACTTCTGACTATACTACAAAGCTACAGTAATCAAGACAATATGGTACTGGCACAAACACAGAAACATAGATCAATGGAACAAGATAGAAAGCCCAGAGATAAACCCTCACACCTATGGTCAACTAATATATGACAAAGGAGGCAAAGACATACAATGGAGAAAAGACAGCCTCTTCAATAAGTGGTGCTGGGAAAACTGGACAGCTATATGTAAAAGAATGAAATTAGAACACTCCCTAACACCATACACAAAAATAAACTCAAAATGGATTAGATACCTAAATGTAAGACCAGACACTATAAAACTCTTAGAGGAAAACATAGGAAGAACACTCTTTGACATAAACAACAGCAAGATCTTTTTTGATCTACCTCCTAGAATAATGGAAATAAAAACAAAAATAAACAAATGGGACCTAATGAAACTTAAAAGCTTTTGCACAGCAAAGGAAACCATAAACAAGACGCAAAGACAGCCCTCAGAATGGGAGAAAATATTTGCAAACAAATCAACAAAGGATTAATCTCCAAAATATATAAACAGCTCATGCAGCTCAATATTAAAAAAACAAACAACCCAATCCAAAAATGGGCAGAAGACCTAAATAGACATTTCTCCAAAGAAGACATACAGATGCCCAAGAAGCACATGAAAAAGCTACTCAACATCACTAATTATTAGAGAAATGCAAATCAAAACTACAATGAGGTATCACCTCACACCAGTTAGAATGGGCATCATCAGAAAGTCTACAGACAACAAATGCTGGAGAGCGTGTGGAGAAAAGGGAACCCTCTTGCACTGTTGGTGGGAATGTAAATTGATACAGCCACTATGGAGAGCAGTATGGAGGTTCCTCAAAAAACTGAAATTAGAACTACCATATGACCCAGCAATCCCACTACTGGGCGTATACCCAGAGAAAACCATAGTTCAAAAAGACACATGCACCCCAATGTTCATTGCAGCACTATTTACAATAGCCAGGTCATGGATGCAACCTAAATGCCCATCGACAGACGAATGGATAAAGAGTGGTGGTACATATATACAATGGAATATTACTCAGCCATAAAAAGGAACGAAATTGGGTCATTTGTTGAGATATGGATGGATCTAGAGACTGTCATACAGAGTGAAGTAAGTCATAAAGAGAAAATCAAATATCGTATATTAACACATATATGTGGAACCTAGAAAAATGGTACAGATGAACTGGTTTGCAGGGCAGAAACTGAGACACAGATGTAGAGAACGAACGTATGGACACCAAGTGGGGAAAGCGGCGGGGTGGTGGTGGTGTGAAGAATTGGCCGATTGGGATTGACATGTATACAGTGATGTGTATAAAAGTGATGACAAATAAGAACCTGCAGTATAAAAAAATAAAATAAAAAGAAAAAAGAAAAACCAAACATTCACATCTATATTATTTCTCTGTCTGCTTATGATATCAGAACTGTTCAGCTCTGGTTCCCTCTTCTTAGCTGGAACATTAAACTTTCCAAGGAATTTCTGTAGCTTCTGGTCTCTTCTCAACAGGAATCAAGACAACTCACTACACATCACTTTTTGCAGATTGTTGGACTGCCTTAGCCTCACAGAGACACAGATGAAAGAACACTAGATTCAAGTCAGGATGTCTGAGATCTAATTCCACCTCCCCAAACAATTGTGCAATGTCTGACAGTATGCCTAGTCTTCTGTCTCTGGGCCTCAGTACTTTCATACGTGCAAAGAGGGAGCATGACTAGACTATCTCTATTAGGTCATGTTGATGAATAGTTTTTGGATTTGTATTCTACTTATTCCAGCTTGCCCAGATATCCTCTGCTTCACTCCTTAAGGACTTTAGATGGCATTTCATCTCTCTCCACAATTGAAAACTTTTCCTTCCTTCCAACATTGCAAGTTTTTAATCTCAAACTGAGATTAACTTAGTTTTTAGATCATCTTCAATAAAAAAGGATTCTATGTGTTCCTATTTTATATTCATAACTGAAAAATATGCTAATGATATACCAAAAAACCTCTCTGCATATCTCATAATTTCTTATGAGATAAGAAACAAATTAGAACCATATTTTACCAGTGTACCTTGGGTTGATTTTTTTCAGGAGGATCTTATGATATATTGACACGGGTTTACCTCAGAGATACTGTGGATTCATTTCCATACCACTGCAATAAAGCAAATATTGCCATAAAGTGAATTACATAAATTTTTAGTTTCCCAGTGCATATAAAAGTTATATTTACATTATACTGTAGTGTTTTCAGTGTGTAATAGCATTATGTCTAAAGAAACAATGTACATACATTAATTTAAAAATACTTGATTGTTAAAAGATGCTAACCATCATCTGAGCCTTCAGCTAGTTGTCGATGTAGATGGCTACTGACTGATCAGGTGGTGGTTGCTGAAGGCTGGGATGACTGTGACAATTTCTTAAAATAAGACAACAGTGAAGTTTGCTGCACTGTTTGACTCTTCCTTTCATGAACGATTTCTCTGTAGCATGCAATGCTGTTTGACAGCGTTTTACCCACAGTAGAACTTTCAAAATTGAAGTCAATTGTCTTAAACCCTGCTGCTGCATTATCAACTAAGTTCTGTCATATTCTAAACCCTTTGTTGTCATTTCAATAATCTTCACAGCATTTTTACCAGGAGTAGATTCTATCTCAAGAAACCAGATTTTTTTGTTCATCCATAAGAAGCAACTACTCATCTATTAAAATTTTATCACGAGATCACAGCATTCCACTCCCATCTTCAGACTTCACTTCTCATTCTAGTTCTCCTGCTATTTCCATCACATCTGTAGTTACTTCCTCCACTGAAGTCTTGAACCCCTCAAAGTTATTCATGAGTTGAAATCAACATCTTCCAAACTCCTGTTAATGTCGATAATGACATCTAGAATGGTGAATCCTTTCCAAAAGGTTTCAATTTACTTTGTTCAGATCTATCAGAGGAATCACTGTCTGTGTATAATCTTATGATATGTATTTCTTAAATAATAAGACTTGAAAGTCAAAATTATTCCTTGATTGATGGGCTGCAGAATGGATATTGTGTTAGCAGCCGTGAAAACAACATAAATCTTGTTGTACATCTCCATCAGAGCTCTTGGGTGACTCAGTGCATTGTCAATGAGCAGTAATACTTTGAAAGGAATCTTTTTATCTGAGCAGTAGCTCCGAACAAGAAAACATGTTGTAAACAGATGTGCTGTCATGAGACTTTGTTGTTCCATTTACAGAGCACATGCAGATTCCCTACTGGGAAATTTGATCCCTGTTCCAGTTCTGGAAAGTGAATCATAAATGATCTGAATTAATTATAGTAATACCATTCCTTTCCTTCCTCCTCTGACCTGTAATAATTTATCTCTGGGCATTATATGACCCAGTTCTGACCAAGGTGATGTAAAGAAGCTCCAATGGATAGAAGCTTCTGGGAAATTTTGCTCTATTAAAATATTAAAGGACAGACTTTGTTGGTAGACTCTAATCTGTTTGTGCTCCTCCTTTCATGCCTGTAGAGTAGATATCACACCTCAACATACTGTGACCATCTTGTGACTATGAGGCAATAAAGAATAGAAGCTAACATGGTCCTTGCTGACATCAGTGAACGGTCTCACCAGCCTTGGGCTGCCTACTTCTTGACTTCTTGTTATGTGAGACAAATGAATCTCTGTTTTATCCACTCTAGTTTTGCTTTATATTACTTGTAGCTGAATGCACTCCTCTATGATACAACTACCAATATGGACAGAAATACTTACCTAATCTTGATAACAAGGTTGGATTTCTGAGAATCTCCATAGTTTTGAATGGCTAGATTAAGACATTTAAATGTCAAGACCCCACAAATTCAGTGCTTAAAAACATAGCACAGGGGCTTCCCTGGTGGCACTGGTGGTTGAGAATCTGCCTGCCAATGCAGGGGACACGGGTTCAAGCCCGGGTCTGGGAAGAATCCCACATGCCGCGGAGCAACTGGGCCCGTGAGCCACAACTACTGAGCCTGCGCGTCTGGATCCTGTGCTCCACCACAAAAGAGGCCGCGACAGTGAGAGGCCCGTGCACCGCGATGAAGAGTGGCCCCCGCTCGCCGCAACTACAGAAAGCTCTTGCACAGTAAACGAAGACCCAACACAGCCAAAAATAAATAAATAAATTAATTAAAAAAACAAAAAACATAGCACAGTTAATTGTAACTGCAAGAAGAAAGCAAGAATGTATGGTTTTGGTAAACTTCTGTAGGAAGGACAAGTCTTACTGGCTTACTAAGTTCAGGAATTTTTAATCAGGCTGAAAGAACATCGCTGACCCTCAGTTAATGGGTAATAGTAAATGTTAGTCATTTTAATGATGTTGATGATGTTAAAAGGATAATGATATTAACTTTTATTAACTGTTTACTAAAAGCTAGGTATTTTGCCAAGCTCTTTACAACCGCTGTCTCAATCCTCATAAATCTATGAAGGATCACTATCCCCACTTTGTAGACAAAGGAACTGAAGTTGAAATGAGTTAAAGTGACCTGCCCAGATTCACACAGTGAGTTAAGTGGTGGAGCTCAAACCCAGACGACCTCACTCTAGTCTGTCCTATTTACCACTAAACGAATTCAACAGAGCTTATTCCTCCACTTTATTTCTAATTTTGCTAGTTGTGACAGTCTCAACTTATTTTTAAAAATGCAAGTACAATACAAAGAACTCTTTTTTCCTAAACATTTGAGAATAAGTTGCCAACATAATACCCTGATCCTCAGCCCCCAAATACTTTAACGTGTATGGCGGTTTGAATAGAGAGCACCACCCTCCCCAAACACACACACACAAAGATTTGTCCAAGTCCTAACAACTGGTACCTGTGAACATGGCCCTATTTAGAAATAGGGTCTTTGCATATGTAATTAAATAAAGGATCTTGAGATGAGATCATTCTGGATTTAGGGTGAGACCTAAATCCAATGACTAGGATCATTATAAGAAAAAGGAGGGGAGATTTGAGCTACTTAGATACAAAGGAGAGACACAGGGGAAATCCAAGTGAAGATGGAGGTAGAGATTGGAGTGATGCATCTCTGGGCCAAGGAATGCCAAGGATTGCCGGAGCCACCAGAATCTATGAAAGAGGCATGGAATGGATTTTCTCTCAGAACCTCCAGAAGGAACCAACCCTGCTGATACCTTGATTTCAGAATTGTGGCCCCCAAAACTGTGAAAGAATAAACTTATGTAGTTTTAAGCTACCCAATTTGTTTTAAGTTAATTCAGCAACTGTAGGAATCTAATACAGTGTGTAATTCCTACAAACAAAGGCACAATTGCAGCACTATTTACAATAGACAGGACATGAAAGCAACCTAAATGTCCATCGAGAGATGAATGGATAAAGATGTGTCACATATATACAATGGAATATTATTCAGCCATAAGAAATGAAATTGAGTTATTCGTAGTGAGGTGGATGGACCTAGAGTCTGTCATACAGAGTGAAGTAAGCCAGAAAGAGAAAAACAAATACCGTATGCTAACACACATATATATATGGAATCTAAAAAAAATGGTTCTGGGCTTCCCTGGTGGCTCAGTGGTTGAGAGTCTGCCTGCCGATGCAGGGGACGCGGGTTCGTGTCCTGGTCCAGGAAGATCCCACATGCTGCTGGGATGGGGCTGGGCCCGTGAGCCATGGCTGCTGAGCCTGCGCGTCCGGAGCCTGTCCTCTGTAATGGGAGAGGCCACAACAGTGAGAGGCCCACGTACAGCAAACAAACAAACAAAAAAAAAGGTTCTGATGAACCTAGGAGTAGGACAGGAATAAAGATGCAGATGTAGAGAATGGACTTGAGGACACGGTGACAGGGGAAGGGTAAGCTGGGACGAAGTGAGAGAGTAGCATTGACATATATACACTATCAAATGTAAAATAGCTAGTGGGAAGCAGTTGCATAGCACAGGGCAGCTTTGTGTCCACCTAGAGGGGTGGGATAGGGAGGATGGGAGGGAGGCTCAAGAGGGAGGGGATATGGGGATATATGTATACAATAGCTGATTCACTTTGTTACATAGCAGAAACTAACACAAAATTGTAAAGCAATTAAACTCCAATAAAGATATATATAAAAAAGGCATTGCTTTATGATAAATGGCCCTAAAACTTACCAAGTTAAAACCAACTGAATATCTTATTCTTGAAAAATCATTCCTACATTGATATAAAATTTTAGATCCGTTTTACTTATATTTAGTAGGTAACATCCTAATTTGATGGCTTGAGTTTATAAATATGATTTTTTAAAGAAGCTACCTAAATGTGTTTTCAAAGCTTTGTTACTTGGCATGAAATCAACTAGAAATCTACAAACAAATACTGGTATTGTCTGCTCCTTATATTTCTACATCAGTATTCCAATAAATGTCTTTCAGAAAAACAAACAAAGGCACAGAATAACCATTAAAATCAGGGAATTAAACTTGATCCACCACTACTACCTAATACGTTCAGTTTCACCAATCGTCCTAACAATATCCTTAAGAGCAGAGGATCCAATTCAGAGTCACACTTCCCATTTGTGTCATGTCTCATTTAAACTCCTAAATCTGGGACAGTTCCTCAGCTTTTCCTTGACTTCCATTACCTTGACAATTTTAAAGAGTACAGATTACAGGTATTTTGTAGAATGACTCTCAATTTGAGTTTTTCCAGTGTTTTCTTATGATTAGATTCAGGTACCGTGCCTCTGGCAGGAATACTGGAGAAGAGATGCTGTGCTCTTCTCATTGCATCCCATCAGGTGATACACAGTTCAGTTTGTACCACTACTAATCACGTTCTCTGATCACTTGGTTAGGGCTGTGGCTGCCGTGGCTGCCAGAATTCTCCACTGGAGAATTACTCATTTTTCCTATGTCATTAATAAGCATTCTATAGAGAGTTACTTCGAGACTGTTATCCCTCATCACAAAATATGGACTCACGGTTTGCTATTTTATTCAAGATTCATAATGTTACTATTATTTTATATTCAAATTGTCCCCCATCGGGCCAGTGTGAGACTCTTCAAATTGGCTTTCTTTCCTTTTAACATGTTCATGTCATACTGCAGGTACTTTCTTTCTGGCACAGAAGGATGTCCTAGAACCATTTTGCTCTTTTCCCTGCCCCAGCCTTGAAATCAGTCATGCACTGGAGGATGGTATTTAAAAATCAAGATCTGGCTACTAGGTGTCCTTGAGCATATGGAAGTATAGCTGCTACCTCACCCTCCCAACACTCACATACACTTTCACATTAATATCTGTGTATTTCTTTACCTATATAGATTGAAAACTGTGGGTTCACAATTTCAATCAAGTAAGACAGAGCTCCTTCTAGTTTATTTCCTTTTCTGTACTTGGAATTCCCTTATCCAAAGGTGAGAAATGGGGCTTTCACTATCTTCACACTTTTACTGATTTACTCAATCCACGGGTAAGCAACTGATCTCTCACTGCTTCTGCCCCCATCTTCCCCACATGGATATACTCTTTACCTTTTTCGGGCTCTGATTCACTGTACCAGACTCCCTCCTTGTACGGACACCCTACTCACCTGCCCGGTTCTGACACCCCTCATCAGTGAAGCTTCCTCACCCTTCCCTCCTCACATTGTTGGGCTCAGATGCTATTCTAAAATGACATGGCCTCATTCTACTTGGGTCCTGACAACCCAGGTCTGCTGATCCAGACTCAACACAGAGATCTTTATATTCCCAACCAAACAAACAAAACAAAGAAAGCTAGAGGGTTTTTTCTAAATGAGTGTTTTTCCAATCCTTTTTTGATAAACACTTTTAAGGATAAATTTAAGGATCTCAGTTGCCCTCCAGTCTAGATTTCATATTTTAAAATTTATAATCATTTTTCCTTTTCTAAATATAAATTAAACTATATACTGAACATATGTTTTTCTAATCTTATAAGGCTCCTGGGGATTCAGACTTCTACTCCACCTTACATTCTCCTCAATCCCTAGTGCTATGTCTTCATCTGTTGAAAATCAAAGCTCTAATTACCAAATGGAAAATAGAATTACTTCCATTTTTCAGCAGCCATAGCTATATATTAATTGAAAGTTAATGAGTATGATTATTTAAGAACAAAAGTTAGGAATTCATGATAGAAATTGTTCAAACACAAGTGAATTCCCCCAAAAGGGCAAATATATATAATTTTAAATTAATGATGATTTTTCAGATCAACAAGTGTGATAATTACATGGCCCCTAGTTATACACGACTTACTGCCAAATGGTGCCTAGCCCTCACTTAATCCCTTATCCTTATCACCTAATTTACTCTTATTTGACTCGTCACTATAGCTATTCCAAATCTTATTGCTTCAATTACACCATTGCCTATTTTTCTCTCATCTAAGGAACTGATCTCCTACTTCCTCATGAAAATGGAGACTGTCTGGCATTAACACTGTGGAAGGCAGAACAATGGCTCCCCAATGATGTCCACAGTCTTATCTCTGCCAGCAGTGAGCATGTTACTTTGCACAGCAAAAGAGACTCTGCAGATCCAATCAAGGGTATGGACCTTGAGATGGAGAGATTATCCTGGATTCTCTGGATGGGCCCAAATCACTTGAGGCCTTAAAAGCAGAGAACCTTTCCTGGCTGCAGTCAGAGAGATGTGCCAATAGAAGATACTGGAGAGGGCTTCCCTGGTGGCGCAGTGGTTGAGAATCTGCCTGCTAATGCAGGGGACACAGGTTCGAGCCCTGGTCCAGGAAGATCCCACATACCACGGAGTAACTAAGTCCGTGTGCCACAACTACTGAGCCTGCACATCTGGCGCCTGTGCTCTGCAGCGAGAGGCCATGATAGTGAGAGGCCCACGCACCGCGATGAAGAGTGCCCCCCCCCCTTGCCGCAACTAGAGAAAGCCCTCGCACAGAAACGAAGACCCAACACAGCAAAAAAATAAAATAAAAATTAATTAATAAACTCCTACCCCCAACATCTTAAAAAAAAATTAAAAAAAAAAAAGATACTGGAGAGATCTGAAGCATGAGAAGAGCTTGCCCTGCCATTTGTGACTTTGACGATGCAGGAATAGGGCCACCAGCCAAGAAAAGAAGCATCCTCTAGAAGTTCCTAATGGCTCTCAGCTAAGAGCCAATAAGACAAGTACTTCAGTCTTCTAATCACAGGAGACTGACTTCACTCCTAAAGCGCCCATAGGGGAACACAGCTTTGCTGACACCTTGATTTCAGATCTGTGAAACTGGAGCAGAAGAATCATATAAGCCCATCAGACTTCTGACCTACTGTAAGATAATAAATGTGTATTGCTTAAGCCATTAAATTTCTTATGGCATCATTAGTACACAAATACACTCTATTGTCTACATTTTTGGTTTCATGCTTGACTGCTTCCCGGCAATATCCAAAGTGAGAAATATTGTATTATTTGATGTTATTTGATATCTACTATTTTTGTAGTTAATACTCATTACAAAATTATTTCTCTAACTTGGTACGCGGCCTCTCACTGCTGTGGCCTCTCCTGTTGCGGAGCACAGGCTCCGGATGCGCAGGCTCAGCGGCCATGGCTCACGGGCCCAGCCGCTCCGCGGCATGTGGGATCTTCCCGGACCGGGGCACGAACCCGTGTCCCCTGCATCGGCAGGCGGACTCTCAACCACTGCGCCACCAGGGAAGCCCTATTTCTCTAACCTTTAATGACACTTTTTCAGCCCTAATGTTCTGGTTGAATAGTTTACTAGAGTTTTAAAGCTCAGGGTCTCCTCCCTTCCTTCCTTCCCTCCCTTCCTCCCTCCCTTTCCAAGAAGGAAAGAAGAAGAAGGAGTTACATGGTGTTTTATTAGAGTGAAGGGTTTGTGAAAGTTTAGTCGTTTAAAATGGAAAAAAAAGGAATTGGTGATGTTCCCACTTTGGAGAATGTTCAAAGAGGCTTTCTTAAAGTTAATTTTCTTCATCTCATCTTAAGGACCTTTGTGATAAGGAATATTGCAGTGTTCTGGAGACTGATATTTTGATAACCACATGGTTTCCAGCCCTCTTCCCTCTAAATCTGTATGATTTTGACTACTTTATTGAGTTGTACTCAGCAGGGTTCAAGTAGAAGGCAACTTTACTGTTTCTCTACATCCCCCATTAAACGTACTCTCTTGGCTCATTCTTCCTCTTTCCTGGATAAAATCTCCAGAAGATCCTATAGTTTTTAAGATACTACCAGGTGTGAAAACATAATCTTATTTTTTTCTGTAATAACAAGTTCAGTCCAATCCGCAATCAAAACTTAACTTTCTCATTCTTATCTGTTTTAAGTATGCTTCCTTCCCCAGCACAGGCTTACCAGAGGCTACGGAGAAGGGAGAGGGGCATTACATTACATTCTTCTTCATTGTTTCCCCCCTTTGATCTTCTACTCCTTTCTCCTAATGCCGAATCCTCCTGGAGCAGAGAAGGAGGAGATGGAAGGAGGCAGACAGTTCTTATTAGATTTGTTTGACTATAATCAGGTGTTGGTGCCTTCTGGGTGTGTCAGATGACCAATGCTTCTCTCTTGGGATGTTTCTGTGGGTCCCTTAGAGATCGTCTTGCTGGGATGTCCAACTGCTGCTCCCTGGCACTCATGCTATTTCCTCTAGCCAGTCAGATGCGATTGCTCTCAAGCCCCTAGCCTCTTGTGCTAAGTGTTAGCCCTCCAGGCAGACTTTTTTAGGAGAAAATGGTCTAGAGGGTTCACAGCAGACTACCTACCACGGGCCTCCTCCAGTCCACTGAAAAAAAACCTGCTTCTGTTTCAATGTCCCTGGAGGTTCCCTTTGCCCCTTCTCAAATTCTCTCCCTTCTCTTGGCTTTTGGTAGAACTTGCCAGTCATTTAGCGTTTCCAGACATGAGCCAGGTTCTAATCTTTATGTTTTCCTGATTTCAGTGCTCACAGGCCAAGCATTTTTAGTGGTTCTCTTGAAGTCTGCCTCTCTTAAGAAGACTTCCTCAAGCTGAGAAATATAACGAGCTGGGGTGACTCTCTCTTTAAATAACCCTCAGTCTCCCATCACTTACCTCCTATTGAATTGGCAAAACCATTTTTTTTGTGGGGGGGGCACTTCCTTTATAAATGGTCCACCTTGATTTAACCATGGGAGCACTTTATACATATTATTCTCAGATTTGGCCTAAACTTCCAGACAGGAAGAGCCATATTTTGATATTCTATTACATTTCCCCAAATGCTCTGTTTCTATGATAGTGTCTGGTAAAATAAAAGTTAAAGTTCATCTGAAATCAGTGTAACTGTTAGCACCTTAAGAGTGCACATTTAGAAAGTATCCGCACAGCACCTGATCTTGCCATTTAGTTTTATTAAAAGGAAAATAGACACAAGACTTCCTGAGGGAGGCTTCCAGAGAAAGTTCTGCTGCCTGAGGTTGACTATTTACATAAACTCTTCTGTAACTTTGAATTGTCCTAAAATCCAATGGATTAGAGAAACATTTGATATAATCACTCTTTCAAATACATGGAATTTGATACTGTTCACTTAAGAATTTTTCTTTTTCTGTATATATATCATCCAGTTTAAGGAGGATTAAATTTTCAGTACTTCTTTATCTAGATTCATGATTTATTAACCAATAAACTGCTAACAAAAAAAGATATGTCTAATGCACGTGTAGAACCTCATCAGATTGAGAAAACAAAAGGAATTTACTTATTGAAAGGCTCATAAGATAAAAATTGATCAAATGATGCTATATATCTTTATAAAACATTTAACATGAGATTCCATACATGAGCGATTATAAAATATTTCTTAAACCAATTATGCTTTATTAAAAGATTAATAGGCACAGGGTTGGCAGGCACATAATAAGACTAGCGGTTGGCTGTCACCCAGGAATACCTAGCTCAGAGGCTGTATCTTAAAGAGAAATCTTAATCCTCACAGGAGCGCCTCAGTATATGGAGAAACTTTGATGGTAATTTTAAAAAAATTGCTGGGCTTCCCTGGTGGTGCAGTGGTTGAGAGTCCGCCTGCCGATGCAGGGGACACGGGTTCGTGCCCCGGTCCGGGAGGATCCCACATGCCGCGGAGCGGCTGGGCCCGTGAGCCATGGCCGCTGAGCCTGTGCGTCCGGAGCCTGTGCGCCACAACGGGAGAGACCACAACACTGAGAGGCCCGCGTACAGCAAAAAAAAAAAAAAAAAAATTGCTGAAGCAAAATTCTATATACTGGACTCAGCTTTCTCATTGGACTTATACTATACAATTAAAGATAGTTCTTTCAGGTAAGAGAAATTTGTCTAAATTATACCTAATAATAATACTTCTTAAAATATTCAGCCAAAGATAGAGAAAGGAACTGCGGTCCCAGTGACATGACTCAAAGCGATAGAACCTAAAATAAAATAAATATACTCAACACTAGGCACTATCAGGTGAGATGGAAGTGGTCAATAGCACAGAATACTTTGGTGGTAGCAAATTCAAATACTTTTTATTTTGTCCAAATTTCCAATCTGCCTTTTCTCTCTTTTCTTCACATACCTACAGTGTGTAACATTCTATTTGGTCTTTCATTCCGACCCTTTCAGTATTTCAAGACCCTCTGTCCTCTCCAGCATCTTAAAATTCAAATTGCTATCTCATGTTCTATTTCCTCAAGAGTCTGTCAAGGATGAGTTATGTTTATCTGATAAGCTATTTCAGGCTAAAATGTTAATGGCTGGCTAAATATTTGTGTCATTTACTCCATATGATACGTGTGTGTTTTCAGTTCTTCAAGTACCTTCAAGTACCTTCTGTAAAGATTATGACTAAATAAAAATTTAGTCACTTACCATGCAAGCTGATAAGGAAGATGTTTTGGAAAACTGCTTTGGGTAGAATGTAGAGTGTATTAAATTTACCAAACATTCTGTATATGCCAGGCACTATGCTAGCCACTGGAGATTGAAGGAGATTTCACATCAACAACAGGAAATGGGGTATGGAGGAAAAGGGAGAGTCAGAGAATGAGAAAAATATAAACAAGGGCAAAGTGATGAAGTGATAAAAGATCTGGAGTAAATATCTCTGAACAAAGCTACTCAGAGAATGAAGAATTTGAAAGCTCAGATGGCTCAATAAATTCTGTTGAAAACCTTAAAAGAAGTAAATTATTTAAAGATAGGAAAGACAGATATTTTTATAAAAGATGGAGGGAAGTGACTGGCTGGGAGAGAGTATAGCTGCCTAAGAGAAGAATATTAAAGAAGCCACTTGCTTCAGGAATTAGGGGAAAACATCAAGAAGGGCAAGGGACATTTTTTTTTTAATGCTGAAGAGGTATTGAAATAAGATTTTAAAAAATGCAAGGCTTGGACTCAGCTTAAGGGATCTCAACTAAATGCTGAGGTTACACTACGGAGTGAAGATGAAATTTTGAGACGAGGTATATGAAATGACCTTTGGGGGAAGCTTAGTTTAGAGAGAAGATCGATCGAATGCAAGTCAGGATCTCTCAGTTCTAACTTGAGCTTAGTTGGGCGGCTCATGATTAGTCATTTATGCTCTCTGAGGCTTATTTTCCTCAAAGGTAAAATCCAGTTGAACTCTGAAAGTTCTAAATCCCCTTCAAACTGCAGAATTCTACAGCTGATGATTAGAAGAGTCCCACAAAACAGTGACATTTTATTTGAAGTTGATCATTATAGATTTGCATTAAATAAATGAGTACCAAAAAAAATGTACTCATCAGCTAGTTTGAAGTTCCTGTAGGAAGTGCTTATGGATCTTTGGTAAGTTCAAAAAAACATTCCTCCAGCTGTTTTTGAGTGAGCCTGGCAATCCTTCACAAACTCTATCCATCTTGACCAGTGCTATATTGATCATAGGTGAGCTGGCAAAGTGGTCCAGAAAATGCAGAGAATCACTGTAGAAGACTGGTTGACATGCATAGGAATCATGTCTCAATTCTGCAAGGCATGTAACCTACAATTTCTGCATTATCTCACCTACATTGGAGCTGTAGTACTCACAATCATCTCCTTATTTGCAAGTGAGGAAAAATGCTCAGATTTATGAAGTATGTTGCCCAAATTGATATAGTTAGTTAGTGGCAGAGTCCTGGCCTATAAGTAATTACAAGTAGATATAATGCTTTGTACCAGAGAAAATGAGATTCTGTAGTAGGAAATAAAGATCTAAAAAACTAATGACATACTCTCATTCATATAGTGACTTATTTCTCATTCACATAAAGTAAATTCAGGGGTAGGCCTTCCAGGGGAATATAGAAGCTTCACATTGTTAGGGACCCAGGCACCTTGTATCTTTTTAATCTACTGAATGTGGCCTGCATCTTAAAACTCACTGCGTTGCCCAAGAGAACTGCTGGAGCTCCAGCCATTATATTTGCATTCAAGGAAGCTTGAAGAAAGAAAGAAGGTAAGAGCACCTTGTCTTTTGAGGATGCTTGCTAGTGATAAAATGTAATTTCCCCCTATATCTCACAGCCAAAATTTAATATAATTACTATGTCTAGCTACAAAGTAGACTGGAAAATTTAATCTTTCAGCTGGAAAGAAATGTGACTGACAGAAAATTGGTGTTCTTACAACTAAGGAATAAGTGCAGAATGAGTCCTGGAAGATAACTAGCATCTTGCTAGTCTTTCATTTTGCCAGATCAATTGTGGATTAGCTTGAGACTCTACTACATTTCATCTTCATGCAGTAATACAGGCTTGTAAAGCCTCTATTATCTGGAGTGTAGATGGTTCCTGGGGCCAAGGAATATAGCACTTGTCACTTCCACTCACTTCCTTTGGCCAGTGGAAGTCACATGGCCACATCTGATTTCAAGGAGGCAGAGAAGTGCAATTTCATCATGTGCTTTGATGGAGAAGAACCAGGATATTTGTGAAAAGGCCTGATGACTACCAGAGGGGCCTTCCTCATAGAGCCAGTTATGCTAAGATTCTAGATCAAGATCTTGAAGGAACAGCTAAATGACTACCCAAGATGTTTCAACCACAGCAAAGGCATGGGGAACTCTTCTAAAGGCAAACTTCAGTGCTCTTCAGAATCACAATCTAATTATTCATTTAAAAATGAAGATTTCTTGACACTAGCCCAAGTGCATCTGATTCTGTAGGTTTTGGATGAGACGCAGAACTCTTCATTAAAAAAAAATCTCAGAAGATTCTCAGGCACATGAAAACCCTTTGAGGAAAACTGCATAACAGGTATCAGAATAACCAAAATAAAATAAATTTACTAAACAAATAAAGCCCAATCAAAACTTCAAGGCATGAGGAAGATGGAGTTGCTCTTAAAACCGGGAGATGATAAGTTAATTTTTTCAACTCTCCAAATGCTAGAACATAATCCTGGTTCATTTTAGATTTGAGAGGATTTTTAAAAACAATTATCCTTTATTTTTGCTTACTAAACTACTAACTCTAAAAGGTAAAAAATGGTTATAAGCACTAGCTTTGGTGTCAGCACACCCATGCTTGAATATCAGATCCCCCAGTTACTTCTTATGTAAACTTGTGCAGATTTATACTTTGAGGCTGTTTTCTCAAAATAGGGATAATACTGCCTTCCTTAAAGTTTTGTTACAAAAAATAAATGAAATTATATATGTGAAATACTTAGCACCAGTTCTTATTTAGTACAACTAAACACGAAGAATTAGTTAGAAATTAAAGAGTTTCTTCCAATGGTCATTGTCAACATATTCAGTAATCTAAAGATTCTCTGAGCACTAGTATTAAAGAAATTCATATTATTTAATACAATGTTGGCAGTTTAAATGAATTTCAGCATTGCATGCAAAAGCCTTATGTTAATTTAGAATAATGAACTACTTCTTTAGGCCAAAGAAAAGGAAGATACTCAGCATAGAATATCATTAGACTGCAAAAATTAATTTATTAGGTAAATATTTTCCCCATGCCATTATTCTTCTGATAAGTGCTTGCAAAATCCACAGTAAGCACAAATGTATATTATCTTGTTAAGCAAATCTGCGTTATGCAGTGAAAGGAAATAAAATCTCTGAGTAGCTTTTCAAGGTATGAAATAGAGTCAGGAGTCAGCACGAATAAATAGAAGTAGTTTTTGTCTGGGCAAGTGATGAATTGACCCAAGAACTGTGTAACCAGAGTGAAGACTAAAAATAATACTGTTGCATATGTATCCATAGAGGCTCTACCCTAGTCACTGGTATCAACTCTGTTATCAGATGGCAAGAGAAAACCATTAAAGCCTTGAAGCACAGCCAGTTCTGCTGCAACAAAGTTTAATGGCTGCCTCCCAACCGTGCTCAGCTGGTCATCTAACAGTGGTTGATAACAAAACTCAGATACCTCCCCAGCTGCTGTCCACTGCACTGAAATGGCTGTCCCAAGGGCAGACAGATGAAATTCTATTAAAAAGTCACTGAAGGAGAAACTTAAGTAGTGCCATACAGTTTGCTGCTGACTGTGGGGAAGACAATCACGGCTGACAAAGGAGCCAACCATAGGTGTGTACAGTGTTTTGACAGTAATTAGAGATGAAGAGCTCACTTCCAGGAGAAGCAAAATGCAACCAGTGAGGCAAAGTAGGAGGCAGAGGTAGATTTACAGAGAAGCAAATGAAGCTTGCAATGGCGTCTTCCAAGGCACTAGACAGGGAGTTAGCACTTGGATTCACACAGTCATTTGTTTTTGTAAAATTTTCAGAAGTACCATATTTTAACAACAGCTGGTTGAGATCACTGCCTCTTTCTCTCTCACCTCAGTCTCCATCACATTTCTCTTTGTGTGGAGGGTACTGAAGCTCTCAAGAGCATTTTTGAGATCCAACTACAAGGAAGTTGTGTTGGGCAAACATCTAGTTTGGGTTTAATGGGATATATTTATCACTTCTGTGTATTATTTAAATTCTTGTCTTGGTGGAGGAAAATTAGGAATACTCCTATTACTGGGAAGACTCAGCCGGCATCAACACAAAGAAGTTTGCATCACAAATATGTCCTGTGCTCTGGACCTGGAAGAATGTAGGCAGTGGAGGTGAAAGAGGCTAGTCTGTGAGAAATTCTTCCTGGTTGTTAGATAGGCAAAATGTAAAGTAGAGGATTCACTTCCTTAAAATTCCTAGTCAATAGAAGTTCTCTGCTGTTGGGAAAATATTTTATAATGCACAGTATAAAATTATAAAGCACCATATATTTTCATGGGAATTATAAGAAACAGAATTTATCAGAATTCCTGTGTTTGGAGAGTCTAAGCTTATAGTACAACAACAAACAGTAAATACGTCTGTGTAGGAAATCTTATGTTTTCATTTTAATTTTAAAAAATTGGATCACCATACTAAAGAAAAAACGTTTTTGTAGTCTCTCTGTAGAAAATATTATAGACATACCATTATGAAGAGGCAATCAAAGAATTTGCCATTATAACATGTAGGAAAATAAATCTTACTTGTGTTTTAGGTAGTTAATACAACTGTTTTGTTGTATTCTTTTTATGTTCTAAAGAAATATTCATTTTGTAGCTAATTTTGTATTCTTTTATTTAAAGAGGGCTCCCCTCAAAAGTTAGTTACCCTTACTATCAGTGTTTTCAATCATTTCAAATTTCCTTTCCTGCTATTGTTCTATTAAGAGCCTGGTCTCTCTATGATAAAATAATGCCAGTTTTCTTAAGAAGGATATTTATATGTATATAAAAGTTATGTATATCATTATATATCTTTGAAAAGTTATCAAAGTATAATATATATATCAAAAAGTATACAGATCCTAAGGATATAGCATGATAAACTTCCCAAGTTTCACAAACTGAACACATCCATTTAACCAGACCCAAGAAGAACATTAATAGAATCTCAGATTCTCCCCTGGAACTCCCTGAAGTCTCTCCACTCCCCTCTAAAGGATAGCCACTCATGACTTCTAATGCCATAGATTAGTTTTCCTTTCTTTTTTTCTGAACTCTATATAAAAGGAATTATACAATATTTATTCATTTGTGTCTGACTTCTATATCAATGTTTGTAGCTATAACTTTTTTATCCTCATGGCTGTAGTGTGTTCCATTGTGTGAACAGATCAAAATTTATATGATTTGCTGTTGATGGGAATTTGCATAGCCTCCAGTTTGGGGCTACTACAGATGATATTGTTATGAATACTCTTGAATATGCATGTAAACGCATGTACATATTCTAGCTGAGTATATATGCAGGAGTGAACTATTGGCTTATAAATATCATTGAATTTTAAAAACAAAATTAATTGCCATGAGTTAGTTTTATTACTGTGTTTTTAAATCTCAAACCAAATTAAAACTCATATGAGTTGTTGAATATTATAATTTTAATATTGAGTTTAAATTTTATTATGCCTTTAGCTATGAGATGATACATTTTGTTCAAATATGATGTAAGATGTTACATTTTATTTAAAAAGTAATAAATGAAACCTCCTTTAAATTGCTGTTGGGAAGGCTAAAAGGGGGAGCTCTCAGGTCCTACCACTCATTGCCATCTGCAGACCCCAGCCAGGAAGAGATGTATCTTGCATCTCCAACTGGAAGAAGGTTACTACTTTGCTACTCCAGCAGGGAGAAGGAAGATTTTCTCCTCGTCTGGTAATGGCCCAACCAATGAGAGACTGTCACAACTGAGCCAATGAAAAGCCACAAAACTTTACTCCCAGTTCCCTCCAAGGGACTCTTTGTTTATAACAGTCCCTCTCAACTTCCCCATTTCTTCCATAAGAGAGCATTCCTCTCCTTTGTTTCTCCAAACTTGACTATGGTTTTTGTCATAGCATGCTTGTCCCAAATTACAATTCTTTGCTATTCCTGAATAAACCCATTTAGCGGTAAAATAACTTGGCCATTTAGTTTTAAAAACTAAAACTTAAAAACTCAAGGACACAGATAGCCAAGATGAATAGAAGAGGCAGAAACAGAGCATATAATTCTGGGTCTGGAGTATTATCTCTTTTACTGATGGTCAGAGAGATTTGGGGATTAGATAGGGTGACCCCAAATCTCATTTATACCCAGGATTTTGGTATACTTATTAGTAGCACTCCTAATGTCACCTAGGATAAGAAGAAACACTTGAGCCTCTGAAATTACTACTAAAATGCCAAAAGGCAGACAGAGAGTCCTTGGCTGAGAGGGCAAGCAGGAGACACTTTGGACTTTTTGGGGTTGAAGGCTAACAATTATTGGTAATTGTTCTATAGGTTTTGCAATCCACTTAGTCTCCTGCTTCATCTCAGGAATAGTAACACTCTGCATTGAGAGTCACAGTTACAAACAAGGGAGAGAGCAATGAAACAGTGCCCAGATGCAGGGTGAACAAATGTGGGCCGTTCACATGGGCATGGGGACTCAGGAGAGGAGGAAGGAGAGACGAAGATTTGAAGCCTGGAATTATTAATTAGTGATGGAAAAACTGAGTCATGAGGACACAGCAGAGCTATGAAAACAAACAAAATAGTATACAACAGAATCAACCTCTTGCTTCAATTTGGCATTTTGATTGTCTATGGAACAGTAAATATGGGAAAAATTAATCCAGACTTATTCTCCTTATCTGAGAGTTAAATTCTATGCAACAGTACGTTCTTCAAAATAGAAAGCAGCCGTGGTCTCAAAGAGTTAAAATGACAGAAGCTGAAGCGTTCAGTATCCTCACTTAGCACATCTATGGTTTATAGCTCCATAATATTTTACTCGGGGCCAATGAACTCTAAAATGATCTTTAGATATTTAGAGCTTCTTGCATAATGGGTTTCAGCTCCTGTTTCTATTGTGCAGATTAACACTGCATACTGAGAAAGTATTTGCAAAATTAAATGTTGATATTAATAGAAAAAAATTGATTCTCTCTTGTGTTAACAGCCAATAGATATATATTGTATACCTACTGTATTGGGGTTGTTCTATGTATTGTACAGGAAATAACTCTATGCAGTAGGTACTATTATAACTCTTATTGTACAAAAAAAATTATTTTAAAGGAAACTGAGGAAAACAAAAGTTTAAATAACTTGCTCATATTCACACAGTTTACAAGTGGAAGAAGCTTTGATTCAAACCCAGAAAGCTGGGTCCCAGAGCTCAAATGCTCAGCCACTATGATGTAACTCCATGAGCTAAACTGTGGCAGGTGAGGATTCAGGTAGTTCCCACAGCAATCAAGTGGTTGTAGGAAACAAAGTAGGAGACTTAATGGAAAGAATGTGGGCGTGGGAGCCAAACTGAATCCACTTCTTCCACTTATTGGTTACATGATCTTGGACACAACTTCTGGGGACTTCTGTCTCTTTATACTGACAGTCAGGAACCCAGGCTGACATAGGCTCTACCATCTTCAACCCTTTATCTTCCAATCCTGCTCTCTTCATCGCCAGTTTAGCCAGAAGGAGAGGAAAGGGATATGAAGGAATATGCTTGCAGTTTCATAGGCGATTGGCTGTAAGTGTGGAAGTGAAACTCATCACTTCTGTCCACATTTCCCTGCTGAGATCTTAGTCATATGTCCACTCCTAGCTGCAAGGGAAGCTGAGAAAAGTAGTCCATGGCTTGGCAGCTACACCCTAGCCACAACTCTATTACTCAGTGTTATGGGCTCAGTTGTATGCCCCCTAAACTTATATATTAAAGTCCTAACCCCTAATACTCAGAATGTGGCTAATTGGAAATAAGATTTTTAAAGAGATGATTAGGTTAAAATGAGTCCATTAGGGTGGATCCTAATCCAATATGGTGGATGTCCTTATAAGAAAATTAGAACACAGACACACACAGAGGGAAGACCATGTGAAGACATAGGGACTAAATAGCCCTCTGCAAGCCAAAGGAGACAGGCCTCAGAAGAAACCAATTCTGCTGATACCTTGGTTTCCAACTTCTCACCTCCAGAATTAGAGACAATAAATTTCTGTTGTTTAAGCTACCCAGTCTGTGGCACTTTGGCAGCCCTGGTATAGTAATATACTAAAGAGGAAGGACAGATGTGAGGAGACAACCAGCAGTGTCTGTTGCATTATGTGAACTATAAATTGGTTACTGTCTTAGTTCAGGCTTCTATAACACACTGTCATAGACCAGGTAACTTAAACATCAAGTATTTATTTCTCACAGTTCTGGAGGCTAGAAGTTGGAGATGAGGCTTCCAGCTTGGTTGGGTTCTGGTGAGAGCTCTCTTCGGGGCTGCAGACAGCTGGCTTCCCTGTGTATCCTCACATGGCAGAAAGAGAGCTAGCTATCTCACTGGCTTCTTCTTATAAAAGCACTAATCCCATGTACTAGGGCTCCACCCTCATGACCTGATTACCTCCCAAAGGCCCCACTTCCAAATACCATCCCATTGGGATTAGGATTTCAGCATACAAATTTTGGTCCAGGAGAACAAAAACATTCAGTCCATAACAATTACTATACCATCCATGAATCTAGTTAGAAACTATAAACAAATTGTTCCAAGTACTTTAAAAACAGAGACCTCCAGATTAGTCCCCCTGCCCTTCAACAGCGACCTTTTTAAAACATGGATTACTTTACTCTTCTGTGTGAAAACTTCGAATACTTTCTCATTTCATCCAGCACTAAACTGAATGTCCTTGTGCCTTACAAGGACCGACAGCATCTGGCCCTCCACCAACTCCAACCTTGGCTTCTATGACGCTTCTCATTCATTTTGCTCCAGACGCATTGGTCTTCCAGGCATGCTCTCGCCTCAGGGCTTTGCTGTTTTCTTTCTAGGAATGCTCTTTCCCAAGAGAGCCACATAATTTACTTTTTTACTTACTTTGCATGTCTGCTTAAAAGCTATTTTCTTCCCTGAATGTAAAATCACAACTGTCCCCATGTCTATGCAGCACTCTTGTCAACCTTACCCTGCTTTGTTCATCCCTACAACGCTTATTGTTACCTAATATATCACTTATGTATTTATTTGTGTAGTTTGTCCTGCCTTCTAGAATGCACTAGGAGTTCATAGAGTTTGTTTTTTCCCTGCTGTAGTCCCAGCATCTAGAACAGCTCAGATAAACCTTTATTGATTGGATACATCACCAGATATTTTCAGACATCTATACAAGTATTATTTTCTGGCACAGAAAAACCTGAATTGTAAGCCAAAAGATGAACAATCTTAAGGAGATACAGAGAGGAGCCAAAGAAATGCGGGGATGGTTATGGAGGGAATCTATTCTTAGTATTTCCCCAAAATCAAAGTATCTTTTCAGACGCTTCTTTCTGTACTGTAAATCAAATCAAAGGCTTCTAAAGGGTGAGGACCACTTAATCTATTTTATACATACGATATGCTCAATATATGTTTGTAGAATAAATAAATAGTACGAGATCTCTGTGTATTTCTTTTCCCTTGGTTTGCAAGTGTCTTTCTTTCCTGATCTTTGTTTCCCTGACTTCACATTAATTCCACCACCTTAAGGTTGTCTTCATTTCAAGTTCATTTTTCATTTTTTGGCTTGTGTCTTTAGATTGTCGTGACCTGTTTCAGAGCATGTATTCTCACAAGTTAGACCAGTTTTCCTCTGTGTGATAGCTCCCAAATCCAGAAACCCAGACTGATCCTTCTCTTTTCAAACCTCAGTCTTACGTATTAAACTGCCAGCTGCATATTTACACGTGGAAGTCCTGTGGTCACTTCAACCTGACCCATTAACATCCCCCTAAACCATGTCACCCTTCTAAATCCCTACTGTGGTTTTGGGTACCACCATACTCCTAGTAACTCAGGCTCTAAACCTGGGAAGCCCCCTTACCTTGGCCTTTGTTAGCATTGCATTCAGGAAATGTTTTGCATACTGGCCTGTGTGTTTAAGATTAGGGGTTTGTACCTTAGTATAACTTTTGTTTACTTGTCTAATTTAGTTTGGGAATTTCATTCATTCATATTTATTGTGGCCCCTGATAGTATGTACTTCATCCTGCCATGTTATATTTTACTGTTTGATCTCACTTTTTTTTTTTTTTTTTTTTGCAGTACGCGGGCTTCTCACCGTTGTGGCCTCTCCCGTTGTGGAGCACGGGCTCTGGATGCGCAGACCCAGCGGCCATGGCTCACGGGCCCAGCTGCTCCGCGGCATGTGGGATCTTCCCGGACCGGGGCATGAACCCGTGTCCCCTGCATCGGCAGGTGGACTCTCAACCACTGCGCCACCAGGGAAGCCCGCTAATATTCCTTTGTATATATATCTTCCACATCTTCCTTATCCATTCATCCATCAGTGGACACTTAGGTTGTTTTCATATCTTGGCTATTGTAAATAATACTGTAATGAACATAGGGATGCATACATCTTTTCCAATAAGTGTTTTTGTATTCTTCAGATAAATACACAAAGGTGGAATAGCTGGGTCACATGGTATCAATAGTTCTATTCTTAATTTTCTGAGGAAACTCCATACTGTTCTGCATAGTGGCTGTACCATTTTACAGTCCCACCAACAGTGCACAAGTGTTCCCTTTTCTCCACATCCTTGTCAACATTTGTTATTTCTTGTCTTTTCAATAATAGACATTCTAACAGGTGTGAAATTATATCTCATTGTGGTGTTTTGATTTGCATTTCCCTGATAATTAGTGATATTGAACATATTTTCATGTGCCTGTTGGCCATCTGTTTGTCTTCTTTGGAAAAAACCTATTCAGATCCTCTGCCATTTTTTAAGCCGCTTATTTGCTAATTAGTAGACTATTTTCTAGAACAGTTTTAGGTTCTCATATATCCTCTATCACACAGTTTCCATGTATTATTTTTAATCATTTATAGTTATATTTATCTTTTATGATGTATAATGCCTTCACTATTGTAGGAATTCATTTTGTAAAGAACTACACTGAAATTTATGGCCCAAATGTCAATAATTGCTTAAGCTTAACAGTATAGTCAACTGATTTCTACATTCATGTACTTTAATATTCATGTCTTCTTTCTGGATTAATTCTGGAGCAATGAAATACATCTTGAGTAATTTTTTTTCTTGAAACACATCTCAAGTGATTCATTTCCTGACTGTGACTTTTCAGGTCCAGCAAAAACCACTGTTTCTCAAATATTTGCAAACTAAGTGGCTGGGTATAGAGTGCTAATTACAAATCCTTTTTGTTTCAGGACATTGAGGTCATTGATGCATTTTTCTAGCGTTTAGTGTGAAGGCTGAGAAGTCCCATACCAGTCTGAGTCCCAGTTATTTGTTTTGTTTCTCTTTTTTTTTCCTGTGGAAACTTTAAAATTTTACTCTTTATCCTTAAATTCAAAAATTTCATCAGGATATGTCTGGATAGGCCTGTGTTTCCTTACTCCTGATCAGTCCATCAAAGATTTTTCCATTGGAACACTTGGATCTCTCTTCAGTTCAGGAAATTTTTCTTGTATTAATTGCTTATATCTACCTCTCTGTTTTATTCTTTCCTCTTTCTTTTCATTTTTATAGATGGTTATTGAATCTTCTAACATTCTCCTCTATGGCTCTTAACTTATTTATCTTTAATATTTTCTATGTCTTTGTCTTCTGTATGTCCTGGGAGTTTCCTTAACTTTATTGCTCACATTAATTTGGCCTTCAGTTCTATCCATTTTGTTGTTTGACTCATATGTATAGGTATGTATGTGTGCTTGTTTTGTTTTGCAATTATATTTTTATTTTCTAAGAACTCTTTTATTATTCTCTGACTGTACCTTCTTCCCAAGCAGCTTGTACTTGATTCATGGCTTTAATAGCCTCTTCAGTCTTTCTGAGGATGCATTAAAATGCTTACATTTCCTACAGCTCAGCTCTTCTGTTAGATAATCTTTTATGATGTTGGCTTTCCTTAAATGCATGGAAATTCTTTTGTTCTTACAGATTTGAAAAGGAAAGATTGCATTGATTTGTATATGTAGCTAGTATAGGTTTTCTTAAAAGTTGTATATGTCTGATTTCTTACCAGCCCATCCTTCCAAATGATGGGGAGATCTGATTAGACCCTTAAGTGAAAAGTGCAAGATTATGCTGTGTGATGTGCTCCAGCTGCCGAGCAAGACAGCGACCTCTTCCAAATGCCAAAATATAAAAGGTAGAACACTTGAGTGTATTTCACTGCTGTGTTGAGCCATTTATTCCCTCCCATCTTCATTCATCTCATGTCTGTGTGGGTTTAAAATCACCCAGGCTCTGCATTATTTTGTTTTCTGCCTCAAAACCATGTTGAGCTTTTACTATCCCTTCTTACCACCTCTCTAGGGTCAACAGAGTCTCCATGTTGTTTTAAAAGCTGTTCTCATTAGGTTTATATCCTGGAGGCAAACACTTCAGCTAGCTGCCCTATATAGAACCCGGCAGGCTGTTTCATAACCTTTAAATTAATCATTACGCTAGTCATCTATGGTGAGTTTCTAGTCCTGGGCCAGTTTATTCTGACTTGAATCCTGCAACCCTCTCCTGTGCTTGTTTCAGGTTTCTCAGTTTTGACTTCTTTCTCAACCAGATCTCCAAACTTCCACTAGTCTGCTGATTCACACTTTCATTTTTTCAGCATGATTATGGATCTTGAAAAATCTATCTCCTTGGGCTTCCCTGGTGGCGCACTGGTTGAGAGTCCGCCTGACGATGCAGGGGACATGGGTTCGTGCCCCGGTCCGGGAAGATCCCACATGCCGCGGAGCGGCTGGGCCCATGAGCCATGGCCACTGAGCCTGCGCGTCCGGAGCCTGTGCTCTGCAACGGGAGAGGCCGCAACAGTGAGAGGCCCGCGTACCGCCAAAAAAAAAAAAAAAAACCCTATCTCCTCTGTTGTTTCAAGAAATGTTGTAACACAGAGAAAGTAAATGAATATATTTGCCCACTGTCTTGAGCCAGAAAACTTATATTTTATACACTCATTCGTAACTGATAATCTCACACTCCACCACACACCCATACATGCAGAAGCAGTTAACAACTTTTCTGAGTTTTTATTTGAAATGCCTTTGTTTTCTTTATACTGGCATGTCCACAAACTCAGTTAAAGCCTGTACTATCTCATACATGATGATTTTAGTAGTTCCCTGCTTTACTTATGCTTAGTCATGCCTCCTCTAGATGATCAGCATAATATCCAGGGCTGCAGGATGACTTGTCTTGACTTGGCACTTTTGCCCTGTGGTCTATTAAATACAGTGAAAAATCATATTTAATGACTATGTTGATATAAAGATGAATACAATCTAGGTTGTATTTATTATTGTATTCATGATTACTATATTCATTTTGACATTCTGATTTAAAATAAATTAAAATTAAAACATTTTCGTGGGTCCCTAAAAGTATGTGGCCTTTAGGCACTGGGCCTACTATGTCTAATAGATAAGTTGGTCCTGATAACATTCCTAGCTTAACCTTTACAAAAATT
Source organism: Lagenorhynchus albirostris (assembly GCF_949774975.1). Lineage (NCBI taxonomy): Eukaryota > Metazoa > Chordata > Mammalia > Artiodactyla > Delphinidae > Lagenorhynchus > Lagenorhynchus albirostris. Next base: position 31,774,033 of record NC_083105.1, read on the forward strand.
TCTTTTTCTTCATGTCAGAGTGTGCCTGTGTGTGTGTGTAAAAATCATGGACTTTCCAGTACGTATAGGCTAAAGCTGAAATTCTTTTAATGCCTTCTCAGTTAATATTCAAAACCCTTCATAATTTATTCTAAATTATTTTTCTAGCCATACTTCCCACACCTTTTTAAAAAATAAATAAATAAATATATATATTTATTTATTTATGGCTGCGTTGGGTCTTCATTGCTGCACACAGGCTTTCTCTAGTTGTGGCGACTGGGGGCTACTCTTTGTTGAGGTGCGCAGGCTTTTCATTGCAGTGGCTTCTCTTGTGAAGCATGGGCTCTAGGCGCGTGGGCTTCAGTAGTTGTGGTGCGCAGGCTCAGTAGTTGTGGCTCACGGGCTCTAGAGCACAGGTTCAGTAGTTGTGGTGCACAAGCTTAGTTGCTTGGCAGCATGTGGGATCTTCCCGGGCCAGGGCTCGAACCCGTGTCCCCTGCATTGGCAGGCAGATTCTTAACCACTGCGCCATCAGGGAAGCCCCTCCCACAGCTTTTTAAGCTAACTTCCTGACCTCTTGAACAAGATTGGAACTTTGTCATCTCTATTCATCTGCCCCTGTTGCTCCACGGATCTAACCGCCCCCCCACCCCCACCGCCACACACACAATTCTGCTTTACTTACCAATCCTATCAATCCCATCCAGTACGGAGTGTGATTAAGAGCACGGACTCTGGAGTCAGTGAATTCACATTTACTATGTATGTCTTGTACATTTATATGAAGTTGAGTGCACCAGTCTTAATTATAATATGGGGGAAATAGTTGTTCCTATTGAAAGGGTTTGGAAAGAGTAAGACAATAATAAGAACTGTAAATAACACTTATTAAGCATTTATCATGTGCTGCTTACTTGTCTAAATACTTTACATATAGTATGTGTAAAGAGCTTAACACAGTGCCTGACACAAAGTACTCAAGGATTCAATTATTCTCCTACAGTATTACTCAATATGGCAAATACTAAAAAAGAAATCTTTCTGGACAACATCAGCCACGGGGATTGCTTTCTCCTCTGATTTCCTGCCGCATGTATTATGCACATTCTTCATCTGATTGTTATCATATACGACTTAAAAACAGGGATAGTGCTTCATACATCATCTCGTATCCCTTGTACAACTTGTCTGAGCCTTGCAGATTGTAGAAGTCCATTATGCATCAGTTGATTGAGTGCTTTATTAATTTTATGATTTCTTCACGTCCAGCAGCCAAAAGTCCACTCGACCACCACATATTGGGAGAAAGGCAGCAGAGCTGTTGGCCGCAGCGAACCCGTAACAAAGAACCACCGTGCAAGTTTCCATTCATCTTGCTCTGCTATTAGCAGCACTTCAGCCTCCATACTAGTGTGGAACAGAATCTGGGGGGCGTGCCTTTCCTCACATACGACTAGTGGAAAACCGTTTTCCTACCATCTTTGGAGTGCTAAGGCCACCCAAGAGGGAAGGACAGGTGGCTGATTTAATGGTGCAATTTTCCTCTGAAATGCTATAATTTACCACCAAAATATTTCCCTTAACCAGAAACCACAGTGGTTAAAATAACACGATTAGTCATCTTTATCACTAAAGATTTATTCTCTGACTTATTCCCCTTGAGGTAATTACAAATCCTCAGACTAATTTTTCTTAAAGCAGTAGTGACTGATTTTCTGCTGGACAATTAGAGCAGAGGACTGAGAACCAGAATAGGAGGGAGGTGAGGGAGAGAAAGGCCTGGGAAAAAGAGGAAAGGGCTTCACAAATGGGAAGTGAGGGGAGCAGAAGACAAGCTTTGCCTTCTTCACCACATGGCTCTGCTCGGAAGTCACACAGCACTCTGGACGAGAATGCAACCTAGCAGTTCTAAAATGCAGACCACAGACCAGAACTTCCAGACCAAGATTAGTGAATATGACCCCAACCTTCTCACTTGCTATGAAAAATATGTGACTCTGACTAACATAGATTGAAAAGGTTAAGACGACTCAGATACCTTTCTCTGAATTCTTTTCACGCCTAGCTATAAAATGTTGCCCCGATTTATCATGTTTTCATGCGATATGTGTAAAAGAATTATTATTATTGAGTGCTCTTTATAAAATTTTCACAGGCATTTCTAAGCAATGGACTGTATATTTGGTAACACTGTCTATATACCTCTATTATCTCAATAGCCACAAATCCTATCTCTACTCTCCTGTGTTCATATACCTTCCCTGGGCTGCCTGACCATCAGAAGGTTTGTAAAAGCTGGATACAGTGAAAGGAAACAAGCTTGGAAACGGTCACTGCTGAGAGGTGTTTTGTGAGGAAGATGTTACATTGTGACTGGAAGTAAGGCATGGGAGTCACACAGGTTTGGGTAGAGCTGTGGTCCCATGTTTTGTGCCCTTGCACAAATCTCATCACTCCTTGGAACCACAATTATTTTAACCATAAAATGGGAAAACAGTAAATAACTTAGAGTGTCCTGTGAAGATTAAATGGGATCATGTTTATGGAGCCTCTGCTTCTGACAGAGCTGTCGAGAGGCCATGGTGGAGGAAAGTGCCCTGAAGACTGGACTAGAGGGCTGCTGTCCCACTGAGTCCCGGACATCCCCATCCAGGAGAACTAAGGAAAGTATTTCTGAAACTCCCAAGGGAAGTGTGTAAGTGCTGAATGAGCTGTGGGTAACTAAGGAAGACAGAAGGCAAATTCCACAGCTGCGTGGCACCTAGCCATGCTTGTGGTGGAGCCAGACCATCAGCAGCAGATGCAGCAAGGGCAGAGAATATCACAGACAGATAGCGAAAGTATCACTCCTGTGGGCTTAATACGTGAAGAGTACTGTACTGAGTGCTTTCCTAAGTTATCTTACTGAATCCTCACAACAATCCCTCAAAGTTCTGCTATTAATTTACACATTTTTTTTTTTTTTTCGGCACGCGGGCCTCTCACTGTTGTGGCCTCTCCCGTTGCGGAGCACAGGCTCCGGACGCGCAGGCTCAGCGGCCATGGCTCACGGGCCCAGCCGCTCCGCGGCACGTGGGATCCTCCCGGACTGGGGCACGAACCCGGGTCCCCTGCATCGGCAGGCGGATTCTCAACCACTGCGCCATCAGGGAAGCCCCTTGAGGAGGATTTTTGCTTTCAGTTAAGATAGAGTAACAGAGACTAGATTTACTGTCCTACTTGAAACTACTAAAAAAAAACTCGGCAAAAACTATAAAACAACAGTTTCAGACATTTGATACCAGGTTGTGCAGGCGATCCCTGAGAAGAGGGGCAACAAATCAGATGAGCCCTATGATTGCCCCAGTGTACAGCCTGGAAGGAATTTCAAGGATACAATGTAGGGAGAGAAAACCCAGGTGGATCTTGGAGCTCTCCCTAAGTTGAGGAGATAGAGCTGGGAATCTGGGAAGACCAGCTGGTTCTTGTTTTCAGGACAGAGTCCCAGAAAGGAGAACACTGCAGAGAGTAAGAGATCTGCAAAGGCTCCCCTTCAAGTCTTCAGTTCAGTACTAATCAGCACATGCGAGAAGGAAACTACTTAAGTTTATAGATAACATCACTGAAAAGGAGCAGAGAGAATAATTCCTGGAGCTCACATAGAACGAGGAAAACTTTGTGTTCCCACCAGCCAGTGTAGAAAAGCTCATAATTCTCACAGTTTTGCCTTGGTAGTGGGACAAAATCAGCTCTAGACTAAAGGTTGGTCTGACCCTGCCTAACAAAGCTTAAAGGCAAGCCTCAGAAGGTTCAAACTGTTTACAAGAAACTCAGCTGCTTCCTTAAAATCAGAAAATATTTATGGGAATACAAAAATATCTAGTACCACATAAGTTAAAATTTACCATGTCTGGCATCCAATAAAAATCTACCAGTTATGCAATAAGTGGATGTAAAGGAAAACCACTCCCGTTGGTCTCCTCTAATCTCAGTACTCTACCCACAGAATACTTCACTTCTGGTACTTCTGTATTCCAAATGTGTGGCGTTCCCACACCGCCCCCGCCAAGAAATTCTGTGACACCAGCTGGGTGTCCTACAAATAACTCAATTATGACAGTACCCACCCGGAGTTAGTGTCAGATCTCACAGCTTAAGGGCTCAGTCCCACAAGACTGCACCTGCATCAGCCCAACTTCAGATGCTAATAATTTCAAGTTCAGGTTGTTATCTGTGCTTCTGACCAACTGCTATAAATCGGAGGTTCCCACGGCCCCCTCCTCGGGTCTGATTAATTTCCTAGAGCAGCTTGCAGAACTCAGAAAAACATTTTACTTACTAGATTACTGGTTTATTATGAAAGGCTATAACTCAGGAATAACCAGATAGAAGAGATACATAGGGCCAGGAATGTGAGGAGTTTGGAGCTTTTTGTACCCAAAAAAAAAAAAAAAAAAAAATCCTCCTCAATAAAGCCACTTTTAATGCTCTTTAATCCAATATGCTTAGCATGGGAAAGGGAAGTTACAAGTAGATAAAATATTCTTGATTTTGAGTATGTGTGTGGTTGTACGTTGCATAAAGGAATTTCATATGGTGCACTTGGAGAGGCAAGAAATAAACTTGGTAAAGTACCAGGGTCAATAGTTGTTTTGTCATTTCTCTGAGGGTCATGAATCTATATATTCCAATGCTATCAAGGCCTGTCTTCCAACAATAAGTTGCAATATTTATTCTGAGTTTCTTGACCTAACTGACATATCAAATTTAGTCATACAAATTCTTTCACATAAAAGTCACATGATATTTTTCTATAAAAGAGTTTTATAGACACTATTACTGAATTATAAACTATGAACCTAGTTCAATAGCATATAGATTCTCTGAAGACCTGCTAATGGAGTTTGACACACATCCCCTTTCATTACACTGAGTGTCAATACATGGACAACAGTGTCTTTTGACAATGATTTTGATGCACTTGTAACTTCAATTTTTTGCCAAGTGAAAATGAACTCCTTTCTAGAGATTATAGTTTCTGCAGAGAGTACAGAAAATCTTAGCCGACTAAGCACTTGTCCATTATTCTTTTATATACTACTGGGAATTTAATTGATTAAATGGATTTAATTGAAGCAGAATAGCTTTTTGTTCCCATGAATTCTATTTAGCTATAATTATTAATTTTCCTTTAATCCTTTAAGCAACTGTACCATATTTATGACACAGTTTTAACTGTTATGAAAAAACAATCTTTCTATAACTTTATCAGTTAAAAATGTATTCCATCATTTAAGTGATTTTATTACACATTGAAGTTTTTAATAATAGCCAAGGAATATTGCTCCAGTCCTGTAGAAGAGAATTTGATGCACCTAATGCTAATAGCAATAAACACCAACACTTACTGAACATTTACTATATACTAGGCATGCAATTACAAGTCTGTAAGCTCTTGTTCTGAATATTTATTTTGCAAAAACTCACAGCAATTTATATTCATGAACCTGTTATGTATGAAGCCTGATACCTGAAGACTTCAGTACATGCATACATTTTTTTCTCCATTTCTCAATATTTGAGTTCCTGGCGTTACCATGAGTTGTTGCAAGTGACATATATATATATATGGATATATAGATATATTTATTTATAAATATATAAATCCATGAGTAAACCTGTGAGGTGGCTACTATTAATTAAAGTAACTAAGCCATGCCCTGGCAAATGTCAATGCTTGGGTTTGAACCTAGGCTACTGACATCTGTCCCTGAGCCTTTAATCAGAACAGTAATAGCTAATCCTATTGAATACTTCCTCTGTGTTAGGCACTGTTCTAAGTGTTTTATATACATCAACCCATGTAATCTTTACAACCACCCTAGAAGGTAAATACAATTATTATTTCCATTTTACAGATGAGGAAACTGAAGCCCCAAGAGGCAGAGTAACTGTCCAAAGACATGTGATTGATTACTGGCAGAGCACCAACCCAGGCAGTGTCACTCCAGAGCCCACGTTCTCCAGTACTGTCCTCCCAAGCCTCCCTGTACACATTCCCTCTCCTAATGGCAGAGGTACCTTCCACCAAAGGGAATCTGTGGCTTTTCTATTTCTGCCCTATTTGTCAGGTAAAGGCATGGGTTAAAAGCAAAGGATCATCTTTCATCACTATGTCCAAGCCAATCCCATAAAAGTAGAATTATAAAAAGTTAGGTATTTAGTTCAATTTCTTCATTTTACAGGTGGAGAAACTGAGGCCCAGGTTGGTTAAAAATTTTGTCCAAGGTTAAATAGAGATTTCCAATTTTTGTCAAAGCAGGGCGCTTGGCAGAGTGCTGAGTTCTCTTGTACAACAAATATTGAATGCTCCTCCTCAACAAATATTGGTGGAATTGAATTGGAAGTCGAATTCTTTCTTGAGATTATATTAGTGCAAAGCACCATGATTAGAAATGCTTTGTAGATCATGTCCACTTGACTGGCTTCTGTGCATTAAGTACTGGTCTTTCTAGAAATATTTAGTACTAGAATCATATTGCCTACTGTTGTACTGATATTCTCACAACTTTCTATTGAGTTAGCCTAGAGTTGTTTTATTTTTTGTGTTATAGCCTTAAATCTCCACCATAGCAGGGAGGTTGTTTTTTCAGAACAGCTTCTCTTGGGTTTAACAAATTAGAATCTATCGATTTTTTGACAAAGTAAAGGGTATTGCTGTACACTCAAGACAGACATGGACTGAACTTTACTCTAGTAGAAATATTTCAGGTTGGTTGTACAAGAAAAGTCATTCAAACAAACCAGCAATTTGAAACAACCTTAAATAATTTGATAGGAAAATTTCATTCACCAGCAAGAATCATTATCATAATTTTCTTATAAATTAACATGTATTGATATGAATGTTATTCTTTTTTTTTTGCTTCTTGATGGATTTGAAAATGTGTTTACATTTGTTCCTATAAATCGCAAGCACTTTAGAAAGATTTTTTAAAATTATTATAGTTATATTACTTTTCCCCTATTTTAATCAATATTTGTTTTTCAAATTTTTACCTAATGAATAGTATTCTAGCAGGAATGCATTCATATACAATGTTAAATAATGTGGTTTCATTGATTTATTTTTGTTTGCAGACCACAGCATTGATGGAATAGATGTTAGATAATCTTTAAAAACTGAAATTAGAGAACAGAGGCTTAGAAACTCAAACACTTTAAGCTCTCCTGTCTTCTTATAGTCCATTGTGCCTTTATGAACCATAGTTCATTCTGATAATAAATTTCAGAAGAATATTCAAAGCTGTTGTTTCAACACTTAAAACATATGTCTAGATTTTAGCGATTATAGATATCTTTAACCAAAAATGTATTAGAATCCCACTCTATTTAAGGCAATTTTTTTATATAGCCAACAGTTTAAAATTTGAGAAGATAATGCTTCAATTCTAGGGCTCCAACAAAGAATGCTTTACAATTCTAGAAATAATTAAAGTTTCTTTTTAAACTGTTTTTGCAAAGGTTTGCATTTACTTGATTTTTCTTGGAAAGATAAATACTTTGAAATTTTTATGTAAAAAACTGTAGTTATTTTACAGTAAAGCTTTTAATTTGTTCACCTAGTTTCAAACATTTTACATGTATGTATAATTTCTGATATTTCTTTCAAAACATATTGATGAAACATAACAATTACATGATAAAAACATATAAATCATGTGATTAGATGTGATTCAGTAAGTTACCAGTACAAAAACACTTTAAAGACAATCTTTTTTCTTTTTTTAACTTAGAATGCCTGACTATAAGCCCCTGTGGTTATGTTCTCACAAGAGTGTATTGTTTATTCAATCTGTGATTCAAATTGTTTTTGGAAAACTTCTGTGATAAATTACAATGGAGACATATTTTTGTTAAATTTGAAACACAGATAAAATAAATATTACCCACCTCTCCCTCCCCATTCCTCCAGAGTTCTCAGTTATCTGGGAAGGTGGATTATTCATCTTCTAACAGCAAACAATGGTGAGTAAAAAAAATAAAAGAAAACCCTATTATCAAACAGTTATTAACAATGACCTTTTGTTCAGCACAACACATCTATAATGTAACAGGCACTGGGAGGAAATGCTTATTCATTTAACAGAACCAGAATTAGCATCAACAAAAAATTTCACCAAGGATTGAAAAATAACTTCTTAAGGGTATATAGTTAACAAACTGTGCCAACTTACAGCTCTTCCTTGAAGATGAGCTTGTCACTAATCAACCTCCACCAATAAGCTATTAGGCAAAGATAACTGTTCTGATATGTCAGATTTTAAGATGTTTATTTAACTGATGACTGATAGTTTCACCAAGTTCTTTTTTTTTTTTTTTTGCGGTACACGGGCCTCTCACTGTTGTGGCCTCTCCCATTGCGGAGCACAGGCTCCGGACGCGCAGGCTCAGCGGCCATGGCTCACGGGCCCAGCCGCTCCACGGCATGTGGGATCTTCCCGGACCGGGGCATGAACCCGTGTCCCCTGCATCGGCACGCAGACCCTCAACCACTGCACCACCAGGGAAGCCCTCACCAAGTTCTTTTACTATGCAAATATAAGACAAACCAAAACTATCACTTTGGAGAACTAAGGATAAAATACACAGTTTATCATTTTATGTTCCCCCAAAATGAAATTTAAAGGTGATATGTGCCTTAATCAAGGGCAAAAAAAAAAAAAGTTAGTTAAACAAATCACTACCTTGCTAATAGAACTATTAATGTGATCAGTGATGTTGATATACTTAGAACTTAATTCCTAACATTCAAATTCAGTGATAACATAAAAAATTAAAATGCATAAAAGTTCCATTTCCTTCAGTTTTAAAAGATGTTAAAATTATTTTCTTATTTTAAAGATAGAAAAGAAAATAAGTGGACCTACCTCAAACTAAAAAACTTCTGCACAGCAAAGGAAACAATAAATAAAATGAAAAGGCAACCTACCAAATGGTAGAAAATATTTGCAAATCATATATCTGATAAGGGATTAATGTCCAAAATATATAAAGAACTCACATAATTCAACAGCAAAACAAACAAACAAAGTATCTGTTTAAAAAATGGGGAGATCTGTGTTTTTCCAAAGACATACAGATGGCCAACAGGTACATGAAAAGATGCCCAACATCACTAATCATCAGGGAAATACAAGTCAGAACGAGATATCACCTCACACCTGTCAGAATGGCTATTATCAAAAAGACAAGAAATAGAAAGTGTTGACGAGGATGTGGAGAAAAGGGAACTCTTGTGCACTGCTGGTGGGGATGAAAATTGGCACGGCCACTATGGAGAACAGTATGAAGTTTCCTCAAAAAATTAAAAACAGAACTACTGTATGATCCAGCAATTCTACTTATGGGCATTATATGAAAAAAACAAAAACGCTAACTCAAATAGATATATGAACCCCCATATTCATTGCACCATTATTTACATTAGCCAAGATACGGAAACAACCTAAGTGTCCATTGATGGATGAATGAAGAAGTTGTGGCATATACATATATATATATATCCATATATATATATATATGCATACATACATACAATGGAATATTATTCAACAATAAAAAAACAAAGAATTCTTGCCATTTGTAACAACAGGGTAGACCTTGAGGGCATTATGCTAATTGAAATAATTCAAACAGATACTGTATGATCTCACTTATATAGAGATCAAAACAAAACAAAAACAACGACCAAAAAACCCCCAAACATGCTCATAGATACAGAAAACAGATCAGTGGTTGCCAGAGGTGGGAGAGTAGGGAGTAGGTAAAAAGGGTGAAGGGGATCAAAAGGTACAAACTTCCAGTTATAAAATAAATGTCTTGAAGATGTAATGTACAGCATGGTGACTATAGTTAATACTGTATTGTATATTTGAAAGTTGCTAAGAGAGTAGGTCTTAAAAGGTCTTGACACAAGAAAAAAAATCTTATAACTATGTATGGTGACCGATATTAACTAGACTTATTGTGATCATTTTGCAATATATACAAATATTGAATCATGTCGTGCAACTGAAGCTAATATAATGTTACATGTCAATTATAGCTCAATTAAAAAATAAAGCTAGAAAAAAATTTAGTAAAGAAGACATCTTTATACTTAAACAGGTTTTAAAATTTCAACTTTCAAAATCTCAAATATGATAAAGATTATACATAACACAAATTTTTAAATTAATTAATTTATTTATTTTGGCAGGCTTCTCATTGCGGTGGCTTCTCTTGTTGCAGAGCATGCGCTCTAGGCGCGCGGGCTTTAGTAGTGTGGCACACGGGCTCAGTAGTTGTGGCTCACGGGCTCTAGAGCACAGGCTCAGTAGTTGTGGTGCATGGGCTTAGCTGCTCCACAGCATGTGAGATCTTCCTGGACCAGGGCTCAAACCAATGTCCCCTGCATTGGCAGGCAGATTCTTAACCACTGCTCCACCAGGGAAATCCCCATAATACATTTTAGCATATATTTTTTCTTTCTTTTTTTCTAAATTTGATAGAGTTGAGGGTGATCATTAAAAATATGCCTTTTCACAATGTGGACACTGATATCTAGACTAATGAGCCAAAATGACGCAGCCAAGGTGACATTTGCCTTTCAGTGGCATACAAGTATCTAACAGCAATAAGGGTTTACATGTATGAATGTTTATTCTATGTCAGGCACATCCCTAAGTACTTGAGCATAGATTATCTATAACATAAATACTATCATTACTCTATTTTACAGATAAGGAAACTGAGGCACTGAGAAGTATTGAGTTGGCCAAAAATTTTGTTCAGGATTTTCCATAACATCTTACAGAAAAGATGTTAGATGTTATGGAAAAACTTAAATGAAATTTTTGGCCAACCCAATACTTATGTAAAGCAGTGGGGTAGAGTTTGAACCTAGGCACTTTCTTATCTTAGCCATCATAATAACTAGCTTGATTTTTTTCTCCCTCCAATAGATTGTGAGTGCTCTTAGAGTAGGAACCCATATATAATATTGCTAACATGTTTTTCAATTCACCTGTCCCGGAACTGGTGCATAGTAGATGTGCAATACAATTTATTTGTTGATTGATCTTAAAATCATCGAGGTACATGAGCAAAAACTCATCTCAAAGACATTCGCTCCTGTACCACAAATGGATCTGTGCTCTACGACTGACAACTTCTAAAGAGAAATGAGTCTCATTTGTGTGCTAACATTATGTGGTCTCATACCTGTATTTATCTTTCTACTGCATCTGGAGAGAGCTTTTATAAATTCATTGAAAAAGACATAAGGCAGTGTAGTTTCCAACTGAAGACCAGCGGGCTCAGCTCTAAACTGTCTTTACAAGTGAAGAAAGTGGTTCTAAACTGCTGTCCAGATGCTGAGGGACCTACAAGTAGAAAACAGGTAGGAGAGATATACATACACAAGCCCTACAGACATAGGGGCAACTCCTAGCCACTTCCTCTATAAGCAGCTTCTATAGGGTTCTACCTTTATGTCAAAGAAGTGATGAGGATGTGCTTCTTTCCATAATCCCTACTGTGATTGGGATCAATTGTTAGAGGCAGTGGAGGGAAGTAATGATCATACAAACAGATATTTGGAATCACTATCATCAAACCAGCTGCCAAAACTGTTTCCAGGAACCTTTATCAATAGCCATGATGGCAACACACAATTGGAGAAAACATCCACACCAAGTTTCTCATATTTATTTAGACAATCAAGTAGTAGTGTCAGATGCGGTTGTCCAGGGGTCTCTGGCATGCTCTAGTATTTTAATATGAGTAACTGTTAATAACTGTGGGAAGGGTAGATAATGTTGGTCTTTCAATATATTTACTGTGTGAATCTGATTGGTATTGAGACTTCAACTTATAAATAGCTGGCATCTCTGGAGGATATGTGGGACTAGAGGGTCTCTACAGAAATAACTCATTTATAAGGAAGACAGAGTCAAGACAAACAGCCTCAAAGGCTATCTCAGAAGGGAAAGATAATCAGCTCAATGTCCTTTATTCAGATCATTAACTGAATTAGCCTGATTGATGTCCGTGCCACAGGGAGAGAAAGAATACATTTAAAGTTTCACTAAAACCTCTGTAGGACAATGGAAATCAAGGCAGCACTGATTTGAAGCCTATCTATCTTTTAGAGGTGGCATCAGTGGGAGGAAAGGTAGGAAGAATATATATTCTCAATCGTGGAACGACAGAGCTTGGGAAGACACTGGCTGAAGCAGCAGGATGGACCAGAAAATAATCTATTATATTCCATGGTCATCAAATCCAGTTGCTGTTGGTGACTTCAGTAGAGGAACAAACAGCTTTATAGAAGTGTTGTAGAGTCCTTGGCAGCTTTGAAATATCTTCAAGGGGGCAGAGGCTGCCTCAGCAACAGACATTGCTACAGGAAACAACAGCAGGGGAGAAGAAAAAAAGCATATGACAGTGAAAGAATAGTACTTGGGAGATGCCCAGAAATAGTTTGAGGTTGACTCCCAAGTGAGGGTTCAAATTCCTGTAATCGGTAGCAGGGCAAACCAGAGATACCACTCTTAGAGCTGAGGAAGCATGGGCTCTATACACTTCACACAAACACAAGATTTGATCAGTTATTAGTGGAGGCATATGGAATCTAATTCCCTGACCAGGGATCAGACCCAGGCCCCCTGCATTGGGAGCGCAGAGTCTTAACCGCTTGACCACCAGGGAAGTCCCTTAATCAGTTTTTAAAAATTCAATTGTTTTCCAGTCCTTGGATTTTCATTAGAGGGCATGGCCCAGAAAAGAACCATCTACTGCATTTCTTGTTAAACTTGAAGGGGTTGGGGGGACATTTCCTAATTGTTTTTTTAATAAAAATGTAACAATGCCATTACCCAATCAAGTTTTTTTTAAAAAAAACTTTATATCCTACATATTTCAGCAATCTATTGCTGTATTACAAACCACCCCAAAACTTATTGGCTTAATACAACAACATGAGTTATTTTTCATGCTTCTGCATGTTGGCTGGGCTCAGTTGGGTGATTCTTCTGCTTTTCATGGTATTGGCTGGGTCACTTATGTGACTGAATTTCACTGGTGGCTCAGCTGAGGCTAGAACATCAAAGATGGCCTCCCTCATAATATGTGGCAGTTAATGCTGGCTGTTTTCTGGGGAGCCTTGCATTTTTTTCCATTTGGTCTCTCATTCTGCAGGGCCTTTCTCTCCATGTTGCTTCCTCCACAGGATAACCCAGACTTCCTTACATGGTAGCTGGCTTCCAAGATGTCAAAATCAAGAGCTGCACTGTGTAATAAGGACTAGACTCAGAAGTCACTCATGTCCCTTTGACAACATTTTATTTGCCAAGGCAAGTCACAGGACCATCTCAGTTTCAAAGTGAGTCTGATGAGAAGAGTGGAAAAGTCACCTGCAAAGGCATGCGCAGGACAGGAGGGATTGTTGCATCCATCTTTAGAACAATCCCACACCGAACAAAATACTTGTGTTATACATTTGAGTTCTAGTTCAATACGATGCGTGACTATTCTTCTATGGGGGATAGAATGATTAATGATTCGGTCAGATGAGCATCTGCTTTCCACTGACGCTCTTCTCAATGGATATTTATTATGTAAATTTACTGAAACACAAAGGATGCTCTATTAGGCTTTGGATAGAAGTTTACGCTGAAGAAATCAGATGGCTCACTGAAGACCTCTCAATTCATTTGTTTCTCATTCTAGCATCTAAGTACTGATAGGCCACAAATCACAGACTGCCTCAAGAGAAAAATTGAGGTCTGGCTGACATTTTTATTACCTTAATATAGTTTAGTCTTCATTTTCTCTAACTAGAATTATCAAATAAGTGAATATACTAATTCATATCACTAGAAAAATTTAGAAAACAATAGAGAAAAATAAAATTCAACAAATGATAGTCACTTTCTAATAATAATTGGGGGTTAGAATTTTTGTGTGTGTTTCCTTTGTTGGCTGTCCACAATCCAGATCTGTTCTTATGCCAGGGAATCCCTTATTGTATAGATTTTAGTGGGAGGCAGAACCCAGGCTTCTCCTTGGCAGCCAGTAGGGGTTGCATATTGTCTCCCGGGACCGTGACAGCTAGATTGTTGGCACATAACCTAGGAGGCTCCAGCTTGCTGACTGGCACTCCAAAAAGAGAGGAAATGTGCAAAGATACAGGACTGAGATTGCTTACAAGGGTAGAAATAGGATAAAGAAACCCTAGGGCAACATTGTCTAGTTCTCTGCCTGGGTGTTGTGCTACCCAGCCGTCTTTGATTCCTAATCATCTACTGAGTCTGGTGTTTTAATCTTCCAATCTCATTTCAATAAATTATTTCTCCACTTAAATTATTTAGGACCAGGTAATATTTTAACTTTGTAACTATAAGCCCTGACTGAATAGGAGGTGGGAAGATTATTTTACAAATATTTATTGGATGTCTAATAGTGTATCATGCCCTGTAGATACAGCATTAACAACAAACGAACAAAAAAGGACAAATATCCTTATCCTCCTAGAGCTTGCAATCTAGTGAGGGGGATGGGAAACACAACAGGAAGTCAGCAAATAAGAGGCTCAATATCCAAACAGACAAGTAAAATATACGCTATACTCACTATGGAGTGCTAGGGAGAAAAATGAAGCAGGAAAGGGCACAGATTGCTGGGGAAGGGTATCCAGCCAATGGAGATTTTGTAATTCTAAATACAGTGATTATGGAATCCTCACTGAGAAGACAGTACTTGAGCAAAGGAGATAACGAAGGGCCTGAGGCAGAAGTGTGCCTAGTGGTTTGCTATACACAGAAGGAAGCCAGTGTGGCTGGCGTGGCATGAGAGACTAGTAAATGAGGGCAAAGAAGGAATCTGGTGAAAGCAAAGTACGGACTTGAAGCCATTGTCAGAACTTTGGCTTTCATCCTGAGTGAGCAGGAGAGGTACTAGAGCAGAGGCAAGTCTTGATTTAATTTAGCTTTTAAAGAGATAACTCAGGCTCATATTTTGACACTAGACTGAGAAGGGGAGGTGTGTACTGGTAAGAGTGGAAGCTGGAGACCCACTAATTATCTCAGTAATTTCAGTTAACGGATGGTGGTGGCTTGGGCTAGAAACAGTGAAGACAACTTGTTTATTTATTTTTTGCACTCTGGTTGCTTTTAGTGCTAATATGAGTTTAGAAAAGTAGCAGTAGCTGGCATAGCCTCTCTCACATTATTATAAATTCTTCCTTAAGTCAATGCTTTCCAAAAGCTCTATTTCCTATTGAAGAAGACTCTACTACAATACATTTTCCCATTTGCCTTCCAGTTTTGTTTTTAAGGCTCCCAAATACACTGCCACCCTCCATGGCTGGTTGGTGCAAGAGGCAGCTGCCCACGTGGCATTATTCTGGCTCCCTTAGAGGAATCCTCTAATTCTGGCTGAAGTTTCCTCTACCAAGGAAGTTACTACTCTGGGTTAAGGCTCTGCAAATTTAGTACTTCCCACATGTAAAATATAAAAATTTAACTTTGAAATGCCATTAACACATTAGTTTGGATTCATTTACCAAGGAAGCATTAGAGATAAAGTTTAGGAACAAAAATTGCCAAAGGAGGAATCCTCCACAGTAAACATATGGCTGGAGCAAGAAAAATAGGTCCAGGATTCAGGCTAACAAGGACCATGGTCCCGCATCTGGAAGAGCAAAGAGAAGGTGAAACCAGCATGAAAATACTGCATCTTTCAAAATTATATCTAGAAAAGGGCCCACTATTAAACACACAAGTAATCAGGTTCTACTTGCTCAAGGTGTCACAGAATTTGTCAAACTAAACCCCTTTTAAAAGTTAAGCAGAAATTAAGAAGAAAATAGAATATGCTCTGCCCTTTGTTTTTAATCTCTCTTCCATCTTATAGGGATTCTGTGGGTTTTCAAATGGGAGGACTTGAAAACATTCATTTGCTAGAGGCTGATTTCCAAATCCTTCTAGTTAAAATGTTGAACTTGTGGGTTTCCCTGGTGGCGCAGTGGTTGAGAGTCCGCCTGCCGATGCAGGCGACACGGGTTCGTGCCCCGGTCCGGGAAGATCCCACATGCTGCGGAGCGGCTGGGCCCATAAGCCATGGCCGCTGAGCCAGCACGTCCGGAGCCTGTGCTCCGCAACGAGAGAGGCCACGACAGTGAGAGGCCCACATAACGCAAAAAAAAAAAAAAAAAAAAAAGTTGAACTTGTGAGAAACTAGAGGACTGAGGACCAGGAGAGACTAATCTGGGGAAGATGAAAAGTGAAAAATCTTAAAGTCATGTAGTTTCCAAAATATATTTTCAAAGCTAAGTTTCTACTTGTGACTCAATATCTAATTATAAATGAGGATATATATGCTCCAGCCCTCTTACTCTAAAAAGAAACATCTGAATTTATTCTCATTTTTTAAAATGTCATGCAACAAATAAAAATCACCTTTTGTGCTCAATTCTTACTTCTTATAGTACCTGCTGTGATCTCAGAACAAAGACACACCTGCCTACACCCTCCCTGCCAGATTCAAAACTAACTCCTTTGGTAAATATTTGCAGTTATACAGAGGCAGTGAGATGGGACAGAAGAGCAGAAAGTGAATGAGAATTAGCAACGCACTGGTATTCCAGTCACAGGCACATAGATTCAAACCCTGGCTTCTGTGCTCCAGAGATCTGGGGTACTGGACAAGGCTTTTCATCTTTCTGAGCCTCAGTTTCCTCATCTTTCAAAGGGGAGGGATAATGCTTACCTGGAGGGATGATTATAAACATCAAAAGAGATCACATCACAAGTGTCTGGCAGAGTGTTGTTCAGTTAGGATTCATGTGACTGCCAAAAACTCAACTAAAAGAGATTTCAATGCAAGTGGTTTATTTTTCAATAAACACAGAGGTAGGGATTCCCTGGGTTGACGCACATGCTCAATGGCATCAAAGATCTAGGTGAGTTCTCTGTGATTCTCTTGGCTACAGTAGCTCCCAGTAGCATGTCCTTATATGACAATGCCCAATGCAGAAAGGTGGGCATTTATCTCTGCATCTCTATCATCAGAGAAAAATTCTTCCCAGAAGGTCTAGTAATAGCCCTTAGCCTGCATTGGATTACATGCCTGTATCTGGGCTGCAAGCAAAGCCTGGAAAGTATTTAGTACTTTCCTTTTTTGTATGAGGAGGGCTCTTCAGCAAGAGAAAAACTCGGAGGGAAATGGCAGATGGGTAGAAAGGCAATGATGTCCGTCTCTGGTGCTTGGTTTTGTAATCACTTATCAATGTCAATTTCCTTCTCACTTCAATCAGAAGCGCAATACAGCATATGCTGGCAGACACATCCAGACCCCTCTACCTGCTGTGAATGTTGCAGTGCGCCTGCTGTGAATGTTACAGTGCAGTAGCTCACGTCCCCTCTTTCACACAGAGCCTTCCTCCTGACTCACCACCTAGAGTTCTATTTCTGAAATATAACTAAACTGCCCATTATAAAAACAAAAATAGCAACAAAAAACAACAAAGAAAACTTCCTTTTCTTGCCAGGCTTACCTCTGTAGGCACATGCCGTGGTTAGACAAAGGTACAGACATGAAAGTAGAGCCAGGGTTCCACACTATTTCTTATCTTGAAATTCTAACAAAAGTACACGGCTATCTCGATGATTTTCCCAGATGGAGTTACCTTTGATATGCGATGTGTTGCTTCCTGCTTGTGCTGGCCATATCATTTTGCTCAATCTATTCCACATGGGAAATGACTTTTTTGGTTTAAAAAAAGATATTCCTTCGAAATCCTCTATTTTTTTCAATGATCAATTACACTAAACTATCAAAATGATCAAATCTAATGTGCACACGTGTGTGTGTGTGTGTGTGTGTGTGTGTGTGTGTGTGTGTTAGGATGGATAAATGACAAAATACTTAAATGATTTTGTAATCAAAACCTTGCACTTATAAGCTGGTAAGCCCACCATGGGAAAAAAACCCCAAATATCTCAAATATAAAATTAATGAATAAGAAGGATACTAAATATTTTAAATAAAGCCCTTTCCCAGTTGCCCCAGTGGCAGGGAAGGACAGTGGAGAACAGTGATCCGGGAGAAAGAACAGAGTTAACAGAGAGGAAAGAGTGATGGACCAGTTAGGCTTGGGGGACAGCACTGAAATAGGCTAGAGCCAGTGACCGTATTTAGAAAACAAAGCAGTCAATATTTCACAAAGGGGGCTTAGGAGGAAAGCAAGGCTCTCATTAAAATTGATTGATGAAGATGCAGGTCTTAGAAGCTCTATTTAGAAAAAGTGCAGAGACACATTTAGAAGTAAAACCAAAAAATAAAATGTGGACACCCCAGCACAGACAGCATTGGTAAATGTGCTTTGGAATAGTGAGAATATAGACCAGACTCAGGACAGAGACTATTATCTTGTTTGTAATGCTTCAGGATTCTTAGTAATTTTTTAGTGGGAAGAAACTGGAGGTGACTCACAGGACCAGCTATAATCCCATTAGAGTTAGTTACACATGAATCATCACAGGAAAAAATATAAATAATATAAATATAACCATATGTGGGTATGAGGGTATGTGTGTATACATATTTGTGTGTGTGTGTATATATATATTTTAAACTTACTTAAAATGAATCCTTTAGCCACTGTTGAAACCTACATTGGATTGACATTGCTTGACTGTAACAGTCAAGTTTCTGACGACCAAAATGGGAAAAACAACACTGTCTTAGATCATTTTTTTTTTTAAACCAGCCTAAGTTCTGTTTCAGTGTGCTCTTTATTATAATAACTGGGTGTATGTATAATGTCAAGTGAAGATACAGTTTTGATTTTTAGGACTGGGAGACTTAGATTTATTGGTAGGAAAGAAAAACTGCATATTATTTGGTGATTATTTTCAAAGCGTTTTCTGCATATTTGGTTGGTTCCTCCAAATATATTACAAACACTTTGGGTTAGAAACTGCTTCTCATTTGTTATTTTAATTCTGTGTAGTATATCTCTTATAATAGGTTGCACACAAGATCTGATTAATATATTTTTAGGCTGCTAATTATTCTTCTAGTACAGTTCTTAACTCCTTATTCTTCAGCACATTCAAGAATAAATAACTGTGTTTATTTATATCAGTTTTATTAATTTATTATGTTAATTTGGACATTACAACATTAGTTCATTGCTACATGCCTCATGGATGTTCGATGCAGCCAAAATGTACTAACTGACTTGTCCATCAACCACATGGCCTGAAAATCCACAGTGAGCAAATTTGGGCGTGCAGTGGCCCTTTAAGAAAAATACCAATGGCCATTACTGTTGGTATGTTATATGCTGTGTTTAAACATACACAAAAAATAAAACCTCCAGAATTCTTTCATGTTTTTTTCTATCACTTTAAAACACAGTATATGTATGTACGTATGTATGTATGTGCACACATGTGTGTGCTTGTGTGTCCAGACTTTTATTCCCCTATGGTGAACCTAAGTTTTACTTACAGAGGATGTATATACTGAGCTGGACATGCACAGATCAGTTTAGTATTAGACTGCAGCCTGGGAATGCTGGCTGGATATGTCATATCTTCCACACAAACCTGGAAGATATGACATACTAGGAGTTGTCTTTTCTCATTGTTTAGGACAGCTGAAGGTTAGGTACCATATTGTACCACAACCAAGTGATGAGAGACACAGTTTTAAAGGCCTGATCACCCCTATTTGAAAACAAAGGTTAAAACCTTTATAAACATGTCCATCAACTCAGCAACCACAGAGTTCAGAGTCAACATCTAAAATGAGAGGAAAGATCCTCATCTGTTTACTCTTTTGCCATGTACTTTCAAAATACAATGGTGGGAGAAGGTTAGTTCCAGTTTTTCCCATAGATACTCCTTAGGGAATGCATTTGCACAGAACAAAATAGTCTTTTTATGACTCAACAGAAATAGAATCTACAGTATTATTTTAGCTTAAATGTGATTAGGTGAGAACATTCTTTTGTTTGTTTCCTGTACTCTAAAGGTGACGTTTAACGTAATCTTGTTTCACTTGGATTTCCCTCTGATGAACAGGAATGATTAATTTCTCTTTAACAAAAATTGAGATTTTTACCCACCTGTCTCTAGGTAGACATCTATTTTTATTAATAGATGAAAATACTTTGTTTCAAAGAACTAAAAGTACTTAGAAACTCTCCTTGTCATTGTAATATTCTTGTCAGGTTACTTGGATAGGCATTAGAAAGCTTCAGTCCTTTTCTACAGAGAATAAATGTGAGCAGTACAATGAATTGCTGAGCACTTTACAGGTATTCTTACACACAGGGATGGAGGATTAATTACAAGTACAGATGCTCTCAAATATGGCTTCTTGAAAGCACGTAGGATGGCTAAGAGAGGATGAGAGGCACTATCTTTAACCAAGGTTAAGCCTGGAAGCCACATCAGAAGCTGGCTTTTAAGAAAAATGAAGAATCATCAAAATTTGTGTATAGCTCTTCTGTCCTTGCTATTTTGTAGTATTTAACTCCTCCAAGTAACCCCTTATTTAGGTGTTGCATTTTTCCTACTCATCGCAATCTCTCTCAGTAGGTCAACTTTAAGTTAATATGTTATCTGTCTCAGGGACTATTCTTTTTTTTTTCATGGACCAAAGTTTTATTTCCCTAATATGTAAAGTTCCTATAAATAGATTAAACAAAGTACCATGAAAACAGCATTTGTACACTGCAACTCCAAAAAATACACAAATTGGAGCACATCTTTGAGACATACCCACACAGAAACTCATTGAAAAGAGCAACTAAATTGAGGGGCTACCTCTTGCAGAGCAACCTGAAACCTCACCACTAGAATGTTATGTTGCCAGTAATGGTGAAGATTAGCCATATGTGAAGAACACTCTGTTCTTGCTGTTTTGCAAAACTGTGAAAGCAGCTCTTACAGCTCTCAACAGAAAAGTTGCTATTTCCATGGTCAGTGATCCCATACCTACCGTTCCCTCTCAGTTAGATGTGACCCGGGGGCTCAGCTAAGGAACGATTGCTCTTCTTACACAGCCTTCATCCAACCAGTACTTAATAACAGCTAATGACCAGGAAGACACCTGGTAAACAGAAAGGACGAGCTCCTGATGGAGAAAATCGGGTCTGAGAAATGTTCACATTTGAGCGCCAGATTAAAAAGTGCTACCTCCTTGGACTTCTGCACAGCAATTAATTTTTCCTTGAGAAAAATCAATGATAAATAGCATGATTTTCAAATGCTGACAAGTTAGCAAAGACAGTTTCTGTGTGATGGTTCTTGGGCTTTGCTTAACCATTTCAAAATATGCATCCATTCAGATTCTTTGTTAAGAGGTTCATGGTGCTAGTGTCTGTTGTGTTCCCTCAAAATTCAAGGTGATGGGAGGTGATTAGATCATGAGGGAGGTGATTAGATCATGAGGGCAGAGCCCTCGAGAATGGGATAAATGCTCTCATAAAAAGAGACTCCACAATTTTCTTAAATTTACTGAGGCTTTATTTGTGACCCAAGATGTGATCTATCCTGGAGAATGTTCTGTGCACAATTGAGAAGAAAGTGTAATCTGTTGTTTTTGGATGGAATGTCCTATAAATATCAATTAAATCTATCTGGTCTACTGTGTCATTTAAAGCTTGTGTTTCCTCATTAATTTTCTGTTTGGATGATCTGTCCATTGGTGTAAGTGAGGTTTTAAGTCCCCCACTATTACTGTGTTACTGTCGATTTCCTCTTTTATAGCTGTTACCAGTTGCCTTATGTATTGAGGTGCTCCTCTGTTGGGTGCCTATATATTTATAATTGTTATATCTTCTTCTTGGATTCATCCCTTGATCATTATGTAGTGTCCTTCCTTGTCTCTTGTACCATTCTTTATTTTAAAGTTTATTTTATCTGATATGAGTATTGCTACTCCAGCTTTCTTTTGATTTCCATTTGCATGGAATATCTTTTTCCATCCCCTCACTTTCAGTCTGTAGATGTCCCTGTATACATCTGAAGTGGGTCTCTTGTATACAGCATATATATGGGTCTTGCTTTTGTATCCATTCAGCAAACCTGTGTCTTTTGGTTGGAGCATTTAATCCATTCACGTTTAAGGTCATTATTGATATGTATGTTCCTATTACCATTTTCTTAACTGTTTTGGGTTTGTTTTTGTAGGTCCTTTTCTTCTCTTGTGTTTCCCACTTAGAGAAGTTCCTTTAGCATTTGTTGTAGTGTTTCCCACTTAGAGAAGTTCCTTTAGCATTTGTTGTAGAGCTGGTTTGGTGGTGCTGAATTCTCTTAGCTTTTGCTTGTCTGTAAAGTTTTTGATTTCTCCATGGAATCTGAATGAGATCCTTGCCTGGTAGAGTAATCTTGGTTGTAGGTTCTTCCCTTTCATCACTTTAAATATATCATGCCACTCCTTTCTGGCTTGTAGAGTTTCTGCTGAGAAATCAGCTGTTAACCTTATGGGAGTTCCCTCATATATTATTTGTTGTTTTTCCCTTGCTTTCAATAATTTTTCTTTGTCTTTAATTTTTGCCAGTTTGATTACTATGTGTCTCGGCATGTTTCTCCTTAGGTTTATCCTGTATGGGGCTCTCTGCGCTTCCTGGACTTGGGTGGCTATTTCCTTTCCCATGTTAGGGAATTTTTCCACTATAATTTCTTCAAATATTTTCTCAGGTCCTTTCTCTCTCTCTTCTCCTTCTGGGACCCCTATAATGCGAATGTTGTTGCATGTAATGTTGTCCCAGAGGTCTCTCAGGCTGTCTTCATTGCTTTTCATTCTTTTTTCTTTATTCTGTTCTGCAGCAGTGAATTCCACCATTCTGTCTTCCAGGTCACTTATCCGTTCTTCTGCCTCAGTTATTCTGCTATTGATTCCTTCTAGTGTAGTTTTCATTTCAGTTATTGTATTGTTCATCTCTGTTTGTTTGTTCTTTAATTCTTCTAGGTGTTTGTTCTTTAATTCTTCTAGGTCTTTTAAAAATATTTCTTGCATCTTCTCAACCTTTGCCTCCATTCTTTTTCTGAGGTCCTGGATCATCTTCACTATCATTATTCTGAATTCTTTTTCTGGAAGTTTGCCTATCTCCACTTCATTTAGTTGTTTTTCTGGTGTCTTATCTTGTTCCTTCATCTGGTACATAGCCCTCTGCCTTTTCATCTTGTCTATCTTTCTGTGAATGTGATTTTTGTTCCACAGGCTACAGGACTGTAGTTCTTCTTGCTTCTGCTGTCTGCCCTCTGGTGGATGAGGCTATCTAAGAGGCTTAAGCAAGTTTTCCTCAGGGACTATTCTAATGTTAAATTCTTCCCATAAGTAAATAAAGAGAGTTGTTAAATTGTTAATGAAATTACAAGCATGACATGACATGAAATTTTGGTCTCAGTTACTCTTGAAATCATAAAATTATTTCCATGCATTCCACCAAATATAAAGTAACCGTTTGCAAAAACAATACCCTTTCCTTCCATGCTGCATTTGTGTACTGTAAGGGTTTTTTGTCCTGTTTTTGTGCTTCCCTGATAATTATTAAAGTGACTTTCAACAAAATGTATATAAAACTTTACATTTAAACAAGAATGAAAAGCAAGAGTAATCACTATCTTGGAGGAAAGGACTTTCACAAGGTACTCTAAAGTTAAGATTATCTTCTTCCACTGGTTGTGAACATAATAAATGCAAAAGAATAAGAGAGAGTAGTAGTATAAGTATAAAACTTTAGAAAATATCCATCAGTCTACTGGCCATGAATATACATTCCACATTACACACCGCCAAATCCTGAAGACCTAATATACATTATTATCTCCAGAAAGTAACTTTTCTTTAACTCATTTGAAAAGGACAGACCGGATTTCCCTGGTGGCACAATGGTTAAGAATCTGCCTGCCAATGCAGGAGACGTGGGTTTGAGCCCTGGTCCGGGAATATCCCACATACTGTGGAGTAACTAAGCCCATGCACCCCAACTACTGAAGCCCATGTGCCTAGAGCCTGTGCTTCACAACATAGAGCCCCCGCTTCCCACAACTAGAGAAAGCCCATGCATGCAGCAACAAAGACCCAACACGGCCAATCAATCAATCAATCAATCAGTATTAAGATAAATAAATAAATAAAAAGGATAGACCAATAAGTGTATTGTTGATGACACCAAAGGATAAGAAGGTATAAGAATTCCCTGAGATTGAAAGAAGAATAATAATGTCTCCACTGGGAAAAGAAGAGAATTCTGTCAACATTATTCCTTTAATTTTCTAACCTTGATTTTTTGTTATTCTGTAAAACTTTTAAACTATACATTTAATATTCTGGAAAAAGAGTGAAATATTAGTGTTTATACATAGGATTAACTATGGATCAACCTGGTGACGGGACCACCATATGGAAAAAACCTACACTAGACAATGCATTTATAGATTTTCTCCAAATATTGCTTATAGCAGGACTGCTGGAGCTGGCACTTCACAACAATGTGTGTGAATTCAGTGGTCAGAAACTAAAACTGTAATTTTCATTCATTCCCACAAGGTGGTGGTGGTACCCTAGCCACAGTTAATAGAGTCACTTCATACTTAAGCATCAGGTGTAATTGAATAAGTGTGCTATTCCTTTTTTAAAGGAAATCAAGAGATATAGCTTCCTGATAGAATGCAATATAAAAATAAAATAATTACATTGTATTCAGAGTAAAATTTGCTGAAAGGCATCAACTACCTTTGGTTTTCAATGGTCACGTATCTCTCCCATGGGGATAAAAATATACACACGTATTTGTCAGGGAGAAAGTTTAAAAACAAAAATGGTTTAAAAAAGTCATGATGAAAGCCAAGATACATAGTGTTAGTTGATTCAAGCCACTATTTCTCAAGATGTGGTTTGAAGACATCTGTACTCTCTGGGGTTATTAAACATGCAGATTCCTGGGCCTCACTCCAGACCAATTTTAGGAGACAAAGAATGTGTGTGTTTGTGTGTGTGTGTGTCTGTGTGTGTGTAATTATATAATATAAATATATGCATTATGTTTGTATTATATATATATAATTAACAGGATTGCTAAGTAATTTTTGTGCACACCAAATTTTGTGAACCTCTAATTTAAGCATTTCAATAAGTTTCATATGCTAAAACAGTTTATTCCCTCCCACACTGTGGGTACTTTTGTGCCTATTCCTCTCCCCTCATATGCTTCCCTTCTGCTCTCACAAGGGAGGGCAGGCTGCCCTGGGGGACAGGGAGGCCATTTCCAGGCCATATTTTCCCTGATATAGTCTTACCCCTATTCATTTTTGAATAACACCAAAAATAGTAGACCAAAATATAGATACACATTTATTTTTCATAATAGTAACTTTATAAACATATATAAGCATATATCACAAATAAATATATTGATTTTTCTGCCCAGGCTCTAATTGTGCAATCTTGAGTTTTGTACCATAAGAATTGTTTGTTGGTAAACAGATCAGACAAAGGTGGAATGGAAGCTAGAGGTGAGATGATGCAAACTCTTGGAGAAAGTCATAGGAGCAGGGAATGGTCTATGGACATTTTTAAAATCTGTAAGCCTTGACTCCAGCCCTGACTTTCTATTGGGTTGGCCAAAATTTCATTTGGTTTTTTCTGTAACATCTTATATCTTATGGAAAAACCTGAATGAACTTTTGGGCCAACCCAGTACATACAAATCTGACAAGTATGGCTTAGAAACCTCTGTTTTAGGAAAACTTCACAGCTTATTCTGATGTACAGTCTTAGTTAAAACACTATTATAGAAGGATGTTGGGAACAGAATATTATGTTAGGAATTTAGGCAAAAGACAAAGAATCAGGCATTGGACAGATACTGAATAGACTGAGGTACAAAGGAGTGTATCGGTCAAGAAGAAAGGCCTGAAATATAATCACAAGGAAACTCCAAATGCTAAAACTGTTTTGTTATAGGGAAGTTTTGAATAGGGAAGTTTCTCCTGCTAAGAGTAAAACTGGGTTTAGATTTGAGGATAAAAGTGAGCCTTCAGATATGGGACAAACGGCCCTTGATACAGGATTTGAAGGAGATTTGGGTATTAATCACAGAGTCAGAGAAAATTTCAATAACTTCTTCTTCTGGAGTTCTTATTTCATTATAGAAAATTCACTTTTCATGAGCCTGAAAAATCACTAATGAGTTAAATTAACAGAAGATTGGAAAAGGACAAGCAGGTTTTTAATTATAGCCTGTATTTGGAAAATACCCTCAGTTTAACCTGCTCTGAATCAGTG
This sequence comes from Lagenorhynchus albirostris, assembly GCF_949774975.1. Taxonomy (NCBI): domain Eukaryota; kingdom Metazoa; phylum Chordata; class Mammalia; order Artiodactyla; family Delphinidae; genus Lagenorhynchus; species Lagenorhynchus albirostris. The sequence continues at coordinate 31,800,346 of NC_083105.1, forward strand.
TGCAAAACTTCAAAAGGAACAAAACCACCAGCAGCTCTTCCTGGCCTACACTGCAACTAATTCACAGATCCTGGTCCACATCAATCTTCACGCCGTACTTGCTCTGTTCAGTTGACTTTAAATGGACGAATGATCAACAAATGCCTACTAGCTCAACATTTAGACAGGCAAACCCAAAATAAGTACCTCTAAGTTCACCAGCATTTATAGTAAGTAAAACAGCAAAGTGTATAAAAAAGGGCACTATAAGTTTCATTAGTTTTCTTTTTTCCCACTAAAAAACACTTTAAGTTGATTGCAAAATGCAGTGAAGTTTGTTTTCCTCTTGTATCTATCTTGGTTACCAGCTGGCAGTTTGTTGGCTGCTTCTCAGCCAAATCCAATAGAATTATTGTTTTTGGATTTTATCTGCTCCTTAAAAGAAGCCTCATCTTGCACAGGAATTGTGTGTTACCATAACATGTGTCCATACCTCAAGAGCACATGTCCTTTCCTTCATGGCAAAGGATATGTCCTATTTTTTTTCCTGAAGAAACTTAATAAGGAGGTGATTAAAATGCAACATAACACCTGGCATTCCATTTGCATATTTCCTGCACAGTGCTTTGGAGTGGTAAAAGTTTCACAGACAAAATGCACTGAGCCAAGTCCCACAAAGACAAGTCAGTGCATTGGAGACTCTTGTTGGGAATCCTTTGGTCAACAGGCAGCAGCAGAGCAGTGAAAGCAGGACCATTCTCTGATCATTTTCTCTTTTTCATTCATTCATCTACACTCACATGGAGCACTTGTTCATAAATATTACTTAACTGTTTGGATAGGGAGACAATAAGAGTAAGAGTAAAAGCAGAATGGCAAGGATAAATGCCCTCAAATTATTATGCTTTCAGTTGACTGTTTTTTTTTTTTTTTTTTTTCGGTACACGGGCCTCTCACTGTCGTGGCCTCTCCAGTTGCGGAGCACAGGCTCTGGACGCGCAGGCTCAGCGGCCATGGCTCACGGGCCTAGCCACTCCACGGCATGCGGGATCTTCCTGGACCAGGGCATGAACCCGTGTCCCCTGCATTGGCAGGCAGACTCTCAACCACTGTGCCACCAGGGAAGCCCAGTTGATATTTTTTTGTAAGAAAAAAAGTGCATGAGCCTGATTATCCTTTATCAACTAAATGACAGTATTAAAACTCAGAAAATAAAATACTGAGTGCTTGTAATTTGCAAACCCATGTTCTTGGCTATATGAGAGGAAGATAAAGAAGAAAGGCAAGGCTGAAAGGAAAGGTTAGAATTTAATTACGTGTTTTCTTGTTCGCCAAGTGTTTCACATATCACATTATGTAATATGCATGTCCTCTCACTTCAAGAAGTTTGGAGATTCAACTGTAGAGTAGACCTTGAATGAATTGCCAAGTATTTCCTTACAAAGAATAGCAGAAATTGTTTTAATGAGTACTGCAGAAGCTTTAAAAAACACATCTCAAATGAAAGGTGCAAACAAAATATTTCACTCACTTAATTGGGCACCTCAGAGCAGGAAGAAAGGGTGGACTGATATGATCTCAATAGCTTGGTGTGGATTCTGCTAACCTGCTCAGGGACTCCACCAAGAGGCTCACCCATGAACTCCACACAATGACTTGCATACAGAACTTCTACCAATGAACCAATATGCACCCCAAGAACCTCATGTGCCACATGGCTGGCACTCTACAAAACCCAATGCATTGCACTTCATGTGCCCCTGCAGATGGCTCTGCAAGCCCATGCAAACAGCACATGGATCTCACTATCAGGTGCAGATCTTACAGCCAGCTTGACTCTGCAGGATAGGGAAAAGGTGTGCAACCTTGAATACTTCAGGGCATTGCCCTAGGGAAAATAAATGGGAGACTATCTATCAAAATTCCAATGGCATTTTTCACAGAAAGAGAAAGAAAATCCTAAAATTCATATAGAACGACAAAAGACCTCAAATAGTTAAAGAAATCCTGGAGGCATTATTGTGCTTCCTGACTTCAGACTTAATTACAAAGTTATAGTAACCAAAACTGTCTTGTACTGGGATAAAAACAGACACAGACCAGTAGAACAGAATCAAGATCCCAGAAATAAGTCCACACATATAAAGTCAACTAATATTTGACAAGAGAGTCAAGAATATTCAATGGGGTAACAACAGTCTCTTTAATAAGTGGTGTTGGGAAAATTGGACAAACATGCACACAAAAAAAATGAAACTGGAGCCCTCCTCTTACACCACTCACAAAAATGAACTCAAAATGGATTAAAGACTTTTTTTTTTTTTTTTTTGGCGGTACGCAGGCCTCTCACTCTTGTGGCCTCTCCCGCTGCGGAGCACAGGCTCCGGACGCGCAGGCTCAGCGGCCATTGCTCACGGGCCTAGCCACTCTGCAGCATGTGGGATCTTCCTGGACCGGGGCATGAACCCATGTCCCCTGCATCGGCAGGTGGATGCTCAACCACTGCACCACCAGGGAAGCCCTGGATTAAAGACTTAAGTGTAAGGCTTGAAACCATAAAACAGGGAAGAAGCTCCTTGGCATTGGTCTTGACAATGATTTTTTTGAATATGATACTGAAAGTACAAACAACAAAAGCAAAAATCAACAAGTTTGACCACATCAAACTAAAAAGCTTCTACACAGCAAAAGAAACCGTCAGAAAAATGAAAAGGCAACCTATGGAATGGAAGAAAATATTTGCAAACCATCAACTGATAAGAGGTTAATATCCAAAATATAAGAAACCCATAAAATTCAATAGCAAAAAAAAAAAAAGCAAATAATCCAATTAAGAAATGGGCAAATGACCCAAATAGACATTTTTCCAAAGAAGACATATAAATGTTCAATGGGTACATGAAAAGATATCCAATATCTCTAATCATTAGGGAAATGCAAATCAGAACTACAATGAGGTATCACATCACACCTGTTCGCATGGCTATTATCAAAAACAAAAGAGATAATAAGAGTTGGCAAAGGTGTGGAGAAAAAGCAGAACTTGTGCACTGTTGGTAGGACTGTAAATTGGTTCAGCCACTATGGAAAACAGTGTGGAGGTTTCTCAGAATAATTAAACAGTAGAACTACCATATGCTCCAGCAATCTTATTTCTGAGTATATACCCAAAGGAAATGAAGCCATCATCTCTAAGGGATTTCTGCACCCCCATGGTTATTTCAGCATTATTCACAATAGCCAGGACATGGAAACAACCTAAGTGTCCATTGATGGATGAATGGATAAAGAATATGTGGCATATATTTAAAATGGAATATTATTCAGCCATGAGAAAGAAGGAAGTACTGATATTTGTGAAAATATGGATGAATCTTGAGGGCATTATGCTAAGTGAAATAATTTAAATAATTACTGTCTAGAGAAATACAAATACTGTATGATTTCACTTATATGTGAAATCTAAGAAAATGGAACTCATAGAAACAGGGAGTAGATTGGTGGTTTCCAGGTGCATCAGGGTAGAAGAAAGGAGACGTTGGTCAAAGGGTACAATCTTCCAGTTATGAGTAAATTATGGGAATCTAATGCACAGCATGATGATTATAATGAACAATACTGTACTGTAAATTTAAATGTTGCTATGAGAGTAGATCTTAAAAGTTCTCACCACACACACAAAAAGGTAATTATGGAGTCCCTCCCATCAGGAAGCTTGCACAAGCCTCCTAGATGGCCTCATCTACCAGAGGGCAGACAGCAGAAGCAAGAAGAACTACAATCCTGCAGCCTGTGGAACAAAAACCACATTCATAGAAAGACAGACAAAATGAAAAGGCAGAGGACTATGTACCAGATGAAGGAACAAGATAAAATCCCAGAAAAACAACTAAATGAAGTGGAGATAGGCAACCTTCCAGAAAAATAATTCAGAATAATGATAGTGAAGATGATCCAGGACCTGAGAAAAAGAATGGGGGCAAAGGTTGAGAAGATGCAAGAAATATTTTTAAAAGACCTAAAAGAGGTCTCCCCTGGTGGCGCAGTGGTTGAGAGTCCACCTGCCAATGCAGGGGACACGGGTTCGTGTCCCGGTCCGGGAAGATCCCACATGCCATGGAGCGGCTAGGCCCGTGAGCCATGGCTGCTAAGCCTGTGCGTCCAGAGCCTGTGCTCCGCAACGGGAGAGGCCACAACAGTGAGAGGCCCACGTACTGAAAAAAACAAAACAAAACGAAAAAAGACCTAGAAGAATTAAAGAACAAACACCTAGAAGAATTAAAGAACAAACAAACAGAGATGAACAATACAATAACTGAAATGAAAACTACAATAGAAGGAATCAATAGCAGAATAACTGAGGCAGAAGAATGGATAAGTGACCTGGAAGATGAAATGGTGGAATTCACTGCCATGGAATAAAATAAAGAAAAAAGAATGAAAAGCAACAAAGACAGCCTAAGAGACCTCTGGGACAACATTAACTGCAACAACATTCACATTATAGAGGTCCCAGAAGGAGAAGAGAGAGAGAAAGACCGAGAAAAAATTTGAAGAAATTATAGTGGAAAAATTCCCTAACATGGGAAAGGAAATAGCCACCCAAGTCAGGGAAGCACAGAGAGTCCCAGGTAGAATAAACCCAAGGATATACATGCTGAGACACATAGTAATCAAACTGACAAAAATCAAAGACAAAGAAAAATTATTGAAAGCAACAAGGCAAAAATGACAAAAACATACAAGGGAACTCCCAGAAATTTAACAGCTGATTTCTCAGCAGAAACTCTACAAGCCAGAAAGGAGTGGCATGATATATTTAAAGTGATGAAAGGGAAGAACCTACAACCAAGATTACTCTACCCGGCAAGGATCTCATTCAGGTTCCATGGAGAAATCAAAAACTTTACAGACAAGCAAAAGCTAAGAGAATTCAGCACCACCAAACCAGCTCTACAACAAAGCTAAAGGAACTTCTCTAAGTGGGAAACACAAGAGAAGAAAAGGACCTCCAAAAACAAATCCATAACAATTAAGAAAATGGTAATAGGAACATACATATCGATAATGACCTTAAACGTGAACAGATTAAATTCTCCAACCAAAAGACACAGGCTCGCTGAATGGACACAAAAACAAGACCCATATATATGTGTTCTGCAAGAGACCCACATCAGACCTAGGGACGTATACAGACTGAAAGTGAGGGGATGGAAAAAGATATTCCATGCAAATGGAAATCAAAAGAAAGCTGGAGTAGCAATACTCACATCAGATAAAATAGACTTTAAAATAGAGAATGTTACAAGAGACAAGGAAGGACACTTCATAATGATCAAGGGATGAATCCAAGAAGAAGATATAACAATTATAAATATATAGGCACCCAACAGAGGAGCACCTCAATACATAAGGCAACTGGTAACAGCTATAAAAGAGGAAATCGACAGTAACACAATAATAGTGGGGGACGTTAACACCTCACTTACACCAACGGACAGATCACCCAAAATGAAAATAAATAAGGAAACAAAAGCTTTAAATGACACAATAGACAAGATAGATTTAATTGATGTTTATAGGACATTCCATCCAAAAACAACAGATTACAGTTTCATCTCAAGTGCACATGGAATATTCTCCAGGATAGATCATATCTTGGGTCACAAATCAAGCCTCAGTAAATTTAAGAAAATTGAAATCATATCAAGCATTTTTCTGACCACAATGCTCTGAGATTAGAAATCAATTACAGGGGGAAAAAAAGGAAAAAACACAAACACATGGAGGCTAAACAATACGTTACTAAATAACTAAGAGATCACTGAAGAAATCAAAGAGGAAATCACAAAACACCTAGAGACAAATGACAATGAAAACACGATGATCCAAAACCTATAGGATGCAGCAAAAGCAGTTCTAAGAGGGAAGTTTATAGCAATATAATCCTACCTCAAGAAACAAGAAAAATCTCAAATAAACAATCTAACCTGGCACTTAAAGGAACTAGAGAAAGAAGAACAAACAAAACCCAAAGTTAGTAGAAGGAAAGAAATCATAAAGATCAGAGTAGAAATCAATGAAATAGAAACAAAGAAAACAACAGCAAAGATCAGTAAAACTAAAAGCTGGTTCTTTGAGAAGATAAACAAAATTGATAAACCTTTAGCCAGACTCATCAAGAAAAAGAGGGAGAGGACTCAAATCAATAAAATTAGAAATGAAAAAGGAGAAGTTACAACAGACACTGCAGAAATACAAAGCATCCTAAGAGACTACTACAAGCAACTCCATGCCAATAAAATGGACAACCTGGAAGAAACAGACAAATTCTTAGAAAGGTATAACCTTCCAAGACTGAATGAGGAAGAAATAGAAAATACGAACAAATCAATCACAAGTAATGAAATTGAAACTGTGATTAAAAATCTTCTAACAAACAAAAGTTCAGGACCAGACGGCTTCACAGGCGAATTCTTTCAAACATTTAGAGAAGAGTTAACACCTATCCTTCTCAAACTCTTCCAAAAATTGCAGAGGAAGGAACACTCTCAAACTCATCCTTCGAGGCCACCATCACCCTGATACCAAAATCAGACAGAGATACTACAAAAAAAGAAAATTACAGACCAATATCACTGATGAATATAGATGCAAAAATCTTCAACAAAATATTAGCAAACAGAAGCCAACAACACATTAAAAGGATCATACACCATGATCAAGTGGGATTTATCCCAGGGATGCAAGGATTCTTCAATATATGCAAATCAATCAATCTGCTACACCATATTAACAAATTGATTAATAAAAACCATATGATCATCTCAATAGATGCAGAAAAAGCTTTTGACAAAATTCAACACCGATTTATTATAAAAACTCTCCAGAAAGTGGGCACAGAGGGAACCTACTTCAACATAATAAAGGCCATATAAGACAAACCCACAGCAAACATCATTCTCAGTGGTGAAAGACTGAAAACCTTTCCTGTAAGATCAGGAAAAAGACAAGGATTTCCACTCTCGCCACTACTATTCAAAACAGTTTTGGAGGTCCTAGCCACAGCAATCAGAGAAGAAAAAGAAATAAAAAGAATACAGATTGGAAAAGAAGAAGTAAAACTTTCACTGTTTGCAGATGACATGATACTATACAAAGAGAATCCTAAAGATGCCACCAGAAAACTACTAGAGTTAATCAATGAATTTGGTAAAGTTGCAGGATACAAAATTAATGCACAGAAATCACTTGCATTCCTATACACTAACAACGAAAGGTCAGAAAGAGAAATTAAGGAAACAATCCAATTCACCATTGCAACAAAAATAATAAAATACCTAGGAATAAACCTACATAAGGAGGTAAAAGACCTGTACTCAGAAAACTATAAGACACTGGTGAAAGACATCATAGATGACACAAACAGATGGAGAGGTATACCATGTTCTTGGATTGGAAGAATCAATACTGTGAAAATGACTATATTACCCAAAGCAATCTACAGATTCAATGCAATTGCTATCAAATTACCAGTGGCATGTTTTACAGAACTAGAACAAAAAATCTTAAAATTTGTACGGAGACACAAAAGACCCGAATAGCCAAAGCAGTCTTGAAGGAAAAGAACAGAGCTGGAGGAATCAGACTCCCTGACGTCAGATTACACTACAAAGCTACAATAATCAAGACAATATGGTTCTGGCACAGAAACAGAAATATAGATCAATGGAACAGGATAGAAAGCCCAGAGATAAACCCACACACCTATGGTCAACTAATTTATGACAAAGGAGGCAAGGATATACAATGGAGAAAAGACAGTCTCTTCAATAAGTGGTGCTGGGAAAACTGGACAGCTACATGCAAAAGAATGAAATTAGAATGCTCCCTAACACCATACAAAATAAAAAACTCAAAATGGGTTAAAGACCTAAATGTAAGATTCGACACGATAAAACTCTTAAAGGAAAACATAGGAAAAACAGTTTTTGACATAAATCACAGCAAGATCTTTTTTGACCCACCTCCTAGAGTAATGGAAATAAAACCAAAAATAAACAGATGGGACCTAATGAAACTTAAAGGCTTTTACACAGCAAAGGAAACGATATACAAAATGAAAAGACAACCCTCAGAATGGGAGAAAATATTTTCAAATGAATCAACTGACAAGATTTATCTCCAAAACATATAAACAGCTCATGTAGCTCAATATTAAAAAAACAAACAACCCAATCCAAAAATGGGCAGAAGACCTAAATAGACATCTCTCCAAAGAAGACATACAGATGGCCGAGAGGCACGTGAAAAGCTGCTCAATATTACTAATTATTAGAGAAATGCAAATCAAAACTACAATGAGGTATCACCTCACACTGGTTAGAATTGGCTTCATCAGAAAATCTACAAACAACAAATTCTGGAGAGGGTGTGGAGAAAAGGGAACCCTCTTGTACTGTTGGTGGGAATATAAATTGATACAGCCACTATGGAGAACAGTATGGAGGTTCCTTAAAAAACTAAAAATAGAACTACCATATGACCCAGCAATCTCACTACTGGGCATATACCCAGAAAAAAACATAATTCAAAAAGACACATGCACCCCAATGTTCATTGCAGCACTGTTTACAATAACCAGGTCATGGAAGCAACCTAAATGCCCATTGACAGATGAATGGAAAAAGAAGTTGTGATATATATATATATATATATATATATACACACACAATGGAATATTACCCATAAAAAGGAACGAAACTGGGTCATTTGTAGAGATGTGGAAGGATCTAGAGACTGTCATACAGAGTGAAGTAAGTCAGAAAGAGAAAAACAAGTATCGTATATTAACTCATATATGTGGAACCTAGAAAAATGGTACAGATGAACTGGTTTGCAAAGCAGAAATAGAGACACAGATGTAGAGGACAAACGTATGGACACCAAGGGGGGAAAGTGAGGGGGTGGGTGGTAGGATGAATTGGGAGATTGGGATTGACATATATACACTAATATGTATAAAATAGATAACTAATAAGAACCTGTTGTTAAAAAATAAAGGCAAAAAAGGTAATTATGTGAGGTGATAGATGTGTTAACTTTCACATTCGGTAATCAATTCACAATATATGTGTTTATCAAATCATGTTGTACACTATAAATTTACACAATGTTAAATGTCAAATATCCCTCAATAAAGCTGGGGTGGGGGGACACAGATTTCTGAAGAAAATCCAGTACCTTAAAATTCCAGAATTATATATAAATGTTTGAAGCAAAATTTTCATATATATATTTTAAGTGATTTGCTTTCTTGAGTTCTTAAGATCTAGGACAGAGATTAAAAAGTGGGGAACACACATTTATTGTAAGATAGTAGATAGATATATGTTATTGTTGATGGTACTAATTCAGACATCTCTGTTTCTGACCACAGCCTCCAATCTTTTAGGTTTGCTGGTCCAACTCTTTCCTCCATGAGCTCAATGAATTTGTCTTCCATATTTTCTCCCTCTCTATAATTGCCTTCCAAGATTCATGTATCTCCGTACCAAGTTTAGATTTCACGGTTTAGCATTTATTGTATTGCTGATTCTCACATCTTCTTTGTTCCTCTGTTTTTGTTCATTAAATCTATTGGCAAAACCTTATCTTTATTTCTATATGAAATGATATATCCACATTATCTGTGCTTGAAGCCAGTCAACTCGGTGCTACTGGAGCAAATCACACAAAGGATAAATTGGTATCTTTATAAAGTAATGGTCATGTGCCTCAACTGTGCCTTGAATACTGTCAAGCAATTCTATTGCAGGATTTTATTCAACTCCCACTCCCATACCACACACACATTAGCTTTTCACACCTTCTTTACTCTCCTCAGCCCATAATACCTCCACCTCGCCCCTTCATTCTCAGCAAATATTCTCGCCTCCTACTTCAGAGAAAATACATCAATGGATTGGAAGTCCCTTAACTTTCCATTGGCAAACATCCATATCTACTAGCAATTGCACCCCTACACCCTTCTGTTGCACTTATTAAGGTGCCCCTCCTCCCCTTCAGGGCCCAGCTGCCTTCATTATTCTGGATCCTACCCTCTGCCCTCTTTTCAGAAATCTTGCCCTTTTAAGTACCCCTTCTCACTTGCATCTCTTCAAGCCTCTCCTGCCCTGCCAAATATTCCCATGAGATCTATTCAGGTCTTTCTTCCACCTTAAAAAATCCTTTGTCATCACATTTCATTCCATCCATGGTAATACTCTCTTGTTCCTTTCAGAGTCACACTTCTTTTAACAAATTTTCTACCCTTAATGTTTCTATTTCCTTACCTCCTATGCATTCCTTAACCCATTCAAGTTTGACTTCACTTTGTATCACTCTGTTGGAATGACTGTTGCTAAAGTTGCCAACAACTAGGATAGCCACATCATTGAAAGACTTTCATTGGGAAAGCAGGCTTCAATAAAGACAGTTCTGGGCAAACTGGAACACAAGGTCTCCTTATCCAATGTTCTACCTGTTACTACAACTAGTAATATTTTGTCCTCATCTTACTTCTCAGGAGCATTCAGTTGGCCACTCCCTTGTTTCTAAACTATGTTCTTTCCTAGTCTTCTGATAAATCCCTCCTTCCTCTCTCCCCATTCATTCTTAGTCCCCTAGTCAATTTCATTCTCATTTACTTGAACATTAGATACTAGAGTCCCACAAAGCTGTTTTAGACACCATTCATTCCCTAATCTATACTCTGATTATGTAACTCCACCAATTCCCATGGATTGCATTGTCATCTCTACATCAACAGCTTTCAAAGTGACGTATCCAGCCTAGACATCTCTGAGCATCACAGACACAGAAAACTAGTTGAAAATTTCAGTGGGAAGTTTTGCATGTGTACTGAGACACGAGGGTGCTCCAGACAGGCAAATACTTTAGCCCTTCTTTTAGTGGTCTTTAAATGTTTGTTAATTATATTTTTCATGGGAAGAAGAAGAAGCTACTTACTAAAAAAATTATTATGCAGAAACATTTATTTACTAAATTATTTTATCTAGATCTCTTGAAAAAAACTGACAAAAACTCTCCCACATTTGGTCTTTCTTTTTTTCTCTTATAGCTTTTCAAACACCTTTATTAGAGGTAATAAAAATTTTAAAAGATTTAATAACTGTTCATCTTGGAGAGCTCAGAAACACCAAGATTCTCAACGTCAATGAGGCCTGACTCTCATTACTGCTTCTCTGTGCATTATTAATAGAAAAGTTGAATTACTCTGATCACTTTGTCAATTTCTTCATATTAAAAATGCTTGAAGATATGACCCAGCAATCCCACTACTGCGCATATACCCTGAGAAAACCATAATTCAAAAAGTCATGTACCACAATGTTCACTGCAGCCCTACAATAGCCAGAAGATGGAAACAACCTAAGTGTCCATCATCGGATGAATGGATAAAGAAGATGTGGCACGTATATATAATGGAATATTACTCAGCCATAAAAAGAAACAAAATTGAGTTATTTGTAGTGAGGTGGATGGACCTAGAGTCTGTCATACAGAGTGAAGTAAGTCAGAAAGAGAAAGACAAATACCGTATGCTAACACATATATATGGAATCTAAAAAAAAAGTGGTTCTGCAGAACATAGGGGCAGGACAGGAATAAAGATGCAGACGTAGAGAAAGGACTTGAGGACACGGGGAGGGAGAAGGTAAGCTGGGACGAAGTGAGAGAGTGGCATGGACATACATACACTACCAAGTGTAAAATAGATAGCTAGTGGGAAGCAGCCGCATAGCACAGGGAGATCAGGTCAGTGCTTTGTGACCACCTAGAGGGGTGGGATAGGGAGGGTGGGAGGGAGATGCAAGAGGGAGGAAATATGGGGATATATGTATATGTATAGCTGATTCACTTTGTTATAAAGCAGAAACTAACACACCATTGTAAAGCAATTATACTCCAATAAAGATGTTAAAAAAATACTTGAAGAAATATTTGAAGAATATTTAGGATAATAGAAATCAGAAGCAATGACTTCAGTATAGGTCACATAGCAATGTGGAGACACTTGAATCTTAAAATTTAGTTCCCGTGAGACAACCAACAGAGAAAAATCTTTACTTACAGGAAAATATATACATATGCACAGAATGTCTACTCTTATTGTCTACTCTTTCCCAGGTACTATACCAGAAGTTTCATGTAAGATGGTAATAAATTGCCCAAGTTTTGGTGTCACAAAGATCTGGATTCAAAATCCCATGTTATCACTTATTAATGGCAATACTTTGGACAACTCTCTTTTTGATTTCCCGAAGGATCATTTGCCTTGTGTAAATGAAGAACAGTAAGTTGTGTAAATGGGATTGTTGAGAGATTTAAGAGTGTATGTAAAACACTTGATACAGTGCCTGGCACACAGTTCATAATAATAGGCTTTATCAATCAGCAGCAGCAGCTGATATTATCTCTGGACCTGCTTCAGTTTTCATTTAATTTCATTTCTTATGCATCTTCATACCACTCCTATGTACCAGATTATCTCCCCATTGTAGATGAGGAAACTGAAGCTCAAGGTAATCCAGCTAATAGTGGGCAAAAAGGGGAGTTGAATCCATGTGTGTCTAGCTATGAAGCCCCTGCTCTTTCCACAGTACTATGCATTTACAGTGTAATTTGTCCTGATATAGGGAACTGACTTCTTTTTTCCAAAGCAATTTGCACATACTTTTGCTTACACAAATTCCCAGATCTACTGACTCATTTGGACAAAACAAGAATTTTATGTGCCAATGGAATAAAGAATTGGTGCCACAGAGATATATGTGTCAAGATATATGTACCATCACCTCATATTAAGAAGCTACTGATACACATACATGCATATGAATACATACACATCTCTGCAACAGCAAGTCCACATTAAAGTATATTTCTTAGAGTTAATAGTGCACAATTCAAACTCAACAATTACCACGTATAATTATGAAAGTAGAGTGAAAGACTTCTTTTATTACTCTGAATTTACTTTTCTGTAATCCTTTTTAAGGTTCTAGTTTTTAACAGTTTTTAATCTGTGCAATCTTAAATTTCCCTAGAAAATTCATCTGTAGTGTAAGGATGTTCTGCTTTGTTGAAAAATAAAAGAACCTTATATAATTGAGGTATCATTTACATAAGTGGAGTTGCTGGAGCTTGCTTCTAACACAGGGCAAAGCCTCAAGAAAGTCTTTGGAAATGTACAGCAGACAGTATTATCAATAGAGAAACAAAGCTGTGCCTATAATACCTTCCTGCCAGAGAAGAGCTGGGATGATTACACTTCTCCCAAACTATGTAGATTAAGATCTACAAGGCAGTATTTAATGCCACTTAAAATTGTAACCACAAGTAACTGCATGTATAACTTTGTTGTCACCAGTCCAAAAGAAGTTCAATGTTTCCAAGGTAATATATATGTTTTCATATATACATTCATTCTGTACAACCTGGAATAGTAGCGGATAAATAAGAAATAGATTACTTACGTTTATTCCAGGTCTAGGCAGTCTATTTAAACATGTGAGTTTCATTGGTACACTGGTTTAATAAAAATTTCAGTGCATATTTTTTTCTGTTAAGGCAAACTCTTTCGAACAATACTTAGAACGTAGGCATAAGCAGACAAGACAAAAAGAGTCTTTTGCTAAGCAATGCCAGCTCTACTCTTGCAATACAACTGGTAAACACACAGCAAGGAAGAGTATCTTTCAGCCTTCATGAAGGTATTCTTAATTACATGTTAAAGTTCTCTGCATGCTTCGTCACTTCAGTACTTGCCTAGAGACCTATAAATCTATCAAAGAGTAACATTTTGCAAATCAAATGTAGAAAACCAAGACATGTTACATCAAATCAAAGTCTGTCTTGCAACAAGCTGTTTTGGAAAGGTAACATTCTAAACTTTCATTGTTGTGGGTTTTTTTTCCAGCTTTATTGAGAAATAGTTGACATATACTACTGTATATGTTTAAGATGTGCAGTGTGATGGTTTGATTTATATATATTGTGAAATGATTATTGCAACAGGTTCAGCTAACATCCATCATCTCATATAGATATAAATAAAAGAAAGAAAAGAAGAAAAAAATTTTCTCCTTGTGATCAGAACTCTTAGGATTTACTCTCTTAACTTTCCTATATGTAATACACCAGTATTTTATAGACATCAGATTGTACATTATATTCCTAGTACTTGTTAATCTCATAACTGGAAATCTGTAACTTTGACCACCTTCCTCCAATTTCTTCTCTTCCGCCTCTGTTAACCACGTCTGATCTCTTTCTATGAGTGTCTTTTTGTTTTTTTTTTTTTTTTAGATTCCACACGTAAGTGAGATCGTGTAGTATTTGTCTTTCTCTGTCCAACTTATTTCACTTAGCATAAGGTCTTCAGGGTCCATCCATATTGTTGTAAATGGTAGGATTTCCTTGGTTTTTATGGCTGAATAATAGTATTTCATTGTGTATATATACCACAACTTCTTTACCCATTCATTCATCAATGTACACTTAGGTTGTCTCTGTGTCTTGGCTATCATAAATAATGCTGCTATGAACGTGGGGATGCAGGTATCTTTTGGAGTCAATGTTTTCATTTCCTTTGGATATATTCCCAGAAGTGGAATTGCTGAATCATCTGGTAGTTCTCGTTTTAATTTTTGAAGAGCTTTTATACTCTTTTCCATATTTGGAAAAGTGGCTGTTCCAATTTACAATCCCGCCAACAGTCCCCAAGTGTCCCCTTTTCTCCACATCCATGCCAGCATTTGTTATATCTAGTCTTTTTGGTGATGGCCATTCTAACAGGTGTGAGGCAATATCTCATTGTGGTTTTAATTTGCATTTCCGTAATGACTTGTGATGCTGAGCATCATTTCATGTACCTCCAACCTTCTATACTAAAATGCTCAGTCATCCTCTGACTTGCTGTGAAAATGCAGGTTTGGCAAAATGTATAATGCAGGCTTCTGAGATTTATGAGACTACTCACACTTTTTACATATGTATAAAAACGTTTATCTTGCTATCTTGATGCTCTTTGCACATAACTAAGAGATAGCATTGCTTGCCGGTGTTTAAGAACACAGAATCTGAAGGTAATGTAAGGATAAAGCTCAGCTCTACCACCTTCTACTTGTGTGGTCTTGAACCTCTGAACAAATCTCTTACTTTCCCAAGTCTTAATTTCTAGTAGCTGTTTCTTGTTTAATGGGGAAAAAATACTATTATCTACCTCCTAAGGTTATCATGAAGAAAATGAGATAATTCATTAGAAGTTTTTAGTGAAGTATCATGAAGGTTATCATGAAGAAAATGAGATAATTCATTAGAAGTTTTTAGTGAAGTACCTACCTAACTGTAAGTGCTCAATAAGTGTTTGCTGAAAGGGTGGAAAGGAAGAAGCTAGAGAGGAGGGAGGATGGGAAAGGGAATTTGATTCTAAATTTAAGCATAACCAGAGTCAAGACTGGAGAAAGGATTGTTTGCAAGGGGTGGAACAAGAAGAAGCAATGGCCAAACACAAAATGACTTTTGCAAAAAAACAGCCTGTCTAAATATTTCATACTCTCATAAAAATTACACAGCTCAACAGTGAAGTTTGCTGGACAAACTTACTTACCTTTTTACTTTATTTTCTTTCTGTTTTTTAAATATATATATATTTTTTCTGTTAAGAAGCAAATCTAGAAGATGCCATTTAGTCTTGAAGTTGCAATAAGTGAGCCAGAGAGGGTAGGGCTATCTTTAAAAATCACACACCTAAAACTATGCTAAATTTTTCTCCTGGCTGGCAAAATTATAATATGTGTCTGGCATTAGTTTCCTCCACCTCGTTAAAGACCAGTGCCAAAGGAATCCCCAAACATCCAGGTACTGTTTTATTTTGTTCTGAACTACGGTTAAAGCTTTGGTGCCTTCTGTTTCTTCTCAACTGGAAAGGATATTCATTTCTGCCCAGCTCAAAGTTTATCTCCCTCACAGTAGAATGTACATTCTGCCATTAAATCTAAAACTACCTTGACATGTTGTTATAATACCTCATGGATGTGGAAAGTTTGTTGTGACCTAGTGTGAAACGTGGGAAAAGATGTGATCAGGCTGCTCCTGGG
This sequence comes from Lagenorhynchus albirostris, assembly GCF_949774975.1. Lineage (NCBI taxonomy): Eukaryota > Metazoa > Chordata > Mammalia > Artiodactyla > Delphinidae > Lagenorhynchus > Lagenorhynchus albirostris. The sequence continues at coordinate 31,816,488 of NC_083105.1, forward strand.
TGTGTCCTTACACTGGCATAACGAATCACACTTTCTGTGTGTTGAGCACGACAGCCAATAGGTAAATTAACTCTTACTACCCTTCTGTATGCTGCTAAATTATATTACCATTTTTTAAAGAAATAATTGGGCTTAGAAGATATTTTGCCCTCAGTCCTTCTCATACAACTGAATTCTGTAGTGGAATTACAACCACGGGAGGGTGCCTAAAGATCTCAAATGATAGAAAAAAATTCAGCACGAACATTTTAGCTTTTTAAGACAAGTTTTCTGATATTTCTGCAGTGATCCCCAATATGGTAACCGTGGAGGACTTATTAGATGGCAATACCATTCTTGGTACTTTTCCTAATTATGTTTGAGCCTCACAACAACCTTATTAAAGAAGATATGATGAGAAAAACGAGTCTGAGAAATGTAACTTACACAAAGTCATAAAGAAAGCCAAAAGTAATTCTAGGTGTTGAATCCTGTCTGAGTAAAAATGTTTGAGGAATGCATATATTCAATGATAGTTTCATGGGCAAATTCTGTACTTCACCGGGGAAGGTTTAGGCACCTGTGCTGAGCAAGGCATCATCCTAGCACTGAGACTACACCAGAGGAGAGACCAGAGACAATCTTTTTACTCTTGGAGCTTCCAATCAACCAAAGAGACAAATATTTAAAAACTGCGTTTAACAAGACGAAGATATTCCATGTGCAAGTGTTCACAGATTCCACCCCATCTCAGGTAGTCAAATGGGAAATAAGAGCTCATTTTCCCATTCTACTCTCACCCTGCCCCAAATAAGAAAAAGACAGAACTTCCTTGGTGGCACAGTGGTTAAGAATCCACCTGCCAATGCAGGGGACACAGGTTTGAGCCCTGGTCCGGGAAGATCCTACATGCCGTGGAGCGACTAAGCCCGTGTGACACAACTACTGAGCCCGTGTGCCACAACTACTGAGCCCGTGTGCCACAACTACTGAAGCCCACATGCCTAGAGCCCGTGCTCCACAACAAGAGAAGCCACAGCAATGAGAAGCCCGCACACCACGACGAGGAGTAGACCCCGCTCACTGCAACTAGAGAAAGCCTGCATGCAGCAAGGAAGACCCAATGCAGCCAAAAATAAAACAAAATTTTAAAAATTTTTTGAGAAAAGAATATATTTTTTTTAAAAGAAAAAGAGAATCTTGAGAAGGAGAAGGAAGATCAGTCATATAAAAACTTGTATATTTATATTTTTTATTATCAAATATAGTATTATTATAAAATATACCTATAAAAACATATGTATAGGTAAACACTAGATTGAACAGCCATGCACTCACCACTCTGGCCAAGAAATACCCTTTAAGATTCAATCTGCTCATTCCTAATGTGTCAAAGATGTCAGAGTCAGCAGAAATTCTGAAATAATAATTTTTAGTCATGCTGCTTACAAGTAAGAATAATAGCTTATAACTGGCTATAAGTAATAACATATTTAACTTTTTCTATTTAATCATAAACAACATGATTATAAGTTAATCAAAGCATGTCAATAGCCATGCTTCCTTTTAAAAGTTCTAGCTGATTCAAACAGAACTTTACTTGGTGGCACAAATGTTAAGGTTCTGACCAAGGTAGAGACAGAGATTCACGAGGGATTCATGCAGGAAATCAAAGCAGGGTCAGGTAAGTGGCCAACCCAGGCTAGAAGCTGAGAGCAGCTGAAAGAAAACATTTCTAGCCTAAGTTTATATAACCTAGTAAAAAAAAAATTACTCATCTTAAGTCCCAGGTGATGCTGAGCTCCTGTCAGAAACCTATCCATTCATGGCATGGAGTAACTTATTCAATGACGTTAGCCTATATATCTACAGCATTAAAGAAAACATACACTGAAACAGTTCATTCAAAATTAAGGAAAACACGGATGATTGTTCAGATGTTATTTTCAACAATTCACTCATAGGCATTTGAAATCTGTTTTATTTCCTACCACACAAAAAAAATGTTACTGTTTTATGAATAAACAGTTTAATTTTAGACAAGCTCCTTTTCTCTAATTTATGGCAACTGGTTCAAAAAAATTCCAAAGCAGCCAAGGAGCTTAGTCACAGATGTCAGCACTGGATGGTAGTAAAATAAAGGGCTCTGACTTCAAAGAGTTAGGGAAGATTTTTCACAATGTAATAAAAAGAATGAATGTTGCAGACATCATAAGTGGCAGAAAGGGCCATAAACACAGAAATGAACATGTGGAGATAAGTCAATGTCTGCTAGGTGCTGTGTTTTCAAAGTTGTTTCACTCTTCAGCAACCATCCAGACACCCATATTTATCTTCCTTTTTTGTGCCCGTGACCCCAGATTAACTTTATCTCCCATAACCTCCTCTCCTACTACCATGTCACTCTACTCAAAACTCCCTTTTGGCAAGCTGGAAGAAAAAGACTTTTATGACTGGAGAGTTTTTTGAGTTGATTTGTTCTTGGCACTAACAGTGCACTCTTCTCACATTTATCTAGGAGCTGTTCTTTGATGTTGGCCACACTCTCAGATAGGCTCTTTCCACAGAATGACCCCCATCAAGTACAGGGTTGCATAGTCCTCGATGGCCACAAGCTCAAAAGGAGATTCCTCTCTCCCCAGCATCTTTAACAATTCCTGGAAAAGGATTCTGATTGGTTGAGACTGGGTTCATGCCTGAAACCCATGGCCAGGGAGAGAGGTGGAATATGCCTCAATTTGGGGCACCACAAGGGAGAGAAGGAACATCGTCCAAAAGAAAAGAGGGAAGGAGTCTTTCACCAGAAGAGCAATGATGCAGTGCTCCAAAAAAAGCCAAGTCTAGGAGGCAGTTTGAAAGGTAACTATAGAGAGCTAGGACACTTGCAGTCTCCCAGTGACTCAGATCTCAGGGAGACAACAGGAAGACCTCAAAGTATCAGAAGATAATGCTTGGTAACTACCTTCTACCAGATGGTAATCCTTGGGATAAAGGATAGTGAAGTAACCAAGATGTTATTGATAACAGGAAGCTACCAGTATCCTTAAAGTAGTTGGGAGAAGGTGATCTTACTGGAGCCTAGAAGCCAATTAGTTGGACAGGAACTGAGATCCACAGAAAAAGTAGCCAAGTGGCAGGGGCTGGTGTCATGGAGGAGGTGCAGCCACACTGGGATGCCTCCTTTAGTGGAGACAGGGAGATGTACAAGGTTCTCTCTCGCTTCCTCTCTCCAGTCTTCCTCCAGTGTATCCCATTGGCTGAATGGAGTCAGAAGTAATTGACAAAAGTTCATGTCCTCTGGAAAGGAGATGTCAAGATGGATTTAGAAGTTCAAGAGATTTATTGAGGTAACACCTATGAAAGATAAAGGGAAGGAGTAGCAGAGAAAGCCTTCAGACCCACGGCTAGGACCTGTGAAAGGAGAGGGGGCAGATCAAAGCGTTGGGTACTAAGGGTTTCAGACTGTTGTAGAGCTCTGAGAAAGACTCAACCAGTCCAACAATTTGCTCCATCACATAAATTCTCCACAGAGGGGTCCTCTGTCCCCACCATGCTCAGTCACTGACTGGGGGCTGCCTGCAGAGCAATGGGCCTCGACTCCAAAGCTGAGGCAGATCCTGAAGGCACCACAGCTGGTTGCTCTCAGCTTCCCAAACTTCCTATGGCACGTTCTCTCTTGAAGGGAGGTAAGGACATCTTATCCTCCACGGTTGCTTCAACGAGGGAGTCTGAGAAACCTAGATTGCTGTGTTCAACCCCCAAAACATAAAGCAGAGCAGGAGGAGAAAGGGGAACAGATCTCGGGGCAGACAGGCTGATGATTGGCACAAGAGCAAAGAAAGTATTCATTGGAGTAATTACACTCAATAATTGTGGTATGTAATGTTTTACTATGCCTAGATTTGGGAGCATTGCTCTAGGATTAAAATTGTCTTTAATAATTCTTTAAAAGACATTTTTAATTCTTTAAAAGAATTTTAAATAACTCTTTAAAAAGATTAATAATGCTTTCTAAGAAATCAACTCTTCACCAGATAAAACAAATTTTATGTTCAACAATGTTTAGAACCCATATGAACAACTTAAAAAAGAAAGTTGCATGATGGACAAAGAATGCAAAGCTGGAGCAACCTCACACCCACATCCAGCCTCTTCCTTTTGTAGATATCGAAACAATTTCAGATAGACTGAGTCAGATGCTCCAATTCGGAAAACTAATTTGTGACAGAATCAGGGTTAGAACCCCGATTTTTTTTTTTTTTTTTTTACTTTTGCAAGATGCTCACATCAGGGATCTAATAATGTTTAGCTTAATTTAAAAGCCAATGCTTGATAGTTCTACACAGCAGAAGCTACAGAATTTTGTATTTAAGTATACCACCATGTGAGAAGGGAAAAAGAAACACAGCCTCATTGATGGTTTATTCCTTAAACTGACGTTATTAAAAGTGAAATTAAAAACCACCAGCCCCCAAAATAAATTAACATTTCTACTTTACTGCTTTGGCAAGTTTAACAAATCCCTAATAATTTATAAGTTATTAGGTTGAAATGAGTCAACCTAGGCATAATCTACTAATTGATATATTTTTGAATTTTTTTAACAGTTGTTTATACATCTATAAATATACTTTGAGTAGTTTTCTCATTAAGAACAACGGCATAACAATGACATATTAAAAGGTCTCAGATTGAGAGGAATTTGTATAAATAGTTGTAATGAAACGTCGAGTTAATTGTCTCTATTGGGATTGCAGTACCATCCAATTACAGCCTCCTTGAAGATTTCTAAATGTATGTCATGTTACTTATCCTTTGCTGGATAAGCACAGTGGTTTTATTACTGCTTATCTGTTATAAAATGTTGGATTGTAAAATGTCAGTAGCATAATGTATTTTGCTTACAAATAGTTATATCCTGGAATTTTGCAGTTTAATCACTTAGTCTACTAAAGACAGACTACAGGGCATTATTTAAAGATATCTTAGAAAACCTGCCTCCAGAAGATATTCAAACACACACGTGCATTATCATCTGCAAAATATGGCTGGAACTTGTAGAAATTCTGGTGCATTAAATTTTGCTACAAAAGGTATACAAGGACATAAAAGGTTAAAGTTACAGAACGAAGAGATTGGATCAGAGTCTCTGGAGCAGTGTTACTTTAACTTTGCTTTATTTTTCTAAGGAAAACTTGCAGACCTTGCTGAGTGAAGTACTTAAAAAGTCCAGGGAGATTGAAAGGAAATAACAGAACAACGTAGACACAGTTTAAAGTCCTTACGAAATTAAATAATTTTGCAATACAGCCACTGCAACTCAATGAATAAACATTTACTAACGATTATCAATTTATGAAAATATTTTTACAGCCTCTCTATCTGTGAGCAAAAGCACACATATAGACTAGAATTATAGTTTCTCTACCTGAAAGGCTGATGAAAATTTCAAAACACTGCACTTGTCTTTAAAAAATAAATTCAGGGGCTTCGCTGGTGGCGCAGCCGTTAAGAATCCGCCTGCCAAGGCAGGGGACATGGGTTTCAGCCCTGGTCCGGGAAGATCCCACATGCCACGGAGCAACTAAGCCTGTGCACCACAACTACTGAGCCTGCGCTCTAGAGCCCGCGAGCCACTTCAGCTACTGAAGCCCGCATGCCTAGAGCCGGTGCTCTGCAACAAGAGAAGCCACGGTGATAAGCCCACGCACCGCAACGAAGAGTAGCCCCCGCTCGCCAAAACTAGAGAAAGCCCTCACGCAGCAAACACCCAATGCAGCCAAAAATAAATAAATAAATTTATATAAATAAATAAATTCAGATTGAGGTAATATTTAGAATAACAGCCATGGAAATCACATCATAAAATGTTAAATAAGACTGAAAATTCATTTTAAATGCACAGTTTTACAGTATATTTCAAATGTATATTTCCATGATACGTACTTTCAACTAAGGATTTAAGGTATCTGCATGTTAAAAATGTATTTGATGTACCAAGATAAAAATATACTGTCATATTTTACCAAAAATATTCAGGTGATCTTGGATATATTGTCAGCACACAATTTTATATTTCAAAGATGATAGGTAAAATTCTGGGCATCTTGTAGGTTTTTCCATGACAACCATATTTACAGGAAAAAATATAGAAGCCTTTAGTGATTTATAAATCAGGAAAAATTTCTTTCCAATGGTCTATCTAGGGAAAATGTGTAATAGAGTTTTAAATTCCACATTGGGCTCTAGATAGCGCTTCTAAATATTCAATAAAATTACGATAATAGAGTTTCTGCTGTCATAATGTTTGAAGAATTGAAATATATATTAATTTCCCTAAGATTTTGTACTTAAAAAAAACTCATCATTTTCTTCCAATTTATAATTTGATTTACTCTTTTCCAGATAAAGTGTTGCAACTGAACTTTGATGTTACAGTGCTAGCACATTTCCATCCCTTGATAGTTTGTACTTTGTGTGATTGAATATATATTTTCTCCTCTTTTGATTGAATATAAGCCTTCTGTATGCCAGGGGGAATTTTAATTCTATTCTATTCCTTCCCTCCCAGTTCCTTCACACCATCCATTAGGAAAAATAGTGTTGCTGTGATAGATCAGGTTTAAGGGCATCTTATTTTTTGCTGTGTCTAAAGAGCTAGGGGTGGGTAGGCAGTAACCATGTCAAGTTAAATGTTAGCAAGTGAAACAGTGGCATGCAGACGTGAAACCTTCAGATGATCTCATGAGATGAAGAAAGATAACTTTAAGGGCAGCTCTCTCCTAGGACTTGCCACGTCCTCTTCACTCATGCACTTCAAGATTTCAGTAACAGGGTAGTTGTATCAATTAGGATAATTTAGTTTACAATGCAATAATAAAAATTCCCCAAGTGTCTGTGGCTTATACAACAAAGATGCGTTTCTCACTCTCGCCCTGTGCAGGTCATTTGGGGGCAGAAGTAAATGCCAATAGCAGAACCACTCAGAGTTATATAACCGTGATATTTAGCTACTAACTATGCATGCTGATACGCAGAATCGCTTCTACTTTATTATGACTATTAATTCTAAACTTAAAGTGTCAGTCTACATGAGAGTGGAGATAAAATGGGTAAAAAGTCATGCAGCTGTTATATAGTCAGAGGCAGTGTTTAATAATAGCAACCATGAAGTACAAAGACACCTTTGGTGTTGCCCAATAGAAAATCATAATGTTAGTGGGAATCAAACAGGAAATTGGTCTTTATTCCAAAAGAAGTTGAGATAGAATCCAAGCACTACCTCAGGGCCAGTAGAAAATAGGGGCAGTAGTCAGAGGGTACTCAGCAAAGGTCAGAAAGCAGTAAAGTTCCACATATTCAGATGACAAGATTAATCCTGGCTAATGCGTAATTTGACACAAAGCATTTTGAAGAGCTGGGCATATTAAACCATTTTAATAAGGGTTTGATGGCATTTGGTTATTGTTGAATATAGGTTTTGTTTACTGTCTTTTTATCCTCCAGTATTTTCAACTATTCTAGAACAGAAATGTATTTTGTAGGAAAAAAATGAAATAATCAATTGATGAATTCTCTTATTTTAAAAAATTAATGCATTTTAAGGATCTTGATATAAGGAAATAATTTAAATACAAAATGGCATGGGGCGTGAAGAAGAGAGTCTACAGAATTGGGAGGGAGGGAGGGAGGGAGAAGGAGTGAGAGAGGGAAGGAGAGAGGGAGAATGAATTCCTTTATGCAAACAAGAGTTTCCACAAACTCCCTTAGTAGAGTAGGATTAGAAGGTTATACAAGATCTCACCACATATTATTTGTGGTAGGCTATACTATTCACGTTTCTATTAACAGTATAGCAAAACATCAATAATCCCAATTCCATATTGTTGATTCCATCATTTAAAATAATAATTTGTTGTCTTTGTAAAATCAAAATTTAACAAATCCTACCATGTATTGTTACACATTGTGCTTTGGATCAGTTGGACCCAAATTTATAATCATAGTCAAAGTCTGGCGCTCAGAATATGATGACAAAAAGAAAGAGAGAGGTCCGGGTCCTGCCCCTAGGAAATGACAAATTCTCAAAAGGAAATTACTGTGACTCATGAAAAGGCTGAACCCTAGACATCAGGCTCACAGTTTCATCAAAGATTCCTTTGCTCAAGCTTGGCCTGAGAGCAGCAGAGCAGCCTCCCCTCAAGGGGCAATGCAGGCATGACTGTAAAGACATCTGTAATTAAGTAAAGAGCTGCAGATAAGGGTCCTTCCCTTATTTTATGGGTACCACATACGCCTCAGAGATCCTCATGTGTCTCTAGAGAGGGGAGATTCCTCGCTTCAATAATATATGAGTTTGAATTTCCTAACTTCCTAGTAAGAGTTGAGATCCCAGCAACAGATTTCACTTAATAAAAGGAAATGTGATTGCTTTGCCTGAAAGGGGGTCATTTTTTTTTTAAATTAAAATGTATCTGACATATAACATTGTATAAATTTAAAGTGTACAATATGTTAATTTGTTATATTTATATATTGTAATAATAATTAGCATCTCTATCATGTTACATTATTAACCTAAGGAAAAAACAATAAACAAAAAAAGAACAAGAAAGGTGAGGTCTCTACCCTCCATCTACTTTTGACATCCTGCCTCCAAAGCTGCTTTTCACTGATTTGGAACACTAAAGTGAACTATTAGAGTCTTATATTTTAAGATTCTTTCCAGGATAATTTTCATTTCCCATGAAGACTTTCTATTTGTTAATTTTTCTTACATGTTATTACCTCCTCCAGATTAATCCATAAGAACCTAAATAAACCTAGACATTTCAACATACAAAAAAAAAAAAAGGAAATGTGACATTCCTTACACACTTGACTTCATGGAGTAAGGTTTTACCTGATTTTTTTGTCTATATATTTATTCATTCAAAAATACTTACCAAGTACTTATTACATATTAGGCATAATATTTGCTGCTAGATATAGAGTTGTAAACAAACCAGTCATGTCCCCTGCTTTCATGGGGCTTAAGGTTTATGGGAGGAAAAGAGGTAACAATTAAAAGGTAGATATGTTGGTTCGTTGCAGGAAAAGAAGATGGGATCACAGGAGAGGAGAGAATAAGAAGGGAGACCTATTTAGAACAGGAGATGGCATCCATGGATATTGAAGTGATGCACAGTGATGTGACGTGTGTTGGGGAAAGATGTGCAAGTAGAAGCAAGAGCCATGAGGCAGAAGGAGCCTGGCACGTTGAGGAACTTAATGGAGGCCCGTGTGACTGGAGTATAGCGAACAAGGGGCATACTGGCATGAGATGTGGTTGGGAGTAGACAGAGCCTGAATTTTGCAGGGCTTTGCAGATCACGCTACGTATTTTGGTTTTTATTCTAAGCACAGTGGAAAGCTTTTGAAGGATTTTAAGTAGAGAGAGGTGATGTCATTAGAAAAATGTCTTAATCATTCTGGTTGCAGTGAGAAGAATGGAAATGAGGAAAACTAAGAAGGCGAGTAGGATTTCTAGCAGTGCAAACCTGGACACACCTGTGGTGGTCTCACCAAGACGTGATAATGCCATGGGACTAGGGTAGTGGTTAGGAAGATAGAAATATATGCTTTGGAGATAAAATTGACCAGAGTTGGTGAAAGGTTTAATACTGGAGTTGAACAAGTAGGTTAGGGGGAAGATGGGGTCCGTGTTTTTCACTTGGCCAATAATAGATAGTGCCATTCACCAGGTGAGTTGGATTTGGATCAAAATTGGAGTGCTCAGAGTTGGGGAAAAGAAGGTTTGGTTTTGGGACATGTTAAGTGTGAAATTCTTACAAGAAAATGTTCAAATATCAGGGTGATATTGAGATGTACTAGCTCAGAGCTCAAAACAAGATTTCTTGCTGGAGGTCTAAATTTGACAGCCTTGGGGACACATAGTTTTTCGAGGCAGGAACCCGCTTTGCCTGGCAAAGTAATAAAGCTATTCTTTTCTACTCCATCCCAAAAAATAAATAAATAAAAAATAAATCTGACAGCCTTGACATAAATGTGATATTTACAGCAATGAGTGTTGATAAGATCACTTAGAAAAGGGTATAGAGGAGAAGAGTATATATATGGAATGTCAACAAATCACATGCAAACCTCTCTACAATCTGAATTCCCAGGGAAAGAGAATGCAATTTGGGGGTCTGTTATAATTCATTTTAATATAATTCTGATAAATTAAACCAAAAAATTTAGAATAAAACAGAAGAGGATCATCTACTATTAACCTTGGCCAAAATCAAAACTACATCCTTTTCCATGGATGTCAATGCCATTAACAAAATTCCAAAAGATTTTCTAGGAATCAGTGCATTTAAGAAGTAACTTGATTAGCTTTCCCACTGGGGAGTAAAAGATAAGTTACCATGGTAATCATTTCAAGTCAATTATTACTTTCTTGTGAATTGTTAACTAGGGTGTTAAATTAAATTTTCCTTTTCATATTAAAGAGTAGTGGCTATGTTTTCTCTGGAAGGTTATTAAGCTACAGGGAAGATTTTATTTTCAGAGTAGAAGCAAATCATATATTATAGGAGAATTCCTAAGGCCAAAAGAGTTTATTTAGAAAGTTAAGGTATTATTGCTGTGTATAAACATTATTGTGGTAATTACTGTCTTCAAGTATTTATTGTCAATAAAACCTTTCCAAGGGTACTTCCAGATAGAGCTGTATATCTATTTTCAAGGAAGTATTAGGCAGACAACTTCAGATACTCTCAAACACCAGAGCCAGGAAATCTCTCGGGGTAGAAAATCTCCCACTACATTTGTTATATTAAAATCCAATTATGCACAGAGGAAGGACAAAGAGACACAATAAACTGGAGAACAACATATGTTTAACATAACACACATACATTACAAATAGGCTTAAATATCACATATTAGTTAAAGTTTCCAAGTGTTTTTCTCAGAAATCTGAAGAAAAGCATGCAATGAAAGTTAAAACAAACAAACGAAAAAAGGCAAAACAAAACAGTGGAGTATTAGAAATGGATTCTAATTCATGAAAATATAAGATCGGCAACATCTTAACTGATAATTTTCCCATAACATGACTGTCTCTTATATAATACATATTCTACCTAATTGCCATACAAATATGATAAGCATTTAGGCATTGTAAACAGTCTCAAGCTACATCTCTGTGAAAGTCCAAAACTCCTGAAAAGAATATATCAGAATATATGAGTGTTATCAAAGAGCCACTTTTTAAAAAATAAGTTTATTTATTTATTTTTGGCTGTGTTGGCTCTTTGTTGCTGCCCGTGGGCTTTCTCATAATTGCGGTGAGCGGGGGCTACTCTTCGTTTTGTTGTGTGGGCTTCTCTTGTTGCAGAGCACGGGCTCTAGGCACACGGGCTTCAGTAGTTGTGGCTCGTGAGCTCTAGAGTGCAGGCTCAGTAGTTGCGGCGCACGAGCTTAGTTGTACCGCGGCATGTGGGATCTTCCGGGACCAGGGCTCGAACCCGTGTCCCCTGCAATGGCAGGCGGATTCTTTTTTTTTTTTTTTTTTTTGCGATACGCGGGCCTCTCACTGTTGTGGCCTCTCCCTTGTGGAGCACAGGCTCTGGACGCGCAGGCTCAGCGGCCATGGCTCACGGGCCCAGCCGCCCCACGGCATGTGGGATCTTCCCGGACCGGGGCACGAACCCGCGTCCCCTGCATCGGCAGGCGGACTCTCAACCACTGTGCCACCAGGGAAGCCCAGGCAGGCGGATTCTTAACCACTGCACCACCAGAAAGCCTGAGCCACTTTTTAAAGGACTATTTGTGGGTGGATAATTTCAGTGGTATCTATTTCTCCAACTGACTTATTTTTTTCTTTTAAGACAATGGAAGCTTTAACATAGTGAAAAAATTAAGACAATTCAGTTCGTTAGGCTTTACATGTAAAGTTACACTGTGACGAGAGAAAGAGACACACTTTGACTTGACAAATGCCACTTTGATTTTAAAAATGAGGTTAAATGCCGAAGACAGACTGCTGAATGTCCTAGAAAACCACCACCTCAGACTTTATACCTAGACTTCAACAAAAGCTGGCCAGAAGTCCAAGCATAAAAGATTCCTGTGCCAAAGTCCTAAGTCGGGTCCTCCTTGGCTCTCCCCCAGCCTGTTGCAACAGCTTCTTAAAAGGAGCATTTTGTTTTCCCACGAGGATTTACTCGCGGTCAAAGTCTTGAACTCTTTTTTTTTTTTGCGGTACGCGGGCCTCTCACTGTTGTGGCCTCTCCCGTTGCGGAGCACAGGCTCCGGACGTACAGGCTCAGCGGCCATGGCTCACGGGCCCAGCCACTCCGCAGCATGTGGGATCTTCCCGGACCGGGGCACGAACCCGTGTCCCCTGCATCGGCAGGCGGACTCTCAACCACTGCGCCACCAGGGAAGCCCAAAGTCTTGAACTCTTTGATTGTGCTCTTTTGTTTAATCAGGTAGCTCCAACAGGAAAGGTCATGTCCCACACCTTTACTTGTCGATATCTTATTCAGCCTTCAAAGTCCTGCACAAAGAATAAATGTCCCCCATCCCTCACTGTCAGAAATCCCTTTTCTGGTGCTTTCAGGAATAATATTATCATCAACAGCATTTGTTGAACACCTCCTTTGTGCCAGGCACTCAGCTAGCTACGAGTGTTAAATGCTTTTTCTAATTGACAAATGTCTTTGCAAGGAAATTAATTGCAATCCTCATTTCACAGGAAAAGAAAGCTAAGTCATGAGGTTATGAGTCATGACTATTAGGTGACTCAAAGAAACCTAACTTTCTGCCCAAAGCTCCTTGATCAGTAAAGAGTGGAGAAATATTCAGAACAGAAGCCTGCCTCCAAATCCCAGCCATTTCCCTTAGCAGTCAGTCTAAACTGTCGTGGAGGATTGTAAGAACTCTCCAGGTGGAAATTAAACTTTATCTTTTTGTCCTCTAGCATTTAGCATAGCCTCTAGCCTTGCACAGAACAGCCCGTCAGTAAGTGGTTGAATGTGTGGGACCCTCTAGTCATCTTCTTCCTACTAATTAATGTGGTAAATGATCAAATACTCATCCAGAATGGACAGTATAGTGAGATGTGAAAAGCATTTTGATAAGCAGTTCATTTATTCATGGCTGGATATTTGAAATCTTTGAAGGTATAACTTTTGGAGATAACTAATTATCAAGAATTACATGTGGCTCTGTTAGCTAGTTTGCAGCTGGATAAGTTCCTTTAGCTGATAGGGAGAATGATATAATAGGTGACTTGGGTTTGGATTTTGGTCTTACTGGAGTTGAGATTGTGACAGTTGGCAGAACTCGTCCACTGGAGCGGGCCTAGGAGGCTTCACTGTCTGCCCAGATGGTACAAGTCACAGGGCGAAGACTCTGTCAGGCCTCCTCGGAGGGAGAAGGGACCTTACCAGGCAAGGAACAGTAACCTAAACATTTTTTAATTTGGCATTCAGGACCTTTAATGATTGGATCCTGTTCATCTCTCCAGCTATCGTGCCCACTCCTTGCGTTTTAAGCTCCAACCATCACGAATAACAGCATTTGCATTCCTCTGAATAAGCCAAGCTCCTGTCATCTCGGGGGTTTGGGCATGCTATTTCTCTGCCAAGCAAGCAATCTACCCAGCTCTCGTTTCTCCATACCATCTCCCATCCCAGGAATGCTTATGTGTAAGCAGGTTCAGATCAGTCCAAATGTCACCTCCTCCAGGAAGCCTTTCTGCCCCCTGAAAATCTCCTAGCACCCTGTGCTTCTCCCTATCATAATACATATTAATGTACTGTTCTTTCTTTGAACTTCTTCCTCACCCACTAGACTGTCAACATTTTGACTAAGTACCATGTTACTGGTTACTGTGATGGTCAATTTATGTGTTAACTTAGCTAGGACCCAGTGCCTGGATATTAGGTTAAATACTATTCTAGCTATTTCTGTCAAGATATATTTTAGAGATTAACTAAATGAGATTCACATTTGACTTTGAGTAAAACAGATTACCCTCTATAATGTGAGTGGGCCTCATCCAATCAGTTGAAGGTCTTAATAGAAAAAGACTGACCACCTGGAGGAAAAGGGAATTCAGCCAGCAGACAACCTTCACACTGGAATTGCATCTCTTCCCTGGGTCTCCAGGCTGCAGGCCTATCCTGCAGATTTTGGACTTGGCAGCCACCATCATTACATGAGCCAATTCCTAAAAAATCACCCTCTCCCCCTCTTTCTCTCTCTGGAAAACCCTGCCTAACACAATTACCATTGTATCTCTAGCACTGAGCATAGTGCTTGGAATACAGAACAGATCAAGTAAAATTGGATTAGGTTGAATTGATCTGACTTGCAAGAAAGAAAACCACTGCAGACGTAATGTCAAGACTTCTCTCTTAAGAGTCAGAGACCTGCACAGGTTACACTACTATACGCAACAATTGGTTTTGCTGGCCTGAGAGTTCCCTTCTCCTGATCCAGTGCAAAGAACAGAGGAAATGAAGGATATTGCAAACCCCCATCCTTTATTATTTTAGCCCATGAACTAAATATAATTGGCACTCTGACTAAACCTACTTTTAGCATTCATAATAGTGCTATCTAACAGTCTTAAATGCAAAATTCATACCGTCTGGCAGAGAAAGGCAGGTGCCTGGTATTGGTGGGATTATCTCAGGTTTCCCAAGTCACTAGGGAGGAGACACTCTCAGAAAGAAAACTCAGCCTTTCTGTCTCCCAACATCCTCACCATTCAGCCTGGAATTATGAAGATTTTAGACTTAGAATTCTTGGATTATTTGACAACTCAGGTTCTTAAATGTCCAATGTGAATGAGGAGATGGTTATAGAAAATGACCTAGTAGAAGACTTTCTTGTTAGCTGGTCAAATTAAACTTCTCATACAGAACAGCCTGGGGATTTACTAACCCATGGAAATGCTTGGATGAGTGTGGATAAAGGATTCTGACTAGGGTTTAGGATTAGGATAGCTACCTTGTGACTCTTGGAGAGAGTAACTTGTATTTTGCATGCAATGAAAAGAATGGGGAGGTCACTGGGCCAAGATTTTAACTTGTTTCTTTAAATGAGACTGATTTGTCCAGATTTTCACTAATTTTGATCATTCCTCTGATTTTCTTCCTGAAAAAAAAGTCATATAATGCAAGCAAAAAAATATTCAGCTAACAACAAATAACAAACCTGATAGCCTCAAGGAATAAGAGATGAAAGGAGAAGGGAAATGAAAATTTGCAAATCCACAAACTGGATAATTCATTCCAAATCCAAACTCAGCATCCTTTTTTCTAATAAACAGTTTCTTGGTTATATAGTCTTATTCATACTCTAATATTTTAAAAACCTCTATTCCATTTGCAAAATCTTGTCTCCAAATTTTCTTTTTATGTTATTTTGAAAGATTTTTCTGAAAGGTCTTATAAATAAATAAATATATTTCAGTTTTCCCAGCCACAGTGACACGTTTCCTGTGTGTACTTAGCTTTGCTGCAGGTATGCTCTTTTGGGTTCCTGGATCCAATTCCAATGTGTGTGGGGAGTAGGGTAAAGGGAAAGTTGGGTGTTCCCACACCAACAAGCAATTATCCTACACCAGCAATGTGTCCCAGAATTCAGCTAAGTTCTGACGCTATCTACTCAGAGATAGTGTCATGGTCCACAGGTTGAGGGCTCAGTCCTGCAACACTGCGCCCGCCCACCTCCACTCCCAACACACACACACTTCAGACACCAGTTGTGTCTTCAGCCACTCTGACCAACTAACTATAGACTAGAGGTTTCTACAACCCCCTCCAGGTTGTTTCCCAGTCCTCTGACCAACTGGCTATAAATAAGGGGTTGCCATGACCTCCCTCTTAGGTTCGATTAATTTGCTAAAACAGCTCACAGAACTCAGAGACACATTTTACTTACTAGATTACTGGTTCACTAAATAGGCACAATTGATTAAGTCATTGGCTGTTGGCAGTTGATTCAACCTCCAGTCCCTCCACTCTCCCCAGGGTTTGGGGGTGGGACTAAAAGTTCTAATCCTTTAATCACAGGGTTAGTTCTCCTGGCAACTGCCCCTATCATTAGGTGCAGTCCAAAAGTCAGTCATTAACATAAGACACCTTTATCTCTTATCACTTAGGTAATTCCGAGGGTTTTAGGAGCTCTGGGCCATGGGAGGAAGACCAAATATACATTTCCTGTTATAAATCACAAGATCACATATGCTAAAGCATGTTTTAAACACGATTTGAATTGTGTGTCAAAAAAATAGGTCAGTCTCCCCAATGTTATATAATGTCCCCAACCAGTTAACCATGTGTTGTTCAACAAACAAAACAGAAAGCAGTTTACTTGAAAACGCAAAAAATAAGCAGTGCACTCCGTATTAACTTTAATTTCCCATGCATTCCTCAGCTGCACAGTTATTTATAGATCTTTTCCCAGAAAAATTTGTAGTTTAATTAGATAAACTTTAAAACTACAGGAAGTGGCTTCACTGTGAGGTTTTTTTCTTATTCATTTGAATAAAAAAGGGATATGGAAAAAATAATGCAGATAGCCTTTGAGTGGGAAGCTGTGATCCTCACTGATCAAGGACCACAGAAATAACTTTTATATGGTACTTTACAACCTATATTATGCTTTTGCATATATTACCACAATCATGCTCAGAATCAGTGCCAGTGTTTAGTGATGATCAAGAGAACCTGCCTTATTAAAACAAATCCCAATCCACCAAGATTTGGGCAGAAAAGAACTCAGAAAAATCTTCTGATCGAAGGGATAACCAAAAAATGGTCCCTTCTTTCCTCTTAAGAACTCTTTGTTTTGTTTATATTTTTCGGTTGGATTCCCATCTGGCTCTTATGGCAGGAGGTAGAGTGATTACATATAAATTCCCGAGAGTATCTTCTCTCTGTGTCCTTGTGGCCTTGCTCATTTTGGCATGACTAAACCGGAATAACCTTGTTAAAGGCAGCTCTGCAATTAAACGCTAAAGAAAAAAATAGATCTGGCATAAAAGCCACCATATTCCACAGCACGTTTCCAAATCTATATGTGGTGCTAAAATATCAAAAGCAAACAATATAACAACCAAGAATGAACTTTACAGAGTTCCTGACCCTAACAAAAATTGCCCACTAGCTTCTCACGTGCCAATACAAGTTTGTAACAGCCACTGCTGACGTTTTCTACTTCTCAGCCACTTGTCTCCTCAAGATTCTTTGATTTGGCCTGTACCTCTCTCTCCAGTCTCATCCTGGGGAATGCTTCCTGTTCTCCTTTGGTGCCATGGGTCGTCTTGCTCCAAGACTCTGAAAAGAATCATCTGGGGTGGTCTTCCTTCTCTTCCCATCACACTCTGGCCTAACTAATTTCTACTCATCCTTTAGCTAATGAGGCCAAATGCCCGATCCCTTAAAGGTATAGACCTTTTTATACTCCCTATTCCCAGTCTAAGCTTAGTTTCCTTCTGTATGGTTCTTATGACCCACACAGCTTTCCAACCTAACACAGGTTCTAATTACACATTTACTGGTGGAACAGTTAGGTAATGAATTTTTCCTTCACTAAACTGTATGATTCATGAAGAGAATGACCATGTCTATCTCCCCATGATTACATCTATAAAACCTAGGGAGTATATGTTAAATGAATGAATAGGTGGATGGTTGAAAGGATGGAGGGATGGACGGATAAATAAAACAGGGATGAATGGGCTTTCTCCTGGTAGATATGTTCTCTAATCCCATATACGTGAGGGTATCATGATACTGTAGAATTAATCAGCCAACAGAAATGTGAACCACGCATGTGATTTTAAACTTTCTTGTAGCCATGTTTTTAAAAAATAAAAAGAAACAAGTGAAAATTTAATATTTTGATTAATCTAAAGTATATAAAAGATTACAATTTCATCACATAATCAATATAAAATATTTTACTTAGATATTTTACTTTTTTATACTAAATCTTTTTTTAATTAATTAATTTATCTTTTTATTTTTGGCTGTGTTGGGTCTTTGTTGCTGCGCGCGGACTTTCTCTAGTTGTGGCGAGTGGGGGCTAATCTTCGTTGTGGTGCGCAGGCTTCTCATTGCAGTGGCTTCTCTTGTTGCAGAGCATGGGCTCTAGGCAAGCAGGCTTCAGTAGTTGTTGTGTGTGGGCTCAGTAGTTGTGGCTTGCAGGCTCTAGAGTGCAGGCTCAATAGTTGTGGCACACGGGCTTAGTTGCTCCGCGGCATGTGGAATCTTTCTGGACCAGGGATCGAACCCATGTCACCTGCATTGGCAGGTGGATTCTTAACCACTGCACCACCAGGGAAGTCCCTATTTTAATTTTCTTCCAGCCATCTTAAAACAAAAATTGAAGTATAATAGCAGCTAAGACTGCTAGAACAAACCTGAACCAAACACAAATATGTGATGTAAAGCACAATACAATTATAACATGTATCAACTTGAACTAACATGTTCTAGTTGCTGGGATAAAAACATATATATATGTTAGATATCTTGGTGCTGTAATATGCTTTCTCAATGAGTCTAGAAAAGCCTCTTTTTTTTGCCATCTATGTCTTTTAAAAATCTTTTTACACATATGAGCAAACTCTCATAATTTTTTTTCCTGAGAAAAGAGAAGGATAGAGGGAAGAAAAGCAAAAGAAAGAAGAGAGGAGGAAGATGAGAAGAAAACTAATATTTATTGATCGTCTTTTATGTAACAGGCACTGTGCTTGACATGAAGAATTTGAGCTGCAATGGTTATATAAAAATTCAAATTTATATGAAGTCAGGGATATTAGTTTGTATCTGCTCTTAGAAGTTAAAAAAAAGATAGAAATGGCTCAAAACTCTTACAACAAGCAAACTCTTCTTGTTCTAAATATTTAAAGAAATATTTTTACCCTTATTCCCAAGGGTCTGTTATTTTTAACTTACCAGTACTAGCAGTCTTTAAAAAAAGATTTCTTTTTATTGGTATTAAATACTTCTTAAAGTAATGTTGAAACTATTGCCTATGATGTAGTTAAGTAGAAAAGAGAAAATTCATTCATCTTAAATCACAAAATAAACCCTTCAGCTCACATCTGCCTACTTTTATCACCAAAAATCAAGATAAAAATCTCATGATTCTATTTTAGCAAGACGTCTTTCTCAAGAATAATTTTGGAATCCCTTGGCCAGATTCTTTGTCTAGGACTGGGTTTCTGTGAGAATTAAGCCCTAACGTCCTAAGATTTCTGTCACATGCAATGAATTAATTCATCTTTTATACATTTAGAATGGTACTAGCTATGTGTCACCCATGGGAAAATTGAAAACAGGCACTCTAATAATTTTTCTGTAGTATTTAATACACTCACCAAATTGGCTGTTAGGTATTTTCCTAATGAAATCATACTTTTCAAAACACTGTTGCCAGTGAATAAAATAGGAGATAAATGTAGTAAAAGTAGACATCAATTAATATAGAGTTCATATAAACTGAGGAAGTAGAAATCTAAAACATTTACTACAATTGGAAGCCCTCTTTTCTACCAAAGGGCACTATTCCATAGGAGAAAACAAAATACTAATTCAAAGATTGCTTAGGAAGCAATTTCAATGCCTTTTAGAAAAAATACAAGAATGTATAATTATATCATCGGATTTTTTTCTTTCTTAAAGCAATCCTCAATAATAGTGAAACTAAATAATATATAAAAAGCAATAATGAACAAGGACCAACGTAGCAATCAAATACCAATTTCACTACATGGCTGACCAAAGAGAGAGAAAAAGGGAAAAAAACCTCAACAAATTCCTACACATCTGAGCTCAGATTCCCACCTGCTCTCCATATTGTTGGGTAAAACTGTCACCCACCTAAGCACCAAGTTTATAAAAGGGTAGCCTAACCCTATATTGAGGATAATATTCTATTCACACTTTCACTACCAAGAGTCACTCCTCAGAAACCTCATTCTGGTAACCTGCTACACTTGACTCAGCATAAGAAGACCAATGTTCATGTTCCAACTACATCCATTATTAAAGAAAAAGATATCCACAATTTACTGAAAAGAGACAAAACGGGGAAGACAGCATTGTAGTGAATAGCAGCTCTATGAACAAAGGCATGACACCATAAGAGTGCATGAAAATGTAGTCCACTGAAATTAAATACAGAGGTAGTTTGATAGGGTGAAGGGCCAAATACTTGTTGAATGAATGAAAAGGTGATGTGAATATATTGCCTTGAACACAATTATGTATATATGGTTGGCAGACTGATAGTTTTCTTTTCAAATCTATTCTTTCCTCCTTCATTGACACATGACCAGCTAGCTAGATTGCATTTCTCAGCTTCCTATGCACATAGGTGTAGCCATTTAACTAAGTGCTCACTAATGGAATGTAGGTGGAAGTAATGCATGAAATATTGGCATCACTTTATTAAAAGGAAATTGCTAGTCTGGATTTACTAATTTCTCCTCACACATTTCTAGTGGCCTCAAATATGAACATGGTGGCAATTCAGCCTTGACCATGCAGTTGAGGACACACCCTAGAGGATGAGAGTTAGCAAGATGAAAGAAACCTTGGAACCCAGGTAACCTTGTAAAAAAGAAGCAGCCCTACCTGCCTGTGCCTGTCGGATTGTTACAAGAGAGAAACAATCTCTTTCATTAAGTCACTGAACTTTGGGATATCTTTTTACGGCATCTTAGCTTTTACTCTCTCTGACTTAAAAAAAAGATGGGAATCTACCAAGAACTTAAGCAAAGTAAAGGACATGATCACATATGTTTTAGAAGATTAATTTGAGTAGCCACAGGGAGGGTGGCTTAGAGGGCAGAAAACCTAAAACTAGGGAACCACATAGGAAGTCAACTCCTGATGACTATGTCTCCTAAATGTTTTAGAACCTGTAAATTCTATTGCTACTTCCTCTATACAACTTCTTCACCATCAATTACCTGTAAGATCTCAACCATCTTCTACCTAATTTTTTTCTCCTTATAATTCTTGTCCCCCTCAAATCTACTTTTAACACAGTGGCAGCTTTTTATCTAAAATATAATGTGACCAGGTCCTTTTTCTGATTAAAATCTCTAATAGTTTTATCAGCTATAGAAGTGTTTTTCAAATGTTTTCTTATTTACGTCCTTGAAGAATTTTTGAAAAGCTTTGTAACCCTTCCATATTTTAAAGCTTACCTCTAAAATTTTTTATCCTACTTGAATGGTTGCAAGGATAAAATTCAAAATATTAAAAATATTGATGTTAATTAAAACTGATATCACTCATTTAAAAATATCAGTAGAGGGGCTTCCCTGGTGGCGCAGTGGTTGAGAGTCCGCCTGCTGATGCAGGGGACACGGGTTTGTGCCCCGGTCCGGGAAGATCCCACATGCTGCAGAGCGGCTAGGCCCGTGAGCCATGGCCGCTGAGCCTGCACGTCTGGAGCCTGTGCTCCGCAACGGGAGAGGCCACAACAGTGAGAGGTCCGCGTGCCGAAAATAAATAAATAAATAAAACAAAAAAAAAATCAGTAGAATCTAAACAGCATAGTGATTTCAAACCAACATTCATCTATGAAAAATTTATAAACAAACCAGTCAGAAATTTTATATAACTTTTTGCTCCTTAAACTCATAGTTTTTCATTTCTGCAAGAGATTTCAGCCTTATATAAAATATATTTTTATGTCTCAAGAGCTTTTTGATTATCTTAATCAAAATACTAAGATAATCTTCTTAACAACAAAAAATTGTATATGAGCTGTTTTTATTCCTGTGATCAAAAGGCCTATGTGTTAAAAATTTCTTCGGGATTTCACTATTATTATAATTATTAGTAATAAACAGTTGGTCAAAGATAAATTTTTGTAATTTTAAAACAAAGTAAATGTTAATGGAATGAATATACTTATGATATAGATGAAACTGCTTTTTATCAGTTTATATATTTGATGATAATAATTTGTTAGTATTAGATAGAATTCATATCCAGTTATATTTTTCACTTTTATTGATATACATCCTGAGAAACATTGGTCACATAAATAAATTAGAATGGAAGAAACTTTGTTGAAGAATTTCACTCAATTATTTGAAGCACTTCCAAATAACATGCAAAAAATCACATGCCAATATATTATCAAAAATAAAAAACCAACATTTAAAAATTCAATTATTTCTTTATTAATTCCATTGAAGGCCAAGATTTTTAAACCATTTGACATTCAATAGGATTTTTTACCCAGTTATTTGAATCACTCAATTTCTTAGTTCTAGGAATGTCTACCAAAAAGACTTTATCAAAACTTTTCAAATAACTATTAATTATACCCATCACGCTTTCACTTAGAGACAACTTGCTTAACTTAATATACACAAACAGTAGGATAAATCTGAGTATTATTAGTATAAATATATATTTGCCAACAGAACAATTTTATATCACATTTTTACATTTGATTTTTTTAAGGTATATACATATATATATATATACATATATATATATATATATATATTTTTTTTTTTTTTTTTTTTTTTGCGGTACACGGGCCTCCCACTGTTGTGGCCTCTCCCGTTGCGGAACACAGGCTCCAGACGCGCAGGCTCAGCGGCCATGGTTCACGGGCCCAGCCACTCTGCGGCATGTGGGATCTTCCCAGACTGGGGCACGAACCCATGTCCCCTGCATCGGCAGGCGGACTCTCAACCACTGTGCCACCAGGGAAGCCCAAGGTATATATTTTTAATGCTTTTCTTTTCTTTTTTTAAAAAAATTTATTTTATTTATTTATTTTTGGCTGCATTGGGTCTTTGTTGCTGCCCGCCGGCTTTCTCTAGTTGTGGAGAGTGGGGGCTACTCTTATTTGCGGTGCACGGGCTTCTCATTGTGGTGGCTTCTCTTGCTGCGGAGCACGGGCTCTGGGAGCATGGGCTTCAGTAGTTGTGGCTCGCAGGCTCTAGAGCGCAGGCTCAGTAGTTGTGGAGCACGGGCTTAGCTGCTCCGCGGCATGTGGGATCCTCCCGGACCAGACCTCGAACGCATGTCCCATACATTGGCAGGCAGATTCTTAACCACTGCGCCACCAGGGAAGCCCTACATTTGGTTTTTGTCAAAACATTGTAACTAGCTCATTATTGAAAAACGATCAGCATATAAATAAATTGGTAAAGTCAATCCTAATGATCAAGGCAATCAATCAATTCGGACTTTTTTCTAGAAAATATCTCACTTCATTTTCCAATACGCTGAATGATTTAACATGACTCCTTACAACAAACACCTGCCTACTGATTCTATCAATATTATCTCTGTAATTTTGCTTCTTTATTGACTGATTGTTCTCCTCATTATGGGCCATAATTTCCCGTTTCTTTGAATATCTGTTAATTTCTTATTGGATTCTAGACATAGTGAGTATTATGTTGCTGGGTGTCAGATTTTGTTTTGTTTCAGCAGTTGTTTAGTTTTGTTGTTGTTTTTGTTTTTTCGTTTTTTTCTGGGACAATTAAGTTATTTGGAAACAATTAGATCCTTTCAGGACATGCTTTTAAGCTCTGTTAGGTGTTCCTAAACAGTTTTTTAATCTAGGGCTGATTTGGCCTCACTACTGAAGCAATACTCTTCTGAGGACTATTCAGTATTCTGTGTGTTAGGAGGCTCTGTGTGGATACCGCTACTTGTCCTATGACCTGGAAATTCAATGCAGACAATAAAATAGGACAATTCTATGGGTCAACTCATTTGTTTCCTCTTCTTAAGGAATCACTGTCCTGCACTGCCGGTTGTCCAATGTATGAAAATCAGTTTCATATATGGTTTCCCTTTTTCAGTTGTTTAAGTGGGGGAGGGAAGGTATCTGCTTCCTGTTTCTCTGTCATGACCAAACATGGAAGTTTCACTTTTCCACTCTTGAATATATCCTAACTCCCAACTTCACATATCCTTCTTAGCAAAAATTTATATAAGACAGGAAAGACATGAGATATGACCATGGGTTATAATTATTAACATTACAAACTTTACGCTTCTCAGTACTTCAAATTTTCCTCTTTTTGGCATCCTGACAATTTTATTCTTAATGAGGATGCACCATATAAATATTTTGGATGTTTAAATAGTATTTTGGAAAATAAATAAATAAATAAATAGTATTTTGTATCATTAGGGTCCAATCAAGAGAAAGAAACCACTCAGTAATTTGAGTAGGTATGATATGAGAAAAAAAGAATTAACTTTTCACAGAATTAGCTACTAAAATGAAATGAAAAAGAATGTTAAAAAATATGGTAGGACTGAGGGAAGGAATAAGCTTGAAAAGGGGTCCCCTTCTCAAAGCTGGAATCCAGACCTCTTTGGAGAAGGTGTGGTTGCGCCTACTAGATGGTGGTGAAGTTAGTAGGGTTACCATGGGTCAGAGTTGGTCCATGATCACTAGGCCAAGGCTGCCAGATAGGAAAATACAGGCTGAGACTGGCACACTTGCAGGTGAGAACCACTGTGGGTTCTGCATCCTGCTGTTTGCCACACACTGCAGTAGCCAGCTGAGAGTGGGTGTACTTGAATCCGAAGGAGAAGCCCCTCCCTCCTGTAGTTTTACTCCATAGCCCTCTACTGGCAAAGGAGAAATGTTTACAAGATTGAGCTCCAGTATCACAAGCAGGTTGAACTTGGAATGAAGAAGCAATAATCTGACAAATGACCCATGTTATTCTTTCTTTCCTTCTTCTCACTTCCCAGAGGGATAAGTGTGACTATGAAAGGAGATAGGAAGTAAGAACCAACATGAATGGTTGGACTACATACCATTCACAGACTGATCAAGTTTAGTAAACATGGAAAGTGAAGCTATCAAAATTACTTTGAAACAAAATGTGTCTGGGTACTTCCATAGAAAGCGTTTGTGCATCTTCAGCATAAAAGCCCTCTGTGATTCAGCTCATGCATGCCTACCTCTCTACCTTCATTTCTCCCTGCTCCAGGAATATCAAACTTCTTTCTGTTTTTTTCCCACAAATTCCATTGTTTCTCACCACTGTACTTTTAATTATTAGTGTCTTCTCTGCATAGAATCCCATTTCTGCTCCATATCATTTTAAGCATTACCTTAACTAGAAAGCTCTTCCCTGACTGAATGAACTGGACTGAATTAAATGCCCCTCCTCTGTGCTTCCATAATTTTATCTGTTTTTTTCCATCAGCACTTATTAACTTGTCATTTTCACTTTACTATTTTATTGTTAATTACATGGAGTGTGATTATTAATCTCTTTATGTCCAGTACCTAACCAAAAAAATGGTTTGTTTCATAAGTAAATAAATGAATAAATGAGACAAATATAGTTATCCTGGAAGGATTTTATAGGATCTTGAAGAAGAGCATTGTAAAAGAGGTGTATCCAAAAAGATATAAAATACATATTCAACAAGATTTGGTGATAAATTAGATAGGGAGGTATGGAAGAGAAGGAATGCAGAAATGCTTACATGCTTTCTAATGTTTTAGTTTAGGTAAATGGATAGGGATAATGTTGTTAGAGCTAGTAAATGCAGGAGAAAGGGCAAACTTAGATCTGGAGAATAGCAGAGTACATTGGCTATATATTGCTCTGTTGAACAAACAAGCAAAGAAACAAACCCCAAAACCCAAAGCCAAACAAACTATTGGCTTAAAATAACAGTGGCAAATTTTTTCGTAAAGAACAAGATAGCTACTATTTTAACTCTGGGTCATACAGTTTCTGTCACATCTCTTCAACTCTGCTATTGTAGCACAAAAGCAACCAAGGAAAATAAAAAACAAGCAGTAGACTGGATTTAGCCCATGAGGTGTACTTTGCTATCCCATGTAGCTGTAGTCATTCTAACAGCTCAGCTGGGGTGGATAGTACAACATGGTCTCATTCATATGGTTGAAATTGGTTCTGGCTTTTGTTTTCAGCACCTGGTATTCCCCTACATGTCCTCTCATCCACCAATAGGCTAGACTGGTTTTTTGATTTCAGTTTTTTGTTTTGTTTTGTTTTTTACAAAATAGTGTTCCAAGAGAGTGAAAATGTTAACTGTTAGGCCTCTTAAGGCCTAGGGTCACAGTTGTACAACATAATTTCCACCACATTTGATCAGTCAACGTGAGTCTCAAGGTCAGCCCGTATTCAAGGGATAGGGAAATAGAGGAAATATTATGGCCATTATTTCAGTCTACCACAGGGAGGCACAAGGATTTGGAGTTTAGGAGAAAGTTGAAATTAAAAACATATTTTGTAGTTATCAGTACATATGTTATAACTGAAATTGTAAGAATGAATTAAATTTCTTGGGAGAACTAAACACACGTATACACATGTATCTCTTTACTACTATATATTACCATATATATTTTAAAGTATATTACATATATATATTTATTACCACATATTTCATAATGAATGAACCACTCTTTAAATATCAACATGGATAGAATATGAAAACGTAATATTGAGTGAAAAAAGAAAGTTTCAGAATTTTACACAAATATGAGAGCATTTATACAAATTTAAAAATACACTAAATCTATATATTGCTTTTAGATGATTAATAATAATAATAACTAACACATACTGCTTTTATATGCCAGATCCTCTTCTAAGTATATTTTATACACTAACTATACACTTATTACAAGACAATTTTGAGATTAGCACATTAGTTCAGTAGTCCTTTTTAATATAAATGATGAACTTGACCCAAAGAGAGGCCAAGAAACTTGCCCTCGGCCACATAGTTAAGTGGCAAAGTTAAGATTTAAACCCAATTTTAAAACATGGACTGAATATAAATCAACTTCTAGATAGATGTCGCCTTAAGGTAGGGAGCAACTGGAATACAATCGACCAAAAATGTAGAGAATTCTAACTTTACCAATCTCTAGATAGATGGAAAGATAGTCTGGGTTTTCCAGTAAAAAGGCCCCAAAACAATTACCAAATAACCTACTCAGCTGTGATGAATATACCTACTATCCTGGCTGTGATCTTACAATACATTTCTTATGGAAATAAACAAGGTTTAACAAAATAGATGACTCCCAATCCAGGTTTGTGTCAGGAAATATATAAGACGAACACGTGAAGTAACTTGATGTACCAGATAGAAAAGATATCAAAGACTATTAAATCATGTCAAAAAAAAAAAAGCCCAAACCATCCTGGCCAAAGGTGGGAAAACGAACCTCAATGAGGACAAGAATTGCAACAGACTGAATCATACTGAATGCACTTAAACCTTGAATTTACAGGGATAAGTAAAACGTACTGTGCATCAATGCAGAATGCTTGAGAATCACTCATTTCCTTGAAAACTGGTAAAGCGAAACAAGTCTTTGTTCTGCCTTTCCTATACCAACTGCATCTTTTGGTAACCAAATAGCTGATGAGGGGAGGTTTCTTTTTAGAGAAGTTAATCAAATACATGCAAAAGGCAATAGAATATCATCATTTTACAACCCCAAGTGAATTAATGAATCTGTGTAATATCAATGGCTGCTAACATCACAAAAAGAGAGCTATCCAGATATCGCCAACTTCCTTAGAGAACTATATATACCATCTGTAAGCAATTTTGCCAAAAATTTAAAATGAAATCAGATCAAACTTCGTCCGCCAATTACCAATTTGCAGAGTACAGAGAAAGATGTTAAATGCTATTATAAGGACAGACCCAGCAAAATGCAATAAAATTCAGATAGATAACTAAAGACTCTACAACAGACTGGTTAAGAAAAAAGAGACTTCTAGTCTGGTTTTCAGTCTGACATGTAAGAATTTAGAAGTCGCTAACATCTTCCGAACAAAAAGTAAAAAGCAGAACAAACTGAAAAACCAACAACTTTTCTTAGCTCCGTAAGAGAAGTAAGGTCACAAGGCAAACCGCTGTTCCCAAGATTGTAGATATCAACAGAGGAATATAAAGAATCATAACTTACCAGGAGCACAAGCCTCTGCAGGAACCAGGCAGGGAAATCCGAACTGTAACTGACGAACTGGTGAAGGCTCAACATGGACGCCTCTGAGAGATAAAAACCAGAGGAGGACCAGTCATTAGGGGGACACCGCACTTCTGTGAATTTTACCTCCAAGAGTTCCACCAGCTTCTCACAGTGAATATGGGAGAAAAATCACCTTGTGCTTCTGGCAGGGGAAAGGGAAAAGGAACCATTCTGAAACCTGCCACAGCATTCTGCTCTTAACTAGGTCTGTCCACAGCTGAAACTATTTAACTAGAGGCTAAACTGCTGAGGTTTTATCTGAGCCTAATTGACCTGCGGGAGAGGAAATTCGCAACTCCAGCTGCCTGTAGTCATCCTATCCCACTTAAGGAAAATGTGAAGCTGTGTATGGTTCACAGCCCAGGGATACAAACTCACTTAAAGACTGAGACCTAGGTCTATAGAATGCTACCCCTCCCTCCACAACTCACCACCTCATTATGAAAGGCCTATTTACAGAAGTTCCTTTTACCCAGTAGATCATTTCTAGCTATCAAGAAAAAAATTACTAATCATACAAAAAGGCAAAAAAAAAAAAAAACACCATTTGAAGAGCCAAAGCAAGCATCAGAATCAGACTCAGATATGGCAGACATGTTGGAATTAACAGACTTGGAATTTAAAACAGCTGTGATTAAGATGCCACAGGCTCAACCTCATAGAAACAGAGAGTAACTGCCAGGGGCTGGGAGGTGAGGGAAAAGGGAAGATGTTGATCAAAGAGTATAAACTTCCAGTAAGATGAATAGCTTCTAGAGATCTAATGTACACCATAGTGTTTATAATTAACAATACCATATAGTATTTTTGAAAGTTCCTAAAAGAGTACATCCTAAATGTTCTCACCACTAACAACACAAAATGGTATTTTCCCCCCAGTTTATCCATTTTAATAGGTACATAATGGTATCTCACTGTTTTTTTTTTTTAACATCTTTATTGGAGTATAATTACTTACAATGTTGTGTTAGTTGCTGCTGTATAACAAAGTGAGTCAACTATACATATACATATATCCCCATATCTCCTCCCTCTTGCGTCTCCCTCCCATCCTCCCTATCCCACCCCTCTAGGTGGTCACAAAGCACAGAGCTTATCTCCCTGTGCTATGTGGCTGCTTAAAAAATGGTAATTATTTGAGATGATGTATGCATTAATTTAGTATGGTAATCATTTCACAATGTATATCAAATAATCACATTATACATGTTAAACTTATACAATGTTTTATGTCAACTATCTCAATAAAGCTGCTAAGGCTCTTATAGAGCAATAATAGATCGAATATGTAAGCAGAGAGATGGAAATTCTAAGAAAGAACCAAAAAGAAATGCCAGAGATAAAAAAACACTGTAACAGAAATAAAGAATGCCTTTGATGGGCTCATTAGTAGACTGGACAGAGCTGAGGAAAGAACCTCCGTGCTTGAGAATATCTCACTAAAAACATCCAAACCTGAAAAGCAAAGAGCAAAAAGATTTAAAAAAAGAACAGGATATCCCAAAACTATGGAACAATTACAAATGGTGTAACATAGAGGTAATGGGAATTCCAAAAGGAAAAGAGAGAATTGAACAAAAGAAATGTCTGGAAAAATAATGTACTACTCTCTACATTTTTCCTCTCCCTCTGAGAATTTCCACAAATTGTCAGATAACAAACCACCAATCTGATAAGCTCAGAGAACACGAAACCATATAAATGACCAACTGTCCCCACCAAAAAAAAAAAAAAAAAACAACCCACAAAAAAACCCCCAAACAAACAACCTAACCTAGGCGTATCATTTTCAAACTACAAAAAATCAAAGATAAAAAAAAATCCTGAAAGAAGCCAGAGGAAAAACATTTTACTACAGAGGAACAAAGATAAGAATTACTTCTAACTTCTCAGAGACCATGCAAGCAGTGCAAGAGTGGAGTGAAATATTTAAAGTATTGAGAAAACAAAAAAACATCAGCCTAGAATTCCATACTGTGTGAAATTATTCTTCAAAAGTGAATGAGAAAGAAAGACTTTCTGAGAGAAACAAAAATTGAGGGAATTTGTTATCAGAGATCTATACTGCAAGAAATGTTAAAAGAAATTCTTTAGACAGATAAAAAATGCTATAGGACAGAAACTTGTATCCATGAAGAAAGGAAGAGCATCAGAGAAGAAACAAGTGAAGGTAAAATAAAAACTTTTATTTTTCTTATTTTCAATTGACCTAATTGTTCAAAATAATAATAGTAACAATGTATTCAACTATGTATGTATATATAGACATATATATATATGCCTATGTATAAGTGAAATGAATGACAGCAGTTATACAAGGTATGGAAGGAGGAATTAAGATGATCTGGTGTACTCACACTGTGAGCATATCAGTTATACTTTTTTTTTTAACTTTATTTCAGTGGTTGCCCTAGAGTTTGCAATATACATTATAACTAATCCAAATACATTTTCAAATAACACTATACAACCTCACAGATGATCCAGCAATCATGCTCCTTGGTATTTACCCAAAGGATTGAAAATTATGTCCACACAAAAACTGTGCACAGATATATATAGCAACTTTGTTCATAATTGCCAAAACTTGGGAGAAACTCAGATGTCCTTCAGTAGGTGAATAAATAAATAAACTATGGTACATTCAGACAATGGAATATTATTCATCACTAAAGAGAAAAGATTTATCAAGCCAGGAAAAGACATAGAAGAACCTTAAATACATATTACTAAGTGAAAGAAGCCAATCTGAAAAGGCCACATGTTGTATGATTCCAACTATGTGACATTCTGGAAAAAGCAAAACTATGGGGAAAGTAAAAAAGATCCATGATTGTCAGGAGTTATGGGGGAGGGAGGCATGAAGAGGTAGAACAGATTTTTAGAGCAGTGAAAATACACTGTATAGATACCATAATGGTGGATACATTTGTACAAACCACAGACTGTGTAAACCATAATATCAATTATGAATTGAGTGATTATGATGGGTGAGTGTATGTTCATCAGTTATAACAAATGTACCACTCTGGTGGAGGATGTTGATAATGGGGGATAATGCATAAGTGGGGGCAGGGAGTATGTGGGAAATCTCTGTATCTTCTGCTCAATATGGCTGTGAGCCTAAAACTTCTGTTCGAAAAAAGTCAATTTTTAAAATGAAGAAAAAACATATGAAAGGGAACCTATAGATTTAATATATGGTTGTCCCTTGTATGGATCCTAATTTTAACTGTATATATATATTTAAAATAATGAGATAATGGGAAATTTGAATTTAAACACTGGTTATTTGATAATTCTGAGGAATTAGGTTTAATTTTTTAAAGAATGATAATGGAATTGTGGAAAATATTTGCAGACAAAGCAACCAACAAGGGATTAATCTCCAGAATATACAAACAGCTCACGCAGCTCAATATTAAAAAACAACCCAATCAAAAAATGGGTGGAACAGCTAAATAGACATTTCGCCAAAGAAGACATACAGATGGCCAAAAAGCACATGAGAAAATGCTCAACATCACTAATTTTTAGGGAAATGCAAATCAAAACTACAATAAGGTATCACCTCATACCGGTCAGAATGGCCATCATCAAAAAATCTAAAAACAATAAATCCTGGAAAGGGTGTGGAGAAAAGGGAACACTCCTACACGGTTGGTGGGTATGTAAACTGGTACAACCACTATGGAGAATAGCATGCAGGTTCCTTAAAAAACTAAAAATAGAACTACCATATGACCCAGCAATTCCATTCCTGGACATATACCCATAGAAAACCATAATTTGAAAAGATACCTGCACCCCAATGTTCATTGCAACACTATTTAAAATAGCCAGGACATGAAAGCAACCTAAATGTCCATCAACAGAGGAATGGATAAAGAAGATGTGGTACATATATACAATGGAATATTACTCAGCCATAAGAAAGAACAAAAATAATGCCATTTGCAGCAACATGGATGGACCTAGAGATTGTCATACTGAGTGAAGTAAACCAGACAGGAAGACAAATATATGATATCACTTATATGTGGAATCTAAAAGAACAGTACAAATGAACATATTTACAAAACAGAAATAGAGTCACAGATGTAGAAAACAAACTTACAGTTACCAAGGGGTAAGGGAGGGGGAGGGATAAATTGGGAGACTGGGACTGACATATACACATTACTATTTATAAAATAGATAACTAATAAGAACATACTGTATAGCATAGGGAACTCTACTCAATACTCTGTAATTGCCTATATAGGAAAGGAATCAGAAAAAGGGTGGATATATGTATATATTAAAAAAAATTATCAAGGGAATAATGTGGGTGGGGCGTTGGATTAAATGAAATTTTCCATAAATTAATCCACACTGATGCTGGTGACATGAACATGAGGTATATTATACTAGTCTCTCTACATTTGTATAAGATTGAAATTTTCCTCAATAAAAAGTAAAACAATTCAACAAAATCATACATACCCAGAAAACACATACTCATGCTAAGAATTATAATAATAAAATTAACACATTTTACCACCCAGTTTAGGTTACAATACCAATACTGTTACATCTACCTGGTGTTTCTCAGTGATCTCTTCCCCTTTAGCCATTATCCTGACTTATCCCTAAAAGAGCTTTATCCCTAAAGCTTTCATCGTCATTATAATAATCAACGTTATTATTTCAGTGTGTTTCAGAGGTATCCCTAAATATTTGGTTGTGCTTGTTTTTTAGCTTTTCAGAAACATTGTCAGAGTTTAAGTAATCATCTGGGATTTGCTTTTCACCCAACGTTGAAACTCTAAACTTCATTCACATAGTTCATTTCACTTAGTTCATAAAATCTACCTCTCTGAGAACACTTACTACATAGCCATAATTAGTAACTTAAATATCCAGCCCCCAAGAAAACCAAAAAGTTTTAGAGAACAGACACCATGACTTTTCATTAGTTTTCTCAACTATAAAAGACAGGCTGGCTACATAGTAGGTATTTAATAAATGCACATCTAATGAATAAGTATTAATGAACAATTAAGTGTTTGTGTGAATAAAACAGCTAAAAAATGTTATTCAACAACAAAAAAAAAAAGTGGAAATAGTTCCTTGTAAAAAAGATATTATTTCTAAAATTTTTAAGGTAATTTATTAAAATCACTGCAAAAAGAGGTTACAGACTCTTGTATTAGATGAAATTGAGCAGAGGTCCTTCAGTCCTTGGACTTGAGGCCCCCATTTCTAAGTTATAACATATAGCCTTAAAATACATATTTGCTCAATGCATAATCTTCTCAATTTTAGGATTCAGTTATTTAAAATTTAATTGCTGATTTTGGTATTAATGCAAAAAAAATCAAAGAAACCAAGTATCAGTCCAACAAATGACTAATAATAACTATTTAGTTAATTGAAAGCTGACAGATGGCTGGCACTAAAATTGATTGATGCCTTAAAGTCAAAGCTGATGCTGATTCTTTTCTAAAAAAGAATGTGACTCAAGCTCAAACATTTCTCTTTTTCAATCAGGAAGGATTTTACACTTGGAATAGAGGCCAGTGATTTATTAGGTTAAGTTTTCTCTCAGCAGCCCTCTGATCACTCTCAGTATTCTAACATAACAGCTTCATTGTACAAACCCAAGCATTATACTTTATTGTTATTATTTTTAGGAGACTGTGATAGTATTGAACTTAGAAAGGGAAGACTAATATCTTCATTGACATTATTGTTGATCAAAGCACTTCTCTGCGAGGAGCATGTGCTTTGCCAACAATGACTACTGATTCTTTAGATAAAGTTTTATAAAAAGTTCAGAAGGGAAATGATGAGCTACAACTTTAACCCAGCAACTGGAATCATTGGCCAGTATTATTAAGAACTTTAAAGTCTGAGTAAAACTTGATCAACCTGAATATAAAGATAAGCAAATTTACCTGTTAAATATTTCCAGTCTTCTTTCCAAATATTCAGTGGAAAGAAATTCACTGTCATTCAGTGATGACATATAGTTTGGATCTCCTTTGCTTCTTTTAGAAAGAGAAACTTTCTACTTTCAGTGAATTGAGGGGGAAAAAAGACAATGTCACTAAGAATTTTTATGTCTTTCATTCAGTTATAAATCTGTTTTCTTTGTCAGACACAATCATGGAATAAAGATATGCATGAGTCTCAGAAATTATCAGGTATTGACCCTATGATAAGTTATATATTTTCTGCTTTTGGTTATTATTCCCATGTGGCTACCATTTTTCATGGTACTTATGGTTGGAGCATCAAGTCTGCCAAAGTTTGATAAAAAATTGTGTCACAGGTTAGGTTTTGTTGCTGTTTCCTACCACCCAACATGAAATGATAAGGATTTGTTAAATGAAGCTAGAATAAGGCTGATGGTCGTTGTATCAATAATAACCACAGTGAAGTACTGTGGCTTAACGTGGAATTTCTCAATAGGTAAACATTATACTGATATTGATACTCATACCCCTTGGACGACTTTGTAGAGCCAAGGACAGTCAGAGCTCCTGGGCCCATCAAGCAGCCTCATCAGTTTACTTCAGTATGTCACACTGATAAGATCATATTCTCTGTGTGCCATAATATAGAAATGATTATAAATAACTGACCTAATGTATTAAAAAATGAATCAAAGAAATTCTTTCTCAATGATTACATTTTCAGTTTTTCGTATACTCCCACTGGTATAAATTAAATATTATAATTACCATTTTTTGAAGTAAGTGAATAGCCTGTATATATAAATTCCAAAAATATTTTATAACAATAAATATTCCTATAAAAATATAAAATTCCTTCACATAAGCTCAAGAGAATGAGATTATATATCATCATTCTTACTTACTGTTAGATGATTAGGGATATCTTATTTATCTAATTAATTTCTTTTATTATAAATAAAATCTGGATTCACAAAAAGGAATTAAGAGTACTAGAATAAGTAAATACACAGGCAAATATAAAGTATTTTTCTTCTTATGTAGATTTCTTAAAAAAATAACCGATTGTTTAAAGCAAAAATAATAACAATCTAGTGGGGGGTTTCTAACGAGCATAAATTAAAACATATGACAACAGCAACACAAAGGCCCAGAAGAAAGAAATGCAAATGTAAGATTCTCATACTACTTGAAAGTAGACTATACTAAATTAAAGTTGTATGCCATAAGTCATAGAGCAATCATTAAATGACACAACAAAAAGTATATATTAAAAGGCAACAAAGAAGATAAAATAGAATCAATTGATACTAAAGTAATCCCCAAAAAAGGCAGAAAAGTAGAGAAAGGGGGAAAAATAACATATGGAACAAATAGAAAGAAAATAGCAAATAGCAAGATTATTTATTTAAACTTAACCATATCAATAATCACATTGTAAATGGTCAACCTATCTCAACTAAAAGGCACTGATTGCCAGATTGAATTTCAAAAAAGCAAGACCTGTGTTATGAGTTGAATTATGTTACCTCAAAAAAGATACATTGAAATCTTAACCTCCAGTACCTCAGAATGTGATCTTATTTGGAGAAAGGATCTTTACAGAGGCAATTAAATTAAAACAAGGTTATTAGGGTGGGTTCTAATCCAAAATGATTGGTGTCTCTTATAAGGGAAACTGGAAAGAAAGACAAGAGAAAACACACACAGAGAGAAGAATATATGAGATACAGGGAAAGCACCATGTGAAGATGGAAGACTAGAGTGATGTATCTGCAAGCCAAAGAATGCCTGAGGCTATCCGGAGCTAGGACAGAAGCATGGAATATTTAGTTCTTCCTCTAGCACTACAGAAGGGAGCATGGCCTTACTTACACCTTGGTTTAAAACTTCTGGTCTCCAGACCCGTGAGACAATAAATTTGTTAATTTTGATGCTTCCTTCTCCATAATGGATTGAGTGGATGGATTAAACCAAGCAACTTGACCTAATTGACATGTATAGAATGTATGCTTTTGTTGACTACAGCCAACATTATAATATGTATTCTTTTTAAGTGTAAATGGAAGATGACGTCTATTCTGAACCATAAAAGAAGTCTCAATAATTTAAAATGACTCATATCATACAAAGTATGTTCTCTGATCATAACGATATTAAACTTGAAATCAACTACAGAAAGACATTTCAAAAATCCCTAAATATTTGGAAACTAAACAACATAATTCTAAATAACTCATGAGTTAAAGAAAAAAAACAAATGAGAAACAAGAAAGTATTTTGAACTGAATGAAAATAAAAACACAATATGCTAAAATTTGTAGCATACAGCTAAACCAGTACTTGGAAATTTATAGTAGTAAATGCCTGTATTAGAAATGAAAGTAGATCTTAAATGAAGGATTCAGCTTCCACCTTATGAGACACCTATGAAAAATCAACATACCTTACTATATTAAAAAAATCAATTAATTGAAACTATAGGGTCATCTTGATACAGGAAAAAAAAGAGCAAATAAAACCCTATGTGAGGAAAAAAGGAAACAATAAAGATCAGTGTGTAGATCAATGACTCAATGAATTAGAAACAGAAAAACAGTATAGAAAATCAATGAAACCAAAAAATGCTTCCTCAAGAAGATCAGTCTATAACCAGACTTACTAGGGAAAAAGAAAAAAAGAAGATTGCCAATACCAAAAATGAGGGAAATGACATCACTAGAAATTCCATGATGTAAAAAGAATAATAAGTAAAGAATATGAATAAATTTAAGTTAGATAAAATGGACAAATTCCTTGAAATAAACTATCAAATCTCACTCAAAAAGTAATATTTAATGTGAATAACAATATATCTACTAAAGGAACTGAACTTGTAGTTTACAAACTTCCCACATAGAAAATTCTAGGTCCAGATAGTTTGACTCATGAATTCTACCAATTATTTAGGAAGAAGTAATTCTGATTCTACACAAATTCATCCAGAAAACTGAAGTTAAAGAAATCCAATATTACAACCAAAAACATTAGTAGAAAAGAAAATAACACATACCAGTTAGAATGGCCAACATCAAAAAATCTACAAATAATAAATGTAAGAAAGGGCGTGGAGAAAAGGGAACCCTCCTACACTGTTGGAATGTAAATTGTTGCAGTCACTATGGAGAACAGTATGGAGGTTCCTTAAAACACTAAAAGTAGAGTTACCATATGATCCTACAATCCCACTCCTGGGCACATACCTGGTAAAGACAAAAACGCTAATTTGAAAAGATACACACACCCAAGTAGGACATAGCAGCACTATTTACAATAGCCAAGACATGGAAGCAACCTAATTGTCCATCAATTAGGATGAATGGATAAAGATGTGTGTATATATATATATATATATATATATATATATATATATACACAATGGAATACTACTCAGCCATAAAGAAGAACGAAATAATGCCACTTGCAGCAACATGGATGGACCTAGAGTTTATCATACTAAGTGAAGTAAGTCAGACAGAGAAAGACAGATATCATATGAGATCACTGACATGTGGAATCTAAAAAAATAATACAAAGGAACTTATTTACAAAACAGAAATAGACTCACAGACATAGAAAACAAACTTATGGTTACAAAAGGGGAAAGGTGGAAGGAGGGATAAATTAGGAATTTGAGATTAATAGATACACACTACTATATATAAAATAGACAACCAATGAGGACCTACTGTATAGCATAGGGAACTATATTCAATACCTTGTAATAAACTATAATGGAAAAGAATGTGAAAAAGAAAAAAATATATATATATATAACTGAATCACTTTTCTGTACACCTGAAATATTGTAAATCAACTATAGTTCAATTTTAAATAATTTTTGAAAAGAAAAGAAAACAACAAACCACTATCCTCATGTTCTTAAAAAAGTTTTACCAAATCAAATCATAAAATAAATAAAAAGGATAATATACTATGACCAAATGAGGTTAATACTCTAATGCATAATTAGTTTAACATTAGAAATTAATTAACATACTTCACCATATCAACAGAAAATAAAAAATGAAAACCGTATCACCATCACAGTAGACTCAGATAAAGCATTTGACAATCTCACACCAATTCTTATAAAAGCTGTCAGCAAACTAGAAATATAAAGGAACTTCTTCAACCTGATGAAGGCATTGCATTAATATTTTTATTGCTACAATAACAAATGCCACAAACTTAGTGGCTTAAAACAACACAATATGTTATCTGATAGTTCTGGAGGTCAGAAGTTTAAAATAGTTGGCAGGGCTCTTTCTTCTGGTGGTTCCGGGGAATAATCCATTGTCCCTTCTTTTTCAGATTCTAGAGGCTCCCCTACATTCTTTGGCTTGTGGTGAACAGATAAATACATTGTGGTACATCCATGCAGTATAACACTATACAACAGTAAAAGAGAAATGAACTACTGATACACATAAAAACATGGATGAATCCTAAAATAACTTTGCTGAGTGACAAAAACCAAACAAGAAAAGAATACACGCACTATGATTTCATTTACTAAAATTCTAGAAATTACCAAATTAGTAATTGCCTGAGGATGGTGGGGGGATGGAAGGAGTGGAAAGTGTCTACAGGGAGATATTACAAATGGGCATGAGAACACTTAGGGGAGGAATGAATATGTTTATTATCTTGACTTCAGTTATGGTTTAATGGGTATCTATACATGAGAAAACCTCAAATTGTACACTTAAATATGTGCAGTTATTGTGTCGATTATACATCAATAAAACTTTAAACCAGATTAACTAAATCCTTTAACAGTTGTTGGTCTTTCATGTTCCAAAATATAAAATTAATATTACAACAAACAGTAAGTGTGTTAGCTTATCTTGTATCTGAAAATTTGGATACATATCCAAGACGTTTGACCTCAAGAATCATGCTACCGAAGGTTAACCGTGGATCAGACTCCACAGAATTTAAACATTTGTGGAACTTCTGAGGAATGAATCTGAAACAAATCAGAAACAAACTTAATGATACTTAAGAAAGAGCTAAGATCTATGTGATTATTTAAGGATTCTTAGACATTATTATCTCTCAGATGTCTGAACACATTTATTTAGTGCTCTAAAATTCAATGAACAAAAAAGAATAGATGTGTTGCTGGGAAGAGGAGGGAAGAGGAGTTAGTGATTATAGGAAGGGAGAATTAATGGTGAAGTTTAGTTATTTTATGAGCACCAAAAGGTAATATTTCAGATATTAATCAACAATAAATATTCTTAACCTGTTATCCAAGAACACCTGAGGTCCAGGAATAGACTCAAAAACATGTGAGTGTTTCATGGACACGTGTATTTTTCCTGAGGTGAGGGCCCATAGATATGATCAAAGTACTGGGAGGCTTCATAATCTAAAATATTAATGACTACTCAATGGCCTATATCAAGAAAATATTTATGGCAATATCTGATGGAAACAGTCTAATCTGTTTGATCTTCTGTTCTTTATTAAGATGATTTTATGATCAGCTGGCTGATTTTTATGAGCTTTGTAACACATATTGTAACCACATATTGTGACTGTGAGGTTCTTTTGGTATGGAAAATAGGCCCTCAGCAAATGTGTTATTCAAGCTTTTCCCCATTAAATGCTACTCTTGCTGAGCAAAGAAAACTGAACCAATCAGATCTTTCCAACCAGTTCTCCTCTCGTCAAATATACAGCATTATCAAATTTACTGGATACAATCAACAGTTTAAATTACTATGTCAATATTTTTATTGCAAACATCCTGCTAGGACAACGTTCTGTATATTAATGGAAGCCAGCCATATTAAAGGTAATTAAACAATTTATCCAACTGAACCACAAGTATATGCTTTCTTAAGTCCTTACAACTTTTCAACATCAACTTTTCAAAGCATTTTTAAATGGTGATGGTAAAAGGCAAATATACTCATGCTGTATGTATATACATATATCTGAGTGAGTCCTCAGCAATCTTCATTTCTATTTCAATTGTCTTCTTTTATATTTTCTCTTTCAACTGTTACAGTAATTTATAGCTATGATGATCTTATTTTTTCCTGAAAAAACCTTGTAATACATTGATCAAATTGGTTAATTTATTGATGAAACAAAATATGTATTGTAAAATTAGAAATGTTCTGGAAACTCCAAGTCCCCTCAAATCCCTCCCCTCCAATCAATTATATTTTTAAATGTCCAGATGATGAGAACTCATTCTTCTGTGTAGTGTTAGCATTTGTATGTGTATTTCCATCTATCTCTTCTATCCTAAGATGTTCTAAACTACATTTTAGAAATGATCTGAAAAACAGATTTGAGCTAAGTTGAAGTGGTTATGCTTTCAAATATTTATATTCAGTATAGTCTTCTCAATATTCTTTGAATTATCTTCACGCTTTAACATCAATTTTCTGCAATCCTTGTTCTTACCCAATGTTAACATAGTTTTCATTTTTCTTGTAACAACCAGAGCTCTCTTCCACTCTCTCAGCTGTAGTTCTTTCTCAGCTATGCTTTTCTTTACCTTTTTTAAAAAAAATACCAAGCAACATGTTTATCTCATTTGTTGTGTTCAACTGCAACCCCCTACCGTAACTCTTCCACCTGAGAGCCAAGGGATGAAGTTCTGCTTAACTGTAGTCTCATTTGGTGTAACATTGACATGTATTTCTTTTCTATTCCTTGTCCGATTCAAAGATATATTAACAATAAGGAAATAATTTACCAATTAAATTACCTCAGAGGAGGAAATTGTGAAGATTGTAGCAACGGACTTTATTTAAGTCTGTGAAAATATTGCTTACTAAAAATGAATAAATAGAAAAACTTTAAACCCAAACTACTTTATCTCTACAACTGAGAATTCCCCATGCTTCAATGTTTCCATCTGGATAATCATCATTCTAAACTGGTACAAAAGAGGCAAATTCTGCAGGAAGTTCACAGCAGCATCACTGCAGATGCACATCCAATTCTGGCACCAAGGCAAATTTGCAACAATATTGTCAGATGAACTACATCCATGATGCTTGTTTCTTTAACATCAAGACTGAAGAAATATCAGGACTGTATTCAAAGTGTAGTTTCTTTTGATCACCTATAGGATTCTCATCTTTATACTGCACTGCACTTCTCTGCCTCAACCTTCTGGAAAAACAAAACCAAAAACTGTTCTTTATCTCTCCATCATCCCTCACCTACACAATGGAATAAAATCTTCCTAACGTCTATGGAAACTTCCTAACTAGTCACACTCATGTTAAACTCTTACCTGAGGTTCTTGACATCCAGCAAGGGCATGGTCTGCTTCTAGAAGTGATGGTTATTTGGATCTCCTTAGATTCTCCTCACCTCTGAGATTTTAAGACACATGGTTCAGTGTCTTTCTCTCAAATCCAACTTTGCAGTTATCCTAGATAATTTCAGCATTCATAGGGAAAATACATCCAGTATAGTAATTTCATAATACTTTGCCTTCAGAACTACTGACTTG
The DNA here is from genome assembly GCF_949774975.1 of Lagenorhynchus albirostris. Lineage (NCBI taxonomy): Eukaryota > Metazoa > Chordata > Mammalia > Artiodactyla > Delphinidae > Lagenorhynchus > Lagenorhynchus albirostris. The sequence goes on from NC_083105.1 coordinate 31,858,014, forward strand.
TGTCTGCATTCCACATCAGGAGCACAACTAGATGACCTGAGATTTCGGTCATCATCTGAAACTACTCCACCTATAAACTTTTAGTCTTCAATATTCCATCTTAACCAAAAACTCTTATGATTCTCCTGCCTTACTTTCTTCCTTCCATGAAACCTACTGTTTCATTTTATTGTGGAACCCTGCTTTAGTCTGTTGAACTTCACTGTCCTTGAGCTCTCAACCAATTCTTCACCAAACTTCCTTTTGTATTGAATGCAGATTCATTGAAGATCATTTGAAGTACTCTCTTAATGTTTTGTAAACTTCTAACTTCTTTGTTCTTCTGTAGCAGTTCTATGAGCTGGCTTCTTTTTAAATACACTTGAGCTACTAATGCAGCTTAACAAAATCTGACAGCCATGAAGATCTGTGCTCCTACAGATTTATAGTAGCAATTTACATCTAGATCCATGGTGCCACTTGACAATTGTTCCATTTTCCTGGATTATCTTTTTTTTTTCTTCTATTCCTCTGCACTGCTATCACAAACCTTTATTGAAGCTGTAGCAGAGGCTGAGTGATGGGATTGGTAACGAACATGTAAAGAGTTTTCTAGAACATAAGCTGGATAGTGAATTCCTGATGTTTACTCTCTTGTTTTGCATTACATATATATTACATATATGACTTTAAGTGTAGAAAATAGTGGTAATTAGAAAAGAAAGTCTCTCCATATTCTCTTCATGGTCTCTACTTCATGCAATTTCAACACATGACCTTAGATCCAATATCTCAGAGAAAAGTGTCAGAAGGAAAATGTCTCAACTCCCCTTCACAAAATCATTCAGATCTGCAGCTATTCATATTCAGGGTGTTCCTTCTTCTTTTCTAAGGTAATTCTTCAACACTGGTCTTAATTCAGTCTTTTGTATCTCATTCAGGACTTTGCTTCATGTTTCACCAATAATACGGTCTCTTTCTATGAGATCCTTCTGTCCAGTCTATAAATGTGCTCGTATATCTTCAGTCTTTTAAAATCAAGCGTGTTCCTTCAACTCCACTTTCCCACACTACCTCAACTCACTGGAGTCAGACTCCCAGTAACACAGCTCCACTGAAAGTGCCTCTCTAAGGTTCTCAAGTGCTGGTTTCAATGGACATACTTCATCTTACTGTCCTCTCAGCAGAGTCTCTGGCATTGTTATTGCTTTCTATCTAAAATTTTCTTTCACTGAATCTTTGTTATCCCATAACAATTCCTCAGTTCCTCCATGCTAACATTCCCCACCCTTTGTCCTTTGTTCTCTTCACACTCTTTATGCTATTCTTAAGTGATTTAAGTGATTTCACTCACTCCCCCAAATTTAAGACTACCTCCCATGTCTACGTCTCCACCCAAAACCTTTCTCATGAATACTAGTCCTGTTTAACTCCCTGCCTACCACTATATTACAGAGGAATCTTGAACTCTGTGTCTAAAAATTAATCATCTTCTTATAAAATTCTGTTCTTCCTCCTGTATCCCAGTCATTACCAACATCAATCCAGATACTAAAGTCATAAAGCTGGGAGTTGTCCTAGACTGTCCCTAATTCATTACTCCCCATACAGGGTTAGTCAATATCTCATTAATTCTTCCAAATCCATTTTCTCCTTTTTGTCTCTGATACCATAGCCCTGATTCATCATAATTATTTCCAGCAACTTCATAAATGGTTCCAAAGCTCAGCCCCAATGCCTTTCTATTAAACCTGATCTTTCTGTTTTAATTTTTATTATTCTCTAGTATAGCTGGAGTCAATCCTGTACTAATATATTTTTTCCTGAGAGTATAAGTGGCATATTTTCTGAATCTTTGCTTATCTACTGATGCCTTTTTTTTTTGCCTGCATTGCTAAAAATAACTTAGCTAAGTACTAAATTTTAAATCAAAGGCATTTCCACCTAAGTATTATAGAGGCCACACACTACAATAAAAAGAGCACATTTTGGAATCAAATAAACATAGGTTAGATTTTAATTCTATGACAACTTTCTGGCTGTAGGATCTTGGTTATGCTAATTGTCTGAATCTCAATTTCTGCAAATGAGATTACCTATCTCACAGGGCTGTTGTTTTAATTAAGAAGATAAAATGTGTAATCATGTGGCATGTAGAAGGCACTCAGTTAAATGGTAACTATGATTATTATTAGATGTTGTTTATTATACTGATACTGAAGGTTGTATAAGCAGTCTGAATGTATCTTAATTCCTATGCTGGGGTCAAGATGTTGTTGCTTATTTATTTATTTTCTATATTTTGGACAAAAAGAGGACTTTTATGGTCATAAATCAAAAATTACTCCAGGATATATATATCTATATATATCAGAAAATTTTTTATTTACGTTTTTCTTTATTACTTATTCTGATTTTGATGAGGTTTTTTCTGCTGAATCTATTATCTATATATACTGTATTCTTTTTACTCCATGTTTCATCTTCTGTATCGTAATTTTCTTACCTTTGCCCTTTCCTACTGTGTTTTGGAAAAGCTTTGGAAGTTTCTTTAAATCACTGATTTAATTTTATGCAATATTATTTCTGCTTTTTGCTTCTGCAATAAGTTTTAATCATGCTATTTTTTCTTATTTCCTTGAAATCCTTATTAAGTCATCTCCCTTTTTACCTGTTTGTGTTACCCTTTTAACTGATCAGATTTTCCCCTTATGAAAAGGCAAGAGTTTTTGCATTTTATTGAGAATGTCTACTCATTTTTCTAAACCTTAGAATGGATTATATCTTAGTTTATTTTCAGAAATATTCTCTTCCTATGAGGTTTTAGTTTCCTTTCCCTTGCTCTGCAGTAGTTTTACATTGCTCTCTCTTGCTTCTTTTTCTTTAGCCACCATTGAATGAAGCCAAATCTTTTTTTTTTTTTTTGACTGCACCACCTGGCTTGCAGGATCTTAATTCCCCGACCAGGGATTGAACTTGGGCCTTGGTGGTGAAAGCGCTGAGTCCTAACCACTGGACTGCCAGAAATTCCCTGAATGAAGCCAAATGTTTTCAAATTTTATACTTGTCAACCAACAAATTGTGTGGATTACCCTTGGTTCAATTCATACATTCTTGGATAATGGTTAAATCTCTTTTTCAAATCTACAACTGGAAGAGAAGGCTGGTATAAACATCTCCTGGGTCAATTCTCAGTTTCTTGCAAGAATATGTCTAGTTCGGCTATGTACCACTGTGGTGGCTATTTATCCTACAGAAATTTTCCTGTTCTCTTCTATTCTGAATGACAAGCTAGATAAATTACTGCAATTCCTAGGACATACTCTTTCTAGGAATTTCTGATAGTCTCCAGTTCTTGCTACAGCGTTTTATTTGTGGAAACTATCTCTTAGGCAATAATGCTTTATTACTAAACCTCTATTGTCCAGCTGACTTTCTGGGATTTTCCGTCTTTGATTAGATAAAGAATAGAAGTCAGGAGGCAAAAAAAGAAAAAAGTGTAACCACACAATTTTAGTTGTCCCAAAATGCAGTAAATGCATGATAGAAGGACAATAACTTAATATTCTGCTTGCTACTGATGTCAAGTATCCAATCATTGAAACTACAGTGGGGCGGGAGCAAAGTATCATCTCTATTTATGAGGTGAAATCTGGATGACCTAGTGAGGTGACCTTAAGTTTTGTTTTGTTTTCTAACCATATCAACTCTTACATACTTAACAAAAACTCTTCCCCAAATCTGACTTTTGGTGATCTGTGGATTTGAATGAAGAGTTGTTATTTTTGAAAAAAATAACTTATGCATTTTGGACACCTACACGGACCAGCACCATGCTAAATGCCTTGGTGAATCTTTTCCTATTTAAATCTTTGAAAAAAAGAACATCTAACTACCAGTAACAGAGGGGAGACAAAATGAGCCTCAGAGAAGTCAAGTGAGCTAGCTGTTCAATGTCACACAACTTATAAGTGGCCAGCTAAATTTTTAACCCGGCTCAGATCTGTGTGACTAGTACGTCCCTGGTCTTTCCAGCACACCAGGATGAACATTTACTGTATGAAAGCCATTCACATATTCACATTTATGTGTACTGTCTTTAAGCAAATTCTTTTTTTTTTAAAGATTTTTTTTGATGTGGACCATTTAAAAGCCTTTATTGAATTTGTTACAATATTGCTTCAGTTTTATGTTTTGGTTTTTTGGCCCCGAGGCATGTGGGATCTTAGCTCCCCGACCAGGGATTGAACCCGCACCCCCTGCATTAGAAGGCGAAGTCTTAACCACTGGACAGCAAGGGAAGCCCGTTTAAGCAAATTCTTAACCAGATACAAATAATTGAATTGTGCTGAGGATAACATTTCCAGATCTTTTTTATTCTGCCTTTTGCTGAAAGACAAAGTTTGGCAAAGCAAATAGTTAACAATACTCTTGAAAATCTTTCTACTCTTTCATAATATATGATAAACTGTTTACAAAATTAAAATATTTGAACCATCATTTCCTCCTTCTTATGCAATAATGTACCATTTGAAAGTACTTGTTTTGATAGCTGGAGTCGATAATTTTGGGAAAACAGACGCTTCCGGATGGAAGGACTTTGGAGGAAAGTATTGTTTGGGCACCTATCCCTACCTACCATCTGGAAATGCTAGGAATCCTACCCCTTTGTTATACAAGCCATAAAATAATCAACTCTAAGGGCTTCCCTGGTGGCGCAGTGGTTGAGAGTTTGCCTGCCGATGCAGGGGACACGGATACGTGCCCCGGTCCGGGAGGATCCCACATCCCACATCCCACATGCCGCGGAGCGGCTGGGCCCATGAGCCATGACCGCTGAGCCTGCGCGTCCAGAGCCTGTGCTCCGCAACGCAAGAGGCCACAAGAGGCCCGCATACCGCAAAAAAAAAAAAAAGAAAAAATCAACTCTAATAGCTGATTCATTTTGTTATACAGCAGCAACTAACACAACAATGTAAAGCAATTATATTCCAGTAAAGACGTTAAAAAAAAAAAGGCAAATATACTCACTAAAAATACAGGAGCGATAAACCACTCCTATATTAAATAAATATTTTGCTATTTATGCATCAAAAAAATAATAATAATCAACTCTAGCTTCCAGCAGGGTGTTAACACCACTTGCTCTGCAGACCATAAAGCCTGGTGGGAAGGAAATGGGGTCTATTTTCTGGAGTGGAATTAGTATCAGTACATATGAGGAAAATGAGTAGGAGGCAAAACATGGATTAAAGCTGTGGCCCTAATGGTGGAGGGGAGGTAACAGTGACAGTCTCCAAGAAACTCAAGCAAATGCAGGATATTTATGGGCCAGAGAGTATTTAGGGGAGATAAAGTGAGCTACAGAGGTGAATCATATGGCAGAAAATGAGACACGTGAGAACATGGATGGGGTCCAGCTCTAGAAAATACGTCTAGGACAAGTGTAAATGGACACAGACTCAAGCCAACTGGTTGAGTCAGAGTCATGTCTGCCCACCACAAGTGCTCAGGGTTGGAAAAGCAAAGAAACCCTGGATAGTGAGATGACCTGGCACAAGGGAACATATGTCATTTCCCATAGGCCCCCATCATAACCATCATACACACATATATACAGGCATGTGTATTTTGCAGGAATGTGCTTGTCCTTTCACAATTTTAAAAGATGGACAAAACAGGAGAGGTAGCTTGACAGTCTTCCTATATGCATCTTGTTCAGGCACTGTTTTATAAGGAAAACAGGTTTCTTAACAGCAGTTTTCATTCTGAAACTCAGAGAATTGCAAATCTCTATTGGATCTTCCTACTTGAGTATTTCTCTCTGAACAATAGCTGAAAGGGAATCTTTACCTTCTAGGTTTAACAAAGATGCAGCATTTTATGAGTGAAACGTGCAACCCATATTAAAGAATTAATTTTAGAAGAATAAGAGAGATACTGATATACATTGATGGTCTATGATATGCAGGGTGACTATACAACTACATAGAGAATATATGTTATTTAATAGACACCTAAAACTTGGGCGTAATACATATCAAACAACTAATAATTTAGAGCTATAAAAGAGTGTGATTCTAGTGTCACTAATCAACTCCTCCCAAGGATATTGGTGACACTCTTATCCACTCCTTCTCTTCTACTTCTCATGTTAATGACAGAGACGATTCATCCTGGAGTGGTCAACTCCTTTCACTAGAGGTAACATACAAATCACAACTATTTCTATGTCTCTAAGTTAAACCTAAGTGTTCAAATTTAAGGCATAAGAACTGACTTCAACAATGGTGGTTCTCTTGCTTTAGCTGCATCTGTCTTTCTTTCCTACAACATAGATCTTTGCAAATACAAGGATTTCACTAGGTTAATTTTCTTCTGAGTCATTTTCTGAAAAATATCTGTTACAAAATAATTTCTCCGTGCTTTCCTAGAAGGTTGCTTAAAGACTTTTCTGACTATTGGTGGAAAGAGAACATAAAGGACAAGATCTAAAGAAAAGACTTTCCTTTCTTCATCCCTAAAACACTTACTCTATGATTATGTAATTTGATTAAAAATTGAATATATCCTTGATAGTGTTATCTGAATCAAGTTTGTTATGATTTTATAGTTTAATACTTTCATGCACTCTGAATTAGCTGTAGGAATTAGGTCATATGGAAATGTATCAACATTTCCCCTTAGGAGTTATTTGGTAATATTTATCAAATTTTTAATTGTACATGCCCTGGCATTCCTATTTATATGAATTTGTCCTTAGATATACATGTACAAATCCTTAAAGGTATACACAAAAGCACATTTATTGCAGCATAACTGGCATATTGGAAATAGTTTAAATGCCCATAAAGAGACATTTGGTATATTAGTTTAGCAACCTTGCAATAGAATACTAAGCAATTTTAAAAAGAATGAGGTAGATTCTGTAAGAATCACTATAAAGAGATATCCAAAATATATTAAAGAAAACAAGGCATAGATTATTGTGTATAATACAATCACATTTGTGTTTAAACGTATGTCTTTGAAAATGCTTGTATGTGCATAGAACATTTCTAGAAGGATATGAAAGATATGGCTTACAGTGCTTATCTCTGGAGAATATGATCGAGGTAGGAGGAAGGAAGGATGCTTTTCATGTATAAAGTCTGCATTGGTTGACACTGTTAACCATGTATTATTTTTATAATAAGAAGTTTAGGGGACTTCCCTGGCAGTCCAGTGGTTAAGACTTCACCTTCCAATGCAGGGGATGCGGGTTCAGTCCCTGGTCGGGGAGCTAAGATTCCACATGCCTCCCGGCCAAAAAAACAAAACATAAAACAGAAGTAATATTGTAACAAATTCAGTAAAGACATATATATATATATATATATATATATATATATATATATATATATATATATATATAAAAGAAGTTTTGTATATGTTTTCCATGTTATTGACCAAAGAGTTTCATAAAATTAAGCACTCCTAACACCAAGCCCCTAAACAGAGAAAAGACGTATTTTTACTGGATGTAGGGATCCCAGAAGAAAATACCGGCACCACTTTCCCATGCCACTACTCTCTCAATCTTGTGTCCATGCAGGTTCCTCTGAAGGTTCAGGCATCCCCTAGGGGATGACTGTAATTGAAAATGGAGATCATGTAAATGACATCTTTTGATCTTGACTCGCATTTTAAATTTCCTAGGGCTGCTGTAAGAGATTACTGCAAGCTGGGTGGCTTAAAACAACAAAAAATTATTCTCTCATAATTCTGGACATTAGAAGTCCAAAATTAAAGAGCTGGCAGGGCCATGCTCTCTCTGGAGGCTTTAGGGGAGAATCTTTCCTTGCCTCTTCCTAGCTTCTGGTCATTGTTCGCAACCCTTGGCGTTCTTTGGCTTGCAGCTCAGTCCAATCTTTGCCTCAGTCTTTACATGGCTTTTTCCCCTGTGCCTGTCACTGTACCCTTCGTACAAAAGTCAGAGAGGATTAAGGTGGGCCCTAATCCAGTATGACTCCATAGTAACTTGATTACATCGGTAAAAACTCTGTCCGAATAAATTCACATTCACAGGTACTGGGCGTTAGGGCTTCAACATATGTTTTTGGTGGGATACAATTTAACCCACAACAACTTGATTTGTTTTAGATCCTCCGTTTTAAATTGCTTATTCCATGAGAAGAATCCTAAAGAATTATGTACGGATCCGTGTAGCAGCTGAATCAGCAGTGTTGATCCCACAGCAATCTCAGTTTTCGATGGGGTTCAAGGCTTCTTGTGCTGCTCTTCCCCATCCTCCTCAAGGACACTTCTCTCACAGTGTATTTAATATCAGAAGTGGAGGCTTATCTTTCACTGGGCTTAACACTTCCTAAAACCCAATGTGAAGAGGGAAATACTTAAAGACCCTTGGTTCAACAACTTTATATTATTTAGGATGATAATACTCAGGAATTAAAACATTTTTATGGCTTGAACTTGCTATATGAAACTAATGATCTCTGATGTAGTGTGTATTTTTTTTTTTTTTTTTGCGGTATGCGGGCCTCTCACTATTGTAGCCTCTCCCGTTGTGGAGCACAGGCTCCGGACACGCAGGCTCAGTGGCCATGGCTCACGGGCCCAGCCACTCTGCGGCATGTGGGATCTTCCCGGACCGGGGCACGAACCCGCGTCCCCTGCACCGACAGGCAGACTCTCAACCATTGCGCCACCAGGGAAGCCCTGTAGTGTGTATTTAAATACACTCATTATCTGAAACTAAGCACACGGAGTAGAACTCTTCTCTATTAACAAGGGAAAATAGACATAACATCATACTTCAGAATTTTATGATAAATGCAAGCCAACATTGACTTTCGTTTTCACTTACGAAGGGAAGTGAAAGGGATGATCACAAAGAGCCAGTTATGTAGCCTCCCACACACCCACATAAATAAGCTTTGTGTGAGTTCACAGAGTTAGAATGCTTCTGCTCTTTGACTGTTGAAAAATATCTTTGGCTGCTTAACTGTATGAATAATCTGGGCCTCCAGTGATATGAAAGCCAACCAACTGTAGCATCTCTCCTGCTACCAATTCATGATAATGCTGGATAATACTTTTTTTTAAAAGTTTTAAATACATACCTGAGCTCACAAGAAAAAGAAAAAAAATATTTAAATCCCAGGTATCAGAAATCAAGAGAAAATTTAAGCCACAGTGATAAGCACCTGAGCAACCCAAAGAACCCTTTGACCATATGGAGGCATTAGTAGGTGGGGTTAATGTTTTGTTGTTATTGTTTTATATTGTATTTTACTTTCAAATGGTTAGTGCATCCACATGATTCAAAAATTAAAACTATATAGTTTTATTCTCACCCCATCCCTATCCACCACTTCCCCTTCTTCTTATAATGTATTTTACTAATTTATTATGATCACTCCAGTGTTGATACAAAAGGATACATGCACCCCAACGTTCATTGCAGCACTATTTATATAAAATAGCCAGGACACAGAATTTACGTAAATGTCCATTGACAGAGGAACGGATAAAGAAGATGTGGTACATATATACCATGGAATATTACTCAGCCATAAAAAAGAACGAGGTGGAGCTTCAATATGGCGGAAGAGTAGGACGTGGAGATCACCTTCCTCGCCACAAATACATCAGAAATACATCTACATGTGGAACAACTCCTACAGAACACCTACTGAACGCTGGCAGAAGACCTCAGACCTTCCAAAAGGCAAGAAACTCCCCACGTACCTGGGTAGGGCAAAAGAAAAAAGAAATAACAGAGACAAAAAATAGGGACGGGACCTGCACCAGTGGGAGGGAGCTGTGAAGGAGGAAAGGTTTCCACACACTAGGAAGCCCCTTCGCGGGCGGAGACTGAGTGTGGCAGAAGGGGGAAGCTTCGGAGCCACGGAGGAGAGCACAGCAACAGGGCTGCGAAGGGCAAAGCGGAGAGATTCCTGCACAGAGGACTGGTGCCGACCAGCACTCACCAACCCGAGAGGCTTGTCTGCTCACCCACCGGGGCGGGTGGGGGCTGGGAGCTGACTCGGGCTTCAGAGGTCAGACCCCAGGGAGAGGACTGGGGTTGGCTGCGTGAACACAGCATGAAGGGAGGGGCCTAGTGCACCACGGCTGGCTGGGAGGAGTCCAGGAAAAGTCTGGAGCTGCCGAAGAGGCAAGAGACTTTTTCTTGCCTCTTTGTTTCCTGGTGCGCGAGGAGAGGGGTTTAAGAGCGCTGCTTAAAGGAGCTCGAGAGACGGGCGTGAGCCGCGGCTATCAGCGCAGACCCAAGAGACGGGCATGAGATGCTAAGGCTGCTGCTGCGGCCGCCAAGAAGCCTGTGTGCAAGCACAGGTCACTATCCACAGCGTCCCTCCCGGGAGCCTGTGCAGCCCGCCACTGCCAGAGCCCCGTGATCCAGGGAAAACTTCCCCAGGAGAACACACGGCGCGCCTCAGGCCAGTGCAACGTCACGCTGGGCTCTGCCGCGACAGGCTCGCCCCGAACTCCGTACCCCTCCCTGCCCCCGGCCTGAGTGAGCCAGAGCCCCCGAATCAGCTGCTCCTTTAACCCCGTCCTGCCTGAGCAAAGAACAGATGCCTTCAGGCGACCTACACACAGAGGCGGTTCCAAATCCAAAGCTGAACCCAGGAGCTGTGCGAACAAAGAAAAGAAAGGGAAATTTCTTCCAGCAGCCTCAGGAGCAGCAGATTAAATATCCACAATCAACTTGATGTACGCTGCATCTGTGGAACAACTGAATAGACAACGAATCATCCCAAATTGAGGAGGTGGACTTTGGGAGCTACGATATATATATTTTTTCCCCCTTTTTCTCTTTTTACGGGTGTATATGTGTACGCTTCTGTGTGTTGTTCTGTCTGTATAGCTTTGCTTTTACCATTTGTCCTACAGTTCTCTCTGTACGTTTTTGTTTTTGTTTTTTAAGTATAGTTTTTAGCACTTGTTATCATTGGTGGATTTGTGTTTTGGTTGGGTTGCTCTCTTCTTTTTTTTTATTACTTAAAAATTTTTTTAATAATTATTTTTTATTTTAATAACTTTAAAATTTTATTTTATTTAGTTTAATCTTCTTCTTTCTTTCTTTTTTTCCTCCTTTTATTCTGAGCTGTGTGAATGACAGGCTTTTGGTGCTCCAGCCAGGCATTAGAGCTGTGCCTCTGAGGTGGAAGAGCCAAGTACAGGACATTGGTCCACAAGAGACCTCCCAGCTCCATGTAATATCAAAAGGCAAATATCCGCAGAGATTTCCATCTCAATGCCAAGACCCAGCTCCACTCAACGACCAGCAAGATACAGTGCTGGACACCCTATGCCAAACAACTAGCAATCCAGGAACACAACCCCATCCATTAGTATAGAGGCTGCCTAAAATCATAATAAGGCCACAGACACCCCAAAACACACCACCAGACATGGACCTGCCCACCAGAAAGACAAGATCCAGCCTCATCCACAAGAACACAGGCACTAGTCCCCTCAACCAGGAAGCCTACACAACCCACTGAACCAACCTTAGCCACTGGGGGCAGACACCAAAAACAATGTGAACTATGAACATGCAGCCTGTGAAAAGGAGACCCCAAACACAGTAAGTTAAGCAAAATGAGAAGACAGAGAAACACACAGCAGATGAAGGAGCAAGGTAAAAACCCACCAGACCTAACAAATGAAGAGGAAATAGGCAGTCTACCTGAAAAAGAATTCAGAATGATACTAAAAATGATCCAAAATCTTGGAAATAGAATAGACAAAATGCAAGAAACATTTAACAAGGACCTAGAAGAACTAAAGAGCAAACAAACTGTGATGAACAACACAATAAATGAAATTAAAAATACTCTACAAGGGATCAATAGCAGAATAACTGAGGAAAAAGAACGGATAAGTGACCTGGAAGATAAAATAGTGGAAATAACTACTGCAGCACAGAATAAAGAAAAAAGAATGAAAAGAATTTAGGACGGTCTCAGAGACCTCTGGGACAACATTAAACGTACCAACACTGGAACTATAGGGGTCCCAGAAGAAGAAGAGAAAAAGAAAGGGACTGAGAAAATATTTGAAGAGATTATAGTTGAAAACTTCCCTAATATGGGAAAGGAAATAGTTAATCAAGTCCAGGAAGCACAGAGAGCCCCATACAGGATAAATCCAAGGAGAAACACACCAAGACACATATTAATCAAATGGTCAAAAATTAAAAACAAAGAAAAAATATTAAAAGCAGCAACAGAGAAACAGCAAATAACATACAAGGGAATCCCCATAAGGTTAACAGCTGACTTTTCAGCAGAAACTTTGCAAACCAGAAGGGAGTGGCAGGGCATATTTAAAGTGATGAAGGGGAAAAACCTACAACCAAGATTTCTCTACCCAGCAAGGATCTCAGTCAGATTTGATGGAGAAATTAAAACCTTTACAGACAAGCAAAAGCTAAGAGAATTCAGCACCACCAAACCAGCTTTACAACAAATGCTAAAGGAACTTCTCTAGGCAGGAAACACAAGAGAAGGAAAAGACCTACAATAACAAACCCAAAACAATTAAGAAAATGGTAATAGGAACTACATATCAATAATTACCTTAAAATAAATGGAGTAATTGCTTCAACCAAAAGACATACACTGGCTGAATGGATACAAAACCAAGACCCGTATATATGTTGTCTACAAGAGACCCACTTCAGACCTAGGGACACATACAGACTGAAAGTGAGGGGATGGAAAAAGATATTCCATGCAAATGGAAATCAAAAGAAGGCTGGAGTAGCAATTCTCATATCAGACAAAATAGACTTTAAAACAAGACTATTACTAGAGACAAAGAAAGACACTACATAATGATCAAGGGATCACTCCAAGAAGAAGATAAAACAATTTTAAATATTTTTGCACCCAATATAGGAACACCTCAATACATAAGGCAAATAACAGCCATAAAAAGGGAAACTGACAGTAACACAATCATAATAGGGGACTTTAACACCCCACTTTCACCAATGGACAAATCATCCAAAATGAAAATAAATAAGTAAACACAAGCTTTAAATAACACAAGAGACCAGGTAGATTTAATTGATATTTATAGGACATTCCATCCAAAAGCAACAAAATACATTTTCTTCTCAAGTGCTCACACAACTTTCTCTATGATAGATCATATCGTGGGTCATAAATCAAGCCTTGGTAAATTTAAGAAAATTGAAATCATATCAAGTATCTTTTCCAACCACAATGCTATGAGACTAGATATCAATTACAAGAAAAAAATCTGTAAAAAATACAAACACATGGAGGCCAAACCATACACTACTTAATAACCAAAAGATCAATGAAGAAATCAAAGAGGAAACCAAAAATTACCTAGAAACAAATGACAATGAAAACACAATGACCCAAAACCTATGGGATGCAGCAAAAGCAGTTCTAAGAGGGAAGTTTATAGCAATACAATCCTACGTTAAGAAACAAACATCTCAATAAACAACCTAAACTTACACCTAAAGCAATTAGAGAAAGTAGAACAAAAAACCCCCAAAGTTAGCAGAAGGAAAGAAATCATAAAGATCAGATCAGAAATAAATGAAAAAGAAATGAAGGAAACGATAGTAAAGATCAATAAAACTAAAAGCTGGTTCTTTGAGAAGATAAACAAAATTGATAAACCATTAGCTAGAATCATCAAGAAAAAAAGGGAGAAGACTCAAATCAATAGAATTAGAAATGAAAAAGGAGAAGTAACAACTGACACTGCAGAAATACAAAGGATCATGAGACTACTACAAGCAACTCTATGCCAATAAAATGGACAACCTGGAAGAAATGGGCAAATTCTTAGATATGCACAACCTTCTGAGACTGAACCAGAAAGAAATAGAAAATATGAACAGACCAATCACAAGCACTGAAATGGAAACTGTGATTAAAAATCTTCCAACAAACAAAAGCCCAGGACCAGATGGCTTCACAGGAGAATTCTATCAAACATTTAGAGAAGAGCTAACACCCATCCTTCTCAAACTCTTCCAAAATATAGCAGAGGGAGGAACACACCCAAACTCATTCTCTGAGGCCACCATCACCCTGATACCAAAACCAGACAAGGATGTCACAAAGAAAGAAAACTACAGGCCAATATCACTGATGAATATAGATGCAAAAATCCTCAACAAAATACTAGCGAACAGAGTCCAACAGCACATTAAAAGGCTCATACACCATGATCAAGTGGGGTTTATCCCAGGAATGCAAGGATTCTTCAATATATGCAAATCAATCAATGTAATACACCATATTAACAAATTGAAGAATAAAAACCATATGACCATCTCAATAGATGCAGAGAAAGCTTTCAACGAAATTCAACACCCATTTATGATAAAAACCCTCCAGAAAGTAGGCATAGAGGGAACTTTCCTCAACATAATAAAAGCCATATATGACAAACCCACAGCCAACATTGTCCTCAATGGTGAAAAACTGAAACCACTTCCACTAAGGTCAGGAACAAGACAAGGCTGTCCACTCTCATGACTATTATTCAACATAGTTTTGGAAGTTTTAGCCACAGCAATCAGAGAAGAAAAAGAAATAAAAGGAATCCAAATCAGAAAAGAAGTAAAGCTGTCACTGTTTGCAGATGACATGATACTATACATAGAGAATCCTAAAGATGCTATTAGAAAACTACTAGAGCTAATCAATGAATTTGGTAAAGTAGCAGGATACAAAATTAATGCACAGAAATCTGTTGCATTCCTATATACTAATGATGAAAAATCTGAAAGTGAATTTAAGAAAACATTCCCATTTACGATTGCAACAAAAAGAATAAAATATCTAGGAATAAACCTACTAGGGAGACAAAAGACCTGTATGCAGAAAATTATAAGACACTGATGAAAGAAATTAAAGATGATACAAACAGATGGAGAAGTATACCATGTTCTTGGATTGGAAGAATCAACATTGTGAAAATAACTATACTACCCAAAGCAATCTACAGATTCAATGCAATCCCTATCAAACTACCACTGGTATTTTTCACAGAACTAGAACAAAAAATTTCACAATTTGTATGCAAACACAAAGACCCCAAATAGCCATAGCAATCTTGAGAAAGAAAAATGAAGCTGGAGGAATCAGGCTCCCAGACTTCAGACTATACTACAAAGCTACATTAATCAAGACAGTATGGTACTGGCAGAAAAACAGAAATATAGATCAATGGAATAGGCCAGAAAGCCCAGAGATAAACCCACACACACATATGGTCACCTTATTTTTCATAAAGGAGGCTAGAATATACAATGTAGAAAAGACAGCCTCTTCAATAAGTGGTGCTGGGAAAACTGGACAGCTACGTGTAAAAGAGTGAAATTAGAACACTCCCTAACACCATATACAAAAATAAGCTCAAAATGGATTAAAGACCTAAATATAAGGCCAGACACTATCAAACTCTTAGAGGAAAACATAGGTAGAACACTCTATGATATAAATCACAGCAAGATCCTTTTTGACCCACCTCCTAGAGAAATGGAAATAAAAACAAAAATAAGCATATGGGACCTAATGAAACTTAAAAGCTTTTGCACAGCAAAGGAAACCAAAAACAAGATGAAAAGACAACCCTCCGAATGGGAGAAAATATTTGCAAACGAAGCAACTGACAAAGGACCAATCTCCAAAATTTAGAAGCAGCTCATGCAGTTCAATATCAAAAAAACAAACAATCCAATCCAAAAATGGGCAGAAGACCTAAATAGACATTTCTCCAAAGAAGATATACAGATCACCAGAAAACACATGAAAGAACGCTCAACATCATTAATCATTAAAGAAATTTAAATCAAAAGTACAATGAGATATCATCTCACACTGGTCAGAATGGCCATCATCAAAAAATCTACAAACAATAAATGCTGGAGAGCGTGTGGAGAAAAGGGAACCTCTTGCACTGTTGGTGGGAATGTAAACTGATACAGCCACTATGGAAAACAGTATGGAGTTTTCTTAAAAAACTAAAAATAGATCTACCATATGACACGGCAATCCCACTACTGGGCATATACCCTGACAGAACCAGAATTCAAAAAGGGTCATGTACCACAATGTTCATTGCAGCTCTATTTACAATAGCCAGGACATGGAAGCAACCTAGGTGTCCATCAACAGATGAATGGATAAAGAAGATGTGGCACATATATACAATGGAATATTCCTCAGCCATAAATGGAAACGAAATTGAGTTATTTGTAGTAAGGTGGATGGACCTAGAGTCTGTCATTCAGAGTGAAGTAAGTCAGAAAGAGAAAGACAAATACCGTATGCTAACACATATATATGGAATCTAAAAAACAACCCAAAAAAAGGTCATGAAGAACCTAGCGGCAAGATGGTAATAAAGACGCAGACCTTCTAGAGAATGGACTTGAGGATACGGGGTGGGGGAAGGGTAAGCTGGGACAAAGTGAGAGAGTGGCATGGACATATATACACTACCAAGTGTAAAATAGATAACTAGTGGGAAGCAGCCGCCTAGCACAGGGAGATCAGCTCGGTGCTTTGTGACCACCTAGAGGGGTGAGATAGTGAGGGGGGGGAAGGAAGGTGACGCAAGAGGGAAGAGATATGGGGATATATGTATATGTATAACTGATCCACTTTTTTATAAAGCAGAAATTAACACACTATTTTAAAGCAATTATACTCCAATAAAGATGTTAAAAAAATTTTAAAAAGATGTAATAGGTTTGCAACAAATGTTTTTAATCAAAATATAACAAGCCTCACATATAAATGCAAACTTGGGAAAAGTAAAAAAAAAAAAAGAATGAAATAATGCCATTTGCAACAACATGGATGGACCTAGGATTTGTCATACTGAGTGAAGTAAGTCAGACAGAGAAAGACAAATATATATCGCTTATATGTGGAATCTAAAAATAACTTATTAAATGAAGAATTGTATGACCAGTGAAGTTGAAGTTGTATGATATATTTGTGTGTGTGCACCTGAATGTGTTATGCACTGGAACAAAGAATATACAATGTAAATATTGTTTGTGTCTGAACGCAATGGGTGAAGCCAGATTAAGAAATCAGCAAGGTAGAAATCACTGCTTGATATTTTTAACAGTGAACACTGAAACCAGTGAAACACAAATATACATGTAAACAGTATTTCAAATAGATTTGCAAAATTAAATGCAGAGTTTGAGATCATCTTAAAAAAATTTACAACCCAATTGTTAAGAATAAAAAGAAAAATGGATAAGCAAATGTCCCCAACATCTTCACCTTCATCTTCCATAGGGAGAATTTTTCAAAACCATTTACCATTGGGGGTGCTGTGGCACCAATTTATCTCTGTAAATTGATAATTAAGGAAAGATGTTAAGACTTTATCCCGACTTTTTATAGGAAATACATGATAGGGAAAGCGAATAGCCCTAGTAGATGAAGGAAATGTTCTTTCAGTGAAAAATTCCTGGTAACACAAGCAAGCAAATGATATCATCAGAAAATCCCCATTTTGCAATCCTGCAAGAAGTAAGTGACTCAGGCAAGGATCATTAATGGACAGTTAAAACAAAATAAATGAAAAGTTGATGGGGAAATTTGAAGTGAAGAGATCAAGCTTCCACCATTTGAACTGAGTGAACAATCTCAGCTTCATTAAAAGCCAGAAACTCAGTGCTATCTGATGTGAGGCAATACGATCAGCACAGAATGACCTTTGAAATAGTCTGACTTTAAAAAAGAAAGAATCTAAATCTAATCAAGACTTACATCTAAATTCTCTGGAAATAACAGACTATTTAAGAAAAGTTAGGTAATACGATGAGGAAACATTCCAACAACGTAGAATGTGGAACATTCTTCAGAGCAACTGAAATCGTTCCTTCATCAAATCAGTGTGTGTTACTTTCTCACTAGAATATTATAGTTGTTTCTAAAGTGATTTGTCTCCGTCTAAATCATTCTTCTTCTTGACCACCTAGTCATGCAGATAATATAAAATTTCTTGGCAAGCTATAGAAGCAGAATCACTGAATAACCAATTATGAAGCCTCTACTTAGCTAAACAGTAGGTGTCTAAGTAAAGACATAATACATACAATCCCTTTCCCACCCACTTTAGCCTTCATCTCTTCTAGGGAGAGGCAGAGACAGCATACCTTGTTCCTTATCTGTCTTTATTTTTCCTTTTGTTTTTCTATAAAAATCCTGGATTTTTATAGAAGTTTTATTGTAATATTTATTATTTTAATTATTCTAAATGTTTTAATTAATAGATCAAAGTAAAAAGAACAGCATAATTTTTTTTTCACATCTAGTTCACACAACCCAAAAAGTATGAAGTAGATTTAGCCAGTATTTTTCCAATATTATGAAGAAAATCATGAATAGTTAAAGAACATGCTCAAGAACACACATGTACAAAGTAGAGAAGGAAATATTAAACTTTGTACTTCTTTGCTAAATTTCCTTTGCTATTTTAGTTATAATATTTTTCATACTTCCAAGCCAATTCACAAAGTTTAACAGTAAACATAGGTTAGCAGAGGAACCTGAAGATAGTTTTACCTGATCTACTTTATCCAGAACATTTCCATCATGGAAAAGAACAAAATACCTGCTGCAAACAGCTTCCTAAAATTTGGAAATTTTTAGTGGTTGTAATTTTAGCAATTTGTTTTCAGGCTTGTGTAAGTCATTGCACCGACATGCTGAGAAAAACAACTATGAGACAGATAAGTCTAGATAATAAGAATCGTTTACAGTGTAGAGTTCTGATTTTTAAGGTTTTTTCAAATTTAGTAGGATGTGTTTTATTAATCTCAGGCATTATGGCTTTATTATAAATGTAGGTCTTTTCTGGAAATAAATATTTTATCCAACTCTGAAGTCCTAAAGAAGGTAATTGTTTCTAATAAAAGTATTTGCTAAATTGAAAGGATGTGCTTAATGCAATCAGGAAGTTTATAAATAATAAAAATGCAAATATTTCAACACATCAGTAGCAAAGTCTGTCAAAGCTTTAAAAGGAACAGAGAGGTTTGATACTATTTAAAATATTTCAGATCATAGAAAAAGAAAGAAAAATTCTATAGTCTATATAACAATGAATACAAAAAGAAAAATATAGTTCAAATGCAACATTATTCCAAAACTTTTAATATTAGAAAATAGAACTCACCTGCCTATTACAGGAATAATACAGTATAATAAAGAGAAATTAATTTCAGGAATGAAAGAAAGATTTAATCTTAGGATATCTATTAATATCATTTCCTTAATAATGGGTTAAAAGAAAAAGCTTTAATCATCTTCACAGAGGTCAAAAAGGAATTTGATGTATCTGCTAGCCATTACTATTTTTTTAAACATTATTATGTTAGGCCTAGTAGGATATATACTTGACATTATATTTAAATATATATCAAAATTAAAAAAGCCATCATAACACTAAAATTCTAAAAAATATTGTCATGAAATACAGGAAAAGACAAAGACCCAGAATTTTTCCTCCTTCCTTAAGTGGTTATGGGGACACCTGCAGGGTGACTTGAGAGAGACACGTTGCTTCAATACAGGGGATGTGAAGGTCTTGGCTACTTGATTGCCCAGGCCCAACCCCAAATGGACTATCTCCATAGTTTGATGGATTGCTGCTTTACCTGTTCAACCTTATGATTTTGCGGGTCAGAGCATAAGGAGTTACATCATGATGATATCCCATGGTCCCCAGTAGTATGCCAAGAGCTTTTTTTTGGAATGTTGAATAGGTTCTGCTTTCTATGCCACAAGAAGTATGGCCCTGCTCTAGAAGCCAATGGATCTGGTCTGCAGCTCTCCTGCCAGAGATTCCTAATCTACCATACTCTTACTTTCAACAGCATGGTACTTGCCTATTAAAATCTAGAGAAAAGTTCCAGAAAAAACATTATCAAAATTGACCCAACTAAAAACAGGAAACATTAATAGATCAACAATCATTACGGAAATGGAAGCAGTAGTCAAATTAACCTCCAAAATATGCAAATTTTACTATTTCAAACACACCTGGAACTTTACATAGATTGATTGGGTTATAACATGTCTTAACAAATTTCAAAATAAAGGTATTCTATGCCACACATTTTCTGGCCACAATTCAATTAAGTTAAAAATAAATTTTAAAATACATATTTGAACATTTAAAAGTATACTTCTAATTTTTCATGGTTAAAAAAGAAATCAGTAGGTAAATTAGAAAGATTTTGAATTGAATCATAAAAATATTCCATATTTAAAACTATGGAATGCAGGGAAGATGGTGCTTTGAGAAGAATTTGTAGCTTTGGATGTTTCTATTAGAGTATAAGGGAGCCTGAAGTGAGCGAAGTGCACAATTTAATAAGTTTAAAAAGCGAACACAATAAATCCAAGGAAAGAAGTAGGAAGGTACTAGGGAAAGAACAGAAATCAATGAAACTGAAAATAATACAGAGGATCAAGAAACCAACCAAGTAGATGCATCTCTGGTGAGATTAATTAAGAGAAAAACTAGAAGATGCAAGTAAATGTATACATCAAAACCACCAATTAATGCAAAGTTAAATGAGAATAAGAGTATTTTTAGCAACAACTCTAAGCCAATATATTTGAAAACTTGGATGAAAGGACAATTTCATATAGCAATATAGCTTAGAAAAAAATGGAATCATAAAGAGAAAGCCTAAAACAATTAACAGGTCGAAGCATTTGATAACAAAAATATCCCAAGTTTAAACTTGTAGATTGCAGGGAAAATGATGTTTTATATGGTGGGAAGACAAGGCAGGTGCCTTATTGGACAACACTTGGCCTCCTCTGGATCCACCCCATCCACTGTCCTGGGTAATCTCATCACAATCAGCTAGGAAGTATTGAGCCGTCTAAATGAAGAAGGGAAGTGTTCCATTTCACAGTTTATTTTCTGTTGAAATAGTTAAAATGCATTTTGGAGGACAACTTCCTTAAACTTGATAGTTTAAATAAGGTTAACAATATATGCAAGATATAAATCGTTTATCACATTTTCTTTCCTTAACTGCTCCATGTGCAAAATGATTCCCTCTATGTCAAATCTCAGTGTGTCTAAGGTATTGGTGATGCTACACAGCCACGGTTAAACCCTTGAGTTAAAATGGAGATTCACTGGTAACCCCAGATATTTGAAACAAGTTATTTATAGAAGGACAAGGACTTATTGTTATCACAATGCCTCTGTATAATTCTTATTAAAGAAGTTTGTGCTTTAACTATTGAAGCATATACTCTTGTCTAAATAAAGGAAGGAGGTAAATTAAGTTGATTTCTGCTTGGTGAGGTAGGAAACATAGCATGTTAGAAGTGTGAGAAGGAGAAAGATTCCATTTTAATGGATTTAAAGATTACATTCACACAAGGAAGATGATGAGTTGAGGTAACTTATCAAATAATTCTGTAAAACAACAACAGCAACAACAAAAACTCAGAAAACTCCACTATCCTACAAAGCATGTGTATTGTGAGGACTAATCTATTATCTTAACTTTTCCTAAAGGCATTCAAGCTCAGTTTTAATTACAATTATTATATACATTAAGTTTGCTTTCAAAGGCTTCCTATTCCTTCTTTTGTTACTTCTCTTTTTGCCTTTGCTCTCTTTTTCTAGGCATCAATCCTAATCCCCCATCTTTACTCTCTTCTCCCAAGTTTGCCTCATTCAAGCACTGTCCCAAGTTCCAAAATAACTTCATACTTTCTTTTCAAAGTTTAAGGATTTCCGCTTGTGACTTATGGCATTTTCAGCTATGACACATCTAACAGTTGAAGTTCACATCTGCAGCAGGCTCCCATGGGCATTCTGAGCATGAGAGATTTGACTCTTCCTTCTTCTCTCAAGAAACAATTACAGGATGCAGAGGACTGAAAGGGATATGGGTCCAAGAAAAAAAAATCCTCTCTGGTTTTTAAAGTATATCATTAGCATTAGTAGTACTATCACTAGTAGCAAAAGCTGTAATACTTCTCAACTGATCACTACATCGGTGTGTGAAGACGGCATAGTTAAGAGTGGTGAATTAGAGAAAATAGTAATAATTCTGATTAGGCTGATTCATCCTAAGGCAAACATTACTGACAGTCTCTCTTAGGAAATCTGAAAATTTTTTTCAACCATATTTATTTCTAAAGATCAAGTTGCAAATTGAGAAATTCCATGAAAAAGGAATATACACAATTTCGCCTCTTTGTATCTATTTGCCTTGCTTTTATCTCCTGGTTTTAGACCATACTTAATTGTAAATAGAGGGATAGTTAATTTTTCAACGGGGCAGGATATTTGAACTTGCCTATAGGACCCATGGGAAGGAAACTGATTTACTTAGATGTCAATTCATTTTCTTTTGTGAAAGTGAAAAAAAAATAAGGAGTTAGATAAAGACTAAAGGAGTTGAAGTAAATTACTCAGATGTCTTGAGGATAAATATATACTAATACACAACTGGAGTTTTCTAAATAGGAGGGAGGAAAGAAAGAAGGAAGGGGAGAGAGAGAAAAAAAGGGAAAGAAAAAATACAGGGAAGGAGGGAGGGAGAAGTTAAGGGGATAAAAAGATAACTTCATAACAAGATATTGTGTCTTCAAGGGAACTATCAACTCCTGGAGGAGGTCAGGGACTAAATTTTATATGGCATTGCTTTTGAATCTTCTCCTGAATCTACTCCAGCAGTGGGTACGTGGTAAGCATCCAACAAATACACATTGTTTGTTAGAAATAATCAAGTATACAAGATATATGGGAGATTTTTGTTTTCTTTTAGAGAAATTCCAAGCTATGAAAAAGAAAAATAATGTATTTTTCACAAAGTTGCACAAGCTACAGCAGAAGGGGCTCATATTTTTCCTGTGAGATGGGTCCATTTGATGCTGTACATGCAGCATCCACCCACGGTTACCCTGCCAAGCTCAGGCAACTCATAGGTCAGGCTATCGAGGGGAGATCTCCAGATGCTAAAATAATTAATAAAAGGAGTGTGATAATGAGTCAGAGCATTCTCCTCTCCTTTGTCACCGATGTTTAACCTCTCCTAAGCATAACAATTGCTTTCCTGTACGTTACTTTCAAGATTAAGTGCCCCCGTAGAATTTATTGTGCCTAAAATGACTCAAAAATGGGGTTCAGACATATAATTCTAATCTAGCCAGGATCTGAGTAAATTAATGACATCTCAATGACTCTAAAATCAAGAGACTGTCCTTGGGAAAAGACTCAAAAATTCAGATGTGTAAAGTAAATAATGTAGAGTTTGACTATGTCTAACCAATGAGAACATTTTTTTTTCAGACCCTTAGCTCCTAAATTAACTTTCTCTGAAAACCAGCTCAAAGAAATGGATTTATCATATAACCATAGGGAATTAATTAGTTTAAAAACCATGTATGAATGCATCTTATGGCAGGCATAGTATTAGATACCACAAAGAAAAAAATAAAGGAATGACCCCTTCTTTCTCTAGTAAAGAATGGAGAGAAATGAACAGATTTTTTAATTCCACAAACACATCTGAACATTTACTATGTGCTAAACATATGATAGTTTCTGAAGTTGAAGAAATGGAGAAGACAGACCCAGACCCAGCTTAAAGAAGTTCAGCATTGGGTGGGGGCACAGAATATAAAGAAGCAATTACCATATGGTTTAATAGACACTAAGGAGGTATTAACTGGGTGCTATGAAAAATAGCTGATCACTGACACACAGGTCATTTGCAATTCAAAATTAAGTACAACAATAGGAGTATAAATATGTGATGTGGGAGCATAAAGGCCTTCAAAACACTTACTGGAAAAGTCAGGGAAGGCTTCCTGGAGAAGGTGATATTTGAGCTGTGGTAGAAAAGTTGTGTAGGATATGCCAGGTGAAAACAATTCAGGTGGGGCTGACAGAAGGAACAACGTATCAGAAGCCATAAATCTGTCAACAAGCCTGACTTGCGCAGGTAACACTAAGAAGAACAGTAAGGTACATATCAGGGAGTGGTGTAAATGACACCAGAATGAGAGCTTAGTTACAGAATGTGAAAGGTGATTTGGAATAAGTCAGAAAAGAGATGCACTTTTTCCTGTAGGCAGGGAGCCAAAATAACTATTTAAGCAGAGGAAGAATATGATCAATATTTTCTTTTTCCCTGTCTCTCTCTTTCTCTCTCTCTCTCTTCTTTCCTTCCTTCATTCCTTCCTTCCTACCTGTCATAACTCCCTCCCTTCCTTCTTTCTTTCCTTCCACTGTTCTGTAGAAAATGAAAGGGAGTGAAAGGAGACAGAGGAGAGAAAACCCAGTTAGGAGATAGTTGCTGAAGTTCAAATGAACAACAAGAAGCATCTGGAAAAAGGCAGTGACACTGGAAATGAAGAGGTGAAGACAAAATAGAAAAGCATTTCTGGGGTAGAAGTCGTAGAGTTTGGTTAGGACATGAGTGAGTTTGTTTGGAGGGTAACATAACAAGAGACAAAGAATAAAATGCAAGAATCAAGAAGACTGAGAAGATTTTCAGCTTGAAGCCTAAGCAACATTATTGACTTAGATGAACGATTCAGGAGACGAGTAGTTTCAGGAGCTAAGAAAGTTTTAGGAAGGAAAAAGATGTCTACTTTGCAAATTTAAATTCGAGGTATCTTTACAGGTATTAAAGAAATGAAAGAGGACATTTCAAGTGGTTGATTTTCCAATGCATGATCCAGTGTGCAGGGAGAGGTTCTTCTGGCTCTGAAAATGAAAGTGGTACACACAGGAGCCTAGAGGTGGAGAGTGAGGAAACTGAAGGAATTCTCTAAGGAACTTTCCTTCCTCTGATAAGAAGAGGCATTGTTACCTGCTGAGTTCAGGGTAAGGTCAGGCTGAGGTTAAGAAAAGTGGATAGGGATTGGGGAGACCATTTGAACATGGAGAATGAGAAGGAAAATTTACCAAGTATAAGTGAAAGATTTACCTTGTAGCCAAAGTCAAGATGAGAATAAAACCCCTAAATTTATAGTTACATGGTGCTCTATAGCAAAAGAGAAGAAAGTAAGTGATTGGGTTATTCTAGAAGGTGGAATTCAACTCCTCTCTGAAAAGCCACAATCAGAAAGTTTGTACAGTTGTGTCACAAGCTAAAAACACGTGTACTAACTTCTCTGGGATTCGTAAATAGATTAGATTTGGTTAAATACCTATGTATAGGAGAGAACTGAAGAGCATTTTTGGCTGGAAGGAACCAGACAGACCAAAATGAGCTCTATTGGTCATTAAAATATCATTGCTAACAGAAAACTGCTACACTAGATCAACTTGTGCTATTTTAGCCAGTTTAGAAAGGTGAAATTTATCTTAAAATATATCTTAATTAAAGATACAAACCAGCTAATGATCTAATTAATTTCATTATGTTTAACTAGTCTTGACTTTTCAACTGCATGATATCTTTAAAGAGTGTTCTATTTTCAGCCATTCTCTAAATAAAAATACATTCACATTAGGACTTCTGATTGAATGTAGCCAAAACTTTCTTTTGTTCCTCTTGGTCCTTGACCAGTATCCTGAGTTTAGACAACATGATGCATACTGACTGGTTATTGACCTCTTGCTGACTCGGCTCCAATTAATATTAAATACAAATGGAAAATCCACAGCGGAACACACGGCATTATTTCATTCCTTTGTCCCTTGACACTTTAAGCTGAGAGAAGTGCCAACAGAAATGTAGCAGAGCACAAACATTCACTGCTTGATATGCATGGGCTTACCTTGTTGTTCGCTTATGTGTGACCTTTTCTGAATGGCACAAAGGTATTGCTTGAGATATTTAGGCAAAATATTCATGCTCAAGTTTGCCTAAGCACACGAATCTCCTTGTATCATGAACAATTATAGTCAGTTTTGTTTTGAAAGAGGATTAGCTCTTAAAGGACAAAAGGACATCCTAAACATCATAAAGTGAAGTTTACAAGTTAAATATGTTAAGTGCATGTTTGGAAGCCAAGCACACAAGTTTGGAAAAGGACCTATAATACAGCTTAGGTCCATGTGGACATAAAACTACTAAAGAAAATTCTCCTCCTCTCTATTAAAAAAATAGGGAAACCAAAGTAGGGGATGAGAGGCTAATGGTGGGACTGGAGATGGGGGATGAGGTTAACTCTTAGGAAGTAAGATTGAAGAATGAAGATGGAGTTTCTCTGGCTGAAGGTGAAACTCTATTCAAGAGGAGGGAGTATCAAGGGAAAATTAGAGATGTGGCCCCAACATGAAACCCCAGTTCCAAAGGAAGATAAAGCTTTGCCTCAGGAAGTATGCAAGTGAGACTCAGGCCTCACTGGGCCCATCCTGGTGCCTGGTGCCTGGAATCTGTGGCAAGGGATGGTGGTGGTAATGACAACATTTACACCAATGGGACAAAATGGCAGCTGTGGAGGATTTATGATAGCATGCAATGGAATTGTCAGTGGCAGGACCAACAGCTGAGAGTTTTGAAAGATAAGGAGCATCAACATTTGGAAAGATGCCCCTGGCCCCACAGGGCGTGGTGGCACTGACAACATAATTTGAGGTCATAGAGCTACAACAGTGTTTATGAGGACTAATAATCATCAATTTTTAAAATGTTGCTTGATTCTGACGATTAATCTTAATCCAAGGTAAGGAGATAAATTCTTAATCCAAGTTAAATAGATCAATCTCGTCACAAATTTAGATGCCTGAGCTGCTAAGCATGCATTTCATTTAGTTGACTTGATAAAACTATAGACAGAGACACACCAAATTGGTTGGGAGGGGAGGCTCTAAAATTAGACTGGATTTGAATCCTGTTCTGCCATTCGTTAGCTGTTTGACTCTAGTTGCTAAATTCCTCTGTGCCTCAATTTCCTCATCTATAAACTGCAAATAATAATGATAACGTCTTCATGGGATTGGTAGAATGATTAACACATAAAAAAGACTTAGGCTAATTCCTGGTACTAAATAAAAATTAAATAAATACTGGTAATTATTATTACATGCCTTATTAAGGAGAGTTTATAAGGCCTCCCTTGTTTTCTAATCCTGTCCCCCTAAACGAAGACCATAATGAAAGTACCAGGAATGGGAGACAGGACTAGATGTCACTCAGTGATAAATTCTCAATACTTTTGCCTTTGTGTGTGCTTGCTTGAGTGTGTATGGGGGGTAAGGGAGATACCTCTCTTCTTTCGTTATCCTGGCTGTGGCCTGGGAAACAAGTAGTCAAGAATGCCGAGTCTCACATTGTGGAAGAAAGACATAGATGATAGAATTACCTTGGTAATGCCCTGGCTCTTAGATGAGTGGTATGTTTGCATTTCTCTTTATTCTGACTTTGGAGGTTGGCTGCCTTAATGAAACAGTTCAGTTTGAATACCTTCATTCTGGAATAAACATTACTAAATTTGGAAGGAAAGCAGTTTGAAACTAATGGAAAGTGACCAGAGCAAAATGCAAAATCCAAATTACCAGTGTCTGTTGCATAGGGAAAAGGAAAAGTATGAAATCAATGTTACTTCATAATACAATACTGATGTGTAATTATTTCTAATTTTATACATACTTAATCAAATACTCATGGGCTAGATGAGTCTCTATTAAGTAGAGACATATTTTATCTCGATCTTTTATCTTTAATAAAAGATTACACATAAACAAAAAATTTACAACAGACATCAAGTCTTATAAGGAACCACAGGTACCTGAATGAGATTTCCTAAGAACAAAAAATTTAATGAAAACTAAATGTGAGGGTTGGGTAAATAAATTATGGTATGAAGTGGACTATAATACAGCCATTAAAATATGCTATAGCTCTATATTTTTTGAAATCTAAATATCTACATATGTCTAAATATGATATATGTTTTGTGATAAAAGCTGCTTATAAGGTGGTTTTATAGCATTAAATAATTTTAATTATTTAAATTAAAGTAGAGGGCAAGATTTTGTGTGTCCCTGTGTGTGTGTATGTCTACTAAACATTTTGGAAAGATGTATATGAAAATGTTAATACTGTTCATCTTTGGATGATAGGATTAACAATGATATTTTTCTTTTAAATTATTTGTTATTATTACCATAATCTAAAATTTTATAAACATATGTTTATTATGAGTTCAAAGAGAAAAAGCCAAAAGGCAATTTCTATCTTTAAAATAGTTTGGTTGAAAAAAGTTAATTTTACTCATAAAATTTAAAATCTGATTCTGCATTTATATGAATTTTTTTTTTTTTTTTTTTTTTTTTTTTGCGGTACGCGGGCCTCTCTCTGTTGTGGCCTCTCCCATTGCGGAGCACAGGCTCCAGACGCACAGGCTCCGGATGCACAAGCTCAGCGGCCATGGCTCACGGGCCCAGCAGGTCCGCAGCATGTGGGATCTTCCCGGACCGGGGCACGAACCCATGTCCCCTGCATCGGCAGGCAGACTCTCAACCACTGCGCCACCAGGGAAGCCCTATATGAATCATTTTTAAACAGCAGGTGAAATAGCGACCAAAATAGATGGCAAAGATTAGCAGAATGAGTTTGCTTTTGTGTTTTGTTTTTTTTTTGCGGTACGCGGGCCTGTCACTGTTGTGGCCTCTCCCGTTGCAGAGCACAGGCTCCGGACGCGCAGGCTCAGCGGCCATGGCTCACGGGCCCAGCCGCTCCGCGGCATGTGGGATCTTCGTGGACCGGGGCACGAACACACTTCCCCTGCCTCGGCAGGCAGACTCTCAACCACTGCGCCACCAGGGAAGCCCATGAGTTTGCTTTTTTAATGTGCAAACTTGAATCAAATTAGATTTCCAGGAAAAATAATTATATGAGTATATGTTTGCATAGCACACTAACCAAAATAACAAGCACAACAGAGAACAATAAAAGAATCTCCATTTATAAGGAAGTTAGTAAATTACCAAAATCCCATACAGCAGAATCTATATTTGCTGTTTACAATGATATTTGATCTAAATAAGAGGAAGAGGCTCAGTTTGACACACATTTTCCACAGTCAAAAGTGCGATGCTGTTTGGGGAAGAAAGTAAAAAATCCTTTATTTGGAGATAGGATCCCTTGTAGTTTGTTGGGTGAGTTGTAGAAGCATGTGTCACCATTTGGGATACTCTAGATCACAAGCTCTGTGAAGTCAGGAACTGTAATTTTTTTTGTTAGCAACCTT
This sequence comes from Lagenorhynchus albirostris, assembly GCF_949774975.1. Lineage (NCBI taxonomy): Eukaryota > Metazoa > Chordata > Mammalia > Artiodactyla > Delphinidae > Lagenorhynchus > Lagenorhynchus albirostris. Next base: position 31,887,239 of record NC_083105.1, read on the forward strand.
ATCCACAGTTTCTGGAGTATAATAAGGGCTGAATAAATATTTGTTGAATAAATGCCTGGAGTTGTTTTCCTGCCCACATAATGGCAGCAGTGGAAAGAGAAAGAAAATGGCAGTGCCATTCAATTTACCCAACATAGTTTCATATCCAGGAGGAAACAGCTGCTCAGCCACAAAGCAAAGTTAACCAAACAGACATAAATAAATATTCATCCATCAAGTAAAAAATCTTGTCAGCCTTCGAGCATTACACTGATATACACTGCATTACACTGATATTGAAATCTTAGGATGACCTGAACCGGACTCTCTAAAATGGAGGGACAGCTGAAATCCAGGAGACTTAAGATTTGAAATAACTCGAAATATCATGCTTTTAATCACTGCATTGAACTGCTTCTTTTTCTAAGGAGAATATAAGTAATCTTCCCAATGACTAAATTATAATAATAGACGTCGTAAGATAACATTAGACTAAAATATTACTTTGCTCTTATAGATGGCCCTAAATTAATTAGAGTAATAAGATAATTTCTCTGATGCAGTTTTAATCAAAGACTTGGTGATTCAGACCACCTCCTGAGAGACTGCACAAAAGCTACATGAGACTCACAGGAAGTCAGTGTGCAACCTTACCAAGATCTGGTCTCAAGCTGTGTCCTATGGCATAAAGAGGTCACAAAGTCCTGCTGGGTTTAGAATGGACTCAAGATATTATGGCCTTGCCTTCTAAGAATATTTTACATACTTTATTCTATATTTGTTGTGAAGGTACAAGCTCATCAAAAGTCATAACTGCATCTTAGGGCTTCCCTGGTGGTGCAGTGGTTGAGAGTCCGCCTGCCGATGCAGGGGACACGGGTTCGTGCCCCCGTCCGGGAAGATCCCACATGCCGCGGAGCAGCTGGGCCCGTGAGCCATGGCCACTGAGCCTGCGCGTCTGGAGCCTGTGCTCCGCAACGGGAGAGGCCACAACAGTGAGAGGCCCGCATACAGCAAAAAAAAAAAAATAAATTAAAAAAAAAAATAACTGCAACTTATTTTGGTTACACATTTGTCAATGTCACTTTGACAGTAGGTTTTTGTTTTTGTTTTTTTTTGAATTGTGGAAAAAACACATGAGATCTACTCTTTTAACAGATTTTTAAGTGTACGATACAGTATTGTTAATGATGGGCACTATGGTATATAAAGGATCTCTAGGACTTTTTCGTCTTGCAGGACTGAAACTTTATACCTACTCAATAGCAACTCCCATTTCCCCTTCCCCCAGACCCTCACAGCCACATTCTATTTTCTGCTTCTATGAGTTTGAGTACTTTAGATACTTCATGTAAGTGGAATCATGAAACACGTGTGTATATATTATGCCACATCTGTAATTATGTGTGTATGTAAAATTATATCAGAAGTCAAATCAAAATAAATGAGAAAAATAAGTGGGAATAAAGTGTTAGTTGGGATTATAGAAAAACTAACCAACAAGATATCAAGTAGAAATGCCTTAATTATTCATCTTTATATCCCACATATCCCTGCTCTCATCAATCTATTATAAATTTATACTTATTTACCTACTCAAAAAAGTCATAACTAATTTAGCCATAAAAACAGTCCATTTGTCTTTTTTTATAACTCACCTGTGTGGAAGACTAAATGACAGACTTTTAATAACCACGATCTTAAAGCAGAGGTTTATTTACAAGGGATGTACTAGATAAATAAGGTAGGTCAAGGCATAACTATTAAAAAACTGAAAATTATTCTAACACAAGCAAGAAAGTTAAATTTATTAGATTACTAAGCTAACACACAGAAGTGTAAAACGTATTGAACCATCATCCTGCCTTGACAAAGTCTGGGGACAAAGGCTGCTCTGGGTCTTCAGCATCAAAAACTGTTGAATCTTCTCTTGATTGTTGATTTTAGCTATGGCAAACACTCGTAACCTTCATTCTCTATGTGGCTCTGTTCAAGTGTCATATTTCCAAGAAAACTGGATTTGCTCAACTTAGATCAGACATTTCTGTCTTTGATAAATCAGCCAAACAAGTGTTTGGGGGCAGAGGGTGGTGACATTGACACAACCACAAGGTAAAAACTGAAAAATGAGCTATTGTCCCAATTTGTATCACTGCAATGGGTAATCCTCCTGGTCAGAACATGTTCTCTTGGGGTAGAAGTGGATTGTGATGCATGAAGAGTCCTCTCAGAATGTGACTTGACTGTAGTTGGGTTTGCTCTAAGACTAAACCAAGTAGATTTATATCTCTTAAATTGATTTGAATAAGCAGAATGTAGTCTGCCAAATCCTACAGCCCTGACCTATGACTCAGATTTAATATCAGCATTCCTCCCTCTTTCCACTTCCTCCAGCTTCTGTTCATAGAAACAGTGGCCACGTTCTCTTTGTTTCATTTTTCTCAAGATTGCTTCATAAGAAATGAGAGCTGTTTTCTCATTGACTTATGCAGTTCTGTGTTTAGCTCATTAGACAGGAAAGGACTACATCTTGTCGGCTCATTGCTCACGCTAGGAATTATTAGTCAATATTGTGGTAATCATTTCCTAAAAAATGCAGTATCATATCTACCTCTTTTAACCAAAAATGGTATAGTTTGAACTTGAGCATAGCCTAACAGCTTATAATTCTCATTTTTTTCCTCTTTTAAGGTGAGATAGTCATAACAATATACTTATAAAACTTCCTTTAAATAGGAATATCAGAAAAGAGACATGGCCAGATGTTTGTTATCTATTAGTTCACAATGCATTATCCCAAAAGTTAGTAGTATAAAAAACACACATTTATTATCTCATTGTCTCTGTGGGTCAGGAATCCAAGTACAGCTTAGTTGGGTGCCTCTGGGATCAAGGATTTTCATAAGGTTGTAGTTAGGGTGGCAGCTAAGACTGTGATCTCACTTGAAGGCTCAACCAGCAGAGGATCTGCTTCCAAGCTCCCTCAGTATGGTCATTGACAGGATTTAGTTCCTCGTGGGCTGTCGTTGGCCTCAGTTCTTTACTGGCTGATGGCCAGAAACCTCCCTCTTTCCCTTGCCACGTGAGACTCTCCAGAGAGCAGCCCAAAGTATGCCATCTGGCTTCTATCAGCAAGCAAATGAGAAAGTAAGAGAGACTGCCAAGACAGAAACAACAGTCTTTTTGCAACCTAATCTCATAAGTGACACCTCATCATCTCTGTTACATGCTACTCATTAGAAGTGAATCACTAGATCCAACCTACACTTAAGAGGAAAGTATTACACAAGGTTGCAAATCCCAGGAAGCAACAATTATTGGGAGCTCTCTTAGAGTCTGCTTATTACACCAGGGAAAACCAGATCTGTAATTCCTGTAATTGGAATTACAGGTATATTCTGACATTTAGGAAATAGAAGAAAAGTGGTAAGGTAATGCCCAAAAACGAACATTAAAACTGAGGAGAGGGCTTCCCTGGTGGCGCAGTGGTTGAGAGTCCGCCTGCTGGTGCAGGGCACACGGGTTCGTGCCCCGGTCCGGGAAGATCCCACGTGCCGCGGAGCAGCTGGACCCGTGAGCCATGGCCGCTGAACCTGCGCGTCCGGAGCCTGTGCTCCGCAACGGGAGAGGCCACAACAGTGAGAGTCCCACGTACCGCAAAAAAACCCCAAAAAACAAAAAACAAAAAACTGAGGAGAGACTTTGGATAAAAATGAAAAGCATTTACTAATATGGTTCTATAAACCAGAAGGGAAAGTGGTTTGATTGCTAAGACAGATTTTCATCCACAAGCATGAGAAATTTTACACCAAACATTTACTCCAAAGATTCACTAGGCCATAGATTTCTGTACAAGTGTTAAGAATGCACCTAGTTACCTTTTACAAGAGTAGCTGTCCATCATGAGTTGTGCTTACCAGTACAAAGAGTTGAGTAAAGACATTGGCAATATAGAAATGCCCTGTAAGAGAAAACTTTGTCAACACAAGAAGAAAGTGTGAAAAAGTATTAATTTTAACAAGAAAAGCTTACATAAGAAAGATCTATAGAAAGAAAAAATGCAACAATTTAAACAACTTACAGTAACACAAAAGCAAAATATTTTCAGGCAAAGAAGTTCAAGATCTATGGGCCTCTTTCAGCTCTAGAGGAGACTAACCAATTATACTTCTTCATAATAAAAAACAAGGAGGATAAATAATTTCCTTAACAATGAAATAAGAATGATCATATTTAGATATACTAATCTTTTTAATGAACTACTCTGATACACATACCCAGAATGAATGCTGTTTGGGATGGGTGGAGTAGCTGAGAAGTAAACAGAGAAAGAAAATTAACAGACATTGGAAGAACAACTTAATACATCCAATTTGGAGATGTTAAAATCAACATGGCATGTTTTTCTTAAGAATTGGCAGGTAGTCTACCCCACTAGCCACGCTGAAGATTCACCCTTCAGATGACAGGAAGCTCTCTTATATGTTTTGCTTCAAGAGGAAGAATGGATAGGTGAAGTCAGTAATAATACACGGGTGCCCTACTTGGAAACGTGGGAAAAAAATTTTAAATAAACACTTTCAGATCAATTCACCAGAGAATTTATAGGAACATAATGATTGAAAGATTTTTTTAAATGTCAATGAAACAATATTCCTAGCAATTCACCAAGATTTATTGAATGTTAACAATGTGAAGAGCACTGTGCACCACAGGAAGCCAATGAACCATGGTTTACATAGTTATTTTGTTTTACAATAATATTTTTCTAGTTATTATTTGGAAAAATATTGAGGAGTATAAAGAAAATGTAAAATCACTCACAAAAAACATAGTTTTACATTTTGCTGTGTTTTCTAATAAAAATTATATGTGTTTTTACATATGAATATGTGTCTGTAAATTTTAAATATTGGTATATAATTTTTAAAAAATATTTTGCACCTTTCTTTTTTCCCAGTTATGATGTCAGGTTTTTTTTTCTTATGTTACTGAATATCCTTTTAAAACCATGACTTAGAATATATTTAGTATTCTATTTGTGGTTATAACAAATTAATTTAATTATATTCATTAACAATTTAATATGTTAACATAATTGTAATTATATATTATATTATTAATTTACATTAAAATATGCATCATTAAATCTGCTCATATAATGGATATTAGGTTATTTCCAACCTAAATATTTATTTTGTTTATCTTTGATATTCATGTAGTGATAAACATCCTAAAGCAAAAATGTACGGGTCGGGCTTCCCTGGTGGCACAGTGGTTGAGAATCTGCCTGCTAAAGCAGGGGAGACGGGTTCGAGCCCTGGTCTGGGAGGATCCCACATGCCGCGGGGCAACTAGGCCCATGAGCCACAACTACTGAGCCTGCGCGTCTGGAGCCTGTGCTCCGCAACAAGAGAGGCCGCGATAGTGAGAGGCCTGCGCATCACGATGAAGAGTGGCCTCCGCTTGCCACAACTAGAGAAAGCCCTCGCACAGAAACGAAGACCTAACACAGCAAAAATAAATAAATAAAAATTTTATATAAAAAAAATGTACGGGTCAATTATAGTGTAACATATAATCTGTGCTTTCAAAGAGTTCTTACTCTGGTGGGAAAAAAAGAGGTATAAATAATTGCTTTGACATATGGTAAATTTTAAAAGGTAAATATCAACTGCAATGCAAGTATAGGTGATGGATGCAGAACTACCTGCCTTCTGCCTACCAGTGAAGGTCTCACAGAGATCTCACTTGTCTGAGTCTGCAAGGAGAAATATGAGCTTGTTAGATAGCCCACGAGCTTAAAGAATTCCAGGCACAGAGTATCAGGTGCAAGTGTGGCATTTGAACAGTGATAAACAGTTTTCCTCTTGAAACATTCTCTTCTCTTGATTTCCAAGACTGTAAACTCTCCCTATTTTCCTCCTGTCTCTTTTTGGAGGAGGAGTATATGTATTTTCCATTTTTCTTGTTTCCAGTGAATGGACTTCACTAACATAAACTCCTGGCCTCTTGCCTCACCCATTAACTACTCCTCCCTGTGAAGACAGCAGATTCTGTTATGGGTGAAAGTCAGTGGTCCATCTTTTATGTTAATCATCTGCTATCACTGAGGATTTGAATGTCTCTTCTTCTTTCTCTACCAGACCAGTGGGAGGCAGAAAGCTTATTATGTTAGTTTTTCAACACCAAATTTACTCCTAGAAGAACTTTCTTAAGACATAGATGGGATGTATGAGAGGAGCCAGGGGCTACCACTACTTTCTAGTCAGTCAGTTTAGCTCATACAGCTTTAGGAGTTTAGCAGCAATTAAGGTAATATTTAATAGTGCAGCTATTACAGAAAACAGGGTGGAGGTTCCTCAAAAAACTGAAAATACAACTACCATATGATCTAGCAATCCCACTGCTGGGTATACATCTGAAGAAAACAAAAGCACTAATTTGAAAAGATACATGCACCTCAATGTTTGTAGCAGTGTTATTTACAATAGCCAAGATATGGAAGCAACCTCAGTGTCTATCGACAGATGAATGGATAAGAAGATGTGGTACATATAGATTGAAATATTACTTAGCTGTAAAAAAGAATAAAATTTTTCCATTTGCCACAACAGGGATGGACCTGTAGGATATTATACTTAGTGAAATAAGTCATAGAAAAAGATAAATACTGTGTTATCATTTACATGTGGAATCTAAAAAATAAAACAAATGAATAAATATAACAAAACAGAAACAGACTTACAGATATAGAGAACAAACTAGTGGTTACCGGTGGGGAGAGGGAAAGGAGGAGGGGCAATACAGGAATAGGGGATTAAGAGATACAAACTACTACATATAAAAAAAAATTATGATCTCCACTTTCTGATACGCTATATTTCTCAATTGGTTCTGCCATGGACAAAGAAAAGGGGGTACTATGTTACTGACCACCTAAAATCCCAGTAATTTTATCCCACTTGTAATTATTTTTTGTGTGCTGTGAGAAGTGGTGGTTGGTTGGATATGGGAAGTGAGGGAGAGAGAACTAGAATGATTCCCAGATGCTAAAACAGAACCTTTCAGAAGTGGCAGAAAGGGTAGAATACCATAATTCTGTTCTTTGAGGTCAAGGCATCTGTGGGGCTCTGTATGGAGACATCAAGTAAGAAGTTATAAGAAGAGCCTTGTTATGTGTGGTGCTGAAAATTCATATCAGAATACATATTTCATAAGTCAACAAGAAAAGAAAGTTGATTTCCAGATTATTAGAGGCAACACAACATAGTAAGAAATAGCAATATTCTCATAAAAAGACTACCATATCCTAGAAGAAAAATTTTAGGAATCAGAAATATCAAAGTCATTTCATTAATTTGAAAATCTGAATAATGTGGGAAAAAGCAGCAATGACAATAATTTGCTGCTATCTATATGTCTTTAAATGAGACTGTGACAGATTATCCCATTGCCCTCCTCTGCCCTAATCTCAACAGCAGTACTGTTACATGATTAACTGGAAAATGTCAGTGTCTTGGAGGCCTAAATAAAACCTTACCAGGCTAGGTAAAGGAAATGTTCGAGATTATAATTTAATGGGTAAACTCTGACAGTGGGAAGTATGCCAGGTTTTAAAGAATAATTTATGACTCAAAAGCAAGCAGGAAAGTACCTAGTAGGTATGTGAAAGTATAGCTACTAAGATAAAATATATCTTCCAAGAGGAGTATATTTGCAGTGGGTGACAACCTTCCTTATTTTTATCTTAATATGTGTATGTTTGTAGCACTTTGTCATTTAGCTAGTTCACTAAAAGTTACACACAACGTGTCACATAAAACAGTATAATATATGTCAACCCAGGCTTCTGTAAGTTTTCAAACCCAAAAGGCCAGTTTGCTATTTCAATGTGCTGACAAACTTGTATTCTTTACAAATAGTATGAAGAGAATCTGCAGGACTTTAAAGGGGGGAGTGAGAAATCACATCCAATCGGGGGACTAAAGAAGATTTTAAAGAGGAGGTGGAACTTGAGCTAGACCATCAAGAACTTTGACAGATAAGGATGTGGCAGAAAGAAAAAGTCTGGAAATATGTGTTTCTCAAGATACATTAAACATTGTAAAATGAAATTGATATTTTGAAATCAGTTTTTTCTCTTTCCTTGCTATCTTAACACTATGCATTTAAGGTAGCCTGAACTCCTTAGAACAAGTAACCCAAATGAAAATGAGCCACAGACCCATTTGGGGAATTCATGACAATCATCAAGCGTCCCATCAATTCCTCTCTAACCCGCTCCTATTCTCATTCTTATTTTCAGTATGGCTCTGACTCTTAGCCCTGGCTCTTATTTGAAGCTACATGATTTACCTTTTGGATTTGGGTGTCTATATTCAGTCTTCCCGATTTTTGGTTATTAATCCTCCTTAATAATTTTTTGATATATACTCAACCCTGTGACACTTCCAACTCTAGACTGTCTCTGGTAGGATGGCTCTCCTTTGTTTTGGCCCTTTGAGATCTACTCCCAGTGCCAGAATTGGTTGATAGCCAGAGTAGCCTAACACAGATCCACATGAGGAAGGATTTGGACAACGTCAACCATGGAAGTGACTTTTGTGTTATTGTTATTTTTTTCTGGTAATAAAACAAACACATGTTCATTGGAGGAAAGTATAAAAAAGAAGAGAAAAATCAACTGCCGTTCTACTGTTCAAGATAAACACTATTAACCTGTTGATGTATTTCTTTCTAGTCTTTTTTCTATATATTTGTTTATACACATATTTTTAAAAATAAAATTGTTTCATAGTACATATACAGTTTATATGTTTGCTTTTACATACTTATCATTTTACCATGATCATTTCCCAGTATTATTAGTTTTGGCAAAAAAAAGCTTTTTAATGGCTGTACATTTCAACATATAAATATAACATGATGAAACTCTATTATTAGGCATTTACATTGTTTTGATTTTTCACTATTGTATGAGAAACACTAATATTTAGTGGGCTATGTAGTGCAAGTCACAATCAAGGAACTAAAGGTATAAAGTTAAATGTAACTAAAAATAAAACAAATTCTATACTTGAATCTTGAAAAACATTCTTAGAGAACCCATTCACAGGACACTGAAAATTTCTGTAACATCCCCTAATCATTTGAGTCTATGTAAATACCCTGTTTCTCCTTAAAGTTTTGCCCACTAAATACATACAGCATTCATCAGTGGATCTTGTCTATAGCAAGTATTACTGTGATGTTCTAATGGTGATTTTCTATTTCCCTCATTTCTTCTTCATCTATTATTTGGAATCCTTCTGTAAGAAAGATAGATCTCTTCCCTTTCCTCCATTTATTTATTTATTTATTTCTTCAATGATTCACTTATATCAGTGTATACCCATATATTTTAGGGGAGAGGTGTTATAATCCAATAATATTGTTACTTATCTTGTTCAAATTGTTCCAGCATTGGCCATTGGGAACTCTTTCAGGTAGGCTCCTTTGTCTTTTTGATATGACTCTATCTCTGCATCCTTTTTTGTTGTTGTTCCTAACTTTCTAGTATTATACTATTCTTTAGGCTTATTTTGCATTTTCCCTGACAAGTCCTAATATCAACCGTTTCTCCAAGGAGCCCAGGTCTCTTTTACTGATGAACTGTATTTAGAAATCAAGATCCAGGTACCAGGTGAATTCATTGCTACTAGGATGTTACTACTTATAGGCCTTCTCAGCAGACAGAACTAGGAAATATGCATTTGTATACTAACTACCTATGCACACATATCCATATTTCTGTATCTAACTATGGACTTAAAAAATTATTCACAACCTAAAAGTTGAGAGTTATGTATTATTCAGTGGGAATTTTTAGGACTTCAAGCCCGGGAGGCAGCATCTCAGGTAACCCTGAGAAAACTACTCCAAGGATGCGAAGCGGGGAGCCAGGTTTTATTGACGTTTTGCAACAAAGGGCAGGTAGTCGGGAACATCAAAAGATTATTGTTAATTGAACCAGATATCCTCAGTTAAGGAATTTAGCACTTTTCTATATGGCAAAATGCAAGAGTCTGAGCTCTCTGGCCTCTCTCGTTGTGGAGCACAGGCTCCGAACGCACAGGCCCAGCGGCCATGGCTCACGGGCCCAGCCGCTCCGCGGCATGTGAGATCTTCCCGGACCGGGGCACGAACCTGTGTCCCCTGCATCGGCAGGCAGACTCTCAACCACTGCGCCACCAGGGAAGGCCTGAAGTCATTCCTTTGATATGCACCTCAACTATCTGGGGCCAGTATCCTGTATTTTCACATCCTGAGTTTCCTCAGGGCTCACTGGCTCACACCGGAGGGCTGAAATTGCTGAGGACTGTGACATCCTTTGTCTACTGATATGGCAGGAAATATTTCATTTCTCATATCTATCTATCTGTATATCTATTATAGTAAACATGAGCTTATGCCCTTATCTCCAACTTCAATCCAGCACTTCTAGTCTTCTTCCTACTTGCTTATTTGTAAATTCTTTTTTTCTGACAGTGAGAAAACTTACACAACAAGAGTACCGTACAGAACAGTTCTATCACCCCAAAAATTCCATTGTGTTGCTCCTGCATGGTCATTTCCTTCCTTTTTTCAACTAATCATGTGTTGTCTACTTCTGTAGTTTTCCTTCTTAAGAATGCCATATAAAGGGGACATACAGTTGTAGTCTTTCTGGAGCCTAGCTTCTTTCACATAGCAAAATGAACATAACATTTTAAAGGTATTTCTAGTAAGCCCCAGAGGATACAGAGGTATCACAGAAATTCCAGCAGGAGGTGAGAGGGATATATAATGAACAGCACTTTGAGTCTCTTTCCACTCCTACGTGATCAGAATAAATATGCTTTTTTCTGGTATATATGGGCTTCCATATGCCATTTTATTTTCAATTGTTTTCTCCTGGCTTGAAAGCGTTTTATAAACTCTGATCATTCTGAGTTAAGGCAGTATTAGTGGTAATGGAGAGTTTGGAGCAGTTGGAAAAGATATTAAAAAGGGAGAATTGAAAACACTTGACACTAGGCTTCCCTGGTGGCACAGTGGTTAAGAATCACCTGCCAATGCAAGGGACACGGGTTTGAACCCTGGTCTGGGAAGATCCCACATGCTGAGTAGCAACTAATCCTGTGAGCCACAACTATTGAGCCTGCACTCCAGAGCCCATTAGCCACAACTACGGAGCCCACGTGCTACAACTACTGAAGCCCGCGTGCCTAGAGCCCATGCTCTGCAACAAGAGAAGCCACAGCAGTGAGAAGCCCGCACACTGCAATGAAGAGTAGCCTCTGCACACTGCAACTAGATAAAGCCTGCACACAGCAACAAAGACCCAATGCAGCCAAAAGTAAATAAATATAATAAATAAATTTATTTTAAAAAAAAAACATGACACTAGCTTAAATGTGTTGAATATGTGTACTAAGAAAATTCCCAGGTATTTGGGTTAAAGAGTAGTTATCTGCAGGTATCATTCATCAAGATAGACTCAGAAGAAGAGAAGACTTGGAATAAGAGGTAAATCCTTGTTTGAAATTTTTTTAAATAGAGAGGGCCATTAATCATTTGGAGTTCAACAATTAGGTCTGGGTTAAAGATACAAATTTGGTAGTTAATGGCTCATAAAACATTAATAAAATGTGTGGATATGGATGACTTATCACAAGGAGAAGGAAAAATATTAAAAGCTTAGAATGCTACTATGTGAAACACTGATAATTATTAAGTAAAATGTGAGAAGACAATGACGGACACAAGAGAGCTATGTAGAACACAATCCAGGAAACAATGATATAACAGACTTCAAGAGAACGGGGTCTTGCAAGGATTAGGGTGCTCAACAGTGACAGAGATCAAAAGAGAGGAAGTAAAAGACACCAACAGAAATGCTTCCTCTAGATATGACTGTCAAAGGTTGCTGGTAATGACAAAAGTTTCAGTGTGTCAGAAGCTGATAGCAGTTGGTTATTAGAAAGAGCAGTTATAGCCAATTCTCTCTAAAAGACCGAATTAGAAAAAGAATTAAGAGAGAAAGAAATGTGATCTGAGGAATTTATAGGATTGGTAGGCAGCATTAAAGCTCTACTTTAAAATATTTAGAACATGGATTTGATTTTCAGATGTTTTAAAATAATTGCTATTATTTATTTCTCAAAATTACTGCTTCGTAAATGTTCCTAAGGGTGCTTTAGTTAAATCTGTACTTATTATATAAGAGATAAATAAAATTACACAACCTTACACCACTTGCAAAAGTTAAGTCAAAATGGATTAAAGGTTTAAAGATCTAAAAGGTTTTAAGATCTAAAACCACAAAACTCCTAGAAGAAAACACAGGAATAAAGCTCCTTACATGGGTCTTGGTAATGATTTTTTGGATATGACACCTAAAGCACAAGCCACAAAATAAAAAAAATAAAAATCAAACTAAAATACTTCTGCACAGAAAAAAAAATCAACAAAGTGAAAATACAACCTATGGAATGGGGAAAAATATTTGTAAGCCATATATCTGATATGAGGTTAATATCCAAAATATATAAAGAATTCATATAACTCAATAGCAAAAACCCAAATAACTCAATTAAAAAATGGGCAAAGGACCTGAATAGACACTTCTCCAAAAAATATATACGAAGGGACAATAGGTACATGTAAAGATGTTCAGCATCACTCATCATTAGGAAATGCAAATTAAAACCACAATGAGATATCACCTCAGGCCCGTTAGAATGGTCATCCTCAAAAAAACGAGAGTAAATGCTGGCATAGATGTGGAGAAAAGGGGAGCCTTGTGCACTGCTGGTGGGATTGTAAATTGGTGCAGCCACCATAGAAAGCAGTATGGAGGGTTCTCAAAAAATTAAAGATAGAACTGCTGTATATTATTAGCAATTCTACTTCTGGGAATATATCCAAAGGAAACAGAAATACTAACTTAAAAAGATATCTACATCACCATGTTCATAGCATTATTTACAATAGCCAACATATGAAAACAACCTAAGTGTCCATTGATGAATGAATGGATAAAGAAGTTGTGGTAAATACTATATGCAATGGAATATTATTCAGCCATATAAAATGAGGAAATCCTACCATTTGTAACAACATGGATGGAGCTTGAAGGCATTGTGTTAAGTGAAATAAGTCAGCCATGGACGGACAAATACTGTATAATCTCACTTATATGTGGAATCTAAAAAAAAAAAAATTAAAAAAAAACAAACTCATAGAAAAAGAGATCAAACTTGTGGTTATCAGAGGCACAGGGTGGGGCAAGGGGTAACTGGAGAAGGAGTCAAAAGGCACAGACTTCCAGCTGGGGATACAGAGTACAACATGATGACTAGAGCTAACACTCCTGCATGATGCATAGTAAAGTTGTTAACTGAGTTAATCCTAAGAGTGTTCATCACAAGGAGAAAAAAATTTTTTCCTTTTTTCTTTTCTTTTTATTCTATCTATATAAGAAGATAAATGTTAGCTGAACCTATTGTGGTAATCATTTTACAATATATGTAAATCAAACCATCATGCCGTACGCCTCAAACTTATACAGTGATATATGTCAATTATTCCTCAATAAAATGGGAAAAAATAAAACTACATCCAGTTAACAGCATATCTCTAGAATTTCTGGAGTCAGCTAAGGTAAAAGAAAGAGGTTTTTAGAGATGTCAAAACTTAGAAGTGGCTCACTGTTCCTCCTCAGGGTCCTAAATACTAAAGACAAAAATTTTAAGTATGTTGGATGAGAGTTTACTGGATGAGCCAATTTTCATACCAAAAAAAAAAAAATCAACTTAAGCAATCAAACACACAAAAACTTAAATCCTGAGTCCTGAGCCCTGACACTTTTGGAATCACAAAGAAAACAGATGAGCAAATACTAACACTAAGTATGGTTGACGTGATAAAATCAACCATGTAGTATTTAAGAAGAAAAAAAATATGTATATATAAATATATATATAATTCAAAGACAACAAACTAAAAAATGGGATAAGAGGGAGAAGGAAACATTTATTAGTAATTTTTCTGATTAGGGCTGTTATACCAAAGACATCTAGGCAATAAGTGTCTGCCACTTAGAAACTGGTAATTTAATCTCCTGAAGCCTCAGATATCCCCTTCACAAGATTGGAATAGTGATAGCAACCTACATTCTGGAGTGTTTGTGAGGATTAAATGATGTAATAAAAATGATGCTGTAAGAGCAAGGACTGAGTTAAGTCCTCAACAAAACTTTGATGACGATAATGATTTCCTTTCTTCAGTCCAGTTTCCTAATTCCTCTGATACAATGCAGTGGAAAAAAAAATAATAATCTAGGAGTAAAGAGAGCTCCTCTCCAAGTTTGTATCATTTGCTAACTAGCAGAGCTGCATCAGTAAAGTCATTTGGACTGAATTTTCTCATATTTTTAGTACATTTTTAGCCCTCAAATGCTTCTATTCAAATATACTGCATCTCTTTATGCAATATAAAATTAACGAATAGTCAGTTATGTCTGGGGAGAAAAAAAAAAACATGCCAAGTGACAAGAATCTCATTTTTTCCCATAAGTAACAGAAAAAGTTTAGTTGAAAAAAACATTCTGTAAACTATTAAGAAAAAAATCATTTTTCAAGTATTTGAACATTATTTGGCACACTTAGGTTGAGTCATACAGACTTGAATAGTTTACATGTATGGCCAAAGTTAAACATTTTTGTTTTGACATTTTCTTGGCCTACTGTTTGAGAATTTTTAGAGTAATTCTTCATAAAATCTGATATAAAACAATTGTTTTGGAGAACTGCCTCTTGATATCTTGACCTTCTTTGTCCTGATGAAAACACTGTAGCTCCATTTATTTAGTTTTCACTAAATTATGTGAACAGGTACACTTGCTTTCAGAAACATCTGAAAATATTTACTCTAATTATGCACTAATTAAGAAAAAAATTCAACTGGAAAAAATGACTCAAGAAAACCAACAAAATGTAGAGAGTTGTCTCAAACAAACCTAGATAAAAAAATTTTTTAACATAAACTAAATACAGATTGAAAGCTAATAGACAATAAATGGAAGACACACCACAGTTTTGAGGTTTTTAAAACATACACTTAGTTGGGATACAGAATCAGATGTGTGGGCAAAAGAGCATCTAATTTCTTAGAAAATATTTATAGAAACATGCAAGTCTTATGGTGTTTCCCCTTCCAATTTGAAGTACCTTCCATGGGAAAGCGGTGTGGGAATGTTATTTTTATTGGGGAAATTTTAAATTATTCTGGTACTACTACTATTATTATTTTAAAAGTCAAAAATAAAATAAAAGAAAACACGGAAAAGTATAAAGTAATCATTCTTATAATAAAACACTTTCATTTTGTATAATTTGTAAAATTATGCTATACCTGTAAATGTTATTTTATGGAGTTGGGTGAATTTTTCTCAATGGTAACATTTCTTTTTTTTTTCTAACATCTTTATTGGAGTATAATTGCTTTACAATGGTGTGTTAGTTTCTGCTTTATAACAAAGTGAATCAGCTATACATATACATATATCCCCGTATCTCCTCCCTCTTGTGTCTCTCTCCCACCCTCCCTATCCCACCCCTCTAGGTGGTCACAAAGCACTGAGCTGATCTCCCTGTGCTATGCAGTTGCTTCCCACTAGCTAGTTATTTTACATTTGGTAGTGTATATATGTCCATGCCACTCTCTCACTTCGTCCCAGCTTACCCTTCCCTCTCCCCGTGTCCTCAAGACCATTCTCTACGTCTGCATCTCTATTCCTGTCCTGCCCCTAGGTTCTTCAGAACCATTTTTTTTTTCAGATTCCATATATATGTGTTAGCATATAGTATTTGTTTTTCTCTTTCTGACTTACTTCACTCTGTATGACAGACTCTAGGTCCATCCACCTCACTACAAATAACTCAATTTCATTTCTTTTTATGGCTGAGTAGTATTCCATGGTATATATGTGCCACATCTTTTTATCCATTCATCTGTTGATGGACACTTAGGTTGCTTCCATTGTGGGAACATTTCTAACCGTCTGATTTTTATATGTCAGTGAGACAATATTAATTTATAATTAAAATTTATATGTAAGTAACTAAGGAATAACAAATATTTCATTAAGTGAAGTATACATCAAATCATAGATGCAAAAAAATTAATTCATCTTACATGAAAAATTTTCTAAGTTACACAGCAAGATTTTCTCTGTTGAGAGAAGACTGGCACTAGAGTAAGTTACTGAGGTTGGCTAGAGAATATAAATCTTTGGAAATATTTATATGTCAAATAAACAGTGATGTAATATGTATATATCCTTCACTTTGCTTGTACCTCAATATAAATACATAAACAAACATTTATTTATTTATTATTTATATGTTTCTCACTTCATTTAAGCTTTTACTCGAAAATAAGCATTTGGAAAAGGTTTTCCCAAATCATCCTATTTAAAATAGTCCCATTACCTTACATTACTTTTGTTTAAAGAACTTTATGGCTATCTAATATTTTATATTTATTTGTATGCTTACCTTTTTCCCTCTCAATAATATAAGTTCCATGTAAGTAGAGACTCTGTTTTATTTACTAGTGTATCCCAGAATCTATTAAAGTGACTGGAATACAAACGTGAGCAGTAAAAAATATTTGACTAAATGAATGAAATACTGTTTATCTTACCTAGCAGAAGTTGTTGTTGAGAGTCAGAATATTCTCACCCTCCAGAAAATTATTGTACCTTGTAAATAGTTGGCTTATAATAGAGAACAAATGAATTTTATTTCAATGCTAGAAAAATCCTTCGAGCGTTCAGGAAGATATATGGCATTATGTGGAAAATATTTAGAGTTCTCACCTCCTAAGATGTCACTTATCTAATATGAGCATGTTGTATAACCTAGTGTAATATTCAAAATTCTCCTCCAAAGTTAGATAAATTGGTTTTCCAAATGATGACCTGCATGAGCAAAACTATATATATTGCTATTTCTCAGTGCTTTACTTTGCCTCTACCTGAAACTCCTCCTTAGTGGAATGATCTGCCTCTTGTCCCTACCCACCACTCAACAACCACTTCAAGAGCTCAGGAAGTCTGGATAATATTCCATGATCTAACTTGGATGATCAAATTTAATCTCTCTGCTACACTCTTTTTAGTTTCCACTTTGTATTATGGATCTGATTAATTCCTTAGCTTACATTACTCTCTCTCTAAATTAAGAGGTTAACTAGATAGGAACAAAGTTCTCATTCATGTCCTACTCTCTATGATTTTATATAATATATTATCTCTTGGAAATTCTAACTAGCATAATTATATAACTGAAGATAAAACATTTCAAACTACTTTTTTTTTAAAACATCTGTTTCTAAAAATAATTTTAACTGTAAAACAGAAGTTATTTGATCATGGATTAAACTCATAATCTGCTCATTAAGAGCTGTGTTTATTTACCCATTGACACTCTAAATTAAATAAATACTTGGTTATCATAAATTATATCATAGCATTGTATGATCTAGTACTCTGAATTTCTCTTACAAACTGAGATCTAATTACTGTTATATACATTACTTTTTTTCACACTACCAAATTTATTCTGTCTGTTGTTAATGTGTTACAATTAGTGTTACCTGCTAATTGTAAAAGGTAAAGAGATTTAGGAAAATAAATTATTCAAACACTGGTAACATACTGTATTTCCTTCTAGTCATACAATTGTGAAAAACCAAGATGATTATCTAAGATCTTATATATATATAAATGAAGTACTAAATTATAGTATCTTTACCACACATTTTTAAACAATATCAATCACACATTGTCTCTTTTGCATCTGTTTTAATATTTAAAATCGACACTTTCTCACATCATCAAAGTCTATTCTTTAAGAGCTTTGATTTTCTAACAGTGTTTATTAGCTTTTTCAGTTATCTACTACTGCACAACAGAGGAACTTAAAGACTATGGCTTAAAGCAGCAACTATTTTATTGTGTCTCATAATTCTGTGGGTTGACTGGGCTCAGCTGGGAAGTTCTAATGGACTACATCGTGTTGACTGTGGCCTCAGTCATGCTGAAACCATACACCTCAGATTGGACTTGATTGCACGTACTGGGACTTGAACTCAGCTGAAACCCAGATTGGGACTTGAACCCATGGGCTGGGACTCGAACCAGCCAGAACCCATGGTCTTTTAATTGAGATCACACACCTAGTCTCAGAACTTAATGAAGTTCAGGTTCCTTATGTCTCAATGCAGAAAGAATTCATCGAGAGACAGTGATAGGTAAGAAGCAGATTTATTTAGAGAGAAACACACTCCACCGACAGAGTGTGGGCCATCTCAGAAGGCAAGAGGTCCCTAATATGGGATGGTTAGTTTTTACGGGCTGGGTAATTTCATAGGCTAATGAGTGAGAGGATTACTCCAACTATCAATATTTTGGGGAAAGGGTGGAGATTTCCCCTGGGCCACCGCCCACTTTTTGGCCTTTTTTGGTTGGCCTAAGAACTGTCATGGCACTGGTGGCCATGATGTGGCACATGTCATTTAGCATGCTAATGTATTACAATGAGTGTATAATGAGGCTCAAGGTTTACTGGAAGTCAAATCTTCTCCCATCTTGGATCTAGTTAGTTCTAACCAATTTTTGTCATGTCCTATGTCTATGTCATTCTTTTAAAGGTTGTCCCCTGCTCCCTTCCCTCCTGTTTCAATCTGGGTGCTCATTTGGGCTGGAATGTGCCGGGGGCTCACTCACATGCTGACAATTGATCCAGGTTGTCAGAAACATCATTTTTAACAGCAAAGATCTACGTTATAAGAGAAATATCTCTAGGTGGTGGAATTGTATGTGATTTTTATTTTCTCTCTTTTTTTTCCCCTTATCTGTAATGTCTAATTACCTTGTGCAGATATATATAGCTTTTGTGCCAGGATATTACTAAGTAATTATTATTCATAAAAAAGTATTTTTCTAAATCAGATTAACATTGCATATATCAGTAAAAAATAAATAGTACAATATTTAAAGAGGCAAATCACAGGAACTCTGTATGTAGTTTAGAAGATTTAACAGAAAAATTTTTAAAGTGCTATGTCCTTTAAGTAGCATTAACTTTGTAAAAGTTAAAATTTTAATACCTATCTTATAATTGAATAATATTTAAAGCATATCCTTTTACCTTCCCCCTCCTTCACTTTCCCCCTCCACCCACCTGGATATAGCATAGGAAAACATTTCAGTGCTTCTAAAATATTTCTTCTAGTTTTTACATTAAAAAGAACAAAGTTAAGAATATCCTTAATAATCTAGTTTAGGGACAGACAGCCATACAAAAATAACCAAGTTTGCCAAAATGATGGCAAAAATGCCACATTTCTCTGAACACTGTCACTGAGCAACAGGAATAAAATTCGAGGTTTTTATGTCCCTTTCCTCAGAGCTGAAGAGTGTGGTAAAATAATAGTATGAGAATCAGTCAATACTTTCCCTGTTTATTTCATTCAGATTAGTTAAACTAAAGCCTTAACATACGAATAGTTCGACCTCTCTCTGAATAGTCTAGTTACTAAAAACCCACCAGGGTGTGGATTACTTTAACTTTCAGCTTCCTCATCTGTAAAATAAGGAATTACATCCTTACTTTAATACCAGTATTCAGTAATTTTAAATCTCCAATGAAAGATTGGATTCCATTCTGCTTTTGGTCAGAGTACTTCCAAATACTCAGGTAAGGCAAACACAGGCATCAAAAAGAGAGATTTCTCCATTTCTAAATCAGAATCAAACTGGTAGGAACTTCTGAGAATCAAGAGAACAGTCTTTTGGCGAAATGATTAGGAACTATAAGCTTAAAATGTTATTTTTTTTAAAAAAAAGCACTGTTGTGTCTTTTTGATCATGTTGGTGAAGACCAAATCTCTAAGCTCTTTTCATTCATTCATTCACACATTCAACAGACATTTTATTAAGTATTAAAATTTATATTAAGTACCAAAATATGGAAATAAGACATCCTCATTACATTCATGAATCTTAAAATTTCTTCATTTGTACTGGATAGCATCTTCAGAAAAGATCAATTAGTAACTTGTCTGTTTCTATAATGAAGACAGCTCCAAAATGTGCTAATAGATTTACAAAGCCATTAAGAAATGGCGGGGGGAGTGTTAGTGAAAAAAGATAGAGATGAGAGCCATTTAGCTTGTCCTGAGGAAGTATTTCCTATATTTAGAGTATTGTCAATGAAGAGAGACAATGTATTCATTGCCTATAAAAATGATCTGGGGAGGGATAGGGGTGAAGGGAGAGAGAATTTATGTAGACAAACTGACAAAGGAACATTTCTTTGAAATCCTGTATTAAATTTCATTTTCTCTATTGAATTCATTGTCTTTGTTAGTGAGGTTTCCAGGATATTAAAGCTCCCATTCCTGCACTGCATCTGTACCCTGTTACGTGGCTTGGCCACTAAAGATGGCTAAGCTATATGATACTAGCTACACCTCAGCAAAGTGTGTGTACATTATTCCTTGCCAGGGCTCCTTCGCCAAATCCCTTCCATAACAAGTTTGGTTGGATAAGTCATAAATATCAAAGATTCCACCTCCCCCCCCGGCCCCCCCCACACACACACTCACACTTTTCTTTTTTAAGAAAATCTATTCCTTAAAGTTTAGTTCACAGCTAGTCCATCTCCCCTTGACCCTATGCTGGCTCCAAATGGCCATCCAGAGTTGAGGATCTCCCAGAATGTTTTATAATCCTATTGGGAGGTATTAGTCTCCTATCACAGAATCTTTTCCAAAGAAGAAATTACCAATGCAATCATAACATTCCATTGTTGAAGATAAATCACAAGGAGAAAGGGAACTCTGACTCTCTTCTCTTCCCCTCAAAACTCCATCCTAGTATAGAGATCACACTGTGTATCTGTTAAGAAACCATTCCATATCACTAGCCTCTCTCTGAAGCTAAAGTGATAAGAGCATGGGAAGTTAGCTTTACTGAAAAGAATAAGATTAAAGGAAATCCAGTGTTTGAGAAAATCTTAGTCATGGCATTGTTGAACTAAACAGAGGAAAGAGAGAGACAGAGCACCTAACTGAAAGAAATTCTTGGGTAATAAAAAGCTGCTGTCAAGCTTTTACAGAAAGGAGGCAATCAATTCTATCTTTGTCCATATCTCTGAGATAAATATTGCTGAGCAACAAATGATTCTGACTCTCTGTTTTAAAGTCTGAATGATGAACAATTCCTGATGGGGACATTGAGAGTATTGGGCA
This sequence comes from Lagenorhynchus albirostris, assembly GCF_949774975.1. Classification (NCBI taxonomy): domain Eukaryota; kingdom Metazoa; phylum Chordata; class Mammalia; order Artiodactyla; family Delphinidae; genus Lagenorhynchus; species Lagenorhynchus albirostris. The sequence continues at coordinate 31,908,563 of NC_083105.1, forward strand.
ATTGTATTTAAAGCCCCGACACACCGCCCTGATACAAAGGAAGTGGCTATTCCAATTCAGACAAGATTCGACACAGACTTGGAAGATGGAGAAATGAATGAAATGATTCAATAATCTTAAAAGAGATTTAATCTCTTTAATCTCTTTTAACCTCTTTAGAGATTTTCTTTGGCCACATATGGCTAAGGGTTTCACCAGAGAATTAATGATGGAGGTTCCTAAGGACTTCATTGTTTAGAGCAGATTGTATTTATGGTTATTCTTAATGTAATTGTATAGTAATTTATATATATTTTCAAGTCAGTGAATATTTGGTTAGTTTCAAGATATTCTTACTTTTTTAATAAAGCCCCAAGTAAAATAATTCTACATTTTTATTAAAGGCAATTAGGTATTCCAATAGAAACAAAGGAATTGCTAACATTCAGATGTCCTGAATGGCTAGGGAAGCAGAGCCCTCTGAGAATAATGTTTTAATACAACTGATTCCTACTGAGTTGTGCGGCAACCTTTCATAGATCCTGCTATCAGTTGGCCAACAGGAGTCAACTTTGTACAGTAATTTGGATTGTCAGTGAGCTAAAATGTTTATGTACCTCCATTGTCACTGAGAGGATTTCTGGTTCTCTAAACAAAACTGTAAGAGAAGGAATAATAAGTAGTAATAAAAATTACCACCACTTAACATAATCATAAAAGATACAGATTCAGAATATAGATTTTAAAAGTACTTTAATTTAAAATATTAGCTAAGTCAATGGTGGAACTGAGAATTTAACGCATCCTAAAATTTGTGCTAGACTTAAGGTGCATTTGTTTTCTCCTGATTTCAGATGTACTAGCCACTCTTACTCAATTAAGACCTATTTCAAGTACCACCTCTTTGCTGAAGCTGTCTTTGTCTTCTCTCTGCGAATACACACACCTTCTCCAGCAGTACTCACTGTTCTCCACATGGGTTCTTAGAACCCTTTGTACATAACTCTGTCATAATTTATTAGTTAGTTGTTGTTACATAATCTTTTTCCACTAGCTGTGAAATTATCTAAGGGATGAACAGCATTTTATTAGTATGTTTATCTTAGTGCTTAATACAGTGTCTAAAACTGAGTGGTCACTCATTAAATATGGGGTTTGGTGGAATGGTGGATATGCAGCTAGTTCCACTAAAAAGTGACCATGGATTATACCAGCAGCTGCCATTAATAACAGTTTTTAGCCATAAAAATTCTACACTGTTTATCTTTTGTCTCTTTGATCATTCTCCACATGCATCTTTATTTTCAAAATTCTCTGTGGATTATGCTCAGCCAAAAGACAAAATACCTACTGACTTAAACAGACTTCCCTTCTGTTAGGAGCTCTTTAAGCAAGTCTCAGAATTTGACACCTTTTTACAGCTAAGGAAATAAACTATAAAATGTAATATAAAATAGATTATATGTCTGGATCAAGCTTTTTAACTGTATCTTATTTAAAAGTGCTATGATTTATCAGGAAACAGATCAACCACTAAGAAACAACCAACCATTAACAAACAAATGAAAAAAAAAAATGTAAGCAGCTACTGAAGCACCTTACGTGATGGGTCATGTCCTTCTGAATACCTGATAAAGGGTTTTACAGGGCTTCTTACTGATTATTAAAGGAGTTCATCTTTATAACCCTTGTAAGAGTAAAAGAATATATTGTGATTAAATAATGCCCAATTAACAAAAACCCAGCTCACTTGTGGGAAAGTTCCAATAATCATGAACACATGGTGATAATTAGACTGACCAGAAACAAGCTTTTCCTTTTTATAGTATTTATAACCATTTGTTCCTAGCACATTTATTATAGTTTCCTCCTTGAAGCGTTTTTACTGGTATTTGTTTAGATGGAAACTATGAAAACCTTGGCTAGGTACAAAAGATAAAGAATTAGTTTGGGATTACACTGATCTTTTCAGTCTAGGCCACACACAGGAGACAACACTGTCACGGATATCCTCAGATAATGAAAGGGTGACAGTGTAGACAATGTACTGGATTAGCACTGAATTCTAATTTTAAAAATCCTATAATGTCCAGTAATTAAACAGTTATTCCTACTAGGAAAACAAGGGCACTCCTCATTCACCAGCAAGAAATTTAGGATAGCATCAATCTCAATCAATCCCAGCTGGCTTTTTTTTGTAAAAATTGAGAAGCTGATTTTAAAATATATATAGAAATGCAAGAACCCAGCATATCCAACACAGTCATGAGAAAGGAGAGACTGAAGTTGGAGTGATTTCAGTGCTGATTTCAAAATGTAATATAAAGCTACAATATTTAAATAGCATACTGGTATAGGGATCAACAAGTAGATCAATGACAGAATAGAGAGCTCAAAAACTGACTTACGGGCTTCCCTGGTGGCGCAGTGGTTGGGGGTCCGCCTGCCGATGCAGGGGACGCGGGTTTGTGCCCCGGTCCGGGAAGATCCCACTTGCCGCGGAGCGGCTGGGCCCGTGGGCCATGGCCGCTGAGCCTGCGCGTCCGGAGCCTGTGCTCCGCAGCGGAAGAGGCCACAGCTGTGAGCGGCCCACGTACCGCAAAAAAAACCCAGAAAAAACTGACTTACACTTTCATTCAGTTTTTTGGTTTTTGACAAAGTCTTTTCAGCAAATGGTGCTAGAAAAAACAGATATCCATATGAAAACCGCTAACTTACACCATATACAAAAATTAATTTGACGTGGATCAAAGATCTAAATGTAAAAGCTAACGTTATAAAATTTTTAGAAAGAAATATAACAAAATATATTTGTGACCTGGGGGTAGACAAAGGTTTCTCAGATAAGACAAAAAAGGCAATAATAACCGTAAAACAAAAAAAATGATAGCTTAGCTCTAATCAAAATAATAATTTCTACTCATCAAAAGACATCATTAAGAAAATTAATAGGCAAGATACAAAATGTGAAAAAATATTTATAAAATTTATGTCTACTAAAGAGCTGGTATAGTTTATTATATACATAGATATAACCCTATCAAGAGTATAATGGTTTGTTTGCTGTTGATAGGTAGGAACTTAATGAGAAACAGTAGCCAGGTCAGCCTTGGTCAGAGGAAGTTCAGGTTGTTGAGCCCATGCATAGCCTCTATCCTTGTCACCATGGCCACTTTCCTGTGAGCTCATTGAGCAACCACTGGAGTGGCTGGAGAAAGAGGCATCTAGTCAAGAAGCAAGACTACAGCGGAGAGAGCAAGTCAAGACAGAAAATTGTTCAGTTGCTTCATTTCCTCCATTAGAATATCAAGGGCTTGAAGGACCGTCTCATAGAGCTCTCCTGTAGTACAGAGACACTTCTGCCCCATAAAAGAAAAGCAGCCAAGCTTGCTGCTGCTCAGTAGCAGAAGGGAGATATGACACAGGGAAAGGAAAACAAACAAAAAGCCCATTTTCTGGTCCCAGGGGAGAACAGGAAGAGGCAGTAAGAAAGAAAGGTAAGCATGAGTGTATGACAACTTCCCCTCGCCCTCCAGCCCCTGACTTAGTTTAAGAAAGAGGAATAGGTGATTTAGAAAAGTGAAGTCAACATGGGGGGAATAGCATGGCTGTTCCCCAATCTCTTATTTAAGTTGTAGAAAGGGTTTACCTTGTGTAATGCTCTTGTACCAGTCTGGGGCTGGGCCATATGTCCTTGATGTTCTATGAGATAGGAGAGAGAGGGACCTTAGGGATTAACGTTCTCAAGCTGCTTTCCAGCTTGAATGACACGAGTGAGCATTGACAGTAGAGGGCTTGCCATGGGGTCGGCTGGAAGGGACACAAGAACCCCTGCAGAGGCTTAGGGTTGACAGTAAGAGGACGTGCAAGTGCCTCTTGGGTCTGCAGCCAGCAGGAGATGAACTCAACTAGGCAATGCCATCAAAATCTGGCCAAGACAAGAGATACTAGTTTATGAGTTACATTACCTACAGACCAGAGACTGCTATAACTAAGATCAGAAGCTAGCCAGGCATGCTCCACAGCTATCCTAATACTTCTTTACAACACCATCTTGGGAATTCCTTACACTTTCCCTGGGTTGGAACACTTGTTTCTTGAATCCCATATTTCTTTGTTTTCACCCTCAATATTTTCTGGAGCCTGAAAAGGGGTGTTTGGGAGGAAAAGTTTTTGAGTACTTGGGTACCTGAAAATGTCTTTATTATACACTTATCCCCCAATTAACAGTTTTAGTTTATTTCTGAGAACCCTGTTGCTAAGTAAACAGTTGTTAAATGAAAAACTAGTCCCATTAATTTAATGGGGAAAATGATGATACATTCTTTCCCAATCCAAAATACACATATGATTTTCACAGATATATCAATTGAGCAATAAAAATGTTTATATAACTAAAATATAACAATTTGAAAATGAATAAATGTAAAATGTATTGGGTGGGCCAAAAGGTTCGCTCAGTTTTTTTCCGTAAGATGGCTCTAGTAGCACTTAGTTGTCTTTAACTTCATTTGAAACAATTTTGTTAGATAGTATGTGACAGCTGTCATATCAGTGTGCATTTTAAAAAAGACATCAAAATTGGTGAATTTTTGTGTAGCCATTTTAATACTGAAGATGGAAGAAAAACAACATTTTCATCATATTATGCTTTATTATTTCAAGAAAGGTAAAAATGCAACTGAAATGCACAAAAAGATTTGTGCAGTGTATGGAGAAGGTGCTGTGACTGATCAAACGTGTCAAAAGTGGTTTGCGGGCTTCCCTGGTGGCGCGGTGGTTGAGAGTCCGCCTGCCGATGCAGGGGACGCGGGTTCGTGCCCCGGTCCGGGAAGATCCCACATGCCGCGGAGCGGCTGGGCCCGTGAGCCATGGCCGCTGAGCCTGCGCGTCCGGAGCCTGTGCTCCGCAATGGGAGAGGCCACAACAGTGAGAGGCCCGTGTACCGCAAAAAAAAAAAAAAAAAAAAAAAAAAAAGTGGTTTGCAAAGTTTCATGCCGGAGATTTCTTGCTGGTTGGGTAGACCAGTTGAAGTTGATAGCGATCAAATTGAAACAATAATTGAGAACAATCAGTGTTATACCACACGGGAGATAGCCGACATATTCAAAATATCCAAATCAAGCACTGAAAATCATTTGCACCAGCTTAGTTATGTGAATCGCTTTGATGTTTGAGTTCCACATAAGTGAAAAAAACCTTCTTGACCATGTTTCCGCATAAAATTCTCTAATGAAACGTAATGAAAACGTTCCGTTTTTAAAACAAATTGTGACGGGTGATGAAAAGTGGATATTGTACAACAATGTGGAATGAAAGAGATCGCGGGGCAAGGGAAATGAACCACCACCAACCACACCAAAGGCCGGTCTTCATCCAAAGAAGGTGATGTTGTGTATATGGTGGGATTGGAAGGGAGTCCTCTATTATGAGCTCCTTCCGGAAAACCAAACGATTAATTCCAAAAAGTACTGCTCCCAATTAGACCAACTGAAAGCGGCACTCAATGAAAAGCGTCCAGAATCAGTCAACAGAAAACACATAATCTTCCATCAGGATAACACAAGACTGCATGTTTCTTTGATGACCAGGCAAAAACTGTTACAGCTTGGCTGGGAAGTTCTGATTCATCCGCCGTATTCACCAGACATTGTACCTTTGGCTTTCAATTTAGTTCGGTCTTTACAAAATTCTCTTAAGGGAAAAGATTTCAATTCCCTGGAAGACTGAAAGTCTTCCCTGGAACAGTTCTTTGCTCAAAAAGATAAAAAGTTTTGGGAAGATGGAATTATGAAGTTGCCTGAAAAATAGCAGAAGGTAGTGGAACAAAAGAGTGAATACATTGTTCAATAAAGTTCTTGGTGAAATGAAAAATGTCTTTTATTTTTAATTTAAAAACTGAAGGCACTTTTTGGCCCACCCAATAGTATAAACATTTAATAAAATGTTATTAATAAAATAAACATTTACTGTACTCACCAAGGGAGGAAGAGTAGACTTGACTGTGAATGGTGGATGGTGGAAGAAGGTACAAGGAAGCAATTCTTTGAAACGCAGTGCAGAATGAGCTAGATAATCAACTTTCAGGCAGGCATTCAATGTCTGCATCAGGTGTGTTGATGATATTTTTGTTTTGCTCGTAAGAGCACTTTGAGATACATGAACATAATAGAACACAATATATATGCACCGAAAGGTCATAGAAAATCTTGCCTCTTCCTCCTTCTTGGCTATTTATTCATACTTAAGAATGAAGCCCTAAAATGCTGACTGGATATTGTATGTCCAGGGGTGAGATGTGTTGATTGGGCAGTTAGATCACCTGGTGATTGTAGATGCTTGTTTTAGGATCTTCAAATCATAGTATCTGTGAGGTTTTCCATTTAGACTGGTCTGTTTCCTCAGAAAGTACTGCTCCAATCTTTGACTAAGGAATGCATGTTATGGATGGCATAGGCTTAGCTGTCAGTATTCTTGAAGCTAAATATGGGAAGAGGGTTGGGGTCTCACAGTTCACTCTGTATACTTTCAATTAATCATCAAATCTTTAGTATATGTCTCTAAGTCTAGTGCCGTTGAATTCAATTTCTCCAGACAACAAATTTATTTTTAATACCAGGATGCAGGAAGGTAGATACTAGCAAAAGGTAAGGATGAAATCAAGATGCCTAACTACATCTTAAAGAGACTTTCAAACAATCTTTGTATCTTCTTGGGTACCTAATGTCTGATTCCTGAATCTTTATGGTTCTATGACACTTATCCTCTTGTGTCATTTGACATCTCTCTCTACAAAAACAGATTTCTGCTTTTTCTTCTTTGATTAAATCAGTTACCAATTCATCTGTCAGCTTTCCATATTCAAAAATTTGTTGACATATTTTATGTTACATCATCTCCCATTCCTTTTGCCCTTCTAATTTATACATTGTTATTCCTTTACAATAGTTTTGGAAACAGAGAGGGCAAACAAGAATTCACCTGTAATATTTAACTAGAAATTTCCTTCACACTTTTGTTCTCAGGCTCAGTAAAAATTTGCTCACATCAGATGATTTTGAGTTAAAATTTCAGTAGATACCAAAGAGTAAATGTGAAAGACTAAAGTGACAAAAAAAATTAGAACTTAAGTAGTGTTCCAGCTGACCTGAAAGTGAAATTTGGAATAATGTGTTATTAGAAGTTTCATTATTATTAAATGTAACCACACTGATTAGCATGTAAGAGGAAAAACTTTGGCGCCAAGTAAACCTGGATTCAATTTGGGCTCTGCCACTTATTAGCTGTGAGACCTAGAGAAAGTTGCCTTGATTTCCTCCTTTATAAAGTGAAGACAACTAATGTCTTCCTGATAAGTTTTTTGTGAGGACTAAATTAGATAATATCAAGTGCTTAATCTAATACCTCACTCAAACATGGTGCTCTATGGTAGTTATTAAATTTGGCTACCCATCATAATATTTTGTACTCCTGAAGAGTTGTACATTTTATTATTCTTATTGTTTTTATAGAGGAGGTATATAGTGCATATAGTATATATATACTATTCAGTATGAGTGTATTATATAGTGTATAGTACAGGTGAGCAATTTGAAGCGGCACTAGCTTCAAGAAACATAAAGAAGAACTGGAATCTAAAGTTCCACCTTTGAAGCCACCAATTCCTATTATATCTGCCATCCACATTGCAAAGACATTTCTACTAGTGCTAGCTGATCTATGCCAAGAGAAAAAACAGAGTAAAATTCATAGTTGAGGTAAACTTCTGAGTGTCATGAAGTGTTGATGTTATGAACCGACACTTCACCTGGCTTCTTCCATTGACTCTACTCTCTTCCTCTCTGTGGTCTTCTTTGGACTTTTAGCCTAAATCTATCTTCAGAACTACAGGCAAACTTCCACAAGAGTCCTTGACCAGGAATAACATGTGCAGTATCATGTTCAGGTATTTGCTTGAAGACTTCAAGGAAAGGGATCAGGTTTGAGACTGAGTTTGCTATCTATTTTTTTTTTTTTTTTTGCCATACGCGGGCCTCTCACTGTTGTGGCCTCTCCCGTTGCGGAGCACAGGCTCCGGACGTAGATCAGCAGCCATGGCTCACGGGCCTAGCCGCTCTGCGGCATGTGGGATCTTCCTGGACCGGGACACGAACCCGTGTCCCCTGCATCGGCAGGCGGACTCTCAACCACTGTGCCACCAGGGAAGCCCGAGCTTGCTATCTTTTAATACCAGAAATAGATTGAAGGTAGGGGTTTTTTAGTACAGTAAACTATAATTTTTAAAGTTTCATATGTGAAAACAAAGCTGGTGTCTTGTAGATGTGGGGGCCCAATATAATCACGTGAATCTTTCAAAAATGGAGACCCTTTCTTGGCTGTGATGAGAGAGATGCAACAGACAGAAGGATCGGTGAGATGCAACATGAGAAGGACTTAACCCAACATTGCTGGCTTTGGGGATGGAGGAAGGGGAGCACAAGGCACGGAATGCAGTGACCTCTAAAAGCTGGAAAAGGCAAAGAAATGAATTCTTCCCTAGAATCCCCAGACAGGAACACAGCCCTGTCAACACCTTGATTTTAGCCCAGTGAGACTCAGGCTTCTGTTCGACTTCTGATCCACAGAACTGCAAGATAAGAAATTTCCGTTGCTTTACGTCATTATACTGGTGGTAATATGTTATGGCAGTAATAGAATACTAACACACAAACTTTAATAAATTTTATAATCTTTGCTTTCCTTTAGTGTTCCAACTGTGTTAAAATAGAAATTATCATGGTGAAAATATTTTCCATAATAGAAAGAGTAAGTAATTAAAAATTTTCAGTATTTTATATGACAGGTCTAGAACAGACCCAGAGAGGCAGAGCTGTTTGTTCTGTAAAGTCCCTCAAAAGGGAGAAGATAACCTTGAGCTGTCTTAAAGGTGAACTCAGAGTGCGCCTTTCTCATGTGTTCTCCTGTCGTCTTCGTGCCCAGAGAGACAGATACCACCACTCCTACTTTCTGAGGAAGCCAGGGGCTCAGGATCCAGCTTGCAAAGGCGGCGTGACTTTAAAGCAAAGTCTTTACTCACAAGAAGGCAAACAGTTATCTTCATGACAAGTAAGTTCTAAAACTCAAAAGAAACTTCCAGTTATAAGATAACTAAGTTCTGGTAATATAATGTATAAGATGACTATAGTTAAAAATACTGTATTGCATATTTGAAAGTTGCTAAGAGAGTAGATCTTAAAAGTTCTCATGACAAGAAAAAAATTGTAACTATGTGAAGTGATGGATGCTAACTAAATTTACTGTGGTAATCATTTCACAATATATTCATATATCAAATCATTATACTGTATACCTTAAACTAATACAATGTTATATGTCAACTATATATCAATAAAACTGGAAAAATATAAAAATTCAAAAGAAAGTGCTTTCATAATACCAAAGAATTAATATTATATAAATTGTAAAATAATATGCAATATCTCCTGTCACAAAGGAACTACCGGATTAATTTCCTTTACTAACTCTCAGACTCTATACTAGTCATAACTAAGTCCCAAGTGATGAAATATTCTTATTAAGGCTTAAATAAATTATTCAATTAAAGCTGTTTGTGACTGTACTAGATGCATTTCAATTCCAGGACTTTTGCGTATGAATAAAACCAAATATCAAGATTCACAGATGTTGAAGAAACACAACAACATCTGGAAACTAAAATCATGGGAAGAGATAGTGTAATGACAACAAAGGAATTGAAATACTAATCTTCTGGAAATGTTTGCTTCCTGGAAACTAAAGGCAATTTTTCTATAAAGTGAGAAATGTTTCGAATTAAATACAAAAACAGAATAGAATAAAATAAAACAGGCTAACATACTCAAAACGAAACACCTGTAACTGAATAAACTGAATATCTTCTATCATAACATAGTATTTGTTAACATATTTAATTAGAACTCCATAATAAGGCATCCAGCATATTTAGATCTCCAGTGTACAGAGACTCTTTTAGGTATTGTGGTTGATTCAGAAAATCCAGTCTCTGACATTAAGGAGTTTAAATACTCTTTGCGGGGAGGCAAGATAAGTGCAAGCAAAATGACAGAGAATTACTACATGGCAATTATTAAGAAGTGTACAATATCAAAATGACATAGAAGACTGATAAGAGTAAAATGTGATTAGTCAGGGAAGATAAGAGATGGGCACCCATCCCAGAAGTAAATTGCGTTGCCAGGTGCATGATGCAAATGGAGATGTGCTGAGAAAGCCACTTTTAGAGAAAAAATATGCCCCCTGCCAGCCCTCCAAGATGACTTAAATTTTCACCATTAATCCAACCCATTAGCTATTCATTTAACCAGAAAACACTTACTGAATACCACACACCAAGTTGTATGGGTGCCAGCGCAAGTATTTTCTTTTCTTCCTCCTTTCTTTCAGTTTTGGGCCATTTTAAATATGATTGTTCCCAGGAAGAGATAACATAGAAAGTCATTAACAGATGCTAACACATAATTATGACCTGCACCTTCCTCTCCTCCCTCACCCCTAACTTCACTGAAGAATTAAAATCACCTTTAAGGTATGTTCCAACTATCCATTTTCTACACTATTGCCAGAGTGATATTCTAAAATCGTAATTCTCATCATCTTCTCATATTTACTATTCAATGAACAATTTTTCAGGGCCCTAAAAGAAGAGCTGAAGTGAAACTAAGAAAAGTTTAGACAGAGATGGGGAAGAGTTCAGGACATGACTAGCACTTGATCACTTTTATGATTCTGGTAAAAGATAATAGGTAGTAATATAATGGAGAATGAGTGGATGAATATATTTTTTAAAGGCATCACTTTCGGTAAAGAAAGAGTTTAGTATTTGATATTAGCATGATTGATCTACAGAAAATTATTCAGAGTTTGGAACTTATGGTAAACATTTAGCAATCAATCCATACAAAGTTTGTAATTCATACCATGAGAATGGAGGCGCTTCTGAAAAGAATAAATGTTACGGGAAAGGAGCAAAGAATAAGACATTAATTCTTGAGAATTCCTAAAGGATGGTAGAAAAGAAAAGGAATCAGAGAAAGAGCATTAAAGGAAGAAATTATAGAAGAAATGAATGTTATAAAATTTGCATTAGGGCTTTTTAAAAAATTCTATATTATTTGCAGTCAGAGAGTTTGTGTATGGGATGATGTAACTAAAATAAAGTGTTCTGTGAAATTCCTCCTGATTCTCCCTTGGGTCAGGTAGGTTTTGATATTAAGCAGGCTAAATGGTTCCAATTTTTCTTTTCTGGGAATTAAATAAACCAGAGCAGCTTTTTGGACTGTTTATAAAAGAAGAAAATGAGCTGCCAAGATACAGTTAATAATATTGTGTATCTTTGAATTTGTCATGGAGGAACTTTTAACAAGCCTTAGCATGATATCTTATTTTTGCATACCCCAGCCAAATAACTTCCCAAATTTCTTATTCTTAAAACGGCTCATTAGTGTAAGCTGGTAGCCAAACTACAGCAATAGCAGAGAAATAGTTTGTGCTTATTCAGCCACAAAATGAATTGCTTTAAGTGATTTTACCTACTGACTCATTAAAATGAACCATGATAATCCAATCTTTTTACTTATGTTGAAGTAGCTAAAGACTAAAGGAACTTTCATCATCAACATGAATTTATATAGAATTGACTATGAAAAAAAAATCATTTGGGGATATTTTCCAAGAACATAGACCCTGCAAGAAGGGACAAGAATCAAGGAATGAAAAAGCAAAAGAAGAAAGTTTATACAGTCCTGCAACTCTTAATTTCCCGTTATCAAAGTGTTTCAGAGGTTGATATGCCCAGGGATGGCATATACTGCCAATCCCTTGTCCCTTGCCCATTACCATTGATCATTCTCCTCCTTTCTGCTGAATAGGGATGAGCCAGCGTAGGACTCTAGGCATCCACGACAAACTGATCTGAGCTAGCTTGCTAAATATTTGAAAACAAATCGCCATCCCCCAAACATTCAAAAGTTATCCAGGAAAAGAGTTCGAAATGGATTATTTTAATGTATTTTCAGAATAGTACATGCCCATAGTTTCATGAATCCGTAATCAAGAAGAATGGCACACTATTATCTCTCATATCTATCTACCTTTCTTTCTTTCTATCTATCATCTAGCCATCCATCCATCCTTCCATCAATCTATCTACTTTTTGTTACATTTCTCCTTAGCACAAGCTCCTGTGAGCTACTGTTTTAGAAAGAGCTTAAAATTGTCATTTTGAATTTCACTAATTTGAGTGAAAAAATACAATTAATTATATTGTATAAACTTTGTTTACATGTGAAGAATTCCTAATTACATTTGTGATGGTCTTATATTGGCTTTGCTGTGATTTTTTTTTTTTTTTTTTTTTTACAAATCTCTGCTTTATTTCATCTAATCTGCAGCATCCTCCAGGGCCAACTCTTTGAACTCCCAAGAGATAGGGAAAGCATAGCTACCATGGATGTACTTGCATTTACCTAGAATGTTGCTAATATGTGATTCTCAGTGGCAGGAGCTAGGAAGACAATAGACAAGTCACTTAAAATAGACAAGTCACTTAAAAATATGCTGTAAGAGCAAAGCTGAGAGATCACTTACTCTTCTTAGGGGGGAAAGAAAGCCTTCACAGAAGAGGTGACGTTTTATGGAAAAATAAGGTTAGAGGTTCTTCAGCAGAGGGGAAAAAAAGGGCTTGGCAGTTTCCAAAAGTATTCAGAGGAGGACGCATGGGATACAGAGGTGAATAATGAAGTCAATATCATTTGTAAGACCAGATGTGAAACAACTTTGGGTGCCAAGATAAAGTGTTTGGATATTTATGCAGTAAATGAGTCAGTAGAGATTTCTTAAGCTGGGTAGTAAGTACATAATCAGATTTGGAGTGGAGGTGAGTGTAACCTTTTTATCAGTTTTGGTTTTTCTTCTTTTATTATTATCAGAAAACAGTATTTATGTTTAAAATTATAAATAAAGATAAGTAAAATCATGGAAAATAAAAATCAACTACAGTCCTATGCACTCAGAGATGAATCTCTTAAAGTTTTGTCAGCTAATATAAAGTACTTTTCCCCATGAATCAGGATAAATATAAATATACTTATGATATATTTAAAAGTAATTATATATTTTAATGAGTCCTATTATACAAAACTTTTTAAAATTTACTTTTTCCACCTAATACTATACTGTAAACATCTTTTCAGTAAATGAACATTATTTTCAATTTTTCAAGATCATAAACAATCCTGAAATGATGTTCTTTGTATTTATATTCTTATATATCTATTTTTCTAGGACTAATTCACAGAAATAGAATTGGTGGATCAAAGAGCATGCATATTTTAAATCTTACGTTCCCATTTTCTAATTATTCCCTCTAAAAGGCTGTATCCATTTACATTTCTGTTAGCATTCATGGGAGGAATGCTATGTTCCTTCCATTTCTGCAATATTTTGTGTTATCATTTAAATATGTGTTTAATGTGTTATCATCTTAAATCCTCGCCAATTTGTTTGGGAGGAAGACTTCACTGTAATTTTCTTTGGTACTTGTTGATTACTGCTGAGGTTAAATATTTTTTATATTTGTTTTGTATCTTTGGGGGATATTATCCATTCATTTTCTACTGAAGGGATTATGCTTTTCTTTTCTTTTCTTTTAAAAAATATTTATTTATTTTGGCTGCGCCGGGTCTTCATTGCAGCATGTGGGATCTTTAGTTGTGGCATACGGGATCTAGTTGCCTGACCAGGGATTGCACCTGGGCCCCCTCCATTGGGAGCACGGAGTTTTAACCACTGGACCACCAGGGAAATCCCATATGCTTTTCTTTTTTATTTACAAGAGTGCTTTAAATATTTGAGTAAACTTTCAACTTTATACAATGTATAAATACATAATATGTAAGCATATTATACATTATATATTCCAAATATTCTTCCAGGTTTGATTTTTATTTAAGATGTTCTTAGAGTATAAAAATTTAATTTTTTGATAATAAAATCCATCAAGTTGTTTTTAACTTGGTGATTTTATTGCATCTGAAATTAATTTTGATAAATGACATGACAAAGGGTTTTAAACAGTCATCCCAATATCATATATTTAAAAATTAGTTTTCCTTATGAAACTTAAACACCAACTTTATCACATTTTAGATTATTAAAGTCAGTTTCACAGAGTAAATGAACACATATGCTTTGGCATCACAGAAAACCTATTTTTACCACTTTGACCTCTTCAAATCTTAGCTTCCTTGAGAGGGAAACATGAAAATAGCAAAATAGCAATAGCTTATTGTATTAAATTACATAATGCATTTAAAGCACAGTGCTTGGCTCACAGTAAGCATTAGTAGTTCATAGCATTGTTACTTTTATACTAGAGTATGGGTTTTGATTTTTTATCTTCTTCACTGATTAGTGTATCTATTTTTGCATCAATGTCATAGTTTGATTATTTTGTAGTATTAAGTACTTTTAAACATCTAATAGAGCAATTTTATTCAACCACTCAAAAATATTTGTTGAATGCCTTTTACTTGTCTCTAACAGCTAGGATCTGAAGGTATCAATATATGGTTGAGCAAATCAGCACTGGTCCCTGATCAATTAGCCTACAGTCACATCTTTCTGAGGATCTGACCTATTTATCAAGATAAAAGTTTTTAAGATACCCTTTACTTTTTATTTGGTTCTGAAGACAACTTTGTTCAATAGCAACATATCTTTAGCAACATATCATTAAATCTAGTTTATATCTACTCATGGCTCATTTCATCCATTTTAACATTGAACTTATTGATTACAGTATCAAAGGATACGTTTTTTTATATTCTTATGACAATACTCTTGAGTATATCTTACAAGGTTGGAATTCAGTCCTCTTCTTGAATAAATCATGTTCGATTTAAAAAAAACACTTTAATTATACCACTTGACATACAGCATAAAGCAGATGTGTTTGTTTGCTGATAGATTTTTGAAAAGAGGAATTGAACATTTGGATTTGTCAATATTTACACTGTAGTGCCCAAGAGGGACAAATATAAGCAGGGAAAATGTATCACGTTTGAAAAGGAATGGACTCTTGGAAAGAAACAGATCTGGATTTTGAACCCCAGGTCTATCCATTCCCATGGTGTATAAGACAAAATCACTGTAAGTTTCTTACTACTGCTGTAACAAATTACCACAAACATAGTGGTTTAAAACAAATGTATTCTTTCACAGCTCTGGAGGTCAAAGGTCTAAAATCGAGGTGTTTCTAAGGCTATCTTCCTTCTGGAGGTTTCTGCCTGTTCCAGTTTCTAAAGGCTGCTGGCACTCCTTGGCTCGTGGCACTTCTTGGCATATCACAACCACCTCTGCTTCCATTGTTAACCCCTTTTCAGCTTCTGACCTTCCTGTCTCCCTCTCATAAGGACCCTTGTGATTATATTGGATCCACCCAGATAAGCTAGGTTAATCTTCCATCTAAAGATCCTTAATTTAATCATATCTATAAACGCCCTCTTGGCCATATAAAGTGACATCTTTACGCATTACAGGGATAAGGACATGGACATCTTTTGGTGGCCATTATTCAGCCTACCACAATCACTATAGCAGGGAACTCATAACTAACTGGAGAAGACACTCAGCTGATCCACACACTTATTTACTCATATTTAACCTACTTTTTAAAAAACAGTTCATTGTATGGTTGCACATTTGGGCAAGTGCCAGTTCTCTGAACCCTGTGTGTCCTTCACCTGTAAAATGGAACTAATGCCTACTTACATAATAGAGATGTTCTGAGGACTAAATGACATAGTGTATAAAAAGCTGTTTCCACTCCATCATATAAGAGTACTGTGGGCATTGTGCTAAAAAGTGACTCTTGAGGGCAAAAGGAATACACTTAATACTTTTGTTGCATGTTTGCAGTACACTGAAATTTCATTCTAGTTACATGGAAATTACTTGAATTGCATTCTTGAAGAGAGAGAGATAAATAATGTAAATAATATATGCCATTCTACCTATCATTCCACCCAATGGGCACATGAAAGAGTGACTATAGACTACTTGCTTCTACTCCTTCTGAGTTAGGCTCTATTTTCTCATGCCTCCCATAGCATGAACCTTTTGAGATCAATTGTTTAAATATATGTACTCTTTCAGATATTATTGCAATTAATTCTTCATTAAATGTCTGTTTTTACACTATGAAGTAAACCTGACAAGAATATTAGTTTAAGACAATACCTGGCATGTAGTTGATGTTCAATATATGACACCTATTATTATGCACATAAATATTTGTTTAAAAAACAAGTGCTCACCAATAAACTGGGAACATGTAATTGAGGGAGAACAGCCTAGTGGAATGAACAAATTTCAAAGTCAGATACATCTGAGTTCAAGTCCTTAGTTTTCCATTAGCTGTTTCCTTGGATATTTTCCTTAACCTCTCTAAACCTCAATCTATCATTTTAAAAATAGAAATTATAATCTGATCTATTTAGATGTGAGGATCACATGAGAAATGTACTTAGATTCCTAGAATAGTTTCTGTCAATAAATGATAATTATTATTACCTAAATAAATATTTTCTTAATTTAAATATATTTAGCAAACAACTTTCTGAATAATAAATATAGGTATTATAGATAGACAAAATAGAATTATTTAAATTCCATCTAATCACCTAGGTTTCTGAAGCATATGAACTTAAAGGACCTATGGCCCATTACAAATTGTTTATTACTAAGTGGATTTTGAGTACTTGTATCGGTCAGGCTATTTAAGGTCACATGCACAATCACTAATGTACCTTCAATAAAGGGGTTTATGAGAATACAAAGAAATACTAGTAGCACTGTTCTTAATGTTAGCAACAGCACAGTCAACCCCTGTTCTAGATCTTCTGAGACTGGGAAATGCAGTAGGATCTAAAGATAAGGGACTCAGTGTCTCTCTATTCAATAACTGTGGCTTGATTGACTCAACTTCTCTGTTTTCACCAAACATTTAATTTGGAAAGTACTCAAGCCACCAAAAAGGTGCTTGAGTTTCCTCTTGCTGAGTCATTTAAAAATTATCTCTGATTCACAACAGCCAAGACATGGAAACAACCTAGATGTCCATTGACAGATGAATGGATAAAGAAGAAGTGGCACATATAAACAATGGAATATCACTCAGCCATAAAAAAGAATTAAATAATGCCATTTGCAGCAACATGGATGGACCTAGAGATTATCATACTAAGTGAAGTAAGTCAGACAAAGACAAATATCATATGAAATCACTGACGTGGAATCTAAAAAAATAATACAAAGGAATTTATTTACAAAACAGAAAGAGACTCACAGACATAGAAAACAAACTTATGGTTACCAAAGGGGAAAGCAGGGGCGGGGGGTGGGGGATAAATTAAGAGTTTGGGATTAACAGATACGAACTACTATATGTAAAATAGATAAACAATAAGGTCCTACTGTATAGCACAGGGAATTATTCACTATCCTGTGATAAACCATAATGAAAAAGAATATGAAAAAGAATGTATATATAAGTATAACTGAACACTTCGCTGTAGAGTAGAAATTAACACAACATTGTAAATCAACTATACTTCAATAAAATAAATTTAAAAAAAGAAAAGGAAAATTACCTCTGGCTCCTGTTCATCCCTGATCCCATCCATACCAGCCAGGAGCAATGCTGACCACAAAATGAAAAAAAAAAATCTATCTTCAAAATGTGTCTGCATGCTTTCAGAACTTCAATAACTACCTCTGCTGTCCACCCATGCCCTAGCTCTAAACTATGTATAAGCCTCAAGGGCTTTTTTGCCTTTTTCTGCTTAAAGGCATGAGTAGGGACTACTTGCTCCTTTCCTACTTGCCACTGCATGGAAACTTGGGCCTACATTTGTATGTCTCATCATTCCAGCTATGCCTAAAAGTAGCAAGTAAAATGTTGTCTACCTCACAGACCCTATCCTCTGAGCTACACCTCAGTCATCTCTGGCTATTCAAGATTTTCAAAGACCTTCTTCTCAGGAGTGTTCCTAGATATGATCCCATATATAAGCTAACTTGGAAGGAAGATAACTAAGGACAAAGGAATACCGATCAAAACAAAACATACCAAAAAGAAGAAAGCATTATGTAGAGGAGAGAATTATTAAAAGAACATATTTTATAGAATCATAATATGTTTACTCTGGTCCTTGAAATTTCCACAACCTCCCACAGTTACCCTTGTATATTCTGACCCTAGGACATACATTCTAGGCAGGCAGTGTCCTAAACTGTGGACTTCGAAGACATGGCCTCCATGGTAATAATTTCCATTTTTCATTTTTAATAATTCTCTTTCAAGAACTTAGTTTTCCATTTATTATAGTCTGGGCTATAATCAATTGTTACCTCTTTTATAGGTCTTTACACTTATGCATTCTTCAATTTTTCATTGTTTTTGGTGTTCAGTTTTGTTTGAGAAGAAATCTAAGTGACTTTTGGAACCCATGTGGATACGTGGAAGAAGTGTTTCTAGGCAGAGAGAATGGGAAGTGCAAAGGCTCTGGGGTGGGAGCTCAGCAAGAAGGCTGGTAGAGATGGAGTGAAATGGGTGAAGTGGAGAGAGACAGGAGATTAAGCCAGGAGGAGGATCATGTAGGACTTTTAAAGGCATATTAATCAGACATTTTTTTTGCAGATTTTTAAAAGAGGGTACAAAACCCAGAAAATGTGCAAAATAATCCTTATATTCCCTCCTGTTGAGCAATTTTATCCATTCCAATCTGTCTTTGATTAATGTCAGACTTGACTCCAGAAAAACATGTTGCTTTGAAAAAAGTTTTTCTTGGATTACAAAACATTGAAAAGGTATTTAAATGTTTAAAAAACTGTATCAGTGGGTTTTATTTAATTTCATATAACAGGATATCCAATCCAGGGGGTTTAAGAACAAAAGGAAAATAATTGCTTCATGTATCTAAAAAATCCAGTTTTGGGGTTCTACTGCATCTTGACTGAGGACCAAATGATGTCACCTGGACCCAGATTCTTTCTGTTCGATTCTGTTCACTCATCATGCTCCTTTACTGCCAGATTCCATGCCTTCTCTTTGGAGGTGGCTGCTCTAACTCCAGACTTAGATTGTCTCTCAGTCAAATCCAATGGAAAAGAGGAAGAGATTTTGGGAAGTTCCAGCATCTTACTTATTCTGTCACAAACAAATTCCTGAACTCATGGCTACAAATGGCTATAGTCCAGGGGATGAAATACACTTATTTCTTTCAGCGTGGATCACTTTCTTCCCTCTAATAGCGCATCCCTGAACGAATCTCCAAATGGCAGTACTAGAAACAGGGTGAATTGGTGTTGAATAGCAAGCAAACACAACCAAGGAAATATCCATTCATTTGTCTACCCCATCTTCCCATTCAATCACCTTCAAAAATATCTCTGCCTCCGTAATAAACCTATGCTATGTCCCAATGAAAACACACTCTCCTCTACCTTCCCAAAGCAATAACACTTAAAGTCCCATTCATTTACAGATACAGCTCAAAGCCCAAAATATCTGTTTAGTGCACAGTCATCTCAGTCAGACTTCTCTCTAACTCCTCTTGGCCTAGAAAACTAATGCTAAATAGTAAGTTTAATGAATCCCCAAACATCTAAAACACACTTTTTTTCCTAGGCTGCCATTGGGGAAGGAAAACAACACAGTTTCTGGTATATAACTTACATTGTATCTTATGTGAATTATAAGGCAAGGACCCCTCAGTCTAGAAGTGAAATGCAGTTCCTTTGTCAACGAGTCTGGCTGTTCTAGATCTGCTCTCTGGAAGGATCTTTCTTCCACTGTTGAGGAGAAAATGGTTAATCACAGGTCAATAAACCACTTCTTCCCTAGTGGAGACAACAGGAAACAATGACTTCCACCACATCTCCTTGCACACAGGGATTCCCTACCTACAAAATGTTTTAGTAGGATATTTCTGACCCATCTGTTTTTCTTATTGTAGGCAAACCTGAAATTTATGGATTCTTACCTATACTTGGTGTTTGCTTATATCTTTTCATATAAAGGTTGGTGTAAAGTAAGATCTATGATTTGTATGAGATTGCTTTGACAATCCAATCTATTGAGTTAACACGATTGTTTTCCATGACCACATCTGAGATGCCTCTTGTAATTCTTTATCAGTGTACTTTAACTTCAGGTTCTGGAGCCTGAGGACTATTTTAAGGTTTGAGCAACCCTAGCCTCTTGTTTGTAAGGCTTGGGATTTCTCTAATAATAAAATTTATTTAAACTCTTGATATACTTTCAATCCATTTCCATTCACTCTATATCAAGGGATAGAGATATCAAGAAGAGTCGATCTTTAAATCTGGAAATCATCCTTGGATTTTCTGTCTTCTAAAGGATTGCCAACAACTGTCAGAAGCTAGGAGGAAGTTATGAAACAGATTTTCTTTTAGTGCTTCCAGAGGAATCAACCTTGCCAACAGCTTGATTTCAAACTTCTAGTCTCTGGAACTGTGAGACAATACATTTCTGTTGTTTTAACCATCCAAGTTTATGTATGTTGTTACAGTAGCCCCAGGAACCTAATACAGCCACAATGCACCGCCAATCTCTTTGGCCCTGAGCTGAATGTCCTTTTCCTTAGTATTTGTGCCTCTGGACTGCATCTTCTCAATAGGAGTAATTTGTCCCTGCCTCGGGCAATGTCGGCTTAAATGGAAGAATGTGAAAAGGACCTGAGATACTAGGTTACAATTTCCTCATCTACCATTCTTGCTAGGTCTCCCACCTCTGCTTTTGCTTCAGTCAATGTTAGTTTGGGGCAGAGACTTTGGCTTGCTAACGCTTGCCAATCCAGCTACTGTAGTAGCAGCTGTCTCAGACTTCAGACTGCAGGTAGAAAGGATCGTTATACTAAAATAATATTCTCTGATCCGCTTGCAGAGAGAACAGATCCACCTTAAAACTTTCTCATTCTTGTTTGACCTTCCTAAAGGCTCTAATAAGTTGAATTTTTCAAAACCAGGTCTCTCACCCTGTTTCCTTACTCAGCACAAGACAGTCAGTTTAACCAGTTGTCTTACACTTAAAACTGCTAACTTCCAAGACTTGGACTGAGTGGCCCACACTGCCCTTCACATGACTTCATGAGCTTGGCTAGACTACATAAAAGGTCTAGTCCCTGTTCAAAAGTTCACACAACCACTCAGATATAGCTCAAGTTGCTTCCACTCTGGTTATCTTTATTGTCTTTTCAGATGCAGTTGGACCAGGTCTCCAACAATATCTCTGTGACCCAATTTCCTACCTCAATGATCTGCCTAACTCTGTCCTGACTCCATTCTTAATAGGACCTCTTTTTAAGGTGGGAAGATGGCTGCCACAAATATAAACTTACATTCTCTCTCAGTTTAAGTCAATAAAATGTTAGCAAAATCATGGGTAATTCCATTCGTTTTGGTTTGGTCAAATGCCCATTTCCAAAAGAATCACAGTAGATGGGTCAATACCAAGTGCTGAATGACTTACGTCTGAGTCATATGCTCTGGCTTCCACACCTCCAGAAACACATGGACTAATAGTGAATGAGGACTAAATTCCCAAATGGCCATTTGTAGAAATGGTGTAATTGAAGCTAACAGTCAGAAAATATGCACTACAAATAATGGAATTAAAATACTTCTATTGATTGGTATTTGAAAAATAATGCGTAAAAGAGAAAATAAAAATCACTACACCAGAGATGAAAATCTACATTTGCAGGTCCATCAAAAGATAAATGAATAAAGACTGTAGTATATGGAATACTACTTAGTAATAAAAAGAAATGAATTAATGATACAGGTAGCAACTGGGATGAATCTCAGAATAATTATTCTGAGTGTGTCTTAGTCAGCTTTGGGCTGCTGTAACAAAATGCCACAGACTGGGTGGCTTAAACAATACACATTTATTTCTGACAGTTTTGGAGACTGAGAAGTCCAAGATCAAAGTGTCAGCAGGTTTGGTTCCTGGTGAGAACCCTCTCCCTGGCATGCAGACGGCCACCTTTTTGCTGTGTCTTCATATGGTGGGGGGAGAGAGAGAACTCTGGTCTCTCTTCCTCTTCTTCTAAGGACACTAATCCTATCATGTGGGCCCCACCCTCATGACCTCATCTAAACCTAATTACCTCCCAAAGGCTCCACCTCTAAATACCATCACATTGAGAGTTAGAGCTACAACATATGATTTTGGCATAAACACATTCAGTTCACTGCAGAGTGAAAGAAGTCAGACAAAATGTATGATTCCATTATATAAAACTGTAGAAAAGGTAAACTAATCTATCGAGACAGAAAGCAGATCAGTAGTTTAGGGACAGGGCTAGAAGGCAGGGATGGAACTGGAAAGGTTTCAAAGGGCATGAGGAAATTTTGAGCAGTGATAAATAAGTTCACTATCATAACTGTGGTGATTTTTTCACAGGTGTGTTATTTGTGTCAAAGCTTATACAACTTAAATATTCCACTTTTCATGCATATTTTGGTTATTTGTTGTGGCCCTAAGAATCCTGCTAAGAATATTCTTATAGCTGTCTTTTAGTGCACATTATATGTATTTCTTTCATCTATGCAACTCAGAGTGGGAATACTAGGTCATGGATATTTACATACTCTTAAAAAGTTCCCTTGGGCTCCTTTGCTCCTGGCCCCAACCCTGTAGTTCTAGACAGCTGCTATAGATTAGTTGTAACTGTTATGGGATTTCATATAAATGAAATTGTATATAATGTACTCTTGTGTATGGCTTCATCTGCTCAGAGATTCATCTATGTAGTTGTATGTGTCAGTTTTTTTTTTTTGTAATTGCTGAAACATATTCATTGTTGGAATATATTACAACCTTTTTTCCATTTACTTGCTGACGAGCATTTGGCTTGTTTCCAGTTTTGTGTTACTATGAATAAAACCGCTAAGAACATTTGCATTATGGTCAAAGAACATCATCTTTTGGAATTTATTAAGGTTTCCTTTGGAGCCTGATACATAATCTACTCCTGTAAATATTCCATATGTGCTAGGAAATGTGTATTCTCCATGTGTCAAGTAATTCTACATAAATTTAGTAGTTCAAACTTATTATTTAGGCATTTATCTGCCTATTTTTTTTCTCTGCTGCATTCATTAGTTTCTCAGAGGGTTTTAACATATCCAGTTACAATTTATCTATTTCCCTGTACTGTTGTTTGTTGTTGCTTGGTTTATTTTTAGATTGTAATGTTAGGAGACATGTACATTCGTGATGGACATATCTTGTTGTTCTATTGTTCCTTTTACCAGTATACACCACTCATTTTCCCTTATTTTTTTTTCTTGTTTGGCCTTAAATTCTATTTTGTTGTGTATTAAAATTGCTACCCCAGCTTGTTTTAGTTCATATTTACTGGTAGACTTCTTGTCATAGTTTTATTGTTGGACCTTGTATTTATAATTCAATGTAATATATATATAATTTAATTGAATATAATTAAAATATTTAAAAAAACTATTTTGTTAGGTTTAACCCATTTACATTCACTTTAATTACTGCTACATTAGCCCTTTAGTTTAACACCTTCTTTTGTACTGCACTTTCTATTTATTTGCCCTGTCCTCATTACTACATTTCATTGGATAGTGAATTTACTTCTGATGGATTACAAATCATAAATTTTTAGTGTATAATTAGAGTATCTATTTTTAACCTAAGTCCCATAATCATGTTTATTTACCCTATTGCTGTCTTAAACTTTGTTTTGAGTATTTGAGTAGATACTATACCATTATCAAGATCTCATGTCCCTTTGGACTCTACCTCCCTTCCCTGCTTTAAGCTGGATATATTTTCTTTCTTAGAGTAAACTTATTATCCAGTAGGCATGAGATTTGGAAGAGAGGATGGGAGGAATGAATGCCTGTGGATGTAATGTTCAGTAGACCACTGGACTCACAGGTCGGGGGCATAGAGAAAATCTGGGCTGGACATTTGGAATCACATATAGCTAAAACCATTGCTCCAAGAAGAGGGGGAAGAAAGGATGGAAGAGAGAACACTAGATTTTAAGGTATAAGCAGAGAAAAAGCCTGCAAATGACACTGTAGATCCACCTAAGGAAATGGTGTCATATAAAGGGGCCATTTTAAATGTACACACTATATCTACTGCCCAGGAATTAATTTTACAGATATCGCTATTAGGTGTAGGTGCAATTCTGCTGACAGCCCAGTTATGCTGATTCCACTTCCAAGGGGCAGTCACCTGCCAGAGCCCATCAAAAACAGGACTCTGGTCAGGAGTGGCCTTGCTGTGGTTACAGATCTTTTTTGTGGCCTCTTTCAATTCTATGCAGAATTCTCCCTCAATTCTTAGGAAGAATGGGGGAGAAACTCCATATTCCTCAAATAGATCCTACTACACTGCCTGCAACTTTACAAAGCAAGAGGTTCACTCGAATTAACTGTTGAGATGGCCACCCATCACCCACACTTTAGTAAGGATTAATTTAATCAGACTGTGCTCCTAATATCAGAAACTAAAGCCACAGGAGAAAGAAGGAGTAAAGAAGACTGAGTTTTAACCATGTAAGTCTTTAAGAAAGGGCAAAGTAGAATGGTTTGGTAAGGGGTATTCCGCTCAAGGCAGAAACATGAAGGTAACAGGTTCTTACAGAATATATATGCTACTTAATGGGAAATATGCTACCCATTACTATAGTCACAGAATTCATCAAGAAAAGTATCGAGTCTTCAGAGACTTTTAGGTGTTAATATTTCATCTTATGCTACCTCTTAATGGCAGTGAAGAGAAACAGTGAGGTAGTACAATTTTAAGGTCTTAGTTTGAGTTCTTATTTGTGCATTTTAATAATTTATTAAATAAATTTATACACTTAATATTTAATAAATATATATTATTTTAGGTTATGTACCTGATGCCTATGGAACAAGCATTCATATTATATTTCTAATAATTTGTTTGCTATCATGACCATCATTGACATTACTTCTGCTAACACATATATAAATCAAATAATATACATCAAATGCAAGCCCAAATCTTGCAATTACATTAATAACTAACATCTATTATTTACTATGTGCCAAGAACTGTCCTAAGCAATTTAAATCTATTAATGTATTTAATATAAATATATAACATATTTCCATTTGCTGAATTTATTTAAACAAACCAATTTAGAAATGTCATAGAATTAAACACAACTTGACATGTAAACATACTGTCATGTTCCTGAAACAGACGATACCTGATAAAAGTTAATAATTGCTTGTTGGAAAGCTGTCCATAAATAAGGCTAGTCTTCAGCAAAACTAAAAATATTTTGTTTCTTTAGCTTTTCTAGTATGACAATGCAATACTATCAAACTATAATCAAATATAATAAAGACAACATTGGATGGATCCATCAGTACCACTGGTTACAGCTGTTAAAACTGTTTAGTTCTTGGAGACACATAAAAACAATTAAGCCAAACACATCAAATAATTTTCATGGCTTAAAAAAAAAATCACAATTCACTGAGTGATGTTAATTATGGTTGTGGTCAAAACTTTTGGTAAAGGCTATTTACAGTGTGCATGGCTGAGCACGCACTATTTATAAAGATACTTGCCAAAAAAAGATGTGGTACATATATACAATGGAATATTCAGCCATAAAAAGGAACGAAATTGGGTCATTTGTAGAGACGTGGATGGATCTAGAGACTGTGATACAGGGTGAAGTAAGTCAGAAAGAGAAAAACAAATATCGTATATTAACACATATATGTGGAATCTAGAAAAATGGTACAGATGAACCGGTTTGTAGGGCATAAATTGAGACACAGATGCAGAGAACAAACATATGGACACCAAGGGGGGAAAGCGGGGGTTGGGGGGTAGTGGTGGTGGGATGAATTGGGCAATTGGGATTGACATATATACACTAATATGTGTAAAATGGATAACTAATAAGAACCTGCTGTATAAAAATAAATTTTTAAAAGAAAAAAGATACTTGCCGATTTGTTATGAGATATATATATCTATTATAACACATAAATACGTAACATACATTTTACATATATATGTATATATCCCCTTTTAATAACTTTATGAGGAAAGTATTTTCCCCAACCTGTAGATGGGGAAACTGAGGACATATAGGTTAAACAACTTCCCCTAAGTTATACTAGCAAGTGTGGTACCAGTATGTGAATCCAAGTAGATTCATAACTTAAACTCCTAATTATTTCACTACACTGACTTTCAACTGTGTATGTCTATAAAATTTCACATTTGAGTTTGTCTCATTTTCTTAACTGAGTTTCTGTCACTCTGGGTTGGAAATGTATCACTGTTAGGAACTAAGTTAACATGTACGTTTCTCAGGTCATTGCTTATAAAACTACTGGCCAGCTCTTCTTTCTTTGTGGGGGAAGAAATTTCTTGATATGCTATTATATTTTTCATTTTAACACTAAAAGGCAATTCAGGATAAGGTTTTAAAAAGTATCAATTTAATACTGAATATTTAGAAATATGGTACACACAGACACCACAGTAATATAAAATGCATACAATTATCAACTATTTTATGAAAACTTAACATGGATGGCTGACATCTTCCAACAGATAAAACTCTAGACAAAGGTACCAGATATATTTGAGTTTTCATTTTAAATATGATTTAGTCATGCAATTAGGTTTTTAAAAAAATAAATATGACAAATATATGGATTTCTGAAGTATAAACTGACATACAAATCTATATATTTTCATATTTTTCATTAAAGCATCCTTAAAGAAGCATTCTGTAACATGAAGTTGAGAGCTCAAATTAGATGAAAGGCATGAGGTTTTAATAGAACTGAGTAATTCACATACCAAACATCTACATAAAAGTAAAGACAAAATTGCAAACATATTTGCTTTATCCTCCAAGTCATCAACTTCATAAAATTACTTACTGGAATAATTATTATAAGATAAAATTCCCAGTTCTGAATGTTAGTAAGGACACACATATAGGAGCAATATGAGAAAAAGTTTCTTTTGTAAAACAGCAAGAACTAAAACTACATCCCCTTATTAGTATATAAACCTATGATAAGCTTTCTTTTTCAAGCTTACAGATGCTCACAACTGTGAAACACAGGTTAGTGAATTGGGCTAAAATGTCCCTACCCTCCATTTCCCCCAAATGGCAGCTTCAAAGGAAAAACTATCCATTGACTTTTTCACCTCAACAGCTTGAATAAAATTTATATTATGAATTTAAAGAGAAAAAATAATCACCTCACACATAAGCAAACTTGATGGAACTTAAGATGGAATAAATACTAGGTATCAGAAGAGCATATTCCTTAATGGAAGTTAAAACATCAAAATTAACTGGATTATGTCACTAATTTAAAAGTTAACACAGGAGAGATAAGAGGATTTTCTTGAACGAATTTAGAACAGTGGTCCCTAACCCTGACTACAAATTAGAGAGCCTTTGGAAAAACTGAAGCATGGCTCTACCCATAAGAAATTCAGATTTAATTGTTGTAGGGTGGGGTCTAGATGATTCTAATATGAAATGAGGGTTGAGAAACAACTGATTTGGAAAAGTTATTGATTACTCAGGGTGAATTTGATTTAAATAAATTATTCAAAATATGAGCACTTCCTACATGATAGGCACTGTTCTAAGTGCTAATGTGGAGAAAATTCTTTTTTCTATAAAAATCATTGGATATTAATATATCTTTTATCTTTTGAATAGTTACATAATTTTATTAAATTATTACTCAAAGCTTTTATTATGGTCTGCTGTCATAAAAGATTTCCTTCTACTTTTTTGAACTATCCTCAGTTGATATTATAACAGAATAGATCAAACTCAAACTTCTTCTCAAGATATATGTAGAGAATGTAACAATAACAGTTTCATTTTTCAAGTCATGGTATATGAGGTATTCTCCACCTTATATCTGGAGTCACAAAGCTATAATTTAAAAACTGAAATCAGATATTGCTTTAATGAATCAAAAATGTACTACCATTGATGTCAGTGCTTGCTTTATATTGCCTAAAAAATAATCTATGACAGCGCCTCAGAGAACCTAGTAAGAGTAGGTCTTTAATACAGACCATGTTTCTTATGACCTATTTATAAAACATCCCTTTAAGAAAAAAGTTACAGGAATATGGGTTTTGAAACATAATTAGAAATTCATTATTTCAAAGGAACAGAAATATAGTTTTTGAAATGCTACATAATTAGAAATTAGTTACTATCCCAAGACGATAGCTTGAGCTTTAACATTTTAAATTAAAGCCAACTTTATTAGGTATTATAAAAATGCATTTTAACTCATGAAAAAAGTCAGATTTAATAAATTTGATTTGTATCTACTCTTCAAACTAATATTTTTCAGGTTTAAATTTGCTAAAACCAACTGATTAATTTATTAATCATATACTAGGCTAATTATCTTTTTTCTAGCTGGACAACAGGCCAAAACTGACGAAATTTTGGTTCAACCATAATATATGCATGTATAGAAAAATGCAATAGCAATTTATTTTCCATACTTGATGGACTTAAAACAGCATTAAATTTTTTTTTTTTTTTTTTTTTTTGCTGTACGCAGGCCTCTCACTGTTGCAGCCTCTCCCGTTGTGGAGCACAGGCTCCAGACACGCAGGCTCAGCAGCCATGGCTCAGGGGGCTAGCCGCTCCGCGGCATGTGGGATCTTCCCAGACTGGGGCACGAACCCGTGTCCCCTGCATCAGCAGGCAGACTCTCAACCACTGCGCCACCAGGGAAGCCCCAACAGCGTTAAGTTTTTTGTGGAAGCTCAGTAGTCAAAATAAATACTTAATAAAAATATACACCATAAGATATCAAGAACTTAGTGTTTAAAAATAAACTTTGTCACATTGTTTTGCCTTCAGTTAAACAGAACTCAATTTAGGTACCTAAGGTATCTAAGAATAATTAAGGTATGTTTTTGGAAACAAAATTAAAATTCAAGTAACACTAGAAAGATAACACTAAGATGAAAGAGAAACTTACTATGTTTTAGCTCAAAAGTTTAATCAAGTTATAGCTACTGGGACTTCTCAATATGACTATGACCCTCATAAACAGGAATAGTTTGGGAAACAAAAGTCAAAGAGTCATGATTATGTGGTTCATGCTGTGAAACCCTCAGGACGTAAAAAAATGAAAATACAGTATATATGAGCACCATCAGAAATGTGTGTGCGTATATGTATTTAAAACTTTACCTGATTAAAAATTGCCATTTAGAGTGAAGGACAAGCACACAGTTACGAAAATACATTCTTAAGCTAACATGTCATACGACTTATTTTAAAATGTTTAATCTGGCGTTCCTTCTAAAAATCAAAAAAAGAATACAACATAAAGAAAGCCAGCCAGCATTCTTTTGTAGTGCAAAGTCCCTTGGAAATAGAAGGTTACTGAAGAAAAAGAATGTGTTCAATTAGTGTTTTCAAATCCATAGTCAAATTCCAATATTTAAAGGAAAAATGAAGTTAACTAATAAATATGAATTCACAGAATAAACCAGCACATGTTGGATTTGCCCCCATGGGATTACCATTCAGGCCTCAGATTATTTTTAACTGAGGGTAATCAATGTTATTCTGCTGAAAGAATCTTCCTTCTATAAGAAAATATACAAATTTCCCACCTGTAATTTCTGCTATAGTCACCAAAACTCTAAAAACTACTGTCATATATAATACATACCCTGGGGTAATGAAAGGGTCTTTAATGAAAATCTTATTTTGATCCTACGTAGAGGCAGCTTATGATAGACTGTTAGTATCCTTGCTATTTTTCAAAGCTCTCAGTATAAGTAATCACATGATATAAACTGAAGTTCTTTGAAACCACTGTCACGTGATAAAGGGTAATGCTATTCACCATTTAAAATACGTTCAATCTCTTCTAGTCTTTTTAAAGCAGCAACTCTTTTCTTCTCAATTTCTTTGATTTCTTTTGTTGTTTTGTGGGGGGTTTCTTTGTCTGTATTTTTTCCTAACTGTTTGTTGGATTTCGACTGACTTTTATTATCACTTGTTTTTATTATCTGTATGGGTCTGGGTTTACTTTTGATTTCTTTTTCATTTTCAGTTGGAATTTTGTCTCCTTCTATACCTGAAGTCTTACCAGCTGGGAATACTGGCTGTTCTACAAAACTAGATGAAGAAATTTTATCCCTGACTATATTCAAATGGCGTTGAATATATTCTTCATGTGGTGCTAATGCCAATGTTTCAACCAGGCATCTTTCAGCTTTTAATAAGTCCTTCTCTTCAAAATAAACAACACAAAGATTGTGTTTTCCTTGCACATTGCTTGGATCCATCTCCAAAATCTTTTCAAAACATTTTTTTGCTCCAAGTATATCTTTCTTTTGATTCATCAGAATGTCTCCTTTTAAAATGAGACCTTTGATATGATCAGGATAGTATCTGAGTAACTCTTCCAAGATTGGCAAAGCCATTAATTCCTTTGCAGTCTGAGAATACAGGAGAGCCAGATTAAACAGAGCACTTCTGAAATCGGCTTGTAATTTTATGGCTTTCTTCATCCACATCTCTGCTTCAGTGTCCTTTTTGTCATCCATGGCAAGCATTCCCAGATTGAAATAACCATTAGCATCTAGTGGCTCCTCATTTACATAGCTTAGAAGTCGTTTTCTAGCTTCAGGTCTGAGTTTAACCTCACCTAAGAATTTAAAAAGAAAAAAAATTATACTATGAGCAAATGAATAAGTCTGAGGAACAAAGCCACTTGCAAGTATTTATCTAGATTACAAAAAGACAGCATCAAAACAATTAATTGCTGTGCCTAAATTAAAAAGCAGAAAGAAAAAATCTCAAAGTTTTCATAGGAAAGATGTATATGAAGCACTGAAATGGTAGCTCATTTCCTTTCCTTTAAAACAGTAAAAGTGCCTCAAAAACTAAAAGGGGAGCCAAAGCAATCTTGAGGGGAAAAAAACGGAGCTGGAGGAATCAGACTCCCTGACTTCAGACTATATTACAAAGCCACAGTAATCAAGACAATATGGTACTGCCACAAACACAGAAATATAGATCAGTGGAACAGGATAGAAAGCTGAGAGATAAACCCACACATATACGGTCAACTAATCTACAACAAAGGAGGCAAGGATAAAAAATGGCGAAAAGACAGTCTCTTCAATAAGTGGTGCTGGGAAAACTGGACAGCTACACATAAAAGAATGAAATTAGAACACTCCCTAACACCATACACAAAAATAAACTCAAAATGGATTAGATACCTAAATGTAAGACCGGACATGATAAAACTCTTAGAGGAAAACATAGGAAGAACACTCTTTGACATAAATCACAGCAAGATCTTTTTTTGACCCACCTCCTAGAGTAATGGAAATACAACCAAAAATAAACAGATGGGACCTACTGAAACTTAAAAGCTTTTACACAGCAAAGGAAACTATATACAAAATGAAAAGACAACCCTCAGAATGGGAGAAAATATTTGCCAATGAATCAACAGATAAAGGATTAATCTCCAAAATATATAAATAGCTCATGCAGCTCAATATTAAAAAAAAAAACCCAATCAAAAAATGGGCAGAAGACCTAAATAGATATCTCTCCAAAGAAGACATACAGATGGCCAAGAGGCACATGAAAAGCTGCTCAACATCACAAATTATTAGAGAAATGCAAATCAAAACTACAATGAGGTATCATCTCACACCGGTTAGAATGGGCATTATCAGAAAATCTACAAACAACAAATGCTGGAGAGGGTGTGCAGAAAAGGGAAGCCTCTTGCACTGTTGGTGGGAATGTAAATTGATACAGCCACTATGGAGAACAGTATGGAGGTTCCTTAAAAAACTAAAAATAGAATTACCATGTGACCCAGCAATCCCACTACTGGGCATTTACCCAGAGAAAACCATAATTCAGAAAGACACATGTGCCCCAATGTTCACTGCACCACTATTTACAATAGCCAGGTCATGGAAGCAACCTAAATGCCCATCAACCGGCAAATGGATAAAGAAGATGTGCTACATATATAAAATGGAATATTACTCAGCCATAAAAAGGAATGAAATTGGGTCATTTGTAGAGATGTGGATGGACCTAGAGACTGATACAGAGTGAAGTAAGTCAGAAAGAGAAAAACAAATATTGTATATTAACACATATATGTGGAATCTAGAAAAATGGTACAGATGAACTGGTTTGCAAGGCAGAAATAGAGACAGAGATGTAGAGAAAAATGTATGGACACCAAGGGGGGCAAGTTGGGGGTTGGTGGTTGTGAGATGAATTGGGAGATTGGGATTGACATGTATAAAATAGATAACTAATAAGAACCTGCTGTATAAAATATAAATTTTAAAAAAACACGAAAACATATAAACAAACAAAAAAACAAACTAAAAGGGATGAAATATCTCCTGATAGTTTAGATTCTAACTGGGAGTAGACGAAGAATAGAGAATTAAGAGGAAGAGGCATGGGATTTGCCAACAAAAACAAATGTTCAATCTTGATTCTGTTAATTTTATGCACTAAACAAATTATTAACTTGTCTGGGTTAACCTACTGAATTTTCTAATAATTACATGAGATATATAAAAAATGCTCAGTAAATAGTAACTACGACTGGATAAACAAAATGTTCTAGTCTTATTAAATCAGATATTTTCTGTATGTTATTTAAAATTTTTTAGTACTTTTCAAAGGTAAAAATACACCATTATATATAAAGCCTATGTCCAATGTCTCACTACACATAAATCAGGTTTTAGGAAACAAATATTTTATTGAGATAATTTCTATTGCAAATAAATACAAAAAAATTCAATTTCTAAAACTACACACCCCAGGGTGCAATCTTGTGTCAGATAATGGGCACCTTTCATGATTACTAAGGTTAGCTAACTTTACAAAAACATTAGTTTCCTAAACTTAGCTTTTTTGAATAACAGACATAAAGATCTTCCTCTATTCTTTTATGTGACAATATGATAAATAAAGAAAATGTGAAATAAATCAGTAGGCTTAAGTTCTTGTCTTGGACTAGTTACTAACCTAGCCATATAAAGTTAGGGTAGTTATTACATCTGTTTGGTCCTGACTCTCTAATCTACAAAACAGATGACTGGCAAAAACAAACTCAAAGGCCCTCTTTAGCTATAAAATATGATTCTTACATTTTTTGCAAAAGTTTTATAAAAGTATCTAACAATTAATATAGAGATTTTTCCAAACATAAAAATTAAGATTATAAATTATATATATTGCCTTCTGAAGCCGTACTAAAATATATCAAAGATCCTGATTTATTGTGATGAATAATTTAGTTTTGCTAAATTTATAGAAAATATAGGAAATTATAATAACGTCTCAGAAAACAGTAAAACGATACAAAATGATATCAAAAGTATTTGGACTTATAAATCAAGAGAAAATAGAATACTATTTTGTCTAAAACATATAATGCTCTTGGCTCCCTAGAAATAATTACCTAAAAATTTTTACAAATTCAGATTATTTGAATAGTATGATATTTATACATAAGATATATTTCCATGAATAAAATGACAAAATAGATAGATATGGTATTGCTTAATAGACTGTCTGAAAAATCAGTTTTAACATATACCAGAAGAACTAACAATTAGTATTGTCATATATGTTAAGGCTATTACTTGAAAAGTTTACTTCAAGTATTTTAAATATTCTTCTTATAAATTATTTATGCAGTTTTGATGTAAACCATCCATTCATAAAATGTTTGCTGGGGGTAAGATTAGGTTTTATTATATTTCAAACTAGAATATGTTTAAATATAGAAATATTTTGAAAAAACATACCTGATTCTTGCATTAATATAGCAGAATTGAATAACGCTAGCTTATGCTTTGGATTTAGTTCTAAAGCATGATTAAAGTTTTTTAGGGCTTCATTTGGTTCTTTAAGTTCAATATGAACAATCGCCAAGTTGTACCAAAGATCTGCATTGTTTTTGTCCAGCTCTAGTGCTTTAAGATATGCTTCCTTTGCTTTGACAGGTTTATTCATTTTTAAAAGCAATTCTCCTCTGTGGAAAAATCAAACACAAGCTTTACTTACATTACTGTGTCAGTCTATAGATACTATTTTTCACAAGTTTTAAGCTTTTCCACATATTCACAGCTTTCCTTTTAACTTAGGTTTTTAAAATTTTCTTTTAAAAATAACAAACTGTCCTTAAACCTGAACACATTAGTTTAGCAAATTTGGCTTGATACGTTTTCAAATATTTTTAAAGAAGGAAAGAGCATGCCTGACGCTAGAGAGTAAGATGTCGGGAGGTATCAAAGAAAGGAGAACAGAGAAAATATATTCTTTGAATATATCTTGAAAAACAGCAGACTAGTCTACATCAGAAAAATGATAGCAACTAGAGTGGGAGATTAATTTGTCAGATGAAGTAACAGCATTTGAAGAAGGAATATAAATACAGTAGTGATGGGGAAATTCCAGTATTCAAATCTGTTAGCAATGTCTCACTATACAAAAAGAAGAACATTAGAAATTGTTTACCCCTTAAAATTACTTAGTTTTCTTCGATGTATTCTTATAAAATGACCATTCATTAAAAAGAAAAGGAATTTAAAAAGCCGATCTGGTAGGATGGAAGGGCAATAGTGCCACCTGTAGATACTTTTGAGGAACACATCTGAAACTAATGATCACAGTTTGAAAATCATTTTAGAAATCATTCTAATATGGTTACATTTTCTGTTACAGAGCTTAAAAAAGTCATTTTTACATATGTGCAAATCAGTTTAAGTACTGAAATGAGTTACTTTTATTATAATACTACTCTTTCTTGAAGTATTAGCATAGGCATGAAATCAAATAAACTAATATTCCCAATTTCTAGAATAAGTGTCCAAAATGTGATTTTTTTTTGCGTTACACGGGCCTCTCACTGTTGTGGCCTCTCCCGTCGCGGAGCACAGGCTCCGGACGCGCAGGCTCAGCGGCCATGGCTCATGGGCGCAGCAGCTCCGCGGCATGTGGGATCTTCCTGGACCGGGGCACGAACCCGTGTCCCCTGCATCGGCAGGCGGACTCTCAACCACTGCGCCACCAGGGAAGCCCCAAAATGTGATTTCTTTAAATGCAGAGATTATTAATTCTTTATAAATTAACATATGACACGTTTTATTTATAGAAACAACCCCAGTAAACTTAGTGAATTTCAGCAAGTACTAGATAAGGCTGAACAAAGACAGCTTCCAGCTATGAACGGATTTCATTTCAAAAACTTAAATTCTGAATGCATTTTCCCCATATAAACAATGTGACAAATTATAATTAGGTTTCTGGAGCACGCTGCAAAACAAAGTTTAACATAAAATTTTCCTCAGGTACAATACAAATGATAAGACTTACATGAGAAAATATATCAACTTCTAATATCAAATTCTAATATTACAAAAATTTTTTTACTGGCAACTAAAAAGTTTCTTTGTAGTAACAATAACCAGTCAATTCTCAGTATTAATTTAAGAAAGCTCTTGAGAGTTTGATATTATATAATTATTTCTTAATTAATTTTATATATAATGATTTCTTAATTATACAATGGTTTCTTAATTATTCTATAATAATTAAGAATAACTTCTTGTAAAAATAATTATTTTGTAATAATTAAGAATTATAAAAGGTAAATTTCAGCTGTTTTAAATAAAAGTGAATTTGTAATGAGAAGCAAATGAAATTAAAGAGGAGCTTTTCCTACCCTTCCTTTTGTATAAATAAACCTAAGTTTGCTATTATAAGTTATGAACTTCCTTGTCAATTTAAAATGAAATCAATTAAATTTGTTAGTCTAAAACAGGCTGTATTTCTATGCTCTTGGTTGCTAACTAAGATTTACTAGAAGAAGAAAAAAAAGCCAAATTAGTCAAAATAGCTTAAAAGTATATGCAGGTGCAGCTTTAATCTTCTATAGTGAAAGCCTAAAGCGAACTACAACACCTGCTAATGTAAGCCTGCTTGAAGTCGGGTCTCATGCTTATTGCTTGTCGGTACAGCTGATCCGCTTCTTCCAGTCGGGACTCATTTGCTCGTATCAGGTTGGCCAGATTAATGTAAACATTTAAGTGGTTAGGTGCAATTCTGGCTGCATATTTTTTACCAGGAATAATCTGTTAAAAAAAAGGGGTTTTTATAATTTGACATTTCAGTACCAAATAAAATCTGAAGTAAGTAGTCCTAGTGTTTTATTTAAAATTTACATAGAACATAAAAAGACACACTGCAATACTAAAATAATACATAAAAAATGTGAAATAATCTGCAGTATCCACAAAATATAAGTAAAATAATTAATGTTTAGTAGCAATGAAGGTTGTATTTTTTCATTCATGCCAGCTCAACAGATTACTGTTAGATTTTTATATATGTATTATTTTATGAAGTCATAGAAATCAGAACTTCTAGAGGCTAAGGTCCCTTAGTATGTTTGAGTCAGACCAGGAATAGAACTTGGATCTTTTCTCTCGGTCTACTGTATTTGTTACACTATGTCAGCTTTCATGTTGTCAGCAAAATATTTACTGGTTGTGATAACAGGGTAGTTAATTTTACTTCAGAGCTATAGTAAACCCTCACTTGTTTGGTGGAGTTAGGAAATAAAATTCTCTAATTAACTGATTATTCAGGTTAAGTAAAGGTTATTATATATAATATATATGAACCCAAATTCTCAATGAACATAATAAATTATATCTGATAAAAATCTTTATTGAACAGAATTTAACTTTAGGATCTTAGGACTGAAATAATTCTTAATGTATCATGTGGTCCAACTCTATTTTTAAAACATTTAGCAAACTGTCAAATCATTTCAATATTACTACTGTTATTAATACAGTATTAATAATATAAACTACAATTGAGAAAACTGTAGCCCAGGGTAAACTATCTTTGCAGATTACACACAGCTAGCTGGCCAAGGGCAGTATCAGATTTTCTAACTTTGACTTTGTATTGCGGATATCCAAGAAATCTTGTACTTGTGACATTATAGCAAATGATGGGCACAGGACAGCAACAGAGATGTATCCACTCATTTTATCACTTTGTTTTCTTCATTTATTTCTTGATAGGAGTAATGTTGAATTTAGTGCTTACTGCACATAAATAAAATTCTTTTCATTTAAAGTCACTTAACTCATAAATAACTTGTAATCAAAAATATCTAAAATTCATAATATCATAATTTGGTTTTCACAGACTATAAATTTTAAGTGAGCTATGAAAGTGAATGTAATCTTTTATAACACTTACAGTAATAGATGGTTCACTGGACAACTTACTTTTAATATCAACAAATTGAAGAATAGATAAAGATTTTCCATTTGGATAATTCTATTCAATATGGACATCTAGCAGACATGACACAATAGAAATAATTTATGACTACTTACTTGAGGCATCAGCGACTTAGCTGTCATATAAGATTCTTCAGCTGCTTTGGTTCTATTTAAATTTTTATAAGTTCTTCCTACATTCATGTGGGCACCAATATCATCTAAAATTAAAAAAAAATCATTTGTTGGCAAATACACTAAATAGCATTCAATGTAAAC
Organism: Lagenorhynchus albirostris; assembly: GCF_949774975.1. Lineage (NCBI taxonomy): Eukaryota > Metazoa > Chordata > Mammalia > Artiodactyla > Delphinidae > Lagenorhynchus > Lagenorhynchus albirostris. The sequence goes on from NC_083105.1 coordinate 31,946,334, forward strand.
TACTAAGAAGACATGTTTCTAGAAACAAACACACTAAAGCAAAAGAATGTAAAAGGAGGCAATAGGTCCTGCTTCCTCCTTAAAGCTCTTCTAACACAACTTATTATAACTTATGAGCAAGGCTACACTAGAAAATTATTAAATAAAGTACCATAAGAACAGAAAATACACATATGACATGAAAAAACTATTTGAATGGCTCCTGGAAGGGTTAAGATATGAGAGGGGAGAAATAAAGGTAATGATTAAATTTACATCTTTTTTTTTCCACTATATTTTACTATCCTATACTAAGGCTTACTCTTATTTCCTTAATCTCATAGCTTTGGAATTCACTCAAAAGCAAAAAGGATTTACAAGTGAAAAGGATCACCATGATTACTAGAATTATTTCAAGTATTATAAATAACAAAAATGAATCCATGGTGGCATAGGGGCAAAGAGCCTGTGAAAAAAACTTTGTGACTTTGTTTTTAAAAATTTTTGTGAATGTGGTTGGAGTGCAAGTTATCTGGATTCTATAATATTACTTAAGATGCAGCAGCCCAGATCTCTTAAATGATGATACATTCCCATATAATTTAATTAAAACTTTTAAAAAGGTTGTCTTAATATCAAATCCTCAGCAAATTTATTCAGGGATAGAAAAATATAAAATTAAAATAAAAAAGATATGAGGGTTCATTGTACACTAGTTTTAAGATATACTTCCCAGTAAATATTTCAAAGCTTTGGAATAAAGATAGAAAGAAGGGAGATCTTAAATTAGACAAATTTTACTCAACATGAATCTCTAACAGACATGACAAGGTTTCAAATTATGATTACTACTTGCCTGTGACACCAATGATGATTTTGCAGTTGTGGAATAGTTCTCTGCCTGCAACTCCCAGGACACATAGGGGCCAAGCATATATATTTTAGGCATTCCTCTAGGAGGAGAGTAACAGTCCTAAGATCTTGCTAAATTATGTTTCAGGTTGGCAATTGTGTGCACTGTACAAAAACTGTTAGATGCCATATGGGTTTAGTTAGAGAACTAGGGGACAGGATTGGGGGAAAGAGGTTGATTTCTTGTTTTTAGACATATTGCTGAATCTCATGGGGTCTCAGGAGGCGGTCAAGCCAAAAAAAAAAAAGAAAAGAAGAGGAAAAAAGGCCCAATACTGGCAGCAATTCAGAATACTTGTGTAGCTTTGAAAAATTCAGATACCTTACCCTACCCAGCTCAATCAAAACAGAATCTTCAGGAATAGGATTGCAAAAATGTTTTAAAAAAGTTTCAGAGGAAATTCTGATGTAGATCCAAGGTTGAAATACATTGCATTACCAAGAGTATATAGAGTTTTTGCTCTTATACAGCTCTTTAAAAAAAAAACTTTTTTATTGAAGTATAGTTGAATTACAGCATTGTGTTAATTACTGCTGTACAGCAAAGTGACTCAGTTATACATATATACATTCTTTTTCCTATTCTTTTCCATTATGGTTTATCACAGGATATCGAATATAGTTCCCTGTGCTATATACAATAGGACCTTGTTTATCTAAGCTCTTTTTTTTAAACATCAGATAAATCTATACCATTTACTATAGAGATCAGAAAGTTACCCAGAAAAAACTAAGGGTATATAGAACCTGAAAAAATTATTTATACAGTAAAAATTTAATCTAAGAAAAGAACAAACTGAAAGTTTAAGTAAATAAAAGTGAAATTATGTCAGGTAAGTATTTAAAATGTTACTGAAAAGAGCCCCAACCAACCTTAGAAAAGAGGTTATCCATTAGGATGAAAGACAAGGCAAATTACTATCTACTAATCAGGTTCTTAGAACTATGGCAAGGAGATACTCTCATCAGGGAAGACTACAGACACTAGAGTAAGGCACCCTTACTTTCTCAAAGAACAAAGATAGCAATCAGATAGCATTTAGCGTCAAAAAAACCTACACAACACAGCTAATAAAATGAAACAATTTTTAAAATAAGTTACAAAGTTTAAGATTCTAGGAGGAAACAGCATTACTGGTAAGGTAAATCTATATTCAAAAAAAAAAAAGGTAAGAAAGCAGGCAAGATATAAATATCAATTACATTTGAATGACTAAAAAGCTACAGAATTTCAAAAAACAATCTTGCTATTATGAGTGCGCTATCCAAACCAACAGCAGCCTGAATCTAGCAGTCTGTCTTTAATTCAATGTAAACGAGGACTGGCAAATATCAGGCAACTCTGTGCCTAATAATTCTTCAGCCACCAACAGTGAAGTTAAGTATTGTCACACTGATGGCCCAGGCATATGTGTTGCTTTCCAGTTATTTCCTACTCACAAATTTGTCAATTTATTTAAAAGGATATATTTATAAATATCTGGAAACTCCTGAAAACTCTAAAAATCATTTCTACCTTGATGGCATCAAAGTTGAACTAGAAATCCATGATTATTTTCGTTTCAAAGATTTGAAGTTAGATAAAAATGAAATCATTGATTTTAAGGCAAAAATTAACCTTGGAGAAATCTGGTGTTTCTCGAGAAAAACCTACCCTCGTCTTATAAAGGTGTTTACGGAAACTGTAATTCAATTTACAAAAATTTTATCTTGTGAATTGATTTTTTAAAAAAACTTGTAACCTTGATAAAGGAGGCAGGAATGTACAGTGGAGAAAGGACAGCCTCTTCAATAAGTGATGCTGGGAAAACTGGACAGGTACATGTAAAAGTATGAGACTAGATCACTCCCTAACACCATACACAAAAATAAGCTCAAAATGGATTAAAGACCTAAATGTAAGGCCAGAAACTATCAAACTCTTAGAGGAAAACATAGGTAGAACACTCTATGACATAAATCACAGCAAGATCCTTTTTGACCCACCTCCCAGAGAAATGGAAATAAAAACAAAAATAAACAAATGGGACCTAATAAAACTTCAAAGCTTTTGCACAGCAAAGGAAACCATAAACAAGACCAAAAGACAACCCTCACAATGGGAGAAAATACTTGCAAATGAAGCAACTGACAAAGGATTAATCTCCAAAATTTACAAGCAGCTCATGCAGCTCAATAACAGAAAAACAACCAACCCAATCCAAAAATGGGCAGAAGACCTAAACAGACATTTCTCCAAAGAAGATATACAGACTGCCAACAAACACATGAAAGAATGCCCAACTTCATTAATCAATAGAGAAATGCAAATCAAAACTACAATGAGATATCATCTCACACCAGTCAGAATGGCCATCATCAAAAAATCTAGAAACAAAACAAAAAAAAAAAAAAAAAAAAATCTAGAAACAATAAATGCTGGAGAGGGTGTGGAGAAAAGGGAACCCTCTTGCACTGTTGGTGGGAATGTAAATTGATACAGCCACTATGGAGAACAGTATGGAGGTTCCTTAAAAAACTACAAATAGAACTACAGTATGACCCAGCAATCCCACTACTGGGCATATACCCTGAGAAAACCATAATTCAAAAAGAGTCATGTACCACAATGTTCACTGCAGCTCTATTTACAATAGCCCAGAGATGGAAACAACCTAAGTGCCCATCGTCGGATGAATGGATGAAGAAGATGTGGCACGTATATACAATGGAATATTACTCAGCCATAAAAAGAAATGAAATTGAGCTATTTGTAATGAGGTGGATAGACCTAGAGTCTGTCATACAGAGTGAAGCAAGTCAGAAAGAGAAAGACAAATACCGTACGCTAACACATATATATGGAATTTAAGAAAAAAAAAATGTCATGAAGAACTTAGGGGTAAGACAGGAATAAAGACACAGACCTACGAGAGAATGGACTTGAGGATATGGGGAGGGGGAAGGGTAAGCTGTGACAAAGCGAGAGAGAGGCATGGACATATATACACTACCAAACATAAGGTAGATAGCTAGTGGGAAGCAGCCGCATAGCACAGGGAGATCAGCTCGGTGCTTTGTGACCACCTGGAGGGGTGGGATAGGGAGGGTGGGAGGGAGGGAGACGCAAGAGGGAAGAGATATGGGAACATATGTATATGTATAACTGATTCACTTTGTTATAAAGCAGAAAATAACACACCATTGTAAAGCAATTTTACTCCAATAAAGTTGTAAAAAAAATAATAAAAATAAAACAAACAAAAAAAACTTGTAACCCAAAACAAACAAAAGACTGTAATCAACTGTTTGTCTAACATGTCATTCATGTTGCCTGGTCAGCGACCATTGTATAGTTTATATTCTTATTCTGGCTAAGCAAAAAAAGCCTTCAGACTGAATTTTTTTTTTTTTAAGCTACTTTAAATGTTAAGAATCTCTGCTCTCTGTGATCCTCTACTGTTCTAGGATTTTAAATACCATCTATATGCTTGTTACTTCAAATTTTTATCTCTAGTCTTGACCATTCCCCTTATCTTCAGACTTATAGTTCTATCTCCAACTGTATATCTAACAGGGACAAAAAAGACTCTTGATTTCCTTCCTTACATACATGTCGTTTTAGCTGTCAAATCTATCTATGAAGAACACAGCTGAAAAACACAGAATGAGCCAAGAAGTCTCTGAATGACAAATTCAATTTTTCCAAGATTATGTACTTTTTCATAATAAATTGTAATAAAATGATTTGCCTGTTTTCCTAGCCCACTGTTTATTAGAGACTGCAATTTTGAAAGTATGGTAGGTAAGTCATACTAACTAAAGGAGATAGGTTCAAGTATCTTTTTTTTTTTTGCGGTATGCGGGCCTCTCACTGTCGTGGCCTCTCCCGTTGCGGAGCACAGGCTCCGGATATGCTGGCTCAGCGGCCATGGCTCACGGGCCCAGCCGCTCCGCGGCATGTGGGATCTTCCCGGACTGGGGCACGAATCCGTGTCCCCTGCATAGGCAGGCGGACTCTCAACCACTGCGCCACCAGGGAAGCCCCAAGTAAGTATCTTAAAAACAGCCAAAAGTGACAACTGACAACGAGAGGAAAAATGATTTTAAACCAAACATCCACAATCACACCCACCCACCAACACAATTTCATTTTGTCCTGACAATACAATGAGATAGAAATTACTGTCCCAACTTAGAAATGGGAAAGATAGGGCTGAAGGGGCCTAAATATCATCTTCTAAGTCTCCAGGTCCCTGTGTGTCTGACATAAAGATGACGTTGCTTCTCTTTTTAAAAACTCCCAGAATGAACCTGAAAGGCTTCAGAAAGCAATGAATTGAAACTGCCACAGTTAGTGACCACTGACTGTGTGTTAAGACTATGCTAGATGACGCAGGGACTATGAAGATGAATCAGATGTTCATGCTGCCCCTAGGAAGCTCCTCAGTTTAAATACATAGATATTTTAAATAAATATTTTAAACGAACATTTAAATAACAAATATCACAGAAAAGATACAAAAGTTGTAAGGAGTCTTAAAGAGGAGAAATATTTGCTTCTAACTGGAAAGATAGGAGGATTTTTTTGTTTTGTTTAGAAAAGAAGCCATGTGAGATGGGTTGCAAAAGATCGGTAGGGTGTGGTAGGTGAATGGGAAGGAAAGGAGAAGGGAGGAATTCTAGGCTCAAGAAAGAACACGAAAAAATGCAAAGAGGTGAGGAAGCTCATGACATGTATCCTAGATTTCAAGAAAAACTAAACTACATGAAGAGCCAGGAGAGATAAAATTGGAAAGATAGCTAGACCATCAGTTATATATTTCTACAACATTCTCTAATAGGAATTTGGCTTTGCCTTGGGGACACTGGCAGCTTTTCCAAGTGGTGACTGTGGTCTTTTTCTTATCTCTTGCAACACTGGGCCTGGAGTTAGGTGTCCTCCTTGATCCTTACCACTTCCAGACCTCTGTAATTCCTTAAAATCACTCAACTCTGAATTTCAGATCATTAAACTCTATTATCCACTACCCTTCCTTATTGCAGTCACCGATCTCATATATAGCTCCTGGTTCCTTGTTCTTTCCAACATCACACAGTTGTCAAAATTCTTAGTAATTTCAAAATCTATATAGATGTATCTTCCAATAGTTGCCTTGATATCCTTTCTTCCAATAATTTTCACCTCCATTCTCCTTTAACTAGTCAGTTCAATGGCCACAGTCATATCTAGTCGAAATACAGGGGGCACTGCCCACCACTCCCCACCCCTCCAAGTATATTTAGAAATGTGTGTGTGGGGAAGTACTTTTTGGTCATCATACTGAATGGAAAGTAATGATTGTACTTGGTAGGTGGTGGCCACGTTTGGTACATATCCTGGAACACTGAAAACTAAAAATGCTCTAGCTAGACCTTACTCAGACACCAACAATTTTTCAGATCTATAAACAACTGATCTGATCACCTTTTCCTCATCTTTCATCCTCTCTCACATCCCTTCATAACCAGCTTAGGTTGTGTCTCAATATTCCCTTATCCCTTTGTTTAGTAATACACATCTGACAAAATTCTAATCCTGTTTAACCAAATTCTCCATGCCTGTACCACTGCACTTATAAAGTAGTGGGAGAAAACTTTTAACCACATCAACTGGTTTAATTGTAATTAAGTATTGCTAAGCTCAAGTAGGGTGTTAGAGCTGCTTGACAGTCATACCGTATTTTCCTACTCTACACATTTTCCTAGATCTTTGTTTCTCAACACGTGATTCATGGACTAAGTATCACCTAGGAACTTACTAGAAATGCAGAAATTCAAGCCCTACTCTAAATCTCTATATATCAGAACATGAACCATATGATCTCCAGGTGATTTACAGGTACATTAAAGTTTGTGAAGCTATGTCCTAGATGATTACTTCAGACCCTCTCCTGGTCTTAGATTTCCAGCACTTCCTCTCCATTCCCCACACTCTACTATTGATTTTACTTTCTGTTTCACTGAGAAAACAGAAGCAAACAAAGGACAACTTCCAGAAGCTATTCATCTATTATTCACCTGCCTATATCATGTCTCTACACTCTGCTTTCCCTGTTAACATAGGTTAACTATTGGTTCAGTTGACTGAATGAAATCCTCACCCTGAGCACTAGATCCTATTTATCTATTCCCATCTGTTCAAGGACATTGACCCAGTACTTCGGTTCCCCACCTTGAATTATTATTTTTCCCACCTTCAATGGATTAGTCACACACATGCTTTGTTTCTCTCACCTTAAAACAAAACCCCTAAAATTCCCAAAAAACAAAAAAAAACATCATCCTACTATCCTCTCTTGACCCCATACTCGGCACCAACATTTCTTATCAACACCCTTTAAAAGAGTTTTTAGTATCAACTGTCTCCAATTATTCTTCTCCCACTCTCTTAAACTCACTATCAAGCTTTGGCATCTATCCCTTCACTAAAACTGCTCATCAATGCCACCCAACAACTCTGTTTAAAAAAGACTCCTTAAATGTCTGATATAAATAGCCCTAACATAAAATCCATTTCAGAAATAAGCCAGCACCAAACACTGTACCATTCCAGTCAGTTGGAATAAAGCTTGAAAATAAACTCTACCTATTTTCCACAAATATAATCATGTTTTTAAAAAGAAAATAAACTACCACAATAGCTTTATTAGTTAATAATGCTTACCTGGCTGAACATGGGTAGCCTGTAAGAAGTATTTCAAAGCTCTCTCAAAGTTCTTTTCATTTTCCAGAGCATGACCCACATTATTCCATAATTTGGCATTATTTTTATTTACCTTAAATATGGAAGTACAGATAGAAATTAGTTAAATTAAAAAAAATGAGTCTAATTAACACAGATTTTGTTTGGTATACTATTAGGAATGGAGTACTCCATAGAAATGTCCATGAACAGATGAAGTGGGTAAAAAGGTACAAACTTCTAGCTTTAAGATAAGTAAGGTCTGAGGATGTAATGTACAGCATGGTGACTATAGTTAACAATACTGTAACTATATGAGGTAATGGATGTTAACTTATTCTGGTAGTCATTTTATACACACACACACACATGCATATAATCATTATATTGTACACCTTAAAGACAAAGTTATATGTCAATTATATCTCAATAAAACTGGAAAATAATCATTCCGATTTCTTCCAGAAAAAAAATGTGTATATATATGTGTCTATGTATGTATACATACAACTCCAATTAACATGGATATCTGTTTGGTATATTATTAGGAATGGAGTGTTCCATGGAGATAAGGAAGAAATCAAAAGAACACTGCTTCATGAAGTTTACCCTCTCCTCCCTTTCAACATTAAAATACTAAAACCACAGTTTATCTACTTTACATGTTAAAATTTTACTAAAACTTTTATTTCATCAAAACATAGAACTGTTTGAAAACTCCTGCTCTATTATTTATGTTCTTTTGGGAAAGACAGAATTTGAACAAGTGAATATGTTTAAACACTGCACTGATGACTTATTTTGAGGCTCGACATAAAGCTATTTATGTAGTCTATTATGGTAATGGAACCCTGGCGAGCACAGAAACAGCCAAAAGGAAGTTAAGAATTCAGAGATTTGAAGACAGGGAGCATCTGAAAAAAAATCACTGCTTATAACTTTTGCAGAAAACAAATTTTGTGACTTATTCTCATTTATGCTGCCCATTCTATAAAAATGCAGTTATCACTCCTTTCTGTCAGTTCCTATCTTTCCTACAGTATTATAACCATTGGTTATTCTTCATATGGAAGGGCACCATGTTTTGCCATGTATTTTATTTCATTCAATCTAAGATGCCATCAATTATAAGGCTCACCATTATTTTAGGTACCATTAAGAAAGAAAAAAGGTCACTAATTAATTGTAAAATGCCTTTTACTGTAAGATTTATTCTGATTTCAGAGATGTTAAAAGGTTTAAATAAATAAAAAGGTACACCTTAAGAACCAATGAAACAAAAGCATTCATATTTAAACATTTTATCATTTGAGTGTCTAACAACGGTATAGCATTTGTGCAATTATTCACATATGCTCTAGACATACACCTAAGCACTAGTCAGGGCACTAGTTATGGTATATATTATACAAAGAAAAAATTCTTTTTATTAATTTTGTGGTGAAGTACTTAACATTGACAGTTAACTGCCTAGTTAAAAGTAAAGTTAAAACACTGTATCAGGGATGGCTATAAGAAATAATTGATGACATATTCTGAATAATACTTTACCTTCAAGGCTGACATAAACAGCGTATATTCAGACTCCCAATCCCAATTTCTATGGAGTGTTTTTAAGGCATGAGTGAGTATCACCATAGACAGACAAACCCAGGATAACTTTTTTAATACACTATTTAAGAAAAAAAAAAGCAGAACAAAAGAAACATTGTCTACATCACCAAAACAGAGGTAAGAAATATGCTAAATATCTCTAAATATAATGTTTGAATTTATTCTAAAGATTAGGGATTGTTCTAATAATCATCCAACTTGAGAGGGAACAACACCGAAAAAATTAAATATTATGAACACTTATACACTTATACTTCACTCTTCAATTACATTAAATATTTCAATATTTGCCTTTATTTCAAAAATTTTGTTTTGATTTAATGACAAAAAATTGATAAAACCAATTTTTAATTGTGAATTTTTATATTTAGAGTTCTTTTGTACCATTTACCTATAACTTCCATATTAGTAGTGTTTATAAAGGGTCAATCTTATCCCCGGCTATATTTAAAAACATTATTGTTTTACAATAAACACCACAGATTATCACGGTATTCTTGAAGAATTTTACACTTTAAAGTAGAATTATTTATTAAAAGTCATAGTAAAATTAACTCTATGAAATAGATGCAAATTACTTATATAGCTTTAGGTTAATCACTTGGGACTGAATTTCTCAGTTAAAAATGATGGTTATGCAGAGATCAGTTCAAGATGGCAGAGTAGAAGGATGTGCTCTCACCCCCTCTTGTGAGAACACTGGAATCACAACTAACTGCTGAACAATCACCAACAGGAAGACACTGGAAGTCACCAAAAAAGATACCCCATATCCAAAGACAAATGAGAAGCCAATGAGACAGTGGGGGGGGCACGATCACAATAAAATCAAATCCCATAACTGCTGGGTAGGTGACTCACAAACCGGAGAATACTTATACCACAGAAGTCCACCCACTGGAGAGAAGGTTCTAAGCCCCACGTCAGGCTTCCCAACCTGGGGATCCAGCAACGGGAAGGGAATTCCTAGAGCATCAGACTTTGAAGGTTAGTGGGATTTGACTGAAGGACTCCGACACGACTGAGGGAAACAGACACTCTACTCTTGGAGGGCACACACGAAGTAGTGTGTGCACTGGGACACAGGGGAAGGAGGAGTGACCCCATAGGAGACTGAACCAGACCTATCTGCTAGTGCTGGAGGGTCTCCTGCAGAGGCAGGGTGAGGCTGTGGCTCACCGTGAGGACAAGGACACTGGCAGCAGAAGTTCTGGGAAGTACCCCTTGGCGGGAGACCTCCATTACCGCCATTACCCCACCAAAGAGCTGAGTAGGCTCCAGTGTTGGGTGGCCTCAGGCCAAACAACCAACAGGGAGGAAACCCAGCACCACCCATCAGTAGAGAAGCAGATTAAAGTTTTACTGAACTCTACCCATCACCAGCCTCTCCCATCAGGAAACTTGCAAAGCCTCTGAGACAGCCTCATCCACCAGAAGCAAGAAAAACTACAATCCTACAGCCTGTGGAACAAAAACCACATTCACAGAAAGATAGACAAAATGAAAAGGCAGAGGGCTATGTACCAGATGAAGGAACAAGATAAAACCCCAGAAAAACAACTAAATGAAGTGGAGATAGGCAACCTTCCAGAAAAAGAATTCAGAATAATGATAGTGAAGATGATCCAGGACCTCGGAAAAAGAATGGAGGCAAAGATTGAGAAGATGCAAGAAATATTTTTAAAAGACCTAGAAGAATTAAAGAACAAACAAACAGAGATGAACAATACAATAACTGAAATGAAAACTACACTAGAAGGAATCAATAGCAGAATAACTGAGGCAGAAGTACGGATAAGTGACCTGGAAGACAGAATGGTGGAATTCACTGCTGTGGAGCGGAATAAAGAAAAAGGAATGAAAAGAAATGAAGACAGCCTAAGAGACCTCTGGGACAACATTAAACACAACAACATTCGCATTACAGGGGTGCCAGAAGGAGAAGAGAGAAGGGACCTGAGAAAATATTTGAAGAAATTATAGTCGAAAAATTCCCTAACATGGGAGAGAAAATAGCCACCCAAGTCCAGGAAGCACAGAGTCCCATACAGGATAAACCCAAGGAGACACAAGACGAGAGACATATTAATCAAATTGGCAAAAATTAAAGACAAAGAAAAATTACTGAAAGCAGGAAGGGAAAAACAACAAATAACATATAAGGGAACTCCCATAAGTTTAAGAGCTGATTTCTGAGCAGAAACTCTACAAGACAGAGGGGAGTGGCATGATATACTTAAAGTGATGAAAGGGAAAAACCTACAACCAAGATTACTCTACCCAGCAAGGATCTCATTCAGATTCCATGGAGAAATCAAAAGCTTTACAGACAAGCAATGGCTAAGAGAACTCAGCACCACCAAACCAGCTCTACAACAAATGCTAAAGGAACTTCTCTAAGTGGGAAACACAAGAGAAGAAAAGGACCAACAAAAACAAACCCCCCAAAATTAAGAAAATGGTAATAGGAAAATACATATCGATAATTATCTTAAACGTGAATGGATTTAATGCTCCAACCAAAAGACATAGGCCTGCTGAATGGATACAAAAACAAGACCCATATATATGCCGTCTACAAGAGACCCACTTCAGACCTAGGGACACATACAGACTGAAAGTGAGGGGATGGAAAAAGATATTCCATGTAAATGGAAATCAAAAGAAAGCTGGAGTAGCAATACTCATATCAGACAAAATACTTTAAAATGAAGAATGTTACAAGAGGCAAGGAAGGACACCACATAATGATCAAGGGACGAATCCAAGAAGAAGATATAACAATTAGAAATATACATGCACCCAACATAGGAGCACCTCAATACATAAGGAAACTGCTAACAGCTATAAAAGAGGAAATCAACAGTGACACAGTAAAAGAGGGGGACTTTAACACCTCACTTCCCCAATGGACAGATCATCCAAACAAAATTAATAAGGAAACACAAGCTTTAAATGACACAATAGATCAGACAGATTTAATTGATATTTATAGGACATTCCATCCAAAAGCAGCAGATTACACATTCTTCTCAAGTGTGCATGGAACATTCTCCAGGATAGATCACATCTTGGGTCACAAATCAAGCCTCAGTAAATTTAAGAAAATTGAAATCATATCAAGCATGTTTTCTCACGACAGCGTTATGAGATTAGAAATGAATTACAGGGGAAAAAAACGTAAAAAACACAAACACATGGAGGCCAAACAATACGTTACTATATAACCAAGAGATCACTGAAGAAATCAAAGAGGAAATCAAAAAATAACTAGAGTCAAATGACAATGAAAACAGGATGACCCAAAAACTACAGGATGCAACAAAAGCTGTCTAAGAGGGAAGTTTATAGCAATGCAAACCTACCTCAAGAAACAAGAAAAATCTCAAATAAATAATCTAACCTTACACTTAAAGGAACTAGAGAAAGAAGAACAAACAAAATCCAAACTTAGCAGAAGGAAAGAAATCATAAAGACCAGAGCAGAAATAAATGAAATAGAAACTAAGAAAACAATAGCAAACATCAATAAAGCTAAATCTGGTTCTTTGAGAAGATAAACAAAATTGATAAACCATTAGCCAGACTCATCAAGAAAAGGAGGGAGGGCTTCCCAGGTGGTGCAGTGGTTGAGAGTCCACCTGCCGATGCAAGGGACACGGGTTCGTGCCCCAGTCCGGGAAGATCCCACATGCCGCGGAGCGGCTGGGCCCGTGAGCCACGGCCGCTGAGCCTGGGCGTCCACAGCCTGTGCTCCGCAACAGGAGAGGCCACAACAGTGAGAGGCCCGCGTACCGCAAAAAAAAAAAAAAAAAAAGAAAAAGAGGGAGAGGACTCAAATCAATAAAATTAGAAATGAAAAAGGAGAAGTTACAACAGACACCACAGAAATACAAAGCATCCTACGAGACAACTACAAGCAACTCTATGCCAATAAAATGGACAACCTGGAAGAAATGGACAAATTCATAGAAAGGTATAACCTTCCAAGACTGAACCAGGAAGAAATAGAAAATATGAACAGACCAATCACAAGTAATAAAATTGAAACTGTGATTAAAAATCTTCCAACAAACAGAAGTCCAGGACCAGATGGCTTCACAGGTGAATTCTACCAAACATTTAGAGAAGAGCTAACACCCAACCTTCTCAAACTCTTCCCAAAAATTGCAGAGGAAGGAACACTGCCAAACTCATTCTATGAGGCCACCATCACCCTGATTCCAAAACCAAAGATACTACTAAAAAAGAAAATTACGGGCCAATATCACTGATGAATATAAATGCAAAAACCTTCAACAAAATACTAGCAAACAAAATCCAACAACACATTAAAAGGATCACACACCATGATCAAGTGGGATATATCCCAGAGATGCAAGGATTCTTCAATATACGCAAATCAATCAATGTGATACACCATATTAACAAATTGAAGAAAACCATATGATCATCTCAATAGATGTAGAAAAAGCATTTGACAAAATTCAACACCCCATTTATGATAAAAACTCTCCAGAAAGTGGGCACAGAGGGAACCTACCTCAACATCATAAAGGCCATATACGACAAACCCACAGCAAACATCATTCTCAATGGTGAAAACCTGAAAGCATTTCCTGCAAGACCAGGAACAAGACAAGGATGTCCCCTCTCACCACTATATTGAACATAGTTTTGGAAGTCCTAGCCACGGCAATCAGAGAAGAAAAAGAATAAAAGGAATACAAATTGGAAAAGACGAAGTAAAACTGTCACTGTTTGCAGATGACATGATACTATACATAGAGAATCCTAAAGATGCCACCAGAAAACTACAAGAGCTAATCAATGAATTTGGTAAAGTTCAGGACACAAAATTAATGCACAGAAATCTCTTGTATTCTGATACACTAATGATGAAAAATCTGAAAGAGAAATTAAGGAAACAATCCCATTTACCACTGCAACAAAAAGAATACAACATCTAGGAATAAACCTACCTAGGGAGACAAAAGACTCATATTCAGAAGACTATAAGACACTGATGAAAGAAATTAAAGATGATACCAACAGATGGAGAGATATACCATGTTCTTGGATTGGAAGAATCAATATTGTGAAAATGACTATACTATCCAAAGCAATCTACAGATTCAATGCAATCCCTATCAAATTACCATTGGCATTTTTTACTAGAACTAGAACAAAAAAATCTTAAAATTTATATGGAGACACAAAAGATGCTGAATAGCCACAGCAGTCCTGAGGGAATAAAACAGAGCTGGAGGAATCAGACTCCCTGACTTCAGACTATACTACAAAGCTACAGTAATCAAGACAATATGGTTATGGCACAAAAACAGAAATATAGATCCATGGAACAGGACAGAAAGCCCAGAGATAAATCCACGCACCTAGGGTCAACTAATCTATGACAAAGGATGCAAGAATATACAATGGAGAAAAGACAGCCTCTTCAATAAGTGGTGCTGGGAAAACTGGACAGCTACATGTAAAAGAGTGAAATTAGAACACTCCCTAACACCATACACAAAAATAAACTCAAAATGGATTAGAGGGCTTCCCTGGTGGCGCAGTGGTTGAGAGTCCACCTGCCGATGCAGGGGACACAGGTTCATGGCCCGGTCTGGAAGGATCCCACATGCCGCAGAGTGGCTGGGCCTGTGAGCCATGGCCGCTGAGCCTGCGTGTCCGGAGCCTGTGCTCCACGACAGGAGAGGCCACAACAGTGAGAGGCCCGCAAAAAAAAAAAAAAAAAAAATGGATTCGAGACCTAAATGTGAGACCGGACACTATAAAACTCTTAGAGGAAAACATAGGAAGAACACTCTTTGTCATAAATCACAGCAAGATCTTTTTTGATCCACCTCCTAGAGTAATGGCAATAAAAACAACAATAAACAAATGGGACCTAATGAAACTTCAAAGCTTTTGCACAGCAAAGGAAACCATAAACAAGATGCACATACAACCCTCAAAATGGGAGAAAATATTTGCAAATGAATCAACGGACAAAGGATTAATCTCCAGAATATATAAACAGTTCATGCAGCTCAATATTAAAAAACCAAACAACCCAATCCAAAAATGGGCAGAAGACCTAAATAGACATTTCTCCAAAAAAGACATACAGATGGCCAAGAAGCACATGAAAAGCTGTTCAACATCACAAATTATTAGAGAAATGCAAATCAAAACTACAATGAGGTATCACCGCACACCAGTTAGAATGGGCATCATCAGAAAAGCTAAAAACAAGAAATGCTGGAGAGGGTGTGGAGAAAAGGGAACCCTCTTGCACTGTTGTTGGGAATGTAAATTGATACAGCCACTATGGAGAACAGTATGGAGATTCCTTAAAAAACTAAAAATAGAACTAACATATGACCCAGCAATCCCACTACTGGGCATATACCCTGAGGAAACCATAATTCAACAAGAGACATGTACCAAAATGTTCATTGCAGCTCTATTTACACTGGCCAGGACATGGAAGCAACCTAAGTGTCCATCAACAGATGAATGGATAAAGAAGATGTGGCACATATATACAATGGAATACTACTCAGCCATAAAAAGAAACGAAATTGGGTTATTTGTAGTGAGGTGGATGGACCTAGAGTCTGTTATACAGAGTGAAATAAGTCAGAAAGAGAAAAACAAATACCATACGCTAACACATATATATGGAATCTAAGAAAAAAAATGGTCATGAAGAACCTAGTGGCAAGACAGGAAGAAAGACACAGACCTACTAGAGAATGGACTTGAGGATATGGGCAGGGGGAAGGGTAAGCTGTGACAAAGTGAGAGACTGGCATGGACATATACACTACCAAACGTAAAATAGATAGGTAGTGGCAAGCAGCTGCATAGCACAGGGAGATCAGCTTGGTGCTCTGTGACCACCTAGAGGGATGGGATAGGAGGGTGGGAGGGAGGGAGACGCAAGAGGAAAGAGAAATGGGAACTTATGTATATGTATAATTGATTCACTTTGTTATAAAGCAGAAACTAACACAGCAATGTGAAGCAATTATACTCCAATAAAGATGTTAAAAAAAACTGAGAAAAATGATTAATTTAACTACTGTATATTAAATTTGCATTAAAACAAAACAAAAAAAAGACGCATGCACCCCAATGTTCACTGCAGCACTATTTACAACAGCTACGTCATGGAAGCAACCTAAATGCCGATCGACAGATGAATGGATAAAGATGTGGTACATATATACAATGGAATATTACTCAGCCATAAAAAGGAACGAAATTGGGTCATATGTAGAGACGTGCATGAATCTAGAGACTGTCATACAGAGTGAGGTAAGTCAGAAAGAGAAAAACAAATATCGTATATTAACGCATATATGTGGAACCTAGAAAAATGGCACAGATGAACCGGTTTGCAGGGCAGAAACTGAGACACAGATATAGAGAACAAACGTATGGAAACCAACAGGGGGTAAACAGTGGGGAGTGGGGATGGGGGATGTGGTGTGATGAATTGGGAGATTGGCGATGACATATATACACTAATATCTATAAAGTGGATAACTAATAAGAACCTGCTGTATAAAAAAATAAAATAAAATTCAAAAAAATTTAAAAAAATTAAAATGATGGTTATAATTCAATAATCCCTATGATCTTATTTAGTATTAATAGTATTAATGTTCTCTGAGTCTGTGCTTTTTGTCTCAGTAACAGAGTTCAATTTCTTTCATTTTGATAGATCCACTTAACCAGGATAATAGTGTGTGGATCAGAAGGAACATGGACATTGGAAGTAGTCAGGTGTAAATCTGAATCAAGACTCTGCTGTTGACTAGCTGCATGGTCTTGTGTAATTCAGGTAACTTGTATGAGCTTCAATTTTCAAATGTGCAAAATGGAATTAAGGAGTGTCAAGATTAAATGAGAAAAATCTAAAGAGTGTATCCTGGACTTGGTACGTGATAGGCACTCCAAAATTGGTAGTGAGTATAACTGGATATATGGATAGAAGCTAAGAGAAAAGGTTTGGTAGATGGCATTGAAAATTGTAATCATGGATGAGATCATCCAGGGAGAACATGCAATGTGAGGAAAATGGCTATTAGTAAAACTCTGAGAAATAAAAAATATTTAAAGAGCAGGTGCAGCAGGGAGAATCTGAAAACTGAGCAGAAATGAACAAATGTGGAAGAGAATCAGGACTGAGACTTTTTATACATGCCAGGGAAATAAAATTTAAATAAAAGCATTGACTGGATTTAGCTATGAGAGGAAATTTGTTACATGTTAGTAAAGTGACGTAGAGAGAAGTCAGAATTCTGTGGGTTGAAGGGTGACTGGAAAGTAAGAAAAAGGAGATAGTGACTATCCTGTTCCTTAACTATTGGTTTAAGGTAATTAGGACATGGTGGTTACGATGAAGCAAGAAATTACAGATTGCCTTCTATATGCATTTTACATATATTAACCTGATATAACTCACTTAGGGAAGAAGACTGTTATCTGAGTTCACTGCATATGGAAGTAGCAATGATCACCTGAAACTTTAGTCTCAATAATATTCTATTTTGCATTTGGGTCTGACTGAAAGTTTGTTATGTCTCAGGCTGTAAAATAAAATTATATAAATATGAGGAAGACCACAGGATGAGGTAGGGGTCATGTAGCTTTCCTAACCTGAATTACAGACAATGAGGAGACTGTCAATGTGAAAAACAAGAAGGTATAAAATATGACATAAAAACTAAATAAACATTTTAAATACTTAAATGTATCATACTGAATTCTATAGTTAATAAGCATTAAATGCACTAACATTTTAATTCACCTTTTGTTTGATATTTTCTGCCATCCATGGGCTACCAAAATACAGAACCCCATGCTAGGAACATATAATACTCTCTCAGCAACAACAAATCCAACTGGGAAAAAAAGGTTTGATGCAGGAATAAACGGTAATGCCATTAAACAAAGTGCCTACAAAGAAAAAAAAGACATTTTATTAAATTAAAAAATATATGCACATAAACAGTCAAATCCAAATATTTTATCACTGAATTTGGATAATGTACTGGTGGACCATTTTTAATAATACTATAATGGATACTGATTTAAACATAAAGAAGGATGCTTAAGGATGGTAACAACAAACATGAGGAGGTATGTCAGCAAGGTGGAATGAAGACTTCTTGAATGCTAGAACTTATACCTAAGGCTCATTCAATTATCAATAAATAAAAAATATTTTTTGAAAATATATCTAAAATAAAAAACAGTAATTTTTATATATCTAACTTATGTGCTTGTGGTAAAAATAAATTGAGAGTAAAATATATTAGGTTTTAATAAAACTACAAATAGTAGGTTGATAAAATAGCCAAACATATCAGTTTTTATTATTTTACTACTATCTGTAATACTGGAAATTGATAAGGTACATTTCAGACAAGACAGTAGACTACTTCTATACATTACTTCAGCGTTACTTTGCATAGTATTCTGATGGGTCACATACAATTAATGGAGACTTAGTATATGTATAAAAATAAACCTGGTCCCTTTAAATCAACAGTCTTTTATTCTATAAGAATTTCTAAAATTCTAACGCTGTACACTGTGTTAGAAATAAACATCACAAAATGCTTAGACTTTTTGCCATTTTGAAAATGGGATGGCATATGGTTTCCAATTACAAAGCCATTACAAAAGATAAGACACAAATAACTAGCACACAAATAACTTATGGAAAGAAAAAAGTTGGTTGTCATTAGGACATCTGTTTCTATGGACATCTGCTTCCATATTTCATTACCCTGATTTGTTTTATAGTACCTAATGGAATAAACTTCAGAAGTTTGAGAGTCCTCCAACAGTTTGAGAGGAAGGAATGCCTATTTTATACTTTATTAGTAAAAATCGATGTAGAAATGTAAATACAGTGAAAAGAATACTTTCTCCATGAATCACAAATTAATAACTTATAATAATACAAAAGACTGAATCTGAAGAAAAGCACTACCATCAAATTGCTCAGTATCATATCAACTTATATGTCTGAAATTTTAGTGTTTTCTTTTTAATCAAAAAGGTAAAACATTAAGAGTGCATAATTCACTTTCCACTTCCCAGAAATGCTTGATTTAAAAACAACCAGCTAGCTGTGAAACAGAGATTTGTTTCTAAATACATGATCCTTTAAAAAAAAATATATTCCCTATTAATTCATGGATGCCCTAAGGCAATTTCACCGGAAAAAATTAAAAGTTTTAAATTCAACCAAAGATGCATCACAGACTGATGCGTAAGCTACACAAAAAAGAAAAACCATCTCTCAAAAAAATCTGTTTTTTGAATAAGAAATGTCTCAATGATTAACTTACTCAGAAGTTCTAGTATGCTCTCTATTAACGTATGCCAACCAAGTTTACTGTAACGAACATAATATCCTTCTTCCAGTGATGTAAACTCTCCTTAAAAGGAACGAGGGGGCTTCCCTAGGGGCGCAGTGGTTATGAATCTGCCTGCCAATGCAGGGGACATGGGTTCGAGCCCTGGTCCGGGAAGATGCCTCATGCCGCGGAGCAACTAAGCCCGTGCACCACAACTACTGAGCCTGTGCTCTAGAGCCCGCAAAGCCCGCAAACTACTGAGCCCACGTGCCACAACTACTGAAGCCTGCGCACCTAGAGCCCATGCTCTGCAACGAGATGCCATGACAATGAGAAGCCCGGGCACCACAACAAAGAGTAGCCCCTGCTCGCCGCCAACAAGAGAAAGCCCGCGCAAAGCAAAGAAGACCCAACACAGCCAAAAATAAAAACAAATAAGTAAATAAATTAAAAAAAAAAAAAGGAAGGATGGTAGTGGAATAAGCCAAGAGTTTGAAGGCAAATCTGTTTCACTTCTTGTTATATAACATAAGGAAAACTATTCATATCACCTCGTGACTTCATTTCATTATAAATAAATCAGGGATTAATAACTACTTACTAATATTGTTGAGATACATATGACATCTTATTTAATAAGTGCTTAACGTGGTATCTGGTACTTGAGATACTCCTTTGATCTATGTATCTTGTTCAGAGATCTTCAGAAAATTATCACCATTAAAAAACAGCATGTTTAGTTTTATACATATTTTCAGATTATTTTCTATTATAGGTTATTACAATATATTGAATATAGTTTCCTGTTGTTTATCTATTTTATGTATAGTAGTTTGTACCTGTTAATCCTATACTCCTAATTTATCCCACCCTTCCCTCCCCTTTCCCTTTGGAAGCCATAAGTTTGTTTTCTATGAAATTAACACAATACTGTAAATCAACTATATTTCAAATTAAAAAAAGTTTAAAAAATGTATGCTTAGGACTATACTTAAAGCAGTTATACCTAAGGTCACAAGTGTTCCTTTTTTATACATATAAAACATAATTAATGTAATTAATTAATATAAGTATGTTTATTTCATTGGCAATATCCTATTTTTCATTCAGCTTGAACTACACAAATCATTATTTTATTTGCCAAAACTCTGTGTATTTACCCACCCCTCCTTTTTTGCCTTTCTTTTAGTTAGAACCCCAGCTTTGGATGTATTCTACCACATATATGCTTCGTCTTTATTTATGTGAGCAGCAAAAGCACTACTAGAAAGTCCCAAAGCAAAATAGATTAATATCATCATAAACTCGTGATCAACTTCAAATTGATCCTTAAGACTGCTGAGGATTCCTAGGTTTCTTTGGTAGGCTCACTCCCACTCTCTTTGACTATTTTGAATCTTGACTACCTTTCTCAAAATTTTGACCCATGTCACTTTCAGCAGGTGACCACACTTGCAAATTTTCAGAGAAAACTAAAACAATAAAACAAGATTTCCTTCAATTCTCCGCTACTAAACCTACCAACATCCACATTCATGTTCATTTCCATCCTTCCTGTAACCATAAGTGGTGTCTCCATCTATCTCAGGCCAAACCTGAGCTCTATACCTCTAATCTCACTATCAATCATCTCTTCTTTCATTTACTTAATCACTTTCTTATGAACTTTCTACCTATGTTAAAAATGCTCTTGCCTCTCCAACCTTAAAAATCTTCTCTTCTGACAACACATCTTTAAGTTATCTTACCCAATTCATTATGCCCCTTAAGTATAAAACAAGTTCCCACACTCTTAGGAAAAGATTTTTGGAGCCATGGCAACAAGTAATTGGTTGTAACCTCATTTAATCAACATTTCAACTCAATGAATATGTTTTTGTAAGCCAACCCATTAGTGATATAAACATTTCAACTCAATGAATGTTTTTGTAAGCCAACCCATTAGTGATATCTCTTTGTGTCAGAAAGAGACAGCCAACTGAGTGCTCCAATGAAAGTGATTCTACATGCCAACCAAGCAATAGTCTTCCCCCACCATCAACCCACTCCAGACTCTGAAGGTCCATCAATTCCAGATCTCTGTGCTTCCCCCAAGCCCTACAGAAGATCAGCAGTTTATTATACTTGAAGCCCTTGCCTGACTGGCTGTCTTTCCTAAGTTAGGAAATTCAAGCTTGTCTCATCCTTTGAAATATTCAAAGTTAAATCACCCCTACAGGTTACCTACACTAGCAATCTTCACTTCCTCACTTCCTAATCAAATCACTCCACAGAAATAAATTTCATTTAAGTAACTAATATACGTAAAAGAGGTCAAATTCAACTGGTCTCACTTCTCTACTTGACAGCAGCTGTTAGTGTTAACCATTCTTTCTTGAAACACTTTCCTTTCTGTACATTTCGTGTACCTCCCATTTAGGTTCATTTTCCTTTATATGGTATGTAATGTGGAAGCTTTTCAAGACTTAGATATAGGCTTCTTCTCTTTCATTCTATAAAGCCCCTTCAACTATTTATTGAGGGAAAATTAAGACCAAATACTCTAAGGCATGCATTATGTGTATGAATTAACTTCTGTACACCTAGAACGGTGCCAGCTAGTTACCATCTCTAAGAAATATGACAAAATCCCAGTTGAGAAAGGCTGCTCTATAACCTCTCCATAGGCCTTCTTCTCCACATCCTGGTTTCAATTACTATCTCTACGGCAATTATCAAGTTTCTCTATGGTAATCAATCAAATTTTTACGTGTAGCTCAGTCTTCGCCACTGAACTCCAGACACAAAGTGCTATTCGAAATCTCTATCATATTGTTTTATAGGTACCTCAAACTCAACAGGTCCAAAAAGAATAGTAAATATTCTTTTTTCAAACTCTATATTCTTTCAAATCTCTCTAGAATGCAAGTTCTCTAGAAATGGGGACCCTGTATTTCCTTTTATTATCATATACTCAGTGCCTAAAATGCTACCTGCTACATAGGCTGAAAATCAAAAATTTTTATTGAATGAATAATTGAATCTAGTGACTGCAGCCAGAAATAATATATTTGCAAAGTATTAAAACCACTTTTTGGCATATAGTAAATGCTCAAGAAAAGTTAAAGATTATTATCTTCTTCCATAATTTAAAGTAAGAGGCAACAGAATTATTATGAGTAAGATGTGAGGGCAGAGTTAAGAAAATTACAAAGAAACAGATCTCAGAAAAACAAGAAAAGACTTTAATCAGAGTTCTCTGAACACAGTAAGAAAAACCTCAGGGAGTAATGAAAGTCTTGCTAATGAAAAATAAAGAGCTATGTATTTCTAGTTGCTTATCTTACCTGACACTCTTCTCTGTGCCAAGAAAACAAAGAAGTATATAATATGACTCATTTCTTTAAAGAGTGTATAATCTAGTTGGGTAAAGGTAAGAAATATATTAAAAAAAATGATGCTAAAAAGAATGCTTCATGATTTCAGAGTTCCCATCAAATTATGGAAATTCATAATCACTCTTTGTTTCATATGCTGAATGTGCAGCATTAGTCAAATTCTGATATATAATTCTAGGATAACCTAAAATAAGTTCATAAATTAGGATGACATGAACAAAGAAAGACAGTAGTTCTTTAAAGATGCTTTTGATGAATTAAAGGCACTCTTAATTAATAAACTGAATATAATATCACCTAAAAATTTAAGAAACTTTCTTACCATTAAAACAGTCTTGGAGGAATTACCAGGGTATCTGAGACTGAATACTCCCAAAGCCCCCAAAAAGCAAAAAAAAATAAATGTGGCAAGATTTCGAATATCTAGAAATGACTCTATAAGTGGTATTGTTCCCATGGTCCAATCGCAGCAGAGCTCTGAAGGATTTAACAAAAGCCAAGCATTCACAGGAAGGAGGTAGTTAAAAGTTAGCTGCCTTGTAGGAGTTGGGCTTACAGCAGCTGGGTTATCAAACCTGTGTAAAGAATGAAAAAGAAAGTTATTTAAACTAAAACATTTTTTAAACACAAAGTTAATATATAACAGATATAAATAAAGTACTGAACAACAATAATAAAAGCAATATTCTACATGTAATCTTGTTAAACCGAAGACAAATATTTTTATGGATATTTCAGACTCTTGCCAAAGTTCAAACTGTCTAACCTTTATGAAATGCCTAGTTGAGAGCAATGATATTTATGAAGAACTGTTTGAAGGGCAAGCAGGTGATCTATTTTTAGTTTATTATTATGATTCAGACATGCATTCTATAATATTATGACATTCTGCAGAAGCACTTTCATTAAATTATGACCTTCTGATTAAAAGTCATAAGAAAAGTTTTATAAGATTCATTGTTGCATGTGTTTATGAATGCTTCTGAGAACACTAACCAATGTTTTCCTACATGAGACGTTTCTTTCACCACTAAGTGCTAATAAAACTTATGCTTCCTAGAAAGAATTACTATGTTTTTCTTTTGTCACGAACAGAAAAAACTATATTACCTATGGGCTTTTCCTCTTTGCTTAGACTTCTAGAAAGCTAAAAACCAAATTCCCAGTACAGAGGAGTAACTGTACCTATGTAACATTTTATTTGTGTTCTACTTAATATAAGCTTATATCCTAGTTTATATAGGCCATGATACATTAAATGTACATTTCATTAATTTAGTCTATTTTCTGCATATTAAGTCAAATCATTTTTTTAAAAGTACATTTAAATGAATCATTTCAGATTTTTATTTCTTTAGGCTATGTTCTAAATTGTACTGGCTATATTAACATATAGTCCTTTAAAAACCCTATTTCTCATTTTAAAATGAATAAGCCAATGAAAAATCAACCTCTACTACTTATTTGACTTGGTCTTCTTAAAAATATCAAATGGTTGAGAAAAAGTACACAGTTTTTGAACGAATAATATTTTCTAAACTTTCATATTTGAATATATACATATATGAAAAATACTAAGTCTTGAAACTCAGGACTTGAATTCTCAAAATAATCAACAGAACTGAATACAAAGCTTTTCCCCTGTAATCCACTTTCAGAGTTCATTTTAAAAAATTAACAGTTTATCTAGGATAGGTGATTTAATAATTGAACTGCAGTCAAAGAGTACATGTCAAAGCAAGTCAAATCATATTACAATCAACCTCAAAGGGTAATAGAATAAAATTTATATAACACACACAAATACATACACACACACATTTTTAAATGCTTACATTTGGAAAATATATATTTATAACATACCCCATACAGTCATCCACACACACATATACAAAACAAATACATTCACACCTATAAACCACATTTTCATATTGTAAAACTAGAGATAGAAAACAGTTGATTCAAATTCTCTGAAAGGAATGATAAACAGAACAAAAACACTGAAACTAGTGAAGAGGGAAATATAAAATATCTATCTACAATTCAATTTATTTCCCATACTATCATGCTTAAATGAGCTGTTTAGTTTAGCATGGCTAGACTCAGAAATTCTGGAAGTTAAAAAGTAATTATTTTTTAAAGAAAAAAATGCTGTTAAGAAGGATAAGTATTACACAATGGAATACTACACAGCCATAAAAAACAATGAAATAATGCCATTTGCAGCAGCATGGATAGACCTCGAGATTATCATACTTAGTGAAGTAAGTCAGGCAGAGAAAGACAAGTATCACATGGTATCACTTATATGTGGAATCTAAAATAATGATACAAATGAACTTATTTATAAAACAGAAACAGACTCACAGGCATAGGAAACAAATTTATGGTTACCAAAGGGGAAAAGGTGGGAAAGGGATAAATTAGGAGCCTGGGTTTAACAGATACACACTACTACATATACTGATAAAACAGATAAACAAGGTCCCACTGTATAGCATAGGGAACTATATTTAATACCTTGTAATAACCTATAGTGGAAAAAAATCTAAAAAAGAATATATATATATATTTATGTAAAACTGAATTACTTTGCTATACACCAAAAACTAACACATTGTAAATCAACTATATCTCAATTTAAAAAAGAAAAAGGAACGAGAGAGAGAGAAAAAAAGGACAATTATGTGAAAATCACAAAGAATGTGTTGGGCATAAAAGAAATTATCTGAATAAAATTTATTCTAACCAGGGCCAGAAATGAACTATCATGGATAGCAACATGAACAATATTTTGGGCTTTTGTTTAAAAAAAAAGTTCTTGCATGTAATGTCTGTCACTTAAAACTGAATAGGGAACTAGTCTAAGTTTCCTCTTAAACTTTAGATAAGTAAGGTGAAATGGAATAATGCTAATCTTAGAGCAGGGAAAAAAACGATATGAAGACTGTTAAAATTCAGTAAAACTTTTGCTTCTAGCCTTAAACAACTAAAAAATAGACAATATATATAAAACTTCTTTTTTTTTTTGTGGTACGCGGGCCTCTCACTGTTGCGGCTTCTCCCGTTGCGGAGCACAGGCTCCGGATGCGCAGGCTCAGCGGCCATGGCTCATGGGCCCAGCCGCTCCCTGGCATGTGGGATCTTCCCGGATTGGGGCACAAACCCACGTCCCCTGCATCGGCAGGCGGACTCTCAACCACTGCGCCACCAGGGAAGCCCTAAAACTTCTTTTAATATACTGAGTATCAGGCAAAGAAGGACAATACCTGATAGGAAAAAAAAACAAATGAGGGGAGCCCTACCTGGAGAGATTAGTACCTCAATAGAGTTTTTAGTCTGTGCAGCAAGAGAGAACCTGAGTGGAATCCACTTGGATCTCTGAGTTGAGAAGATAGAGCTGGGAGCCCTAGAAGTCCAGGGGGTTAGAATTAGTGGGCAGAATATCAGAGAGAAGAAAGCTGCTGAGAGAGAACTCAGATCTGTAGAGGATCTCTCTCCAGCTTCCAGTACTAATGAGAACTGATCAGCACACATATGTGGGGAAATACCTAGGGGACAGTGTAGTGGGTTGATTCATGTCTCCCCAAAGTTCATGTCTATCAATAACCTCAGAATGTGACTTTATTTGGAAGTAGGGTCTTTGCCAATGTAATTACAGTTAAGGTGAGGTCATACTGGATGAGGATGGGCCCACTATTCAATGACTGAGGTCCTTATACAAAGAAGAGAAAATACAGAGAAACAAACATGGAAGAAGGCCAGGTAAAGATGGAGCAGATTACAGTGATGCAGCAACATACCAAGGAATGTCAATACCAGAAGCTAGGAAAGAGGCACAGAACAGATTCTTTCCCAGGGCCTTCAGAAGGAACCAACTATGCCTGACACCTTGATTTTGGACTCTGGCCTCCAGCACTGTGAGAGAATAAATTCCTGCTGCTTTAAGCCACTCTGTTTCTGGTAATTTGTTAAATCATATCTCAGAAAACTAATACAGTTAGGAAAATACCTTCTGAAAGGATTAGATAAACATTCACAAATATCAAATACAACTGGGAATAGTTCCTCAGCAGCCAGAGTGGAAATCCTCATAATTCATAGTCTATTGGTAGAGTGGTCAGAAGGGTCTTGTGTCAGCAAGGAAGCAAAATTAGCCCTATCCTAAATGCTACTGTGGTCTCCCAAAACAAAGCTTAAAAGCAAGACTTGAAGATGAAACATTTTTCAAATAACTTACATGCATCCCAGAACAATGGTCTACAATACAGGAATACATTAAGGTAAAGTTCACATATGGCACCTATTAAAAAACTACCAGGCATGTGAAGAAGTAGAAAAATACAATCCATGAGGAGAAAAACTATACAATCTAAATTGACCAACAAATGATACAATTAGTAGATAAAGACATTAAAGTACTGGAACATGCAGAAACATGGAATACACAAAAAAGGCCCCAAAAGAACTCAAACAGAGATGAAAACAATGTCTGAGATGAAAAATAACTAGAAAAAATTAAGGGCAGATTAGACTATGCAGAAAAAAGATTAGTAAACTTGAAGATACAACAAAAGAAACTATCCAAAATGAAAATGGGGAAAATAGCTTTGGAGGGAAGGGGAATAAACAGAGCATCAGTATGACTTCAAGAAGCCTAAAATACATGTAACTGGAGTCCTACAAGAAGAGTGGAGAGCAAAGTAAAAAATATTTCAAGAAGTAATTTCCAAAATTTATATAAAGTAAGACCTACAGATTCTAAAAAGCTCAATTAACCTAAGCATAAGAAACAAGAAGATAAAAGAAACATTAACTGAAAGTTTGTACCTTTTGCCCATCTTCACCCAAACTTCCAGTTATAAGATAAATAAGTCCTGGGGATGTAATGTACAGCATGATGACTGTAGTTAACAAGACTGTATTGTATATTTGAAAGCTGCTAAGAAAGTAGATCTCAGAAGTTCTCATCAAAAGGAAAAAAAATTTTTGTAATTATGTGTGATGATGGATGTTAACTAAACTTATTATGATAGTCATTTGTGTGTGTGTGTGTGTGTGTGTGTATAAAACCATTATATTGTACACCTAAAATTAATACAATGCTATATGTCAATTATGTCTCAATTTAAAAAAATATATAAGAAGAGAAACAATGATAAAGAGAAACTATTAAAAGCAGGCATAGAAAAAAAAGATACTACATGCAGAAGCATAAAGATAAGGATAAGATTTCCCATTTAAAATAACACAAGCCAGAGAATACAGAGCAACATTTTTATATTAGTGAATGAAAAACAGTCGATGTAGAATTCTACACTCACGGGAAATATTTTTCAAAAATGAAGGTAAAATAAAGATTTTTTAATATACAAAAGCTTAAAGAATTCATCACCAGCAGTCCTACATGTCAAGAAATGTCAAAGGAAGTCCTTCAGTCACAAGGAAAAATGGTGCCAGATGAAAATCTTGATCTAACAAAGAAATGAAGAACACTAGAAATGGTAACTCTATGGGGTAACATAAAAGAATTTAAAATTTAAATCTCTTCCAAAGATAACTGTTGAAAGCAAAAGTTAACAATGTATTGTCAGATTTACAATGTATACTCAATAAAAATGTATGCAAATAGCACCAAGGCTAAGTTCTTATTTATAATAAGTTTATATATTTACATAAAAATTTATTGTATATATTTGTACTATATATGCTGACATTTATACTATATATTCTTGCAATTATAATATGCCTTTCAGATAAACTGTGATAAGCAAAGGACATAAACAAAAAACCCTAAAGCAATCACTAAAAATACACAGCAAAGATAAACAGCTAATAAGCCAACAAGGAGCTAAGAACAGAGTATTACAATATACTCAATTCAAAAGAAGAGAGAGAAAAAAAGGGAACACAGAACAGACAAGACAGAGAGAAAACGATTAGCAAGATGGTAGATTTACAACAAACTATCAACAGTTGAACCCCCCCATTTAAAAGACAGATAATCTGACCAAACAAAAAAGGAAGACCCAACTATATGCAGCCTACAAGAAATCTACTTTAAATAATAAAGATATAGATAGATTTAAAAAGTAAAAGATAAACCATGTAACACGAACAAAAGATAGTTGGAGTGGTTACATTAATATAAGGCAAAATGAATGTCTTAGTAAAGACTACTACTGGAGATGAAGCTCATTTAATAATGATAAAGGGATCAATTCATTAAGAGGACATCACAATCCTAAACACTGATACACTTTATAATAGAGCTTTAAAGAACATGAAGCAAAAACTGATAAAACTGCAAGGCAAAATAGACAAATCTACAGCTATAGTCAGCGATTTCAACATCCTTCTCTCAATAATTAATAAAACAAGTAGACAAAACTCACTAAGGCTACAGAAGACTTAACCAATTTTGGGGGGTCATTATCTTGACTGTGATGTTTTCATGAGTGTACATGTATGTCAAAACCTATTAATTTGTACATTTTATATATATGCAGGTTTTAAAAAAGTATTAATTATACCTCAATAAAGCTGTTAAAAAACCTCAATGTAAATCAAAGACTTTCTGGAACATTTACAATCACTTAAAATGCAAAGTTAAAAAAAAAAAAGATGGAAGAAAACAAAAGAACCAGAATATCATACCTGGTGAATACTGGAAGTTGGGATTGAATAACCTGGACTCTAATCACAACAAGTAATAGTGTACTGAACATCAAAACAATGAGTTTTATTAGTGTCTGCAGCATAGAAAATGGAATACTACCCTTTCCGCGAAGAAACTGTCCAGCAGTAGTACATAATAATGGCAAAGTATACTAGAAAAGAAAAAAAATGTTTAAGTAACAAATAGCACTTTACTGTAATTTTTCAACAATTATCATACTTTCTAAATGCAAGATTAAATAAAAATTGACCAAAATTATAAAACCAACATGGAGCAAATGGTGGAGCTGATAATGAATAAAACTGAGCCCAATAATCTTATCCAATAATTAATTATACTGTACAGTATTACTGTGTGCTTTCCCAAGTTGCTTAATGGTTTCATTATTGAAACTTCCTTAAAAAACTGAAGGTATAATATAAAATGTTAAGAAATTTTCAGTGGGTATGAAGGCAAAACATGCTTGTTTCTTGCAAATTTTTAGTAATCATAATTGGTAAACAGACCAATTTATATAATAATACATTTAGAAAATAAGTTTATTATAATCTGATTCAAATAGGATAAAAGATAGCAACAAGGAAATTTAGATTTCTCCTTACCCCCTGGGCAATAAATACTTCATACACACAGCAAATTCCCACAACTGTTATTCCCTGCTCTTTACACAGTGTTGCAACAGCCACTAAAAACACTGTCAACGCGATAGGAGTCCACACTGCAATTTAAGAACAGAAAAATATAAAAACACACAAAACAATTTTATAATATCATAAAACGATATTTTAAGTTAGATAACTATTAGACATTACTGAAAAACTTTACTTGTGATTCTATATTCACATTTGTTATTTTCCACTGACATACTTTATATTTTAAAACATATTGAAATGCTGTAATTTTTGCTTTATATATTAAAAAAATCAAGATATATAATTTGAACTAAAAAATTTTTGTGGACAGGAAAATTATCTAACCAAATGCTAACATTTAAAAACAAAGGTAGAGTGGCCAATCTGGAGAAGAGAAACTTACAGGGTTGAGTGTGGTAATTAATGAACTATCAATTTGAAATGAAGATAAATACCTGAAATTATCATAGAGGTACCTATATACTTTATTATATCTGTGAGTAATTAAAAAAAACTTGAAAGTGAAAAATACTGGGCAAACTACAGTACCATTCTTACTAAAAAAAGACTATAAAAACTAAAACATGTTAGCAATAAGCATTTAAATCAATACTATTCTTTAAAAAATTTGTAACAGAATATTCACAAGTTCTATTTAAGTGGAAAACCTACTTCATCAATTTTAAGTAAATGTCTACTACTCAGTAGTAATTTGATTAAAGAACCATGAATTGTGAGAGTAAATCTGGATCTACTACTAACTTGCTTTGTGATTCTGGGCAACTTTTCTGAGCTTTAGTTTTCTTATTGGCAAATATGATTTCTAATTCTTTTCCAGTTTAAGAAATATATGGTACTTTGATTGTGTAACCTCAGTTTTTATTAAGGACATTAATCAAAGTAAACTCAAATAACTAACTTAAATCCAGGTATAAAAAAGAACAGAATTCATGAATCTAATACATTTTTCTTTTGTCACTGGGCTTCATATAGAAACATCTGTTTTTGAAATCATTTTCAATTTTAAAATACTCTATAGAGTAACATTACCGAAAGGAAAAACAACTGAAAAAAAAAAATGAGAACACTATTGGAAATACTAAGTATTGATATAATAGTATTCCTTCCTCAAAAAAGTATCTCATATTCTAGTTAGGCCTAAACCATCAATATTAATGTAACAGATTATATCAAGGGTTGAACTATCCTGCTAAAGTCACCAAGAAATTCACAGAGCAAAGAAATTAGTAGATGATTATTTACAAAACAAGTTGAACCTAAGTTGGACCTTGAAGGATATACAGGACATGAAAGAATTGGGAAAGGGGTATGTATGAATAAAGGAATAGAGGAGGGAATAAGCTTGGCAAATGAATGATACAGATGATACAGAATGGTATGCCTGAATGGGTATGCACAGATTAAAAACTAGTGGGAAACAATGGCCTTGAAAATAGGTATATTAAACAGTTTATATAACCAGTTTAGCATATTTCAT
This sequence comes from Lagenorhynchus albirostris, assembly GCF_949774975.1. Classification (NCBI taxonomy): domain Eukaryota; kingdom Metazoa; phylum Chordata; class Mammalia; order Artiodactyla; family Delphinidae; genus Lagenorhynchus; species Lagenorhynchus albirostris. The sequence continues at coordinate 31,978,116 of NC_083105.1, forward strand.
TGCATTTCAATCACCTTATGGGATATGAGGGCAGGTGCAATCATACTCATTTTTAAGATGAGGAAAGAATTTTGAAGGTTTAAAAAGAGTCATGCACAATAAGGAGACCATGACTTTAACTTGGTTCTTCTGATACTAAATTCAGAGCTTCTCACTAATTTGTATTTTCACTCCAAGGAAGAGAAATCAAACAGCTGCCTTCCAAGATGCTGGATTCAATGTAAGCAACTAATAGTTCTAATAAAGGCAAACGTTTTGCTGAAACCAGTCACTTCAGTTCTTTGGTGACTAAATTACTTTATGAACATATACACTTTGATTTTTATAATCAGGTCTCTGTGGCTAAAGTTACCATGTGTGATTTTGTCCAAAACAAGTACCCCTGCTAAATAAGTTGACACTGAAAAAAAAAATACATGTATAAGTGTAGAATCAATTTCAATCATCAAAATCTATTCCAATTTCAGAATATGTTTCCAAGCTGACTTTACATGTGTAAAGGTACACACCTTCAGTAATCATGTATTTAAATAGTTATTTTAAGTATTTACTGCATTTGTAGGGGAGAGAGATAACAATAAATAAATATTTTTTGTCAAATGGTGACCTAAGTATTATAGAGAAAAGCAGAAAGTGAAGGGAAATAAAATGGAGGGGGGAAGATGAGTGGTGCTACTGATGACATTTGAGCAGAAACCTAAAGTAATGAAAAATCAAGTGCAAAGGGCCTAAGATGAATGATGCTTGTGAAAAGGGTATGGGACATGAATAACCCAGAATTTGAAGTGATTAAATAATTACAAATTGAAAATCTTTGCATAGGACAAATACCTTAGATAGAATGGAGAATACAAAGATGATGACAAAACTGTGGTCTCAGGAGTGAAATAATGAAATGTGGCGTACAAAATACCATAGCGGAAAAGAGGACAGAGAGAGGTCCTGAGCAAGTTTCAGTATGTTTTCAATTAGAATTTAAAATATATTATATTCATTCACCTAATCATTTCCTCAACAAATATATACTGAACACTCACTGTATACCAGGAACCATCTAGGAAATGGAGATAAGAAAGTGAGAGAAAGTTACCTACTCTAATGAAGGTTATATCCTATTGTAAGAGAACAATAAATGGGTTAAAAAAATTATGTATTTTTAGATTAAAAATGAGTTTTATGAGAAATGTAGGTTAAAGGGATAGAAAGCAACATGATTTGGTTTTTGTTTTGGTCAAGTGGTAAACTAGCATGACCTGTTGATCTGTTAGCCCCTTTCCCCAAAATCAAGCCTAGAAAGATTAAGTGAGAGGAAAATATGGCTTCTAAGATATTAAAAACAAAAAAAGAGAGAAATTCCTGGGCATTGAAGGTTATATTAAACATCATGTATGTTTGCATGGGTGTTTCGAGGGACTACATCTAAAGCAGAGAGTGAGAAGATTTTTTTTAAACGTTTTTCCTAGCCAATCCTGACTGCCCTGGGTAAATCATTATTTGCGCCTTCACTGTAGAAATCTGCAGCTACCGTAGGTTGTGGGTGTTCCAGGGATTAAATGAGAATACTTCCGAAGCCCTGCTGGGATAAGGAGTAAGATTTTTTTTAAAGGTACAAAATGACCAACCACTCTTCAGCAGTCTCTTCCACCCACAGACCTTCCATCTAAATGCAGGGGGGTGGTAGACTGGCCTGTTCTTAACACTGATTCTCTTTAAGAGACTAGAGCAGGTAGTTGGTAGAATGGTAACAATAGTGATCAACAGTGGCCCTGGGGAACCTGGAGATCTCCACCCTGGATTTTAATGAGTCACCAGATGGACAGAGTGGCGCTGGTCTTTCTCTTTATCACTTTCTCACAGTGGTTGATAACTTTCAGAGAACATGTGGCCTGAGCTCACAAGCCAAAATAAGTAGATACCTGAAGGGTACCACAGTTATAAAAGAGAGAGCACAAATATAACAACATACATGACTAATTAAGAATTAACTGAAAAGACTAAGAACTTAAAATAAGTAATTCTAAAGGAAAGATACTGGAGTTATAAAGAATATGAAATCATTAAAAAGGACCAAGTAAAATTATTAAGGATCAAAAATATAATAAAATGAAAGGATATTTTAGTTAGAATGAAGAACTTCTCTAAGAGGGAGACCGTTGAGCTGAGGCCTGATGATGTAAAGAATATAAATGAAACAACTATGTGAAGATCTAAAAGAAGAAAATTCAAGAAAGAGGGTACAACAAGTATAAAGGCCAGTGCTTCACTTGTTTAAGAGTAGCAAGAAGGTCTGCTTGGCTATAGTGAAGTGACTAGGGCAAAAATGCAGGAGACATGTTTAGAGAGATAGGCAGGAGCCTGATCATGGTCTTGAAGTTCACAGTATTTTCTAAGTTTATCATTCATGTTTTGCTTAGGATGGTATTTAAAGATGATATTAGTTTGCAATTCTATATTAGCTACTGAACTACCTCTCACTGCATTACAGGCAACAGGAAAAATAGGGACACCACTTCCTATGAGCCAAGTACTGCTTTAAATCCCTTAACATGCTTAACTCAACTAATCCTTCTCAACAGGTAGGGACTATTATTATCTACATTTTATAAAGAAACTAAAGCACAGAGAGGTTATGTAATCTGACCAACATAGTAAATGGAGCTACTAAATGGTGGACCTGAAATGTGAAACCAGACTCCAGAGTCCATGCTTTGAACCACTATGTTATACTGAACTCAAAACTGTTTTAAGAAGGCATTGTGCATATAGCATCAAGAGGGAAACCTACTCATATTACAAATCTAAGAAGCTGTTTAACTAAATTGCTTCTCTCTTGAAACTTTGTTTTCATACATACAAAATTAAGCTCCTTATCATCAGTGCCTTGGGTTTATAGTGAGAAAATTCTCCAACAACACAGAAAAAAAACTCAGCATTAAATTTTAAGATTAACCAAGTACAGGTTAAGGTCATAATGCGCTTCACAGTATGTGCCCTTTCATGCACATTGGGCCCACACTCTTAATAAATCATTTTATTGCCTGGAATTTGTTTTCTGACATCATTAGCGCTAATGGGTTAATGTATACAAAGCATTTTCCAGGGTGGGCTACATGGAGGGGACTCATTAAATAGCTGAACTATGATCAACACATAATAAAAGTTATACTCTAACAGGCTTTTAACTTTGCCTAAACAATACAATTCATAGCCTTCACATGTGTTACCTATATAAAGACAACTGGAGTATTGGTACTTCATCATTTACAGGTAACAGCAAATGGAACTAAGAATGATCCTAAAACTCTTATATTCTAGGGAAATTTTTAAAAATTAGATCAAATAGAAACTGTTAGTCATGATAAAATATAAACTACAAACAGTAATTTTTAATATTGACAATGTCACATACTTTTCTTATGTCCATAGATGCTAAAGTACAATAGCATGATATATAAAGATAAATACCAAAAATGGCATATGTTTTATAAGAACCACTTGAAGTAAACAGAAATTACTTGATCGAGTTTTATAGCTAAAGTAAAAAGTTAAATGTTAGACATTTACCTATGGAATTATCTGGTCCTTTTGATTTGGTATATGACAAAAATGCAGCTAGAAAAAAGATAGATGACAAAAGTTCTGCTCTTCCTACAACACCTGTTACCTAGAAAGGGAAGGAGAGGGGTTCATATTAATAAAAAGCATCTTGAAAATTTAACTATAATTGCAACAGCAGTTGAATTAGAAATTAAACTGCCATAACTTTTCAAGTGCACATTTCTGTTTTTTAAGCATTCTTTGAGTGCCCTCATGTGGTGAATTTGTATGTCTTCTATAAAAGTAAATTTATCAGTGACTGTAACAGTTCTTTTATTATTCTGGAGTAATTATAGACTCAGAGGAAGTCGCAAAAATAGTATAGAGAAGTCCTGTTTACCCTTTACCCAGCTTCCTCTAATGGTAACATCTTACACAATTATAGTACACTATCTAGATGTAGTTCTTACATGTTTTCTTAAAATACAAGTGTTCTTAAAATACAAAAATATAATAAACTCAATACATTATAGCTCACAAATAAACCTGCAAACTAAAATTTAAAAAGACAATAAACTTTAAAACATCCTTTTAAATTCAAAAAATTTAAATATAAAGCCCCCAAATCCCTTTAAAGTATTCTGAACTCACTATAAAACTTAAAGCAACCTATTATTTTTGTAGCTGTATAGAAAATTGTTCAGCTAGACACCAAAAGTTTCAAGATACTGGGAGAGACGCACAACTCCCCTCCAACACACACACACACACACACACACACACACACACACACACACACACACACACACACACACACACACACAGACACAGACACAGACACAGACACACATACCCCGGCAGAGTTTAAGCATACAGACTCTTGTTTAAAATTGAAAGCTTGTAACAAAGCAACTGAATAGAGTCCTCTTTGCTCTGCTGAGAGGCAATTCCGGAGTCTCAAGATTACCAAGAAAAATACAGTTATAGTTTGTGAATGTGCTGGTGATGAGCATATTGGCAATAGTAGAGACAGCTCACAATTTTTAAACACATGGCAATAGACAATAAGAAATTACTGAGCATCATCTGTTACGATATCTGTCCATGTCTGCATGTATTTTGATAAATTTTCATCCCTTACATAAGTTTCTCTTATTATTTTCTGTCCTTTGAAACAAAAAAAATGCCAAGTTGACAAATATTTAAAATCTTTATTCATATAAAAATTAGCAAAGAAAATTACTGTATTCATTTATATTTTACATCACTAAAGTTGAGTGATTTACATCTTATGTTCTTGAATAAATGTTTGTTTCAAAATTTGTTTTAAAAAATTTTACATAGTAGGAAAGTTAGACTCTACACTAATAAGTTAAGACACTGTACCAATAGGAGTCTTCAAATACTTGGATTAAAGTCATGGTTAATTTTTTTTTTCCTTAAAAATATATACCATTATAGACACGTACAGGAATAATGCAAAAAACATCAATTTATAGTTTTACTTACTGCTTCTGTGTGTATTGGGTGCACTGCAAAAAGTAAAGAAGCAATCACACTACTCCGGTTATCCAGAAAGAGTTTGCAGACTTTAAGAAATATCACACTAACCACAGCATGAAAAATCATATTTAGGAGATGATATGACATAGGTTTCAGTTCACTAAACAAATAATTTAAGCGAAACGTCAATACTGTTAAGGGACGGTAAGACTTGTGGCTTCTCTCCTAAAAGGAAAAAAGAACCATCAATCATTGATTATTAAAGTATCTCGGTCCTTCTGGGTACATAAACTAATCACTGCTTTTACTACATTTGGCTGAGAAATAACAGTAAAATAATGAAATGCCCCAAGAATAATACAAACATAAAAGATAGCTCTATGTGGGTTTTTTTTGTGTTTTCCTATTTCCTTTGTACAAAAACAAGGCAATTTCATCTCTGATATATAGTAGTCAAAGAATTAACAGTAAAAGAAGACCTAACTACTAATTCCTCTTCAATACACAAATTTAAAAAAGTAGGACAATAGTGATATTAATCAAGTTGTAGCATAGGATTTCTCTCCAAAACCAGCTACCCAAACTATTACCAATACAAGCATTCATGTAACTGCTGGCTAGATCTTCAAAAGAAAACATAAGAACAGAATGCTTACCCAGTGCAGTTTAAACAATGATGACTCAAAAAGGTACTGTCTAGTTGTCTTTTGAAACGACACCTCCATAATGTATAAACCTGAATATATTAAACCAAACATACTACACAGAGAGTAATACAAGAGCAAAAACTTTCTTAGAGAATAGATACCTTTGTTATTGCAGTCTCTATTGGCAATAAATCAAATTCTATGTGAGGTACTGAATTTCTTTATAAACTAAAAGTTATATTTAACAAGAAATATTTTTACTCTAAGACAAAATCAAACCAGATTTAAGAATCAAACACACAAGTTAAAAAGATATAAAATATTATCCTATTTATTTTTTGTAATTTTTCTTTAAGATGTTGGGGGTAGGAGTTTATTAATTAATTAATTAATTTTTGCTGTGTTGGGTCTTCGTTTCTGTGCGAGGGCTTTCTCTAGTTGTGGCAAGCAGGGGCCACTCTTCATCACGGTGTGCGGGCCTATCACTATTGCAGCCTCTCTTGTTGCAGAGCACAGGCTCCAGACGCGCAGGCTCAGTAGTTGTGGCTCACAGGCCTAGTTGCTCTGCAGCATGTGGGATCCTCCCAGACCAGGGCTCGAAGCTGTGTCCCCTGCATTAGCAGGCAGATTCTCAACCACTGCGCCACCAGGGAAGCCCTATTCTTGTAATTTTTTATAAAGGCATCCACACTCACCTTCTTTGCTCTCCTACCTCTTACCATATTTTGCTGTAACTCTGGTATATAGCTATAGACTTAAGCCTGCTCATCCCCAATAGGGAACATTAGGAAGCACAAGAAACAAACAGTTCCCATTCTGAAATTAAAAGCATTGTAATAACTCTGTCTGTATTCACTATACACAACATGAGTGCTATCTACCTAGAATGCATTTTCCTGCTTGGCTAATTCCTGTACATCCTTCGAATTTCACCCCAAGCATACAAAATTGTTTTTAAAGGCAATGTATTGAACTGAAATGACTTGTAACAGAAAGCAGAAAAATGTTGTAGAAACCTTTTGGTTTCAAACCTTTCAGGTCAAAATCTAATGACATGATTAAAATCAAAATAGATATTAGCATAAATTGGGGGAATGGACATATTTCTAAGAGTCTCTGGGGATAAAGGGTATGGGTAGAGGGGAATAAATTATCTAGAATATATGTTATAATAGTACCATATTTTCCCCTTGTTATCAAAAGACTTATTTCTTCTAAAGGCTAGAATTCGGTGAGAATAGGAAAGGTTGCAGGAAAATAAATAATCTGCTTATTTAATAAGAAAAAATATTTGTTTGTGACGAGAGGAATGAAAGATTCCATACCCCTCCTTGAGAAGCTTCCAGATTTGGAGAATGCAGAAAGGGGCCAAGAATGACAAATGACAAAAAGTGTTATATGTTATGTTATGTTTATATGTTATGTTAAGTTGTTAGCACATAACAACTATGTGCTATGTACTACAGACAGATTAATTAATCCTCAAGGTATTATTCTTTTATAGATCAGGAAAATGCCTCAGTCATCTAAAAGCTGTGTTCCCACCTATTTCACACAGCTTTTACATGATAGAACTAAAATTAGAATCTATCTATATGATCCCAAGCTAACAAAGATTTAATCCAGTGACCTTCAAAATAAAGTTACTGGCAAAGTAAAAATATCTCCATAAACATGAACTAAACTTTTGGGTTCTCAATATAAAATCAAATTAAATATTAGGTAGGAGATATGGCACAAATTAAAATTTTTAATAAATCATTTTTTCTGCAGAAAAGTAGGCAATATGTATACTTAGCATTTTTACCCTTAAAGTCTTATCTATTTATATTGAAGTTACATATATTTTTAAATGGTTAAATACCACAAGCAGTCATCTCTTCTGCCTGACTCATAAGAGAGAAAAAAGAGAAATAAATTCAGTTAGATTTGTGTTACGCCTACTGTTCTAACACATTTGGTTTTTACACATATATATTATTTTTAAAGAGATTAAGCCAAGGTACACAACCAAGGAAAGAATCAAGTACTATAAAAAATATGATCACATTTTCAACTTCCTATCTAATTTATTACAAACATGTCTCGTACAAAATTTTTGAGGAAAAAAATCCATAATTACTATGATGATGGCAATGCAATGTTGATAAAAAATTAGGAGTACTAAACTACCGGAATAATTTAAAATCTGAGATACATATAAGTAATATATACTTACTTCAGACATAGGGGTTCCCCAGAAATCATTCTGAAATAAAGTTTTTAAAGGTGTAGATGGATGCAGGTCTTTATTATCCAGTATTGCTGACACATCATCAAAAACAAAACCACAAAAGAGGCTGTTCCAATAGCAAGCAGCAACTACGCCTATTATTAAGGTTACTTCTTTTAGGTTAATATCAGCCATCTTTTCCACAAGCACTTGTGGACAAAATCTGGAAGGGAAAATCATGAAGATAAAATGAAATAAGCAACATTTTTTTCTCTAATAAGTATAGTTTTAATAGAAGAATAAGCAAAATAAAGATAGAATGCTAATTCTCACAGAGAATTAATTCTTTAAAGCTCAGTTCAAATTCCACCCACTTAAGGAGTATTAGCTGACCACCTCTCCATATTCCTAACCTAAGACAGAATTAATTGCTCTTTCATATGTGTTTTCATACCTCTAATACAGCCTTTTATCACATCACTCAATCTTTAAACCTATCTCTTTAGCTAACTAGATAGTGAACTCCTTATCAACTGTCACAGGTCAGGTCACCTGGGAAACAAATATATATAAGATATCTAAAAAAAAACCTGGCATGATGTGCTCCAGCAGTATCTAAATGAATCCTTGTGGGAAAACAAATACATACTTAAAAAGACACTGATCATGGGTTTTCTGAAATGTAAATAAAGCTGTTTAAGTACCTTATGACTATAAAGATCAACTATTACCTAAATCAGGAGTCCAAACTTGTAGCCTGAAGCCCTGTTCAGCTTGATCAAAAGCCTTTTAAAAATATTTGTCTTGCATGCCTTTATGCTAACTGTATACTAGCCAGTTTAACTACTGTTCCTTTATCTTTTACTGGATTGAGTTATTTGATGGACTTATCTTATCTGCTTGGCCCCTGGGGCATAGGAGTAGTTTATGAAACAGATATAAACTATGGTTTTTCTTCTTCCCATTGCAACAAAAGCTTTTAATCTAGAGACAGGTCTTCATACATGACAATTCATAACTAAGTCATTGCTGTAGAAAAGATTCAGTGAGGGAATGTTTATAGAGTAAAAAGAATTATATGAACTGGAGGATACTGGTGAATCAACCCTACTATAAAAATAAGGTTTGAAGGTATACTCTAAAAAAACAAGCTGATGAGATACTTTTCTAGCTTGAGTAGTGTCATTAGTATCACTTTAGTGTTATCACTTGTGGAGGGAAGAATAATGGTCCCCCAAATATGTAAATCATCTGAACCTGTGAATATGTTACCTTACAGAGCAAAAGAAACTTTATAGGTGTGATTAAATTGAGGATTTTGAGATAAGGAAATTATCCTAGATTTTCTTGGGTGGGCCAATTCAATCATAAGAGACCTCACAAATGAATGAGGGAAGCAGGAGACTTGAAAAAGCAGAGGTCAGAGTGATATGATGGCTGCCTGTGGGCCACAAGCTAAGGATTGACAGCAGCCTCTAGAAGCTGGAAAAGACAAAGAAATACATTCTTCATTAGAGCTTCTAAAAGGACCACAGCCCTACTGACATCTCAATTTTAGTCTAGTGAGATCCATTTTGGACTTCTGACTTCCAGAACTGTAAAATAATAAATTTGCTATTTTAAGCTACTACATTTGTGTTAATTTGTTATAGGAGCAATAGGAAATTAATATATCACTCACAGAGCCAGAAGATCTGGAACCAGAGATATATCTGCAGGAATTCTTGTCAGATCAGAGAAGAATAAGGTAGAGACCTTAAACAAGATACGAGCTGTATAAGTATATATATATATATATATATATATATATATACATAAACACCTATGGGAAGGTATTGAAGTTTCTTTAGAATGAGACAGAAAAATTTCAGAATACATTAGACTTTTAAAAGAAATGTTAAACTGAAACCAACAAATCAGAAAGGAAATTAGCTGTTCCTTTTGAAGAAGTCTGGTTTTCAATTAACAGAAAAATTACCTAAGAGTTTATCTTGAATCCAGAAGAAATTTAGCATCTCTAAATGGTATGGTCTTGTACACATTATTATCAAAAAAAAAGTTGATGGTGTGTGTTTAAAGATTGGAGAGATCTGGCTCAACTTCTCAACCACAGTAAAATGACAGTCAATATTTTTTTAAAAAAGGAAGGCTATAAATTCACAAGGATAAAGACAATTGGAGAGGAAACCACAGCACATTTTGGAAGCTGGAAAGGTAAAATGTTTAATAAGTGACTCAATAGAGATCAAGAAAGTGAATCCTTACCTGAAGGGGGAAAAGCTAAAAAGTTTTCTGCACTCCTGCCGGCATCATCTCAAAAACTGATGCCAAGGATCTCAGGAAGTAGGGCTAGGAACAGATGGACCTCCCAGGTGGGGCAGTGGCTAAGAATCTGCCTGCCAATGCAGGGGACATGGGTTTGATCCCTGTTCTGGGAAGATCCCACATGCCACGGAGCAACTAAGCCTATGTGCCACAACTACTGAGCCCTTGTGCTGCAAATACTGAAGCCGGCATGCCTAGAGTCCATGATCCACAAGAGAAGCCACCACAATGAGAAGCCCGTGCACTGCAATGAAGAGTAACCCTCGATACCCTTCTTAGTATAGTTTTAGACCCTCCAGCTATCTTCTACCAATTGAAAACAGAATCTTATAAAATTTTACAACACTGGAAACAAAGAGAGGGTACTAAAAGCTTCCAGAAAGAAATAATGCAGGTTCCATACCAAAGGTTACGAATCCAAATAAATCACTTTTTTTTTTTTACCAACAACGTTAGAAGCTGGCGGGGGTGGGGGGGGTGGGGGGGTGAAATTCAGAAAACAAAAAGGGAATAATGCTTCAAATTTCTGATGGATAATAATTTCCACCTTAAAATTCTATATTAATAAACCCAAATTTGCCAAGTAGAAAGTAGAATAAAAATACTTTAAAACATTCAAGGTCTCAAAAATGTACCTCTAATGTTTTTCTTCTCAGGAAACTAATAGAAGAGATACCCCAATAACATGAGGAAGTATACTAAGAAACATAAAGATAGGGAAATCAGGAGATAAAGGATGCTACACAGAACTATAGCCATGCAAGCAGGTCTACTACCCAGGCAACAATGAGATAGGTCAGCACATTCCTGAATGACAGTCCCAAGAGGATATAACTGACAGAACACGTGATGTGTTTAAACACAGCATAAAGAACTATTTTCCCTTTAAACTGTGTGTGTGTAATTGTAATTCAGAAAAACAAAACAAGTCAGGATATCCACCATCGGGTAGTGAAAATCAAGTCTTGTGTATGGGGTCAGAAACCTCTCAGGTTGGGGTGACAAACTACTGTTTGGTTAAATGTTCTCACAAAAAGAAACTTTAAAATTAATAGAGGAAAAATAAGTAAATTAAAACTATGGTTTTAATACTTTGAAATTATATTTGGGAATAAGATATATTTGATTTTTAGAGTACTTATAATGTTTAAGAGTATTTACATAGGGCAGACAGCAGAAGCAAGAAGAACTACAATCCTGCAGCCTGTGGAACAAAAACCACATTCACAGAGAGACAGACAAGATGAAAAGGCAGAGGGCTATGTACCAGATGAATGAACAAGATAAAACCCCAGAAAAACAACTAAATGAAAAGGAGATAGGCAACCTTCCGGAAAAAGAATTCAGAATAATGATAGTGAAGAGGATCCAGGACCTCGGAAAAAGAATGGAAGCAAAGATTGAGAAGATGCAAGAAATGTTTCACAAAGGACTAGAAGAAATAAAGAACAAACAAACAGAGATGAACAATACAATAACTGAAGTGAAAAATGCACTAGAAGGAATCAAAAGCAGAATAACTGAGGCAGAAGAACAGATAAGTGACCTGGAAGACAGAATGGTGGAATTCACTGCTGCAGAACAGAATAAAGAAAAAGGAATGAAAAGAAATGAAGACAGCCTAAGAGACCTCTGGGACATTAAACGCAACAACATTCTCATTATAGGGGTCCCAGAAGGAGAAGAGAGAGAGAAGGGACCTGAGAAAATATTTGAAGAGATTATAGCAGAAGACTTCCCTAACATGGGAAAGGAAATAGCCACCCAAGTCCAGGAAGCACAGAGAGTCCCAAACAGGATAAACACAAGGAGAAACACACCAAGACACATAGTAATCAAATTGGCAAAAATTAAAGACAAAGAAAAATTATTGAAAGCACCAAGGGAAAAATGATAAATAACATACAAGGGAACTCCCATTAAGGTTAACAGATGATTTCTCAGCAGAAACTTGACAAGCCAGAAGGGAGTGGCATGATATACTTAAAGTGATGAAAGGGGAGTACCTACAACCAAGATTACTCTACCCAGCAAGGATCCCATTCAGATTCAATGGGGAAATCAAAAGCTTTACAGACAAGCAAAAGCTAAGAGAATTCAGCACCACCAAACCAGCTCTACAACAAATGCTAAAGGAACTTCTCTAAGTGGAAAACACAAGAGAAGAAAAGGACCAACAAAAACAAACCCCCCAAAATTAAGAAAATGGTAATAGGAACATACATATCGATAATTACCTTAATGTGAATGGAGTAAATGCTCCAACCAAAAGACACAGGTTTGCTGAATAGATACAAAAACAAGACCCATATACATGCTGTCTACAAGAGACCCACTTCAGACCTAGGGACACATACAGACTGAAAGTGAGGGGATGGAAAAAGATATTCCATGCTAATGGAAATCCAAAGAAAGCTGGAGTAGCAATACTCATATCAGATAAAATAGACTTTAAAATAAAGAATGTTACAAGAGACAAGGAAGGACACTACGTAATGATCAAGGGATCAATCCAAGAAGAACATTTAACAACTAGAAATATATATGCACCCAACATAGGAGCACCTCAATACATAAGGCAACAGCTAACAGCTATAAAAGAGGAAATCGACAGTAACACAGTAATAGTGGGGGACTTTAACACCTCACTTACACCAATGGACAGATCAGCCAAAATGAAAATAAATAAGGAAACACAAGCTTTAAATGACACAATAGACCAGACAGATTTAATATTTATAGGACATTCCATCCCAAAACAGCAGATTACACTTTCTTCTCAAGTGCGCATGGAACATTCTCCAGGATAGATCACATCTTGGGTCACAAATCAAGCCTCAGTAAATTTAAGAAAATTGAAATCATACCAAGCATCTTTTCTGACCACAACTCTATGAGATTAGAAATGAATTACAGGGAAGAAAACGTAAAAAACACAAACATATGGAGGCTAAACAATACACTACTTAATAATGAAGTGATCACTGAAGAAATCAAAGAGGAAATCAAAAAATATCTAGAGACAAATGACAATGAAAACACGACGATCCAAAATCTATGGGATGCAACAAAAGCAGTTATAAGAGGGAAGTTTATAGCTATACAAGCCTACCTCAAGGAACAAGAAAAATCTCAAATAAACAATCTAACCTTACACCTAAAGGAACTAGAGAAAGAAGAACAAACAAAACCCAAAGTTAGTAGAAGGAAAGAAATCATAAAGACCAGAGCAGAAATCAATGAAATAGAAACAAAGAAAACAATGGCAAAGATCAATAAAACTAAAAGCTGGTTTTTTGAGAAGATAAACAAAACTGATAAACCATTAGCCAGACTCATCAAGAAAAAGAGGGAAAGGACTCAAATCAATAAAATTAGAAATGAAAAAGGAGAAGTTACAACAGACATTGCAGAAATACAAAGCATCCTAAGAGATTACTACAAGCAACTCCATGCCAATAAAATGGACAACCTTGAAGAAACAGACAAATTCTTAGAAAGGTATAACCTTCCAAGACTGAACCAGGAAGAAATAGAAAATATGAACAGACCAATCACAAGTAATGAAATGGAAACTGTGATTAAAAATCTTCCAACAAACAAAAGTCCAGGACCAGATGGCTTCACAGGTGAATTCTATCAAACATTTAGAGAAGAGCTAACATCCATCCTTCTCAAACTCTTCCAAAAATTGCAGAGGAAGGAAAACTCCCAAACTCATTCTATGAGGCCACCATCACCCTGATACCAAAACCAGAAAAAAGATACTACAAAAAAAGAAAATTACAGACCAATATCACTGATGAATATAGATGCAAAAATCCTCAACAAAATACTAGCAAACAGAATCTAACAACACATTAAAAGGATCATACACCATGATCAAGTGGGATTTATCCCAGAGATGCAAGGATTCTTCAATATATGTAAATCAATCAATGTGATACACCATATTAACAAACTGAAGAAGAAAAACCGTATGATCATCTCAATAGATGCAGAAAAAGTTTTTGACAAAATTCAACACCCATTTATGATAAATACTCTCCAGAAAGTGAGCATAGAGGGAACCTACTTCAACATAATAAAGGCCATATATGACAAACCCACAGCAAACATTATTCTCGATGGTGAAAAACTGAAAGCATTTCCTCTAAGATCAGAAACAAGACAAGGATGTCCATTCTTGCCACTGTTATTCAACATAGTTTTGGAAGTCCTAGCCACGGCAATCAGAGAAGAAAAAGTAATAAAAGGAAAAAAAAAAGAGTAATAAACATACACTCGAGATTCTGATATATTAGCTTCAAAACTGTAATTTTAAATACAACGTTATATAATAATATATATAACATACATAATATTAAATTATTGACCATGCTATTTTTGGATTTAAGACTTTTAGTTGAAAAATATTAAGAATTTAGACAAGTTTACAAATAAATACTGAAATTTTTATAAGACCTTGGGAATTGCTACGGCTTTAAGTTTAGTTTACTAGCTTTATAAAAGTTGTTTGAGAAAGTCTTGCTTGTTAAGTTAGGCATCTGAAGTCCTCAAATAAAAATGAATATACTAAAACTATAAATGCAGTTTTAAATTCAGGCAACTTAATTAGGTTTTAAATGTAGCTGATTAAGGGTATTCAGTCCTTTCAATCATTATTTATTTGTTATACGTTGAAAAGGGGTATGTTACTTTATAAACAGAATAAGATTTGTAGGTTGAATTTAAAGGCTTAAAGAACACAAGGTTATAAAATGTTACTTAAAGAAACTTGGACTGATCTCATGATTTCTAAATACAATTAAGTAATAAAAAGTTATGCAGTCACTTTAAGCTGCAAAGCAAATTCATTCAGTAATTGAAATACTCAACTCCAAGATAATAATCAAGACCCTGAACTTGATTTAACTTTTGGGCACTGTCCTCTGCTCTAGGCTTGGGATCACTGTGTAGGAGAAGCGTGTTGTTATGGAATGAGGATACAGTTTATTCTTCTCTTTCTTTACCTACATTCTTGTTAAACATAACAAGACGCCACCAGGGAAGCCCCCTGAAGGTATTTTGTAGATGTGGTTAACACCTATAGCCTGATGATTTTACGTAAAGGAGATTATACTCCATAATGTGGATGGAACTCATCCAATCAGTTGAATCACCTTAAAAGCAAAATTGAAGTTTCCCTGAGAAGAAACTCTACCTCATGACTGCATTATCAGGTCCTGCTGAAGAGTTTCTAGCCTGCCAGCCTACTCTACGGATTTTGGATTCACCAGTTCCAAAATCCTCTAAGTCCATCCTTTCATATAAATGTCTTGATTTGATATATATTTGATATATGCTTAGTTATCTGGTTTGATTAAAGCTGGATATCTAAAGGGTGGGGGGGGAGTCTCAGCTTGGAAAGCTAGCCTCTGCTACTTGTGGTCATATCCTTCAACAGGTAGCCTAAACTTCTTTAAATGGTGTCCTCAGGAGAGCTGGAGGGCAAATCCCAACGGACAAGCACTTTTCAAGTCTCTGCTTACTGCATAATTTTTACTATCAATCAAGCAAGGTAAACCCAGAAGCGATGTGGGAGAGGTTATAAAGAGTCAAGACAGGGCTTCCCTGGTGGCGCAGTGGTTGAGAGTCCGCCTGCCGACGCAGGGGACACAGACTCGTGCCCCGGTCTGGGAAGATCCCACATGCCGTGGAGCGGCTGGGCCTGTGAGCCATGGCCGCTGAGCCTGCGCATCCGGAGCCTGTGCTCCGCAATGTCAAAGGATGTCACTATATATGTGCAAAGAATCCAAACGCAATTGAAGACCACTCATGAGCACATTACAGGCATACAAAACAATATAATTCCTTCAACAAAATTGTACTGAATGCTCACTTTTCCTAATACTCCCACAGTACAATTATGGAAAAAACAAGCCTAGAGGAAAAGTTTATATGAAATCTGGGAATATTTAGTCTGGAAAGGATAGTCTTCTCAGCTCAATAATTTCATGATTATATCTTTTTCAATAAGTAAAACTTTGGCTTGCATAGTTTGCAAAGTCTGTATTCACAATGACTCCTACTAATCTTTCCAGTCTCCTCATGTTGGGAGAAGACAAGTGTTTGCTTGCTGCACACTGATTCCTCTCCACAAGAACAAGGCAAAACAAAACACTTTCTGTACACAGTGGAGACTAAATTTCTCATGGCCATGCTTTATGTTAGAAGCTAGAAAAGTAAGCTACCATTCATTTTCTTGATAAGACAGCATAAAAGGAATGGAGATTAACATTTGGAATATAGGTTGATCGGTACATAGAACAGAGGTAGCAATTATAAAAGGCAAGTCTTTTTTTTTTTTAACCTCTTTACTGGAGTATTATTGCTTTACAATGGTGTGTTAGTTTCTGCTGTATCACAAAGTGAATCAGCTACTCGTATACATATATCCCCATATCCCCTCCTGTTGCATCTCCCTCCCACCCTCCATATCCCACCCCTCCAGGTGGTCACAAAGCACCAAGCTGATCTCCCTGTGCCATGCAGCTGCTTCCCACTAGCTATCTATTTTACATTTGGTAGTGTATATATGTCCATGACACTCTCTCACTTCGTCCCAGCTTACCCTTCCCCCTCCCCGTGTCCTCAAGTCCATCCTCTACATCTGCATCTTTATTCCTGTCCTGCCCCTAGGTTCTTCAGAACCATTTTTTTTTTTTAAGATTCCATATATATGTTAGCATACAGTGTGTTTTCTCTTTCTGACTTACTTTACTCTGTATGACAGACTCTAGGTCCATCCACCTCACTACAAATAACTCAATTTTGTTTCTTTTTATGGCTGAGCAATATTCCATTGTATATATGGGCCACACCTTCTTTATCCATTCATCTGTCGATGGACACTTAGGTTGCTTCCAGTCCTGGCTATTGTAAATAGTGCTGCAATGAACATTGTGGTACATTACTCTGTTTGAATTATGCTTTTCTCTGGGTATATGCCCTGTAGTGGGATTGCTGGGTGGGATGGTAGTTCTATTTTTAGCTTTTTAAGGAACCTCCATACTGTTCTCCTGGCAGCTGTATCAATTTACATTCCTACCAACAGTGTAAGAGGGTTCCCTTTTCTCCACACCCTCTCCAGCATTTATTGTTTGTAGACTTTTAAAAAGCAAGTCTTTCTTGTGAAGTGATTTTGGTCAGATAATACTGCTCATAAAACAACAGAGATGAAAGAAGGCAGATTCAGGCAAGCGTTCCTGTAGTAAAGCCATTTATAAAATTGTCAGATAACTTCCCTTGGTGAAAACTGAATGATTCAGAAAACTTCATGAAAAATAATAGTGGGTTTTAGTGATTTTCTCAAAACTATATATAGTGAGCAACTGAACTAGAACTTGAGTTAAATTTCTTAGTTAACAGTTAGATACAAACATATTTTAGTGCATTAGAGCCTAGACCCTAGCTAACTTGTTTCCTACTGCATCCCTGGTGTCTAGCACAGTGTATAAGCCCCAAAATATTGTTAGAATGAGTAAAGTAATAAAATTTAAGCAAGATTTTGGGGCTTCCCTGGTGGCGCAGTGGTTGAGAGTCTGCCTGCCGATGCAGGGGACACGGGTTCGTGCCCCGGTCCGGGAAGATCCCACATGCCGTGGAGCGGCTAGGCCCGTGAGCCATGGCTGCTGAGCCTGCGCGTCCGGAGCCTGTGCTCTGCAACAGGAGAGGCCACAACAGTGAGAGGCCCGCGTACCGCAAAAAAAAAAAAAAAAATTTAAGCAAGATTTTGCACTTAGTCGGGACTGTAATTGAGACCTGGCTTACAACCTTAGCTTCATTAATTATTATGAAATTGCTTAGGTTCTCAGAACCTGTTTTCACTTCAGAAAAATGAATAAAACTTGCCATTACGCCAGGTGCCTTCAGTTCCTGAGAATATAAATGTGAATAAGAAGGTGAAGGAAGTAAGGGTAGAAAAGACCAACACAGACAAAACGAAACGAATAAATAAATAAATAGAAAATAACAGTTGTAATGAATGAAAAAACAAGAAGAAAAATAAGGTGTTGCAATAAAAATAACAGATTACTACTACAAAAATAAATATGCAATTTTAAGCATAGTAAATGACATAATATGTGCTCCAGAAACATTAGCTTTCATCTCTGCCTTCCCTTGCTAAATTATGAATTAAAAACAATGAATGAAAAAAAATAAAAACAAATAAAAACAATGAATGTGGGAATTCCCTGGTGGTCCAGTGATTAGGACTTTGCACACTCAGAGCCAAGGGCGTGGGTTCGATCCCTGGTTGGGGAACTAAGATCCCACAAGCCATGCAGTGTAGTCAAAAAACAAACAAACAAACAAACAAAAAACACTGAACATGAAGAGTATCTAATTCAAATTCTTGAGTAATCAAAGTTACATAATTAGAATATAATGATATTTAATGTAGATTGTAAGACTGAAGAATAAGCACGTTACAAGTACTGGTTCCCAACATGCCTGAGAAGGCAATATAGCAGTTATGAACATATCCTTTAGCCAGAAAGATTCGTGTTCCATCATACTATTTAAGTTTGAGCAGAGTATTTAACCTTTCCAAACTTTGCTTTCTTAACTTAGCTGGAAAATGAGGACAAATTAAGCAGCTATTTCATTGGATTGTTATGAAGATTAAATAATGAAAAAGCTATAGTAATCAAAATAGCTTGCAGCTAGCATAAAAACAAACACGCAGATCAACAGAACAGAATAGGGAGGCCAGAAATAAACAAAGGAACCAAGAATGTACAATGGGGAAAGAATAGTCTCTTTAATATATAGTGTTGGGAAAACTGGAGAACCACATGCAAAAGAATAAACTGAACCCCTATTTTATACCACTCACAAAAATCAACTCAAAATGGATTAAAGAACTGAACGTAAGACCTAAAACCATAAACCTCCTGGTAGTAAACAAGGGGGTAAGCTCCCTGACACTGGTCTTGGCAATGATTTTTTGGATTTGAAACCAAAAGCAAAGGCAACAAAAGCAAAAATAAATAAGTGGGCCTATGTCAAACTAAAAAGCTTCTGCACAAAAAAGGACACCAACAAAATGAAGAGGCAACTTATGGAATGAGGGGAAATATTTGCAAAAATATATATATGAAAGCAGGTTAATATCCAAAATACATAAAGAACTCTTACAACTGAATAGCAAAAAAAAAAAAAAAACTGATTAAAAATGGGCACAGGAACTTCTTCCCAAGAAGACACGTAATGGCCGACAGGTACATGAAAAGGTGCTCACCATCACTAATCATCAGTGAAATGCAAAGCAAAATTACAATGAGATTATCAATTACTTTACACCTGCTAAGAATGGCCATCATCAAAAAGAGATAACAAGCATTGGCAGCAAGGATGTGGAGAAAAGGGAACACCTGTGCACTGTTGGTGGGAACGTAAATTGATGCAGCCATCACAGAAAACAGTATGGGGTTCCTCAAAAAATTAAAAACAGAACTACCATACTTTCCAGCAATTCCACTTCTGGGTATATATCCAAAAAAAACAA
This sequence comes from Lagenorhynchus albirostris, assembly GCF_949774975.1. Lineage (NCBI taxonomy): Eukaryota > Metazoa > Chordata > Mammalia > Artiodactyla > Delphinidae > Lagenorhynchus > Lagenorhynchus albirostris. The sequence continues at coordinate 31,997,893 of NC_083105.1, forward strand.
AATCACTATTTTAAAGTGTTATTCATTCAGCATTATTTACAACAGCCAACCCATAGAAACAACCTAAGTATAAATCGATGGATGAAAGGATAAAGAAAATGTAGTACATACACACAATGGAATATTATTCAGCCACAAAAAATAAATCTTACCATTTGTAACACCATGACAACACGGATGGACCATGAGGGCATTACGCTAAGTGAAATGCCAGACAAAGAAGGACAAATACTGAGTGATCTCGTTTATATGTGGGATCTAAAAAAACCGAATTCATAGAAACAAACAGATCCATCAACAGGTACAAACTTTCATTTAAAAGATATATAATTCCTGGGGATATATAGTTTAAAAAAACGTTAATGAACAGTGTGTGACATATCATCTTTCAGTAAAGGACTAGACAAAATTATAATTCCTACAAATCTGATGAATGTCTTTAAATGTATCTCACAAAATCAGTATATCTGTTTTTATTTTCTACTGAGCTATTTCTACTGAACGGTTTGGAAAGAAATCTTTTGTTTTCAAAAGTAAACTTCAGGGCTTCCCTGGTGGCACAGTGGTTGAGAGTCCGCCTGCTGATGCAGGGGACACAGGTTCGTGCCCCGGTCCGGGAAGATCCCACATGCCGCGGAGCGGCTGGGCCCGTGAGCCATGGCCGCTGAGCCTGCGCGTCCGGAGCCTGTGCTCCGCAACGGGAGAGGCCACAACAGTGAGAGGTCCGCGTACAGCAAAAAAAAAAAAAAAAAAAAAAAAAAGTAAACTTCAATATCAATTATAGGGAATAAATGCAAGAAAGTGCTTAAAATAAATAAATAAATAAAGATGAGAGGCACTGCTCCAAAGAGTTGAAAATGTCATTTGGTTTTCAAGTCTACATCTTCTTAAGAAAGTTTTCCTAGTGGTGTATCATACTCCAGCACGGCTGAGCAGCCAGATGAGCAAAACTTGCACAAATAAGAGCTGTAAACACCTGAGAAGGCGTTTTCATAGGAAGGCACTCTCCGTCAGCAAACAAGTGACAGCAACAGGGCTGGTGAGTACTGAGGCCCCTTCTCTCTCCACCCCCCGCAGTGGCCTGGGCAAGTTATAACCTCTCCTCTCTAGAACCTTCCCTCTACACCTACTAGCTCCTCAACCTTCAAGTCCTTCAATCCGCGAAGGTAATAGCGCTACAGGTAAGGCGACCAGGGTCAGAAGATGCGGTGTCCCCAATTCCTCACTCGCCGCCAAACCATGATCGCGGCCCCCAGTCCACTATACAGACAGATTCTGATACAGAAGACGGCTAAAACTTTGTCTTCTTACAGAGGGCACCACCCGGAGCGTCGCCGGCAAACGCCCTAGGAGAGGGCGGGGTCTTCCCACCTCTTCAGACTCCGGCCCCAACATTAAGAGCTTCTTTCAGCCGGGATCGCTAACCTCAACTCCTCCCCCACCGCTGGCCGACAGCCCGACCTCACCTGGAAGCGGTTCCACCAGGGAATGGCTTAGAGAAACCTCGGGAAGAGCGGTCCGGCGAGAGACGCCACCGAAGGCACAGTCATGGTCCGCCTCGTTCAGCCGACCAGTGCAGACACGCCTCGGCCGCCGCGCCTCCCGCCTCGAGGCGGTTCCCCCGCACCCCGGTATAGTCGCAGCCTCCCGCACTGCACGCCGGGAACGGCCTATCTCCACTTCTCAGACTTCAGCGTCCAGGACTCCCCGGCCTCCAAGCAGAACTGCACTCTGGGATTTGCAGTCCTCATCCCAGGCCTTCTCTCCGCCTTTAACACAGAATCCAGGGACCTCGCTGCGGAATCTAAACGTAAAGCATCGCCCACGGTCGTGAAATGTAGGCGACACTTGCATCCGGGCTCTTGTTCCGGCCTTGGCTAGGTGGGAAATGCGTCGCTTAGCAGCCGCTGCCGCTATTACTCGCTAGAGATCAGTTGGCGGTATCCAGTGTCCGATTGGAACCGCGCTGGAGAGCCGTCAGGCGTGGCGGCGGGGCTCGGCTGGGTGGGTGCGGTAGCTGAGGGGCCGCCGCTGGATGCCAGGTTTGGTTTAGGTGGGTGGATCCTGGAGAGCGCGGACAGAGAGTTCTTCCCGCAAAGGTTCTTTAAGCCTAACGGCCCAAATAAACAACAGCCCCTTAGTCTTTGATTTGCAGTCCATCTGCCTTACCCTCGCTTCAGCCCTGGTGTCTTCGGCCCAGCTGCACTCATTTCAGTCGTTTACTTTCTCGCTTTTTTTTTTTTCCCCTCTTAATCCTAGCTCCTGTCTCTCAGAATCAGTGGTCAATTTCAGCCTTCCAAGCATCGCACGCTTTGGTGGTAAGGGGGCGTGGAGGAAGGGGGCACAGAATCCTAGTTCTAGCTTACATTAGTTTAACCATGGAAGCCGTCATAATTTAGCCGATAAAATATCTGATGATTTGTCGCAACTGCTGTAATTTTGATCAAGGCTATTTTACCCACATATCTGTTATACAGTTAAGGAGCCATACCTCTTTGCTAACATCGTGGAGAGTTGTAATAGCGTAATCTGTAAAAACAGTAATGCTGTTTACCTTGAAAATGCTAATAGCCACTTGTATTGTTACAGAAAGTAAAGCACAGTGAAAGAATTCAAGATGCCACCTAATATAAACTGGAAAGAAATAAGAAAAGTTGACCCAGATGAGTTGCCTCGTCAAGAAGAATTGGCAGATAATTTATTGATTTCCTTATCTAAGGTACTTAATTGATAAATAATGCATAGATATATACATACAACTATGATAGTCTAAGTTGTCCCTGAAATCACTGAATGGTACAACTGGAAGATTTCTTGTATTTTGCTTAAGGGTTATAAAATATGAAATAGTTGCTTTTCTCTTTACTTAGGTGGAAGTAAATGAGCTAAAAAGTGAAAGTCAAGAAAATATGATACACCTTTTCAGAATTACTCAGTCTCTAATGAAGGTTTGTATACAGTAGGTTTTAATAATAGCTTTGACTATTAGAGAAAGTGTAAGAATCTTTTCTTAGATAATTTAATCTCTGTGAAAGTACTTTGTAAAATCTAAATGACCACTAAAAAATGAGATATCTTCAAATGTCAACTGAGAATTTTAGGTGAAAAACATTACTAGTTTCTGCTCTAAAGTTCCTAAAAGAGTGTGTAGGGGAAACAGAATGGTTATGTTTAAAAAAGCATAGGGAGGTCCTATGTTAATTATGTTACAGCTTGTTACAGTAGCTGACTACTGTTGGGATTTGTTAGGAGGGGAAGAGATTTAGGTGTGAGAAGACTGTAAAGGTGAAAGACTGATGAATAGTTTTAGGTAAGTGGAGGGCAGTGGTAAAGTGTTAAGGAGATTCTAGAGCTGGAGGTTACTATAAATAAAAACTGGGAATAGAAAGTATGCATGTTCTTTACATTTAAGGAGACAAGTGCAGAAAGTTTATAATAGCAGGTTGTAGAGGAAACAATGTTGGGTATAGTTTAGAATAGGCTGTCTAGGGCCTTTAAAGACGTATTTTATGATATCAGCAATTAGCAGCCATTAAAGGTTTTTGATCTCTAATTGGTAGATACAAAAATATGCCTTAAGAGGGTTAAACTTATGAAGGAAGTTAGACAAAATTATGGACTAGAATAATGAAAATTAGAATAGAATAAAAGAGATAGTTGAAAACATTACGAAGAGAAAAGTTGCAATACTAGATGTAAGACTTGAGGGAAAAGAGGAATAAAACTCTTAGGAATCTAGAAATTACAGCCTTAAGAAAATCATCTATTCATTCAACAAATGTTTGCTGAATCTCTCCTTGTGCCAGGCATTGCAGGCAGTAAGTACTGGGATAGCAAATACAAAACAAAATTCTTATTTTCAGTGCTTACATTCTAGTGTAAAGGCATACTGAAATAGCTTTTTTTATTCTTAACGTTTAGATGAAAGCTCAAGAAGTAGAGCTAGCTTTGGAAGAAGTTGAAAAAGCTGGAGAAGAACAAGCAAAATTTGGTAAATGCCTTGGGGAAAAGATTATTATGGTGTTAAATAGTGGATTTCATTTATTCACTAAGCAGTGAAGAATTAGCTTTAATATATTGGGTTGACCAAAAAGTAAGATCTTATGGACAAATCCAAACAAACTTTCTGGCCAACCCAATATTTTATAAAATGTGTATACTCAGTTTATTTTGAAATATTTTTCTAGAACTCCTATTTCATGGATCAGGTACAAAATAGTTATTTTCTTATGTTACCTTATCATTACAACCATGATGGAATCTTTAAAAATTAATTTTATTATTTTATTGAAAATTATTGAAAAGTTTGTTTTGAGATAAATCTGACCAATTGAAATATTTATCTTTTTTTAATAGAAAATCAATTAAAAACTAAAGTAATGAAACTGGAAAATGAACTGGAGGTATGTTCTTTTGTATTCCTTAGGGTGTAATCATTGTAAATATTATTTTCGATTATTATTTTTAAATTTTTTCATTGTAATTAGCTGGAAAAAGTCACTGGAATGATATTGTGTTTATAATTGTTCAGTATATATTTTACGTGCCTATTTATGTATCTTAAATTCTGCTAAGGATTGCACATCCAATTGTGAACAAAATAAAAACATTGAATAACCTCATGGAGCTTGTAGTACAGAGAAATATACAGAGAGATTACTATAACTGAGGTGGAATGAGGCATGTTGGAATTTGAGGAACAGTGACAGAAGGGTATAGGAGAAGAGGTAGCTTTTGAGAAAGCCAAGAGCCAAAATGTGAATGTATTGTTAAGGAACTGAATACATTGAGATAACTGAGACTGTGGGAAAGAATGTGATACAAATGGATTAGCCCTTATAAGGAGGAAGGACCTTTTTCCTTGGTAAAAGGGAGGAAGGAAGAATGGATATGAACAGAAGCTTTTGATGTTTGTAGGTTTAGTGCCTGAAATTTGAGAGGATGGAGAAGTCATCTGCTAAAAATAAGAGTGAAAGATGTGTGGTCAAATTTTAAAGAAGTCAGATAAAACCAGAAATATAGTGGGGAATGAACTGGAGATTTCAGGATCTGGAGTCAGATAGTTTACATTCAAACCCTGGTTTTTTAGCATGTTAACTCTGCGAATTTAGGTGGTTTATTTTCTATTCCCTGTCGTATATCCAGCTTCTAGGGAAATACCAGTCATTCTCAATAAATACTTGTTAAGTGAGTTATGAAGTAAGGTCGATTCTGTGTTAGTGTTTAGCAAGGCAACTACTACAGAATAGAAGGATAGGACAGTTGGAGATGTTGGTAAGAAAGTGCTTTTTGAAGGAGGTTAAGAGTAAGAAAAGTTTAGTTAAGGTAGAAGAGTAACAGAACTGTATGCTAGGGAGATGAATGTGAGACAGATTAGATGACTAAAGGATTTTTGATGTTTTTGACTATGACCTAAAGTAACAGGAAAATGAAGCAAAATGTATTTAGTCTGCTGCAAAATTTTAAAGATAATCTAATTTTGGGTGTTCAATATGGTAGCACTAGCTACATGTGGCCATTAGCATTTAAATTAATTAAAGTTAAGAATTCAGTTCTTTAGTTTCACTAGCCACATTTCAAGTGCTCAGTAGACACATGTAGATAGTGGCTACTGTATTGGGCAGTGTAGAGAACATTTCCTTTATCCTAACACTGGTCTAAATAGTCAGTGGTATGAGGGAAAGGACAGGTTAAGAGCACCATGGCTCAGTGGCTAGGGTGGAGGCTCTGGTGATTTGTAGCCTGGTTTCAGAGCTCTGATACTCAGGGGAAGCCTAGATAGTTCATCTCAAGGATCATTGTATGCCTTTGCACTTTACCCTGGTGTCTGTGGCTCAGCGGCTATAACAAAGCCTGAGTGATTGACTGTTAATTCTTCATACTCTGGATGGCTCAGGAAGAGCTTAAGGGGTTGTCAGCCTGTGAACTAAAGCTTAAATATGCTTAATTAAAAAAATTGTTTTTAAGCAACATGATTTTAAACATCTCGTGCTGATTATGATAAAATTTAAAGTCAAGATAATTATTTTTGTTGTTGATTCATTTGAATCTCCAGATATAATGGAATTAATTTATACTTTGGGTTTATTACTTTAAGATGGCACAGCACTCTGCAGGTGGACGTGACACTCGCTTTTTACGTGATGAAATTCGCCAACTTGAAAAGCAATTGGAACAAAAAGATAGAGAATTGGAGGACATGGAAAAAGAGTTAGAGAAAGAAAAGAAAGTTAATGAGCAAGTAAGGCACAGTTTTTTAATGACTCTTAACTGTTCAAGTTACCAAAAAAACACCACCTGTTTATGCTTTTTATAATTATTACTGACAGTTTCAATTTTTATGTTTTATGTTATTTGTGGGAATTGATGTATGCTTATTGATAAGGTTTTATATAACAGTTCATGTTGTCATCATGTCTTTAAAATGTAATGGATCAGGTACATCTAGTGAATGAATATGACCTAGAGATTAATTCTTTATACATGGAGGTAACTTTTTCTCCGGGTGTTAGAATTCTTCACATAAAGTTGATGATTTGATCTGGAATATTGGTATGAAGAAATTAAGAGGCATTCAGAAACAATTGATTTGGGCTTCGCTGATGGCACAATGGTTAAGAATCCGCCTGCCAATGCAGAGGACACAGGTTCGAGCCCTGGTCCGGGAAGATCCCACATGTCGCAGAGCAACTAAGCCCATGCACCATGACTATTGAGCCTGCGCTTTAGAGCATGTGAGCCACACTACTGAGTCCGCTTGCTACAACTGTTGAAGCCCGTGCCCTAGAGCCCATGCTCCACAACAAGAGAAGCCACCACAATGAGAAGACTGTGCACCGCAATGAAGAGTAGCTCCCGCTCGCTGCAACTAGAGAAAGCCTGTGCACAGCAATGAAGACCCAATGCAGCCAAACATAAATAAATAAAATTTTTAAAATTTTTTGATTTTCTTATTTTTCATAATATATTTTGGGAAAAAAGATATTTATTTGTATCTATATTAGTAGTAGACTTAGAAATTAATCTTTTAGTGATGTATTCAATAATAAGTTTTTTATTTTCAGGTGTACCTCGCTTTATGTAATACGTAGATTCTTAAAAAGTGTTAATCTCACCATTTTGTAAATCAATTCATATTTTAAATCATGACATGTCATCTTTTATACAAGCATAGTTTATTATTACCTCTTACATTATACTTGTTATTTAGAAAATAACTCATGCAATGTTCACTTAAATTTAGTTTGAGGAAAAAATTATTTTTTTGCTGATAAGATTGTATTTCCTGTCAGAAAATAGTATGCTTTCTTTTTTTGCCTCAGCTGTCAGTGAACTTAGTACAAAATCTGGTGCCTACATGTATTAACTGTCCCATCCCTGGTGCCCAGAAGCTTTTTCTACCTTTGTGTCCTTTATAAGGTCAATATTGTATCACATCCTGATAATCTCATTTTGTCCATTGTTCTCTTGGAAATAGATGGTTATAAATTTTAAGTAAATGACATTGATTATGAGGTGACATTGCTATTTAAAAAGAATTCATCATAGACTGATTTGTAAGGAAAAGCATCCCCATTCTTGATATATCTATTTTATTATATAGTTTGGAAGTCACGTAAAAGTGAGCCATCTGTACAGTTTTTGCGGTGGAAAAAGTATGGATTGATGCCACCTGAAGGTTAGGAATAAGCTCTTAGAGGATTATGTGTTTAGTTGACTCAGTGAAACATAACAGATCTATAGATTTCTTAATCATGAAGGGTCCAACCTATGCTATACAGTAATAGAATTGCTTAGGGAGGTGGCCGTGTATGTGTTTTTCTGGGCTATTGTTCTTTTGTCTAGCCCATATATTAGTCAACTTCTCACCATTGATACCACACACTGTTAGCTAATCAGAACCACCATGTCTATTCATATCTTAGACTACTATCTTCATTCATAGGCACACACAGACAACTTGAATATATGTCTTATGTACCTTTCCAGCTGCTAGATTTCTTGAAGTAGAATATGGATATGAGTTGCTTTAGCAATTTCTTCTTTGCCCTTAACCAGTCATTCAGTTTTACTGAGTACTTATAGCATGCCAGAGACTGTGCTAAATACTGAGGATACAGTGGGCAACGCTATTCTGCTTCTCAACGTTATTCACTGTCAATAACAAAGGTAACATAAGATAATATGATAGTCTGGGGATACATAAGGATATAAGAATACTCTGGAGTACTCTGGAGGGGTATACCTGAGTCAGTCTTGAGGTTCAAGAAATGATCTGTAAACTGAGACCTGAAATAAGAGTTAGCCTGGAAGAGGGAATGAGATGTAGGTGGTGGTTAAGGAAAAGGCATTCTGGGTAGAAAATACAGTGTTTACTAAGACCTAGAGGTAAGAGATAGCATGGTGTATTCAAGGAACTACAGTTATTCATTCTGGCTGGAATTATAGGTAAAAATAGCTAGTGTAGAGTCCTTACTATGTGCCAGATACTTTATATGCATTAATTCATTATTCCTCATTTGATACTTATATGAGAGAGGTGACATTTCCCCCAGGCTACAGATGAAGAAACAGACACAGAAAGGGTAGGTAATTGCCCATGGTTACACAACTAATAAATGATAAAGCCAGGATTTGATCCAGATTTACTCAAATTCTGTGCTCTTATCTGCTGTGCTACCCTACCTTTCCAGCTTTAACATTTATGATCCTCTAGAGAGATAAGCAAAGGCCAGTACCTGAGGAATTTGGTCCTTTTTCCAAAAAGGAGCCAATGAAGGATTTTGAACTCAGGGATATCATGATCAGATCGGTACTTTGCAAGTTTACTCTCCTTTGTGGAGAGTGGATTGAAGGGGGCCAAGACTAGTAAGGAGACATTTGTGCTAAGTCAGTGTGACGATGGACTAATTAGTGACTGAGGGGGATTAGGGACATAGACATGTTTGAGGGATGTAGATGTAATTGGATATGATGAATGATTGGTTGTTGGTGAAGAGGGAGGAATGGGTAGTCCACCTAATTTTCTGGGTTGGGCCACTGGATAGGTAGATAGCGCCATTCACTTAGAAGTGACACAAGGGGAGTTTAGAAGGCTTATGATTATTATTTGTTTTGTACATGTTGAGTTTGAGGTCCCTGTGGGCATATTCAGAAAGGATATCTGGATAAGAAACTCAGATACCGGATAGATGATAAGAATTTGTGGGTCATCAGCATAGATACTGAAGCAATAGAAGTGATTGTAAGGCAGATGTCTAGGTATAGAAATGTCTAATGCAAGAGGAAGTGGTGCTTCAAGGAATAGACCAAGAAAGGACAAATATCAAGAGTATGATGTTTCAAAACCAAGGAAAAGGAGCATCAGTAGTATTAAATGCTTTAGCCTTAAGTTCCTGACATGTCTCTTCTTGTTAAAATTTTCCAATTCAAAACAGGATGGGACTGTTTCTTAACTCCCAGATGATAATAATAATAATGGTAAAATTCTAAGATTCGTATAGCACATTGCATTTTATTATGAAGTTTCTTTAAACTTTTTTTTTGAAAACTTTATCTTCATAAAGATGGTAAGAAAAACAGTAAACACATAGTCTTCATATAGATTCACCTGTTAACACTGTGCCACATATGCTTTATCTTTGTACACACAGACTTATTCTCCTCCCCTCCCCTCCCCTCCTTTCTTTTTTGCTGAGACATCAGAGTTAATTGCAGATATCATGATACTTCATACTTAAATATTGCAAATATCATGATATTTCATTCTTAAATATTTCAGTGTGTTTCCACTGAAAGGAAGTAGTTATATTTCCTTTATAACTATATAAGTAGTTATATTTTCCAATATAACTACTTATATAATTAGCATACTCAGGAATGTAATATCAATTCAGTACTGTTGTCTAATATGTAGTCCATAATCAGATTTCCTCTATTGGCCCAATAATGTCCTTTTAGTCTCCCCACCCAATATCCAAGCATCCATGCTTCTTTTTAACCATTATGTTCTACTGCTTTGTATTTCTAAGTAATTTAATGCTCACTGAGAGCAAAGAGTATTCTAGCTCTGGTAATAGAACTGCAAAATAATGAAGATCTTGGTTGGAACACTACTCATTATTAGGTTTTACGCTGGGGGAAGAGGGTAATGTTTTGTTTTCTGTATCCTTTGGTTAGAGGTTTTTGTTTTTTGTTTTATAATCTTTTAAACTCAACCTGCTTCATCCTTCCTAATCCTTAGTTAGTTAGTTTTCAAAATTTTGGCGTATTATTCATGTCTTGGGTCGACATGAAATCCTCAGTAGTTAAACATTCTCTGTGTTATTGGAAAGGAACTGAAAACCTGGCATTACATAGAACTACTGCTGAATTTTATCTTATTTGTTTTTTGCTGTTTTAGTTGGCTCTTCGAAATGAGGAGGCAGAAAATGAAAACAGCAAATTAAGGAGAGAGGTTGGTAAAAAATTTTAGTAGTTGTGGTGGTTCAACAAAGATACTTATTAAAAAAGCGTTCATAAATTAATTCTGTAACCAGAACTGGAATCGTCTAAGTAATTGATGTTTTCAAACCATGTTTTATGATATGACTTTGTCTTAGGGAAATAGAAAATAAGTTGAAAGGTGAAGCCGTTAAGTACTACATTCATCTCTTAGGTCTGTGTGGGTAAATCTTGCTTTGTTTTTTAAGCTGTTCTTTGCTAGTTTGCTAACTGAATATATGACTGGATTTCTCCCTTTTTCCTCTTACTTTATCTGGCATTCTTTTAAAACTTTTGTTTCTTATTAAATATTACAAATTCTGATTATTATTTGGTTCTTCTGAGCCAAATAATGTTTGTACATTGTTTATCCTGATAGTGCTTGTCTTTTTAACATAATCAAAATATTTTTTTGTTTTGGTTGGTAATTAATATTCTTGCTTTCTTTGATTATCCAAAATAATATCTCATTCTCCTAAAAATTTTTTTTTCTTTAATTTCTAATTATTATATTTAATTATATATTGCCTTTCTTATTTCTAATTACCTTTTTCCTGTCCTCTTCTGGAGAACAAACGTCTAAAGAAAAAGGTGAGGCTTTAAGGGTGGTGAAACCTTGGAATTTTAAAGATGTGTTTTGAGATCACTATTCAGAGGGTGAAATTTTGTTTCTTTGGATAGTTTTTTTAATAGAATACTGTGTTTGATCTGCCTTCAGAATGAACAGCTTCGTCAGGATATTATTGACTATCAAAAACAAATAGATTCGCAAAAAGAAACCCTTTCATCAAGAAGAGAAGACAGTGACTACCGGTCACAATTGTCTAAAAAAAACTATGAACTTGTCCAATATCTAGATGAAATTCAGGTAAAATGGATAGAAGTCATTTCAAAGCAATGATCTTTATAAAGCTTTAATTTCATTATAATATAAAATTAGTATTTAGCCCTACATTTCAATATATTTAGTATAAATCTGCAACTATGTATTTGTAAAACATGAAATAAATTGCATCTTTGAAGTTGCAAATCTTGCAAATTCATTCTTGTTATATGCCTATCTTGGGCATTGTTTAAGAACTAAGATACTTACTTACACTTTTCTTGATATTTAATTTGGTTTAATTGACCAATAGCAATTGATACTAAGTATCTATGAAGAATTCTGTTTTCTCCAGCAGACACGTATGACTCCATTTAGTATTAATTTAAATTTTAGTTTCTTAAATTGTTTTTAACTGTAGCATCTTTACCTTTCTTAGACTTTAACAGAAGCTAACGAGAAACTTGAACTTCAGAATCAAGAAATGAGAAAAAATCTAGAAGAGTCTGTACAGGAAATGGAGAAGATGACTGATGAATATAATAGGATGAAAGCTATTGTGCATCAGACAGATAATATAATGGACCAGTTAAAAAAAGAAAATGATCATTACCAGCTTCAAGTAAGAATTCTTGTTTGACTTATTTGGGCAAACTTCATATTGCCTCATTACTATTTATTTGAAACTAGAAAGTACTTTTAACTTTCTAGGGTATGAATTTTTGTCTTATGCTCTAGTATGTCATCTTATACTGTAATATGTTGCCATGGTAATTATTTGTCTCTATGTGTTTCTCTAGTCCCCTTACATATACCTTGTAATTACTGCCATATAGAGTATATGGGTGATACCTGAATGAATATGTAGATAACAATCCTGCAAATTTTCTGCTAAAGCCTCTTAGAAGTCCTGTGGACCATCAAGCTTAATTTTATACCTTAAAATAAATACACTCTAAATATCATAGAAACCAATATATTGTTTACTACTTACATGGGATTAAACTTGTTTAAAAAATAGAGTAATACTTAAAAATACAATTCTCTAATGACAAAAAATAATTATACAACTGTAAAGATGCACAAACAATTAAAGGTCACCTTAACTACAGAACTGCTCCCATAATGAATATGCATTTGTAATGTATATGTATATATGTGCATGTGTATGCTTATCATGTGTGTAAATATTCATATACAACAAATACATGTATAATACACTAATTTGCAACAGTTCTTGAAATAGTTGTTGCCTTTTAGGTGCAGGAGCTTACAAATCTTCTGAAAGCAAAAAATGAAGAAGATGATCCAATCATGGCAGCTGTCAATGCAAAAGTAGAAGAATGGAAGGTGCTTTTTTCAATTGCTATAATAGCTTGTTCATTTTCATTTTAGATTTCAGTTTTTTAGTCTTAATTTTCTTTAAAGTTCTTGTACTAGTTAATGACATTTTTATTAGGCATTTTAAAAAGTGTATTAGATGTTTTAGCTGGAAAACTCTAAGAACCGTGTGTAGACCTCTAGCTTATCTGTTGTTGAATGAGCTCTTCTACATCAATGAGTTAAATTTAAAATTTTTAGTTTTCTGATAGAAATCTAAGTCTAAAATATAATATGTCATCTAAAATAGATAATTATAAATAAAATTTAAATGTTTTCATGTAAACCATAGGTACCTTGTATATATTAGTTATATAGTTCCAGGTTTAATTTTAGTTTTTCTGACTCTCCTTCCATGTTAGATTAATCAAGCTATTGGCATTCAGTGGAAATGGGAGTAAGGAAGTGGATCAGGAATGGAAGTAAGGGAAGGGATCTTTCAGAATCACCTGAGAAGTCTTTTCAAAAGTCTGTTCCTCCTCACCACTCTCTAACTCCAACCACAACCCCAAGCCTTACCATATCAGAAGTTAGGATTGTGATGATTATATATTTTGAAAAAAGTCTGAAATGATTCTGAATAAATCTAATTTTAAAAGCTATCACTTTTATAGTCATTGTTTCTAACAAGGTTCACATAAATCTTGTTGGCTATTTGAAATTATCATGTGGGAATCTCAGCTAACCTATATTTTAAACAAGAGCAGTAGCAGTGGAAATGAAGTTTATAGAATCAATCAGAGGTCAATAAACTTTCTGTAAAAGGCCAGGGAGTAAATATTTTAGAATATTTGGTTTCTGGTGTATCTATTCAACTCTGCTATTATAATATGAAGGCAGCCATAGACAATACATAAATAAATGAGCAAGGCTGTTTTCCCAATGAAACTTTACAGAAGCAGGCAGCAGGCCAAATTTGACCTATGAGCCATAGTTTACCAACCCCAGGAAAAAAAGAGTTGTTTTTAATCGTTTAATTTTGGGAGAGAGATGTTAGCAAATGTATTCTTCTGCACTTCATTTTTACTTAGTATCTTTTACTTAGTTTATAGCAGTATGTATGGTATTACTTTGTTCTTTTTAATGTAATTTTTCTTTGTAGTTATGTATGTTATTGATTCCCTATTATGTGGCGTTTAGGAGGTTTCCAATATTTGCTATTAGAAACAATGTTTTAATGAATATCCTTGTATATTTATTTTGAAAATGTGTATCTGTAGAATAAATGCTAAAAGTGTAATTGTGATATATATTGCAAATATATTCCTCTAGTTGGTCACTTGTCTTTTGGCTTTATGGTGTTTTTTACTATGATTTTTTTTTTTTTTTTTTTTTTTTTGTGGTACGCGGGCCTCTCACTGTTGTGGCCTCTCCCGTTGCGGAGCACAGGCTCCGGACGTGCAGGCTCAGCGGCCATGGCTCAAGGGCTCAGCCACTCCGTGGCATGTGGGATCTTCCCGGACCGGGCCACGAACTCGTGTCCCCTGCATCGGCAGGCGGACTCTCAACCACTGCACCACCAGGGAAGCCCCTGAAGTATTTTTTTTATATTGCATAAATTTAATGTTTTTCATGGCTTTTGGCCTTTGTATCATAGTTAGAAAGGATTCTGAGTATAAAATTATTTTCTCATATTTTCTCTAGTATCTTCTAGTTTCATCTTTTACATGTAAATCTTTGAAGCATATATTATTTATTTTGGTATGAAGAGTGAGATATGGGTGCAACCGAGCTACTCTGTTGTCTAAACATCATTTATTGAACATTTCATTTTTCTCCTACTAAAATACACTTCCATTTTTATTACATACAAAACTGTTGAATTTGAAATTATTTTGGGACTCTCTTCTTTATATTGATTGATCTGTTTTCTAATCATGTACACTTTTTTTTTTTTTTTTTTTTGGCGGTACGCGGGCCTCTCACTGCTGTGGCCTCTCCCGTTGCGGAGCACAGGCTCCGGACGCGCAGGCTCGGCGGCCATGGCTCACGGGCCCAGCCGCTCCGCGGCATGTGGGATCCTCCCAGACCGGGGCATGAACCTGTGTCCCCTGCATCGGCAGGCGGACTCTCAACCACTGCGCCACCAGGGAAGCCCCACCAATTATTAAAAATAATTGTTTTAATTATTATGCTTAAATATTTGAAAAAGCTGTTCCCATTATTTATGTTTTTTAGATTCTTATAAATGTGCTTTTTAAACACAAATTTTAGAAATAGTTCTTTAAAATATTTTAGTTATTTTATTGGGTATATATTAAATTTATAAATTAATTTATAGATTGATTTTGATATTTGGTCCTAGCAAAGAACACAAGGTACCTTTCATTTTTTTAAAATTGAGGTAAAATTGACATAACATGATACTAGTTTCAGGTATACAGTGTAATGATTCGATGTTTGTATGTATTGCAAAATGATTACCCCAGTAAGTTCAGTTAACATCTGTAACCACACATAGTTACAATTTTTTTTTTCTGGTAATGAGAACTTTGAAGATCCACTCTCTTAGCTATTTTCAAATATGCAGTACAGTATTAAAAAATGATGATTAGGGGCTTCCCTGCTGGCACAGTGGTTGAGAGTCCGCCTGCCGATGCAGGGGACACAGGTTTGTGCCCCGGTCCGGGAAGATCCCACATGCCACGGAGCGGCTGGGCCTGTGAGCCTCGGCCGCTGAGCCTGTGCGTCCGGAGCCTGTGCTCCGCAACGGGAGAGGCCACAGCAGTGAGAGTCCCGCGTACCGCCAAAAAAAAAAAAAAAAAAATGATGATTAGAGGCCATGAAGTGGATGGCAATGCCTTAACCATATGCATGTTGTCAAGCCTGAGGCCCTCTTCCATTCTTGTCCAGAGGAATGCTAGCCTTTTCCTTTCATGCAACATAACAAGATACCTTTTATTCATTCAAGACATTTTATGCTTCTTAGTGTCATTTTAATGTTTTCTTCATAAAAGATTAGTTGTACAAAACCTTTTGTAATTGCAGGGAGTTATTTATAGCTTAGTGTTCTAGGAATGGGTTTTGGAAACTAGAGATTGTTTAAAAGATTGAATTTCTTAAAAAGCAAAAAATACAGTGTATATTTTTGAATCATTTCTTATTTGAATTTCAGGTTGTATGCACAAAAGAACAGTGGTCATTCCAATAGTTGCTATTTTCTCACTTCAAAGAATTTTATTTCCTGTATTTTCTCTAAATCTGCTAATGATATATATTAAAATATTTACCATAAATGAGGAATGGTTTATTAATTTTGCTCTTATGTAACAGATTCTATTTTGTTTATTTCTAGTTAATTTTGTCTTCTAAAGATGATGAAATTATTGAGTACCAGCAAATGTTACATAACCTGAGGGAGAAACTGAAAAATGCCCAGCTTGATGCCGATAAAAGTAATATTATGGCTCTACAACAGGTAAAACTTTCTCAAAATTTGGTTTATCAACAAGGTTTATTAAAGTTGGTGATGAAACTCTAAATTATGTCTTATTTATTTCCTGTGCCTAATCTAGTCACTTGCACTTTTGGGTATATAATAAAGTCTTTTGAAGTTTCTTACACCGTCCAGTCCCAAGAAAAAATTAGAATTAAGTTTAGAGTTAGGGATAAAATTATTTTATGTATTTTTCTCTATTGATGCAGATAATACATTTATTGTTTTGCTTGGGAATTATTTAATAAGAAACTTTAAAAACTTTTAGAAATTTTAAAAATATCTTAATTCTCTGTTACTAAAGTCTATTGTGTTGTGTTTTAGTGCTGAAATATCCTGTACAATGTGAAATAAGCTAAAGTATGGTTATAATTTGTACTGTATAAAATTTTTGTTTTTATTGATAGTACAAATATATTCATATAGAAAGAAGTTACATTTGCATCAGCTGTGCTCTCTAGTCATAGTCCAAAAGAAAGAAGGAAATTTGGAAAGTATTTGGAGAATAAGGACGATCGCAAGGGACAAGATTTTTGAATGAAGTACTGCAGGGGTGAAAGCTAAGTTGAGTAAAGGAAAAAGCACAAGGTAAAACACAAACATAAAATGGTAAAAAGATAGAATTGGATGATGAGGAAAAGTAACACAAAAGGAGTTATTAGAAGCCACAAATATTAGAGAGTTCTGGAATTCGTATTTGTGAGAGTGCTGGCCCTTATATCATCTTTAAGTACTAGAGTGACAGCAGTATTCCTACAATGATTAGTGCAGTTGAGGTATACAAAATAGTAAAAGGCACAGTTTTGACTCACAAGAAATATATTCTATAGTCTTGTTGAAAAAAACAAGACCTACCTTTTCTCTTACTTTAAAAATGTAGATTAATATTCATGAAGTGATAATATGTAATATTCAAAATATTTTATAGGGTATACAAGAACGAGATAGTCAAATTAAGATGCTCACTGACCAAGTAGAACAATATACAAAAGAAATGGAAAAAAATACTTTTATTATTGAAGATTTGAAAAATGAGCTCCAAAGAAACAAAGGTAATTCAATGTTTTATAAGTATATAGTCATTTTATATACCATTAAGTTTTTAAAATATTTTATTTTTATTAAAATGAAATTATATTATGCCAACAGATATATTAGTGATTTTTCTGTATTTGAATTTTATATTCTTAAAAAAACTGTACAAGGTATTATTGACTACTGTATATATATTAGTATTTACACATGTAAATGATGGCAGTATTTTCTGTAGTTTTTCTCGGATGAAAACTACATTAACCCCTATTACCAGATTGGCTGTATAAAAGAAATGAAAAATGGTGATATAATTGTATTTATCCTCCTTTTTGTAATTAACAAAGAATGGAAGAAAATAAAATTTTGATCAGTGTAGCAACATCGCAGAGATTTTTCAGAAGTAATTGACTTGTCAACATTTGAATTAACCTTACCCAACTTGATATGTCATCATATTCTCCCTACCTTGGGTCATGCTAGCTTACCTAACTCATCAAATCCTTTGAATGTAAGCCCTTACAACATTAGTGATCTTATATTTCCAAAAGACTATATACTGTAGATATACCAGAACACATTAATGCAAACTATTCATAATAAGTTCATGACATATTTATTGTAATTGCTGAAGATAAAAAAAATTAGACACAAAGGGGAAATAATGAGTGAGTCTATGTGTGTGTTTGTGTGTAAGTGAAATAATGGTAGTGTGGTTGTAATTTAGGTAGTGAGGCAAAAGCCTCACTGAGGAGATATTTGAACAAAGACTTAAAGAAGATGAGGGAGTGAGCCATGTGGATGTCCCTAAGCAGTGAGAATAAGTGCAGGGCCCTGAAGCAGGAGTGTACTGAGCATGTTTGAGGAACAACAAAGAAGCCTTTGTGGCTGGAGCAGGGTGAGCAAGTGGGCAGTAGTAGGTGATGAGATCAGAGAGGTAACGAGGGGCCATATCATATGGGGCATTACAGTTCATTGTAAGGACTTCGGCTTTTCTTTTAAGTGAGAATGGACATCAAAAAATTTCTGAAGAAAGGAGTGATATATTTTGACTTGGACTGTGTCTGCCATAGACTCTAGGAGTGGTAAGGAGAGAAGCAGGGAACCTGTTATAAGACTACTGCAATAACCTGGAGAGAGGTGATGGTAGTTTAAAGCACGGAGGTAGCAGTGGAGTTATATGTAGTCAGTTCTGGATGTATTTTGAAGGTGATAGAAATGAAATTTGCTGACAGATCAGATGTAGGATGTGAAAGTTATCAGAGCTTTTGGTCTGAATGCTGGGGAGGGCTGTGGAAAGAGCAGGTTTAGAGATGGTCAGGTACTTAGTTAAACAGGACATGTTAAGTGTGAGATGGCTATTAGACATCTGAGTGAAAATGTTAAGTAGGTACTTGTATATAGAAGTCTGAGGTTCATGAGGACAGTCTGGGTTAAACATATTAATTTGGGAACTTTATGCATAAAAATGGTACTTGAAATCATGAAGCTGGCTGAGATCATCAAAACAGAAAATGTTGGTTAAAAAGAAAAATCTTAAGACTGAGCCTTGGGATGCTTTTATTTTAGAACTTGGGGAGATGAAAAGGAACAACCAAAAAGGCTGAGAAGGAATGACCAGAGAGATGGGAGGAAAACCAGGAGCACGTAGAGCCCTGAAACTCACATGTGGAATGTCATCAAGGAAGAGCATAAGCAACTGTGTTCCATACTATATTCATTGCTGCTGATAAGACAAGAGGAGCACTAAAAATTGACCACTGGATTTAGCAGTGGTCATTTTTGGTTCAAGAGAAAATGGGTAGAGATGAAATAGAGCCAATACAGAGACTTTTGAGGAAAAGGAAAGGAGAAAAATAGAGTGGTAGCCTGAGGGGAAAGGGGGATAAAGAAAATGTTTTTCTCTTTTAAATGGAAGAAATAATCATGCTTCTAAGTTAATAGGAAAGATCCATTAAAGAGGAAGCAAGTCATGAATTGATGAAGCAAGGGAGGGAGAGAAGGACTTCTGGAGTAATATTCCTGAGAAGGCAATGGGATGGGATCTAGTGTTCAGTGGAGTAGTTGGCTTAGGAGCACAGAGAGTTCATCCATAGGAACAGGAAGAAGGGTGGGGTGTGTAGTTACTGTCCGATGTGGCTGGGTAGATGTCCTGACAGTAAAAGTTTTGGTTTTCTCAGTGAATGAGGAAGCAAGGTTCTGAGCTGAAAGTGAGGATAGAGGCAGATATATTAGAAGTTTGAGGAGAGAGAAGTAAAGAGAAGGTGGGAAATGGTCATCTGGAAGAATGAACCAGACTAGGGAAATATAGTGTGACTGTTGAGCAGCATCAAGCCCCACTTGCTATACTTATTTCTACATGTGTCTGTATTATGTACGTACTAGAATTATTCTTTGACAGTAGCTTAAATTGCTTAAAAGGATCACTGATGTTGTGGGGTTTGCATATTCCAGTCACCAGGAGAAAAAGTGGCGGTTGATTTCTGCTGTCAAATAAGGAAGAGGTCTTATATAGTGACGCTTCTGTCAGTCCGTAGTCATGTAATTCCTAAAGTCCACAGAAGGTGTGTGTACTAGGCTATACTCTGTATATTGAATTTAACTTGTGCATGATAGTTAATGGTGGTCTCCTTTCATTGGTTAAGATTAGTTTTAGCTCGTAGAAGCATCTGAAAAATGGTGGCAAAATCAAGATAGAAGTTTATTTCTCACTTGTGTATTGGTCTAGTTAGGCAGTCTAGGGTATTGCCTTCATCTGCCTCATGCAAAATGGAACTTTACCCTCACATCCAGTCCCAAACAGCGAGGTAGAGGAAGAGGAGGCAAGAAGCAAAGAGCATGTACTGAAGGATAGGCAGGTAATATATTGTGGAGGGCCTTGCAGAAGAAAGGGAGAATAGATTTTGGGGACAGGAGCCTCTGTCACATTCTCCAGCTAGGCTGTTAACTCCAGAGAACAGGACTCACTTCTTATAAACGTGTGTGATCTCCCACACTAGTCCAGTGCCTGTATGTAAGTATATGACCTATAAATCAGTAGATGTTTATTATGGATGAGTGTAAGAATGATTGTCAGTAAATTTTAGAATGATACGAATACTATATTTTGGTCTTAGCAACAGTTTGTTAAGATGTACAAGTAGGAATTTTTTTTTTTTTTTTTTCCCCGGTTCGCGGGCCTCTCACTGTTGTGGCCTCTCCTGTTGCGGAGCACAGGCTCCGGACGCGCAGGCTCAGTGGCCATGGCTCACGGGCCCAGCCGCTCTGCGGCATGTGGGATCTTCCCAGACCGGGGCACGAACCCGTGTCCCCTGCATCAGCAGGCGGACTCTCAACCACTGCGCCACCAGGGAAGCCCGGGAATTTTTTAACTATTAGTTACAGTTAAGTTTAGCTGCAACTGACAGAAAAAAATCGAATGTAACAATGGTTTAAACAGGATGGAAATGTACTTTTCCGTGATATAATCAAAGTTGAGGCAACTAGTTTAGTGTAGGTGTGCTACTTGTACAAATACCAGATACCAGGGACCCTGTATCTTGTTGCTTTGACTATCAGCATGAGGTTTCCATCTCATGTTCTAAGAAGACTGAGTTCCAGCCCTAATGTCCATATTCCAGCTGGCAGCAAGGAGGAAGGAGAAAAGAAAATTTCACTCCTCTCCTTTAAAAACATTTCCTGAAATGTGCACATGGTCTTTCTGTTTATATCCTATTAGTCTCATGACCACACCTAGCTACTGGAATGTAAGTGGAAATTTAGTCGTTATTTCAAGTGGCCATGTGTCCGTCTAAAAATCCATAGTTCTATTACAGTGGACGAAAGGGAGCTAACTATTAGAAACAGCAGCCTTTGCCACAATTATCATTCTTTGTAAAGCAGTGTTTTCCAGTCTTTTATAATCCATACCCTTTCAGCTAAGATTTTATTAAAATTTCCTTTTTAGCTTTATAAATAAAACCAAATCAAAACTTTATTTTACAAATATAAAATTATAATATTAAATGGACTTTTTTTAGTGACATACCACATTTCCTGCTTCCCATACTGGAACCAGTGTTTTATAGGAGTAAGTAGTCAATTCAGTTTATTCATGATTTTAATTTTTACCCTGTAGGAGCTTCAGCACTTTCTCAACGGACTCATTATATGAAAATTCAGTCTAAGGTTCAAATTTTAGAAGAGAGAACTAAAGAGGCTGAGAGAACAGCTGAACTGGCTGAGGCTGATGCTAGGGAAAAGGATAAAGAACTAGTTGAGACTCTGAAGCGATTAAAAGATTATGAATCGGTATGTATTTTTATCTTGTCAATCAAGGAGCTTAGAATTATCTTGCCACTTATAGACTGTTCTGTGCCATTTTCTTTATACCATTTAAAAACATTCCAGAAGTATCTCGTGATAAAGATTATCCTAATTGATTTATACTGAAGTGTTCAAACTTTTGTGCAGCATTTACTTTTTGGCAGAATTGTTTTCAAACCATTTGATTAAAGCATTTTGCCCAGATAATCAGCTTTGGTGAGGCAGCAGGATTAGATTCTTTGTAATCTGTGTCATTGTACCACCATGTAGATGTGACACCACTGATGAGTTGTCTAAAAGTTGTAACAGAAGCAGTTTTACCACCTACTGTGCCAACACAGCCTTACTTTGTACTTTTTATATTTTTAAATCTGATTACTGCTAAGTCAGGCAACTAATAACCTACATATTCTAATGGTATTGCTGATTCTCCCTTACTATTCCTTTTCTGTATTTTGTTAAGTGTTTTATGTGTAATATTCTGAGTCACTTTGCCATTAGGATGCTATACTGGGAAATTTCAACTGTTCCATTTCCCGTTATTATTATTACTGGATTTGTTTTTTAAAAGTACAGTAAAAAACACAGTTTATAGTTGTAAATCTTAGTTATATGTGTACTTCCCCTCAGACTTAATAAGAAAACAAATTCATGAATTTGACAGTTTATTCAAATAAACAATGTTATATTTAAATTATATTGGGTATTTTTCAGGGAGTTTATGGCTTAGAAGATGCTGTTATTGAAATAAAGAATTGTAAAAACCAAATTAAAATAAGAGATCAAGAGATTGAAGTATTGACAAAGGAAATCAATAAACTTGAATTGAAGATCAATGATTTCCTTGATGAGAATGAGGCACTTAAAGAGCGTATGGGTAAGTCATCTTTTAAGATATGTAGTTTGCTCAACCTAATTGTCAAGTCATTTTTTTTGGCTTATGATTATTTTTAGATATTTGGATGCTTTTTTTATTTAATAATTCCTCCTATAAAAATACTTAAGTAAGAGTGGAGCTGTTCCAGTTGAAGTGGGATCATGGATTTGATGGAGCTGCGATGGTGGTTGGACAGACCTGGAGCACTGCTATATTCAGTCGGAGATCGCCTCAATAATAATTGCATGCTTAAAAAAAGGAAAGCTACTTAGTTAATACCACTATTAGAAATTACGCTTTTTTTTTTCCAACAAAAGTAGTGTGTTAGTTTGCAAAATGCTCTAGTTTCAGATGAATACATGGGGACATTTAGAAATACTGTTTAATCCTTTTTAAGACTTTTACATACTTGACTTTTATAATTGGCACTAAGTTTTACTTAGGTTGAGTATTTTAAGGTTACTATTGATTCTAAGAAGTAATAAATATAGCTTGAGAGTTTATATATTGATATCAATAAATAGTTCATTAGTGAATATTACTAGTTTGAATGTTACGACAGTCCAATCTAAATTGCTACTTTAAAATGGAAATAAATATCTAAATCATGATTTCATTATACTTGGTAAATACCAGTTAATGCTTTCTTAGAGTTAAAATGATCACCTGTAAAAACTATTCTCTAAAGGAAGGAAAAATAAATATTTTATACATATTATTTATTCGTAAAAAAGTGTCTCTCTGGGACCCAGAGTAATGCCAGGACCTCAAGTTAGACTTAGTCTAATCAACTTGATCTACCAGATCACGACCAACTTCAATATGGACGTTCCTAAAGGTGACTGAGCCGTCACAAACACCAGATTTTCTGTTTTTTAAAGGCCCCAAATCTTGCTTTATAATTACTTGAGACAATCTTGATATCTGGTTTTCAGAGCATAGCTGCTTAGTAATGGGAAGTTAGGAAAGAGGCACACTGAGAGTGTCAGTCTAGTCATGACAAAATATAATTGATATTGATATTAATATTGACTACTATGTGCCAAGCACTGCTATAAGTACTTTATTTGGGTTAATTTTATTATACACCTGACAACAAGCCAAAAAGAAATACGTGTATACATTCATACACATGTACTTACATATAGTATTATCCCTACAACCAGTTAATAGTTGATAGTGGGAATTGAACCCAACTTTGTTTTATTACAAAGCTTCTGTTCTTAGTACATTATAGTACCTCTCTGACAGTCCAACATGGAAGACAGATCATAATATGTCTTTGTCAGGATTTCCATTAATAATTGTGATAAAATTTTAGCTTGTATGGTTACAGTTCAAATACCTCAAAAATTCTTGCACAAAAATCCCCATTCTTCAGTGATGGTGGCTAAATAGATTATAACCAGTTGCTTGATGATAACCAGTTGCCGTATGAAGTTTTTGTAGTTCATTTGAATATTAATAAGGTTTTAATCATTCTGCTTTTTATTTTAGGCCTTGAACCAAAGACAATGATTGATTTAACTGAATTCAGAAATAGCAAAAGTTTAAAACAGCAGCAGTACAGAGCTGAAAACCAGATTCTTTTGAAAGAGGCAAGTGCAGTAGTCAATTGGTTATTTTCCTGGTTGAAGTAAAGAAAAATACTAACAATTTTAATTTTGTAGATTGAAAGCCTAGAGGAAGAAAGACTTGATCTGAAGAAAAAAATTCGTCAAATGGCTCAAGAAAAAGGAAAAAGAACTGCAACTTCAGGTATACTGTTATTCCAAACCTTTAAAAGAATCATTGGAAAATGAATTGTCTGGATCTGTAATTTTCTGTATGTGAGAAATAGTATTGCTGTATTACTGTGGTTTTGCTACAAGTTTGATAAATGAAAATAATGGCCTGATGAAGAGTGTATGAGTGAGTGTCACTGAGTTTAGTCCTAAATCTAAACAGTTAAAAGAATAATAAGTGAACAAAAAACAAACATCAGAATCATGGACTTTTGAAAAATTTACAATATAGTCTGTATTAATTTCTAGACAATCCCAGTATGTTGTGATTAGTAATGATAAAACAGTAATTTTTGTCAATGTATGTTACTGTTAATATTTTCTTTTTCTTTAAAAGCTATGCATTGGAAGCTTTAATTGTACATTATTCTTTACTAAGTGAAAGTAATGTTTTATTGAATAAAAATTAACAATTTTTTGTTTTGTTTTATCTTACATGGTATAAAGAGAACAGCTGGTTTATTGTTTAATAGCTATTACAGTGCTTTTTTGTAAGACCATAGAGAAGGCTTTTTTTTTTCTAACTTGGCCCAAGCCCACAATTATCTATGAATAATAGAGGTTTTTTTGTTTGTTTTTGTTTTATTTTTTTTTAGCATTATGCTGTCTATAGTACATCAAAAATTTCTAGAAGGGCAAAACTTCATAATTTATTAGTGTATTAAGCAATTTAGTCATTATTCATGATTCTTATCTACTTTCTTAATATGTGTCTTTTAACTATTTAAGTACTTATTAATATGGGAAAAGAATGATAGTGAAGATAAAATTTGTAATTGTTTTTCATTAATATCTTTTTTTAAGATTATTTTAATTTTATTTATTTTTTGAATACATCTTTATTGGAGTATAATTGCTTCACAATACTATGTTAGTTTCTGTTGTACAACAGAGTGAATCAGCCATATGCATACATATATCCCCATATCCCTTCCCTCTTGAGCCTCCCTCCCACCCTCCCTATCCCACCTCTCTAGGTCGTTGCAAACCACTGAGCTGATCTCCCTGTGCTATGCAGCCGCTTCCCACTAGCTATCTATTTTACATTTGGTAGTGTATATGTCAATGCTACTCTCACTTTGTCCCAGCTTCCCCCCATGCCCCCTCCGTGTCCTCAAGTCCATTCTCTATGTCTATATCTATATTCCTGCCCTGCCACTAGTTTCATCAATACCATTTTTTTTTTTAGATTCCATATATATGCATTAGCATACAATATTTGTTTTTCTCTTTCTGACTTACTTCACTCTGTATGACAGACTCTAGGTCCATCCACCTCACTACAAATAACTCAATTTCGTTTCTTTTTATGGCTGAGTAATATTCCATTGTATCTTAAAAGCTTTTGCACAGCAAAGGAAACCATAAACAAGATGAAAAGCCAACCCTCAGAATGGGAGAAAATATTTGCAGATGAAACAACAGACAAAAGATTAATCTCTAAAATATACAAACAGCTCATGGAGCTCAATATCAAAAAATAAACAACTTATTAATATCTTATTAAAAGTGAGCTAAATCAGGAAGTTGTATAGGAGGCTACATATAGATCAAGGATTTTGGAAATAATTATTCTACATTTTGTTTGAGTTAAAATTTGATTCTAGTTTTTAAGAGTTAAAGTATTGGAATAATAGCAGAGTTATTTTTATGCTTCTCATTTGTTAATTCTTTTATATGTAGGATTAACTGTTGAGAACCTGAACCTAACTGAAGACTTTTCTCAAGAGAATAAAATGGAAGGAAGAAAATTTGATTTCATTAGCCTCAAAAATATGAGTGAAGCACAATCAAAGGTAAATAGTAAGGTACTGCTATGGTGAAGAGAATAAAGAAAAATATTATTATCAGGGCTTTCATTTCTGCCCCCATTGTCTCATTTTGGACATTGCTTCTTTTTATACTTGTTAAATAAAAGGAAAATGTTTTATTTCAATAACCTGTCAATCCCAAGATTCATTAATGAGACATTATTTACTCTGAATACAGATTAGGAGTTCAGATAAAGTAGAGCTGCCGCATAGGAAACCATCATTCAATATTCCACAGTCATGTCAGAATGAGCCTGAAGAGAATATGACCATAGGATCATTATCAAGAATGTTATCTGAAATTCGTCATAGTGTAGAAAGTGAAGTGGATCCTTTTGTCTCTTTAACTAGACATTCTTCATCTATACAAGTGAAAGATAATATTTCACCTCTAGAAACTATTACAATAAGAGAGATTTTTAAAGCACCCTGTCTATAGTCTTTAACAAATCTAGAATCATTAGTCAATACCTTTAGTAGGGAGAATCATGAAGAAATAAATGACCATTTATACTCTGTTTCTGATGAATCTATGAAGAAAGTATCAGGAAGCCATCAGGCACTTGAGAAGACTAATTTCACATAAAAAAGTGATTCTTCTTTACGAGCCTTATCAACAGCTTCAGACTTAATGCAGAAGTTATCACTTAGGCAAAAATCTGCAATACTTTGTCAACAAATTCATGAAAATAGAGCTGACATTGCTAAATCACAAGTAGCAGCATCAGAAGATGAACAGGTTCATACCCCAATAAACTACGCTTATACCAATTTCAAAGAAGATGTAGGAAAAAGTGAAGTACCCGTACAGACAGAGATTTTGAAAAGTAATCTTGAAGTTAATGTTCTGGACCCTGTGCCAATTACTGCACAATCAAAATTATCTCAGATAGATCCACTTGCAAATCTTATAGAACAGCTATGGACAGAACTAGTATTTCTTAGATCTCAGGTGAGCTCTCCTCCAAATTACATTCCTGGGATTTTTTTTTTAATTCTTTTTTATGACTAACAAAATTCGATAAGTAGCAATTATAATAAGAATTCTTTTATGTTTGCACATTAACACTAATTTATACACATTCTGTCTTTTAAAAGATCTAAAAATGCAATACATCTGAAATGAACTCATTGACTTGCCTAATTTATTAAATGTTTCTTTAGAATGAAGCCATAGCACAGGATTTATTGATCAAAGAAGCCCAAAGTAGAAATGCAGAAATAGAGCTTGAACGTCATAGAAGCCAGGCAGAACGGGTAGTGTAAAGGCAGATCATTAAAAGAGATGATTGTGGTGCCAAAGACAAAAACCTTCCTTATCTGTTTGCCTTTTGCCATGGGTGTGGGGTCGGGGGGGAGGTGGGAGGAGGATCATTATCTGTTTTACCTTTTAGATTTTATTTTATTTTTGTGAGTGCTGCTACGTTTCTGTAGCTTGCTGTGGGTATGTTAAACCTCAATTGGTCAAACTTCTTTAAACTTCAAAACTATTGTCATTTTTTTTTAAATCAATTTTTTTCTCTTTATGTTTTGTTTAGAATGAATTTCTTTCAAGAGAACTAATTGAAAAAGAAAGAGATTTAGAAAGAAGTAGAACAATAATAGCCAAGTTTCAGAATAAATGTAAGTCACTATTATCTCTTATTTTTCTTATTTATTTAGTCTGTACTGAAAATTATGGGATTGAAAGGACTTTACTACATTCTGTTTTCTAGTCTGTTTTAACCTTAACTAACTATAATGTATAGACTTCAGTCTCTCATTCATCTATTTGGTTTGCCTTGCTATATTCATTTTCAGAGCATGTTATTAATCTGAATTTATTGTGATGATAAATAAGTATTTTTCTCTTTTGTTCTCTAATGAAAGTACAGTTAGAAAAACAAATTTAAGAAATTTTTAATATAAAGTAAAGGCAAAGTATGCTTATGATTTATTTCTTTCAGCCATGAGATATATATATATATATGCACAGGATTTAAATAGGTGTGTGATTTAACTTCATCATTCACACATTGGATTTATAGTTGAATTTTTTGTACATTTATTTGCATTTGCATTTTATAAATGGGTTATTTTTACTGTATGTGAAATATTTGTAATCTATATAACATAGTGTAAATTGTAAAAAAATCTATTCATTCAATGAAAAAAATATTTCATTTTAGTAAAAGAATTAGTTGAAGAAAATAAGCAACTTGAAGAAGGTATGAAAGAAATATTGCAAGCTATTAAGGAAATGCAGAAAGATCCTGATGTTAAAGGAGGGGAAACATCTCTAATTATTCCCAGTCTTGAAAGACTAGTTAATGTAAGTTATTTTTATATTAATGGTTTTATTTTGTTGTTTCATCACTTCAAAGATATTGTTCCACTCTCATTGATCTCCACAGTTTCTGATGAAACATTTGTTGTCATTTGAGTCATTGTTCTCCCGGATGAAATGTGTAGTTCTTCTTGGGCTACTTTCAAAACTTTCTCTTTTTATTTGGTTTTTGCCAGTTTGACTGCAATGTGCCAAGGGTGTGTATGTGTGTGTATGTGTGTGTGTAGCTTGTTTGGGGTTTGCTGAGCTTGAATCTGTTCACTTATGCTATTCACCACAATTGGGAAGTTTTCTGCCATTAATTTCTTCAATCATTTTTTTGCCTCATTCTCTCTGGGACTCCACTGAAACATGTTAGGCCTTTTGATATTGTCCCACAACTCCTTGAGGCTCTGTTCATTTTTTCGTTCCTAATTTTTTATCTTTTCTGTTCCCAGTTGGATAATTCCCATTGATTTATCTTCAAGTTCACTGATACTTTCTTCTGTCATCTCCATTTTTCTGTTTTAATGGTCAGCTTGAGACCTGGCAGAGCTTTTACACAGAATTTGAAGATCCCTTTTGTTGGTTCTTTTCCTTCTGGAATTCCCCTCTCACTATTCTGTGGCTTTGGGTCCTATCCTCTGGTTTTTAGGCCAGAAAGAAGACAGGTCACTGGAACTGCAGCTTGCCCTCTCAGTTAAGCCTTAAAAACAACAAATTTACTGCTTGCTAGTCCTGTCTTCCAAGTTTCAAGTCCCCTCCAAAATCTGTTGCTTTTGTTCATTTTCTAGAACTTCTATGTAGTAGTTTTTTGTATTCACTTGTTAAATGTGGGAGGGTAGGTCTGTTAGGACCTTATACCACAAACCTAGAAGTGTAATAGGATGTAGTAAGAATATTTTGAATATTTAAAGACTTAAGAATTACTATGAGAAAGATTTTAGCCTTTAAATGATGTTCTATTTATATTTACCATATAGGGACTTAAGAGTTCTACGGTATTGATGAGTGTCTGTTATATAAACTTGAATAAAACATAAATTTTTAGATTCTTAATATTTAAATCTATGTCATTTACATGATCTGAACATACTTAACATGCATTATTATACTATGCTTGATTTATATAGAAAAAAGTCTTATTCATTGAATTGCTTTTTTTATGATTAGTCAATAGTTGAATACTTTTGTTTTTGAATTTTATTTTTTTATGCAGCAGGTTCTTATTAGTTACCTATTTTAAATATATTAGTGTATATATGTCAGTCCCAATCTCCCAATTCATCCCACCATCACCGACTCCCGCCACTTTCCCCCCTTGGTGTACATACGTTTGTTCTCTACATCTGTGTCTCAATTTCTGCCCTGCAAACCGGTTCATCTGTACCATTTTTCTAGGTTCCACATATATGTGTTAATATACGATATTTGTTTTTCTCTTTCTAACTTACTTCACTCTGTATGACAGTCTCTAGATCCATCCACATCTCAACAAATGACCCAATTTCGTTCCTTTTTATGGCTGAGTATATTCCATTGTATATATGTACTACATCTTCTTTATCCATTCGTCTGTCGACGGGCATTTAGGTTGCTTCCATGACCTGGCTATTGTAAATAGTGCTGCAATGAACATTGGGGCGCCTATGTCTTTTTGAATTATGGTTTTCTCTGGGTATATGCCCAGTAGTGGGATTGCTGGGTCATATGGTAATTCTATTTTTAGTTTTTTAAGGAATCTCCATACTGTTCTCCATAGTGGCTGAATCAGTTTACATTCCCACCAACAGTGTAAGAGGGTTCCCTTTTCTTCACACCCTCTCCAGCATTTGTTGTTGTAGATTTTCTGATGCTGCCCATTCTAACCAATGTGAGGAGATACCTCATTGTAGTTTTGATTTGCATTTCTCTAATAATTAGTGATGTTGAGCAGCTTTTCATGTGCTTCTTGGCCATCTGTATGTCTTCTTCGGAGAAATGTCTATTTAGGTCTTCTGCCCATTTTTGGATTCGGTTGTTTGTTATTTTAATATTGAGCTGCATGAGCTGTTTATATATTTCAGAGATTAATCCTTTGTGCATTGATTCGTTGGCAAATATTTTCTCCCATTCTGAGGGTTCTCTTTTTGTCTTGTTTGTAGTTTCCTTTGATTTGCAGAAGCTTTAAAGTTGCATTAGGTCCCATTTGTTTATTTTTGTTTTTATTTACATTACTCTAGGAGGTGGATCAAAAAAGATCTTGCTGTGATTTATGTCAAACAGTGTTCTGCCTATGTCTTCCTCTAAGAGTTTTATAGTATCTGGCCTTACATTTAGGTCTATTCCATTTTGAGTTTATTTTTGTGTATGGTGTTAGGGAGTGTTCTAATTTCATTCTTTTACATGTAGCTGTCCAGTTTTCCCAGCACCACTTATTGAAGAGACTGTCTTTTCTCCATTGTATATCCTTGCCTCCTTTGTCATAGATTAGTTGACCATAGGTGCGTGGTTTATCTCTGGGCTTTCTATCATTTTCCATTGATCTATGTTTCTGTTTTTGTGCCAGTACCATACTGTCTTGATTACTGTAGCTTTGTAGTATAGTCTGAAGTCAGGGAGCCTGATTCCTCAAGCTCCGTTTTTCTTTCTCAAGATTGCTTTGGCTATTCGGGGTCTTTTGTGTTTCCATACAAATTGTGAAATTTTTTGTTCTGTGAAAAATGCCAGTGGTAGTTTGAAAGGGATTGCATTGAACCTGTAGATTGCTTTGGGTAGTAGAGTCATTTTCACAATGTTGATTCTTCCAATCCAAGAACATGGTGTATCTCTCCATCTATTTGTATCACCTTTAATTTCTTTCATCAGTGTCTTATAATTTTCTTCATACAGGTCTTTTGTCTCCTTAGGCAGGTTTATTCCTAGGTATTTTATTCTTTTTGTTGCAGTGGTAAGTGGGAGTGTTTTCTTAATTTCACTTTGAGATTTTTGATCATTAGTGTATAATAATTCAAGAGATTTCTCTGCATTAATTTTGTATCCTGCTACTTTGCCAAATTCATTGATTAGCTCTAGTAGTTTTCTGGTAGCCTCTTTAGGATTCTCTACGTGTAGTATCATGTCATCTGCAAACAGTGACAGCTTTACTTCTTCTTTTCCAATTTGCATTCCTTTTATTTCTTTTTCTTCTCTGGCTGCTGTGGCTAAAACTTCCAAAACTATGTTGAATAATACTGGTGAGAGTAGGCAAGCTTGTCTTGTTCCTGATCTTAGTGGAAATGGTTTCAGTTTTTCACCATTGAGGACGATGTTGGCTGTGGGTTTGTCATATATGGCCTTTATTATGTTGAGGTAAGTTCGCTCTCTGCCTACTTTCTGGAGGATGTTTTTCATAAATTGGTGTTGAATTTTGTCGGAATCTTTCTCTGCATCTATTGATATGATCATCTGGTTTTTCTCCTTCAATTTGTTAATTTGGTGTATCACATTGATTGATTTGCATATATTGAAGAATCCTTGCATTCCTGGGATAAATCCCACTTGGTCATGGTGTATGATCTTTTTAATGTAGTGTTGGATTCTGTTTGCTAGTATTTTGTTGAGAATTTTTGCATCTATATTCATCAGTGATATTGGCTGTAGTTTTCTTTCTTTGTAACATCTTTTTCTGGTTTTGGTATCAGGGTGATGGTGGCTTCGTAGAATGAGTTTGGGAGTGTTCCTCCCTCTGCTATATTTTGGAAGTGTTTGAGAAGGATAGGTGTTAAGTCTTCTCTAAATGTTTGATAGAATTCTCCTGTGAAGCCATCTGGTCCTGAACTTTTGTTTGTTGGAAGATTTTTAATCACAGTTTGCATTTCAGT
Source organism: Lagenorhynchus albirostris (assembly GCF_949774975.1). Taxonomy (NCBI): domain Eukaryota; kingdom Metazoa; phylum Chordata; class Mammalia; order Artiodactyla; family Delphinidae; genus Lagenorhynchus; species Lagenorhynchus albirostris. The sequence goes on from NC_083105.1 coordinate 32,029,970, forward strand.
GCTTGTGATTGGTCGGTTCATATTTTCTATTTCTTCCCGGTTCAGTCTTGGAAGGTTGTACGTTTCTAAGAATTTGTCCATTTCTTCCAGGTTGTCCATTTTATTGGCATAGAGTTGCTTGTAGTAGTCTCTCATGATCCTTTGTATTTCTGCAATGTCAGTTGTTACTTCTCCTTTTTCATTTCTACTTCTAGTGATTTGAGTCTTCTCCCTTTTTTTCTTGATGAGTCTGGCTAATGGTTTATCAATTTTGTTTATCTTCTCAAAGAACCAGCTTTTAATTTTATTGATCTTTGCTATCATTTCCTTCATTTCTTTTTCATTTATTTCTGATCTGATCTTTATGATTTCTTTCCTTCTGCTAACTTCGGGGTGTTTTTGTTCTTCTTTCTCTAACTGCTTTAGGTGTAAGGTTAGTTTGTTTATTTGAGATGTTTCTTGTTTTTTAAGGTAGGATTGTATTGCTATAAACTTCACTCATTTTTTTTTTTTTTTTTTTTTGCTGTACGTGGGCCTCTCACTGTTGTGGCCTCTGCAGTTGCGGAGCACAGGACCGGATGCGCAGGCTCAACGGCCATGGCTCACGGGCCTAGCCGCTCCGCTGCATGTGGGATCTTCCCGGACCAGGGCACGAACCTGTGCCCCCTGCATCGGCAGGCGGACTCTCAAGCACTGCGCCACCAGGGAAGCCCCTATACTTCACTCTTAAAACTGCTTTTGCTTCATCCCATAGGTTTTGGTCGTCGTGTTTTCATTGTCATTTGTTTCTAGGTATTTTTTGATTTCCTCTTTGATTTCTTCACTGATTTCTTGGTTATTAAGTAGTGTATTGTTTAGCCTCCATGTGTTTATATTTTTTACAGATTTTTTCCTGTAATTGATTTCTAGTCATAACATTGTGGTCAGAAAAGATACCTGATATGATTTCAATTTTCTTAAATTTATCAGGGTTTGATTTGTGACCTAATATATGATCTATCCTGGAGAATGTTCTATGAGCATTTGAGAAGAAAGTGTATTCTGTTGTTTTTGGATGGAATGTCCTATAAATATCAATTAAATCCATCCTGTTTAATGCATCATTTAAAGCTTGTGTTTTCTTATTTATTTTCATTTTGGATGATCTGTCCATTGGTGAAAGTGGGGTGTTAAAGTCCCCTACTATGATTGTGTTACTGTCGATTTCCCTTTTTATGGCTATTAGTATTTGCCTTATGTATTGAGGTGCTCCTCTGTTGGGTGCATAAATATTTACAGTTGTTATATCTACTTCTTGGATTGATCCCTTGATCATTATGTAGTGTCCTTCTTTGTCTCTAGTAATAGTCTTTGTTTTAAAGTGTATTTTATCTGATATGAGATTTGCTACTCCAGCTTTCTTTTGATTTCCATTTGCATGGAATATCTTTTTCCATCCCCTCTCTTTCAGTCTGTATGTGTCCCTAGGTCTGAAGTGGGTCTCTGGGTCTCTCTGAAGTGGGTAGACAGCATATATACGGGTCTTGTTTTTGTATCCATTCAGGCAGTCTATGTCTTTTGGTTGGAGCATTTACTCCATTTACATTTAAGGTAATTATCAATATGTATGTTCCTATTACCATTTTCTTAATTGTTTTGGGTTTGTTATTGTAGGTCTTTTCCTTCTCTTGAGTTTCCTGCCTAGAGAAGTTCCTTTAGTATTTGTTGTAAAGCTTGTTTGGTGGTGCTGAATTCTCTTAGCTTTTGCTTGTCTGTAAAGGTTTTTAATTTCTCCGTCAGATCTGAATGAGGTCCTTGCTGGGTAGAGTAATCTTGGTTGTAGGTTTTTCCCTTTCATCACTTTAAATATGTCCTGCCACTTCCTTCTGGCTTGCAGAGTTTCTGCTGAACGATCAGCTATTAACCTTATGGGGATTCCCTTGCATGTTATTTGTTGTTTTTCCCTTGCTGCTTTTAATAATTTTTGTTTGTATTTAATTTTTCATAGTTTGATGAATATGTGTCTTGACATGTTTCTCCTTCAATTTATCCTGTATGGGACTCTCTGTGCTTCCTGGACTTGATTAACTATTTCCTTTCCCATATCAGGGAAGTTTTCAACTATAATCGCTTCAAATATTTTCTCAGTCCCATTCTTTTTCTCTTCTTCTGGGACCCCTGTAATTAGAATGTTGTTGCATTTAATGTTGTCCCAGAGGTCTCTGAGACTGTCCTCAATTCTTTTCAGTCTTTTTTATTTATTCTGCTCTGCAATAGTTATTTCCACTATTTAATCTTCCAGGTCACTTATCCGTTCTTCTGCCTCAGTTATTCTGCTATTGATCCCTTCTAGAGCATTTTTAATTTCATTTATTGTGTTGTTCATCACATTTTGTTTGCTCTTTAGTTCTTTTAGGTGCTTGTTAAACGTTTCTTGTATTTTCTCCAATCTATTTCCAAGATTTTGGATCATTTTTACTAATAATATTCTCAATTCTTTTTCAGGTAGACTGCCTATTTCCTCTTCATTTGTTACATCTGGTGGGTTTTTGCCTTGCTCCTTCATCTGCTATGTGGTTCTCTTCTCATTTTGCTTAACTTACTGTGTTTGGGGTCTCCTTTTCGCAGGCTGCAGGTTCGTAGTTCCTGTTGTTTTTGGTGTCTGCCCTCAGTGGCTAAGGTTGGTTCAGTGGGTTGTGTATGCTTCCTGGTGGAGGGGACTAGTGCCTATGTTCTTGTGGATGAGGCTGGATCTTGTCTTTCTGGTCGGCAGGTCCACGTCTGGTGGTGTGTTTTGGAGTGTCTCTGACCTTATTATGATTATAGGCAGCCTCTCTGCTAATGGGTGTGGTTGTGTTCCTGTCTTGCTAGTTGTTTGGCATAGGGTGTCCAGCACTGTAGCTTGCTGGTCATTGAGTGGAGCTGGGTCTTGGCTGAGATGGAGATTTCTGGGAGATTTTCGCCGTTTGGTATTTCATGGAGCTGAGAGGTCTCTGGTGGACCAATGTCCTGAACTTGGCTCTCCCACCTCAGAGACATAGCCCTGATGCCTGTGTGGGGCACCAAGAGCCTGTTATCCACACAGCTCAGAATAAAAGGGAGAACAGATGAAAGAAAGAATGAAAAAGATGAAATAAAATAAAATGAAATGGTTACTAAAATAAAAATATTTAAAAAATTTTTAATGTAATCAAAAAAAAGAAAGAAGTGAGCAACCAAATCAAAAAATAAATCCACCAATGATAAAAAGAGCTGAAAACCATACTAAGAGAAAAAGAAAGAAAAAACAGAGAGACAGAACCCTAGGACAAATGGTAAAAGCAAAGCTATATAGACAAAATCACACACAGAAGCATACACATACACACTCATAAACAGAGAAAAATATGTATCGTTGCTTCCCAAGTCCACGTCCTCAATTTGGGATGATTTGTTGTCTATTCAGGTATTCCATAGATGCAGGGTACATCAAATTGATTGTGGAGATTTAATCCGCTGCTCCTGAGGCTGCTGGGAGAGATTTCCCTTTCTCCTCTTTGTTCGTCCAGCTCCTGGGGTTTAGCTTTGGATTTGTACCCGTCTCTGCGTGTAGCTCACCTAAGGGCATCTGTTCCTCGCTCAGACAGGATGGGGTTAAAGGAGCTGCTGATTCTGGGCTCTGGCTCACTAATGCTGCGGGGAGGGAGGGGTACGGAGTGTGGGGCGAGCCTGCGACGGCAGAGGACCACGTGACGTTGCACCAGCCTGAGGATCTGTGTTCTCCCAGGGAAGTTGTCCCTGGATCATGGGACCCTAGCAGTGGCGGGCTGCACAGGCTCCTGGGAGGGGCGGTGTGGATACTGACCTGTGCTCGCACACAGGCTTCTTGGTGCCGGTGGCAGCCGCCTTAGCGTCTCATGCCCGTCTCTGGGGTCCGCACTGATAGCTGCGGCTCGCGCCAGTCTCTGGAGCTCCTTTAAGCAGCGCTCTTAATCCCCTCTCCTCGCGCACCAGGAAACAAAGAGGGAAGAAAAAGTCTCTTGCCTCTTCGGCCATTCCAGACATTTTCCCGGACTCCCTCCTGGATAGCTATGGCGCACTAGCCCCGTTTAGGCTGTGTTCACGCAGCCAACCCCTGTCCTCTCCCTGGAATCCGACTGAAGCCCAAGCCTCGGCTCCCAATCCCCGCCCGCCCCGGCGGGGGAGCAGACAAGCCTCTCCGGCTGGTCGGCACCGATCCTTTGTGTAGGAATCTCTCCGCTTTGCCCTCCGCACCCCTGTTGCTGTGCTCTCCTCCGTGGCGCCAAAGCTTCCCCCCTCTGCCACCTGCAGTCTCCGCCCGCGAAGGGGCTTCCTAGTGTGTGGAAGCTTTCCCTCCTTCACAGCTCCCTCCCGCTGGTGCAGATCCCGTCCCTATTCTTTCGTCTGTTTTATTTTTTTTTTTTCTTTTGCCCTACCCTGATACATGGGGAGTTTCTTGCCTTTTGGGAGGTCTAAGGTCTTCTGCCAGCATTCAGTAGGTGTTCTGTAGGAGTTGTTCCACATGTAGATGTATTTCTGATGTATTTGTGGGAGGAGGGTGATCTCCATGTCTTACTCTTCCGCCATCTTGAAGCTCCTCCCTCCCATACACATTTTAAGATTTTTTGTTCTAGTTCTGTAAAACATGCCACTGGTAATTTGATAGGGATTGCATTGAATCTGTAGATTGCTGTGAGTAGGATAGTCATTTTCACAATATTGATTTTTCCAATCCAAGAACATGGTATATCTCTCCATCTGTTTGCATCATTTTTGATGTCTTTCACGAGTGTCTTAGAGTTTTCTGAGTCAGGTCTTTTACCTCCTTAGGTAGGTTTATTCCTAGGTATTTTATTCTTTTTGTTGCAATGGTGAATGGGATTGTTTGCTTAATTTCTCTTTCTTATCTTTCGTTGTTAGTGTATAGGAATGCAAGTGATTTCTGTGCATTAATTTTGTTTCCTGCAACTTTAGCAAATTCATTGATTAGCTCTAGTAGTTTTCTGGTGGCATCTTTAGGATTCTCTATGTATAGTATCATGTCATCTGCAAACAGTGACAGTTTTACTTCTTTTCCAATTTGTATTCCTTTTATTTCTTTTCCTTCTCTGATTGCCGTGGCTAGGACTTACAAAGTATGTTGAATAATAGTGGCGAGAGTGGAAATCCTTGTCTTTTTCCTGATCTTAGAGGAAAGGCTTTCAGTTTTTTACCATTGAGAATGATGTTTGCTGTGGGTTTGTCGTATATGGCCTTTATAATGTTGAGGTAGGCTCCCTCTGTGCCCACTTTCTGGAGAGTTTTTATCATAAATGGGGTGTTGAATTTTGTCAAAAGCTTTTTCTGCATCTATTGAGATGATCATATGGTTTTTCTTCTTCAATTTGTTAATATGGTGTATCACATTGATTGATTTGCGTATATTGAAGAATCCTTGCATACCCTGGATAAATCCCACTTGATCATGGTGTATGGTCCTTTTAATGTGTTGTTGGATTCTGTTTGCTAGTGTTTTGTTGAGGATTTTTGCATCTATATTCATCAGTGATATTGGTCTGTAATTTTCTTTTTTTGTAGTATCTTTGTCTGGTTTTGGTATCAGGGTGATGATGGCCTCATAGAATAAGTTTGGGGGTGTTCCTTCTTCAATTTTTTGGAAGAGTTTGAGAAAATTGGTGTTACCTCTTCTCTAAATATTTGATAGAATTCTCCTGTGAAGCCATCTGATCCTGGAACTTTTGTTTGTTGGAAGATTTTTAATCACAGTTTGCATTTCAGTGCTTGTGATTGGTCTCTTCATATTTTCTATTTTTTCCTGGTTCAGTCTTGGAAGGTTATACCTTTCTACGAATTTGTCTGTTTCTTCAAGGTTGTCCATTTTATTGGCATAGAGTTGCTTGTAGTAGTCTCTTAGGATGCTTTGTATTTCTACAGTGTCAGTTGTAACTTCTCCATTTTCATTTCTAATTTTATTGATTGGAGTCCTCTCCCTCTTTTTCTTGATAAGTCTGGCTAAAGGTTTATCAATTTTGTTTATCTTCTTAAAGAACCAGCTTTTAGTTTTATTGATCTTTGCTATTGTTTTCTTTGTTTCTGTTTCATTGATGTCTGCTCTAATCTTTATTATTTCTTTCCTTCTACTAACTTTCGGTTTTGTTTGTTCTTCTTTCTCTAGTTCCTTTAGGTGTAAGGTTAGATTGTTTATTTGAGATTTTTCTTGTTTCTTGAGGTAGGCTTGTATTGCTCTAAACTTCCCTCTTAGAACTGTTTTTGCTGCATCCCATAGGTTTTGGATCATCGTGTTTTCTTTGTCATTTGTCTCTAGGTATTTTCTGATTTTGTCTTTGATTTCTTCAGTGATCTCTTGGTTATTTAGTAACATATTGTTTAGCCTCCATGTGTTTGTGTTTTTTATGTTTTTTTCCTTTTAATTGACTTCTAATCTCATAGTATTGTGGTCGAAAAAGATGTTTGATATGATTACAGTTTTCTTAAATTTACTGAGGCTTGATTTGTGACCCAAGATGTGATCAATCCTGGAGAATGTTCTGTGTGCACTTGAGAAGAAAGTGTAATCTGCTGTTTTTGGATGGAATGTCCTACAAATATCAATTAAATCTAACTGGTCTATTGTGTCATTTAAAGCTTGTCTTTCCTTATTAATTTTCTGTCTGGATGATCTGTCCATTGGTGAAGTGAGGTGTTTAAGTCCCCCACTATTATTGTGTTACTCTCGATTTCCTCTTTTATAGCTGTTAGCTGTTGCCTTATGTATTGAGGTGCTCCTATGTTGGGTGCATATATATTTCTAATTGTTATATCTACTTCTTGGATTGATCCCTTGATCATTATGTGGTGTCCTTCCTTGTCTCTTGTAACATTCTTTATTTTAAAGTCTATTTTATCTGATATGAGTATTGCTACTCCAGCTTTCTTTTGATTCCCATTTGCATGGAATGTTTTTTTTTATAATAATACCATTTTATTAGCAGAGAGTGATACTAGTATGTTAAAATCTTTCTGAGGTAGAGAATCATTTAACAAAATTTATGAAACCCTTTTGATTCCCTTTGTTCCCTATATATCCCTTTATAATTCTGACTTTTCTTCTCTGGTTGGTGACTTTGTTTTTTCTCCACTGTTTTAAGTATCTAAAATGATTCTTCATACTTTCTTATGTGAATATCTTTTATCTGTGATGCTGCCCACTACTAATACTCAGATCAAACTCTGTTCTACAAGGGAAACTCTATTTAGTGACCAAATAGAAACAGAATAATAGCCCAGAAAGATTCTACATTTTTTTATTTTTATTTATTTATTTTTTTAATTTTTTTATTTTAATTGACAGCCTGTGGCCTTCCTAGGATTCTTGTTTCCATCGATTTTGTCTGCTTCTCTTCTGGGTTATCATTTTTTTTTCTGATTGATATGCCCCATCTGAATGACCTAACACTACGTCCTCTAAGAAATCATCAGAATCAATGACAGTTTAGATCAGATAATTCCGGCTTATGCAGTTTAGTTCACTTTCTATTGCTGTAGGGTGTTTTTCAGGGCCCCTAATCACCATCTAATTCAATTTCATTTTACCACAAGGATTTATAGATAGCATGTTGCTATTTTTCAGCAAGACAACTAACTAGACTACTTTGTCATCTGTCAGAATACCTCCTTCTGCCTACTTCTTTCTGCTATCCCCTTTTAATTAGTATAAATTATTACTCCACATGGCCTGCTCTCATCTCCTTAGGGTAAAGGCTTACTCTTACAGACCTACTGCCTTGAGTTAAATCCCAGATCACCCTCCTGAATAGGATATTACATATGATTTTACTCATCTTACTTTCTTTGTCTTCTGCCTTAATTTCTGAAGCTTTACCATGCATTTAACAGTTTTGTTCCATAAAGTCCAGATCTATTGGTACGTATGTATTGTGTATATGTGTACGTGGGGGTAGGTATATTTATATAGGCCATTATTGGGGAATTAGGAGCAGTGAAGCCTCTTGGATAGTATTTTAATATTTGACAGATTATTTTTGCTTATCCAGCACTCTTGGATAACAATTGGATAACTATTTTATCATACTTTGCCTTTGTTATTATGTATGCTTCAACTGGAGAGGAAGCAATGAAAAATTTAATTAATTAAATGTAGTAGCTATTTCATTCCTTTGCTCATGCTTTAAATTCAGATGCTTCATGGTTTCAAAGCATTTACATATAAATTATCTCATTTTGACTGTATAAAAACCTTGTGAAGTTGACAGAGCTAACATTATTTCCTCTTCTTTAGAGTTAAGGAAGCTAAGGTATAAGGAATTTCAAGTCACTTGCCCAGCAAATAAGAGATTGGTTAATATTTGAACCCTAGTCATGTTGTTCCTGTCTAGTTGTTTTTCTGATCTACCAGTCTATTTGGATTAGCTAGATATTGTTAATTGTTAGAAGGAAGTGATTAGTATGCTTGGTAATACTGTTGTAGATTAAACTGGTATTTTATCAATTTAAATTTATAAATAAGAGATATATTTGGTATATTTTATTATACATGGGAATAGTAAAATGCTTAAGTGTGAATTTGACTTAAACATAGATTTTTTACTATGACTTTAGTGTTTTTCTTCACATTTCTTCTATATAATTTAAATATATTAGGCTATAGAATCAAAGAATGCAGAAGGAATATTTGATGCCAATCTGCATTTAAAAGCCCAAGTTGATCAACTTACTGGAAGGAATGAAGAATTAAGACAGGAGCTCAGGGAATCTCGGAAGGAGGCTATAAATTATTCTCAGCAGTTGACAAAAGCAAATTTAAAGGTGAGAATTTTATTATATAAAAGAAAATGCTAAGCATATGAATAAAGATTTAATATGAAACATTTAATTTTTTTTAATGACTATTTAATGAGAAAATGCCCCTTGAATTAATTCTTTCAACGTTCGGAAACCTTCTGTTTGAATTTTTTTAATTAAATTAGTGGAAAAATAAGTACTGTGTAACATAAAAGGATACAAAAATTCTAAATCTATTCCTAGACATTTCTAAGTAGTAGTAATTATAAATTAAATTATAATTTAATTAATACTTGGCAGAGCATTCATATATCTACTTGTTCAAGATATTCAGTAGGAAGTGTTAGTTACTGCTTTTAAATTTGTCTTTCTTTGGGTGTAAGAGATGAGATTCTCATTTCTGAACTGTTCGTTTGCAGATAGATCATCTTGAAAAAGAGACCAGTCTTTTACGACAATCAGAAGGATCAAATGTTGTGTTTAAAGGAGTAGACTTACCTGATGGGGTAGCACCATCTAGTGCCAATATCATTAATTCTCAGAATGAATATTTAATACATATCTTACAGGTACTGAAAATTTTATATGTGAGTAACAAAAATAGTTGATAGTATGTTTTATAATTTAATCATCATATATTCCTTTGTGTTCTTAGAATATTAACAGTGAAATGTTTTTTTAATGATTTTGATATTAGATGGAATGTTATGAATAAAAGCAGTTTATTCCATTTATCTGAATGAGAAGCATGTGTGCCATTCATATGAAATATATGATTGACAGATAGAATAACATGCAGCTACTATAAGGTAGTAATGTATAAATAAGGTGAGCTCTTTTATTTATTGCTGGTTGGAAAAGCAATTCACATGAATAAAGTCTGACACAGCTTTTTGTGTAGTGATTAGAATTGTTCCTTTTTTTGTGTGTTAACTACAAGAAGAAACTTTTAAACAAAATTGTCTTTTATCTCTTTCTTCCCTTTACCCTATAAGGTATTAGTTAATCTGTTAGCAAATTAGAAAGGATACTGCTTGCCTTGTCTTTGTTTCTCAGTTTTGCTGTCTATATTACAGTCATTATGAATGGCATAATGAGGGATGCTTTTCATTATTTCATTTGAGTGTGAATACCCGTAATATCACATACATTGCAAATATAATCACAAAAATGTGTTCAGAATCAATGAAAGTAAGTTTTTGATTATAAGCACTGCTGTTTCCCTTTCCTAAATAATCCATTTGTGAATATACTTGAGTTATGATTATCAGATGCTTGTATTTGTATATTATATTAATTAATCATTTTTTGAGTATTAGAATTTACTTATTAGAACATTATAATTCATGTTATATCATTACTTTTAAATTTATAATTTTAGCATTCTTCATGAATTTATTCTTCTTCAATACAGGAACATTGTCAATAAGTGATAGAAGTATTGCATTGACATGTTACTTGTGATAAGATTCATTTTTTTCATCTTTATATAAAAAACACATGAGAAGCATTGTGGTAGATTAGAGAACCAATTTGGAATCTGAAAACCTGTTCAAAGTGGCAAAACAAGTACTTGGACTCCCAATCCTAAGGCAGCATAGAGTGATAGAAGTAGCAAGGTCTTTGGAGTCAGCCAGACCTGACTGCAAGTGTTAGATCTGCAATATGTAAAGCACCTGGCACTGAGCTTGGCATGTGTGCTTAGAAAATGGTTACCAAGGGTAGTATTAATGAGTTTTTTAATGTTGAGTAAGTTACTTGATCTTTCTAAGTCTCAAATTTCTTCATCTTCAAAATGAAATAATTGGAAAGGACAATTTGACTGGAGCTATGAATGCGTATGTTCATTAAAGGGTATGTGGGACTGAGTGGCTAAAGGTAAGTTTGTAACCACTGTATCTGATCATTTGTATGGTTACTGTAACTATTCTGTATGATGAAAATAATTTTATCTGTTTCATAGCACTTCTCATTTACACATATTACCTCATTCCATATGCCATAAGGTATTCAGAATAATCATAGAAATGACCTGTGCTGCTTATGGATTTGCTATTATCTTTTGTATATTTTTCTATAATCTTGTCAGAATATGAATTTATACCTTCAAATTTAAAATATATCCTGATGCTTTTTTCATTCTCATTTTTAAACCAATTTTTAGGAACTAGAATATAAAGAAAATAAGTTAAAGAATTTAGAAGATTCTCTTGAAGACTATAACAGAAAATTCGCAGTAATTCGTCATCAACAGAGCTTATTATATAAAGAATACCTAAGGTATAGGTGTTAGCAAAACTTTATAAATATAATTGAAGAATATTCGTGTTAAAGCTAAGTAACAAAAAATATTTAGATATTTTCTTTTACTTTTTCTTCCTGCCTCTTCACCTCCGCTTTGTGTCTTAGTTCCTTATCTATAAAATTCTGTGATAGTAATACTTTTTCATAGGGTTATTATGAAACTTAAATGAATTATGTGAAAATGCCCAGATATGAGCATTTTGTGAATATTATAGCACATATGAACTGTTTATAAATGTCAGCTGTTAGCATCATTCTTCATCATCACCATCATCATTATTCATATATTTTCATGGGGAACTAACCTGTTTGTGCTTATCTCTGCCATCTCATCTGTACCAATGGACTAATATCCTTAGTAATAGTTAGAATACCTGATTAAAGGTGATTTAAACACTAAGAGTGACTACAATTTGATCTAACAAGAAAACCAAAGCTAATTATAGGATAGGTCATGTTTGGGAGTCTTATAGTATAGGTCATATTATCTCCTATGTTGGTTATAAAATAGCTGAAGGAAGGAGTTCAAGGAAGATGGAACCATGACCATTGAAGAAGAGGGGCATTTTTTTTTCACATAACTTTTTATTTTTACATGAAATTTTTTCCAGAGGCTGCTGGCAGACTTAGATCTCATGAGTCAGAATTGGGTTAATGAGCTGTCCAAGTCATATGTCCAGGTTTGAATCATTCAGTTCAAAGAGAATGCTGACACCATAATTGGTTTATGCCAAGCAGATTGCAGGTCTGGGTAGGCAACAATGTCTTATACACCTTCTTTTAAGTCTAATTATTTCTCACTTTGTTTGTATTCTAGATATTTTATAAGTATTTAACACTCAAATTTAAGAGTAGAGTCAGGGGCTTTCCTGGTGGCACAGTGGTTGAGAGTCCGCCTGCCGATGCAGGGGACACGGGTTCGTGCCCGTGGTCTGGGAGGATCCCACATGCCGCGGAGCGGCTGGGCCCGTGGGCCATGGCCGCTGAGCCTGCATGTCCAGAGCCTGTGGTCCGCAACAGGAGAGGCCACAACAGTGAGGGGCCCGTGTACCGGAAAAAAGAAAAGAATTTTACTATAAGAGTAGGGTCAGAATACTGAGACTTGATTTCCAGAATTAGTTTGGGGTATTGATTATTTTCTTAATTGTTTTCTGTTTTTAATAAAATATTTATAAGATTCAGCTGCAATTGTTATATTGTAACAATTGTAAAGTAATAATTTGTAGATAAATGAAAATGATAAAATAATTTATTTACCTTTCATTTATTAAATAAAAATATAACTTTCAGGATAAATCCTTTCAAGTGGCATTTCTACTTATGTTATCAGGTATTGACTAGTTATGATTTCTCTTATTTTATAGAAACTAAATTTCCATAATCTATAGCTATCTCTTCCTATAGTTAAATATTTTATTAGGTTTACTATATTGTCATTTTTATTTTTTTAAGTGAAAAGAAGACCTGGAAAACAGAATCTGAAACAATGAAAGAGGAAAAGAGAAAACTTGAGGATCAAATCCAACAAGATGCTATAAAAGTAAAAGAATATAATGTAAGTAAAGCACTTTTAAGATCAATATATAATACTGTACAAACTAAGATAGCTAGATTTAACAAGTTATATAAATGTGACTTTGTGCAGAATTTGCTCAGTGCTCTTCAGATGGATTCAGATGAAATGAAAAAAACACTTTCAGAAAAAAGCAGAAAGCTCACAGTCTTACAAGTGAATGAAAAGTCACTCATAAGGCAATATACTACTTTAGTAGAAATGGAGAGACAGCTTAGAAAAGAAAATTGGAAACAGAAGAATGAATTGGTATCAATGGAGGCTGAAGTTGGTGAAAAAATTGGACGTTTGCAACGTTTTAAGGTACGTCTGATTTTTTTCAACTCTGAAAATTTTCAAACGTGAAAAAGAAAGGATAGGGCTTCCCTGGTGGTGCAGTGGTTGAGAGTCCGCCTGCCGATGCAGGGGACACGGGTTCGTGCCCCGGTCCGGGAGGATCCCACATGCCGCGTAGCAGCTGGGCCCGTGAGCCATGGCCACTGAGCCTGCGCGTCTGGAGCCTGTGCTCTGCAACAGGAGAGGCCACAACAGTGAGAGGCCCGCATACCGCAAAAAAAAAAAAAAGAAGAAGAAGAAAGGATAGTATGATGAATACCCATCACCTGGATTAATAGTTAACATTTATTAACATTCCACTCTAATTGCTTCATCTGTTTTTTTGTAAGAATATTTTAATTGCAGACATTTCTCCCCTAAATATTTTAGTGTGCACTCTAAAAAAGTCTTTTTCTGTTTACATAACCGCAATAACTTTATCACACTTAACAAAATTGACAACAATACCTTATATTATCTAACGTCCAGATCATATTCACATTTCCTCAGTTGTCCCAGGATCCAGTCAAGGACGCTGCATTGTATTTGGATGTTACATGTCCTAAGTCTTTTAAATATAGAATCTCCCCCTTTTTTTCCTCCTCTCTCTGAAAAATAATGAATATTTATCTGATTATTTTCTTTCATAATTTTACTTGTTCCTGTATCCATTGTATTTACTAAAAGTTAGCTTTGAAGCCTTGGTTATATTAAGGTTAAACATTTTTGGCAAGAACACTTCATAAGTAATGTTTTGTACTTTATAAGTAATACTTTATAGTGTATCACTTCAAGAGATGGAATGTCTGGTAGTCCCATGTTTCATGATTGATTACTTTCTTAAGGGGGAGACAGCCATATATCTCTATTATTAAGTGATTTAGTTAATTCTTTGGTGATATTTTGATACCATGCAAATAACCAGTTCTTCATCATTTCTTCTAATGGTTTTAGTGTCCACTGGTGATTGTTGTTGCCTGATCCAATTATTTCATTAAGAGTTGCAAAAATCATGATTTTCTAATTATATTATGTTCTCTTCATTTACTAGCAGGTATTCTTTATAAAATAAAGAGCTTCTCCTCATTAGCCCAAGCTCTTTGGTTATCTTGAAGTATGGTTCCTAACTAGAAAGGCAAGATAAAAACTGGTCATTCTTTCCTTTTCATGACCAGTTTTCAGAATACAGAGTTTGTATAGTCTGCTTCTGCCTATCCCCTCCCACCCACTGCACCCTCCAGCTTTCTCTTCTTTAAGTATCATAACAGACTCACACACTTTTAAATATTCAGTGTGTTTTACTCAGGTGTAGTCATTATTCTTTTGTCTCAACTTTGGCCAGTGAGAGCCCTTTAAAGAAGGTTCTTGTATCCTATTTGACAGAAATACGTTAGTCTTTGAACCAAGCTGCAAAACTTAGTTTGTTTTCTGGAACAACATATGTCCAAGAGGTACCTTGTATACTTCTTAGGCAGGCTTGGAATAAGCCATTTCTCTAAAGAGCCCTGGTTCATTTTAGTGGGGACAGCATTTAGATACCAAAAACCAGTCCTAGGTGTCATTGCTCTTGGAGTGTCATTGCTACTAGTCCAGTTAGGAAAATATGTATAGATTTAAATCATGAGTTCATATTGTTATTTTTAATTCAAATTTAACATTTTAGGATAAGTAAGAGTATGGAGTTTTTACTAACCTTTGATTTTGTACTTTATTTTTTTAACACGGAAATCTATTAAAATAACATTAAAATAATTATTTTTTATACTACAATATTCATACATTAATTTGAAAACAGTAATCTTGTATTGGTATTAACAATAACAATACCAGTGCTACTAGATATAAAGTTTCTTTACAGTTCTTATTTTCTTTAGAGTATCTCTCACTAGGGATGTATCGTCATGGTAACATATTCTATAGTGACTTGAAGTAATTCTCCTCTTTGTGTGGTTATGCTATACAATTGCTATATAGTTAGGTTCATTTATTTTACATTTGTTTTCAGTTTTAGGGATAACTTTTTAAAAAATTAAATTTGAATATATAAAACATTCACATGTACAAAAGATGTCAGCAGAGAAATCTTATGTCTGTCCTTGTACCTTTCACTTCATTCTACTTCATCCTTTCACCCCCTTTAGGTAACTGATAATCCTTCTAATGTTTCCTTTTGCAAGTTATTAACAAAGATACAAAAAGTTGCATGCCATGCAACTCTTCTGCACCTTGCTTTACATCTGATCAGACCTTATTTAAGCATGTATATGTTCATTTGACATGTCTAAATTTACATAGGAGCATGTAAATAGAAGAATTCAAAGTAAAATTAGAATGAACTTGAGTTCCTTGCCACCCCCTTTTAAATATAGTAATGGGTGAAATTGTCATGCTAATAAACCTATTTTCAATATGAAATGTTCTTGTTTTTATTTTGTGTTAGATTTTGTAGAATGTACTTTTCTTAGAGTATTACAAATATAGCTAATGTTTGAGATAGAAAGGAAGAAAGAACTAGAATCTTCTTCCTCTTCAACCTGATTGGTCAACCTGGATTTTTTGTTTGTTTTTGCAACAATTGGAAAGCCAAAAAAAGGGATATTTTTAAGGATGGGAAACATGATTTCCCTCACCACAAAGCAAAAGTGAAACTGAATCCCAAGGGTAAGGTAGACTAGGGTGTATTTATTTATATAGAGAAGTTTTCAAATTGAGATCTGAAGCACTATTACAAATATTTTCCCCTCATTACTCTACTTCAGAATGAATTATAACCATAAATTCTTTTTATTTTTTTTAAATTTTTTTATTTTTAAAATTTTTTTGGCCAAGCCGCACAGTTTGCGGGATCGTAGTTCCCTGACCGGGGATTGAACCCAGGCCACCACAGTGAAAGCACTGAGTCCTAACCAATTTATGAGTCCTCCAGGGAACTCATAAATTCCTTATCTTCCTCATTTCATAAATTTGGTTTCATGTTCAGTATTTTCTTTTTGGTGTTAATACAGTGTCTTTGAATAGTGACTCTTATAGCTCTGTAGCTAAAGAGTTGAAGATGAACCAAGTAATTTAAAGCCTTTGATATTATTTGTTACAGATAGCTATGATGCAGAGAAGTTTTTTTCCCTAGATAATGTTTCTTTCCTGTGAACAAAAAATTTTCTTTTATTATAAAGCTAGTTTGTTATTAATTATAAATAAGCAGAAATAGCAAAGTTGGAAATGTTACCTGTGATGATGCAAATTTTGCCATTTAAAAGAAGGTTTTTTTTAATCTTATGAAATTTAGAAAAGCCATCCAAAGATATATTCTAAGTGATATTTTTTTTGCTGCTGTATATTACGTGTTTCTCAAATTAACTGAATTTCATTTAACTATGACAGGAGTTATAAAAGGATTCACTGTATTTTTATTATGATTTAAAATTTCCAAATATTATTTCTTGTATGAAAGTATTTAATAGTTATTGTAATATATTGTAATATATGCAATATATGCAATTCTTGAGAAATCTAATTTTTTAAATTATTCTAAAATCTGTTTTGCTTTCAGCTATATTATCTTATCCTCATAAGTGGCTAGTGCCTTTACCAGAAAAAAATACACCACCTTAATCCAGTGTATCTTTATTTACATAGGAAATGGCTGTTTTCAAGATTGCAGCACTCCAAAAAGTTATAGATAATAGTGTCTCTCTGTCTGAACTAGCATTGGCCAATAAACAATACAATGAACTGACTGCTAAGTACAGAGACATCTTGCAAAAAGATAATATGCTTGTTCAAAGAACAAATAACTTGGAACACCTAGAGGTAAGTATGTGTGATCCTTAAACCTTGTGATTTTAGCCATTCTTCTTTGGTGATATCTTATCTATAGGTGCAAAATGACTTCTGGATGACTTCTTCCAGGTTATCTTCCTTAGCCCACTTGTGTGATTTAGCTGAATGAAATCTCTTTCCATCAGGTACTTAAAAAAGAAAAAAGAACATGGAACAGATAGGATAATGTAGTCAGAAGAGGAAGCATTATTAAGTACCCATTCCTTTCTCTTGCCCTGATCCCAGTGTAAATTATTCCCTCATGGTCCATGGCTCTTTGGGGTGGATGTAGCAGAGAGTAGATGAGATATCCATGGTTCTTCCTGGACCTTGGATGAGTTCTGCAAATCCCTATCCTTTCTTACTGTAGAGAGAGAGAAGAATAGGATGGAGTATCATTAGTTTAATTAAAGGAGTCTATGAATGTGGCCCAGACCCTTTGTAATTGTCTTCTAGCCACTCGACCTTCGTACCTTTTACAGCAGGCAAAACAAGCTCCTGATTTTGTTTATCTTTATGAAAAATAAAGGCTTATGTCTTTTGGTTCATTCTCTTTTATGATCCTCTCATTGGAATGGAAGGAGATATAATTCTTTTGGCTCAAAAGCTCTCACTTGCTTAGGGGGACACGTTCAAGAAAACATTCTGAATAGCTTTCAATGACTCCTACAAAATTATCTGAGTCATTATTTATTAATATTAACTAGAAATAATCATGATCAGTTTACTTTTTATTATTTTTGAAGAGAGATGATTATGTTAATTTTTATGGAAAATTCTAAATATTTAAGTGTGATAAAAATTTATTTTTTCCCATCTTTCATGTCTGTTGTCTTCTCTTCTCTAGCATTAGACAATCATAGATAAGAAATCTCCTGCAGGTAGCGTATCAATGAGTAATCTTTAACTTTTAAAACTTATTTTCCCAGATAATATTTTTCATCTCTACTCAAACCTTAAAAAATTTTGTCTCTGTATTATATCCTTTTCTCTCCTTTACTTCCTGTATCTCAGTTATAATTCTGAACATATGTCTCTATCTGTTGGCAATGTCTTAGTTTTATTCTTTATTATCTTCACTGTGGTAACCATTACCCATACCATTACCTCCAGTGTTGTATCCTCCTTGCTGCCACCAAAGTGATCATTCTAAACCTGCATCTGACCATGTCCTTCCCTTGGTTAAAACCTCTCAAAAGTTGCCAGTCACTTAAAGAATAAGTGACTTTTGTGATTAGCCCGCACATAACTCATGTCATCTACTGTGACATTCTAAGGAGTTTCACAATTAATGTTTTAGAAAGTGAACTACCAGTTTTCTCCACCACAGTGTTTCGTATGTTCTTCTGTACATGCAGTTTTCTTTGTTTAGAAAGCCCTTCCTCCTCTCCCAGTTTTTCTGCTCAGTGAATTTCTATTCATGTTTCAAAACTTTTTTCAGACACTACCTTTTTTTCTGTAGCATCCTTCTTTATAGAAAAAACTCACCCTCTCTGTTATTTCTATATTTTGTACCTAGTTCTGCTATTTATATCACATCATATTATATGTGTTTATATGTGTGCCTCTCCTACAGGAATATAAGCCTCTTGATATCAGAAACTCTACTTAGTTCATTTTTGTGGGTTTGGTACCTGCTGTTTGGCACAGAGTTAGAGCTAATAGATGTTAACTTCAGGGATTGAATAAAGGTGATGAAAATCAGATTTTAGAAGATGAAAAACAGAGTGGGTGGTAAAGAAATACAAAAACCGAATGGGTGATAAGGCAATTAAAAAAATGGAAATTTTGATAATAGCAGACAAGAGAAATAGATATGGACTAAGGTAAAATTAAGAAGAGGATTTGCTGTGTTTTTTCAAAAAAATTTTTTTAATAAGGAGACCAATGAAGTTTGAGAGGAGAGGAAAAGAAAATTTAGAGCTAAAGGGGAGAGAATGATTGAATATTAGAGGTAAGAGTGGTAATAAATGAGGGTGCAGTACCAGGGCAGGGGTATGAAAATGGGATATGAAGCAAGGCCACAGTTATCCTTTGAAAGAGTCTGGAAGTAAGAGAAGCAAAAAGGGTAGCAAGATATTTAAAACACCTTAAGCCCTTTTTTGTTTTTCTCCTACGAATTTACAGTACCTAGGAACTGGGCTGTAATTGTGCATGTTACCAGAGAGTCATGTTTTATTCCCTTATCTTCCTTTTCATTATAACATCGCCCTTTAAAAAAAAAAAAAATCTCGGGACTTCCCTGGTGGCGCAGTGGTTAAGAATCCACCTGCTAATGCAGGGGACACGGGTTCGAGCTCTGGTCCGGGAAGATCTCACGTGCTGTGGAGCAGCTAAGCCCGTGCGCCACAACTATTGAAGCCCGTGCGCCACAACTATTGAAGCCCGTGCGCCTAGAGCCGGTGCTCTGCAACAAGAGAAGTAACCACAATGAGTAAGCCCATGGACCGCAACGAAGAGTAGCCTCCGCTCATCACAACTAGAGAAAGCCTGTATGCAGCAACGAGGATCCAGCCTAGCCAAAAATAAATAAATAAATTTATTTAAAAAAAAAGTCATTACCCTGTTTTATTTTTCTTCATAATGGTTATTACCTGACAGTATGTTATATATTGGCTTATTTTCAAATTGCTCCATTAAAATACAAGTTTTAGGATGGAATTTGTTTACCATTGCAGTCCAGTGCTTAGAATACCTGGCATGTAGTAGACATTCTATTTGTTAAAATGAAGAATAAATGAGCTTAAAATATTATACTTATGTGCCAACTCCTACATTTTATGTTTCCAGCCTGACTTCTCAGAACTCTGTTCTTCTGTATGGAATTACCTACTTAACAACTCATGTTTCAAGGGGATCTCTAATTTAACGTGTCCAAATTTAATTCCTGATGTCTATTTCTCTCATAGTTGTTTCTGTTTCAGTGTATGCCACTATTATCTACTCATTTAGTTAAGGCAGATATCTTAGAATTATTCTCTAGTCATTCCTTTCCTTTATCATTTTCCACCCAAATGTAATTAATTCTTATGTGTCCTCTTTTCTCTATCTTCCCTGCTATAACTGTAATCTAAACCAGTGTCATCTCTCATCTGGACTTTACAGTATCTTCCTGACTAATTTCTCATTTCTCTATTTACCCCTTTATTGATTCTCCACATTTTATTCAGAATGATTTGTTAAAACTTCTTCCTTTAAATCTTTAAATGATTTCCTATTATACCTTAAGTTACATTCCAGTTACTTGTCTTGACATACCATGCCTTGCCTTGTATGGCCCCCTATAATCTCTCCAACTTTTTTTTTTATTCCTCTTCACTCTGATTGTTGCTCACTGTGTTCAAGTCCTCTAATACTCCAGACTCTTTCCTGCTTTGGAGCATCTGGGTTTACCAGTAGTATATCAGTTCTTTCCATGGCTGGTTTCTTGTCAAGATTGGCTCCTTCTCTTACCATCAGTTTCAGCTTAAATACCACCTCTTCAGTGGTTAATACTTTCTTTAAGCACTCTATCTGGATATGCTACTTTTTATTATTCTTTGGTTTTGTACTCTGTTTCTTTCTAGATCTTGACCTGTTTAGTGAATTTTTTTCTTTGATTATCTGTTCACATTCTGCTGCATTCCACACTCCTCCCCAACTCCTACCACGCATATATCCACAGACACCAAATGGTGAGGCCTATGAAGGCCAGAAGTTTGTCTGTTTCTTTTCATCATGAACATACAGTACCTGTCACCGATGGCATGCTGTGGATGCTCAGTAACCCTTGGTATGAATGAGGGAAGTAAGCACTGCTTTATGAAGATTGTGAGACTCTGGAGTGTTCCACGTTGGCCAAAGTGAACATGGCAGAAGCTAATACTCAGGAGTTTAGGGCCACATATCGGATATACAAGGTTTTGATGATTATTTTAAAATAATATATGTGTGTGTATACAACATATATGTTATGTGTATGTCTATCTGTATTACATGCAGAGGAACTTCTACATTCGTTAAAAAAAACTAGATTGCGAGCTTTAGGAGATTATTATATAAAGTTCAGACAGTGTCACATCTGTGGTATTAATCTGAATTACAATGTAGTTGCTCAGTGATGTTTCTATTTTATTCAGTGTGAAAATGCATCCCTAAAAGAACAAATGGAGTCTGTAAGTAAAGAACTGGAGATTACCAAGGAAAAACTTCACACTATTGAACAAGCCTGGGAACAAGAAACTAAATTAGGTAAGTATTATGACTCATAATATAAAATGATTAAGATCCAATAGTGAATATTTTTCATTTAAAGTGCCTTTCTATACCAGATAAAAAGGAAATATTTTGATAAAAATTCACTCTCTGCCTAACAGTTTAATTTAACAGGCAGTTGATGAATAATATCTCATACTAACCTTTACCAAAGTTAGGTTTTTAGTTATTAAATTGGATTTGTTTCTAATGAAATCATATGTTAAAAATGTATGACTGAGCATTAGCTATACTGAACCATTTAACAATTAAAACTGATGATAATTTTGAAATATCTGTATTTTAATGATAGTATTATGAGTTTTTTCACTGTATAGAGTTATATTAGGGATATATCATTTTATATTTTTAAATTAAAAGATCACCTAGAACATCAGAAAAATTTGAGAAGAATTTATATTGCTCATAGTTCCACTACTGTATCATTTTTTTGTATGACCTTATACATGCTTATATATTTTATATACTTTAAATTATAATAAACATTATATGCTATATTTAGTAGATATCAAAATATTTCATTTTTTATTCATCATACTTATAAATATTCATGCAGTAAGTTACTGTGTTTGGGTGATTAAATCACTAGCTTTTCTAATTTTTGCTATTGCTTATAGTGCTGCAGTGAACATCTTCATTTACATCTAACAGAGATATTGTCTTAAAGGGTATTAAAATCTTTGTGGCTTCTGCTAGGATTTTCCATATTAGTTTTTCAAATGGTTATCCTAGTTCACAACATTTAAATAATTTTATCTCACTAGCATTATGCTTTATAATTTTCAAATAAATTTGCCCCTTTGGATAAAATGTTTTAATTTGTTTTCTAGACCTTAGAGTGCTAATGCTATTCAAAGTTTCTGTTACTATTAAATTGGTAACTGAGACATGTAGCTTAGAGAGGCTTAACATTGGGAAGTCTAAAATAAGCTACTCTTAGAAATGTACTTTTTAATTCATTAAGAGATTAAAAGTGAATTGACTTCCATGTAGCTCTTACATAAAAGAAGATACCATTTTAACTAAGATATAGAAAAGGATATTATATACAGTTTTAGTAAGTTCTTTGTTCATTCTATCCTGTGTTTCTTTAATAAGTGCTGAATTCCCTATAGAAATTCCTTAATTTTCAAATACCTTAATCTCTCCAATACATGGCTTTATAGCACTGAAGTTTTTTTTTTTAATATAAAGTCTAGCTTTATTTTTTAAAAGATTTTACAAGTCTGTCAACCTCAAACATGCATAGGTGAATTATTCACATCTTCCATCAGATGAGGCTTACAGTTTCGATCCCTCTCAGAAAAAATAAGTAAAAAATAAATTTTTTCACAGATATTTATCCACTACATTACTCAGCTTAGTTCTGAAGTTTTCTCTCTATAAATACTTTAACCCAGCTGCTAGTGGTAGTACTGTTGTTGTACAGCTGCACATGGCTATAATTTTACAAGCATGCCTTATTCTTGCTAGCTCCCTGGTTTGGGTCCAGGGTCCAAATCTTGTAGAGGAAAAATAAAGGTTAACTGGGCTGCCAGAAAAGCACACTGAATGCATCCTGTAGTGCTCTGTGACAAGCCAGAGAAGGAGTACAGCCTCCAGCAAGGTCCTGTGGAGAGGCAGCTCTGAGGTGGTTTAAATACCTTTGTTTAAGGTGTTTCCTTATCTTGGAATGACCTCACCATTGCCTGTCTTCCAAAGCCAAGGTTCGAATGTCAACCCCTCAATTCTGAACAGAGACATGAGAAGATTCGCTCCAAATTCTGGAACTCCACAATAAATCACTGAAGTTTAAAAGCTTTTATTTCCTGGTGCCCTTATATCTTTGTTTAAAAGTATCACTTTTTTAGCTTTTTCCATGCGGGAATTGATTGGTGTTGGGCTGTTACCCTCTCTCTAGGACACTCCAAACAAGAGAATATAGAGTAGACTAGTGTCTATTGCAGCCCCTGTGATGTGCCTCTTTTCATTATCAAAGTTTAGCACTAAAGAGAATGGAGAAGAGTTTTTATGTTCCTAGTATGTCTGTATTTACTGCAATTTTTTTTTCTTTCCTTCATGGTGCTTAGGGTTGCCTGAATGAATCTCTGTACCATAATGGTTTCCTAACACTTTTAGCTTCTTTCAGTAACATTACTGTTAGCTATTTGATCACTGCTTGCAGCAGCTATTCTAAAATCATATACTATTTAAAGACACAGAACAAAATGAAGCACTTCTTAAAGCTGAGACAGACACCAAAACAGTTTAGTTTCAAAAATATATATATTTCTTTGAGCAAACTCAGTTATAAAACTCAAGCTTGTGAAGCTAGAAAGATAGGAGGTGGCATTATTGGTGTTACGACTGTTTACAGAGTAAATCACTGCTTATTAGTTCCTTAAAATAATTGACTTCCCTGAACATATGGTTAATTGACTCTCTAAAAAAACTAAAACTACCAAATTTTTTTTCCTGGAGCATGTCTGTTATGCAAAGCAAAAGTATTAGTTTTCTCTTCTTAAAAGGTGACTAACTAATGATAATCCTACGTGATGCCTTTTCATGGTCAATGAGGGGGCTTTCGTTCTCTTTTCATTTAGCCACAAACTTCTGTGTCCAAAGATAAGCTATACAACTGCATATATGAGATAAGGGTATAATAACTGATAAAATAATTTAAAGTAAAATATTTGATATTAGATGTATACAAAGGCCAGATAAAGGTCAGGGTTAAAGAAGATACTTGGCAAAATCCCTAAATCACATGGCTTCAGATTTTACTTTTTTACTCTGAGTCATTGCACTTGTATTCACAAAGTAGTGTTCCTTCACTGTATTGCCTCTTAATACAGTTTATCTCCTTTCAGTTAACAAAATATATTTATTTGCCCTTTTTTGACTATCTACATGTGACACCTCCTACACTACATCTTTTACATTGTTATTTCAGTTCAGGCATACCTTGGACATATTGCACGTTTGGCTCCAGATTGGCACAACAAAACAAATATTGCAGTAAATGAGTCACAGGAATTTTTTGGTCTCCCAGTACCTATAAAAGTTATGTTTACACTATACTATAGTCTATTAGTGTGCAACAGTATTATGTCTAAAAAAAATGTACATACCTTAATTTTAAAATACTTTATTGCTAAAAAATGCTAGCCATCATCTGAACCTTCATTTTGTCTTAATATTAACATCAAAGATCACTGATCATAGATACCATAACAAATATAATAAAGAAGTTTGAAATATTGTGAGGATTACCAGTGTGACACGAGACACGAAGTGAGCAAATGCTGTTGGAAACATGGCACCGACAGACTTGCTCAACTCAGCGTTGTTTGCCACAGACCTTCAATTTAAAAACAAACAAAAACAAAAAAATGCAGTATTTGCGAAGCTCCATAAAGCAAAGCACAATGAAACAAGGTATGCCTGTAATCCTATGAAGAATAATTTGTGTTATCATTTGATTGACAAAACATGTAAATCCCAGAGAGATTAGGATAGGCAGCATACGGATAAGAAGTAACAGAGCTGAGACTAGAGTCCAGGTCTGTCATAATTCAAAAGGCTCGTGTGTTTTCCGCATAACAATAGTGCCTCCTTACATACAATGTCTAAAATATCTGGGATAAACTTTAGATAAGAACAGCGTGAGATTTACCGAAGTATTGTTGCATTTAGGAAATGAATCTAACATGGATAAGGCAAAGAAATCAATAACCAATAGTGAGATTGTTTCTATTTCAAAAAAAATCACTATGCTGGAGATGAAGGAATTAAATGAAAGGCAGCGGGCTGAACATTCTCAAAAAATGTATGAACATGTGAAGACTTCATTGAAGCAAGTGGAAGAACGTAATTTTGAATTGGAAACCAAATTTGCTGAGGTTTGATATTATAATTTTTTTCATGCAGTTAGAGAGTAAAAAATCAGTCATGGTAGCCATTGTATTATTGGAAGAGGTTTGTTTGTAACTCTGAAGTAGCATATTAATATAGTGCTTGTGTTTCATGTAATGGGTAAATGATATATTTTTAAATCTGAAATGTTTAAAAAGAAAGCAGGTATTTTTGTGATTGAGTTTTTATTTCTCACCAGCATTACATTATTAGATTTAATGTGCAAAAAGATGTTATTTGCTTAATAATGGAATTGCCTTCCACTACCATCCCTTCATTTAACAGTTATTATTTCTGAGTGCCTAGTACATGCCAGATGCTGTATGGGAACTGGAGTTATAGCATGAAATAAAATAGACAGTAATCTCTCCTTTCAGGGACTTCATTCTAATAGGAAGTTTTAGACTTTTGATATGGTCAAAATTACTAAATTGGCTGGCAATAATATAGTTTGCAAATATTCAATAATTTATGGTGAAGTAGCACTCATAATATTCCTTTACCTTGAGAATGTGTATTTCTCAAATCATTCATGTTATTTTGTTTATTTTAAATGTCATTATATATTAATAAGATTTTATTAACTATTTAGATTTATTTATAGATGATATAGTTGAAGTAAAATATAATGAGCATATGGCATTTCAAGTAAATTAAGAATATCAGAGATTCATATCTTATTAGATTGTGAGTTGATTAATATAAATGACTTTGGGTGGGTTGACATACAACTAGAGTTTTCATAATTTGTTCCTGGCTTTTTCTCCCCTTATCTTCGTCAATCTATGCTTAATACTTCACACCCAATGCAGTATCTGGACTAATGCAAAGTAAAGAGGACTGCAGTGTGCTGAAAGGTATAATAAAAGGAAAATGTCACCAAAAACTAACGTTTCTGAACGGTTTTTGTTACTTTTTCTCAGCTTACCAAAATCAATTTGGAAGCGCAGAAAGTGGAACAGATGTTAAGAGATGAATTAGCTGATAGTGTGAGCAAGACAGTAAGTGACGCTGATAGGCAACATATTCTAGAATTAGAGAAGAGTGAAATGGAACTAAAAGTTGAAGTATCAAAGTAAGTTCATGTGGAGTTTTTAGTCATTTGATTAGCTGTGTCTACTCTAATTTGTGTTTATGAACTCTAATTACAGTGGTAAAGGGGTAGTATCCTTAGTGGCAATTGTTACTGGTTTCTTTTTATTAGAACAGAGTTAAACAATATTAACAAGATTGATTTTTAACTAGCATAAGTAATAATATTGAAGAGGAAATAACTTCTCAAGATTTACATTTTTCAGAGCCCAGGAATAGTATTACAGGAAACACTGAACTTGAAATCAAGACTCTCTGAGATCTAGTTTTTCCACATACTAATATTTTTTTGGAGGGAAGGGTTGTGGCCATTTAATTTGTTTAAACTTAATTTATTAAGGGAGTAATAATACTTATTTCATAAGGTTGCTGTAAAAATAGAAATAAAATACGGATTTTGATTCAGTTTACATCTATTAAACATATACTGACTCATCTAATTACACTTAATAACCCTGATAACAGTGTTGTTTTCATTTTACATAAGGAAACAGTTTATTCTCTTAGAATTCAAAGTATCAATATATGTAAGGAGGAAATACTGTGTATACCAGGTAGATGCTGTTTAATCACTCTCTTGTAATTATGTGTTACTTCATTAGAAAAGTATGAGGATCCCTGAGTTTATCTGTCTAGCACAGATAATTAGTAAAAAGGGTTTATGGCTTACCCATAAAGTTATAGCCATTGTTTTAGAGTCTTGATAGTCCTTTTGGGAATATCAGTTATTCCCAGCCCTTTTCACTATGAATGACCCCATTTTTTATTCTTCCTTTCACCTCATGTACTTCATCTTTTGAAGTAAACTAATTTATAATTACTCATTTTGTTATATTTTAATTGGTGAAAACTTACATAACTGGCGGTAAGAGCTTCTAATCAATATGAGGAAACCTGACTTATCTGTTATGCTGAACTAAAGTTATTCCAGCCCAAAGTAAAATGCATTTTATTTTACCTGTTTAATCTTATCAAAATAGTCATATAGGAAATTTAATAACTTACCATCAAGCTCCACCCTTTTTTTGCAATTGTAGTAATTGTGTAATCTCTTTTTCACATTTCTGGTAACTAGCAAATTAAAATAAAGCAAATCAAAACATACATTAATTGATCTAGGGAACCTGGCAATTTTAAATTTCTGTATTCTTAACTGTACAGTTTATCAAGTAAGCCTACTTAATACCTTATTCCGTCTATACCAAACCATGATAATAAGCATCTCATGAAAAAAAGTGTGAGAGAGGAGTTCTTTGACCATATACATTTGGAAAATGCAAAAAATGTACAGGTTGAAATAATTTTTTACTCTAGAACTTCTCAGAGCATTTGATATGATATGTATATGAGTCTTCAAGGGAGAGGAATGTTGGGAATGGAGTATTTTTTACAGAACATTTGTTAACTCCTCAGGGAATTATGTTTCATGAAACAGTTCAGGAAACTTTAGTATTTCATACAAAGAAGAGATGCTGCAAACTAATGGCTTTTCCAGGGGTCTAGAAATTTGAAATTTTAATATTTATTTACTTAGAAAACGTACCCAGTTGTATCTGAAGTATCTTATCACTTCCTAGACTAAAAGAGATTTCTGACATTGCCAAAAGGCAAGTTGAAATTTTGAATGCACAACAACAGTCCAGGGAAAAGGAAGTAGAGTCCATCAGAATGCAGCTGTTAGACTATCAGGTATGTGCAGTATTAACTCTTATATATAGATTCTTTTCTTTTTCCTAAATTTACATTAGATATTGGGATGATTTTGTAGTTTTAATCAGAGGATATATCAGATAGAGGCTCCTATTTTTGTTAGTTGTAAGTTGATTAGAAAAACTCGTTAATTTGAAATGCCATTCATAACACAGAAAAGCATTTAAATGCTTACAGATGCATTGTGCTGGCTGCTGACCAAAGCCCAGACAGTGAGGAGAAACATGTCTTTCATAACAATATTTTCTCTTGTATTTATATATAGTTTTTCACATATTCTCACATTATAAGTTCTTTTAGGATTAAAAAACCCCACATTGTCTGCATTAGTATTATTATCAATACTGTTATTAATATATGGAAGTTTTCAAAAAAACAGTAATATTCCAACTGTTAGATGCCAGATTTAGATTTTAAATAAGTTTGATTCTAGTTTTCTACACTTTTGCAATTAAAACAAGGTTAGATTTTTGTAGGATCTCATGTAGCACCCTGTTTTAAATTTTATTTAGTAAATTGTGATTTTAAAACCATGATAAGTTTCATTGGGAAAACTTGAAACTTCCTACAAACATATATTTTTTATATTAGGCACAGTCTGATGAAAAGGCACTAATTGCCAAGCTGCACCAACACGTTGTCTCTCTTCAAGTTAGTGAGGCTACCGCTCTTGGTAAGTTGGAGTCGGTTACGTCTAAGCTGCAGAAGATGGAGGCCCATAATTTGCGCTTAGAGCAGAAACTTGATGAAAAAGAACAAGCTCTCTATTCTGCCCGTTTGGAGGGGAGAAACAGAGCAACACATCTGCGCCAAACAATTCAGTCTCTACGACGGCAATTTAGTGGAGCTTTACCCTTGGCACAACAGGAAACGTTCTCTAAAACAATGATTCAGTTACAAAACGACAAACTGAAGATAATGCAAGAAATGAAAAATTCTCAACAAGAACATAGAAATATGAAGAACAAAACACTGGAGATGGAATTAAAGTTAAAGGGGCTGGAAGAGTTAATAAGCACTTTAAAGGATGCCAGGGGAGCCCAAAAGGTAAAACATTGATTTTAAGTTCAGTATTTTCAAAAGAGTTATGTAATAACTTTGAGTTAATATGTGCCTATGTGAATAATGCTTAATATATGAACAAAATTCCGTGTATAATTTATTAATTCAGGTTTTATAAATTAGGAGTTTGGGCTATTTGGATATCTTTTTATAAATAAAATGAGACTCCTCTAAGCCATGGTTTCAATAGAAATGCTTAGATTGTATAATATCAAAGAATTTTAAACACTCTAGGAAAGTTTATATATTAATTAAATACTAATTATAATTTTTCTTAAACATTGTAGTGGTTAGTTGAATTCTACTCTTCATAATTATTATGTTTAAAATTATTTACAAGTAGTAGGCCCACATTTATTTTTTAATATAAATTTGTTTTTGCCCTCATTTGGAAGGAATTAAACGAAAAATAATTATTTTGAAATTAAATTTTATTCTCTAGGCTAGAAACATTTAGGATTTTTATTTATGAAAGTAAAATGAATGTTGCAATTACATACATACACTAAGGACCCAGTAAATATATGAAAGTAAATGAATAAATGGAAGTGAATGTTAGTGATATCCATTCCAACATCATTTGAAAAATGTTTTATGTTAAGATCCCACATATTAGAAAAGTCTGGAAATTCTAAATAAACTTTTCCTTGTGGAACAACCAAGGATAATCTTATATCTTATTTTGTTATAGAATGTCCATTAATTTGAATTAAAATCATTAAGATCAGTGGAGAAGTATTTGTTTATATAGTATTTACATTTGTATGTATAATTTGTAAATCTTCAGGTAATCATTTGGCATACGAAGATAGAAGAACTCCGTCTTCAAGAGCTTAAACTCAGTCGAGAATTAGTCAAAGATAAAGAAGAAATAAAATATTTGAATAATATAATTTCTGAATATGAGCATACAATCAGTAGTCTGGAGGAAGATATTGTGCAGCAGAATAAGGTTTCATTTTATATTTACTTTCGTATTTGTTGCTAAGATTTTTAACATAACAACATTGCATGGGTGATTACATTATTTTCCTAATTGAGTGTAGCTCCCATTATTATTGTTATAAAATATTCTGTTTCTTATTTTTTAAACTATTCTAAAAATACATATTTATTTAGTTGCATTAATAGTCTTAAAAGGAATAATTCATAAGCAAACTTATTTGGTAAGTTAATTTTTATTTCAATATTAGTTATTTGACTTTTCATGGTTACAAGTTTCTACTGGCTCTCACTGATGGAATAGGAGAAGGCAGCTTGGTGTAGAATAAAGCACAAAGGCTTTGGAGGCAGATGATATTCACTAAGCACATGCTTGCTTGCTTCAGAAATTCTGTTGTTCCTTCTGCTTAGATTGTTTTTACCCCAGATAACAGTATTGATAATGCTTTCATTGCCTTCTGGTCTTAGCTCAAATGTCTTACCTTATCAGTGAGGCCTTCACTAGCCACTCAGTCTACAACAGTAAATCTTATCATCAAGATTCCCTGAATAGGGATTACCTAGTTTCATTTTACTCCATAGCACTCATCACCCTCTGACATATTACATACTTACTTGTTTATTGACTATCTCCACCTCACTAGTGTATAAGTTCTGTAGTGAAAGGTACTTGGTTTTGTTCACTGCTGCGTTCTCATTGTCTTGAATAGTGCTTGACACACAGAATGTGTCATTAAACATGTTTTGGATGAATGGATGGATGGGTATATGGATGGATTGAAATCCTGACTCCATATCTGCCTGTCTCTGTGATCTTAGGCAAATCACTTCATCTCTGAATTTACTTCCTTTTTCCATAAAATGAAAATAATAGTGACCTCAAAGGGTTGTTGTGAGGATTAAATAAGAAAAATGTGTGTAAAAATTCCTGGTGAGTATCTCTGTGTGTGTCTGACCCAAACTGTCTTTTTCAGTTTCACGAAGAAAGACAAATGGCCTGGGATCAGAGAGAAGTTGAGCTAGAACGTCAACTAGATGTTTTTGACCGTCAGCAAAATGAAATACTAAATGCAGCACAAAAGGTATGAATGATTAGTCTTGTTTGCTACTCTGTAGCACGGCCTATAATGTTAACAAATAGAAATATTTTCTAAGGTCGGATGGAATTTTAATTGATGGTATCTTTTTATGTTTCAACTGTAAGTGGAGTTTAACCATGTCATGTCATATAGTTGTAAAAATGAATATTGTTCTTCTCAATGCTGCAACTGCTTTTTTAAAAAATTCTATTTCTCAATAGTTTGAAGAGGCTACAGGATCAATGCCAGACCCTAGTTTGCCCCTTCCAAATCAACTTGAGATTGCTCTAAGAAAAATTAAGGAGAATATTCGAATAATCCTAGAAACACAGGCAACGTGCAAATCACTAGAAGAGGTAATTAGAAGAATTTGCATTTTGATTAGTGCATTATTAGGTATGCTTGTGGCATTTTCTAAGTAATATTTTTAAATGAGGATGAAGCATAAAATGATGAATCTGTTGCTTATTCTGTTCTCCTTTTTTATTCTCCTATAATGTTTCTAGTAGCTGATAAAAAACAGCAGATATGGCTAATTTGAAATTACTCTCCTTTTAATCATTATTTGCCACTTTTGGGCATGTTCTTCAGTTGCTAGCGTGAAAGGAAACAAAAAGAGCATTTGACTGTAGCTTTATGAGCAATATATTTCTTTCCTCTCTATGATCAAGAATTGTTTTCATCCTTGTTTATTTTTATGTTTTATTTTGAAGTGCACGTTTTATACTCTGGATCAATTTTCAGTTTATTCCTTTTTGTAGATAGTTAAAGGGCTTGAAGGTAAATTAGAAATTATTTCTTAGTTTAATCTAGGTCTTAAATTTGGTTAATAGATGATTAGATCTGTCTTCTTTATTAAATTCTACAGAAAATAGTATAAACCGAGTATGTTTAGATGTCAACTAAAATGAAAATCATATTAACTGTAAATACATTTTAAATAATTTTTTAAATTGTGCACTTTTAAACCAACTGAGGAAACTTAGATTGTCTTCTGTAATTGTAAATTTGTTGTTTATGTGTATTGCCGCTGAGTTACTAGAATTTAAATACCTGCCTTAATTCTGTTGAGGAGAACACACTTTCTTCTGTTTTGTTTTGATAAGCTGCAGATTTTATAATAGTGACCCATTGACTCAGGCCACTAAAATTCCAATTTTTATACTTTGTTGACTTTATAGGTTACTCTTCTAGTGCTTTAATAGTCAGTGGACCAAAATAAAAGGAATGGTTTATTACATTTTCTTTCTAAATCTATCACCACCACACATTTCTAGTTCTAAATCTATAAGACCTAAATAAAGTACTGTAAGTAAATTTCATTTTCATCATAACAGTGAAATTTCTAACACATGTGATAATCTTACAAATAAGTAAAATATACATGTAGATAACTGCTGTCACATAGAAATACAGTCGATTAACCTTATTAAGTATCATTTGGCTATTATAAGTATGATGTGAAAAATAAACTGAAACTCCTTTCCTTGCTTATAGCTAATCTCACTAAAATTCAGATGAAGCATTTTTAAAAGAAAAATGTATTTTTTTATGATTTGATCATTGCAGAAGCTAAAAAAAAAAGAATCTGCTTTGCGGTTAGCAGAGGAAAATATTCTGTCAAGAGACAAAGTAATTAATGAACTGAGGCTTCGATTGCCTGCCACTGCAGAACGAGAAAAGCTTATAGCTGAGCTAGGAAGAAAAGAGGTGGAACCAAAATCTCATCACACATTGAAACTTGCTCATCAGACCATTGCAAACATGCAAGCAAGGTTAAATCAAAAGGAAGAAGTGTTAAAGAAGTATCAACATCTTCTAGAAAAAGCCAGAGAGGTATTTTATTATATTATGTTATGCTCTTTTATTTATTATGATGTTTTTTAGACAAATGCCAAATACTGTTCTGCCCTGAAGTGGTATTTCATTTCTTGTTTTCAAATGATTCTATTCAGGTATTGTTACTTTCACGCGATTGGATTACAGATCTGTCAGTAAAACTGGCAGTTGTGTTATGGACCGACTAAATTGCTAAATTAGGCTTTCATGGTGAAACTATGTGATTTTGAAAAATATCATTTGAGTTAATAGGTAAAGACTGAGGCAGTAAGTTAGAATGAAATCTGTCACACAGGTATCAGTGGAAATCAAATTTGCTAGAACTTGGAGGGGAAAAAAATCTGACATTTAAAAATTTGCTAGAAACAAGTTAAAAGCTGATGGATACATATTATTCTAATATTAATAATAAATTATTCTCTAAGCCTGGGCTTGTCAGTTTGAACATGTGCTAGGGGAAATGTATACAGGTATAAATAAATACATGCAGATGTTGTTCCTTCCCTATCTCATAAGGATTTTAGAAGGTAAAGATAAGAAAATATTTAAGACCTTTAGAATGTGAATTTATTTGAATCATAATATAAGATATAGTTTTGATTTCTTGTAAAACAGGAACAAAGAGAAATTGTTAAGAAACA
Source organism: Lagenorhynchus albirostris (assembly GCF_949774975.1). Lineage (NCBI taxonomy): Eukaryota > Metazoa > Chordata > Mammalia > Artiodactyla > Delphinidae > Lagenorhynchus > Lagenorhynchus albirostris. The sequence goes on from NC_083105.1 coordinate 32,063,254, forward strand.
TGAAGAGGAACTTCATATTCTTCATCATAAATTAGAACTACAGGCTGATAGTTCACTCAGTAAATTCAAAGAAGCAACTTGGGTAAGATTCTAAGAACTTTGTTCTATTCTTTATTGATTTTTGAGACCATGCAATTGAAAATTTAGCTCTCCCTTTTTTTTTTTTTTGGACTAGAAGCCATCCTACCTTTTTTTTTTTTTGCCAGAATAATCTTCTGAAGACACAGCTGTAATCATTTTTTCCCCTAAACCGACATTTGTTAGTAGCTTACTGCTGCCTACAAAATCATGTTTATGTTTCTTAGCCACGTACTCAAAGCCTTCCATGATCTGACCTCAATCTTTCTTTTCAAATCTGCACATTAAGTTTACCTGTGTCTAACTGCTTTCCATGTTCTGAATTCAGTTCATTCTTGCCTCTTTTGATCATTGTATTCTATATGTGCGAAATGACCTTAAGCAAACCTTAGCTTCCTCAAGCCTTAACTCATTAATTCAATCAACATTTATTTATTGATCCCCCACTACATGTAGGCACTTTGCCATATACTGGGAATACAAAGAATAAGATCTATATTTCCTATCTTCTTTAAGCCTTCATTACCTATTAAATCATTACATTTTAGATTTGATATTATATTTTGATCATTTAAGGAACCAAGTTAAAATTATGGAGTAAGTATGGCATTGCATTGTACCTGCTCATGGCTAATATAACCAACCATATTTCATAGGATTTAATAAAACAGTCTCCTACTCCAGTTCCTACCAACAAGCATTTTATTCATTTGGCTGAGATGGAACAGAGAGTAGCAGAACAAGATGACTCTCTCTCCTCACTTGTGATCAAACTAAAAAATGTATCTCAGGATTTAGAGAGACAAAGAGAAGTCACTGAATTAAAAGTCAAAGAGTTTGAAAATATCAAATTACGGTAAGTCTTAGAAATGTAGATATTGGCAAATGGGAATAATGATATAATAAAGATAAATGTAAGCATTTGTTATGTCATGCACTGTTCTAAAAATGTTGAATATATTATCTCATTTTATACTACTTGTGACATAGCATATTCACTCCATTTTGCAGTTAGGAAACTAGGCTGTAGGAAGCCTCAGTTACATGCCTAGGAGAAGATGGGAAAGCCACGATTTGAATCTAGTCAGTCTGACTCAAGAGCCAACTCAGATTCTTACATAGAATCTCATCTTTAACCTTTTTAAATTTCCATTTTATTATCTAAAAAGTGAAATGACAGTACTTACCCTGGCTCTTTCAAGGTGGTTATATAAAGGCCAAATGATGATGTATGTGGAAGTAATTTGAAAATTGTAAAGTAACATATAAATATAAAACTTTTATTTACATACCTATAACAGTTTCTGGCATACATTAAAGGCTCAAATATTTGTTGAATGAAAAATTAACCAATCTTTTTTATTAACCACAGTGACGGTAGAGGGCTCACAGCATTCTCTATATTAGAGATTCTAAACATTGTTCAACCATTTATCAGAATGTGTATTTTAAAACTAAAATAGGTTTATATTTAGGTATTTTGTAATCATTGTAGAACTATCTCTCTGAGGGTCAGTTTCGTATCTGAAAAAAATAAGAAAGCTAACTACTTAACTTATAATTCCATTCCATCTCTGAAGCCCTTATTAGAACCTTTGCTTCTTTTTTCATTTATCCAAGATGCTTCTGACAAAACTAACACTATTTGTGCTTAAGAAGCTGCTACTTTAAATAAGTTATTCTCTAAGAGAAAAGAGAATTAGCAACAGCATATGGTATATTTTCAATCTAATTTTCCCCATTCTGTTAAATTTTATACATGAGATGCTATTTTTGAAATATAGTAAGTTTCTGTCATATTTTAGAGCATAAAATTTCTTGCATTTTGAATCTAATTCCTGGATGTAGAAAATAATCATTTTTTTGACATTACCTTGTATATATAATTTTTTGCCACATGAAATACTTGAAGTTGTTGTTTTGTACCTTACCATGTCATTTTAGCCTAAAATTATACTTCTATTCTCTGTGTGCACATTGGCATACATATTTTAATATGTCTTAAGAAATTATAGTTCTTTGTCATTTTTTTAGTGAAACCTTGTATTTTTACACTTTGATGATTATTTAAAGTGACTTAAGTTTTTGCTGTAAGCAACAAGTCTGAGAGTGTTTAATACCTGTTCGTGGTTTAACAGACCTTCCTCTCACTGATCAAAGTTTAATCATTTGAATCTCCATATTGGTGACCTTATTAATGCAGTGTCTATATAAGCACAGTGAACTGGATATAATTCAGTTTATAAGGGTAATTAATACTGACTGAGCAGTAGGATTAATTGAATTAACTAAGTCTTTTGATAGTATCTACTTCTATATAGTATACAGCCATAGATAGAGTTATAGATACAATACTAGTGACTTTAGAACCATAATACATGTGATTTCTGTGAAGGTTTATATTTTGTCTTTGTAACATGTTGTTATAGGGCAGTGGTTCTCAAGCGGAAGTAATTTTGCTCTCCTCTCCCCGCTCCAGGGACATTTGTTATTGTCTGTAGACATTTTTGATGAGCAACTAGGAGGTACTACTGGCATCTGGTTGGTAGAAGCAAGGAATGCTGCTAAATATGTTTTAAAATGCATAGGACAGGGCTTCCCTGGTGGCGCAGTGGTTGAGAGTCCGCCTGCCGATGCAGGGGACACAGGTTCGTGCCCCAGTCCGTGAAGATCCCACATGCCGCGGAGTGGCTGGGCCTGTGAGCCATGGCCACTGAGTCTGCGCGTCCAGAGCCTGTGCTCCGCAACGGGAGAGGCCACAACAGTGAGAGGCCCGTGTACCGCAAAAAATAAAATAAAATAAAATAAAATAAAATGCATAGGACAGTATAACCCCCGCCCCAATAAAGAATTATCCAGTCAGAAATGTCAATAGTGCCATGGTTGAGAAATCCCTGATACAAAGGAAGCAGTCACATCTCGCAGGAACCATAATATTTAAAGTGTTATTTTGTTCATTCTCTATATTATTTCATCTAGAGCCACAAATTACTTGATGCAATTGCTGCAAAAAATAGTAGAAACTGGAAGAAAAAACTCTATTTTATGTTAAGTTTAAGAGTAGTTAAGTAGAATAAAGAATTGTTCATCTTTTGGATTTGGATCAAATCTTAGATTTTAAGGATGCTGAGGACCAAACATTTGTTCTTTGTAAAATTTGTGTCAATCAAATTGTTAATTGCAGCAACTACTCTATTAAGTACATATGTTTGCTTTATATTAGGCTCCAAGAAAATCATGCAGATGAAGTGAAACAAATAAAAGCACAAGTAGAGGATTTGAGGTGTCTTCTGGCCCAGTCACAAAAAGAGTCGCAGAGTTTAAAATCTGAACTTCAGGCTCAAAAAGAAGCAAATTCAAGAGCTCCAACAACTACAATGAGGAATCTAGTAGAAAGGCTGAAGAGCCAATTAGCCCTGAAAGAGAAACAACAAAAAGTAAGTAACAATAGAAAATTATCAATATTTAAGAAAAACATGTGGTAGATTGCTTTTACAAAAGATTTGTAGAAGATGATAGCATGTATCTCTCTCATAATAAAAAGTATAAGCCTTATCTTGAGCAGGGTTGGGTTTTTATAATTCTTTTAAATAGCTTTATAGATAGGTGTTGTTTTTAAGTTCAGATATAGTGTAATTTATCTTTTTATGTTTTCAACCTGATTTGTGGGTTAGCAGTAGGAAATAAAGGGAAATCTTCATTACATTATTTATTTTCTCTCCTTTCCTATAAGGATTGTATGTTACTGAGGCTATTTTGAATAATTTGAATAATTGAAAAATTTTAAGTAACTTTGGGGATTAAGAGGGAGTTAGGATAAGAGGAGGAAAGATTAAAGAAGGAGATCGCAGAGATAGTGTTATGAAAAGGAGTTGGTCAGTGGATTAACAGATTTATTAGTTTTTTTATTTATCTCATTTTATATACTTAACTGTTTTAGAAGGTGCTGCTGTTTTTCTGTGCTAGCTCATGAAATTTATTGGCAAATTTTAAGTCTTCTAATCTTGTAACTTTCCTTGTCTACTTACATTCAATTAATTTCACATGGAAGTATGTACTAAGTGAGTAATTTAAATAAATATTTCAACTTGGAAGTTTGAAAACAAAACATGCCTGGGTTTTGTAGTACAGATTGCTTGATTCGATGCTGGGTTCTCACAATTATTATTATCAAGATTTTGAATTCACACTCAATTTGGAAAGAATTGAATTCACTTACTAAAGGAAATTCATTTGAAAAAGTTGGGTTGTTAGTTTGTGAATTCTGTTTGATTAAACACATGGTATTTTAGGAAAACAGTTTAAAGTAATAATGCTTATGTATATTTTGTATTGCTTATATGAAATACCAATTTTTTAAAAATATTACGTATGTTGTAACTTTTAGGCCCTTAGTCGGGCACTTTTGGAACTTCGGGCAGAAATGACAGCAGCAGCTGAAGAACGTATTATTTCCACGACTTCTCAGAAAGAGGCAAATCTCAATGTTCAACAGATTGTTGATCAACATACTAAAGAGCTAAAGGTGCGTATTGACATGTGCGTTAATATAACAGAATTCCTGCTAATTCCCATTGGAAGAGAATCCACTTGGATATATAGTAATTTTAATAATGAATAGGGAATTTATTCTAATGAATTATTGGTGGATATACACATGTCCACACAGTTGGGGTTTTTTAAAATAAATTCATTTATTTTATTTATTTATTTTTGACTGCTTGGGTTTTCATTGCTGTGGGCAGGCTTTCTCTAGTTGCAGTGAGCAGGGGCCACTCTTCATTGCAGTGCGCAGACTTCTCATTGCAGTGACTTCTCTTGTGGAGCATGGGCTCTAGGCGCAAGGGCTTCAGTAGTTGTGGCTCACGGGCTTTGTTGCTCTGTGGCATGTGCGATCTTCCCAGACCAGGGATCGAACCTGTGTCCCCTGCATTGGCAGGCAGATTCTTAACCACTGCGCCACCAGGGAAATCCTACACACAGTTTTGAACACTAAGCATGTTTATTGTACTCACTGAATAGCATCTTGGGGATTAGCAAAGGATAGGCCATTATAAGCTATTTCTCCTAACAGAATTAAATTTAAGAAATATTTTTCTTAGGATTTTAAATTCTATATTGATAAGCAAGATAGGTGTACAGATTCCTTTGTTTTATTTCTTTTGCCTTTTCAGAATTTTCCATTTAGTTTTTGCTAAGTTCATAATATGAGTTAGTTAGCTTTCCCTTTTTAGCCCCTGAAATAGTTTATGGAAATCATGTGGTCCTTGACATTTAATCTACAGAGCTGCCTAACTTTAAAGCCTTTTTTTGAAGTTATTTATTATTTTTTGACAATGTATTTTATTATTTTCTTACCCAGTTGTTACGTTTGGAACTGTATAAAATTTTTTCTCCAAAACATATACATTTAATGATGATTTTCAAATTTCTTCACATAAAGTTTCATATAGTATATTTTGAGTAAAATGAAAAATCTACTTTGTATATGTTTTGTTTGTAATTTTTATTTGCTCTTGGTTTATTTGTATATACCCTTCATCGCCATTAAACCATATACCCTTCATTGCCATTAAACCATGTAAGGACTGGATTTTAGTCAGATTTTTAAAATCTCTTGTGCCTATCAAGATTATTAGCATAGTTGACAGTAAAAATCCATTCAGTAATAAATTTATAAATAGGTATAGCCCTTTGATGATGTCTTCTTCAGTACCTTTCTCTTTGCCTGAAATTTCTTCTCTGAATTCTTTACATTCTTCCAGTCATTTTTCTTGAAGGCTTTTTTGACTCTCCAGGAGAGTTTGTTTGTCTCGTAACTGCACTATAATACTACTAGTTTCCTATTAGTGCTATTGGTAATCCCTTTTGGCCTGTAATAATTTATTCAACAAGACATATAATAAGTACCAGTATTCCCATCAATGTTACTATATGGGACAGCTAAGAACTCCTTTCCAGTGGCTTATATATACTGTCTAATATTGTGAGCTACCCTTTTATGTCTTGTCTTTACAAAGTGGATTAGAAACTACTTAGAGTAAAAGATTTTGTTTTATACTACTCTTATGCTTCAGTGTTCAAAAAAGAAATTGCTGTGTACGTTGATATGTACTTGTTTTTCTAGTAAATTAATTCAGCCATAATGAAACATTTGCTTATATGATAAAATTTTGGTTCTAGGTGTTTGTTAAAGATGAATTGCTTTAGACAGCTTCTTCATGTTTTGTTTTGTTTTTTCCCCTCAAAGTAAACTTAGTTCATTTGAAATGAAGCTAGAAAAATTTATGTAGTTTGTGGTGGGTTTTTTTGCATGTATGTGCTTAAAAATTTAGACTGAAACTTTCTTTTTAGTAAGTATTAATGGTGTACTTTCTCTATTATTGTTGCTTTTATCATTGATACTTGCTGAAGATTCATGAATTAAACCTTTCTTTATCTTGTATTAGTCACAAGTTGAAGATTTATGTGAAAAAATTTTAAAACTTAAAGAAGCTCTTAAAACAAGTAAAAACAGAGAGAACTTACTAACTGATAATTTGAATGACCTAACCAGTGAACTACAAAAAAACCAAAAAGCCTATAATAAAATGCTTAGAGAGAAAGATGGAATTGATCAAGAGAATGATGAACTGAAAAGGCAAATTAAAAGATTAACCAGTGGATTACAGGTAATTTTATATTTAATTGTGATAATGTTTTGATTTATAATATACAGGTAGTAGTTTATTCCCACTTTTTAATTCTGTCTATAATATTTGCTGAAACTAGCTTTCAAATCACTTTGATTAATGTAGTTGCTAATTCTCTCAGTGACCTTTACTGTATTTGTAGTTTCAGGGTAGCATATCTTATTAAAATACAGAAGTAGCTACTATGTTATTCTTAAATATCAATAGTGTCGTTTAGAAAGCATGGTTAGCTGTAGTCTCAGAAAGTTTCTACAACTGGAGTATTTGTTGTGTATTTTGTTTGATACTTTTTTATTTGTAAAATGTAAAAATACATCTTATTTTTCAGGGCAAAGCTCTGATAGATAACAAACAAAGTTTAATTGAAGAACTCCAAAAGAAAATTAAAAAGCTAGAAAGCCAACTGGAAAAAAAGGTGGATGAGGTAGAAATAAAACCTGTGAAAGAAAAGGTATGTGAAGAAATGTACTGATATGTTTAAGGTAGTGATAGACTTAGTTAAATATGTAATTGAAGAACAGATAATTCATTGATCTGAGGACCTGATACATATACCATAAATGGTACTGGATAACATAGAGAAGTTTAAGACAAGTTTCAGTCCTTTAGGAATTTACAGGTCTGCTTGAAGAGACACCAATAATGTAACTCTTATTCAGAAATTACTATATCATCTTCCTGACGTTACAGTACCTCCCAAATCCCTTCATACCATACATACCCAGCTGTATTTATCACTTTTCTCAATATAATTGTTTATATAGATTGGTTTATATAGACCTTTAGGAAAGAAAGCTGGGCATTTTTATTCTATCTTGACCCACATGTGTCCTTTTTAATCCTTCAATGAACTGGACTATTATTTCAGGGTAAACAAAGTGACTTGGAGTATATTCAATATTTGCAGTAATAATCAATAACCAACCCACTCATAAATTGATTCTGTAATGTGAGAAAAACAGCTGAAAATTTTCTTACAAGTTAACTAGTAAGCTATTTTGTAATAAAAATTACTGATAGACATAATCCAAGGAAAAACTAAAACTGGCTAAAATCCACATAATTAAATATGTTGTAAATAATAAACTGGAGACAAGATATAAGTAGCATTGAAAAGATCAAAAGTGACCTTGGAAATATTGGTGTTAGTAGTAATGTTTGCCCCTGAAGAAAATCTCAGTGGAGGAGCCATAGTTAGGAAGAATTTTTATTGTAACGTTTACCCAGAAAATATTCATATCTATAAGATAATTTCAATAACATGAAAGAAAATTAAGTATCTTTAATGGCACTGAATAGAAAATAGGTAATGGGATTAAAATGTTTTAGTAGGGTATATTCTAGAAAAACATTTTCCTTATGAAAATTTATCATTGTCAGTATAATTTTGATCTAAATGTTTGCATTTATATACATGGAACCACAACATACTTGTCAGAAGCTTTGCTGGTGAAAACTGCAAGGTCAAAATGTCCTTACTCTTCAGGATTGCTTTCTTTGCTGCCTCCCTACTTGGCCATAAGTCTAATCCTTGGGTACTAGTTTCTAACCTGATTCCTATCAAAATACCTCAGTAGCCTTGTGGCTTTGCCTAGACCTCTAACTTCTGTGCTTCAGTTTATTTCTCCTTAAAATAGAAATAATACTATTTGTAATTCCAGCTTCTCAAGATTATTTTGACATGAAATGAAATAATATATGAAAGTCTTTGTAAGCCATCAAGTCTATACCAGGGTATGATATTAGAAAAAGAATGAGAACACAGAGAGCTACAATAACATTACAATCTATATTCAGGAATTTGATGAGACTATTCTTTCGGATTCCACAGCACTGGTCATTTCTAATTTTTTTTTTACTCAAAAAATGGTTTCATATTGAAATTTCAACACCTTTTTCTCTGTAAACAATGTTTGAGGGGCTTCCCTGGTTACGCAGTGGTTAAAGAATCCACCTGCCAATGCAGGAGACACGGGTTCGAGCTCTGGTCCGCAAAGATCCCACATGCCATGGAGCAACTAAGCCTGTGCGCCACAACTACTGAGGCTGTGCTCTAGAGCCTGCGTGCCACAACTACTGAAACCTGCGCACCTAGAGCCCGTGCTCCGCAACAAGAAAAGCCACTGCAATGAGAAACCCACACAGTGCAACGAAGAGTAGCCCCTGCTCACCACAGCTAGAGAAAGCTCGCACGCAGCAACGAAGACCCAATGCAGCCAAAAATAAACTAATTAATTTAAAAATTAATTAATTAATTTAAAAAAGAAACAATGTTTGAGGCCTATCTATATAAGGTAACAAAACCCACCCCCAGTCCTTGCATTCCTGTGTTTCTTACACTTCTCTGCTTGTCTCTGTAGCATTTATTACTATCTGACATACTAGAAATTTACTTATCCATGTGTTCATCTTTTGGACTGTTAACTTTGATGGCAGGAACTTTGCTGGTTTTGTTTATTTTTGTATCCTCAGCCACGGGAACAGTCCCTGTCATGTAGTAGATGTTCAATATTCGTTGGATGAATGAAAATTTTAAAATGCAATAACATTATCCTGAAATTTATGATAAGAAGCTATTGGTACAGAAAATACAAAAAGAGAACTTCTCGTCCTCTCTTCTCCTCTTTTCTCCCCCAGTCAAGATCAGACCGTTGGTGACATTTGCCTTTGTTGTTTTTCTGTTTATTTTTAAATTACTTCAGTCTTGTTTCCCTACTTCACTCCTACTTCAGAGAATAATATCAGATGGGATAGAACTGCCCAATCTCTACAGAATACACCATGCTGCAGAATTGTTTACATATACCTTTTGCCCTCAACTAATACTTACATTTCTGGAAATACACAAAATTCCTTGTATGTATTTTAGAAAAAATAGAAGTTAATAACTATCAAACACTTACTGAAGTTTTTTACATTTTTTTAAAGGATACATGTTAGCTGAACTAGATAAATAAGGTAAAAAATTGGCCAGTATGGGAGAAGATCGTTTTGATAGGGCTACTTATCTTAGTTGGGTATTTGACTTTAAACTGTGGCTTTTAATCCTTTCAGCCCCAACATTCTCTTTTATAGTAAATACAGTGTTTCATAATGTCCCCTTTACTATTCCAAATGAAGTTTTTAGTTAATATAAACTACCTACGTGCATAATTTCAAAATTTCACCGTAAATGCCCTAAATGAAATATGAAGGAGAAACATAGAAGGAAAATAATTTATAAAAATAATAAACATATTAATATATTTTTCATAATTCACCATGTAAATGCTTCATAGAAAACATAATGAAATAGTCATGTGCTTCCACCTTTAGGAAACATCGATGTGAATTCAGAGCTACAAATGCAGACTAATACAAATGTGGTCTGTTGGCTCCCCACATGTCACAAAGGCATTGCCATTTGTTAATTTGATTTCCAAAATGGTAAACAGTTGTTTCTGTAGTTCTCAGCAAAATGACTTCTGTAGTCTTTACTTTTATAAGACTGCTGTATTCCTAGAAAATTCAGTACATAATAAAACCATTAAAAAATTGCTTGGTGGAAAGGACATAAATTCTTAGCTCAGACAATTGTGAACAGAATTTTTAACTATATGAATGTTCAGTAGGACACTTGATATTTCTTCAGTACATGGGACTGTTCTGCATTACATAGACTTTCCTTGGACACCTTATCTCAATTATAACAAACCATAACACCTAGCCCTGAAGTATCCTAGTTCCTTCCCCTTTTTTTTTTTTTTAAAGCACTTATCACCAGCTAACATACTTCAAAAAATTTTTTTTCTTGTTCTTTGTCTGTATTTTGCTCCCTTCCCCTAATCCAGCCAACCAACCAACCAACCAACATAAACTAGACTGTAATACCCATGAAGATAAGCCTTTTTTGTCTGGTTTATTCATTGTTTCTATTCCTAGTACTTAGAGTAGTACCTGGTGCATGATTCATGCTAAGTATATATCTGTTGAATAAGAGACATAATGTGCATTGAAGATTTGAAGGAGTTGTGATACTAGGAGATTGCTATGGGCTGACAAGATCGGGTTGGTCATTTATACATATACATTTTTTGTTGGAAGTTTACGTTAGTCATCATCCATTTGTATTAGACTCCTTTAGGAGTGTTGGCATTAGTCCAGACTGTTCCCCAGAATTTTATCTGTCAAGTTATAGAATACAGAATCTTAGACTGAAGGGCATTTTTGCTTACAGCTTGGCAGGCCTAAAGATTCTAGAAGTGACATAGCAAAATGAACCTGTTTACATATTCTTTAGGAAGTATTGGTTTACCATTGTTCTAGTAAATTGTAATTGATCATTCTAAAAAACAATATTGGTAATTTTCTTCCTCCTTTATTATTATTTACAGAGTGCCAAAGAAGAAGTAATTAGGTGGGAAGAAGGTAAAAAATGGCAAACCAAAATAGAGGGAATTCGAAACAGGTTAAAAGAGAAAGAGGGGGAAGTCTGTATTCTAACAAAGCAATTGAATACTTTGAAGGATCTTTTTGCCAAGTGAGTTTAAATTTAATGTAAACCTAATTAATTATGTATAGTCTTTAATTGACCTGGAAGTTAGTTTTTTGATAATATGAAAAATTTTTTAGTTTTAATTATCATTTATTATCTATAGTTCAATTTTTATTTTCTTTAAAATGTGTATTAAATATATTTTAACAATTTATAAGTGTAGTTTCCTATAATTTTGAAATAAGTTAGCTCATAGCAAATACAGAATGATCCAATTTTTGTATATTGGCCTTACAATAAGGAAGCTGCAATTTAATAAATTGAACAAGCCAAACAGTGAATGGTATATTTTCATGATTCTGTATTAAATCCCACAGAGCTGATAAAGAGAAACTTACTTTGCAGAGGAAACTAAAAACAACTGGCATGACTGTTGATCATGTTATGGAAGTGCGAGCATTGGAGTCAGAAAAAGAGTTAGAAGAATTAAAAAAGAGAAATCTTGACCTAGAAAATGACATATCATATATGAGGTAAGCTAATACGTGGAAATATAGAAACTGATATAATAAATGTGTGTCACCTTAAGCTTGCGTTCTGTTGATTCTTTTCCTATGTGAGTTGAGATAGTCCTACTTCTTTTTATGCCACATAAATATGGATTATATTCTTGAACTTTTGAATATTATATTCTGTGACTCTGGATCTTGGTTAAATTGTATGGAAGATGCAGATATATTTTTGTTTTAGCAAGTCTGGATAGGTTCAGGCCCCATGTGCTAACCTGCTTTATGTGGGCTATGGTTCCGGTATTATTTTCAAAGCTTTTACAATGCTCTTTGGCTCTGTTCTGCCTATGCAACTCCCTATTGACAGTCTGCTATGTGGGCTGTCTTCTATTCAGTTCTCAGACTCTTTAATATTCTGATTAGGATCAGATCCATACATTCATGCTCAGGGGTGAGCCCAGAAGTTCATAAGCAACTTTATAAGGTTCCTTTCTTGAGCTCCTTTCCTTCTGTGATCTCCCTGATACATTTGGTTTCTCTCGGGCTCCCCTTTCTGGTACTTCGATACTTCGAACCAAATCTGTTGCCCTGTTGCGCCGTGCACTTCAGCTATTGTGATCTTGTCTGCAGCTAAGCCAGCAGCTGGAGGGCAGAAAGGGGACATGGCGGAGGGGGAGGGGCACTACTTTGCCTTTCCACCTTATTAATTACAGCTCTACCAATTGGAGAAGAAGATTCCTCTCCCTAAAAATTTTGGCTCCTGTGAGTTCCCCTTGCAGCCTCTGCCACCACTGCCTTGGAATTGCCGGAGGGTTGGGACATGAGAGAATGCATAGAAGAGAAAAATAAGAGGGATTTTTGCACTGTCTGTGAGAGTTGTTAAGCACCCTTTCTCCTTACTGGAGCTAGAACTTTAAGCCTTGCCTGTGGAGCTCTCTCCCTCTGTGCTGAGGCTCATCTTCAGGTTTCAAGCTGTGTTGTGTTCAGGTCAGGAAATACTAGAGGAAAGGAAAAGGTAAATTTACCACCTGTTTGCTGGTATTTCAGATTCTCGTGTTTTGTCCCAATCTGTAAAATATTTACTTTTCAAGGTCCTTGTGAGCTTTCAACCTACGTTCCATCTCATTTCCTTCTAAGTCATTGTTTCTTAAATTCTTCAGAATTTTCCTTGATGGAGAAGAACAAAATGAAACATTTTTCTTTGTTTTGACATCTATTTGTAGCTACTGTCTGGTCCTAGCCTCCCTGTTTTTCTTAGTCTAAACATATGTTCAGAATAAAACCGAATCCTTTTATTCTCCTTTGCAGTTTTCTCAAGGATCAAAATATTTTAGTTTTGAAACCTTCTAATACTTTTAGATATTTAATAGCTTTTTTTAATATCTTCATTGGAGTATAATTACTTTACAATGATGTGTTAGTTTCTGCTTTATAACAAAGTGAATCAGTTATACATATACATATGTTCCCATATCTCTTCCCTCTTGCATCTCCCTCCCTCCCACCCTCCCTATCCCACCCCTCTAGGTGGTCACAAAGCATGGAGCTGATCTCCCTGTGCTATGCAGCTGCTTCCCACTAGCTATCTATTTTACGTTTGGTAGTGTATATATGTCCATGCCATTCTCTCACTTTGTCACAGCTTACCCTTCCCCCTCCCCATATCCTCAAGTCCATTCTCTAGTAGGTCTGTGTCTTTATTCCCGTCTTGCCCCTAGGTTCTTCAGAACCTTTTTTTTTTTTTCAGATTCCATATATATGTGTTAGCATACGGTATTTGTTTTTCTCTTTCTGACTTACTTCACTCTGTATGACAGACTCTAGGTCCATCCACCTCACTACAAATAACTCAATTTCGTTAATAGCTTTTTTTCTAATATGAATCTGTGGAGGCTGAAGTAATTGGAGAAGACTTTATAAAAGAGATTGAACTTGTCTTCTCAGTTCAAATGTGAATTTCCGAATTTTATGAATCAGATCTAGATTTTAAAGGTGGAAGGGACATTCCGAGAAAGCAGAACCCTAGCAGAGACATAGTGGCAGGAGTGAATCTTTCATGTGTGGGTAAGAGTGGATCTATTTGCCGAAGTAAGGGAAGAGTCCTGGACAAATGTGCTGAACAGGTGTGCTTGTGCCAGATAGCGGAGGGCCTTGTAGGCCATGCAGGTGAGTAGTATAGATTGAAGAAATAGATTATTATCTGGCTCCACTAAGAACCTTATAAAATGCTTTACCATCTTGAGAAGCGCATGGATGTTATGAAATTATTATATAATGTTTTAAAAATAGTAGGTATTTTTATTCAGCTATTTTACACAATCCCCAAAATAGATGCATGTTCTTTACATATATTAATATATTTTTTTTAAATCAAAATACCCTTTTTAATTCATAGTTTAAAGGAGGCCAGCCGTGAATCCTCTGTAGAGGATCAGTTTATAATATAGTCATGTTTTAATTTAATTTTGTAAAGTTTTCAAGTTTTGTAGAATTTAAAAGAAATACAGTGTTAAAATATTTTTTTCTATTTTTTAATATGATAAAACAGTAAAAAGTTGGAAGTTTGAACAGTAAAGAGTCTGTGATTGTTGTTCATAGGACCCATCAGGCTCTTCCTCGAGATTCTGTTATAGAAGATTTACGCTTACAAAATAAATACCTCCAAGAAAAGCTTCATGCTTTAGAAAAACAGTTTTCAAAGGATGCATATTCTAGGCCTTCAGTAAGTGCACATCTTTTCTTTTCATTTTTTGTATTCTAAAGTTTAAAAGTGAAATCAACTTCTACCTTTAGCTAGCTAAAAACAGTAGATCCTTCTCATTCATATTAATGCAATAAATCCAACTTTTATTTTTACTAGGTAATGATGTATGTTAACTTCTATAATTCTTTTTACATAATAATGGTAAACTTATGATTCTTATGCTTTGCATAAAATGTCATTACAAATGATTTCTGGAGATTTTTAAATGTAGTTATGAGTTTTGCTGTGACAAGAACATATAGTTAGATAAAATAGGAAGGTATGTTATGACATTATTTCCATTCAAATATGTGATACATTTCTCGTTTTTCTTTATAAAGTCTCATTAATGTAGAATTATTTGTTGTATCTTATTTTAAAACATTCATGTGTATATTTTTATTATTTTTTTTCCTTTTCTTTTCCTGTTTCTTCTCTTTCGTCTGCTTCAAGCAGAATCTGTTATGTGATGCAGCTACGCTTTCTCCTCTTGCTACCAGTGTTAATAAATACAGGCATAATATTTTTCACAAAAAGAACAATTTACACAGGAACCAAAAAAAACCCATAACAGTACTCAGAATTAAAAATAGGAAAGGAATAGATGTTAGGGACAACTTATATCATCAGGTACCTAGGAATATTCTACAGTGTTACAGTAATGAAGAAAAACACAAAGCAGAAGATATTGTAGATCCTACGGAGTTAACTAAATCTGAGTCAAGACCAAATAATAAATCAAGTCCATTTAGGTCAACTAATGGTACCTTGACGGATTTTAACTCCAATTTTGAAAAGGAACCAGATTGTAAAGTTGAAAAAATTAATCAAGACTGTTGTGAAAATAATAAACAGGAATATAAAAACAAGGAAGAGAATGAGCTAGGCAAGAATGAGAAAGAAAAGGGACACATAGCTGAAGATGTGAGTCACAACAACCACATGGATCCAGAAGAATCTGCTGGGGAGGACTGTGGTTACGGCACAAGCGCTGCTGCAGTGAGGCAGTGTGCTGAGGAGGATGCACAGGCAAACTCTGAAACTGATGTGTCAGTCCAGCCAAGAAATGAAGCGTCCCAGGTTTGAGTACATGGCAGTCCTTTATTCCTCTCTTGGCTGAGTTTTCTCATAGCAAGTGGTGTACATATATGGTGCAAATGGAAACAAATTGTGTAGGATTTGTAAAGAATATTAATTGTTAATAAACTTCTCCTTAAACCCTAATATTTGACGAGTTCCTACAAAAACTTAGTGGTTGTACATTTCCCGATTCATTTTAGTACTCACTGTTTTACCATTGGTATTGGTATTACCATTAGTACTCACTGTTTTACCAAGTATTAGATTAGGTAACAGAATAACGAAAATAAGGCACTTTAGATGAGTTCGTTTTGCCTTAGAAATTCCTGCTTCAGCATGCTGTAAAATCTCACTGCGAGTAAAATTTCACTACGATGAATAATATCAGTAAAAATCTGTTATGATGCTGTGTAACATTCTAACATATATAGCAAGTTCCTTTAATGGTCTTTTTGCCTTGTAACAGATACTTTTTTATAATGAGAAAAGGAAGCTTACATGTATTGCCTAGGTATAGTTTTCACAATACTCTGCAGAGAATTATTTCTACTTTATGTGGGAAGCTTGGAGAATAAGTAACATCTCTAGTGATCAAGAAGATGCAGAACCAGGATTTAAATGGAGGTCTGATTCTACAGTTTATGAACTTTCTACATACACACACTAAGTTTGGTCAATTTATTCAACAGAATAAGAAGTTTGTTCCCAGTTGAAATCAAATAGCATTCATTCATTCATTCATTCATTCCTTTCCACTTCAGATATTCCAGTCACCTAAGTCCTCATTCTCATTAAATCAGACATTTAAATTAAGAGAAAATGGATGAAAATGTCTTAATTCTTATTTCGTTTCCTTATCCAGGTACATAATGCTTCTTTTTTTCACTTGATAATAAGTAATTGAGAATTTGAGACTTCCACTGTCTGTTATCACTAACTCTCATCCACTAAGAATTTGACTTTTGGCAGTGTATATACCTTTTAACAGGATTCTCCTTCTATAGAGCAATTTGGAAGTCCCCCCAAAATTGATTACACAAGAATTTTATTTATTTTACTTTTATAGAAGTTTCACTAGAATTTATTTTCCAAAAATTTGGACAATCTCAACTAATACTTTTAGTTTTGTTTTCTGAGAATAGGAGGAAAAAAATGATCCACATTCACTTACACAAAGAATTGCATCCATATTTTAGTGAGGAGAACTGTTGAAAAAATTCAGCAGTTCATGTAATATCATCAGATAGAATTATTCTCTTCTGTGAATGAAATTTAGTACATTTTATATCTATCAGTTAGGGGTACTTATTAACCCTTATTAAATAGCTATCATAGACTGAAGAGGTGAAGTAAGGGAGACAGAACAGCTCAGGGATAGGGAACTATAGATTTCCATGTCCGAAGAGACCTTAAAAATCATCCTGTCTAGTGCCTTCATTTGTAAGATGCAAAAACAGAGGACCCAGGGGCTTCCCTGGTGGTTGAGAGTCCGCCTGCCGATGCAGGGGATATGGGTTCGTGCCCCGGTCCGGGAAGATCCCACATGCCGCGGAGCGGCTGGGCCCGTGAGCCATGGCCACTGAGCCTGCGCGTCCGGAGCCTGTGCTCCGCAACGGGAAAGGCCACAACAGTGAGAGGCCCACGTACCGCAAAAAAAAACAACAACAAAAAACAGAGGATGTTGCAGGTGGCATGATTTGCCTAGGGTTAACCTTAATAGTAGTAGAATCAGAATGTATACTTGGGTTATCTGACAGAGAATAAGTAGGAACATATTGCTATAGTTTACTGACACCATGAAATATGTCCTTTTTCTTGCCACTGTATATGTTCATACGTACACACATTCCCTCAAACAGTTAGAAATCAGGTAGATACATGCAGTGTATGCCCTCAGGTCAGAATCAAAGGTCAGCCCAGAATTTCTTTACATTTCTGTCTCCTATTTTCTAATTTCTTTACTTTTACTGCGTTTTACCTAAGAAAACTTTTTCTTTTTTTTACTTTTTTTTTAACCTAATGGTGAAAATGTCAGAATGTATTTAACCTACTGCTAATTAAAAAGATGTTACAGAGCCATGTATAATAAATGTATTTATAGAATATTATACTTTAATAATAATGTAATGTGTAATATATAAATATATTATATAATAATATGATAATCATCATAATGTCTGTGGAGTTATTGAGTTTATCGTCAATCAAGCCAATAGAGAATGGAATGGAGGAGAAAAAAACTAAAGCTGTTCTGAGTGCTTTCACAAAATTATCTCATATAATGCTCTTAACAAGTTTATGAGGGTAAGGGGTATTCTACCCACTTTATAGGAAAAAGTAACCAAGCACAGATTTCTCTTTCAAATAATCTATAGCTTAGAATGAGAACTGAAATTGAACATAAATAATAACCCAAGGTGGATTCATGCCAAAAGAAATGCAAATAAAGTGTTACTGGATTTCAGAGGAGGGAGTGATTACTTTAGCTCCAGGAATGATGAATAGCTTTCTAAAGGAGAAGGAACTGAGGCACTTTTTGTAGGCTTGTAGATTTGTTTGCTAGGGCCACCATAACAAAACACCACGGAGTTGATGGCTTAAACAACAGAAATGTATTCTCTCACTTCTGAAAGGCGGAAGTCCAAAATCAAGGTATCGGCAGAGTTGATTGCTTCTTTAGGCCTTGGGGGAAGGATCTGTTCCAGACCTCTCTCCTTGGCTCATAGATGGCTAGCTTCTCCCCGTCTCTACAGTGTCTCCCTTCTATGTATGTCTGTATGTTCACATTTCCCTTTGGTATAAGAACATCAGACCTTGTTGGATTAAGGCCCACCCTAATGACCCTGTTTTAACTTAGTTATCTCTGAAAAGGCCCTATCCTCAAATAAGGTCATTCTGAGGTACTGAGTGTTAGGACTTCACATATGAATTTGGGGCTGGGTAGGGGTTGGGGCATGAGACAATCTGTAACAGGTAACAGTACTTTATTTTTGGATGGAAGGACCACTACAAATTCGTTTAGTCATTATGAGAGTATATATGGAGGCATTATATGTGTGGACATTATTAAATCACACTGACTTTGCTTTCTGTATTAATTACAACAGACTGATTACCTTTTCTCATGTGAGTTTGTTTGTTCGTTTATGGTTGTTTTCTCTAGAGCTCTCCAATTTTCTCATTCCTTTGAGGAAAAATGTTCCCTTTCAGCGTAGTGTTTCAGCGTAGCTTTTATTTGTTACACCTTAAAAATATTCCTAACTTCATTTTCCTGAAGACTTCAGGAATAGAGTCAGATGATCATTATCAAAGAGAACAGGAGCTCCAGAGGGAAAACTTGAAGTTGTCATCTGAAAATATTGAATTAAAATTTCAGCTTGAACAAGCAAATAAAGATTTGCCAAGATTAAAGGTAAATTTAATATTCTTTATTATAGTTAGGAAATCTAATGCCTTTTTCTCCCTACTTAATTGTTATGTTTACCATGTTAGCTTATGAAGAAGTCAGAAACTCATATTCATAAAATATCATGGTAGTGTTATACTTTCTACATTTGCTCATTTAACAGTTATTTGTTGAGGGCCTTTTTTGTGTGAGGTACTCTTCTAGGTGCTGGTAAACAGCAATCAAAAAACTTCTTGCACTTGTAGAGCTTACATTCCAGTAAGGGAAGGCTCATAATAGGTAAGCAAGTCAATATGTAGTATGTCAGCTGATGTTAAAGTGCTAAGAAGAAAAAGCACAGTGTGAAGGGTGTGTGTGTGTGTGTGTGTGTGTGTGTGTGTGTGTGTTGCATAGGGGTATAGCTGACCCTTGAACTGCGAGGGTCCACTTATATGGGGATATTTTTCAGTAGTAGATACTGCTGTACTGCCTTTTCCGTGGTTGGTTGAACCCACGGATGCAAAGGAACTGCAGATATAGAGGACCAACTATAAGTTATACCTCCACATTGTTCAAGGGTCAACTGAATATGGGATTGCTCTTTAAAATAGGGTAGTAAGGGGAGGCTTCGTTAATAAAGTGATATTTTAGCAGAGAGCTAGGGGACAGGTAAGGAAGTAGGTCATACAGATACTAGAAAAAGAGTTCCAGGCAACAGAAATAGCAAGTTCAAATGTCATGTGTGTGGCAAGATGATGGTTGGTGTATTTAATTAACAGTTGTCACACTTTAAAATATTAGGATAGCTCTAAAAATATAGTCTTTAAATTAAAATACTTTAGGATGATTGTCTCTTTTAGAAATTTATTTTGATGTTTATAATAAGTTTATTTTTGGTTTTCCAAATCTTATCCTATTTAAGGGAGTCCTTTTCTCTTGACTGACTGTTTCATTTGTGTTTTTTAACTTAGAATATCAGCAATCTGTTAATTCCACTGGTAACAGTATAATTAAGCTATATCCTGCTTCTCTCATTCTGATTTTTACACTTAGAACCAGTGTCAGAAGATCAGTTGTCTCTTTCTCTGTACTATGTGGGTAAGGTTCTACATATGTAGTCTCTGGGAGAGTTGAAATCAGGAGTTCTGAACTCAAATTTCTGTTGTATACTAAGGCAATAATGCAGGAAATATTTCTTGAAATTCATATACAAAATGCTGTTGTATTAACTCAGCATATGTCATGGTTCAAAATCCTCCTCATTGGTGTAAAGACCCACTTGTTTAATTCAGCTATACAGTTGAAGAGACTGGTAGTTCAGATGAATTGTTTGCCTTTCCTTTTCAATGGCTATAGCTATGTTAAATTGTTACATGTTTTCTTTAATCTTTTAGAATCAGGTAAGGGATTTGAAGGAAATGTGTGAATTTCTTAAGAAAGAAAAAGCAGAAGTAGAGAGGAAACTTGGCCACGTTAGAGGGGTGAGTATGTGAGAATATGCCATATGTTTGTTTTGGCTTCAGAAGTGATAAGCTGGAAATGAAAAAAAAAGTTTGGATATGTCATAACAGTATTGATATGCCTTTACTAGTGCCTCTAGTTTCAATTTTATTCTGCTGCATCTATAATGTAAAACATCATTAAGCTTTCTCTGTTTCAAGTTAATGTATTTTATCATCTGTCTCATCTTACATGCTTTTTATCCCACTTGGACTCTATACCATCTCTTTTTTCATTGCATATCCCTCTACACCTTGAAAACATTTAACTTCCAGGAATCTTCCATCTGTTCATTGAGGTAACCGCTAACTGCTCCTTGGTCTGATTCTAACATTTTATAATTATTTTTTTATGATATCCATGGCAGCTTCCTAGTTATAATGCTACTATACTAATGTTCTTTCCAGTATACTAGGGTTTAAGGTGTTACTTATTAGCTGCATGACTTTAGGAATATCAAATTCTCTGAGTCTTGATTTTCTTATATGCAAAGTAAGGGTAATTCCTCTTTCACAGGGTTATTATAACGAGTTGAAGTCGTACAAGCCTTGGCTTCAAATGTTAGGAATCAACAATGAGTTTAATAATAAACCTCTTATATTCTTGGTACTTTATGTTATACTCTCTAAAATATTTGATTAAATAAAAAGTTAACATTTTTTCCTAGTCTGGTAGAAGTGGAAAGACAATCCCAGAACTAGAAAAAACCATTGGTTTAATGAAAAAAGTAGTTGAAAAAGTCCAAAGGGAAAATGAACAGCTGAAAAAAGCATCAGGAATGTTAACCAGTGAAAAAATGGCTAATATTGAAAGGGAAAACGAAAAACTGAAGGTAATATTCTTAATGTGGTCATTTGTACAGAATGTTTTACTGATATAATTTTTAAAGACAATTTAAAATATAGTGTATAAAGTGGCTTTAATGGATGCAGTAGATATTTTACACATACAGAAAAAAAAATGTTGGAGACAAGGCTAAGAGTAGTTAGAGTAGCACCACTTGGTCATTTTATTATTTCCAGACCATTGCTTCTCAATCTGGCAGCATAAAATAATTAACTGTATCTATTTTCAAAAATACATCTGCCTAAGCCCCCAATTTTGAGATTGATCAGATTATTTTGGGATTGGTCCTACCATTGGTATTGTGATTCTTTTTTAAAGTCATCAGCTCATTCTAAGCCAAGATTGGGAACCTCTACTCTAGATGACCAGTATTAAAGGGAAGAATTTAATTCTAATTATATCAAATATGGTCTCTAAAACCACATTAAACTAAGTTTTATGAGTTTACAAGATCATCGTTTATTTCCTTGTTTTGATAATGTAGGGTTTTTTTAATTACTAGGCTGAATCAGAAAAACTCAGAGTTCATTTTGGACGTCAGTTGAGCATGCACTATGAATCCAAGACCAAAGGCACAGAGAAAATTGTTGCTGAAAATGAAAGGCTTCGTAAAGAACTTAAAAAAGTATGGCTTTCATTATTGACTATACTTATTTTTATGTTAATTAACTGCTACATTTTGGGAAAACAGAATGAAAAAGTTGATGAGAGTACCTACTCAGAGTAGGTATTAAGAGATTTAGGAATTGTGCTGTTTTGTTTTGTTTGGTTTTTATTTATTTATTTTTTAATTGGGGTATAGTTGCTTTACAATGTTATGTTAATTTCTGCTGTACAGCGAAGTGAAGCAGCTATATGTGTACATATATCCCCTCTTTTTTGGATTTCCTTCCCATTTAGGTCACCACAGAGCACTGAGTAGAGTTCCCTGTGCTATACAGCAGGTTCTCATTAGTTATCTATTTTATACATATTAGTGTATATATGTCAATCCCAGTCTCCCAATTCATCCAGGAATTGTGTTTTTATGCCCACCATCCTTTCACTATGAGGAACATTGAAAATAAAAAATTAATAAATTCAGAGGCAGTATAATGTAGAAGCCACTTAGCCAGTATTCAAATCCTAGCTTTATTACTTCTTTTTTTTTTAAAAATAAATTTACTTATTTTTGGCTGTGTTCGGTCTTTGTTGCTGTGCGCGGGCTTTTTCTAGTTGCAGTGAGCGGGGGCTACTCTTTGTTGTGGTGCGCGGGCTTTTCATTGCGGTGGCTTCTCTTGTTGCAGAGCACAGGCTCTAGAGCGCGTGGGCTTCAGTAGATGTGGCGCGTGGGCTCAGTAGTTGTGGCCCGTGGGCTCTAGAGCGCAGGCTCAGTAGTTGTGGCTCATGGGCTTAGTTGCTCCGTGGCATGTGGGATCTTCCTGGACCAGGGCTTGAACCCGTGTCCCCTGCATAGGCAGGTGGATTCTTAACCACTGCGCCACCAGGGAAGCCTGCTTTATTACTTCTTAACTGTGGGAGCTAGGGGAATCTACTATTCCCTCTCCTCTCAATTTCCTCATCTGTAAAACTGGGAATATTGAGTATATTTCACAGAGCTGCTACAGGGTTTAAATGAGTTAATATTTATGCACATGTCTTAGAATAATGCTTGATGTACAGTAAAGAGTATATGGTGCTTCCCTGGTGGCGCAGTGGTTGAGAGTCCGCCTGCCGATGCAGGGGATGCGGGTACTTGCCCCGGTCCGGGAAGATCCCACATGCCGCGCAGTGCCTGGGCCCGTGAGCCATGGCGCTGAGCCTGCGCGTCCGGAGCCTGTGCTCTGCAACGGGAGAGGCCACAGCAGTGAGAGGCCAGCATACCGCAAAAAAAAAAAAAGAGTATATGAAACTATTTTGTTAAACAGTAAGATTCCTTTCTATTTAAGTGGCAAAATATATTCCTTGCCCCAGAAAAATAGGTGTTGTTATTTATATGGATGATCCAGTGAATAAATTGCAATTATATTTTTAAACTAGTTACAGTGGTATATGAATGTATTGTGAGGCCAGAGTGATACTGTGCTGTGAATGTGGATGTTTAATAGTGGAAATAATCTGTGGTAATTACACATAGTTTATACTTACAGTTATGTCTCTCAGGTACTAAAAAGTCAAAACATCTTTTAAAAATCTAAAGACATTTCCCCCACGGCATTTTAAAACAACTTGAAATCTAATCCCATTAACTAATTAACTGGATATATGTACCTTATGAATTTATTTAAATACTTAGAAAAATTGTGTTTGGGTAATGGTATTGAAATTAAAATACTCAGTGAATGATGAAAAAAAATCTAAAGACATAAACTATCCCATTTTCTCTAACTATTACAAATATGACAAATTTAAAGTAACCACTAGAGTAAAATATTGTAAATGTATTTTTCTAACCTCATTTACATGATCTGTTCTAATTATTATGGCCATATTGCTGTTTTAGAGTAAAAGAAACATTGGATTTTTGTTGGAATTTTAATCAGCATTTAGAACTCCAGGTTATTTTCTTTATAGTTTGTAGTGATTGATAATTTTAAATATACCATATCCATGAGAACAATATTACATTTTGGCATAATATACTAATTAGCTTTTAATGATAGGAAACTGAAGCCGCAGAAAAATTACGGATAGCTAAGAATAATTTGGAGATATTAAATGAGAAGATGACAATTCAACTAGAAGAGACTGGTAAGAGATTACAGTTGGCAGAAAGTAGAGGTCCACAGCTTGAAGGTGCTGACAGCAAGAGATGGAAATCAATTGTTGTTACAAGGTAGGAACAAACAGTTTAAAATTTGCACAATTTAATGAGCTCTAATTCTGCCATTATTGTTTTTAAAGAATATGACAGTGTTGTGATTCACTTAGTTCTTTCATAAAGAACTGTTTGGTTGTTTGTTTTAACATGATCCTCACTTTTTCTTCCTTAAAATATTTAACTAATTGGGGTGTCGGCATGGGACAGAGGAGAGCTGGGGCTGGGCTAAGGGTGTTGGAGCTGGGTGGGCATCGTGAAGCTGCTGTCAGCCATGAGCCTGGACTGATGGTGCCCAGCTTCTCCTGGGTGCTGCTTTTCTCCAGCTACAACTGCAATTTTGGAGTTATGTTCTGGGCATCTTGCTCTTCAAATAGCCTCAACAGATGAATTCAGCAAACAGTTTTCATGTCTTACTGGCCTCTGCTTTCTGGCACTTGATTTTCTCCCATCCCTTGAGCCTTTTCTGAAAGTATGTGCAATTCCTGCCTGTCAAATCAACTTTGTGGCTATGAAAGAGGTGATAGGAATTCACTAGTAAACATTCATATGTTCATTGTCACTGTCCCCAGAGGTGGTTCATCATAAATCCGATGAGTCAGTAAAAGGCTTTGGTGTCATTCTCACTTCCAACGTTAAGCAGCTGCTTCAAGGAGTATATGTAGAAGCCAGAGACCAGTGACATCCTGCCCATGTCCTGTCCCAATAAAGTCATCCTGTATGAAGGGGTGTTCTTGACATCTACTGGCCCCATTTCAGAAGGCAAACATATCTTTATTTTACCATATTCCTAGAGTTCCTTCTGTCTGTGCATCTCATTATCCCCTTGGATATCTACCTGCTGCTTAGAATGGACTTGATGTGGATTGGCAGTCACCATCACTACAGCTGGGATGGCAATCTTAGCACTGTGAGGCTACAGCAGGTCCCATAGTGGGCCTGTTGCACTCACTTGACCCTGTCAGATAAGTCTAAGGAGAAAAGAGAAAGGTTTTGCAGGTAGATTAGAAGGCCCAGGTGGCCAGGCAGTCTTGGAGAAGGGTCCTTGGTTCCTGTCCCAACATCATACTGAGAGTACTCAGAATCTACTCTTCCCCCATAACTGTTTCTTAATTCTGTCAGAGGGCTGGTGTGAGGGCTAAATGAAATAATATGTGTGATAGTATAAAGGGGAGAAGGGGTCTTCTTTTGCCTGCTTGGACTCCAGCAGAGGTTCTCAACCAGCAACCCTATCAGTTGATTTCTTGGTTGGCCCTTTATTTCCTTCTGCAATCACACGTGGACGCAAAGAATTTTGAGTTGCTTCGAGATGTATTTATCCAGCAGGTATTTACTCAGTACCTGCTGCATGCCAGACTCTGCTTTATGTTACATGTATTTCTTTTTTTTTTTTTTTTTTTTTTTTTTTTTTTGCGGTATGCGGGCCTCTCACTGTTGTGGTCTTTCCTGTTGCAGAGCACAGGCTCTGGACGCGCAGGCTCAGAGGCCATGGCTCACGGGCCCAGCCGCTCCGCGGCATATGGGATCTTCCCAGACCGGGGCACAAACCCGTGTCCCCTGCATCGGCAGGCGGACTCTCAACCACTGCGCCACCAGGGAAGCCCTAGATGTATTTCTAAAAGGTCTGCTTTGACTAGGTTCCTTCAGAGAGCCAGGTAGCTTCCAGGGCTTAGAAATACCTATTTCTCACTATGCCCTTAAGTAAATTACAGTTCTTCTGTGAATTTAAGGTTTTTTAAAGCTGTGGAAATGATAATCCCTGTCCTCTTCTTTTCTAAAAAAGGGCTCGTTGGGGCTGCAGAAAAGATTATTAATGTGAAAAGGGTTTATAAAGTTTATAAATATTTGAAGGGGTGATGAGATTTAACCATAACTGAAAATGACTTTGCCCTTTAGATCATTTATGTGTTTTTCATCTGAGAACTGTACAGATAACTGAGTATAGAGTAGGCCTTCAGTAAGCATTTTTTTAAAAAACTAAGTCCTAGTAGAATCCACTTGACAGAAGGCTAATTCTGATCTTTGGCCTCAAGCCTCTCTAAATCCACCAAAAAAATTGCTAAAGTCTGCAGATGGGATTATACACCCAGTTCAGTAAAGTGGTTTGGAGATAATCTTTTGGTACCCATTAACCATTATGTTCACACTGAAATCTTTATAGTTGCTCTGTTATTTATTCAACAAACTGATAACATCTATTCCACATCCAGCTTTATAGTACTGACTGCTGAGACAGGCAGGGGTGATGCAGGAGCTGTTTTAGATAGGGTGGTCAGAGAAGGCCTCTCTGACTGGGTGGCATTTAGAGCTGGGGATTGAATGACAGAGTGAGCTTCAGATATTTCACCACTTCGATGGCTTTTGTCAGGTTAAGAACGTTGCCTTCTAATCTAGGTTCCTAAGGTTTATCACAAGCTCTTTGATAATAATTGTATTATTTTGTTGTAATACTGAGATAATAATTTTCCTTCTTTATCCTGTCCTTACCTGATTTTGTTGCCAAAGTGTTCCTTCTTTCCTTTTCTCTGGAAAAATTTGAATGTTATAAGCATTGTCTCCTTTAAGGTGGTATGATGGGTTTGTAAAGCCATTTTGGCTCAGTGTTTTAGAAGTTTCTTTTGGGGTCTGGATTTTTTTTTTGAACTATTGATCACTTCTTGAAAATTTACAAATCTATTTAGATTTTTACAAGCTTCATCCCTCCCACATCTTATGCCATTTTTCTTACCCCTGCTTTTACACATTCTTTTCCCTCTCCCAGCAGTGTTCTTTTGGTTTTGCTCTACCTGGATACCTCCTACGTGTGTGTGTGTGTGTGTGTGTGTATTAAATGCTTTAGTTTGTTATCTCTAAGTATATTCCTAAGAATATTCAATAATACAGAATTTTATATTCTTATGAATTTAATTTCTATTTGTGATTGAAAAAGGTATTGATTTTAATCTTTGACAGTGGTAAAATTCAGGTTCCATCCTTGTTATAACTTTGGGAAACATCTAAATCCTCTATTTAATTGGCCTGTTAATTAGGGGTACTTATCCCTTGCTGTCACCTAATGCTAAGTAAATATGTAGGAAAAGATTTGACTAGAAGACACAGTATAATAAGATATTCTTTATTTTTAGTGCAGTAACTTGAACTAGCTTTTAAATGAATTAGAGAAATTATTTTCCACGTCTACACCATTTTTTTTTCTTTATACTTTTAGAATGTATGAAACCAAGTTGAAAGAATTGGAAACTGATATTGCCAAAAAAACTAAAAGCCTTACTGATCTTAAACAGCTTGTAAGACAAGCAACAGAGAGGGAACAAAAAGTTAAGAAATACACGGAAGATCTTGAGCAACAGGCAAGTAATGTCATTTTTCTTTATGTGATAAAATAATGCATCGTATTTCAAACCACCCCTCGGCATTCATTGTCTTATGTAGGTAAAAATGAACTCTGGACTAATTCCTCTCCTACAAGTTCCATCTAAGTGAATGGCCCCACCATTCACCTATTTGTTTAAGTCAAAAACCTTGGATCATAGACTCCTTTCTTTTCACTCATACCCCGTGTCTTGTTCATTAAATCCTGTCAGCTCTATTTCAAATGTATCCCAAATCTGATGATGTCTCAGCACCTCCAACACTGCCAGTCCAGTCTAAGCTATTCTCTCACACCTGAATAGCAGTAATTTCCTAACTGGTCTCCCTGCTTCCGCTCTTGCCTTGTTTCACCTTCTCCTTATCCCTGACCTATTTTTCACATAGTTGCCAAGTAATCCTTTTAAAGGTATAAAGCAAATCATAGCAGTCCCATCCTTAGAATCTTCCAGTGGTTCCCATTACCCCAGAACAAAATCCTAAAGTTCTTTTCATAGCCTGCAAAGACCTACATGGTATGGCATCTGGTTTCCTCTCTAGCCTCACCTTTACTTTCTCCAGCACTCATAGTGCTCTAGCCACGCTGACATTCTTTCAATCCTCGGGAAAACCAAACTCATCCAAACTACTGGGCCTTGCTTTTGTTTCCCTTGTTTAGAATACTGTTTACCCAAATATTCTTATAGCTCACCCCTGCACTTCATGTCTCTGCTTAAATGCAAGCTCCTCAGACCCTCCCAAACCTATACTACTTTCCATCACTCTGTCCTCTTACCCTAGGTTATTTTTCTTAATAGCCCTTCCCACTATCTTGAAGTGTTATCAAGTCACATCACATGCTCACTGTTTGTCTTCCCCCACTAAAAATGTAAGGACCACAGGATCATGAAGGAAGGGATTTTGCTTATTCACTGCTGTATCCAGTGTGCCTAGGACAATGCCTGGCATGCAGTAGTTCCTCAATAAATAATTGTTGAATAAATAGTGGATAGATCACCATAGATGTACAATCATATGAACTTTTGAAAACTCAACTTTTAAAATTATGCTTCATTGAAAGTATCTTATAAAACCTCATATTTCCGTGTCAAACTTTGTCTTCTAACTTTTCATTGTGCCCAAAGATTGAGATTCTCAAACGTGTTCCTGAAGGTGATGAAACAGAGCAAGGCCTTCAATGGGAGCTTCAAGTTCTTAGGTATATTATTTGTTCATATGACTACTTTTTAAAAATTATTTTTTAATATAACCACATTTGCTATATCTAGACAGTTAAGATTTTTCAACCTTGCTGCCTAATAGGTTTTTCAGCCTTATTTCATCCTTCTAATGCCAATCACTCTTTTATATAATGGATGCTAAAAAAAGGGTAAACCAGATCTTAATATAGGTGTCAAGTTTGTAATTTAAACTTTCTTAATCGCATAGAATATATTAAACCTTAGCTTCCAAAGGCGAATGTTAATTGAAATGAGGAAAAAAATTCTTCCAAGGCTCTGTGTAGCGTACTTTTGTGAGGCTCCTCCCTGCAAGAGAAAAACTACTCTTGAAAATGACATCAGATCAGATTTTAAGAACATGAAGGATTTTGATTCTCTGATCTCTGAGAATGGTAGCATTGCAGCAGGGAGAGTAAATGGACAAATGTTTACCTTTATAAATATCAGCAAGTTCTAAGCACTGTACATCACACAATTAAAGAAATGCTCATGTATTTTGTGGAGCAATGTCTGTTTGTCTTTTTTTAACACATTATCATTGTGTTCTAGATTAGCTAACAGACAGCTGGAAAAAGAAAAAGAAGAATTAATCCATCAGATAGAAGTTAACAAAGACCAGAATGGACCTCAAAGCACCATACCCGGTAGTATATTTTTTAACATACTCATAGCATGTTAGATAACCCAAGTTTTTGAATTAGGGTTTGCCTTTCTTGTTTGTTCACACATTTCTGATCTGTCTTCCTTTTATAAAATCAAATCCTTGATTTAAGTTTTTAAAGCTGTCTCTGTCTTCCACAAAACAATATTCCCATTGAGCCCTTTGAGTTGTCTGTAATATTGAGTAGCAAGTATTCAAGTGTCTTTCTCCTTGTATTCCATCTGGATGTTACGGATTTAACCATGATACAATGCTAAGTAATAAATATTGGGTCTGTTGCTTCCAGTTTCTCAGTATAGGCCCTTTTAAGCCCTTTGAACATTTTCTTCTAAATGTTACTTTCATCTTGTTATTAATTTAAAAACTAAATGTATGTAAGTAAACATTGCCTATATCCTTTCTTTTTTCCTTTTACAAAGTAAAAAAGTCTATCCTACCCTCTTTCATTTGCATTCAGAAGTGATTACTAATCATTCCCCTGTTCCTGTGTGCATAGGTATGCACATATACACATAGGTATGTAATGTATATGTATATGCATGAACACACATACAGTGAATAGTTGATCCTCATTATTTGCAGATTCTGTATTTGCATATTCACCTACTCAGTAAATTTACTTGTAACCCCAAATCAGTACTGTGTGGTACTTTTGCAGACATACACACAGAGCAGTGAAAAATTTAAGTTCTATGATCCACACTTTCCTAGATGAGATTCAGCAAGGTGATGCTCTGCATTGTTTCAGCTCTCATACAAGGATGACCAGAGGAAGAGACAACAGGGGGCACTGCTGCACAGGGCAGGAACCTCTGGTTCTGGGACCAGCTGGACTGGGTTTAAATTTCAGCTCTGATGCCTGTCATTAGGGCAGCCTCAGGAGTCACTTGATACTTCCCAACCTTGTTCTCTCCTGTATAACAAAGAAAATAGGACCTACCAGGATGAGTTGTTTCCAGGATTTAAGATTATGAAATCTATGTGAGATGCATGTGTATGTAGGTTTATTTTCCCTAAGAGCAGTGGTTCAGTATTCACTAATTCATTGTTCATGTTGACTTTATAGAACATAACTACTGCAAATAATAAGAATCGATTGTTTGTATGCATATTGTATTTGATAGCTTTTATGAAAATGCCAAATTCTGTTCCAAAGGGTTATACTAATTTATATCTAAACAGTTTTTGACTATTTCACATAGCTTTTCAATATCCTACCAAGTAGTCTTGTTGCTACTTTGTATTAAGGCTGTCATGTATGAGTCATTCCAGACACTGTGCTAAATGCTTTACAAGCGTTTTATAATTTAATTCTTATAGCCCTGAATTTTGAGTACCTCTGTCTCCATTCTACCTGTGTTAAACAGATTCAAAGCAGCTAGGAAGTGGCAGAGGCAGGATGAAGCCTAAATCTGTGAAACTCCAAAGCTCCTTGCCATTTCCTGCTATTGACCATTAGACTGCCTCCTCTCTTGGTGACTAGAAGTACATACGTAAACCTCTCTTGATAACATCTCTTCCAGCAGCCAGCTTGGTGTACTAAACCAGACACAGCACCAAAGAGCAGTTAATGCTGTTGATGTTAGGCAAGTTCTCTTTCTAAACCTCAGTTTCCCGAGAAGGAATTTCTGAACCCTCATTTCCTCATCTTCTATTTAAAAATAAGGATATCCACCAAAGACTGTTAAGGCTCAAAATCAAACCAAAACTTTTTTGGAAATTTTAAAGCACTATTTAAGTATATGTGATCATTAAGCTAACTTTTGGAAAGTGCTATACATAATAATCACTTATACTGCATAATTTCATTACCAAGCTATGTAATATATAGCATCCCACTGATTAAGACAACTCAATATAGCACTCCAGTGATCAAAAATCAACTCTGTAAAAAAATCATTAGTACTTTCTGCAGAGGTGAGGGAAGCTTTGAAAAGTATGAGGAAAATATTTGTCTCCAACTTACAGTAATTGGAGGACCATTCCAAGGTCACCTTAATAGAATATGCTTCCTGTCCCATTCATGAAAATGTATTTGCTGACCATTATTTTCTCAAAATTCAGCATTATTTTAAAAATTTTACCCCTCAATGGATGTAAAATATGACCACATGACACATTATATGCAGTTTAAAGAAAGTATGTTTCTAGCAAAGATGGCAATTAAAGCAAAAATACTATTGCCCATTGATTCTCATTATAAAATTAGAGATATGTTAACTCTGGGGGAAATCAATAAATTAAAGCCCTTGTGCTTTTTATGTTTTCCTACCAAAATATCAGGACTTATTCATCTTTGTGTTATCCATCCTGCCCAGCACATTTTTCACATAGTATTGGGTTGGCCAAAAAGTTCGTTCAGGTTTTTCTATAACATCTTACGGAAAAACCCAAATGAACTTTTTGGCCAACCCAATAATTACAGTAAATACGCACTGAAGTACACGGAATAGTCAAAGCTGTTGGGTAACAGGAGCATTTGGCCACCTTATGGTTGTAGCCCCTTCCCTAACAGTCTACTTATTCTAATGTTGTACTATTAGCACCTAACAAATTTTCTCGGTTCTAGAACTTTTCTCTGAAAATAATGGTTTCTTCCATGTAAAAAATCAACCTGGATCTATACTTCTAACAAACATCTAACGTATGCCTCTTCTCTTTGTCTGCTTATGGAATTATAATACCTGATATAGAGGTAGCATACAGAATTCACAGCCTGAAAAGTGTTTCAACCACAAAAGACAACATTTTCCAGGCTCTAGTTTCATAAATTTCCTCCTTATCCTCTAAAATAAGTCCTTTATCTTGAACTCATTCAGAGTGGGAAAAGCTTAGTCTAATTTTCACTTTTTTGGAGGCAGATCCTGATCAACTAAAGGAAAAGGTCAAAGATCTAGAGACACAGCTCAAAACCTCAGATCTAGAAAAGCAGCATTTGAAGGTAACTATTTTAATTATAGTATTATAAATGTTTTGTGAAAACAGCTGTTGAAAACTGTTTTTATGCTCACCATCTCTGAGTTTTAAGTATGTATCCTAAATATTCCTGGGATCACATTTTATACTTACATTTAACCTTGATATTACAAAGTTATTATATTCATCTGACTGTATTAAAAATATTTATTAACAGAACCATCAAAAAATTGAGACAAATAGGATTAAAGAGTAAATTATTTTTAATTGTCACAAATATAGCTCATTATTTTAATATTTTTCTAAGTTTTGGGTCACATTGGGAAGTGTCTTTTATTTCCTTTAGAAATTCTTTTCAGGAATAGTTCCCTTAAAGAAAGATATTTGATATGCTTTATCTCTTTAAGAATCTGTAAACAGAACAAAAGAGCATAAATATGAAAATTAACTAGTGATCACTGGCTATTCTACATGGTCATTAAAGCTCAAATTGTTCCTTTACCAGATGCCTAACTTTTAGCCAGGCAGAAGCCCAACAGTTTACCTGATCATAAATATATTTATAACAAGTGACCATTATTCATTGAAAATTAGATATTTGTAAAGAAAATACAAGTAAAGCCTAACCAAAGAATCTTAACCAAAATAACTTCAATGTTGTGAATAGCCAAGTTTTTTGATTGCCTCATTGAGAGTATCTTAATAT
This sequence comes from Lagenorhynchus albirostris, assembly GCF_949774975.1. Classification (NCBI taxonomy): domain Eukaryota; kingdom Metazoa; phylum Chordata; class Mammalia; order Artiodactyla; family Delphinidae; genus Lagenorhynchus; species Lagenorhynchus albirostris. The sequence continues at coordinate 32,096,230 of NC_083105.1, forward strand.
TCTTTTGGAGAAAGATTAAATCCCCTCTGATTTAAGAACTGATAAATTTTAGTCCAAGACCAGGACATAACTTAGAGAACAAATAATTTGACAGTTAACAAGTTAGTTACTTACACTGTACAATGAAACCTTATTAATAAAATCTTAAGAAAATACTTCTGCCGTGTATTTGACTATTCAGGTTACTTTGGCTTTCATGTTTGTAATTAATCTCTTTAGTTCACACCTAAGGAATGTATTTTTTCCTATATATACCTTTTAAAGATAATATGTTCTTATTAGGAGGAAATAAAAAAGCTGAAAAAAGAACTGGAAAATTTTGATCCTTCATTTTTTGAAGAAATCGAAGATCTGAAGTATAATTACAAAGAAGAAGTGAAAAAAAATATTCTCTTAGAAGAGAAGTTAAAAACGCTTTCTGAACAATTTGGAGTTGAATTAACTAGTCCTGTTGCTGCTTCTGAAGAGTTTGAAGATGAAGAGGAGGAAAATCCTGTTTATTTCCCATATACTAAGGGCCACCTCTAACTATAGTTTTATTTAACTGTTTATTAACTTTATAAGTTAAAATTCCATCTGGAAGTTCCATCTGGAAATCAGGCAAGTCTCTGACCTACATGATTTCCTTCCCAATACCTTGTACCTTTACCTAAATTGGAATTTTTAGTAAATAAAATTACACGAAAATTTCAACGTATTAGAAAAGTGTATTTTTGAAGACTTTTAGGATAAGTTATATCTGTCAAATAGGCAATGATCTATGGTGAATTCCTATACATTCATAATGTTTTAAGTTTCTTAAACATTTAAAACTGGGGTTTTATATATACTTACATATTCTCAAATTATATATGTGTGTGTGTGTATATATATAGATAAAAATACATTATGAAGTTGAGCCATAAGTTTTCTTAAATGTCTAGCAGTATTAAATTCAGCTTAAACTATTTAATTTTTAAAGTAAATGGTCCAGAATTGTTGGTTTGTCTTTTATGCTACTACCCATGTATAATGGACTGAATCTAACCTTTGTACAAGCTGGGCAGCTTACTATTATATTTTAAATTCCAGAGGTTAAAAACTCACTTGCTGTTTCTCAATAAAATTTTGAATAGATATTTGCAGGTGGGAAATTCATTTCTTCAAATGCTAGAAGACATGATGCTATATTAGACAGTGAACAATAAATAGAAACTCAGATATTTTTACCTTCTAAACATGGCAGAGTATTCAATATTGAAATATAATAACAAAGAAGCTGGTTTTTAATTGCATTTCCAGTTTATACATTGAGTATTATATCTTTGAGCCTACCAAATTTCTGATTATCTATTTTTGAAAAGTGATTAAATAAACACTTAGCATCAAAGGCATACACATAATTGTTCAGATTCATGTTGATAATAACTGGTTTTGAATTCATATAGGTATCTGGGATTGGCCAGCATAAACCAAGATGATGGCGATGGACCTGAAAAGAAAAACAAAAAAGGGCATTAGCTTTTAGCCTGTATTATCTTCATTCACTTACAAATCTTTTGAGTGCCTACTATCTCCCAGGCACTATTTAAGGCTCCATGTCATCTTACCCTTTTCTTTTTATAGCTGTTCTCCTGACATATTACATATTTACTTGCTTATTGTCTATCTTCCCCATTAGAATGTAAGCTTCATGAAGGCAGAGACATTGTTTTGTTGACTCTATTTCCAGCACCTGGAAACATGCCAGGAACATAATCAGGGGCTCCATAAAAATGTAATGAATAATAGAGTCTATTGCTGAGTGCAGAAGTTAGCCAATTGAAAAACGTAGGCAGAAGGCATTCTAACCAAAAGAAATACCATGTGATAGAATCGTGTTTTTGCTCTGGTTGCATTTAGTTAAGAACATATACAGCGTGGGTGTGTTTGGGAGATGGGGGTAAAGAGTTCTGGAAGTTTGAGCTGGGGCCAGATCATGAAAAATCTTAATGTCACTGAACACTTTTACGCAGGGAAGTAGTATTCTCATTCATTTGTGAAGCATGGACAGGACAGGGATAAGACTGAAAGATAATGCTGAGGAGGGTGACAAAATAATTCAGGCATGAATCTTGTTTTAAATTAAAATCAACAGCCAACTGGTTGGTAAGAAGTACACAGATGCAAGAGATGAGACTCTTTTAGAACTGATAATTGGATGTAGGAAGTGATGGAGAGAGGGGTTAAAAATGATATCTAAGTTTTTGGCTTCAGTGAATTGTTTGGAGTTGGGGTTGGTCCAAACTGGACTAGGGTCCAGTTTTGAACATTACAAACTAGAACCTATGTGAAATCAAACAGACAAGTCCAGGAGACAGAAAGGGTGCAAAGGGTAAAAGAATTCATTCTGTATATATTAACTGTCACCTTGGCACTCTTTTAACTCAACGAATTCTATAATCAGGTACCTTTGAGAAAAGCTGCGTTAAACTAAGTTATTAGTACAGATGTCTTAGAGAACACTAATGTTCAACATGAATTTCCAAGAAGGCAATACATAGTATGCAGGGTTTTCTGGACATTTTCATCACTTTAATTCTGAAGCACATCTAGAAGAACCAACGCCCCACAGAATAAATACATATTGGGAAACACAACTTTATCATATAAAGATGGTGGCATGTGAGATGAAGAAATTAAATTACTGCATATCAGAATTACTGCAATTTGTAGAGCATTTTAGTGCCACTTCTACTTTAAGAACATAAAATGACATAATCCCACTAATTATTTTCTGCCAGTACCTTGATTAAACAGCCATCACTGCAGTGCCACACTATTCCTTCAATTTTGCCCTCTCTGCAACCTTCAAACCAGGACAACAGATCATTGTGCTTCAAAGTAGGTAGATTTCTTATTTGAAATGCTCCATGCGGTATAAGAAGATGTAACGGATGCTTCTTGCTTCCTAACCCTAAAATTGTAAAACTTTGCCATTAGCCATACAGAAGTTTCAAAAAGAATGAGGAAATTTCTCCCTCCAAATTAAAAAAAGCCTCTAAAACACTGAGGAATAAATTTACCAAAAAGTTTAATTCCTTGAACAGAGACAAGTGCCCTCACTCAAAAGTCGGCACCTTATCCCATTAAATCTAAATTCCACCTTTGTGTGCTCTATACCAGGAATTGGCAAACTATGACCTTCGACTAAACCCAGCCAGGTGCCTGTTTTTGTAAATTGTTTCAATGGAACACAGCCAACCCATTCATTTAAGTACTCTCTATGGCCTGTTTCAGAGATATGGCCCCCAAATCCTAAATATTTACTGTCTAGCCTTTTATAGAAAAGTCCACCAACTGCTGCTCTACACCATTAGCCACAATTCAACTATCATTCAGTATTTACCAAACAGCCACGCTGTATCTGATAACTTGTATAATTACTGTCTTAGATTCTTTTCACCTGCCAATCAGTCTGCTTCTGATCTCTATATAGGATTTTGCTATTCCAGCTTTAATGACCTTGGGTCTGTCTTCATCCCTGGGTTAACAATACTCCATAGTGCCCTCAGGACTTGTACTCAAATCATCATGGTGTATATTCTAATGCTTGATATGCTATTCATTGCTAATTCTTTTATTTACTTTACTCCTAGCTGTTAATTAATGCTAAACTAATTACCTAGCCTTGAAAAGCAACCTAAGTGCCCATCAATAGATGAATGGATAAAGATATGGGGTGCGCGCGCGCGCGCGCGCACACACACACACACACACACACACACACACACACAGAAAATGGAATAAAACTCAGCCATAAAAAAAGAATGAAATCCTGCCAATTGCAACAACATGGATAGACCTAAAGGATATTATGCTAAATGAAAGACGAAAAAGACAAATACTGTATGATTTCACTTATATATGCAATCTAAAAACCAAAACAAGTAACTCAAGTTTACTAGTCATTTCTTTAGTGTGTATTTTTTTTTCAGTTGAACCTAGGAAGTTTTCTTTAAAAATGACTACTGTAACTAAACAAGAAAAAGGCTTTACTCACCATATGGGTTTCCATTAATATTGGTTCCTATAAGCTCCAGTGTTTGTTCTAACAGATCTGAGAGTGGCACTGCACTAATTTCCAAAAGACCAGGATCATCAGAATGATGCCTCAGTACCAGGGCGATTTCAAATTCATAATTTACTACAGAGGAATGCCAGCAATACTGTTTGTTGTTTTTCTCCACTGGTACCCAACCTATCATTTAAAGAAAGAAGTGTTTTTTATTGCACTGTTTTTCTTTGGATTAAGACCTAAGGTAATTTTAATTTTTCTTGCAAATTCTCTGTATTTTCTGGATGTTCTATCACACATAGGTATCACTTTTAACATCAGTGGAAATGTCAGCAGTTTTACTACTTTGTAAATCATAATCTTTTTCTTTAATCATAAGGTCTCATTCTTGATTCTGCTGAGGAATTAACCTGTTTGATTAGTCACTTCAGAGCACTCAGCATTATTTTAATAGAAAATTCACATTTTCAATAAGAATTGAGCACCATTCTAAGACACAGCACCAAAAACTTTTTTTAAATTAAGTTTTCTCTCTACCTTCTCTCCAGTTTCAGGGACTATAGACAGATGCAAGTATTCTGCAATTTACTGTATTGTTCCAGTATTTATTGAACAATTTATTGATTCTACATTTATTGAATGTTACTGCTATTCCCTTCCTAACTACTGATGGCAGATTAGGCTTCTTTGTTGTGGAGAATTCCTTACCAAAAAAAAAAAAAAGACAAACTAGGGCATAAACACTATTATGACCGTCACATCTTTGGCATTCATTATTCACCCAGATTACTATAATAACCTCTTTGCTGATCTACTATCTCCCTTGTAATTCTATTTCAAGAATTTAAATTTAGTTCTGCTGTAGCTCTGCTTAATAATCATCTTCAGGATAAATTTCAAACTTCTTCAGATGGAATATAAACCCCTTTAAGATCTGAGCCCATTCCACATCTCCAGCCTCTACTTTTATAGCTTCAAGTGTCATACACTCTAAACATTCCAGCCACAATAAGGTGTTATTTAAAATTTCTCAAAGACTCCATGATCTCTCCCCTTCGTGGGAGTTTGCCTAAGCTGACCTTCTCCCTTCCTTCGCCAACTAACTTCCTGGTTCTTAAGCTTCAGTTTCAATGTCCACTCTCCTTAGAAGCCTCCTCTAACCACCACAGGTTGAACTAGGAGTTCTTCTTCTTTTCTCCAATTGTACCCTGTGTATTATTTCCTTTTAGTTCTTAAATCATATATTATTGGTAGATTTTTCCTATTGTCTAAAAGATCATCAAGGATAACTCCTCACTTTTGCATTACCAGAATCAAAGAGTACTTTGCACATTATAGGTTCTTTTAATCTGGAGTTATCCTTCTACTCAGCACACTTCTGCAAAATTTTCTCATCTCCAGAAAAACTACTGTGAGACACCTATTTTCACTTCCCTTCGAGACAGTCTTCTAGGATCTTTGCAAAAAATATATACATATTGTTATCCCCAGTCTAAAAAGTAAAAAGCTTAATATCCCATTTCAGATTAGAACATACCGTCATCGTGACAACACTTCAAGGCTATTCCCACACTCAATGCTTTATTAATCTTCACAGACTACAGGTAGTAAACTGTCCACCTGAGAAAAGATTCTAAACTTGAGAGGACGTTCTTGATATGAAACATCTTTGGTATCGTTAAACTTAAATTAGACTTAGAAAATTTGTGCTATACAGATAAATACCATGAAGAACCATATTAAAGTTCTGTAATTTCCAATTGAATGTATAATAATACCAGGAATGTGTCCATTTTCATCAGGCATTGGATTCCCATTTAATTGTTCTATTTCCTTCGCTGGTATCCAGCACTCTGGAACAGGTTTGAAGTCCTCCTCAACATTCCAAAAAAATTCTAAAAGAGTTAAATAATCTTATGTGTGGCGATACTTTAAAAAAATACATATAACACTGAACAAATTCAAAGTGGGAACAGCTAATGAACCCCATAATGTCAGGTATCATATAATTAGTCTCCATTCACTACCACCACAATGTGACTACTTCTCAGGGTTAAGGTACTAACACTTTAAATTTTCAATTTTGAACCCACCACTATCTGTAACAGTAGTAACAGTCTAACTAAAGCAACCAATGTTCCACCATGTGTGATTTATGGTAAATTTTTAATGCACTATGAATATAAATATATAAAGATTATATGTATGAATGAGTGGATATATAACAATAAATGTATGTATCTACTTATATAATATTTAGAAGTATCTACTGTAATAATTAAAAATATTAATAATCCTTTGAGATTTGTGCCTGATTTATAAAATTACCCATTTGTCTCTTAGGTAGACAAAACCAAAATGTGTCACTCATTTTATATATATATATGTGTGTATGTATATATATATATATACACACACACAATAATTTGTATGTTTTAATAAAATGGACATGCTACAATGAAGAGTCACAGAAGTGTTAGGAAAATATTTTGAAATATTTTTCAAGAATATGCTTTTACATATAAAGATATTCAATTATAATTTTTTCTTTTCCCAAAGTGCTTAAATTGTAAAGAAGCATATAATATAAAGAACATCATAGCAAGAAATAAGCCAAAAATTTCAACTTAAATCATGAAAACCTTTAAAAAAAAGAAAAAAAAGGACCCACTAACCTTTAGAGTTTTGTTTTGAATGTAGAAAATTTTTAAACCTTTTCTCAGCTAGTTTGTTAGGTTTTCTATCTAGCCGAGCCCAAAGGTATGGCTGACCTAAAAAATAATGAAAGGAAAAAAAAAGTTTAAGAGACAAACAATAAAATTTATCTTGAAAGACATTTCCGTATAAAATTTTTCAATAAACAGTAGGAGTCATCTCCTCTAAGAGAAGCAACCCAGAAGACAAAGGGAGATAAGCAGTATAACAGACATCCTACCTAACAGTACCTGATGTATAAGACTTAAGTCTTTGGTTAGAGAGTGATGGGGATGAGATAAAAAGCAAATGTGACTCTTTCATAAGGACATTCCAGAGCCATATTTTATTAGAAACTAGCAATTGTGAGAAACCGAAGCTACCTCTATGCCAAATGGAAACATAACCAGAAAATTGTATTCACACTTCCCCTGAAACCGAACTATGTGCTATGAGGGTTAATTCCCAAAAATGTGGAGTGAGGCTAAACTGTTTTGCATGGCTCTGACCCCTGGGGTCAAGGCAAGGAACATTGATTAATAGCAATGCTTTACAGTCAGGGATCTGAGAAGTTTCAGGGCAGGTGCCAGCACTCTTTATTGACAGCAGTGAGGCTAATGAGTTGCACCTGGTCTCAGTGAGACTCCTGGAGGGCTGATGTTGAGGCTGGTTACTTAGCAGGAAGATACCTTCAGGGCCAGCAAAATATAAAAATGCCCAGCTGAGACTCCATTTCAGATTCCCGGTTTCTGAGGTGTTCCCTGTCTATATCAATGGTGGTCCCTGCTTTAAGAAAGTGTGTCCTGCCTGGATTTGTCAGGAAGGTGGGGGAGGAGTCGGGGCGGGGGACCATAGAAGCTTTCACCTGGTCTCACCAGACGCTTTGCTGTGAGAGAGTCTTTGGTTGTGACGCGCATCCTTTTAATGCCTTTGCTGCACTGCCTATCCTTTACCTGTAATAAACTGAATCTGCAAGCACTGTCACTCTGGGTTCTGTAAGTTCTCTTTAGCAATCCAATCTTGTTTAACTGCTACCATTATACATGATTACACATATGATGCACACTGAAGTTTCTTAATATAAGTCTAAAAAAATCTTTTAGTTTCTTCAAACATATAAATCAGAGACTTATCTTAAAAATTACTGATTAAAGTTTGGTTTAGGCACTAAATATTACTCATTAGCTATACCAATAAATAATATGAAGAACCAGATTAAAACTACATTGTCATTTCTGTTGAATGGACCTTTTGTTCTTTTCACAATAAACATAAAAGAACGCATTGCACTCACACCCATTAAGATGGCTACTATCAAAAAAATAGAAAGAAACAAGTGTTGGTGAGGATATGGAGAAGCTGGAACCCTTCTGAAGTCCTGCTAGGAATGTAAATACTGCAGCTGCTACAGAAAACAGTATAACAGTTCCTCAAAAAATTTTAAAAAGAATTAGTATATGATCCAGGAATTCCATTTTTGGATACATACCCCAAAGAATTGAAAGCAGGGACTCAGATATTTGTACACCATGTTCATAGCACCACTGTTCCCAACAGCCAACAGATGGAAGCATCCCAAGTACACACTGATGGATGAATGGTATATACACACAATTATGTAGTATATACAAACTTGTGGTATATACATACAATGAAATATTATTCATCCTTTTATAAAGGAAGGAAATTCTGACATGTACTTCAACATGGATGACTCTTGAGGACAATATGCTAAGTGAAATAAGCCAGCCACAAAAAGACAACTACTGTTAAGACTCCACTTATATGAGTTACCTAGAGTAGTCAAAACCCTACAGACAAAGTAGAATGGTGTCTGGAAGAAGGTGGGGATGCTGAGTTGTTTAATGGGTAGGAAGTTTCAGTTTTGCAAGATGAAAAGAGTTCTGGAGATGGATGTGTCGATAGCAGCACAACGATGAGAACTGTACACACCACTGAACTGTACACTTAAAAATGGTTAACATGGTAAATTTTATGTCATATGTATTTTATCACAATTAAACATGACAAAAGATGCACTTCAGAAGAGATTTCCTGATATAAAGAATGTGTTCAATATGCATTTAACTGTTCTATTTCTCTTGCTGGAATTGAGAGGTAATTTCACTATCCAGAAAAAAATCACAAAGATTATTTCTCTCTTTTCAATGCATTTTTTTCCTTAACATAGTTGACAATTTCTATTTGAGTTTAAAGTACATTAAAATGAAATAAATTAGAGACATTGCCAATAGTAATAAAAACAATGGAATCAGCACTGGGACCAGTGGAATAAGAACAAGCTTTAGGGTCAGATAAACCCTATTACCAGTTGAGCCTTCATTAATTATATGGTCTCGAACAAATTATTTACGTTCTCTGAGCTTCAGTTTCCGTTTCTGTGAAATGGAGAGGCTTATTGTGCAAATTAGAGATAACACATATAAAGCATTTATCATACTGTCTGGCCCTTAATGGGTATTAAGTAAATATTAGTTATCTTTCCTTCTTCCCCCAAGAGAAAGATACAATGATATAATAAGTATAATGTACCAATTGTGATTTTATTATTTTCCTATTATACTTAGGTTTCCAAGGGTTTATGAAGAGCAATGCCCCATTTCAGATATATATAGTTTAAGTGACTAAGAAAAATAAGTAATATTTGTAGTACAGTTTTATATTACCTTTGTAAGTAGTAACATAACAACATGTTCCATCCACTTTTTCTGTTGGAATTGCACTGTGTATATCTGCATCTAATGCCTTGTGACTTATAGTTTCAGTTGCCAAAACTTTAAATGGCTTAAAAAAGAGAAAGAGAAAACTGGTTTAAGATAAATAGCCTCTATACCTTCACACACACTCTTACCTGGAAGTTCTTAATTTCACTAGCTCTAAGGGATGATCACCAGTTTATCCTTCAAAATACTTCTCCTGTGATGTTCTTACAAATCACCCACTCCCCTTCTATGCTATCATAGCAATACATGTTTTTCCACACAGATTTGTAATCAGAGTCGACTTGAACAACACAGGTTTGAACTGCATGAGACCACTTATATGCAGTTTTTTTTTCAATAGTAAATACTGCAGTACTACACATTCAAGGTTGGTTGAATCCTGGATGCAGAGCCCTGGTTATGGAGGAAATTCGAATATGAGGGCCAACCACAAGTTATACTCGGATTTTCCACTGCTGTATGATCCAAGCCCCTAACCCTGGCATTGCTCATGGGTCAACTGTATTCACATGTTTCTTTATCCACCATAATAAGCTTGACAACAGTAACCATGTCCTATGCAGAGCTGCATCCCTAGCACAGGTGTTAAGTGTGTTTAGTCATTTACTTGACAATTATTTGCTAAATGCCTCCTATGGGTTAAGTATTGTCCTCAGCACTGGGATAGAGGTGAACAAAAAAGGACCTGCCTTTGGTGGAAGGTTCATTTTAAGGAGGGAGATGATAACAGCAACAAAATGTATATAGTACAATGTTAGCTATGATAAGTGCTGAGGAGAAAAACAAATGGGGACCCTTTCAGCTTTATCAGTAGTGAACTGTTTGCATATTTAACTTACGGTTTTTCTACTGTCAGGAAGACAAGCCAAGAGTATCAAGAATGGAGGAAAAGACATTTTCTAGGATTCCTACCAACTTTTTATCTGTAATTTATTTTCATTTATGAGAAAAGATTATGCCACTGTTTTACAGTCTAAATTATCTGAAGTAATACTCACCTTACATAATGTGAAAAAACACTGTACAATATAAACATACTGGTGTGATAGGCTTAAGACTAAAAAATGAAGTACTGTTTCAGAGTCTGGCAAACTTAGGAAATTAGCCCCACTCTGGTACTGATTCAGTATTTTTAAGATAAAGCTGAATGGTTAGGGATTTATCAGTAACTTATAACACTGGTTCAGAGGATATCAATTTAACCTGTGGCAGTAGGACCAAGGTTTGGCCCAATAGCTCTCCGCGTGTGTGTGTGTGTGTGTGTTTAAATTTATCAAAGATTCTAGGGAGATGACTTTATGGAGTTCTTGATAAGGACAAATATCCCTTCCATAAGAATGAATTACCTACCACTCCATGCTACTGGCATGTCCAAAGGACAGCATAAGATACCAAGGGGTACGCAAAGTTCTCCTTCTCTGTCACGTAAATCTTTAAACTCTGACTGGAAACAGAAGGCATGTGTGTATAAAAAGTAATAGCTAGTATCAACTGAGTGATCCTCTACAATTTCTTGGTAGGGGAAATCACTAGAATAAGTAAGCTGATGAAAGATTTCATAGAGAACTTCTGATTCTCAATTTTTAAAATCCTGGAAGTGATCCAGGCAGGGTGCGTAGCCTGAGCATAGAGACAGGATTGTGCTTGCTATGTTCACAGGATGAAACAGACTTTGCTAGAACAGATATGTCACTTTAAGTAGGCACCTCTGTCACAAACACACATGGCATTTTTCACTACACTGAGCTCAGGCACCTCACTGTGGGCCTAACAGGCACTTTACGACTGGGCCTGATTAATGAGAATCCTTGAATTGCAGTTAAGAATTTGAATGCTATGCTATAAACAACACTATAAGCTATACTTGACTGCAGAGGGACAAGAGAAGGGGCTTATTTTCCTGGTGGAGAGTGCTTTTACAAACTACTCGCCTCCCACCCACAACATACAAAGTTGAGGATCACAGCTAGAGCGAACCACTATTCAGGATGCCATTGTTTCGTATGAATTAAGTTTGTTAGGGCTTAAAAAATAAAATCTTGACAACTACTGCTACAGCATTTAGTAGTAACTGCAGGGTTTTGACTAGGAAAGAATAATGATGATCATTCTCAGTGGCAAGAAAGAACAATTTAGTGCAAGAAGGGCGTAAAATATTAAGAACTATAATAGCGGTGGCAGTGAGATGTTATAAGGTAAAAAGCATCAAGGTAAATGGAAAGCTGGCATGAAATGACACCAGGGTTTATCCAGTGCCTACCATGTGTCAGGTCCTAAAAACTGGGACTAGAAATAACACAGCAGTCTTGGCCTTAAAAGTCTTTTAGCCTGGGAGACAAGAAGGCCAGTGTGAACGATGTTAACGGGAAGTGGAGGTGGAGTCAAATGCACATGCTGATTTTGTATGATGAATTGAAGCACCCAACCGATAAGTGGTGATTTTGCTATCAAGGACTTTACTATGTATTAAAGAGTTATCCTGATACAGGACCATTCACCAGTATTTATTAAGGGCCCTCTCCATGTGTAAAACACGTTGCTGCGAGAATAGAAAACCTTGAGATAGAAACACCAAAATTAGAATCAAGTAGTTAATTACTGGTAACAATACACGAGGTCTGATCTTTAGTGACCTATTTAGGTTAGTTGTCAACACTGTCATCGGTTCCCAGGTTTGAACAGGTGAAGCAAGTCTTCTAAAATCTCCACTTTGACACCACACTCGTGAAAAGTAGGAAAGCTTGTTTTGCGGTGACTATACGACTACTTAAGGGACTTTCCTCAAAAGGTGGTAACCCAAGAAGAAAGGAACATTATTTAAGATGCGGGTTTTCAATTTCCATGCGATGGCAAGTTTGAATCGCCGGATCAGAAAAATTCTCCCGCAGATTCCCTCCCTTGCAATTAAGAAGGTACAAGAACCTGGAGCTCGGGGCGTAGAAGACCCGTACCCTAGACCGCCCCAGCGAAACCTGCAAACCGCCCCCGCCCCCGCCCCCGCCCCCAGTCTACAGGGCGGCTCCACCGCGCCTGGGAGCCCTCTCCGAATTCAAACGCAGCCCGCGCCGCGGGGAGCAGCCCACCCGTGGCCGCCCCGCGGGCCCCGCGCTCCTCGGTACCTGATGCTCCCTTTTGGTGGAAGGCTCCTCTTTCACCTCCGTCACAAACACACACGGCATTTTCCGCTGCACCGAGCCCAGGCGCCTCATGGTGGGTCCACAGGCAGTGCGAGTGGAAAGCGCGCTTACGAACAGCGCCGGGTCCGTACCAGGACAACACCCACAGCAGTCAGCCGAGTTGCTCAAGCCACGCACGTTCCGCGCGCTAGCCCAACGGCCGCGCTCCCGCGTCCCCCGGCACCGAGGTGGGCCGGGACGCACGCCCGAAAGCGGCCTCCTGGCCGCGGAGCCTTCTGGAAGTTGTAGTGCGGAAACAAAAGGTACCTCCGTGTGTGCTCTCGCGAGCGTCCCTCAGGGTTGTGATGACATTGAAAACACAAAGATCCGTTTCTGGTGTGTGTGTGTATTAGTAGCCGATGATATTTATGAAAATTAAATGTATGAAGTGATAAGTAATGAGTGATTTTAGGTGGCGATTTAACACCATTTTGATGAAACCGATTTGCCTGTTCCCTTTAATATGTTCCTGGGAGAAGCACTGTAGAAGCTTAGAAATATCCGGAGACATCTCAAGGCGAAATGAAAAGTAATTCCCCTGGAAAAATGTTAGAAAACGCTACAATTAAAACATCTAGGACCCTCCCCAAAAAGAAAAATTACCGTTTGTATTACGCCTCATTGTGCGGCATAATATGGTCATAATTGGTTCTGGTGTCTTTTCCAGAGTGAATGCGAAGTGTAGCCTTAGACCAATCCAAAACCACACGAATACCAACATTCAGCTTTCAATCTCCATCTTTCATAGGAACCTCATTTACCTTAGTTAAGTATGAGCTCCAACAGAGTCCGAATGGCTTGAGTACTTGTCGTCAATCACCTGCAGAGGTAAAAACAGCTTTGACTTATTGCTCAAAAGAACTTTGGAGGGTAAGTAATGACAGTCAATGACTGAATAAAAATTAATAAATATTCAATATTTAGTAATAGTAGCCTTTCTATCTCATTGAAGCTAGTAGTCCCTAGGAGGAGAGTTTTGATTACTGCCATCTTTTATGTGTCTGGACAATGCCCAGGTCTCATTCCTATAATTGTCTTATCTGCAGGTATCAGACTGCCCAGCAGTTTCCTGATTTAGCCCTCATGAAATTAAACGACTATATCTTACTTGGAGTTTCCATGTATAAGGAAATTCCCAAAGAATAAAATAACCCTCCGAAAAATTCACTGGTTTTTGATTGCTGGATTCAGAGGGGAGGGATGGAAGAGATTTGCTGTATAAAAGTATTTACTTTCTCTTCTGCTGTCTTTGATTTTCTCATAGGAAAAATAAATTAAATAAATAAATAAGGGAGTTGGGGGCGAAAACACCTGATGTGAGATCCTGGGACCAGAAACGTCTTAGCATTTTGTAGTCAAAAACCAGTGACTTTGTTCCTCCAGAAGAATCCTAAAAAGCATCTTGTTTCATTGGTCTCAAGGAGACAACAATTAAATAACCGTCACAACTCTCAACTGTCATTTCCCAAACTGCCACAGTCTTTTAGTTCCAACATTCTATCATTTCTGAGAAAAGATCATCTTGCAAAACATTCCACTTGCTGTTTGAAAGTAGCAGCAAAGCTAACCATTTTTTAGGAAGCACTCTTTCTAGTGCTTTGATTTCATCAGTGCCTGGAGCAAAGCTTCTGGCAGAAACAGGGGAGTCCAACACAGGGGACAGCCACAGAACCCATTCACAGTTACAATCTGGACTCCTACTCTCTCTGATGGGTAGCAGCCAACCCCTTTGCCCAATTCTCGTAAGTCTGAAGAGTCAGCAAGGAGTGACTACCAGCCCCAGTACTTAAAGTGGTGTTAACACAAACTGGAAGAAAGCCTTTTTTCTCTCATGTGTTAGTGTTCTGACATGAACCCAAAATGAAAGATTCAGTGCAGAGTGTACTCTGGCCAACACAAAAACACAGAATTTTCAGGCCTACCATGAACTGTCCAGGCAAATTTCTCATAACTCTTCTTTACTCATTACAGGGAGAAAAAATCGTCCTGGGTATAGTCATAGCTTTCCCTGAAAAACTAGAATGAATTTCACAACAGGAAAGGAGTGAAGAGAATAAGGAAAAGGTGTGTGTGGCGGGGAAGAGGAAGGGTAGAAAGAAAGGAAAGGAAAAGAGAGTTGGAAAAAAAGAAGAAATTAGGGTTCCAGGCATTCTAGACACTACCAAAATGCACAGATCTATTTACAATGGCAAAAAAAAAAAAAAAATTCCCTTCTGGGTTTGATGTGTTTTTGCTGTTTCTAATGGAACATAATTGTTCAAAACTAACTTCAAGAGGTAAAAGCATTTCTTCAGGCTTTCCCCTGTGTAAAACAGGGGTTCTCACAATGGCTTTAATCATGATGTTAATGTAATCATGCAACAATGGTGTTTGGTAACAGTATTTGAAAATAGTCCAATGCAGCTAAAAGTTCATAGGTGGAGAGGAAGTTTATCTGGAGGCAAAGACCACTTAAAGCTATTTCTTAGGGGTGTTTCTCCCAGTAACCTATGTGCTTAAGATGGGTACATTGTTATTCTAGAGTTAGAAGGTAGGGCAAAACAAAAGTTGAGATATTAGATTTTTCTATATATCATTGCTATTATTTCCAAGGTTTTAGTCAAGTCTTTATTCTCTACTTGATTTACTTCTAATGCACAGTTCTTTTTATTATTTTCTTTTATTTACAGTTATAGGTGAATAACTCTTTTCTAAATTTTAGCTTATTTCCTAGATTTTTATCCTAAAGCAGTGTATTCAAAAAGTTCATACCAACTTAGTCTTTTTTACTTAACCAAAATGAAAATCTATATGTCTTGATCTTTTAAATTTACAATTAAAAGTACACTGCAATTTAAAAATATATTTTGACCTACTGTAATTTGTCTTCTCTAAGGCATTTTCTAAGTTACCTTCTATGGATATTTTTATTAATTTCTGCTAGGTTCTAGTTCTTTTAGTAAAGATACTAAGATGAAGACCTCAGTAACTACTGATTGAAATGTCTCATTCTGGGAATCAGAGTACTTCATTTTGCTTTCAACAAATTCTCAAAATTTGCAAGCATTCTGGAATCTTTCTGCTATAGGAAGAAGCTATTCCCCTTTTAATGATGGATGAAGAGTGAATGGAATATAGCTACAAGATGAATAAGTAGTCCAATTTATTTTCAGGCATCTATTAAATATCACAATCTGAATGATTTTTTTCAAATCAGTGGATAGCGGTGAGTACATAATTAAATAATTTTACTTTTATCTTGAAATATAGATTAGTATATTTACCTATTTAAAATTTTTAGTTTTGTTTCCAAATCATGTATAGAAATAAGAGTTTAGAAAATATTTACTTGTGAAATACTTAATACTTCTTAATTATGAAAGTATGAGCTAGTTTGTTCCAATTTCAATCAGAACATTGAAGGATAAAACATACTATTTTATTTTTATTAGCTTTTTCTGGTCAATATACTAGAATTGAGTAAGAGAAATTACTGTACAGTATTCACTAAGGTAACCTAGCCTACAGTTAGATGTGAGGTCATTTATGATGAGCAAATAATGGATTAGGTAACAGTGAGCAAAATTCTGGAAGTTTGAGTTTGTGTGCTTACTAGCAACCACTTTCAACATTTCTGCCAAGCTAGAGAAGGTATCTTCTAATTTAAATTTATTTAAGAATTATCTATTGTGTAATATACTGTCAACAGGAGATCAGTTTTAAAAATACTGATAGCCTGAAAGAGTGTGGAAGAGAAATTATTTTTCCCCGTACACACTCATAGTTCTTATATTTGCATTCCTGCAATTTTTATATTAAAAAACATAGGATTAGTAGCAAGAGAGTTGAAAATGGCAGAAGTTGGGAATGACTGCTATTTCTTTTTTAATTCCATATGCATAAAGGTAAATATTGTACAATTTACAGTACTTCACATGCTTAAGCTTTTTAGTAGAATGAAGGAAGATATGGCAATAATTTGCATTGCTGAATCAAAATTTACTATTTTCCCACAAAATACTTTATGTATTTAAAATCTGAAGTAAATCCTTATCGTGTATTTTTTTTTTTTTTTTTTTTTGCGGTACGCGGGCCTCTCACCGTTGTGGCCTCTCCCGCTGCGGAGCACAGGCTCCGGACGCGCAGGCTCAGTGGCCACGGCTGACGGGCCCAGCCGCTCCGTGGCATGTGGGATCCTCCCGGACCGGGGCACAAACCCGTGTCCCCTGCATCGGCAGGCGGACTCTCAACCACTGCGCCACCAGGGAAGCCCCTTATCATGTATTTTTGATATATTGAATTTCTCTGATAAAACCTGGGATAACTTAAAATTGTTTGAAACTACCCTTCTATATGCCAGTTATATGCCCCTGGCTTTTTAGTCCTCAGTGTGGCACTTTTGCCTATATTATGGCTCCTTGAAACATCCAATTCCTAATATTGAAACATTATATGATACGTCGTACTGTTTTGGTTAATGTGATTCCAGTCATATAAATTCGGATAGTTAAATTCAGGTCACTATCAAACAGTTAAATAAATCTAATTTACCCCCATTTTGAAATTTATTAACGAAATTACTGAATTTTCCCCTGTCAAAGTAACAGCAAATAATATCATGGAAAAAGGAAAAGAAAGTAATACAAACAAATTGGCCAAACATGAATCGAAGTTTATAAAGTTAAAATGGGAAAAAATATTTAATCTAAGTGATTAGGATTAATGGATCTCAATGAAACCAAATAAAAAATGTAGAAATTCAGAGTTTGGAGCTTCATGTTCATATCAGAATGAACCCAGTGAAAGACATACTGTTGTCTGGTTTAAAGCATTTCATCTCTGCTAGGACAACTGAATGGAGTCAACTTGACTGTAAGAACGAGATCTACTTCTCCTACCTGTTACTTTAAGATTAAACCCTAGGATGATAAGAAATAATAGAACTTATGTTCCATGTGGGCAGAGAGTTTTGTCTATTTCACTGCTGTATCCTCAAATACTTAGTAAGTTCTCAATAAATAAATGAAAAAATAAAAATAATAATAGCAATCACAATACTTTATCTCCCATAATTTTTACAACAATCTGTGAGGAGGGCACTTTATTCCCTTTTTACAGGTGAGGAAACTGAGGCACAGAGAGGGTGAGTAACAGATTGACTTTCTGATTATGGGCAAAATAGAGTTCAAATACCAGTTTATCTGGTTCCTGCCTACTATCCTGGACTACGAGACCTACAGATACACCTTAAAAGGGAGAGAGACTGAAGACAGAGAGTAAGAGGGTGGGAAAAAAAATAAGGAACAACCCTGAAACACATGTCTAAAAAAGGGATGAGTTTAATAGGATATTTTTATTCTATGTTACCCACCCTCTGCCCCAAAAGCCAATGACCTGAAGTTTTCCCAATTGTGGATCTATGTGTAAAAGATATAAAATAAAAAAATAACAGCCCTTTAAAATAATCCATACCTGCTTTTGTTGGGATATAATGATGTAAATGTGTAAATGTATAGACACAATTGTAGACCAAGGGCATATAGCATATACATGTAACATAGCACATTGTACCAATTATTTAAAATTCCACAATAATATAAGTTTAAGCTCCATTCACTTTCCCTATATAAATACACTTAGTATCTCCATAAAGTAAGAAAACAATTATCTAATGAAATATATGATTAATAGAGATCATCTCTACAATTAGAATATGGATGATGATTCTTAAAAAAAAAATTCTGGCTTTCTTAACAAAGAAAAATTAGATCCTTCTGTCATTGGATTGTGATTAAGAGTGTCACTGATCTTTTGTATGTTTATCCTTAGTGAGCCATATGGATTAACTGATAACAAGGAGAATTTTATCAGTGACTCATGGTGTGTTGTACTATTTAATCATTAGATTATCTTGTGTCTTTCATTAAAATTAGACTGCTTTGCTAGAATTTAGACTTTATGGCATTGTATTTGTAGTCTTTTTTTAAATTTTAATTTGATCTCCTCATATTTTCTTTAGTTGATTAGTAATCTGTTGTTAAACACTAACATTCATATATTGAGTTTTCTACACTGTTTACTTTTTCCTTTTAGGGTTCCCAGTGCCGATTCCGACACTGTGAAGAGGCCCTTGGCAGTGACACTGTGTGCTCATTATGGAGAGAAGGAAAATGTTTAGATCCACTTTGCAGATTTAGACACATGGAAATGCAGGTAGAATTACTCAGCATCATCATGTTTGTTAAAAGCATCTCCCTTCGATAATACTGAACTATACTCTTACAACACAATTGAGAAGAAATGATTTTTCCTTCCATTACTTAATTTTAGGCATTTTGCACTTTGCTCAATTTAAATTCTTAAAGAAATGGGCAAGTATATTTTAGGAAATCCGTTGCATCTTTTAAATAGCAAAGCTTAGAAACACTCAAAGCCTAGAAACACACGAGATCTTAAATCGGCAATTGCAGTAGTTTTTGTCACATTGTGTTGTGTTGTAGCACATTGTATTTATTGTGAATATGGCATCTGATCATTACATTTCCCCCACCTCCTTTGTCTAGCAAAACTGCAGCATTTCATGCTTCTGGGAAACTCAGCCTCTTGGTTGTGTGAAGATCAGTTGTATCTTTTATCACAGCAAACCTCGAAATATCAATGGATTATTTTTGCCACCAAGTAGCAGTGAGTATTTTTTTTGAATAACATGGATATACCATATTATAATCTGGTTTTGGAGTAGCAGCATAGAATGACACGTTAAATAAAGTATGAAAGGTGAGTAATGCAGTTTAACAGCCACTGAATGATTTGGGATGATTCTATCAAGAATCATGAGATGAAGCTTAGAATGAGCCATCAAGTAGCCAACAAAAATGTAGTGAACAAAGAGCAAGTCAAACTTTCTCTGTGTTTCTAAAGTGGATTTATTCATCTGAAAAGTGAGAGGACTACTGACCTCACTAGGTAGAGAGGAACTGTCTCAGCAAATCATCGCACAACTGGCCTCACCATTGTGCCCTTACCTCATAGGTGGGGAGAGCAAGGGCATGCTCTGGTTTGCACACTTCTGCTTCTAGAAGAACAGCTAGATGCGTGGTTCTTCCTAAGACTTCATTTGTGGATAAAATGCAATCCCATTGTTGCAGAGTAAGTGGCATACTTCAATCCAGCTAAATGACACTGAGCTTCTACTATGTGATGAACCTTAAACTAGGTTCTGGGAAGGGGATAGGGAAGACACCACGCCCTATAACAGTGAATGGCAAGAACCTTGCTTAAGAAGTTGGGATTGTCAGGTTTCCCTGATGCTATAGCTATGCCACTCTCCTGCTGTGGTCACCATATTTCTTACGATGGAATTATTCTAGGAATGAGTTTACAGAATATCAGTCCTTTGGATTTGAAAACGTGGCTTCAGATAATCCTTGGCAAATGAATGACTAAAAATTATGTTTCTTTGTTATAGTCTTCTGGAAAACTCTGATCTCATAGCATTCATTATACATGTGGTACCTTGATCAATGTTTTTCTTCACTAGACTGTAAACATCACAAGGATGGGGACCATAACTAGTTTCCTTACCAATGCTTTGCACAATGTCTGGAGCACAGATGCTCAATAAAATTGGATGTATGGATAGATGGATGGGGATAGATAGATAACTACTGAAGGTAACCTACTGGGATGAAAGTTATTACACTTACTAAGTGGTTAACTTGATCCCATTGTTTTACATCTAGTGTGATTTTATTTCATGAGGACATTGTACTAAATTCCCTATATCTAGTGTAATAGTTTGCTTCCTAAAGG
Source organism: Lagenorhynchus albirostris (assembly GCF_949774975.1). Lineage (NCBI taxonomy): Eukaryota > Metazoa > Chordata > Mammalia > Artiodactyla > Delphinidae > Lagenorhynchus > Lagenorhynchus albirostris. The sequence continues at coordinate 32,116,671 of NC_083105.1, forward strand.
TCTATGGATAAAATTGCTATCTTTCAAACTAATTCTTTTAGGACTAGAGGAAAACAAAGACTCCATCTCTGGGCAAAGGAAAGGTAGAGTGTCTGTGTAACAGTTATTGGGCTCCCCACTATAAGACATGCCCTGGGCTAAGTTCTGTAGGGATACATTTTATTATTCTCATTTATTAGGCATAGAATCTGGACGTCAAAAATAAATTCTAGCTTTTCTGGAAGTCTCAATTTCTTCAACATGTGTCAAAACTGCTCCTGACTTTGGAATAAGGTTTCCCCTCTCTCAATAGGGTCAAAACCAGATCCATGCACTGGGACCAAATCCTTCCCCTAGCCATTCTACCTCCATCATGAGAGGGGATAAGCAGGCTTCATAGGCTGCTAATACCCTACTTCCTCAAACCTCCTTTCATCTGTCTACAGGGAACAAATCCACTTATGTGTTTTGAATTCACCAGGACTAATTTTATTCTGCCCTTTATTCCTGTTTATGTCAGTTTCCCTAGGGGGAAAAAAATACTCCTGCGTGTTTCTCCTTTATTTGCACACTAGTACCATACTCACAACACTTCTGACACCATACAAGTGGGTTTTTTCCCACACCAATCAATTCTCTGTGACATTAGCTGGGTGTCCTATAATTTAATTCAATTGTGACACTAACCAGAGTTAGCACACACCCCACAGATTAATGGCTGTATCCCCAAAGATTATCTTACACTTTTCATATTAATTGCAAGTAGAAGGTCCCTAGGTTACCCACAGCCTCTGTCTAACTTGGGTACAAATTGGAGGTTTCCATGATCTCTCTCCCTGGATTAAATAATTTGCTAGACAGCTCAAAGAACTCAGGGAAACGCTTCCTTATCTTTACCAGTTTATTGTAACAGACGATGCCATAGAGGATGGCATCCTCTACTGTAATAGAAGATGTTCATCACACAGATGAACAACCAGATGAAGAGGCACATAAGGTGAGGTCTGGAAGGGCCTGAGCACAGGAACTTCTGTCCCTGTGGAGTTGGGGTGTGCCACCGTCCAGTACGTGGATGTGTTCATCAAGCTGGAAGCTCTCTGAATTCTATACTTTTGGGATGTTTATGGAGGCTTCATCAGGTAAGCATGATTGATTATTAAACCAACCTCTAGCCCCTCTCCCCTTCCTGGACATGGGGGCAGGGCTGAGAGTTCCAAGCTTCTAATGCTGGCTTGGTCTTTCTGGTGACAAACCCTACTCATGAAGCTACCAGGAACCCACCCAGAGTCACCTCATTAGAACAAAGGACACTCCCATCACTGAGGAAACTCTAAGGGATTTTGGAGTTCTGTGTCAGGAACCAGGGTCAAAGGCCAAATATTAGAACAAAAGATGTTCCCAGTGCTCTTTTTACTTCGGAAATCACGAAGGTTTTAGGAACTCTGTGCCAGGAACTGGGGGCAGAGACCAATGTATTTTCTATTATTTCACATCAGTCAATATCAGAACCCCCATCTTTCAAATGACTCACTCCTCTCCCTATCTGGCCCCTTTCATCCACTCCTCCCCAAACTTCATTATCAGCAGAATTCTTTTTCAACTTCTTCCCTGAACTTTCCCTTCGTCTTCATAGTCGAATGTAAGCGTCACTCCCCACTCCTTCTCCAGCAGCCCTCTCCAAATGGTGGCTGTTTTTATCCCCAGTTCTCAAGTACCACTTGATCTGGAGATGAGGTAGAAGGTTTCCTTGGGTCCTATTGCCAATTTCAGATTGTTCTCTCTCACTTCTCCTTAAAACCTTCCAGTTTGTATCTCATGCCATTATCCCCCCTCGGCATTGCTGTTCTTTTTGCTTTTGTCTACATCTGTCCACATCCTTCCTCCCCATTTTCCAGAAGTATGAACTCCTGGCTCATAGTCAGTCTAACTGTACTCCTGCGTCAATTCTTGGTGATTCCAATATGTAAGTATATGATCTACCACCCCAGCCTCTCAGTTCCTCGAACTCAATTCCTCCACTGAGCTTACCCTTCCCCATCTCAGTCATTCTCTCAGTTATACTCTAAATCCTAATTGCCAGCCTTTCTTCCTCTGGAGGAAATGGCCTGGGCTGTATTATGGGACAGGCCAACTGATGTGTACAGTGGTAGGGTGTCACTTTTGATCTTTTGTAGTTTCTATTAAACTTGAACTGAGGAAAAAGTGTCTCCTTTGTCTTAATCCATCCTCTTACAAGCTACCACCCCATTTTTTTCTTTCTCTTTGTAGCATTTCTCAAAATAGTTATCCTTGACTTGGTATTATCAAATCCTCCCCACCCATTCTCTCTTAATCCCATGTAAATCATCCTTTTCAGCCTCTTTCACCATTGATATACAAATTATTAAATCCAGTGGTCAATTTTCAGTCCTTCCATAACTGGAACCATTAGCAGCATTTGACAGACTTGATCACTCCTCCCTCATTGATATAATTTCCTTATCTAGCTTCCAAGACCCTGTACCTCTTTGTTTTACTCCTATCTACCTAGTATTCTGTTTTTGCTCTCCCTCACTGGTTTTTCCTCTTTTCCCCATCCTCTTACATGTGGTATGTTCTAGGAGTTAGTTCTTGGTTCTCTTTTCTTCTCTGCCTACGCCCTTGGTAATCTCATCCAGTCTCATGCCTTTGATTATGAGCCACATGTAAATTACTCCTAAATTTACATATCTATTCCAGCCCTCTCTCTTGAACTTCAAAGATCCTTATATTCAACTTTTCACTTGGGCTCTTAACTTGAGTAGATATTTCCCACTTAACACATTCAAAACTCAACTCACAATTTTACTCCTATATCCCCAAACCTGCTATATCCATGGGCTTTCTATCTTGGTTTAATGGCAGTTCTATCCTTCTATCCTTCAGGTCAACTGAATCATCCTCAAACTCTGTTTCTCTCATATCCCACATCCAATCCATACAGAAATCCTGTTAACTCTACTGTATTTAATATATCCAAAATCTGACTTTTCTCACTATTTCTACTATTCCCACCTTGGGCCAAAACACCGACATCATTTCTGGACTGGATTACTGCAATAGCTTAAATGGTTTTCCTATTTCAACTCTTGTCCCTCTCTATGTCTGTTCAAAGCACAGTCAGTGATAATCTTATGCATAAATCAGACATCACCCCTCCAATTGGTTTTCATTTCATTCAGAGTAAAATCAGAGTCCTGACAAAGGCCTAAATGACTGTACTTGATGTGGTGCCCTGTTTCCTCTCTGAATTTATCTCCTGCAGCTGTTCTACTTGCTCACTCTGCTCCAACCATACCAGTTTCCCTGCTTCTCCTTGCTAGTAGGCTCCTGCTTCAAGGGCTTTGCATGAAACGCCCTTCTCTCAACAGCTTTATGGTAAACTCCTTTACCTCTTCAAGGCCTTACTCAAATATCATCTGTTAATGAGGTCTACCCTGAATACTCTGTTTGAAATGTGGCAGCCTTCCCACTTCCTCCCTACACATTCTTCCTGGCCTTGCTCTGCTTTCTTTTGCCATTTCCCTTATTTTCTCAGATAAAATATAATTTATTTCTTCACTACATCTATTGTTTGTTGTCTGATTCCTCCCTATAGAATGAACATTCCGTAAGAGTAGGAATCTTTATTTTGTTTACTGATGAATCCCAACCACGAAACATAGGTACATAGTACTACCTTTCACATAGTGGCTAATTCTATCCCAGGAAGTTCAGAAAAGTATTTATTCATGTTAAGAAGGTAAATATTTTTTCTCTGCCCAGACAGATGTCTGTGCTCTAGGAAATAGGATTCAATTTCCAGACTGGAGGAAACTACAAAGCTCATTTGGATTATGTGTTGAACCTACTGCATCATCTGTTCATTCTAAAAATATTTCAGTACCTCAGAAGGTATAATTTGATCTTTTGTAGACCTAATATTTCCTAAAATATTTCCAGGGACATTTACCTACCAAGGTTCATATTAACCAAAACCGGGAAAATAAATCATCTCACCTTTTTAATGTTGTAGAAACATGTAGAAAAGTGTAGAACTCATACTTACTGATTTTGAAATGTAAAAATTACTACAAAACTAGTAATCAAGACCATCTGGTACTGGCATAAAAATCAATATGTAGATCAATGAGATAAAATTGAGAGACCAGAACTAAACCTTTCCATAAATCAATTTCTGGTCAATTGATTTTTGAAAAGGGTGCATAGACCATTCAATGGGGGAAAGAAAGTATTCTCAACAAATGGTGCTAAGAAAACTGGATAGCCATAAAAAAAAAATTAGACTTCTTTATACTCTACAAAAATTAACTCAAAACAGACCAAAGACCTAAATATGCGCTAAAATTATAAAATTCTTATAAGAAACTGTAGGTTACTCAAACCCCTCTCAGTTATGACACCAGAAAAACAAGCAATCAATGAAAAAAATGAATTGGATTTCATCAAAATTATAAACTTTTGTGTTTCAAGAATACCATCAAGAAAATGAAAAGACAACCTAAGAATGGGAGAAAATATTTGCAAATCTTTCATCTGATAAGAGACACATCTAGAATATAAAAAGAGCTCTTACAACTCAATAATATAAAGACAATCCCATTACAAAATGGACAAAGACTCTGAATAGACATTTCTCAAAGATATACAAATGGCTAATAAGCTCATGAAAAGATGCTCATCATCATTAACCATTAGATAAATGTAAATCAAAACTACAGTGAGATGCCACTCACATCTACTAGAATAGTTTAATCAAAAAGATAATAAGAGTTGACGAGGATGTAGAGAAATTGGAATCTTCATACATTTCAGGTAGGAATGTAAATGGTGCAATTGCTTTGGAAAACAGTCTGGCAGTTCCTCAAAAGATCAAACATAGAGTCACTATATGTCCTACTTATTCACTCCTAAGTATATACCTAAGAGATATGTCCTCTCAAAAACTTGCACAACAATATTCATATCAACATTATTTATAACAACCAAAAAAAGTGGAAATAACAGAAGTGTCCATCATGTGATGAATGGATAAATTGTGGTATATGCATACAGTGAAATATAATTTGGCTATAAAAAACACTGCGGTAAGTGGAAGGAGTCATGTATAAGAACCACATATTGTATAATTCCATTTATATGAAATATCCAGAATAGGTAAATCCATAGAAACAGAAAGTACACTAGTGCTTGTGTAAGACTGGGGACATTGGGTGGACATGAAGAGTAACTGCTAACTGGTATGGGTTTCCTTTTTTGGGGTGATCAAATATCCTAAAACTGATCATGGTGATGGTTGCACATCTCCCTGAATATACTAAAAAACATTGAATTATACATTTAAATGAGGAATCGTATAGTATGTGAATTATATCTCAATAAAGCTTTTATAAAATGTGATTTTAACTTGTATTGTTTTGAATGTTCAGTGAAGCTTTTCTTTGAAGCTAATGACAAGTCTTGGGAATATGTATTGAGAATAGCTAAAAAGTTCTGTTAAAAGCCATGTTTTTCCTTCACAGTTTCTTACTAGTGCTCTCTTTTCATTGACACCACAAGACTTTTTTTCAAGAGTGACATATTCTTTCACAATAGTCTAGAAATGGAGCAAGCAAAATTTTTCAACAAAAATTCTTAACTAGCAACATACTCTATTAAGCATTTGAATTCAGAACATTCCAACCAGATAGGACTTTTTTCTAATACCCCGTGTATTCATTTTCTGTTACTGTTGTAACAATTTACCCTTAACTAAGTGACTTCAACAACTCAAGTTTATTGTCTTGTAGTTCTAGTTTAGGAATTTGATGAGATCTCTCTGAATTAAAATTAAGGTGGTCTCCAGGGCTGCATTCCTTCGGAGATTTCTGGGAGAGAATCTGTTGCCTTGCCTTTTCAAGTTTCTAGAGGTCTTCAGTATTCCTTTGTTCATGTCCCCCTTCCTCCACCTCGGAGTCAGCAATGTATCCATTCTGACACTGTATCACTCTGACTTAGCTTCCACTGTCACACTTCTTTTCCTGGCTCTTTTCCTCTGCATCTCTCTTTTACTTTCAAAGGCCCACCTGAATTATAAAGGATAATCTGCCAATTCTGAGGTCAGCTGATTAGCAGCCTTAATTCCTCTTTCCTGTATAACCTAATGTATACACAGGCTTCAGCGATTAAGACTTGGACATCTTTGGGAGAACATTATTCTGCCTATCACAAAATGATTTTCTGCTGGTAGAAATGTGTATAAGTCAAGGTAATGGAAAAAGCCCTATGAGTTCATGGTGGTTTGATTAATCAGTAAAGGAGGATTTCTTTTTCGGGCAATGTGTTATAGAAAATTTTGGCATGGGTAAAGTAGAGCTTTATTTTGTAAAGTGGAGAAAACGCTACTGTGAACTGAGGCTTGCTCTCAGGCAAACTAATTTTAGGGTGAAAATGGATGTGGAAATTAAGGATCTGGAATACGATAGATTGCTTTCAAATTATTGGGATGGCAAACCCACTGAAAGCCTTCCCATGACCCAGGACCCCACCTAGATGATCATTGATTCGGGGCCATGGTTTCCAAACTTGACTGATTTTGTAATTATCTGAGGCATTTAAAAATAGTATCATATTTCTAGGCTTTAATTTAGACCTGCTGAATCAGAAATTTGAAAAACAGAGACCCAAAAGATGATTTGAATAATTTTTAATTTGATTCTGATAATTAGCCAAATTTGATAACTATTGGTTTGAAAAACCAAGAGAATTGAATAAGTAATGATAGAATATACATGTGTTCACTGGCTTTTTCTATTATTTGCTGGTTAGTTTTTTTTGTTTTTTGTTTTTTGTTTTTTTTTTTTTTTTGCTGGTTAGTTTTGAAGGTTACAGAACATTTAAATATGACCTAGAGCTTTGGTCAATCTGACCCATGTGAGTCAATAGAGGAATCTGAAAGTATTATTCTCATTTTGAAGTTATCAACCCCCAGCCATTGGATTTTTTTTTTTTTGCGGTACGCGGTCCTCCCACCGCTGCGGCCTCTCCCGTTGCGGAGCACAGGCTCCGGACGCGCAGGCCCAGCGGCCATGGCTCACGGGCCCAGCCACCCCGCGGCATGCGGGATCCTCCCGGACCGGGGCACGAAGCCGTGTCCCCCGCATCGGCAGGCGGACCCCCAACCACTGCGCCACCAGGGAAGCCCCAGCCATTGGATTTTTTCCTCTTTTGAACACATATACTCTGCCATTATAAGCTATGTCTTATATGAGTTTGCCTTTGTTAAATTATTGTAATGTGATTAGTTAAGTTATTCTTATCCCACGGATGTAATGTAAGAATACAGTAATGCTTATGATCACTTTGTATTTATATCAAAGTATGATATATACCAAGTCATGGTTATAATTACTATCTAAAGTCTATGAATTAGGATATTTTCCACACCTTACCAGCAAAATGTTGATATTTTTTTGCAAGTTAGTTCAATAACCTTTCCAGAAATAAGAAGAGACACCTTTTAACAAATATGCAGTTAATCAGGAGGACAACAGTTGATCATTGAACATGCACCAAAACGTGTATCTTGAAAAGACTGAAATGTTGCATTTCCTCTATAGATATCACACCGCAGAAAGAAACTCAGGAAGGCATTCCACCCCCAACCCAGAGTCAGGAACCTCTGAAACCTCAGGAGAATATATCACGACCCATTCACCATCCCTTAGTTTTAAAAACAAACTTTGAGGAAGAAGAGGAGGAAGAAGATGAACAAAATGGTTAGTAAGCCTTTTCTCAGATTTACAGTGCACATTCAAAAACCTCATGGTATTTTCTACATATTTAACTATTAGAAGTGTATAATATAATATATAAGGCAGATTTGGGTGAGAAAATAGCTTTCATTTTATTAAGTATATTAAATTCATTATGTTCTAATTTGTTCTATGTGTACACATATGCTTATCATTTGGATTGGAAGTTTTTTGTTGTATGATGGCTAGAAGACAGATCTCATGTTTAAATATGCACAGTTGCTTGTAGGTATACTAATAACCTGTTTTACTTTTATATAACTTAATATTGATAACATTGATTTATATAACCTTTATTATTTATATATAACTTAACATTGATATACATGAGTGTCAATCTATTACATTATTATATCCATCTGTCTCACATTTATTCCTTCAAGTTATAGAGATCAATAGAGTAGTTTATAATTTATAAAGCACTATCATCTGCATTATCCCAGGTAATCCTTGCCAAAGTATAAACAAGGTTAGAACCCAGGTCTTTTGCAGTGTAGCCCATGCTATTCCTCCCATATCATCACAGCCCTGCAGTGCCAATAAGTATGTACAAACAAGATAGGCATGTGGAAAAATAAACTCTCAGTCTGTCTCTACCCTGGAATATGTCTTTCCATGGAGACACAGGATGTGGGCACATTGAAAAATTGAAATGTGACATATTTTCTGTAGGTATTTTACTACAGAAACAAACTCAGGAGGGAATTGCACCTCTGTCCCAGAGTTGGGAGCCCCTGAAACCTCAGGAGGATATATTGCAACCCATTCACCATCCTTTAATTTTAAAAACTAACTTTGAGGAAGAAGAGGAGGAAGAAGATGTGTCCTTTTCTTCTGTAGCTCTGGGTCTCCCATACTTACATCTTCCTTCTCCAAACAAACAAGCAAGCAAGCAAGCAAACAAAGATGATCTCAAATGTGAATCTGTACCTGCAGCTTCTCATCTCAAGACACATAATGTATAGTCATTTCCTTCCTCTTGACTGATTATTTCTAAAATGTAAAATATAGCAATGAGAAACATTTGACAATGTGCAAATTATTGATTTTAAATGTTTTTTAAAACAGTAATCCATTCATGAGAACAGTGTATGGGATGTTTCATTGTGGTTTATACATTTTCAGATTATTTGGTTTTGGGACAATTTAACTTAAAAAACATATATATCCTATAGATGCTTCTAGTTTATGGACAAAAACTCCTGAAGAAATTGAAGAAAAAAGAGCAATAAAGGAGATGTGTTATAAATCTGGTAAGGAATCAAACATTTGTGGATTTTCTAATATTTGATGTGAGACGTACACTAACTGTTAATTTTCTTGTGGGAGATTAGGTGAATACTACAGATTTCATACTCCTCCAGATATTTTATCATCTAAAAGCATAGCCTCTACAGTGGAAAAAGAGTTAGAAAAGCCTTTGGAAAATGGAAGTGAATTGCAGGAAGGTAAGGAATGAAAAGGAAGCATTTCAAGGTGATGAATAAGAGGTACTTGGTATGATAGGCTGTGAATTATTTAGTAAAGTATGCACTGAAGGCAAATGATAATACATCAGAATTGAGAGTGAGAAGGAAGTGATTTTATTGGATGACCTAAATTTAATATGAAAAGCTGCTATTAATGTAATTGTATTTCCAGAGGAACCACAGAATGAATAGACTTAATAAACACATGGTAGCACTACACACCCCATGCAATAATTCTGTAAATAATTTGGTTTTACCATTTTATTTGGCTATGAAAATAAATCTCCCTGTGAAACAGGTGTAGATTTTTCTTTATAAGTAGAAGGGACAACTTAGCCCTAGAAGGACAAAAGGGAGATCATAGAACAACGTTAGCAGCAGAACAAGGGTGTTTGTTCATTGAATGAGTGCCTCCTGTGTACCAGCCAATTTCAAGGGCAAAGCAGGGGAATAATTCCAAAGCTGTGCCTTTTATGGACCTTATGTTCTGGTGAATCTGACTTTTCTGTTGGTGAACATCTTGCCCTTGAAGGCAAGATAAGAAGAACGTTATTTTCTGCATATAAAACAAGGAACTCATGAGAAGCCAGAAGAATTACAATCCTGCAGCCTGTGGAACAAAACCACATTCACAGAAAGGTAGACAAGATGAAAAGGCAGATGGCTATGTACCAGATGAAGGAACAAGATAAAACCCCAGCAAAACAACTAAATGAAGTAGAGATAGGTAACCTTCCAGAAAAAGAATTCAGAATAATGATAGTGAAGATGATCCAGGACCTCGGAAAAAGAATGAAGGCAAAGATCGAGAAGATGCAAGAAATGTTTAACAAAGACTTAGAAGAATTAAAGAACAAACAAACAGAGATGAACAGTGCAATAACTGAAATGAAAACTACATTAGAAGGAATCAATAGCAGAATAACTGAGGCAGAAGAACGGATAAGTGACCTGGAAGACAGAATGGTGGAATTCAATGCTGTGCAACAGAGTAAAGAAAAAAGAATGAAAAGAAATGAAGACAGTCTAAGAGACCTCTGGGACAGCATTAAACGCAACAACATTCACATTATAGGGGTCCCAGGAGGAGAAGAGAGAGAGAAAGAACCAGAAAAAATATTTGAAGAGATTATAGTCGAAAACTTCCCTAACATGGGAAAGGAAATAGCCACCCAAGACCAGGAAGTGCAGAGAGTCCCATACAGGATAAACCCAAGGAGAAACACGCTGAGACACATAGTAATCAAACTGGCAAAAATTAAGACAAAGAAAAATTATTGAAAGTAGCAACGGAAAAACAACAAATAACATATAAGGGAACTCCCATAAGGTTAACAGCTGATTTCTCAGCAGAAACTCTACAAGCCAGAAGAGAGTGGCTTGATATACTGAAAGTGATGAAAGGGAAGAACCTCCAACCAAGATTACTCTACCCAGCAAGGATCTCATTCAGATTCCATGGAGAAATCAAAAGATTTACACACAAGCAAAAGCTAAGAGAATTCAGCACCACCAAACCAGCTCTACAACAAATGCTAAAGGAACTTCTCTAAGTGGGAAACACAAGAGAAGAAAAGGACCTACAAAAACAACCCCCCCCCAAATTAAGAAAATGGTCACAGGAACATACATATCGATAATTACCTTACATGTGAATGGATTCAATTCACATTTAATGTTCCAACCAAAAGACACAGGCTTGCTGAATGGATACAAAAACAAGACCCATATATATGCTGTCTAAAAGAGACCCACTTCAGACCTAGGGACACATACAGACTGAAAGTGAGGGGATGGAAAAAGATATGCCATGCAAATGGAAACCAAAAGAAAGCTGGAGTAGCAATATTCATATCAGATAAAATAGACTTTAAAATAAAGAATGTTACAAGAGACAAGGAAGGACACTACATAATGATCAAGGGATCAATTCAAGGAGAAGATATAACAATTATAGATATATATGCACCCAACATAGGAGCACCTCAATACATACGGCAACTGCTAACAGCTATAAAAGAGGAAATCGAGAGTAACACAATAATAGTGGGGGACTTAAACACCTCATTTCACCAATGGACAGATCATCCAGACAGAAAATTAATAAGGAAACACAAGCTTTAAATGACACAATACACCAGATAGACTTAATGATATTTATAGGACATTCCATCCAAAAACAGCAGATTACACTTTCTTCTCATGTGCGCACAGAACATTCTCCAGGATGGATCACATCTTGGGTCACAAATCAAGCCTCAGTAAATTTAAGAAAATTGAAATCATATCAAGTGTCTTTTCTGACCACACGCTATGAGATTAGAAATGAATTACAGGGAAAAAATGTAAAAAACACAAACACATGGAGGCCAAACAATACATTACTAAATAACCAAGATATCACTGAAGAAATCAAAGAGGAAATCAAAAAATACCTAGAAACAAATGACAATGAAAACAGGACTATCCAACACCTATGGGATGCAGCAAAAGCAGTTCTAAGAGGGACGGTTATAGATATGCAAGCCTACCTCAAGAAACAAGAAAAATCTCAAGTAAACAATCTAACCTTACACTTAAAGGAAGTAGAGAAAGTAGAGCATACAAAACTCAAAGTTAGCAGAAGTAAGGAAATCATAAAGATCAGAGCAGAAATCAATGAAATAGACACAAAGAAAACAATAGCAAAGATCAATAAAACTAAAAGCTGGTTCTTTAAGAAGATAAACAAAATTGATAAACCATTAGCCAGACTCATCAAGAAAAAGAGGGAGAGGACTCAAATCAATAAAATTAGAAATGAAAAAAGAGAAGTTACAACAGACACCGCAGAAATACAAAGCATCCCAAGAGACGACTATAAGCAACTCTATGCCAATAAAATGGACAACCTGGAAGAAATGGACAAATTCTTAGAAAGTTATAACCTTCCAAGACTGAACCAGGAAGAAATAGAAAACATGAACAGACCAATCACAAGTAATGATATTGAAACTGTGATTAAAAATCTTCCAACAAACAGAAGTCCAGGACCAGATGGCTTCACAGGGGAATACTATCAAACATTTAGAGAAGAGCTAACACCCATCCTTCTCAAACTCTTCCCAAAAATTGCAGAGGAAGGAACACTCCCAAACTCATTCTATGAGGCCACCATCACCCTTACACCGGAACCAGACAAAGATACTATAAAAAAGAAAATTACAGACCAATATCACTGATGAATATAGCTGCAAAAATTCTCAACAAAATACTAGCAAACAGAATCCAACAACACATTAAAAGGATCATACACCATGATCAAGTGGAATTTATCCCAGGGATGCAAGGATTCTTCAATATATGCAAATCAATCAATGTGATACACCATATTAACAAACTGAAGAATAAAAACCATATGATCATCTCAATAGATGCAGAAAAAGCTTTGGACAAAATTCCACACCCGTTTATGATAAAAACTCTCCAGAAAGTGGGCATAGAGGGAACCTACCTCAACATAATAAAGGCCATACATGACAAACCCACAGCAAACATCATTCTCAGTGGTGAAAAACTGAAAGTCTTTCCTCTAAGATCAGGAACAAGACAAGGATTTCCACTCTCACCACTATTATTCAACATAGTTTTGGAAGTCCTAGCCACAGCTTTCAGAGAAGAAAAAGAAATAAAAGGAATATGAATTGGAAAAGAAGAAGTAAAACTGTTACTGTTTGCAGATGACATGATACTATACATATAGAGCCCTAAAAACGCCACCAGAAAACTACTAGAGCTAATCAATGAATTTAGTAAATTAGCAGGATACAAAATTAATGCACAGAAATCTCTTGCATTCCTATACAGTAATGATGAAAAATCTGACAGAGAAATTAAGGAAACACTCTCATTTACCACTGAAACAAATAGAATAAAATACCTAGGAATAAACCTACCTAGGGAGACAAAAGACCTGTATGCAGAAAACTATGAGACACTGATGAAAGAAATTAAAGATGATACAAACAGATATAGAGATGTACCATGTTCTTGGACTGGAAGAATCAATATTGTGAAAATGACTATACTACCGAAAGCAATCTACAGATTCAGTACAATCCCTATCAAATTACCAATGATATTTTTTACAGAACTAGAACCAAAAAATCTTAAAATTTGTATGGAGACACAAAAGACCCCAAATAGCCAAAGCAGTCTTGAGGGAAAAAAACGGAGCTGGAGGAATCAGACTCCCTGACTTCAGACTGTACTACAAAGCTATAGTAATCAAGACAATATGGTACTGGCACAAAAACAGAAACATAGATCAATGGAACAAATAGAAAGCACAGAGATAAACTCACGCACCTATGGTCAACTAATCTATGACAAAGGAGGCAAGAATATACAATGTAGAAAAGACAGCCCCTTTAATAAGTGGTGCTGGGAAAACTGGACAGCTACATGTAAAAGAGTGAAATTAGAACACTCCCTAACACCATACAGAAAAATAAACTCAAAATGGATTAGAGACCTAAATCTTAGACTGGACACTATAAAACTCTTAGAGGAAAACATAGGAAGAACACTCTCTGACATAAATCACAGCAAGATCTTTTTTGATCCACCTCCTAGAGTAATGGAAATAAAAACAAAACTAAACAAATGAGACCTAGTGAAACTTCAAAGCTTTTGCACAGAAAAGGAAACCATAAACAAGACACAAAGACAACCCTCAGAATGGGAGAAAATATTTGCAAACGAATCAACAAAGGATTAATCTCCAAATATATAAACAGCTCATGCAGCTCAATATTAAAAAAGCAAACAACCCAATCCAAAAATGGGCAGAAGACCTAAATAGACATTTCTCCAAAGAAGACATACAGATGGCCAAGAAGCACATGAAAGCTGCTCAACATCACTAATTATTAGAGAAATGCAAATCAAAACTACAGTGAGGTATCACCTCACACCCGTTAGAATGGGCATCATCAGAAAATCTACAAACGACAAATGCTGGAGAGGGTGTGGAGAAAAGGGAACCCTCTTGCACTGTTGGTGGGAATGTAAATTGATACAGCCACTATGGAGAACAGTATGGAGGTTCCTTAAAACACTAAAAATAGAATCACCATATGATCCAGCAATCCCACTACTGGGCATATACCCAGAGAAAACCATAATTCAAACAGACACATGCACCCCAATGTTCATTGCAGCACTCTTTACAATAGCCAGGTCATGGAAGCAACCTATATGCCCATTGACAGACAAATGGATAAAGAAGATGTGGTACATATATACAATGGATTATGACTCAGCCATAAATAGGAATGATATTGGGTCATTTGTTGAGATGTGGATGGATCTAGAGACTGTCATACAGAGTGAAGTAAGTCAGAAAGAGAAAAACAAAAATCATATATTAACGCATATATGTGGAACCTAGAAAAATGGTACAGATGAACCAGTTTGCAGGGCAGAAATTGAGACACAGATGTAGAGAACAAACGTATGGACACCAAGGGAGGGAAGCCGCGGATGGGTGTGTGTGGTGGTGTGCTGAATCGGGTGATTGGGATTGACATGTATACACTAATGTGTATAAAATTGATGACTAATAAGTATCTGCTGTATAAAAAAATAAATTAAATAAAATTCCAAAAAAAAAAAAAGAAAGGAACTCTGAGAAAAAAATCCATGGATTCCATGAGTTTAAGTAGATTTCTTGCCCCTGGGATGAGCTGAAAAACAAGTTTTGCAAGAGTAGGAGAGATCTGAATTCTTTTCTCCTCTTTAAAAAAAAAAAAAAAAAGAGATAGTTGGCAAAGTCTCCCAGGATCAATATGAGTATAGGATAAAAAGTAGAGTGCCTGTCTTGCAAGTACATATGTGTGGCAAACTATTTAAACATATGGCAGTAGGTGGCAGCAACATGCCATCAGATGGTAGAACAATCGAAGAGACCTAGCTGATAAATGGGAGCCATCTAGTGAAGGACAGATTTCTTGAATTATGGAGACAAGAAAAAACAATAACAAAACAACAACATACACATTAGCAATGACTATTAAAAATGGCAGATTTTAAAGACAATTATATGCATTTTTGCTTTATATTATGGTTTTAAAAAGCTTTTTATTTTTAAATAATTTCAGTTAACTAATGAATATCCTTTACCCAGATTTCCCCAAATGTTAGCATTTTACACATTTGATTTTTCACTCTCTCTCCCTCTCTCTCTCAACACACACATTGTTGTTATTTTTTTCAAATTGTTTGAGAGTTAGTTGCAGGCATGATGCCCCTACATAACTCTCACCCAAATGCAGTATAAATATCAATATCAGGAAATTACTACTGATTCAATATTATTTAAAGACTTTTTAAAAAAAATTTCACCAATTGTGCCATCAATGTCCTTTATAACAAAATGAAGTTTTTTCCCTGGTTTAGAATCCAGTCCAGAATCACAAGTTGTATCATATTGTCATAGCTCTTTTATTCTCCTTTTAATATTTTATTTTCAGAGAAAATTACCTAGAGATGTATAAGGAAATGGTGAGAATTAATTATCAGTATAATTAGCATTTTTTAATCAGTAGTTGACCCTAATACTTTTTACTTTGTTCATGGTTAGTAGATGAAAACAAAACAAATATTACAAAATTCATTATATGAAAAGCACATCAAATAAACTAAATATACATACACTATAGAGTCAGATTGCTTAACTTTTTTAACCGCCACTTGATACATTATCCACATAGGAAAATAAACTTGCCTTCTGCTTTCCTCCTAATTATAAATTGGCTTAAAATTTGTATAATTATAAATTTATTGTTCATCAAATCACTGTGCAAACAATATTTCCATTAACTTTTAGGCTTTTTACTGTCATCATAAATTCTATAATAAACTTAGGTAAACGCCTAATGGTTCCTGGAGTGATTTTTTTTTTTTCCTAGGGGACAGTCTGACAGTTCCAACAAAATTCAGCCTATTTGAAAGGCAAGGTGAGATAAAAGCATCACTGGATAGGAAAGCAAGGACTGACACTGCTGCTTTTGAAAATGGAGGTGAATTAGTTTATTACTGATTGATTCTGAGTATGTCACCATATAATAAATGAGTCTGAATTTTCTCTCTCATAACTGATTTGTTTCATCAACATCTTTTTAGCATTTTATTCATTGGCTTTGGATAAACTCCTTGAGGTCAGGAATTGTGTATAATAAATTGCTCTGGACGAATCTCTAGTAGAATGTCTGGCACATGATGTGCACTCCGTAAATATTTGTAGAATAAATGATTTTACGTTTAAACAATTGAATGACTAGATGTATAGAGACGCGTTTATAAAATTTACAGATGACTGGAAGTTAGTATGCTGGAACAATGGGCCAGATCTAACAAGGTAAACTCAAACTGTGATAAACAAAATCTCTTGTATTTAAGTCCAAGACATTACCGGTAGGTTCTCTTCAAGTTGGGAAAGACCTGACATGATATATATTGTGAGGGAAAAAAAAAATGTTTTTGTTGGCCACAAGGTTTCAATATAATTCAGTAACATGTGTCAGCTACCGAATAGCTAAGGTAAACTTACATTGAATTATTAGGAGTAGTATAGGAAAATAATTAAATGTGATAAGTCATTTAAAATACTCAGTAGAGTGTATAACTTATAGAATGATGCTCCATAAATGTCATCTATTATTATACTAGTTCCACTGATTTCTTCACAGGGTAGTTCACATTTGGGCATCATTTTTTTTTTTTTTTTTTTTGTGGTATGAGGGCCTCTCACTGTTGTGGCCTCTCCCGTTGCGGAGCACAGGCTCCGGATGCACAGGCTCAGCGGCCATGGCTCACGGGCCCAGCCGTTCTGCGGCATGTGGGATCTTCCCAGACCGGGGCACAAGCCCGTGTCCCCTGCATTGGCAGGCGGACTCTCAACCACTGCGCCACCAGGGAAGTTGGGCATCATTTTTAAACAAGGTTCCTTGAAACAAATATTTTATGTTAAGAAAGGGTAACTTGTATGGTGAAGGATCTGAAATTAAGTATTTAAGTAATATTTAAAGCAACTATGGATATTTATCCTGGAATATAGAAGATCTTTAAGGAACATAAAAACTGCTTTCATATATCTGAAGATATTGTGTGGAAGATAAATTATATTTACTCTGAGTATCTCTAAAGTGTGGTAAAGATTGTTATATGGAAAATTGTGTTGACTGTGTGAATTTTCTTCCAATTATCTGTAAGTGTACATACTGTATTTTCACACACACGTATATATATATATATATATATATATATACACACACGTATTAATCGAAACATATATGATATGTATAGAGATGGTGATGGTATCACTGAGAAGTATTTACATAAAACTGTGCAAAAGGGGTATTTTAGGGGAGGATTATCCTGTATTAAAAGATAGTTTTGTACAATTTTCTGCCATCATTGCCACTGACAGTAAGTTATTGTCATAGGAGGTGACTGCTACATTCCACAGAAGATCATATTTCCTGGAGTAGATGAAAATGAAACTTTAACTGAAGAGAAAGAAATCACGATGTTGAAATGTTCAAATGCTAAAGGTAATGAGCCAGTCTATATTTTGATCCATTTGTAATTTGTATAGACAAGTTAAATATAAAGCATTATTGTTGTAGAGGCAAGGTTATAAATAAAAATATACACAAAATACACTAGAGAGGAGTCAGAAGCCCTAAGTTTCCAGTCCTGGCTCTATCCCTAATTATTTGCCTTTGGGGCTTCATCTTTTTTTTAGCTTCAGTTTCCTTATCTGAAAAATTAGCCTGTTGGACTACATAATTTCTAGGAGTCTTGCTAGCTCTAAAGTTATTGGTCCTCTTAAATGGTAATACCCAGTCCTCTTTAGTTGTTTTTTTTTTTTCATCTTCCAATATTCAGTGTGATTGAATTTTCTTAGAAAGCTTTGTGAAGATATATATACTGAGAAGAGTATCAATTCTCACGCTGACTTCCCCACTTTATGATTATTACTAATTATAGTCTGTGAATAATCCAGAGATATGATAATAAAATACACCCTCTATAGTGTTATGCTGCCTTTATTGTGCTTAGAATCCCCCAGCTGGGACCTCTGCTGGGCAGCTCTCTCAGTCACAGACAGTACAGCTGTCCTGTAATTAGAGAACTTCACATGTTCTCCATCTAAATATTAACCAATTACATTTACTGTTTTCCCCACCATTAAATAAATATTCTCAAGAACAGGAAGACACTTGTGATCAAATTCTCCTTATGGAAAATTATATGTAAATCTTGTTTCCTCTCTTTTGCTCAATCCATCAAAAAACACACACCTCTAACTACACTAATAACCATAGCCACCATTCACGTGTGGTTGTTTAAGTTAATTAAAATTAAATAAAATTTTAAAATTCAGCTCATCAGTTGCACCAGCCATATTACAAGTGCTCAATATCCACATGTGACCAGTGGCTATCATTTCAGACAGCACAGATTTAGAATGTTTCCATCATTGTAGAAAACTCTATTGGATGGCCCTGCTCCAAAGCTTAGAACAAATGACGACTGTTACAGATATTTCTTCATCCTTGGTTTAAATGGGCACACTTGATGTAAAATTGATAACCTTTTCTTTTGTTGTATTTTATTTTTTTATACAGAGGTATTAAAAATATTGCCACAAATATATAATTTACATATTGAAGATAATGGCTGTTATTTCTGAATTTTTAATGTTTTGTTAGTGACAAATTTGGGGGACTCAATGTGGTAATTAGGGAATTTCAGTGGTGGGTTCTAAAAATTAATATACGTATATATATTTTAAATAGGTATGCCCATCATATAATGCTTGCAAAGTGAAATACCAATGGAAACACTTCTTTTTACTAATAGTGACATTCTATTTTCTTAATTTGCTTTAAAAGATAACAAGGACAGTCCTCATCCAAAGCGTTCCCTAACTACCCGACTAGTACCTACAATGCATGTATTAAATGCTACTGAGAATATCAGTGTGAAGTGCAGAGAGGACCCTTCTTCAAGTGAGACATCAGCTCTATCACTTTTTGGCCTTAGATATATTTGCCTTATCGTGGATTTATTTTGCTTATTTGCAGTAGAATTTTAAAAAGGAAAGAAAAAAGGATGGTTTGAAAACTATTCAGGATTAAGAATTAAAGACACAATATTCTTCTAATTGACAATGAATTGTGATGTAGATCCTAGTAAATTATACACTTTCCCACTAGTTTAATTTAGATATTAAAGTTAATAATATACTCTGTTCTCTGAAGCTTCATTAGTACATTTTAAATTTAACCCGTGCTGGGATACGTTGACAAATTTTTATTATGTTTCAGATTATTTTTCTTGATTGGGCTTCTCCTTGCTATTTAGTACTTGGAGCTTCTTCTCTTGATACAATTAAGACTCATGAAACTTCCTGTTTCCCTCCCTCCTTCCTTCCTTTTCCTTATTTCATTTATTGAACCCCTATAATATTCTTCAGCCCCAGCTGGGAAACAAAGGGAACTGTGATGGTTTACCTCAGAGCAGCTTAGTTTAGTGACACTTGTGAAAAATATGGTTTCCAAGTTCTAGGAGTGGGAGCATGAGAGTAAGGGTAGAGCATGATGTTTGGAGAGGAGGTGGTGAATCAGAGCTTCACTGAAGGTTTACTGCTGAAGCTGAAGATGAGAGCTAGGGCAAAGAGAGATTTATCAGCCCACTGTAGAGAGCTAATGTAATCTACATAGTGAATTTGATGTTCATTTTCTCTGTGTAGTAGTTACTTGCGAATGTTTAGGATCTCCACACAGAGAAATAATAAAGAATGCTCCTCTTTACTAGATCGTTTTAAGATACTCTGGAGAAATGTACCTTAGAAATTCCTGGAAAATTGAGCATGCACATAAAATTTTCCATGTAAAAACATGCAAGCAAGAAGTGAATAACTTAGTGATATTAGCACTTACAAATTCTGATTATTGAGGCTTGTTTCACCAAACTATCTATACCCCCAACTTCTTAAGATCTTAAAACAGTAAGGTAATAGTCATTAAAGTATTTTACACTAATGCAACTTCTTCAGAAGAAGTAGTTTAGGCTTAAAAAGTTATGTTCAAAATAACTATTCTAAAACTACTTAAAAATAACATTATAATAAGATATATAATTATATTTGGATTGTAATTTTACGTTCTTTTAAACCTAAAAAGATCCACACATTCCTTTGGAGAAAAGCATTTTTCTCCAAAGGAATGTTACTTATTGAAAGTTTTCTCATCAATCAATTTCCAAGATAGATTTTTTTGGTACTTAAAATTAAATCACCCTTTGTTCTAGAAAGTAATGTATTGGGGTGGTACATTTATTTTTTTCTCTTGCTTGACATGTGAATGCACAGATATGTAATTATCACCTACAGTAATTTTCAGATGAAAGTGTCTCTTTAAAAACTGTAAAACTTTGTATCTTCTTTAAGTAAATGATGTCCAGCCAGTGAGGAAGCCTCATTTTAAAGGCCTGAAAAAAAGAAAATGGATTTATGATGAACCAAAGAACTTTCCTGGCCCAGAAATGCAGAGAGGTAAAGTGTCTATGTATTTGATATTCCTAAATTGTAATTTGAAAAGAGATTAAATAATATTTTCTGGCAGAAAAACAAGTCATTGTCATGCAACATTTTATTTTAGATGTCAGCCCAATTCTTATAAACTTAGTTCTTTTAGCTTACATTATCTTCCATTGTGCTATCAAACATTTAAAGTGCAATATGTTATTTACGGGTGTGAAACCAGCTTGTTTTATCCCTCACTCTCTTCCCCCTTTCTTTTATAGCAGTACAGTCTCCAAATCCCAAAAATAAAATGAGTTACCATCGCAATAATAAAAACAGAAACTCTGAGAATGCCTCCTATATCCATGGTCAGAGAGATGCTGTCAGAACTGTCTCAGTGAATGCACCTCCCCGCAGCAGGCCCACAAATGGGTCCTACAATAAAGTTGATGTTAACAAGGAACCCAAATTCAACCTCTGTTCAGGTGGAGTTCTACACTTATATAGGCTCTTTACTCATGTCTGTGGTTTGCATTCCCATGGAATTTCCTGATGGTCCAACTAATCTTAATTGCTATCCACCCCCTTCTTTTTCCAGGCCATCACCACCATAACATCTTAGAAAACTAGTAAGAGGATTTTTGTCCATGTGCAGGAGTGCACGTGATTTAAAGGATATTGGAGAAAACATGTTGGATGCAGATGGCTTGACATGACCCTCTCTAGAATTTTGTCTCAGAGCACTGCACTTTGTTCCCCCTGGATAACTTTATTTCACTCTTGAGGATTGTTTTTGAATGGTTGACATTTTCTTGTTCCACTGACTGCATTGTTCAATTATCACTTTCTGTCTAGTGCTGTGGTTTTTCTTTAGGCCTTCATGATTACTTTCTGAAAGGGTTAGTTTGGGGGTTAACTGCAATATTTTTGACAACCTCTCATCTCTCCCACCCATGCCCAGATCGCTTCTAAATCATTTCATCATGTAATAGGCAAAGTCATAGTATTTCTCAGGAAGTACAAGGACACAAGGGAGGAGGGAACCAAATCTCTCTTTTTTTTTTCCCCTCAGATGAATTTGGCTCTTTTAAAGTTGGGTTTGTCTTCTCAACTTAACAAAAGGTCACTCAATTCCCTGTAATTTCATGTTTGTGTTTTCCTGTGTGCACAGTCTAGTTAGTAGAGTTCTGAATGTTGTGTACTTTCTGAAACATAAGTGAAAACTCTATGTCTCTCTTAGGTCCTCCTTTTACAATTTAAATAGAAGTTAGCTTTTAAATTATTTTCTTCTATTTGTTTTAGAATGGAATGATGTATGGATTTATATATAAAAATAAGGATATTCTTAAGTGAAACAGACTTTTAATTTTATTTACTACATTTTATTATTAATTTTATTATAATTTTACTGTGAGTGATTAGCTGTGAAGAATACAGTAACTACCAGAACAGTTTGATGCCACAGTCTAGATTTGTGTTAAGGTGGCCTCACCTACCTACCTACCTACCTTCCTTCCTTCCTTTCTTTAGCTCTGCAAATGTTAACAGAATTTTATGTAAAATCATGGTAAAGCCAGGCAATGAAACATTTTGATTACATACACATATCATACTCTTCTCTAGCTTAGCCTCGTGGGAGCAAGCCTTATTTGAGGAACTGAACAGTCAATTAAGAGATGTATAACCGTGTTCATTGATAACTTAAATGGTTTTAATAAGCTCACTTGTATCCCTGATGCCTTAGCCTTGAAATGGTAAAATGAATTATTAGAGAATAGCTTCACCTCTGAGATATTTATAACTTTGAAATGCTCCTGGAATATGATTTTAACATTATAAAATATTTAATTCCTGTTTCCTTTTTCTCTCAGATAAATATATGTCAACATCATATAATGGTTCAGCCTGGCAAAAAAGAATTCCTTTTTCAAAAACATATTCAAAAACTGAAAAGATATATTCAGGTAAATATTTACTAGTGATTTTAATGTATCATACAATTCTGAAAATAAATGACAAGTTTTTAAGCTCAAGGAACATATTTTAGAAAATTTAGAAAGTTTTCACCATATACCTGAACATAATTACTTGGAGTTTAGTAGCTATCTTCTCTACTAGCAATTTAATTTTACTTTTTTATTGTGTTTTCCTTTGCCTATTTTTATTTTATCAGAAATCTTTTGATATATTTCTCTCCTTAGAAGCATAGCAGTTTCAGCAGTTATGTAATATAAGATGCATTCTTTGTTGAACTACAAAGCAGTATATAAATGCATATTTTGACGCAAAATATTAAAGCCCTACTATATCCACCATGGACACATATTGGCTGGTGCTGGCTGACAAGGCATCTAAGACCTAGTTTCCAGGCTGGGAGGTTCAAAGTGACTATGGTCTCCCCCTTGTGCTCTGTGCTCTGGGAGGGTGTAGGGATTCCAGGAACCTCCTCAGTGTAAAGGTCTGTAGCAGATCCGGCCTCAGGTTTGGGATCTGGTTCTTCTACTAAAAAGCTTGTTGTGTTCTCCCAGCTTATTCTGGGGCTGGCTCAGTGGGTTTGGAAAACCATACAGGATAAAATGGTTTCAGTTATTTCTTGGAAAACTGAACCTCTCAGAAAAAGACCTAGATAGGGAGTTCCTACCTAAATCAGTAGCCTAGAACTTTCAGAATCATCTGAAATCCATAAACTCTTAGATGAGAGGTTCCCAGAATGAATCAGAACACATCCAGACTAGAAACTGTACACTTTCCAAAATAAACAGCTAAGATCTTCTAAAGCAGTATTTCCCTATAAACTCTTGACTATAACTGTGATGCAGTATTCAGACCTGTATATATATTTATACCGGAGTCAGTTGTTTTCTTTTTTCCCATCTCTTCCCAAATCATATTGTACTGCAAGAAAACTCTGCTGTGGCACTATTTAATTGATTATATTTCCTCTTCACTTCATGTGGGTTGCACTTAATTTTGGGGGGAAGGAGGTGAAAAGGCAATGAAAATCCTAGATAAAACTACCAATTGTCAAGTCACATCTTTTTCTCCCACGGTTTCCTTGTGGGTGGAATGTTATTTGAAGTATTAAAGGATGTGCTTCTCACCCCCCTGCCCCTGTCCCAGTGACTACTCTTGTATTGCAGCAGCCTTCTCCCCTCCCATCCCACACAGTGAAACATGAATCACTAAAGGATTTGGAGGAAGGAGGGGTCACTTGAGAGTATGAAGCATGTACCATCCACATATGCCACAGGAAAAGGGATGTGACAGGGGGTGTGAGCCAACGAAACTGCTCTTTTCTTTCAATCTGAAGAGTAAGGAGGAGGGTATGTTGAGACAGCAGGAGAGCAGAAACTGTGAAGCCACTTACACAGTACTAGTTCCCTCCTCCCCTTCTCCCACCACCTCCAGCTATGCCAGGGCCCAGGGCTAGAAAGGTCTATGATAGAATTCCTCTGGAACTTTTAAGAATCTGAGTATAAAGAGGCTCTGCATTGTACTTCCCAGATGCAATCTAGGGGGGAAGCTTTGGAGAGAGTTTCTCAACGCCATCTGGTGGTGGGGTTGTGGGGAGGACGAGGCACGTCTAACGCAAGAGGGCTGGAGACAGAGCCTGTGAGTTTCAAGTGAGAGTGAGTTCCTGGGAGACAGGACCAGCAGGTCTACACAAAGTCTTCTGGCTAGGCCTAAAGGGATAGCATCAAAAAGATGCCTTTGTGGTTGGGTGCTATTCCGGGGAGGACTCAGCTGGAAACTCAACTGTTTGCTGTGCCAGGAAGTCGATTAGAAACCAAGCCATCATCCACTGATCAAACCCCTGTTATGTGAAGTATGGTCTGGGGGCCACCAGCAGTGATATCACCTGGGAGCTTGTTAGGAGTGTGGAATCTCCATCTCAGACCTACTGAATCATTATCTGCAGTTTAACAAGATCCGCAGGTGATTAGGATACACATTAAAGCCTGAGAAACCTTAGACTATGTTATCTGGGCCACTGTTCACCAGCACGGGACCCAGACCTTGTTGAAACCCAAGATTGTTGAGAGGACATTCTTTTCCTACCTGTCACACAGCAGCAACCATCCTCCCCAGTCCCAACCCTAGAAATTAGGATAAGCAGCAGGAAGGTAGGGGAGGAAGAAAAACCCTCAGAATTTCAAATCTGAATGTGATTGACATACATGTGAAGTAGCTAAGAAAGCACTGAATGGGAATAAGTTTATATGCAAATTTTCTTTTTTTTTTTTTTTTTGCGGTACGCGGGCCTCTCACTGTTGTGGCCTCTCCCGTTGCGGAGCACAGGCTCCGGACGCACAGGCTCAGCGGCCATGGCTCACGGGCCCAGCTGCTCCGCAGCATGTGGGATCTTCCCGGACCGGGGCACGAACCCGTGTCCCCTGCACCGGCAGGCGAACTCTCAACCACTGCGCCACCAGGGAAGCCCACCCCTAAACTCTTATCCTTTCCAGTTGTTGTTGTCATCACCAGAATAGGGAGAGAAAGAGTAGCTTGTGTTTCCTCCCCTGCACTTCCTGCTAGGGCACAAAGGAGAGATTTCAGTGTTTCCCAGGGGACAGGTGGACTGCTAGAGAGAGCCACTAGTCTACTCCTCTAAGGAATATCTGGAGCCAAGGCCTCAGAAGTGTAACTGGGTGAGAGGAGTCTTTGGGACAATGTTGGCTGCTATAAGGCTAATGCAATAGAAGAGGAAAATGTGTCTGCAGGAATCAAGGAAAGGAGATAAAGGCAGTTAGAGATGTCATTGTCAGCCTTTCCTTGAGGCCACTTGTCCTTTCTGATAGACATACAGCTGGTGTGACTGGAGGTGCCTTTCTCCAGAGGAGGGGACATTCATTCTGTTCATTCTGGGTGCCCCATGGTGCAGCCTTCTACATACTGTAGTATTATTTCCATTCCTCTCCACCCCTCCATCTAAATTCAAATCACAGCGAGCGAGCTTCAGAAAGAAGTGGAATTAGTTTGAATGGCATTCTGAAAATTTATGAATTATGAATTAGAACAATAAGCTTTTGTTTTGTCTTTAGATTTATGGTAACTGATTAGCAAAAGAAATGCAAATTTTTGGTACCCTGAAAAACGCTGAAGAAGAAAATAACTGAAATATTTTTTCTACTTTATTATTAGAGCCAAGAAGAAATGGGAGGAAGTAAACCTGGAGGTTGAAAAATGAGAAAAGAGAAAAGTGCCAGAGATCATCTGGTTTACAATCAAAATGAAAATTCCAAGAATGAGATACTCAAGTAGTCCATACTGTATACTGGATAGCCAAATATGATAATTGCAAATTCTGAAAATAAGATGCAGGAAGTACATTGTGCTCTTTCAAAACTGATAAAAATGCAAATTACAAACAGCTGCCTGTGTATTTATATAGGTCTGGAACTCATTCAATGCATTGCCACAAACATTTAATAAAATTTAAAAGTTTGACAATTAAAATCATTCTTTAATTGTAAACTAAGATTGCACAGACTGAGGAGTAAAACTGTGCCTTTGATTTCTATTTTGCAATATTCTTTAAGGAAGAAACCTCACATTTTCTTTCTTTACCTAGATTTTAAGCTGGGCGTCCGTGATAGTTACAGATAAAATGTAAACAAATTCAGTGAAGTCCCAGGATTACAGTTTGGTGGTGAGTATGAGAGGAATTCTAATAGAAATACACTTCAGTGTGTTGTAGAAAGAGACAAAGATTGGTTTATTATTCAGGGAAGTTGCTGAACAATGTCTTTTAATTGACAACTACAAAATCTATCTGCTGAAATGTGCTACATTCAAAACTGAAAAATGAACATTTTCCTACCATGAAAATAAAAATTATATGATCGTACTGGAGAAAAGAACTTGTAAAAGGAAAAAAAAAAGTGAATTAATAACATGGTATCCACAAAGTCTAGAGTGAGCTTTTAAGGCTTCAGTAAACTCCAGAAGTATAAATGTTTACAAATATAACAACTATACCCCAATTTAAAAAAAAAGTATGAGAGCAATATAAGTAATTAACCTTTCAAATGATGTTTCTCTAAGTTTGTAACACTTATACTTCTGAGTTTATGAAGGCTCAGAACTTCACTAAGAGTTTAGAACACCCTGTATTTATATTTGCATGCATCTTGCGGTTATTGGTAGCTTCTTGTTCAATATTTATTGGGGAAGGGAGGCAATCAGGGTTCTTAGAAATATTTTATTTTAAAACATTTTATATGGTATGATTCCAGCTTGTGGAATAATAAACCCTAGTTTCTGGCTTCTAATGGTGCTCTGTCTCCACACCTGCAAAAACTTGAGGTTATAGTCACTTTTTTTTTTTTACAGATAGAGCAGATAGAAATGAAAACTGTGTCAGCAAAGTATCTTGGTAAGATAGTTTGAGAGGGATGTAAGAAAAGAGCTGAGATGAAAAGATGTCTAGATGGAAGGTGATAGGAAACAGCCTATAATTCCATTTAACAGACAGATCTGTGTCCTTCTAAAACTTCAACTAGTGATGAAGAAGGAGGGGTTCAAAGAAGGAAATTCAAGATCTCTTTCTTGAAGTACAGATTCTCAGTGTGTATCTGCATTGCATGCCAAATGCTGAAGAATCAATGAGGAAAGAGGAAAATATAAAGGAAGGCTTGAATGTGATTCTTCTGAAAGTGTACATGTACAATTCCTGAACAAATGTACATTTTTATTATGATAAACTTTGTCTAAAGGACCAAGTCAGACAGTGGCATTAATCAACCTTGTTTTAATGTTTGTGATTTAGAGAAAGGGCACTTGGTTTAAATGGGGGTAAACCAGTAACCAGGAAGGAAGAAGATAACAAACCCCAAAATAAGATAGGGGATGACAAAGGTAAGTGGACAACGAAACATTTGGAAGCCAGCAAGATGCAATGCTTACTGACTCCTAAACATACAAGTAGTGCATTTAAGCTTCAATTCCACAGTGCCACTGTTGGGCAGTTGCGTATCTGGCATATACAAAAGCTTTCAATGAATTTCACTGGTGTTCAATGATTCTACTCTTTTCAAAATACAACAGTAATAAAAGTAATAATAAAAATAGCATTTATTGGGTGTTTAGTATGTTAGTTAGCTAGGGCTGCTATAATAAAGTACCACAAACTGAGTGACTCAACAGAAATTTATTGTCTCACAAATCTGGAGGCTAGAAGTCTGAAATCAAGGTGTCAGTGGGTTGGTTTTTTCTGAAGGATCTATTGCAGGACTGTCTTCTTGGCTTATAGATCACTGTTTTCTCCTTGTGTCTCTTCGTATCATCTTCCCTTAATGTGTGTTTCTGTGTTCATATTTATTATTTTATAAGAACACAGTCATGTTGGATTAGGGCCCATTCAAATGACCTCATTTTAACTGGATTACTTCTGTATAGACCTTATATCCAAATAAGGTCACATTCTGAGGCATTGGGGGTTAGGCCTTCAAAAACATGAATTTTGGGAGGACACAAAGGTGGCTCTGGGACCCTTCCAGGGTGGGTGAGTAGATTTTAAGTGACAAATGTACTCTAACACTCCAATCTCTCTAAACATTTAAATCCCTTCCTCTACAATAAATCAAGGCAGGTCTGGACTCACTCTGGATTTGCTCACTCTGGACTACCTTTTAGTCCATATTTAAACCAACCAACCAACCAACCAATTAGAACACTTTCTAATTTCCCAAGCTGCACCTAAGTGCAGAATATCTGCTTAGTGGGCCCATATCAACAAATTTGGCTCGATCCAATTCTATGTTCCTTCCGTGATTATTCCACATCTTTAAAATTCATTCCCACACACATTCCTTGGACTTTTGTCTGTATAAATTAGAAAACTCAAGCAGTTGCTTTGGAGTGTAGCATACTTCCTCATGGTTCCCAGTTTCATCAGTCTTCCTATATGTTCCTATTTCAACTTTCAGGATTATGTTCCTTCGCAATCAATGCCATAATTGTAACAGTAAATACCCTGTGAGCCTGTGAATTCAATTTGCATTGTAATTCAGTCACTCCAGGATGAGATTTTAGGTTTGTTTTCCAGCATTCTCAACCCTGTGCCTATGACAAATAAAGAGCCTTCTTTCGGGGCAGACATAGAAACTTTCAGGTTTCACTTTCTATGTGATGTATGAGCTAGGAATTTGTCAATGTAAAGAAAAATGCACATGACTGTTGTGAGTTTAAGTTTTATTCAGGGTCTTACTGAGGACTACCACCTGGGAGATAGCTTCTTAGTACCTCTGAGTAACCAGCTCTGAAGAAGTAGGGGAGAAGCCAGTATATATATATGAATTTTTTGGCTAGAAAAAATGTAATCAATCATGCATATATCTTAGTAAAAGATTACTGCTAATCACAAAGAACAAATGATTTTACTGCTTTTCTATGTATGGGAAGATGCAAGAATCTGGGATTATTGAAGTTCTTCCTGAGATATATATCTAACTATCTAGGGGTCTGTTTATTCCAAAGCTCAGAATGTCTCATCCTGTTTCTTCCATCCTGAATTCCTCTCAGGGCATGCTCTGTCAGTGGGTGACTGCGGTGGGTTGAGACTTAACCCTTAGTATAACTGGACGGTGAGTGGTACTCTTTGTTCCTTTTTGTTTGTTTGTTTTTAAATATCCAATTTCCTGAGTTCATTTTTTTTTCTTTTTTCATTTTGTTCAGTGACATTAGGAGCAACCAGCCCATCTCATTATATTTGTTAGTTTGACAAAAATGCTCAGAAGTATCATATACATGGTTACCTAGATCCTTGCCCCGTAGAAGTGTTTGATTATGAGTATCCAATGGTGATATTTTTGCATATTTCTGTTGCCACATCACACCATTAATTATCAATTCTCTACTGCTAGAAATAGAGTAATTAGTGCCTTTAAAACTAATTAGATTAGAGATCCAAGGGCAGAAACCCTAAAACCAATTCAGAAAACATATCCTTAGGTTATGTTCCCATAGAGCCACTCTCAGTACTAAAATTTTTATTAGGGTTCTCCAGAGAAACATGACCAATAGGGTGTGTGTGTGTGTGTGTGTGTGTGTGTGTGTGTCTGTGTGTGTCTGTGTGTGTCTGTGTGTGTGTGTAGAGAAATTTATTTTAAGTAACTGACTCGTGAATGGGCAAGAATTTTGTGCATAAATCTATAAAACTTTAATGAAAGTTTCTAACAACACCTAAAAAAAGTAAATGAAATGCTATACCATAATCATGGATAGACAAACACAATATGTTAAAAAAATGTCAATTGTCTGCAAATTGACCTAGTCATGATAT
The DNA here is from genome assembly GCF_949774975.1 of Lagenorhynchus albirostris. Taxonomy (NCBI): domain Eukaryota; kingdom Metazoa; phylum Chordata; class Mammalia; order Artiodactyla; family Delphinidae; genus Lagenorhynchus; species Lagenorhynchus albirostris. Next base: position 32,146,788 of record NC_083105.1, read on the forward strand.
CATGTCAATCAAAATCCTAACAGGCTTTTTTCATGAAACTTGACAAGCTTATTCTGAAACTAATATGAAATTCCGAAGCCTTAAGAATAACCAAGATGCTACCAACAGAGAAGAATAAAGTGTGGGGCTTTGCCTGTCATATAATCACGATTTGATCTAAAGCTAATATTATAAAACTATATTTTATATCTGCTACAGCATAATATTGACATTATTATGATATCTGAGGCAAAATCGAAGAGAACAGAGAGCCTAGAAAACCAACCTACCTATCTATGTAAATCTGACATATGGTAGAAATGGTATTGTAGATCAGTAGAGAAAGAAGAGGTTATTAAATAAATGTTTTGGGAAATTGAGTATCCCTAAAGAAAAAAATGACAATGGATCCCTAATATTACACAAGTAAATTTCAAATGAGTCAAACACAATGGCACAGGCAAAACTTAAACTCTACAAAACTGCTTGCTGAATGTATACATGAGTCATAGAATATTTAGAAATGTACCACTGAATGAAAAGTTTGATAAACCTCTCTTTACTGCTATGCTTGCCAATATTTGGGTAAAGGAAGGAAGGCTGGAAGAGGGACAGGCAAGCATGTTCCACTCCTAAAGTCACAAGAACCCCCTAAATATACTTTCCAAATAAACAAGGGCACATTTATAAAAATTAGGCACTAGTCCTCTTGCATTTATCACGTAAGGAGCTGTGTTTTATTTCTCTTATTTAAAAGCCTTTATTCCTTTGATGTAAATAACTTCTTATCTTACAATAGGACTATTATACATTTTTACCTAAATCCTCTTAGATTTACTTGAGGGATCCAAATAGCTTGTTTTCACTTCTAATCTTAGGACATATCTATGCTATCTTTAAGAAAAGTTTTCTATAGACAGCATTTCCTTTGAAAATGAATTTTGGCTCCTTTACCAGAGGCTGCCATTTGACCTGGAAATCAGTTTCTTTCTACTTACAATTATTTTGTCACAAATTGGAGTTTAAACTGCCTGAAAAAATAAAAGCCACAACTTCTACTTTGCTCCTGGCATAAACTCAGGACAATTTGTACCATTTGCAAGCTAATCAGAACAGATCATCCACAGTAGGCTGGGAGAACTTCTGGTTCCAATTCAATCTGCTTTGGGTTGGCTTTGGATGGTAGTGTTTGTGAAGATAATTGTCCCTATTGCCAAGTTGATATTTATGTTCTTTCCCCCAGGGAAAAACTGCCACAGAACAAATTAAGGGTGATTATCAAGAAGAGTAGGTAATTGCCAAGGAGTTCAATAAACTTACATGAGCTTTGGAGCCAGAGGACATTTTTAGGCTCCTGGCTTTGCCTTTTGCTAGTCATTTGGCCTAGGAGGAAATACTTAGTCTCTCTGTGCATAAATGTCCTCATTTGTAATAACACCTTCCTGATAGAGTTGTTATGGGCATTAGAGATAATATATGAAGTGCTAAGAGTTGTGTCTGGGATAGAGGTGGTTTTCAATAAATGATACTCATTTATTATTACTGGAAATTATCTGACAGGTTACCACTACTTGTTGATCAATATAATAGAAATAATGTGACCATACTCTTAGGACTTAATGTGATATTTACTTTGCCTGATATTAAACAGCAACTTAGTATAATAAAATCTGTATATTTCTGCTGGAGCATAGGCTAGAAATACAGTTTGAAGTTGTTTTTGAGAACAGAATGGTAATTCTCAGACTCACTTGCTCCTTTCCTATGAGATCTGGTAACTAAGGATGCAGAAATGTTTCCCTTTCTTATATTTTTGATTCAAAACCAAATCTATATCCAATTTTAATAGGAATATATATATATAAAACACAATAAGAATGAAATAAATTTGATACATTATACCATTAAAAATTAAATACCAAGTCATAAGTTGTAGGAGAATTTTTAAAAGATTCCTTTTTAGTTTTTTTTAAATTATGATTTAATAATTTATACTCCCCAGGCATGCGGCCCCGGGACATTTCTAGCCCAGGGCACTATAGCTCTGCATTCCACAGGGAAATAATTTCAAATTTGCTCCCTCCTGACATCCAGAAGCTTCTTTTTTCCCTCCATAGCTAGTGGGTTATGTTTAAAGGATATAAAATTTCTTTCATCATACTAAATAAATTCTTATTCAAATTGCAAATTGTTTTACCAAAAAGCTATATTTAAAATTATAGAGAGAACATTTGTTAGTTGGTTGATTTTATGGGTTATCCACATTATTGCTTCTTGCATGGGCCTGAATAATCAAGAGATGGTTACTCATTATTGGGAGAAAATAGCTCCATTTAACTAAGTATATATTTTTGAATCATCTTCAGACTAGCATTGTGTTATATAATTTGTAAATTTGACTCTCTGAAACATTAACATATTAACGTGCTATTATATTAATATATGTTAATGTATTAATGTGATGTATTAAGGGTTACTTATTTTCAGAAGTGCATAAAATTCAGATTCCACACTTTGTCATTCTTTATCCAGTGATGTGCTGATAAATGTTTGACAACTGATTCTCAGGAAAAACAGCTTCAGTCTGTAGCACTGGTGATTTCTGTAGTGTAAAAACTCTCACCATGGTTGATTTAAAGCTACCAAATTGAAGTCACTGAACACAGAATTAGGAAGGAATGCACACAACTGGCTCTCCTGAGCTGGAAAGCACTCACTCCAGCACACCTCTGCATATTCTCTATGTAATAATAAAATAATTTAACATAATCAAATTAAATTTAATTCATATTAATTGAGTGCCTATTCTGAACCAGTTCCTATTCAAGGTATTGGTGATATCCCACTAACTATATAATATACATATTGTATGTTTATTTGTTTATTGCCAGTTTTTATCCTTAAGAATAAAGCATCATGAAGGTAAGGACTTTTTCTTTTTAGTTTATTATTGCTTTCTCTGAGCCTAGAATGATGGCTGACACACAGTAGGCGATAAGGATGCTGAATCAAATGAAGGAGACTCAATCTCTGTCTTTAACAAGATTACAGTCTATCAGAAAATGAAACAAAATGTTTTTTAAGGAGAAAAACAGATTAGAGCATGTAATAATTAACAAGCCTTAGTATTTTTCTAAAGTTGAATATTAAATTATAATAAAATCCATAATACTATAATTAATAACTTTTATCTCTAGCAAAAGTTATATTTTATTGAAGTGTTATATGTTGATTGTGATTCTGCAAATAAAAACAGCAATAACACCAACAGTAATAGCAAAACTTTATAGAGTGCTTACTCCATGGTAGGCATATGCTAAGTGAATTACATGTATTATTATTATTAATTCTTAATAATTATATTATTAATTCTCATAATATTCTTTCAAATATGCATTAATTTTACCTTTCCACCTTATAAATGAGAATGCTGTGATTCCAAATTTCTCAGTAACTCGAGTCAATAGCCAATAAGTGTAATGCTCCTTTTTGTACCTGTCTTCCTGATTCTAGAATCTATGTTCTCAACCTCTGTGTTCAGTCTTGTAAACACTAATTTTCTTCTTTGTTGTTACAAAACGGTCATGGAGGGTTCACATTTTCATTTGGATGCTTTGCAAAGTGAATAATACTAGGAAAGGGAAGTCAAAGTCCTAGAGGCAGGAAGAACACTGTCTAAACTTTAGCCAAGCTGAGGAGAACTTTCAGGTCATCTTGGTCAGTGTCTTTGTTTAAGAAATAGCCAAAAAGCCAGTGCGGCTGGATGGAAGGGAAAGAGAGAGAAAGGGAGTGTTGTGAACGATGGGGTTAGAGAGGTGGGCTGTGGAGGCAAGTCAGATGGGCATTTGCTGTCATCTCTAGACTTCAGCCTTTTCTCTGAGAGCCCAGGAAGCCATCTGAAGGTTCTGAGCAGAGGAATGCCACGATCTGCCTTCCATTATTCTGAAGGAGCACGGTGGCTGCTAAAGTTAACAGACTCCGTGTAGGAGGAGAGCTAGAGCCTGGGAGAGACCAGTTAGAAGGTTATCACCATAATCCCAGTGAGGGAGCCTGTGGCTTGGGACAGGGCGGTGGCAAGAGGGTGAATAGTGGCTGGATGTGTTCAGCAGTAGAACCCATAGGATTTCTCATGGATTTGCAGGGTGAGGGAAGTAAAGAATTCAAGGTTAACTCCAAGACTTACAAATGGCAGGCTGGCGACTGTAAGAGGAATGAGGAGTTTGGTTTTGGATTATGTTCAGTTTGAGATGCTTCAAAGGGAATGCCTGTGATGACAACTGAAAATGTTTACATCTCTTCTAACAATTCATATTTTAAAAAGACCCCACATCTTAATTCTAAGATTCAGTACTTATATTAAAAAGACAGTCATTTACTTATTACTAAACTTAGAATTTTTATCAGATTCCACTAAAAGGAGAGCCAAACCCATGAAGTTCGAAAATACTAAACACAAGTGAAGTTAAAGAAAATATTGGTGTTCTGAACACTAGAGGTCAGCAGTATCACACAAACTACCTAGAAAATGCATCTAGGTAGAAACCACAATAAGACAGTTTGAGAACATTTATTTCTAACTCACTGATGCTAGCAGTAGGAGTCTTCAGGAATAAAAACAAAGCATAACCTTTTCATCGAAGACATTTTATATAAAGAAAAAATAATTTATTTCAGTTTGTAAGGATCCATAGAAGCTATAACGTAGCTTGGGGGCTTCTATAGTATTTGAAAATAAAAGCATAAAGACAGATGGAGCAAAGGACACTCTGGGGCATATTTTTCTCTGGATGCCCTTGCTGAAATCATGCTGGCAGCAATTAATCACATTAGGATAGAGAACAGAGCAGCCCAGCTTGTCCCAGTTCAGATCTGGTATTCCTCTCAAGGGCCAGGCTGCAGCTTTGGTATACGTGCCTCCTAAGAAAGGTGACAGTACGGCCTGAGGCCCTACTTAAATCGGCTGTAGCAGTTGGGTACAGTAGGTCATGAGTGCTTGAGTCAGGGATTGTAATCTTCCTTCCAACAGGGAATAGAGGAAGATGTAAGAAATAAAATGAAAAGAAATAGTGCATAAAGGAAGAAAGTGCAGAGTCACAGCAAAACTAATAAAACTTTAGAGTCTGCTGGAAAAAATGAGAAAAAAGAAATATTTATTTATTTGCAAATGAGTGAAAGGAACACACAGACTTGTGTAAAATAGGTGGTATATCTATTTTTGTTAGAAAATAGAGTAGGTACTGATACAGATAAGTAAACGACCAGGAGGTAACATACTAGATTTAAATTTGAGGGAGGGTGATTATCTATTGGAGAAATTTAGTTGTTTTGATAAACAAATTGAAAAGGTGTGTGTGTGTGCGTGTGTGTCTGTCTGTGTGAGAAATACAGAGGCAGAGACACAGAATATCTGTTTTTCCAGGTACTGCTTTACCTTCTGTTAAACTGCTATTTATAATGCTAAAAATACATTCAGTCAGGATATGTTTCTTCACAATGGTATTTAAAAATATGATGCCACAGAATTACATTATTATGTGTCAAAACTGCTGCCTCATTTTTTCTGTGGAATGGAGAAATATATAAATGTTTATATTTTTTACAGGGATACAAGACAAATGCATTGTAATTTATTGCCCCCAAACCTGAAGAGGTAAATGGACTAAAAAACTATTAAAGCCAATCAGGCACACATGATTACAAAGTTCTATAAATATAACTCATTATTTGCATCCACGTGAAGTTCTCGTTTTGTCTTTACTTCATTCACCTGTGAGATCAATTATATACCTGCTCCTTTCAACCACAGTCCCCCTATCTCCTATATATGAAAAACTTTGACTAGGACTTTAGGTATTGATACATTTTGTTCCACTTTCTCTTTCTTTCTTGGATCATTAAAGCCAGACTTCCTCCTTTCCTTCCATCCTTCCTTAATTCCTCCTTGTCTCCCTTCTTTCTTCCTTGTAACATCCCTTGTTCTCTCTCTTCTTGGCTCCTTCCCTCCTCTATCCCCTCCCTCCCTCTCTCCCACCCTTCCTCCTGTCTTCTTGTATTTAATGAGCATGTATTAAGCTCACTATACGGCAGACACTATGCTAGATGGCAAGATTAGAGAGCTGAAGAGGACAAATCATCCCTGCTCCCAAGAAACTCAGGATCAGTTAGATAGACAGATATGAGTGCAAATAAAGTGCTGCTCAATAAATGCTATATCAAAGGAGTTCACATTTTCTCTATTTTAAAGCTCCTAACCCAGTGGAATATTCATCATTATTTTCACTTTATACATACGATGAAAGATTTAGAGAAGTCAAATGACACACATGAAAATTCATAATCATCAAATAGGGAGTAGGTTGCATGAAGTATTTATGTTGCTGTTTTCAAAATTACCGTGCTGCCACTCCAGTTTCACTCTTCATTATATCCTTTTTCATGTTTCTATAGGACACTTACATTACTTCTTTTCTTTGTGATTCTTATTTCACTTCTAGTTCCTTCATTGCTAGATCTCTTTCTCAACTACCTCTGTAGCTAATATAGAATAATTTTTTTGCAATGAAGAATTGAGTGACTGTCTTCCCCTGCCTATTTTCCAACTGTTCAATACAATAGATAATGCTTTCAGTGTTACGAATCGGTTTATTAGTTTGCATCCTGTTAAAATCTAGAGAGACCCTAGCTCTTGAAGGATGAGGTATGGTTTAAAATATTTTTTTAAATTAAATTTTATTTTTAGGGCAGTTTTAGGTTCAGGGCAAAATTGAACAGAAGGTACAGAGTCCCCATATATTACCTGTACCCTGCCACACATCCCACTCTATAGTGGTTCATTTGTTATAAAAGATGAACCTATACTGAAACACTGCTATCACCCGAAGTCTACTGTTTACATTAGGACTGTCTTGGCATTGTACATCCTGAGTTTTGACAAATGTATAATGACATGTATCCACTATTGCAATATCATACAGAATAGTTTCACTGCCCTAAAAAAGCTCTGTGCTCTGCCTATTCCCTCCCTTCAAAACCTTTACTGTCCCCATAGTTTTTTGATTTTTCAGAGTGTCACATAGTTGGAGTCATACAGTACGTAGCCTTTCAGTTTGGTTTCTTTTATTTAGTAATATGCATTTAAAGTTCCTCCATGTCTTTTCATGATAGTTCTTTTTTATGCTGAATAGTATCCCATTGTCTGGATGTACCACAGTTTATCTGCTCACTTACTGAACATCTTGGTTGCTTCAAAGTTTTAGCGAGTTCTTTCCTTTCTTAGCACATCAATTATGCTCCTTTTAAAACTATATTTTCAGTGGTTGCTCTAGAGTTTGCAATATACATTTGCAATGAATCTAAGCTCACTTTCAAATAACACTATACTACTACATGGGTAGTGCAAGTACCTTACAAAAACAAAAGAATCCTAATTCCTTCTTATTGTCCCTTGTATCACTGCTGTCACTCATTTTACTTATGCATAAGCTTACATAAACACACACGCATATATACATAAGCATACATAACCGAGTACATTTGTTGCTATTATTATTATGAAAAAAACTGCTGTTAAATTAAGAAAAAGTCTTTATATTCATTTATTCATTCTTCTATGCTCTTCCTTTCTTTATGTAGATCCAAGTTTCTGACCTATATTATTTTCCCTCTCTCTGAAGAACTTCTTTTAACATTTCTTATAAGGTAGTCTACTGGCAACAAATTCCCTCAATTTTTCTTTCTCTGAGAAAGTCTTTATTTCTCCTTCTTTTTTGAAGGATATTTTTTGGGATACAGAATTCTACGTTGGTGATTTATTTCTCAACACTTTAAACATCCCACCCATTCTCTTCTTCCTTGCATGGTTTCAGAGGAGAAGTCAGGTGTAATTTTCATCTTTGCTCCTCTGCAGGTAAGATGTTTTTCTCCTCTGGCTTCTTTCAAGATTTTTTATTTTTTATTTTCTGAAGTTTGAATATGATATGAGTAGGTGAGGTCCTTTTTTTTTTTTGCATTTACCCTGCTTGATGTTCTCTTCTCTGAGCTTCCTGGATCAGTGGTTTGGTGTCTGACGTTAATTTTGGGGAAATTCTCAGTTATTATTGCTTCAAATCCTTCCTTCCTTCCACCCTCCTTCCCTCCTTCCCTTCCTCCCCACCTCCTTCCCTCCTTTCCTCCCCCCACCTCCCTTTTTGGTGTTCTCATTATGCACATTTTTACACATTTTTAGTTGTCCTACAGTTCTAGCATATTCTGTTTTTTTGTTTCACTCATTTTTCCTTTTGCTTTTCAGTTTTGGAAGTTTCTATTGTCATATCCTTAACTGCAGAGATTCTTTTATTCTTTTATTGAGGTATAATTAAGATAACATTATATTAGCTTCAGGTGTACAACATAATGATTCTCATTGCAAAACAATCACCATGATAAATCCAGTTAACATCTATCACCATAGAGTTACAAAAATGTTTTTTCTGGTGATGAGAACTTTCAAGATCCACTTTCCTAGCTACTTCTAAATACTCAATATAGTTATTACTAACTATACTCATCATGCTGTACACCTTCATAATATTGGGTTGGCCAAAAAGTTTGTCTGGGTTTTTCCGTAACATCTTACAGAAAACCTGAATGAACTTCTTGGCCAACTCAATATATTCCTTCTATAAGTGGAAATTTGTACCTTTTGACCCCCTTCACCCCTCCTCAGGCATCAACCAATCTGTTTTCTGTATCTATGAGCTCAGTTGTTTTTTTTTTTAAAGAATCCACATATAAATGAGATCACGAAGCATTTATCGTTTTCTGTCATGCAGAGTCTTTCTTCAGTCATTTCAAGTCTACTATTGAGCCCATCAAGGGCTTTATTTCTGTTACAGTGTTTTTGATCTCTAGCAGTTATTTTTTATTTATTTATTTATTATTTTTTTGAGGTACACGGGCCTCTCACTGTCGTGGCCTCTCCCGTTGCAGAGCACAGGCTCCGGACGCGCAGGCTCAGCGGCCATGGCTCACGGGCCCAGCCGCTCCGCGGCACGTGGGATCCTCCCGGACCGGGGCACGAACCCGTGTCCCCTGCATCGGCAGGTGGGCTCTCAACCACTGCACCACCAGGGAAGCCCTGGATCATCTTTACTATTGTTACTCTGAATGTTTTCTCAGGTAGACTGCCTATTTCCTCTTTATTTGTTTGGTCTGGTGGGTTTTTACTTTGCTCCTTCATCTGCTGCATATTTCTCTGTCTTCTCATTTTGTTTAACTTACTGTGTTTGTGGTCTCCTTTTCTCAGGCTGTAGGTTCATAGTTCCTGTTGTTTTTGGTGTTTGCCCTCAGTAGTTGAGGTTGGTTCCATGGCTTGTGTAGGCTTCCTAGTGGAGGGGACTGGTGCCTGTGTTCTGATTGGTGGGGCTGGATCTTGTCTTTCTGGTGGGGAGGGCCACATCCAGTGTTGTGTTTTGGGGTGCCTATGAACTTAGTATGATTTTAGGCAGCCTCTCTGGTAATGGGTGGGGTTGTGTTCCTGTCTTGCTAGTTGTTTGGCATAGGGTGGCCAGCACTGGAGTTTTCTGGCCATTGGGTGGAGCTGGGTCTTAGTGTTGAGACAGAGATCTCTGGGAGAGCTCTCGCCAATTGATATTACCTAGGGCTGGGAGGTCTCTGGTGGTTCAATGCTCTCAACCCAGTTCTCCCACCTTGGAGGCTCAGGCCTGACACTAGGCCAGAGTGCCAAGACTCTGTCAGCCACATGGCTCAGAAGAAAAGGGAGGAAAAAAAGAAATAAAAGAAAATAATAAAAGAAAATAAAATAATTAAAATTAAAAAAATAATTTAAAAAAAAGAGAGCAACCAAACCAATAAACAAATCCATCAATGATAACAAACGCTAAAAACTAAGATAAACATAAAAATCTGAAATAAATCAGTTGCCGACAGCAAACCCCAAGTCTACAGTTGCTCCCAAAGTCCACTGCCTCAGTTTTGGGACAATTTGTTGTCTATTCAGGTATTCCACAGATGCAGGGTGTATATCAAGTTGATTGCAGGGATTTAATCCGCTGCTCCTGAGGCTGCTGGGAGAAATTTCCCTTTGTCTTCTTTGTTCTCACAGCTCCTGGGGTTCAGCCTTGGTTTTGGCCCCACCTCTGCGTGTAGGTCACCCTCAGGCATCTGTTCCCTTCCTAGACAGGACAGGGTTAAAGCAGCAGCTGATTAGGGGCCTCTTGCTCACTCTGGCCGGGGTACAGGGAGGGAGGGGTAGGGTAGTCATAATTGGAATGCAGGGGCAAGCCTGCAGCAGCAAAGGCCAGCGTGATGTTGCAACTGCCTGAGTTGCACCGTGTGTTCTCCTGGGGAAGTTGTCCCTGGATCACGCGACCCTGGCAGCAGCGGGCTGCACAGGCTCCTGGGGGGTGTGGATAGTGACCTGTGCTCGCACACAGGCTTCTTGGTGGCTGCAGCAGCAGTGTTAGTGTTTCATGCCTGTCTCTGGGGTCTGAGCTGATAGCCATGGCTCGCGCCCATCTTTGGAACTCACTTAGGCAGTGTTCTGCCTTCTGTGGGCACATGTGGAAGGAATCCCCTCTCCTCGTGCACCCCGAAACAATCGTCTCTTGCCTCTTAGGCAGGTCCAGACTTTTGCCCGGACTCCCTCCCAGCTAGCTGTGGCGCACTAGCCCCCTCAGTCTGTCTTCACGCAGCCAACCCAGTCCTCTCCCTGGGATCTGACCTCCGTAGCTGGAGCCTTAGCTCCCAGCCCCCACCTACCCCAGGGGGTGAGCAGACAAGCCTCTCAGGCTGGTGAGTGCTGGTTGGCAACCATCCTCTGTGCGGGAATCTTTCCGCTTTGCCCTCTGCACCCCTGTTGCTGTGCTCTCCTCCATGGCTCTGAAGCTTCCCCACCGCCCAATCCCGTCTCCACCAGTGAAGGGGCTTCCTAGTGTGTGGAAACTTTTCCTCCTTCACAGCTCCCTCCCAGAAGTGCAGGTCCCATCCCTATTCTTTTGTCTCTGGTTTTTCTTTTTTCTTTTGCTCTATCCGTGTACAAGGGGAGTTTCTTGCCTTTGGGAAAGTCTGAGGTCTTCTGCCAGCGTCAGTAGGTATTCTGTAGGAATTGTTCCACATGTAGATGTATTTTAGATGTATTTGTGGGGAGGAAGGTGATCCCCACGTCTTACTCATCTGCCATCTTTAGCATCCCCCTAATTACTACCAATATATTCAGTTTTGTATTTATTCTTTTCATTTCTGTATCAGCCCAGTTTGGAACCTTTGACTAAATCTATCTGGGCAATTAAGTTTTATTACTATGGGGCCTAGAATAATAATACCTAGATTATTTTACAAAAGAGGTAAGCAGGAAGACTTTGCATTTCAAAATTAATTGTTGTTGCTCTGTAGTGTAGCTTACTATGTGTTAGGCATTATTCTATTATTCCAAGTGCTTTATGTGCATTAATTAATTGAATCCTACATCAACCCTATAAGGTAGGTACTGTTATCATCCCCATTTGGCACAGGAAAACACAGGCACAGATTAGTTAAGTGTTTTACTGAGGTTCACACAGCTAGTAAGTAAAGGAGCCAGAAACTGAATCTGAGCTGTTTGAATCCAGAGTTCATGTTCTTAACTACTACACTCAAACTGCCTCTCAGGGTCCTGACTCTCCTCTAGGTTAGTATACTGAGGAAGTAACTAGCTGTGTGAATTCCTTAAAAACTTCGCACTACAAAACTTTGGGACCTTAAATGTGGGTTGTCTGTGGCCTAGCCCAAATTGGAGAGAGTGGAGTTGTTGGTAGATTGGTCTCTTTCAAAGACTTGGAAAGACCTGGGGAGAGACTTCACTGTGGCATGGGCCAGCAGGGCTGGGGTAAACCCTTCTGCACAGCACACCTGTGAGGTTGGGAGGATCAACTACAGTGATGGCAGCTGCAGACTGGTATACAGTGGATCTCTCCCTAGCCTGGGAAAGGAAGCCTGGCCCACCCCTCTTTTGTACTGCATAAGCCCTTATGGCTCTTGGATGATGGGTAAGGGGCATGAGCTGTTGGGGAGAGAAGGAGTCCCAAGAGTGTGATAAAACTTTTGCCAGTATGTTAGGTGGAGGCTCAAGTCAATTCTAATATAATTTAAGTTATAAACAAATACAGTGGGCACAAAAAGATCTACCACATTTATGTAACCATTGCTCTATCATTGAATATATAGTTTACTGACATAAGTAATGCTGTAATAAACATGTTCGAAATTTCACATTTTAGAGCAAGAATTTTATAAAATAGTAAGTCCTCAGTCATAGTGTTGAGCAACAGAAACCTCACACAACAAATTATAAATTACCTGATTCCTTTTATATGACATTCAAGAATAGGTAACATTAATTTATATTGATAAAGTAAGAATGGGGGTTACTTTTGTGGGTAATGAATTCAGAAGGGAGATAAGAGAAACTTCTGAGGATGTTGAAAATGTTCTATATCATGATGATCTGGGTGATTCTACAGGGGTGTGTGTGTGTGTGTGTGTGTGTGTGTGTATATATATATATATTTAAATAACTATATCAAGCTGTACATATAAGATTTATGTCCTTAACTGCTGGAATATTATACCTTAAAAAAATAAAAAGTTGAATAATCAATAGAGGTCAGATATTTAGGACCTCTTTTGTTTTCCTACTTAAAGGAGTTTCTTCTTTCTGTTTTCTTTTTCCATCTCATGGCTGAATAGTCTAGATCAAGGGTCACAAACTTTGACCCATGGGCAAAATACAGCCCACTTCCTCCTGTATTTGTAGATAACAATTTATTAGAACACAGCCATGCTTATTTGTTTATGTATTGTAGACACTGCTTTCATGCTGCAACAGAAGAACTGAACATTATAATAGAGACTCTATGGCTCACAAAGCCTAAAGTATTCAGTATCTGGCCTTTTACAGGAAAAGTGTGCTGCTTCTTGATCTAGATGACCTTTCGGGTCCCTTCTAATACTGAGATTTTGGCTGTATGATTCTTGAGTCCAGGACATTTTCCTATGGAAACTTCTCCAGAACTGATGCCAATATCTCTTAAGATTCATCATTTGTAGAGAGAAAGTAAGAGGACCACAGCCCATTTTATCTTCATCTTGAATTTCCACCTTATAGGCTTCTATTTAAAAAAAAAAAAAAAAAAAAGGAACAGAAGTGTTTTGAGTATAAACATTTCCAAAACACTTACACGGGTTTTGACTGAAATTTAGGCCATGAATCATATAAAAAGTGTTCATCTTTGTACAGGGAAGATGATGAAATTCACAACAACATAGGGATAGGGAAGTGGAATTGTATTCTTATCAGTTTTTAGGATATGAAGGCAAAAAAAGGTAAAAAAAAATTGGGAGAAAAACCACCCTGAGAAGTCTTCCAACTCCACCTCTGCAATGTTTCAAGTCTGAAAGTTGGCCAATGCTTTAATGCTTCTTACCTCTTACCTTAATGCCTCTTACCTTGAGGCTGTAGATACCTGCTGTTCAAGGCATTAAAAAAGCGATCAGCTTGCTCTGGATGAAATTGCTGCAGAATAAACAGCCTTAAAAGCCTAGCAGTACTGTGCTTTCAGTGTATTATTCACCCCTTCAGTTTCTCTTCACTCTTTGGAAGCTTCATAGCGTTTCACAGCATCTATTCTGAGCCGATGATATTAATGATGGCAACAGGCAGGCGCCAGAGACTGCTCTTTTAAGAAAGCTTTACTGGAGCAATCTTAATATAACTGTCCTGAGTTTCTTGGGTTTTGTATTTGCTTTGGCTCTTTTTTCCCCTTTGCCGTGGAGAAGCTGCAATTTGCCATTTCTTGCTGCTGCTTACATTTTCTCCCCTGCTGACACTTTGAATTAAGGTTGTTATTGTTACCATTCCATTCCTTTGGGACAACCCTATCTCCATACACTGCAGGTAGACAGCCTTTCCAGCAAACTGCTGTTCACAAATCAGGAACTACAGCAGAAGCCAAGCAATTCTTTTGTTGTTGTCATTTCAGATATATTGAGCACTGTCAATGTACTGAGTGTACAAAACAGAAGGTTCCTACCCTCTACATGCTTACAATATTGGTCTTCGAAGATATATAAGCTCTTAGGGCAAATGGAGCAGTTAAAATTAGTGAAGCCAGTGATATTAACAAGCTCTAAAAACAGAGTAAAAAATGTTTAACAGCATCTGAAAAATTAATTCTTCAGCTTTAAATCATGATTTCTATCTCCCGTTTAATCTGTTAACACACTCTGCAAAAGTGTGAAGTTCTTTAGAGTTCACAGACAGAGTCTGATGCTTTGTCATTCAGCCATCTTTATCCTGGCCTGGGGCAAGCCAGGCTCTAGCAGCCACAATTCTCTGAAGAGAGGGTGCTGCTCAGCTGGTACGGCCATCTCTGAGCTCGGAAGAGGGGTCCCACAGGGCTGTAAGCCAGACTTCTGAGGAGGTGGTGCCAGTGAGATGGAGCTGGTATCGGTGGAGCTGGTTCTGCAATTGCTGGGGAGACTGAAAACTGGATTCACTTGCTTCGATGGGAAGGAACTGCCTCTGTCAGGGTGACAGTGTGCTGCTGGTGTGATGCTCTCAGCAAACTAAGGCAAAGAGGAATCCCAGAAGAAGCACGCAGGGAACACATGGAAATAAGCTTTCCTTTTTTGGGTCTGGCTTCCCATTCTTCCTCTATCGTTCTAAGAGAAGAAACTGCCACTGCCAGGGTGAAGAAGCCTTGCCGATATGATGCTTACAGGAACCATGGCAGTCGGGAAACCAACCAGAAACCAATAGAGAACAGGAAAAAGCAAGGCCCTTCTCCTCCTCCAAACTAGAAGGCTCCTTCTAGCTCTTCTCACTGTCAGAGCTTAACAGGCAGCAGTTTGTGAACAAGAAAACTGGTTTGCAGAGTCCCATCACAACGAGTAGGAGAAGGTGGGTTTGGAGCTGAGAGACAGTGGCTTAATATGTGGCAGAATTACTTTCCCCACAAAGCTGTGTTCTGTGTTCACTGATTGTATCGAAATGATGATGGGTACTAAGAAGTACAATATTTCTCAACTGTGCTGTGGACTATTCATTAGACTCTCCAGGAGTGAAGAAGAGAAAGGGAAAGAAGAAGAAAGACTTTGAGGAGGGAGCTGTAGATAATGTGCTAGGCATTGACTTCACTCTCAGTTTATTACTGGTTAGTTAGACATGTTCTCAATATGTAGGGAATGAAAGAAAATGAGAAAAAGCAAGTAGAAAGAGAGGCAATTGTTTCACTGGAAAGTTGTTTCCATTCCCAAACATCATACTGTTTCTCTGTACTATTTATCCTATTCCTCACACCCTCTGTAATGCTCTGGGTGGAACATGATACATAAAATATCTAGAATAGGGCTTCCTTCGTGGCGCAGTGGTTGAGAGTCCGCATGCCGATGCAGGGGACACGGGTTCGTGCCCCGGTCCGGGAGGATCCCACATGCCGCAGAGGGGCTGGGCCCGTGAGCCATGGCCGCTGAACCTGCGCGTCTGGAGCCTGTGCTCTGCAATGGGAGAGGGCACACCAGTGAGAGGCCTGCGTACTGCAAAAAAAAAATCTATATCTAGAATAAGCTGAGCGGCTTCCATTAAGAAAGGCATGGTGAGCATATGCTTGCAATTCTTCTCCATGTGTGGAAGGCTCAACGTGGTTTCTGTTTGTTTTACTGGCTAAATGCTATGCATTTGGCTGTCATCTGGTATATCAGTTGGTGTAGTACACAAATGGCTCGACTTCCTCATTTCCCACAGGCAGTATTTATAATGGCATAATTATGTGTCCAGAATTCAAGTTAAGAAGAAAAGGAAAAAAAGTCATAAGCAGAGTGATACAGGCTTGAACTTTAGTGAGTTAGGAGGTAATGGTTTACTGGCGAGTGTTCTTTGCTACACATGATAATGAAAAGACCGTACGTGCTGTAAAAGTTTCTTTTATTTCAACCTGCAGTTTATTCAGATTGTTGTGTGTTTTATTTTATTTTTTTCACATCCTTGGAGTGAAACTGGCCATACTGTGTATCTTTAAGGACTTCAAAAACTTCACGGAAGATACACCTGAGTGTGAATCTTGCCTCTGGCACTTATGAGTGAGATATCTTGGGTAAAACATATGAATAGGTCCAAAGTTCAGTTTCTTTTCTAAAATGGGGACTAAGAATAGGCTTAGGGTGGTTACGTACCTCAACACCTTAGCTACATATACCACCAAAATATTAGCTATTATTATTCTTAGCTAGCATTATTATATAATTATATTATTTGTCACTATTAGTATTACAATTAATAATATAAAGCATTGTTATCATTATTTTGTTAGTTGTATCTATGTCTCTAAAGTCTAACTTATATTTGTAGACTAAAAGCAGCGCTTGCTTTCCTTACCCATGTGTCTTGCCTGAAGGAGCAGCAAACTGGAGAAAATAAAACTCTATTAAGGGAAGTGAGCACGAGGCTATTCTGCAGCTGCTCTGTATAATCCAACACATCCGTGGGCAACATTCAGTTTCCAGCTTCAGTTTACCTGCTGGAGTGCTCACTGTGGGCATATCCAGTTTTCATGTTTGATATAACACCTTGGTGATCAAGAAGGCATTTAAAATTCAAATTGATATCATCTAGCGGTGTCAATACCAATGAAATAACCATTTTTATTCCTATATGCTAACAATGATATGGGAAATCAGTGAAAAATAATACTTGATCTGTATAACTGTTGAGCAACACTTCATAATTTATTGCTAGATCAACACACAAGAATTTGAACTTTTAGCATGGAAGATAAATGAAAGATTCCTAATTTAGTCTTATTAACTGCCCAGGATACTGCTAGAGCTTATGGGATTTCTGTGAATGATTTGAACAGGTTTCTATCTCTCTGAATAATAACACACCTGGGACATATATAGGAGAAGTAGAATTTAGACACACATATGGCAAGGCTACAAGGTGGAAATAATTTGGAAAAATTTCCTAAGGTTTTGGCTAGATTACTTAAACTAATTGGTAATCTCTTTCCTGAAATGTCAAATAACTGTGACATGTCGAAATGATGTGCTTGGTTTTAACTACTTGCAAGTGAAGTTCCAGGACTCTAGCATCTGCTCGTGTGCCAAGACTATGACTAATGCCTGCTGTTAGTGTTGCTGGAAAAGCACGTCATTCTTGGGCACCTTTTCTTGGTTATTAAAGAATGTCTTCAAACTCACTGTCCTTAGGGGAGAATTTTCCTCCCCAGTCTATTTCTCTACTTACAGCAAACAATTTATAATCATTGCATGGTAGTGAAAACAATTATTCTATAAACCCAGCACTTGCATCTAATAGAGTAAATTATCCCTCCAAAAGAGAAGTTTCAGGTATTTTTGTTTTTACATTTAATGAATGTAATACAGGTTCATGAGTGGCTCAATTGTAATTGATGTAAACAATGTAATCTCTTATTTAAAATAATCTAACATAGCTCAAATTTATCTACTTCTTTCCAATCCTAATGACTTTTAAAAAATTCAGATGTGGTGGACAGATCTTAAGATGCCTCTACCACCCAAACCATGTTGGGGAACTCCACATGGCAAAGAACTGCTGGTAGCTTCTGAGAATGAGGATGGCCCCTGGCAAGAGTCAGTAAAAACTGAAGATCTTAGTTCTACAACCACAAGGAACTTAAGATTGCCAAAAACCATGAAAGTCGGGAAGCAGATCCTTCCCTAGTCTCCAAATGAGAACACAGCCCTGATTGACACTTCATAAACCTATAAAACCTTAAGCCAGGGAAGCCATGGAACTCCTAATCCACAGAAACAGACACGTATTATTTTAAGCCACAAAGTTTGTGATGTTATTATGTAGCAAAAGAAAATTAATACAATAGGTGACTATCATCAAAGGCTGAATTAGTGCCCCAGCTTCCTAATTAACCTCTGTGAGGTTGGTCCTATTCTAATTCATTGTTTACTCTGCAGTCACTGTTCCAAGACACAAATCTGATTATGTCACTGCCTTGCTTAAATCTCTCCAGTGACTCTACATATCTTCTGAAGACCCTTCATTATCTATTTCCTATGTACCTCTCCTGCCTACTTCTGAGTACTTTGTCTCCACCTCATGTCAGCCATGGAAGACCTTCAGTCTTTGCACATGTTCCATTTATTCTCCATTTGCCTTTCAACTTTCAATTTAGGTATGGCTTCCTAAATTTAGGTCACAAGCTTCTATTTGCTACTGTAAAACTGTATACTTAACTCTAACATTGAATTTATCAAAGTGTATTATAATTGCCTACTGACTGTGTATCTCTTCTTCTGGAAGTGCTTAGTCAACAAAAGCCACCGCAACTTGTTCATCACAAATTTCCACTTACAGCACCATGGCTAGCATGTAGTACGTAGTCAACAAATAGCTCATGAATGTACACAGTACACATTTCTAAACTAAAAAGAATGTGCACAAATCTCTACTAAACTGACTTGTATTGCATCCCTGTTTTATAGTTATGACCATAAACTTTGGTTTAATTAGTCTAAAGTCAGTGGTTCCTAAATTTTCCAGATTTCAAGACTCATGATTATGGATATTTGTTTAAAATGCAAATATTTGTTTCTATCTGATACCCACTGTGAACCTCTACAGAAGAAGATCCATGAATCTATTACTTTAACCAATACTCTTTGCAACTCTTGTGATTTAACACGTTTGGAAACACTGGCTTAAAATGGTTACATACTATTCACTATTGCACACCTACTGGCTTTTTTTTTTTTAATTGGGGTACAGTTTCTTTAAAATGTTGTGTTAGTTTCTGCCATACAACGAAGTGAATCAGCTATATGTGTACCTATATCCCCTCCCTCTTGGACCTCCCTCCCACCCCCCACCCCATCCCACCCATCTAGGTCCCCACAGGGCACTGAGCTGAGCTTCCTGCGCTAGATAGCAGGTTCCCACTAGCCAGCTATTTTACATATGGTAGTGTATATATGTCAATCCCAATCTCCCAATTCATCCCACCCTCCCCTTTACTCCCCTGTGTCCACACCTCCATTCTCTATGTCTGAATCTCTATTCTTGCTCTGCAAATAGGTTCATCTGTACCATTTTTCTAGATTTCACATAATGCGTTAATATACGATATCGGTTTTTTTCTTTCTGACTTACTTCACTCAGACTCTTGGTCCATCCATGTCTCTACAAATGACCCAATTTTGTTCCTTCTTATGGCTGAGTAATATTCCATTGTATATATGTACCTACCGGCTTCATTAATTACTTACTGTTGCTAGAATTTATGCAGAACTGAGCTCTGCTGGCTTGTCCCTGGCTCAGCAGTTGATTTTCTGTTTTCCCACAGCTCACTTCTCAGAATCGTTTCATGCATTCGCCTGTGCTGACAACCTCTGGGGCCCACCACGTTATTATTTTGGAGGTGGCCACTGCTTGGTGTTGACTCATTCTTTCTCCTTTGCTACTAATTTACACCAAAATTAAACCTACTTCAGTGAAGCCCCTCACTTCCCAGAATGGAGTTTCCTAGTTTACTTCATACCCATGTGTTCCTGAGTCACAAAATAGCAATTCCTGTGGGAATGTTGATGTTGTAACTATGTAAAACCATTTATCACATTTTAAGTTAGTGTAGTTTTAAGTTTTTGAATTTTTTTTTTTTACTTTGAATTACATCACCTCTCAGGGGATTTAAATGCATAAGTAAAATAGATATAACTAAATATCCCCCATGGTTCTATAGAACATAATAATAAGTTCCTTGAGAGAAAATTCATATTAATCTTATTATTCTTATTTCATACATACTATAATACTGTCTTATTCCAGCTATAGGGTTGTCTTGGATGGGCAGCAGGGAGCTGCCATATCCATTGGGAATACCAAGTCTTTGGAAGTTTCAGAGATGAATTCCATTCCTTACTGACTGGACCACTTTGGGCAAGTGATTTGATTGCTCTCTACCTTGATTTCTTCATCTGTAGAAATGGGGCTATTAATAGGGTTTTCGTGAAGAAGATAGAATTCAGTATAAGTAAGTTGCTTAGGGAAGTATCTGGCATACAGTAAGTGCTACGCTAATACTGAATTTAAAAATGCAGGTGGAAAAATGCTAAATCAATTTTGTCATAAATTTAAAACCAGTTCATATTAGATTAAAAACAATATAGAATCTGTTCACTCATAACTGGGAATTATAAAGTGGAGTAGGGTCAGCACCAGTCTCAGTTTGTTCAGGGATCAGATTCCTTTTTTCTCTTTTCTATTGGTTCTACCCCTTTTTGTATGTATGTTTGTCTTAAGGATGGCTCCTATCTTAACTGAAAGACAGTTGCCAGCCAAAACAAGGTGACTTTTCTCCACACTCACTTAAGTAAAAGACAGAGAATAGAATCCCAGCTTTCTTATTTAAGGAATAAAGAATTTTCCCAGAAACCTCTAGCATTCCTCTCCACTGAAGTGGATACTAGCCCATTACAGAGGAATCACTTATAGGAGGGATAGTCTTCCTTTAAGTAATCAGACTTTACCCTTGATTTAAGGTCAATTGTAAAAACTGCACTTTTACTTCTTATTGGAAGGAGAATATTAGTGAGTCAACTACGGTATTCACTACATTTTATTTTTCAATTATAAAATGAAGAAGATGGGTTAAATGATTAGTAACATCCTTTTTATCTCTGTAGCTTTCCGTCAGAGAGCAGAGGTTAGAGGTTCTCAACCATTTTTTTTTTTTTTTTGTGGTACGCGGGCCTCTCACTGTTGTGGCCTCTCCCATTGTGGAGCACAGGCTCCGGACGCTCAGGCTCAGCGGCCATGGCTCACGGGCCTAGCGGCTCCGCGGCATGTGGGATCTTCCCGGACCGGGTCACGAACCTGTGTCCCTTGCATCGGCAGGCGGACTCTCAACCACTGCGCCACCAGGGAAGCCCTCAACCATTTTTTGACACCTCAGAATAATTGCAAAATAAAAAGTCTATATTGGCATATAGTTAGTAAAACACAAAACTATTATGTATAATATTTTTGTTTTTTAGTAGCACATTATATAATAATAATTACTGTAACTTTGAAGTAGTGATAAGAGTAAACAAGATTTTAAGATCTCTCATGATTTCAGACATTGCTAATACTACTGTGGATTTATTAATACATTAATAAATGCAGAAAATTACAAAATTCAGTTAGAAATTAATGAAAACAAAGATATAATTATTTTTCCCACCTTAGTCTACCAAGTTCCTTCTATCCATGGACCTCTTTGAATTTAATGGACCCCAGATCAAGAACCCCTGTCATAGAACACTGTTTCAGGAAGTCAATAAAAATCCATAATATGAAGGATCACAAGCTTGGGGGTTCAGTTGTAATTCTGTTATAGCATTTACCACAATTTCCCCATAATCTGATTATGAGAGTATGTGGTATATTTTCATAACTAGATTGTGAGCTGCTTAAAGGTAAGAGCTATATCATCTATATCTTTGATTTACTTATAGCACTATTCTTAAAACTGAGTCTTCAGTAAAATCACTTTGGGAGATTTAAAAAAAATACAAATGCTCCCCACCTACAGTAGACCCTCTGAATCACAATGTCTTCAAAGGAACCTGGGAATCTGCATTTCTAAAGCCTTCCAAGATTACTTTGGGAAAAAGGTTAGCTTTCACCATGTTGATGATTGACATAAGAGAACTACTGTGATTTAACACCTGGCATAATGCCTTTGCACAAATTACATCCTCAGTAAATGATTAGGGATTTGAATGAGAGAAACTAGAACATATAAAAGGAGTTTACATTACAAAACATCACCAAAAAACCCCTCTCACTCAAAAATGACATATAAATGTCCACAAGAAAAAGGTTCAGGGGGGCTTCAAGATGGCGGAAGAGTAAGACGTGGAGATCACCTTCCTCCCCACAAATACATCAGAAATACATCTACATGCAGAACAACTCCTACAGAACAACTACTGAACGCTGGCAGAAGACCTCAGACCTCCCAAAAGGCAAGAAACTCCCCAAGTACCTGGGTAGGGCAAAAGAAAAAAGAATAAACAGAGACAAAAGAATAGGGACGGGACCTGCACCAGTGGGAAGGAGCTGTGAAGGAGGAAAGGTTTCCACACACTAGAAGCCCCTTCGCGGGCAGACACTGCGGGTGGTGGAGGGGGAAAGCCTGGGAGCCACGGAGGAGAGCGCAGCAACAGGGGTGCGGAGGGCAAAGCGGGGAGATTCCTGCACAGAGGATCGGTGCTGACTGGCACTCACCAGCCCGAGAGGCTTGTCTGCTCCCCCGCTGGGGCGGGCAGGGGCTGGAAGCTGAGGCTAGGGTTCGGAGTTTAGATCCCAGGGAGAGGACTGGGGTTGGCTGCGTGAACACAGCCTGAAGTGGGCTAGTGCGCCATGGCTAGGCGGGAGGGAGGCCGGGAAAAAGCCTGGAGCTGCCGAAGAGGCAAGAGACTTTTTCTTGCCTCTTTGTTTCCTGGTGCGCGAGGAGAGGGGATTAAAAGCACCGCTTAAAGGAGCTCCAGAGACTGGCATGAGCCGCGGCTATCAGCACGGACCCCAGCGACGGGCATGAGACGCTAAGGCTGCTGCTGCCACCACCAAAAAGCCTGTGTGCGAGGACAGGTCACTATCCACACCTCCCCCCCCAGGAGCCTGTGCAGCCCGCCACTGACAGGGTCCCGGGATCCAGGGACAACTTCCCCGGGAGAACACACGTGTGCCTCAGGCTGGTGTAACGTCATACTGGCCTCTGCTGCCGTAGGCTCGCCCTGCATCCATACCCTCCCTACCCCAGGCCTGAGTGAGCCAGAGCCCTCAAATCAGCTGCTCCTTTAACCCCGTCCTCTCTGAGCGAAGAACAGATGCCCCCAGGAGACCTACACGCAGAGGCGGGTCCAAATCCAAAGCTGAACCCCAGGAGATGTGCGACAAAGAAGAGAAAGGTAAATCTCTCCCAGCAGCCTCAGGAACAGCGGATTAAATCTCCACAATCAACTTGTACCCTGCGTCTGTGGAATACCTGAATAGACAATGAATCATCCCAAATTGAGGAGGTGGACTTTGGGAGCAATGATATGTATATTTTCTTCCCTTTTTCTCTTTTTGTGAGTGTGTATGTGTATGCTTCTGTGTGTGATTTTACCTGTATAGCTTTGCTTTTACCATTTGTCCTAGGGTTCTGTCTGTCCGTTTTTTTTGTATTTTTTTAAACTATAGTTTTTAACACTTGTTATCATTGGTGGACTTATTTTTTGGTTTGGTTGCTCTCTTCTTTCTTTCTATTTTTTTATTACTTAAAAGCATTTTTTAATAATTATTTTTTATTTTAATAACTTTATTATATTTTATTTTACTTTATTTTATTATATCTTCTTCTTCCTTTCTTTCTTTTTTTTCTCCCTTTTATTCTGAGCTGTGTGGAGGACAGGCTCTTTGTGACCCAGCCAGGTATCAGGGCTGCGCCACTGAGGTGGGAGAGAAAAGTTCAGGACACTGGTCCACAAGAGACCTCCCAGCTCCACGTAATATCAAATGGCAAAAACCTCCCAGAGATCTCCATCTAAATGCCAAGACCCAGCTCCACTCAATGACCAGCAAGCTACAGTGCTGGACACCCTATGGCAAACAACTAGCAAGACAGGAACACAACCCCATCCATTAGCAGAGAGGGTGCCTAAAATCATAATGAGGCCACAGACACGCCAAAACACACCACCAGAGGTGGACCTGCCCACCAGAAAGACAAGATCCAGCCTCATCCACCAGAACCCAGGCACTAGTCCCCTCCATCAGGAAGCATACACAACCCACTGAACCAACCTTAGCCACTGGGGACAGACACCAAAAACATCAGGAATTACGAACCTGCAGCCTGCAAAAAGGAGACCCCAAACACAGTAAGATAAGCAAAATGAGAAGACAGAGAAACACACAGTAGACGAAGGAGCAAGGCAAAAGCCCACCAGACCAAACTAATGAAGAGGAAATAGGCAGTCTACCTGAAAAAGAATTCAGAATAATGATAGTAAAGATGATCCAAAATCTTGGAAATAGAATGGAGAAAATATAAGAAACGTTTAACAACGACCTAGAAAAACTAAAGAGCAAACAAACAACGATGAACAACACAATAAATCAAATTAAAAATTCTTTAGAAGGTATCAATAGCAGAATAACTGAGGCAGAAGAACGGATAAGTGACCTGGAAGATAAAATAGTGGAAATAACTACTGTAGAGCAGAATAAATAAAAAAGAATGAAAAGAATTGAGGACAGTCTCAGAGACCTCTGGGATAACATTAAACTCACCAACATTTGAATTTTAGGGGTCCCAAAAGAAAAAGAGAAAAAGAAAGGGACTGAGAAAATATTTGGAAAGATTATAGTTGAAAACTTCCCTGATATGGGAAAGGAAATAGTTAATCAAGTCCAGGAAGCACAGAGAGCCCCATACAGGATAAATTCAAGGAGAAACACGCCAAGACACATATTGATCAAACTATCAAAAATTAAATTCAAAGAATATTAAAAGCAGCAAGGGAAAAACAACAAATAACACACAAGGGAATCTTCATAAGGTTAACACCTGATCTTTGAGCATAA
Source organism: Lagenorhynchus albirostris (assembly GCF_949774975.1). Taxonomy (NCBI): domain Eukaryota; kingdom Metazoa; phylum Chordata; class Mammalia; order Artiodactyla; family Delphinidae; genus Lagenorhynchus; species Lagenorhynchus albirostris. The sequence goes on from NC_083105.1 coordinate 32,171,410, forward strand.
ACTCTGCAAGCCAGAAGAAAGTGGCAGGACATATTTAAAGCAATGAAAAGGAAAAACCTACAACCAAGATTATTCTATCCAGCAAGGATCTCATTCAGTTTTGACGGAGAAATTAAAACTTATACAGACAAGCAAAAGTTAAGAGAATTCAGCACCACCAAACCAGCTTTACAACAAATGCTAAAGGAACTTCTCTAGGTAGGAAACACAAGAGAAGGAAAAAACCTACAATAACAAAGCCCAAACAATGAAGAAAATGGTAATAGGAACATACATATCGATAATTACCTTAAATGTAAATGGATTAAATGCTCAACCAAAAGACATAGACTGGCTGAATGGATACAAAAACAAGACCCGTATACATGTTGTCTACAAGAGACCCACTTCAGACCTAGGGACACATACAGACTGAAAGTAAGAGGATGGAAAAAGATATTCCATGCAAATGGAAATCAAAAGAAAGCTAGAGTAGCAATTCTCATATCAGACAAAATAGACTTTAAAATAAAGACTATTACAAGAGACAAAGAAGAATACCACATAATGATCAAGGGATCAATCCAAGAAGAAGATATAACAATTGTAAATATTTATGCACCCAACATAGGAGCACCTCAATACCTAAGGCAAATACTAACAGCCATAAAAGGGGAAATCGACAACACAATCATAGTAGGGGACTTTGACACCCCACTTTCACCAGTGGACACATCATCCAAAATGAAAATAAATAAAGAAATACAAGGTTTAAAAGATACATTAAACAAGATGGACTTAATTGATATTTATAGGACATTCCATCTAAAAACAACAGAATACACATCCTTCTAAAGTGATCATGGAACATTCGCCAGGATATATCATATCTTGGGTCACAAATCAAGCCTTTGTAAATTTAAGAAAATTGAAATCATATCAAGTAACTTTTATGACCACAAAACTATGAGACTAGATATCCATTACAGAAAAAAATCTGTAAAAAATACAAACACATGGAGGCTAAACAATACACTACTTAATAACCAAGAGATCACTGAAGAAATCAAAGAGGAAATCAAAAAATACCTAGACACAAATGACAATGAAAACACGACGACCCAAAACCAATGGGATGCAGCAAAAGCAGTTCTAAGAGTGAAGTTTAGAGCAATACAATCCTACCTTAAGAAACAAGAAACACCTCAAATAAACACCCTAACCTTACACCTAAAGCAATTAGAGAAAGAAGAACAAAAAAACTCCATAGTTAGCAGAAGGAAAGAAATCATAAAGATCAGATCAGAAATAAATGAAAAAGAAAGGAAGGAAACGATAGCAAAGATCAATAAAACAAAAAGCTGGTTCTTTGAGAAGATAAACAAAATTGATAAACCATTAGCCAGACTCATCAAGAGAAAAAGGGAGAAGACTCAAATCAATAGAATTGATCGAAATGAAAAAGAAGAAGTAACGACACAGCAGAAATACAAAGGATCATGAGAGGTTACTACAAGCAACTCTATGCCAATCAAACAGACAACCTGGAAGAAATGGACAAATTCTTAAAAATGCACAACCTTCCGAGACTGAACCAGGAAGTAATAGAAAATATGAACAGACCAATCACAAGCACTGAAATTGAAACTGTGATTAAATATCTTCCAACAAACAAAAGCCCAGGACCAGATGGCTTCACAGGTGAATTCTATCAAACATTTAGAGAAGAGCTAACACCTATCCTTCTCAAACTCTTCCAAAATATAGCAGAGGGAGGAATACTCCCAAACTCATTCTTGAGGCCACCATCACCCTTATACCAAAACCAGACAAAGATGTCACAAAGAAAGAAAACTACAGGCCAATATCACTGATGAATATAGACGCAAAAATCCTCAACAAAATACTAGCAAACAGAATCCAACAGCACATTAAAAGGATCATACACCATGATCAAGTGGGGTTTATCCCAGGAATGGAAGGATTCTTCAATATACACAAGTCAATCAATGTGATACACCATATTAAGAAACTGAAGGAGAAAAACCATATGATCATCTCAATAGATGCAGAGAAAGCTTTCAACAAAATTCAACACCCATTTATGATAAAAATTCTCCAGAAAGTAGGCATAGAGGGAACTTTCCTCAATATAATAAAGGCCATTATGACAAACCCACAGCCAACATCGTCCTCAATGGTGAAAAACTGAAACCATTTCAACTAAGATCAGGAAAAGACAAGGTTGCCCACTCTCACCACTCTTATTCAACATAGTTTTGGAAGTTTAGCCACAGCAATCAGAGAAGAAAAAGATAAAAGGAATCAATGTGCAAAAGAAGAAGTAAAACTGTCACTGTTTGCAGATGATGTGATGCTATACATAGAGAACCCTAAAGATGCTACCAGAAAACTGTTAGAGCTAATCAATTAATTTGGTAAAGTAGCAGGATACAAAATTAATGTATAGAAATCTCTTGCATTTCTATACACTAATGATGAAAAATCTGGAACAGAAATTAAGAAAACATTCCAATTTACCACGGCAACAAAAAGAATAAAATATCTAAGAATAAACCTACGTGAGGAGACAAAAGACTTGTATGAAGAAAATTATAAGACACTGATGAAAGAAATTAAAGATGATACAAATAGACAGAGAGATATACCATATTATTGGATTGGAAGAATCAACATTGTGAAAATGACTCTACTACCCAAAGCAATCTACAGATTCAATGCAATCCTTATCAAACTACCCATGGCATTTTTCACAGAACTAGAACAAAAAATTTCACAATTTGTATGCAAACACAAAAGACCCCGAATAGCCAAAGCAATCTTGAGAAAGAAAAACAGAGCTGGAGGAATCAGGCTCCCTGACTTCACACTATACTACAAAGCTACAGTAATCAAGACAGTATGGTACTGGCACAAAAACAGAAATATTGATCAATGGAATAGGCCAGAAAGCCCAGCGATAAACCCACGTACATATGGTCACCTAATCTTTGATAAAGGAGACAAGAATATACAGTGGAGAAAAGACAGCATCTTCAATAAGTGGTGCTGGGAAAACTGGACAGCTACATGTAAAAGAATGAAATTAGAACACTCCCTAACACCATACACAAAAATAAACTCAAAATGGATTAAAGACCTAAATGTAAGGCCAGACACTATCAAACTCTTAGAGGAAAACATAGGCAGAACACTCTATGACATAAATCATAGCCAGATCCTTTTTGACCCAACTCCTAGAGAAATGGAAATAAAAACAAAAATAAACAAATGGGACCTAATGAAACTTCAAAGCTTTTGCACAGCAAAGGAAACCATAAACAAGACGAGAAGACAACCCTCAGAATGGGAGAAAATATTTGCAAAGGAAGCAACTGACAAAGGTTTAATCTCCAAAATTATAAGCAGCTCATGCAGCTCAATATCAGATAAACAAAAACCCAATCAAAAAATGGGCAGAAGACCTAAACAGACATTTCTCCAAAGAAGATATACAGATTGCCAACAAACACATAAAAGAATGCTCAACCATTAATCATTAGAGAAATGCAAATCAAAACTATAATGAGATATCATCTCACACTGGTCAGAATGGCCATCATCAAAAAATGTACAAACAATAATTGCTGGAAAGGGTGTGGAGAAAAGGGAACCCTCTTGCACTGTTGGTGGGAATGTAAATTGATACAGCCACTATGGAGAACAGTATGGAGGTTCCTTAAAAAACTAAAAATAGAACTACCATACGACCCAGCAATCCCACTACTGGGCATATACCCTGAGAAAAACATAATTCAAAAAGAGTCATGTACCATAATGTTCATTGCAGCTCTATTTACAATAGCCAGGACATGGAAGCAACCTAAGTGTCCCTCAACAGGTGAATGGATAAAGAAGATGTGGCACATATATACAATGGAATATTACTCAGCCATAAAAAGAAACGAAATTGAGTTATTTGTAGTGAGGTGGATGGACCTAGAGTCTGTCATACAGAGTGAAGTAAGTCAGAAAGAGAAAAACAAATACTGTATGCTAACACATATATATGGAATCTAAAAAAAAAAAAAAAAAAAAGGTCATGATAGGCGCAAGGTGGGAACAATGACACAGACCTAGTAGGTAGAATGGACTTGAGGATACGGGAAGGGGGAAGGGTAAGCTGGGTCAAAGGGAGAGAGTGGCATGGACATATATACACTACCAAACGTAAAATAGATAGCTAGTGGGAAGCAGCCGCATAGCACAGGGAGGTCAGCTCGGTGCTTTGTGACCACCTAGGGGGGTGGGATATGGAGGGTGGGAGGGAGGGAGATGCAAGAGGGAAGAGATATGGGGACATATGTATATGTATAACTGATTCACTTTGTTATAATGCAGAAGCTAACACACCATTGTAAAGCAGTTATACTCCAATAAAGATGTTTAAAAAAAAAGAAAAAGGTTCCTTTCCTAAGGTTTTTTAATAAAATTTTATTTGAAGACATAGTCCATGGCTCTTACATAAGAGTTCTTAATACAAATTGCTCCTACAATTCAGTGCCAGGGAAATTTCAATTCCTCAGATGAACAGTTATGATTCTATTTATTATAGTATAAAAGCCAGGTAGCTTTGACTTGATTGTATAGAATTTACTGGAGGTGGTGAGAGACAAGAGGTGGAGCAACTGTTAGGTTACGTATGCCAGTTGCATGTCAACTATGACAGGTTACCTGGAGAAATCAATAAAACATAATTATTTTAACACTGGCAGTAAACCATAACCAGCTGGTCATTTGGATCCAAATTTCAGATATATTCAGCCCCAATACCCCAGTGTTATTTCTGAAACATAAGAGAATACACTTCTTGAGAAGACTGCCAAAGGAACTATGGGTTAGCTATTTGCAGATTTATTTAAATATTGATCAATATCCATTTATTACAAATTAACCATAGGTAAGATATGCCCATGTACATATACTACTTGTGCCAGTTGACTAACAAGAGTGCTCTTAATTAATCATGAATCCTTTACAAATGGATTAGAAAACTCTTCTTACCATGGATGGCTATAGCCAATGACAGAGTTTACACTTCCCTTTTATTCTGCACCATTTGCTCTGCCTCTTACTTATGGAATACGCTGTTTCCCCTTGGTTGAACTCAGGAGCTCTCTACATTCCTTTGCATTTTCTCACAGTTTATTATCTCAAGACCATGCCATAACAATTTTACTATTCTTGTTGTCTCTGCTTTCTGTATATATTGTACTACTTTGCTCTGTGCATAGCCTTGTTTCTCTTTGCTTCTTTCTTTTTCCTTAAGTTCTCAAAGTTACAGTTTCACATTTTGCTACCTATCTTCCTCTGAAACTAATCTTAGGCCAACCCCTCCTTTAATAAACTGCATTTATGGACATACAAGAAAAAGATATCAATCTAGTTGTCACTTCCACCAGGAGTCTTCCTTGACACCCAAAGTACAGGTTAGGGTTGCTCAATCACAAGCAACAACAACTTTCAGCTAATAGAAGCACAACAGAATTTATAGGATGACGATGAAGGCTCTCAGAACTGATAATTAGGGGGAAAGTGCTGGCTATAGAAGCAGGAAGCTCAGCAACTATCTTATAACAGCAACCATTTGCTTTGGCTGCTTCAGTGGGGATGAATAATGAATTCCAATAGTTTCTTCTATATTTGTAATACTCACTCAAGGTGTGTGCTCTGGAAGAAAGCAACCGATTACTGAGTTAAGCTAATATACCTGTGCCCTGAATTAACTGGGCTGTGAAAAAAGAGAATTTGAACATTTTCATTTCTGTATGATGTCAGGCATATGAATTTACAATTCTATCAATACTCAATGGAAAGGTAATTCTCCAAAAGGAAATCCAGGAGCTCTAGGAAGGGAGAATAAAGCAAGGGTCCTCAAAAATACAAATGTCCACTATGTTGTGGCTTATGATTATTCCCACAGTACTCTATGCTTCCCTCCTCATGACATTTACCATGTTATCTTGCCTATTCTCTAAATACTTCACTGGGTTCTAAATTCTGGGAGGGCAAAGACCATGCTTGTCTTGTTTACCACAGCATGCACCTTCTGGACTTAACACAGGGTTTGGTATGTATTTTAAATAAATGCTGAATAAATTAAAAAATATTTTTAACAAATTTGACTAAAGTTGTTGTGTTGCCAGTCTCACTATACTTCTGTGGCAATAGCAGAAAACCTACCTCAAATATACTTAACCAATAATGCAAATTTATTGAGTCATGTAAGTGAAAAGATCAGAGTTAGAGTAGGTTTTGGGTATCACGAAAAACCAATTTCTTTCTCTCAGCCTAGCCCTGGGCATGGTCAACATTTCCTCAGTAATTGTTCCCTCACTATCTTGAAATGGTTGCCAACAGCTACCAGAACTACAAATGTCTTTTTTTTTTTTTAATGTCCATCAGACAAGAGACAGATTTGGATCCAGAATTCCTGGATCAGAGTTGAAGAGAATAACTAACTCCTTGATACACTGGTTTGGTCATATGCTTACCCCTGGACTAAATCCTTTGCCTAATAGGAGGAAATGAGCTTCTTTTTCAACCTGGTACTAGGTTTGGAGTCCATTTTTCTGGGTGTCCTTCACTTCTTTTAATAATTTGGGAAGTGGCAGGAAGGAAAGATTTCTGGTAAGACTACCAACAAATGTCCAATCACCAGTCAAGCTTTATAGCCAGTAACGACCACACCCTGACCTCTTTTGGGTATGACCCCATCCCATAGATTGTACTATCATTCTCTTTAGTCTGCTATTCTCTTTCAGAATCCTAGAAAAGCGTATTAATCTTGCTTCTGTGGTTGAAGTGAAAAACAAACAAACAAAAAAACCCAGAAATGCTTCTGTGTGGTCAAGAAGAATTAAACTCTGAAACAACAGGTCTTTTCTGTAGTAGCTTCCTGATTTTCTCTTTAATCCTTTCTTCTTTGCCGTGTCTGTCTGATGGAGATGGCAAGCAAACTTCTGCTTCTATCAAAGGTTGTTCAGAGACAGAAAAGTCTTAGTCTTAGTCCTTTGTAAATCCCTATACTCCCTTTTCTTAATTCCCACAACTACAATTTTGTCTTGCCAACACAATTACGGAGAGTGATTTACTGAGGCAGGGAAAAGAGAGAGCTGAAATAGCTTTTTGCCTAATCCCCAGAAGCCTTTATGTATTCCTCTTCAAGTGAGAAAAAATCCAGAGGGAAGCTTTATAGAGGATGTTCCAACAGCTGCATTTATCAAAATACCATAAAGTGAACTGGTTATTCAAGGGTATTAATGGAGTGCAGCCTTTAACCAATTCACCGTCTTATTTTTCACTTGTTAGCATCTTATCTATTATCTATTATGTGTTATTACTGTTTGCTTTCAAAACACTAAACTTGGCACTTGCCCATCATGGGTAAAGCATCTGCTCATTGCTATTCTCTGAGAACTTCTGGGAAGTAGAGAGATTTCTTATCAATAAAGGCATCGTGTGTGAGAGGGATACAGTATTAGTATAAATTACCCTAATTAAATATAAGGTACTTAAGTGCCCAAGTCATGACCAAAGTAAGGTAGCATAAATACTTTTAGTGCTTTAGTATTAGTGAAATGCCACCTTATACAAGCCCACTAGTTCTTAGAATTCTCCAGTTGTGCAAAATGAAAATTCTGTGGAAGGTGAATTATGTCTCTTACTTTCTGTCTGCAAGACAGTGTAATATCTTGCCACAGCCTTAAAGATGCTTTTAACTAATGGACTATTGTTAAAGGACTTTTAAAACTGGTTTGCTCTAGAATTGATATTTTACCAAATCTGAACTCAGTTGCAAAGGTTAAAAAGTGAATTTTATCCTATTTATTCAGACATCTATTTTAACATTTAAATAATTAAAGTTGAAAACCATGTCAGAATTTTAAAATAGTCAATAAAATTCAGAAAGTAGCTCATGGCAAGCAGAATGCTGGATTTTTGGTCTAAGAATTCATCCAAAACCAGTGACATTTTAGCCCCATGAGGTTGATTTTCTGAATAGGAACAAGTATTTTCTACTTGCAAACAATGTCCAACATCTGTTTTCAGGCTTTAATTTTCTTTTGCCTTCTTATTTTCTTTCTTCTTTTTTTGTTTTTCACCTAAAAATCAATGATCCCTAAGGATTTGTCAATGAATTTTTTTTCCTTAGGCAAGGAGCCTTTAATCAGACTTGCTGTTTTTTCAGGCTTACTCTACCCTTCAGAGGGATAGCAAGATTTTTGCAACAATTGTCAGCTGGTATGAATAGATTGTGATCATCTACAAAAAGACTGTGAACACTTGCAGAAATTGGAGTGTTTTGTGTTTAACAGCACCTGAAACATAATTAGATGCTGGAGATGAGAGGGAAATGCTTCTTTTTTTTTTTTTTTTTTCCTGTGGTACGCGGGCCTCTCACGGATGTGGCCTCTCCCATTGCGGAGCACAGGCTCCGGACGCGCAGGCTCAACGGCCATGGCTCACGGGCCCAGCCGCTCCGTGGCATGCGGGATCCTCCCGGACCGGCGCACGAACCCGTGTCCCCTGCATCGGCAGGCGGACTCTCAACAACTGCGCCACCAGGAAAGCCCGGAAATGCTTCTTAAGGCAACAAAACATCTTTGCAAAATGTTCATTTCATTACATATTTTAAACTATGTATATCATGAACTTTGATGGCATCTGACTGAAAAATATTCTGTGAATTCTGAGGGGTGACTTCTGCCTTTGTAATGGCTCCCTGGAAACACTTCTAAGGGTTTATTTATAACTAATACTAATAAATGAGGTACAACTTAAAAAGTTATCCTTGAGAAGTGATGAAATTAACCCTCATATTTCACTTTCTGCCATTCATTTAAAAATTTGTTCAACTTTTTTTTTTGTATTTTCCCTGTTCTTTCTAGATATTATGTCTTACAGGACTTTTTATTATCCTCTATCATAATACTGCTATTTTGTTGTAGCCTGTGGAGGGCATGCTATCAATCCCTGCAAAACCAAAACTGATTTTGATATGGAGACTGAGGACACCATGCATGCACAAAGACAGTATGGAAAGGTTTATTACTCATATAATGAGACTTTGTGGGGAGAACAGGGCAGGCACCCAAGCAAGTCTGGGATGGCCTGAGCAAAGGGAGGGATGATGGCTTGGGTTAGGGGGTAGGGTCACAGTGAGTGTTCCTGGAAGGGCTCCAAGCTTGTGAGCTTTGAACTTTCCCACTGACATCAAGAGAAGGAGCACCTGGGCCTTTTTATTGACTTTCTCAGATGAGGGCAAGAGGGAAGGGGCAGGGGTGAGGCCGGAAAGCTTTGTGTTCAAACATCCAAAATGGAGGGAGGCTCTTTATTACGATCGCTCTAAATGAAAGTCTATTTTTCATAAAAATTTTTAAAAGGAATCAAAAACATTTATGAGGTTAAAAACCAGGTGCATTATGGGGATCTTTGAATTTTAAAAAATATTTTGACATAATTTGAGACTTATAGAGAGGCTGACTAACATTGTTCTCCCCAATTCTTCCCTCTGAGAGTCCTTGGAAAAGTTGTGCATGAGAGTCACAGCTGGTCCTTTTTGCTGTCATTCCTCTCTAGTGTCTATTGCTCTACTCTTCTTCTACTCCATGACAGCTGCTGCCTTCTCTCCTATGGTGGCTGCCTGTATTGGTACCCTTGTGTTGCCAACCTCCTCTAAACCCCTGACTTCCATGACCTTTTGACAATAAAGCTCCTTCAGCTTCTTGAGACCTGCTCAGTTTACTTAGAGGGTGTCCCTTTGGGAGAACTGTTGAGCCTCTAGGTACACCTTAATCCCCCCTTACATGTGAGCTCTCTCTTCTTCCTTCTTGAGGTTGCAGGGTGGAGAGAGTGTTTCAGGTGGGGCTGGGTCAGGCCAGCTAAGTAGCACCTCATAGTGGACCTGGAATAACTCTTCCCTCTGCATTCCAATCCTTGTTGCCCAGTCTCACCCATTTTGCCAGACTTCTTCACTCAGGTACTTTTTATCTTTTTGAAGCTCCCCCCTTTTTAATCTCTTTCCAAATCAGCTTCCATTGGGGCCCCCAGTCCATTAGATAGTTGTTTGCCTACCTATACCTCATTTATGGGCTGTGTTCAAATTTCTTACCCATAGGACTCCTGGGCCCCAGGCAAGTCAAGGATGTGGCTGAACATTTATTTCAGAAGTCAAGTGAAAATGTGTTTAAAAAGGGAGTGTGAGCTATGTTATATGTATTGATAGACTGAGTAAAATGAGGCCTGAGAATTGATAAAGCTTGGGAAAGTAGAGGTCATTGCTGACCTTGGATTTTGATATTTTCAGTGAATTTGGGGGAAAAAATCATCATGGAGTGTGTCCAAGTGAGAACATGAGGAGTGGAAGTGGAGACTGTTGAATGTGAACAATACTAAGGAACTGTGCTGTGTGAGAATCACAGGAGAGAGAGAAAAAGAGACAGAAACATCACTGCATTGCAAAGGCAATGCTTTGAGTAGTTAAAAACGAATGTGATTGAAAAGAGTGATGACACAAGTGAATGTATGTGTTGGCCTTAGAGAGGAGCATGAATCATTTATCCATTGTAACAGGAGGGAAGGCAGAGGAAATAGGGAAATAGGGACAGATGTTGGCAGTTGTTTTGGCAACACTAGGAGAATTCTCTACTGATTGTTTCCATTTTTGCAGGGAAATGAAAAGCAAGTCACTAGAGTATACTTATGCTTAGGTTGAAGGTGTATAGTTTATGAGATCATTTGGGTTAAAGTCTTCACAATTTTTTCCTTTCAAGGTCAGAATTCTTAACATAAGAAACCATGTATGTGAGGGAGATGCACTTGAATCAGGTGGGCCCAAATCAGAGAAATTGCAAATTGGTGACTCACCACCTGGAGTAGTCCTGTAGATGGATTTTTTTTTTTAAGCCTTTACACAGTCGCAACATTTTAAAACTTAGTTTTCATTATTTAAATATGAGGGGATTTTATATTTAAACCAAATTTCATATCCCTCCTTAGAAAAATGGATTTCCTAGTTGCACTGGGCCTGCATTCATGCATGGCAAGAGTAGGATGGAATTGAGTAACACTGAGCCTTTGGACAGGGCACTCCAGTGTTTTCTAGTCCCTAACACTCCCCATTATTATCTTACAATTGGCTTGATTTATTCCAATAGTTTGCTCCTGTAACAGATTTGAAACTGAGACACAGGCTTTGCACTGTGCAACTCCTGGAAGCACCATTGTAGCTTCTGTGAATGGCACCCCTGGAATTGTGTCCATTGGAAATCCTTGGCCTGACAAATATTTGCACTTCCTTTCTTGATGTCCACATTGAGGTAAACAACTGAAGAACACTCCTAACAGACTGGTTCTCATACCTAAATTTATTTCTATTTGTTATGCCACATTTTTCTTAAGAAAAAGCTCTTCAATGTAATTTTCCTTCAGGGCCTGTACATTCCTTCCTTCAGGGGTTCAATCCTATCATCCAAAAAGGTATATTCAAGTCCTAATTGTCAGTACCTGTGAATGTGATCTCATTTGCAAACAGGGTCTTTGCAGACATAATTACCATACAAATCAAGATAAAATCATACTGGATGGGGTGGGGGGGATCTAAATCCAATCATTGATGTTTTTATAAGAAGAGACAGAGACAGAGATAAACAGGCACAAATACACTCAAGGAGAAGAAGACCGTGTCTGAGGCAGAGATTAGAGAGATGCAGCTAAGGATTGATGGCAATCACCAGAAAGTAGGAAGAGCTGAGGAAGGACTCTTTCTATAGCCTTAGGAGGGAGGATGGCCTAATGACACATTGCTTTTGGACTTCTACAGAACTGTGAGAAAATAAATTTCTGTTTTTTAAGCCACCCAATTTGCAGTAATTTGTTACAACAGCCCTAGGAAACTAATACAGGGCCCATACTTCTAAAATTTTCTTCATTACTTTTTCCCTAAGAACCTTTGAAAACTCTTGACATTCATATTCATACTTTACCTTTATCTTCTTATTTGAAAGAGTTTTGATTTTCAGGATTAAATAAGGATCCTGCATTTGAATTATTCTTATTGCCTTTTATCAATGCTGAAGTAATTTAAACTCCCTAGGCAATCTATACTCAATTTTCTCCAATAAAGTCTATACATGTCTTTAGGATCTATATAATATATTGATATTTATAGATTCTTAAATAAATGAGTTACTCTGATGTGTTGTTTAACTTTTGGACCATTAAGTGTATAATGATGATTATGCCATCCAGTGATTAAAGTAGAGCTTCATTCTGGTAGTACATTTAGAAAAAACTAGGAAGAACCTTATTTAAGTGTTATTTTTAGTGGATGAAGATGTAGACCATCAAAATGAGTTATTTCATAAAAATCAACAATTGTAGTGTTGTCTAGGGGTAATTTACCAAATGTAGAATTTATATTAGAAAAAGGATACTTAGAAGAAACAAATGAAAAGAGATATTTTAAAATGTTTATCAAAACCTTTATGTGTTAATTAAATTTTGGTTCCAAGCTTTGGAAATACCAGGTAGTAGCAACACTTTAAACTACATTGTAGTATCACATGTAAAGACAGCAATAAGATAAAGAGTGAATATAAATATTGTGACAGATGACTTGCTCTAAGTCAAGAAATTAAGAACCATAGAATGATCCTCACTGTCCAGTGAACAATGTATTTCTTGCTTTCTTTTTTTTTTTTTTTTTTCCGTGGTACGCGGGCCCCTCACTGCTGCGGCCTCTCCCGTTACGGAGCACAGGCTCCGGACGCGCAGGCCCAGCGGCCATGGCTCACGGGCGCAGCCGCTCCGCGGCATGTGGGATCCTCCCAGACCGGGGCACGAACCCGTGTCCCCTGCATTGGCAGGCGGACTCCCAACCACTGCGCCACCAGGGAAGCCCAACAATGTATTTCTTGAATTTCTCTTACGTAACTGTATATTTTTGGTCCAATCAGAAAATAAGCCATGCAAAAGAAAATGCGTTAGGCATTGAGCTTTGTGAAAGTTACATTGTAATTACATGAAAAAAAATATGAACATTTTATTAATTTAACATTTTGGTAACCAGAAAATTAATTGTAAGATGAAAGTCTTTCTTTCAAATGAATGACCCCATTAAAACATTTCATAATCTCCATCTCATTGAAGTAAATTCCACTGTTAAAAATCTTATGAATAATTAAACTGTTCTAATGATTACAAAGTTAGATATTTTGTTATTTGTCTAAGTAGATATAATAAATTAAATGGTGGTAGCTTTAGGTGTATGAATGTCTAACTCGAACAGGGAAATAACTTTCCCAGAATCCAGAATCAGCTTTCTTAACAAGTTATCAAATCATAGATATATTATCTTTGGTAATAACATGTACAGTTACTTTTCAGAGATGTGTTAATATTCAGTCACAAGTAATGAATTATTGGTATGGTACAAAGCTAAATCCTTTTATATTTAAAAACTATTAATATTTCTTTATTATCATAGGGAGAGTTTGTTTTTAAGCTACCTGGACTCTTTTTGCTACTGACTTTCCATGTTGGAAGCAGCAACTGCACAACTATAGCAAAATATTTTTCTGCATATAGTCATTGTTATCATTAACAACCCTAATAATACCACCCTACCTAGATATGAATTTACTGATAATTATAATGCATAACAAGTCAGTCTCCATAGTATGACTGTATGAATCAGAACCAGTCTAATTCCATTTAGTCAATTCACTCTGTGATATGTTAGAACTTTAAAATGCCATGAACACAAAGGCAATATTTAATGAGAAATTATTTATCCTTTATTTATCAAAATTTAACTGAACTCCTACTATGTTCCCAATGACCTAGAGCTTTATGAAGCTTATCATGTATGGAAAAATAATGAATGTTTCTACATAAGAGCTTTTGTTTTCTCAAGTTTTTACTGTATATAATAAATGGGTGCTATAGATTGAATGTTTGTGTACCTGTCAAATTCATGTGTTGAAACTTAATTCCCAATGTAATAGTATTTGGAGGTAGTGCATTTACTTGGTGATTAGGACATGAAGATGGAGCCCTCATGAGTGGGATTAGTGGCCTTGAAAAAGAAACCCTAGAGAGCTCCCTCATCCCTTTTACCATGTGAGGACACAGTAAGAAGACAGCCATCTGTGAACCAGGAGGTGGCTTCTCACCAGACACTGAATCTAAAGGGGTCTTGATGTTGGACTTCCCAGCCTCCAGAGCTATGAAAAATAAGTTTATATTTTTTATAATCTACCCAGTCTATGGTATGTATCTGTTATAGCAACCTGAATGGACACTAAGTGGGGCAGGTGTAAATGTCTAGCTAAGTCAATACATTCTTTGTTCCTTGCTTCTATTGGATGGAACAGGTTAATCATTTTGCTCTTGTGTCAAATATTTTCTTTACAAAGTCACACTAATACTTAGTTCCTGCCTCATTCTCCCCATCTCAGGTACTGACAATGATAGTAGACAGTTTCTGCTTTACCCGGTTTCTCCTGATGTTAACATTTCATATAAATATGGTTCATTAGTCAAAACTAAGAGGCTGACGCTGGTACATTACTACTAACTAAACTTCTGACTTTATTAGGATTTCACAAGTTTTTCCACTCACGTTCTTTCCCTGTTCTATAATTCAATTCAGGATACTACATTGCATTTAGTGGTGCATCAATTTTGTGATTTTTCTTAATTTTAAATCATGTTTTGACTAGAGAGTATACAATTTTGCTGCTTTTCTCTCTTCTGATTTACTTCAAAAATTACTGTGATTTTAAAAAGATTCTTTGTCTATGGAACCACTCAATAAATTTACAGCTCTGCCAAGTTTCAGGATGTAGTTTTAAATGCAAAGTCAGAAAGAAAACTTTAGGAGGGGAGAATATGATGAACTCTTCTAAAGTTCATAAGACAATTTGAATATCATAAGACCCAGTAGAAACATTTACTTTTCCCCTACAATTCCAGAAAAAACATGTTGTACTTCTAAGTTAGAAGTAAAAATTGATCTGATTGCTGCCTGACCTACAAATTCATTGTGTTCACAGAGATTGAATTCCTGTTTGTAGAAAATCAAACTGAAATAACTTAAAGAGTTATAAGATCAAAGTTACAGAGAGGTCTTGGTAAAACAGGTCAGCAAGAACACTGGAAACTTATACAGGATTCCTTGCACTGCTTTACTCTTCTGACATCTGTGAGCACCATAAAGATGAATAAGACGATGAGTGACACTGTCACCCTTATTTTTCCAAACTCCCCTGTATGTTAAATAATTTTAGTATCTCATAGATGAGTTCTCTTTTATTTTAAACTATGGAGATTTATTTATGGTCTATAAAGAATGTCTAGAAAAGTTCAATGATTTTCACTTTCCTCAAGATGAACATTTCATTTTTGTTTTATACTTAAGTAACTTTTATTCATTCATTTTATCATTACTGTTTCTAAAAATAGAAAAATTGTGAATATGGTGAAAAATTAAATTTTACCATCGAGCTTATAAGACAAACAACAGGTACCCTCCCCTATTCCAGGCCCATACCCCAGAGGTAAATTCTTTTAACTGTCCCTGTTTTGGTTCTTCTGGCGGCTACATTTGAAAATCTAAACAATATGTTTACACTATCTTACTAGCAACTTAACTTCTCTCGGGAAAATAAGGAAACTTAATCTGTACTCAGGCATTTGCCTCTTCTATTCCAACCTAGCCTTTGCTATCCTCCCATGTTTTGATAGTCATTATTTTCACTTTTCCCACAAGTCACCTTTGCAATTTAATACTAGATTAAGCACCCAACTCTTGTTCCACTGGCTTTAGACAATGCTTTTATTTTTCTTTTCCCATTATACACAACAGGGTTATTATAACCTTATTCCTTCCCCACTTCTTTTTCTAATAACTATTATGGAGGCTTCTATTGTTTTGTTGTTGAGGTTAATAACACTTACATTTTATTTTATAATTGTCTTGTATAACTTATCTATAGATTAATTTTAAAATATGAAAACCAGTAAATAGCATTCACATTATGGTCATAAAGCAAAGCTTATTCCCTGTTGTTCCCTTAGGGTATGCTAGATTTGCATTTTCATCTTTAGAGGGCCAAAGTAATGATCCTTCTTTCACTCAAAAGAGAGTGTTCCTAGAATTGATATTTTACTACTCATACCCTATCAATTCATTCATTAATTTGCTTAACACATATTTACTGAGTGCCCACTATGTGGCAGGTACAAGGCAGGCAGTGAGTAAACAGTAGGGAGTGACACAAGTAGAAATCCGTCTCCTAGAAGTAGAGATGGAGTATAAGAGGGTGGTTATAATTTAAAATAAGGTAGTTAGAAAAGACCTCCTTGAGTATCAGGTATTTGAACAAGTTATAAAGGAGGTGAGGGAAGGAGTAGTGAGTTTGTGGATAGGATAAACTTTAATTGTATTGAGTGTGCAGGGAGTGGAGGATTGTCTGAGTAATGTTAAATTTAGCCTTTGTTATAGACAAAACACCCCTAAATTCCATGGCCATAAAGTACTTCTCATCCTCTTCTGCTCGTCTCACCTGGGCTCACTCATGTGGGTTCATTAGGTTGGAAGTTCAGCTGGGATTGATGATCTCAAGTTCTGAGGCTCAGAAGTCAGGGCTGGACAGTCAGGAAGCCTGGGCAGTCTTCTTCATGTGGTCTTCCATGCTGGGCTTCTTCTCACGATGACAGAAGTAGGATGATTCCAAGTGGATGAAGACAGGAGCTTCAAGAGCTTGCACAGGGTCACTTTTGTGACATTCTGTTGGTCAAAATAAGTCACAAGGAGCAGTCCAGGGATGGGAAAAGAGATTCTACTTCTCAATAGGAGGAGCTGCAAAATATTATAGCTATGTTGCTTTCGAGGTACTAAAGGTCAGTTGCCTCACAAATAATATGATGAGGGATATGCGCTGGGTATTAACTCTCATGCGAGTTCCCCTACTTTACTTTCACACAAGTATTAAGAGAAAACAAATTAATTTTTGGCCAATTTAAACTGCTTTTTATTGATTCTATGCATGAGAGTGTAGAGATGGGAGCAACTGGCATAGTGGTTAATAAAAAGATCTTCAGTTAATCTCTTTCTGTACCTTTACCTTTTCTTTATCTTCTATACCTGTACACCCTGAGGCTATGCCTGGTCATAATTACACTGCAAGAATAGGCTGCCTCATTCACTGCAGCCCAATTATTTGCATATTCTAGACTGTTGCCTTTTCCACTTTCTTTTTTTTCTAATATAAATTTATTTTATTTACTTTTGGCTGCATTGGGTCTTCGTTGCTGTACACAGGCTTTCTCTAGTTGCAGCAAGCGGGGGCTACTCTTGGCTGTGGTGCACGGGCTTCTCACTGCAGTTGCTTCTCTTGTGGAGCATGGGCTCTAGGTGGGTGGGCTTCAGTAGTTTCCACTTTGTTTCTTTATCAGAACCCTTCCATCTGATTTACGTCTTCTATAAATATGTTGCAATTTCTTGATGTTGAACACTCTCTCAATCTCTTTGTTAGTTGTGTTATTCATTTCCAATCTTTTTCTATGCTTTCTACTCTTTCTCAAGGGGCTGAAAGTATGGGAACTACATTTCTAGAATACGTTGGTTCAACAGTTTTGATGCAATTTATGTTCTAATAAGATGCACTCATGGAGACTTGGAAAGAAAAAGAGAAGCAGAAACCATTCTTCCTCTGGCAGTTGCATAAAGCTTGAGCAGATGTGTGCTTCTGCAGCATCCAGCTGGACTCCATGTTCCACTGCCAGTCATTGGGTTGGGGGTTGAGAGCAACTGTGGCTTTTTGAACTTGTATGGTGGTTTCCTGACCTCTTGATTACAGTTTGCTGCTTTGTGATCTAAAGAATTAGTAGCTGTTTATTCCTGATTTTTTTTCTTCGAGCCCTTCCAATTATTTTGTAAACTTCCTTTTTTTTCTGTATTAATTCCCTTTATGCTTGAAATACCTAGAGTTGTTTCTAATTTCTTAGTGGGTTCTTTAAGTTGTTTCTTTAAGCATTCCTTAATTGTAATTGTAATTGTAAAACAAAAAACAAAAAATACAACCCTGCCCCATTGCGGGGTTGCTTCTGGTTTCTGGAGAGCTCACTCTCATCCTTTCTTGGGAGCATAATTTTGCTTTGCTTAATAAAACTCTTGCTACTTAAAACTGCTCTATGCCTCTTGACTGAGTTCTCTCCCTTGAGAGGGCAAGAGCCAAGGGAATTGCTGTTCCATTAGTGACAGGATAACTGCAAGTTTTTTTTTTTTTTTTTTTTTTTTTTTGCGGTATGAGGGCCTCTCACTGTTGTGGCCTCTCCTGTTGCGGAGCACAGGCTCCGGATGCACAGGCTCAGTAGCCATGGCTCACAGGCCTAGCCGCTCCGCGGCATGTGGGATCTTCCCGGACTGGGACACGAACCCATGTCCCCTGCATTGGCAGGCGGACTCTCAACCACTGCGCCACCAGGGAAGCCCAGATAACTGCAAGTTTTAATTTACTATAACCTGAGTTTGAGCTAATGATATTTTGTTGGTTTATGCTATTTAAAAATTAGCCCGTTCTTAGTTTGGACTAATAGAAATGCAAGGAATAAATCATACAAAGTACATACCCGACTATTCTCTGTGCTAGACAGACTCTTTTGGCATTACTGTATTCAGTTTTGAATCATATTTTAAGAGACTTAAAACTGGGATTTGTCAAAGAGACAGCCATTTGGATTCTGAAACTGGTGCGGTCTAGAAACCATATTATTGGAAGAAGTATTAGAAGTATCTGAACTTTTGAGTATAAAGAATGAAAGACGGAAGGCAATTGCTCTTCTAGGAAGTCTTACATGAATCTCTGTGTTTGTCCAAAGGCCCCTCTTCTTTGCCTGTCCCACATACTATACATTCATTACCTCATTCCACTAAGAATTGTGTGGGATGCCTGCTATGTGCCAGGAGATGTTCTACACTGTGGGGCACACAGTAGTGAAGAAAACAGACAAGATTCCTGCTCATAGAATTGACTCTGTGGGCGTCACAGACATTAAACAAGTGCACACATTAGTGATAAGTGCTGTGAGAACGTAAAACAGGGCATGACAATAAAGAGTAACTAAAGAGGGGGTACTTTTTTATATCTTGGTTATAGAAGACCTCTCTGAGGAGATGACATTTGACATGAAACGAATTACAGGAAGATATCAGCCCAGATCTAGGATTGGCATTTTCCTTGCAGAGGGATTAGTAAGGGCAAAGGTCTTCTGTTGTAGGAATGAGCTTGGCTTGTGGAAGGAGCAAGGGATAGAATGGGAGGAGATGAAATTGGAAAGATAAACAGAGCTATTTCTTGTAGAAAGTTTAGACTGTGATAATGAGTTTGAATTTTATTCAAAGTGCATGAGAAGTTTATGGGAGGTTTAAAGTGGGAAATTCCATGGTCAGATTTGTAAACTATGAGGCTCTGTGAGGTATATTGATTGTAGGGGGAAGTATGGAAGAAAGGAAACACTTAAAGCACTTCAGTTTTAGCATTTTCCATGTTATGTAGATCTTATTTGCTTATATAAATTCATTTTCCTCTAAACTATAGCTTCCTCAAGAACAAGAATCATATCTTGTCTATTTTTGAATGTCCAGCACCCAGAAAAATATCTGAAACCCAAGAGATACTCAATAAATTCTTTCTTATTCAATACATGAGTCTCTGTTTTTGTCCAAGGGTCTCTCTTAAGATTTTAACTTTATTCTGTCTGATCCCTTAAAGGGAAGAAATAATATTTGGAAGCTGATGATGTCTATTTCTGCCACAAAGAATAGAAGCAAAGAAAGCTGGTTTGTAACAACAGTAGAATGAAGCAGACATGTAGAGAGAAGCAAAGATCGAGACGTTTCTTTGTCACCTGTGGTACAGCTCAGCTAGTTCCAGTTTCTTCCTGTTTGTATTCTGAATTACAGGGTCAAGAGACAATACCCCAATCCTTATTATAAACTAGTTTTCGTCTTTTTGTGTTTCGTTAACTGGCATTGACCTCTGTTACTTTCAAAGAAAAGAGTCCTAGGATTAATTCTCAATTTTTATTTACTTACTGAATGATTTTAGGCAAGTTATGTAACTTCTTTAAGTTTTAGTTTCCTATTTCCTTAAAACACGTTTGACAAAATTGTAATACTTGAGGATAATACAAATTCAGATAATGCAATTGGCATTGAGTTATTCTCTGTCTAGCTTCTATTAATCATACTACATGTGGAGAGTAGCCATGATGGGATTCGAATGGGAGCAAAAGGACAGGTGAATGAATGACAGGCTAGCCTATTTTTGTGAGAGGAAGAAGGAGAGTGAGTCCCCAAGTCCCTAGCATTTTCTCAGCCCAATCGCCTCATATCTATTTGACCAAATGGGCATTGAAAGATTCCTGGAACTGCTGTCTATGACCTAGGAGTCCAAACCATCATTGTCAGACACACAGAGATATGTAAGCCAGAGTTGACAACTGTTATAATGTGATACCAAGCTACAGCTGGGACCAGGATGGCTGCATTCTGCATCTCACCCCTTCCCCCCAGCAAAAAAATCTTGTTCAGTCTCAACCTAGTCATTTAATTACACTTGCAATAACATTAGTTTATATTATGCAGTTGAAAGTTTTATACTTCACCTATTATATTATGGTGGGGTTTTTCTATAATAAAATCTACCAATAAATTATTAAGAGAATTAAATGAGATTATATATGTAAAGTTCTTGGTATGGGGCATTGTCTACCCAATAAGTGTGAAACCAATACCAATCATTATTATTATAATCCTCAAAATTATGGTTATTACAATTGAAAGGGAAACACATAAAGGAGTTGAAATTCAACATGGTTAATTCTAACATTTCTTATATATTTGGAGAAGAGCGTTAATACAAATGGCTGAAGTGATAATCTGTGAATTTCATTCGTGTAAATTATTTCTTCCTCCTCTATCCAGACTAATTGTGAGTTGGATGCATATTTAATATTTTCAGAAGAGGAACTGGCAGCAAGTTTGCTCTGCTGGCATTTTTGCTCACACATATGCTCTATTTATGTCTAGAGATGGTATTATTTTTACCTTCCTGTCATCACACTCATTTCTTTATAAGAGCAAACATTTCAAAATATGAATATTTTAGATTTAGTTTATTCATTTTAAAGCACCCATCTTTTTAACTTGTATTCATTTCCATTGATATATGAAGTCTGTAGATTTTATGCTACTTAGGATTTGTAAAGTAATTATTAAGTCTTTGATATTTATAAAGTATCTGAAGTTTTCAGTGATTAATTATTGATAATCTAAATGATTCAACCTATCAGGCCATAATAAATATTTAGTGATGCATTTCATGAAGTCTTTTTCATTATATTATTCTTCCGTGTTTAAATTTCTAGTGTGCTGTATTGCAATGAGCTATAACCCACTTTTAGTAAATAGAATTTTTTGGTCCTTACAACATGTTAATGTTATTTTAAATAAACCAAGCATATAATATAGTTAATAACCATACATTTTTCATTCAAATGTAGATGACTTTAAATGTATCTTTGTTTGGGATTTTTGCGGGTCTGACATTCTTTATTAACAAACAAAAAATATATATTTTTCACCAAACAGCTTTGGATGTTTTCACTGTTCTGACTAGGTATGTCTATCAATACAAAGTCACTTTTCAAAAATTGACTGGTTCAGATTAGTATTTGTAAAGAATTGTTAAGCTCAAAAGACAAAGTGCTGTTACCTGTCTCCATGGAATCAATGGTCCATAAACAAATTGCTATTCAATCATGAAAAATACCAACCTACTCAACAACATAAGCTTTTGCATCAGCAACTGCACTCAAACAATGAAATACTTATAATAATATACTCTTTGTGTAAACATATTCAGGAGTCTTTGAAGAATACAGCTGTGTTAGCAGTATTATCCATTCATTAATTTAACAATTAAACATGTGTATATACTCTGTACATCATGGTAGATTCTGAGGATTTAACAATGGAAAGGACAGACATGGTTTCTACCTCTCAGAGTGCATAGTGTGAGAGATAAATACAAGGCCAATTACCGTAAATGTGCTGTGATAATGAAAACACCCAGAACTAAGGTAGCACATAGTGAATATACCTAACCCTGTGCATATGTGTGTATGTGTGGTGGAAGGGGATAAATAGGAATTTGGGAAGTGAAGTTGGGGGAAAACAGTTGAAACAGAAGGAAGGGTCCATGCAAATGCTTCGGTTTTGAAAAAGGTAGTTAGTAACAAAGAGAGGAATGAAGGGGAATGAGAAAAACGTTAAATGAACGGAATGTAACAAACAGTGCAGGTGTTTTAAATAAACATTAATGACTAAGTAAACAAATGAAACAGTTAAAGGTGTGTGAGCAAGTGGAGGAATAAGAAATGGGGGAAAGATACAGAGAATAAAAAAAGAATAGGAAGAAAACTCAGAAAAATATTAAAAATTAGAACATTTATGAATTTAATGTCTAAAAGGTAAGTGTGATAATGACAGACAAGGATTGGATAATGTGTTGTATGAGTGCTATTTAATATTATTTAAAAAATATCTTCATTGCAGTTATGAGATTCGGGAAAAATTGGACAGATTTATTATTACAGAACTTCTCAGAGCCTTTAATATTCTAAAGTTCTTACAGAAAGCAATATTACTGTGTAGCTTTTCCCCATATTTCTTGACCATGATTTTTTTTTTCTACTAGTACTATTTCCAGAGATTAAGCTTCTGAGAAACACCATGGGAAATATATGAACAGAGATATATTTAAAAAATGGAAGGGAGATGGGGAATAAAGCAACCTTACTTGTTTTTCCTGAATTATAATATCAATTCCCCTTGGGCAAACCTCTTCCTGTCTCAGTCACATCTCTTCCTACCAGTGTTTGGTCTGCCATAATTTATTTTTCAAGCAAAAATCCCATGATGTCCTGTATGTATGTATATCTGTGTGTATACATATGCATATATGTACGTATGTATATACACACCTATATACATAGGTATACATGCATACATTATATTTATATACCTTTGGTTCTCCTTAGAAATCAGTTGTCTAGCTTCAAAGGTAAATAGTACACACTAACCAAAGATATTCAACAATTTTGATAGTAGTTAAGAGTAGTCTATACACAAAAAAGTAGTAATAGAGGCATATGATTTAAAGTAAATATGAAAAAATTATAATAAGAAAAAATGCAAAAATGTGGAAAATGCTATAGAAATATTCCCCCAGTCTTCAAACATATTACAGGACAGAAACTCTTAAGGGATCACTAACCAGGGTGTTTATGCATGCCATATGGAAATATTTCCTCTGCAGTGTGCCTGCATTGCTGTTTAAATGGAGAATAAATGTTATGTTAGCAATATTTTTATATAGCCTAGAATTTTTTTTTTTTTGCGGTACGCGGGCCTCTCACTGTTGCGGCCTCTCCCATTGCGGAGCCCAGGCTCCGGACGCGCAGGCTCAGCGGCCATGGCTCACGGGCCCAGCCGCTCCGCGGCATGTGGGATCTTCCCGGACCGGGGCACGAACCCGCGTCCCCTGCATCGGCAGGCGGACTCTCAACCACTGCGCCACCAGGGAAGCCCTAGCCTAGAATTTTATTTTTTAATTTTTTTCTCCATTGCATCTGGGTGGTAAATAAAAGATAAAATTCAACTAGAGAAGTAGTTATTTATATAATTTTATACAATAATATGATTTAAAAGCAAACTTTTACAATTTCATTCTTGAAAGAATAAGCAGCTGTTTCTTTTTAAAAAATAATAAGCTCATTTGGTAGGTAGATATGTGCTGAAACAAAAGTAATAAAAGATTTTATGGACTGTTATTCTATAACTTTGAGATAATGCTGGACATACAATGAACCTTATACATTAAAGTGCTAATTCAAATAGAAAAATTCAGTAGTTTTGGAATTTCTAAAGCTGTTGTTCCTGGATGTCTATCCAGAGGATTTTGTTAATGTACCAATTGCTTTTCAGGATTTTTGTCGACCAAATAAGAGTAAAGATGAAAATCATCTTAACATTGTTAACTTTTCTTATTATAAAGCACTGTATATTATAAAGCATACTTAATC
The DNA here is from genome assembly GCF_949774975.1 of Lagenorhynchus albirostris. NCBI lineage: Eukaryota > Metazoa > Chordata > Mammalia > Artiodactyla > Delphinidae > Lagenorhynchus > Lagenorhynchus albirostris. Next base: position 32,195,605 of record NC_083105.1, read on the forward strand.
ACAGGAAAACTGGAAAAATAGAAAATTATATAAAGAATGTTAAAGTTGCAGGTATCCAACCACCCATTTTTAACCACTCTTAACACTGAGGACTTCCCTGGTGGCGCGGTGGTTAAGAATCCACCTGCTAATGCAGGGGACATGGGTTCGAGCCCTGGTCTGGGAAGATCCCACATGCTGTGGAGCAACTAAGCCCATGCGCCACAACTACTGAGCCTGCGCTCTAGAGCCTGCAAGCCACAACTACTGGGCCTGCATGCCACAACAACTGAAGCCCGTGCTCCTAGAGCCTGTGCTCCGTAACAAGAAAAGCTGCCGCAACGAAGAGTAGGCCCTGCTCACCACAACTAGAGAAAGCCTGCTCGCAGCAATGAAGACCCAACACAGCCAAAAATAAATAAATTCATTAAAAAAAATAAGTGTTCACATTTATAAAAAAAAACCCCACTTACTGTATTTGTCTACACATGGATTCTATCTGCACTTCTCTATTTATGTTATAGACACACACTGTTTACTTTCAACACAGCATCACACATTGTATATATTCCAAGGCATATGTTGTTTTTTCTCCGCAGCTGCACTCTAGCCAGATTCTCTTGCCTACTCAGACATAAGTCCTGTAGTGTACCACATGGTATACACAGCTTGCTTCCTTTTCTGAGCTCTAGCAGCCTTTTCATGTTGTCACTTCTCCTAGATATCGTTATTGCATACTGCACTGCAAGCCTACAACAAACCCTCCGCCCTCCTCCATGGGGCCCCAGCAGAGCTGTTTTCTGTGGAATTCCTAAAGCATGAACATCCTTCTATTCTCTGGGCAGGAGGGAAGAGAAGGCCTTTCCATAAGCCCTGAAAACTATGTTTCCCTCAGTATATTAAAGCTGTGAGGTTTGGGCTCCAATATATTGCAGATTTTTTTTTTTTTTGTAAAAAGGTTTTCTTTCTTTTTATTGTTTACTTATGTTTGCAACTTCATCCCTCCATGAAATGAGGGGGTAGGGCTGGAGACGCATCTAAGTGACAACTGTCACTGTGTATTGAGAAAGTCCTCTCCTCTCACACCACTAAAACTTCATGATTTGGCCACACTTATGACTCTCTGGTGCAGTAGTATATTACCCCTTGTCAGTTCTGTGCCTTCAGGGTACAGAATATCATGTTTGTCATAGGATAAGCCCTGAAAATGTGTGTGTGTGTGTGTGTGTGTGTGTGTGTGTGTGTGTGTGTGTGTAGGGTAGGTGTAGCATTTATGTATATGTATGTGATGAGATGTAGCCATTGTTTCCTGAATAAATGGTGATTATATTTGCAAAAAAATGCAGAAAGAAGTATACCTTTTGTTTTAGTATGAAGAAGCATTCATTTTTACTAAATATAGCACTAAATTTTACCCCAGGTATTTCTCATATATATTAAGACAGTGAAGCCCTCATATCACGGGAGAAACCAGTTTCCCACTGGTTTTCTGAAAGCATAAAACTATACTACAGTTCAGGTGCAAAGCTATGTCATAGGAAATTTTACATAAAAGGAATGCAGAGCTCCTTCTCAGAGTGAATTATCATTAGAAAAATCCCCAAAGAGGCTTTCAGTGATGTTGCCCCATTCATCCTCTTTTCGAGACTTTAGGAAAGGAAAAAAATCTGTTGAAAACATAGAAAATGGCTAATTTCATGGAAGATAGAAAAACAACTCTTAGGAAAACTCCCAGTTCTCACGGAAACTTCTGATTCTCTTCAGTTGACTTTCACCATTTTCTGTCCAGTAAATCATATTTCACAGTGATCTTGGAAATTCTTTCCATGGTTTTGGGATATACCCCTGGGGCCCAAGTCATTAAATAGTCCTGTCAACTTCCACCAAGTAACTGTTTCTAGTCCCTGCCCAATGTGTTGCAAAGTTCTAGAACTACCATCCTTTTTGGGTGTACAAATGAAATATGCCTGTCTTCATCCCCAGAGCCTCACCAACCAGGGATTTCCAATGTGCCAAACTCAGCTGCCGATCATTTTTAGAAAATGCAAGCAATTTTCTTTAAATAGCAGACACTGGTCAACTTATTATCTACCATATTTTGAAATTTCCTAAAAGCCACTATGTAAGCATAGATGCAGATTTTACTGTTAGCCATGATATTAAGTAAAAGATATAATTCATGTTTATAATATATAGTTTTTCATTAATAACCTGTTAAATTGCTTCTAAGTTGTTAAATATTAATATTTATGAGTTAAATATCACTAAAAAATGTTTCAATTTTCTCATGTTACTGCAAAAATTAAAGTAGAAAATATAAAATAAAAATGAAAATGTAATAATACTTTTTCAAAACACTTGAGAATAATTTTTAATCAATAAAGTCTTGGTTATTGAGTTCATACTTAATAAGGATGCACAATATTCACTTAAGCTGTTCAATTATGCAGTGGCCACCCCAGAATCATTAGATATCCTTCTGACTTCTCATCAAGTCATCTTTTCCAAAGGGCAACTGATTTTTGCTGCTTGTTATAATCCTTAATTTATCTATAGGTGACTCTGAAACTCAGGCTTTTAGGTCAGTCGTGTCCGTGGTGATGTTGTTTTGTAAACATTAATAGATATACGAACCCATATTGTTGTCTAAGATTAATGGATAGAACATCAATCAGGAACCCTTAATTCCAAAAGACAACTGGATACAGGGAGATCAAAAAAAGAAAGACGTGGTTTTGCTTTGATTCTGGGCCCATGAATTGGCACTAGAGAACTGTCTACTTGTATGCATCATGCTGGGATCTTTGAGATGGCAACAGTATGACTGTGGCCGCCAATGGACTGCAATCCACATTTATGTCCAGCCATATTTTGGGGCCCCCAAACTAACAGTGGAGCTTCCTGCACACACAAGAACCCACATGCCCCAGTCAGGCAGAAAGCCAAGTTAAGTTCTCAGGACACAAAATGAGACAAACAAGAAGGCGATAGCTGGCCCTAGGAATATGTCGACAACCAGTGGGTGCCCGAAAGCAAATTCACAAGTCACGATTCGATTCAGAATAAATCTTACAAATGTTTTTGCCTGTCAATCTGAATCTGGAAAGAAAGGAACAACGAGAAGTTTTCTCTTGCTCTCTCGACGAGGCACCACAGATAGAGATCTAGGAGAGCTGACTTTGTTAAGAATTCTTACCCTTTTTTTGCTTCTGCCAGTTTCCCCAGGATTCTGTAGGCTCTGGAGTAAGTGGGGTGTCCCAGCAAGCCTCATCCTGGTCACGAAAAACTGAAGAGGAGGAAGAACAGTTTTCCCTCTACGCTTTATAGTGAGTGCTAGCCTGAGATCCCTTTTTCTCTAAGGCAACTTGTAAATGGATAAGCTTATCAGGTTAAAAGTTCTCAGCTGTGGCCACTATAATGCAAGATTATCCTCAGCTGTGGCCACTATAATGCAAGATTACCCTGGGTAAGGATAACCTGCTCGTTTGGACTTAAAATTTTATTCACGTCACTCCTCTCGCTGGGCCCAATCCTGCTTAAGGCAGACCAAGTCTGACCCGGAACTAGTTCCGTGGTCCCACCTCCCTACCCGGTCGCGTTTCTAAGTCGGACCCAGTTCGCCTCCGACTGGCTTCCAGACCGAGTCTAGAGAAAGAAATGTTTAAATGAAGTCTAAAAGCTTCTGAGACAAAAGACTTCGAGACTCCAAGAGGGGCGGACCCAGCACCTCCTGAGGCGGAAGAGGCAGCGAGCTCAGGGCTCAGCAGGTACCACGTCTGGTTGCTCGTTGCTCCTGGGGCCGTCGGGGGTCTCCTTCGCTCCCCGCTTCTTACTGTTACTAACAGAACTGTTAAAAGATAAACTGAGGCATAGAAAACATTTTTTTTTTTTTTTTTTTTTTGCGGTACGCGGGCTTCTCACCGCTGTGGCCTCTCCCTCTGCGGAGCACAGGCTCCGGACGCGCAGGCCCAGCGGCCATGGCCCACGGGCCCAGCCGCTCCACTGCACGTGGGATCCTCCCGGACCGTGGCACGAATCCGCGTCCCCCGCACCGGCAGGCGGACTCTCAACCACTGCGCCACCAGGGAAGCCCTAGAAAACTTTTTTTTTTTTTTTTTGCGGTACGCGGGCCTCTCACTGTTGTGGCCTCTCCTGTTGCGGAGCACAGGCTCCGGACGCGCAGGCCCAGCGGCCATCGCCCACGGGCCCAGCCGCTCCACTGCACGTGAGATCCTCCCGGACCTGGGCACGAATCCGCGTCCCCCGCGCGGGCAGGCGGACTCTCAACCACTGCGCCACCAGGGAAGCCCTAGAAAACATTTTTTTTTTTTTGCGGTACGCGGGCCTCTCACTGTTGTGGCCTCTCCCGTTGCGGAGCAACAGGCTCTGGACGCGCAGGCTCAGCGGCCATGGCTCACGGGCACAGCCGCTCCGCGGCATGTGGGATCTTCCCAGACCGGGTCACGAACCCGTGTCCCCTGCATCGGCAGGCGGACTCTCAACCACTGCGCCACCAGGGAAGCCCCCTAGAAAACATTTTAAGAGTTTGAGCAAAAATCAATTTGAATCGGGCAGCATCTAGTCTAGCAGATAGAAAGGAGCTCCGGGGCAGTTGTTCAAAATGAAAGACTTTCGTAGGCAGAAGGGAGCAGGAACGAGGAAAAATAAAGTAGGGAGAGAAGCGGTGGGTTAATGCATAGTTACCTTCCTTCAGGGGATAGCAGGGGTCTGTCAGGCAGGTGACCCCACTAGTGCTGATCAGGTGGTTTCTGATTGATTAGTTTAGTTTTCCTTCTAGGAGAGCCGAAACTGTGATTGTCTCAGTTTGGTGATGTGGGACTTAAAATAAACAACTCCATTTTGGGCTGGTTGTCTTGTTTTTAATACTTTATGGCTTATATGTAATGTTATGCTTAAAAGGTCTTCCTCATAATTGTAACTTATATTAAATATTTAGTGCTTTCTTGAATATTTTGACCTTAATATATCATATATTTGTTTTTCTTTTCTAATTTTTTTGGTAAGAATACAAAAAAGATGCAGCTGTATAGTATTTTTTTCCAAATGACTAGTTGATATTCTCAGCATCGTTAGTTGATTTATCTATCTTCTATTTGGAATATATATTTTCCAAATTTCCTGTTTAATCCATCTCTGAAGACTATTTCAGTGATCTATTTGTCTATTATAGTGTTTCTCAAATTGTGTATTTTTTCATTAGAGAAGATGTCCCCTTAGCCAATATGATTGGAATTACTATTTCCTCATTTAATAATAAAAAAACTGGTTAAAGCAGAAAATCATTAAAAAATACATAACACCCTAAATATTTTAATTTAAAACATATGAATGCACATTTGCCAGTCTGTTGAATTAGATCTTAGGCATTTTCTTTGACTGTGGTTCTACTGTTAATTTTTGTGTCATCAATTTTGCGTTAATAATGCTCTTATACCTTTCTTTAAAGTGGACAAGTCTTAGAGGAAGACCTTTAGGAGTAATCCAAGTGAGAATCCTTCTAGCTTTTTATGATTTTATTCTAATCTGTTGGAGTTTTCTCATCCACACTAGTTCAAAATATTTTTTCAGCAATTTACTTTTATTGTATTTTTCTAAAACATTTAACTTAGATTTCATAGAAACAGTCTTCTTTTGGAACTTACATTTTATGGGTTTACATAATATTTGTCATGGTCCAAGCGCGGGATGGAAGAAGAATTTCCAGACACTAAGTATTTTAGAAAAGAGTGAGTTTATTGAGAACAAAGAGCAGAGTTAGTGAGGGGCTCTGCAAATACACTGGGCCGACCTCCTGATAGACCAGGGAGAGCCGACCCCCTTTGTGGGCTAGTAGTCAACTTTTTTTTTTTTTTTGCGGTACGCGGGCCTCTCATTGCTGTGGCCTCTCCCGTTGTGGAGTACAGGCCCCCGACGCGCAGGCTCAGCGGCCATGGCCCACGGGCCCAGCCGCTCCGCGGCACGTGGGATCCTCCCGGAACGGGGCACGAACCCGTGTCCCCTGCATCGGCAGGCGGACTCTCAACCACTGCGTGACCAGGGAAGCCCCTAGTAGTCAACTTTTATAGCCTCAAGACAAAGAAAATTTCTGCCGGCAGGATGGCATTAGGTGATTGGTCAGGATGCTACAAGGTTACTACATGGTGATTATTTTGCCTAATATGGAGTTGGGGGGCTGTCCGATTTAGATTAGGAGACCCATGGCAACAGTTGCTATGGGGGCTTGGTTAATTTCGGAAGTTTTGTCCTGTGTCCTTGATGTAGAGTGTCCTTGATGTAGGGCTCCATGTTTCCCCCTCTTTTTATTTATGGGCCAAATCTTTGGCCCCTTAACACACCGCTCATGACTATCTATCTGCCTATCCCCGTCTCAGGCCATAGGAACCCAGGTTACTGGTGAAAGGAGTGATGACCATTCCTAGCTTCTTCCTGCTGGACAGGGGCGTTGCGGGGCCCTGAGTCCCAATGCCTGCTCTCTCTCAGGGTGTATTTACAGAGGGAGATAAGAACCTGTGGAATGATAAGGTGACTTGTTCCGATGTAGTCCGTGTGCCAACTGGCTGGTATCCTTGTTGTAGCACCATCTGGAATTGAATCTTTTGAACCTGTCGGGAGATGAACTTAGATAATGTGTTAATAATGTAGGGACTAAACAACAAAACAAAGGCTATCAAGATTAATGGTCCCAGCAGGGGCAATAGCCATGTCCATAACCAGATCCCCATAGAGGAGAGGAGGTTGGAAAGCAAGCTGGGGCCCTGTCCTGTTCTCTCTTTTAAATATTCTATTAATTTGATGTTTTTCTTTAGAATCTGAAGGTCTTCTTCAACCTGGCCAAAGGTATTAATATAGAAGCTGCATAGTAGGGCACAGACACCCCCTGCCTCTTCTGTTATAACATTAAGGGCCCTCCTATTTTGTAAAACTACCTTGGTCAGAGAGCCTAGGGCTGACTGCTGTTCCTCAGTGGCTGCTACCGTAGCCTTCCAAGATTCCTGGATTATGATGGTGAGATTGAGGACACTCCTCTCAAAGAGGGGTGTGCCTGCAAACCAAGAGAGCCCTCTAAAGACACTATGTATTATTTTGGGCCGATCAAGAATTGGGTTATCATAAGCGTGTCCCCGCCAATCAGTGGTTCATTTTTGTCTCTCCCGGACAGGTCTTAAGGCCTCCTCGAGGAAGGACCCAAGGTTGGGAATGCCTCCTGAGGAAGCTAAATCCTTTATAGTCATAATGGTCACCTCTGGGACTGCAGCAGTAATAGTACAGAAGCCCCTCCAAAGTGTGGGAAGATCCAGATAGACCCCATTACCGGATAGAAACGAAAATCTGGTGTCCCTCAAGGATTCCCCCGTTGTGGGTCCCCAGAGCCAGGCCCTGACCTTTTGGGAGTTTTCCTCTGGAAATAGACTGAGGTCCCATGGCCTAGGCTTATATTGGGAAGGCCAAACTCCAAGGAAATAATCATCTACACATAAAGGGGAGAATCCGGGCTCTGACTGATTATGAGTGTGACGGGGAGATTGGCAAACAAATTTCTGAATATTAGCTGAATTATGTTACATTTTGGAGGAGAGTCTTGTCGGGAGGTTTAACTAAGTAAGTGTCTGGTGGTCACACCAATCCCTACATATTTAGTTCCCAGGGCCGAACTTTTTTGGGGGATTATGGTCTTCATTAGTATATTTCTTAGTTGCATTTTTCCTTGAATTTCCCCAACACAAAGTGAAATTATGTTCATGTACATCATATTCATCCTCCTCTGACCAGAGATCCCACTCCAGGCTTGTCTGATTAAAATTGAGGGTGTAGTTACAAAGAGAGTCATTTAGCCAGCTCCAAATGGGTCCCCATCCATCCAGGTTGGAAATAGTCCTTTAAATTATGTCTTTTCCAGTGTGTATAATCCCCTGATTGTGGGTCATGGGGCATCTGATTTTCATCCAAAAATAGATTACTGAGATAAGCTTCAGAAACAAACTTAGAGTGTCCTTTAATAATTCAGTTAAACTTTTTAGCAATATAATATAACAGCAAGGTACTGTCTGGGAAGTGAGTCTTGGTAACACAGACCTTAATGAACAAAACTAGAATTTAATATTCAGTGAAACGTAATTTTTTTTTTTTTTTCCATTGTGAGGGCATTAACCCTGCAGCCAGGGAAGACTTATCCCGTCAAATAAAAAAATGAGGATTGTCAGGGAGGCAGAAAAAGCCAGGCGGCCGTCTTGGATTTCCCATAGCCCTGACTGTTTGATTGACAGCTATTGTTTACCCATCTTAAATTCCCTGATTTAGGAGTAGACTGCTGCCATATTTTAAGGATATCAGGATGGCAAAAGTCTGGCAATGAGGGGTTAATTTTTGTAGAAGCAGAATGAACTTTACATGCGACATAATCTTCATAGATCATTGTGAAATACTACTTATTTACTCAAGCAGAGTAACAAAAGGATTTTAAAAGCAAATGTAAATCACTTAAATGCAAGGTAATTCACACAGTCTGTTACCAAAAGCAGCATTCCAAGAAAACTTTGTTCTCTTAACAGAGAGAGAGAACCAAATTCCAGTCTGGTACCAGCTTATGTTAATCACAAAATTTATTTACCTAATTAATTTTAATTCAATCTTAGAAAGTCCTTTCTATAAATCTTGAAGAGGTAGCATTTTTGCAAAGGCAGTTCAACATCTTAAGAAAACTTGTACCATGTATAAAACTCTTTTCTCAGGGTCCATTTTCCACAAACATTTTTTATCACTTTCTGTATCCATCACTTTATTTTCCCATTCAGAAACAGTCACCTGTAAGTCAGTCCTACTTCATTTTTCCTTAATAAAATGTAATTCCATTCCTCATACCTTTTTTACTGAAAACATACATCCTACTTTCCTTAAGCAACCATGAACTGTCCTTTATATCAGCTCTCTGTAGATTAGTAAACATACATCCAAATAATAATTTTTGAAGAATGCGCTTTCTTATAGAAAATATCTCAGTGGCACCAAAACACATTTTTAAAATAATTCCAAACCTTTTGTTTCTATCTAAAAGGAAGCCAGTGTTCAGTAATTAATGTTTCAGTATCTTATTTTATTTGGAAATGGACTAGTTATTTAATAAGCTTCCATCCTTTAACTTAATTTAGCATAACTCTAAATGTTTTAAGTTGTTGAATATCTGGAGAGATTATTCTTAAGTAGACATTCCTAAAACATAATTATTCCTAAAAAGTTCACCCAAAGCTCTTATCTCATTTGTATTTTCTTTTCTTAAAAGTTTCTTCACATTGAGTTATTTTCATTGCTGACAAATTTACAACAGATATAATAAGAGCATATTTAGTTTATATTATATCTAGGCACAATAAAAGTATTATACTTAATGTTGACGGCTCAAAAGACATGTCTATATTAATTAGATCAACAAATGTAACCATTAACACCAGGTATTAATTTAATATTTCTCAGTTCACATGAATCTGAAATTTATTTAGTTTATTTTTTCTTGTTGTTAGAATTGATTTGTAAGCACTTACTTTTCTTTTAAGCCAATTAAATAGAGCTCATTTACAAATTAACCTCAGCAGTACTATCCAAAGACAAAGACACATACTGAGACATACACGTATATCCAGACAGTCAGAGATCTCATAGTTTCCACTTGAGATTTAAAATGTCTCTTTGCCTCTTTTTTTTTTTTCTTGGCTTGAAGTTCTACTAATTAACCCAAGGCTGAAGTCTCAGGCAAAGTGGGCTGTGTTTGTAGCTCAAAGACAGGATAAGAATAAACTTCAAAGTTTTTCCTAGGCATCTTTTTGTTCTCTCTGGGTCAGGATTCTGAAAAAAATATTTCAACAGGCTAGCTCTTCTAATTGCACATGCAAAAAGAACCCCTTTTGCAATTTCAAAAAAAGTTTTATTTTAACTAGTTTTCTCCAGAGTCTAAAGAATATTGTGGGCATCCTGACTGAAGGAACCTAACTTGTTTTGAATTTGGGAAATGTCAGACATGGGAAAGGGATAATGGACTCTAATAGTGCCCATGTCTCCATTAGCTACTTCTCTTAAGGGAAGCATGTTAGAATCTGTTTCCTGGTGTTGGGCAGTCCTCGATCTTGTGTGGGGAGGAGAGAGAGGGCTTTCGCCCTGATAAGGGGTTGGCTGTTGGGGACCGGTGGATTGAGGAGGGGGCGGGGGCTGAAGTGAAGGGGGTTGATGGGGTGGGGGATAGGAAAGGTCGAGTAGAGGGTCGTCTAGGAGATCTGACGGAGAGGGAGACAGAGGGGGACTGGGGGATAACGCGGCAACAGAAAGACGCATGTAACATGAGTCCCTCAGATCTGGATTCTGACTAAGGGCCATAAAGGTCTGGACCTAAGGAACCTCTGAATCATTTCCTTGTTTCCGGCAAAAGAGATCAAGTTGGAGGATCGTGTTATAATTTAGTGTGCCGTTAAGAGGCCATTGTTCTTGGTTCCCCAGTTTATACTGCGGCCAAGCCGTGTTACCAAAGAAAATGAGCCTCTTCTTTTTGAGATTTTCAGGGTCAAATTTTTCCAGTTCCTGAGGATACAGCCAAGGGGTGAGTCTGAGGGAGGCTCCCGAGATGTTCCAGAACCCATTCTTAGCCTGTGTGCCATAAAATGGGGGTCCTGAGAGTCACCGGCTGACAGAAAGGTGTCCTCTTTGTCCCAGTGATCTCTCCATGAGACAAAGGCACAAAATGGGCCAACCGTCCCAACAGTCATGTCCGACTGTGAGAAGTGATCCCTGAGCATGCGACTGAGGCACAAACTGTGCAACTAAGCACCATAAGACTCGGGAAGGGAATGAAAGAAAAGAGAGAGAGATTCCTGGGACCCCCCGGGTGACTCACCGTTTGGCGATTCCCTGAAACGTGAAAAAGCACTCCTGGGTTGGCTCAGAGGCAACCCTAGGCTCCTGTAAGTCAGTACCAACTGAGAAAAAGGTGAAAGTAACAGAGAAGACAGGCTGAGGAATCACCCTCACAGTCCTGCTGGGAAGGCGGCGGCCAAGGGGAGAGGGCTCAGTGTTTTGCTTGAACCAATATGTGCCTCACGGTGCATGGAAATCGTCTTGCTGAGGGCAGATGCTCTAACAGCCTGGTCTGTCCTGTGACCCCCTTATACTTTGACGGGAGCTTCAAGCGCCAGGCGCCCTAATGGCTTTTAAATGCCTGACCCGTGCCCGCACAATATCAGTCGGCCTAGTCCTCAGTCAGAAGGAAGACAGAGGGACCCTCACCCGTTCTGGGTGGCAGTTACAGGGGCGAAGTGAGCCGTGCAGCCTTTGGAACACACCAGGGTGTGGCCCTGACCATAGTTCCTCTGTTGCTTCCATGGCAGCTTGCCTGTTCACAGAGGGTCCCAAGAAATGAGGAGAGGAGGCCGGGGAGGAGATCCCTCCAAGAGATGTCCCCGTACAGGCCACCAAAATGTCGTGGTCCGAGTGCCGGTTGGAAGAAGAGTTTCCAGACACGAAGTATTTTAGAAAAGAGTGAATTTATTGAGAGCAAAGAGCAGAGCAGAGTTAGTGAGGGGCGCTGGCAATACAGCGGGCCTACTTCCTGACAGACCAGGGAGAGCCAACCCCCTTTGTGGGCTACGAGCCAACTTTTACAGCCCCAAGACAAAGAAAATTCCTGCTGGCAGGATGGCATTAGGTGACTGGTCAGGATGCTACAAGGTTACTACATGGTGATTATTTTGCCTAATATGGAGTCCGGAGTGGGGGGCTGTCCGGTTTAGATTAGGAGAGCCCATGGCAACAGTTGCTATGGGGGCTTGGTTAATTCCGGAAGTTTTGTCCTGTGCCCTTGATGTAGGGCTCCACAATATTTAATTAAATTAGGTAATTATTTGGTGTAAATAGGCATAAACAGTTCTGAGTTTTTATTTTGCTTCTAAGAAAGAAAACAATGGACTCACCTGTGGGAACAGAGTGTGAATGCAACAGTGTGGTCCACTGGCTGGGTTTTCAGTATGCAGAGAGCATCAGATGATATGTTTCATAGTGAAAATAGAGTTCATTAGTTAAATTGGTAGATTAGTTAAGGGAAGGATAGTTATACTTCACTTGTGTTATTCTCATCTGGGAATCTCATTTTAAGAAATGCATATTTTCACACTCTAGCCCTGACATAGAAAGTCAGAATTTTTAATGTTTGACCCACAGGGAAATTTCAGAGTTAACATGCATCCTAGGTAATTCTTCTGCATTATTTGAGAGCCATGGGTACATAACTTCACTTATCAAGCTACCCTAACTTATGTCACTCTATTATATTTTAGTATTCTGTAGGGCTTCGCCCTCAGTCTTCTTATTTTTCTTGGCTAGTTCTGCATGTATATTTTAACAGATCAAAGGTAAAGTTTTATTTTCAGATTATTTCATTGCAGGTTATATTGATTCAATAGATTAATTTAGAGAGAATTAACATCTTTACAATGTGACGTTTTGATTTCCACAAGCAAGTTATGTGTTTCCATTTATTCAAGGCTTTTTAACCTGCCTCACTAGGGTTTTAAGGTTTTCTTTGTGTAAGCCCTACACAATTCTTGTTAAATTTCTTCCTAAATGTTTTAACTTCTTTTGTTATTCCTATAGAAAAAAAGGTCGATTGAACTTTAACTGTTCTAACTCACTTTGGTTTATATACTGAAAAGCTATTGCTTTTATATTTTGATTTTGTAATGTCTACTGATTCACTCTTTTTTTAAACATTTATTGGAGTATAATTGCTTTAAAATGGTGTGTTACTTTCTGCTTTATAACAAAGTGAATCAGCTATATATACATATACATATAACCCCATATCTCCTCCCTCCTGCATCTCCCTCCCACCCTCCCTGTCACACCCCTCTAGGTGGTCACAAAGCACTGAGCTGATCTCCCTTTGCTATGCGGCTGCTTCCCACTAGCTATCTATTTTACATTTGGTAGTGTATATATGTCCATGCCACTCTCTCACTTCGTCCCATCTTACCGTTCCCCCTCCCCGTGTCCTCAAGCCCATTCTCTACGTCTGCGTCTTTATTCCTGTCCTGCCCCTAGGTTCTTCAGAACCTTTTTCTTTATTTCTTTTTTAGATTCCATATATATGTGTTAGCATACGGTATTTGTTTTTCTCTTTCTGACTTACTTCACTCTGTATGACAGTCTCTAGGTCCATCACCTCACTACAAATAACTCCATTTCGTTTCTTTTTGTGGCAGAGTATTACTCAATTGTATATATGTGCCACATCTTCCTTATCCATTCATCTGTCGATGGACACCTAGGTTGTTTCCATGTCCTGGCTATTGTAAATAGAGCTGCAATTAACATTGTGGTACATGTCTCTATTTGAATTATGGTTTTCTCAGGGTATATGCCCAGTAGTGGGATTGCTGGGTCGTATGGTAGTTCTATTTTTAGTTTTTTAAGGAACCTCCATACTGTTCTCCATAGTGGCTGTATCAGTTTACATTCCCACCAACAGTGCAAGAGAGTTCCCTTTTCTCCACACTCTCTCCAGCATTTATTGTTTGTAGATTTTTTGATGATGGTCATTCTAACTGGTATGAGGTGAAACCTCACTGTGGTTTTGATCTGCATTTCTCTAATGGTTAGTGATGTTGAGCATCCTTTCATGTGTTTGTTGGCAATTTGTATGTCCTCTTTGGAGAAACGTCTGTTTAGGTCTTCTGCCCATCTTTGGTTTGGGTTGTTTGTTTTTGTGATATTGAGCTGTATGAACTGCTTGTAAATTTTGGCGATTAAACCTTTGTCAGTTGCTTCATTTGCAAATATTTTCTCCCATTCTGAGGGTTGTCTTTTCGTTGTCGTTTATGGTTTCCTTTGCTGTGCAAACGCTTTTAAGTTTCATTAGGTACCATTTGTTTATTTTTGTTTTTATTTCCATTACTCTAGGAGGTGGGTCAAAAAGGATCTGGCTGTGATGTATGTCATAGAGTGTTCTGCCTATGTTTTCCTCAAAGAATTTTATAGTGTCCAGTCTTACATTTAGGTCTGTAATCCATTTTGAGTATTTTTGTGTGTATGGTGTTAGGGAATGTTCTAATTTCATCTTTTCCATGTAGCTGTCCAGTTTTCCCAGCACCACTTATTGAAGATGCTGTCTTTTCTCCACTGTATATTCTTGTCTCCTTTATCAAAGATTAGGTGACCATATGTGTGTGGGTTTATCTCTGGGCTTTCTATCCTGTTCATTGATCTATATTTCTGTTATTGTACCTGTACCATACTGTCTTGATTACTGTAGCTTTGTAGTATAGTCTGTAGTCTGGGAGCCTGATTCCTCCATCTCCATTTTTCTTTCTCAGGCTTGCTTTGGCTATTTGGGGTCTTTTGTGTTTCCATACAAATTGTGAAATTTTTTGTTCTAGTTCTGTGAAAAATGCCATTGGTAGTTTGATAGGGATTGTATTGAATCTGTAGATTACTTTGGGTAGTATAGTCATTTTCAACAGTGTTGATTCTTCTAATCCAAAACATGGTATATCTCTCCATCTGTTTGTAGCATCTTTAGTTTCTTTCATCAGTGTTTTATAGTTTTCTGCATACAGGTCTTTTGTCTCCTTAGGTAGGTTTATTACTAGGTATTTTATTCTTTTTGTTGCAGTGATAAATGGGAGTGTTTCCTTAATTTCTGTTTCAGATTTTTCATCATTAGTGTATAGGAATACAAGAGATTTCTGTGCATTATTTTGTATCCTGTTACTTTACCAAATTCATTGCTTAGCTCTAGTAGTTTTCTGGTAGCATCTTTAGGATTCTCTATGTATAGTATCATGTAAACTGCAAACAGTGACAGCTTTACTTCTTTAATGATTTGGATTCCTTTTATTTCTTTTTCTTCTCTAATTGCTGTTGCTAAAATTTCCAACGCTGTGTTGAATAATAGTCGTGAACATGGACTACCTTGTCTTGCTCCTGATCTTAGAGGAAATGGTTTCAGTTTTTCACCATTGAGAATGATGTTGACTGTGGGTTTGTCATATATTGCCTTGAGATCGTCATCTGTTTTTTCTCCTTCCGTTTGTTAATATGGTTCATCACATTGATTTGCATATATTGAAGAATCCTTCCATTCCTGGGATAAACCCCACTTGATCATGGTGTATGATCCTTTTAATGTGCTGTTGGATTCTGTTTGCTAGTATTTTGTTGAGGATTTTTGCATCTATGTTCATCAGTGATATTGGCCTGCAGTTTTGTTTCTTTGTGACATCTTTGTCTGGTTTTGGTAGGGGGGATGGTGGCCTCATAGAATGAGTTTGGGAGTGTTCCTCCCTCTGCTACATTTTGGAAGAGTTTGAGAAGGATAGATGTTAGCTATTCTCTAAGTGTTTAATAGAATTCGCCTGTGAAGGCATCTGGTCCTGGGCTTTTGTTTGTTGGAAGATATTTAATCACAGTTTCCATTTCAGTGCTTGTGATTGGTCTAGTTATATTTTCTGTTTCTTCCTGGTTCCATCTCAGAAGGTTGTGCTTTTCTAAGAATTTGTCCATTTCTTCCAGGTTGTCCATTTTATTGGCATAGAGTTGCTTGTCATAATCTCTCATGATCCTTTATATTTCTGCAGTATCAGTTGTTACTTCTCCCTTTTCATTTCTAATTCTATTGATTTGAGTCTTCCCTCTTTTTTTCTTGATGAGTCTGGCCAATGGTTTATCAATTTTGTTTATCTTCTCAAAGATCCAGCTTTTTGTTTTATAGATCTTTTCTTCGAGAAAACTATACTAAAAAAAAGAAAAAAAAACCAGACAGACAGAACCCTAGGACAAATGGTAAAAGTAAATCTATACAGACAAAATCACACAAAGAAGCATACACGTATACATGCACAAAAGGAGAAAAGGGAAAAAAATATATTTTCTGTATATATATAAAAAAAAGAGAGCAGCCAAATCAGTAAGCAAATCTACCAGTGATAATAAACTCTAAGTACTAAACTAAGATAAACATGAAACCAGAAACAAGTTAGATGCAGAAAGCAAACCCCAAGTCTACAGTTGCTCCCAAAGTCAACCGCCTCAATTTTGGGATGATTTGTTGTCTATTCAGGTGTTCCACAGATGCAGGGTACATCAAGTTGTTTGTGGAGATTTAATCCTCTGCTTCTGAGGCTGCTGGGAGAAATTTCCCTTTCTCTTCTTTGTCTGCACAGCTCCTGAAGTTCAGCTTTGGATTTGGCCCTGCCTCTGCATGTAGATCGCATGAGGGCATCTGTTCCCTCCCAGACAGGATGAGGTTAAAGGAGCAGCTGATTAGGGTGCTCTGGCTCACTCAGGCTGGGCGGAGGGAGGGGTATGGAACGCGGGGCAAGCCTTTGGTGGCAGAGGTGCAACGGCGTGAGGCGCACCATGAGATCTCTTGGGGAACTTGTCCCTGTATCAAGGGACCCTGGCAGTGGCAGGCTGCACAGGCCTGTGGGAGAGGAGGTGTGGGTTGTGACCTGTGCTAGCACACAGGCTTCTTGGTGGCTGCAGTGGCAGCCTTAGTGTCTCTTGCCTCTCTCTGGTGTCCGCGCTGATAGCCACAGCTCGCACCCATCTCTGGAGCTCGTTTAGGTTTGCTCTGAATCCCGTCTCCTTGCACACCCCAAAACCATGGTCTCTTGCCTTTTGGGCAGTTCCAGACATTTTCCCAGACTTCCTCCCTTCTAGCCGTGGTGCACTAGCCCCCTTCAGGCTGTGTTTACGCAGCCAACCCCAGTCCTCTCTCTGGGATCTGACCTCTGAAGCCAGAGCCTCAGCTCCCAGCCCCCACCCGCCCTGGCGGGTGAGCAGACAAGCCTCTCAGGCTGCTGAGTGTTGGTCTGCAGTGATCCTCTATGTGGGAATCTCTCCGCTTTGCTTTCTTCACCCCTGTTGCTGCGTTCTCCTTTGTGGCTCTGAAGCTTCCCCCTCACCCCACGACCCCCCGTCTCTGCCAGTGAAGGGACTTCCTAGTGTGTGGAAACCTTTCCTCCTTTACAGCTCCCTCCCACTGGTGCAGGTCTGGTCCCTATTCTTTTGTCTCTGTTTTTTCTTTTTTCTTTTGCCCTACCCAGGTACGTGGGGAGTTTCTTGCCTTTTGGGAAGTCTGAGGTCTGCCAGCGTTCAGTAGGTGTTCTCTAGGTGTTGTTCCACATGTAGATGTATTTCTGATGTATTTGTGGGGAGGAAGTTGATCTCCACGTCTTTCTCCTCTGCCATCCTAAAGGTCTCCTGATTCACTTTTTAAAAATCTTCTGATAATGTTTTCAGGTTGTTCTCTTGTGTTTTCTAAATATGTAGTCATACCTATCTACTGCAAACAGTAATTATTTTGTCTTTTACTTCTCACAATTTCTATTTCTGGTTTCTCTTTCCAAGTGTGCTGTCTCTGAGAATGGCACTCTGCTGTTGTGCAGTGTGGAACTGGGTCCCCATGGGGATCTTATATATTCCTCCTGTTGCTGGCCCATGGCTGCAACTCTTACCAGTCTAAGGAAGTGATGCTGGGGCCTTACAGAGCTGCACCATATACTTATTGAATATTCTTCCCCAAAGTGTGGAAGGTTATATCCTCCCCCATTTGCTCCACAGCACACAGCGTTTGGCAAATCTTTTTCTTAATTTGTGTCTTAAATTTGTTTTTTTTCTTTTTTTTTTCTTTTTTTTAACGGTATGCGGGCCTCTCACTGTTGTGGCCTCTCCCATTGTGGAGCACAGGCTCCGGTCGCTCAGGCTCAGCGGCCATGGCTCACGGGCTCAGCCACTCTGCGGCACGTGGGATCTTCCCGGACCGGGGCACGAACCCGCGTCCCCTGCATCGGCAGGTGGACTCTCAACCACTGCGCCACCAGGGAAGCCCTGTGTCTTAAGTTTGTAGCTGTTTTTCTTAAGTAATGAAGATGCTGTATTTTTGTTGTTTTTAAGTTTCACACAGAATAATTACTTTTACCTACCTAATTATCACAGGAAGTCTTCATTAGCTTTTTAAAGACGTTTTGAAAAACATTTGGATTTTAATTTTTTTACATAAATTTACATAGTCAAATATGTAGAATTTTTCTTTGTAACTTGGTTCAGGATTATCATAGAAGGTTGCAGAATGTGAGTAATTGTTGAAGCTGGGTAACAAAAACATAGGAATTCATGCTATTATCACTGCTTTTTGTATGTGTATAAATTTTCAAAAGTAAAAAGATTAAGGGCATTAAGAAGAAAAAGATATTTCTTTAGTTTCAGATCTGACAAACATTTACGAAATATTTTTTCTTTTTATGATTTCACTTTCAGTTATTTCTTTCATTAATTTAGAATATTTTGTATCATGTTTGGTGAGCATATGATATTTCCCCCTTCAAAGAGGTAATCAATTATCCCAGCACTATTGATTGAACAAACTTTCCTCTCTCTCTGTCTTCCCTCCCCAGACAGACTTCATCATTGTCTAACATCACTGTGCAAGTCTATTTCTGGACAAATTATCTGTTTGTCAATTCTCATATAATAATCTATTTACAGCTTTTGTGCTTTTAATTAATTTTAGTATTGGTCATGGCAAATCTCTGTCATTATTTTTCTTTTTAAAAGTTTTCTTGTATCTTTTAATCGTCACTCTTCTTGATAAACTTTGGGACCATTCTCAGTTTCTAAAAACAATCACTGAGATATTATTTATTTATTTTCACTTAGGAATACTATTTAATATAAAATTTAGCATATAATAAATGATATAATATTTATGAAGGTATATGTTGAAAGCACAATTTTTAAATACTATTATTTACTCCTATTTTTCACAGTATGATAAACAGTTTACATCCTTTTTTTTTCATGGAATGGCATTTTATTTTAAATATAGCAGTATGTACATGTCAGTCCTAAACTCCCAATGTATCTCCCCACCCTGACTTGTCCCCCTGTTAATCATAAGTTCGTCCTCTGAGTCTGTTTCTGTTTTGTAAATAAGTTCATTTGCATCTTTTTTTTTTTAAGATTCTGCATATGAGCAATATCACAATGATATTTGTCTTTCTCTGTGTGACTTACTTCACTTAGTATGATAATCTCCAGGTCCATCCATGTTGCTGCAAATGGCATTATTTCGTTCTTTTTAATGGCTGAGTAATATTCCATTGTATACATGTACCACATCTTCTTTATGGGATATTAGTTAAATCACATTAAGCCTACATAATAATTAGAGAAGACATTCAACATCATTTTTTCTCAGCTGGGTGCTTAGTGTAGTTTTCCAATGATTGCAGTCTTGTTTTAGGATTCTCAGTGAAATTTAGTAGATTTTTTTCATTTATGTCTCATGTATTTTTATTTTTTATGAATTTTATATATTTTGTTAGCAGTTGTGAATTAGATATATATTTTTCCTAATTAAAATTTATATTTTGTTCTTCCTGAGTTATATAGTACTAATGATGTTTGTTTGCTTATTTAGTGTATATTGTTTATTAACTATTTTTATAATTTTTTTCTAGAATTTTTTGCATTTACTGGGAAGATAACTATTATCAAGAAATAATTGAATTGGATTTTCATTTTTTTTAATACTATTCATTGGGCAAGGGTTCCAGAATAATGTCATATAATAGTGATGATACTGGCTAAACTTCTACTATTTCTGATTTTAATAGGCATTTCTCTAACGTTTTATTGTTAATTATGACATTGTAGGTTGATTTCATTTTACGAAAATAATTTTAGAACTTTTCTAATATGCTTTTTTCTTGTTTTGGAATCTTTTTTTTTAAATACAGACAGATTCTTATGATGGTTCAACTTTACAATTTTTTGACTTTACTATGATGCGGAAGTGATAAGGTAGAAACCCTACTTGAATTTTGATCTTTTTCTGGGCTAGTGTTATGTGGTAGATACTCTCTCAATATTCCCATGAGGCTGAGCAGCGGCAGTAAGCTGCAGCTCTCGGTCAGCCATACGATCATGAGGGTAAACAACCGATACACTTAAAATCATTCTGTACCCCAGCAGCCATTCTGTTTTTCCTTTTCAGTACAGTATTCAAAAAATTCCATGAGATATTCAACACTTTATTATAAAATAGGCTTTGTGTTAGATGATTTTGCCCAACTGTAGACTAATGTAAGCATCCTGAGTGTGTTTAAGTTAGGCTAGGCTAAGCTATGATGTTTCGTAGGTTAGTGTATTAAATATACATTTTCAACATGATACTTAAATTTTTGGATGTGTTTATTGGGATGTACCTCCATAGGAAGCTGAGGAAGATCTGTACTTCAACTGTCATGTGTCAGAATGGATCTTATTTAATGTTTCTTCCTTTCTCATTATCAGTTTTATATTTTTTCATTCTTAATTTCATGTTTACACTTTCCCTATATTAGACTTATTAGAAATTTGATTCTCATGCTATATTCCTGAAAACCGATTTACAGTTCAGAATTCACTCACTTCAAAAGCAGATTTGAGGGTCTTGGGAAGAAACAAGAGATAGACTTACTTATATCTCCAGGGCATTTTATCTCCAGGACATTTATACATAATTTATACGTAAATACAGTCATATAGAATTTGCATTATGTGTATGTATTTAATTTGCCGACACTGAATAGATAATATCGATAATTCATGATTATTCATTTAATGAATACTGCACATATATAGTGATAAGAATCAAAGAAGAGCCTAATCTTAAGAATATGAAACATACTGGGTTTGTAAACTATTTTCAGTGCTGATATTAAAAAAACATACCATTGGCATAAGGAACTTATATCACCATCTGTACAAATATTAAACTACACCACTATAAATTATATTTAGTAGCTCTATAAATGGAGAAAGGCAGGGAAATACAGTCAAAATATATAGTATCATAATAAAATATATTAAAGTATATCAAGATTTTGGTCTTCAAAGTATTGGTTTCCCATGGAGTCATAATTAATTCATGTTCTGTCTCTTCTGTGTACAGAGAAAAGTACATAAACAGAGGAGTTTTCATTCACACCTCCTCTTCTGCCAAATTCCAAATGAAATGAAACCAAAGCTAGTATGCCAAAAAATTTGATTTAAAGGAAACCTCAGACACTGAAGCCATTAAGCACACATTTCCTAAATAAAAAATGAGTTGTCTGCAAGCTGTCTTGACACGGTCTGCAAAGTCTCACTGCATAAAACAGCAGCTCAGCAGATTGTCAGAGAGTTCCTGAGATAAACAAAAACCAAATCAAACTTCCTTCTCCCTGTCTTTCCATTTAAGGTTCATCTTGACAGGAAAAAAAACTATATATGTATATATATGCTTCTTCGCTCTCTAAGAGAGATTTGCAAATATCCCCATACAGCATTTGGGCATTGCCTTTTGATTTGGAATAGTTTTTCAAAAATGGGAAAATAATGCACTGACTGTATGAAAAAGATGCGTGCTAATTCATTTAAGAGTTTGAAAATTAATTACTTTTATTATATATATCAACTACTGGCAATTAAAACTCAAATTTCAGAAAAATTTGAGATGATTATTGTTGTTAAGAGCACAGGATCTGGAATTAGACAGTTGTCCTTGAATTCTATATATACATATACTATATCCAACTTTGGACAATATACTTCACCTATCTGGGCCTCAGTTTCTCTGTCTTTAATGGGAATAATGGAAGTACTTACCTCATACAGTTGTCTTAAGAGTTAAATTAGTTAATATATATTTTAGAACAGTAGTTCATGCCATGTAATATATTTTATTTGTGCTAGCTCTAATATGATAATTATTATATTATTATTTGTTTTGTTTATTGTTCCTTTCCTAGGTGTTTCTTGTAACCTGTAACCCCTGCTACTATACAGCCATCTGTTTCATTAGCCATACTCTATTATTATCATATTCTATAAATCTCTTTCTGAATTTCTAGAGCTATGATATACAATTGTGTATATCCAGAGAGTTGAGATGGAATGGAGAGTGAGCAACAGTGGGTGCCCCTAGCTTTTTACTTTATTTATTTATTTAACTTTTATTGGAGTGTAGTTGATTTACAGTGTGCTACTTTCTGCTGTACAGCAAAGTGAGTCAGTTATACATATATCACCTCTTTTTTAGGTTCTTTTCCCACATAGATCATTATGTATTTTATGTATAATAGTGTGTATATGTCAATCCCAATCTCCCAATTTATCCCTCCCCTCCTTTCCCCCCGGTAACCATAAGATTGTTTTCTACATCTGTAACTCTATTTCTTTTTTGTAGATAAGTTCATTTGTACCATTTTTTTAGATTCCACATATAAGTGATGTATGATATTTGTCCTTCTGATTTACTTCACTCAGTAGGACAATATCTAGGTCCATCCACCTTTCTGCAAATGGCATTATTTCATTCTTTTTTTATGGCTGAGTAATATTCCACTGTATATATGTACTACATCTTCATATCCATTCCTCTGTTGATGGACATTTAGGTTGCTTCCATGTCCTGGCTTTTGTAAACAGTGCTGCAGTGAACATTGGGGTGCATGTATCTTTTCGAATTATGGTTTTCTGTGGGTATATGCCCAGAAGTGTGATAGATGGATCATATGGTAACTCTATTTGTAGTTTTTTAAGGAACCTCCATACCATTCTCCATAGTGGCTGTACCAATTTACATTCCCACCAACAGTGTAGAAGGTTTCCCTTTTCTCCACACCCTCTCCAGCATTTGTAGATTTTTTGATGATGTCTATTCTGACCAGTGTAAGGTGATACCTCATTGTAGTTTTGATTTGCATTTCTCTAATAATTAGTGATGTTGAGCATCTTTTCATGTGCTTTTTGGCCATCTGTATGTCTTTTTTGGAGAAATGTCTAGAGCTGCCCATTTTTTGATTGGGTTGTTTGGGGTTTTTTTGTTATTGAGCTGCATGAGCTGTTTGTATATTTTGGAGATTAAGCCTTTGTTGGTCGCTTCGTTTGCAAATATTTTCTCCTATTCTCCTATTATTTTCTCCTATTGGGTTGTCTTCTTGTTTTGTTTATGGTTTCCTTTGCTGTGCAAAAGTTTTTAAGTTTAATTAAGTCCCATTTGTTTATTTTTGTTTTTATTTCCATTACTCTAGGAGGTGGATCAAAAAAGATCTTGCTCTGATTTATGTCAGAGTGTTCACCTATGTTTTCCTCTTAGAGTTTTATAGTATCTGGACTTACATTTAGGTCTTTAATCCATTTTGAGTTTATTTTTGTGTATGGTATTAGGGAGTGTTCTAATTTCTTTCTTTTCTGTGTGTTGAATAGCTGTCCAACTTTCCCAGCACCACTTATTGAAGAGACTGTCCTTTCTCCATTGAATGTTCTTGCCTCCACTGTCACAGATTAGGTGTCCATAGGCACATGGGTTTATCTCTGGACTTTCTATCCTGTTCCATTAAACTATATTTTTGTGCCAAAGTACCATACTGTTTTGATTACTGTAGCTTTGTAATATAGTTTGAAGTCAGGGAGCCTGATTCCTCCAGCTCTGTTTTTCCTTCTCACGATTGCTTTGGCTATTTGGGGTCTTTTATGTTTCCATACAAATTGTAAAAATTTTTTTCTCTAATTCTGTGAAAAATGCCCTTGGTAGTTTGATAGGATTGCACTGAATCTGTAGATTGCTTTGGGTGGTATAGTCGTTTTGATAATACTGGTTCTTCCAATCCAAGAACATGGTATATCCCTTCATCTTTTTGTGTCATCATTGATTTCTTTCATCAGTATCTTATAGTTTTCTGAGTACAGGTCTTTTCCTTCCTTAGGTAGGTTTATTCCTAGGCATTTTATTCTTTTTGGTGCAGTGGTAATGGGATTATTTCCTTAATTTCTCTCTTTGATCGTTCATTGTTAGTATATAACAATGAAGGAGATTTCTGTGTATTAATTTTGTATCCTGCAACTTTACCAGATTCATTGATGAGCTCTAGTAGTTTTCTGGTAGCATCTTTAGGATTTTCTATGTATAGTATCACATCACCTGCAAACAGTGACAGTTTTACTTCTTCTTTTCCAATTTGTATTCCTTTTATTTTTTTTATTCTCTGATTGCTGTAGTTAGGACTTCGGAGACTATGTTGAATAAGCCCCTAGCTTTTTAAAAGCACTTATAAAGAAAAAAACAATTCTGTGTTTCTGTTTCTTAAGACTACTCATAAGCAAAACTATGAAGTTCACAGATTGCTTTGGATTTTCTTCTGTTGGTTGCTGTTCCTTGCTATACCCCTGCAACCGAGGCTTGAGAGGGGTTCTTGCCTTGAGCCTGTTATGATAGGTTCAGCGTCTTAACACAGTGGTCCATGCTTTGCATCTCTCCCTTATTTTTCAGTTCATTTGCTATCATCCCATTCCCAGTGATACATACCCACGTTTCATATCTCTCATAATCTTGCTTTCCATTAGGCAATGCTGGATTATAATGTGCTCATCAAAAAAATGAATTCCACTTAGAACATTAGCTAAGTAATATGTTACCCTTTCTAAATAGCGTGTCAACCTCCCTCCTTTTGCATTGCTTGTTTCTTACACATAACACATATTGGCTCATTTCTAGATATCCGTTTTGAATCAATTTGAAGGCCCATCATAGTTCATATGTAAAAGATAATACTTCATCATACACATACCTGTTATGGAACAAGTGTTCCTTGGAATACCTTTTGGAAAAGACTGTCTTACATGCAATGTAGTGGAGTATAGTCACACAATTTAAATGAAATACTTAGAAAAACTTGATATAAATAAAAAGACATGAAACTCGAAATTATGCTTATCCCATTAGTTAAAAAAAAAATATATATATATATATATATTTTTGCGCTATACGGGCCTCTCACTGTTGTGGCCACTCCCGTTGTGGAGCACAGGCTCCGGACGCACAGGCTCAGCGGCCATGGCTTGAGGACCCAGCTGCTCTGCGGCATGTGGGATTCTCCCGGACCGGGGCATGAACCCGTGTCCCCTGCATCGGCAGGCGGACTCTCAACCACTGCACCACCAGGGAAGCCCTCCATTAGTTAAAATATTTGAACTAAATATTTATTAAAAATTTTCTCCTCTAACTTGAACACTTGACTCTCTAAACAGGCAGATTTTGATTTTCAAAACTGATAAATGAGAGTGAATTAAGATTTACACATTAAGGAAATGGCAAGTGGCTCATGGCTCAGCCTCTGTGTAGCCAACTGCATGAAATGAAAAAATTAGGTTGTCTTATTTCATGCACTGTATAGTAGCTCACACTGTGCTGGCCTGAATTAAATCTAGATCACAAGAAGCTTCATATGTTATTAGCAAACTGTAGTTATCAATCCTTTCTCTAAAGAGAAGACAGAATAATTGAAACTGAAGTGAGCTAATGTGTCTCCAGCTCTTAGTACAATTGGTGAACACAAGCAGAAAGTATACAATGACTGTTAGTTTTATAGTTAAGCAACTCTGCCAAAAGTGCATTATATTGGGAAATACGGGAATATTAAATGCTTTAGCTACCCATTAGAGGCTGGAAGAATGTTAATTTATCATCTTTTTTATGCAGGGCCACAATTATTCTGGGCTTGAGTCAAGTGGAAACAAGTTGTCCCCACATACCAGTACCTACTAGAAAACTCCTCATGCTTTCTCTCATTCTCTTCCCAGAATCTCTAAGGCACCACATGCTTAAGTAAAATAATGTAATCACAGCAACTAGACATGCTTCTTCATTTCCCCAAATAATCATTCCCCAGTTTTTAATAACATCAGAAGTGCCAAGTAGAATTGTACTTCTAATGTCTTCTCTAATTAGCTAGCCTGGAACCCTCATCTTTCTCACTATTAGCGTAAATGAATTATTTATAGCAAATTAGTCTGGTGTTAGGATTCATCCCAAACCCCCAAAAGTTGGAACCATATTTTTTTTCTTGCTGTTGAATACATTCTCAGAGCATAGAAGGGACTAGAGAACAGAATTTTATTGGTCTAAGAACTTTCTATTCCCCTTTATTTACTCATGTTATTTTTCTTTCTACAATCTTTGTTTAAAAATGAGCATTGGAATATTGAAGGCTTGAAAAAATTTATGGTTAAATTAAAAAGAGGGACATGAGGGGTGTGGGGAGTATGTAGGAACAGGGAAGATAAGGATGAGAAGGAAATTTCCCCAGTTATAAATGTGCTTCCAGGAACCTCTCCAGCATATGATAAATATCTAATTGAGGTTGGCAGTTAAAATCAGTGAGGTAGGAAAACCTGAGAAGAAAATCCTTGTCTAAAATTGTGGAAAAAAACCCAGATATTAAAATAGACACAAGTAGATGTAAGAATAATTGAATATAAATGAGAGTGGAATAGATGGAGTGATGATGAGTCCCAGTGGGGAAAGTTGAAAATATACTCAAAATTTTTAGACATAAAAATTGAGAAAACGTATTTGAGAGTTGGTGGTCTTAGAGTTTGAAACCACTGTTTCAGCTGAAGCTTAAAGGTACCTGAGATGAAGGACATATCTATGTGTAAAGCATAGAAGGAAAAGAGTTAGTAACCAAGGACTAGAAATTGATATAAATTTGCTGTATCACCTCGAACTAACCAATTAACACCTAAATATACTTCTTCTAAGGTAAAGTGGGGTTAATAATAAAAATATTAGTCTCTTTCCTTTACTTTGTCTTAATAGCCCTTATATAATGTCAACTCACATTTTTAAGCTTCCAAGCAGTACAGAAGGGTTAAATGTGTTGTAGGAGCATGTAGATTCTCCCAGGTAATAAGATGGGTAAACTGAGTGACAGAGCTTCAAGAACAAATGAAATTACTCCACCCTAATGAAGATCATGATGGGAAAGATACATTCACCAGAGAATACCAAAGGAACACTTGGAATTAACGGCCTGAAGAAGTGGACCAAGAAATCAATAATGGATGAACTTTGCACCAATACACACCAGATGAGAACCATAGCTACAGATATTTTCTTGAGGAAGAACTGGATCCCTAGACTCTGAATCAGTTATTTTCCTTAATATTATCACTTTTGTCATATCAAGTAGTTACAAGAAATAAGAAATTATTATTATGACTTCCAGCTCCCTAAAGGTAATGTCAGCTGATTAAATCAAAATGTCTGAACATTTCCCCCAAAACTTGTATAAGCAGGTCAATGAGAAGAGCAAATAAAATTACCTATAGCTGATATCTATGG
Source organism: Lagenorhynchus albirostris (assembly GCF_949774975.1). Lineage (NCBI taxonomy): Eukaryota > Metazoa > Chordata > Mammalia > Artiodactyla > Delphinidae > Lagenorhynchus > Lagenorhynchus albirostris. The sequence continues at coordinate 32,222,786 of NC_083105.1, forward strand.
AATAATTAGAACACCAGAATTATTACCAATTTCAAATTATGTGTAGGTAGCAAAATAAACATGCAAATTCAGCAGGTTCATTCTCAGAACACATGACTGTATATGGAGTCTGTCAGTGACTGAAGAGAAAATAGGAAAAGTGGATAGGGACCTAATAGTGATAAATACTGATAAAATCATGCACAGTAAGAAAGAATCAACACACTAAGTGAAAAAGTGCTGAGAACAGGTCAGAGATCTTGTTGGTCACAGCTCTGGTTACTGGAGCATAAAAAAGGAGGAGGTGTGGAAGTGCATGGAACCAGTGGTGGAAGTATTGAAGAAGCACCGCTTCAGGGGTGGAACGGGGCGACTTAGAGTAGGGAGCATCCTTTGAGTCTCATTGATGAGAGAAAAAGAAGCAAGCAGTGGAAGTTAAAGATCCTATAGAAATAAAAAAGCAGAGCAAGATAATCTTGAACTAAAAATCCTGGTAAGCAACCCAAATTTCCAACATTGGCTAGATAAACCTAATACTTTTGTGTAGGGAAATATTAGATGAACGGAACAGAAAACTGGATACAATATCCATACAAAACTACTATAAAAAAATAAAAGAATAAAATAAAAATGGTGTATTAGGTCAGGTTGCCATAATAAAATACTATAGACTGGTGACTTAGAAATTTTTCTCTCACAGTTCTGGAGGCTGGAAGTCTTGGATGAAGGTGTCAGTGTAATTGAGTTCTGGTGAAAGCCCTCTTCCTGGCTTGAAGGCATCCACCTTCTTACTGTGTGCTCACATGGCCTTTCCTCGGTGTGTGTTTATGGAGAAAGAGAGAGAGATCTTTCTTCCTTGTTTTTTATAAGGCCACCAGCATCCCTATTGAATTAGGACCCTACCCTTATGACCTCATTTAACCTTAATAAGCTCCTAAAACCCCTATCTCCAAATACAGTCATGTTGGTGATTAAAACACCAATAAAGAAGGTTGTTTAATAATGTTGAGGGCCAAAATTCACAGTGAAGATACAGCAGTAGTGAATACATAGCAAATAATACAGCATTTGCTTTTAAAAAAGATATGGAATGATTTTTATTATATATTTTTATAATATATAATGACATAAAGTAAAAAAACAGGGTGCAAAGTAGCAAATAAGCTTTGCCTGTTTTGTAAAACAATAGGGGAAATAAGGCGTGTGTGTGTGTGTGCGCGTGCACGCTTATTTTTAGAAAAGACAACTGAGAACAGAAAGGATAAAGAAACTGTCTGTGGCAAATATGTGGGAATTGATTGGAAGGTATAGTAGGTAGAAATGAAAGTTACCTTTATATTTACTTATAACATATTTATGTAATTAAGTAGTTTATATATGTTTTATATGTAATATGTAATTATATATTTTGACTCGCCTTTTGAAATATGTAAATGATTTACGTATTTTAAAAATTGAAATGAAATAAGATAAAAATTCTATAATTAATTATAGCTGAAACAAACCTACATGTATACCAAACAGATAACATAGTCACACAGGAAAAGAAGTTATTCAAGGAATTTTGAACATAGTTCTCTGAACACCCTTAGAGAGTAACAGACTTAGGTTAAAAAAAGTAGAAACAAACAAACAAACAAACAAAAACCATGTTTCACTTAATAGATTTGTTGTTAATAGTGATATTGGTTTAACGGTTCTGAAATTACTTTGTGTGTTCTAAAGGATAGAACAAATATGTAAATATATTGATGTTGTTGAGAATTAGGGTTCTCACTGTGTAAAAAATGGCGATGAAATCCACAGGTAAAAAAATCCCTTGTGGACTATAGCTGTATGTGTATTTCCTAGCTGTGTTCATAGAACTGGGCCAGAATCAATGATAACTCATTAACAATGAGAACATCTAGGCCCTGGGTCTTGGTCTCTAAATAATATTTCACTTTAAAAGAAACCAAGGTTCTATGGAGAAATGGGTGATTTTAGGTTTGTGGCAAGAAAATGGTAGTGGGAACCTGGAACATTTTGATGTACCAGAAAGCTAGAAGTCAATACTATTGTGCTGAGAAAAGAACATGGAAACAAAATTCTGTTTAAAATAGGAGCAGGCTTGAAGGACGTTACATGGTCAAATTTCGGACAATTAGAATATCAAAAATAATGACATTAATGTATTGTGGAAAATGATTTAAAAACCCCAGGTACTTTTACTGGTTAAAAAGGGGTCAAAAAAGATTTTAAGATATTTTATAAATAAATTTTGCTAACCACATTCTAACCAGAGTTGAACAATAAGATATCTTACTTCCCTTAAAATTAAAATTTTGAAAAACTCAGTAAGCAAATTAGTACGATCATTTGTTAATTATCGAAATGAGAGCTTAGAATGCAGTTTCAGCACTGTTCTAAGCACTTTTACATGTTTTGTCTTATTTAAGTCTAATGCCCCTGAGGGGTTAGCTTTATTTTATAGATAGCAGAATCTATTTGGAGAATTTAAGAAGCTAGCCCAAAGTCATATGAAGAGCCAGGACTTCAATACAGGTCAATGTATCTCTAAAGTTTACATTACTGTTCTTTGACCTGCCATTTGTCCAGCTTAATCGTTTTAAAGGACTTTCCAAGTCACTCATTGGGTCATCACAGCATTCTGTGAGCTGGTCAAGTTGTCAACTATTTATTACCTTTGTTTTACAAGCAAAAGAAGTTGAGGTTCACAAATGTTAAATATATTGATTTAATTAGTGGTATATCTAGAACTTGGATTTAAGCTTTTTGAATCCTACTCAGTGCTTTTTCACAGTAGCATGCTGCCAAGAAGCTACTATCTTGGGAAAGTTTTGAAAGACTGAAGTGAAATCTTGTTTTGATGAATAAAGATCGCATTTATATGAGTTTTCAGAAGGAAATGCTGGAGGAACTTTTAGAGACTATAGTAGGTAGAATAATGGCCCCCAAAGATGATTGCATCCTCATCTCCAGAATTTATGAATATGTTAGGTTGCATGGCAAAGGGCAGTCAAAGTTAAAGACAGGATTAAGATTGCTAATCAGCTGATACCAAAATAGGGAGATTATCCTGAATTTTCCTGATGGGCTCAAAGAAATAACAAGGGTCCTTAAAAGTGGAAATGGGAGACATAAGAGGCAGAGTCAAAGACAGATATAGGATGATAGAAGCAAGGTCAGAGTGAGGCCAAGTTGAGAAGAACTTGCTGGCTTTAAAGAGTTTGAAGGGAGGAATGAGTCAAGGAATACAGTTCTCTAGAAACTAGATATGACAAGGAAACAGAATGTCCTCTAGAGCTCTCAGAAGGATCCTTCCTAACACCTTGACTTTAGCTAGGGAAATCCTGCATTAGGTTTCAAACTCCAGGATTGTAAGATAATACATTGATGGTGTTTTTACTTACTCCATTGTAGTAATTTCTTACAGAAGCAATAGAAAACTAATACAGACAAAAAAGATTTGAACAGAAAGAGGAAGTAGATAAATAGTAGTGGGTTCTTTTTGAGTCAGTCCTCATGAGATGGAAATGGTTAGATGTACTGATACCATCAATTCTGAGAAGGCTAGAAAGTTATAACATGTTTGAGGTTACAAGTTAGGACATCAGACTGGGGGATTATAAAACATACCTAAGCTCGGAAGGTGTAAGTGAATCATAACTCTTCCTCAGTTTCAGTAACTTTCTCATTTGCTCTCTCATCTTTGGAGAAGAATCAAAGCCTTTGAAATGTTATTGTGTTGAGAAAGGAACACAAGAACAAAATTCTGTTTAAATTAAAACGAGAGAAATTTTTAAAAGGTGTATAGCAGGGCAAGGGGCTTTGTCTACTCTCACATTTTTTCTCAGCCCCTCTGACCTGCTGTGCCTAGTGGGTCATAGAAGACTGTTTGGCATTCTCTTTTGTAAATCAGTTTGAAAGAGAGTAAGAACAAATGCATGCTGTGCCCCAGATTTCACTAAATCTTTTTAGGGAAACTTCAGAGGCATATGTACAAGAGAAATGGAGAAATTTTAAGTCGTTTGCAGATTGTTGGATAAGACTACATTAGGCTGAACTGCATGGTTTCAGTATGACTGAGGAGAATCACTTAAATGAGTAGATAATTGATTCAAAATCTCCCTTTTCACTTTCATGTCACATACTTCAGCATATATATTTTTATTCTCTACTGTAAAATCTTTCAGTTAAGGGGCTATAGGTCTACATAACATTGACAGTGTGGATATAGTCATTTTTAATATTGCCATATTAAAATGGTTATAATGCATTTCCATTTTCAAATGTACTTGTGGAAGTATATATGAAGGGTTAGTTTCTCTAAAGTTGGAAGAATTATAGTATTTTAGTCATGCCTATATTTAGACATTATTTTCTTTGGGAACGCTTTTAGACTTCTAAACCCTAATTATAGCAATGATTGAATCTATAATGATGTGGTGTTGCCATAGTGTGGATCCAACAGAGACATTAAGGCAAATGAAAGACTTAACCCATCATTATTGAGAAAAAAGAACAACTACCCCAAACCAAGCAGAATGGGCCAGAAAATAATTTGACCTGCCAAATAGATAATACCATAATAGATTGTCTTGGACTTTCACTTATTTCATTTATATAAATCAAGCCATGTTGTAGATGATCTTGATGTTAGATTGACAAGTTTCATCTTAACTTTCTAGCAGTAACAAACCATCTAGTATGTGTACTTTTATTTGGAGGAGTCTGGGTGATATACCAAACCAATCAGAGATCTAGTTTATGGCCTTTGCAGTTTCTAGCCCAGTCTTTGGAATGATGCCACCGTCAACAACTTTTTTAAACTAATTCACGTGAAACTGCAACTCAGGTAATATACTTTGTGGTTTCACTCAGCCCTAGTACATCAACCAGAACAAAAATGAATTTTAACTTCATAAGAAGGATATGTATGTGTAAAAAAATACTCCTTGGCAAGGCTGGGAAATGGATCATTTTATGCTGTAGCTGTCTTGACGTACAAATTCTCTGGATTTATATAAACATGTTTTCTCCAGTCCTTCTGATGAGAGCACACTATAGCAGCAAAGGACTGTTGGGTATAATTCATCAGAAACACAAAAACATGAGCTATGCTTTGGGTCTCATAGAAAACTGAATACTAGTTGCTTGGTATAACAAAATGTTGGAGCTTTTATTTTCTTTTTAATTGCCCACTTGTGGTCTTATTAGGGTTACCATGAAGGTTTAGTGACTATCCATCTCAAGTGAGTTTAGTTACCTTATATGCAGTGTCATATTCTTAAATCATAGCTTCATTATATATACAGCTATATTCTCTGGAGGAATCCTTCCACTGTTCCAAGTTTGATTTGACCATCATTGTTCTACATCACATTCCTTCTCACATTTTGACTTTGTTTCAATAATCATCCCCTTGATTATTAGCATATTAGCATATTAATAGGCTCAAGCTAATCCCATCTTTAAAGAGAAAAATAAAGCCAAAACTTTCACTGGACCCAATCATCCTTTATAGATATTTTTCCTCTTTTCAGAGTTCTATATGTCATACCTGGGTCTTACACTCAAATGTCTGCAGGGACCAAGCTGTTGATGGAAATGAGAGATGTGAAGCCTGGGGAGACGATGGGAAATTGCAGAGTTGGTACTCATCAGTCCCTGTCAGGGCTGATTCCTGCCATGCAAAAATGCAGATTCAGATGCCAGAGCTTCTCATTTTCCAAGAGAGTCTGGAAATCTGGATTTAAACTAAAATCCCTTAAACACTAAATGCTACTGACTAATGAAACCAAGCCAAAACTAAAACAGAACATTTTGCAGGTCTGCTAAAAGGTATCTATGGGCTGAATTCAGCTTATCACTTGCTAGTTTACAGTCTTTGGAATATATATATATATATATTTTTTTTTGTGGTACGCGGGCCTCTCACTGTTGTGGCCTCTCCCGTTGCAGAGCACAGGCTCCAGACGCGCAGGCTCAGCAGCCATGGCTCACAGGCCCAGCCGTTCCGCGGCATGTGGGATCTTCCCGGACCGGGGCATGAACCCGTGTCCCCTGCATCGGCAGGCGGACTCTCAACCACTGCGCCACCAGGGAAGCCCTGGAATATTCTTATTGTCCTCACTTTCCTCTCTTCTTGCTAATTCTTCAAACCATTATAGTACAGCTGTACATAGATTAAACTGTAAATAAACCATCATGCAAGTAATACTGCTCCTACTAAGCTCACTTATGATTTCCTAAATACCAAAATCAATGGCTACCTCTCTGCAGCACTTGATATTCCAGATCACTCCTTTTTGCAGGCGTGATCCCTTGCACTGATGTCTCAGGCATTCTACTCTGTGTCTTCCTTTGTCTTTGAAAGTATCTTCTTACTCTTTTTTGCAGACTCCTTTTCTTCTACATTCTCTTAAATAATGACATTCATTAAAATTTCTATATTTAGTCCTCTTACTGTTCCTCTTCTTTTCCTCTTTATCCTTACTGTTGTTTTATGCAATTTATCCTGACTGGTATCACCTATATGGCTTCAATTCCTACCTGTATAATAGTGACTTCTTAATGGGGATTTCCAGCTCATATTTCTTTCCTTAGTTTCTAAGTTTATAATTGCCTATTAGATATCTGTATTTACTTCCCACAAGGAGTTCTTGCTCAGCTAAACACACTTTTCTAAATTTTGGGTGATCAACCTTCTGGTTTTGCCCAGGACAATGGTTCCCTATCTTCTATATTAAAATTAAAAAAAATTTTTTTTTTGCATGGTATATAAACCTATTTTGGAGCTAGTTTCTCATCTGCAATCATTACAATACCCTTATACTTTCTCATATACAGCTGGATACAACTATCAATCTATGTGCTTTGGGGGAAATTGGGTGGAATTAGCTCTACCCTGAGATCTAAGCGTAACCAAACAAATCATAACTTTCTCAAGGCAACATGATTGGAAAGGCATATCACATGATCCAAATCATTCTGGTCTAACCAAAAGCCAATCCCAGGATACTGCCAGCATGGACCAAAAAAAGAGGCATTCTCTTGAGCCTGGAGTGTGGGCCTTGAGCCTCTGTGAGCTTTTTACCTAAGAGTGAAAGCAACATGGAGGGAGAGAGAAGTCAGAAGATGGTCCCTGATGACATCCTTTAAGTTCCTGTATCAATCCTTGGCAACTATGCTTGTGGTTTACCTATCATCTCTTAGCCACACACTGATAACCTCTAGGTTTAGGGACTTTGGAAATACCTTCATAGACTCATTTGACAGCCAACTTTTTCATTAGGTTCTGCCACTGGAGGTGTTAGAGTAAAAGTGGAAGGAGGAAAGAGGGCAGAGGGACTTCCGTACACAGCAACTGTTGTTCCAGCAACTGAAGACAGTTCTAGCTCTAGCCTCCAATTTATTTATTCATTTATTTTTATAATGGACTCTTTATTGTTATAAAATATACTTAACATAAAATTTACCATTTTAACCATTTTTAATTTTATTGTTCATTAGGTTTAAAAAAACTATGCTTTTAGATTTATAGAAAAATGGAGACGATAGTACCAAAGGGATTGTATATACTCTTCACCTAGGTGTCACTATTATTAACATATTACATACTTACATTATTTGTTACAATTAATGAACTAATACTGACACATTAGTAATTAAAGTCCATAGTTCATTCAGTTTACTGATTTCTTTAGTTTTTACCAATGTCTTTTTCTGTTGCAAGATTCTGTCCAGGATACCACATTACATTTACTTGGCATGTTGTTTCCTGAGGCTTCTATTGTTTGTGACATTTTCTCATATTTTCCTTGTTTTTGATGCCCTTGATAGTTTTGAGGAGTACTGAGAAATTATTTTGTAGGATGCCCCTCTATTGGAATTTCTCTGATATTTTTCACATGATTAGACCAGAGTTACAGATTTTTAGTAGGAACACCACAGAGGTAAAGTGCCATTTTCATCCCCTCATATCAAGGGTATGTACCATCCATATGACTTATCACTCTTAATGTTAATTTTGATGACCTGGCTGAGGTAGTCTTTGTCAGGTTTCTCTCCTGTAAAGTTACTTTTCTTCCCATCCTCCCTTTTTATTGCCCTCTTTGGAAGGAAGTTATTATGTGCAGCCACATATAAGGAGTGGGAATTTTTGCTCACTCCTTGAGATTATCTACATAAATTATTTGAAATCTTCTAAAGGGAGATCTGTCTCTTCTTCTCATAGATCATGCATCTATGGATGCATGGATATTTGTCTTATACTGTGGTTTATAATCTAATACTACTCTATTTGTTGTTCAGATTGTTCTGGCTTTGGCCATTGGGGGCCTTTTCAGTTGACTCCTGTGTCCTTTTGACATACTCTCTTCAGTTAGGTTTTTTGGGTTTTTTTGGTTGAACATTTCCATACTTTCTGACATAACAAGATGCTTCAGGCTCATCTTGTATATTTCTTGCCTTAGTTCTAGAATCAGCCATTTCTCCAAGGAAACTTGGTTCCTTTTTTTGCAGAATGGTGATCAAGACCAATTCTGAGTACTAGATGGGATTGTTGCTACTGGCGTGTCCTTGCTTCTAAGCTCTCTCAGATGACAGAACACAGAAACGTATATGTGTATGCTAACCTGTGCATGTGCACATATCTTTAGTGATTTCTATGTATCTGTGTCTATATTAATCATGTGTTCTTACTGATGTCTCCAACTCTAATCCATTATCATAAGGTTGATCAGTCGCGCTTTCTTCCCTTGCTTATCTGTAAATTCCCACCCCTACAGTGAGAAACCTGCGTCTTGCCAGTATAGATGTAAAGCAGTATCAGAATTGTTAGCCTGGCCAGTTTGTTTCTAAGGCCAGATATGCTAAGGCTCCTGGAGGTTTGAACATAAGATATGCTGGAACCCCTCCTTCAAGATCCTAGGTGTGTTTTTGTTCTATCAACTTCAGGGATGGTAAATTTGTCCTGAATTTACTAATATCTGGGTCAACTCAGCATCCCCTTTTGCTTCCAACATCAGAGTAACCAGTTCCCTGTGGTAAATGCTTTCAGTTTGAAATCTGTAACACTGTTTCTGTTTTTATGTCTGGACCTTGACTGGTCTATGAGCCAACATCTTTTTTTTTTCATTAGCCAATTTGGGTTGTGTTTTCCTGTCTCCTATGGCCAAAAGAATATTAAATAATATATCATACTATTGCTTCTGCTATTCTTTCTGCCTAGAATGTTCTTGTTCTCATTGCCCACATGGAAAATTGTCAGTAGTTCTTTTATAGTTAGTTTAGGTGTTAAGTTTTCTGTGCATTTCTATGTCCATGCTGTGGCATCACACCAGTTTCTTTGCAGTCTTGCAGCCAGGGTTGTATACTTCCTTCTCTGTCTTCTTAGGAAGTCTACTGAATATTGAATTTTCTTATTGTATGAAAGTTCATCAGATATTAAATGAATTTTATAGTTTACAGATAAACAATCCCTGTAAACTATAATCCCTTAAATGACTTTTTCTTTGCAATCTTTTAAATGACTTTAAATTATTGATTTTAAAAGGGCCTGAGGCTCTGAGGCATTTGTATATTTTACTTAGTAGAATTATGGTTCTCAAGAACATATATTTAATAAAGCATATTCCACTCATTGCTTAGTTGAGAAAATATTTCTAGTATATCTTTTTCAGTTGGGGAAAGCTGCAGTGTTCTAAATATTGATGTCAAAAATTTTTTCACACTTTCAACATATTTGTGTTATCAAAGTTTAAAATTCTGTCTTTTGGTATATTGAAGCTTATTTCATTATCCTAAGGGCTTCTGCTAAATCCACTCATTAAAGCATAGGTTACATGATTTAACTCCCTTTGTCTTAACCTATACCCTGGATTTTTATATGTCATTTTAATTTCCCCTTTATTTCAGAGAACCCCAAAACCATTTCTAGGTTTGCTGTTTATAATTCCCTCTGGGAAAAAAAACCAGTCTGTTGAAAGTAGATACTATATCTGTATGAGCTTTCAACCACTTTGCTATCTCTAGGTTTGATTTTAAAGTTGTCCAGAATAATAGCATGCATTTTATCTTGCATTGTGAATGTGTTTAGTGCCGTTTTGTCAAAATATTGACCACACATGCTTCTTTACCTCATCAAGGGAACCTACTGAAGGACCTATTGGCAAAGGTATGTCAATTGAGACATTTCTTTATTTTTCTTCCTTTTTTTCATTGCAAGATTATGTCATTATTAAACCAGTGACATCATATATCAGTATAAGTTTTCTTGAATTTCATAAATGTAGGCCAGATTTGTAATACGGGTCTTCAAATGCTGATGGTGTTTCAGTGACGCTGAAGTTCTGTTGAAATGTCTTGGCGTTGCCTTCTGCACCCACTGTCAGGGAGTGCATTACTAGATCTCATCTCTATAGAAAGAAGCCACTAAAGTTATTCTAGATGTACCTGTGTTAGAGACTCCATCCATCCATCCATCTATCCACTTCCTGAGTGCCAGTCATGTGCCAAGTACCATATATACACTGATGTATATCATCAGATAAAGAGGGAATTGTACTGTAGTATGGAAGTGCAGTGAAAGTGGTATGCACAGGGTATTCAGGGATCATTGTGTCAGGGCAACCCAGCCTTGTTTCTGGGGAAAAAGGGAGGACGGCATATACGAAATTGTTAATACCAGGTTAATAAATCTCAGGCCATTTAAACATCATTTGCCTAGCCAGACACTTCAAGAGTGTGTCCAGGAATAAATCAAGAGGGAGAATTTCATGCTATGGAAAATAGACATACAGAAAAAAACCTGGGAAATCAGCACAGTGCAGTGTTAGTGTCCTGCTAACCCTAATATGGTCTGATTACTCTGAAGGCCCTGTGGCTCTTCATTGCAGAAAGTCATCATGAACGCTGCTGCCCCTTAGTAGGTGTGCTTCCACTGGGGGCTGCTTCACCTGTTAATAGTCAGCCACGGTCCCTGGAGTCTCTTCTGTCCTATCAACAAATAGCTTGTTACTAGTGAATAATTTGACAACTGAAAACTTCATAATTCTTCTGAAACTACCACCTTTGCAATCTATTAAACAGTCTAAATTTCCTTTTTAGAGTTTTTAGTTTGTGTTTGATAGGGGTAAGATTTACCCACATCATTATATTACATTCTCTGGGGCTAGCTTCATTTGGAAATCTCATGCTGTTTCAGTGCAATTTCATTTTAAAATTATTAGTGAGAGTAATAAAGTACCATGCCATAGTATATGATTTCTAGACTTCTGCATTTCACAGTCCAGTAAAATTTTAAAAAATAATGGAAACATGTAGGCTTGACAATGTCTAATTTTAGCTAAAACCATGAGAAACCTCTCCCATCTACTCTTACTACTGCTTTAAAATAAAAATATATTTCATCCTAATAAAGGATAATCTCTAAATTAAAAAATATGAATATATTCTACTTTTAGGAAAACTCCCTGATTATACCAATTTTCCTAATTTTTCTACACAAGAAAAATTTTCTACACAAGAAGAGTTGTGTACCACTGAGTACAAAGCCTCTGGCTTGGTAGACAGTGACGCAGGAGGTCGGGAATAGGTTTTGAAGTCAGATAGACGTGGGTTTATATCCCATTTTGTCATTTTCTAGTTGTGTGAACTTGGTTAATTTAATTAACTTCCCTGAAGCTGTTTCTTTACCTGTAAAAAAGGAATAATTATCTGTTTTGCCCCAGCACAAGGTTAATGGAAACACTGAAAGAGCTAATGCATGTGAAAAAATTTATTAACTGATAAATGTCATAAAATGTAATTTAAAAAAATTCTGTTGAGGACCTTGAGGGAATTGCAAATATTTCCCTCCTTCCAACACAAAGAAAGAGGAAGAAAGGAGGAACGCTAACAATTACTGAGTGCCTTCTGTATCTCAGGGGCAGTTGTAGCTGCTCTTTATTTCTTTTAATTATCCCAACAAAGCCAAAAAACTGCATATTTTAATCAACTTTTTATAGCTGGAAAAAAATTATGAGTCTCAGAGAGTCAAATAATTTGCTCCAATCACACAGCTGAGGAAAGGTGAAATTAGAATTCAGACCAAAGTGTGTTCAATTCACTATTTCATGCTCCTCTCCCAAGAGAAAGATCAGCATACCCTGCATCGTCAAAAACATCGGCCTTCTTTTTTAGCTCTTAAAAGTACAAAATGTTAATTTGGGGGTTAGCATATAGCAGTAAGGCCACAATAAGGACAAATTCTGTCAGTGCAGCTTATCCTTTAGGCATTAAAGCCCTGGTTTATGTTCAGAAAACCCTCTCGTTTATTATAATTAACTGTCAAATTAACTTTCATGATGAGTAATTTAACACAATTATTCACATGTACTTTAGGAAGATTCTTACAAAGAAAATTAGACAATACCATGACATTTAAAATAAAGTTTCTGTCATATGGACACCAAGCGGGGAAAGTGGGGTTGGGGGGTTGTGGTGGGATGAACTGGGAGATTGGGATTGACATGTATACACTGATATGTATAAAATAGATAACTAATAAGGACCTGCTGTATAAAAAATAAATTAAAAATAAAATAAAGTTTCTGCAACTTTTTGGGGCTAAAACAAAATGGTAATACAGTCTTAGACACTAATCATATAATTTTGAACTTTGAAACCATTTTTAAAATGACACTCTGTATTAGTATAAGAATGGCATATGAAACTAATTATTTGAATGTTTAAGTGCATCCATGTGATGCTATTTCACATTCTTAATAATAAGGATAATATATTTGAGGTCTGGTTCATAAAGTCTTGTGATATTTTAAAATGATTTTATCCCTTGGAATATACACAAATTTTAAGTTGTGAAAACATCTATCTTGTTCCTGCACATTTAACAAACACAGTGAGTGAATTTTAGTTTCAAAAAATTTTTAAACTTACAAATCGATTGTTTTAATGTCATATGAGTCTTCAAACTGTGGATACATTTGATGGAGCCCAGACTTTGTAGACATCATTTATATTTATGCTGTACTGAAACATGACATAAAATGAAGGGTGGATGGAAACTGAGAGTGGAAACCAGGTATCTGGACTCACTGTAAAATATTATGTATTTCTTTGTGTGTTCCTTATACACTTCTAGTAAATATCACAGTTAGAGAAAATTCCTCTTATTTCTTTTACATCCATCTTTTAATATCTAGTACAGTGTACAGTACAGAGAAAACACTGGTAACTATTTGTATCTGGAAAATATCTTGGTATTTGGCATTGTAGAAGAATACTTTTCTATGGCTAATTTGAAGTTGCCAGTTTGTAAAAATTCAGCTTTTACAAACGGCAGCTACATGGAGTTGAAAAGAAAATAAAGATATTGTAAGTGAAATTGTGAATTACCAGTGTTTGTCTCTTTGCCTTGGGCAATCTTTGTATGTGGCTTTAACAGAAGGGAACAATCAGTTGTGTATTAGATATTAAACTGTCCTCTGGGGCATCACTGGCAATATTAGGCCGAGGCACACTCCTTGTGTAAGTTGTTGGGACGCACCTTTATTCTGTAAAGTAGCAAATGTCAATGTGCTACTTTTGTTTCCTGTCTTAACCTTCATGTGTTGATTCTGCAGAATCATTACTGAGCTATATTTGCTACCTGAGTATGGTTTTTCAGAAACCTAGACAGAGGATCTAGAGATAAGTAGCAAGCAATTTCATCTTTACTTCCCACTGAGCTTTGCTATTACAGCTGAAATGGTATGTGACCTCTGTATCGACTAGTCACAGCAGGGTAAATTTAAAGGACATTTGGCTGGAGTTAACATTAAGCCCTTGTACGTTCAGGTTACTTTTGACATAAGATCAAGTATACACAAGTGTTATTGGCTGAGCACAGAGTGATTATTTTCTCCCTTTGTCTTTTTTTCAGGTCAAATAAAATTTACTCTTTGTTCAAAAGTACTATCTTAAAGTAGCACTGCCTCAATTTATCCATTTTCCTCTGGAAATAATTTCTTTATGGCTATACCAATAAGTCAGAACACTTCGTTATTTCTATTAGATGTACTTGGCTTATATTTTATCAGATGGGATCTTTAAGGATGAGAAGCATGTGTTCTTGGTTATTAATATCCACAGAATCTGCTTTATATTCTGTACTTTTTAGGTACTTGTAAAACAGCAGAAAGGAAATTGTTTGATTTTTATGTCTCTGTATTTACATGAGTCTCAAATATCACTCTCTACTTCAAGCAATGATATTTACATATTATTATTATTATGAATAAAGTCAACAACTGGTAATAGTTCCTGATTAATGCCAAGCACTGTATTTGTGCACATCCATAACATGAGAGATCTTGTTAAAATGCAGATTCTGGTTTGGTAAGTCTGGGGCAGGTCTGAGAATCTGCATTTCAAACAAGCACCTGGGTGATATTGATGTTGCTGGTCCAAGGACCACACAATAATCATATAAAGTCAGTACACATTTTTCAGATGAAGAAGTTGAAATAAAAGAGATGAAGTAATTTGCCCAACATAATACAATTAAGAGTTTGGCAGAGCTGGGACTCAAAATGATTTCTGTTTTTTGCCAAAGCTCATCATTAACCAATGGTTCTAAGACTTACTTGAGGGAAAATACTCCTTCTTCTCTCTCCAGACCATTGCAGATTTTATAAAGCATAATATAAACAAATTAGTAGAAAAATGAAATGGAAGCTTGTATGTTTCTTTTTATTCAACAGATAGGAAATTACAATAAGTTACTCTAGGAGTTTCAAAACACTTACTTCCAATTTCCATGTTATTTCATTGCAGATCAGTAGCATTTCAAAAGCCAGAATTGATCTACCAACCACACTTTGAGTTGCATTGCTGTAAACCACAATGACATTCAGGAAATTTTTATATGCACTTGTCTACTCAATGGAAATGACAATGGTAGTTTTTTAAAATTAAAAATATAGCTATTTGCATTTAAAACATGGATTTGGATTAGAAGGAAAGAAAGAAGGGAGGAAGGGAGGAAAGGAGGAAAGAACTAAAGACCCAATAAGAAAACTGAAAATAGAACTTAATTCTGCCACTTACAGATATTAAAATCTTACAGATGGGTCTTACGATATGACTTTTGCTTTAATAAGCAAAGTGAATTGATCCTTTTGTCTTGTCCCCAATAATTTAGAGAAAAGTATTTTTATTTTTTCTAAAAGGATTTCTATTTACTTTTTTTTAACACCTTTATTGGAGTATAATTGCTTTACAATGGTGTGTTAGTTTCTGCTTTATACCAAAGTGAATCAGTTATACATATACATATGTTCCCATATCTCTTCCCTCTTGCATCTCCCTCCCTCCCACCCTCCATATCCCACCCCTCTAGGTGGTCACAAACCACCTAGCTGATCTCCCTGTGCTACGCGGCTGCTTCCCACTAGCTATCTATTTTACGTTTGGTAGTGTATATATGTCCATGCCACTCTCTCACTTTGTCACAGCTTACCCTTTCCCCTCCCCATATCCTCAAGTCCATGCTCTAGTAGGCCTGTGTCTTTATTCCCGTCTTAACCCTAGGTTCTTCAGGACCTTTTGTTTTTCTTAGATTCCATATATATGTGTTAGCATATGGTATTTGTTTTTCTCTTTCTGACTTACTTCACTCTGCATGACAGACTCTAGGTCCATCCACCTCACTACAAATAACTCAAATTTGTTTCTTTTTATGGCTGAATAATATTCCATTGTATATATGTGTCACATCTTCCTTATCCATTCATCTGTTGATGGACACTTAGGTTGCTTCCATGTCCTGGCTATTGTAAATAGAGCTGCAATGAACATTATGGTACATGACTCTTTTTGAATTATGGTTTTCTCAGGGTATATGCCCAGTAGTGGGATTGCTGAGTCGTATGGTAGTTCTGTTTGTAGTTTTTTAAGGAACCTCCATACTGTTCTCCATAGTGGCTGTATCAATTTACATTCCCACCAACAGTGTAAGAGGGTTCCCTTTTCTCCACACCCTCTCCAGCATTTGTTTCTAGAGTTTTTGCTGATGGCCATTCTGACTGGTGTGAGATGATATCTCATTGTAGTTTTGATTTGCATTTCTCTAAAGATTAATGATGTTGAACATTCTTATATGTGTTTGTTGGCAATCTGTATATCTTCTTTGGAGAAATGTCTGTTTAGGTCTTCTGCCCATTTTTGGATTGGGTTGTTTGTTTTTTTGTTATTGAGCTGCATGAGCTGCTTGTAAATTTTGAAGATTAATCCTTTGTCAGTTGCTTCATTTGCAAATATTTTCTCCCATTCTGAGGGTTGTCTTTTGTTCTTGTTTATGGTTTCCTTTGATATGCAAAACCATTTAAGTTTCATTAGGTCCCATTTGTTCATTTTTGCTTTTATTTCCATTTCTCTAGGAGGTGGATCAAAAAGGATCTTGCTGTGATTTATGTCATAGAGCGTTCTGCCTATGTTTTCCTGTAAGAGTTTGATAGTGTCTGGCCTTACATTTAGATCTTTAATCCATTTTGAGTTTATTTTTGTGTATGGTGTTAGGGAGTATTCTAATTTCATATTTTTACATGTAGTTATCCAGTCTTCCCAGCACCATTAATGAAGAGGCTGTTTTTTCTCCACTGTATATTCTTGCCTACTTTATCAAAGATAAGGTGACCATATGTGTGTGGGATTATCTCTGGGCTTTCTGTCCTGTTCCATTGATCTATATTTCTGTTTTTGTGCCAGTACCATATTGTCTTGATTACTGTAGCTTTGTAGTATAGTCTGAAGTCAGGGAGCCTGATTCCTCCAGCTCCATTTATCGTTTACAAGATTGCTTTGGCTATTCGGGGTCTTCTGTGTTTCCATACAAATTGTGAAATTTTTTGTTCTGGTTCTGTGAAAAATGCCAGTGGTAGTTTGATAGCAATTGCATTGAATCTGTAGATTGCTTTGGGTAGTAGAGTCATTTTCACAATGTTGATTCTTCCAATCCAATAACATGGTATATCTCTCCATCTATTTGTATCGTCTTTAATTTCTTTCATCAGTGTTTTATAATTTTCTGCATACAGGTCTTTTGTCTCCTTAGGTAGGTTTATTCCTAGATGTTTTATTCTTTTTGTTGCAATGGTAAATGGGAGTGTTTTCTTATTTTCACTTTCAGATTTTTCATCATTAGTGTACAAGAATGCCAGAGATTTCTGTGCATTAATTTTGTATCCTGCTACTTTACCAAATTCATTGATTAGCTGTAGTAGTTTTCTGGTAGCATCTTTACGATTCTCTATGTATAGGATTATGTCAACTGCAAACAGTGACAGCTTTACTTCTTCTTTTCCGATCTGGATTCCTTTTATTTCTTTTTCTTCTCTGATTGCTGTGGCTGAAACTTCCAGAAGTATGTTGAGTAAGAGTGGTGAGTGTGGGCAACCTTGTCTTGTTCCTGATCTTAGTGGAAATGGTTTCAGTTTTTCACCATTGAGGATTATGTTGGCTGTGGGTTTGTCATATATGGCCTTTATTATGTTGAGGAAAGTTCCCTCTATGCCTACTTTCTGGAGGGTTTTTATCATAAATGGGTGTTGAATTTTGTCGAAAGCATTCTCTGCATCTGTTGAGGTAATCATACGGTTTTTCTCCTTCAATTTGTTAATATGGTGTATCACATTGATAGATTTGCGTATATTGAGGAATCCTTCCATTCCTGGATAAACCCCACTTGATCATGGTGTATGATCCTTTTAATGTGCTGTTGGATTCTGTTTGCTAGTATTTTGTTGCGGATATTTGCATCTATGTTCATCAGTGATATTGGCCTGCAGTTTTCTTTCTTTGTGACATCTTTGTCTGGTTTTGGTATCAGGGTGATGGTGGCTTCGTAGAATGAGTTTGGGAGTGTTCCTCCCTCCGCTATATTTTGGAAGAGTTTGAGAAGGATAGGGGTTAGGTCTTCTCTAAATGTTTGATAGAATTCGCCTGTGAAGCCATCTGGTCCTGGGCTTTTGTTGGAAGATTTTTAATCACAGTTTCAATTTCAGTGCTTGTGATGGTCTGTTCATATTTTCTATTTCTTCCTGGTTCAGTCTCGGCAGATTGTGCATATCTAAGAATTTGTCCATTTCTTTCAGGTTGTCCATTTTTCTAGGCATAGAGTTGCTTGTAGTAATCTCTCATGATCCTTTGTATTTCTTCAGTGTCAGTTGTTACTTCTCCTTTTTCATTTCTAATTCTGTTGCTTTGAGTCTTCTCCCTTTTTTTCTTGATGAGTCTGGCTAATGGTTTATCAATTTTGTTTATCTTAAAGAATCAGCTTTTAGTTTTATTGATCTTTGCTATTGTTTCCTTCCTTTCTTTTTCATTTATTTCTGATCTGATCTTTATGATTTCTTTCCTTCTGCTAACTTTGAGGTTTTTTTGTTCTTTTTCTCTAATTGCTTTAGGTGCAAGGTTAGGTTGTTTATTTGAGATGTTTCCTGTTTCTTAAGGTAAGATTGTATTGCTATAGACTTCCCTCTTAGAACTGCTTTTGCTGCATCCCATAGGTTTTGGGTCCTCGTGTCTCCAATGTCACTTGTTTCTAGGTATTTTTTGATTTCCTCTTTGATTTCTTCAGTGATCACTGCATTATTAAGTAATGTATTGTTTAGCATCAATGTGTTTGTATTTTATACAGATATTTCCTGTAATTGATAACTAGTCTCATAGTGTTGTGGTCGGCAAAGACACTTGATACGATATCAGTTTTCTTAAATTTACCAAGGCTTGATTTGTGATGCAAGGTATGATGTATCCTGGAGAATGTTCTATGAGCACTTGAGAAAATGTGTATTCTGTTGTTTTTGGATGGAATGTCGTATAAATATCAAATAAGTCCATCTTGTTTAATGTATCATTTAAAGCTTTTGTGTTTCCTTATTTATTTTCATTTTGGATGATGTGTCCGTTGGTGAAAGTGGGGTGTTAAAGTCCCCTACTAGTATTGTGTTACTGTCGATTTCCCCTTTTATAGCTGTATTTGCCTTATGTATTGAGGTGCTCCTATGGTGGGTGCATAAATATTTACAATTCTTATATCTTCTTCCTGGATCGATCCCTTGATTGTTATGTAGCTTCTTTCTTTGTCTCTTGTAATAGTCTTTATTTTAAAGTCTATTTTGTCTGATATGAGAATTGCTACTCCAGCTTTCTTTTGATTTCCATTTGCATGGAATATCTTTTTCCATCCCCTCACTTTCAGTCTGTATGTGTCCCTAGGTCTGAAGTGGGTCTCTTGTAGACAGCATATACATGGGTTTTGTTTTTGTATCCATTCAGGCAGTTTGTGTCTTTTGGTGGGAGCATTTAATCCATTTACATTTAAGGTAATTATCACTTTGTATGTTCCTATTCCCATTTTCTTAATTGTTTTGGGTTTGTTATTGTAGGTCTTTTCCTTCTCTTGTGTTTCTTGCCTAGAGAGGTTCCTTTAGCATTTGTTGTAAAGCTGGTTCGTGGTTCTGTACTCTCTGAGCTTTTGCTTGTCTGTAAACGTTTTAATTTCTCCATCAAATCTGAATGAGATCCTTGCTGGGTAGAGTAATCTTCATTGTAGGTTTTTCTCCTTGATTACTTTAAATATGTCCTGCCACTCCCTTCTGGCTTGCAGAGTTTCTGCTGAAGGATAAGCTGTTAACCTTATGGGGATTCCCTTGTGTGTTATTTTTTCCTTGCTGCTTTTAATATGTTTTCTTTGTATTTAATTTTTGATAGTTTGATTAATATGTGTCTTGGCGTATTTCTCCTTGGATTTATCCTGTATGGGACTCTCTGTGCTTCCTGGACTTGATTAACTATTTCCTTTCCCATATCAGGGAAGTTTTCAACTATAATCGCTTCAAATATTTTCTCAGTCCCTTTCTTTTTCTCTTCTTCTTCTGGGACCCCTTTAATTCGAATATTGGTGCGTTTAATGTTGTCCCAGAGGTCTCTGAGACTGTCCTCAGTTCTTTTCATTCTTTTTTCTTTATTCTGCTCTGCAGTAGTTATTTCCACTATTTTATCTTCCAGGTCACTTATCTGTTCTTCTGCCTCAGTTATTCTGCTATTGATACCTTCTAGAGTATTTTTAATTTCATTTATTGTGTTGTTCATTGTTGCTTGTTTCCTCTTTAGTTTTTCTAGGTCCTTGTTAAATGTTTCTTGCATTTTCTCTATTCTATATCCAAGATTTTGGATCATCTTTACTATCATTATTCTGAATTCTTTTTCCGGTAGACTGCCTATTTCCTCTTCATTTTTTAGGTTTGGTGGGTTTTTACCTTGCTTCTTCATCTGCCTTGTGTTTTTCTGTCTTCTTATTTTGCTTATCTTACTGTGTTTCGGGTCTCCTTTTTGCAGTCTACAGGTTCGTAGTTGCCATTGTTTTTGGTGTCTGTACACAGTGGCTAAAGTTGGTTCAGTGGGTTGTGTAGGCTTCCTGGTAGAGGAGACTAGTGCCTGTGGTCTGGTGTTGAGGCTGGATCTTGTCTTTCTGGTGGGCTTCCACGTCTGGTGGTGTGTTTTGGGGTGTCTGTGTCCTTATTACGATTTTAGGCAGCTTCTCTGCTAATGGATGGGGTTGTGTTCCTGTCTTGCTAATTGTTTGCCATAGGGTGTCCAGCACTGTAGCTTGCTGGTCGTTGGGTGAAGCTGGGTCTTGGTGTTGAGATGGAGATCTCTGGGAGATTTTCGCCATTTGATATTACGTGGAGCTGGGAGGTCCCTTGTGGACCAGTGTCCTGAAGTTGGCTCTCCCACCTCAGAGGCACAGAACTGACTCCTGGCTGGAGCACCAAGAGCCTTTCATCCACACAGCTCAGAATAAAAGGGAGAAAAAGTAGAAAGAAAGAGAGAAAGGGAGGAAGGGAGGAAAGGAGGAAGGGGATAAAACAAAATAAAGTAAGATAAAATAAAGTTATTAAAATAAAAAATAATTATTAAGAAAAATAAATTTTTTTAAGTAAAAAAAACAAAAATGGACGGATAGAAACCTAGGACAAATGGTGAAAACAAAAGTTTACAGACAAAATCTCACACAGAAGCATACACATACACCCTCACAAAAAGAGGAAAAGGGGAAAAAATAATATATCTTGCTCCCAAAGTCCACCTCCTCAATTTTGGGATGATTCGTTGTCTGTTCATGTATTCTGCATATGCAGGTACATCAAGTTGATTGTGGAGATTTAATCAGCTGCTCCTGAGGTTGCTGGGAGAAATTTCCCTTTCTCTTCTTTGTTCGCACAGCTCCCAGGGTTCAGCTTTGGATTTGGCCCCGCTTCTGCGTGTAGGTCGCCTGAGGACGTCTGTTCTTCCCTCAGATAGGACGGGGTTAAAGGAGCAGCTGATTAGGGGGCTCTGGCTCACTCAGGCTGGGGGAGGGAGGGGTACGTATGTGGGGCGAGCCTGTGGCGGCAGAGGCCGCATGATGCTGCACCAGCCGAGGTGCGCCATGCGTTCTCCCGGGGAAGTTGTTTATGGATCACGGGACCCTGGCAGTGGTGGGCTGCACAGGCTCCCGGGAGGGGAGGTGTGGATAGTGACCTGTGCTCGCACACAGGCTTCTTGGTGGCGGCAGCAGCAGCCTTAGCGTCTCATGCCCGTATCTGGGGTCTAAGCTGTTAGCTGTGGCTCGCGCCTGTTCTGGAGCTCCTTTAAGAAGTGCTCTTAATCTCCTCTCCTCACGCACCAGGAAACAAAGAGGGAAGAAAAAGTCTCTTGCCTCTTTGGCAGCTCCAGACTTTTTCCCGCACTCCCTCCCAGCTAGCCGTGGTGCACTAACCCCTTTAGGCTTGTTCACACAGCCAACCCCAGTCCTCTCCCTGCGATCCAACCGAAGCCGAGTCAGTTCCCAGCCCCCGCCCGCCCCGGGGGGTGAGCAGACAAGCCTCTCGGGCTTGTCAGTGCTGATCAGCACCGATTCTCTCTGCGGGAATCTCACCGCTTTGCCCTCCGCACCCCTGTTGCTGTGCTCTCCTCTGCGGCCCCGAAGCTCCCCCCTCCGCCACCCGCAGTCTCTGCCCGCGAAGGGGCTTCTAGTGTGGGGAAACCTTTCCTCCTTCACAGCTCCCTCCCACTGGTGCAGGTTCCGTCCCTATTCTTTTGTCTCTGTTTTTTCTTTTGCCCTACCCAGGTATGTGGGGAGTTTCTTGCCTTTTGGGAAGTCTGAGGTCTTCTGCCAGCGTTCAGTGTGTGGTCTATAGGAGCAGTTCCACGTGTAGATGTATTTCTGATGTATCTGTGGGGAGGAAGGTGATCTCCGCGTCTTACTCTTCCGCCATCTTCCTCAACTCCCGCTATTTACTTCTTTGTTCAGTTGAATTTATATTCCTTCTAGTTTCTCTGTTAGTGTGTGTCATTAGACACCTCGTCGTTGACTCTGAGTGTAAAGTAAGGCATAGGTTACATCAGTATTTTTTCTATCATTTCATAAGAAAAATAACACATTGTGTTATTTAATGATTTTAAATATTCCTCCCTCCTTCAGTCATCTCAGAAGAAAATAGAATATAAAGCAGCACTACTTGTGAACATACTGTCCTATGTGTTCATATGTCAGCATGGAGAGAGTGTCTGGTCTTTCTCCTTTTATCTCATTCATCTGGAATGTTTGCATATCTTTTTCAGAAGAGAATCCACCACAGTTTCAGAATTGTCTTACTCCAGAATATTGTAAAGTCAGTGTCTTTTAGAGAGGATGGTTATCTTTAGTTCCTTCATGGTATTTAAACTTCTGTTGGAACGGTAAGATTTTTTTCAGTTGTGACTGTTGATCTAGCACCTAAGATACAGTATTTAACTTTGATATAATATTAATACTTGTGTCTACCTGCTGAATGTAGTCAGATTACAATGTTTAGCAACTTAAAACTTTGTTCCTTTGTTTGGAATGTTTAATTTTTTCTCCATTATATAGAAATTACACTACAATGGTTATGAATCTGTAGTAAGGAGCACAGGAATTGTAAATCCCTAAAAGTTTGCAGTAATATTGCCTAGGATGAAATGAGAGAGTAGCACTGACATATATACACTACCAAATGTAAAATGGATGGTTAGTTGGAAGCAGCCATATAGCACAGGGAGATCAGCTTGATGCTTTGTGACGACCTAGACCGGTGGGATAGGGAGGGTGGGAGGCTCAAGATGGAGGGGTTATGGATGTATGTATACATATAGCTGATTCACTTTGTTGTACAGCAGAAACTAACAAAACATTGTGAAGCAATTATATTCCAATAAAGGTCTAAAAAATAATATTGTCTAGGAAATAAATATATATTGAGTCAGCTAATTCCTGATATTGTACCATGATATTCTAAGGGAATCTATATCTCAGAGTCCTGAAAAAAGAGTTCTTTAAATTTCCTAAAATCTTTCTCTTGGGGAGTCAACTTCACAGAGCAAACCCAAACAGACCTGGTTTGCATGTTGGCTTTGTTGCTGGAAGCTTCATGACCTTAAACAAGTGACTTCCTTCTTTAATCTTTTTTTGTATTCTCAACTGTAAAGTGGGATTAATAATATATCCACCTCATAGTTGGTTGGGGATTACACGAGGTAGCATATGAAAAGAACATAGCTTGTTTACGATGTTCAATAGTGTTTATTTCTTTCCTTTAAACTTTATTTTTGAGGGAGCATATTGACAGTTTTGTATTTATGAACAATATCTGTGAAATAATTTTATACAGAATGAATTTTTTATTGTTTTTGTGATGAGATATCTTATGTCTATGTCAATATTTATTAATATACCTATTCCTACATTGATATCTGTATCCAACTCCATTTTTCACTCTATATCTTTATTGATCATCTACCTATATTTTCCTTTTTAGCAGGGCTTGGAATCTAATCACCTGAATCGAGAGATCACTTTATGCTTTATTGCTAACCAGGCAACTTTTGGCACCATGGAGTTCCCTTGCTGTGTCTTATTGATCAGCTGTCAACCTTTGGGGAGCCTCTGAAAGCTCATTTCTCTCAGATCTCATGCCCAGCCCTTAGCCTTTAGATGGCTGCTGCAGTACACTCTACAGTGAAGGCTGAGTGCTTTGTGGAGGATCTCTGTGAACTATCCTGCCTTGCTCTCAGTTTTTAGTGAGCTGTTATGAACATAAGAAAGTGTTAACAGAATTATTGTGGCAGAGTGCTGATGGGCAGGAAAGACCTTCATGTGTGACACTTGAGCTGGCCCTGAAAGATAAACAGGATTTGGCTTGATAGGAATGGTAATAGGAGGACCCTAATCCATATGCTTTAACATTGAGATTTGTGAAGAGAGTTTACTTTACCTTATAAGATCCCCAGGAAAGCTGATCCTTAGCTTGTGTGCTTTTCTTTTCTTTTTAAATATTTTATAGTCAAAATTTTATTATGAGATATGTACTATCTGTTTTATATATTTCCTGACAAAATATAATTTTTGCCTGATATGAAAAATTCACTTTTTGATCAACATTTTCTCCTTCCTAGTTGTGTGTTGTTTAGACTCATTGAGATTATTACTGTATCTTGATAGAAATAGCACAAGGTGGCCTGGATATAATAATCACAGGTAACATTTAAGAGATGCTTACTGCATTTCAGAGGCTGGTCTAAATGCTTCATAGGAACAATCTCTTTTACAAGAAAACTTTTGATGTAGGAACTAATATTATGGCCATTTTATGGGCAAGAGAATTAAGACTTAGAACAGTTACATGACTTACTCAAGGTGACATGACCAGCAATTGGTGAAGATAGGGTCCTAACATGGTTTATTCCACCCAGCAGTCAGATGTTAATCACTCAGTTCTACTGCTTTTTGCTAGTAGGAAGAGATAAAATCAGCAAGTCACCTGTGGAATATCTTTCCTGTGATCTTATAATGAAAACAGCACTGCTGATAGAAAATTAAAGATTTGGTCCTAAGTACTAGCTCCTGCTATCACCTTGCATATTACACATTAGTATCTCTTGCTGAGTATTTATATGGTGTTTGATAAAAATGATGTTTAACATCGCTCATTTTCTACTGCTCTTCACATACCTGCTTGGTACTAGCTAATCCATTTTTATCAGCTATTTTTGTACTTTTGCTTTTTCTTTAAGTGTGAAAGAGCATTCAGAGTTCCATACCTCAAGCTTACTTTTTCAAAATATTCAACATATTTAATTAAAAGAGTTGGTTAAAAAAAATTTAAAAATGTTTCCTCAAAATAGGATTGATAAAATGTTTTTCTTCAATTTATACATATCAATTTTACTTATTGAATATTCAGGGTAAGTTGAAGGAAAGTAAAATAGCCATCAACAATATTTATGTGTATTTATATTTCTATTTATATAGATGCATATATTTATAGTTTATGCTTTCGTGAGTCATAAGTTGAAATATCAATAGTTAATCGTAGAAAAATACTAGAGAAAAAGAAGCTGTTTTGTGTATATTTGGTATAACATTTATCAACCTGTTATTGATTTTTATAGGCTGCCATGTCTGTCTCCCTGAATGCTTTCTTTACATGTAAGATTTTGAATGCTATACATACATTTAAGTCAGAGTTATTTTTTAAAATGTAAATCAGGTTATGTCATTTTCCTCTTTTCAACATTATTTTAATAGTTTCCCATCATGCTTACTATTAAATCCAGAGTCTTTACCATCACCCATAAGGTCTTATATCAGTTGGCTTTTCTTACCTTATTTCTGATCTCTTTCATCCTGACTCACTCTGCTCCAGGCAACTGGTCTAATCCTTGCTCCTTAAACATTGTAAGAAAGAGTCAACATCAGGAAATTGTACATTTTTCTTCCATTGTTATAAAATACTTGTCTCCCAGATAATCACATGTTTTGCATCCTGACTTTCTTCTAGTCTCTGCTCAAATATCATCTCCTCTGTGGGGCCTTTTATGATTACTCTATCTGAAGTAACATACCTCTTTACTCTCTGTGTTTTCATACTGCTTCTCCAGTTCAGGGCCCATCTTCTTGTTAGAAGTCTTAGCTCTCTGTGATTTCCACTTGGAATTCTGTTGTATTCCAAAGTGGATACTCATTCCACTTCCCTTTATATAAGAGGAGTCTAGTCTTTGGCTGGAGAGAGTTCTCAGATTCACTTCCAGTAATTGCCCAAAGATCAGTGCTTTCTGCCTAAGTCCCCCTTCCCAGATGGGATGGGATCTGAAGGGAATAATACAATGTGTTAGAAATGGAGGAGGAGTTTTTCATCTAAAGCTGAGAATGGCTGCACATTAACAGGGCTGAGGAGAATGTAGGAACAGAGTTCAAGAAACCTAACCAAAGCTGAGAGATAAAAACAGTGACAATAACAAAGCAGGTATCAAAACAAGAGTATAGTGATATAAACATAGAAACTAGGTAGGTAATCATGAGAACAGAAGATTGAAAGTTAATAGAGTAGAGCCTGGGGTAAATACCTAGAGATTCATACTAGTTTGCTGACTTATGTAGGTGTCAGTTATGATGTGGTGGACCCCAAGACAAAAAGTGCTAGGAATATGTGTTATCAGGTGCAGTGTTCAGTGTTGAAAATATTTTCCTTATGATGATGTTGTATGTTTTATGAATGAAAGAAGCATAACAGAAAATCATACCAGTTGACATACCAATTCCATCTGATTTCAGTGCTTATGGGCATGATGTTATATTTCATTGGTGAGGTGTGATTTGAGTTGGGGCGTGAGTGTTGGGTAATAGTTGTAGGCAAAGGTTGGCAGTGAGATGGGAAGAGATGTACACAGAACCAAGATAGAATGTCATCAAAGGCTGAAAGGTAGGAACTTGGGGGACATGTTAGAGGAATAAAATGGAATTCTTGTCCTCCTTTATTAATGTCAGATTCAGTTCAACATGGCAAAATTAAACAAAAAATCTTGACTATGCTTTTGCCTATATTCTAGGGCATATGTAAAATGTGATAATATCAGAAACAAAACTTGAATACAAACTTCTGTAGGTTACTGAATTTATAAGAGGAAAAAAAAATCCTAATGTTTTTCTGACTCTAATCACCAATTCAATAAGCACTGGAGTGTAGCTTATTTGAACAAACATTTATTGAACTCCTATGTGATAGAAAGTATGTTCAATTATAGAGTCATGAAGATAAGTAAGATATAGTCCCTCAAGGGACCTAGAGTAGTGGGAGAGACAGATTGGTAGATAATTAAAATGCAGCCTTCTGCATGTACTGTTAGAAGTATGTTCTCACCAATATTGATATTTCCTTACAGCTGCAGTTATTCTTCAAACCAATAAGGAATTATTTGATTGTTAAGGAAAAGTACCTCTGATTTCTAGATTTTTAGTTTTTGTATTTATTTTGTTTGAGCAAGAATATATACATTTTTTTGGTTTACGTTACACATAACTTTAGACTTTAAAAATGATTTATAAATATTAAGGAATAATGTGAATTGGGCACTAAATGTATTTCTTAAGTCAAAGAGAAATAAAGGCAATCATAATAGAATATGCTGTTGGATATCAATAAGGATTCCTTTGGCTGAATTCATATTTTTTGTCTTATGTCATCGTATTCCAAGTTTTCACTGCACGTCTCTCAATTTCACAAGCTTTCTTTCATATTATCTCTTGGAAGCACAGTGATTTATTCTTTGTTGTTGTCCCTGGTTGATGCCAGGGTGTTTGCCTGCCATCTCATGTGTGTTTGAGTGGCATAAAGTGAACAGTTGGCTCCAGACATAAGTATCCTACAGATCAGTGTTTCTAAGTGGAATCAAGGGCAGAAAAACCAACAGTAGTTTGATTCTTTGGAAGACTTTTATGTAACATTTGAGAGCAGCCAATATCTTTAGAAAACTCTCCACTGAATAAATTAATATTTTTATGTACAAGTAGGAATTTGAGCCTAAGAACAACAACAAAAACCAGAACCCATGATTCTATAATAATAATTTTTTACTTTGTGCGTGATAAATTGACTAGCAATAATAAAAGTGGGATGCCAAGTCATTTTGCTGCTTGACAGGCATATATATTGGAAGTCAGTGAGGAATAGGATACAGGTATAAGCACGGCTAATATTCTGTAGGAGAAACCACAAAATAGATTTTATAATTTCTGTCACTAAGGGTTTTATCTTCATCTATATGAACCGTCAGAGAATAGGAAGTCCATACTTTTTACACAGGGTCAGTCATTACTTGTCACATTTACTGCTATAGTTTGCTAAAATCCAACTTGATGGACTATAAAAATGATGATTTACTCAATATATTTTAAATGGAGCAATAATCATTGTAAGCCATGAACATACAAAGGCTATTTTCTTGTGGTGAGCATATCTCAGATCCACACCAAGGTAGAAAAGAAGTTTAGAGATGTAGCTAGGAAGGGTGAGGCCCCTCAGTAAGTACTGAGGGACCGTAATGTGTTCATGTTGTACTAGGTACTATGTACTGGGAAAGAAGAACTAGGTGGGAATTTTGAAGAGTGTCAGAGGGGAGATTAGTCGTATTGAAACTTTAGGAAGAGAAGACTGAGGGCAAATCACACATTTTGTGGCATTTGATTACATTTATCAAGATGATCATACCCAAAGGAGGGAGATAAGTTGTGTTCTGGAGTAGAGACTGCCAGGTTTTAAATCAGGTCCTAGAAACTAATCCTGTTCTGGCATTAATTTGCTCCTTTTTTTGTTGTTGTTGATGTTTATTCATTTATTATTTATTTTTGGCTGCATCAGATCTTAGTTGTGGCACACAGACTCTTCCTTGTGGTATGGGCTCCAGAGCTTGTGGGCTGTGTAGTTGTGGCACTTGGGCTCTCTAGTTGTGGCATGCAGGCTCAGTAGTTGTGGCACGCGGGCTTAGTTGCCCTGCAGCATGTGGGATCTTAGTTCCCCGGCCAGGGATCGAGCCCACGTCCCCTGCATTGGAAGGCAGATTCTTAACCACTGGACCACCAGGGAAGTTCCTAATTTGCTCTTTTGATTTAAGCAATTGACTTTTAAAAAATAAGCTTCAGGGTTTCCCCTTGACGCAGTGGTTAAGAACCCACCTGCCAATGCGGGGAACATGGGTTCAAGCCCTGGTCTGGGAAGATCCCACATGCTGCGGAGCAACTAAGCCCGTGCACCACAACAACTGCGCCTGCGGTCTAGAGTCCACGAGCCACAACTACTGAAGCCCGCGCGCCTAGAACTGGTGCTCCACAGCAAGAGAAGCCACCGCAGTGGGAAGTCCGTGCACTGCAACGAAGAGTAGCCCCTGCTCGCTGCAACTAGAGAAAGCTCGCGTGCAGCAACAAAGACCCAGCGCAGCCAAAAATAAATAAACACATAAATTTATTAAGAAGAAAAAATGAGCTTCAGTTTTGTCATCTGTAAAATGGCCTACTTTATCTATAAGAGTGCTTTCAGCTTTAACTCAGTGGTCCATAGATTCTTTCTCTAGTTCCACTGAGGGAAGAACAAAAGAAAAGGAATTTAGATTATAACGTGGGGTTATAGTGAGAAATACAGATACATTTCCTGGAAGTGAGAAGGACTTAGTATTGGGAAATATTTCTAACAGAAGCCAAGATGCCACTGTTTCAACCGATAAGTAAAAATGTTTGACCTTGGACACTGCTGATAGAAGCCATGCTAGCGTTTGGTCAAGTGTCTTAGTGTGTGTGGAAGGGGAGTGGACACAGTCCATCTGTGTTGAGAATCTTTATGCCAAGAAAGTCTGCAGTTCTCAGAAAACACACTGTAAAATTACACTATTAGCTTTCAGAGTGACTATATTTTCACTCCATTTTGCACAGAAGCTCCTTCGTCAGAACTACAACTATCTTCTCATATCTTAGTTTTAATTCTTGCAACTTAGTTACTCTAAAGATGGAAAATCAGGAAACTGTTTTGTTAGAACTGCGGAAACACACCTGGTCTAATGTACTTCCCCACTAGGTGGCACTCTAATTATATGAGAACTACCTAGTTAAAAATCAATAATATTGACTTGATTTATGAAAAATTTCACTTTCTGTTTAAAATAGTTTTTCTCTTACCACTCAAATGAAAAGTCTAGCTGTCAGGACACTTGAATTTTTTATAAGTAGTTTTAGAAAATTGTCAAGTTCAGTTATTTTGTTGGGTATTCAATAATTTATAAGGCCTTTTTATACATCATATAACAAGAAGCGAAATTCAATAAATACATGGGCGGTGTGAAATATTAGTTTATGTTTAGTTGGTTCAGTTTGGCTTTTGTAAGTTAATTGTACACTTTTTAAACTTTACAATATGATTGGTGATGTAAAAAGTTTTAAAGTGTTTTAAAAATGTAAGGGAGGTGTGAAGGGAAATGCTATTGCTGTGAAGTAAGCCAGAAAAATGGCTTTTTTGCATCTCCATTACTACATCTCAGTGTATATGTTGCTTATAACTATGGGCATATTTAATGGAAATAAACGGGTTTGACAACACTTTCTATAAAAATCTCTTTCAAAGATCTCATCTCCAAAGATAGGTAATAGCCCTCCTTCCACCTGCTTGGTCTTGCAGGAGCCTGGCTCTCACTGATAAACAATGGATTATTGACATGTGTATATATTAATCAACAACAGGAAGCTTTTAAAATTAGACTGCAAACTGACATTTCCATTTCTAGAATGACTAAGAACGCCAGAAACCAAAATTAAATTCATCCGTGGTTTAGCTTACTTGAGCTGTGAGGGAAAAAAAAAAAAGATTGAAAAGTATGCGTTGCAAAAGTGATCCTTTTTCAGAAATAAAAGACATATAGCCAATAGCAAAGAGGCCAATATTTAGGGTTGGTTTTCAACAGCAACAACAATCCAAATTAAGAGCAGAACAAAATAGGAAATAAAAAGTCAAACTATGTACATTTTGTTTTATAAAATTAATACCTGAAAAATGTTACTTTCATCTACATTGGTAAATTCCATAAAATTAAAAAAAAATCAGAATATGAATGTATCTTGAATAAACATCTAATTTTACCATGCAGAATTAAAATGTAGATGATTTAGGAAGAAAATAAGTGCTTTGTAAAATGATTAATTACACTTTCTTTTTTAGTGAGTTATACGAAGTCATATGGAATATGATTATCTATTAAAATTAAATATACACCTAATTTACAAGAACACATTCATTGGCATCTATACTTTTCTTACCCTCCTGAAGTAATTTATTTATTACTCCCTCTTTGTTTTGTTAATATTTTAAATTCCTTATTAAAGTTTACGTCTCCTTGGCTAAATCTGATGTGTTCCATGTAGTAGATATCTGATAAATGTGTAAATAAATTGATGAATAAATATTGTATGAAGAGACATTAGTTTACACAGCTAAGAAAACATGTGATTGAAATTTATAATGTAGTTGAAAGGATAAAAATTTCTCTTCCAAATGACCAAAATGACCTTAATATTCCCCTCAGCTTTACTAAAGTTTTCACAGGTTACTTTATGACAGTAGGCCCCTGACTTTTTTTCTTAGAGCATTTACTTTAAAAAACTTGCAGTTATTAATTCTTTCCCTAAGTCTTCTCTCAGCCTCTAGCCAGTGTTATAACCCAGGGGCTTTCTCTAGGACCTGGGAGCCATTGCTTTGAAATATAGTCTTTGAGGAAGGTAGTACCTCTATCTCCCAGTCTCTGTGGGAGGGTAGATAAGTTAGATAAGTGCCAATTAGCAAACACTGGTGGCCTGATCACACTGACCACTCTCCCCTCAAAAGTCCTTCCTCCAGTACTTTTCCACTAGCTCACACTAGTATTTAAACACTTTCTTGCGTTTGTTTCAGTGGAGTCGAGTTCAATTTCTCTACCCTATGGCGATAGTCTTGAATTAAATCTTCCTTGCTGTTTAACTTGTTCAGTGCTATATTCTTTGACCCTAGTTTCATTTTTAAGAATCATATAGATATTGGAACGTAAAATATGCTATACTAGGTCACACTGGTGGTCATTTGGACCAGTGTTAAATCTCTAATAGCATCAGGGGTGTTATCAACCTCATATGTTTAGAATATACTGTAACCATTTCTATAATTATTAATGTTTAATCTTCTTTTGTAGAGAGATCATCAAAATTATTATAATAGATAATTTAATTTCTCCAGTAAAAATGTTAACAGAGGTCTGGGGTGTGTGTGTGTCTGTGTTTGTATGTGTATGGATGTATGTGATAGGGGCAAAGAAAGCATTCTGAGAGGTCAATAAGAATTAGAGGAGCATTTCTTCAGAGTACCATGTAACATCTTAAGGATATATACCTCTCACAGTCAATATGCTTGAAATTAAGCGGGGACCTGTTGACAGTAGTTATGCAACTGATAAATTGAGGACCCAGATTTAGGAATCCCATACTTGATAGTCATGTTTTATAGTATTGCTTTATTATCTTCTAAAAATATTTCTCTAAAGCTTCAAGGGGTAAACTGAATTCTTTGTTTCTAGTGTTTGTTAAAGGTTTATACATGATGATATAGACTTTGATCAAATACTTCCAGATGCTGCCTTAAGGTAGGTGCTCAATTCTAAAGAGATCAGATCTTCTGACAAGATCTCTAAAGAGCAACTGATTATGAATTTTAATCTTGGAAAGGAAGGAAGCTGCTTCTCCATTGCCGTGAACTCATCAGTCAAGACTGTAAAACAGTTTTTTTGTTTTGTTTTGTTTTAAATAATGCTGTTTTGACCTAATTTTGAAGTCCTGGCTAGAGGCTGATCCAGTCTTCTTGATTAGCTGATTAAGTCCACACCCTAACCACTTCTCTTACTGGGCTTTCATACTCCAGGCCCACTATACCCACATCCTAATTTCCCCAGGTCCAGGTACCAACACCTGGTGATAGCCCCTATACCCCTGAGTTGGGAAACTGACATTATGCAAATTAGCCAATCCACAGGGAGCCCTAGAAATCTAGATAGCTTGGAGTCCTATATAAACTGCCTCCTCCAGCTCTAGCTTGCCCTTGCCCTCTTCCAAGATGCAATGCTCTCTGTGGCTCTGATTGGCAGACTTCTCTCCTTTGGAGTATAAGTAACAAAGAGTTCTGCATTTCATCTGTTTGAATATCAGTGTGTTGTGTCCTGCCATTAAAGAACCTTCAAACCTTATGAAAAAGGTGCAGTCAGTAAATTCCATGCTCTCTGTTGTTGCTTCCAGACCATTGATATGACACCATCACTGACTAGTCCCTCTCTCTTTATGGTTTATGCCATATGATCATGCCACTTTTCCATTTTCTTATGACTGTTGTCTATCAGCATCTATATTTTATCCTTATTTCAGAAAAATTAAACACTCATTTCTGTAAGATATTCTATATTTCCACATTACTCCAACCTTGGACATTATTGTAGTAATTAAGAATCCTTAATATTAATCATCTTTTAATACCTTGTTCTCAGAATTTCTCAAACTTCCCAATCACACTTATTTTCAAAAATCAGCCACTCACTTTCATCACCGTCTTTTCCTTTTGATCACTTTGTGGTATGTATACACTTTTAAGATCTTGAACTGCAGAAATCCCTCTCTACCTTCAGTCTTACGTTCGTTTAATTAAACTCAGTCAACACTGCTCTTTACAATATATATATTTTTTAAAAACCGAGGAGAGAGCAAAGGTAAATAAGAGGTTATCCATTTTTTGTAAATAATTTATAACCAGAAAGAAGAGATAAGTATGCAAATAACAGCATTACTAGGCATAACTTATGCCAGTCATAATTGACCTAAAAATGAAGAACTCAAGAGATTAACTGTAGCTATTAGAGAAGGCATACCATCATGTCTTCACTCTTACTTACCTTCCTTACCTTGCCTTTTTAACTTACAATACCACTTAGCAGTTTATATTTCCTATTTTCCTAGTACATTACCTTCTCACTTGCCTCACAAATTAGAACCCACATATTTCAATAATATCCTAGCAAACACACTTAATGCTATATTAATGGTTAGCCCGGGGTGAAGTTACCTAAGATGTCAATCTGTAAGTATCATTAATGTATCATTGGAATGCCAAGGTACCACTGGAAATGTAAGGTGATGGAAATAAAGTTATAGTTAACAGAAATTCTCTCAGGGAGCATATTGTATGTGGTTGAAGGAATATTTGATAAGCCCTTTGAGTTTGTGTGTTTTTGCTTGAGTGAACTAAATGATGGCCATTCTGAAAAGGAGAATCAATCCAATGAACTGCAGACATTTTTTTTTTTTCCTTAGTTGGGGATGCACGTTTGGGGCCTGAGCTTAAAATGATTTCTTGAAACAATAAACAATAGTTATTCTCTTAATTCTTCTTTTTCCCAGCGTGGCAATCAGCTTTTCTTATGAACGCAGATTTAAAAAATATTTTAAAAAACTGTCTGAAGCCTTTTTTAGGTGCTCACATGCTTCATTCCAGCCCATACAAAACTTCTTATGCTTTAACCTTCAGTTATGCTTGCTCTGTCATTCCCCAAAGACTGAGTAATAGATTCTAAATTATTGAATCAGAAATAAAATGAATCATCTTGACTAGACAGAACTCTTTGGAAACGAATTAACTTTTTGGAGAACTATGAACATGAAAAAAATAATCTAGTTTTATGGAAAGTAAATTTTTCACTAAAATATACACACAGATACACACATCTGTCTATCTATCTATCTTTGCAAACTAGTTTAATGGAATTCAGGCTGTATGTCTGCCTAAGCTTCCCTACACCAAGTTAATAATTTTAAACTCATAGTTTTCTAGTTTACTATGAGCTTATAAAAGTAATTTTGTATAAATTACATTTGCTACCAGACCAGGATTGTATTGAATTATATCCCTAATAAACATTTCAGCTTTAAACCCCTCTTAATACAAGAAATATTTACTTATTTATAATTCTCTTGTTCCGTACAGAATTAAATCCATATATTTCTGTTGGCTATTCACGTGACCTGTGATGGAAATGTAAAAATATGTGGCTGTATCCATAGAAACAGGTGGTAAGCTTACATCAATATTTTATCATACTGACAACCAGCAATTTCAGTGATTACATTTTCTGTATCAAACCTCATCAAGAATGCACAAAAGTATTATGGAGGGATTTAATCAATTTTCTTTACTTATAAATGAAAATAGGAAAATGTTGAAGGAAAAAG
Source organism: Lagenorhynchus albirostris (assembly GCF_949774975.1). NCBI lineage: Eukaryota > Metazoa > Chordata > Mammalia > Artiodactyla > Delphinidae > Lagenorhynchus > Lagenorhynchus albirostris. The sequence goes on from NC_083105.1 coordinate 32,257,926, forward strand.
AAAGATTTACCTATAAGTATTTATAGAGTGTTTTTAGGTGTGAGAATTTACAGTACCTTTCAAGTTGTGGTCTTCAGTGCAACTAAATTAGGGTAGAATAGTGTACAAAGCTCCTTTTCTCAGAGTTGGACTACCTACATTGAAATTAACTTAATTTGTTAATTAAAATCAGGATATTTCAGATGGAACCTATCAATATACATTTTAATAAACTTAGATGATTTTTTATGCATGTTAAAGAATCAGCGCCCTAGAGGTAATTTATGTTTATAACTCTGAAAATGCAATAAGATTACAGGTATACAAAGCATAGGGCAAGGGATTTAAGACTCTTCAGGGACTCAAAGGAGACTTTTATCAAAAGAAACAGGGCTTCCCTGGTGGTACAGTGGTTAAGAATCCACCTGCCAGTGCAGCGGACACGGGTTGGAGCCCTGGTCTGGGAAGATCCCACATGCCGTGGAGCAACTAAGCCCGTGTGCCATAACTACTGAGCCCATGTGCCACAACTACTGAAGCCCGCGTGCCTAGAGCCCGTGCTCTGCAACAAGAGAAGCCACTGCAGTGAGGAGCCCGTGCACCTCAACGAAGAGTAGGCCCTGCTCGCCGCAACTAGAGAAAGCCCACACAGCAATGAAGACCCAACGTGGCCAAAAAAATAAAAGTAATAAAGTTCCTTTAAAAAAAAAACAGATTTATTGAAATAATAGCATCATATAAGAAAAAAATAAGCCAGGAAATAAAATAGGAGCAAGAATTAAAAAGCAAAGAAGTAGGAGCAATGTGGTGTTTTCTTGCTGAATTCTACTCAAAAAGGTGGTATTTTCCTAGGGTATATTCTCAAACCTCCTTCTTATGAAGATCAGACTTCCCAGAAGAGACATCTAAATTGCTTTGCAGAGAGACTTTTTTGGGCTGCTGATCTACTTAGCCTGAAAGACCTTTGTTGCTATATTACTATGTAAGGGCCTTATTCAAAGTAAAGTTTCTTTAATCTGTAATGTCTATGGGAAAGGAAACCACATTAATGCTGTCAGAGGCTATTTATTTCTCAGAGATTGAGGTTTAGAAAAATTCTCAAGAGAGAATAAAAATGCTTCATATTTCCCATTTTAAAATACTTTTCACCTAAGAAATTGAAGTACTCATTTAAAGTCAACTATGAGCTGATTCTCATATTGTAAATGCTTGCTTCATTGAATAGTCTAAAAATTTATTGCTGCTGCCCAATACTGAATGGAAGTATTTTGTAGACAGTCTTAGAACTTTTCTATACAGGGGTATTAAAGTTTGATGGTAAGTGTTGGGTGATCATGAGCAAATTGTTTAGTGTCTTTTGTCACAGTTTGCCCATTTTTTGGTGACGGTGATAATAATAGCACTTCTGTATAGATTACTGTGAAGATATGAGATAATACATGGAAAAGGCTTAGAACAGGGCTTAGCAATGAATAATAATCGGTAAATATTTATTTATCTACAAGAATATTTAAATGTTTATAATATCTAGAAATTTCCTGCCTTGAGATACTTGTAGAAATTCTGCTCATAGCAGTTGAAACCTTTTTCTTAAAAAGAAAAACCAGGGCTTCCCTGGTGGCGCAGTGGTTGAAAATCTGCCTGCTAATGCAGGGGACACGTGTTCGAGCCCCGGTCTGGGAAGATCCCATATGCCGCGGAGCAACTAGGCCCGTGAGCCACAACTACTGAGCCTGCGCATCTGGAGCCTGTGCTCCACAACAAGAGAGGCCGCGACAGTGAGAGGCCCGCGCACCGCGATGAAGAGTGGCCCCCGCTTGCCACAACTAGAGAAAGCCCTTGCACAGAAATGAAGACCCAACACAGCAAAAATAAATTAATTAATTAATAAACTCCTACCCCAACATCTAAAAAACAATAAAAAAAGAAAAACCAAAGCCAAATAACATTATGACTTTAGAAAAACATATTCATGATACTGCTGAAACAACAAAAACATCAAAAACAGAATTTCTGTGGCTTAGCACAATCAAACGTTATTTCTCACTTAAATATCTGTTAAATGTAAATAGAGTTTTCTAGTTGGTGGGCACCTTCTTAGAATTCACTACCATTTTCTTAAAAACCTTGGCCCCAAAGGTACATACATCACTGTTGCTCATTGTTTGTGAATTCTACTCATGTGACTATATCTCAGTGCAAAGGATGTTGATAATATAGTCTGTATTTAGGTTCTGCTTCCCAGTGACAGGAGAAGCTCCAATTTTTGATGGACAGCTAGCCATCTTTCACACAGCTTCCACTTACACGAAGTGTTTGAATCAGTGGTTCTTCTACATTTCAAGAGACAGGGTAATTCATGATTATGGCACTTTGGCTATGTCTGAATTAATTATTTTTTTAAGGAATCTTTTGTATTTGACCCAACGGCTGGATCTTTTGAGAACAATTTGTGGATAATTGATCCTTCCCTGAAAGCAGGCTTGATGAATAGTGGAGGAAATAAATGGATATAACTATTGAATATAGAATGGGAAGCAGAAAGAGCAAGGAAAAGAAGGAAAAGCTTTTAAATAAAGGCTTTGGATTGGTTTCTCATTGTGGCTGATAATGAATTATTTCCCCACATTTGTGATAAAAGTACACCCCTCCAAATTTGTTCTTCTTATGATCAATGTATTTTATACAATTCACATCTGGAGAGGGGATTATAGTCTGTTGTTTTGATGTAGGCATATTATTTGACAATCTCTTATGACATGCTAAGATCGTAAACAACATTCATCTTTATCTCTGAGCACTCCAGAAATACATAGAATGATTCAAACTTAGCACCATATAAGTAGGTTTATTTTAGGACTTATTCTTAAGACAGATTTCATTTGGCATTGACTTGATAGAGGATTCTATCTCTTCTAAACAAATAATAGCTTTTCCTAGTTTTAGTTCTGGCATATTCCACCCACCCAGTCTCTTTCTAGCCCACCTTGATCTACACAGTTTTGTTTTTTTTTTGTTTTTCTGCCACTCTCTTTGTCCAGCTCCTTGATGTACATGTACAGCCATTTATTAAAGTCATATTCCTGAAGAAGAGGTCATCACCATACACTAAAAGGAATCTGGACATGCTCAAATCTTTCTCACCCGAGGATTCTCCCTTCTTTCATTTTTCAGGTACTACTGAGCTGCTGTCCATCTGCACTTTACTGTATTCATCCCTTGCATTTGCTTGGCTAATTGACTGGCTAATGCTTTCTATCTCTGGCAGCACAATGTAGCCCAACACATACTAAGTGGCACATAATCTTACATTCCAGTTATAGCTTAGAAAGATAATATCAACAGCTATAAAAAGTTATTGTGTAATTTTCATTTTTCTCATCAATAAAATCAGAACAGTAGTATCTACCAAAAGTAGCTTTTGACAGAAATAAGGAGAAATGATGTGAGGTGGTTAAGCCCAGTGCCTTGCAATAGTTCTTATTTTTAAATTATTGTAGTTATAAATGTTATTGTAATAATTTTGATTTCTTGAGTGCTTATTTGTCCCATCTCCTGTACCTCTTCTCTCTCCCACATATTTCATTCACACAGCTTCAACTCTCACTTATGTGTCAATGGCTCCCAAGCCTATATACCAGCAGCCCTGGCATTCCTTATGAACTTCAGGTCTGCATTTCCATCTGCCTTGATGTATCTGATGAACTTCCAGTGAGGTTTTCTATAGGTATTTCTATACCCCACACCACATTCTTTTCTCATTTCATTCTTATCACAATGCTATGTTAGGTACTATTATCATTTCCATTTTATAGATGAGGAAACGTTGAAACTTGTGGAGTTGAACCCACCGAAATACCCGCTGTCCAGGGATGTAGGATTGCTCTTCGTCCTTTGTGACAAATAATTTTACCTCTTCCCCATATTTCTTCCATCTTCATACTTTGTGGTTTGGGATCACAGATGCCACCTGGGATTTTTTCAAAGATGGATTTGCATTTCTGTCATAGATCTTTGATATTTTGGTGATTTTTGAGAGAAGAGGGGCTATATATTTTTGTATTATACCATGATGAATCTGGAAACCCCATAGCTGTACTTTTAAAAGATAGCTATAGTTACTGGGTGTAACTAGAATGTAGAAGATTTGAACAGGGCAGCCAGAGGGAGAAATGAGTTGAGATTCAAAAAGAGGCATATTTCAAAGTAGATTCAATGGGTTATGTACAATAGAAAGACATTGTGAGGAAGCAGAGAAAAGGGTGGACTTTGATGTCCACTGAACTAGGTTAAAACTCCAGCTATCATGGTCATTTATGATGTAGAGTAAGTCATTTTATCTCAGGAACTTTGTTCAATAAAGGTTAGTTTCCTTTCCTTCCATCCCCAGCTCCAAAATTACACATACTTGATACCTGAGATGTGGCCATTTAACTGTATTATGGGTAGTCATCTGCACCTGCATATAATTAAGATTCTTGCTGAAAGTTATTCAGCTGGTGATAGAGGTTGCTTAGCAGATTTGTTGTTCTAAAATGTTCTTCAGACCACCTGCTGGATGTTATGAGTTGAATGGAGTGGTGATTTGAATTTTGATACATTTATGCACAATTTACACACATCTACCATGATTAGTTACATTCATTTAATAGGCACTTAGCAAATGCCCTTGTGAAAGTGAGAAAATGTGGGCAATAGCTCAGCGTATTTCATACTGAGAGTTGAAATATGTATTATAAGAGTGTTGGTAATGCTGATGAATAATTAATCAACTAATTTTTGTCCTGTTCAGTGTTCTCCATTTGGAAGTGAGATGAGTTCCTTTATACCTGGTGATAGGCATTTAAAATCCTATTTCAGTTCAGCAGTATAGATGTGAATTGTTTTTGTTCTACAGCTTAAGAGCAGAGACTGCTTGTGCAGAACTTCTGACCCCCTAAAAATCACCTATTCTCTCTTTTGCATGAAGACTAACGTTTTGCATTTTCATTGATACTCTATATACTGTGTTTCTTATTGTGTGTGCATCTCTATTTGATCCAGTTGAATTTACTAATTTTGTATGTATTAATTTTTATAGTTGTGTCTTAAATGTATATACTTAACATCTTTATCTTAAAATGTTATAATTCATTAAAAGGAAAAAAAATTCAATAACCTTTAGCATCAGTGATGTTTTTATTTTGTCTAAAATCAACACATTCACAGGCTTTTACTTTGGTAAGCCTTTCTATCTGACACATTTCTCTTTTCAGATTCAAGCTCTGGAATTTAATTCTCTTTAAATTTCCACAGATTGCTTAGGCATAATCCCCTTTTTGATGAACCTGTACAGGAGATTGGGGTGGGATAACATCTGTAACACAAATCTGGATCTATCCAAGTGAAACCAATTTAAACTTATTAAATTACTGCAGCATTCCAGGGGCCCTGATTAAGAGCTCCTCCAGTCCAGGATTTGAATAATTTCACTGCCACTTCAGGCCATTCAATGTTTTACATTATCTCTAGTGGTGTCCTTGCAGATTAAACATAATCCTATTAAAGCTGCAGGCTTTTTGGGCTACATACACCAAGTTGAGTGATGTTCTGCTGTTATTTGGGACTGTGTTTCTTAGTTCTTCATCTTGGATGGCTGGCATACTCTGGCAATAAGCTTACATGCAGTAGATGGATGGATTTTTCATTAGTAGGACTGATTAAATTGTCGTAAAATAGCTATGACCCAGATGTTCTCAGGCCACATCACACTCAAACCTAAATTTCTTTGGTTCAAATTCCAGTCTATTGAAAATGCACCTATTCCTCCATCTTTCCTAGCCACTACTAGGTTTTTGAGGAGTCCCAGTGGGGTCTTTTACATATACTGACAAATGAGTTCTGATTTTCATTCTCCACAGTGATTGGCTTATGATGAGTATAAACTCTGTTCTGCTGACTTGCAGTGTAACCACTAATAAAATTAGGTAAGATGGGAATCTTCCCGTACAATTACTACCATTTCTGGTAGGTCATTTCTTTAGTAGAAATAAAGAGCTGTGGATACTCTTGGTCACAGATGTTCTCAACTTGGCCAGAATTACCACAATTATAACAGTGTCAGGCACTGTTCTAGTAGTTTGCATGTACTAACTGGCTTACTCCTTAAGAAAAACTCTATAAGTAAGGAATTGTAATTATCCCTGTTTTACAGATGGGAAGACTCGAGGCATAGAACAATTAAGTAGTTTACTCAACTTTTCATGGAGTCCGATGGATTCAATTTATACCCTGTTCAGCTACTTGCCAACTCTGTGTCCTAGAGATTTTTTTTGTTTTGAATTTTATTTTATTTATTTTTTAATACAGCAGGTTCCATTAGTTATCCATTTTATACATATTAATGTATATATGTCAATGTCTTAGAGATTTGTTTTGTAATCCCTTTCAGCCAGATATGTCTTCATCTGTAAAATGCAGTTACTGAGAGTACTTGTGTCCTAGAGTTTTCGTGAAGATTGAGTGAGATAATTTGTCAAGTTCATAACAAATGGCAGCTACGCAAATGTTGGCTGCTATTATTATTATTATTATTATTTTTTTTTTTTTGCAGTACACGGGCCTCTCACTGTTGTGGCCTCTCCTGTTGCGGAGCACAGGCTCCGGACACGCAGGCTTAGTGGCCACGGCTCACGGGCCCAGCCGCTCCGCGGCATGTGGGATCTTCCCGGACTGGGGCACGAACCTGTGTCCCCTGCATCGGCACGTGGACTCTCAGCCACTGCGCCACCAGGGAAGCCCATGGCTGCTATTATTTTTTCATTAAAATGGATTTAAATTGAATTTGAGAAAAATCTGTTCTGTCAAGTCATTTTGTTTTATTAGCTGAACTTTCTTTAAAGTCATAGAAGATGACTCCCTGAAGATCAGAAAGATCTTCCTGTTCTTGATTTTTTTTTAAATGGGTCAGTATTTCTCACTTTGAGAAGTGCAGTCAAGGTTGAAAGCTCAGAACAAGTTAGCACAGTGCTTATCATTCATCCCAACTCTAGGTAGAGTCTTGTCCAGCCAGAGGACACTAAGTTGTTGTATCCAACATCCATATTGAATGCTTCCTCTGGGCCTGGATCCATGATAAATGCTTACAGGTATTATTTCTTTGAATCCTTTTGACAGTTATACATAATAGGTATTATTATCCATGTTTTATAGAAGAGAAATGGAGGCATGTGAAAATTAAGTAATTTGTCCCCAAGTTGCATGGTTGTTGAATGATGGAGCCAGGATTCTAACCCAGGCACTCTGACCATAGATGCTGATCTGTTAACCACAAATGGTTCCCACATTCTGTCTTCCTAGGCATTGCAAAAATGTTCCATTGGCTAGCATTAATTTTGTGGCTTGACCATTGGGGCTCCTGGGAGAATTATATAACCACTCTTAAAATTAGTATAGGCCATTGGACCAATCTTGCCAATGGTCTATGAGAAGAAAGAAAGAAAGAAGCTGGTGCATTTCTGTTGACCAAAGATCATAGGAGGGATTTAATTGTGTCCAAAGGAAAGAAAGTAGAGAATATCTTCTTGGTTTTAGGTTCACTAGGTGTCTGGAGAACTCAAAGGCACTATGCATTTACCACATGTAAGGGAAAAAATACCACTTCTCTCAGATAGGGGCATTTGAGGCATTTATGTATTTGTAATAATGTAAGCCTCCAGCATTAGGTCTTATTGAAGGCTTTTCTTTCTTAAATAGCATATTCAGAACATTTTGTTCTCACTGCCTCTTTGAACTTTGTATTATTGATACCCCGAAGTCGCCAACAGATGTGGCCTTTGTCTAGTGACTAGCTTTCACAGCCAGTGCAAGTCAGCATTTGTCATGTACAATGGCTGTTATCATTGCATCTTGCTCTATAGTTGCTTATGTATATAAACTTATTTCCTGAAAAAGGCTTTTCGCTCATTCGTCTATTTTATTTTTCAGCTGGAGAATCATCCTCAGCAGATTTCTGAGCTGAAGCTGCCGTTGATGTTTTTGTAAACTGCACACCAAGACCTGAGTAAGAACTGTAAGCCAGTTACCTTCAAAGTCATATCACCTCAGCTTATGAATTTTTAGGCTGTGAGAAGAATTCCTTTCTCCTCTGTGTCTATCCAATGAGATACACCTCTAGCATTTCATTTCCCTTGTTTTTCTCCTTTATAAAAAAGGATTGGCTGTATTTCTCTTTTTCTCCTGGCCTCCAAGGTCTTATTTTTCCTTTCATATATATATAACCTGTCTTCTGAGATCTCAACATTTCTCTTAAGGAAGTCCTTCTCCATCTCAATTAACTTGTATCCCATTAATTTTCTTTCATTCTAATTTTGTTCCAGTAGTAACATAGAAGCATATTTAAGAAGATAATTAGGTTTCTTTGGGACTTTTTGGACTAGTGAGAATTTTCTCTATAATCCTCTTAAATTCTCCCTAATAATTAAAATTATGGTAAAATGTATATACATTGAGATGAACAGATCTTACATGTGCATATTGGTGAGTTGTAACAAATGATTAAACCATGAATATTGCATCAAGGTATAGAACATTTCTACTATCTCAGAAAGTTCCCTTGTGTTAACTTTCCAAAGGTTATGATTTCTATATCAGATAAATTTTGTCTACGTTTGAACTTCATAAATATGGAATCATACAGTATGTACTCACTTATTTCTAGTTTCTTTTGCTCAGTGTAAGGTTTTAAGATTATTTTATGTTGTTTCATGTATCAGTAGTTCTTTTCTTTTTACATTTTTAAAATTTTTATTTTTTAAAATAATTATTAACAAATGTACCATTTTATTTCATTTATACCTCCTATTTCCCACACACACCCTTACTGGATTATTTAATTAAATTAATTTATTTTTAAATTAAAACATTATTTATCTTTAATTCAGGTAATATTGAATTATTACATTATATGAGTTTCATGTGTACAGCATTATATTTCTACTTCTATATATCCTACAACATGCTCACTACTAAAAATTTATTTTCTATTCCTTACCTTACAGTTTATTCCCTTTACCCATTTCACCCTCCCCGACCTGTCCTTGTCCCTTCCCCTTTGGTAACCACTACTCTGTTCTCAGTATCTGTGTTTTTGTTTTTGTTTGGTTTGGTTTGTTCATTTATTTTGTTTTAGTTTGTTTATTAGTTTTTTATATTCCACAAATGAGTGAAATTATATGGTGTCTGTCCTTCTCTATCTGACTTATTTCACTTAGCATAATAGAAGGCTTTTGGGGACACATGTTTTCATTTGTCTAGAAAATGCCAAATGGTTTTGCAAAGTAGTTGTTCCATTACATCCTCCCACTGGCAATGTATGAGAGTTTCAGTTGCTCTACATCCTTGCCAGCATTTGGTTTTGACAGTCATTTTACATTTAGCTCTTCTAGTGAGTGAAGAGGTATTTTCACTCAGGAAATATGGAAAATTTTTGATCCAGATAGGTTTGGGTTATTCTTTTTTTTTTTTTTTTTTTGCGCCATCCTCGGTGGCGGCTGGGTTATTCTTTATTAGAGCTGATCTACTTCAGTTTTGTACTTTGTTCTAGTGTGTGGTCCTTACACTAGGTTTTGAGCCTTTCTTCTAAAACATAGCATTCCAGAGTTCTCAGTTGAATACCCAGAGTACTTTGTGAGATTTCTTTATTCTTGCTTGCCTGGAGTTAGAATATCTCCCAATAGTGTGTGACCTCTAATATCTCTCTTCAGTTAACAAGCCTGTAACAGATACTCTCTACTAGACCTCGTGGATTCTTGCCCAGAACTTATTCAGTCTTTGCCTTCTCCTCTCAGCTAAACTGTCATAACTCTGCTTGGACTCTATCTTTCTACACTACGGTCCAGAAAGTTCCCCTGGACAAAAACTGGGTTGAACATAGGGCTCATCTCTTGTGCTTCCTTACAGTGGTCACAGTTCAGCACTGGTTGATTTCCAATGCCTAAAAATAGTTTCATCATGCATATTGTCCACTTGCAAGTTATTTACAGTGTGAGGGGAAGTCAGGTACCAGTTGCTACGTAATGGCCAGAAGCAAGAGTCCCTCCTTTGTTACTTATTAGCTACCTCATCTAAGGTAAATATTTAAGTATTCAACACTAATCTAATTTTATTGTCATCTTTCCTATTTCTCCTATCAAATTACTGTCATTCTAGATGACAATTATCTATATATACATACCAAAATATCCTGGGATATCATAATTGGTGTGTGGTGTGTTGACAGTTTTTTGTAACTAAAAATACTTAGTATGGATATTAATGAATAATTTTTTTTAGTAAATTAAAAGGAATTTAAGGTTGATGGTTAATGACATTGCTCTCACTTGTATTCTTATGTGCTTCCTTAAGTTGATGAGAGAAGGATAAATCTACAACTTTGAATTTTGGATAATCTTCCATATATCTGCGGAGATATGGCTATCGTATCTGTCATGCATATCAGGAAAAAAAGAGGTTGAACTGGTAATATGAAATGACTGCTCTAAAAGGGGTTGGAAAGTGACATCATTTTTAGCTTATATTCTATTTGTGCATATTAAAGACAACAAACTGTCTTAAAGATATTTAATTCACTTATTACAATCATTAATCTTAGAATTGATTTGTTACTGAAATAGTGAAATTCATTGAAGATGTGTAGTACTGGTAGGGAAATCAAATTGGAAGGTCAAAGCATTCTGGGAAAGAAAATATTTCAATGGGCTTTTAACAATTTTTAATCCTGAGGTGAAAAGAAAAGAAAAAAAGAAATAGAATGCTTGTAAAAAATAGATTAGCCAATTTAGAAATAAGAATGTGTATTTCAGATGAAGAAATGGAAATACTATCTTAGTCTGTAGGAGAATTTTTCATTAAATATATTTAACATATAATTTAATATATTTATAATTAAATATCATTACCTTAAACAATAAAACAAAAAGGAAAAATATTTGAAGCAGCAAATTGTAATGGAAACAGCACTGGACTTAAGAAGTGATGTGATTCTTAGATCTGGCCTTCTGTTGGGGTCTGATGGGTCATTAAATCAGTTTGGGTCAGTTTTTTCTTTATTATCTATAAATGAAAAGTCATGCTAAATAATCCTAATGTTCTTTTTATTCATTATTCTAAGTTTTATTATTCTAAGTTGGGAAAAGCCTTTTCTTCCAAATTAAAGAAAAACCTATTTTAAAGAACTTTGTTTTAATTAGATATACTACTGGGGAAAAGTTGAAATAAATCTTATTATGAAGAAAATGAGGTATCACAAGCTATTCCAGTCTTGAGTATAACCATACTTATAGCATATGTGATTAGAAATTCCATTTTATTACTTTTTATTAACTGATAATTACTATGGGTTTGACAGGCTTCCTTAACACCATCTTGCATATTAAATACTCAGTCAATCTGTTAGGCATTAGGTACATGAGACAATGTGATGATTATCAGATATTTTTTCTATCTTACAAATAAATTGGCCTGGACAGGTAGAGATGTAGATGTTCATTCATAATCATTCATATTAGTTCACCCACACAATTTTATATTTAGAAGTACCACAGGCTCATGGTTCTGTCTCACAATCACTTCCACAAATATGCTTCGGAATTGGTTTTAGTATTTTAATTTTTCTTACTGTTAACATTCTGTTTTCTGAGATTCTCATGGGAGCTTCTTATTGTTGGCCTGATAAAAAATCCATTTCCACTTGCTGCAAGCAATTTTAATTTTCATGGCTGTACTAAAAAAATATGAAACAAAGATGTTAAGTCTGTATGTCTTCACTGAGTTTATATTTGCTAATTCAAAGTTTAGGAGAGTTCCATTCATGCAACCAAGAATTACCTTAGGACTATAAACCGATTTACATTTATTCCGTGGGTCTTTCTTTGAGTTCTACCATTGAAATGATTCTCAGATCTTTTATTTCCCTAATGATTTAGAGGTTAATCATTTTGCTGAAACAGAATGCAATCAAGGGAAGTGTGAAAGGAAATCTCTAAGACTCTAAATACTTTCCGTGTTTTTTTTTCATATGTGATTACTTGAAAGAGAGTCATTGAAAATACAATTTTTTAGATGATATTTTTGAGAGTATGCTAGTGATTACCTGAGTAGGATGATAAGGAATACAAAGAATAGCAACATTTTAAATGCTTTTGGTTTATTCTGTGTCAGGAGGAGGATTGTTAGATATAGATTGCTAGAGAGTCTCAATAGAAAAATGGAAACAAAAATAATGATTACTAATTTGTGCATTAGCAAGGGGTCAAGATATGAAATCCAGAAGAATAAAGATGAAGAGAGGGGTGGAATTGCCCATTTGAATAAAGATAATCATTCAAATAAAGATTGGAAACTAAAGAGGAGCCATAAAAACCAGTAATTATATTATTCTTTAATGTTTTATAAACATCTTCATATCAATGTTTACATCAGATTCTCACAACAATCCTGTGAAACTAAGTTTGAGGTGTTACCTCATTTTTATAATTAAGAAATCTGAGTCCCAGAGAATTTAGGAGATTTGCCCAAGTTCACATACTTTTAATGTGGTAGGTACAGCACTAGAATTGATGTTTTCTCTCCCAGTTTCAGTGTTCCTTTACATGATCCAGTCACGTGTGTTTTCAAATATTTGGAGACTCATGTTAAAACAGTTATTCAGAACCTATAGGAATGAGTTTAGATAATTAATTATACCATATAGCTGAAAGGATAGTTACTTTAAATTTTAATTTTCATAGTGAAATAGTGTAAATAAGACCTTTAAAATTTTTTTAGTAATTGGTAGTTATCATTTATGATATTAGTTATTGTGAAGTGCTCAAGTGTATGTATAAATATTTAGAGATAATCGGCTAAGTGCATCACAAGTATAAAACATAATTTAGGTGATTTAAATTATGTTAAGAGCTAGTATAACACTGCCCATTAATTTTTGAAGGTCACAACTGCAAAACACATAAATCAGTGTGAAAGAGATCTATTGACATTTGCTTATTTTACCTTTTCCCATTTATGACAATTGTCCATTTTCCTTTTGAAAGTAACAAGCCAGTGTTTCTTCTGCTTATTTCTCACAAGAGAAATTTTAGTACAATTGCCTAGATGCTACTTCTTGTCAGTTAATTCATGCTCTGTCTTTTGAGCCAAATTTCTAGACAGAATACAAAAAGACAAAATAAAACTTCTTGTTTGCACCTCAGGGGATGGTGTGAACCAGCCCCAAGGAATGGACAGGCACTACATTGTCAGTCTTTGCTCCCAGAGTGGTGAAACTCTTGGGGTCAGCTTGATCTGCAGAAATAGCATTCTATCTGTCCTTTTTTTCTTTTTCTTTCTTTGTTTTTGTTTTAGGTGAGGATTTCCAGGAAGTTAGTTTCATAGAATTTCTGGGCAGACGTTATGTGCAGTTGTGGTGTGTGGTAATGAGGAGAGATGCAGAATCATCCTTGAGAGAGATCTGAGGTTGAGCATAATTCTTCTTGACCAGTTTGTATTGTCAAGAGATAAATAGGGAGTCAGAGTGAATCTTGGAGCAACTGAAAAACCCGGGGTAATGAAAATGAGCCAGAATAGGAGAAGCAGAAGGGAAAGATTTCAAAGAGGCTGACATGGCTATGCTTGTGAGTGGTTATCTTGTACTTCTGTAGGTTGGGCTAGCCAGATTTTTAAAAATGGGTTAGGATGGGTCAGACTGAAGAACACGCTAAGCTTGGTGGGCTGGACTTGGGAAAGCTGATATTTTACAATAATAGTTTAAATATGTTTATATATCATGATGCCCTTTTCTATCCACGTCAGAAATTCAGTTATTAGCCAAGTTCTTTATTCTCACTATAGCTATGTGTTTGGGAAAATATTCTGATTATTTGTTTTTGGTATGTCAAGAATTTCATTTATTTGGCTATTTTAAAGTTTTTATTTGTTTATTTTAATTTAGTTGGATGCTATATAGATATGACCAGAATCTCTGTTTCAGAGGTGAAAATATGTTCCTGTCTTTTTGCAATATAGATTAATGATCTTTGTTAAATATTGGGCATCTGTTTACATTTTTAAAAAAAATACAGTTCACTCACTGTGAACAGAACTTGCATCATCTTTGTAACCAAAATGGTAAAATTTAGCAAGGAAACACACATTTAAGTTTGCATGATTAGTGTCCTGGGCAACCTTCGGAGACATGCTCTAATTTTTACACAGAAATGCTTCAGTTGTGTTTATAAGACAAAATTCGATATGGCAACCCATTTTGTAGCAGACTTTTAACATTTGTGATCTAGTTGTGAGTTATACATATGCCTAGTGAAAGGGGTGTTTTCTCCCAAATTTCCATTATCTATCAAGTAGTGAGCCTGACTTCCTAAGAGAAGGATAACAAGTGTGAACTCTAAAAATTTTTAATTGCTGATATTCTAGAAGACTGTTGCTTGCTGTGAATGCTCATGATTTCTGGGTTCTTGTCCTCAGGCTCTAACTTCAATTATCTGGCTGGTGATATGAGCAACTATATAAATTTCTCATTTTCTGTGTCCTCATGGGAATGGGTAAGATTTGTCCAGTGTGTCTGCAATGGTCCTAACATCCTGAAAGCTTATATTCTTGTGAACTTCTGGTCAGTACAGTGTTTCTCTCTGTGCTTTTTATCCACCCAAATGGAAAACTACTGATTTTCTTACAAAAAATATTTAGGGCAATAACTTCAGTAATTAGAACTCATATAATTTTAAAGGTGACATATATGCTTGATATTACAGACAAATAAGAATTGAATTTAATCACATAATAAAATTGATTTTTTAAGACTTTTAGAATGTCTTTCTCAACCTTTCCTTTAATTTTTCTTAATGCAGAGATGGAAAAAAATAGTATATTCCTGGATTTCAGTGCTTAAGAATGTTATTAGTTCCTTTTCTGCTCCTCAAGCAACGCTAAAATTAGGTTTTTTATTGTCTTCAAAAATATTTCTAAAGGTCTGATATTCCGTAAAAACTTTCAGGGCATTCTCAGATGGTGTACTCTTACTACAGATTTCTAATGAGGATATATGAGAATTGCATCACCTATCAAAAAAGAACCCTCAACTAATATGAATATTAAAATCTGTTTCAACAAACCTACTAAATGTTTTTGTCTTTGAGGTTTAGCCAGAATTACTATTTTTGGTAAGAATTCAAAAGATGGTTTTTAAATACTGGCACAAGGTACATCACTTACCATTTAAAACGTATGGTGAAAAGAAAACAGATTACCATAATATTAGTCAAATCTAAGAGGGAAATAACCCTTTTCATTATAGATTTTACATCACTATTTTATGTTTTTTAATTGTCATTCTGCAGATTAAGAGCAGGTAAACACTATAGAATATGTTTGATGGTTTGGATTTGAATTTTAATGATTCAAAAAGGCTGTGCAAAGGTGTTTTGCATCGATAATAGCAGCATAATAGATTGGGTACATAGGTTAGCCACATAATATGAAGTAGTAAATGCTAACAATTTCACATCATATTTAACATTGGTTAATGTTAACATTGCTGATTGTGCTCAGAGCCCTGGGAAAATCAACTCTTGTTCTTGATTTCCTCTTAATTACATTTGGAAGTTGTAATATAATTTAAATTGTAGGTGGTCTATTATTTGCCTAAGAGTGCCTTAGAGGACTAAAAATCAAACCGTATAGATAGTTTAGACATTAAATAGTATAGTATATATTTTATTTACTGTCAGGTATTGCTTATTTAATTCCAAAGAGCACTTCTTTGACATGATAAAACAGTTGGAAAAAAATTCAGTGACATGATTGGATAAGGAATGGGAAGAAATAAACATCCTATTAAGTGTTATCTTTGGTTAACCTACAAGTTGCACAGATAGGACAGTTTAGTGTGCTAGCTCCAAAAAATAAAAAAATAATCTTTTGTTTAAAAAATTTTTCCTATACTATAAGCTCTAGGAGGGAATGTTCTATGTGTGCCTTCTCCATGGTTTATCTTCAGTAAGAATGTACAGAAGTCACTCAAACATATTTGCATTTGCTCCTGTCATTTAATCCTGTAAAATTGCAAACTAGGAGCCAGAAAAGTCGTATTTTTTAACAGTATCATTCCAACCTCTGCCATTAGGATCATGAGATCAAAAAAAAAAAAAAAAGTTCTACAATTCTGAGGCATAGAGTCTATCTCATTATTCTTTCTTGACCTTAGGATTTTCCTTTTTAGTGGGAACACGAGACAGAGATATAATCAAGTAGACAATATACAGACCCATTACACGAAAATCAGAGATAAAAGATCACAGTATAAACCAAATATAAGAATATATTTTGTTCATCTATACTTCAATTTAAAAAAAAAGAAAAAAGTATATTTTATGCATAATGTCGAAAGAAACTTTTTTAAGAAAACACAAACTTCCTGGAAAATATTTAAACAGGTGTTATAAAAAATGTAAACTCTATTAAATGGTAAAAAGATACCCAACATGTACTTGAGTGAAATATTGGAAAAAAGGAACAGTTGATTTTTGGGCAGATTGGAGAAAACGAGTCACCTAGTTACATGAATTATGTAAAGAAAATTGGGATTGATTCTTGTCTCCATATTTTAAAACAAGAAAATACTGTATTCTATAGAGAGATCAGAAGTCTTGTATGCCTCTCTCATGGCTAGTCATTTTAATGCTCTGGTTTCACTTAATAGCAGTCATGGCAAAGAATAATTTCAGTCAATTTCAGTCTAGGTATTGTAATGTTAAAACCAGCTACGCTATTAGGGAAACCATGTGGGCTTGGTGTGAATATAAGTATTAAAATTCTAGCTGTCATGGTATCATTTTCATGGTATGAAAATTCTAGCTATAATGACACTAGTTATTATGGATTTCAGAATTACACATGCATCCATTTGGGTACATTAAAATGATATATTTGATTGTAATTCTTAATACAGAGCTTATACATCAGCCCTTGCCCATCACAGGACATTGTTGAAGTGAATTAGACGCTTAGAGTTACTATGTAAATGGCTGGCATGGCAGTACTTCAGAGATAATAATGCCTGGATATATTTCAGTATTGCAGTAGACCATTTCAGTGATTTTTCTTCCACATAACTAGATATGCTGCAAAGACTCAGATGCTAACATTGAAAGAAATGAGTTGAAATAAGATGCAGCAAAGAACAGTAAGTGTGCTTTAAAGGGGTTGCATTGGCAAAGTGAAGCTAAATATTAATGTCAATAAATTGATGGAATAGCAGTTGCAGTGTTTTGTGGTTTCTGTCTGCTTCATTGCAAACATTAAGGGAAAAAGTATTCCTAGAAAAGTAAAATATTCTGAAAACATTCTGGAAATGACATGATTTAATCTGTGGCTGGAAGATTGCAGCTTTGGTAAAGAATAAAATATTCTTCGTTAAGAAGAGAGATGGTGTCTTATAGGGTGTCTAACATATCTTTAAAAGAAGAAATAGTTTAAGCACTTCACGTCTGTCTTCCCATTGACCCGATTTTTATTACAACAAACTTTTGACATCGCATTTACCTATTTGTGAACTCGCTAAATAGTGACCTTGGAACAGAAATTCCGACCTTCTTATAAGTGTATAATCATAATTCTAACCCCCAGCTCAATATGCCTAACCTCTTCATCACTAGTGAAGTGTATAAGTGTATCACTAGTAAAAGTATAAGAAAATGTACAGACCTTTAGTGCTATTCTAATTGTTCTTGGCTTCCCAGGAGACTTCAAATTCTACATGAATTTCCAGAGTTCCAGAGCAAATACAATAGAATATTAACATAAGGAGAGCAGATTGATCCTTTGGCTGCTGATTAAATGGTGTCCTCTTGAGTTTACGTAATGCAGTGTCATATATTTTATGACTTTCCTCAAGATGAATATCCTAAGTGGTTAAAATAAGGTCAAGCCTCTCAGAGGGGTTGGTGTGACAGTGTCGCTGCATGTGTCTGTAGGTCAGAAACAAAGGAGAAGTGATGGAACTATCTACCTACCACCTTGTTTTGGAGGTTGTATATTCATTTCCTAGGGCTGGCATAACAGATTACTACAAACAAGGTGGCTTAAAATAACAAATTTATTCTCACACAGTTCTGGAGGTTAGAAGTCTGAAATCGAGGTGTTAGCAAGACTGCCTCATTCTAGAGTCCTGAGGAAGAATCTGCTCCATGCCTAGTTTCTGGTGGTTGCTGGCAGTCCAGGCATTCCTTGGCTTGTAAATGCATCATTCCAATCATCACTCTAATCTTTGTCTCTGTTTTCAAATGGTGTTCTCTCTCTGTGTCTCTCTGTGTCTTCAAATGACCTTCTTATGAGGACACCAGTCATTGAATTTAGGGCTCATTCTAATCCAGCATGATCTCATCTTAACTAATTACATCTGCAAAGACCCTTTCTCTTAATGAGATCTTATTCTGAGGTTCTTGGTGGATATTAATTTTGGGGGACATTAGTCAACCCAGTACAGAGGGGGTTAGCTTTTAAGATAAATCTGTCTTCTTACTATGATGGAGTTTTGAGGTCGACATTATTAGTGTTCACCAGTATCACCAGTTCTCCTCACCTTTTTGCACTTATGAAAAACAACATTTGTGCCGGGTGGGACTATGTGACTAGTCTCTCCCAATAGCCTGTGACTGGGAATGATAGGAATTACTTTGGGCCTTAACTACTTAAAAGCTAGTGTGGTAGTTTCTGTGTTCATCTAGATTCTGGTGAAGCCTGAAAACTGTAGCTGAGAAGGAAATGCAACAACATCAAGGATGCCTGGATAGTGGACCTTATCTGAGCAAGAAATAAACTTTTGTGATATTATACCACTATAATTTTGATGGTATTTGTCACTGAAGCAGAATATAGGCAATTCTGATTAATATGTTTCCTCAACTTCCAAAGCATCTTTGAATATAAATATATACATCACAAATTAATCAGTAGTCTGAACTTGAAACATACATAGTTTTAACCCAAAGTTTTTGTTTGACATTTAAATTTCTTCTTCTTTCCTGATAAGTTAAATTCCATTCACAATTATTTGCTGAGTATATTTATGTTGAGGACTACCTACATGTACATATTTAGAAAAGATTTGATTTATGTTACCTTTGTCACTCTGCAATATGGGCAAATAAAGCCAAAGATTGGTGCTAACTTGTAAAAAAGCTCTTTGTGCTAAGAGAGTTATGACATATATTTTTGTCATTTAACTATTATAAAATTCCCAGTGGTACCGCATTGGCAGGAAATAAGATTTTAAAAAATGTTGTTTCTATATAAAAAAAAAATTGTTGGGCTGTGTTTTAAACCCTAGAACTCGGCTTCAAAGGAAAAGATTTTATTACTGAAAATAAAAATGGTGATCTATAAGCAATCTTACATTGACTGCAAAGAATGGTGTGATATTTCAGACATATGTTCAACTTCCAGCTCCACAATGAGTTTATTTTGAGTCTATTTGTATACAGCTCATTTGAAGGGCAGAAACAAGAAGTTATACACAAATGGCAGGGGTCCAAAACTGATGTCAGTTAAGCAATGATTTTATGTGTATTACAACCCCTGCTGAGATGTCTGGAGTTTATTCTAGAATGTTACATAAAAACTCAGCGCTAAAAGACAATGTGAAAACTAATTTGAAATGGAAAGAATTACATGTATTCCCCAATAGGATTGGACTAGAAAATACTTCAGAGGTGAAAGGGCAGTGTTCATTGACTTGAATATGCTGATTTATGGAATTGCTAAACCTAACACAGCACAGAAAATAGTCTGGACCCTCTACAAAGCTGGCTGGTTAAATGGCTTTGTTACTGTGTCATGAGGCAGAATGTCAAGGGTGACCCTCTGCTCTCAAAAGCATTCTTTATTTCAAAGGTCCCTCAAAAACCATCTGTGTGCTTATTGGCATAAGTGACCTGGAAAGGATCAAGGTCTTCTAGAGGCCTTGAAACCAATCTGGTCTCTTGACATCTCTCAAAATGAAGATGACCTTGAGCTCAGTGAGATATTGCATTGCCCTTAACAGAATCCCAGCTACTGTGAATTTGGAGAGCTCGTTTGAGCCTACTTCATGTTGTATTCACAGCACGGAGCTAAATGCTTACCCAAAGGAGGGTACTGGTAGGTGTTGCTTGAATGAGGAGGTGCGTTAAATACTGTATTCTAGATGAAATGATGGCTTAAGAAAATAAAAAGTAACAAGTATTTAGAGGAAAGGATATGACTTCATATCCTTGACAATAACTCAGAAAAAAGTGGCATTTATGTAAATGTTAAAATACTTTAGAATACTTAAAATGTGTTTATTAAGAACCCATTTCCTGCTAACTTGAGGAATTTCAAGTGCTCTGATGACATTTGAATTCATAGTGTAAAAGAATTCATTCATTCATTACTGTAAAAGAATTTAATGAGTTACTATCGTTGAGATTACAAATTGGAAAATGACTAGGTAGATGAAAACTGTCCTGTCCTCATATCATATCATATCATATCATATCATATTGAACTTGGACTTGTACCATTTTTTAATATATGATACTTTTCATTTCTCTAAATGAAAAATAACCTGCTTAATAATAGAAATCTCCTTATACTGAGGCCACCTAGTGATTTCACATTTGTTTCTCTGGATTCCTGATTCCCACTGCTTCAGCTTGAACACTGTTACTGTAAACAGTTACAAGTTTACATCTTGTTTGACCTACTCATATATCTTGAATCTTTTGATCCACCAGGAAACTCAAAGATACCATTTAATGTTCCAGACAATCACCCAAGATCCCCTCATGCTTTGCTGAATTCTGATCTCATCTCTATTTGCCCCTCAACTTAAAGTACTGCCACCCCAACAGTCATCCCCACCTGAAGTCACTTTGAACCCTCTGATATATGGATCTCGATTTTTCTTTTCTCCCAGCTGTACACACTCGGGTAGGTGTCAGAATCTCCAGTTGCTGTGTGTGCCAAATGTCAGCAGTAACCTCAGCCACAGGAAAAATGATGATTGTCTCTCAGTGATCCACTGGCCCATCTAACACCAGTTCCTGTGAGAAAAAAAGGATTAGACTCTCAATGCTAAATCCTTATTTCATCCCTATGGCTTCGTAAAACTCATTTACCCTGATGCCTGGTGGCCTTTGGCTGCTTTTGTCTCTTTGTCAATCTGGACATTTCCCAGCTGGCTTTAGTGAACAGTCTGTCCTCTCTTCTGCTGCCTTTGGCTCTGACTTTGTTGTATCTGGTCCTAGATCTGTTTGCCTTGACCTTGGTTATCTATGAGATAGTTGACTCTTAACTGTGATCTGATTATCTTATTTCTCTCCTGTGGTCCCTCCCTTGACTTTCCAGGTTTGATGTTATATTTGGCATAACAAGATAATTAGCATTGTTTAAATAAAGGTGGGTTCTGGGACACTGGTTCCTAAAAATTGTGGTTGGACATATCAAATTCTTATTATATTTTCCAGGAAACCAAGTGTGTTCTTTAAACTATACGGTTTAAAGTTATGAAAATTTTTCCTGGTTTATAGCCAAACTCCATTAGTGATGATTAATCATGATAAGAGGCCAAATGAAAACTAGAACATTGCTTAGACTTTAAGTTAAAATGGGGAAACAAATCTCTTTGGATTACCAAGGGGGATTTACTTTCCTAAGTGTTCTGCATGTAGTTTGAACTAAACATGTGCAGTGGGGTAATATTTTGATGATTATTGATGTGCTTTTTTACTTTGCCTTTCAGAGTACAAGACCATTGTCTTGGTTTGCCTGAGGTGACAGTATGCCTGGGGGAGACTGATTTGTTACAGAGGGAATACTAAGAGAAAGTGCCCAAAAAAATAAAAATGAGAAAGTAATAAGTATGTTGTAAGACAGGCGGCTTGGAGTTGAGATTAGGGCTGGCAGTTTCCTTCCATAATGATAAATCAAACTATTAGTTATTCTAGAAGAGAAGGGTTCTGTTATTTTTATATTTTGTTTATATTTTCAAATAGTACATTCTGGAGTAGTCACTTTAGAGCTCTCCCATACGTATAGAACATGACCCTACCCTCCATAAAGTCTTGGCCCAGTGGATTTTGGAAAGAAGAAAGAGAGAGGAAATTAAAGCAACCAGAAGTGGTTCCACATTTTCTCTTCTATGGGCTTTGGCCCAAAGCGAATTGGAAAAGGGAAAATAGCAGAGTTAGAAGGAAGCTACTGTTTCCTATTGAGACTTCAGGGGGAGGATACTTGCAGGAGCTTGGGTAAACAATTGGTGCAAAACCACTTCAAAGTGAACTGGCCAGTGTAGCCTGTTAGGGTAAAAAATGGTTCTGAGGATGGGCTTTTCTAAGGCACCCTTGATTCCCATATGGATCTTGCCTGAAGGGGGTCACCATTGCTGGGATGAAGTGAGGCTTGTCAGAGGACCACCCTAATCAGGACCAAATAAGAGCTTCAGGCAAACCTCAGGTTTTTACAGCAAGATCTGAGGTGAAGGTAGTCAGATTAGTGGTTATACCACAAGCAGCAGTCTTTGTGCCAGTCATTAGCCTCTGAGGTATGTTAGCCATAGACTTCAGCATCAGAAGAGAGCAGATCAGCCAGAATCCAGGAGGGCAAAGGGTATTGCTGAACCATTGGAGGAGTAAGAGTGAGACAATATGAACATCAGAGGAATTTATGTTTTCTCTCCCATATCATAAGAATAATAAGCCATACTCCTCCCCCAGAAGCAAGTGATCAATCAACTGAGCATATTTTATCGAACAGACACTGTATTCAAACTAATCTTAAACTAGATCGTACATTTAGTTATCTATTTTCCCCCTTTACTAATCAGAAATGGATAAGTCTCTGGAGAAAGGCCAGATTACAGAAAAAAAATACAGAAATCATTTTTTCAGTATAGACCTAACTTCTAGTATGAGTATTTGGCAACATGACTACACATATCTGAAACAGAGCTCACGATTTTATCATGATTGACTTTTCTTCTTTTCCTGCCAATAGCATTGTTGTTCTCTCTGTCATTCAAGGCTCAGAATCCAGAATCATCTTTAAATCTGTTTCTCCTTTTCCTTCAATGTCTAAGTTGTGAACTTTTGCAGGTCTTACATTTCTAATATTCCTTTGGTTTCTCCCCCTTTCTCTACTTCAGTAGCTTCCTACTTGGTCTCTTTGCCATGACTGTCTCTCTCTTCCAGTCCTTTCTCTGTATAATTTCTAGAATAACCTTCTTAAATAAAGACTCTGATTCTATTATCCACTTCTCAAAAACATTCAGTAGTTTATCATTACCTACTAAATTACATGAAAACTTCTCAGTCTTACGTAAGGACTCTTGCCAAAAATCACTACAGCTTTTACTGTCTTATCCTCCCTTTATGTCTACAAATATTTAGTGGAATGGTGCACACGTGTGTGTGTGCGCGCGCGTGTGCGCGCGCGCGCCTGGGATGTCATCATTTCTGCCTTACCATTTTCTTCTTCTTAAATTTCTCGTGTAAATTCACTCTAAACCTCACAGTAACTGATCTTCTATGATGCATATGATAGATGTTTGGAAATATTTGTTAAATTAAATATACAATGTGATAATGGTATAAGGTTCACCTCTGATGATGAGTGAAAATAATGACCCAAGAGGCACTAGAGATTATGCTCTGGATATAATGGAGAAAGGTTCACAGGAAAAGAATGAAAAACTACCAACAGACTAGAAGAATAATGCAAGTAAGTTCTGAAGATCTCTGTTGTGACTCTGGAAAAGGCCCTGATTGTGGTGCTAGGGATTTGAGAATAGGCATAACAATTTGAATGCAACTGATATTTGCTATAAGCCTATAAAGTCTGGAATGTGGATGGACCTTCAGCATATACTAGCACCAGAAAGGTAGGCCTGACAGATTACAGTTCAGACATTAAGAAGCAGGTTGGCTTAATGGGTACAGTTTTCCTCATCTTCAGACATGTCAAGTGAATGACTTACTCACAAGGTGAATCATCTGCTCTCATAGATATGGAGAAAAGGAGGTTTTCTATCTTTCTCTGTCAGCCACTGAGCACATGTTCAATGTTATGTTTTTGAGGGTGAAGCTTATCAGTATATTTCTGTGCTATCAAAAGAATATAATTTAAGTGACTCAAAGAGAGGATATAGGCTTTATTTAGCTGATGCAGATTGGGAGCATCAAAGGACCAGGTAACTTCTGAGTTGAAAAACAATCAATATTATTGAGGGAGGAGAAAAGAAAATCATGTGTCCTTATGGTCTGACTCTGGTTAACAGTTTTTGTATTTAAATGCTACAAAACTTGCAGTTGAATGTTGTGCTCATTTTTGTGCCACCTGCTTGGGATCGTTGGTGTAATCTTATCTTGATAACTGTCAGAATAGTACTTTCTGAGAACTATTTTTGCAAGCTTTACGGTTGGTCAGTTAGTCAAGATTCGCAAAGTGGGGAAATAGACAAGGATTAAAGGCCAGGAGGAAACTAGACTCTCTATCATGTCTGTTTTAGTCCTGTGACTGTGCTAGCAGGGCTTTCCAGTTGTGTTATACCTTAGTCATTTATTTTTTTTTTCTTTTTTTTTTTTTTTTTTTTTTTTTTCCCCGATACGCGGGCCTCTCACTGTTGTGGCCTCTCCCATTGCGGAGTACAGGCTCCGGACGCGCAGGCTCAGCGGCCATGGCTCAAGGGCTCAGCCACTCTGCGGCATGTGGGATCTTCCCAGACCGGGGCACGAACCCGCGTCCCCTGCATCGGCAGGCGGACTCTCAACAACTGCGCCACCAGGGAAGCCCTTAGTCATTTATTTTTAACTCACCAGAATATCACATATTAACACTAATATTTTTAATTGGATTAAAACAAGAAGCATTCATTTTTAATAACAAATGTTTCTTTAATTGTTTAAAGTAGGTTAGTTTTGTATTTTAACAAGGGTGAAATATCCTTGATTATAGGTGCAATGTCTTTTTCTATGTCCTCAAGGCTTTGTACCATTTTGGGCATATAATGGCACATTCAGAATTACTTTCCAAATCATTAATTCTGATTTCCCAGGTGTATAAATTATATTTGAGTAGTGTTTAAGCACTGAAGTTTTTGACTTATTTGGCATCTGGATTTGTCTGACATATGATTTAAAGAGTCTTGTAATTATAAAATATGATCGTTTATTGACACATATACATATGGTGCACCTTTCGAAATTCAATGAAAAGTGCCTGAGTCTAATATCTGTATTGAAGGCATCATCGCAGCAGGTCTCCCAGAAACTATTTTATACTCTCCTTGCTTCCACTAGAAAAAGTCTTTCAACATGCCTGTTCTATAAAAGTTTATTATTTTCTTTGAGAGACATAGCTTTATAGATTTTGTTTTATTTCACAATTGTAAGTGCCCTTTACAGCCATGGGTTAAATTATATACTGTGTTAGGATACAGACTAAGCTGCTACAATAAAATACTCCAACACACAAGGGCTTAAATTCTAAGTTTACTTTTCTTGTATTGATATGTAACTGTCGAGAAGTGAGGAGTCCAAGCTGGTTGGAGAGGCTCTGCTTCCCTAGGTCATTCAGGGACCCAGTTTCACTCTTCCTATGGGTCACTCCCTAGTGTGTTGCACTTGTCCTCTTTGTCAAAACTAGATCACCATTGTCCACAGTCTAACTGAAATAATTGAGAAAAGTCCAAAGCAAACGTCTTTGCTTTTTGTTTTTTTTAACATTTGTATTGGAGTATAATTGTTTACAATGGTGTGTTAGTTTCTGCTTTATAACAAAGTGAATCAGTTATACATATGTTCCCATATCTCTTCCCTCTTGTGTCTCCTCCCTTGCACCCTCCCTATCCCACCCCTCTAGGTGGTCACAAAACACCTAGCTGATCTCCCTGTGCTATGCGGCTGCTTCCCGCTAGCTATCTGTTTTACATTTGGTAGTGTATATATGTCCATGCCACACTCTTACTTCGTCCCAGCTTACCCTTCCCCCTCCCCATATCCTCAAGTCCATTCTCTAGTAGGCCTGTGTTTTTATTCCAGTCTTGCCCCTAGGTTCTTCATGACCTTTTATTATTATTATTTTTTTAGATTCCATATATATGTGTTAGCATACAGTATTTGTTTTTCTCTGACCTACTTCACTCTGCATGACAGACTCTAGGTCCATCCACCTCACTACAAATAACTCAAGTTCTTTCTTTTTATGGCTGAGTAATAAATATTCCATTGTATATATGTGCCACATCTTCTTTATCCATTCATCTGTTGATGGACACTTAGGTTGCTTCCATGTCCTGGCTATTGTAAACAGAGATGCAATGAACATTTTGGTACATGACGCTTTTTGAATTATGGTTTTCGCAGGGTATATACCCAGTAGTGAGATTGCTGGGTCGTATGCTAGTTATATTTTTAGTTTTCTAAGGAGCCTCCACACCGTTCTCCACAGTGGCTGTATCAATTTACATTCCCACCAACAGTGCCAGAGGGTTCCTTTTTCTCCACACCCTCTCCAGCATTTATTGTTTGTAGGTTTTTTGATGATAGCCATTCTGACAGGTGTGAGATGATATCTCATTGTACTTTTGATTTCCATTTCTCTAATGATTAATGATGTTGAGCATTTGTTCATGTGTTTGTTGGCAATCTATATATCTTCATTGGAGAAATGTCTATTTAGGTCTTCTGCCCATTTTTAGATTGGGTTGCTTGTTTTTTGATATTGAGCTGCATGAGCTGCTTGTAAATTTTGGCGATTAAACCTTTGTCAGTTGCTTCATTTGCAAATATTTTCTCCCATTCTGAGGATTGTTTTTTCTTCTTGTTTATGGTTTCCTTTGCTGTGCAAAAGCTTTGAAGTTTCATTAGGTCCCATTTGTTTATTTTTGTTTTTATTTCCATTTCTCTAGGAGGTGGGTCAAAAAGGATCTTGCTGTGTTGTATGTCATAGAGTGTTCTGCCTATGCTTTCCTCTAAGAGTTTGATAGTGTCTGGCCTTACATTTAGGTCTTTAATCCATTTTGAGTTTATTTTTGTGAATGGTGTTAGGGAGTGTTCTAGTTTCCTATTTTACATGTACCTGTCCAGTTTTCCCAGCACCACTTATTGAAGATGCTGTCTTTTCTCCACTGTATATTCTTGTCTCCTTTATCAAAGATTAGGTGACCATATGTACGTGGGTTTATTGCTGGGCTTTCTGGCCTATTCCATTGATCAATATTTCTGTTTTTGTGCCAGTACCATACTGTCTTGATTACTGTAGCTTTGTAGTATAGTGTGAAGTCAGGGAGCCTGATTCCTCCAGCTCCATTTTTCTTTCTCAGGATTGCTTTGGCTATTTGGGGTCTTTTGTGTTTCCATACAAATTGTGAAATTTTTTGTTCTATTTCTGTGAAAAATGCCAGTGGTGGTTTGATAGGGATTGCATTGAATCTGTAGATTGCTTTGGGTAGTAGAGTCATTTTCACAATGTTGATTCTTCCAATCCAAGAACATGGTATATCTCTCCATCTATTTGTATCAACTTTAATTTCTTTCATCAGTGTCTTATAATTTTCTACATACAGGTCTTTTGTCTCCTTAGGTAGGTTTATTCTTAGATATTTTATTCTTTTTGTTGCAGTGGTAAATGGGAGTGCTTTCTTAATTTCACTTTCAGATTTTTCATCATTAGTGTATAGGAATGCTAGAGATTTCTGTGCATTAATTTTGTATCCTGCTACTTTACCAAATTCATTGATTAGCTGTAGTAGTTTTCTGGTAGCATCTTTAGGATTTCTATGTATAGTATCATGTCATGTGCAAACAGTGACAGCTTTGCTTCTTCTTTTCTGATTTGGATTCCTCTTATTTCTTTTTCTTCTCTGAATGCTGTGGCTAAAACTTCCAAAACTATGTTGAATAATAGTGGTGAGAGTGGGCAACCTTGTCTTCTTCCTGATCTTAGTGGAAGACGATGTTGGCTGTGGGTTTGTCATATATGACCTTTATTATGTTGATGAAAGTTCCCTCTTTGCCTACTTTCTGGAGGGTTTTAATCATAAATGGGTGTTGAATTTTGTCGAAAGCTTTCTCTGCATCTGTTGAGACGATCATATGGTTTTTCTCCTTCAGTTTGTTAATACGGTGTACCACATTGATTGATTTGCGTATATTGAAGAATCCTTGCATTCCTAGAATAAACCCCACTTGATCATGGTGTATGATCCTTTTAATGTGCTGTTGGTTCTGTTTGCTAGTATTTTGTTGAGGATTTTTGCATCTGTGTTCATCAGTGATACTGGCCTGTAGTTTTCTTTCTTTGTGACATCCTTGTCTGGTTTTGATATCAAGGTGATGGTGGCCTCGTAGAATGAGTTTGGGAGTGTTCCTCCCTCTGCTATATTTTGGAAGAGTTTGAGAAGGTTAGGTGTTAGCTCTTCTCTAAATGTTTGATAAGAGTTCGCCTGTGAAGCCATCTGGTCCTGGGCTTTTGTTTGTTGAAAGATATTAATCACAGTTTCAATTTCAGTGCTTGTGATTTTTCTGTTTATATTTTCTATTTCTTCCTGGTTCAGTCTTGGAAGGTTGTGCATTTCTAAGAATTTGTCCATTTCTTCCAGGTTGTCCATTTTATTGGCATAGAGTTGCTTGTAGTAATCTCTCATGATTCTTTGTATTTCTGCAGTGTCAGTTGTTACTTCTTTTTCATTTCTAATTCTGTTGCTTTGAGTCTTCTCCCTTTTTCTCTTGATGAGTCTGGCTAATGGTTTATCAATTTTGTTTATCTTCTCAAAGTTTGGCTTTTAGTTTTATTGATCTTTGCTATTGTTTCCTTCCTTTCTTTTTCATTTATTTCTGATCTAATCTTTATGATATCTTTCCTTCTGCTAACTTGGGGGTGTTTTTGTTCTTTCTCTAATTGCTTTAGATGTAAGGTTGGGTTGTTTATTTGAGATGTTTCTTTTTTCTTAAGGTAGGATTGTATTGCTATAAGCTTCTCTCTTAGAACTGCTTTTGCTGCATCCCATAGGTTTTGGGTCGTTTTGATTTGTTTCTAGGTATTTTTTGATTTCCTCTTTGAGTTTTTCAGTGATCTCTTGGTTATTAAGTAGTGTATTGTTCAGCCTCCATCTGTTTGTGTTTTTTGCAGATTTGTTCCCGTAATTGATATCTAGTCTCATAGCGTTGTGGTCAGAATAGATACTTGATTCGATTTCAGTTTTCTTAAATTTACCAAGGCTTGATTTGTGACCCAAGATATGATCTATCTTGGTTAATGTTCTATGTGCACTTGAGAAGAATGTGTGTTGTGTTGTTTTTGGATGGAGTGTCCTATAAATATCAATTAAGTTTATCTTGTTTAATGTATCATTTAAAGCTTTTGTTTCCTTATTTACATTTTGGATGATCTGTCCATTGGTGAAAGTGGGGTGTTAAAGTCCCCGACTATGATTGTGTTCTGTCGATTTCCCCTTTTATGGCTGTTAGTATTTGCCTTATTTATTGAAGTGCTCCTATGGTGGGTGCATAAATATTTACAATTCTTATATCTTCTTCCTGGATCGATCCCTTGATTGTTATGTAGTTTCTTTCTTTGTCTCTTGTAATAGTCTTTATTTTAAAGTCTATTTTGTCTGATATGAGAATTGCTACTCCAGCTTTCTTTTGATTTTCATTTGCATAGAATATCTTTTTCCATCCCCTCACTTTCAGTCTGTATGTGTCCCTAGGTCTGAAGTGGGTCTCTTGTAGACAGCATATATACGGGTCTTGTTTTTGTATCCATTCAGCCTGTCTGTGTCTTTTGGTTGGAGCATTTAATCCATTTACATTTAAGGTAATTATCGATATGTATGTTCCTATTCCCATTTTCTTCATTGTTTTGGGTTTGTTATTGTAGTTCTTTTCCTTCTCTTGTGTTTCCTGCCTAGAGAAGTTCCTTTAGCATTTGTTGTAAAGCTGGTTTGGTGGTGCTGAGTTCTCTTAGCTTTTGCTTGTCTGCAAAGGTTTTAATTTCTCCATCAAATCTGAATGAGATCCTTGCTGGGTAGAGTAATCTTGCTTGTAGCTTTTTCTCCTTCATCACTTTAAATATGTCTTGCCACTCCCTTCTGGCTTGCAGAGTTTCTGCTGAAAGATCAGCAGTTAACCTTATGGGGATTCCCTTGTGTGTTATTTGTTGTTTTACCCTTGCTGCTTTTAATGTTTTTTCTTTGTATTTAATTTTTGAGAGTTTGATTTATATGTGTCTTGGCATGTTTCTCCTTGCATTTATCCTGTATGGGACTCTCTGCCCTTCCTGGACTTGATTAACTATTTCCTTTCCCATATTAGGGAAGTTTTCAACTATAACCTGTTGAAATGTTTTCTCCGTCCCTTTCTTTTTCTCTTCTTCTTCTGGGACCCATATAATTCTAATGTTGGTGCATTTAAAGTCTCAGAGGTCTCTGAGACTGTCCTCAATTCTTTTTAATCTTTTTTGTTTATTTTGCGCTCCAGTAGTTATTTCCACTATTTTATCTTCCAGGTCACTTATCCGTTCCTCTGCTTCAGTTATTCTGCTATTGATACCTTCTGGAGAATTTTTAATTCATTTGTTGCGTTGTTCATCACTGTTTGTTTGCTCTTCAGTTTTTCTAGGTCGTTGTTAAACGTTTCCTGTATTTTCTGCATTCTATTTCCAAGATTTTGGATCATCTTTACTATCATTACTCTGAATTCTTTTTCAGGTAGACTGCCTATTTCCTTTTCATTTGTTAAGTCTGGTGGGTTTTTGCCTTGCTCCTTCATCTGCTGTATGTTTTTCTCTCTTCTTATTTTACTTAACTTACTGTGTTTGGGGTCTCCTTTTTGCAGGCTGCAGGTTCGTAGTTTCTGTTGTTTTTGGTGTCTGTCCACAGTGGCTTACGTTGGTTCAGCAGGTTTTGTAGGCTTCCTGGTGGAGGGGACTAGTGCCTTTGTTCTTGTGGATGAGGCTGGATATTGTCTTTCTGGTGGGCAGGTCTACGTCTGGTGGTGTGTTTTGGGGTGTCTGTGGCCTCATTATGATTTTAGGCAGCCTCTCTGCTAATGGGTGGGGTTGTGTTCCTGTCTTGCTAATTGTTTGCCATAGGGTGTCCAGCACTGTAGCTTGCTGGTCATTCAGTGAAGCTGAGTCTTGGCGTTGAGATGGAGATTTTGGGGAGATTTTTGCCATTTGATATTACATGGAGTTGAATGGTCTCTTGTGGACCAGTGTCCTGAAGTTGGCTCTCCCACCTCAGAGGCACAGCACTGACTCCTGGCTGCAGCACCAAGAGCCTTTCATCCACACGGCTCAGAATAAAAGGGAGAAAAATAGGAAAGAAAGAATGAAGATAAAGTAAAATAAAATAAAATTATTAAAATAAAAAATAAGTAGGAAGAAAAATTTTTTTAAAGTAGGGGGAAAAAACCCAAAAATGGACAGACAGAACCCTTTTACAAATGGTAAAAGCAAAGCTATACAGACAAAATCATAAAAAGAAGCATACACATCCACACTCACAAAAAGGGAAAAAGGGAAAAAAAAATATATATCTTTGCTCCCAAAGGCCACCTCCTCAATTTGGGATGATTCGTTGTCTATTCAGGTATTCCACCGATGCAGGGTACATCAAGTTGATTGTGGAAATTCAATCCACTGCTCCTGAGGCTGCTGGGAGAAATTTCCCTTTCTCTTCTTTGTCTGCACAGCTCCCAGGGTTCAGCTCTGGCTTTGGACCCACCTCTCAGTGTAGGCCGCCTGAGGGCGTCTGTTCTTCGTTCAGACAGGACAGGGTTAAAGGAGCAGCTGATTCGGGGGCTCTGGCTCACTCAGGCAGGGGGGAGGGAGGGGTACGGATGCGGGGTGAGCTTGCAATCACAGACGCCAGTGTGACTTTGCACCAGCCTGAGGCACACTGTGCGTTCTCCCGGGGAAGTTGTCCCTGGATCACAGGACCCTAGCAGTGGCGGGCTGCACACACTCCCGGGAGGGGACGTGTGGATAGTGACCTGTGCTCGCACACAGGCTTCTTGTTGGCTGCAGCAGCAGCCTTAGCGTCCCATGCCCGTCTCTGGGGTCCATGCTGATAGCTGCGGCTCGCGCCTGTCTCTGGAGCTCCTTTAAGCGGCGCTCTTAATCCCCTCTCCCCACGCACCAGGAAACAAAGAGGGAAGAAAAAGTCTCTTGCCTCTTCAGCAGCTGCAGACTTTTTCCTGGACTCCCTCCCGGCTAGCTGTGGTGAACTAGCCCCCTTCAGGCCGTGTTCACGCAGCCAACCCCATTCCTCTCCCTGGGATCCGACCTCTGAAGCCGGAGCCTCATTTCCCAGTCCCTGCCCGCCCCGGCGGGTGAGCAGACGAGCCTCTCAGGCTGGTGAGTGCCGGTCGGCACTGATCCTCTGTCCGGGAATCTCTCCGCTTTGCCCTCCGCACCCCTGTGGCTGTGCCCTCCTCCATGGCACCGAAGCTCCCCCCTCCACCACCTGCAGTCTGCGCCTGTGAAGGGGCTTCCTAGTGTGTGGAAACCTTTCCTCTTTCACAGGTCCCTCCCACTGGTGCAGGTCTGGTCCTTATTCTTTTGTCTCTGTTTTTTCTTTTTTTTTGCCCTACCCAGGTACGTGGCGATTTTCTTGCCTTTTGGGAGGCCTGAGGTCTTCTGCCAGCATTGAGTAGGTGTTCTATAGGAGTTCTTCCACATGTAGATGTATTTCTGATATATTTGTGAAGAGGAAGGTGATCTCTGCGTCTTACTCCTCTGCCATCTTGCAACTCCCACGTCTTTGCTTTTAAGGTGGCAGAAGTTACTCACATAAATTCCTTTCCCATTCTCTTGGCCAAACCTAGATACAGTGCTATGCTTAGCTGCAAAAAATCTAAGTGTTAATCTGGGTGAACAGGTGACCAGCTAAAACCCCAAGGATTCTATTATTAAAAAGAAAATGTAGTGAACAGATATTGATGGACACACTCAGTGTGCTCCTCTGGCCACCCTCCATGGGTGCCTGCTTCCCACATGCAGACCATACTCTTTCCACATGAGGTAGTCAAATTCCTTTAAGTTATTCCCTCTGCATAAAAATTGAGGCTAAACTAAGTGTTGCATTTTCTTTTTTGGCAAGTTTGAACTTGGCCCTTTGCAATCTGGTAACTCATAAATTAATACAAAAGTGATATATGTCTCTGACACCCAGTATAAAATGATGGAGCTGGAACAGAATAACCACCATGATAATCTCCTGTTAATAAAGTAGGAAGAATAGGAGCAGTCACTGCTCCATAGAAATGACAGAAGTAAGAATTTCTGAATAATTTTAAGATACGTATTCTAGTACTGGGGTAAACTGTTCTGCTAGACTTTTTTCCTGATCTCTGAGGGGAACTTAAATCCCCTAGTTCTTCTCTGTGATTGGGCATTATTCTGTCCATTACCTTTTTTTTTTTTTTTTTTTTTTTCTGCCACAACTGAAATGGGCTGTGAGAGTAAACTCTTAATGAGCACTGTCTTAGGGACAATTATGGGTGTTTGCTGGTGAGGCTTACAGCTTCTTTGGCAATAGAGGTCCCTCAGAAACCCTGTAATCTTCTAAGTCTACTTGCTTCCAATAAAATTCATGTGAAAGTCACCACACTCAGAATACTTTTATTAATAGTTCTTAAGCCTCTGAGATATTTTATTATCTACTGCATCTGTGCTTGAACTCTCCTCCCTTTAAATTTAATACTAGCTAGTTTATGTTCTTCTAAAAATATAGGCTTCAAGTAGGGAGTTAATCTGATCTTTGTCCCTGAGCTTCTCTCAGTTTTTAACTAAAAAGTTGTATTTAAGAGAGAATTTAAAGAAAGTCTCCGAAGGACAGACGTAGCTTCTGCTGTTTAGAGCACAAAAGCAGTTGAATTTTCAAGCCCAGTGAGTCAGAATAGAGGGATGCCACAAGTAGAAAGTGTCCCCGTTAAGAGGTCTGTTCTCTTTAATCTTGACTTTCAACCTGGCTTGTTCATACATGAGCTCCTTTTTGTCTTACAGGATTTTCTAAAAGAAACAAGGAGCCTCCATCACTCACCAATATTCTGAGTTTTCCAATCAGTTTTCCAGAGTAGTAGGCTCAGCAAATATGTTGTCTGCCTTTCAGTTTTTAACAAGTTGTGTCTTAGTTTGGGCTGCTATAGTAAGATAACATAAACTGGGTAGTTTAAACAATAAACTTATATTTCTCACAGTTCTACAGTCTGGAAATCTGAGATCAGGGTGCCACTGTGGTTCGGTTTTAGTGAGAGCCCTCTTCCTGGTCTACAGATGGCTGTCTTGTTGTATCTTCATGTGGCAGAGAGAGGTCATCTTACTTGTGTCTCCTCTTGTAAGGGCACTAATTCAATTCATGAGGGCTCTATCCTTGTGATTTAATTACATCCCAAAGGCCTTGCCTCCAAATACCGTCACATTGGGAATCAGGGCTTCAACCTATTAATTTTCAGAGGACACAGATATTCAATCCATAGCAGATTGCATTGTTTTCTACTGGTTTTCTTGGGAATAAAATAGGTCACTAGCTTTTCAAGATTCAATATCTGTTTCCTCATCACCATCCACCTAATTGTTAAACCAATAAAAAATATTTTGAGTATTTATTATTATAGTCTCTCACATCTCATACCAAATTTTTACTTGAGATGAGGTACAAGATAAATCTCTATAACAAATGACCCAAAACTATTGTTATTTTAAATGAGATTGATGTTTATTTTCTTATATTCTACAGGAGGAGAGAGGTCAAGTTTGCTAGAATAGGTCTACTACAGAAAATCTTTCATAGATATAAGTTGCTCATAGGATAATATGCTAGTGGATGATGGGACATATTGTCCTTTTCTGAATGGATTGGAGACAGAGAAAAGAGAACGTTCGGAGTAAATGACTCAGTCTTCAAGGCAGTGCCTCTGAAGTTGCACATATGTCTTGTACTCACATCCCATTTGACCCAAACTTAATCCCATGGCCATACATAGCTGCTATGAAGGATGGGAAATCAGATCTGTAGTAACGTGTCTCAACTCCATGTAAGCTAAACTAACAGGGTTCTATTATCTTAAAAAAGGAAGAAAGAAGCAAAGAAGGAAAAAAAATGAATTATTGAAGACATTTAGCAACATACAATATTAATTTATGAGGAAAATTTCATTGTACTCAATTTCAGAGACATTTGTTATCTCTTACTGAGGATTGATTTTGTCCTGTGTTGCAGAATTGAAGCATTAGTAACAAATATCTCTTGGTAGTTACTAAAAGTAGGACATGGGAAATCTTTGCATCTTCTTGGAATATCATCAAAAACACGATCAAATGGAGAATTCCTAAAATTTGGAGGAAATAGCTCCATCGCAGCAATAAGCAAACACTTTTTTTCTGCTAATTCTTAAAAATGTTCAATTTTATAGGAATACGGTATCTGTTAACTGAATTTGACTATTTTTCTTTAACAATTTATTTGGGTCACTGCACTTTTTATACTACTCTTTAATATCTTCTCTGCAGAATTCTCAATTGACTGCAAAAATGATTAACAGTAGGCTCCCCTGCTGTTAACTCAGTCATTCATGACTTCACCAGATAGTTTTGCTTTTTGGGCCAATGATTTTTTTTTTTCATATTGTTTCCCCACCCCTGGATACAATCAAAGTCCAAAATATGACACTCATTTTAATTTCATGACTAAAATATAAAGTATTATGCAGGTACATCTTTTATTTTCTGCATATTTAAAGCTAATGACCAGAATGTTTGCTATTAGTTGTGGGCAAGGTAATTTTAAAGTATACCTATTTTCCTCAGTTACTTTCTTCACATACTCTCTTGTTTATTCTTGTTCTCTAATAATTCAAGTACCATTAGTTTTTACCACTATTACAGTCTTCCCTTTGTTTATCCTATTACTTTTATGAATTCGCTTTATTTAACAAGTTTATTTAATGAGTTGGTCAAGCCATGCTGAGGAAAGCTTATCAGCTGTTATTCTTCTAATTATTTCTACTCTATATAAATAGTATATAGTTTGAAATACAGTTAAACAAAAAAAACACAGAGAAAGAGTAAACCTGAAAATTTCTCCCATGTTTTAATCCAGTTATGTCAATCTACCTGGTAGACAAAAACAATATGAAACTTTAACTCTTTCATTGGTCATAGAACATTTTCAGAAGTTGTTACAATCTTAGCATATGATCTAGCAAAGTCCATATACTTTTATAACTTACTTTAGAAATTGTTGATTTCTTATACTGGCAAATTAATAATTGACAAATTATTAATTTCTTATATTGTCTCTGCATGGTCTAGCAAGCATTTGTTTACCAAAGATCTGCTTTTCCGTCTCCATGTAAATAGCCTTCCTTCCAAACCACTACCCCCAACATCCTCTTTTGTGTTTAGCTGAAGATGGTATTTAAGTTGTGAGCTTTGGCCATTTTGGCAGGTTACTCTGTTTTCCATGGTCACTGCCGTGTATACATGCTATTAAATTTTGTTTGATTTTCTCCTGTTAGTGTGTCTCAGGCCAATTTGATTTTTAGACCAGCCAGAAGCACCTAGAAGGTAGAGGAAAGTTTCTTCCTCCCCAACAAGAAAATAGAGCATTGTAGCAAGAAGGAAAACAGCAAAAACTGAGCATGTGACCACCGATAATTTGTTGCTGCTGTATCATAAATGCATTGTAACAAATGGTAAGAGATAAGTTGGAGATTGGGTAGGAGGCAGGTTAGAAGCACACTACCATCCAATAGATAGCGGAGTTTCAGAGGAATAGTCTTCACTGACCCAGTTACATAGTCAGTGAGCAAATATACTGATGTCTTATTCTGTGCTGGGCACTTGCTTGTCGTGTTTTGGCTGACGTAGTCAACATGATCCTTGCATAGAACTCATTCTTTTAGTTCTGGTTTTCTTTAGGGAAACTTTTTATGTATAAAAATTAACTCTGATTCAGAGTTATTGCCTTTGTTTCTTTGGAGTTCCTTAACTATTTCCTGCAAATATTTGGGACAAATTCAGTCATTTTACGAAAATTAAGGACTGATTATAAAGAAGACTCACTTTTCCCTTGTATACACTTTCCTGCTCTCCAGGGCAGTAGAAATGCTGGAAAGTTTTCATGCTGACAGGTATTTTCTGTCTCTAGAGGATTTTGAATCAAAGACAGGACAGATTGTTATGGGCTGTTATGGGCTGAATTGTGTCCCACTCAAAATTCATATATTGAAGTCCTAACCTGCAGTACCTCAGAATGGACTGTATTTGGAGATAGGGTCTTTAAATAGGCAATTGAATTTAAAGAAGGTCATTGGCATGGACCTTAATTCAGTATGACTGATATCCTTACAAGAACAGGAGATAGAACATAGACACAGGCACAGAGGGAAGACCATGTGAAGCCATAGGGAAAAGACAGCCATCTACAAGCAAAGGAGAAAGGTCTCAGAAGAGGTAACCCGGCATACACCTTGATCTTGGTCTTTAAGCCTCCAAAACTGTGAGAAAGTAAATTTCTGTTGTTTAAACCACCTGGTCTGTGGCACTTTGTTATGGCAGAATTAAGAACCTAATACAGCCCTAATGGATATTGATATGACATCTAAGTGTCCTGCATCCCAGTATTATCTCTCAGAGTTCTGAATTCTAAAAAGTCTAATACCCCTTACTCTTTTAATCTACAGTGGCTACAAAATGTCTCTAACTGTGGAGTGTCAGTAGACAACCACCCCATTATAGGGCTCTAATTATTGTGGGCTACTTTACAGCTTACTCATTAATTTCAGAATTAGAAAGTTTTTTGACAGTTGTTCAAAGTTTCTTAAAACTGATATTTGGGTCTGGATAATTGTTTGTTGTGGAGTACTGTCCTGTGTATGTAAGATGTGTAGCAGCATCCCTGGCCTTTACCCTCTGATGTCGGTGGCACTCCTCCAGTTGTAGCAACTAAAAATGTTTCAAAAAATTGCCAAATATCACCTTGTAGGCAAAATTACCCTTGGATGAAAAGCATTGTTTACTTTGAATATGAAGATAGTGCTTTTTATGCATATTTATTATTTGAGTTAATTACTGGAAGAAGGTCACCCAAGTGTGCATCTGCAAGAAAGATTTACTTTTCTGGTTTATATGTAAACTAGTTTTGCTGACACCAAGGATTCACTTTCTTTTTTTCTGACACTTCATTATTTGTTGAAAAATAATCTAATTACAGTCTTCTTTTCTCAGAGTCATAGTTCTAATTATTAGTCACATTGACCTTTTCTGTTGAATAAAAAGAAACAAACGTTATATCATAAACCATAAAAGCACTGGCATTAAATGCTGGTTGCAAAGAAGTACATTCATTATGTACTCCCAAATTAGAATGACACATCTTTGCAAGGCCTTTATGTGAATCTGTTTGAGATTCTCCCTAGAAAATTTCTTTAGTGGAGCAGACAGCAGGCTTTCATGACCACAAAGGTCTCTTTATGAAAAAATTAAATCAAATTTTATTTATTGCTAATGAAAAGTCTTCTGTGGAGTTGGCATGCAACCTCATATCCTTTCTGACTTTAAAAATCTGTAAAAGTCAAATTATATCCAAGTCATTTTTGTGGAGTGTGGTTGACAATGTAAACAATTTTCTGCAAACACTCATCAAGGCTGAGTGAACTGAAGGGGCTGAAAGTCAGCCAGAGTCTCCGTAGTTGGATATTTGAATATTATTGATGTGTCAAATATGGCTGCAGTGTTTACTTAATGAAGGAGTTCAGATGTAAACTCAGTTCCTTTGCTGACTTTACAGCCAAATAGGGTCTGTGTACTAAAACAGCTATGACCTTATTTTACAATAAATTTTTAAGAAACTCCTCTAGAATCATTTTAGGGATTGTCTCTGACTGAATATAAGTGATGCTCACTTTGACCATTCTATAGTTACAATATACTCTTCTTTATTTAATAATTTTCATTGTTAAAATATGTGTTTTTATTTAGATGTTTTCAGTAGGGGCTTGTAAGGTCTGAGTTAAAAATATTGATGATTGGAAAATAAATTCTTATTTAAGAAAAAAAGGCTAATTAAGAAATCCAGAGGGAAATTTAAATGGCTACCAGAATATAAAATTAAGGACTTCAAGTTTAAAGACTGCAAGGCTTGGGAAGGATGTGTTAATGAACTAACATTCAGTTGATAAGCCAATATTATATCAACGATCAGTATTCCAGTGTTGAGAGTTTGAAAGGACATAGAAGACATAGTCCCCAGTAGAATCATTCTTAATGATTAATCCAGGTTGTTGGTTCCCAATGTTTTTAAGAATAGGGCAGCATTTAAAAAATAATAATACAAATAAATAAAATTCACTGTCCTATTCCATTTACTCATGCATTTAGCAATGCATTTTATTGAGTAACTACAACGAACTTGGTAGTTTTGGAAGCTTCAGAATATAGTAGTGAACAAAACAATTCCCGCCCTCATAGACTTTACGTCACGGGGAGAAAAAGTGAATAAACAAAAGGAAATTTAAAAATATATTATTCAATAGGGTTATAGGTGCTATGTAAAAAAGTAAAGCAAGGTAAGGGAGATAGTGAGTGTCTGGATGTATGGTGGTCAGGGAAGTCATCTTTCTTAGGTTGGTTACCTAGAAGAACAGCCTGGGATGGGGATTCTTGCTCAAAAAAGTTACCTGAGGGAGAGAGAGGTGTTCTCAGGAGTAGGAAAGTTGGTGAGTAGGATAGAGCTGGGTGAAAAGCTCAGCAAGAAAGTGGTCTCAGCTGGAGACTTTCAGGTACAGGAGGCTCTGGAGCACACATTGCACAGCAGAGTTTGTCTCACCTTGAGGTAGGGTTTGTAGCTGTGTCACTTGATTGCTGGCTGAAGTTGTATGGCATGGCCTGGGGGAAAAGCACCTCTGTTTAGCTCAAGTCAATTATCTAAATAAAGGAGAGACAGCTGTGAGGTCTCATCAAACAAACAGAAGCAGTGGGGGATGGATGCACCAGCCTGTAAAAGGGATCTTGCTGGGGTTCTAACAGTGTCCACTCACATATCTGAAAAGATGATGAGAACATAAGGGAGAAAAGTAGCTACCTATCTTGGAGAAGAATATTCCAGGGAGAGAGAACAGTGACTGCAGAGACCCTAGGGTGAAATTTTGCCAAAGACCGTGAGACTGGACCTTGCTTGGCTTGAGGAAATATCACCATGTCCAGTATGACTAGAATCGTGTGAACAAGGAAGAATGGAAGGTGATGAGAAAGACAGGGGTGAAAGCAGGTCATGTAGGAACTTGTAGGCCATTGAGTGAGATGGGAAGATATGGGAGATTTCTGAACAGAATGCAAGATCTGGATTTAGTTCTAAAATATTCACTTTAGCTGCCATGGAGGAGACTAGACTGTGGAGAGCAAGGATGTAAACTGCAGAATGAATACTTGCCCTTTTGACATCCTTTTATTGAGCTACCACGTGCTTTCAGGAAGCTATTGTGACTTCATGAATGCTTTTACATGAATCTGCATGTGATAATTACAATTGCATTCATATAAATTTTGTAAGCAGGGGTGATATCCAAAATATTTAGGGAGCAGTATTACAGAGGTTCCAACCAATCAGTATGGAAGCTGCATTTTAGCTCAACAAGTAGATAAGATAACAGTATTTCTTCAGTCTACAGACATTACTTAGTATACAAGTAGATTTGGAGACCCCTTGTAATATAATCCCTTGCCTTGTCGAACGCTCAAGTCTGCAATACCAAATGGTAATTTTTGGCATATTCTAAGAAAAAGAAAGGAACTCACTTGGGTCAAGTGGGGTGGTATTCTATGATGGGAAATAGAGCTTGTTGAAAATGCCAGATACAGAATATATAGGAAGGTTTTAAGTTAGAGCACAAAGGATTTTGTAATTCAGCAGGTAGGGGTCTATACACTGAAACCTGGGAGTTGAGCCTAAGAGTATGTCCCTCCTAGGTACTTTTTTTGGACAATGTACTTCCCCTGTAGACCTGCATCACTTTATATGTTAACTTCTTGTTTATTCTGTCTATTCTGTAGATTTCATTCTCCCTAAAGGAGTGACCAAATCTCTTTTATTTATTGTTGTGTATTCAGAGTCTAGTCCAGTGCCTGACACTCCACAGACACATAGTCTGGATACCTGAGGACTATGACAGTAGGATAGCGAATTAGATTATGGGGTTGGCTATGTAAAAAGTGCATTTGGTTTGAAGACAAAGAGATGTTCTATGGGTCAAATCAGGAAAAGACCTTCTCTAAATTAGCAATAGCTTGGCCTACGGTTGGTGAGTCAAACCAAGAAGCCTGGTTAGAAATACACTAATTCCAAGAGTAGTTGATTAGCCTCTTGCCACTAGACTTTTATATGAAAGAGAAATAAATTTCTATCTTATTTAAGTCACTATGTTTTTGGATCCTTTTGTTTCAGCACCTTAGAATGTACCCTAACAAATGTATCAACCCTAAATGGAAGCCTTCTAAAACTATATCTTCAGCCTTGCCATTTCCTCCTTGTTCATTTCCTGAACCCCAGGCATATATTCAATTGCCTACTCAACATTGTTACTTGGATATATTCAATTGCCTTCTCAGCATCAGTTGTCAGAACTATTGATGAACCCTGTTCTTTGAATCTTCTATTCCTTTCTTTTCCTATTTCAGTAAATAACACCACCCTTTATGCAAGTGTCCATGGAAAAAAAAGGTACTGTTTTTGATTTACCCAACCTACCCACTTCCAGTTCATCAGCAGGTCATGCTGAGTCAGCCTTCAAAATACACACAAAGCCTGACCTTTCTTGCCAATTCTCCCTCTAAATCCTAGTCCACGTTACCCTCGTATTTTGCCCATATCTTCATCTAACTGATCTTCATTTACCCACTCTTGTTTCCTGAAATCTGTTCTCCACACAGTAGCCAGGGTAACCTTTTAAAAATAAATCTCAATTTGAATTAGTTCTTCTCTAAAAGTGCTCCAAATATTTATGTTTAGGAGTTATTTATATTAATATCCTCTTTGAAATTTGTGGATATTTTTCTTTTCAACCAACTTAAAGAGATTAAGGATTTGTTTTTAAAAAATATCATTGACTGTGCAAAATATGTCAGAAATATATCACAAAAAAGAATAAATATAACTCACTTGAACAAAAGTATAAAATTACGAAAAATAGTGCTCTGCTTTGTGGAGACTATATTAGATAAAGAATAAAGAAAGCTTAATTGTAACCTCTTTTTTTCATGGAATCTTTATTTATTTTGCAACAGCTTTCTTGAGATACAGCTCATATATACCATAAAATGTACCCATTTAAAGTGTATATTTATGATTTTTAATATATCCATGGAGTTGTGCAGCCATGAACAGTTTTGAAACATTTTAATCCCTCTCCACAGAAACCATTTATTACAAACCCTTTAGCAGTCACCTTCTAGGTACACCAGCCACCCCCATCCTTCCTTTGCAACCACTGATCTACTTTCTGTCTCTATAGCTGCCTATTCTGGACACTTCATGTAAATGAAATCTTTTTTCTTTCTTTTCTTTTTTGGCTGCTCTGCATGGCTTGTGGGATCTTAGTTTCTCAGCCAGGGAGTGAACCTGTGCCCTTAGCAGTGAAAGCGCAGAGTCCTAACCACTGGATTGCCAGGGAATTCCATGTAAATGGAATCTTGCAACGTGGTCTTTTGTGACTCGATTCTTTCACTTAATGCATTGTTTTCATGGTTCATCCATGTTGTAGCATGAACCAGTACTTTGTTCCTTTTCATTGACAAATACTATTCCATTGTATGGATGTACATTTTATCTGTTCAAGAGTTGATGGACATTTGAATTGTTTCTATTTTTAGCTATTATAAATATGCTGCTATGAACATTCATATACAAGTTTTTGTATGGACATGTTTTCTTTCTTATTTTTAAATTTAGTTATATACCAAGGAGTAGAATTCCTAGGTCACGTGGTAAATCTATCTGATGGTAATGACGTTGAGCATCTTTTCATGTGCATATTGACCTATTTTTATTTCAATGCTAATTCTTCTGCAAAGCAATGTGCTTTTCTCTATTACTATTTTGATACTTCTATTCTTTGTAATCCTGGAAACCATGTTTTTAAATTTGTTAGATGTATATGTAAACCAAAATGAGTGTGTGCTCATATGTATGTTTATATGGATTTATTGCATAGATTTTGTCCAATATGTATAACCTGCCCAGATACTGTTTTTGCTTACTTTCCAGTTCTTAATTGTTTCCAGACAGATTTATGGATATTGAGATGTCATGTTGTCATTTGACTAGTATGGCTTAATTATAGATTTGCTGAATTTATTGGCAGTCTGTTTATGTAAACATAAAACAGCTTATCTCTACTTAAATATGCAGTTTTCTAATTAAAAACATACATATAAGCTGGAAGTGATTTTATATTGATGAAGATGATTCTAAACATTAGGGGAGTAGAATTACTTTTTTTAAAAGAGTTGGCTAAATCAACTCAATACTACCTTTTGGTTATTTGAACTTGATTTTGACAACAAAACTACATATTGAATGAAAAAAATGATTCAAACTAATGGATTCATGAGGGCAGGAGCTGCTGCTTTTCTATATTATATTTAATTATAACCAATATCTGGAACTGGGGGGAGGTACTTTTTTTTAACTAAGGATGTTTCTAATGACTCTATGCTGTCATTTTCTTTTTTAAAAAAAATAAATTTATTTATTTATGGCTGCGTTTGGTCTTCACTGCTGCATGCGGACTTTCTCTAGTTGTGGTGAGCACAGGCTACTCTTTGTTGCGGTGCACGGGCTTCTCATTGCGGTGGCTTCACTTGTTGAGGACCACGGGCTCTAGGCGCGTGGGCTTCAGTAATTGTGGCATGCAGGCTCAGTAGTTTTGGCTCACGGGGTCTAGAGTGCAGGCTCAGTAGTTGTAGCACATGGGCTTAGTTGCTCCACGGAATGTGGGATCTTCCCAGACCAGGGCTTGAACACGTATCCCCTGCATTGGCAGGCGGATTCTTAACTAACCACTGTGCCACCAGGGAAACCCTATGCTGTCATTTTTTACAGAGAATATGTGAGATAATTCAGGCTGTTAGCAGCAAATATATTTTTTTAATCTGCACGTATCTGAGATTTGATTTTTGCTGTTTAAATGGATATTTTAACAAAATTATAATCATACAATTAAAATTCTTATCATATTTGATTTATATAATTTGTCTTTTAAATTTTTCCTCTTGGGTACAATACAAGGACTATGTTCCTATATTAGTTTTTTTGTTAATTTTATGTTTTGTTTTGTTTTATAAATGAGG
The DNA here is from genome assembly GCF_949774975.1 of Lagenorhynchus albirostris. Taxonomy (NCBI): domain Eukaryota; kingdom Metazoa; phylum Chordata; class Mammalia; order Artiodactyla; family Delphinidae; genus Lagenorhynchus; species Lagenorhynchus albirostris. The sequence continues at coordinate 32,302,299 of NC_083105.1, forward strand.
GTCAATTCCTGTGTTTCCCGTTGGTACAATGGAACATGTGACCCAGGCTTCAGAACTCATCACCCTTCTCAATCATTTGAAAAAAAGGAAAGATACACAAAGATAATTTTACTACAGAGACTGAAATTATAATAATATTTTCACCCAGAGTAATTGGCAAAATTTGTGCGAAGGATCTTTTAGTAATTAGAGATTTTACTTGATTTCTTTCACTGCTGATCTAAGAGGCTACCACTGACCATCCTCAGAGACGCGGCTGACTGGCTTAGCTGCAATTCTGTGTTATAGCTCCCCAAACCAAGTAAATACAGTAGCCTTGTAATATAGGTTATCTCTACTGTTTGTTTTATTCATATACTATGGTGACTGTTCATGGTGGGAAACTAAAAAAAATATACCTGGTTTAGAGTGCAGGCTTTGTAAGTACAACTCGAGCTTGAGCTTGTCTGTTATGCAGTTTGCTAAGTTTATCTCTCAGTCTGTCCAAATAAGAGGCAGTTCTTGCACGGTGTCTCTTTGGCGTGACTCTGATATTCACCCATTGTTATGCCTCTTTCTGTAGCTTTTCAATCAGAGAATGGTGGAAGCATACCTGTAGGAATGAAATGTCTCAGATATTATGAGTTTGGCCATTGTTAGGTGACAATTCTTGACCCTCTTGAGTTTCTGCATGTCTTGGGAAGAGACATTAATGACTTTTGTTCTGGACTGTTTTTTTTCATGGAGTTTTTATTGTATGACAGACAACCTTGGAAGACAGAGATTGTGTCTCTCTCTGGAGTAAAGGGCTGAATTCCTTTTCCTACCCAAGATAATATATATAATGTCTTTCTCTGGGGCAAAGATTAGGCAGATTTGCTAGACGTCCCTTTCAAAGCTTAGAGCTTCTGAAACTCAGGGTTCCTTAGCTGTTACACAAGTCTAGTGTGTGTGTAACATCCACCTGGACTGCTTCTCATCACCCCCATGGGATTTGGGGGGCAAAGGAACACACTACAAACACAAAGCTAACACGGCCTGCTTTGCTGTGAGTAATGAAGTTCTGTGCTTCTGATCCAGAAGTCTCATGTCTTCTACCAGCTTCTGTGTAACTGTGGCAGGCTTATTTGTTAACATGCAATAGGTTAAAATCTCATACTCTTCACAGTTCTTGAAAAGCATGTGAGTTTTGAGGCTTTGTGCAGTTCTTCTCCAAAGGGTTTCTGTGGGAGAATTAAACCTTAATGCCTCAATCTTTTATATGCAATGAACTGTCTTTTCTCCTATTCATGTGGAATGGTAGTATGTAAAATTGGAAAATTAAGAAAATAGTCAATCATTATCTTCCTTAGGGCTTAATTTTCTCATGGAATCCAGTTGAGGACAGTCATATATTCACAAAGGCAAGTGTTTGCCTTCACATATTCTCTATCTGGCACTGTGAACACATTTTGCAAGCACAAGAGTATGCATAGTTCTTCAGATGGTAATAGAAATATAAAAATTTCCCTCTTCTCAAAAGATTGAATATGTTGTTTAATGTCAATATTAGTATCCATAGTTTGAGGAAGCAGTTCTCATGAGATCTCTACGTTCTAACCCCATGACTTTGATAAATGTGATACGGAGAGAAAATGCTAGGAGTCAGGTAAAACTGACCTAATGGAAGTGAACCTGAGGAAGGCAACTGAGCAAACTGGCTTGTTGTTTGCAGACACAGTGCTGGAGACTCTCAGGGGCCATCTTGTGTTCTTGCCCCTTTCCCTCCCTTTTAAGGAAGAATAAACAGCACCGTTATCTCTGCAGAAGTCAAGGGAATTTACAGCTTCAGAAAGCTGACATAATGATATTTCTAAGCAGAAGAAATTCTATCATGTTTCATGTAGTTAGAAAGTAATATTTATAAATTGATATTTTCCACTGTATCATAAACCAAACATTAGCTGCTAGCACACAGCTGGAAGTAGGTTTGGGAAAAGTTTCCCCATGCAAGTATAGGGGACAAAAAGGAGAGCAACTAGGTATACAGTTTTCCCACTTGGCCTTCACATTATTTTCAGAATCCATATTGAAGTTCTTCTGACATGGAATAATTTCATCCTTAATAAGGTTGTTGTCTGGACATCTTTGCATAGTTCATAGTTTGAGTCTTTAGATTGCAAAGATGCTAGACCTTGAAAGGAAAGAGTGAGAGTATATCTTAAAAAGAAGAGAAGAAATGTTTTCTGACTTATTTTTCTTTACTTGAAAACCCTGGGCTCTTTTCTCCTAAAGATTTTGATGAGTAAACAGAGTTTGCTTCATATCTAAATCCCTTTTTTTTCCTGCTGTTGCCTTATTTTCATTCCACTGGCTCTTGTGTTTTGTTTGACTCTCTTTCTTCGCTGGAACATTTTCTGGTGTTCATGACCTCCCTATAGGCTGACCTGCTTGTTCCTATCCCATTTTTCCTAAGCTTCCGGATCTTCTGTATTGCTTTACCTGTATTACTTCATTAGTGCAGACTATGGATATTGATTCATAAAATGTTTTGACCTTAACTGTTTGCCTTACTCATTTCTTGGCATATCCCTTTCTTTGTCTTTAGTTACAGCCCGTGGCTTGATATTATTCCATCATTTGAAGGATGCTATCTATGATTTTAAAAAAAAGTTTGTTTTCTTTTTTATAGAAGTATAATTGACATAGAACATAGTTTCAGGTGTACAAAATAATGACTCAATATTTGTAAATATTGTGAAATGATCATCACAATAATTCTAGTTAACATCCAACACCATACGCAGTTACACATATTTTTTTTTCTTGTGATGAGAACTTTTAAGATCTATTCTCTTAGCAACTTTTAAGCACAGTATTATTAACTGTAGTCACTATGCTATACATTACATCCCAATGACTTTTGACTTATTTTATAACTGAAAATTTGTGCTTTTGACCCCCTTTACCCTTCCCCTACCCACCAGCTCTGGCAACCACTGACCTATTCTCTGAATCCATGAGCTTCCTTTTTTTTTTAGATTCCACATATAAGTGAGATCATATGGTACTTGTCTTTCTCTGTCTGACTTATTTCACTTAGCATAATGCCCTCATCCATCCATGTTTTTGCAAATGGCAATATTTCATTCTTTTTATAGCTGAATAATATTTTGTTGTATGCATATTCCACATTTTCTTTATCCATTCATCCATAATTTATGTTTTCTTTTTAATTTCAGTTTTCAAAATTGTTTAAAATTTAAAATGACGCAAAGCTGAAAATGAATGTTAAGCTTTGGCAACTCTTCTACATAAATTCTAGAAACCTCCTTAGTAGGTGTAATACTTATAATAATTCTACACAAAGTCATAAATCCTGAGGTTTTAGTAATATATACATATTTTTTAAATGAGAAAATTTATATATGTATATATAGTTATATATTCTGTACTGTAATTCACTTTGTTATTTAGCTATAGAGGAAACAAAATACCTCAAGGACTTCTTCAGAATATTTTAGGGCTTCCTCTATACATTTTTGGAGATGTTCAGAGGTTAAAATGATTTCTGACAATTCTGTAAAAGGGTTGAAAATGGACTCTAGAGCAAAAGTGAAAAGGTATTACAAAAATGAATGAAACAGAAGGACAAGACTCTAAGAAGCAAATGGTAATCAAAACAAAAAGGTTTATGGAAAATGAAAAAATAGAGGATTTGCAGAGGTTATTTAGTTATACAGAGTCAACAACAGCACATATTTGGCTGTAGTGGGATTATACTGACAGTTTTAAGTTCACCAGAATTAAACGTAGTTTCTTAAACCAGTTAAATCTTTGAAGATGTCAATGATAACACAAGGAATATGCAAACAAGAGCAATTCATTTATTTTTTTGTAAGTATACATTTGTGACTACCTCTGCCACTCTCTGACCCCAAAACTGGTGCCCAAGGGTGGCAGAGATTGCATGGTATCACCACCCAGAGAGAAGATAATAATTGAGAGTACTTGTCCTCAGATTCTTAGGCAGTGGTAATTCATGATGTGTCAGTTAGTGTAGCCATCCAGTGAGTTTGAAAATGATTTGGGGACATGTGGGTTTCAGGGTCAGGCAGCTGTGGTAGAGAGAGAAAGTGAGAATTAACAGATAGATTCTCAAAGGTACACTTATAATCTGATTTGTGTCAGCATTTCTTATTTAGTTAAAATTTACCATCACATGATTGTTAAAGATAGAGAATGCACGGAAAAGAAATGTTACTAATGAAAAGAAGAGCAGTAAAGAGATATTTGCTCTTGATCAATTACCAAGTGACAGATTACAAGCTAAATGCTTGACAATTATAAGGAAACGGGATTTTCTGGGAAAAAAAATAGATCTGTTAGAAGAAATAGTTATGAGAATTTTAATGGGTGAAATTGGTCATCAGAATAGTGATAACCCTCAGGTATTGAACTGCTGGGGGTTTGCCACAGAGGTGCCTGTGTAGACAAGTCTCCAATAATTACTAATTTTGCATACTAAACTAAAGGCCAGTTGTAATTTTCCTTATTGATTTTTTTCTCTATCATTTTTGTTTAATTGGTTACTTGGAGAGTGTTTTACCATTGGAAACAGGTGTCATTTTATGTTTTAAATAAATTGCCCCATAAAAATTATCTCCACCTTCAAGAGAAGTATTTTGACCCTACATTATTTCTGGAAAATTCATATTTTGGCAGAATCATACCTTGAAATTCAAACCAGAGCACACTGCAATTTTCTTTTTTCATAAAACTTTACGGAGTCTAGATCTATTTCAAAAGGGGTTTCTTTTTGAAACTATAGTAGGCTGATTCATTTCTTTTATTGATAAGTCCAAATACTTTAGTATTCTGACACCAAAAATTAAACTAAGCTTTTATTGTTTTAGATTTTGAGTTTATACCAAATATCCTCAAGTAAGTCGGAGGAAATACACCGAACAATTGAACTCACCCCTAAGAACCAGGAAAAGGTATGATGATGCTGTTCTAAAAGTGTGGTTCAAATCTAGGGAATTAAATTTGTTTCCTTTTCTGTTCACTCTGTATATTCAGAAAGTGGTGAATATAACTTTAACTTTATTTTTTCCATGTGGCAGTTATTAAGATAATTTTACTACTTATCCCTTTATGGAAGATTAATTTTTTCTTCACATATTACTTTTTGATTAATTTATAATAAACTCATCTGAAACAAGTAAATATTTCAAAAACTTTCAAATAAGTATTGGTTCAATAATCAGTGAATAGTGTGATCATATTATGAATCAATAATATGATCAGATCAGATTATAAACTTGAAAACCAACTTAGATATATGTTGCCATTTTAATATCTTCTTTTTTTTCTTAATAATTGTCCCCTTTGGAAGAATATGATTCTTAAAAGGTAAAGAAGCAGGAAGGTTTTATAGGTGAAACCACTTACAAATTCTGCATAAACTGATTGTTAGACTGATTGTTCATAAAATTAAGACAATTGCACTTGGATGTGGAAGACATAGATACTAAATCTAAGTCTATGACTGCAAAGCCATATGAACCCAAGCAACTCAGTTAATTGTACTGGGTCCCAAAGGCTTTTTATCTGTGAAGTAATTTACTTTTGGGATTATTTTTAGAATTAAATAAGAGGGCTCTTATAAATAAACACCCTGAGGAAAATATAAATTTCAGAGTAAAAGGGATATTATTTTGAATTAATAAAATTTTGTCATTTTCTTGTCTTCTTGGTCAAAAAAAACTCACAGAAAATGTATTAGTTTGATTAATTTCTCTGTTTAAATTGGGCAAAGAAATTTTTTAGGAAAATAAGGACAATAGTAATGCTGTTCCTTAAAGAGAAACATTCTTAAAATATTTCATTTTCCTGCATAAGTATATTTTCTTAATCCCTTATTAGATTGCAATTTCCTTGAAAGTAGAGATATTTCTTAAAGTGATTTGTCTTTATATAGCATTTGGGGGAATTTTTATAGCATTGAATAGAACTATATCACAAACACAAGGCATGGTAGTGCCATTAAGAAATCACTAATATGAACAAATTTTGTTATGAAAATTTTTTTAAAAAATTTATTTTATCAAAGTATAGTTGATTTACAATGTTGCGTTAGTTTCTGTTGTACAGCAGAGTGATTCAGTTTTATATATATATATATATATATATATATATATATATATGGTTTATCACAGGATTTTAAATATAGTCCCCATGCTGTACAGTAGGACCTTGTTTTTTACCCATTCTATATATAATAGTTTGCATCTGCTAATCCCAAACTCCCAATCCATCTCTCCCCCATCCCTCCCTCCACTTTGGCAACCACAGGTCTGTTCTCTATATCTGTGAGTCTGTTGTTGTTTCACAGATATGTTCACTTGTATCTTATTTTAGATTCCACATATAAGTGATATTATATGGTATTTGTCTTTCTCTTTCTGACATAGCTTTACTTAGTATGATAATGTCTAGATCCATCATGTTGTTACAAATGGCATTATTTCATTCTTTTTATGGCTGAGTAATATTCTATTGTGTGTGTATATATATATATATATATATATATATATATACCACATCTCCTTTATCCATTCATGTGTTTATGGACATTATATTGTTTCCATATCTTGGCTATTGTAAATAGTGCTGCTATGAATGTGGGGGTGGGGATTTTTTTTTTAATTATAGTTTTTTCCAGATATGTGCCCAGGAGTGGGATTGCTGGATCATATGGCAACTCTATTTTTAGTTTTTTTAAGGAACCTCCATACTGCTTTCCATACTGGCTGCACAGTTTACATTCCCACCAACAGTGTTCCTTTTCTCCACACCCTTAACAGCATTTATTGTTTGTAGACTTTTTAATGATGGCCATTCTGACTGGTGTGAAGTGGTAACTTGTTGTAGTTTTGATTTACATTTCTCTAATAATTAGTGATGTTGAGCATCTTTTCATGTGCCTACTAGCCATTTGTATGTCTTCTTTGGATAAATGTCTATTAAGGTCTGCCTATTTTTTGATTGGCTTGTTTTTTTCTTTTGTTTTGTTTTTGAGTTGTATGAGCTGTTTGTATATTTTAAGAGATTAAGCCTTTATTGGTCGCATCATTTGCAAATATTTTCTCCCATTCCATAGGTTGTCTTTTTTTTTTTATGGTTTCCTTTGCTGTGCAATAACTAGGTCCATTTGTTTATTTTTGTTTTTATTTCTACTGCCTTGGGAGACTGACCTAAGAAAACATTGGTATGATTTATGTCAGAGAATGTTTTGCCTGTGCTCTCCTCTAGGAGTTTTGTGGTATCATGTCTTATGTTTAAGTTTTTAAGCCATTTTGACTTTATTTTTGTACATGCTGTGAGGGTGTGTTCTAACTGCATTGATTTACATGCAGCTGTCCAACTTTCCCAACACCGCTTGCTGAAGAGACTGTGTTTTCCCCATTGTATAATCTTGCCTCCTTTGTTGAAGATTAACTGACTGTAGGTGTGTGGGTTTATTTCTGGGCTCTCTATTCTTTTTTTTGGAACAGAGAAAGGTTTATTGCAGGGCCATGCAAGGAGATGGGTGGCTCATGCTTTAAAAACCCTGAACTCCCTGAAAGCTTTCAGCAAAGCCCTTTTGTAGGAAAGATGAGGGAGGGATGTGATTAGTTGTTGAAAATTTCTTGGTGTCAGATCCTTGAGGGAGCCAGGCACCCAGGACCCAACTGGCCCTCAGGCTCCTCAAGCTGCCCAGATGGTGGGGGCCAGGCCCCGCAGACTGCATCACATGCAGACAGCCACTGCCATTAAGTTGCAGAGGTGGGGATGGGGGAGAGGTTCATCACCGCCTCAAGGCCTGGGCCCAGCCAGTGGGCGGCCTTGGTGAGGGCTCTGGAACCCTGCAGGACACAGCCCCCAGCCTGTTCCTTAAGTCCCCCAGCTCATCTGCTGGCCTGTGATCTCATTGGGCTCTCTATTCTGTTCCATTGATTCATATATCTGTTTTTGTGCTAATAAGATGCTGTTTTGATTACTGTAGCTTTGTAGTATTGTCTGACGTCTGGGAGGATTATGCCTCTTGCTTATTTCTTTTTCTTCAAGATTGCTGTGGCAATCCTGGGTCTTTTATGTTCCATATAAATTTTAGGCTTATTTGTTCTAGTTCTGTGAAAAATGTCATGGGTAATTTGATAGGGATTACATTAAATCTGTAGATCACTTTGGGTAGTATGGCCATGAAAAATTATGTTTGATAAATAAGTGCATTTTACTTCACCATGAATTTTTAGAGTGGTAATAGCAGAAACCCACTTAAATTAGATTAAGTGAGATACAAGAATATTTCATAATATCTTAAAGAACTCTATCACAAACAAAGGCAAGATGTTTTGTTGGTCTGATGACTGGGGTAGGGAACTGGAAACCCAAGAGTAACCAGGCTCCAGTAACTCTTTTAATTCTTTGTGCATTGATTGGCCAAGTTCCCTCTGTTTTTCTGTACAAAGGGGAAATGTGACCTCTGCCATAGGTATTAAGTTTACAATTCAAGGTGACAGCAGTGAATGGCCAGTGTTTGGGACCCTAATCCAGATTATGGGGTAAAGAATGTAACTTGCCTTGCTTGTGTCAAATGTTCACCATAAGTACAAATAGCTAAGGCTAAGGTAGTGGAGTTAAACAGTGCTATCTAGGTCCAGGACCCCAGTTCCATGGATGGGAAAGTAGTTGCATGTATTAGTGGCTGACAGGTTGAGCATTCATCTTAAAATAGTTTAATATAATCAGAATGATTTTGGAGGAAACGCTGGTTTGATTGGGAGATTTTAAAAAGTCATTTTATAGGGATCTTGGACTTACTCATATGTACATCCACCTTAGAGTAAATTAGATCAAATTAGGTAGATCAAATTCGCTTACAATTTCTATATAAAATATTGACAAATTGAATTCAGGAGATTTCAAAGAAAATATAATTTAACCAAGTAGAGTTTATCCAAAAAATTTATGGATGAGTGTTTGCAAAGATGTTATACTAATAGATTAAAGAAGAAAAGCAAGTGAACATCTCAATAAATGCATACAAAGCATTTGATGAAGTTCAACATTCAGGATAAAAAACCTTTAGCACTTGAAATTAGAAAAAGAGAACTACTTTATCCTGATGAATAACACCAGACAAAACCAACAGCAAACATCATACTTAGAGGTGAAACAAAGTGAAGAGAAAAACCACAGACTAGAAGAAGTTTTTGATGACTGTGATTAACAAACTCCTAATACTCATAAAATCTTCTCTTGAAGAAAAAAAAGAAACTTCAACAAATGAAATAAAGACAACCAAGTAAAAGGATAAACACATTGATATAAATACGTAGTTTCCTTAGAAGGAATTCCAAATTGTCAATGTCTATTTGTGGTAGGCTAGATAATGCACCCCCCTACCGTGCCACACACAGATGGCCACGTCCTAAAACCTGTGACTGTGTTACCTTACATAGTAAAAGAGGCTTTGTATATGCGAATAAACTAAGGATCGTGAGATGGGGAGATTTTTTTGATTATCTGGGTGGACCCAATGTAATCTCAAGGCTTTTTATAAGAGAAAGGCCGGAGGGTTGGAGAATAGTAGGAGATATGATGACAGAAGCAAGTGGTTGGAGGGATTTAGTAGAACGGGTTACCAGCCAAGGAATGTAGTCAGACATTAGAAGCTGAATGAAAAAGGCAAGAAAACAATTCCCCCCTTGAAGTCTCCAGAAGGAGTGCAGCCCTGCCAATTCATTTTAGACTTCTGACCTCCAGAAGTATGAGAGAACAAATTTGTGTTGTTTCAAAATGCTGTTTGTGGTGATTAGTTACAATAGCAACAGGAAATGAATACAGCACTTCTTCCTCTCTTGTAATCAAGAAAATTCAAATTTAAAAATAACAAAATATTATTTTACACTTAGGCAAATAATTATTTACAGATTTGACAATATCATGTTTGAGGATGTAGAGAGATGAGAATTCTTGCACATTCTGATGGGTAAAGGTAGAGTCTAAAATGGTATAGACAGTTTGGAGGGAAAATACCAGTGACCTAGATATCTTTCTGCTAGGAATATACCACAGAGAAACTTACACATGGTGCAGAAGGAAGTATGATAAGAATGTTCATTGCAGAGTTATTTGTAAGAAAATTTGGAAACAACCAGAATATTCATCAATAGTAGAAAAACTACACAGCAATTTATTTCTGAAATGGAAAACTCTACAGCCATTCAAACAAAAGACCTAGAGGTACACTTATCAACAGAGGGAAAAAAAGTGGCAAAAAAGGTTCAAGATACTGTTATTTATGTTATTACCCGTATTTCCATAAAATACATATATTACCTATGAATAAATATTAAGTAAACAAAGGAAATATTTGTGTGAATAATAAATGCCAGAAATAGCAACTGTCAAATGGCTACTTCTGAGAAAAGAAGGTATCAGAGAATAATACAGATGCCGTTCACCACTGTTTATGTTTTATATCTTAAAAATAAGCTGAAGTGCACATGGTAAAATTTTATAAAAACCTGGTGTTTAGTAAATATATACTTATGTTATTCTCTACATTTGTATGCATATGTGAATTGTTTCATGATTTAAAAACAAAACTCATCCTCTCTTTAAAACCCAACCTCAAAAGATTTCTTTAAAAAAATGAGGTTCTTGGCCTTCCCTGGTGGCGCAGTGGTTGAGAGTCCACCTGCTGAGGCAGGAGACACGGCTTCGTGCCCCGGACCGGGAAAATCCCACATTCCGTGGAGCGGCTGGGCCCGTGAGCCATGGCCGCTGAGCCTGCGCGTCCGGAGCCTGTGCCCGGCAACGGGAGAGGCCACAACAGTGAGAGGCCCGCGTATCCCCAAAAAAAAAAAAAAAAAAATGAGGTTCTTGATTTCTTGTCCTAGAACATCAAACTTAAAAATGATAAAGGAGATTTTTCAGTGCCTTAAAAATAGCATAATGTCCTTGCCAAAATCATAATTAAACTTCTGTATACTAAGAGCTTAAGCCCCAAAATTTTTAAGAGTGGTATAAAATACAGGAATCGATTTTCAAAAAATGCACAGTATAGTTGGAAAATGCCCTAGATAGGCTACTAAAGGCTAGAATTGTGTCTCTGGTTTTACCAGACCAAGCTGTATGACACTAGATAAATCTCCAAACAATTCTCTGTAGTGCTTAGATCCGGTGACCTGAGGCTTTTTTTCTAAGATGCAAGAGAGATCAGAGGAAGGATATGATGTACCTGTCAAAAGAAATAAAAACAACTATTTTTGTAAAAATCTAGTTTGTAGCTATTTCACTAGATTTGTCCAGAAATTTATTCCCACTTTCTTCTGGTCATGTAACAGTAGGATTTGCTTTTTGACATATCTGGAAATAATCTTGGAGCCTTTTTAGGTTTCAGACAAAAATGAGAAAAATGGGAAAAATCCTTTTCTTTGGTAGTGAGTATTTTGTTAGCAGATTAAATGTTTAAACTGAAATGTCCTATATTACTGGAAGAGAAACTGTTCAACTGCTGATTCAATTTAAGTATTTTTCCTTATAATGGAGCTATGTCAATTTAGAAAATGATTGCTATTTAAAATGCCAATCCATAAACCTCTTTAATTAAAGTAGCAGTATACCATTAATCTCCCATTAGTGAATTTTTAACCAAAATCTAAGCTCTATGATACACAGTTTAATTTTTTTCAGAAAGTATGCACAAACTCCTCAGAGATTTGAAGAGGGAGCTTAAAATTCAAGGTTTTAGAAAAGATAGCTCAGATACAAGCTAAGGGAAAAGAGCAAAAGAGAGAAAACGAGACAGAGACAGCAGAGAGGAACCAAGTAAAAGAGAGACAGATAAACAGAAAGGTGAGGAAAGATGGTGGGATGGTGGGTGTGAATGTCAGGAATTTGTGTTAGTGAAATGATGACCCCAAGTAAATGAATACTGCTGGTTAAGGTCCTGGTGAGGTGTGTGTTTGGGGAGGTGTTAATATCTTTCTTAGCACAGAGTTCATAAAAATCTGTTCTCTGTCAGGCAGGTGAATGTATCTCCTGTATTCACTTCAATCTAATGTCTTGTGATTTCAGATCATTTATTTTCAGTTATGATCCTGTTCACATTATTGATATGGCAAATTCAAATAATGAATGACAAGAGGCAGAACAAGGTGGAAAAGACTAGAATCATTCAAAAGAATTAAGCTATACAAATTTTGAACAAAATGTACAGTTTTATTGGTGCAAAGGTCAGAAAGCCAACTAAGTGGCTTATGGATGGGGGGGTGGGGAGAAAGGGCATTGTGTATTGTCAGGGTACAACTGACCACCCCATACTCGTCCAATATCAAGGAACAAAATCTTACCTCAAGAGAATTAGAACCAACCAGAAAACTGAAAAATCTGCAACAAAGGATACTTTCCCCACAGCTCAGGAGTTTCATGGCTTCTCTCATCTTTGCTTATCTCTATTTGTATGTTTTGTTTTACTCTTATTCTTGACTACTTTTTTCTGCTTTTTACTGGCTCATTCTACTCATGAACCAGTACACTTGATATGACCTAATTCATACTGAAGTTGATGATTCTCTTCTATGTCTTTTTTGTAAGTTACATAAGAGATATTCTGAACAGCTGAATTCCTCCTTTTTTGAACCAAATACCATCATGTTCATTATCATCCTCATCATTATCACTACTAACATTTATTGAGTGCTTACTATATGCTGTGTACTATTACATGTGTTTTACATGTATTATCTCATTTAATATTTATATTTCTTTGAGGTAGGCATTATACTATTCAATATCATTTCTGTTTTGTAGACATAAAAACTAAGTCATAGTGAAGTAACTTGGTTAAGCTCACAGCTACTCTGTGCAGAGCCCAAATCTGAATCCCAGAGGCAGACTTCAGAGCCCATGGATGTGTCCTCTATACCATTCCATACTATTATGTAGGTCAGTTGTATATCCCTAGTTTATTCAGAAAAGGTAGGGCTGGGTTACGTCATTCTCTGATCACTCATTTTGGGTAGTGGCCAGGGATTTCCTCAAGTGTGGTGCAAATGAGACAAGTAATGACCAGACTAGCATCTCTTAATGTATTAAAATAGGTCATGTTTCTATAGCAAGACTGGCTGAATACCTAGAGACCTCAGGATAGCATTTCCTGATGGAGTCAGCGAGGGCTTAGACCTTCTCAGTGCTTCAGAGTCAACTGGACTGAAGTATAGAAACTGGAGCACCAACTTACAGATTTACAGTGGGTTATGGAGAGTCAAATAATATTCAGAAGGGTGTCTGAAGAACAAGGAGAATTAGCTGTGTAGATAAACTAAGTATTAGATCAGTCTATTTAGCTTTATGAATCAGTCTTTTCATGGAAAAATATCTGCCACATCAACTGAACATATATATAGTTGTCCAGATGCCCTCCCCCAGAATAGTTTCCAAATCAGCACTGCTGTTGTTTTTCTTTGACTCTTTTTTTATTCAAGTTCTAATGTAGTTTGTTTCTTTTACAGATTGCTCACACTCTGTCCTTAGATGTATTTAATGACATAAATTATCTCACAACCACAGTTTGCTCAAGCTTGAGACTTATTTTGTCTCTTTAGGATGACTTTGCTTATTTCTTTTCTTTTTTTAAATGAATTTTTATTGGAGTATAGTTGCTTTACAATGTTGTGTTAGTTTCTACTGTGCAGCAAAGTGAATCAGCTATATGTATACACATATCCCCTCTTCTTTGGATTTCCTTCCCATTTAGGTCACCACAGAGCATCGAGTAGAGTTCCCTGTGCTATACAGTAGGTTCTGATTAGTTATCTTTTTTTTTTTTTTTTTTTTTTTTTTTTTGCGGTACGCGGGCCTCTCACTGCTGTGGCCTCTCCCGCTGCGGAGCACAGGCTCTGGACACGCAGGCTCAGCGGACATGGCTCACGGGCCTAGCCGCTCTGCGGCATGTGGGATCTTCCCAGACCTTGGCACGAACCCGTGTCCCCTGCATCGGCAGGCGGAATCTCAACCACTGCGCCACCAGGGAAGCCCTAGTTATCTATTTTATACATAGTATCAATAGTGTATATATATGTCAATCCCAATCTCCCAATTCCTCCCAGCCCCCCTTTTCCCCCTTAGTATCCATGCATTTGTTCTCTACGTCTGTGTATCTACTTCTGCTTTGCAACATTTATACCATTCTTCTTGATTCCACATATATGCATTAATATACGATATTTGTTTTTCTCTTTCTGACTTCACTCTGTATGACAGACTCCAGGTCCATCCACGTGTCTACAAATGACCCAATTTCATTTCTTCTTATGGCTGAGTAATATTCCATTGTATATATGTACCACATCTTCTTTATCCATTCCTCTGTTGATAGACATTTAGGTTGTTTCCATGTCCTGGCTATTGTAAATAGTGCTGCAGTGAACACTAGGGTGCATGTGTCTTTTTGAATTTTGGTTTTCTCTGGGTATATGCTCAGTGATAGGATTGCTGTTATGTACTAATCTTATAGTTTAACTCTCAAAGGACAATTCTCTTTACCTATGTATATGTTATTGAGGTTCCTTCACTGGTTATCCTTGAGAAGGTTCTGTAGAGGTATAATGAATAAGAATACAAATTTTGGATCCAGATTTAGCTAGGTTTGAATTTGTTATTACCAAATGTAACTGTCAAATCTTGTGCAAATTCACAAAATGCCTCTGTGTCGCAGTTTTCATAGCTATAAAATAGGAAAAATAATAGGACATATTTTAAGGTGTCATAAAAGAAATTAAATTTCTGCAGTTCCTGGAATATAGTAGCAATATGCATTCAGTAAGTGGGAGATATTATCATTAACATTCTCTTTAACAGGATCATTTTATTAAAAGAACCACTTGTACCTGTAATCTATTTAATGACATACTCCAAGGGAGACATTTGAGAAAGTCCGAAGATGTAAAAGTCTTCTTATATAATGGAATTTTGCATGGATACCTTGGTGAAGCAAAGCCAATTTCATTGTCATAGTATATATATTTTGGTTTTTTGTTGTTGTTGTTTTTAAATTACATGTAGATGTCTCTCCTTCAATAGATGTGAAAGGCTTGAAGGGTAATGTATCAGTTACACTGTTGTATAAAGAACATTTTCCAAATTTAGTAGCATAAAATAATAAGAAGTTATTTCTTATGATTTTATGTGTTAATGGAGCTCATCTGGGTGGCTCTATGTGGTGCAGCACTGATCACTTTTGTGACTGTATTCAGCTGGGAGTTTGACTAAGACTGTAGTGTCCAAGACAGCCTCTTATCATTCAGTCTCTTTCTGTGTGACCTCTCATCATTCAGCAGTGAGCCCAATTTCTTCACACCATGGACACTGGTTTCCAAGAGAATAAGGCCCAATATGCATGGGTTTAACCAAGCCTTTGCTTACATCATCCTTGTCACTAACCCTTTGGCCAAAGTGTGTCACTTGACCAAGCCCAGATTTTATGTGGAAATAGACTATATAAGAACATGAATACTGGGAAGCATGTTCATCAGAAGGTACCACTATAACAGTCTACTACAGGAAGTGCTTGTTTAAATCATTTTACTCTCAGTGACTGCATTGAACTGAATACACAAAATGTCATTGAGCTTTTCTGAGGAGGCTTAGTTCTGGTCAGTTTTAATAACTTTTTAGTGATTAGAACAATGTCCACCAATAGGCTTTGTCCAATGTCTATTCAGAGAACCTTAAATAAATGAGTTCCTAGCAATGAAGTTCTCCACTGTGACTGGATAACCAGTTGTTGAAATGTTACATAGATGCTGAGTAGCTTGTTTGGACATAGAAGATAATGGGGACTTTGATCTTCAGCTTTTAGAGTTTATAACTCTGAGTGTTTATTGAACACTTCTAATGTTACAAGCACTTTATTCCATAGATGAGGCAAAAGTATACGTTTGAAGCCAGACAAACTTGTATGAAAATAAAAACCATACCATTTACTAGATATATTAAGAGGCCAAGTCACTTGACCTCTCTTTGCCTTAACTTTTTTTTTCTGGGAAGTGGAAATAACAACACACACCTTTCAGTGTTGCCATGTCAAATAGCATAATGTATATAAAGTAACTAGAAACAGGTAGATGCTCAGTAATTGTGAGAAGAAGACTCAAGGAGCATCCAGTCTAATCAAGAAGATAAAAAGAGCTTCAAATAGTTTTTTAACATTTAGGTTTTAAAATATTCTCTAAATTAAATTGCCACGTTGTGGGGTCAAGAGGGAGAATAGACATTGATTGGGAAATACCTGAAATAATAATATAAAATCATCTATCATCTCATTTTACTTGAATATAATGACTTTGGTATTGGTAGTATAGTCCAAATACCCTTGTAGGACTTTTCTTCCCTTAAATTTCTTAATTTTTTGAGACATGGAATGAAAATTCTTCCTATTTCAAAATACTGACAGAGAAGTCCAATCTTTGTTTTCTGTTATCTGTCTGATATATTTATTGTCAGATAGATGAAGGTCCATACATGTTCCTGACAAGAAAAGAATACAGATGTGTAAGCACAACCAAAAAACATCCACAGGCCTATGGTAACTTGTCTTTCCTCAATTATTTTTACCTCCTTAATAGTGTATGAAAGATGGACTTAAAAAAAGTAATTTTATATTATCTCTTCAGTATCCCAAGTACATTTTTAGAGATGCTGAAGGAGAAAGGACACTAGGTTGTCAGCTGGGCTCATGTAATAGTCATCTGGGCAGTGCATGAGAAGATTGATGAATAGGCTATTGCTTCAGAAGATAGGTACTACAGAGGAAAAAAATTGCAGAATTACTAAGTACTGCTAAGTTCAAACAGTTTAAGGGCTTTTCATGTTTGATTCCTGTTCCCCTCCCTAATGTACCCAGGGATCATCACAAAGGTGGATTGAAGTGTGTTTTAGAACAAAACTCTCTTTTGCACGACTTTTCTTTCTTCAGAAAACTTTGATTTATTTAACCTTTGTTTTCAGAAAAGTGCATCTTTGTTTCACATTTCCTAGGTGATGGATTTTTCTGTTACATGAATCTGTACCATCCGGTTATATTAGTCACACTGCAGTATGTTGCACTAAATCAAGTAACACATTGTGACTATTAATGTTGTGATGTGTAAAAACATGTCTCACTCTGGACTGGGGAAAATGTGATTTTCTGAAAACAGCTGTCTGCATGTATTCAATAAAACTTTTCACCTTGGAAACTGCACTGTTTGCCATCTAAGCATTTTCATTGGCAATTTTGAGGTATATTTTAAAGCCTATTTTTTTTCCTCTAGTGTCATTAAATATTCATGATTCCACTAAAACTTTCAATAATGAAATAAATTATAATGATGATTACAGTGAATGCCTACCACCTCAGTATTTAGATAAATCAGAGAGAGTATACTCAGAATGTTCAAGAACAGACCTTTCCAACGGATTGATCATGATGATCAAGACTTTATTTATTTAATTATTTTCTTTTTATTGGGGTATAGTTGTTTTACAGTGTTGTGTTAGTTTCTACTGTACAGTGGAGTTCTCTGTGCTATACAGCAGGTTCTCATTAGATATCTATTTTATACATATTAGTGTATATATGTTAATCCCAATCTCCCAATTCATCCCACCCCCCAATTTCCCCCCTTGGTGTCCCCACGTTTGTTCTATGCATCTGTGTCTCTATTTCTGCCTTGCAAACTGGTTCATCTGTACCATTTTTCTGGATTCCACAAATATGCATTAATATACGATATTTGCTTTTCTCTTTCTGACTTCACTCTGTATGACAGTTTCTAGGTCCATCCACGTCTCTACAAATGACTTCCTTTTTATGGCTGAGTATGACTTTAGTATTGATCTTCTAACTGTCTGTTGTCACCACATCACTCCTATCTCTAAGATGATTTGTAGGAATCAGAGGAGCAGACTTCACAAGCATATTATCTCTCTGTGTCTCCAAAGGTTCTCTTAGCTAACTCCCTCTGCCTTTCTGTTCAGCAATTTCATGGCCATTGCTCTAAGATCATGACACTTGAGGAAAACGAAGAACAGTTGCCCCCTCAAGAAAATGTACACAAAAATTGATCCTTGATTTCTGTTAGGAATGAATCTATTTATTCTAGGGCAAGAAATTGTTCCTTGGTTTCTGTTAGGGAAAGAATCAGTAATAATGTTTTGTTTTTGGCCTACTGAGGTACAAAATATAGCAGTGTTCTCAGGGCTTTGTAAATGTTTAATCACTCCCACTTCCATGAATTTTCTTTCCTTCTTGTAAGAGCAAACAATACTTACTTCTTTGATTGCTTGAATAATGATTTCCTCATCATAATTGGGCCAACCTTGCATATTACAAATAAAAATTTTCAGATTCTTAAATGAAATGTCAAAAAAAAATCAGAACAAAAAACCAAAACAAAATGTTCCAAACTATTTCTTTCTTTCTCTTATTTTCCATTTCACTTTTTCTTTTTCTGTTATTTAGTACTCTTCATGTTGCTTATATCTAACAACATTGCTTTATTTTTTATCAAAATAAAATATGCACATAGTAAAAAGTAAATATTTCGAAGGGCTTACATGTCAGATGGTGATAAGTGCTGGGGGGAAAGATAAAGAGTAGCGAAGTTGGTAGGGAGTGCCAGGAGGTGAGATGAAGTTGGCAAATTAAATCTAAATGTTAAAAATCAATAAATATAAATTCCATTTGGTATAGCAGAGTGAATAAAAACTTATTTTTCTCTCTCTCTGTTCTGAACGCATTGAAAGGTTTATATTTACCCAGACTTATACATACACAAGTATATGTCAGCTAAAAATACACAGATGTGCTCAAAAACAAGAGAAACATGTCTGTAGGACAGAAAAAGAGAGAAAATCCATAGTTTCAAATACATAGTGGTTATACAGCCCATAGGAAATAAAGATTTGACTCAAGAATTGAAAGAACCTTAAAGCTTGGTCAGAAATAAGGATAAAGCTGGCAGTTTGCATTACATTCTGGGATTTGGGGAGGAAATAGAGGTGGCTATCAAGAACTGGGAGCTTGGCCTATGCTTGCAAAGAATTACCACCCAATATATCATTACCAATTCCACCTGGAGAGATGGACCCAGGCAAATGTGAACCACAAGGCGGGAAAGATTTGCATGGTAAAGCCTACATCTGATGAGCATTTTGACATAAATGAAAAACATACCAAAAAACAAGCCATTTTGTGAAGGTCTACAGAGAAACTAAAAAGGATAATTAAAGCTTGCAGAAATACAAACAGTGACACTATATGAAAAAGGCCTTAACTCTTAAAGAGATAAAATGTCCTGCAAAAATAACAGAAGTCACAAAACAAGGACAGACAGATGTGTGAAAGAATGAATTATATTTCTTAAAAATGAAAAAAAAAAGCACTCTTTGGTGAGGTGAGGTCAATAGGCAAAATTAATGGTAAACTCTCCTCAGTTGATGTGGTATATTTAAAGATACAACAGGGCTTTCCCTGGTGGCGCAGTGGTTGAGAGTCTGCCTGCCGATGCAGGGGACACGGGTTCGTGCCCCGGTCCAGGAAGATCCCACATGCCGCGGAGCGGCTAGGCCCGTAAGCCATGGCCGCTGAGCCTGCGGAATCTGTGCTCCGCAATGGGAGAGGCCACAACAGTGAGAGGCCCGCGTACAGCAAAAAAAAAAAAAAAAGATACAACAAAGCAAATGACACAGAAACAACATAGAGAAATGCAAAATATGAAAGAGAAGGTAAAAAATAGAATATAGACTGATAAACTCCAATATATATTTAATAATTAATATATAATATATGTAAAAGGTAATTTTTAGAATAAATAAGAAATAGATAATTTATTATTTCCAGAAGCAAAGAAGCATAACTCTTCAGATTAAAAATGTTCAGTGAAAGCTAAGCAGGATAAATTAAAAAGATGCACGTTGAGAGAAAAAAATATTGATTTGTATAACATCTCTGATAATGAGAAAATCTTAAAAGAAAGAATATTAAGATTACTTGTAAAGGAAGAAAGATTCCATTGACAGACGTCTTCTCATCCACAGAAATGTATGCATGAAAACAAAAGCTGAAGGAAAATGACTGTCAACCTAAAATTCAATCCCCAATTAAGCCATCATTCAGGAGTGACAGTAAAATAAAAATATGCAAAAACTAAGTTTATTTCTAATAGACTATCAATGAAAAACTGCTAAAAGATTTACTGCAGTATAAAGGAAACGAACCAAGAAAAATGAAGGTGGGGGTAAAATGCATGGAGCAACAGTATACAAATAAAGTAATAAAATAAATGTCAAGCCTAAATATTTACTGTAAGAGTAAAGGCAGTAATGCATGAACAAATTGAGATCAGAATAGAAAATTTTACTTAACAATAAAATGGAATAAGTGTGCAGGAGAGTTCAGGGAAAAGTTAAATTGTGTTAACTTTTAACTTGCTCTTTGTCTTGTTTGGGTAGGGAGCAGAGATAATGATTAATTTTAGGTATTGTTTACAAAGAGTATGAAGAGAAGTATGTTATAAAGTAGGAGCTAACATGAAAGAAATTACATATGTACATTATTTAAACTATTAGAAGATAAACATGAAAATTTAAGAAAGGAGAAAAAAGAAGAAAAAGTATAATAGCACAAATTATCAGAAATAATTTGATATCTATTTATAATCACAGTGAATGTAAAACTCACATCTTACAAACACATCTTAAAAGAGAGAGACCTTCAAAGCAACTCGTATGATTAGATTCTGTTCAGTGGTTGAAAGAAATGAATTACATCTCTACTTTTGACTGTCAATAAATCTCAAAAACATATTGTTGAGGGAGGAAGAAGCAAGTGTAGTTATTTTACAATGTGCTGACATTATGCAACAAACACACACACAGACAAGAATTCTTTATGCAGTCTGTTCAGCTACAACTCATGTTTCTTGTCATGCCAATTAACACATATATGACTGGTGACTAAAAAAATAATGCAGATGTTGCAGCAATTCATAAGTGATTTTTCCTCAACATGTCAATATTTTGTGCTACCATCTGACAGTGGCTGATTCAAAGTGTACTGATACAGCCAGAGCCTGCTAGTTAGAGAGGAATATAGTACAGTATTTTACCTGATACTCTTTCACTCCATGTTCTTTCTTCAGCCTAATCCTCTCAGCCACCTCTTCGTCATTTCTTGCCCAGTTCCTATTTCTTTCTAAAACACCATCTTCAGGTAGCCTCCTAAGCAAAGGTATATGTAACACACGTTTTCCGAATTTTCAAATATCAAAATATGTCTCTATTCTATTTTGGATAACTGTTTGCAGCTACTGCACAGAAGGATGTAGTAGAAAGAAGCTGGGACTTTCCTAAAAAGCCTATATTCTTGTATTTTACATCCATTCATTCTCTATAGCAATGTTTCTTTCCATTTACTACAATAAAGCATATGCCATCTAGCAGTTTAAAAAATGCCTTTTGTTGTACTGCTGGGGCAGAAAAGGATATAAACTATATGTTCAGTTGATACCAGTTGTAGTCTCATGAGGTGAAATAGGCTAAGTATGATTTTGCCATTAATTGGTATCCATTCTGGGCATTGTGTTCTACTTGGATTTAACTTGTCAGTACTTCCTTTAAGACAGATCAGTACTTCCACAAAGACCTACTATACGCCCTTTGCCTTAATCTAGACCAGTTTGCTGCTGCCTTGTAAACTCCAGTGCTATCATAGAGAGTAAGGACTCTTTAGATGCTAAGCTCACTCTTTGGCTTTAGGGCAAACATTTTTCCTTGAAGTTACTTGATTTAAACCTCAGCCACTATTTTCTGTACCTGCCTCATGATAATTTACAGTTCTGCCCTTGACATGAGCACTCATGTACTCTCAGCTTCTATCAAGCTCACTCCATTTACGCTTCAATAAGTCGTTTAGACAATTACTTATTCTTAGACTAATATTAGGATAGCTATTGAATTAATGAGGCTCAGATATATCGCAGAAATACACAGCCCAGAAATGGCAGTAGCTTACAACAACCAAGGTTTATTTCTCTCTCATGCTGAGTGTGCATTCTGGATCAGCAGCGTTGCTCCAAGGCCGTGCTCCATGCGTTGTCTTCCATTCTGGACCAGAACTAAAGGAATAACCTTGATCTGAGATGTTGACCTCATGTTTTAGGAAAAATAGAACATAATAGAACCTTGCAAATGATCTTAAAATTTCTTCTTGGAAATTCAGCGTATCACTTCTGTTCCCATTTCAACAGCCTACGCAAGTCACAGGAAAAAACTTGGTGTCAACAGCTGGTAATGGATAATTCACCCAGAGGGAGCAAGCAGCAAATATTTTGAATAACTCAATCCTGTATTCTATATTAACAATACTGTAGCCATTTCTGTTCAATTTCCCTTTTTTTTTCTCATGAATGTCACTTTATTTTATTTTTTAAAAATTTTATTGGAGTATAGTTGATTTACCATGTTGTGTTAGTTTCAGGTGTATAGCAAAGTGAATCAGTTATACATATACATCTATCCACTCTTTTTTAGATTCTTTTCCCATATAGGTCATTACAGAGTATTGAGTAGAGTTCCCTGTGCTATGCAGTAGGTCCTTATTATCTATTTTATATGTAGTAGTGTGTATATGTCATTCACAATCTCCCAATTTATCCCTCCCCCTCACTCTCCTTCCTGATAACCATAGGTTTGTTTTCTACATCTGTGACTCTATTTCTGTTTTGTAAATAAGTTCATTTGTACCAATTTTTAGATTCCACATATAAGTGATATCATATGATATTTCTCTTTCTCTTTCTGACTTACTTCACTCAGTATGACAATTGCTAGGTCCATCCATGTTGTTGCAAATGGCATTATTTCATTCTTTTTTATGGCTGAGTAGCATTCCATTGTATATATGTACCGCATCTTCTTTATCCACTCCTCTGTCGATGGACATTTAGGTTGCTTCCATGTCTTGGCCATTGTAAATTGTGCTGCAGTGAACACTGTGGTGCATGTATCTTTTCAAATTATGGTTTTCTCCAGATATATGCCCAGGAGTGGGATTGCTGGGTCATATGGTAGTTATAGTTTTAGTTTTTTAAGGAACCTCCATACTTTTCTCCATAGTGGTTGTACCAATTTACCTTCCCACCAACAGTGTAGGAGGGTTCCCTTTTCTCCACACCCTCTCCAGCATTTATTGTTTGTAGATTTATTGATGATGGCCATTCTGACCAGTGTGAAGTGATAATACCTCATTTTAGTTTTGATTTTCGTTTCTCTAATAATTAATGATGTTGAGCATATTTTCATGTGCTTTTTGGCCATCTGTATGTCTTTGGAGAAATGTCTATTTAGATCTTCCACCCATTTTTTGATTGGGTTGTTTGTTTTTTTAATATTGAGCTTTTTGGAGATTAATCCCTTGTTGGTTGCTTCGTTGCAAACTGTACACTTTCTCTTGTACCACCAGTATTTCAATGACCATCTATTCCTTTCCTGTCTTCTCATTCCCATAAACCCAAAAGTCCTCCTGATTTACCTTCTGAAATATCTTCATATGTGTGTCCTCTTCTTTATATTTACCGCTCCAACCTGGTCAGGTTGTTACTGTCTCTCTTGGACAATTACTCACAACTCCCTAATGCTCTCTTTGCTGTCAGTCCTGTGTTCTTTCACATCTGTGCTCCACACACCCACACACTGATCACACTAATCGCTTGCTAATTGTCTGAGCCCTTGTGGGCTTACGGGGCCCTTCCTGATATGAGCCCTGTCTTCTCTCTAGCCTCATGGTTCCTCACCCCATGACTCTGAAATGGCCTCCAGCACCACCTCCCCCACCACTCATTCACTTGTATAACTCCTACGCATTTTGTGAAACATCTCAAACATCCTTAGAAAAATCTTCCTAAAGCTCCCAGGCTCTTGGATCCTGTAATAGCGTTCCATTGTTGCTCCAGTTATATTTGTGATATTTGTTTTCATATGCCTGTCTTCCTCATTGGACTGTACGCTCTTTAGAGTCAGGGACTGATTTTTACTCAGCTTTGTGTCTCTTGAAGGAAAGAAATTGTGTCTTAATAATCTTTGTGCTCTTGCACCCAACACAGTATCAGCACATAATGGATGCCTAATAATTTTGCTTAATAGCAAATGGCCATAAACCAAAAAAGACATTCCCTTATTCAAATACAAAAATTTACAATAATTTTGGAGGAATTTATTTATTTTATAATGGATATTATATTTATATTTCAATATGGATTGAACCATAATAAACATAGTGATTTCTGTGGGTTTTATTTGAAAAAGTATAGAAGTGAAATGTACATTAGCATCATTAGTTTCTTTAATTTTTCCCCTCATAAACAAATCTGTAACCCACAGATTTAAATATATTCAATATGGATTTGCTTATACATGAAAATTCCTCATGAATTCTGTTTATTAATGTCTTAAACATTTCCCTTGGTGCTCAAGAATCCTTAGTATTGAAACTAATAGGTAATTGCAGTCAGGATTAAAATACGCTTAACACAGACATACGTAATCACAGGAGCCAGTGGTGGGAAAATAGTTGCAAAGCTGCAGGTAAGGTAGAATCCATCTCTGGTGTACAAACTGCATTTTACATTTGCTCTTCTATCAGTGGCACACCACAGACAACAAAAACAGATCTTTGAAAAAGGTTGTGCTGTTCAAATTCGGAACAGTACGTGTTCTTATATAAATGACTTATTTTCTCTGGAGAAAGCATTTTCACAGCAGCTATGTTACACAATTATTTCATTAGCTGACATACATCAAAAATGAAGAACAAGGACAAAAGTTTAAAAGTATTACAAAAATGTCCAATTGGAAGTATGTAAAGCCTTCTACATAAATTTACATTTCAAAAGTATTAGTAATATACTAAAGAGGAAAACAATCCTTCAATTATGGTACCTGTATTAGTATGGCTAAAAGATTAGACTGGGTTCATACATGATTTGATGGGCCAAAACATGCTGGGTTTTTGGTCAGTTTTCTCTCTCATCTCTTTAACAATACTAGAATATCTTTAATAATGCTAAATTTCTCTGTAAAACTTCAAGTAGACTAGATCTATGTGACTAATAGTCCAGTGGTATTATTTCATTTACTTAATAAAATAATGTTGAGCTCCTACTAGTAGCATTGTTATAATGATGGTGATACAGCCGTGAACAAATAAAGTCTCTGCCCTTAGGGTTATATTCTAGCGGATGGAATCATATGATAAATTAATAAAACATTTGTCAGATTGTGATAAGTGGGCTAAAGAAAAATAAAAGGGTAAGCAGATAGCAGTGATGGGCAGGCATCTCTGAAAGGCAGACTTTTACACAGACACCTGAGTGAAGTGTGGGAGTGAGTCATGATGACAGCTGGGAGCAGAGCTCTCAAGGCTGAGGACACAGTGTGCAGGGTGGCACCTGCAGCAGGAGCCTGCTTCATGTGTCTTGTGTTGCTGGTGAACAAGAAGGTAGAAGGGGCCATGTGTTGGGGCCTTATAGATCGTAGTAAGAACTTCAGGTTTTATTCCATGTGAGACAGGTAAGTCATAGAAAGGTTTTGAGAAAAAGAACAACATTGTAAACCATGACTTTTGCATTTGTGTAGAATATACCATTAAAAGAAGTTTGTAATGTCCACACAGGCTAAGAAATAGACCTTTGCCACCATTCCAGAGAAGCCTTTCCCATAGCTCCTTTCTGCACTCAAAAAGTTATCAAACTTTTAAATTCATTTAACAAACACATGAAAGTGTGAATTTTATTGATTTAATACATTAATGATATTTTTTAAATAATTGGGTAAAAGAGCAGCATATGAAACTGAACTAAATAACATTTTTTATCTCTATGATAATTGATGGTGTTGACTCAAGCTGGGAGTTAGATGGAAAGCTACATCTTAGTTAAGTGATTTCTAAATAAAAAGGAGTATTTTCACATGGCAGATCTTTACTTATGCAGTACATATTATACAGGATATTATTGCTAAGGATAGAATGGTAGTCTCTCCATCACATAATATCCTCCAGCCCCCACTGTGGTTTAAATATCTAATTGAATTTCTCCTCATGAAGCTTATAAAGTACAAATGAAGGTATATATTTGTTCTGAGAGAATAATGGGCAATTTGATATTGTGTTCCTTATAATGTCAGTCATTATTCTATTTGATATATATAGCATTTTCAGGTTGATATGTTTAAAATTAAAGAGGCATTTGTCCTCCCTGTGAAGAAACTAATAAGTTTTATCCCAATGAATTATGTAGATGGAATGAAAACAAATCAATTCTATTTTGGAGTAGATATTTTCTGAATGCAAAGGAATCCTAACCACTACTATGAGTTGATATGATGCTTTGGAAAAAATGGTGACTTATTTCAAATCACAACCAGATAAATTAAATATGCTGGGAATGCTAGTAGCAGGATTTTATTCCTGGATCTTAAATTTGATGCAATTCTCTCCCCAGTTTTGTCTTCCAAAGGAATAATTCATTGAATATATAGCATTTATTGTAGTTACTGGGTTACTACTTATTCAAAGTTCAATAGGTACCTAGTTTGTTCTCAGGTCATATTTACCTGAGAAAAATGTACCTATAGCTAACTAAGTGGTACTATGGCCCGCAGGGTTGGCAGCTAGACTATATAGCAAATTTGTGTGAATTAGAAAAACCCCTGCCTTGTTCTAAATTAGAACAAGCTCCCCCTCTAGGTAAAGATAGTCCCATTACCAGACGGTTCAGAAAACTAATGACATTTTGAAGTACACAAAAGGCACCCTCCCATCCCCCACCCCACACTTTTTTTTATTTTTCCCCAGCAGGATACCTCCTTATCCTAGGACACAGGCATAGCAAATGGAGTACTTGTTGGATTTATGTTGTCATTCTCTCCTCTGGGTACTTTTGGGCAGTGCACAGACTGTACAACTATACATGATAGCTCCACAGTTAATGATTCTCACAGTGGAAACCCTAGGCAGGCAGTTATGCTAGAGAGTATTTTGGGAAGACACCCCACACGATGGGATATTTGAATATTAAACATGAGAGCTAGGATGTGGTTTTTGACAACCACTGAAGAGATAGACAATCTCAGGAAGAAGGAAGAAAGTTGGACACATGGTATTTTCACATTTTGTATAGTGGCAAGAAATTTGATAGAGCTAGAATAAAAGATTCATAGTTGGGAGTGATATGAATTGTGTCTGGAAAGAAAGTCTTTTGCCCGATTATGAAAAGCCTGGAATGCCCTGATAAGAAGTTTGGTCTAAACAAAGGAGGCTTGGATTACTTTTGAAGAAAAATTAGGGAATGATGTGAAGGATACTTGAGTTAGCAAAACATTCCATTTAGCACAACTAACAAGTAAAATAGAGTTAAGACAGTGTAGCTGATAACAGCTTTGACTTGCAATATGAGAGTCAGGGCTGCTGTCTTTTTCATGGCAAAGATTGGAACGTGTCATGGAAGTTAAATGACACCATTAAAAGTAAGAATCCCTTGACCATTTCAAATTTTCACAAGGATATTTCTCTAATCAGGCCTATTTTATTATGATTGTCAAAGTGATAGGTAAAATAAATAAAATAATTAAATAAGCAGGTTATATGCATGATGAAAAATATATGAATACAAAGCCAATGAATTATTCATGAAATCCTATGAAACTTTAAGAGAATGTTAACCTTATAAGGGCTAGTATATCTTTAAAGTTTCTGCACGGATACATTGCTACATAAGATTTTTCATGCCAGCTTAATATATTATAGATACTTCAGAAAGGAACATCATTTAATTATAGTAGAAAAGGGTTGACTTTTTGATAGGTATGGTAACTTTATAATCACAGAACAATTTACTTTTCTTTAATGCTTCTGTCAGTAGCATAATATTTTAGTTTTGATTGTTCCAGCACAAATTTGTCTTCTATAATACATTTTAATTTCAAATTCTTAAAGTTTATTTTTTAATATATGTTAAAGATGAATACATTGTGAACTCAGATTGAAGTGGAACTAACTCATGACCTCTTAAAATGATGTATTACTTAAGTGTGTGATCCTACTCAATGCGGAAGTTAACTTGCACCTTCATTAGAGAAAACACCTCAAAAACAGTAGTGAGAAATGATTCTTCTTAATATCTTTATATTTCCCAGGTTTATTAATACCGTTCTCCTTTGTTGTCTTCTTTTACTCTGCTTTCTGACTTCCAAGGTAAGTTCACTGTAAGGACAAGCTTTGGGACAATATTTCCCTGTTACTTCTTGTGTATCAGGCAGAATACTGAACATGTAGATGAGTAAAGAGAGGTTTTAATTAATTTTACCATAAAAAGTAATGAATGATGTCTTAAAATCATGAGAAATTGACAAACATGGGGAAAATGAAATGCTTTCCTAAATCTCTCTCATCTCTAAGTGTAATCACTGTTAGGTTTGGGGGATATTCTTCCATATAGTTCGCTATTCATATACAAATAGAATTGGAAGATTTAATTAGCTTTAAGATTGTCACTGCTTAAGTTTCTATTTGATACTGAAGTCTGTAATCGATTCTTGAGCTTGATAGAATTTTTGTCTTGATTTTCAAAAGTTTAGAAACCATAGACATTTCATAAATTAAAAGTCATTATTTTCTGCATATATATTTTAGGAAATTTTTAAACTTTCATTATAATCTGAGGTTACTAATATTTAGAAATTATTTACTAAGCATATATTTTGTTTTGTGGGTAATGAAACATTTGAATGAAGATAAATTGTTGAAAAATTAGAAAGTAGATTGGAGATGTGTGGTACTGGAGACAAGGAGGCAGGTTAAGAAATGTGTCTATGAATAGGAAAGATTCTCGTTAACAGCATGGCCAGGCCACAGGAAGAACTGAAATATCATTCACTGCAGCTCAGATTGCAACAGTAGTTACGTTTTGCTGAGAGTGGGTCTGAAGACAATTCTGATAGTCTGCTCTGATCATGACCCAGGCCTTCTTTCCATCTCAAATTCAAACTGTCATCAGAGAATGAATTTGGTTGGATTCATTAGTCATTATCCAGTATAGAATGCAGCAGTTAGAGGCTGCCTCTC
Source organism: Lagenorhynchus albirostris (assembly GCF_949774975.1). Lineage (NCBI taxonomy): Eukaryota > Metazoa > Chordata > Mammalia > Artiodactyla > Delphinidae > Lagenorhynchus > Lagenorhynchus albirostris. The sequence goes on from NC_083105.1 coordinate 32,331,475, forward strand.
AGCCTCTAAGATCTCTGCACTTCCTCTGTATGGTGCCTTTGGGATAGGATCCACCACTGGTCCAATTAACCACGTCCATGGTGGTGGACCAGTGTAGCGCATTGTATGGTGATTGCTCCATAATTAATCCCTCAAAATGTATCTGTGAATGTTGGAGACATTTTAGGGATTTTTAATGAATGGCAATATAATTAAAAGGCTGCGTTTGTAGCCTTGCATTAGAAGGCACTAACATGGGAGCCTAGATAATGGGCCCTTTAGTGGATCAAATTTTTTGCCCAGTTTCTTGCCCTTCCAATATGCATTATCCATGCCTTTTTCTTTTTTTTCTCTTTTTTCATTGAAGACAATGTTTTAATATATAATATATTTATCTTTATGCCAATTTATATGGAGGATAGGGTCCACAAAGTGAAAAGTGCTTATTAGGTCCTACAAAAGTTACCATGTGGCCCTGCATTCCAGTCTTGGGTGGGGCATGTGGGGCGCAAGTCAGTGTTCAAACTTCCACCTCCTGGATGGTCTTTGGGACCCATTTCAGCTGATTCAGTGTACCTGTTCTCAGTCTCAGCCTGTACAGTCATCCAGAATTTGATAAAACACATGGAGTGCTTTTCTGGGGAAGCAAGCCCAAGGCTTTTTATTAAATTCTCAGAGGAGTCCAGAAAGATGTAGCATTGCTTTTCAGAATTGCTGTGTTGAAGTGAGAGGCACGTAAGATGATGCAGGATAACTCAGAGAGGCACAGTGATGATGGTGATGGATAGATATGCCCAGATGATGCAGAGTGACACTGTGGTGACCCTCAAAGTTTCCTAGAGACACAAAGAGGCGCTGTGATGACATAAAAGGAGTGTGCTTTCCAGTTTCTTCCTTGGGTCCTCGAGGCAATGGGGCTTGGGTCCAGACAGGATCTCTCTGAAGTTGGGTCTCTGAAGGACCTCTCTGAAGTTGGGTCTTTTTTTGTGTTTATTAGATCCAATAAAATGGCACTCTCAATAATTATATTTTAGTGTCTGATGTTTAAAAATTCTATGTTCTGTTAAAACTATCCAGTGGGCAAGGAAGAATTGAAAGATATTTTTATTTAACCCAAAAGATAGTCTGAAAGAGCCAGTACTTTTATTGCAAGTGTGTTGAAGTATGAAGGAAAATCTTAAACTCGTATTTACCACCCAGAAGGATGTCTGGGCTTCATGATCCTGGATCCTGGGCATGCCTGGATCCATAGACTGTGATGATGTCATTAGGGCTCAATCCACTCTTTCTCTTGTGTTTTTATGAAAGCTCTTCCATGTGGTGGCAAGATGGCTTCAAAAGGATTGAGCTTATAGCCTGTTACCTTAACAATCAAAAGGAAAGAACATCCAGCAATTTTCCCAATGAGTAAAGCAAAAGTACTTTCTAAAGTTCTTATTCTTGCTTGGATCACCTGTCTACCTGTGAACTGATCACAGTGATTAGGACAATTAAATAGTATGACTGCATATGTATGAATCATGTGAATCAGAGATGAGATCAATCTATATCCCCATACCCCAAACTGAGAGGTTAGAGGGTAGTTTTTCAGAGGGAAATCAAGAAGTTCTTCCAGAATTAGGGCGAATGAATAATAAGCAGCCAGAAACTGCAGATGACAACTATAGATACTGAGAGGAAGAAATTAGAGACCTTTTTTTGCTTGAACTCAAGTTTAAGTAATAATGACAGTAGTATGATTTGCAAGTTTAGAACTCGTAGTTATAAAGAGAGTGTGAAGGTAACTGTCCCCATTGCAGTTTAACTCATGACACTAATACTCTTGGGACCTAAAATAGTTTTCAACAAATATAGTTATCTCCACTGAATGCCAGTAATCTCTTCCTGAAAATCAGTTGTTCTACATGGAAACACTAACCAAGAGCCTAGTTCTCATTATTCTTAAGTGGGAAAAAAAATAGTGCATTTCACAAAAACCCAGGCCTCAACTATATTCTAAAATGTAACTAAAATCAGAAATGTCTGTAACACATTATCATATTAGAATGTAAGAAGCTGAAAATATGATTTTCTGACCACCAAACAATAGTTTATAATTAAAGGTACTTTGTACATGACATATATGATGCTTATCCCCTTCACTGGTAATTTTGCAAAATCTATTCACCTGATTATGACAGTCTAATAATTCAATATGGAATGCAGTTCAAGATTTTCCCACATTTTTTTAAATTAAAAATATTATATTGAGTTTGGGGAATAAAAATTTACATTGTTTTCCCATTATAAACACTGGTTAAAAATGTTTTCAGAGGTATATACTGTCTATGAAATTTGGCTTGTATTTTGTGTGTATATATGTGTGTGTGTGTGTATAATTTTCTGTATATTATGACGTTTTGATATTTAAAAAATACATTTCTGGCTGGAGAGAGATTGCCCCTTCCAGGATTAGCTAATTCCCAATGACAATAGCAACTTGCCTCTAAAAATTCCTTTCATATAAAGTTGACCCTTGAACAACAGAGGGGTTAGGGGCACTGACCTCCCTCACAATCAAAAATGTGTGTACTGCTATCTCTGCCTCAAAACCAAAGAGACTGATTAATGACTCACCCCAGGGCAAGAAGCTGAAAAGGTTTGGATAGAATCAGGACTCAAACCCTAGGTTTCTTTTTATTCCACATATTGTGATCTCTAATCAAACACAAACTTTTCCCCAAGCTTAGTTAATTTAAAGATCTGTAAAATGAAAATACATGTACTATATTTATTGGAAAAAACCCCACATATAAGTGGACAGTTAGTTGTCAAACACTGACAATAAGTTTGACAAGGTGATTCAAACCCATGTTGTTCAAGGGTCAACTGTACACACCAACCAATCCTGCTTGTACCCCCAAGTACCTCCTTATTTGGTTCTCATACACCAAGCCAGTATTTCCTTAGCCCTAAATTATCCTTGGGCCAAGTACCCAGCAACTAGAGACCGCTCCTATACCCCAAAGCCTGCTGGAGTTATTTAAACTACCCAGTCTGAAACTGTTTATTGTGCCTTGTTTTGCCTTTCCTGTGGACACCTCAATAAAGACTGTGGCCTAAGCTCCCCTCTTGCTCCATTCTTCTGCCTCTGACCACACCCTAGTGACTTCCCTGTGACCTTGTGTGGCATGCAGAAACCCCTTTTCTAGCCCTGTGAGTAACGTAAACTTTACCAAGTCTCATTCTCATCTCTTGCTGTGGCTGCACCGACTTTATCATGCCATATCCAACATACATATTTTTAAAACTTGAGTATAAAAAAACCAAGAGATGTTTTGCTAAGGAAATGTTGACTGGAGAGATTTCTGCAGGGTTCTTACAGTGTGCTTGTTTTGGAAACTTGAGAGGAGCCTATTATAGGAAAAAGAGATGATGGTATATAATATTGGTGAGTTATTGGCTGGATGCTACTTGAGGCTTGGAATAATGCTTGGTAAAAACAATAACAAAATATGTATACTCAGGTTTCAGAGTAACTAGAAGTGAGGGGTTGAGTTCCATTTTTCACAACTCTCCTAAACAATGTGTAATACTTTAAAAATGAGTGGCTCTTGCCTGAGCCAAATGTAGAGTAAAGAAGTTTTAGTAAGGAGGGAAAGCAAGTCTATGATAACTAAAAATGCATCATATTAAGACAAGATAAAAGTAAGATATAAATACTAAAAAGAATCTTTCTGAACTTATGAGCAATTGCAGTTCTGCAATCCTTAGGTGAGGAAAAGAATTCATAGCCTGGCAAGTTTGTCAGAAGGCAGCTGTGAAAATGGTGGTGAAATATTCAGATTGGAGCTAGTAGTTGAGTAAAGAAAGCAAAAACAACACTTTAAACCACTTTTGACAACAAAATAAACAATTTTTTAATGATATGTCTTTTTTCACCTCAAGTGTCTCTCACCAAGGAAAGAGAAACACTTCTAAGGTCTAACAGAAAGCATGAGGTAAGAATAATTACTTTATTAGTATGCTGTGGAGGAAAGAGGATGAGTTTTATTGTTGCACAAACCTGCATTCTCCCAATTTCTAGGGACCCAGGAAGGACATTTTTAGGGAGATGATGATAGGAATATCTTAAGTTCTATGAGACTTGGTCTCTTTACTGGTAAAATTACATAATATCTCAGATACCATAAGGCTACTGTGAATTTTAAATCTGGTTAAAATTGGAGAACCTATCACTTATTTTTTGATCATTAGCTCTACCATATTTATGTTAAAAATTAACTACAGAACAGACTCTGTATAGTAGTCCAATAAGATAGGGAGCTAAACTACAATCCACACCCATATTTTTTTTAAAAATATTTTATTATTATTAATTTATTTATTTATGGCTGTGTTGGGTCTTTGTTTCTGTGTGAGGGCTTTCTCTAGTTGTGGCAAGTGGGGGCCACTCTTCATCGCGGTGCGCGGGCCTCTCACTATCGTGGCCTCTCTTGTTGCGGAGCACAGGCTCCAGACGCGCAGGCTCAGCAATTGTGGCTCATGGGCCTACTTGCTCCACGGCATGTGGGATCTTCCCAGACCAGGGCTTGAACCCGTGTCCCCTGCATTGGCAGGCAGATTCTCCACTACTGTGCCACCAGGGAAGCCCACACACCCATATTTTGAAGATTCTTCTTTTGCCATTTTAGTATGGTGTATTTGCTTTTTCTATATTCATAGAAGACAGAGAAAAAAAAATATGTACCTTTTTTCAGACTTTGTTGAAAACAGTCTGTGCTTAGAGCATGTATCACTATTCACCAGAATTTGTTCTGGCATGGTGAGCTCTTTCTTGACTGACAGGTTAATAAATTCAGCTTCGATATAGACTATTTTGTTGATCTCAATTCATTCTTCAACCATAGCACCTGAGTACACATTTACAACACCTCCACAATTGGTGGACACATGGGCATCTGATATAGCTCAGTTTTGGGCTCTTCGAATGGTAACTGTCTAATTCTTTGAGATGTCCTGTAGGGATCTGTTGACCTGAAAAAAATAGAATGCCAGATATTTCTACAGCAAAGATGGGTTTATTCAGGATCAGCAGAGAATTGCAATTTGGGGTCTGCAACCACAGCAAGCCATGTGCACATCCTGGCACAGCAAGGGAAGGAGAACATTTTCATAGAGGGGAAGATGAAGTTGGCTGGCCTATAGTAAATAAGGAGTCCATGGCTTTTCATTGGCTGAGTCCTTGTCAGGTAAGAAGAGGAGTCTTTCTTCCTGTTGGGCTCTGCTATCATTGCAGGGCATGAGAGCTCCCCCTTCTGGTCTCTCAACTCTATTTAATTGAGGTTTCTGTTTATTAAGTTTTTTAGATCCAACAAGTAAATTTCATATTTTCCACCTACCCTTCAAATTTAGTGAAAATTCGTTTATTCTTTACTCTGTGATGTCAGGACAGATAGACAAGAGCATTTTATTTATTGTATATATGACTTCGTTTGGCATTAGTTTTAGCTCCAAACTTGGTCATCCCTAAGAAAATAGTTTCTCGTGTGTGTGTGTGTGTGTGTGTGTGTGTGTGTGTGTGATTTATAAGAAATCTGTATCTGGTCATTCAAATGACCAAAATATGTTTCTCATATATATTTGTTTTTTGTTCCTGGCTCTTGGCTCCTAAACTCTTGGAATTTCCTGTGATAAGAGCAATAAAGGTATCTTTTGTTATGTTAATAAGGTGATTTTGAAAAGCCCTTAGGTAATCAAAAGGTTCAGGGGGCTGGTTGCTAGGAGAACCAGCCTTGTGATTAGAGGGTTAGATATTCAGTTTCTCACCCCACCTCCCCCACCTCCTGTGGGAGTGGGGCTAGAGATTGAATTCAATTGACAGTGGCCAGGGATTTAATCAATCTAGCAGAGTATTGAAGCCTCCTAAAAACCCAAAAGCACAGGGTTTGGAGAACTTCCAGGTAGGTGAGCACATGGAGATTTGGGAAGAGAACACAGAAGCTTTGAGCCCTTTCCCCATACCTTGCCTCATGCATCTCTTTCATCTGACTGTTTCTAAATTATTGCCTTTTACCATAAACTGGTAATCTAGTGAGTAAATAGGTTTCCTGCGTTCTGTGAGTTGCTCTAGCAAATTAACCAAACCCAAGGAGAAGGTCTTGGGAACTTCTGTTTATATATAGCCAGTTGTTGAGAAGTACAGATAACAACCTGGGCTTGGGACTGGCATCTGAAGTGGGGGAAGGAGGACTAGTTTTGTAGGAATGAACCCTTAATCTGTGGGATCTGATGCTATCTCCAGGTAGACAGTGCCAGAACTGGGTTGAATTACCTGAAACCAGGGCTTCTGATAATTATTTGTTCGTGTGGTGGGAACCCCCTCACCTCACTCATGTTGGAATTAGGACCAGGAACTCAAAAGAATTTCCTTGCTCTTTGGTTCCCTTTTGTATCTTCTGAACTGCTGGGATTCCTCCTGGTGTTGCTATATCCAAGCCTAAATTTCAGAAAGAGACCCATAATCTGAATGTTTTACTTCTTAGCAGAGAACACACTTCAGTGATCCCAATAAAGTTTCCAAAGGAATCACTCAATAAATAGTTACAGAAAAAACTGATAGTAAGGTGGCGTATTCATAACTTAACAGCAGCCTTCTAGAAACTGGTTCCATAAGCAAACTACTAAGAGTAGGGATTTTAGACTGTGAAAGAGAACTCTGGGCTGGTGGCCCTCAAATTATCTGCCATTGCTTTATTCTGTCAATAACTTAGAATTTAAACCAGTAGAAATATTTTTCCTCAAATAAAGTTAAATAAATTGTGACAACATTTCTTTACAAGCAGGCTAAATCATGAAGAATATAACATCAGTTTCCTAATAAATGTGAGGTTTGGAAGGAGAAGTGAAACAACGGTAAAAAGAGAGAAAGGAGAGAAAGAGAATGGAAATTCAACAGCTCTTGGAAATAACTCATTGTGATGCTCAGAAAATGTGTATGGGCAGGAAGTTTAGTTTTCTTTAAATACACAGTTATATCTCACATATTTTTGGTAATATTATTTTTACTTGTGGCCTCCAGATAAAATAAGTGTAGTTTTAGATATGCTTCACATGAACAAGATGAACAAGGATCTTTACTTACAAGTCTTTTCAGTAATCCATAATGAAAGTATTCAGTTTCCTAAGTTGTTTTTATTCCCTCATCTCACCAAAAGACAGAATCCTTATTTAGTCTTTTCAGATTTCTGGGTAGGAGATTTAAAGCTTTATGTGAGCAAGTAAATACTTTCCTTTGAACATCTTGCTGGTAAGTCTTCCTTTATGAAACACATGATTAGTCCTGAATTTGAACAAAAAGACTCATCAAACTCATCTCTGGGTTTCTTTCATTTGAAACACTGAAATTTTATGTAACATTGGTGTAGTAAAGCTTTTATTTCTTCATAAAAGTCACTTGGATTTAACATAATTCCTTTGGATTCTTTCTCTTATAAGAAAAGGTAGTTGTCTGATTTAAAAAAAAAAGAAAGAAAAGAAAAAAAAAAACCCTGAATTTTATTCTAATGATTTAGCTTGTATCAATTCACTTATAGGCCTTTCTCAAACATTCTAGGAGAAATTAGTTGATGAGTCACTAAAATCAAAATGCCTAAGGGTATTTTCTGTAGGCTAAATGAATTTCTGAACCTAAATTAAACAAACATTTTTAATATATAAAATTTCCTAATTAATTTTAATTTATTTCTTGTTAGTAGTAAGATATGGATAATACTAATTTGGTAGAATGTAGTTAGATTGGTTTCAAAGTTTCTCTTCAGGGTATGGCATAGGCTTTTGTTTTTTAATGAACAAAACTTATATACTATGTACACACAACACTACACTTATATTACATAACTTCACTTGTTTCTTCAGAAAACGTTGATACTTCTTCCAGGTCTCATCATATTCCTTTTTTTGGCTGCCACTGCTTCAGCAAAGTTTAGTGACCTCAGGGGTCAGTATGCTATTTGGATACATTTCTCTGTGCAGTAGGACCATGAGCTTTCTTTTTACTGAACTTCCTTCTCTTTGTATGCTCCTCTGTAAGTCTGGGATGGCTGTTACGCTGTTGAGACAGTATTTGTTGGAGGAGGTCCTTGAGAGGACATGACTGCTGGTTAACACCCGAGCAGGACCCGGGCAATTGGAGACTGCTTATCCCCATTCTGCCCACCATTCCAATAGCTAGAGCCGTTTCAAAGATGCAACTTTGAGACTATCTGGACTCTATACATGACTGAACCCTGTTAAGGCCTTTATATAAACTTTTAAGATTCTGGTGGGTGGATGTGGAGATCTATTCATCTTGTGGCTGCCCAAGACAAGCACATGTAAGTTCCCTTGCTTATTAAAGCTGCCACCTGCAATCTGGAAGGGTCTGCCTCTTTCTCCAGTCCCTCCTTGCCCTCTGTGTATGAGGGCCTGTTTCAGATTTCACCCAGAGAAGCTCCTGAGTTTGCAAACCGACAGTATTTTTCCAGTGTTTTTACTTTAAAAGATTGTAAACAAATCTGGACCTAACATTCCTGGAGAATCTGAGACAAATCTTTTTTGACTACTGCCGAAAGTTAATGATAACAAGTCATTAACTTAAAATGTTATGTAATTTTAAAGAGTACCTGATGAGGACAATCATAAATAATAATGACAAGAGAAAAGATATTGAAAGTTTAATACAGAAACATGAAGAAATTAAAGCTCAACTCTTGTTTCTTTGTTTCATTAATACCTCCATGAAGGCACTCTGTAGAAAGGGTATGAGGTTTTTTTAATATGTTATTAAATTTTATTTTCTTGTCAAGAAGCCTTTGATATGACCACAGTCAAAGAATTCCCTCGTCTGTGACCAATTCATAAAAGTTACTGACAATTTTCTTAGGTTTTTTTTTATTGAAGTATAGTTGATTTACAATATTATTTTAGTTTCAGGTGTACAACACAGCAATTCAGTATTTTTGTAGATTATATACCATTTAAAGTTATTATAAAATATTGGCTATATTCCCTTTGCTGTACAATATATCCTTGTTTATTTTATCAATATACAGAGCAGTTTGTACCTCTTAATCTCCTACCGCTGTCTTGCCCCTCCCCCCTTTCCCTCTCCCCACTGGTAACCAGTAGTGTATTCTCTGTATCTGTGAGTCTGTTTTGCTATATTTTTTTGAGTTATTTTGTATTATTCATTTGTATTATTTTTTAGGTTCCACATATAAGTGATAACATACAGTATTTGGTTTTCTCTGTCTGACTTATTTCACTAAGCATACTATCCTCCAGGTCCATCCATGTTGTTGCAAATGGTTAAATTTTAGGTTTTTTTTTTTTTTTTTTTTTGCGGTACACAGGCCGCTTACTGTTGTGGCCTCTCCCGTTGTGGAGCATAGGCTCCGGATGTGCAGGCTAAGCGGCCATGGCTCACGGGCCCAGCCGCTCCGCAGCATGTGGGATCTTCCTGGACTGGGGAACGAACTTGTGTCCCCTGCATCGGCAGGTGGACTCTCAACCACTGCGCCACCAGGGAAGCCCAAATTTTACTTTTTTACTGCTGAGTACTGTTCCATTGTGTGTGTGTGTGTGTGTGTGAACACCCACAACCACATCTACTTTACCTATTCATCTGTTGTTGATGGACACTTGGGTTGACAATTTTATATTGTTTAAGTTGCAGCTCCTCGTGGAAGAGATTTTCAGTGTACTGCTTATTTTTTTTAATTTGATTTCTTAATGAATTTTAATTTTTAGAAAATACTTATATTTACAGAAAAATTGTGAGGATAGTAAAGAGAGTTGCATTATATTACGCACCCAGCTTTCCTGATTGTTAACATTACTTTCATATGGTACACATGTTACAATTAATGAAAAAATAGCAATACATCATTATTTAATTCATGTCTTATTCAGATTTCCTTCCTTTTTACCTAATGTCCTATTGCTTTTCCAGTGTCTTATCCAAGATACTACATTGCATTTAGTTATCATGTCTCTTTAGCCTCTTCTTGACTGTTACAGTTTCTTATACTTTCTTTGATTCTCCCCTTTTTTCCCTTTATTTAATGACCTTGAGAGTTTAGATGAGTAGTGGCTGGGTACTCTGTAGAATGTCCTTCAATTTGAGTTTATCTGTTTTTCTCATGATTATACTGGGGTTTAGGTGTTCTTGGGAGGAAGACCATAGAGCTAAAGTTACATTATCATCACAGTATATCAAGGGTACGTATTATCCACATGACTTATCACTGTTGATCTTAACCTTGTTCACTGGCTGAAGCAGTGTTTGCCAAGTTTCTCTACTCTAAGGTTACCATCCCACCTACCTCACCTTTCCATATTAATGCTCTCTGGGAAGAAGTCACTCTGTGCAGCACACACTTAAGGAGTGGGAATTTATACTCCACCTCCTTGAGAGCAGAATAGGTATGTACATTATTTGGAATTCTACACTGGAGATTTCCCCCCATTTATTTGTTGATTTAATCAATTATTTCTATCAGTATGGAATCATGCATATTATTTTATATATTTTGGTTCTAATTTAATACCATTTTATTTAATTTGTTGCCTCAGATGATTACAGCTTTGGCCATTGAATGCTTTTTGAGTTGGCTCCTGTGTATCTTTTACATAAACCAGTCATTGTGTGTGTGTGTGTGTGTGTGTGTGTGTGTGTGTGTGTTATTGAACACTTTCTTTCTGGCCTTACTAGTTGCTCCAGACCCACCTTGTGTATTCCCTGCTTCAGGCATATATTCAGCCAGCTGTCCAAGGAGGCCTGGTTCCTTTAATTGAAGAATAATTTTAGAGAACAAGATCTAGGTGCTAGGTGTGCTCATTGCTACTGGTTGTAGTTGCTTCTACGCCTTTCCACTGAAAGAGCTTGTAAATACAGGTGTGTGTACTAATACTTATTTATATGTATCTCTGAATATTTCTGTATGTAACCATTCGTATCTATATTAAGATAAACATGAGTTCATACTGATGTCTCCAACAATAATCTATTACCACATAGATCATTCTAGCCTCTTTCCCTTGCTTATCTGTAGACTCTTAATCTAACAGTGAGAAATGTGGTTCCTACCATTTGCAATCCATTTGCTTAATTATTCAATTCCAGTATACATGTAGAGCAGTGTCAGAATTGTTAAACTCTGTCACCTTGGGGAATGACTTTATTTAATATAGTTTAGTACTTATATACTGTTTCTTTTGTCTTTAATCATACGTACATCACTATTTCAACACCCTTTTCTCCCACTCCCTTCATGGTTTCATACGTTTGTAATAGATTGTTTTGTTACATTCTGCATTTCATCTTTGGCTCCTCTAACCTCTTAAATTATGTTTTTAAAATTTTTATATGTTCCATCTGTTTTGATAAATACATATTGTCATGTATCTGTATTCAGTATTATACAGAATAGTTTCACTACGCTAAAAATTTTCCTGGGCTGCACTGTTTCAGACCTCCCTACTTCCCTATAACCTTCTGGGAAACTCCTAGTACTTTTTATTGTTGCTATAGTTTTATCTTTTTCAGAATATCACTTATTCAGAATCATAAAGTAAGTAGCCTTTTAAAATTTATCAATTTAAATCCATTCAAATTGTTGAGTGGCTTGATAGCTCATTTCTTTTTATTGCTAAATATTTCATTGTATGGATGATCACAGTTTGTTTATCTATTCACCTATTAACACTTTCAGTGCTTCCAGTGTTTGGAAACTGAATAAATCTGTTATAAACATTTACATGGAAGTTTCTGTGTAAGCCTGTTTTGAAGTCAGTTGGGTCAGTGACTAGGAGAGCAATTGCAATTAACTGGATTTCATGATAAGATTATGTTTAGGTTTGTAAGAAACTGAAAACTATCTTGCAAAGTGGCTATATCATTTTTCATTTCCACCAGAAATGAATGAGAGTTCTTATTGCTCCACATCCTTGCTAGCATTTGGTATTGTTAGTTTTTTGTATTTTAACCATTCTAATAGCTGTGTATTGGTATATCATTGTGGTTTTAGTATTTGCAATTCTGTAATTACAAATGATCTTAAATATCGTTTTATACATTTACCATCTCTTTATCATTGGTTATTTTTCTTTTCAGATATTTTGTGCATTTAAAAATTGGATTGTTTGTATCCACATTGTTGAGTTTTAAGAGTTCTTGTATAATTTGGAGATAAGTACTTTATCAGATATATATTTTGCAAATATTTTCTCCCAATCTGTGGCTTGTCTTTTCATTCTCTTAACAATGTCCTTCACAGAACAGAATTTTTTAATTTTAATAAAATCCAACTTACCAGTTTTTTGTTTCATAGGTCTTAATTTTAATGTTTCATATAAAAACTATTGAATGAAAGATCATATAGATTTTCTCCTAGATATTTTATAGATTTACATTTAGATCTTTGATCCTTTTTGAGTTAATTTTTGTATACGGTGTGATATTTGTCTCTAGGTTCATTTTTGTGCATATACTGTATAATAGTTGAGAACCAATTGTTGCACATACTATTCTTCCTTTGAATCACGTTTGCTTCTTTTTCAAAGATCAGTTTACTGTATTTGTGTGAGGGTCTCTTGCTGGGGTCTCCATTCTGTTGCATTGATCTATGTGTCCGTTCTTTTGCAAATACTATATTGTTCTTATTACCAACTTTGTTCATTTACTGATTTTGTTGGCTAATCTAGGTCTTTAATCTTTCCATGTAAACTTTAGAATCAGTTTGTTACCTATAAAATAGCTCACTGGGATTTTGGTTTGGGTTGCGATCAATCTATAGATCATGATGGGAAGAATTCATATTGATATTAACAATATTGAATCTTAATCCAGGAACACAGTATATCTCTTCATTTATTTAGATCTTTGATCCATTCTATCAGAGTTCTGTAGTTTTCTGTGTACATATTACAGAAACTCTGTATTTTGTTAGTATTATACCTAATTATTTTTTGGCGCTATTTAAATTATATATGTTTTTAAATTTCAAGATCCAATTGTTCATTACTAGTATATGTGAAAATAACTGATTTTGGTATGTTAACCTTGCATTGCACAACCTTTCTGTAATTGCTTATCGGTACCAGTAATTGCAGATTCTTTGGAATATTCTATTTAGACAATTATGTTACCTGCCAAAAAAGACGGTATTATTTCTTCCCTCCCAGTCTATATAACTTTTATTTCCATTTTTTCCCTTATTGAAATAGCTAGGTAATGTTGAGTAGGAGTGTTGAGAGAGGACATATTTGCCTTGTTTCTGATTTTAGGGGAAAAGTGTCCAGTTTCTCTCCAGATGAGAAACTCCATTCTTTGCAGATGTTCTTTATCAAGTTGAGGAAGTTTGTTTCTCTTCCTAGTTTGCAGATAGTTTTTCATGAAAGGGTATTCATGAAAATATTTTTTTAATCTCAAATGATATATTTTTTCTTAATCTGTTGATATGATAGATTACTTTAATTACTGTTCAAAGTCAAACCAGCCTTTCATACTTGTAATAAATCCCATTAAGTTGTGGTATATAATTCTTTATACATTGTTGGAATCAATTTATTAACATTTCGTTGAGGACATTTGCATCTCTGTTCATGAGAAATATTGGTGAACTGGAGAGGTACATGTAAAAGTATGAAATTAGAGCACTCCTTGACACCATACACAAAAATAAACTCAAAATGGATTAAAGACCTAAATGTAAGGCCAGACACTATCAAACTCTTAGAGGAAAACATAGGCAGAACACTCTATGACATAAATCACAGCAAGATCCTTTTGACCCACCTCCTAGAGAAATGGAAATAAAAACAAAAATAAACAAATGGGACCTAATGAAACTTCAAAGCTCTTGCACAGCAAAGGAAACCATAAACAAGACCAAAAGACAACTCACAATGGGAGAAAATATTTGCAAATGAAGCAACTGACAAAGGATTAATTTCCAAAATTTAAAAGCAGCTCATGCAGCTCAATAACAAAAAAACAAACAACCCAATCCAAACATGGGCAAAAGACCTAAATAGACATTTCTCCGAAGAAGATATACAGACTGCCAACAAACACATGAAAGAATGCTCAACATCATTAATCATTAGGGAAATGCAAATCAAAACTACAATGAGATATCATCTCACACCAGTCAGAATAGCCATCATCAAAAAATCTAGAAACAATAAATGCTGGGGAGAGGGTGTGGAGAAAAGGGAACACTCCTGCACTGCTGGTGGGAATGTGAATTGGTACAGCCACTATGGAGAACAGTATGGAAGTTCCTTAAAAAACTCCAAATAGAACTACCATATGACCCAGCAATCCCACTACTGGGCAATACCCTGAGAAAACCATAATTCAGAAAGAGTCATATACCAAAATGTTCATTGCAGCTCTATTTACAATAGCCCGGAGATGGAAACAACCTAAGTGCCCATCATCGGATGAATGGATAAAGAAGATGTGGCACATATATACAATGGAATATTACTCAGCCATAAAAAGAAATGAAATTGAGTTATTTGTAATGAGGTGGATAGACCTAGAGTCTGTCATACAGAGTGAAGTAAGTCAGAAAGAGAAAGACAAATACCATATGCTAACACATATATATGGAATTTAAGAAAAAAAAAATGTCATGAAGAACCTAGGGGTAAGACAGGAATAAAGGCACAGACCTACTGGAGAACGGACTTGAGGATATGGGGAGGGGGAAGGGTGAGCTGTGACAAAGTGAGAGAGAAGCAGGGACATATATACACTACCAAACGTAAGGTAGATAGCTAGTGGGAAGCAGCCGCATAGCACAGGGGTATCAGCTCGTTGCTTTGTGACCCCCTGGAGTGGTGGGATAGGGAGGGTGGGAGGGAGGGAGACGCAAGAGGGAAGAGATATGGGAACATATGTATATGTATAACTGACTCACTCTGTTATAAAGCAGAAACTAACACACCATTGTAAAGCAATTATACTCCAATAAAGATGTGAAAAAATAAAATAAAATAAAATTTATACAATACAGGAGCCTAAATGAGTCAAATATCTAAATTCACTAGGGTGTGTTACTAAACATAATAGCGGGTTTAGCTGTTGTGACCATTTAAACATATTTCTTTTGTACAAAAAAGAAAATTTATTAACATTTTGTTGAGGACTTTGCATCTCTGTTCATGAGAAATATTGGTGTCTACTTTTCCTTGTTTTTTGGTAACATCTTTATTGTAGTATAAATGCTTTACGTTGTTGTGTTAGTTGCTGCTGTATAACAAAGTGAATCAGCTATATGTATACATATATCCTTGTATTCCCTCCCTTTTGTGTGTCCCTCCCACCCTACTTATCCACCCCTCTATGTGGTCACAAAGCACTGAGCTGATCTCCCTGTGCTATGTGGCTGCTTCCCGCTAACTATCTGTTTTACATATGGTAGTGTAGGTATATCACTGCAACTTTCTCACTTCGTCCCAGCTTACCCTTCCCCCTCCCCGTGTCCTCAAGTCCATTTTCTACGTCTGCATCTTTATTCCTGTCCTGCCCCTAAGTTCTTCAGAAAAAAAAATTTTTTTTGATTCCATATATATGTGTTAGCATGGTATTTGTTTTTCTCTTTCTGACTTACTTCACTCTGTATGACAGACTCTACGTCCATCCACCTGACTGCAAATAACTCAGTTTCATTTCTTCTTATGACTCAGTAGCATTCCAATGTATATATGTGCCACATCTTCTTTATCCATTCATTTGTCAGTAGACACTTAGGTTGCTTCCATATCCTGGCTATTGTAAATATTGGTGCAGTGAACATTGTGGTATGTGACTCTTTTTGAATTATGGTTTTCTCAGGGTATATGCCCAATATTGGGATTGCTGGGTCGTGATGTAGTTCTATTATTAGCTTTTTAAGGAACCTCCATACTGTTCTCCATAGTGGTTGTATCAATTTACATTCCCACCAACAGTGCAAGAGGGTTTCCCTTTCTCCACACCCTCTCCAGCATTCATTGTTTGTAGATTTTTTGATGATGGTCATTCTGACCAATGTGAGGTGATACCTCATTGTAGTTTTGATTTGCATTTCTCTAATGATTAGTGACTTGAGCATCCTTTCATATGTTTGTTGGCAAACTGCATATCTTCTTTGGAGAAATTTCTGTTTAGCTCTTCTGCCCATTTTTGGATTGGGTTGCTTGTTTTTTTGATATTGAGCTGCATGAGCTGCTTGTGAATTTTGGAAATTAATCCTTTGTCAGTTGCTTCATTTGCAAATATTTTCTCCCATTCTGAGAGTTGTCGTTTTGTCTTCTTTATGGTTTCCTGTGCTGTGCAAATGCTTTTAAGTTTCATTAGGTCCCATTTCTTTATTTTTGTTTTCATTTCCATTTCTCTAGGACGTGGGTCAAAAAGAATCTTGCTGTGATTTATTTCATACAGTGTTCTGCCTATGTTTTCTTCGAAGAGTTTGATAGTGCCTGGCTTTACATTTAGGTCTGTCATCCATTTTGAGTTTACTTTTGTGTATGATGTTACGAAGTGTTCTACTTTCATTCCTTTATATGTAGCTGTCCAGTTTTCCCAGCACCACTTATTGAAGAGGCTGTCTTTTCTCCATTGTATATGCTTGCCTCCTTTATCAAAGATAAGGTGACCATATGTGTGTGGGTTTATCTCTGGGCTTTCTGTCCTGTTCCATTGATCTATATGTTTGCTTTTGTGCCAGTACCATACTGTCTTGATTACTGTAGCTTTGTAGTATAGACTAAAGTCAGGGAGCCTGATTGCTCCAGCTCTGTTTCTCTTTCTCAAGATTGCTTTGGCTGTTTGGGATCTTTTGTGTTTCCATACAAATTGTGAAATTTTTTGTTCTGTTTCTGTGAAAAATGTCATTGATAGTTTGATAGGGATTACATTGAATCTGTAGATTGCTTTGGTTAGTATAGTCATTTTCACAATGTTGATTCTTCCAATCCAAGAACATGGTATACCTCTCCATCTGTTTGTGTCATGTTTGATGTCTTTCATCAGTGTCTTATAGTTTTGTGAGTACAGGCCTTTTACCTCCTTAGGTAGGTTTATTCCTAGGTATTTTATTCATTGCATTGCAGTGGTGAATGGGATTGTTTCCTTAGTTTTTCTTTCTGATCTTTCATTGTTAATGTATAGGAATGCAAGAGATGTCTGTGCATTAATTTTGTATCCTGCTACTTTACCAAATTCATTGATTAGGTCTAGTAGTGTTCTGGTAGCATCTTTAGGGTTCTTTTTGTATGGTATCATGTCATCTGCAAACAGTGACAGTTTTACTTTTTCTTTTCTGATTTGGATTCCTTTTATTTCTTTTTCTTCTCTGAATGCTGTGGCTAAAACTTCCAAAACTATGTTGAATAATAGTGGTGAGAGTAGGCAGCCTTGTCTTGTCCCTGATCTTTGTGGAAATGGTTTCAGTTTTTCACCATTGAGAATGATGTTGGCTCTGGGTTTGTCATATATGGCCTTTGTTATGTTGAGGTAAGTTCCCTCTATGCCTACTTTCTGGAGAGTTTTTATCATAAATCGGTGTGGAATTTTGTCGAAAGCTTTTTGTGCATCTATTGAGATGATCATATGGTTTTTGTACTTCAGTTTGTTAATATGGTGTATCACATTGATTGATTTGCATATATTGATGAATCCTTGCATTCCTGGAATAAACCCCACTTGATCATGGTGTATGATCATTTTAATGTGCTGTTGGATTCTGTTTGCTAGTATTTTGTTGAGGATTTTTGCATCTATGTTCATCAGTGAAATTGGCCTGTAGTTTTTTTTGTGACATCTTTGTCTGGTTTTGGTATAAGTGTGATGGTGGCCTTGTAGAATGAGTTTGGGAGTGTTCCTCCTTCTGCTGTATTTTGGAAGAGTTTGAAAAGGATAGACATTAGCTCTTTCCTAAATCTTTGATAGAATTCACCTGTAAAGCCATCTGGTGCCGGGCTTTTGTTTGTTGGAAGATTTTTAATCAGTTTCCATTTCAGTGCTTGTGATTTGTCTGTTTATATTTTCTGTTTCTTCCTGGTTCAGTCTTGGAAGGTTGTGCTTTTCTCTAACTTTGTTTCCTCCAGGTTGTCCATTTTATTGGCATATAGTTGCTTGTAGTTATCTCTTATTATCCTTTGTATTTCTGCAGTGTCAACTGTTACTTCTCGTTTTTCATTTCTAATTCTGTTGATGTGAGTCTTGTCTGTTTTTTTCTTGATGAGTCTGGCTAATGGTTTATCAATTTTCTTTATCTTCTCAAAGAACCAGCTTTTAGTTTTATTGATCTTTGCTGTTGTTTCCTTCATTTCTTTTTCATTTATTTCTGATCTGATCTTTATGATTTCTGTCTTTCTACTAACGTATTTTTTGTTGTTGTTCTTCTTCTTTCTCTAATTGCTTTAGGTGTAAGTTTAGGTTGTTTATTCGAGATATTTCTTGTTTCTTGAGGTAGGATTGTATTGCTATAAACTTCCGTCTTAGAACTGCTTTTCCTGCATCCCATAGGTTTTGAATCGTCCTGTTTTCATTGTCATTTGTTTCTAGGTATTCGTTGGTTTCCTCTTTGATTTCTTCAGTGATCTCTTGGTTATTTAGTAGTGTATTGTTTAGTCTCCATCTGTTTTTATTTTTTACAGATTTTTTCCTGTAATTGATATCTAGTCTCATATTGTTGTCAGAAAAGATACTTGGTACAGTTTCAATTTTATTACATTTACTGAGGCTTGATTTGTGACCCAAGGTATGATTTATCCTGGAGAATGTTTTATGAGCACTTGAGAAGAAAGTGTATTCTGTTGTTTCTGGATGGAACGTCCTATAAATATCAATGAAGTCCATCTTGTCTAATTGTCATTTAAAGCTTCTGTTTCATTATTTATTTTCATTTTGCATGATGTGTCTGTTGGTGAAAGTGGGGTTTTAAGGTCCCCTACTCTGGTGTTAAGGTCTCCTACTATTATTTTGTTACTGTTGATTTCCCCTTTTATGGCTGTTAACATTTGCCTTATGTATTGAGGTGCTCCTATGTTGGGTGCATAAATATTCACAATTGTTATGTCTTCTTCTTGTATTGGTACCTTGATCATTATGTAGTATCCTTCTTTATCTCTTGTAATAGTCTTTATTATAAAGACTGTTTTGTCTGATAATGAGAATTGCTACTCCAGCTTTCTTTTGATATCCATTTGCATGGAATATCTTTTTCCATCCCCTCACTTTCAGTCTGTATGTGTCCTACGTCTGAAGTGGGTCTCTTGTAGACAGCATATATACAGGTCTTGTTTTTCTATCCATTCAGCCAGTTTATGTCTTTTGGTTGGAGCATTTAATCCATTTACATTTAAGGTAATTATCAATATGTATGTTCCTATTACCATTTTCTTAATTCTTTCGTGGTTTTTTTTTAGGTATTTTCCTTCTCTTGTGTTTCCTGACTAGAGAAGTTCCTTTAACATTTGTTGTAAAGCTGGTTTGGTGGTGCTGAATTCTCTTAGCTTTTGCAAGTCTGTAAAAGTTTTAATTTCTCTGTCGAATCTGAATGAGATCCTTGCTGGGTAGAGTAATCTTGGTTGTAGGTTCTTCCTTTTCATCACTTTAAATATGTCTTGCCACTCCCTTCTGGCTTGCAGAGTTTCTGCTGAAAGATCAGTTGTTAACCTTATGGGGATTCCCTTGTATATTATTTGTTGTTTTTTCCTTGCTGCTTTTAATATTTTTTCTTTGTATTCAATTTTTTGATAGTTTGATTAATATGTGTCTTGGCATGTTTCTCCTTGGATTTATCCTGTATGGGACTCTCTGCACTTCCTAGATTTGATTGACTATTTCCTGTCCCATGTTAGGGAACTGTCAACTACAATCTCTTCAAATAATTTCTCAGTCCCTTTCCTTATCTCTTCTTCCTCTGGGACCCCTATAATTTGAATGTTGGTACATTTAATGTTGTCCCAGAGGTCTCTAAGACTGTCCTCCATTCTTTTCCTTCTTTTTTCTTTATTTTGCCCTGTGGTAGTTATTTTCACTCTTTTATCTTCCAGGTCAGTTATCTGTTCTTCTGCCACAGTTATTCTGCTATTGATTCCTCTAGAAAATTTTTAAGTTCATTTATTGTGTTGTTCCTCATTGTTTGTTTGTTCTTTTATTCTTCTATATCCTTGGTAACCATTTCTTGTATTTTCTCCATTCTGTTTCCAATATTTTGGATTATCTTTATTATCATTACTCTGAATTCTTTTTCAGGTAGATTGCCTGTTTCCCCTTCATTTGTTTGGTCTGGTTGGTTTTTACTTTTCTCTTTAATCTGCAGTGTATTATCTGTCTTCTCATTTTTCTTAACTTACTGTGTTTGGGGTCTCCTTTTCACAGGGTTTAAGTTCGTAGTACCCGTTGTTTTTGGTGTCTGCCTACAGTGGGTAAGGTTGGTTCATTGGGTTGTGTAGGATCCCTGGTTTAGGGGACTGGTGCCTGTGTTCTAGTGGATGAGGCTGTGTCTTGTCTTTCTGGTGGGAGGATCACATCCAGTGGTGTGTTTTGAGGTGTCTGTGGACTTACTGTGATTTTAAGCACCCTCCCTCCTAGTGGGTGGGGACGTGTTTCTTTCTTGCTAGTTGTTTGTCATGGGGTGTCCATCTTTGGAGTTTCCTGGTCATTGAGTGGAACTGGGTCTTGAGACGGAGGTCTCTGGGAGAGCTCTCGCCAATTGATATTACGTGGGGCCCGTACATCTCTGGTGATCCAGTGTCCTGAACTTGGCTCTCCCACCTCAGAGGCTCAGGCCTCACACCTGGCTGGAGCACCAAGACACTGTCAGCCACACAGCTCAGAAGAAAAGGGAGAAAAAAAGAAAGAAAGAAAAAAGTACATAAAATAAGTAAAGTTATTAAAATAAAAACCTAAAAAATATATTATTAAAATTAAAAAGTAATAAAAAAAAGAAGAGAGCAACGAAACCAATAAACAAATCCTCCAGTGATAACAAGCACTATAAACTAAGGTAACTGTATAAATCAGAAACTAGTTAGTCGCATACAGCAAACCCCAAGTCTACAGTTGCTCTCAAAGTCCACTGCCTCAATTTTGAGATGATTTGTTGTCTATTCAGGTATTCCACAGATACAGGGTACATCAAGTTGATATTGTGGAGATTTCATCTGCTACTTCTGAGGCTTCATGGAGAAATTTCCCTTTCTCTTCTTCGTTCGCACAATTGCTGTGGTTCAGCTTTGGATTTGGCCCTGCCTCTGCTTGTAGGTCACCCTTTGCATGTGTTCTTCCCCCAGACAGGAGGGGGTTAAAGGAGCAGCTGATTAGGGGGCTCTGGCTCACTCAGGTGGGGGGGGGTTAGGGAGGGGTATGGAATGCGGGGCATGTCTGCAGCAGCCTGAGGCAAGCCATTTGTTCTTCCCAGGAAGTTGTCCCTGCATCATGGGACCCTAGTGGTTCTGGGCTGTACAGGCTCCTGGCAGGGGAGGTTTGGATAGTGAACTGTGCTTGTACACAGGATTCTTGGCGGCTGCAGCAGCAGCGTTAGCATTTCATGCCTGTCTCTGCTATCCATGCCAATAGCAATGGCTTATGCTTGTTGCTGAAGCTTGTTTAGGGGGTGCTCTGAATCCCCTCTCCTTTTTTTTTTCTTTTTTTTAGCGGGACATGTGCCTCTCACTGTTGTGGCCTCTCCTGCTGCGGAGCACAGGCTCTGGACGTGCAGGCTCAGCGGCCATGGCTCACGGGCCCAGCCGCTCCGCGGCATGTGAGATCTTCCCAGACCGGGGCACGAACTCATGTCCCCTGCATCGGCAGGCGGACTCTCAACCACTGCGCCACCAGGGGAGCCCCCCTCTCCTCTTGCACCCTGAAACAGCGGTCTCTTGACTTTTAGGCATTTCCAGACTTTTTTCCCGATTCCCTTCTGGTTAGCTGTGGCACATTAGCTCCCTTCAGGCTGTGTTCACACAGCCAGCCCCAGTCCTCTCCTTGGGATCTGACCTCCAACACCTGAGCCTCAGTTTCCAGTCCCCACCTGCCCCAGCAGGTGAGCACACAAGCCTCTCAGGCTGGTGAGTGCTGGTTGGCACCGATCCTCTGTGCGCAAATCTCTCCACTTTGTCCTCTGCACCCCAGTTGCTGCGCTCTCCTCCATGGTTCCAAAGCTTAACCCCCTGCCCACCCCCATCTCCTCCAGTGAAGGGGCTCCTAGTGTGTGGAATCTTTTCCTCCATCACAGCTCCCTCCCAGAGGTGCAGGTCCAGTCCTTATTCTTTTGTCTCTGTTTTTTCTTTTTTCTTTTGCCGTACCCAGGTACGTGGGGAGTGTCTTGCCTTTTGGGAAGTCTGAGGTTTTCTGCCAGCGTTCAGTAGGTGTTCTGTCGGAGTTGTTCCATATGTAGATGTATTTTTGATGTATTTGTGGGGAGGAAGGTGATCTCCACGTCTTACTCCTCTGCCATCTTGAAGGTGTAGTTTTCCTCTCTTGTAAAGTCTTCTCTAGTTTTGGTATTACAGCAATGATGTCCTTAATGAGTGAGTTAAGATGTGTTCCTTCTACTTTTATTTTCTGAAAAAGTTTCTAGAGAATTGGTATCATTTCTTCCTTAAATGTTTGATAGAATTCATGAGTGAAATCCTCTGGGTTCATGCTTTCTCTTTTGGAAGATGATTAATTATTGATGGAATTTCTTTAATAGATATATTCCTATTCAGATTATCTTATTTCTCCTTGTATGAGTTCTGGTAGTTTGTGTGTTTTAAGAAATTGATCCATTTCTCCTACATGGTCAAATCTGTGGCTATAGAGTTTTATGCAGTATTTTTTTTTTTTTACCCTTTTTATGTTCATGTGATCAGTAAGGATGACCCCTTTTTCATTTCTGATATTGGTAATCTGTGTCTGTCTTTCTTTTTTTTTCCAAGATTAGTCTGGCTAGACATTTATCAACTTTACTGGTCTTTTAAAAAATAAACTTTTAATATTGTTGATTTTTTATATGGAATTCTTGTTTTTTATTTCATTAATTTCTGTTTTATTTTCATTTCTTCTGCTTGTTTAAGGCTTGAATTGCTGTTTTTTCTTTAAGATGGAAACAGAATATGGAGTTTAGATATTCCTGTCTTTTAATACATACATTTAATATTTTATATATATATATATATATGTATATGTATCTTTCTAAGCAGTGCTTTCATTGCAGCCCACGGATTTTGGTAAGTTGTATTTTCATTTAGTTCAAAAAAATTTCCAATATATATGAGACTTTTTCTTTAAGCAATGTGTTATTTTGTAGTGTGTTTTTAAATGTCAAAATATGTGGGATTTTTCCAGCTATTTTCTGTTATTGATATTTAGTTTAATCCCACTGTGGTCTTAGAACATATTTTGTATCATTTATATTCTTCAATTTTTTTTTTTTTTATAAATTTATTTATTTACAGCTGTGTTGGGTCTTCATTTCTGTGCTAGGGCTTTCTCTAGTTGCGGCAAGCGGGGGCCACTCTTCATTGCAGTGTGTGGGACTCTCACTATCGCGGTCTCTCATTGCGGAGCACAGGCTCCAGACATGCAGGCTCAGTAGTGTGGCTCACGGACCCAGCCGCTCCACGGCATGAGGGATCCTCCCAGACCAGGGCTCAAACCTGTGTCCCCTGCATTGGCAGGCAGACTCTCAACCACTGCGCCACCAGGGAAGCCCTTCTTTTAAATTTGATACTTTTATTTTTTTCATGGCTCATGTTGTCTTCTGTCTTTGTTCCGTATGATCTTAAATAAAATGTATTTTACCATTGTTGGATGGAGTATTCTATAAATATAAATTAGAATTTAAAGGTTTATACTAATCCATTGTCATAGTCCATGTTCCATAACCCTTCTGCACATCTGAAATCAGAGAATTGAATAATGATGTGATAGGAGACACCATACTGTCATCTCTACATCTTTAATGTGGCTCTGATATCTGCGGTTCCTCAAAGAATGTGATATTATTCCTTATTGGCTATTTAACAGGGAACATTCCTGAAGGACCAAAGTGGAATTTTGGTCCTTCAGGGATTTCATCATTTTGAGCCAGTATCGAGTAATGCCCTATATTCCTTCCTCAAGTTAGACTTTTCTGGTAAGTAGCTGCAGGTTCTTTTGGAGAAAAATAGGAGAAAGTTTTACAGTATATAATTTTCTTAAGGAGATCCTACCTTTTTCTTATTGAGATTCTGAGTTTGTAAACTAAAGCAGGTCTTGGAACTGAATGAGAGGTCGTGACCTTGTTGTGGTGACATGTCAGACCACTGTTCTGAATGAAACCAATATAAGTCAAAAAATCATGAAGTGCTGGACATCTACTGCATCTTGTAACATTGTTTAAGTCCCAAAACCCAGACTGTCGTTACAGTTTTTGTTTATAGGAGGCAATAAATTACCTTTTATTTTTTATGTCCATTTTAATTTAGGTTGCTATTTCTTGCATCTGAATCATTCACAAGTGCAGATATTCTAAACTGTATGTGTTGATTTGTACTTGTGTAGCTTCTCACATGGACAGCGAAGTAGTTTCTTCCCCTAAGATGGCATTTATTTACTCAGTGTTGATTAGCAATTTTTCCATACAACAATGGGCATATCATTTGTATATAAGAAAAATGGTAGGGGAGAGTTTCTGACTCCTTTTCTCTCAAACCCTTCTTCTCTTACCACCCCTTTATACCAATAAAGCTCAGTTTGCAGATATTGCTGAAATCTTCATTGACTGTTTCACTGAAAATACCTTACTGGTGGACATTTTAGTTAGGGAGGAACAGCTACAGTAGGCCTGAAGGGGAAAAGGAAGAAGTTTCATCAGTTAGATTCTCAGTAAGGCAGAAATCACACATTTTATCAATTTGCTTTTTATACAAAAAGAGTAAACTTGCTGAGAAGCATCTATGAACACAGTGAAACTAAATTTTCTTCTTCCGTGTGACTACTATGTTATCTGGGAAGTCTTATAAAAAGGGTTCCTCCAAAAGGCCTTCTTTTTACAGCTAATATAGGAAAGAATTGATAGAATCTGGTCATTTCCTTTTACCGTAGCTCCTATGTGACCTGTAAAAAAGTGAATATGTTGGAATAACAAACCTGGGTAAAATAAATAACCTGGGTATTTTGTTTGAGAAAAGTCTTATGCATAGTTGAAACATAATCTCACAGAATCTTTTGTTATGGTCAAATTCTTCTGTGAATGGCAATTTTGCTGAAGTATTTTATTGATAAGAGCCTAGGTTATTAAAGCTCATAACACTTCAGTTTGGATGCACAGAAAAATTCTTAAATTGCATTTATTCTTATAATAATGATTTTACCATGTTTCTTTTCATGATATGGGACAAAAATGTGTTATATTTATTTATTCTCTAAGCTATAATATGAAATAACTACACCATTCATTGTTTAAAGGTATGGTTTCACATTTGTATTTAAGATAAACTTTAAGGAAACACTCATATACTTCTCTGTCATTTACTTTTTAAAAGAAAAAAACAATTTAATATTCATTCTTTAACTTTTTCACCTTAAAACAAGTCTTGTTCTTTGTTGAAACGCCTCTCTTCCTTGATAGAAATGTAATTTTAGTTTATCTACATTGACATTTGAATTTGTAGGCATTCATTAAACATTCAGATTGTATAAATAATGCGATCTGTATTTTAACAAAGGAAGCTTTCATGGATGAATAACTTCTTCACTTGGCATTATGACAGCTTTTGAGAATTGGTAATTTCTGCGTTAAAAAGATACTGTCTGAAAATATCTTTACCAAAGGAGAGAATCAAATAGAATAACTTTTTTAAGAGTAGTTTTTAAATGTTTTTGATCAAGTATATAAAATATATACCACATTTTATATCTTCTCTGGGAGAGTGGGTCCATTAAAAAGTTATCATATCCTTGACCAAAATATTATTTTCTATTAATTTGTAGTGTCTGTACTCTTTTTTACTCCTAGATCAACTTCCTTTACGCTCTGAAAAGACCCCTGTCCTTCTGTCTTCTTAGTGGCATAATCTTGAACTTTTATTTGTACAGTAATTCATGGTACAGTTCTCCTGACCTTTCCTTCTGCAGTTCGTTCAGCATGCTTAATCTCTTGTTTTCTTGACCAATGACCATCACACACATTTCCCCCTAGACCTGGGCATGTTGTGCAAACACCTTTATTCATTTGTCACATTAGAGCACAAATGCACTATTTGAACCACATCAACATGTGAGAGAATACATAGGAGAGTACCTGTTAGATTAGACTCTGTTTTATTGTTCTTTGAAAGTCTAAAACCTAGCAAATTATCTGGCACATGGTAGGCACACAACAAATATTTGCTTAATGAATAAGAATAATGCTTATTGTGCATGCAAAGAGAAAAATCAGGAAAGCCACCACAGGACGTGCAATAGTACTACATATAGAAAAAGAAAACATGAGGGAAAAGAAATTAAAGGGAGCAGTAAGAGTAGAACCATAGAAAACAGTAGGGGGTGGGGGCTCCTACGACATGCTTGGACCATAAAGAAGGCAAGAATAAGCAAGACAGTGTACAGCAATTAAGGAAAGATTTATTGAGTAGCTAGAATGTGCTGGACATTTTGAAAATTCGTCATTAATTTAATACATATTTATTAGGCACCAACTGTATGCCAGCTACTGCTTTGGGTCCTGGAAATCCATCACTAAATAAAAAAGAGAAAGACTTTTGCCCTCATATAGCTCCATTTAGCATATATTTAAATAGTATATAATAATCATATAAAGAAGTTATGTACTAAGGGGGAAGGTGAAAAATACTATGGGGAAAAATAAAATTGTAGAACAGGATAAGGGGGATCAAGTGTATTAATAGAGTGACCAGGAAGGCATCATTTAGAAGGTGCGGTCTGAATAAAGAGGGATGGATTGGAATTAGTTAAGTATATGTTTGGAGGAAGATAAATCTATGCAGTGGAAACAGTTAAAGCAAAGATCCCTAGAAGGGAGCTTTCCTGGGGTTTGGAAGGCACAGCAAGGAAACCAGAAAGGCTGGAGCAGAGGGAGCAAGGAGAAAAGCAGCAAGAGATTAGGTCAGATTTAGTGGTGGGATATAAGGAATGGAGAACAAATCATGAACATCATATATTTGGCTTTCACTCTGAGTGCGATGGAAAGCCATGGTAGGGGTTACAGTAGAGGAGTAGTTTGTCATTTGTTTAAAAAGGATTATCTTATTCAGTCCTTATAAAATTTCTATAAAGCAGTGTTTCAGTAAGAATTATTTTAGATGCAAGGAAACCAGCTGAAATTGGATTTCACAGTAAGGGTTTGGCTTTTTCCTGGAACAGTGGGCCTGGAGGAAGGTGTGGTTTAGTGATGGTTTAGTGAATTAATGATGCTTAATTCTGTGAGTATCATTGTGTACTTGTTATTCTCCTGGTCTTCACACCATACATGGTGTTTAGGTGGTTGTTGTAACTCTTAAGAGTCACATTGTCACATAAGGCAGCAAGAAAGAAAAGCTTCTCGCTTTTGAACTTCCTCTCCTTCTCACCCTCTTACTCTGTCTTTATCAGGGAGTGAAATCTTTTCCAGAAATGTCTAACATCTGCCCCATGAGCTTCCTTTGAACAAAATAGTCATATCACATCTCCCACAGTAAACCAGTTACTAACTGGTGAGTGGGAATAGTATTCTATCAATCGAGAGATGTCATCTGGAAAAGGACACTGATACCTGATATCTGAATAAAATTAGTTATGTTAATCAAGAATAAGGAGAAATGGCCTGTGAGTATGCAAGTGATGGTGTCTTTCAGAGACAGTAGACTTTATTATACGTATTAATAGATGAATAGAGGTTTGCAACTCTCCTAACATAATACAGCTAGAAAGGGCAGAGAAAGGATTGAACCCCCAGGTCTGTCTGGTTACAAAATCATGCTTCATTTTTGCTAAACCAGACTGGCCCTTCCATAACTATGACACATTGCTGTGGGGATTGTGGTAGGAACACCTTTGTCCAGACGGGAAATGCTATTAACTTACAACTGTTACGTGAACTGTTTAATGCCTTCTGACAAGACAAGCATATCTTCTCTCTTTAAACAGAGTTCATGTATAAAGCCAAATATTGGCTGGAGATTTGTGGGTAAGCAGAATCTCTCACAATGGTCTAGTTGCAAACCACAGAACTCGCTTTAGCTGGTTTAATCAGAAATAGAATTTAATAGGGGACTTCCCTGGTGGCGCAGTCATTAAGAATCCGTCTGCCAATGCAGTGGACACGGGTTCGATCCTTGGTCCAGGAAGATCCCACATGCTGCAGAGCAACTAAGCTGTGCACCACAACTACTGAGCCTGCACTCTAGAGCCCACAAGCCGCAGCTACTGAGCCTGCGTGCCACAACTACTGAAGCCTGCACACCTAGAGCCCATGCTCTGCAACAAGAGAAGCCACCGCAATGAGAAGCCTGCGCACCGCAACAAAGATAGCCACTGCTAGCCGCAACTAGAGAAAGCCCGCGTGCAGCAACGAAGACCCAATGCAGCCAAAAATAAATGAAATTTTTAAAAAAAGAATTTAATTTAAAAAATATGATAGATCACAGAATCCCTGGAGGCTACACAGTCAGGAACATTATTGAGGTTATTCCAATAGCCTGCTGGCAGGCATAATCCTTTTGTCCCTGAGTTTAAGAAATAGGTGATTGCTGGACGTCTCCACAAGGATATTTACCACTGCTCTCTTTGACAGCTGTCACGGGATGTGGCTTTCTCAACTTTATTTTGTCTGTTTATATCCTCCTAAAGGTGTGTCTTCTTTGCAGAGGCAAGGACACATGCCTGTAATATTCATGTAATTAGTAGTGATGACCCCTCTATTGTTTCTAATATTGGTAATTTGCATCTTCTCTCTTTTCTCTTGGTTAGCCTAGCTAGATGTTTATCAGATTTGTTGATGTTTTTCAAAAAACGAACTTCTGGTTTTTTTTTTTTTAAACTATATTCTTCTCTTCAGTTTCATTCATTTCTCCTCCAAATTTATTATTATTTTTTTCTTCTATTTTAGACTTAAATTGCTCTCCTTTCTCTGGTCTCCTACAGTGGATGCTAAGGTTATTATTGATTTTAGCTCTTTGTTCTTTTCTAAAATAGGTATTTTATGATAGAAATTTCCCCCTATGCATTATTTTCACTACATCTCACAAATTTTGATGTTATATTTTCATTTTCGTTTAGTTCAAAATCTTTTTGTTTCCCTTGAGACTTATTTTCTGACTCTTTGTTCTTTAATTTGTGTAGTTTCCAAATAATTGCGGATTTTTCAACTATCTGTTACTGATTTCTAGTTTAATTAATGAAACACACTTTGCCTGGTTTCCATGCTATTAAATTTGTTAAGCATGCTTTATATCCCAGAATGTGATCTGTTCTGGAGCATGTTCCATGAGAGCTTGAGAAGAATGTGTACTTGATTTTTATTGGATGGAGCTTTCTGTAAATGTCAATTAGATAGATTTGATTAGTGGTGCTGTTCAGGTCAACTGTACCCTGAGTGATTTTTAGCCTGATTTATATATCAAATAAAGAAAGAGGGGTTTTGAAGTTTCCAAGTATAGTAGTAGATTTGTCTGTTTCTTCTTTCAGTTTTGCCTCATATATTTTGACACTTTGTTAGGTGGATAAATGTTAGTCATTCTGTAATGTCCCACTTACCCTTGATAACTTTCCTGGTTCTGATACTTGCTCTTCTGAAATTAAAAATCCACCTTTCTTTTGTTCATACTAGCACGGTATATCTTTATCCTTTAGTAAATATATTCAGACCATTCATATTTAAAGGATTATTGACATAGTTGAATTAATATCTACATTTAGAAAATAACTTTTGTAATTATCATTATAACTTTTGTAATTATTTGTTCTTTTTGTTCTTTTTCCTCCCCTTTCCTCTTCTTCAGCTTTGTCTGATCTTAATTGAGTACTTTATATATTCCTATTTCCTCTTCTTTTAGCATATTGACTATACTTCATTAACAGATTTTTTAGTGGTTGCCTTAGAGTTTGTCATATACTTTTATAACTAATCTAAGTTTGTATTCAAATAACATTATATACCTCACATACATTACAGCTACCCTGTATTAAAGAATCCTCAATTCATTTATGTCATTCATTTCATTTATCCAAATGCTATAATCACCCAATAATTTGTCATGATAATTACTTTAAACAAACTGTTATCTTTTAGACTAAGCATGAGCAAACTATAGATTGCCTTGGGTAATCTGTAGATTCAATGAAATCTCTATCAAAATATCAATGACATTTTTCACAGAACTAGAACAAATAATTTAAAAATTTGTATGGATACACAAAAGACCCTGAATAGCCAAAACAATCCTGAGAAAGAAGAACAGAGCTGGAGGAATCACATTCTCTGAATTCAGAGTATACTACAAAACTATAGTAATCAAAACAGTATGGTATGGACACAAAAACAGATGCATAAATCAATGGAATGGAATAGAGAGCCCAGAAATAAACTCACATACTTATGGTCAATTAATCTATGACAAAGGAAGAAAGATCTTCAATAAGTGGTGCTGGGAAAACTGCACAGCTACATGTAAAAGAATGAAATTAGAACATTCTCTAACACCATATACAATATAAACTCAAAACATATTAAAGACCAAAATGTAAGACTGGATACCATAAAATGTCTGGAGGAAAACATAGGCAGAACACTCTTTGACATAAATTGCAGCAATATTTTTTGGATCTGTCTCCTAAAGCAAAGAAAACAAAAACAAAAGTAAGCAAGTGAGACCTAATTAAATGTAAAAGCTTTTTCACAGCAAAGGAAACTATCGACAAAATGAAAAGATAACCTACTGAATGGGAGAAGACATTTGCAAATGATATGACTGATAAGAGGTTAATATCCAACATATATAAACAGCTCATATAACTCAACATCAAAAAAACAAACAACCTGATTATAAAATGGGCAGAAGAACTGAATAGACATTTTTTCCAAAGAGGAAATGGAGATGGCCAACAGGGACATGAAAATACGCTCAACGTTGCTAATCACCAGGGAAATGCAAATCAAAACCACAGTGAGATACCACCTCATACCTGTCAGAATGACTATTGTCAAAAAGAACACAAATAACAAATGTTGGCAAGGACGTGGAGAAAAGGGAACCTTTGTACACCGTTGATGGGAATGTAAATTGGTGCAGCCACTGTGGAAAACAGTACAGAGGTTTCTCAAAATAGTAAAAATAGAAATACCATATGACCCAGCAGTTACCCTCCTGGATATATATCTGAAAGAAACGAAAACACTAAATCAAAAAGACACATGTACCCCAATATTCATGGCAGCATTATTTATAATTGCTAAGCTATGAAAGCAACCTAAGTGTCCATCAACAGATGAATGGATAAAGATGTGGTATATATAAATGTATACAATGGAATACTTCTCAACCATGAAAAAGAACAAAATTTTGCCACTTGCAACAACTTGGATGGACTTGGAGAGCATTATGCTAAGTCAAATAAGTCAAAACAGAGAAAGACAAATACTGTATGATAAATCACTTATATGTGGAATCTAAAAAATACAATAAACTAAAAAAGACTAAACTAAAAAGGAAGCAGACTCACAGATACAGAGAACAAACTAGTGGTTACCAGTAGGGAGTGGGGGAGGGGGAAAAGGGACTATGGGGGTAGGAGCAAAAAGGGTTATTATGGGATTATATGAAATCATGTGTGTGAAACTTGAAAATTGTAAAGCACTATAGAATTTAAAGAATCCTTCATTCAATAAAAAAAATCTAAAAATATATATTTTAAAAGAAAATTGAATAAGTAAACCAAAAATTTCCTGGTTTATGTTTTGATTCATTTTGTTTTGTTTTTTCTTCCTCCCATCCACACTGCTCAATATGTAATGAATAAGGTCACTTTGTGGTGAGTTCTCACCTTACTATTCTAAAATAAGGAATAAAAGGAGAATATTAAGTTTAAAAAAAAGAATGAGGAAACTATATACATATATAGTTTATATAGTTATATGTAAAACTAGCTATTATACTGGAGTGCTCTGTGTGTGATAGTAAGATATGGAAGAAGAGTAGCATTCTCTAATTTTATAGCTTAATCTCAATCTTTTAGTTGTCTCTGTCCCTAGACTGTGGCTTTCACAAGTGTTTTTTTAGATTTTTTCCCCCTATTAAAAATAGGTGGCTGGAGTAGGAGAAATGCGCTTCCCTGAGCTGCGAAGAGTCAAGTAAAGTCTTTTCCCTGGATAGTTGGCCTTTGTTATGTAGAAAACTCCAGGCATATTTCACAAAGATCTGTAATGGGATCTTACTTAGATCTTCACATTGAGAAGTGGACTTTCTGGAGGTAAGTCCTATGAATGGGATACCTCCACTAAGTCTAGTCTCCAGGAGGTTTTCATTGTTACTCTAGCCTATATCCAGTTTCTGACAATTCATCAAAATTACTGTTAAATATTCCTACCAGTTTATGGCTCCAGTGGATTTTGTTCCAGGTTAACTGATCTTGGTTTTGTCTCACCGATTTCACCTGTCTCCACTCCAGATTTTGGTGTGACGGTTTACCCTGCAGCACATATACTCTAGTAGTCTAAAAAGAGTCATTGATTTTCAGTTTGTTCAGCTTTGTCTTGTTGTAAGGAATGAAATAATGACTTCTGAATTCTTTACAAATCAGAGTTGAATCCAGGAGTCTGGGAATCTGAATTTTGACTTTTACAATAAGGAACCATGACTCAGAACACTGGATTCCAACATTATAAGAATATAAAAATGTGGGAAATTACAGGAATAAACAAACACAGGATGAGTATTCAAAACATGCAGAGCTACCACAAATATCACACATCAGCAAAAAAGGGAGTCAGAAATGATGTTCGTATTTAATAACATTCAATTTAGCTAGTTTCACAGAATTGTTGGCTGGCTACTGGGATCAGAATATTTAGTCTGTTGTCTAATTTCTCTAGATGCTATTTGAAAGGGCAAAGATGGTATTTCCACAGTGACTTTTTTTTCTAAACTTCCAGTGCTGACCAGATGCCTACTGCCCTGTTCCTCTGATTGACATATTCTTTCCTTAGTTAAATTTAGATAGTCAGATTGATGACAAATGCTGGGAGCTGATTTTGTGAGGAGAACATTTCCTTGTCTCTGATCTGATTTATTATGTGAGCTATTATGTTAGAACAGTAAGTACATAATTTTATTGCTTTATTTGCCAATATATTCTCTTATTCTAAATACTGAAAATAGACCAATTTCCAAGATGATAATATATTTGTACCCTACTCCATATGCCATTGTCTGTATTGGGCCACCTATTTTTAGAATCTTGTGAGAAAATAGAGATACTCAAATAATCAAATCTGTCCAATATTTGATTGGGAAAATATTCTGATGCTCATGATTTAGTGAGGTTTGAAGGTTCTCTTCAATTCCATTTATTTATGCTCTCTTTGCTGCCCCATTATACAGGTGAATTTGACCCAAGAGTGGACAGTAAGTACTTGTTGACTGACTGCAGCACAAATGTTAGCTGCCACAAAATAAAGTTGCCTACTAAGAAACAACAGGGTCAAAGCTGTTCACCCTAAATGAAGTATTTTTTGACAGTTTTGCTTGTAAAAAAGTTAATAATTGTAACAGGAGCTACAGTAATACTGTTGGTTTTTTCACGGTATGTACAGTATTACTGAAATATGTAAATGTAAGAAGTCTAGTTTAATAAGCTCTTTTTAAAGGTATGAATGTGCCCTCTTGATGGGAAGAAAAAAAAATAAAAGATAATTAGGTGACTGCTATGAAAGAACTCACATTTCTATCCTGGGCTATAGTGAAACATTCTGCCTGAGTTACACAGCTTGATATATCCCAGAAAATTGCATTTATAGTACTCCTAGAACAAGGAAGTACAGAAACTAATGTCATGACCTAAATAATAATTCTAAATCTAATAAGAGCCTATTTTAATGAAAGAATATGATTTAGAATATGCATTTTAATAGCACTTATTAAACCTAATATATAGGAAAATTTATACTTGGAATATGTTGATGCAGCTGTTGAAAATAGGTAGAGAATTTTGACTTCTAAATCAGAGTATAAACATTAGAAGATATATTAGCTTCTTAATCTTCCTGGATTCTTGCCCTGTTGTGGAATCTCTGCCCATGGGTTAAGCTTCATGTATGGATCTGACACCAATCAAATCTTTGGATAACAAAGCATCACACCAAATTTGTGGTTAATCCCTCTCTGGCCATAATAGCTGAGCTACCTGTAACCAGGATCCTGTTCCATCTATCATTGTCTTCTGATTAAGGATCTACCTTCTACTCTGGCATCACAGTTCCATTTATATTTTCTAATTCTTCATCAGCTGAGTTGCTGTCATGACACATTAAATCTACAAATACTTGGGTTTCTGCTCACACATTTTGTCCTTTTTTCTGTTTGATGCTTCTTAACTTCCCCTATCTTCTTCTTATCGTTGCTTAGAAAGTCTGGTTCTAGGATTCATTTTAAGTTTGCTTTCAGCATGTAGTTGGGGGTTGTAACTGATATTATTATAATACTCTTGCTATCAAGCGAAATTTCAGGAATTTAAAAAAAATTCTAGTTAGTGAAACTTAAGGATTTCTTTATATTGCTATTTGAGTTCATTCTCAAATTTGAGGATTCTAGTGTGACTGGTTCTACACAAGAGTATGCTGAAATGTTGGCCCCTCTCAGGGAAAAGTCATTTTATTCTTTTGATGGTCCATATTACTTTTTGTACCTTTTTTGACTCAATTTTTATGAGGTTCCATATTATTGTTTTTTGTGCATATCCTATGTCCTGTGGTCCTGTTCTTGAGAGTAGGATCTATAATTTCATTTGTTTACTCAGCAAATATTACCTCCTATGTTCTTATTCTCCTTCTCCTAGCACTTAACATAATACAGAACACACATACAGTAGGTGCTCAATAAATGCTGGCAAAAAGCTAGCAAAAGAGAATATTTTTATTTTCTCAACCTCCTTGGCATAGCTTCCCTCAATATGTCCTTCATGGTCAGAATGGAAAATTGACACAGTAGGTGTCTTTTGTTTTTGTGTATTTTCCCTAATTAAAAAAAAAACACATTGTACTGTTGGTGGAAATGTAAATTGGTACAGCCACTATGGAAACAGTATGGAGGTTCCTCAAAAAATTAAAAATAGGGCTACCATATGACCCAGAAATTCACTTCTGGATATTTATCTAAAGAAAACAAAAACACTAATTTGAAAGGATACATACACCCCAGTGTTCCATTTCAGAATTATTTATGACATCTAAGACATGGAAGCAACCTAAGTATTCATCAGTACAGGAGTGGATAAAGAAGAATGAATATATATGTAACATTACTCAACCATAAAAAAGGATGAAATTTTGCCATTTGCAACAACATGGATGGACCCAGTGGATATTATAGTAAGTGAAATAAGTCAGACAGATAAAGACAAGCACCGTATGATTCCACTTATATGTGGAATCTAAAAAACAAAACAAACAAATGTGACAAAACAGAAACAGACTTATAGATACAGGGAACAATTTGGTGATTGCCAGAGGGGAATGGGGTAGGGGGATAAGTGATTAAGGTGAAGGAGGTTAACAGGTACAAACTTCTGGTTATAAAATAAGTGTCATGAGGATAGTACGCACAGCATAAGGAATATAGTCAATAATATTGTTATAACTTTGTATGGTGACAGATGGTAACTAGACTTACGGTGATCATTTCATTATGAAAATATTGACTCACTATGTGATACATCTGAAACTAATATAATATTGTAAATCAATTATACTTCAGTAAAGGAGAAAACATTTTGAAAATATCATTTTGATATGTATCTTATTTCTAAATAAATGAGAAATTTGTTAATATGGGATAAAATTCTTAACTGAATTACAGAGAACTAGTAATAGTTATGAGACAGAAGCAGAATATATTTGTTTATTCCTTTCAAAGAGATCCTAAAGTGTCATGACAAAAGTTGCTGGTAATGCTTAGGAATATTGAAAAAGGAATTAAAATGCATCTAATTAGCTATCATTTTTGTGGCCTGTGGCTCATTTGGATGAAGCACTGATGTACTTTTCAGAGCTCACAAATACACTGTTGACATTGCAGGAATATTCTGTTTCCCACAGAAGAAATATATGTTGTCAGTGCAATACAAACAACTAACAACATTACAAAGGAGATGGAAGAAAAGGGTAATATGAATACAAAATAGGATTTTTTTTTAACTGTGTAAACATCGCAAATTTTGAATTTTCCACATTTAACTGAAGTTGTCTTTAGGTTTTCTACAATTTTAATTTCTTCTGCAAAGTATAAATTGAAGAATTTATGGGCTGAAATAAATCCTTGGGCAATTATATGTTTAAAATATGTTTTTCCTTTTCTTGGTTGTGAGTCTCTTGAGAATAGGGATTATTTTGTCTTTTCCATCTCTGAATTCCCAGCATTTATACAATCTCTGATAAATAGTAAATGTCTAATGTTCACTGAGTGAAGTAATTATTTTGATATTTCCTTATTGACCTCTTCACTCCAAGCTTTGTTTTCTAAAAAACATGAACTATTTTATTGCTTGTTATATTTTAAAAATTTCTCCTCTAGAATAAATTAAGGATAATAGTTTTTATTGTGCCCAGGCTACACTAATGCCAGGATATTATGGTTATATGAGATTTTAAACATTATTTCTCTTTAAAACAAATACATTTGTATGCTGATTGTGATAGAGAGGGTATTTACAGAGGAAAAAAAAAAGCCTAATCATTGGAAGCCCCACTGTGTGGGGAAATATTCAACGATTGGAAAATTGTAAAGAATGAAAACCACCTAAGGTGATATCAGTGAAAGGAGTTAGCTTAAATTATTTAGATGAGATATCTATGTTGGGGACAATTATAGTATACAAGAAAAAAAATCTGCAATAGAAGAAAGAAGCAAAAATTACAGATGCTACACATCCTCAGAGTTTTTTGTTTTTTTTTTTTGGTATGTGGGCCTCTCACTGTGTGGCCTCTCCTGTTGCGGAACACAGGCTCTGGACGCACAGGCTTAGCGGCCATGGCTCACGGGCCTAGCCGCTCCGCGGCATGTGGGATCTTCCCGGACCGGGGCACGAACCCGTGTCCACTGCATCGGTAGGTGGACTCTCAACCACTGCACCACCAGGGAAGCCCTTTTTTGTTTGTTTTTTAGAGCTGGATTACCAGAACACTACTGCAAAAGTTATGGAAACTTAAACTTAATTAGAACCTTGAAATTAGAATCAATTATTCATCATACCTCTTACAGACTTTCTGAACTCATCCTCTTCTCTCCATTCTTCCTGGTTCTACTCTGCCTGCAGGATAAAATGCAACCATCGCAGTTTAACACACAAGGCAAACCATGCATTCATTTCTGTATTTCCCCATCTGCTTTAGTGACGTACAAACAGCCCATGTTTTCTTGTTTCTGTGAACTTTTGCATATGGTGGTCTCTCTGCTTAGAATAAATTTCTCCCATGTTTACTTTTCACCAAATTCTACTCATTCATTAAAACTCAGCTATAGTATCTATCACTCTTTAGGGAAACGTTTTCTTGACCTCTCCCATCACTACCATGTATTGAATTCAGCTTTCTGCTTTGTAATCCCATTGTAGGCTCTGATTACCCTTATTAATGCATATTTATGTCATAGAGTCTGTATTTGTTTTCTATTGCTGCTGTAACAAATTACCATAAATTTAGTGGCTTAAAATAATATGAATTTATTCTTAGAGTTTAGAGGTCAGAAGTTTGAAATGGGTCACAATGGGCTAAAATTAAGGTGTTGGTGAGGCTGTATTCCTTTCTTGAGGCTCTAGGGGAGAATCTGTTTCCTGGCTTTTTGCAGCTTCTAGAGGCTGCCCATATCTTTGATTCATGGGCATCATTCATCTTCAAAGCCATCAAGGGCTGGTTAGTTTTTCTCACATCATATCACTCTGACACTGATTTTTCTGCCTCTGTCTTCCAGATTTAAGGACTCTTGTGGCTATACTTAACCCACCTGGATAATCCAGGAAGGTCTCCCTATTTTAAAATAAGCTCATTAGCAACTTTAATTACATCTGTCACCTTAATTTCCCTTTGTAATATCACATAATATATTCATAAATTCTGAAGATTGGACTTGGATCTCTTTGGGAGGCTATTTTCTGCCTATCACAGAGTCATAGATATTATTTAACTTTCATGTATATAACCATAGTTTCCAACATTGTATAAGTGCTCATTACAGAATTTTTCAATAAATTAGTATTTACAAAATCATCAAGTTTTTCATAGAATCATGCAAGTTTAAAATTAGCAACAACCTTAAAGTTTAGCTCTTTCACATTTCTCGAGTTAAAGTAAGGGTTTCAAAAGTTTATTGATTGTGTATTTTTATGTTTTAGTTCCTGCCCATGTAAAACTCACATTCTTACTCTGATACATAAAATGTTATTGAATACCTCACAAATGATGACACCATTTTTAGAGGTGCTCAACTTTAATAAAAACCCATCAGACAAATCTTCTTAAACCCCTATTTAAACATTCGCATGAACTGCAAGCAGTTTTGAATATTTCAAGAATACACTGACCATTTTGTACAGTTTTTCAACATCAAAAATGTACCATCCTCTATACAAATTGTCCTCCTTAAAGTTTAGCATAAACAATAGTTTACAATTGATTTTTGTATCTTGCTAACATATAAATAAAAAATATGCCATAACTGAAACCACAAGAAAAAATTTATCTGTAAACCCCTACTTTTAAAATAGGAAATAAAAAAAAAATTTTTTCACAATGAGATATGGGTTGGCACTTTAATTTGGGCTGATAACCCAAAAATATTCAAAAGTTACCTCAAAATAAAGAAAATTTAAAGAAATATCTTGCCCAATGGTCCAGTGACAGTATATCCTCTGTGTAAATGAGTTACAGAAAGGTAATATTCTCATCTTTGAATAAATTTCTATTCAGCAAAAGTTGTTTAACTCCATAGCCCTCCATATCTTTGTGGAATGTGATATTGGAGAAGGCAATTGTTGTGTGAATGTATGGATTAATGTGATTTAACATCAGAGTGTTATTATTCAAAAAAACTTTTTGCACAATGTTTTAATATTACATTATGCAATACTAGGTTATTGATTTTATGGTTCTGGAAAGGCAGATTGAAAGAGGACATAAAAATTCAAAGGAACTTAACACTGTTT
Organism: Lagenorhynchus albirostris; assembly: GCF_949774975.1. NCBI lineage: Eukaryota > Metazoa > Chordata > Mammalia > Artiodactyla > Delphinidae > Lagenorhynchus > Lagenorhynchus albirostris. The sequence continues at coordinate 32,370,851 of NC_083105.1, forward strand.
ACAAAGACATGGGATTCTTGTATTGGCAAAATCAGTCAATTATATTATTAACAAAGCAAGATGAATAGCCAACACACAATTTCTGGGCTTTTTTATATCTTATCCAGTTCAAAGTAACTTGAGATGATGTTAGATTTCCCAGAATATATAGTAGGCTCCCTTCCCTCTCAGGTATTAGGATCTGTGGAAAGCTGCCTCTTTCTATTTGTGTGGTAGGATTTTTTTTTTTTTTTTTGCAAGTACTCTTTCTTGTTTGTCATTATTGTCATAAAATTGTTCTCATTAAATACAAAATATGCAAAGTACTATGCTGCACTATATAAAGAACATTCAGCAGACATGGTCCAGCACTTTGATTTCTGTAATCTTCCCAGTTCTATTACAGAGTTCCTGATTGCATAATTTTGTTCTTTCTTTGGTTTTTATGCTGTAGAATTGCTGATGCAATTACAGATTATGGGCAAAACTGTAGACTTCTTGATCATAGACAGCATAATGAACTAGGGAGTCATGAGTGTGAATATATTTTTGTATTTCATTTTTCTTGTAGGATTAAATGAAATTGAATAAAATTCCTAGCACAGTTGTAGTACCTAATAGTGATCAAAAAATATTGTAACTTTTCTCTCTGGAATGATTGAAAACTACAACAGAAGTTTTGAAACACAGAAACAAGTGTAAGTCCATAAGGAAAAGACAGTGTTAAAATAACAATTGTAAAAGACAAGGGCTCATATGAATATTCATTAATGTTTTCACTGTTGTATTCAAAGTTAGGAAGAGTATACCCTGAAGACAAAGGTTAATGATAATGGTATAAATAGAAATCTTGAAATATTTTATCCCATTATGCTTTACACAAAGGAAGTTGGGGATAATTAATGACTAAACCATCATCAGACATGCCAGAAAATGATAATCTTTTTTCTAATTGTAATTCTTAGGCATGATTAAAGATGATGATTTTATAAAAAGTTATTTTTCTTAGGGAATATTTAACCCCTTTATGTCCTTAATTTTAGCTGTAAAGTAAATAGCAGTTTATTCCTCTGATAGCTTTCTCTTTAATAGAGAGGAGCATGTTGTCAATTCTTCATTGATTATATAGTATTATAAAGATTACTTTGTTTTTTATAGCTCAATTACCTCTTTCGGTGAGTGCCAAGTTTTGCATAGCTTAAAGGTGAAGCTAAAGTTCTGGATAAAATTCATGTGTCCCATGACTGTAGAGTTCTCCACCAGCTCCCACAAACTGGGTGAGGTTTAATCTTTATAATAAATTACTTACTCTGCATCACATCTACTGGTCCTGCCTCCCTGACAGAACCCTGTCTGCTGCACCTATCATGTATGTTTTGCAGTGGTCATGGTAGACAGATTATTTCTACAACATTCTCACAGTTTATCTTTGAAGTAAACTATGACCTATCTCTGTTAAATTACAAGTTAAAGTCATTTTTTTCTTAAAAATGAATGATTTCAAAAGCTAAGATAATAGCTCTAAAGCTCATTTTATTGAACAACTGCATCAAACATATTAGAGTCACAGTAGGATTTACATGCTTAAATTTACATTCATGAGGCAAGAATACTAGCTTGTATTATGCACTGGCCCTTGACCATGAATCTCCTGTAAGTCATCCAAATTAATTTGCATAGGATCAATTCTAATCTCTGCTGTTGAGTGTTTTGTGTTAATTAAGGTGATTGGCTTGTAATTACTCGATTTACTTACACCCCTCCTCAGTTTCTGCATTACTGACAATTACCCTGGCTTTAATACTGTGAGAAATGAATTAAATCTATATCTAAATTGACTTTAAAATATTTAAAACCTATGTGACAGATCAATATGTCTTCTTTTTCTAGATTCCACAGAAGCAGCTTAATTTGTTGTCTCATTTCAAATTTTTGGATTATCCATGCACCTGGACCTCTGTAATGTCAAGCTGTGTATCTAATTGCATTCTCCTACTACTTAAAAAGAAATAAGAAATAGAACTGAAATGAATCTAATATGTGCTCATCTTTCCCCTATTTTTTTTTACCCTTTGTTTACATTTCATGAGTCTTCATATTTGTAAAGAAACTGAGACATGTATCCTTGACAGCAGAGACCCATTAACCTGATAATAATATGAACTGCTAAGGGAGTCAAAACATAACATCCTTTTTGGGTCCTCTTTAATGTTTAAAATGCTTCTCCACGCATAAACTTAATATTCATAAGAAAAGTGTGGAATAAGCAAATATTATCAGCCTTATTTCAAAGGTGAGGAAATTGAGACTCAGTGATTTAAATAACAAAATCACAGAGCAAAAATGTGACTGAGCCAAGATTTGAAATCTGGTTCGTCATTTTTTTTTTTAAACACCTTTATTGGAGTATAATTGCTTTACAGTGTTGTGTTAATTTCTGCTGTATAACAAAGTGAATCAGCTATATGGATACGTATATCCCCATATCACCTCCCTCATGCATTCCCTCCCACCCTCCCTATCCGACCCCTCTACGTGGTTGCAAAGCACTGAGCTGATCTCCCTGTGCTGTGCCACTGCTTCCCACTAGCTGCTTTACATTTGGTAGTGTATATATGCCAATACTACTCTCTTACTTCGTCCCAGCTAACACTTCCTGCTCCCCGTGTCCTCAGGTCCATTCTGTACGTCTGTATCTTTATTCCTGTCCCACTCCTAGGTTCATCAGAACCATTTTTTTTTCTTTTTTTGGATTCCATATATATGTGTTAGCATACAGTATTTGTTTTTCTCTAACTTACTTTTTGATATTGAGCTGCATAAGCTGCTTGTGTATTTTGATTAATCCGTTGTCAGTTGCTTCATTTGCAAATATTTTCTCCCATTCTGGGGGTTGTCTTTTGGTCTTGTTTATGGTTTCCTTTGCTGTGCAAAAGCTTTTAAATTTCATTACGTCCCATTTGTTTATTTTTGTTTTCATTTCCATTTCTCTTGGAGGTGGGTCCAAAAGGATCTTGCTGTGATTTATGTCATAGAGTGTTTGCCTATGTTTTCCTCTAAGAGTTTTATAGTGTCTGACCTTACATTTAGGTCTTTAACCCATATTGAGTTTATTTTTGTGTATGGTGTTATGAAGTGTTCTTACTTCATTGTTTTACATGTAGCTGTCCAGTTTTCCCAGCACCACTTATTGAAGAGGCTGTCTTTTCTCCATTGTATATGCTTGCCTCCTTTATCAAAGATAAGGTGACCATATGTGTGTGGGTTTATCTCTGGGCTTTCTGTCCTGTTCCATTGATCTATGTTTCTGTTTTTGTGCCAGTACCATACTGTCTTGATTACTGTAGCTTTCTAGTATAGTCTGAAGTCAGGGAGCCTGATTCCTCCAGCTTCATTTTTCTTTCTCAAGATTGCTTTGGCTATTCGGGGTCTTTTGTGTCTCCATACAAATTGTGAAATTTTTGGTTCTAGTTCTGTGAAAAATGCCAGTGGTAGTTTGACAGGGATTGCATTGAATCTGTAGATTGCCTTGAGTAGTATAGTCATTTTCATAATGTTGATTCTTCCAATCCAAGCACATAGTATATCTCTCCATCTGTTTGTATCATCTTTAATTTCTTTCATCAGTGTCCTATAGTTTATAGACAGGTCTTTTGTCTCCTTAGGTAGGTTTATTCTAGGTATTTTATTCATTTTGCTGCAATTGTAAATGGGAGTGTTTCCTTAATTTCTCTTTCAGATTTTTCATCATTAGTGTATAGGAATGCAAAAGATTTCTGTGCATTACTTTTGTATCCTGCTACTTTACCAAATGCATCGATTAGCTGTAGTAATTTTCTGGTAGCATCTTTAGGATTCTCTATGTATAGTATCATGTCATCTGCAAACAGTGACAGCTTTACTTCTTCTTTTCTGATTTGGATTCCTTTTATTTCTTTTTCTTCTCTGATTGCTGTGGCTAAAACTTCCAAAACTATGTTGAATAATAGTGGTGAGAGTGGGCAACCTTGTTTTGTTCCTGATCTTAGAGGAAATGGTATCAGTTTTTCACCACTGAGAATGATGTTGGCAGTGAGTTTGTCATGTATGGCCTTTATTATGTTGAGGTAGGTTCCCTCTGTGCCTACTTTCTGGAGAGTTTTTATCATAAATGGATGTTGAATTTTGTTGAAAGCTTTTTCTGCATCTATTGAGATTATCATATGGCTTTTTATCCTTCAGTTTGTTAATATGGTATATCCCATTGATTGATTTGCATGTACTGAAGAATCCTTGCATTCCTGGGATAAACCCCACTGGTCATGGTGTATGATCCTTTTAATGTGCTGTTGGTTCCTGTTTGCTAGTATTTTGTTGAGGATTTTTGCATCTATGTTCATCAGTGACATTGGCCTGTAGTTTTCTTTTTTTGTGACATCTTTGTTTTGGTATCAGCGTGATGGTGGCCTGGTAGACAGAGTTTGGGAGTGTTCCTCTCTGTGCTTAATTTTGGAAGAGTTTGAAAAGGATATGTGTTAGCTCTTCTCTTAGTGTTTGATAGAATTCAGCTGTGAAGCCACCTGGTCCTGGGCTTTTGTTTGTTGGAAGATTTTAATAACAGTTTCCATTTTGGTGCTTGTGATTGGTCTGTTTATATTTTCTCTTTCTTCCTGGTTCAGTTTTGGAAGGTTGTGCTTTTTTCAGAATTTGTTCATTTCTTCCAGGTTGTCCATTTTATTGGCATATAGTTGCTTGTAGTCATCTGTCATGATCCTTTGATTTCTGCAGTGTCAGTTGTTACTTCTCCTTTTTAATTTCTAATTCTGTTGATATGAGTCATCTCCCTTTTTTTCTTGATGAGTCTGGCTAATGGTTTATCAATTTTGTTTATCTTCTCAAAGAACCAGCTTTTAGTTTTATTGATCTTTGCTATTGTTTCCTTCATTTCTTTTTCATTTATTTCTGGTCTGATCTTTATGATTTCTTTCCTTCTGCTAACTTTGTGGTTTTTTGTTCTTATTTCTCTAATTGCTTTAGGTGTAAGGTTAGGTTGTTTATTTGAGATTTTTCTCTTTTCTTGAGGTAGGATTGTATTGCTGTAAAATTCCCTCTTAGAATTGCTCTTGCTGAATCCCATAGGTTTTGGGTCATGGTGTTTTCATTGTCATTTGTTTCTACGTATTTTTTGAATTCCTCTCTGATTTCTTAAGTGATTTCTTAGTTATATCGTAGTGTATTGGTTAGCCTCCATGTGTTTGTATTTTTTGCAGGGTTTTTTCCTGTAATTGATATCTAGACTCATAGCATTGTGGTTGGAAAAGATACTTGATATGCTTTCAATTTTCTTAAATTTACCAAGGCTTGATTTGTGTTCTATCATGGGGAATGTTCCTTGAGAACTTGAGAAGAAAGTGTATTCTTTTGTTTTTGTATGGAATGTCCTATAGATATCAATTAAGTCCATGTTGTTTCATGTATCTTTTAAAGCTTGTATTTCCTTATTTATTTTCATTTCGGTTGATCTATCCATTGGTGAAAGTAGGGTGTTAAAGTCCCCTACTGTGATTGTGTTACTGTCGATTTCCCTTTTTATGGCTGTTAGCATTTGCCCTATGTATTGAGGTGCTCCTATGTTGGGTGTGTAAGTCTGTTTTTTTTTTTTTTTTTTTTGCTGTACGCAGGCCTCTCACTGCTGTGGCCTCTCCCGTTGTGGACACGCAGGCTTAGCGGCCATGGCTCACGGGCCCAGCCGCTGGGATCATCCCAGATCGGGGCACGAACCCATGTCCCCTGCATTGGCAGGCGGACTCTCAACCACCGCGCCACCAGGGAAGCCCAAGGGTGTGTAAATCTTTACACTTGTTGTATCTTCTTCTTGGATTGATCCCTTGATCATTTTGTAGCATCCTTCTTTGTCTCTTGTAATAGTTTTTATTTTAAAGTCTGTTTTGTCTGATATGATAATTGCTACTCCAGCTTTCTTTAATTTCCATTTGCATGGAATATCTCTTTCCATCCCCTCAGTTTCAGTCTGTATGTGTCCCTGGGTCTGAAGTAGGTCTCTTGTAGACAGCATATATATGGGTCTTGTTTTTGTATCCATTCATCCAGTCTATGTCTTTTGGTTGGAGCATTTAATCCATTTACATTTAAGGTGATTATATGTATGTTACTTTGACCATTTTCTTAATTGTTTTGGGTTTGTTTTTGTAGGTCTTTTCCTTCTCTTGTGTTTCCTGCCTAGAGGAGTTCCTTTAGAATTTGTCGTAAAGCTGGTATGGTGGTGCTGAATTCTCTTAGCTTTTGCTTGTCTGTAAAGATTTTAATTTCTCAGTTGGATCTGAATGAGATCCTTGCTGGGTAGAGTAATCTTGGTTGTACATCACTTTAAATATGTTCTGCCACTCCCTTCTGGCCTGCAGAGTTTCTGCTTAACGATCAGCTGTTAACCTTATGGGGATTCCCGTGTATGTTATTTGTTGCTTTTCCCTTGCTGCTTTTAATATTTTTACTTTGCATTTAATTTTTGATGGTTTGATTAATATGTGTCTCAGCATGTTTCTCTTTGGGTTTATCCTGTATGGTACTCTCTGTGCCTCCTGGCCTTGGTTGACTATTTCCTTTCCCATGTTAGGGAAGTTCTCAACTATGATCTCTTTAAATACTTTTTCTGACCCTTTCTTTTTCTCTTCTTCTTCTGGGACCCCTATAATTCGCAAGTTGGTGTGTTTAATGTTGTCCCAGATTAATTAATTTAATGTTTGTCGATGATTAACATATTGGTCTCCTAATGAATATTTGTTTTATCTTTGAATGTTTATTTCTAAAATGTTTGAATCCCTTTTTGATTATGGTACTTTTTCAGGTTATTTTTATCCTTAAGAGTATATATCTAGCATTATAGGATAATGGTTCTCAAATTTTAGTATGTATTTGAATAGCCTGTTAAAATACAAATTGTTTCAACTTCAGAGTTTGTGATCCAGTATATCTGAAATGGGATTCAGGAATTTACATTTCTAATAAATTCTCAATGATTCTGCTGCTCCTGGATTAAGGATAATACTTTGCGAACTTTTGTTATTGATGGAAATATCAAAGAATGTATAATATGAAGAAAAGAACTTTACTTTTGAAATAAGTGAAAAAACCCACATGCAAATAAAAAACACTTGACTTAATATATATATATTTTAATACACTTTGTTTTTTAGAACCATTTTAGGTTTACAGAACTATTAAGAATATAGTACACAGATGCCATATACCACATACCAAGGTTTATTAACATTTTTTATTAACATTATATATGATTACAATCAATAAACCAATACTGACACATTATTATTAATTAACATCCATAGTTTATTTAGATTTTCTTAGTTTTCACCTAATGTCTTTTTTTTTGGTTCCAGGATACAACAGTTATTTGTTTGTTTGTTTTTGAATACTTCCTTATTTTGTTTTTTTGTGTGTGTGTCTTTGTTTTTTGAGTGCTTATCAATAAGTGCTTATTAATACTTTCTGGCAATACAAGTTGCTCCAGACTCATTTTTTATTATATTCTTCCCTAGTCTTAGAATCGGCCATATCTCCAAGGATCCCTGGTTACTGTTATTGGAGAATAATATTAGAAACTGAAATCTAGAGACTAGGTGTACTCATTGCTGCTGAATTGTTTCTCATCTGAGAGAGGAAAATATATATGTATTTATACTAACCATGTTTATGCATATCTTAGCTTGGACTGCCATAACAAAATACCACAGACAGGATGGCTTAATAACTGAAATTTATGTTCTCATATTTCTGGAGGCTAGAAAGTGGGGATCAAGGTGCTAGCTTACGTTCTGGTAAAGCCTCTCTTCCTAGCTTGCAGATGGCCCCCCTTCTGGCTATGTCTTCAGATGGTCTTTACTCAGTGTGGTCACATGGAAGGGGGTGGTGGGCATTGAGAGAGAGAGAGAGGGAGAGAGAGAAAGCTTTGTCTTCTTAGAAGACCACTAATTCCATCATGAAAGAGCTACCCTCATGACCTAATCTAACACTGATAACTTCTCAAAGGCCCCATCTTCGAATACTATCACTTTGGGAGTTAGAACTTCAGCATACGACTTAGGGAAGAATATACAAATACTTAGTCCATAGTATCACACGTTTGTAGGAGTGAATACTAAAAATGAAGGATAATGGTGGAAGAGCCATAAAGTTAGATCAGGCTAAATTTATTGATATGGGTTCACAAAGCAGAGGTTCTGCATTTAATGTTATGGCTCATGGAGTTAGAAAGAGCTCTAGGAGTTTGTTTGGTTGGTTAGCTGAGACACAGACCAAAAGGTGGCTCAGAGTGAGTGCTGGAAATGCTAGAGCTGCTTTGGTTTAATGTAGATGAAGGAATTCAAAAGCTTAGGGAGATTGAAATGTTAGAGTGAATTTATTATTTAAGATCCACTCACCCACACTGGGAGTGTCCAGAAGACATACCTTTCACCAATATTGTGACAAATAAATCTGTGAGAGTAGCCCCAGCATCTGTGAAGAGCTCTGTGATTGTTCTTCTCTGTGGGCCCAGCCTTACAGTGGGAACTGCAATTACTGAATTGGGAAACCTAAATGCAGTAGTAATAATTGGACCCCAGGGTGGCAGGGACCCAGTGGTACACTTAACCACCAAAGGCAAGATGGGAATATTTACCATAATGAAGAGCAGTGTCTAAGCAGCAATCAGAACAGTCTGACCTGTGCAGACCTGTAGTGTTGGCTAGTTAATCATGATGTTCTTTGAAGGGAGATAGGAATCCTACTAAATTTTTACTTAATCTGTATAAGCAGAAAAGTTCTAGGTCAAGTGAACAAAAGTCTAACCTGAATCATAAAAGCAAAGAATAGTGGCCCCTTAATTAATTCCCAGACTTGAGCCACCTTACAGACCCAGGACTCTGAATGAATGGAAGGCTTTGTCCCCTTGAGGAAGGACCATGGTACATTGCCAGAAGTTTATAATCATTCATCTATATAATCATAGATCCCCAAAGGGGTCTACGGCCTGTGGAAATAGAAACTGAATAGAACATATTAGCCAAATGTGTAATAGCAAGATCAATTGCTGATTTGATGGAGATCATAAATTCATTAATATTATCTTGGGTATGGAGGTCTTAATGGAAATCACAGAATTAAAGTTGTAGTAACCAAGTGTGAGGCACCTTCATTCTTTCCAGGTTTAAGACCAGGCAAAATTGCTGTCAAATGGAAAAGCAGTGGGAGAGCTACTCATTAATTAGGCCTTATAATATAGCCAGTTTGAATCCTTGAAGGTCAAGTTTAACTTACATTAAGTGTTTTAACTGGGAATCCTGAACCTCCAACACCCCAAAAAAAACTTCTTCAATATTCAGGTTATAAGAGGTAGATAATTCAGATTCTTCCTCTGATATCCTATAAGAAACTAAAATTAGTGGCCCAGGGCCTTTCCAAAAGACAGTAGGCACTACCAAGAAGAAAAATAGGAAACTCTACCTAGTAAATTAAAATCACATTTGGAAGTCATAATGGAATCAATACCATATCCCATAATGATGAAATCAGGCAACTCCTCCCTGGTAAGGAAAATCAACATCGGACAACAAAAGACTGTCAAATGCAGCTGCCCAACATTCTGTGAGCTGGTTGGACTTGTTACTCTTGGTCTGGGTGCTTTCATTTGTTTGTGATCTGGAGGCCCAAACCTTCCAGATAAACTCTTGTTTCAACTAAGCATGGTAAATGCTGAGGCCCACATGTCATCGATTGTGGCTGACGCAAGCTCTGCAGCCCAAAGACCTTGCTAACTTGCCTGTCACCAATTGAACTGACAACAGAGACAAAGGCCCTGTAATAATTAGCTAAATTAGAGGGCCTGACTACAAGCTAAGGCTACAGGTCCAATCTTAGCCACAGATATTTTACTTAATAAACAACCTGATACCCTATGAACAACATATACTCAAATCAGTCCATATGACTCAAACCCTATTTTCAGCAAAATCGTCATCATCTATTATCTGGGCAAAATGCTGGGTTGTTGACAGTTTTTAGGTTCAGGCACACTTAACCAGAGTTTTAATTGGGCTGCTCAGGTTCCAGTAGTTTAGTTCAGTTATGGCAGTGACACAGATGGCAGAGTCAGAGATTATGGCAGTGATACATCACCTTTGCTGGCTAAGCAATCACAAAACCCCTTGAATTAGAAGATATTTGTAAATCAAGCTCCCAGGCCCAATGTTGCCTTCAAATTCCAAATGTAGCTCAGCCTTGTTATAATACTGTATAGTCACAAAAACATGACCCACATCAATCTGAGTGGGTATCCACTTGGGAAGAGTACCCATGTCCCATATCACCCTGACCCTGGAACTTACCACTAGAGATAACATTGTCTCAGATGGCATTGCCCTAGCCCAGGCATCACCATCAGAGATGACTTTTACCCCTTGCACTGGAGATGACTTCATCCTAGACACTTGTACCACTGCCCCAGCAATACCCATGGGCTGCCTCTCCTAAGAGCTCACAAATTATACATGGTACATTTATTACTTTTCTTGCTTCAATATAAGCGATTCTATTACATTTCTTGAGCTCATTGTTTGCTTAGCCCATGATGTCATATGTATCTTGTTCTCTTCCAAAATGTTCATGCCTACATTTCGATACCTAAAGAAAGATCTTGTAGTGAGTACCGTTGTCTATGCCACTTTAAAAAATACTGGAGAGTATTGCTTTCCCCAGGAGCAATTGCCTCACACAGGTTCGCCCCTTAACCTTCTGGGAAGAGTATCTCTCACTCTCCAGAATCCTCTCATATTCTGCCCCTCAGCCCTCTTCCGTGACCTCCCACTGTGTCTCTGACCATGACTGTCACAGCTACCCCTTCCCCTTGGTTATAGAAAAAAAAAATACCACTAACCTCTAACTACGCCTTACTGAACTATCAGTTCATACCCTCCAACATTGTAACTCCAACTTGATCAAGGAATACAAGTTATTATTTTCATAAAAATGTTGCCAGTTAAAGACACTGTTAGAGACTCTAGAAATTTCAGATTTGTTTTCTTGGTTAATGCCATATAAATGGTGAATTTGCTTATGGGCTGGTGTATAAGCGACTCCTTGTCCTTTCATTTGTTTTTCTCTTTTTTCTCTCATAATAAAATGTTTCCTAAACTGAGGACATCTTATACTCTCTGGAAGCCTCCTCTATTTTTCAGGCCACTCAAATACTTGAAATGATTGAGCTCAATACTTATGTTAAGACATCAAGGGGTCAATTTTTAATACAGATTTTTTTTTTTGAAAAGCTGTCTTGACCTAGTTTTGAGGTTCTGGCTAGAGGCCAGTCAGTTCTTCTTCCTGAGCAGCTGTAAATCCACACCCCAACCACTTCCTTTATGGGACTCTCACACTCTGGGCACACTATGCCCCTGTCCTAATTGCCCCTACGATGGGGTACCAGACAACTGGGGACAGCCTCTGAGCCCTGGAGCCTGCAGAATTATTCAAATTAGCCAATCTACAGGGAACCTGAAAAACCTAGCTAACCCTACCTTGATGGCTGTATATAAACTGCCATTTATACAGCTCCAGCTTTCTGTTACCTCGTCCCTCAGTACAACCTCCTGTTTGTCCCTACCTAGCAGCCTTCTCTTATTTGGATCTGTAAGGAACAGGGTTTGGCCTTTTGTCTATCTGAGTGTCACTGTGTTGTATCCTGCCATCAAAAGAATCTTTACATCGTACAAAACAACTTACAGGGTTCCAAACCAATTCCAACATGTGTCATATTAAACCTGCACCCTTATAATAACACTACCAGCGTTGTAATTCTTTTTAGTGGACCACACATCCACTTTTCTGCTGGTGCCAACAAAGAAGCAAAGCGAGCTTCAACAAACTTAGCAGCAAAGTGAATGTCAGCCTAGGAAGGAACCAGAGGCAACAGTATTGATTGAAAGATCCACACAGGAGGTATATAAATGCAAAAGTTCTGATTTCCCACAACATGTTAGGCAGCTGTCGTTAACTCTGGGAGCCAAGTAGAACCACCAAGGAAGATTTTGCTAAATGCTGTTTCTAGGTTCTTAACCTAGAGACTCTGATTAGATCCAGAGATTGGTATTCATTAAGGTTTCCCAAGTGATTCAAACACGATGAAAAGTAAAGGAATCATTACTGAGTTAAGGAAGTTGACCCCGGGAAACAGGGATGCAAGTGTAAGTGAATGTTAGACTAAATAAAAGCAACATAATAATAACCAATCAAAAATAGCTGACAGTCATTGAGAGCTAAACGTGTGATAGTCTCTGTGTAGCAGAAATGGCTGGTTGTCCAATGATAATATTTTTTTCCTTCTATCATAGACTGTTATTGCTTGGTGTTGTCTACCTAGAAAATGATTATATTTCCCAACAGTCTTTGCATTTAGGGCCTGCTTTGTTCTCGATAAGGGAATGCTACCAAAAATGATGTGTGCCACTCTTAGGCCAGGGTAGCCAAGAAGAAGGATGCATCTTCTCCAAACACTTTCTTCTTTCCTTTCTTGGCCAGAGATCAATGTGCAGAGTAACCTTAGCTCACGTATTAAATGTGGCATTGTCTGTGTCAAGTTGACATTATAACAGACCACCCACCAACTTGGAACACTTGCACTAGATTGTTATGGGCACAAGTGTAGTTATATTGTATCAAGCCAGTGACATTTCATATGCATTTATTACAGTAAATAACATTATTCTGACATAGAAAAATTTTAATATTAGAGTGTTGCATAACAAATATAAAATTTGTAGCCATGGCTTAGTGGTTGGGTGGCTGTCAATTAAAAAAAAGAGAGAAAGCATGGTGGAAGTCAGGAGAGCCTAGACATGCTGTGGGGAAACTGTTGCCTGCAATAACTTTGAAGCAGCCATGTGACTTAATGAACCTAAAGACTGAGGAGAAATTGTTGTGAAGATCCAGAATGTCATAACCTGTGTTGGCTATTATTGGTTGTCTTTAGCAAACTATTATAAGAAATATATGAGCTCAGGAAAGAATTGGTTCATTTTCAAACACAGAAAAATTATATAATTATGTGTGGAACATTTATATTTTCATATCATTAAATTGCAAGCTTAATATTGCAGGTTTTAAAAAATAAACATTTTATACATTGTAGAACAGATTATAAAAATATGGAACTCATATAAAATTATATTTTTATAATTCTCTCAGTTCCTTTCATGCTTTGATTTATCAACTTATATTGTTTAAAAGGATTGTGGTGAGAGTAATCTATACCTATAATGGGAAAACTATGAAATGTGAAGGTTGTGGCAGAAGATAACATGCCTTCACTGTTCTTTATGACTCAGAGAAATGACTGCTAAGGAATTTGGAAAACACTATTTGCTGATTATTTTGAGCCATGTATTTTTGCACAGGGCTTTGCAATTTATAAAGAATTTTTATAAACTCATTTGATATTCCAGTTGAGCACATGAAATAGGACAGGAAGGACACAGATAGAAAGAGGGTTCATGCTAGCTAGGATTAAAAACATGAGATTTGGCGTTGGATTGACAGGGTTCTAATCCTTGTTCTTCTAGCTCTGTAACTTCAGACAAATTACTTAACTTCTCTGTCTTCAACTGTAAAATGAAGATATTTACTAGAACCCAAGAAGTTGTTGTAATTATTAAGTGAGCTATATATGCAAAATATTCAGAAGAATGACACAGGGAAAAACTAAGAACATTTTAACTATTGTCAGCTGTCATATTCAGAATAATGAAATTGTGACCCAAATAAATAAATTTACTAAAGATCATATAATGAATAAGTATATTCACCTAGAGTAGGCTCAGAATCTCTAGACTTCTAATTTAAGTATTTTCTTTCTTCTACATAATTACCTGCATTTTGGATAAATTAGTACAAACATTTATTCACTAATTTTCAAACTACAGATTTGTCTGAACTATGCTCCTGAATATAGCATAGCATATACATGAAAGATTTACATACCATATAAAATATTTTGTCTGTGTTCACCCATTTATCTGTTTCTCCTCATTTCCTGAGCATATGGAAACTTTTATTTCCGAGCATTCTTGATAATTGGCCATGTGGCTAGGTCTAGGTAATGGGCCAAGAGCAGAAGAGATGTGTGCATTTAAGAGCTAGTCTGTGATTTTTTTCTGGGCTTTATTTCCCTAGCACAGAAATAGTAGATATACATGTTGAGATAGAGAGCTTAAATATAGAAACAGCCTGCATCACTCAGCCACTTTACTCAGGCCAGTTGCCCTGAAGTTTCACCCCAGAGTGTCAATTTAGTTGGGTTAAGATATTGAATTTTGGAAGTTGTTTGCAATATAACCTAGTCAATCTTGTCTAATCTATTTTCATAAAGCTCTTCTGATTAACCAACTTAGGTCTTTCTTCAGCTTAGAAATATTTTCCTTAATGTTCTTTCTTTGATAATTATTTTTGCTTTATCTATTTTGTTTTACAGTCTAGGTAGGGAATAAAATTATGTTTTTGATTTCTAGTATATTTAGATTCCTTCTTCTGGATTTCTGTCATCTTTTAATTCATAATTTCTTAAATTTTTGCTTAACACTCTTTATTTAAATATTTAATTTCTGGAGTTCATATTGTTAATTTCTTATACCTGCTGCATAATATTACATAATATCTATCTATTATATATCCATTCCCTTAATGATGGACACCACCTACTCACTACCATGAACACCTTGCTAAGACATATTCTTATGTGTCTTTTATAAACGAGTGGAAGAATTACTTGGCTGTACATACACAAGAATGTTCTTGGTTTACATGGGTTACATTTTACTAAAACATTGCCAGAATTCTCATCATTATGATTGTCCCATTTGACACATCTACCAGTATTTCATGAAAGTTTCATTTTCACGTTTGCTAAAAACTGACATTATCTACTTTTCAAATATTTACTACTGAGATGTATGTAAAGCAAGTTATCATTTACATTTTATTTTGCATTTCTGTGCAAAAGTTTATCATCTCTATATGTCCTCGTTAGCTGTTTGCTTGCTCTTCTATAAATTGCCATTTCTTATATTTTGTCCTCATTTTCTTATTGATTTGAAAGCGTACACTGTGTATTGGTTTTGTACATCTTCTTCAGATTAACTTTTAGTGTGGAGTTCTTCAATTTAAAAGGGTTTTTAAAAATTTTAATTTACTCTGATTTCTAGGAGCACTTCTTTATTTTTCTCTTCTAATTTTACTGATATGATTTTCTCAGTATTTACCCTGCAACTTTCATCATGATTTATAATTTGGCAATTAACTTTTTAAAATTTAAACAATTTTGGGGGGATTTCAGCTGATTTTCTATTGATGGTTATCTTCTCCATATTTTTAGATAAAATATCTTCTTTAATCCAATTGAACATACTAACTAAAAATCTTCTAACATTTTATTCATTTCCAGAAATATTTTTTATAGGTGAGGCACTTTCTTTGATTTTAAAGAATAACCCACTATTTTGAATGTCATTTTTTCATAGTTCTAATTATTTTTCTTTGTAAAATGCTTACAAATAAAGAATGAAGTTCTTTCTTTTTTTTCTAACTCTGAAACTATATGCTGAAATTTTCAGTTAAAATATCCCACTTTTTAAGCTCAGTTCCTCCTATGTTTTATTCTTCCTTAGTAAGGGGAAGCTCTTTAATTTCTTACCTTCTCTCACTTCCCCTTTATATTAATTTCCATCACCCAACACTCCTGACAATACCCTCAAATTCTGTCTCCTCTAACTAGAGCTACATAGTAACTTCTGTCCAATGACCTGTCCTGTCCTAAATGTCATATTTCAACCTCCATGTTTTTATTATTGTTGGCTGTTTTCACTCTTTTGCATGCCGAAATCCTACTTACTCCTTAGTAATTCTCCTCATTCAGCAGGTTTCTTTAACTCTTCTAATGTGGTTTCCATAAACCTCTTATCTTGTTATATAGCTTCCTGAATCCATCATTACATTAGACATGTAAGCTCTTTGAAGAAAAAGTCTTGTGATTTTCTTTCTTCATTCATCAATCTACCCTCAAGACCTATCTTATTGCTGAACATGTAATCGGTTTCCAATAAATATTTGTTGAATGAATAAATAATGATTGGGTGAGTATAGGCATATAGCAAGCTTCAAAGTGTCTTTTGATTTGTACTGATTCAAATCTCAGTTTCCTTCCTTATTTGGTAAGCTAGGACAAAATCCAATTATTCCTTGTAAATTTCTTTCTGGACCTGTGGAAATCTCATTTAGGAATAAAATATTTCAAATGAGTAGCACAATGCTCATTAATATGTCTTTTCAGAAACACACACACACACACCCATACAGTAGCCTTTTGTAACTAACTTTCTGTATAAATCTTAATTATTGATTTATTTTTGAAATCTTTCTGATATAATAGTTTTCCTCCCCTTGGAGGAAGAAGTAAAATCTATATGCCTATACAGTGTGTAGAAGAGTTTTCCCCCCAAAGAACTGCACCCTAATTTTTTAAGTCCAGGTATAATTCTTATCAAAATATTTAAAGAAATTTAAGAAATGGAAGCAAAAAAAGGCTCTAGATTTTGTGTTCCAAGGAACATCTCTTTAAAAGCTATATCATTTTGAAGCTACATCTAGACAGTGTGTTTCTAGAATACTTTCAGATGAAAAATTGACTTACACATTTTAGAAAGAGTTTTTTTTTTAAGTCAGTGTAATATAATTTGAAAATATGCAGTATGTAATGCTTGTGGACATAAATTCCACCCAAGAATGTTCACAATTCAAAGGGGTTCCTTAGGGAAAGGGTATAGTAATTGGTAAAGAGACTTGGTAGAGATACATCTCTGATTTCAAGGAGTACTTTTCTATGAATGAAAAGGAAAGAGGTAACTAATTGAAAAAAAAAATGCTTTGAGTTAAAGCACAATCTACCCTAGGATAGCTAGATTTAGAGTGGCTAATAAGCTGCAAATTGATTTTCAATTTACTATATATATATACTACAACTTAAAGTATGTCTATCATTGAGCTGAATTTGACCATCTCTTGCAAAGAGATTCTGCTACCCTCCATACATTTTAGGCGAGCAAACGCCCAATTTTGCCACATTCATGAAATCTAGTTTTACTATGTAATTACATATGTGAATGCTGTTCTTTGCCTAGTCTTATGTGATTTGGGGCCAATTGAAATATGCCATTTGAGCTTCTTGACATGAGGTAGTCTGAGGCAATGGAAACAACCCTAGAATTAAGGTCAAAATATTTTTGTCTAAATTTCTTATTAGATCCTTATTGGATCCTCCAATTATTAAATCCTTAGTAAATCTATGATAACCCCGGTTTCTTCATGTAAAATGAGATCAGAAACACAGCCTGGCCTTATCAAAGGAGATAATATTTGTGAAAGGTTTTAAGAAACTGTAAAACATTTTAGAAATATTATTTATCAATAATTCATTGTCAGCAGTTAATTTGCCTAAATTTTTTTATTTCACCTTTTCCTGAGTTGATTAAATAAAACATTCCTCTGGTATTATATATACAGCTTAATTAATTGTTGGAATAAAAATCAATAAATAATAAAGCTTTCTAATTCTGCTGAGAATTTGTAAATATCATTGGCCCTCTGTATTTGCAGGTTCTGCCAACTGCAGATCGAAAATATTAGGAAAATTCTAGAAAGTTCTGTAAAGCAAAACTTGACTTTGCCACTTGCCAGCAACCATTTACATAGCATTTACATTGTATTAGGTATCATAAGTAATCTAGAGATGATTTAAAGTTTATGTGAAGATGAAAATACTATGTCAATTTTATATAAGGGACTTGAGCATTCATAGATTTTGGTATCCACAGGGGTCCTGGAACCAATCCCTCCCCACTCCCCCCATACCCAGGGATAACTGTATATCTGCTTTATCAATCTGGACTATTTGTCAATCTGAAACTCTATTGTTTGATTCCTGCACTTGTGAATTTCCTGAACCAGTGAGGAAAATAGTTTAAGGGCATATACCCTTAGACTTACAAGTTTTTTTTTCCCCAAGTAGAAACATTAAAAAGCAACTACCATCTCTTTATCACCAATATTTTCTAAAACCAAGACATCTTGAACATCTTCCTCCTCCCCCAGATAGGAATATAATCTCTTAAAGGAGGTCTGGATAACATGGTATAGTATACTTGAGAAAGAGAAGAGGAAAGGGGAGACCATTACAACTCAGAGAGAATAGTTAATTTTAAGAGACATTTGTGGCACAGGATGATTGAGAGTTTTGTAACACGAAGAGAGCAGATATCAGAGAAGAGAAAAACTTCCTCCTGTTATAGTGATGAAGGCATCCTTTTTAAGATAGGGAGCAAAGTGGATGAGGCATGAATTGATTTCAGCAGCTTATAACCCAGTTCCTAACTGTGATTGGCAGGATAATTTAGATTCTACATAGATAGGATCGCAGAAATCCAGCCTAGATGTAGGAGTTTGATTACATTGGTCTTCTGGTTAAATTGGGAGACTTTCTTCATCTTATTTCCTCTAAAAATTATCTTTTCAAAATAAGACTACATTGCATAGCTGGTTCTCTTGCAATATGCTAAAATTCATTTTTTATTTAATATATAACTAATATATAGTTATAACCTGTCACAGATAATTAGATATTTTGTCACCATTTGGTGTAGTTATCTCATATGATAGAAACAGTATTGAAATGGAAATCAGGAAACTTGTTTTCTATTCTCAACTACTAATTCGTTGACTTTGTGTAAGTCATTTGATCTTTCCAGAATAGAATTTTCATAATCTATGCATAGTATGCTTCACAGTAGAGATTTTCAATAATTTTTGTTGAAATGAACTGAGTCAAATCAAGAAACTTTGAAAATTGGATTTGAGTTTTACAGTTCCTACTACCTCTAAAGTTCTATGATTCATTCAAGCAATATTTGTGGTTTGCTTTCACTGTACTATCTGCAAAGTTCTACTTGCATCTTTCACTTGTGTATTAACCACTGACTGGTCAGTTGACTTTCCTTATCACTCAGAGAGTTGGTTATATAGGAACATTTGGTATAAATTTTTACCACCCTCATTTCTTTATCTTTCTCTACTAATTATAGACTCACATATATTTGGGCTTTCCTAGATGGTTTAGAAATATGAAGCACCTGCTTTACGTATTTGGGGGGAACTAACGGCTTTTCTGACTCATCTCCATTTAGAGTTTGTTCTTTTAAGGTCTTTAAAAATACATATATGTAGAAATAAAAACACACATGAAAACATATACAAGTGCATATGTATGTGTGTATAATATATATCATAAATATAATGTGTATTCATATATATGAATATTATACATTTCATTCCCTAAATTGTGATTTCTCCAGTATTCTCATTTTATATATGAAGATTCTGAGGCAAATGAAAGGTAAATGATTCTAAAATCACAAAGCTTATTACTGGCAGAAGTAAGAGTGTAACTTATTTACAGAAGCCAGTCTGCATGCTTTTATGAGTACCATTTTATTTTTAATGAAAACCCTGTTATGTTACAAATTTGAATAGTTACAGAAATAAGAGCCAGTAATAACATTAATTTTGTTTAATCATAGTAGCAAACAATTTATTTTGGATTATATAAATTGATTAGGGATGAAACAGCATATCAATTAGCTATTGCTACATAATGAACCATCTCAAAACTCAGTGACTTCAAACAACACCCACTTATTTAATCATGATTCTATGGTTTGGCATTTTTGTCCAGCCTAGGCTAGGTAGTTCTTTTGGTTTTGACTGGGGTCATTCACACATCTGTGATCAGCTGCCAAACTGGATGGAGGCTGGCTGGTCTAAAATGGCCTCAGCTAGGATAACCTGAATGTGCTTCATGTATTTGCATATCCTCCTAGGCTTGTTCATATAGTAGTCACAGGATTCCAAGAACAAGAATGGAAGCATGCAAAATCTTTTGAGGACCAGGCTCAAAACTGGCCTGTTACTTCTGCTACATTTTATTGATCAAAGCAAGTCATAAAGCCAGCTCAGATTTAAGGGGTGGAGAAATAGTGGCAAAGTTACTATGTATAGGGGAGTGGATGCAGAAAGGAATAAGGAATTATGGTTGTTTGTGCAATTTCGTATGAACAACGTTTTTGTAACTGTGGTACAAATCGGTTTAGTTTCATGGCTTCTCTGAAAAGGGCTTAAGTGCCCAAATCACAGATTGGCACATCCTGGCATATATATACATATACCAAGTCCTGGCATGGATGCAGATGAACTGGTGATGAAAATGCAAATGATATAGCCGCTTCGGAAAACAGTTTGGCAGTTTCTTATAAAAATTTAATCATTTACACACCATACAGTAATCCTACTATTAGGTATTTAGCCAAGTGCAATGAAAACTTATGTTCTTACTGAAATATATGTTCCACCTTTTGTAAAAAACCTTCTATATTGAGTAAGCTAAATTCTGCAACTTAAAACCAAGGTTTGTTTATTTCTGTCTCATTTACAATTTCGATACACTGTTCAGTAGGCAGTCTTCTGGGTAGTGACTGAAGGTCCAGAATCTTTTCCACTCATTAAGACCTTTAATTCCTTGATTATGTCTTTTGCATCTAAGTTGCAGATGGAAAAGTAGAAAGAGTAGAGGTGAATTTGGCAAACTAAGGCCAGGGGCTTAATCTGTGCCCCCCCACTTCCTTGTTTTTATATAAAATTTTATTGGAACATGGCCATACCCATTTGTTTACACAATGAGTATGGTTACATTTGTGTTATAATGACAGAGTTGAGTAGGTATGACAGAGACCATATGGTTCTCAAAGCCTAAAATGTTTACCGTCTAGCTGTTTATAGAAGAAGTCTGCCAACTCCTAAAGCAGAGGAATTTGTGATTTATAGGCCAAACCTGCAAGTTATCAATTTAAATGTGGCACTTAAGATGAAGTGTATTTCCCATCTCTGGATGGAGTTTTGTAATATTGCAGGGCAATATTATATGCCTTACTCACCTCTAGATTCTTATAACACATTCCCGACAAATCTGTGAAATCCAATACATGTCGAATTGTAAGAGAATGTTAATGAGACAGAGTTGTAAGTCATATGATATGAATTGTTCTTCCAGTAGTAAAAGAGGAGGATTTGCTCAGCTACACTGTCGTCTGATCCTTGCTGGGTTCATTGTATTCACTTGAGCAGCATGAGGCTTGCTGTGATATCCAGACCTCATCCACTTACCAACTGGGCACAGTTTTCCCTCAGTGCATTTCTTTACATATTCATCTAACTGCCAGTTAATAACTGCCATTTTCTGAAACTAGAACACCAAAGCTACTGCCATAGAGCTACATATTAGTATGTAGGTTTGGTTTATTTTTCAATATTTGTCTATACTAATGGCATCTCTATTAGTTAGAAAGTGTCGATATGTGAACAGCTATGATTACACTACATGAGAGAGACAAATGCATACTGTCCTTCATTTCTTTCCCATCTCCCTTACTTGCTTTTAACTTTATTGTATGTAGGAATAGGAGACTGGAGCCAAAATAAAGCAGTTAATTAAGAGCCTCTGTCTGGAATAGAAATAGGACAAGCTATGACCCCTAGGCCAAATCTGTCTACTGCCTGTTTTTTATAAATAAAGTTTTATTGGAACACAGCCATGCACTTTTATTTTTGTATTGTCTATGGCTCCTTTAGCACTACAATGACAGAGTTGTGTAGTTGTGACACAGAGCATATAGCCCACAAAGCTTAGAATATTTACTATGCTGTCCTTTACATAACTATTTGTTGATCTCTGATAAGTTCATTTTGTTCAACAAGCCTCTTGAATACATGAATTTACCAATAAAAAAAATCTCTTCAGTAATTTATTATGTATTATAAAAACAAATTCAGAAATTCTATGAATTTGCTTTATAAACAATAAGATGAGAACTTAATAAATGGTATGTTCTAAATCAAACCCTGGTTAGTCCTACAGCATGGTGGCATCAGATGAAAAACAGTAAATTGATTTTAGAAAAATATGGGAGGGATGAACCAAAAAGAAAATAGTATATTGAACTAGGCTCATCAACTAAACAAACATAGGATTTCTGCAGTTGGGGCTGAGTATTTGTAAGTATGTTTATGCTTAGTATGAACACAGCTTAAAATTAGTTATAAAGGTATTCCAATGAAATAATAAGAGACATGTTCTATCTTATCTCTACTGCTAAAATTACTAGGCCAGAGATCATTGGTCAATGTTATCTCACTTAGTAGCTTCCTTTGCTGTTGCCATGGGACAAATTTCACCTCATGTGGTAACAGATAGAATTGATTAGTTCTCACTAGAGAAGCATGGTATAGCAGTGTCTGAACATTCCTCTTCCAGAAGATGATTTGTATCATTTACAACAAAAGGATTCAATGAAAGCATTTTTTTTTCACTTTTGCCGTGAAATTTTTTACTTCTCATAAGTGCTTGTTACTTTGAATTATTTCTGTAAGAGATTGGAGAAAGCCTGCTTTCCAGGAATCCCATTAAGAAAAAGTTGTAATTGGAGGTCCTCATAGTTCATCATTTTGAGTTAAAAAGAAAGATAAATAAGTTCTGAGGCTATAATATACAGCATAGTGACTATATTAACAATACTGTATTGTATATTTTAAATATGCTGAGAGTAGATATTAACAATTCTCATCACAAGGAAGAAAATTTGTAACTATATGAGGTGATTGATGGATGTTAACTAAACTTGTGGTAATCATTTGGTAATACATACATGTATCAAATCATTCTGTTGTACACCTTAAACTAATAGAAAATTATATGTCAATTATATCTTAATAAAACTGGAAAAAATAGTCAAAAAAAAGGAGAAGTTCACTAATGGGAGAAACCAAGTCATGTCAAAATTTGAACATGGATAAATTTGCTCTTTCCTCCTCTAATACAGGGAGAATCTCTGCTGCTTAAAAAGTAGGAAATATTTCAAGGACAAGGGCCTCACTGGCAGAAGGCTAAAGAAATGATGTAATATCTGACTTTACATATTTTATATTGAGTGGAAAATAAAAGGGATTTTTATCAAATGCTATCTCTGTATCCAGTGAGATGAAAATACTTATTGTTCTACATAAATCTGTTAATATGGTAGATAACATTTGAGAATTTTCTAATATTAATCCAACATTGGATATTGAGGTAAACCCCGTATGATCATGGTGTTATTTTGTTTATCAGTGCCTGTCCAGTAGGATTTTGTTTAGCATTTTTGCATATATATACACAAGTGAGGTGAATCTATAATTTTTATTTTTTATAATGTCTTTGCCAAGTTTTGTGTCATTCTGGCCTCATGGAATGAATTGGGGCATACTATCTTTTTTCTCTCTTCTCTGGAAGAGACTTCAAATGTTGGATTCATGAGTTTATTAAAAATTGGTCAAATTTGCCTATCAGATTCTTCAGACTTTGTATTTTCTTTGTGAGTATTCTTTCTGTGTATTTTCTTCAAGGAATATGTTATATTTATGTTCAAACTATAATAATAAAAAAGCTGAAGTACCTATGTTAATACCAGACAAAGTTGACTTTAGTATAAGAAATATCAATGATAAAGGTAACATTTCCCAATGATAAAAGAGTAAATTTACCGTAAAAGAGTAAATTTACACATATATATGAAATCTAAGAGAAAAAGAAAGGTCATGAAGAACCTAGGGGTAAGACGGGAATAAAGACACAGACCTACTAGAGCATGGACTTGAGGATATGGGGAGGGGGAGGGGTAGGCTGTGACGAGGTGAGCGAGTGGCATGGACATATATACACTACCAGGCGTAAAGTGGATAGCTAGTAGGAAGCAGCCGCGTAGCACAGGGAGATCAGCTGGGTGGTTTGTGATCATCTAGAGGGGTGGGATAGGGAGGGTGGGAGGGAGGGAGTCGCAGGAGAGAAGAGAAATGGGAACATGTGTATATGTATAACTGATTCACTTTGTTATAAAGCAGAAACTAGCACACCATTGTAAAGCAATTATACTTCAATAAAGATGTAAAAAAAAAAAACGTAAATTAATCAAGAACTATAACGAGCCTAAATGTGTATGCCCCAAAAATAAAAGCTTTAAAACACGAGGCAAACACTGACAAACCTGAAAGGAGAAATAGATAAATCCACAATTAAAATTGGTAATTTGAGTATTCCTCTGTCGGTAATGGATGAAGCAGAAAGAAGGTCAGGAAGTAGGTAGAATACTTGAACAACACTCTCAACCAATTAAACCTAATTAACATTTATAGAACACTACACCAGGCAACTGCAGAATACACAGTACTTTCTATTGCACATGGAACATTAACCATAGAACATATGCTTGGCCATAAAAGTCAATAAATTTAAAAGAATTGAAATCACTCAGAGTATATTCTCTGAAAATATAAAACTAAGTTAGAAATAAACAAAAATATATCTGGAAAACAACTCATGGTTCAGAGAAGAAATTACAAGGGAAATTAGAAAATAAATGAAAATAAAAACAAAACCTATTAAAATTTGTGGGTTGCAGCAAAAGCAGTACGTCAAGGAAAATTTGTGCTTTAGATACTTATATCAGAAGAAAAGTTTGAGACCAGTGATCTAGGCTTCTAAGCTTGCAACTTTAAAACTCAAAAAACTAAATTTAAACCAAAAAGATGGAAGGAAGGAAGCAATAAAGATAAGAGGAGGAATAAAAGAAATAGAAAACTATAGAAGATGGAGAAAATCAATGTAATAAGGAGCAATCAACTTGAATGGCAACACTCAAGCCTCCTCAAATTGATAGTCACAAATATCTATTAATTATATGCATGTGAAATTTATACATCACTAAGCTTTTGCTGATTTTGTTTATATGTCATTTAGTTTAAAAGGTTTAGACATTGACATGCTAAAATGTAGGATACGAGATGTTATTTTATGATTCTGGGATTAACATTTTATGTAATACTGACTTATTTTTCTCACTTTTTATAAAGGTCATGTTTATGATGAAGCTCATTTATCTACCATCTAAGCATGTTATAAAGCTGAGACCCTTGTTTAGAATCATGAACCTGGAAAATAAATAGATTTCAGCTTTCCTAGTTGTCTTTAATATCTATATAAGGAAAGATAGTTTTGCTAAAAATTTATGGACTGAATCTATTTAGATTTTTTTTAAATAGCACTTAATGCAGGTATTCATTTAATGTATATGGACATAAATATTGCCAAATGATGACAAGAGCAGTGCTACTCAGTGTCACCTACAAACTAGCAGCATCACCATCACCTAGGAGCTTTACGGAAATGCAAATTCTCATGTCCAATCCCAAACCTGGTCCCCAGAAGTCTGTTATAACAAGCTCTCCTGGTGATTCTTAGGCACGCCAACATAAGAAACACTGGCTTAGAGCCTCTCAAACGTGGTAGTTACCAATGTCTACTAGATTTTTACCCAAGTGGTCTGCTATGCAGAAATCTCAAAATCTATTAGATTTCTAATAGAAAGCCAATGCAAGTTTAGTTAAATAACTCTTCTCTGTTCCTGAATTTTGCAAGAGGACAGGTAAATATCAAGATACATGTGATTTTATGTTATGTGGTTGAAATAAAATGTCCCAAGAACAGATTTCTTTACTCTCTCAGAAACATGTTTAACTAAAGTCCTTGGTGTTTTTACTTTTCTTTCCCCTCCTTATCCATTCCTCTTCAACATCTCCTGTTTATGGAGGAATACCATTCACCACTTGACAACAAAAATGCCACTTACTTTTCTAATCCAAATATAAAATATAATCTGAGAATCATAAAAATAGAATCTCCTTTCTCAAAATATTATAGTGTTAGTACTATGATCTTTTAAACCAAAAGGCATATGAACAAAATTAGGGAAAGCTTAGTGATGCATTAATTTCACATGTTATATATTAATATGCTGGGCATTTGTGACTATTGCTATGAGGGGCTTGAGTGTTGTCCTTCAAGTTGATTCCTACTTACGTTGAGATGTCATTACTTTTCGTTAGTTAATACTTTGAGCTTTTGGGTATCATGTAGAAATTACATATTCTGCGCAAAAATCTCTCTTTATATTTTTATGTCTAAAGTCCCTTGCTTTGATGTGTGTTTTGTTCATGCTGAGGAAATTAGTTCAGTGTGCAGTAAGAGAGAGGGGAGGGAAAGAGTCCAGTGTTGTTATTTCTAATCTCTCACACTCTTGTCAGACCTAATGTTAAAAGCTACATTTCTTAACCTTGCAGAGGAAAACAGAAAACATTGTGTGTCTTCCAGCCACACTGAAAGTAAAGTAAATTAGTTATGCAGCAAAACTATTTTCCAACTATAATTTCACTGTATTGTATTACTTGAATTTGCCTACTGGCAAAAGAGTGATTGTCAGTTTGTATGAAATTTTGTAGTGTTAGCTTTAAATGAGAAAAAGCAGCAAAATTATATAATCACTAAGAGCAGTATTTCAAAGCAGTATTTACTGATAGAACTTTTTTGTGCCCTGTTCAACCATAATTCATTCACCCTTTGAATAGAAAGTGGGAATGACTGATTCCTTTGGGAAGCAGACTTTATCATGAAACATGTTTGCACTATATGGTAAGTAATAACAACAGTCCCTTTATATAAAGCCCCCTTCTTCTGAATGAGGCAAAATGGTTTGTGCACAGGATCTTCAGAATCCTCCCAGAATCTCAATGAGGAAAGGAGCAAGTTCTGTGTACTTCTATTGCAAATACCTGGAATACAGCAAAATGACAGAAAAAAACACCAAAAAATTGAATCCAGGTCTAATATACTGTTCATGTTATTTCTAATTGTTAATGTGAAGGAAACATGCATTAAATTGGAAAGTTATAAAAATAAGTTATATTTGTTGCATGGATAGAACTAAGTGTGTTTCTGTGCTGGGAAAAGAACTAAAAATTAATCCCACTCTTATTGGGTCCTTCTGATTAAAAAATTGGAATTATCTATGGCTTAATTCTATCTTGAATTGGAAAATGTATGAAAATTTATGAAATTGTACAATTTTAGAATTAGGAAGTAATTTATTTATTTGTGAGGTGATCACAGTGCTTGACACAGAGTAGGTATTCAGATTTGCAGAGCAATGCTCAGGAATACTAAATGATGTGGTCTGGGTCCCACAATTAGTTGCAACAGTCCTAGAGCTCCTGCTTAGTGGTCAGATGCTCCTTCCTTTTAGAAGCCATAAAAATTAACTCCATGAAATGAATCTTTGAAGAAGCTAACTGATAGCAAAACACCAAAACCATCTTTATAATAAAGTCATACAAAACTGTAAAGGGAATTTGCAGTTAGAAGAAAGATTACAGTGAAACAGAATAGGCAACAAGGTAACTATATCTGACAGCCAGATAGGTAGTTGTACTTGACGTTATGTAGTTTGAGATCTTGAAAACTAACTGATTTTTTTCTAATTTAATGATATTTTCCAGTGATTTCAATTCTTTTCAAATGTCTTATATTTGACTGATTAGCAATTGGCAGTGGAATTTTTTTAATTAGTTTGAAAATTTCTGCTATATACATTTTTGATTTAGAAATAAACACTTGTTTTGCTGAAATGATTCTGTGATTCACCTATGATTTATATTTTAATAATGTTTATTAACTTTGAAAGACAGGAAAATATAGCATAAAAGCAAAAGCAACTCATGATACCCCAACCAGATAACATTATTTTTTAAAACACAGTACATTTACATGATTAAAAAATTCAAACAGTATAGAAATTCTGTTTTCATGTTTGGGGGTATATACTCAGAAGTGGAATTGCTGGATCATATGGCAGATCTATTTTTAATTATTTGAGGAATCTCCATTTTGTTTTCCACTGTGTTTAAACCAATTTACATTCCCACCAACAGTGTATCAGTGTTCCTTTTTTTACCACATCCTTGCCAGTGCCTGTTGTCTCTTGTCTTCCTCATGATACCCATTTAACAGACATGAGGTGATACATCATTGTGGCTTTGACTTGCATTTCCCTGTTAATTAAGTGATGTTGGGAACATTTTCAGGTACCTGTTGACCATTTGAAAATATTTGGAAAAATGTCTGTTGATTACCTCTGCCCAATTTTCAATCAGATTTTTTTTTTTGATTACTATGAGTTCTTTACATGTTTGGGATATTAACTCCTTATCCGTTAGGTGATATGCAAACATTTTCTCCCATTCCATAGGTTGCCTTTTGATTTTGTTGTTGGTTTCCTTTGCTGTGCTGAAGCATTTTAGTTTCAGGTAGTTCTAGTTGTCTATTTTTGCTTGTATTGCCTTTGCTTTTGATGTCAAACCTAAAAAAATCATTGCCAAAACCAATGTCAGGGAGCTTACCCCCCTATGTTTTATTCTGGGAGTTTTATGGTTCAGGGCTTACATTCAAGTCTTTATCCAATTTGAATTGATTTTTGTGTATGGTGTAAGATAGGGATCCACTTTCATTTGCACGTGGCCTTCCAATTTTTCCTCATAACCATTTATTGATGAGACTGTCATTTCCCTGTGTAGAGATTGCATTGAATCCATAGATGGCTTTGGGTACTATGGATATTTTAACAGTATTGGTTCTTTCCAATGTATGAGCAGATAATATCTTTCCATTTATCTCTGTCTTCTTCAGTTTTTCTCATCAGTGTCTTATAGATTTCAGTGTACAGGTCTTTCACCTCCTTGTTAAATTTATTCCTAGATTTTCTCTTTTTTAATGCTATTGTAAATGTGATTGTTTTCTTAGTTTCTCTTTCTGATAGTTTGTTGTTAGTGTACAGAAATATAACTGATTTTTGTATATTGCTTTTGTATCCTGCAAATTTGATGAATTAATTGACTAGTTTTAACAGATTTTTGGTGGACTCTTTAGGTTTTCTGCATATGACATCATATCATCTGCAAATAGTAACAATTTTGCTTCTTCCTTTCCTATTTAGATACATTTTATTTATTTTTCTTGCCTAATAATTCTGGTTAGACCTTACAGTTCTATATTGAATAAAAGTGGTGAGAGTGGGCATCCATGGCTTTTTCCTGATTTTAGAGGAAAAGTTTTCAGTTTTTCACTATTGAGTATGATGTTAACTGTGGGCATAGATGCTTTTTTATAGGTGAAGACTTTCCCTTATGTTCTTTGCATGCTGGAATCTTTTATCCTGAATGTGTTTTGAATTATTTCAAATACGATTTCTTTAACTGTTGAGATGATCACATGACTTTTTATTCTGTTAATATTGTGATAAAACATTGATTTATTTATAGTAAATCAACCTCAGATCCTCAAAACAGTCTTGGACATTTGTTTTTTCCTTTCTATATTTGCTGTATTCAATTTGCAAATATATTTAAAAGATTTTCTGCATTTATATTTATAGGGAATTTTGGTCTATAGTATTTCTTTTTCTTTTTTCCTTTGTAATGTTTTTGATTTTGCTATCAGTGTATTTCTGGCCTTATAAAATGAACTGGGGATTATCCTTTCTTTCTATATTTTCTGGATGAGTTGCTGTAGGCTTTGTACTATTCTTCCTTAAATATTTGATCTCTGTCTCCAGTACAAAACATCTGGTCATGGAGGTTTTTCTGGGGATGTTTTCAATTGCAAATTTTATTTCTTTAATTAATATAATATTTAAGATCTTTAATTTATTCTTGTGATGGTCTTAGTAATTTATTTTTTTAGGATATTTTTACATTTCATGTTGTTCATTGAATATTGGCATAAGATTGTTCTAATATTATTTTATATTCTTCTGAAGATCTATAGGATCTATAGAAATTCTTTGATTCTAGATATTCATGAGTTGTATTATAAGTTTATCCATTTTTATTAAAAATTTTCAGGAATAAACTCTTGACTTTGCTGTCTTTTTTCTGTTGTTTATTTACTCTTTCACTGATTTCTGTGATTATTTACAAATATTCTTTTTATTTTCACTACCTATTTTTTTTTTAGTTTCATAAACTGAGAGCTGAGTTTATTGACTTTGAACCTTTGTTTTTACTCGATTCATGAAGCTATAAATTTTCTTCTTATCACTGCTTTTGCTGTATTCCACAGATACTATTTTTTGCCTTTTCATTTTGATTTAGCAAAATTGTTTTCTAATTTCCTGAGTGAATTCTTCTTTGATACATGAGATAGAACTATGATGTTTAATATACTGTCTTAGGGACCTACCTAGTAGTTTACAGTTACTGATTTTTAATGTAATTGTGTCTTAGTCTGAGAATATATTCTTGGACCATTCTTTTCTTGGAAATTTATTACGGAGTGTTTTGTCTATGTAAAAATATGCATTTGTGCAGTTTTTGGTGTACAATCCAATAGCTATCAAACAGATTATATTTGTTGTTAGTGTTCTTTAAGTATTCTATAGTCTTACTTATTAGCTGTCTGTCTGTTTTATTAGTTTTACAAGAGGAGTTTGGAGTAATTAACTGTAATTTTGGATATATATTTTTCTCTTCAGTTTTATTTTTCTTTATTTTTAAGTTATATTATGATTTGCATACATATTATAATTGATATTTTTTAACATCTTTATTGGAGTATAATTGCTTTACAATGTTGTGTTAGTTTCTACTGTATAACAAAGTGAATCAGCTATATGTATACATATATACCCGTATCCCCTCCCTCTTGTATCTCGCTCCCACCCTCCCTGTCACACCCCTCTAGGTGGTCATAAAGCACCGAGCTAATCTCCCTGTGTTATGTGGCTGCTCCCCACTAGCTATCTATTTCACATTTGGTAGTGTACATACGTCCATGCCACTCTCTCGCTTTGTCCCAATTACCCTTCCCCCTCCCTGTGTCCGCAAGTCCATTCCCCACGTCTGCGTCTTTATTCCTGACCTGCCCCTAGGTTCTTCAGAATCAGTTTTTTTTCTTTTTTTCCTTTTTTAGATTCCATATATATGTGTTAGCATACATATTTGTTTTTCTCTTTCTAACTTACTTCACTCTGTATGACAGACTCTAGGTCCATCCACCTAACTACAAATAACTCAATTTCGTTTCTTTTTATGGCTGAGTAATATTCCATTGTATATAGGTACCACATCTTTTTTATCCATTCATCTGTCGATGGACACTTAAGTTGCTTCCATGTCCTGGCTATTGTAAATAGTGATGCAGTGAACATTGTGGTACATGACTCTTTTTGAATTATGGTTTTCTCAGAGTATATGTCCAGTAGTGGGATTGCTGGGTCGTGTGGTAGTTCTATTTTTAGTTTTTTAAGGAACCTCCATACTGTTCTCCACAGTGGCTGTATCAAGTTACATTCCCACCAACAGTGCAAGAGGGTTCCCTTTTCCCCATACCCTCTCCAGCATTTATTGTTTGTAGATTTTTTGCTGGTGGACATTCTGACTGGTGTGAGATGATACCTCATTGTAGTTTTGATTAATATTTCTCCAGTGATTAGTGATGTTGAGCATCCTTTCATGTGTTTATGGCAATCTGTATATCTTCTTTGGAGAAATGTCTATTTAGGTCTTCTGCCCATTTTTGGATTGGGATGTTTGTTTTTTAGATATTGAGCTGCAAGAGCTGCTTGTATATTTTGCAGACTAATCCTTTGTTAGTTTCTTCATTTGCAAATATTTTCTCCGATTCTGAGAGTTGTCTCTTCATCTTGCTTTTGGTTTCCTTTGCTGTGCAAAAGCTTTTAAGTTTCATTAGGTCCCATTTCTTTATTTTTGTTTTTACTTCCATTTCTCTAGGAGTTGGGTAAAAAAGGAACTTACTGTGATTTATGTCATAGAGTGTTCTGCCTAAGTTTTCCTCTAATAGTTTTATAGTGTCTGGACTTACATTTAGGTCTTTAATGCATTTTGAGTTTATTTCTATGTATGGTGTTAGGGAGTGTTCTAATTTCATTCTTTTACATGTGGCTGTCCAGTTTTCCTAGCATCAATTATTGAAGAGGCTGTCTTTTCTCCATTGTATATTCTTGCCTCCTTTATCAAAAATAAGGCGACCATATGTGCATGGGTTTATCTCTGGGCTTTCTATCGTGTTCCATTGATCTTTATTTCTGTTTTTGTGCCAGTACCATACTGTCTTGATTACTGTAGCTTTGTAATATAGTCTAAAGTCCAGGAGACTGATTCCTCCAGCTCCATTTTCCTTTCTCAAGATTGATTTGGCTATTCAGAGTCTTTTGTGTTTCCATACAAATTGTGAAGCTTTTTGTTCTAATGCTGTAAAAAATGTCATTGGTAGTTTGATAGGGATTGCATTGAATGTGTAGATTGCTTTGGGTTGTATAGTCATTTTCACAATGTTGATTCTTGCAATCCAAGAACAGGTGGTACATCTCTCCATCTGTTTGTATCATATTTAAATTCTTTCATCAGTGTCATAGTTTTCTGCATACAGGTCTTTTGTCTCCTTAGGTAGGTTTATTCCTAGGTATCTTACTCTTTGTGTTACAGTGGTAAATGGGAGTGTTTCCTTAATTTCTCTTTCAGATTTTTCATCCTTAGTGTATAGGAATGCAAGAGATTTCTGTGCATTAATTTTGTATCCTGCTACTTTATCAAATTCATTGATCAGTTCTGGTAGTTTTCTGCTATCATCGTTAGGTTTCTCTCTATATAGTATCATGTCATCTGCAAACAGTGACAGCTTTACTTATTTTCCAATTTAGATTCCTTTTATTTCATTTTCTTTTCTGATTGTTGTGACTAAAACTTCCAAAACTATGTTGAATAATAGTGCAGAGAGTGGACAACCTTGTCTTGCTCCTGATCTTAGAGGAAATGGTTTCAGTGTTTCACCCCTGAGAACAATGTTGCCTGTGGCTTTGTCATATATGGCCTTTATTATGTTGAGGTAATTTTGCTATATGCCTCCTTCTGGAAGGTTTTTATCATAAATGCGTGTTGAGTTTTGTCAAATGCTTTTTCTGCATCTATTGAGATGATCATATGCTTTTTGTCCTTCAATTTGTTAATATGGTTTATCACATTGATTTATTTGCATATATTGAAGAATCCTTACCTTCCTGGGACAAACACCACTTGATCATGGTATATGATCCTTTTAATGTGCTGTTGGATTCTGTTTGCTAGTAGTTTGTTGAGGATTTCTGCACCTATGTTCATCAGTGATATTGGCCTGTAGTTTGCTTTTTTTGTGACATCATTGTCTCGTTTTGGTATCAGGGTGATGCTGGCCTCGTAGAATGAGTTTGGGAGTGTTCCTTCCTCTGCTATACTTTGCAAGAATTTGAGAAGGTTAGGTGCTAGCTCTTGTCTAAATGTTTGATAGAATTCTCCTGTGAAGCCATCTGGTCCTGGGCTTTTGTTTTTTGGAAGATTTTTAATCACAGTTTCAATTTCAGTGCTTGTGATTCGTCTGTTCATATTTTCTATTTCTTCCGGGTTCAGTCTTGCAAGGTTGTGCTTTTCTAAGAATTTGTCCATTTCTTCCATGTTGTCCATTTTATTGGCATAGAGTTGCTTGTAGTAATCTCTCATGATCCTTTGTATTTCTGCAGTGTCAGTTGTTACTTCTCCTTTTTCATTTCTAATTCTATTGCTTTGAGTCTTTTCCCTTTTTTTCTTGATGAGTCTGGCTAATGGTTTATCAATTTTACTTATATTCTCAAAGAACCAGCTTTTAGTTTTATTGATCTTTGGTATTGTTTCCTTTATTACTTTTTCATCTATTTCTGATCTGATCTTTATGATTTCTTTCCTTCTGCTAACTTGGGTTTTTTTTTGTTCTTCTTTCTCTAATTGCTTTAGGTGTAAGGTTAGGTTGTTAATTTGAGATATTTCTTGTTTCTTGAGGTAGGATTGTATTACTAAACTTCCATCTTAGAACTGCTTTTGCTGCATTCCATAAGTTTTGAGTCGTCCTCTTTTTATTGTCATTTGTTTCTAGGTATTTTTTGGTTTCCTCTCTGATTTCTTCAGTGATCTTTTGGTTATTTTGTAGTGTATTGTTTAGCCTCCATGTGTTTGTATATTTTACGGAGTTTTTCCTGTAATTGATAGCTCATCTCATAGCGTTGTGGTCAGAAGAGATACTTGATACAATTTCAGTTTTCTTAAATTTAGCAACGATTTCTTTGTTACCCAAGATATGATCTATCCTGGAGAATGTTCCATGAGCGCTTGAGAGGAAAGTGTATTCTGGTTTTATTGGGTGGAATGTCCTATAAATAACAATTAAGTCATCTTGTTTAATATATCATTTAGAGCTTCTCTTTCCTTATTTTTTTTTCATTTTGGTTGATCTATCTATTGGTGAAAGTGGGGTGTTAAAGTCCCCTACTATGATTGTGTTACTGTCAATTTCCGCTTTTATGGCTCTTAGCATTTGCCTTATGTATTGAGGTGCTCCTATGTTGGTTGTATAAATATTTACAATTGTTATATCTTCTTGGATTGATCCCTTGATCATTATGTAGTGTCCTTTTTTTCTGTCTTAAACGTCTTTATTTTGAAGTCTATTTTGTCTGATATGAGAATTGCTACTCCAGCTTTCTTTTGATTTCCACTTGCATGGAATATTTTTTTCTATCCTTCACTTTCTGTCTGTATGGGTCCCTAGGTCTGAAGTGGGTCTGTTGTAGACAGCTTATATATGGGTCTTGTTTTTGTATCCATTCAGCCAGTCTATGTCTTTTGGTTGGAGCATTTAATCCATTTACATTTAAAGTAGTTATCGATATGTATGTTCCTATTCCCATTTTCTTAATTTTTGGGTTTGTTATTGTAGGTCTTTTCCTTCTCTTGTTTCCTGCCTGGAGAAATTCCTTTAGCATTTGTTGTAAAGCTGGTTTGGTGGTGCTGAATTCTCTTAGCTTTTGCTTGTCTGTAAAGTTTTTTATTTCTGCATCAAATATGAATGAGATCCTTGCTGGTTAGAATAATCTTGGTTGTAGGTTTTTCCCTTTCATCACTTTAAATATGTCCTGCCACTCCCTTCTGGCTTCTAGAGTTTCTGCTCAAAGATTAGCTCTTAACCTTATGGGGTTTCCTTTGTGTGTTATTTGTTGATTTTCCCTTACTGCTTTTAATATTTTTTCTTTGTATTTAATTTTTGATAGTTTGATTAATATGTGTCTTGGCATGTTTCTCTTTGGATTTATCCTGCATGGGACTCTCTGTACTTCCTGGACTTGATTAACTCTTTTCTTTTCCCAAATTAGGGAAGTTTTCAACTATATAACCTGTTGAAATGTTTTCTCGGTCCCTTTCTTTTTCTCTTCTTCTTCTGGGACCCCCATATTTCGAATGTTGGTGCATTTAATGTTGTCCCAGAGGTCTCTGAGTCTGTCCTCAATTCTTTTCATTCTTTTTATTCTGCTCTGCTTTAGTAATTTCCACTATTTTATCTTCCAGGTCACTTATCCGTTCTTCTACCTCAGTTATTCTGCTACTGATTCCTTCTAGAGACTTTTTATTTTCATTTAGTGTGTTGTTCATCATTGTTTGCTTTTGCTCTTTTGTTCTTCTGCGTCCTTGTTAAATGTTTCTTGTATTTTCTCCATTCTATTTCCAAGATTTTGGATCATCTTTACTGTCATTACTCTGAATTCCTTTTCAGGTATACTGCCTATTTCCTCTTAACTTGTTTGGTCTGGTGTGTTTTAACTTGCTCCTGCTTCTGCTGTGTGTTTCTCTGTCTTCTCATTTTGCTTAACCTACTGTGTTTGCGGTCTCCTTTTTTCAGGCTGAAGGTTCGTAGTTCCTGTTGTTTCTTGTGTCTGCCCCCAGTGGCTGTGGTTGGTTTGGTGGGTTCTGTTGGCTTCCTGGTGGAGGGGACTAGTGCCTGTGTTCTGGTGGATGAGGCTGTATCTTGTCTTTCTGGTTGGTACGACTGTGTCTGGTGGTGTGTTTTTTTGGTGTCTGTGACCTTATTATGATGTCGGCAGCGTCTCTGCTAATGGTTGCATTCCTGTCTTGTTAGTTGTTTGGCATGGGCTGTCCAACACTGTAGCTTGCTGGTCGTTCAGTAGTGCTGGGTCTTACCATTGAGATGGAGATCTGTGGGAGAGCTTTCACCATTTGATATTACGTGGAGCTGGGAAGTCTCTGGTGGGCCAGTGTCCTTCACTCTGCTTTCCCACCTCAGGCACAGTTCTGACACCCGCCTGGAGCACCAAGACCCTGTGAGCCACATTGCTCAGAATTAAAGGGAGAAAATAAGAAAGAAAGAAGAAATGAAAAATAAAATTTATTAAAATAAAAAAATTTTTTAAATTATTAAAAATAAAAAATTAAGTAATAAAAAAGGAAAAGAAAAAAGAAAGAAGAGAGCAACCAAACATAAAGCAAATCCACTAATGATAACAAGCGCTAAAAACTATACTAAAGAAAAAATAATAAAAAGGGCAGACAGAACCCTAGGACAAATGGTAAAAGCAAAGCTATGCAGACAAAATCACACAAAGAAGCATACACATACACACTCACAAAAAGAGAAAAAGAAAAAAATACATTTTTTTTTTAAGAAAAAGGAAGAGAGCAACCAAATTAATAAAGAAATCTACTAAAGGTTATATACTCTAAATATTAAACTAAGATAAACATAAAACCAGAAACCAATTAGATGCAGAAAGCAAACCCCAAGTCTACAGTTGCTCTCAAAGTCCACTGCCTCAATTTGGGGATGATTCATTGTATATTCAGGTATTCCAGATATGCAGGGTACATCAAGTTGATTGTGGAGATTTAATCCGTTGCTCCTGAGGCTGCTGGGAGAGATTTCCCTTTCTCTTCTTTGTTTGCACCACTCCTGGGGTTCAGCTTTGGATTTGGCCCTGCCTCTGCATGTAGGTAGCCTGAGGGCGTCTGTTCCCTGCCCAGAGAAGACAGGGTTAAAGGAGCAGCTGATTAGGGGCTCTGGCTCACTCAGGCCTGCGGGAGAGAGGGGTACGGAATGTAGGTGAGCCTGTGGTGGCAGAGGCCGGCATGACATTGCAACAGACTGAGGCGGGCCATGTGTTCTCCTACTGAGGTTGTCTCTGGGTCATAGGACTCTGGCAGTGGTGGGCTGCACAGGTCCCCGGGAGGGGCGGTGTGGATAGTGACCTGTCCTTGCACACAGGCTTCTTGGTGGCTGTAGCAGCAGCGTTAGCATCTCATGCCTGTCTGTGGAGCTCATTTAGGCGGTGCTCTGTATCCCCTTCCCTCATGCACCCCGAAACAATGGTCTCTTGCCTCTTTGGCAGTTCCAGACTTTTTCCCGGACTC
This sequence comes from Lagenorhynchus albirostris, assembly GCF_949774975.1. Classification (NCBI taxonomy): domain Eukaryota; kingdom Metazoa; phylum Chordata; class Mammalia; order Artiodactyla; family Delphinidae; genus Lagenorhynchus; species Lagenorhynchus albirostris. The sequence continues at coordinate 32,408,165 of NC_083105.1, forward strand.
CCTCCCAGCTAGCTGTGTTGCACTAACCCCCTTCAGGTTGTGTTCACGCAGCCAACCCCAGTCCTCTCCCAGGGATCTGGCTTCTGAAGCCTGAGCCTCAGCTTCCATCCCCACCCGCCCTGGCCGGTGAGCAGACAAGCCTCTCGGGCTGGTGAGTACTGGTCGGCACTGGTCCTCTGTGTGGGAATCTCCGCTTTGCCCTCTACACCACTATTGCTGTGTTCTCCTCCGTGGCTCTGAAGCTCCCCCCGCCCCCCCCCCCGCCCATCCCCCTTCTCCGCCAGTGAAGGGGCTTCCTAGTGTGTGGAAACTTTTCCTTCTTCAGTGCTCCCTCCCAGAGGTGCAGGTCCTGTCCCAATTCTTTTGTCTCTGCTTTTTCTTTTTTCTTTTGCCCTACCCAGGTACATGGGAATTTTCTTGCCTTTAGGGAAGTCTGAGGTCTTCTGCCAGCGTTCAGTAGGTGTTCTGTATGAGTTGTTCCACATGTAGATGTATTTCTGATGTATCTGTGGGGAGGAAGGTGATCTCCACCTCTTACTCCTCTGCCACCTTGACGGTCTTCTCTGATACGTTTTCTTGATAAATTTACACTATTATTAGTATGAAATTTCCTTTATATTTCTGGTAATATTTTTTCTCCTGCAGCCTGTTTAATTTAAACTAATATAGTCTCTCTTAAATTGATATAGCTTTCTTGTTATTTGTGTTTGCATTGTAAACATTTTCTCTCTTTTCACATTTAACTTATATGTGACTTTTCATTAACAGCTGTCCCTTATAGGAAACTTACAGTTTAGTCTTATTTATATCCAGTGTGAAAATATCTACCTCTTAATTAGTGTGTTTAGGCATTTTTGAATGCAGTTACTACTAGGTGAGATTTCAGTATCCCTTCTTATTTGTTTTCTATTTGTCCAGTCTATTCTTAATTACTTTTTCCTTCTTTAGTGCCTGTGATGGTTGGTTTTATATATCACCTTCGTGAGACTGTACTTCTCAGTTATTCTATCAAACACTATTCTAGGTGTTACTGTGTGGATATTTTGTAGATGTGATTAACATCTACAATCAGTTGAATTTAGGTTAGGTTTATTATCCTTGATAATCTGGGTAGGCCTCATACAATCGGTTGAAAGACCTTAAGAAGAAAACTGAGGTTTCCCTGAAGAAAAATAAACTTTTCCTGTGGACTACAGTGTCTGCTCCTACTTGAGAATTTCCAGCATACCATCCTGCCCTACAGAATTTAGACTTACCTACCCATACTCTACAGTTGCATAAACCAATTCCTTGAAATGAATTTCCTTCTCTCTATATGTATGTTTACACACACGTGTGTAAACATGTGCACATATACATATACACACATTCATGCATACGTACCATATATATATACGTATAGTACATACATTACAAAATATATATATATGTAATTATGTTTCTTTGGTAGAACACTAACCGGTACAGATTTTGTTTCCAAGAGTGTTTCTAGAGGAGTAGAATCTTAAGGCTGAGTTCTTTGAATTGGTTCTGAGTTTTCTAAATTGGTTCTAGGTTTTAAAAAATTGGTTTTCTAATATGAGTATATTAAAGGCACTAATAACTCTATTCCCAGTGTTAAAGAAGGCACTCGTAATCTATAGTATGATATAGTAATAGAGATAAGTGAAATATCATCATTGGATACTACTAATCAAATACTGTTGTGGATTGAATCTCCCTAAAGTTCATATATTAAAACCTAATTCTTAATGTGATGGTATTTGTTGGTAGGGACTTTAGGAGGTAATTAGGTCATTTGGAGTTGGAGCCTTTGGGAGATAACTAAGAGCGTGAACTCTCATGAATGGGATTACTGCCATTATAAGAATACGAGAGGTTAGCAGTCTGCAGTTCAGAAGAAGGTTCTTGCTAATACCCAACCATGCTGTCACCTGATCTTAGAATTCTAGCCTCCAGAACTGTGAGAAATAAATTTTGCTGTTTATAAGTCACCCAGTTTATGGCATTTTTCTACAGCAGAAGTGAATAAGATAAATACAGATAGGAGGCAAGGTGACCCCATATTCAAAATTGAAACCATGATTTCCAGTTTTAAATTTTATATATACAGTTTATAGCATTTAATACTTCTACAGTCGATGAGAATAATAGTTCAATTATACTGACCATATTTAAAAATGGGAGTTAAAGATAAGCTATCACTTTATGTTAGCTTTATCATTTTTGTTACTTCTACTTTGTTTACTTACCCTTTGTAGTATTTATTCTTCTGTGTTTCCTTCAAAGTGTTAAACAACTTACATTTATTCATGTCTGAAATTTGTAGGGAATCCCATATTCAGCCTGCTACTTCTGCAATGTGGTACTACATTTTTAAACTTAATTCGTAATCTCTTCATACTCTTCAACTAAACAAGCACAGCAGATGTTTTATCTCAAGTTCCTCTCCAAGTTGAATAATCCCCAAATCATGAAGTCAAAACGAATGATAAATCATGTGTTAATATTTAGTGTGTGATATTTCAGTGTGCATATAGTATGTTACCATAGGTTTTCAAAGTAAGTGTGAATAAAACTTCGTGTAATGATTCAAGCTCCTTCCATGGTTCTCAAGAGTTCTGTGACATATCTTTTGGTGTAAATAATCTCTCAGGACCCTCCTTTCCAATACATTGACTCTAAATTTTCATGTTTTAAAAAAGCCTAGATTTCAAAAATAAACAAACCATGGCTGATAACTATTCTTTGACTTCCTGTGTTAACCACAATTCCAGCTTCATACATAATATGTAGTTTTTATATTGAACTTTCACTTTAAGATTAGTCCCTGAATTTTCTAAGCAGTAGAAATAGATGAGGGAGTTAATATGACAGGTGTTGATTTAGTAGGCTCCAATGGAGAGTGAATTTTCTTCTTGACTGTGTGCCTAATACTTTGGAAGGCATAGCATTTGCCTGAGGCCTATAAACATTGAACTTTTGGTTCAAAATGCTAGAATACATATTATGCAATTTTTTATGTGTGCTTGATTTAAATTAAAATAAAATTCTATAGAGGTTTTCCTCATTAATCTGCCCACTTTGATTCAGCCAACTCTGGTTCAGAGCTTTGAAGTGATTTGCTGACGTAAGTAAACATTGATGGGCATCAATACTTGAAACTCGGGGGTAATATATTCTGACTTTGCTTTCGAAGTTGTTCTAAACTATGAGTAACCAAAGAGAACTTCCTCAAATTAAACTTGCTTGTTAGTCCCATTTATATTTTTTCTTTGTTTTTTTATTCTAATATTACTATGAAGAATTTATCATTATCTTTTTACTTTTAATAAGGAAAAAAAAAGTTATTTGAAGGTTAATGTGACATTTTAAAGATCAGCAACAACCATCTGCTGTCTGTTTTCCAAATATAAACTTTTTATTTAATAGTGGAGTCACCATATATTTTGCAGCAGGGTGTCATCATCTTGTGCATGTGAGCCAGATCTGTACCTCTAAGTCTCTGATTCTCATCTTGCCTTCATAAATCAGATCTAATTTTCATTTGTCTTTGGGACATATTTATCTGTATTCCCTGTTGGGCACAACCCAATTTTGACTGTTTCCACCTCAAAATGACTTCTTTTTCCTGAATTCTCTGTATGTAAACTCAAAATTTCCCAACCACCAAGACCTGAAAACTTAGTTATTTCTCCCTTTCTTACCACCTCTCCCTCCAATTAATTGCAGTGTTCTGTGCATTGTAACCCTGCCTCTTAAATGCTTTTTGATGCTTCTTGCTGGCTTTTTTTACTTTATACTTGGTCTCTTTAAATAATTTATATATTCCTTCTGATTCAAATTTGACATTACTGACAAATTGTGTTCAGCAATGTTCAGTTCTGATCATATCATTCTCCTGCTTGAAAAATGTTAATTCCTTCTCATTGCCTCCTAAGGGGACCAGGTCAGGCACAAACCCTTAGAACTGTTTCTGCTTTCCTCAGAAATAGTCTTTTGTAGACGTTTCAGAGAGGGAATGCCTATGTACCACAAGTTACCTTGTTTTCTCGTTATTCAAAGTTATGTCTGGATAATGTTTGCATAGATCTATGCTCTGTAGATAATAAGGCTACAATTGGCTAACACTAAATAAACAAATCAGAGTAGCAATGACTGATTGCCTACAACTCTGAAGTGAAGCTGTCATGTAGATGGCTGGGATGCTTGGGCAGAACATGTGATATTACCCTGAGAATAATCACAAAATAGATAAGGAATAAATAAAGAATTCTTGAGTTAGCTAACAGCTAAAACAAACATCCTCTTAGTAAGAGTGATATCAAAATTTTTTTCTGTGAAATAACCTCACTCATCCCAGGTGAGCTCCTTAGAACTTCGGGTATATGACCAGATGAAGGGAAAGGCAACTTGTAATGACAACTCTCTAACCTTTTGAAAAGAAACATATCTGATAATAAAGCCAATTGCAATGCATTATTATCCCAACAATTATCTTGAGAACTGAGATATCTAATGTGATACAACCCTAAGACTCATATAAGATTTTCCATAATATAACCTAATCATTTTTTACATTTATTGTCCTTAATTTCTTTACACATGCACTGCATTCCAGCCTTGCTCAGTTATGTGCCTTGACTTCTCTCTCTTTGCCTATGCAATGTTCCCTGAGTGCTTTATAGACCATTTAAGATGGAAAGGACAATCTCGCTATCAGATACCAGTTTATAAAATGTATTTCAAGTTAACAAAAACAGTATTTTTGGAAGACGAGATGGGACTAACGTTGTCCATTCTCAGAAGGTACTGTGGCACTTAATATTCTCATTTCACAGCCCATCAACTATAACCTGTATCCTTTTAACCCCACTCATCTAGGTCCAGTATAATCTATAAGGTAAGGTTGAAATCTAATTTCTCAATCTTCACCATGAATTTTAGATTTCTAAATGACCTTATTATCTTACGCAACATTTTATCTATAAATGCTTTCTGGGCTAGCAGAAATGCATACATGACAATATAGCTCCTTAAATCAAGAGCTAAGTTGATTCTAATTTATATTTCTTGTAGGGCATCTTGCACATAGTAGATTTTCAATAAATATTTATAGAGTTGAATGTTAATACCGGTTTATAACTATATCTAGTAAATTATATTTTATTAAGATAAAAGGAAAACAAAATAGGTATTTTCTTACTAAGACTTTCATAAAGTAAAATATTAAAGGATAAACCTCCAGATATATATAATTTGGATTAGGATTTATGAATATGCCGCTGTAAAACAACTTTTTCACTTTTTTAAAAAAGATAGAGGACCTTAAAGATGGCAGAGGAGTAAGACATAGAGATCACCTTCCTCCCCACAAATACATCAAAAATACATCTACATGTGGAACACCTCCTACAGAACAGCTACTGAATGCTAGCAGAAGACCTCAGACTTCCCAAAATGCAAAAAAATCCACACAACACCTGGGTAGGGCAAAGGAAAAAACAGAAACAAAAGAATAGGGACAGGACCTGCACCTCTGGGAGGGAGCTGTGAGGAGGAAAAGTTTCCACACACTAAGAAGCCCCTTCACTGGTGGAGACGGGGAGGTGGGCAGGGGAGAAGCTTCGGAGCCACGGAGGAAAATGCAGCAACAGGGTTGCAGAGGGCAAAGCGGAGAGATTCCCTCACAGAGTATCAGTGCCGACCAGTACTCATCAGCCTGAGAGGCTTGTCTGCTCACCCGCTGGGGCGGGTGGGGGCTGGGAGCTGAGGTTCAGGCTTCAGAGGTCAGATCCCAGGGAGAAGACTGGGGTTGGCTGCATGAACACAGCCTGAAGGGGGCTAGTGCGCCACAGCTAGCCGGGAGGGAGTCCAGGACAAAGTCTGAAACTGCCTAAGAGGCAAGAGACCATTGTTTCGGAGTGCGTGAGGAGAGGGGATTCCTTCCTGTCTGTACACAGAAGGCAGAGCACCACCTAAACAAGCTCCAGAGACGGCTGTGAGCTGTGACTATCAGCTTGGACCCCAGAATCGTTAATGCTGTTGCTGCAGCCACCAAGAAGCCTGTGTGCAAGCACAGGTCACTATCCACACCTCCCCTCCCAGGAGCCTGTGCATCCTGCCACTGCCAGGATCCCATGATCCAGGGACAAGTTCCCCAGGAGAAAACATGGTGCGCCTTGGACTGTTGCAGTGTCACACTGGCCTCTGCCACTGCAGGCTCACCCTGCATTCCAATTATAACTACCATACCCCTCCCTCCCACTGGCGTGAGTGAGCCAGAGCCCCCTAATCAGCGGCCCCTTTAACCCCGTCCTTTCTGGGTGGGAACAGATGCCTGAGGGTGACCTACACGCAGAAGCAGGGAGAAGACCAAAACTGAACACCTGGAGCTGTGCGAACAAAGAAGAGAAAGGGAAATTTCTCCATGCAGCCTCAGGAGCAGTGGATTAAATCCCCACAATCAACTTGATATACCCTGCATCTGTGGAATACCTGAATAGACGAAGAATCATCCCAAAATTGAGGTGGTGGACTTTGGGAGCAACTGTAGACATGGGATTTCCTGTCTGTGACTGATTTGTATCTGACTTTTATGTTTATCTTAGTATAGTTTATAGTGCTTGTTATCATTGGTGGATTTATTTATTGGTTTGATTGCTATCTTCTTTTCTTTTTTTATTATTTTTCATTTAAAATATTTTTATTTATTTATTATTATTATTTCTTTCTTTCCTTTTTTCTCCCTTTTCTTCTGAACTGTGTGGCTGACAGGGTCTTGGTGCTCTGGCCTGCGATCAGGCCTGAGCCTCTGAGGTAGGAGAGCTGAGTTCAGGACATTGGACCACCTGAACTCCTGATCCCACATAATATCAGTCACCAACAGAGCTCCCAGAGATCTCCATCTCAATGCTAAGACCCAAATCCACCCAATGGACAGCAAACTCCAGTGCTGGATACACCATGCCAATCAACTAGCAAGAAAAGTACACAGCCCCACCCATTAGCAGAGAAGTTGCCTAATATCATACTAACTACACAGACACTGCAAAACACACCACCAGATGTGGCCCTGCCCACCAGAAAGACAAGATCCAGCTCCATCCACCAGAACTCAGGCACCAGTGCCTTCCACCAGGACTCCTACACAACCCACTGAACCAACCTGACCCACTGCGGGCAGACACTGAAATCAATGGGAACTATGAACCTGCAGGCTGTGAAAAGGAGACCCAAACACAGTAAGTTAAACAAAATGAGAAGACAGAGAAATATGCCGCAGATGAAGGAGCAAAGTAAAAACCCACAAGACAAAACAAATGAAGATGAAATAGACAGTCTACCTGAAAAACAATTCAGAGTAATGATAGTAAAGATGATCCAAAATCTTGGAAATAGAATGGAGAAAATACAAGAAACGTTTAACAAGGACCTAGAAGAACTAAAGAGCAAACAAACTATGAACAGGACAATAAATGAAATTAAAAATTCTCTAAAAGGAATCAGTAGCAGAATAACTGAGGCAAAAGAATGGATAAGTGACCTGGAAGATAAAATAGTGGAAATAACTACTGCAGAGAAGAATAAAGAAAAAAGAATGCAAAGAATTGAGGACAGTCTCAGACACCTCTGGGACAACATTAAATGCAACAACATTGGATTTATAGTGGTCTCAGAAGACGAAGAGAAAAAGAAAGGGACTGAGAAAATATTTGAAGGATTATAGTTGAAAACTTCCCTAACATGAGAAAGGAAATAGTCAAGTCCAGGAAGCACAGACAGTCCCATACAGGATAGATCAAAGGAGAAACATGCCAAGACACATAATAAATCAAACTCTCAAAAGTTAAATACAAAGAAAAAATATTAACAGCAGCAAGGGAAAAGAAACAAATAACATACAAGGGAATCCCCATAAGGTTAACAGCTGAACTTTCAGCAGAAACTCTGCAAGCCAGAAGGGACTGGCAGAACATATTTAAAGTGATGAAAGGGAAAAACCTACAACCAAGATTACTCTACCCAGCAAGGATCTCATTCAGATTCGATGGAGAAATTAAAATCTTTACAGACAAGCCAAAGCTGAGAGAGTTCAGCACCACCAAACCAGCTTTACAACAAATGCTAAAGGAACTTCTCTAGTCAGGAAACACAAGAGAAGGTAAAGACTTACAAAGAAAACCTCAGAACAATTAAGAAAATGGTAATAGGAACATACATATTGATAATTACCTTAAATGTAAATGGATTAAATGCTCCAACCAAAAGACATAGACTGCTGAATGGATACAAAAACAAGACCCATGTATATGTTCTCGACAAGAGACCCACTTCAGACCTAGGGACACATACAGACTGAAAGTGAGGGGATGGAAAAAGCTATCCCATCCAAATGGAAATCAGAAGCAGGAGTGGCAATCCTCTTATCGGACAAAATAGACTTTAAAATAAAGATGATTACAAGAGAAAAGGAGAACTCTACCTGATGATCACAGGATCAATCCAAGAAGAAGATATAACAATTGTAAATATTTATGCACCCAACATAGGAGAATCTTAATACATAAGGCAAATGCTAACAGCCATAAAATGGGAAATCAACAGTAACACAAGAATATTATTGGACTTTAACATTCCACTTTCACCAATGGACAGATCAACCAAAATGAAAATAGATAAGGAAACACAAGCTTTAAATGACACATGAAACAAGATGGACTTAATTGATATTTATAGGACATTCTGTCCAAAAACAACAGAATACTCTTTCTACTCAAGTGCTCATGGAACAATTTCCAGGATAGATCATTACAAAACCAACCTTGGGTAAATTTAAGAAGTTTGAAATTGTATCAAGTATGTCTTCCGACCACAACTCTATGAGACTAGATATCAATTACAGGGGAAAAAAACTGTAAAAAATAAAACCATGTCGAGGCTAAGCAATATGCTACTAAGTAACCAAGAGATCACTGAAGAAGTCAATGAGAAAATCAACAAATACCTAGAAACAAATGACAATGAAAACATGATGACCCAAAACCTATGGGATGCAGCAAAAGCAGTTCTAAGAGGGAAGTTTATAGAAGTACCATCATACCTCAAGAAGTAAGAAAAATCTCAAACAACCTAACCTTACACCTAAAGCAATTAGAGAAAGAAGACCTAAAAAAACCCAAAGTTACCAGAAGGAAAGAAATCATAAAGATCAGATCAGAAATAAATGGAAAAGAAATGAAGCAACTAATAACACAGATCTTTAAAACTAAAAGCTGCTTCTTTGAGAAGATAAACAAAATTGATGAACCATTAGCCAGACTCATCAAGAAAAAAGGGAGAAGACTCAAATCAACAGAATTACAAATGAAAAAGGAGAAGTAACAACTGACACTGCAGAAATACAAAGGATCATGAGAGATTACTACAGGCAACTATATGCCAATAAAATGGACAACCTGGAAGAAATGGACAAATTCTGAGAAAAGCACAACCTTCCCAGACTGAACCAGGAAGAAATAGAAAATATAAACAGACCAATCACAAGCACTGAAATGGAAACTGTGATGAAAAATCTTCCAACAAACAAAAGCCCAGGACCAGATGGCTTCACAGGCAAATTCTATCAAACATTTAGAGAAGAGCTAACATCTATCCTTTACAAGCTCTTCCACAACATAGCAGAGGGAGGTGCATTCCAAAACTCATTCTACGAGGCCACCATCACCCTGATACCAAAACCAGAGAATGTTGTCACAAAGAAAAGAAAGCTACAGGCCAATATCACTGATGAATATAGATGCAAAAATCCTCAACAAAATTCTAGCAAACAGAATCCCACAGCGCATTAAAAGGATCATACACCATGATCCAGTGGGGTTTATCCCAGGAAGCAAGGATTCTTCAATATATGCATATCAATCAATGAGATACACCATATTAACAAATTGAAGGATAAAAACCATACAATAATCTCAGTAGATTCAGAAAAAGCTTTTGAAAAAATTCAAAACCTATTCTGGATAAAAACTCTCCAGAAAGTAGGCAGAGAGGGGACTGACCTCAACATAATAAAGGCCATATATGACACACCCACATTGTTCTCAAGGGTGAAACATCATTCTCAAGGTTGAAACACTGAAACCATTTCCTGTAAGATCAAGAACAAGACAAGGTTGCCCATTTTCACCACTATTATTCAACATACTTTTGGAAGTTTTAGAAGAAAAACAAATAAAAGGAATCTAAATCAGAAAAGAAGAAGTAAAGGTGTCACTGTTTGCATATGACATACTTACTATACATAGAGAATCCTAAAGTTGCTACCAGAAAACTACTAGAGCTAAGTAATGAATTTGGTAGCATAGCAGGATAGAAGATTAATGCACAGAAATCTCTTGCATTCCTATATACTAATGATGAAAAATCTGAGCAAGAAATTAAGGAAACACTCCCATTTACCACTGCAACAAAAAGAATAAAATACCTGGGAAGAAACCTACCTAAAGAGACAAAAGACCTGTGTGCAGAAAACTATAAGACACTGATGAAAGAAATTAAAGATGATACAAACAGGTGGAGAGATATACCGTGTTCTTGGATTGGAAGAATCAACATTGTGAAAGTGACTATACTACCCAAAGCAATCTACAGATTCAGAACAATCCCTGTCAAACTACCAATGGCATTCTTCACAGAAGTAGAACAAAAATTTTACAATTTGTGTGGAAACACAAAAGACCCCAGATAGCAAAAGCAATCTTGAGAAAGAAAAACAGAGCTGGAGGAATCAGGCTCCCTGACTTCAGACTATATTACAAAGCTACAGTAATTAAGACAGTATGATACTGGCACAAAAACAGAAATATAAATCAATGGAACAGGATAGAAAGCCCAGAGATAAACTCACTCATATATGGTCACCTTATCTTTGATAAAGGAGGCAAGAATATACAGTGGAGAAAAGGCAGCCTCTTCAGTAAGTGGTGCTGGGAAAACTGGACAGCTACATGTAAAACAATGAAATTAGAACACTCCCTAACACCATACACCAAAATAAACTCAAAACGGATTAAAGACCTAAATATAAGGTCAGATAGTATAAAACTCTTAGAGGAAAACATAGGCAGAACACTCTCTGAGTTAAATCACAGCAAGATCCTTTTTGACCCACCTCCTAGAGAAATGGAAATAAAAACAAAAATAAAGAAATGGGACCTAATGAAACTTAAAACTTTTGCACAGCAATGGAAACCATAACCAACACGAAAAGACAGCCCTCAGAATGGGAGAAGATATTTGCAAACAAAGCAGCTGACACAGGATTAATCTGTAAAATATAGAAGCATCTCAAGAAGCTCAATATCAAAAAAAACAAACAACCCAATCCAAAAATGGGCAGAAGACCTAAAGAGACTAAGGAGACAGTTCTCCAAAGCAGAAATACAGATTGCCGACAAACAGATGAAAGGATGCTCAACATCACTAATCATTGGAGAAATGCAAATCAAAACTACAATGAGGTATTACTCACACCAGTCAGAATGGCCGTCATCAAAAAATCTACAAATAATAAATGCTGGAGAGGGTGTGGGAAAATGGAACCCTCTTGCACTGTTGGTGGGAATGTAAATTGATACAGCCACTGTTGAGAACAGTATGGAGGTTCCTTAAAAAACTACAAATAGAACTACCATATGACCCGGCAGTCCCGCTCCTGGGCATATACCCTGAGAAACCCATAATTCAAAAATTGTCAAGTAGCACAATGTTCACTGCGGCACTATTTACAATAGCCAGGACATGGAAGCACACCAAGTGTCCATTTACAGATGAATGGATAAAGAAGATGTGGCACATATATACAATTGAATATTACTCAGCCAGGAAAAGAAACAAAACTGAGCTGTTTGTATTGAGTGGGGTGGACCTAGAGTCTGTCATACAGAGTGAAGTATGTTAGAAAAACAAATACTGTATGCTAACACATATATATGGAATCTGAAAAAAAAAAAAAAGGTTCTCATGAACCTAGAGTCAGGACAGGAATAAAGACACAGACATAGCGAGTGGACTTGAGGCCACAGGGAGGTGGAAGGATAAGCTGGGATGAAGTGACATATATGCACTACGAAATGTAAAATAGACAGCTAGTGGGAAGCAGCCGCATAGCATAGCGAGATCAGCTGGGTGCTTTGTGAGCACCTAGAGGAGTGGGATAGGGAGGGTGGGAGGGACACGCATAAGGGAGGGAATATGTGGATATATGTATACCTAAAGCTGATTGACGTTGTTATACAGCAAAATGTAACACGATATTGTAAAGTATTTATACTCCAATAAAGATGTTAAAAAAATTTTTTTAATAAAACAGCAGCCATAATATTAAATATGGCAGCTGCAATATAATGGCTTAATGTAAAATTTAGGGTGTTTTCTGATTAAGGACAAGAAGAGAATACCTGAATATATTTATAAACACTTAATTGAAAAAACAAAGTATTTATACCTATGTAAATATTATGAATCACTTACATATTTTATTTAGAATTTATAGTTAATTGGCAAAATATTTGAAAAATTTTAGTTATAACATAATAAAGGATAAGTAAGTTTCCCTCTGGGAAATGCAGTGAATACTCTGAAAATACATCTATATATAAAAAAAATTATATGTATAGAATACGAACATTGTAGTTTAATACCTCAATGATGAGACAAGATAAAATAAGAATTATATTCCTTTTGAAAATGCTGAAAGCAGTCAATTGATTTTGTATAAATGAAACTTCCAAAACGTTGTACTTACATGTAAAGTAAAATTGAAGAACATTTCAGAAAGGTTTGTATACACTTATGGCAAACATTTATTTCGGAACTCAATGCTTCTGACAAGCCAAGTTTGCAATCTACCTGTTGATAAAGTCCAGATGATTTTCCTTGCTGTAACACTGAAAAGCAGTCAAAGTTGAAGGTTGACTCTGACACACACTTTACTGCATGAAAGATAGAAACATTGCAGTTTGTGGAATTTAAAGGAAGTGATTTGTGCCTCCCTCAGTGCACACCCAATTACTTAGAGATGCAGGATCTACAATATCTCCTGGACAGTGCCACGTATAATGGGATGTAGCTTTCATACTTTCCTCAAATTCATCCACTAGGATTAAAATGGGGGAATTTGATGAAGTGAACCAAGACAGAGGAAGAAAAGCATCCAGTTTTACACAATAACTAACTGGAAATATAATTTTATTAAAAGCTTATTTTGGCCAGCTTTGGGTCTTCCACTCTTCTTACGACTCCTCCACCATTCCACCTCCGCACAAAAACAGGTCTTAAAGGAGCTGAATGACTGAGAACCTGTGCTAGAATCAAAGATGAAAAGGAGGCAAAAGAAGTGAAAACCAAACAACAAAAAATAGAGACTATCCTTAAGGAATGTGTGGATTTCCTAGAGACTAGAATTGAAAATGTCCTCTAGCTGATACCAAAAGACAGGATAAAGAAGGGCACGAGGGAAGGGGAGTTACATTAGGCAAGAGGAGCCACAAAAAATTCTCAGTTTCCTGGAGAGTCCATATTATCTACCTCCAACTCTTCAAAAATGCCACCAAATAAACTGTCAATGACCTATCATTCAGTGTAAGTCAAACTATCACTTGTTGCAGTAAGGGAGACTTCATCTTGCTACCTTGGTATGTTTTTTGGTAGTACTTCTGAAGTGTGTGTGGGGGGTGCGGTTATCAAGGCCATATATTCATAAGGTTTTAGGATCTGGTATTAAGAAGGTCTAAGCTCACTGATGTAGATATTTTATTAGTACTGGGTTAAGTTTATGACAGAATTGTTTAGGGTTGGTGGACACAGTGAGGCAAGGACTTGATGAGAAAAGTATTTTGATAAGCAAAAAGTTTGCCCAGTTGAGTGACTTATTACCCTAAAAAGGGGGCTGTTTACCTTAAGGGGAAATTGATTGTCCTGACAGAGGGCTATTTGAGCAGTATGTTGTTCTGAGAAGTGTTTTTTTAGAAAGTTCCTGAAATAAACAGTATAGTTACAAATTTATCTGCTTGGTCTGGGATTGTTTTTAGTAGTGAGGCCTTTTTAATGCCAACTGCTGAAATAGTTCTTGATTCTATTAATCTGTGTGGATGCAGGCAAGGTTTTTTCAAAGTAAATTAGAAGATCTACACAAATCTAAAGGCCAGTGTTGGACATTCTTCTCTATTCTCTCTGAATGTGTGGATGTGTAGAGATATAAGGTTTTTTTATAAAACAATAAATAATCCAAGTTCTTCTTTCTAATAATGTTTCTCATAGAAGTATATTTTAATATATAATTTAAAATTTTGTATCTTGAGTCATACCATAATGAGAATTAAAGACATATTTCAAATTAGAAAAAAAAATTTTCATCTTTAATGGCAAGGAGAATTGCACCCCTATGTTCATCACAGCATTATTTACAATAGCCAAGTTACGGAAACAACCTAAGTGCCCATCAACAGTTAAATGGATAAAGATGTGATGTATATACACTATGGAACCATAAGAAAAGGAGAAATCTTGCCCTTTGGACATGAATGGACCTTGAGGGTATTATACTAAGTGAAATAAGTCATATGGAGAAAGACAAATACTGTATGATTTCACTTGTGTTTAGCATATAACAAACAAACAAAATAAATGAGCAAACCAAACAACAACAACAACAATAAAAACATATAGATACAGAGAACAGAGTAGTGGTTATCAGAAGGGAAGGAACAGAGGACAGGAGGGAGAAATGGTTAAAGGGGATTAACTGTGGTAATGGATGAAAACTAAATATGTGGTGGTGAGCATGCTGTAGGGTATGCAGAGGTAGAAATATAATGTTGTATACATGAAACTTATATAAGGTTATAAACGAATGTTACCTCAATTAAAAAATTAATAAAATTTAGATACACAACTCCTTCAGTTACGATGAAAATGTGAACTAATAGAGGAAAAAGTTGACAAAGAAAAGACTAGGAAAAAAAATTGTAAAAGGCGTAATTATGAATAAAATTTAACCTAATCAGTAAATACAAAAAATACATGTTAAAGCATCAATGAGATGCTTTTGTTTAAAAATTAATGAAGATTCAAACACAAGAGTGTCCAGTGATATTTAGAATATTTTGAATTGGAACATTCATTCATTGTGTGACTATTTTGCTGCAGTTATTCTAGAGTGCAATTTGACAATGTCAGTCAAATGCATTAAGCATGCATTCCATTTCTAGGAATATTCCCACACAAACCAATCAGAGACATGTAAGAGATTCATGTTCAAAAAAGGTCGTTATAGAATATTTATAGGTGAGCAGAGTTCCAGCCATCACACCACATTCTAAGCAGCAGAATGAAGGAATGAATGAAGAGGAAGGGGCAAGAAATATGCAGCCGCTCTCTGTTATGGACAGTTGCAGGAGGCTTTATGTGACATCTAACTGTGCAGCTCTTAGTCACTTTGCATAAAACACTGGGAAATGTTTTCATTTTAGGCAGCCATGTGTCCAGCTAAAAACCAGAAATTCTATTATAATGTGAGAAAGGGAGTCTCTTTTACATTGTTTCACTGAGCAAATTAACTCCAATTTGTCTCAGTCTTTCCAATCTACTCTAGCCTCTTAGAATAACTAAAAGGCTCATTAAAATTTCTTCCAAACAAAAAAGTTGCTCTTCTTTTTGAAAATAGCCTGCTACTATACTGGAATTTTGGTGGCAGTAGCCAGCCTGTTAAAAATAGCCATTGTTTTCCTTTGAAAGATACATGATAAAAACTCATTCACACATCCACATGTGTTTACAATTTAAAATAACAACATTCTAGAACTGTGAAAGAGTTTAGGAAATAAAGCAAAATATAAACAATTATTTGTTTTCTGGATAGTAGGATAGCAGATGATTTTAACTTGTGTTTGTATTTAATACTTTTTTAAATGTTTTAAAAATAGATGCACCCCCAAATCACAAGAGAAATATCAATTTCTATGTATATCAATAAAAATTCCATTAATTAACCCATAATTCATTTTATAAATTGTATTTGAATATTTTATATTCCATATACCAAATATTATAAACAAACCACAGTTCTTATATTTAAGGGAGAGGTAGAAACATGTACCTACAATTTACAGTAGAATGACTTGGATGCAGTGGGTAGAGGTATGCATAGATTGGTGTTGTAGTGCTAAGTAATTTCACTCTCCCCAAATTGTAGGGGCCAGAAAAATATTTGAGCTGAGTCTAAATATTGAAAAAGTGGGTAAGAGCACAAGAAAGTGCCTGTGTAAAGCTGTGAAGGTTATAGGTCTAAAAAGTTATCCTTTTGCAAGAACTGCATGTATATTGATGTTACTGGTAGAGTGTGTGTGTGTGTGTGTAGGTGTGTGAAATAGAGTCAGATTAGAGAGGTTTGCAGAGGTCCTGAAGGGCATGATATGTCATCTCAAGAAGTCTGAATTTGTTGTGAAAGGTTTGTGTAGAGATTGAAAGATTGCAATCAGGTAAATAGTGTCCTAAGATTTCCATTTTAGGAAGTGTCACATCTGATGTCCCTTCAATAAGTGGTCTAAGTCTCCAGGTAACATTAAAAATATACAGGAAAAATCCAAATTCAAGTCAATGAATATGTTTATTTGAGAACCTTACAGTGTCAACGTAGTATCTTTAGCTCATGATGTGACAGTAGGTGTTACCTCCATTGACGAGCCAAAATAAGAAATCAGTATTGATTTTAGTTGTTTACATTTAAATGTTCCATTTAACCAAAGTTTAGCTAGTCTGTGCACAGATTTCCTACTTCTAGTTCAAACCCTTGCATGACTTATCTTTTAAACTCTGAATACTACAACAAGGCACTGCTTATCTTTTAAGTAGGGTACACATGTACAGCATTTGCATCACCATACCCACAGCTTATCACTTAAGCCCAGCATTGTACATGCATTCATTTCCCTACCATGTGTTTGTTCTTTCTTCTTTAGCCCTTTTCACTCCCTAAGAAAATGGTGTAATTCTGGATGGAATCTAAGGTTAGCGTTGTAAATGACAGAGTGTAGGAAGGCAAAAGTGTATTCAGGCAGAGCAAACTCATGGAATCAAAACCTGGGGATATTAAATTGGGAGATCAATTGAATATAAGCAATACCAGAAGGTAGTAAAATAATTTTTAAAATACTTAGGTGTTTTTGTTTATTTGTTTTGCCTGTATTATAATTCAGGTGAAAGACGCACCATATTTTCATGGAGCGCTGAGGAGCATCATAGAGCATTCAAGGGCATGCAATCTAAGTAGTCTGTGGAGCTTGGCATACCTTCTTCTCTTGCTGGTGAGAAGCCAAACAAAAACAAAACGAAAACAAAACAAAAACTTCTTAGATGCATTTTTTTTTTTTTTTTTTTTTTTTTGCGGTATGCGGGCCTCTCACTGCTGTGGCCTCTCCCGTTGCGGAGCACAGGCTCCAGACACGCAGGCTCAGCGGCCATGGCTCACAGGCCCAGCCGCTCCGCGGCATGTGGCATCTTCCCAGACCAGGGCACGAACCCGTGTCCCCTGCATCGGCAGGCGGACTCTCAACCACTGCGCCACCAGGGAAGCCCTTAGATGCATTTTTAAAAGATCTCAATCTCTGCATTCCTCAGGTAATCCACAGAGCATATGTGACCACTTATAGTGTTTCCACGATGAACAATGGTATTATTTGTGTGTTATAAATGAATAATCTGAAACTCAGAGAAGTTAAATAACTTGTCTGATTTCACAATCCTATAATATAGCAGTATCATAGCTGTAACTTTTAGACTCTAGAGCCTGTGCTATTATGCTATAGATGTCATCAATTTAAAAAATATTCATCAACTTTATGAGATTGTCTCATCTTTACCTGATAAGGATTGAAAATCTCCATGTTCAGTTGACATAATAGACATGAATTGGAGGCTCCTTCTCCAATATTAGGTTTGATTTTCACAATATTGATGTTTATGAAACTATTTCAGGCATTCTATATAAAACCACCAAATAATATGACTGAACATGTTGTGGCCTCTCCCGTTGCGGAGCACAGGCTCCAGACGTGCAGGCTCAGCAGCCATGGCTCCCGGGTCCAGCCGCTCCGTGGCATGTGGGATCTTCCCAGACCGGGGCACGAACCCGTGTCCCCTGCATCAGCAGGCGGACTCTCAACCACTGCGCCACCAGGGAAGCCCATGACTGAACAATTTTACTTCTAAATATATGTGCTACTATGTCCTTATATCATCTGGGCAATCTAGTCAAACTTTTTAAATTGTTCACATGCTTAAAGCTCTATGAATCTAAATTCTCTGAATATTTAATTTAAAATAAAAACCTTTAAAAATAGTTCAGTTATGTTAGACTAGACTCTAAAGATATTTCACACTTATGGTTAGCTTCTTGGGGATCTACTCTCAAATATCCATGGATATTAATATTCTCCTCTTTCTTACTAGTTGGGAAAGTTTGAAGAGCATTAGTCTAACATAACTGAACTATTTTTAAAGGTTTTTTTTTAGAGTCTCATGTCTTGTCCTTAAATATTTTAAAATTTAAAAATTCTGTAACATATCCTTGTTTTAATAAAATCTGATTTAAATTATTTACTATCTGTACAAATTCTCCCTCGTTTTGAGTTATGGACTTGGTTCTCTTGCATTCAAAATAAAAACATCACATTGGGAAAAAAAATGTTACAGTTTTCCATGCAGGTGCTGATTGAGAGTACTGTGCCTTAAAAAACAATTTCTGCTAAATAAACTGACTCCATGAAGAGCCATTTATCACTTAGGTAAGCAATGTACTGAATTAACTTACCTTGGTATAACTTTTGTCAGAATTTTTCTTCATTCAAACAAAAGAATAGCAACTCAGTTTCAAAATCAAAGTCCCTGAATTGTTCACCCCCTCCAGTTAGCCACTGTACACCTGTATGGGACACAGATTTTTAGAATCCTTTTCCTGGAACATGATTATATAACTGAAGAGGTAACTATTTCTGCTTGAGAAGCTCATACCTACATCATTAACCCAGAATAAGAGTCTGGGCCCATGCTAGAAAAAGGTGTGGTTAGGGAAATGGAAAGAGATGAAAGCAAAGGTTATTTAAACCTCAGACTTTTTAAATGTTTGTTATCACCTGAAATGTGAGATAGGCATATAGGATGACTTTACAAGATACTAAATATAAATCTAAGTAGCAAAGGAACTTAAACTATTATTAATAAGAACAGCAAAGTATAGAGGGGAACATGTTTCTAAAAGTTGAGAGTTATAAGATGACATAAGTGAAAACACATGACATAAGCTAAAACACAATATATAAATGATCTTAATGGAATACTTGAGACTCTATGTCCCTTATAAAGACAAGAGATAGTATCACTTAGACATTGCTCTGATTTAAGTGTTTTTTAGTTTTAGATCAGACTTAGTGTTAGGTTGAGCCGTCATTTTGCCAAATGAAACTGTATTTAATTAAGTACGGACTAAACACATAAGCTTTATGCATTTTATTCCCTGGTTCCTTTTAAAGTATAGTAAAGGAAGAAAAAGGTAAAAACAAATAGCAATAAAGCCTTCATATATGTGTGCATGTGCATGTGAAACTATGTTATTTCATTTTATTTCTGAATGACAGAAAGTAGATTGGGAGGGTTGCTGAATAATGAATTCAAAAGTGGAGAGGGATGCAACTGGCAGAGCAGAAGGTCAGAGAGATTCCGGAGATAGAAACTTCAGAGATGGCAGAGAGTAAGGGGTAAGCAGGGCAGAATCTCATGGAGTGGGAGTGGACAAGGATTCCTGGCAAGATTCATGCTCCATGCAATGCCACAATTTCCCCCTTCTCTGATACCTTTGGAAGTTTTCTTGATGTCAAGAGTGAAGTGTGAATTTATTTATTTTCCTGCAAATTCCTACCCAGTTCATAAAATAATTGTATGCTTTCATGTATATGAAATCTGTAATCAGTTTAGTTACAAAGAAGCAAAACAAGTCAAAAATTGTCCCTATGTTTATTAGATTGTAAGTTTGTAACTTGTCTTAGAAATAATTAATAACTTTATGATGGTGAACTTTCCTATTCAAGCACTTAGCCTAGCGTTCCATTTGTTCAAATATCAAGGATGATATACAGCTTGAGTCAACTTGTTGTGTCTCTCTTACTGCAATCAAAAAAAGCAAATGAAAAACAAAAATATTTATTATATGATCTGATAAAATCATAGATTTCAGGGTATACAAAGAAAATTTAACTTTATTCTAACACTTTATGGGTACATAACAACTATAGAATTGAGTCCTACAGCAACCTGTTCAATGCAATAGATTTTATGTCAGAATTGAGACCATATTTATTTCTTGTTTAGCATTTATATTCGTAGGCAATTAATTTGACATGAAATTCTAAGAAAATATGGGTATCAGATACTTCAGTTTTATATATTTTAAATTTTAATACCAAGCCAATAAATTATTTGCCGAATTTGTTTTAAACTCATGAACTACATATTAATGCTTGAAAGTTGAATATAGAAAGTAATTTTCTTTAGGTGTATTCTACTCTACAACACATAAATTAACTTAATATATTTTACATTTTATTGTTCATCTATATGTTTCTACAAAACTCTGATCATCAATGCATATATATATGCTAAATTTTTCCCCATCTGGGGCTCTTTATAGCAAAACGTCCTGAAAGGAAGGGTTGTCTACACACAGATGCTGTCTCCACTTTCTCACTTCTAATTTACGTTGAAGCACATCTTTCTGGCTTATCTGCCCTACCACATCAGTAAAATTCCTGTTGAAAAAAAGTCACCAATGACACCCTGTGTTATTCACTGAGATGGAGCATACATGCCTGTAGGATTCCTGACCACCTTTCCCAATTCACTGAATGATTTTCCTTCTCACCCACTATTTTAGAGCCACACTGATCCTCTAAAAGTCAATAGAACATAACAAGCTGTTGCTTGCCTAATGGGCTTCTTGATTACAGTTTCCTTTACCTAAAATACATGCCCCCTTTTTTTTATAACTCACTTTTTCTAATCTTCCAGGACTTAATTTAAATATCTTCTAAGTCTTCACTGATCAGTCACCATGTGGAAGGAGCTAGTACCTTCCCATGCATTAGCTTGGTATCTTAACTATTTCATCTAAAATACTTAGGATCTTCACTCTCTTATTTATTGTTTTATTCAACCTTGTATTCCCATCACCAAGCAAAATAACTATTAGCACTAGTTTCTCAGTTAATATTTTTGCAAAAAATGAATGAATATACAACTGCTCAATTGAGAGCATATATGTCTTCATTCTGTAAGAAATAAGTGATAGTTTGGTTAATATGCCTAAATTTAGTAGATCTCAGTTAAATATACATTTCTTGACAACGTGTAGAGATCTAAACTGGTTATAAAAGTGCTATGTAACTTGCTATCTGTGAGGCCTTTACATAGACTGTTTTCTCATCTTTAGAATGGAAATAATGATATTATAGAGTATACTTGTGTTTGCTACATAAAACATCTACTTTAGTCAGATATGAAAAAGACTTTAAAAAAAGAAAATCTAAGACATTTCAATGCTACTAACTATTATTATTAAATCATTTAAAATCATTATCTTAGCTATTTGGCTGTAATTCCCTGTATTTAATCACAACAATTAGTATTTGACCATGCCAATCACCAAACTAGAAAGGAGGAAAGTTGGGCTTCCCTGGTGGTGCAGTGGTTGAGAGTCTGCCTGCTAATGCAGGGGACACGGGTTCGAGCCCTGGTCTGGGAGGATCCCACATGCCATGGAGCAACTGGGCCTGTGAGCCACAACTACTGAGCCTGCGAGTCTGGAGCCTGTGCTCCACAACAGGAGAGGCCGCAATGGTGAGAGGCCCATGCACCGCGATGAAGAGTGGCCCCCGCTTGCCACAACTAGAGAGAGCCCTTGCACAGAAATGAAGACCCAACACAGCAAAAATAAACTCCTACCCCAACATCTTAAAAAAAAAAAAAAGAAAGGAGGAAAGTGAAAACTATACAGTTTGTATAAAGTATTCTAAAAGATAGGCTAAAAAATATCCAAAAGACTTCTCTTAAACTTTATCTGAAAAATACTATAGTTTATTTTAAGTGAACTTCCCTTCACTTTTCCTCCCTGTAGCACTTGGTAGATTTATGGCTTTTCAAAAGAAGTTTAGTTCAGAGGTAAGATGGAGAGGCAGCGCACCTGAAAAGAAGATGACCCAGTACAAATGAAAGGTGGAGCACCACAGTATGAGAATAAGCAGATGGCAGAGATCAAGGCCTCAGACATGCTGAAGAAAGGGGAAAAAAATTACAGAGGGCTTAGGGACTAATGCCTCAAGATTTCAAAAGTGTTTCTTTCATCATGGTCTACAAGAGAGAAAGAAGAAAGGATTGACATTCAAAGAATCTCAAAATTTTTGTTGCTTATAAAACCCTGCCTTCCATCCTTTGATTTTACTGCTAACAGCCCTGCATTTTCAGGATCATGGAGGGCGCTAAGATCACAAACAGTATAGCTGCTATAATTTTCTTAGCACTTAAGAAATTGAAAAAAATTTAGAGAAAACCATGACTTCTGCATTACTTTCCAATACCTGACACTTTCCATTTGCTAAGCTGCTCTGGTGGAGCTTAGGACAAGAGTGAAGGTATATAGTAGCAAAGAAGAAAGATGGTGGGGTGAAAAGATTGCTCCTAGGCAAGTGTCCCTTGCATGTGCAGAGTTCATAATATGTCTCAGCCTTAGAAAGTGAAGACTAGGAAAGAGACTCACCCAGTTTATATCATCAAAATGATAATATTCAGCTAATATTGGAGGGGAAAGCATAAAATTAGTGTCAGTTCTGGCTACTACTACATCCCAAGATAGCCAGTCTTTGCCATTTGAATTTTTCCACCTGTTCACATTCGTTCACCCTCCTTGCTAATAAGATAACTTGTGGCATAAATCAAGAATAACTGTTAGGCAAAATGCTACAGTTAGGCCACTACAAGGTAAATCTCTATGCAATCCCTGCCTCAGGCTTGTAAGTAGAAAAAAAAAACAGCATTAAGGAATAGTGTTGATTTTAAATAGAACTGGTTAAGATAGCTCTCTTTTACCCCTTTTGCAAGGTTTCATGGAGAATTATGAGGACTGAGTTATCTTTTTCTCAGAGTTACTACCTTTGAGGATCATACAGGAAACGTGAAATAATTTAAGAAAATAATTAAGGGAATAATGGGAATGCTTGGCATATTTATATTATTATAGTATGCTGGCCCAGTTCAGCAGATAGAAGACCAGATAGTTCTGCCTCCCACTACAATGTGGGTCAACTAGGGGTTTTTTTTGTTTGTTTGTTTTGTTTTGTTTTGTTTGCGGTACGCGGGCCTCTCTCCGTTGTGGCCTCTTCCATTGCGGAGCACAGGCTCCGGATGCGCAGGCTCAGTGGCCATGGCTCACGGGCCCAGCCGCTCCGCGGCATGTGGGATCTTCCCGGAACGGGGCACAAACCCGTGTCCCCTGCATCGGCAGGTGGACTCTCAACCACTGCGCCACCAGGGAAGCCCCAACTAGGGTATCTTTTATCTGAGATTGTTCAGAAAACATTACCATCGTGGGAAGTAGCAAGATGCTTAGGAGGTTTAGGATCCCAATTTAAATAGGTTGGACATTCACTTCAGATCACCCCACTCTCACTTCATCTTTCTGTAGCTTATATATTCTCATAGCTGTTGTGCTAACCCTTTTGTCTCCAAATTGGGAGACAATTTTTATCTCCAAATTGGGAGATTGCTTTGTTTTCCTGTGCATTCTACTGAGCATTAGGTGAATGGATAGTAAACAAAAGCACCAATTTATTAACAACTACTTGATCATATACTTAATAGTATATATCCTTCTCTTTGTAGTGGAAAAGATTTCATTGTTAGGGTTTTCGTTGTTTTTTTTTTAAATTTATTTTTAACATCTTTATTGAAGTATAATTGCTTTACAATGGTGTGTAAGTTTCTGCTTTATGACAAAGTGAATCAGCTACACATATTCATATATCCCCATCTCTCCTCCCTCTTGCGTCTCCCTCCCTCCCATCCTCCCTATCCCATCCCTCCAGGTGGTCACAAAGCAACAAGCTGATCTCCCTGTGCTATGGGGCTGCTTCCCACTAGCTAATCTGTTTTACATTTGGTAGTGTATATATGCCCATGCCACTCTCTCACTTTGTCCCAGCTTACCCTGCCCCCTCCCTGTATCCTCAAGTCCATTCTCTAGTAGGTCTGCATCTTTATTGCCGTCCTGCCCCTAGGTTCTTCATAACTTTTTTTTTTTTTTTTTAGATTCCATATATATGTGTTAGCATACGGTATTTGTGTTTCTCTTTCTGACTTACTTCACTCTGTATGACAGACTCTAGGTCCATCCACTTCACTACAAATAACTCAATTTCATTTCTTTTATGGCTGAGTAATATTCCATTGTATATATGTGCCACATCTTCTTTATCCATTCATTTGTCGATGGACATTTAGCTTGTTTCCATATCCTAGCTAGTGTAAATAGAGCTGCAATGAACATTGTGGCACGTGACTCTTTTTGAATTATGGTTTTCTCAGGGTATATGCCCAGTAGTGGGATTGCTGGGTCGTACGGTAGTTCTGTTTTTGGTATTTTAGGAAACCTCCATACTGTTCTCCATAGTGGCTGTATCAATTTACATTCCCAGCAAAAGTGCAAGAGGGTTCCCTTTTCTCCACACCCTCTCCAGCATTTATTGTTTGTAGATTTTTTGATGATAGCCATTCTGACTACTGTGAGGTGATACCTCATTGTACTTCTCATTTGCATTTCTCTAATGATTAGTGATGTTGAGCATCTTTCATGTGTTTGTTGGCAAACTGCATATCTTCTTTGGAGAAATGTCTGTTTAGGTCTTCTGCCCATTTTTGGATTGGGTTGTTTGTTTTTTTGATATTGATCTGCATGAGCTGCTTGTAAATTTTGGACATTAATCCTTTGTCAGTTGCTTCATTTGCAAATATTTTCTCCCATTCTGAGAGCTGTCTTTACATCTTGTTTATGGTTTCCTTTGCTGTGCAAAGGCTTTTAAGTTTCATTAGGTCCCATTTGTTTATTTTTGTTTTCATTTCCATTTTTCTAAGAGGTGGGTCAAAAAGGATCTTTCTGTGATTTATGTCATAGAGTGTTCTGCCTATGCTTTCCTCTAAAAGTTTTATAGTGTCTGGCCTTACATTTAGGTCTGCAGTCCATTTTGAGTTTATTTTTGTGTATGATTTCAGGGAATGTTCTAAATTCATTCTTTTACATGTAGCTGACCAGTTTTCCCAGCACCACTTTTCTTTTAAATTTTAATTTTTGAGTTTTATTTAATTATTTTTTTTTATACAGCAGGTCCTCACTAGTCATCAATTTTATACACATCGGTGTATACATGTCAATCCCAATCTCCCAGTTCATTACACCACCACCCCGAACCCCCGCCGCTTTCCCCCCTTGGTGTCCATATGTTTGTTCTCTACATCTGTGTCTCAGTTTCTGCCCTGCAGACCGGTTCACCTGTACTGTTTTTCTAGGTTCCCTATATCTGCGTTAATATACGATATTTGTTTTTCTCTTTCTGACTTACTTCACTCTGTATGACAGTCTTTAGATCCATCGACGTTTCTACAAATGACCAAATTTCGTTACTTTTTATAGCTGAGTAATGTCCCGTTGTATATATGTACCACATCTTCTTTATCCATACATCTGTTGATGGGCATTTAGGTTGCTTCCATGACATGGCTGTTCTAAATGGTGCTGCAGTGAACATTGGGGCACATGTGTCTTTTTGAATTATGGTTTTCTCTGAGTATATGCCCAGTAGTGGGATTGCTGGATCATATGGTTATTCTATTTTTAGCTATTTAAGGAACCTCCATGCTGTTCTCCATAGTGGCTGTATCAATTTACATTCCCACCAACAGTGCAAGAAGGTTCCCTTTTCTCCACACCCTCTCCAGCATTTGTTGTTTGTTCATTTTCTGATGATGCCCATTCTAGCTGATGTGAGGTGATACCTCATTGTAGTTTTGATTTGCATTTCTCTAATAACTGTGATGTTGAGCAGCTTTTCATGTGCTCCTTGGCCATCTGTATGTCTTCTTTGGAGAAAGGTCTATTTAGGTCTCTTTTGCCCGTTTTTGGATTGGGTTGTTTGTTTTCTTAATATTGACCTGCATGAGCTGTTTATATATTTTGGAGATTAATCCTTTGTCTGTTGATTCGTTTGCAAATATTTTTCCCATTCTGAGGGTTGTCTTTGTGTCTTATTTATGGTTTCCTTTGCTGTGTAAAAGCTTTGAAGTTTCATAGGTCCCATTTGTTTATTTTTGTTTTTATTTCCATTACTCTAAGAGGTGGATCAAAAAAGATGTTTCTGTGATTTATGTCAAAGACTGTTCCTCCTATGTTTTCCTCTAAGAGTTGTATATTGTCCATTCTTACATTTAGGTCTCCAGTCCATTTTGAGTTTATTTTTCTGTATGGTGTTAGGGAGTGTTTTAATTTCATTCTTTTACATGTAGCTGTCCAGTTTTCCCAGCACCACTTATTGAAGAGGCTGTCTTTTCTCCATTATATATCCTTGCCTCTTTTGTCATAGATTAGTTGACCATACGTGCGTGGGTTTATCTCTGGGCTTTCTATCTTGTTCCATTGATCTATGTTTCTGTTTTTGTGCCAGTACCATATTGTCTTGATTACTGTATCTTTGTAGTATAGTCTGAAGTCAGGGAGTCTGATTCCTCCAGCTCTGTTTTTTTTCCCTCAAGACTGCTTTGGCTATTTGGGGTCTTTTGTGTCTCCATACAAATTTTAAGATGTTTTTGTTCGTGTTCTGTAAAAAAAAATGCCATTGGTAATTTGATAGGGATTGTACTGAATCTGTAGATTGCTTTGGGTAGTATAGTCATTTTCACAATATTGATTCTTCCAATCCAAGAACGTGGTATATATCTCTCCATCTGTTGGTATCATCTTTAATTTTTCATCAGTGTCTAATAGTTTTCTGCATTCAGGTCTTTTGTCTCCCTAGGTAGGTTTATTCCTAGGTATTTTATTCTTCTTGTTGCAGTGGTAAATGGGAGTGTTTCCCTAATTTCTCTTTCAGATTTTTCATCATTCGTGTATAGGAACGCAAGAGATTTCTGTGCATTGATTTTGTATCATGCAACTTTACCAAATTCATTGATTAGCTCTAGTAGTTTTCCGGTGGCATCTTTAGGATTCTCTATGTATAGTATCATGTCAGCTGCAAACAGTGACAGTTTTACTTCTTCTTTTCCAATTGGTATTCCTGTTATTTCTTTTTCTCCTTTGATTGCCATGGCTAGGACTTCCACAACTATGTTGAATAATAGTGGTGAGAGTGGACAACCTTGTCTCGTTCCTGCTCTTAGAGGAAATGGTTTCAGTTTTTCACCATTGAGAATGATGTTTGCTGTGGGTTTGTCGTATATGGCCTTTATTACGTTGAGGTAGGTTCCCTCTGTGCCTGCTATCTGGAGAGTTTTTATCATAAATTGGTGTTGAATTTTGTCAAAAGGTTTTTCTGTATCTATTGAGATGGTCATATGGTTTTTTTTCTTCAATTTGTTAATGTGGTTTATCACATTGATTGATTTACGTATATTGAAGAATCCTTGCATCCCTGGGATAAATCCAACTTCGTCATGGTGTATGATCCTTTTAATGGCAGCACCACTTATTGACGAGGCTTTATTTTCTCAATTGTATATTCTTGCCTCCTTTATCAAAAGTAAGGTGACCAGATGAGCATGGGTTTTTGTCTGTGCTTTCTAATCTGTTCCGTTGATCTATGTTTCTGTTTTTGTGCCAGTACCATATTGTCTTGATTACTGTAGCTTTCTAGTATAGTCTGAAGTCAGGGAGTCTGATTCCTGCAATTCTGTTTTTCTTTCTCAAGATTGCTTTGGCTGTTCGGGGTCTTTGTGTTTCTATACAGATTGTGAAATTTTCGGTTCAAGTTCTAAAAAAAAATGCCATTGGTAAATTGATAGGGATTGCACTGAATCTGTAGATTGCTTTGGGTAGTATACTTCTTATCACAATGTTGATTCTTCCAATCGAAGAACATGGTTTATCTCTCCATCTTTTGTATCATCCTTAATTTCTTTCATCAGTGTCTTATAGTTTTCTGCATACAGGTCTTTTTTCTCCTTAGTTAGGTTTATTCCTAGGTATTTTATTCTTTTTGTTACAGTGGTTAATGGGAGTGTTTCCTTAATTTCTGTTTCATATTTTTCATCATTAGTGTATAGGAATTGAAGAGATTTCTGTGCATTAATTTTGTATCCTGCTACTTTCCGAAATTCATTGATTACCTCTAGTCGTTTTCTGTTAGCATCATTAGGATTCTCTATGTACAGTATCATGTCATCTGCAAACAGTGACAGTTTTAGTTCTTCTTTTCCAATTTGGATTCCTTTTATTTCTTTTTCTTCTCTGATTGCTGTGGCTAAAGCTTCCAAAACAATGTTCAATAATAGTAGGAAGAGTAGGCAACCTTGTATTGTTCCTGATGTAAGTGGAAATGGTTTTGGTGTTTTCACCATTGAGGATGATGTTTGCTGTGGGTTGGTCATGCATGGCCTTTATTATGTTGAGATAAGTTCCCTCTATGCCTACTTTCTGGAGGGTTTTTATTATAAATAGGTGTTGAATTTTGTCAAAAGCTTTTTCTGCATCTATTGAGATGATCATATGGTTTTTATCCCTCATTTTGTAATAATGGTGTATCACAGTGATTGATTTTTGTATATTGAAGAATTCTTGCATTCCTGGTATAAACCCCAGTTGATCATGATGTATGATGCCTTTAATTTGCTGTTGGATTCTGTTCCCTAGTATTTTGTTGAGGATTTTTGCATCTATGTTCATCAGTGATATTGGCCTGTAGTTTTCTTTCTGTTTTGACATCTTTGTCTGGTCTTGGTATCAGGGTGAGGGTGGTCTCGTAGAATGCATTTGGGAGTGTTCTTCCCTCTGCTATATTTTGGAAGATTTTGAGAAATATAGTCATTAGCTCTTCTCTAAATGTTTGATAGAATTCACCTGTGAAGCCATCTGATCCTGGGCTTTTGTTTGTTGGAAGATTTTTAATCACAGTTTCAATTTCAGTGCTTGTGATTGTCTGTTTATATTTTCTATTTCTTCCTGGTTCAGTCTCAGAAGGTTATGCTTTTCTAAGCATGTGTCCATTTCTTTCAGGTT
Organism: Lagenorhynchus albirostris; assembly: GCF_949774975.1. NCBI lineage: Eukaryota > Metazoa > Chordata > Mammalia > Artiodactyla > Delphinidae > Lagenorhynchus > Lagenorhynchus albirostris. The sequence continues at coordinate 32,437,530 of NC_083105.1, forward strand.
GTCCATGTTATTGGCATAGAGTTGCTTGTAGTAATCTCGCATGTTCCCTTGTATTTCTGCAGTGTCAGTTGTTTCTTCTCCTTTTTCATTTCTAATTCTATTGATTTGAGTCTACTCCCTTTTTTTGCTGATGATTCTGGCTAATGGTTTATCAATTTTGTTTATCTTCTCAAAGAACCAGCTTTTAGTTTTATTGATCTTTGCTATTGTTTCCTTCCTTTCTTTTTCATTTATTTCTGATGAGATCTTTTTCATTTCTTTCCTTCTGCTAAGCTTGGGGTTGTTTTGTTCTTCTTTCTCTAATTGCTTTAGGTGTAAGGTTACATTGTTTATTTGAGAAGTTTATTGTTTCTTGAGGTAAGATTATATTGCTATAAACTTGACTTTTTTTTTTTACGTTTGTTCATTTTCTTTTTTAACATCTTTGTTGGAGTATAATTGCTTTACAATGGTGTGTTAGTTTCTGCTTTATGACAAAGTGAATCAGTTATACATATACATATGTTCACATATCTCTTCACTCTTGCATCTCCCTCCCTCCCACCCTCCCTTTCCCACCCCTCTAGGTAGTCACAAAGCACGGAGGTGATCTCTCTATGCTATGTGGCTGTTTCCCACTAGCTGTTTTATGTTTGGTAGTGTATATATGTCTATGCCAGTCTCTCACTTTGTCCCAGCTTACATTAAGTAAGCTCCCTGTGTCCTCAAGTCCATTCTCTAGTAGGTCTGCCTCTTTATTCCTGTCTTGCCCCTAGGTTCTACATGACCTTTTTTTTCTTTTTTTTTTTTTTGTAGAATCCATATATATGTGTTAGCATACAGTATTTGTTTTTCTCTTTCTGACTTCGTTCAGTCTGTATGACAGACTCTGGGTCCATCCACCTCACTACAAATAACTCAATTTCGTTTCCTTTTATAGCTGAGTAATATTCCATTGTATATATGTGCCACATCTTCTTTATCCATTCATCTGTCGATGGACACTTACGTTGCTTCCATGTGCTGGCTATTGTAAATAGAGCTGCAGTTAACATTGTGGTATATGTCTCTCTTTGAATTATGGTTTTCTCAAGGTATATGCCCAGTAGTGGGATTGCTGGGTCATGTGCTAGTTCTATTTTTGTGTTTTCTCAGGGTATATGCCCAGTAGTGGGGTTGCTGCATCATATGGTAGTTCTATTTTTAGGTTTTGAAGGAACCTCTATACTGGTCTCCATAGTGGCTGTATGAATTTACATTCCCACCAACAGTTCAAGAGGGTTCCCCTTTCTCCAAACCCTCTCCAGCATTTATTGTTTGTAGATTTTTTGATTATGGCCATTCTGACTGGTGTGAGATGATATCTCATTGTAGTTTTTATTTGCATTTCTCTAATGATTAATGATGTTTAGCATTCTTTCATGTGTTTGTTGGCAATCTATGTCTTCTTTGGAGAAATGTCTATATAGGTCTTCTGCCCATGTTTGGATTGGGTTTGTTTTTTGATATTGAGCTGCATGAGCTGCTTGTAAATTTTAGAGATTAATCCTTTGTCAGTTCCTTCATTTGTAAATATTTTCTCCCACTTTGAGGGTTATCTTTTTGTCTTGTTTATGGTTTCCTTTGATGTGCAAAAGCTTTTAAGTTTCATTAGCTCCCATTTGTTTATTTTTGTTTTTATTTCCATTTCTCTAGGAGGTGGGTCAAAAAGGATCTTGCTTTGTTGTATGTCATAGAGTGTTCTGCCTATGCTTTCCTCTAAGAGTTTGATAGTGTCTGGCCTTACATTTAGGTTTTAATCCATTTTGAGTTTATTTTTGTGTATGGTGTTAAGGAGTGTTCTACATTCATTCTTTTACGTGTATCTGTCCAGTTTTCCCTGCACCACTTATTGAAGAAGCTGTCTTTTCTCTATTGTATATTCTTGACTCCTTTATCAAAGATATAGTGACCATATGTTCATGGGTTTACCTCTAGGCTTTCTATCCTGTTCCATTGATCTATATTTCTGTTTTTGTGCCAGTACTATAGTGTCTTGATTAGTGTAGCTTTGTAGTATAGTCTGAAGTCCAGGCGCCTGATTCCTCCAGCTCCATATTTCTTTCTGAAGATTGCTTTTGCTATTCGGGGTCTTTTGTGTTTCCATACATGTTGTGAAATTTTTTGTTCTATTTCTGTGCAAAATACCAGTGGTACTTTGATAGGGATTGCATTGAATCTGTCGATTGCTTTGGGTATAAACTTCCCTTCTAGAATTGCTCTTGCTGCATGCCATAGGTTTTGGGTCGTCGTGTTGTCATTGTCATTTGTTTGTAGGTATTTTTTGATTTCCTCTTTGATTTCTTCAGTGATCTCTTGGTTATTAAGTAGTGTACTGTTTAGCCTCCATGTATTTGTATTTTTTACAGCTTTTTTCCTGTAATTGATTTCTAGTGTCATAGTGTTGTGGTCAGAAAAGATGCTTGTTACAATTTCAATTATCTTAAATTTAACAAGGCTTGATTTGTTACCCAAGATATGAGCAATCCAGGAGAATGTTCCATGAGCACTTGAGAAGAAATTGTATTCTGTTGTGTTTGGATGGAATGTCTGATAAATATCAAGTAAATCATTTTGTTTAATGTATCATTTAGAGCTTGTGGTTCCTTATTTATTTCGTTTTGGATGATCTGCCCATTCGTGAAAGTGGAGTGTTAAAGTCCCCTACTATTATTCTGTTTCTGTTGATTTCCCTTTTATAGCTGTTACCATTTGCCTTATGTATTGAGGTGCTCTTCTGTTGGGTGCAGAAATATTTACAATTGTTATATCTTCTTCTTGGATTGATCCTTTTATCATTATGTAGTCTCCTTCTTTGTCTCTTCTAATAGTCTTTATTTTAAAGTCTGTTTTGTCTGATATGAGGATTGGTACTCCAACTATCTTTTGATTCCCATTTGCATAGAATATCATTTTCCATCCCCTCACTTTCAGTCTGTATGTGTCCCTAGGTCTGAAGTGGGTCTCCTGTAGACAGTATATGTACGGGTCTTATTTTTGTATCCATTCAGCCAGTCTATGTCTTTTTGTTGGAGCATTTAATCCATTTACATTTAAGGTAATTATCGATATGTATGTTCCTAATACCATTTTCTTAGTCGTCTGCGGTTTGTTATTGTAGGTCTTTTCCTTCTCTTGTGTTTCCTGCCTAGAAAAGTTCCTTTAGCATTTGTTGTAAAGCTGGTTGGTGGTGCTGAATTCCCTTAGCTTTTGCTTGTCTGTAAAGGTTTTAATTTTTCTGTCAAATCTGAAAGAGATCCTTGCTGGATAGAGTAATCTTGGTTGTGGGTTTTTCCCTTTCATCACTTTAAATATGTCCTGCCTCTCCGTTCTGGCTTGCAGAGTTTCTGCTGAAAGATCAGCTGTTAACCTTATGGGGATTCCCTTGTGTGTTATTTGTTGTTTTTCCCTTGCTGCTTTTACTATTTTTTCTTTGTATTTAAATTAACTTTTGATAGTTTGATTAATACATGTCTTTGCGTGTTTCTCCTTGGATTTATTCTGTATGGGACTCTGCGCTTCCTGGACTTAAGTATTTCCTTTCCCATACTAGGGAAGTTTCAAGTATAGTATCTTTAAATATTTTCTCAGTTCCTTTCTTTTTCTCTTCTTTTCTGGGACCCCTATAATTCGAATGTTGCTGCGTTCAATGTTGTCTCACCGGTCTCTGAGACTGTCCTCAATTCTTTTCATTCTTTTTTCTTTATTCTGCTCTGCGGTAATTATTTCCACTATTTTATCTTCCAGATCACTTATCCATTCTTCTACCTCAGTTATTCTGCTATTGATTCCTTCTAGAGAATTTTTAATTTCATTTATTGTGTTGTTCATCATTGTTCGTTTACTCTTTAGTTCTTCTAGGTCCTTGTCAATCATTTCTTGTATTTTCTCCATTCTATTTCCAAGATTTTGGATCATGTATAGTGTCATTGCTCTGAATTATTTTTCAGGTACACTGCCTTTTTCCTCTTCATTTGTTTGGTCTGATGGGTTTTTACCTGCTCCTTCATCTGCTGTGTGTTTCTCTGCCTTCTCATGTTCCTTAACTTACTGTGTTTGGGGTCTCCTTTTCACAGGCTGCAGGTTCTTAGTTCCCATTGTTTTTGGTGTCTGCCCTCAGTGTCTAAGGTTGGTTCAGTGGGTTGTGTATGCTTCCTGGTTGAGGGGACTAGTGCCTGTGTTCTGGTGGATGAGGCTGGATCTTGTCTTTCTGGTGGGCAGGTCTCCATCCGGTGGTGTGTTTTGGGGTGTCTGTGGCCTTATTATGATTTTAGGCAGCCTCCATGCTAATGGGTGGGGTTTTGTTCCTGTCTTGCTAGTTGTTTGGCATAGGGTGTCCAGCACTGTAGCTTGCTGGTCATTGAGTGGATCTGGGTCTTGGTGTGGAGATTGAGGTCTCTTGTGGACCAATGTCTTGAACTCGGCTCTCCCACCTCAGAGGCACAGGCCTGACTCCTGGCCAGAGCTACAAGATCCTGTCATCTGCACGGCTCAGAATAGAAGGGAGAAAAAAAGAAAGAAATAAATGAAAAATAATAACATAAAATAAATTTATTAAAATAAAAGTAAAATATAATTATTAAAAATAAAACAATTATAAAGTAATTTTAAAAAAAGAGAAAAAGAAGAGAGCAACCAATCCAAAAAACAAATCCACCAATGATTAGAAGCGCTAAAAACTGTACTAAAGAAAAAAACAAAATGGGCAGTCAGAAACCTAGGACAAATGGTAAAAGCAAAGCTATACACACAAAATTACACAGAAATGTACACATACACACTCACAAAAAGAGAAACAGGAAAAATATATATAGTTACTCCCAAACTTCACTGCCTCAATTTGGGATGATTCGTTGTCTATTCAGGTATTCCACAGGTGCAGGGTACATCAAGTTCATTGTGGAGATATAATCCGCTGCTCCTGAGGCTGCTGGGAGAAATTTCCCTTTCTCTTCTTTGTTTGCACAGCTCCTTTGGTTCAGCTTTGGATTTGGCCCCGCCCCTGAGTGTAGGTCGCCTGAGGGTGTCTGTTTTTTCTGCTCAGACTGGATGGGGTTAAAGGAGCAGCTGACTAGGGGACTCTGGCTCACTCAGGCTGGGGGTGGGGGGAAGGGGTACGGATGTGGGGCGAGCCTGTGGCAGCAGAGGCCAGCGTGACGTTGCACTAGCCTGAGGCACTCCATGACTTCTCCCAGGGAAGTTGTCCCTGGATCACAGGACCCTGGCAGTGGCTGGCTGCATAGGCTCCCAGGAGGGGAGGTGTGGGTAGTGACCTGTGCTCGCACACAGGCTTCTTGGTGGCCGCAGCAGCAGCCTTAGCGTCTCATGCCACTCTGTGGGGTCTGCGCTGATAGCCACGACTCCCGCCCGTGTCTGGAGCTTGTTTAGATGGTGCTCTGAATCCCCTCTCCTCATGCACCACGAAACGAAGAGGCAAGAAAGAGTCTCTTGCCGCCTTGGCAGCTCCAGACTTTTTCCTGGACTCCCTCCGGGCTAGCTGTGGTGCACTAGCCCCCTTCAGGCTATGTTCACGCAGCCAACACCAGTCCTCTCCCTGGGATCTGACCTCAGATCCTGAAGCCTGAACCTCAGCTCCCAGCCCCCGCCTGCCCCGGCGGGTGAGCAGACAAGCCTCTCGGGCTGGTGAGTGCTGGTCGGCACCGATCCTCTGTGCGGGAATCTCTCTGCTTTTGCCTTCTGCATCCCTGTTGCTGTGTTCTCCTCCATCGATCCGAAGCTCCCCGCCCCGCCGCCCCGCCGTCTCCACCAGTGAAGGAGCTTCCTCGTGGAAACTTTTCCTCCTTCACAGCTCCCTCCCAGAGGTGCAGTTACTGTCCCTATTCTTTTGTTTTTGTTTTTTCTTTTTTCTTTTGTCCTACCCAGGTACGTGGGGAATTTCTTGCCTTTTGGCAGGTCTGAGGTCTTCTGCCAGCGTTCAGTAGGTGTTCTGTACTAGTTGTTCCACATGAAGATGTATTTCTGATGTATTTGTGGGGAGGAAGCTGTTCTCCACATCTTACTTTTCTGCCATCTTGAAGGTCTCCCCTCTTTTTGTTTTTATAATTGAAACTGTATTTACAATATGGTTAGTGTTCTGGAGTCTGTTTTGTGAACTTAATATTACCGCTTTTGTGTATGGCTAGGAGTTATATTTCTCAGAATCCTCTTCCCTTATGTTTCTGGGTTGCAGTTAGCCAAGAATATAACTTGTGCATGATTTGAAAAGTGAAACTGAAGTGGAAACCACTACTCTCAGCAAGTTATATTTATCAGAGATGGTGTCAGCAGGCTCTAGCTTCTAGCTTGTCTTCCCGACTGTTGGCCTTGATAATGAACAGAGGTCTTAAGCTAATTACCAAGGGCTTGATTGTACTCTGTAGAGAGAAAACTTCCAGGATCTTTGCATGTCTTTTCTCCTCCATCTTCTTAGTGCTACCACTTTGATAGCCAGATGTGCACTGTTTCTGGGATTTTCCTGTAAGCTGTGACTTATTCACACAGACTGCTGCTGCAAGTATCATGGATAGTGACTCTCTGGTCCTTTGACATCCCCTTTTCCAGAATTCTAACTTCCTCGTGTCCTCTTATATATGTGTACATTGTAATTCCTATAGCAAACTACCTGTTTGCACAGTATCTTCTGTGGCTGTGGTTTCCTGAATGAGCCCTAACAGAGATTTTATGTATCAGTTCCTTGGGGGTAGAACCTTAAGGCTGTGATTTTGGAATTTGTTTTTTGATCTGACGGATTTAAAGACATTAATAGCCCCTTTGCCAGTGGTAAGTGAAACACTGGGAGTCCATGACAGTTAGTGACAAAATAGTTACTGAAATCATTACTTTTAATTATCTGGAGTCAAAGGTTTGTAGATGTCTAGGCTTTATATGACCACATAGCTGCTGCCATTCAAAATTATAGTGGAAATAAAGAGCATAAGGTGCTTGGGGTTGGTTTCCTATAAGAGCACTGGAAAATTTGAAGGAGGAAAAATGATGAACTCACAGCTTTACATTTCCATCTAAAGACCAGAGTACTAGCAAATTTCTGTTTGTTCTGAAATATACCCTTATCCCCTGTTAATCACAGGTTTAATATTTATGAAACCAAACCTACATTTGTTCCTTTTGTGGTTAAATTCTTCTGTAAATTAAAATTACAGCCTTGCAGGGTCTCATGTTAAACTTAGAATATTGATCGGGGAATAGTAACATGCGGAATATGGGATTGCAGACATAAGACCACAGTAAAATTTAACACTCTAAATTCTGAAAAATCTTTTCTGTTAGTATACCCTAGCAGGAAGAGGGTAGCCAACTCCTGCCTAAATAAACTGTAATGACCACTTATAAGTAAATAAATAAATATTTGGTAGGTATAATAGGCTGAGAAATGTCCTCCAGTAATATCAGGTCTTAATCCCTGGTACCTTTAAATGTTACTTATTTGGAAGAAAGGTCTTTGCAGATATGATTAAGTTAAGAATGTTAAATGAGGAGATAATCCAGGATAATCTGGGTGGACCCTAAATGGTATAACATGACAAATGGCCTTATAAGAGAGAGGTACAGTGAGATACCCCACCACATAGAAAGAAGAGGGGATGGTGATGTGAAGATAGAGGCAGAGATTGAAGTGGTGCAGCCACAAGGCAAGGAATGCTGTCATTCACTAGAAACTAGGAGAAGCAAGAAATGGATTCTTTTTGAGAACCTCCAGAAGGAGAAGACACCTTAATTTTGGTGATGGAAACTGATTTTGGACCTCTGGCCTCCAGAACTGTTGAGAAGTACATTTCTGTTGTTTTAATCTACCAAGTTTGCAGTCCTTTTTTTTTTTTTTTTTTAATAGCAGCCTTAGGAAACTAATAGAATAGAAAATTCTGCAGTGCCTCAAGATATACTCCAGCACCTCTGTGGCTTCTAGATCTATAAGCAGACTCAGATTTTCCTAGGCTTTAGGATGTTGGGTACACAGTGTCATTAGTAAGAGTTATCTTATGCACCAAACTAATTGCAAGACTTTTACAGTTGAAGAGGCATATGTATGAGAACATATCCTAAAAGTAGAAGGAGAGGATAGAAGGATGTGATGTTGGAGTGGATTGAATTCATTAATATAACCACACTTAACTAGAAATTGTGGAGGTAATTAATTAACTTGAGAAACTTGGAGTGGATCTAGCAGTTTCTTGGATTGGTTCACTGGAATCTGGACACAAAGGTAAATTAAGTTGATGTGTCAGAATTTCCTGGATATATGGTAGAGAAAGACACACTAAGGTTTAGAGAGATTGGATGCTAGGATGTATTTACTACGTATGGCCTGCTCTGCTCTTCAATCCTCTCCTATGTCCTCCAGGTGGACACAGAATCTTTGACAAATATATTATTAAGAGGAGCATAAGCATCCTTGAAGAGCTCTGAGGTGACTGTTTCCTGAAGATCAGCAATGACAGTGGGAGAAGTTGCCACTAAAATGGGCACTCTGAATTCAGTGGGATAATGGGATCCCAGAGTGGCAGGGACCAAGTGGCAACAATTAACCTGCAGTGAAATGGTAGGCCTGATTACTGCATGAATAGCAGGGTTGATACAGTTAGTCAGAATGGTTTGACCTTCAGGAACCTTTGACTAATTGATTCAGGTGTCTCTACTACTGAAATAGATGGGTACCCTACCATATAGCCTTTTATGTGATTTGTATAAATAGACAAATTCTCAGTCTGGTAAAAAAAAAAAGTTAACTTGAATTAGCACAAAATAGAGTTAAGGATCTTTAACCAGTACCCAAACTTGAACTTGTAAAGAAGTTGAGAGTCACTTGAAAATCTTTTTCTTTCTTGTATCACCCTCTCACCTAATAAAATATTAATTGATAATGATTAACCTTAAATCTCAATATGTAAGTACAGGATACTGAAGGAGAGGTATGAGCCAACTTAGTGAAGAACTATTACTCGAGTTGATTATCAAAAGGAAAGAATGGAGAGATAACCAATAAGGACCTACTGTATAGCACAGAGAACTCTACTCAATATTCTGTAATAACATATATGGAAAAGAATCTGAAAAAAGAATGAATATATGTATAACTGAATCACTATGCTGTACACCTGAAAGTAACACAACACTGTAAATCAACTACACTCCAATAAAATAAAAAAAATTTTAAAAAGGAAAGAATGGGGAAAATCCCGGTAAGAAGGATGAGTCCTACTTGGAGTGGAAAAACAGACATACAGGTGGAAAAAAGACATACAGGATGTTTTGCATCTTCCTTTAAAAAGATAGCCACTGTATTTTTGGTTTTATGAATATAGTTGTACTCTTTTAGTGGAATCATAATTTTGCTACTGTTTTACTTAGAATTAGATATGATTAAAATATGTATGTGTGGATATCAAGTTGACAGGAGGTTGGACTGTGCTGGATTGTGTTTTGTTAACTTGTAGTTACTGTCCCAGTCTAAAGCTAGAAAAATATTTACCACAATTCCTTTTCCTTATTGGTTTCAGGTTGGCACTGACTGAGGGAGGAATTTGCATGAGATTGGAAGATGGAAGTATAGCAGAAGCCATTGCTCTCAGAAGGTTGATGTATAGATGCCTGGCAGTCTCCAGCTTCCAGATCATCCTCCTCACTACTAGTCTAGTTAAACAACAGTGGCCTCAAGCACTAGAGTACACTTTCAATAGAAATGACAGCTTCCGAAGACCTCTCCATGAGCTCTCCTTTTGTGGGTCCACTTCAGCAGCCAGAAGAGTATGGCTGGAGGAATTTTCCTGCAAGCTCCGAGTTGCCCAATCAAGTCAGTGTAGAGGCTGTGATGGTGAGTAACTTTCTTTATTTCTCCAACTCCTGTCTTCCACACCTCAATTTTTCCAGCAGTAATTTCTATTTTCCCCACTATAGTTTTAACTCTCTCTTTTCCTGGCTTAACATTGACTGATTGATACAATTAGTATTTTAATAATATTTAATGATACCAGATTTCTTATTAATACTGTTATGCAATGAAGTAGTCTCTCTATGGACCATCATTATCACATACTCATGAAATGTAGTGGATAATAAAACTCTGCCCTAAAAGTGGTCACTAACTAAAAGAGGAAATATATTATTAACACATATTATATCTACATTTGTATAGCTTGACTATGATTTTCTCAGTGACATCTTGCAAATATTGACTATGTCATTAATATTTGATTGATATTTGTAACTCACTAAAAAGCCTTTTACTACTCTTACAAATGCTATGGTTTCACATATTTTTCATAATTATGTAAAGGGTATGTCAGTTTGAAGGTAAAATGCCTGCTTCCAAAATTATGGATTATGACAGAATTCAGTGATAGATTTTATTTATTTACGACTTCCGTTCCTAATTATTTCGAATGTTTGAAATCCATTGTACCATCACCATCTGACTATTCACTGGAAGAGTCACTAAAACAGAAAGCATTAGCTGTGTTTGCAATAAACAAATAAGCAAACAAACAAGCAAGTTAAATCAGTACTTTAAAAATGTTAGAAATAACTATGCACAATAGTCTTTTCGAAATGGCCCAAAGTTATTTCTATGTTTTTCTTTTAGAAAGCAAGCAGTCTTAGTTCCTTTGCTCTTAGACAAGAAAAATCTGTTTATCTTTGATATTTTCATAACACTGGCCATATTGTATTTAATGTTATACTTTTCTAAAACTTGCTTGGAGAGTAATATCTCCTACAAAGGTCATGACTTTAGAAGATGCGTGAAGTGAAGTTAGTGGCACAAAACAGTGGGTAGTAAAGCATCATACAAGTCAGTGATTAACAAGGTCAATTGCTTCATATCTATTTGTGGTTCAGCACAGCTGGAGTGAAAAAAAATGGTAATGTTTGACTGGCAGTGTGCAGCAGTGTAATGTGGAATAATAAGGGAGCTGAAATCATCAGTTTACAAAAGCTGTTAGTCTGACTAGGCAAACACGAAAAGAAAAGGCAAGTTGTCAAAAAGAAAGATGGGGAAAAGTCCATGTGAGAAATACAATGATGGAATACAAAAGTGCATGCCCCATATTCCTTTAAACAGCAGACCTGGAATACTAAAGTTGGTATTAAGTTCTGATTTAAACTGGTATATTGAACTTTCTTTGAAAGTGGCAAGCTCTACTTTCTTCCATCGTCAATCCCGTGAGCAAAAATAGGACATTTATATGTTGGCAACCCGAATACAAATTTTATTTGAGAAACAGCCATAAGAGCTTTAACTACTAAATGCTATGATTATACTAGCGTTTCTTACATCATATATCTCAGGACTAATCTCAAACAGCAAGGGTTTTTGTTGTGTTTTTTGTTTTTCTCTGTAAAACGGGTTATACCAACACATGTGAACATACATAAATCCATGTAAACTTTAGGGAAGTAATTGTGAGAGATGGAGATTTTTATGTAGTGTTATGTCTTGTAAAAATAGCTTCAACATTGAGAGAGAGATCTAGCTGTCAATTATGATGTTGCTCTGCCCTTTTCTGCAGTTTCCAAAGTCTTTGAGGATATTTATACACTCTGACTTCTTGACCATTCATTTAGCTCTGATACCCAGAGAAGCAAAGTGCCCATTGACATCAGCGAGGGGTTTACTTGCACTAACAGCTGAAATGAAGTGCCCAGGGGAAGCTTTTTTCTAAAGAAAGTATTCATAAGGTGCATGCATTTTTCAAGGAGTCAGAGCTACCCTGTACTTGCAATCATTTGCTCTTTGTACTTGTCTGGGGCCGCCCAATCAATTATAGGAACATTAAAATGGAGAAGTGCTCAGCTAATGGTGCATAATGTCGGAGGTGTAGCCCTCTGCTTTTGTCTTCTTTGCACATTTGCTTTTTGATGTGAGAAATCAATTAAGATGACTAGCAAAACACACCACAGACATTCTGAAGAAGTCTTTTCCTTCTCTTTTATGTGTTTGAGAGAGCTTCCCAATCATTAACTAAGTCATAGTCACTAAGCCTCTCCTATTAATTGTCTCCTTTTCACCTTTATGGGTGAGGCAATTGACTTTCATTTAGTAAAATGCATTTGTCATTTCCAGAGATGATCAGAGAATACCATGTGGGTGGGCACCTGTGCAGCTTAAGATCTCCTCTGGAAAGAGATTCCCATGTATAAATATTCACTAAAACAGGAAAGTTGTCAAAATGTATTCTTTGAGTTTATACCCACAGGTTAAGCCTGGATTTCTCATCCATATTCGTAGGAATTAGAAACATTAGGACAAGTTTTCCTATCTTTAGGGAAAAAAAAACAAAAAATTTATGGTAACCCACTTATTTAGGAGAAGGGAGGATTGCAATTGGGCAGAAAATAAATGAAATGGTAACTGTTTCTATTTTCATGGAAGATTTTTATCGATTAGATATTGAATCTTGATTTTATATCTATCAAGTTAGTGTCCAGTTTAAATAAAAGAATAAAATCAATCTTATAGATAGAATAAACGACAAGACTTTAAATCAGCTGTTCACATTGTGACCAGTGTATTAGACCAATGTATTAGTGATAGCACATCTGCTAGTAGTATGTATAAAAATAAAACATGATACAATATCAAGCTCATTTTACATTTCTAGTCATAATTTTTATATACTTTCATTTTATTTGTTCCTTAGCCAAACATAATTTCTTTCCAGCTCTGCAGTTTTAGACTACTTTTCATGGCTTGTATAAACAGCAGCAGTGTGTAGAATGTGAGTCCTGTTTCAAATTGATTACTCCAAATATGGGTAGGTTATGGTCTCTCTCTACCTTCCTATTTACCCCATTATAAACAACTGATTTTACTATAGGAAGGTATTTTTCAATGGTTGTCCAGCAAATACCTGACACTTTACCTATAAATGATCCTTTCTCTTTGCCTTGCAATTGATTAATTATGTTTGCTGTGAAGGTATTTAAGGTATCAGGGTTGTGAAGAGAGGGGAGGGAAGGAATAAGAAAATGATTTATAAAACCTTGGACTTTGGATTTCTATCAGTTAAAGGCAGGCTGAACAAAAAAAAGTTCCCAGAGCTAGGGAAGGTCTAGTTTACTCAGTAGAGCAAAACTGAAATCAATGAAAAATTTCCTTTAAAAACAGATTTTTCATTTTGTAGTGATGTTCTGTGCATGATCTCTAGGAAGCATTTTAGATGTAGTACATTAGAAAAGGTTTTCTGTCCCCTGGGAAATAACAACCCCAGTAGAAAAAGTTACATCGTCCTTTAGTTGCTGAGATGGAGAATGTCAGACAAACCTTGTTGTTCTCATTCTGTCTTGCAACACAAGCTAGATTTCTGACAAGCTGTCAAGTTGCCCAAAGGTTTGCATACCCTTCTTCCTTGTAGGTGTTGCCTTCCCCATTGTGAACTGAAATAGGAAATATATCTAAAAACAGGATGGAGAGAATGATGTAATTAAGGTTTTTCTGATCATCTATTCTTTGCTGAGGGAAGAGCTCATTTATTTCACAGGACTCGTTTGAAATGCTTTGCAGTGTGAATCATAGCATGTGAGAAGGAGGTTCTTATCTGGAACTCTGTTGTGCTCTTTCGTAAATTTGGTCCTGGAAATTTTGGAACAGACATATGAAAGATGCTGGCTAAATGATTTGGTGGAATGTCACCTTCAACTTTTTTTTACAGTAATATATCCCTGAATAAATACTTTTGGCCTATTGAACAAATTTCTGATATTTTGCATTTTACAGCTTTTCTTTTGTCCTTTCTTTAAAAACAGCCACAGAAGACTCTTTTTGAGTATTTTCTTCTTCAAACTCATTTTAAAGAGTTAATGTTTCTTTTTATTCCACTGTTTTTAAGATTTTAGTTATCATAGCTGTGACTTGACTCTTAATTGGAAAAAGAATATGTGTATAAAAGTGTAGCTATCCTGTAGTGAGCATTACCACAGAGAATGAATATCTGAGCAGAAAGAAAAAAAGGTTATACGATATGCTGTTCAGAAATGGCATTAGGGATATTTCAGGACTGATCTGGGCGAGGGGTTTGAGGCACCTGAATGAGCCCTGTGTACTTTGGAGGCCTTCAAAGTGAAAGGCATGGAGTAGTATTTATTGATCTCTGACACTGACCTCATTCTAACCTCATCTTTCTGTGAGCTTTGCAGTCTCTAACCTGCAAAGGGAAGTATATCTCCTTTCTTGTTTTTGAAGAGTCAAATAATGGCTCTAGGAGAAATTTTTTTTTTAAGATTTTATTTAAATCAGTGAGTCAGTAAAAAGCCAAAACATTTTCTTTTTCAAGTCTTAGAGTTGTGATCTTTATTTACTTTAATCAAGGTAGTTGTGTTTTAGTTGTGTTAGCTACTGTGTGAGGGAGGCTGGATGTTTGAGATCGGTCTCTCATTTCTGCTGCTGCCATTGCAGCTCGTTTGTTCCTGTGCACACCTTAGGAACTTGGAAGGTTTGCTAATTGACTGTTGCTCAGTACATTGTGTGTGTGTGTGTGTGTGTGTGTGTGTGTGTGTGTGTGTGAATACACACATACATGCTTGCATTTAAACACAAGTTGAAAATACTGAAATCAAATCTTATTCTTTTAGAGGCTTGTCAAGTGGACAAAAAGTGAAAATGTAAGTTGTATGAATTACTAGTCTGTGTGTACTTTGTAAAAATATTCTTAGACATGTACCTTTGTGTACTCTGTTTAAGAAAAGGGTACATTTATTAGATGATAGCACTGTATAGGCTGAGAACATGATCCTGCATATATACATTATCATTCATTGTCCTTCTGGACAAACTTATCAAATAATATATGTCTTCAAACCGCCCCCCCAGCCCCTTTTAGCTTGGCAAACCCGTCTTATGGTTTCTTATGCATGGTGAATCACTCTGCACCTGAATATGGTATTTCTTAGAAATATATGGAGAAACTTTTTATTTTAGGAAGGTCCTGTGATTTAGGACTCAAGGTCAGTGGAAATGCTATCACTCACTTATACTTCCAGGGGTTTTATACTTTGCATTGTGGTCTTCGCAGACATGATTTTCTAGTGGTAGGCCATGCAGATACCTTCCTCATTTTCTAGATGAGGAAACAGAGACTCGGGAGCAAATGGCTGACATGATAGCATCAGGACCAGTTATCAGGTGTCCTGGCAACAAGTCAGTGTCTAGCTCTGAAGAGCTTCCTGGTTATTTTTGCTCAAGTAACTGAGTAGAAATGAACTATTCTTATTTTCTAAAACAAACAACAAACTAAAAAAATAAGACCTATAAGAAAGACTTGGGGGAATCTGCCTAAGGAATAATTGCTAGAAGTTGAAGTTAATACAGAAATGAAAATATACACTAACACTTTAATGTTTAATGTCCCCAGTATCTTTTTATGCCAGAAGTCCTTACCATTATCAGTGATTAATTGGATAAATAAAATGAGTACAAATGTTTGCATTTGACCCTATTGGAAACTGAAAATCCTTTCCAAATCCAAATGGCTGATATAGTGAACAAATAAAATTTCAAATCCCTCAGAAAGCTTAAGTTGGGTTTTGAAGGCAGAAGCATTTCCCCCATAATGAAATTAGTAGTTTCATTTATAATTTATTAATTACATTGCATTTCTCTACATAAATAGACAAAGAGTTAATACAAATAAAGATTGCCTTCAAGCTTTACTGAATATTAGAATAGCTTTTGATGAAGAATATTGAATGAAAATACAGTATAAAGTTTACTACATAAACTAAACTATAAAAAAATAATAGGATATAATAATAGGTAGAACAATATATGTCTTCATTTGAAGTGACAAATAAATTACAGCAGCAGTAGCCCATATTTAAATATCTTTTTCTTATAATTAAAAAACTCAGCAAAAAAATAAAAACTCATTATTGCTTACAAATATATGTGATTCCAAATATTATACACATCCTAAAAAAATAAAAATAGTCTTTATAGTCAATGCCAAAAGTAAATGACGGCTTAGAGTTAGTGACTAAAATAATCTAAAGGCTCTCTGTATTTGTAAGGAACCTCACGATCTTATAATTTATTAAATTGTTCCACAGTCAAGAATGACCTTCATTAAACTCCTTAAGCTAAATCCAGTGATGTTAGGTTCCTGGTAAGAATTTCCAGCAGTGACAGCCAATATTCTACTGTTTTCTTGATTCCATTATTTCAATAAATTTATTTTAAAAGATCATATTAACCAAACTGTAAAATATTTAAATGTCTTTCCTTGTAAAAACATTGAATTTTAGTGACCAAGAACCAAGTTTGGTTTTTTGTTTGTTTGTTTTTGCGGTATCCGGGCCTCTCACTGTTGTGGCCTCTCCCGTTGCGGAGCAAAGGCTCCGGACGCGCAGGCTCAGAGGCCATTGGCTCACGGGCCCAGCCGCTCCGTGGCATGTGGGATCTTCCTGGACCGGGGCACGAAACCGTGTCCCCTGCATCGGCAGGCGGACTCTCAACAACTGCGCCACCAGGGAAGCCCCCAAGTTTGGTTTTTATTCCTAGATTCATAGGTGAGAACTAGGAGTCATTGTGAGGGATATGACTACAGTCAAATTTCTAATTTTATTAATGAGTCTGCTGAATTTATTTCTTAATAATTTGATGTAAATAGTTTTAAGCTTCTTATTAAGTAAAATTTTAGTACTTAGAGGCTTGGGCTTTGGTTAGCAGCTGGATTTGAATCCTTGCTCGACCTCTAACTATCTGAGAGAATAGAGTAAATCTAGTAACTTCTTTTAATCCACATGTGATAAAAATGTAGATAAAAATAACACTGATCTTAAGGATTTGTTGTGAGTATTAAATAAACTAAGTACCCATTAAATTATTTTATTCATTCATTTAACACATGTATTTAAATTGCTTCCAGAATTCTCTTCTCTGTGCTATTTCTGCTATATCTAAAGCTACCATTGTATTTTCCTCCATTTTTTGTGGATAACATCTTGAAAGAGTTTTCTACATTCAAAGCCATTTCCACATGGGTGCTAACTCACAAAACTCTCACTTTTCATCCCTTCTTTAGCATCTGCATCAAACACTGAAATGAAATTTTTTCAGAGATTCCCAACCTTATAGGGTATTGTTTCAATCTTTTTGCCTCTCGACTTGTCTGCCTTATGAGTTAATTTGCTATCCACTACTTTCTGAAAGGTCTGCTGTGATTTCTATGGCATTGCGCTCTCCTCCACCTTCTCCTACTTTTAAAAAGCAACATTACTTAGTGGTTTGAGAGAGCAGATTCTTGAACTAAATAGCCTTCAAATCTTAGTCCACATTACTAGCTTATGACCCTAAGGAAGTTACTTAAAATCTCTGCTTCTTATTCTGTGCAATGAAGCTGACTGATATGTCAGGAGAATAAAATGAGTTACATGTAAAATGTTCAGAATGGTGTCTTTCACATAAGCATTCCCTGTTATCTTTTCTTATACAATATAATCTCAATTATTTATGTATAAAAAAGAAATCAAAATAATCTACCATAAAGTTTATTATTAATTTGTGGAATATTATAATTTTTTCCTTCTTTGCACTTTTCTACATTTTTTCTTATATTCTGCAATGAGAATCAATCACAGTAAAATAAGAAAACACCACATTTTAAACAAATTGTCAAAGTAATCAAAGGTAAACCTTAGGGCTTCCCTGGTGGCGCAGTGGTTGAGGGTCCGCCTGCCGATGCAGGGGACACGGGTTCGTGCCCCGGTCTGGGAAGATCCCACATGCTGCGGAGCAGCTGGGCCTGTGAGCCATGGCCGCTGAGCCTACGCGTCCGGAGCCTGTGCTCTGCAACGGGAGAGGCCACAACAGTGAGAGGCCCGCGTACCGCAAAAAAAAAAAAAAAAAAAAAAAAGTAAACCTTAAATTGGAACTACTACTTTCTTAGCATCATACTTCGTCTCTTGTAACTTTAGTACAGAGATAAGAATATGAAAATCCATATTTAACAAGAACTGTGCTTTACTAAAAGAACATATTTGGAAACGTTGAAAAACTGTCCATTAAAACAAGACCTCCTGGTGTTCCATTATCAAAATAATAGCACTGAGTGTTGGCAGTGTCCCAGATTGCATGGCAGAGTCTGATGGAGATAATTTTAATTCTTAGCTGCACATGAATATGAGAGGGGTTGCAAATGAAACCCCCTGAAATTATATTCAAAATATTATATTATGCTGCATTCTTCTAGCTTTCATCAGCTTCTCAAAGTATTGTGATCCTCAAAATTTCCAAAGTGTAAGGACTACTGGATACCGACTTTCAAACTCATTCCTATTTAAATTTCATAAATGATAACATATAATCAAAAAATAATCAGGATACCAAACATCTTAATTCTCTAAAGGAAGATAGTCAGATTATCATGATTTTTATTTTGTACATTTCTGTATTTTCCAAATTTTCTATGAACCATGTGTTAACTTTCAAATGAGAAAAAGAAGTTATTACACCTGAATGTAATGTGTCACAATTTAGTTGTAGAACAGTTTCATCACCCCATTCGTGGCCATTTGCAGACTCCCCACTCCCATATAACCATCAATTTAGTATATGTTTCAGATATTTTCCTTTTTTGTCATTTCATTATACATGGAATCATACCTTGTATGGTTTGTGTGTCAGACTTCTTTTACGTAGCATGATGTTTCTGAGGTTCGTTCATGTCGTAGCAGTATTGTGTGAGTTTTTTGTTTACCCATTTACCAGTTGATGGTCATTTGGATTGTTCCTGCTTTTTCACTAGTATGGATAATGTTATGAACATTCACATCCAAGTCTTTGTGAACACTTTTCATTTCTCTTAGGATGGAACATTTAATGGAATTGTTGGGTCCTATGGTAAACTGCTTAACTTTTAAGAAACTGCCAGACCACTTTCCAAAGTGACTGCATCATTTTATATTCCCACCAGCAGTGTATTAGGGCTCCAGTCTTTCCACATCCTCACCAACACTATCTTTGTCTTTATTATAGTCATCCTAGTGGCTATGAAGTGGTATCTAATTTTGGTTTTAACTTGCATTCCCTAGTGACTAGTGATCTTTTCATATGCTAAGCCATTTGGATATCTTCTTTGCTGAAATATCTATTCAAATTTTTGCCCACTTAAAAATTGAGTTGTCTTATTTTTGAGTTTCAAGAATTCTTTATGTAACCTGGATATAAGTTCTTTATCAAGTATGATTTGAAAATATTTTATCCCAACCTGTGGTTTGTCAATTCATTTTGTTAATGATTTTTGTTTGTTTGTTTATGTTATGTAAGTTTCAGGTGTACATCCAGGACCACTTTATAGCATAGCCAGCTGCTTTAAAAGAATAAAGGCTAGACTTCCAGAAGGCTTCATTTAAAAAAAAAAAGAAATAGACATTATTTTAATTAAATACACAATCCAATATTCACTAGTATATTTCAATTTTTATACACCTTCCTCTGCTCTATCCCTTCCCATCTCACATGAATGGGATTTTATGAAATTCTCAAACTTAAAAAAGATAAATGAGGTGACAACACTGGCAAATTGATGGTCTGTATCTTTCCTCACCTTCTACCTCAGGCAATAATAACTTCTATTTGGATGCAGCCTACAGCCTGGAGTCTAGAGGAGCATGCTGACCCTTGACAAGCCACAGATCTCTATTTGATTTAATCGTTAAGAATGTGGGCTCTGGAGCCAAGAGCTGTACCTGGAACACAAGGCCCACCACTGTTTAGCTCAATGTTTCAGTTTCTTCATCTGTAAAATGGGATAATAATAGTAACTACCTAATAATGTTGTGATTATTAACAGAATAAATTTAAGTTGAGTGCTAAAAACAGTATCTGGAGATTTTTAAGAACTCAGTGAATATCCTCCTCATCTGTCTGCTCTTTTTCCTTCTATGTATCCTTTTATCCTACCTCTTAGGGTAACACATTATAATCTTTACCTTTCCTTTTTTTTTTCTTTTAATCTCTTCTCCTTTCCCATTAAAATTCACTCATTTTGTGTATCACTTCAAGGATTTACTGGACTCCAGTGATTTAAAGAGAAAGCATTTATCACTCCTCTTATTACCTCTTTATTAAATCATGTAGGAACTTGATGGATTAACATGCTAGCTGTCTAAGAAGTGCTAAAATTAAAGGGTTGAAATTAAACTTAGATACTTTGGGTCCAATTGTAGGCTGGTCAGAAAGATATAGAGAGGCAGTATCTTTTAAAATATGTTATCTTATACATGGTTGTTAACCATAACTTGTTTACTACTACTGCTGCTACTGTGCTACTATTACTATTACTAATGCCACCACCACCACCCTACCATTCCATTTGTATTCTGCTACTGAAAAACATAATAAATGCTGTAATTTATTACGTCCTTGTCCTGCTCCTGGAATGTGCTATGCATATGTTACCTCACGTGGCAAAAGGATTTGCAGATGTGATTAAGAATCTTGAATCGGGGATATTATCCTGGATTATCCAGCTGGGTCTAATGTGATCACAGGGGCCCTTATATAAAGAGAGAGGCAGAAGACCAGAGCAACAGAAAGTGATATTGTTACTGCAAGTTCGTGTGCCGAATGCACAGCGAGGCCAAACAAACTGAAACATTGACGTTTGGAGCAGAGAGTTTCATTGCAGGGCCATGCAAGGAGATGGGTGCCTCATGCCCTAAAAAGCCCTGAGTTCCCCAAAGGATTTTGGCAAAGCATTTTTAAAACCCAGGTAAGGGCGGGGGTGGGGGGTGGGGGGTGTAGGTCACAGGGTAAGTGATCAGCTTGTACACAGTTCTCTGATTGGCTGATGGTGAGGTCACAGGATGGTGTCATAGGGGTTAACATTATCTATCCTTAGGCTCCAGGAGGCTTGGGGCTATGTGCTCATGGTCATCAAGTAGTTAACATCTTCCATTTGGTAGGGAGTTTTCGCATCTATAAAACAACTCAGGAAATGTGCATCAAATACGGTTATCTAGGTACTTCAGAGAGGAATTAAAGCAGAGGATATGGGGGAAAGATCCCACATTACTGGCTTTGCAGATGGAGCAAGGCACCAGGAGTCAATGAAAGGAAAGCATGTAGCTCTAGGAGCCAGAGAAGGCAAGGAAAAGGATTTTCCTCTCAGAGCTTCTAGAAGGAACCAGCCCTGCTGACACCTTGACTCTAGCCCAGTAAAACTGATTTTGGATTTCTGACCTTTAGAACTGTATGAGAATAAATCTATGTTGTTTTTGGGGTTTTTTTTGCGGTATGCGGGCCTCTCACTGTCGTGGCCTCTCCCGTTGCGGAGCACAGGCTCTGGACACGCAGCCTCAGCGGCCATGGCTCACGGGCCCAGCCGCTCCGCGGCATGTGGGATCTTCCCGGACCGGGGCACGAACCCGTGTCCCCTGCATTGGCAGGCAGACTCTCAACCACTGCACCACCAGGGAAGCCCAATCTATGTTGCTTTAAGACACCAATTTTGTGATAATTCAATACAGTACTAGTAGGAAATGTATAAAACCATTTTCTATGTGCCAAGCTTTGGACTTGGCATGCATAATCTCAACACTCACAACAATCCTGTGTTATCCTGGCTTAGAAGAAGGGCATCCGGTTTGTATACCAGGTGTACCCAGCCCTTAGTGTTTATGAAGTGCACACTCTACACAGTTGTACACAGTAGTCCTGATGATCAGATTCTAGGTCCAGCAGCAGATTTTTAGAGGCCATATTCTTCATCTAAAAATAAAGCACTTGTTTATTCAAACTGGAATTTTATTTTAGGCTAGATAGGTGATATGTTAAACCACTTTGAAGTCACCTTTATATTCTAATGTTCAGCCTAAGAAATTAAAGTTCTGAACAAATTGCATTTTTCTATAGCACAAATAGAGAATAAAGACATCTTCTAAGGTAGCTTCTGGATAGACATCATAGAAATAGAGATGATCTGAAAAATAAAGGAAAGCTCAAAATGAAACACAAAGTTGCAAACTTGCATATATGAACGACTCAACTATTGGCTCAGTCTGAGAAAAGAAATATCTCCAAAGTTTGCAGAATTCCATTATGAATTTGTAGAAAGTTATTATGTCATGAAGTACACATCTTTTACATTTTCCTTTTGACACATGCAGATAAAGAAATTCCTGGTGTGATTGCATTTGTGGAAGAGTTGATGGCTGGGTGTTAAAATGTGAAAAGTGACAGCGATTCTTCAGGGAGAAAAAAAAACCCTTCAGAATACTGATGAGAGAAGATAGTATGAAAATAGACTTGGTAGGCATGGCTTTTATTTTCCTATCTTAACTTTGACAAAAACATCACATCCTGAAAATGGTCCCTACAATTGATAAGAAAAGGCCAAACTGTGTGTGTGTATGTTTTTTGTTTTTTTTTTTTACAGAATATTATATTCAAATAATGGGCTTTTTCTACAGTCTCTTAGTTTGCATTAGTTTCGAAAAAATATCATGCACAACTCATGAATATTCTGATTTCTAGTACATACTAATTTACGATTTTTGTAAATGGTCACAGGTGCAGATTTTTGCATGAGCAATGACACTGCTGTGATTGGAAACACTATGCATATAGGAAAAGGGAAGAGGTGATATGGTTTTATAAATGTGTAGAGAGTGAATCTTTGTACAGTAAGTCTCCTACACGTGAAACTTCAAGTTGCGAACTTTCAAAGATGCAAACACGCGTTCCCATGTCTCATCATGTAAGTTAGTTCACATGTTTGGCGTACACTGTCACATGCATGCATCTTCTAAAAGTGGTTGTGCTTTTGTGTACTTTACTGTACAATACTGTATAGAGTACAGTAGTACAGTATCTTTATTTCCAGCCCAGGATGTCCAGAAGCAAGCGTAAAAGCAGTGGTGATGTAGCTGGTACTGTATTGTACTTTTCAAGGTATGGTACTGTATTGTATTTTTCAAGGTACTGTACTATATAAGATTAAAAATGTTTTATTTTTTGTGTTTATTTTTTATGTATTATTTGCGTGAAAAGTATTATAAACCTATTACAGTACAGTACTATATAGCCTATTGTGTTAGCTGGGTACCTAGCCTAAGTTTGGTGGATTTACGAACAAATTGGACTTACAAACTTGCTCTCAGAATGGAACTTGTTCATATGTAGGGGACTTACCGTACTTTATTCACAATTTACATGTGAACTGAAATGACACTGTGAATTTGGTGTCTAAAGTAAAGAAGGGACATGAAAATTTTAAATTGTCAGCTGCTTTCATACAAATTTTGGAGGAATGTTTACATGCATGCTAGAGAGTATATTTCAATAGTTTTACACTTGGAAACAAGGAGGAGTTTATATCAGGTAAGGAATTTGGTACTTTGAATATTGGATTTACTCTGATGGAGCACAAACAGACTTGCATCTGGTTAGTATTTTCAGTCAAGACCTCCAAGAAAAAGATAATGAGAAAAATATGAGACTGTGGTTGAAGGACCCGTTAGAAATATGTCTACCAGGTAGGAGGTGCCTAGCAGATAGACAGGTACTCCCATAATATTTTGGCATAGAATTTCTTGTTCAGTTTATTTCCAGATATGATTCTTCCTGAGGAAGGGTTTTTTGTTATTTAATGCTTATTTATTTTACCTGGGGAATTGGATTCTATGATTTTATTATAGTTACAAGGCAAACTTTTGCAATTACAAATTCTGTTCTACTTGAAATGATACTCTCCCTCTAATAATACTAATATCTGTATCAGGTGCTATAAACATGTAAACAACTGTGTGATGCTTTATCTGCATTATCTCTAATCCTAATAAAAAACTCTTTAATATGGATATTATTTAACACCCATCTCAGTACTATTTTACATGACTATTTCTCATGGAATTGGTTTATGACATAATGTCAGGTGGCACATTCCTGTTTTCTTATTTGAAATAATGTACAAGTACTCTTATGAAGAAAATTGTATTTAGGAGTTGAACTTAGCAAAAATAATAAACAATGCAATATAACAATTAATATAACAATAATAAACAATAACAATATAACAACTAGTAAATATATAGACTAAACAATGTGATGAGAACTCTCAGATAACTCAGACTGTAAAATCTTTTTCGTGTCAGCAGATATCATTGCCCTTTTCTCCATTTGCATGTAAGCCTATGAGTCCTTGAGAGGTACTCACTTCTGTGTTCACACTGAAACGTTGACAGATCTCCTAGGGATTCAGTACAGTATTTCAGTACTCTCCCAAACTATGCTGGACCCATCACTAGGGAAAGGAGTGTAGTTTATATTCAGAAATAGAATGGGCTTTGTGGTCTAGGGAAGAAGGAGTTCTTTTTGCCTCATCAAAGTTCAAGACTAGAAAAAAAATGGTGCTTAATTTTTTGAAGGTAACCATGAATTTCCCTTCAGACTTTTATCTGAGTCAACTGCGATCTTTCCTTTTCTGCATTGCTACCATCCTTCACCCCTTTCCCAGTAGCTCAGACTCCTCTGCCCTTGATCCTGCTTTCCTGGAAACTATAGGCCACAACTTTTAGTATCAATAGTTGTTACCTTGGCATGCTTCCACTTTAAGCACAAAGCCTCTCTGAATGTTCAGACACAAAACAATGAGTAGAGATTGTGGAAATTAGTTCATTTTTGGGAAAGTATTTCCTTTTATTGGCACTTGTTTCTTTCCCACACAAGTTAGCTTTCCAGCTTCACTACTAGCAAGAATCATTTCAAGCATCTTTCTTGCAACTTTTGTTCCTCCAAAAATCCAGATTCTGTTTCTTCTAGTATGTCTTATTAGAAAACCCACATTATCTTTCTATTTTCAGTTTTTCTGTGGCATTATAATATTATTCTCTTTATTTTACAGATAAGGTAACTGGTTCAGTGAGGTTCTCATCAGAAAAAAATGGAGCAATAAATTATCTAACTCATGGAACTATTGAGAAAATTAGATTACTTAATACATATAAAGTACTCTACAAGAACTCAATAAATCTTAGCTATTGTTGTATCTTTATGTTCATTATTAAGGACATAGGTTAACCAGATAGTAAATGGTAGTATTGGTGTTTGAGTGGGTTCATTTCCACCATAACTTCCTTTTGGTGGAAACTACAATTTTTTTTGAAATGTACTATCTGATGATGCAAAACTTTCAGAAGAACACAATAAGATGGACTGTGGAGCAGCCATCTTCAACATATTTTACATTATTTTAACGCATTACTTGTAAAATATTAAAAATAAGTAAACAAATGTTTTGGAATAAAATCAGTATGTAACATTTTAGCTGTTTAATAATCCCAGGATAAACAACTATTGATAAAAAAAATGTATTTGAAATCAGAAGGACTTTCATTTGCTATCTTTCTTTTGTTTCTGTGGTCAGATTCATTTACTAGAATGACCCGGTGTTTGAACTTAAACCTGACATTACCTCCTATCAGCTGTGATCTAGGGCAAGTTTCCTTATCTCTTTAAGTTTAATATTTTCAACTGTAAAATAATGATCATTAAAATAGATCAGAATTAATCGAGCACTTGGGAAGTGTGTTCTAAGCACTTTACATTGATTATCTAAGATAATTCTCAGGACAAACCCTACAGAGCAGGGGTCTCAATCCTAGATACACATCAGAATCATGAGGTGATTCTCATGAAATAAGAAAAACAAGATTCTCAGGATGGGGCTGCAGGGTGGTGGCATGAGATACTTTTTGTTTCCAAGATTATTCTAACATGCAGCTCAAGTTGAGAAACATGAAAATAGAAGTAAATACTGTTATATCCCATTTTTAGAGGCTGAGCACATTCCTTGGCTTGTGGCCCCCTTCCATCTTCAAACCCAGGAGTGATTGGTCAAATTTTTCCCACATTGCATCACTTTGACGCTGACTCTTAATGCCTCTCACTCCCACTTTCAAGAATTCCTCAGCTAGTCCATTAGAATCTTCTTGTTTTAAAGTCAGCTGGTTAGCAACCTTAATTCCCCCTTTTATTGTGACATAATATATTCATAGATTCTTGGCGTTCGGATGTAGACATTTTTGTGGAGACGTTATTCTGCCTGGCACTGTCTCTGATGGTTTTTCTCTTCTCCAGGCATCTTAATATAGTTGTGCTCAAGGCTTCGTTGTCTTCTCTCTCCTATCTTCTTTCATGCTTTTGGTACTCTCATCTTTAAAAACCTGAAATGTCAATTATACATTGGAGTCTCAAATTTACATCTCTAGCCCCAGTTTTTTTTAACCTTCAAGACTAGAATATTCATGTACTTGACATCTGTATTAGATATTAGTAGATATTTCTAACTCAGTGTATTCTAAATGGAAATCTTGATGTACACCTTACCATACCTCCCCCAGATTCACTTCACCCCATAACCTTCCTCATTTCATGTGATGGTAATTCCATTTTTCCTGTTTGCTTAAGTCAGTTATCCTAGAATTATCCCTGACTCTCGTCTTTCTCTTACACACTATCTCTAGTCCATTGTCGATTAAAATCCTGTTGTTTATGTCTTCAAAATAGACTCGACATTTTCAGTAAAACAAGCACCTCTTGATTTTTAAGTCAAACTTGGGAGGATGTATATCTCTCTCAAAAAAACACTTTTCAGATGAATTTTACATAGGAAAAAATTATACCCACATTCCCAAAACTCAATTCAATAAAATGTTTAACATTTTAACAAGATATATCAACAAATACTTTAACACAATATTTAAAATTAACATTTTAACAAATTGATGTGTGGGAAAAATCTTGAATACATTCCAAATACAATTTACAAAATGTCAGAATCATGTGGAGACGTTTAAAAAAGGATTTTCAATATGAAAACACTAATTCAAAAAGGTACATGCATCTCAGTGTTCATAGAAGCACTGTTTACAATAGCCAAGACATGGAAGCAACCCAAGTGCCCATCAATAGGCATTTGGATTAAGAAGATGTGTGTGTTATTACTCAACCATTAAAAAGATTTAAATACTGACTGCACCAATGTGGTTGGACCTAGAGAATATCATGCTTCGTAAAATAAGTCAGATAAGGACAAATACTATATGATATCACTTATATGTGAAATCTAAGAAATAATACAAATGAATGTATATACAAAACAAAAACAGATTCATAGACAGAAAACAAACTTTTAGTTACCATAGGGGAGAGATAAGGGAGAAGAGACAAATTAGGGGTACAGGATACAGATACAAACTTAACAGATACAAACTTCTAAATACAAAATAGATGAACAACAAGGATTTACTGTATAACACAGGGATTTATATCAATTATCTTGTAATAACCTATAATGGAATATAATCTGCAAAAATACTGACTCACTATGCTATACACCTGAAACTAACACAATATTATAAATCAGCTATACTTCAATTTTAAAAAAGTTTCAACAAAACAAATGACCCCTTGGATTTTTCTAGTACTAACCAGTGAAATTACTGACAAAACAAATCATTGTCAATATTCGTATTTACTGTTTGGTGATCACAAGCATTTTGCTCTCTAACATAATAATTTATTACTTGTGTATAGTCTTTTTATTATGTTTTTGTTACTGTGCTTTGATAATACATTACGGTTTAAATAATTTAAAATAAAGAGAAAGAGTATTTGGAGGTAGAAAGTCTGACTTTCAGAGGTGGGTTAGTCACATTAAGAAGTCATTGTTCATACATCCAGAATCTGACCACTTTTCAGCACTTCCACTGCTTCTGCCCTGGTATGAGCTGCCATTATTTCTCATTGGATTATACTGCAGTTAACTTTCCAATAGGTCTTGCTGTTTTAACCCCCTCACCTCTTTATACTAGTCTTTTCTCATGTCCCTTCTCTGCTCAAAACCCTGCAGTGAAAGCCAAAGTCCCTGCAATGGTCTACAAGGATCCATGTTATTGATATTTACCTCTTTCCCACCCTTACCACTTGGACTTGTTCCACTCTTTTCCCTCCGGGTGATTCTGTTCTAGCCACAGAGAATTCCTTCCTGTTTCTCAAACGCTCACACACTCTTAGGCCTTTTGTCTTCCTGTTCCCTGTGCTTCTTCATAGCACCGTCTGGGTTAACATTCACTCCTGTTTTTTCCTCAAATCTCAACCTTATCATGAGGCTTATCCTGACTAGTGTATTTAATATTGCAACTTGCCTTCTCTACCACCCCATACTCCTCATCTTCCTTAAACCACTGTCTTTTCTTTTTCTTTTTCCTCTCATAATATTTAACTTTTCTATCATGCTATATAATTCACTTATTATGTTTAGTGTTTTATTGCTTACCTGCCATCAGCTATAAGATCAGCTCCATGAGGGCAGAGCTTTTTGTTCATTGATGAATGTCAAGTACATAGAACAGTGCCAGACACCCTGACACATAGCTATGATCAATAATGAATTGTTAAGTTAACAATTGAATTAATAAATGAATTTTCCCAGTATTTCACTGTGTTAGTGGAGCTGTATTTGAACACAGGCAGTCTACTGACTTCTGAGCCTGTGCACCTAAACTCTCTCTTTCCGTGTATATATGTGTGTATGTCGATGTATATATATACGTATGTACATATACATACATATATATTTAAATTTATTATTTTATCTTGTAAACAATTTTAATAGAAAATTAATCATTATATATGGTACAAAATCTAAAACAGATATAATATGGATATAATAGATATAATATTTTATATAATATAATACTTTTAGGATGGAATAAGAGAAACTTTTACTGTGGGAAGCTGTTTCAACTTCAGAATAACTATTTTGAAGATTAAGTTATTTAATATATAAATGATTTAAAACATACTTGAAATAGAGTAGATGTTCAAAAGGGAAGCTATTAATATTTATAAAACATGAACAATGATAGCTATTGATTAAGTGGCTTTAAGGATTCAACTCTATGATCTGTATAGACATTACTGCAATGTTAATTCCCTCCCTTTCCCTCTAGACCCTACATTCAAGTTCAACATACTGGAGTTTATAACCGTCACAATTTTCATTTTATGTTTAGTATGAAAACGTAGACTGAAGACAAAGACAGTTTCTTGTTAAAAAGGGAGTATGATTTGGTGGAAATTACACGGATTTGGCATCAATAAAAATGTCAATTTTTCACTTATTAATTCCAGTTTTCTCAACTGTAAATCAGGGATAATATTGCAAACCTAGCACTGCTAACAAGATTAAGAATTAAGTAAGATTGTGTATGTCATTCTGCTAAACTCAAATTTCCTGCACTTGAGGGTGTGGGAAATATGTCCATAGTTTTGATCATTGTTTTCACTCAGTGCTGAAGAATTTTAAGCATCTTTTTTTTTTTGGAACTACATAGCAGCACAATTTATTCTTTGAAAAAAAACTTAGAAATACCTAGATAATTCATAAACCTATAATTCATAAACAGGAAAATTTTCTTTAATTATGATGCTTTTATTTTATTTTATTCAAAAAGAAAGTCACAAAAATTATAATCATCCTCATCAGTTCACTCAGTCCCATGTAATTCATTTTTTTATCTTGATTTTTGGTAGCACTTTTATGAATTCATCAGTTTTCCATTAGAGTTCAGAAAATTCTTATTCATTCAGATCAGCAGTATAGTCAGTTACCAGAAACCTATACTTGTCAGAGTCTTTTCCATGAATTCTTTGAAGATGAAAACCTTTAACAGGAACATTTTTGCAAAAGCATCAGAGTACACCCAGAACTGTCTGCAAAGGACAAAAGACTTAAAAATGACCATGGTTAAAGATTTGATGAAAGTTCATAATAATGCAATTGACAAGGAAATTTAGTTATTTCTGAGATATACATTTTAAAGTAATAACTAGAATTATGACTTATAACATTATACCAGAACCTATAAGATTTTTAGAAATTTCATGTAATGTCTGAAACATTTATATTAACATATTTCTATACAAATAGCCCAAAGAAAGTTTAGTATTAGTTGTTTTCTTTGTTTTTTTATACTGCAGGTTCTTATTAGTCATTAATTTTATACACATCAGTGTATACATGTCAATCCCAATCACCCAATTCAGCATACCACCATCCCCACCCCACCGCAGTTTCTGCCCGTTGGTGTCCATACGTTTGTTCTCTACATCTGTGTCTCAACTTCTGCCCTGCAAACTGGTTCATCTGTACCACTGTTCCAGGTTCCACATACATGCATTAATATACAATATTTGTTTTTCTCTTTCTGGCTTATTTCACTCTGTATGACAGTCTCTAGATCCATCCACGTCTCAACAAATGACGCAATTTCATTCCTTTTTATGGCTGAGTAATATTCCATTGTATATATGTACCACAACTTCTTTATCCATTCGTCTGTTGATGGCCATTTACGTTGATTCTATTACCTGGCTATTGTAAATAGTGCTGCAGTGAACATTGGGGTGCATGTGTCTTTTTGAATTATGGTTTTCTCTAGGTATATGCCCAGTAGTGGGATTGCTGGATCATATGGTAATTCTATTTTTAGTTTTTTAAGGAACCTCCATACTGTTCTCCATAGTGACTATATCAATTTACATTCCCACCAACAGTGCAAAAGGGTTCCCTTTTCTCCACACCCTCTCCAGCATTTGTTGTTTGTTCATTTTCTGATGATGCCCATTCTAGCTGATGTGAGGTGATACCTCATTGTAGTTTTGATTTGCATTTGTCTAATAATTTGTGATGTTGAGCAGCTTTTCATGTGCTTCTTGGCCACATGTGTATCTTCTTTGGAGAAATGTCTATTTAGGTCTTCTGCCCATTTTTGGATTGGGTTGTTTGTTTCTTTAATATTGAGCTGCATGAGCTGTTTATATATTTTGGAGATTAATTCTTTGTCCGTTGATTCGTTTGCAAATATTTTCTTCCATTCTGAGGGCTGTCTTTGTGTCTTGCTTATGGTTTCCTTTGCTGTGCAAAAGCTTTGAAGTTTCATTAGGTCCCATTTGTTTATTTTTCTTTTTATTTCCATTACTGTAGGAGGTGGATCAAAAAAGATCTTGCTGTGATTTATGTCAAAGAGTGTTCTTTCTATGTTTTCCTCTAAGAGTTTTACAATGTTCCATCTTACATTCAGGTCTCTAATCCATTTTCAGTTTATTTTTGTGTATGGCGTTAGGGAGTGTTCTAATTTCATTCTTTTACATGTAGCTGTCCAGTTTTCCTAGCACCACTTATTGAAGAGACTGTCTTTTCTCCATTGTATATCTTTGCCTCCTTTGTCATAGATTAGTTGACCATAGGTATGTAGGTATATCTCTGGGCTTTCTGTCGTGTTCCATTGATCTATGTTTCTGTTTTTGTGCCAGTATCATATTGTCTTGATCACTGTAGCTTTGTAGTATAGTATGAAGTCAGGGAGTCTGATTACTCCAGCTCCATGTTTTTCCCTCAAGACTTCTTTGGCTCTTCGGGGTCTTTTGTGTCTCCATACAAATTTTAAGATGATTTGTTCTAGTTCCATAAGAAATGCCGTTGGTAATTTAATAGGGATTGCATTGAATCTGTAGATTGCTTTGGGTAGTATGGTCATTTTCACAATATTGATTCTTCCAATCCGAGAACATGGTATATCTCTCTATCTGTTGGTATCATCTTTAATTTCTTTCATCAGTGTCTTATAGTTTTCTGTATACAGGTCTTTTGTCTCCCTAGGTAGGTTTATTCCTAGGTATTTTATTCTTTTTGCTGCAATGGTAAATGGGAGTGTTTTCATAATTTCTCTTTCAGATTTTTTATCATTAGTGTAGAGGAATGTGCGAGATTACTGTGCATTAATTTTGTATCCTGCAACTTTAGCAAATTCATTGATTAGCTCTAGTAGTTTTCTGGTGGCCTTTTTAGGATTCTCTATGTATAGTATCATGTCATCAGCAAACAGTGAGAGTTTTACTTCTTCTTTTCCAATTTTTATTCTTTTTATTTATTTTTCTTCTCTGATTGCCATGGCTAGGACTTCGAAAACTACGTTGAATAATAGTGGTGAGAGTGGACATCCTTGTCTCATTCCTGATCTTAGAGGAAATGGTTTCAGTTTTTTACCATTGAGAATGATGTTTGCTGTGGGTTTGTCGTATATGGCCTTTATTATGTTGAGGTAGGTTCCCTCTATGCCCACTTTCTGGAGAGTTTTTATCATAAATGGGTGTTGAATTTTGTCAAAAGCTTTTTCTGCGTCTATTGAGATGATCATATGGTTTTTATTCTTCAATTTGTTAATATGGTGTATCACACTGATTGATTTGTGTATTTTGAAGGTTCCTTGCATCCCTGGGATAAATCACACCTGATCATGGTGTATGATCCTTTTAATGTGATGTTGCATTCTGTTTGCTAGTATTGTGTTGAGGATTTTTGCATCTATATTCATCAGTGATATTGATCTGTAATTTTCTTTTTTTGTTGTATCTTTGTCTGGTTTTGGTATCAGGGTGCTGGTGGCCTCATAGAATGAGTTTGGGTGTGTTCTGTCCTCTGCAATATTTTAGAAGAGTTTGAGAAGAATGGGTGTTAGCTCTTCTCTAAATGTTTGATAGAATTCACCTGTGAAGCCATCTGGCTCTGGACTTTTATTTGTTGGAAGATTTTTAATCACAGCATCAATTTCATTACTTATGATTGGTCTGTTCTTATTTTCTGTTTCTTCCTGGTTTGTCTTGGAAGGTTATAGATTTCTAAGAATTCGTCCATTTCTTCCAGGTTGTCCATTTTATTAGCATAGAGTTGCTTGTAGTAGTCACTTAGGATGCTTTGTATTTCTGCGGTGTCTGTTGTAACCTCTCCTTTTTCATTTATAATTTTATTGACTGGGTCCTCTCCCTCTTTTTCTTGAAGAGTCTGGCTAATGGTTTATCAGTTTTGTTTATCTTGTCAAAGAACCAGCTTTTAATTTTATTGATCTTTGCTATTGTTTCTATTTCAGTTATTTCTGCTCTGATCTTTATGTTTTCTTTACTTCTGCTAACATTGACTTTTGTTTGTTCTTCTTTCTCTAGTTCCTTTAAGTGTAAGGTTAGATTGTTTACTTGAGATTTTTCTTGTTTCTTGAGGTAGGCTTGTATACCTATAAACGTCCCTCTTAGAACTGCTTTTGCTGCATCCCATAGGTTTTGGATCGTCATGTTTTCATTGTCATTTGTCTGTAGGTATTTTTTGATTTCCTCTTTGATTTCTTCAGTGATCTCTTGGTTATTTAGTAACGTATTGTTAAGCCTCCATGTGTTTGTGATTTTTACAATTTTTTCCTTGTAATTCATTTCTAATCCCATAGCATTCTGGTCAGAAAAGATGCTTGATATGATTTCAGTTTTCTTAAATTTACTGAAGCTTGATTTGTCACCCAAGATTTGATCTTTCCTGGAGAATATTCCATGCACACTTGAGAATTAAGTGTAATCTGCTGTTTTGGCATGGAATGTCCTTTAAATATCAATTAAATCTACCTGGTCTATTGTGTCATTTAAAGCTTGTGTTTCCTTATTTATTTTCATTTTGGATGAACTGTCCATTGGTGTAAGTGAGGTATGAAAGTCCCCCACTATTATTGTGTTACTCTCGATTTCCTCTTTTATAGCTGTTAGCTGTTGCCTTATGTATTGAGGTGCTCCTATGTTGGGTGCATATATATTTCTAATTGTTATATCTTCTTCTTGGATTGATCTCTTGATCATTATGTAGTGTCCTTCCTTGTCTCTTGTAACATTCTTTATTTTAAAGTATATTTTATCTGATGTGAGTATAGGTACTCCAGCTTTCTTTTGATTTCCATTTGCATGGAATATCTTTTTCCATCCCCTCACTTTCAGTCTGTATGTGTCTCTAGGTCTGAAGTGGTTCTCTTGTAGACAGCATATATATGGGTGTTGCTTTTGTATCCATTCAGCAAGCCTGTGTCTTTTGGTTGGAGCATTTAATCCATTCACGTTTAAGGTAATTATTTATATATATGTTCCTATGACCATTTTCTTAGTTGTTTTAGGTTTGTTTTTGTAGGTCCTTTTCTTCTCTTGTGTTCCCCACTTAGAGAAGTTCCTTTAACATTTGTTGTAGAGCTGGTTTGGTGGTGCTGAATTCTCTTAGCTTTTGCTTTTCTGTAAAGCTTCTGATTTCTGCATCGAATCTGAGTGAGATCCTTGGTGGGTAGAGTAATCCTGGTTTTAGGTTCTTCCCTTTCATCACTTTAAGTATATCATTCCAGTCCCTTCTTGCTTGTAAAGTTTGTGCTGAGAAATCAGCTGTTAACATTATGGGAGTTCCCTTGTATGGTATTTGTCTTTTTTCCCTTGCTGCTTTCAATAATTTTTCTTTGTCTTTAATTTTTTCCAATTTGATTACTATGTGTCTTGGCGTGTTTCTGCTTGGGTTTATCCTGTATGGAACTCGCTGTGCTTCCTCGGCTTGGGTGGCTATTTCCTTTCCCATGTTAGGGACGTTTTCGACTATAATGTCTTCAAATATTTTCTCTGGCTCTTTCTCTCTTCTCCTTCTGGGACCCCTATAATGTGAATGTTGTTGCGTTTAATGTTGTCCCAGAGGTCTCTTAGGCTGTCTTCATTTCTTTTCATTCTTTTTTCTTTATTCTGTTCTGCATCAGTGAATTCCACCATTCTGTCTTCCTGGTCACTTATCCGTTCTTCTGCCTCAGTTATTCTGCTGTTGATTCCTTCTAGTGTAGTTTTCATTTCAGTTATTGTATTGTTCATCTCTGTTTGCTTGTTCTTTAATTCTTCCAGATCTTTGTTAAACATTTCTTGCATCTTCTCGATCTTTGCCTCCATTCTTTTTCCGAGGTCCTGGATCATCTTCACTATCATTATTCTGAATTCTTTTTCTGGAAGGTTGCCTATGTCCATTTCATTTAGTTGTTTTTCTGGGGTTTTTATCTTGTTCCTTCATCTGGTACATAGCCCTCTGCCTTTTCATCTTGTCTATCTTTCTGTGAATGTGGTTTTTGTTCCACAGGCTGTGGGATTGTAATTCTTCTTGCTTCTGCTGTCTTCCCTCTGGTGGATGAGGCTATCTGAGAGGCTTGATGGGAGGGACACGTGGTGGATAGAGCTGACTGTTGATCTGGTGGGCAGAGCTCAGTAAAGCTTTAATCCACTTGACTGTTGATGGGTGGGGCTGGGTTCCCTCCCTGTTGGTTGTTTGGCCTGAGGCAACCCAACACTGGAGCCTACCTGGGCTCTTTGGTGGGGCTAATTACACACTCTGGGAGCGCTCATGATGATGAATACTTCCCAGAGCTTCTGCTGCCAGTGTCCTTTTCCCCACAAGCCACAGCCACCCCCCACCTCTGCAGGGGACCCTCCAACATTAGCAGGCAGGTCTGGTTCAGTCTTCCCTGGCATCACTGCTCCTTCCCCTGGGTCCTGATGGGCACACTACTTTGTGTGTGCCCTCTAAGAGTGGAGTCTCTGTTTACCCCTCTCCTGTCGAAGTTCTGCAATCAATTCCAACTAGGCTTCAAAGTCTGATTCTCTAGGAATTCCTCCTCCCATTGCCGGGCCCCCAGGTTGGGAAGCCTGACGTGGGGCTCAGATCCTTCACTCCAGTGGGTGGACTTCTGTGGTATAAGTGTTCTTCAGTCTGTGAGTCACCCACCCACCAGTTATGGGATTTGATTTTACTGTGATCACGCCCCTCCTACCGTCTCATTGTGGCTTCTTCTTTGTCTTTGGATGTGGGGTATCCTTTTTGGTGAGTTCCAGTGTCTTCCTTTTGATGATTGTCCAGCAGCTAGTTGTGATTCTGGTGTTCTCGCAAGAGGGAGTGAAAGCACGTCCTTCTACTCCACCACCTTGGCTCCTCTCCTAAGCATCATTTTTTATCTTAAAGTAGTCATATATATACTATAAAATAAAAATGAAAATTGACCTTTTTTTTAAAGTACTGGACATTTTATACTCTAGAAAGCTATTTTAATTGTGTTTCAATTCCTCTCTTGGAGCAAATTTCACCCTTTTCTCATTTTACAAGTAATTCAGAGGTGAATTTTGTGAAGGGCTAACTATAAGAAGCATTTTATGCAATTTCTGGCACTTAATATGTACTCAATAATTTCAGTGTCCCAAGCTCACCCTTAAAGCCTCATAAAATATTAAAATTAATCTCCATTGACTACTCTTCCTTTTCTCTTCCCTACCACATGCACAATAGCGCAGTCCTGTTTCAAAAATTTTAAGTTACTGAAATAGAGTACAGAACAATTCCATTGTTGATCTCATCTAGACTATTCTGTTTCTTTCCATTTCATGGAATATCTGCTGTTTGCTTTTCCCTATCACCTCCTGGAACTTTCTGTTTATCCTTTCTGCTTTACTACTGTAGCATTATCTCTTCTTTCTTTTCTCCTGTATGACAATGTTGACTTTTTTCTTCCCTTTTATTGCCTTCCTTTTCCTGGGATGACTATTCAAAATACATGAAGACTGAGCTATGGCAAAGATGTTAGTATTCATCTGGATGATTCAATTTACTAGGTATTTATAGTCAAATATGGAAAAATAAATCATATTACACAGTACTATTTAAAGAAAATTTCTCCTTAAGAAATGTTTTCAAGTGAAACATCATTTCCCTCAGGTATCTGTTTTATAAATTTAGATGATGATATATTTAGCTTCTTAAAATAAAGCATATGTATATATGCTATTTGCCACTACATATGTACATAATATAATAAGGATATATATGTATAATGGCAATTAGTCAATATGGAAAAAGATGTAATATTTAGTGTCTCTGAAATTTTGGATATAGAATGTAAGTCCAAAGAGGCAGTTTTGAAAGAAATGATTTGGAAAATATTGCTGTCAACCAAAGTAGATGATGGATAGCAAGTTTTCTCAGACAAAACCATCAAATAGAAACTGAAAAAGACCTGTTTCAGTAAAGCAGAGAATGTTTTGACTTCTATTTTAGAAAACTAAGGTAGCCCTAAATTCTAAAAGAAAACATAGAAATTAAAGGAACACTAACCTAGGGACTGCATTAAAAATCATATTTTTATACAACTGAAAGTTGGGAGGATCATTTTCATATTCCTGATCAAATTGCTTTAGGAAAGTCCCTACTTAAAATTAAACATGGCACAGATTCACTTTTTTCTCTTATGTTTTTAAGTTTAGAGTATAATAGAATATAAAATGGACAAAGAAAGTGAATTACTTTGAGATACAAGAGATTTAAAAAAAAAACATTTCACAGGCTAAATGAGTTTCTGTGCATTCATGTTCTGAATCAGTACTTATTTAATGAGTCAGTGAATAGTGAAATTGTCCTCATTTATTAAGGAACAAGTTGTTCAGTGATATACTTTAAAAATTGTTAATTATTTTAAGAATCGTGTATATAATAATAATAAGCTAGATTATGGTCTAAAATATATATATATTTAGAAAGATTTCACTGCGGATAGATAATTCAAATTGATTTTTACAGCATATAATGATGCTAAGTAGAAGGATAAAAATGAAAGTTTCTTAAGAATTTCAGGTTTGAGAATATTATTGAGAGTTGTTAGAGAAAGTATGTTTCATTTATTTATTCTACAGATATTTATGAAATGCCTACTAAGTGCCAGACACTATGTTGATAGTTGGGATACAATGTTGGAAAGATAGGGACTCAGTTTGCAAGACCCACAGGTGAAGAGAGCAGGCACACGTGTAAACAGTTTGTAGTGATAAGTGCAATAATAGAAGTATGCACATGAAGTTATATAGTTTTAGAGAAGGCGATACTGAGTCTATTTGATTGATTTTGTTATAATTGCACAGAGGAAGTAATATTGAGTTCAAGGCTTGAAAGATAGGTAGAAGTTGTCCAGTGGCAAGGTGAAATCACACTCAAAGGACAAGAAAAGGCAAGTAGTTCAAAATGGCCATGTCTTGAATGAGAGATGTGAAATTGCAGAGGTGGGTGGGGGTCATGAATTACAGAAAATATTTAAATACTAAAGATTGTGATTAAATAATTTTAAGGTGGTTTTCCTTATGTAGCTAGAGAATCTAATAAGTTAGGCACGGATGTATATTTGTTAAAGAGCAGGTATTCACATGATCTATAACAGTTTGTAAAATTACCTCTGTCTTCTTCAACATTCTGTCTTAAGTAGAAAAATATATATACTATCAAAATATAAGTATAGGTACTATGAATAAAAGTAAAAGTAAGTATAGGTACTATACACATCAGTTTTATAAATGAAGTATATGTAGTATGGATTATTTTAGAAAATACCCTTAAAAGCACTGTGGGTTTTTCTAAGTGTTTTTCTTACAATAGATATTCTTTGATTAATGTATGTGTCCTTTTCTTAAATCTACTAGCATTTTTTTCACTACATTCCAGGCATATCAGAAGATATGAATTCACTCTGCAGTAATAAGATTGATCTTATTTTATTATTTATTTATTATTAACATCTTTATTGCAATATAATTGCTTTACAGTGGTGTGTTAGTTTCTGCTTTATAACAAAGTGAATCAGTATACATATATATATATATCCCCATATCTCCTCCCTCTGCGTCTTCCTCCCACCCTCCCTATCCCACCCCTCT
Organism: Lagenorhynchus albirostris; assembly: GCF_949774975.1. NCBI lineage: Eukaryota > Metazoa > Chordata > Mammalia > Artiodactyla > Delphinidae > Lagenorhynchus > Lagenorhynchus albirostris. The sequence goes on from NC_083105.1 coordinate 32,476,132, forward strand.
AGGTGGTCACAAAGCACTGAGCTGATCTCCCTGTGCTATATGGTTGCTTCCCACTAGCTATCTATAATACATTTGGTAGTGTGTATATGCCAGTGCTACTCTCTCACTTAGTCGCAGCATACCCTTCTCCTTTCCTGTGTCCTCAAATCCATTCTCTACTTCTGTGTCTTTATTCCTGTCCGGCTCCTAGGTTCATCAGAACCTTTTTTTTTTTTTTTTTTTAGATTCCATATATATGTGTTACCATATGGTATTTGTTTTTCCCTTTCTGACTTACTTCACTCTGTATGACAGACTCTTAGGTCCATCCTCCTCACTACAAAAAACTCAATTTCATTTCTTTTTATGGCTGAGTAATATTCCATTGAATACATGTGCCACATCTTCTTTATCCATTCATCTGTTGAGGGACACTTAGGTTACTTCCATGTTCTGGCTATTGTAAATAGAGCTGCAGAGAACATTGTGGTACATGACCCTTTTCAAATTATGGTTTTCTCAGGGTACATACCCAGAAAAGGGATTGCTGGGTCATATGGTAGCTCTATTTTTAGTTTTTTAAGGAACCTCCATACTGTTCTCCACAGTGGTGGTATCAATTTACATTCCCACCAACAGTGCAGGAGGGTTCCCTTTTCTCCACACCCTCTCCAGCATTTATTGTTTGTAGATTTTTTGATGATGGCCATTCTGACAACTGGGAGGTGATACCTCATTGTAGTTTTGGTTTGTATTTCTCTAATGATTAGTGATGTTGAGCATCCTTTCATGTGTTTGTTGGCAATCTGTATATCTTGTTTGGAGAAATATCTATTTAGGTCTTCTGCCCATTATTGGAATGGGTTGTTTTTTGGATTTTGAGCTGCATGAGCTCCTGGTAAATTTTGGAGATTAATCCTTTGTCAGTTGCTTTGTTGCCAAATATTTTCTCCAATTCTGAGGGTTGTCTTTTCGTCTTGTTTATGGTTTCCATTGCTGTGCAAAAGCATTTAAGTTTCATTAGGTCCCATTGGTTTATTTTTGTTTTTACTTCTGTTTCTTTAGGAGTTGGGTCAAAAAGGATCTTGGTGTGATTTATGTCATAGAGTGTTCTGCCTATCTTTTCTTCTAAGAGTTTTATAGTGTCTGATGTCTACATTTGACCTTACATCTTTAATCCATTTTGAGTTTTTTGTGTTTTTGTTTTTTTTTTGTGGTACGCAGGCCTCTCACTGTTGTAGCCTCTCCCATTGTGGAGCACAGGCTCCGGACGCGCAGACTCAGCGGCCATGGCTTATGGGCCCAGCTGCTCCGCGGCCTGTGGGATCTTCCCGGACCAGGGCATGAACCCGTGTCCCCTGCATTGGCAGGTGGAATCTCAACCACTGCGACACCAGGGAAGCCCCTGGGTTTATTTCTGTATATGGTGTTAGGGAGTGTTCTAATTTCATTCTTTTACATGTAGCTGTCCAGTTTTCCCTGCACCACATATTGAAGAGTCTGTCTCTTCTCCATTGTATATTCTTGCCTCATTTATCAAAAGTAAGGTGACCATCTATGTGTGGGTTTATCTCTGGGCTTTCTATCCTGTTCCATTGATCTATATTTCTGTTACTGTGCCAGTACCACACTGTCTTGATTACTGTAGCTATGTAATATTGTCTGAAGTCTGGGAGCCTGATTCTTCCAGCTTTGATTTCTTTCTCAAGATTGCTTGGGCTATTCGGGGTCTTTTGTGTTTCCATACAAATTGTGAAATATTTTGTTTGAGTTCTCTGAAAAATTGCATTAGTGGTTTGATAGGGCTTGCACTGAATCTGTAGATTGTTTTGGGTAGTGTAGTTATTTTCACAATGTTGACGCTTCTAATCCAAGAACATGGTATTTCTCTCCTTCTGTTTGTATCATCTTTAATTTCTTTCATCAGCGTCTTATAGGTTTCTGCATACAGGTCTTTTGTCTCCTTAGGTAGGTTTAACCGTAGGTATTTTATTCTTTTTGTTTCAATGGTAAATGGGGTGTTTCCTTAATTTCTCTTTCAGATTTTTTGTCGTTAGTGTATAGGAATGCAGGAGATTTCTGTGCATTAATTTTGTATCCTGCTACTTTGCAAAATCATTGATTAGCTGTAGTAGTTTTCTGGTAGCATATTTAGAATTCTCTATGTATAGTATTTTCTCATCTGCCAACAGTGACAGTTTTACTTCTTTTCTGATTTGGATTCCTGTTATTTCTTTTTCTTCTCTGATTGCTGTGGCTAAAACTTCCAAAACTATATTGAATAATAGTGGAGAGAGTGGGCAACCTTGTCTTGTTCCTGATCTTAGAGGAAATGGTTGCAGTTTTTCACCATTGAGAGCGATGTTCGCTGTGGATTTGTCATTTATGACCTTTATTATGTTGAGGTAGGTTCCCTCTATGCCTATTTCTGGAGAGTTTTTATCATAAATGGGTGTTGAATTTTGTCAAAAGCTTTTCTGCATCTATTGAGATGATCATATGGATGGTTTTTCTCCTTGAATTTGTTAATATGGTTTATCACATTGATTGATTTGCGTATATTGAAAAATCCTTGCATTCCTGGGATAAACTCCATTTGATCATGGTGTATGATCCTTTTAATGTGCTGTTGGATTATGTTTGCTTGTAGTTTGTTGAGGATTTTTACATCTATTTTCATCAGTGGTATTGGCCTGTAGTTTTCTTTCTTTGTGACATCTTGTCTGGTTTGGGTATCCGGGTGATGGTGGCCTCATAGAATGAGTTTGGGAATGTTCCTCCCTCTGCTATATTTTGGAAGAGTGTGAGAAGGATAGGTGTTAGCTCTTCTGTAAATGTTTGATAGAAGTCTCCTGTGAAGCCGTCTGGTCCTGGGCTTTTGTTTGTTGGAGGATTTTTTGTTTTTTGTTTTTTTTACGCGGGCCTCTCACTGTTGTGGCCTCTCCCGTTGCGGCCTCTCCCGTTGCAGAGCACAGGCTCTGGACGCGCAGGCTTAGCGGCCATGGCCCACAGGCCCAGCCGCTCTGCGGCATGCGGGATCCTCCCAGACCGGGGCACGAACCCGCGTCCCCTGCATCGGCAGGCGGACTCCCAACCACTGCGCCACCAGGGAAAGCCTGTTGGAGGATTTTTAATCACAGTTTCAATTTCAGTGCTTGTGATTGGTCTGTTTATATTTTCTATTTCTTCATGGTTCAGTCTCAGCAGATTGTACTTTTCTAAGAATTTGTCCATTTTTTCCAGTTTTTCCATTTTATTGGCATGTAGTTGCTTGTAGTAATCCCTCATGATTTTATCTATTTCTGCAGTGTCACTTGTTACTTTTCCTTTTTCATTTCAAATTCTGTTGATTTGAGTCTTCTCCCTTTTTTTTGTGATGGGTCTGGCTAATGGTTTATCAATTTTGTTTGTCTTCTCAAAGAACCAGCTTTTAGTTTCATTGATCTTTGCTGTTGTTTGCTTCATGTGTTTTTCATTGATATCTGATCTGATCCTTATGATTTCTTTCCTTTGGCTAATTTAGGGGTTTTGGTTCTCCTTTCTCTAATTGCTTTAGGTGTAATGTTAGGTTGTTTATTTGAGATAGTTCTTGTTTCTTGAGGTAGGATTGTATTGCTATAAACTTCCCTCTTAGAACTGCTTTTGCTGCATTCCATAGGTTTTGGGTCATCATGTTTTCATTGTCATTTGTTTCTAGGTATTTTTTGATTTCCTCTTTGATTTCTTCAGTGATCTCTTGGTTATTTAGTAGTGTATTGTTTAGCTTCCATGTGTTTGTATTTTCTACAGATTTTTTTCCTGTAATTGATATCTAGTCTCATAGTGTTTTGGTCAGAAAAGATATTTGATACGATTTCAGTTTTCTTAAATTTAACAAGGCTTGATTTGTTACCCAAGATATGATCAATCCTGGCGATGGTCCATAAGCACTTGATGAGAAAGTGTATTCTGTGGTTTTTGGATTGAATGTACTATAATTATCAGTTAAGTCCATCTCATTTAATGTGACATTTAAAGCTTGTTTTTCCTTTTTTATTTTCATTTTGGATGATCTGTCCATTGCTGAAAGTGGTGTGTTAAAGGTCCCTTACTATGACTCTGTTACTTTCAGTTTCCCCTTTTATGGCTGTTAGCACTTGCCTTATGTATTGAGGTACTTCTATATTGGGTGCATAAATATTTACAATTGTTATATCTTCTTCTTCGATTGATCCCTTGATCATTATGTAGTGTCCTTCTTTGTCTCTTGTAATAGTCTTTATTTTAAAGTCTATTTTGTCTGATATGAGAATTGCTACCCCAGCTTTCTTTTGATTTCCATTTTCATGGAATATCTTTTTCCATCCCCTCACTTTCAGTCTGTATGTGTCCCTAGGTGTGAAGTGGGTGTCTCCTGGATAGCATATATATGGGTCTTGTTTTTTTATCCATTCTGCCAGTCTATATCTTTTGGTTGGAGCATTTAATCCATTTACATTTAAGGTAGTTATCGATATGTATGTTCCTATTACCATTTTCTTAATTGTTTTGGGTTTGTTATGGTAGGTCTTCTCCTTCTCTTGTGTTTCCTGCCTAGAGAAGTTCCTTTAGCATTTGTTGTGAAGCTGGTTTGTTGTTTGAATTCTCTTAGGTTTGGCTTATCTGTAAAGGTGTTAATTTCTCCATTGAATATGAATGGGATCCTTCCTGGGTAGAATAATCTTGGTTGTAGGTTATTCCCTTTCACCACTTTAAATATGTCCTGCCACTCCCTCTGGTTTGCAGTGTTTCTGCTGAAAGATCAGCTGTTAACCTTATGGGGATTTGCTTGTATGTTATTTGTTGTTTTTCCATTGCTGCTGTTAATATTTTTTATTTGCAGTTAATTTTTGATAGTTTGATTAATGTTTGTCTTGGCTTGTTTCTCCTTGGTTTTATCCTGTATGGAACTCTCTGTGCTTCTTGGACTTGATTATTTCCTTTTCCATATTAGGGAAGTTTTCGTCCAAAATCTCTTCAAATATTTTCTGAGTCCCTTTCTTTTTCTCTTCTTCTTCTGGGACCCTTATAATTCGAATGTTGTTGCATTTAATGTTGTCCCAGAGGTCTCTGAGACTGTCCTCAATTCTTTTCATTCTTTTTCCCTTATCCTGCCCTTTGGTCGTTATTTCCACTATTTTATTTTCCAGGTCACTTATCCGTTCTTCTGCCTCAGTTATTCTGCTGTTGATTCCTTCTAGAGAATTTTTAATTTCATCTATTGTGTTGTTCATCATTGTTTGTTTGCTCTTTCGTTCTTCCAGGTCCTTGTTAAACGTTTCGTGTATTTTCTCCATTCTATTTCCATGTATTTGGATCATCTTTACTATCATTATTCTGAATTCTTTTTCAGGTAGACTGCCTCTTTCCTCTTCATTTGTTTGGTCTTGTGGGTGTTACCTTGCTCCTTCATGTGCTATGTGTTTCTCTGTCTTCTCATTTTTCTTAACTTACTGTGTTTGGGGTCTCCTTTTTGCAGCCTGCAGATTCTTAGTTCCCATTATTTTTTTGTGTCTGCCCCCAGTAGCTAAGGTTGGTGGGTTGTGTAGGCTTCCTGGTTGAAGGGACTTGCGCCTGTGTTCTGGTGGATGAGTCTATATCTTGCCTTTCTGGTGGGCAGGACTGCATCCGGTGTTGTGTTTTGGGGTGTCGGTGACGTTATTATGATTTTATGCAGCCTCTCTGCTAATGGGTGGGGTTGTGTTCCTGTCTTGCTAGTTGTTTGGCATAAGGTGTCCAGCACTGTAGCTCTCTGGTCATTGAGTGGAGCTGGGTCTTAGCGTGGGAATGGAGATCTCTTAGAGAGCTTTCGCCGTTTGATATTATGAGGAACTGGGAGGTCTGTGGTGTACCAATGTCCTGAACTCGGCTCTCCCACTTCAGAGGCACAGGCCTGACCCCTGGCCGGAGCACTAAGACCCTGTCAGCCACACGGCTCAGAGGAAAAGGAAGTAAAAAGAGAAGGAAAAAATAAAATAAAGTTATTAAAATAAAAAATATATATATTATTAAAAATAAAAATGTTAAAAAGTCATAAAAAAAGAAATGAAGAAGTGAGCAACCAAACCAATAAACAAGTCCACCAATGATAACAAGTGCTAAAAACTATACTAAAGAAAAAAAAAATGTACAGACAGAACCGTAGGACAAATGTAAAAGCAAAGCTATACAGACAAAATCACACAAAGAAGCATAGATATACACACTCACAAAAAGACAAAAAGGAAAAGTAATTATGTATCTATATGTTTTTAAAAAATGGAAGATAGCAACCAAATAAATAAAGAAATCTACCAATAATAAGAAACTCTAAATGCTGAACTAAGATAAACATAATACCAGAAACAAATTAGATGCAGAAAGCAAACCCTAATTCTACAGTTGCTCCCAAAGTCCACCGCCTCAATTTTGGTATGATTTGTTGTCTGTTCAGGTATTCCACATATGCAGGGTACATCCAGTTGATTGTGGAGATTCAATCCGCTGCTCCTGAGGCTGCTGGGAGAGATTTCCCTTTCTCTTCTTTGTTTGCACAGCTCCTGGGTTTCAGGTTTGGATTTGGCCTCACCTCTGTGTTTAGGTCACCCGAGGGCGTCTTTTCTTTGCTCAGACAGGATGAGGTTCAAGTAGCATCTGGTTAGGGGGCTCTGGCTCACTCAGGCCGGGGGTAGGGAGGGGTACAGAATGCGGAGTTAGCCTGTGTTGGCAGAGGCCGGAGTGACGTTGCAACAGCCTGAGGCGCTCTGTGTGTTCTTCTGGGGAAGTTGTCCCTGGATCACAGGACCCTGGCAGTGGTGGGCTGCACAGGCTCCCAGGAGGGGAGGTGTGGAGAGTGACCTGTGCTCGCACACAGGCTTCTTGGTGACTGCAGCAGCAGCCTCAGTGTTTCATGCCCGTCCCTGGGGTCCGCATTGAAAGCTGTGGCTCACGGTGTCTCTGGAGCTTGTTTAGGCAGTGCTCTGAATCCCCTCTCCTCGCACATCCCGAAACAATGGTCTCTTGCCTCTTAGGCAGTTCCAGACTTTTTCCCGGATTCCTCCCTGGTAGGTAGCCCCCTTCAGGCTGTGTTCACGCAGCCAACCCCAGTCCTCTCCCTGGGATCTGACCTCCAAAGCCGGAGCCTCAGCTCCCAGCCCCCACCCGCCCCGGGGGGGTGAGCAGACAAGCCTCTTGGGCTGGTGACTGCTGGTTGGCACTGATCCTCTGTGCGGGAATCTCTCCACTTTGCCCTCTGCAGAGATTGATTTTAATTATTATATTCAAACTTTCCTATCTAGTGAGGTTTATCTTTGGTAATCTATATACGTACTAAAAAATGTTGCCATTTCCAAATGTATTTTGGTATTTTGGGGAGAGATAATTACCATAAAAGTAGGTTATAAGCTGTGCAAACAAATTAGTTTTCATTACTTTAGATTTATCCCTGACCCACACTCTAATATTCAGCCTGATCATCAAATTTATTCCTAACGCTTGCTTCAAGATGATTCTGAGATGTTTTCGTAATTAAATCAGTTCTGAAGGGACAGATATTTTTCGCCATTATGGATGTTTAAATACATGTTCTATCGGCACAGATAGCAATTCCCAAGAAGTTACCTATATATTTTGAGTAATAACATCTATGTCACAATAAATAAGTAGCCTCCTTAAATTAATACTTCAAAAACATTACTCACGTAAATGTCCAAGTACTGACATGCTTATTAAAATAAATCACATTTCTTTGGAGTCATACTCTGTATGTAATCAGGAGACATTTCTATTCAGTAACATTTCTTTCAAACATTTTGCCTAAATTGAAAATAAATATCTGTTATGAGGTTGCTTTACCATAAAAAGCTAAGTCATAATGTGTTAAAATTTTTGCTTGATTTTTATAATACTTACTAGTTAATAAAATATTAAATTTAAGAGTATAACAGACCTATTCATTCTAGATTTTGAAGTCCTTACAGCTGACAATCAGCATATTACTGAGTGGTATTCAGTCAAACTATTTAATCTCTCTGGGACCATGATAGTAGCTTCCATATTAGTGATAATTATTTTCAGTAATTAAGTTATGCTTGGCAAGTCAGTTGTTATAATGTCAGTTTCTTCACATTGCTACAATGATAGAATTACAGTTCTGATGTAATATAAAAAATCAAATAACTTACAATTCTACTACGAGTTTAATTTGATTGTATCGTGAAGATCATTTCCATTGATAAAAGCCAAAAGATACAGTCTTCCTACGACAGGTTGACTTATGATCATTTCAATTGTTTCTTGGTAAATAAATATTAAGTTTCAGAATTCACTCACTTCTGTTATTGAAAAGAATATACATCTTTGATATTCTTCTCTCAAAGCAAGCATATCAAAAGAATCTTAGAAAAGCCATAGATATGTCTAATCAGATGGAGAGTATGATAATAAACAAAGTCAAGAGGAAATTTTATCACAAGAATGTAAAGAAAATCTCATACGTGTCATTAATATTTGCTAAAGTGTGACACATAATTGGAATATACAACGAAAGGACCTATCTTATTACTGACTGAAAAAAATGCACAACCTAAAAGTTGAGAGTTATGTTTTATTTGGCAGACATTCTTAGGACTTCAAGCCCGGGAGGCAGCATCTCAAATAACCCTGATAGACTGCTCTGAGGAGACGAGGGGGGAGCTAGGATATATAGGAGCTTTGCAACAAAGGGCAGGTAGTTGGGACATCAAAAGATTATTGTTAATTAAAGAAACCAGACGTCTCTAGTTAAGGAATTTAGTGCTTTTCTATGTATGCAAAGATACAATAGTCTGGGCTCACTGAAATCCTTCCTTTGTTATGCACCTCAGCTATCTTGGGCCACTATCCTGTGTTTTCTCATCCTGAGTTTCCTCATGCTGCACCTTCAGGAGTAGCTGCAGTCTGATGACTGCTAGATGACTGACATTCTTTTTTTTTCCTTCCTGAGTTCCCTCAGGGCTCACTGGTTGGGGCACGTGGCAGCAGCAGCTGATTACTAGGTGAGCTTGGCAATGGGTAGCCCATTTGTCTCCATCCTGAGTTCCCTAAATGCTCACCATCCGGGCTGCAGCAGTGTGATGCAACATCCTTTATTTACTGTCATGGCAAGCCATATTTTAGTTCTTACTATTAAAAATATATTTAATAGAATAAAGGGAAGTAACAATAGATGTCTGCAGAGTATACTATGCTATAGAAAATAACAAATTTGAAGGTGAAAGTTGGGCTAACATTATACAGAGGATGTAAATGCAACGAGAAAGAGACATCACAAAGTTAAGGTATTAAATGATGCTATGGCATTGAACTTTTTACAACCCAGAAAAATCAGAAATCCCATCCTGGTTTAAACATTATTGATAATTTCTTATTTGCCCTGCTGAATGTTTCATGATAAGGTGAACAAAGCACTCAGGGGAATTGCTACACTGGACCTACTTTTCATCATCAAGAGAAAACTGATTTGTGATAGATGGAAAAACATGATAGAAAGTGATACTGTGATTTCAGAGTCCATAACCAAAGAAAAGTGTACTGCACCTATCAGTCATGAGCCTTAAATCACTGACTCCCATGCAAGACTGTTTCTCTAATCACTTGGAAGATATGTTGAAAGATAGGTCCTCAGGCTCCTCTTCAGATTGACTGAAATCAGAATCTCTGCAAATGGAAAAAAGGAATCTGTATTTCCAGGGTTTCCAGAGATAATCCTGCTGAGGAATCAGGTTTCCCAGGTAATTTTGCTGGGAACTGGTAGGAGACTGCCTTTAATCACCAATGCTCCGGCTCTGCCAAACTTTCTGGGAGTTGCCCTGTTCCTTTGGATGGAGAAAGGGTTCCAGTGGAAGGAGAATTAAGGATCAATCAGCCTTATGGATATCTAAAAAACAGCACACATACTAAAAAGAGGTAGATTCCCAATACTCTGCAGTCTTCCGTTTGTTTTGTTTTGTTTTTAATGAAAATGGCAAACAATGGAGAAGAAAATAAATCTCTCCTTACCTACTTTCCAGAAATCAGACTGTAGCCTAGCACAGGAAGGCTTTCTGCTATATTTCAATGCAGTTCTCTCAGGCTTTACCTGGAGGAGATCCTTCCCATATCTGGCAATTGGCTGACTGTCATAGTTTTCTGCATTGGGAATTTTCAAAAATTTCTGCCTTTTATGTGTATATTTGTGGAAGTTGGAAGAGGATGCATAAGGGACTCCCAGCCTGATCTTATTTTAAACCTAACTTCTGCCTCATTGATTCTGTGTGACAGATACAATTGTTTCACTTCCATTGTCTCTGTCTTGAAATCCCTACTGACCAAGGAGGAATTGAAAATGAAAGGAACAGAACTGTGACTATTCTATGTTTATGTAAATGTCGGTCACTCTAACAAATGTAAATAAGATCTTACAGACTCTACTTTAGAGCCTTAGTTAAATGTCAGCAAATACAATTGCCCTTGATAGTCACCATCTAATAAGCTTCCATTTTTCATTGTTGACTTACTCTCTACTTAAATTATTTCACTTGAGGACACTGGTTATGATTATTCCCTTTCCTTACCTCACTGCAAGGCAGATATGATGCTATCTGTGTCCAGAGAACTTAAATAACTTGTTCAAGTCTACACAGTAAACAACTCCATTTATATTTTTATCTTCCCAGAGAAGATTCTTCCTTGGTATTTGAGAATAATTGAACCAAATACTCATTGCACAGATAAGATATAATTTGATCACAATATGCATATATATTTCTATTATTGAGTCTTTAAAACTCAGCCAATTTTTAAGAGTATAACATTTTACAATTTAGTCATTTCTTGAAACTTGAGCAAATTAATTTTGTCAAGATTTTTTGAGGTCTTAGAATGTCACTACAAAAAGATATATGTTGTTTCCATCTGCTGATATCTGATGCACGTCTTTGGGAAAACGGCAGATGACTGCAGGCTATATGGATTGCAAACTTAGTGATAAGTCAATTTGAATACCGAATATTGAATATGAATAATTGTATTATTCCTTTGTCAAAGTGTTATTTATGCAGAGCTATGTGCACTATTGTTCCTTACCTATAATGGAGATGGCTTCATGGATTTTTTCCTATAAAAAGAATAATAACAATTAAATACTTCATGTATTAGTGTAGTTGCTTAAAACTCATGTCAAAGGATAGTCAATATTGATGAGTTTCACAGAGAGAAAAATTTTATTTCTTATTGTCCATTCTGGCTAGACAATTAAAATAAGGATCAGATTTAAGAGATCTGCATTCTTAACACATACTTTGCTCTTAACTCATTTTCCTGTCTTGGCCTTGCTTTTTCTTGCTTCCTTGTCCATAAAGTGTGGGATGGAGGTTGGAGGTTAAAAAGAATTAGTACACTGATATTCACACTCTACTCCTATATGGAACTGTTGGCTTGTGACATAAACAAATCTTCTGTTCCTAAAATCAAATGGTAGAAATCTTTTTCCATTTTACAGGAAGTGAGTGGTAAAAGTTAAATTGGGATATTTTTCTTAATGTAAAACTTTCTCTCATAAAATTTTTCGTAATCCTTTAGAACCAGAAACCTCTTCTCTACTAATGAATACTAGCAGGTGATAAAATTAATTAGCAAATAGTAAATTGATATTAATTTGAACTGTAGAAAAGTGAAACACTAGAGAGCTCATGGTAACCTTATACATGTCATAATTCCTAGATTGTAATAAACTCTGAGGAAAGATACTGTTATATTAATCACAATAACATTAGACCCAACCTATTAAATACTACAGAATAAAGAATAGTAGCATAAATGGACTTATTAAATTACTAATTGTATATTGTATAATAGTAATATTGCTAAGTCCTGGCTTCTGGTTCTGCAAATAAGGAGTTTGGAAGTCGCCACTCTGTCCTAACAACAAGTAAAAAGCTCAACAGACTGAAGAATCAGTAACTTTTCTTGGATTCGTAAGAGAGGAAAGGACACAGGGCAAACTACTACCCCCCAAATTGGACATTCAAACAAGTTAATACAGGGAGGCATAGCTTACTGGAGCAGAGAATTGCAAGCAGAATGGGAGGCAACGTCTGGGTAGAAAAATCTGAACTGTAATTGGAAAATTGCTGGAGGCTCAGTGTGGACAGCTCAGAGAGTTAAAAACTCTTAGGGGACCTAGTCATCAAGAGGCCCCCACAAGAAGCAGCTATATGTTCTCTATTAAAAACCCACTTTAAGTATAAAGACACATATAGATTAAAAATAAATGGAAAGAGAAAAATACACTATACTAATGCTAATGAAAAAACGTAGAAATAACTATCTTAATTTGAGACAGAGCAAACTTCAAAACAAAATTTATTAGGGATTAAGAAGGGTATAACATAATGGTAAAGGAGTCAATTCTCCAAGCAGACATGTGCCCCCAAAAAAGAGCATCAAACAATGTGAGGCAAAAACTGATAGAATTGCAAGGGGAAATATATTAATCCATTATGATAGTTGGAGAATTTAACACCCCTCTATCAGAAATGGACATATCCAGTAGGCAGAGAATCTGAGTGGAAATAGTTGAACGCAAGAACATCATCAATCAACTGGATATATCTGACATCTATAAATTACATCATCCAATAATAGCAGAATACACATTCTTCTCAAGCTCACATGGGACATTCACCAAGCTAGACTACATTATGAACCATAAAACAAATCTTAACAAATTAAAAAAAAATAGAAATCATATAATATCTGCTCTCAGACCACAATGGAATTGAATTAGAAATCTATAATGTAAATACAAATAGAAAATCCCCCAATACAGGCATAACTCGGAGATATTTTGGGTTCAGTTCCAGATACCTGTAATTAAGCAAAATACTGCAATTAAGTGAGTCACACAAAACTTTTTGTTTCCCAGTGCATAGAAAAGTTATGTTTACACTATGCTATAGTCTAGTAAGTGTGCAACAGCATTATGTCTAAAAAGTACCTTAATTAAAAAGTACTCTTGCTAAAAAATGCTAACCATCATCTGAGTCTTCTGCGAGTTGTAATGTTTTTGCGGGCAGAGGTTCTTGCCTTGATGTTGATGGCTGCTGACTGATCAGGGTGGTGGGTGCTGAAGGTGGCTGTGGCGATATTAAAATAAGACAACAGTGAAGTTTGCTCTATTGACTCCTCTTTTAATGAACGATTTCTCTGTAGTAGCATGCAATGCTGTTTGATAGCATTATATACACAGTAGAGCTTCTTACAGAATCAGTGCCACTCTTCTTAAACCCTGCTGCTGCTTTATCACCTAAGTTTGTGTAATATTCTAAATCCCTTGTTGTCATTTTAACAATATTCACAGCATCTTCACCAGGAGTAGATTCTACTTCAAGACACCATTTTCTTTGCTCATCCATAAGAAGCAACTCCTGATCCATTCAACTTTTATCACCACATTGTAGCAATTCAATCTTCAGGTTCTAATTCTAGTTTTCTAGAATCTTCAGGTTCTACTTCTAATTCTAGTTTTCTTGCTATTTCCACCACCTCTGCAGTTACTTCCACACTGAAGTCTTGAGCCCCTCAAAGTCATTCATGGGGGTTGAAATCAACTTCTTCCAAACTCCTGTTAATGTTGATATTTGGACTTCTTCCCGTGAATTACAAATGTTCTTAATGACATTTAGAATAGTGAATCATTTCCAGAAGGTTTTCAATTTACTTTGCCCAGATTCATCAGATGAATCACTGTCTATGACAATTATAGCCTTAAAAAATGTATTTCTTAAGTGATGAGACTTGAAAGTCAAAGTTATTCCTTGATCCATGGCTGTAGAATGGATGTGGTGTTAGCAGGTGTGAAAACAACATGAATCTTATTGTACATGTCCATCAGAGCTCTTGAGTGACCAGGTGCATTGTAGATGAGAACTAATATTTTGAAAGAAACCTTTTCTTCTTAGCAGTAGTTCTCAACAGAGGGCCTAAAATATACAGTAAACCATTTTTTAAACATGTATACTGTTATCCAGGCTTTGCTGTTCCATTTATAGAGCAAGGCAGAGTCAATTTAGCATAATTCTGAAAGGCCCTAGGGTTTTTAGAATGGTAAATGAGCATTGGTTTCCACTTAAAGTTATCATCTATATTGGCCCTAAAAAAGAGGGTCAACCTGTCCTTTGAAGCTTTGAAGCAGGCATTGACTTTTCCTTTCTAGCTATGAAAGTCCTAGATGGCATCTTCTTCCAATATAAGGCTGTTTCATCTACATTGAAAACCTGTTATTCAGGGTAGCCACCTTCATTACTTATCTTAGCTAGATCTTCTGGATAATTTCCTGCAGCTTCTATATAAGCACTTGCTGCTTCACCTTGAACTTTTATGTTATGAAGAGGACTTCTTTCCTTAAACTTCATGAACCAACCTCTGCTAGTTTCAGACTTTTCTTCTGAACCTTCCTCATTGTGCTTAGCCTTCACAGAGCTGAAGAGCGCTAGAAGTTTGCTCTGGATTACGTTTTCGCTTAGGAAATGTTGAGGCTGGTTTTGTCTTCTATCCAGAGCACTTAAGCTTTCTCTTTGTATACAATAAGATTGTTTTACTTTCTTATAATTCATGTGTTTACTGGAGTAGCACTTTTAATTTCTTTCAAGAACTTTTCCTTTACATTCACAACTTGGCTGTTTGGCACAAGAGGCCTAGTTTTCAGCCTATCTTAACTTCTGCCGTACCTTCCTCACTAAGCTTAATAATTTCTAGCTTTTGATTTAAAGTGAGAGACATGTGACTCTTCCTTTCACTTGAACACTTCGAGGTCATTGTAGGGTATTAGTTGGCATAATTTCAATATTTTTGTGTTTTAAGAAATAGGCTCGGGACAATGGAGAGAAATGGGGAAATGGCTGGTCAGTGGAACAGTGAGAACACACACATTTATAGATTGTTTGCTGTCTTATATGAGTATGGATTGTGGCACTTCAAAACAATGACAGTAATAACATCAAAAATCACTGAACACAGATCACCAAAAATATAATAATAATAATGAAAAAAAGTTTGAAATATTGCAAGAATTACCAAAATGTGACACAGAGACAGAAAGTGAGCAGATGCTGTTAGGAAAATGGTGCCAATAGACTTGGGGACTCAAGGTTGCCAAAAACCTTTAGTTTGATAAAAGTACAATATCTGTGAAGCAAAATAAAGTGAAGTGCAATAAAATAAAGTATGCCTCTACATCGAGGTTAAACAATAAACTTCTAAATAACACATGGACCAAAGAAGAAATCTCAAGAGAAATATCAAAATATTATGAGCTAAATGAAAATGAAAGCACACTTTATCAAAATATGTGGGATGCAGTGAAATCAGTGCTTAAAAGGAAATTTATAGCATTGAATGCATATATCAAAAAAGGAGAAAGATACAAAGTCAATCTAAGTTTTCTCCTTACAAAACTAGAATAAGAAAGATAAATTTAATATAAAATAAACAGAAGAAATAAATAATAAGAATTAGAACATAAGTCAATGAAAATGAAAACAGGAAATCAGTATAAAAAAATCACTGGGTGGTTTGTGACCACCTAGAGGGGTGGGATAGGGAGGATGGGAGGGAGGGAGACGCAAGAGGGAAGAGATATGGGAACATATGTGTATGTATAACTGATTCACTTTGTTATAAAGCAGAAACTAACACACCATTGTAAAGCAATTATACTCCAATAAAGATGTTAAAAAAAAAAATCACTGAAACCAAAAGGGGTCTCTTTGAAAAGATCAATGCTAACTAAAAAAAAAAAAAAAGAGGAGACAAATTGCTAATATCAGAAATGAAAGAGGGGACATCACTATAGATCCCATGGACATTAAAAGGATAGTAAATGAATAGTATGAACAATTTTACTCCCACAAATTTGATAACCTGAATGAAATGGATCAATTCCTTGAAAGATATAGTTTGTCAAAACTCACACAAGAAGAAATAGACAATCCAAATAGGCCTATGTCTGGAAAATAAATTGAATCCATAATTAATAACCTTCCAAGACAGAAAGTACAAGGCCCAAATGGGTTCCCTGGTGAATTCTATCAAACATTTAAGGAAGAAATTATATCAATTCTCTACAATCTCTTTCAGAGTATAGAAATAGAGGGAATATGTCCTAACTCATACTTTGAGGCCAGTATTACCCTAATATGAAAACCAAAGACATTTCAAGAAGAGAAATCCACAGACCAAGATCTCTAATGAATATAGATGTAACAAAATTTTAGCAAATCAAATTCAGCAGTGTATAAAAAGATTTATATACCATGAGCAAGTAGGATTTATTCCAGGTATGCAAGGCCATTTTGGCATATGGAATCAATTACTGTGACCCATCATATCAACCGGCTGAAAAAGAAAGATCACGTGACTATATTAGTAGATATAGCATTTTATTTATAGTGTCCTAAGAAGTAGAAACCACCCAAATATTCACCTACTAATGAATGCATAAACAAAATATAATATGCCCATAAATGGAATATTATTAAGCAATAAAAGTAATAAACTACTGATACAAGGTTCAACATGGATGGACCTTAAAATATTAGACGAAGAAACCCAGTCACAAATATTCATATATTGTATGATTCCATTTGTATGAAATGTCCATATTAGGCTAGCCTATAGAGACCAGAATTAAATTAGTGGTTGCCTTAAAATGGGTGATTTGGGTGGGGTAGGGGAAAGTGGCTGCTAATGGATATGGAGTTTCTTTTGAGGATTGATGAAAACGTCCTACAATTAGATTGTCGTGATGGTTACACAACTCTGAATATACTAAAACCAATTTTAAATGGATGAGTTGTATGGTATGTGAATTATACCTCAATGATACTACTGAAAAAAGAAGATATAAAATCCTAGGTTGGTCCTTCTGAGTGATGAGTTAGATAATTATTTCAAATTCATAAAAAAATTGAGTTCTACAGTTAATCCAAATTGTAGAACATCAAATATTATTCAGAAATTCCTGAAACATGCTGGGTAAAAAAACAAATTTCAAAGAAATGGCAATCAGCTAGGCAGGATATCACTCACAGATAAAAATAGATGCCAGAAGACAAAGTGCAAAAGGAAAATAATCATAAACCTAAAATTCCAAACTAGCCGAGCCATTCTTTAAAAATAAGGCCAAAATAAATATTTTTTCAGGCATACAAAGACCTAAATATTTCCTACTCAAAATTTTCCTTGAAGAATTACAAAAAGATCTTCTATATCCTCAGTATTAACCTAGAGAAAAGAAGCTGCACTAATAAAGCAATAGTGAACCAAAATATTGGTAGATAATGGTGATACAAAATAAGTAATGGATCAAAAATAATAGTCCCAGAAACAGAATAATAAAAAAAAATGTCTGTCACTGTGGATATGTGTATTTTAAAATGCTAAACGTAGGTAATAGATAATCATGAGAAAGTTATAAGTTGAAGGAGACTGAAGAGAAATTAAAGTGTACTATTTTCCTTATTTTATTGAGAGGGAAAATAGACATTTTTAGACTTTTCAAGTTTGAATTAAATATTGCTGTTAAAAAATTTAATCTTTTCCAGTAATGGCAAATAACTCATTATCCTAGCAATGAGTATAACTAAAAAAAAAAAAAAAGGTTAAAGCAACAACAAAAAATTAAAAGACTCTTTGACAGCATGAGAAAATTAGCAGTATAGTAAAGAATCACTGGAAAAGGAAGACAGAAATCCAGAGTGTTGAGTCCTATATTTCTTTTGTGGAGGCATTTGCTGATTCCAGGAATAAGCAACCAAAAGCTAAGAAACTGAAGGGTACATTTAGCAACTTCTTAGGCTAGAAGGACAAAATTCAGAGTCCAGGTTCCAAAACAAATTTCAGAGATATATACTTTCCCTTTTAGATCCTCAAAGGCTATAGTCTAGCAACAGAGGAGAAAAAGGAGAAGGTAGACTCTCCTGGGAACTATAGCAACTTGAGGAAATGCAGCCAAACTGTGCTATAAGAGTGACATTTGTTAAAAGAAAGAAAAGTTAAACTATAAAGTCTTCATCTTAAGAATACAGGACTCTGTTTCAGGAAATATGTTTTAGAGTGCTCTTTTTCAATTTCTTAGACTACAACCCACAGTAAACATTACATTTTACATTAGGATCCAGTAGCAAAAACACCTAAACCTTAAATTGACTTATGATTCATGAAACATGATTTACACCTGTTATGTGTTATAGTCTTATATCCTTCATTTTATTTTCTTCTAATTTTTTAATGATGGGTGTGAACTAAATTAATTTTAGAACCTACTACTGACTCACAACTCACAGATTTAAAAACACTACAACAAAGAATCTCTCACTCGTGGGCTTTAGAAAAGAGACATCAACAAAGATAATCATAGAATAATGTTTATAAATTAGAAACAAGTTAAATTATATCAGTGTAGGAATGTACTACATACTTTAAATGTGTGCATTTTGTAGTACATGTTATACCAAAAATGATTAAAATATGGAATAAAGATGAGAACCAACTCTATAGATAAAATATAATTTTGATTGATAAAATATATTTTCCAAACTTGTAAGCCAATATATTTGAAAATTTCAATGAAGTGGATGAATTCTAGAAATATAAACAGTCAAAACTGGAACAAGTATTAAAAAGCATATTTTAATGAGCCAAATGTTCCTGAGATTTAAATTGAGAATTTATTCTGCAGCATTATTGCAGAATAACCTGACTTAATACAATGAATAAATTGTGGGATATACCTAGGTTTGAATACAATATAACAAGAATTCATAATGATTTAGGTTTTTAAACTGCAAATAGGATAGTTCTTAAAATACACTTTTACATTAAAAGTAAGAAATTGTATTTATAGCAAAATATATTTTAAATATTTTTAATTTAAGTAATATAAGGGAGAGGCTTTGCACAGTGACGGAGATAGTGTGTAATGAATAGTACCTGAGGTCCAAATTAAACATAAATATATAACAAATATAGAAAAATATTAATCATTACTAATGCTAGGTCTTGGGAATATTGATATCTGTAATATTATTTTTATAATTTAATGTGCTTTTAAAGTCTTTGTTAAAATTTACCTTTACTTTTTGTCATTCTTGAATCACGTAGGCATTTATACTACTTTTCTTTATCTCATACCTTCATATATTCATTGCTTAAGTTTTTAAATTCATAATATTATAGTTCATAATATTATTTTCTTGCTCTTAATATTTGTGATTCATCTAAGTGTGCCTAACAGCATAGTGTCTGACAGTATCACTTTCACAGAAAATGATCTTGAATTGAATTGAGTTAAATATATTGTTCTGGTATTCTTCTGATATATACCAAATTAGTACTAATTTTTTTAGATTTAAGGGAAGAATAATTTTCTTGTGAATGTGAATGTAGTAGGTTTCTAACTTTATCCTCTGGCCCTTTGCTTGTCCCTGAAAATCGTGTTCTGTTCTTCTTTAGGCTGTTAGAGGAGAGGAGCAGCAAAGGGTTGTAAATTGATTGGTCATGTGATTGTGGAAAGTCCTTTGAGCCTCCATGACTTGTTAGACCCAAAGGGCTAATTTCAGCTTTGGAAAAAATATATATACTTTGAAATGTAATAAAGCCTAAATTGGAAAATAGCTTTTATAAGTTCTTCAATATAATGTGAAGTCAGTTGAGTTTTTCTTTTGTTACGGATATTAGAATTATACCATAAAGGTAAAGTTTTCCCTGTCATATGTAGAAGAAATACTAAGATTATAATATATACATGTTAATTATTAATATTCTTAATTGCACTTGCTATCTAAGCCATTGAGCATACCTAAAATATTTAAATATAATACTTCTAATGTTATATGAAATATATATGCAATGTGATACATAAACTGATTAAGAATCAACTTAAGGCAACTTCTTTCCTTTAGAAATAGAGTCCTCATTATATTGGCTTAACTCAGAGGTCTTTAATTTAAATGCTGAATATCCCTAGAATCGGGCAGAATTTAGATAATCTGACAGCTGGATGGAAAAAAAAATTACATCTTTATTTTCATGAACCTCTCACTGAAATTTAGCTTTTCTTCAATCATAAATTTTGATTACCCCATAGTAGTATTAGCAGTATCAATCAGATATCTTCATATCTCATTGCAGTCATTACAGGTAATCTTGAAATATCACTACTTTAAAATTATGGTAGTTATTAGACTCACTGCAAGATATTAATATTTAATGCATTAATCAAGAAGTGCAGACATTATTTTACTATATTACAATTAAAATATTTTAATAGCTATTTGAATATAATTACTTTTTATAATTTTATATATTTTATTTATTTACACGATTTTTCTGATTTGAGATAGGTCCTTAAGCTTTATAGACTATCAAAGAACTAAAACACTTCTTTGTGATATTTAGTGCAGAAATATTAATATTTAACAGCATAAAAATAAATATATAGAAGAAATAAAATATATATTTGTTAAAGTAAAACTGTTTTATAAATGTGAATTATATCTTTTAAAAATATTATCATGGCTAACATTACAATCTGCATCTATGCTCACATGGATGCTTTTAGGACATTTCAAAATATGATAGGTAATGGTTGACCAGTGTTGTTTAGGAAAATTTGCTTGAGGTTTTTTTTTTGTTTTGGTTTGGTTTTTGTCTGTATGCCACTGGGTTTGGCATAATGTTGGGAATTCCCAGTTGGTGAGGCTCTAGGGATGAAGACAGGCGTATTTCATTTGTATTCTCACAAAAGGATAGTAACTCTAGAACTTTCCAACATTCATTGGGCAGGGACTAGAGATAGTTATTTGGTGGAAGTTGACAGGACTGTTTAATGAGTTAGGGCCCGGGAGTAATCCCAAAGTCATTAAAATTTTTTCTAAGATCTCTGTGAAATGTGGTTTATTTGGTAGAAAATGATGCAAGTAAATTGAAGAGAACCAGAAATTTCAGTGTAACTAGTTCCATGTAGAACTGTTTTCCTATCTTCCAAGAAATAAATTAGCCATTTTCTAAGATCTCAATAAATTTCCCCCTTCCTAGAGTCTCAAGCAGAGGATGAATAGGGCAATATAACTGAAAGCCTCTTTGGGGATTTTCCTATCGATAATTCACTCTGAGTTAGGAGCACTGCATTCTTATTGTATTAATACAATGTTTCTTATCATGGCATAGCCTTGCACCTGCACTGTGGCATAGCTCTACGTCTTCAGATAACCAATAGGAACCTAATTTCTCTTCAGGGTCCGAGTGCCTTAGTGTTGTAATATACATGGGAAATATCTAGGGAGAAATTTACATCTAGCAACAGTGAATTCTTATTCATACTAAAACAAGATACATATTTTCTTCTGCATTGTATTTTTGCAAATATGATCAACATTTATTCAGGGAAAAACAGCCACCTATCATTACCAATAATAAAATAATATACACACATTTGCCCACAAAAAATAAACAAACAAAACCCATTTCAAACTTATCATATACCGAGCATGATGTTAATCCTTGGAGGTATAAACTGACAAGGGTATACTACTGCTCTCTAAGGAGCTAATTTTGATTACTTTACAGTAGACACTATAATATTGTCTTGCCCCTTCCCCTTAAAAAATGTGTTATCTTTTTAGTATGTAATAGTCTACAGGCTCACCCTTCATCTTGTTCTTTGATCTACTGTTTCCATGTTGCTGATTTCATACTAACGGTGCAGTTCAAGATGTTAAAAAACCTGAACTGTTTAACCTGTAGACTTCCCCACAGTCTAAATGTTGCTGATTTTAAACTCATTGTGCAGTTAAAGAAGTACTTCTGTCCATTGTTTTTTTTCTGTATATTGGCAGGTGGGTTCAGAGGCTTGTTCAGACTCAGATTCCATTCCTTTGACAAAACTTAAGTTAGTGGTGTGTTCTTTCTTCAGGAGGGATGCAATGTCTGCTTCGCTCTATTCTTGTAGCATCTACAGCTGTAGATGGTCGATGCTTAGATCCGTTCATTCATTGGGACTTCAAAGTGATGGTATTGTACTTTAGTAATTAAAAAATTATCAACTAGAAATACTTCTGTAAAGTGGCACTTTCTTTAAAGTATTATTTGGTTTTCCAGTGGTACAGCTTATATAAAAAATTTAGGACAGGGACTTTCCTGGCAGTCCAGTGGTTAAGACTCCACACTTCCAATGCCAGGCACAGGTTCGATTCCTCATCTGGGAACTAAGATCCCACATGCTGTGTCATGTGGCCAATAAATAAATAAACTAATTAATTTTTAAAAAGGTAGGACATTCATGCTTGTTTTTCTCTCTTTTATTTCCAATTGTCAAGATAATGAATGAGCTCCTTTATTATTCTCCAAAGTAAAAACTCATTAATTTAAAAGTTTTTGATGAGTTTCAATCCATTGCAATGATTTTCCTTATTGATGCTCAAATTTTCTCTTCTTTGACCGGCGTATATCTTTTAATGTTACCCCTGAAATTTTTTTGATATGACTCTAACGATCTTTAGTTGCTTTCTTGCTATCAAGAAATATGACAAGGTATTTCATGATAATTCTATACATTTACTGCTCAATTCCTGGAAGCAGCCATTTCTCTAAAGGACCCTGATTTCGTTCCAAAGGGAATGTCATTTACAATGTGGATGTTAGAGATACTCTTTGCTATTGAGTCGCTAATTTCATCTAGGCCTTTTGAATAGACAAAGCTAGTGTGTAGTGTGTGTATGTGTGTATGTGTATGTATGGTAATAAAATACTACATAAGTAAACAATGACCCTACCCAATTAAATTCAGGGTTACAGGGTTTATACTTAACCTCTTTTGTATTATATCTGTATCTCTTTTGTTGCACCCAGAGAATACTCATTCACTTGTGCACAGGAGAGGATGCAATTAGAAAGTTTCGTGATTATTCATTTACTTTTACCACATCACAGTCACTGTTATGGACTGAATTGTATCCCCTCAAAATTCACATGTTGAAGCCCTTACCTCCCTATATTTGGAGATAGGGCATATAAGGAGGTTATAAGTGTTAAATGAGGTTATAAGCATGGGGTCTTAATTTGATAGGACTGTTGTCCTAAACAAGAAGAGGGAGACACACCAGAGAGTTCTCTTTCTGTCGCACACACAAAGAAGTCATGGGGGGATACAGCAAGAAGGTGCTCATTTTAAAGCCAGAAAGAGAGTCACCATTTCTGATGGCATCTTGATCTTGAACTTGTAGCCTCCAGACTGTGAGAAAATAAATTTCTGTCCTTTAAGCTACCAAACCTGTGGTATTTTGTTATGGCAGCCCTAGCTAAGACAATTACAAACATCTCAAATTAACAATACTAATAGTACCACTACTTGTATGACTTGGAAATCAGTTAACAATTTTTGGTTAAGCTCTCCGCATTTTCCACCCATGGTTCACAGTTGACTATATCTTATCACAACATAAAGCCATTACTCACTATTTCTCCCTTTTAACTTTCATTTGTTCTTAGTTCAATGAGTAACTATACATATTTAAAGCTCATTGCTGGTCTTAATATCTATTCAGTTATGTTGGCTGTCTGCACCTTATTTTCTAGTAAATTCTTCAGGAAAGGCCTTTGAAAATAAGAATCCATAAATTTTTGGTGATAAATGTTTAGCCCTACTCTTTGTACTTAAAAGCCAGTTTTTCTGGCTATATGTCTGTGGCTCATATTTTTTTCCCTTAGGTATCTTAAATATGTTACTCCATTTATTTTATGGCATATTGCATTGCTTTTATGAAGTCTGATGATAATAAACTACCCTTTCCTTTATAAGTCACTTGCTCTTTTCCCTAGATCTCCAAAGGAATTTTTATTGTTAATGTTGAATGATTTTATAAGAATATGACTTGCTTTTGGTTATTCCAAGTTGATATTCTCAGTTATGTAGGGTGCTCTCTCAATATATAATTTTTTTTTAATTTCAGGAAAGTTTCTTGAATAATATTTAGTATTTGTTCTCATATTTGGTTTTCTTCTTCATGGACTGCATTTATAAATATGTTGGATTTCTTTGCCTAATGTAAACATTATTTTCTGACAAATCATTCTTATCTTTTTCTTCTTTTCACTTTTAAGAAAATAAAGACTTATTTTCATCCTCTAGTTGCCTGATTGTTGTTTTTATTTGCTCTTGCATTTCTTGTATTTTAGTCTTCATTTCTGAAAAGATTGTTTTATTTAATTTCTGTTTCTTTTCCAGAGTTATTTTTTAAGATGGAAAATGTTGCATCAGTTACAGTTTTATTTTAACTTACTTTGTGGTTATATCTTCTTCTTATAATGTTATTATTCAGAGCACTGCCATTTTGCTATTTTGCTTCATATTCTCTTTTTTCTTTATCTAGGTTGTTACTACAATATTTTCTTATGCTCATTTTCAATGCTAAATTAAATTCTCTAAATTTTAGAAGGAATTAGATACACAATAATCTTTATTAACTTCAGAGAGTCTCCTATTGTTTACACGTCTTCAGAAATATGGCAAATTATATTCTGAAATTCACCAGTCTTATTATTTTTCCCACTTTTATGGGTGGCTTCTCTCTCCTCCATCTCTATTATCCCTTTTCTATTCAATTTTGATTCTAATCCCAGGAGATTTCTCTTAGTGAGGAGGCTTTCATGAAAGGGATCCCTGTTTGGTCATTTTTGAGATTTCAGAGGTTGTAATCTGCTTTAGCATCTTCAGACGTTGCTGAGGGACTTTGTGACCTACTGAATTGGGCAGGCCCTCTCCCAGCTCAAGCCACTATGAATTCACATTGACTGTTTTCATGTTCTCCTGTTTGCAGGTCTTTCAGAGGCTCTGCTGCTTTCCTCTGCCTCCTCTTGCTCTAATACTCTACAGGTCTTATGGGTAACAGCAGTTTGTTTTCACCTGCGTGTAATTTAGTGTTTCTGGTTATATCCTGCTACTTAGTTTTGTTATAATTATTGCCCATGAGTTTTTGGCTTTGCTGTTTATCTGCCTGGTTTAATGTGGGGATTTGGAGATATTCAAGCATTAAGTAGCCACTACCACCAATTGCCGCTCCCTCCTCCCGACCCAGATTCTTGAGATCTCAGTAGCTACTCAGTAAGCTCCTAAGAAGTGCCTGCTTTGGTGCTTCAGGTTGATTTATTTATAGAGGATTCCTTGACTTTCCCTCACTGGGCCCTTGCAGGGTTTGTGCAGGCCTCTAATTACCTGTATTAAAACCTTCTGTGTATTTGAATGAACTCTGATACAATTATAATTTGAGAAAAACAAGATAATACTGTGGATTTGGAAGAAAGAAGTGCTTTAAGTAGATAGCAGAAAAAATCATACCAATTGTTTGGTGCTATAATAAGAGGTAGACCTGAAATTCTAGAAAACAATAATAAGGTTTTTATTGATGAGACCTGTACAGTGGAGAGTTGAAGCGCTAAGTTCTTTATTTACCTCCTTTGGAAAAAGTTAGAGGTACTGACTACATTTAGAGTTGGTTATTTTTAAAAATATGTGTACAAATAGTCTCAGCAACTGTGGGAAGAAAATTCAAATAGGGTTTGTTTTGAGGATGGAATACCTTAACTCATTTATTCATAAGTCTAAAAGAGATTTTGAAGTGTTTCAAAACACCTGCCTATGGTAGGTTATTAATCTAACATAAGTTTCTTTTTTTTTTTCTTTTTTTTTTTTTTTGGCGGTACGCGGGCCCCCCACCGCCGCGGCCTCCCCCGCCACGGAGCACAGGCTCCGGACGCGCAGGCCCAGCAGCCATGGCCCACGGGCCCAGCCGCTCTGCGGCACGCGGGATCCCCCCGGACCGGGGCACGAACCCACATCCCCTGCATCGGCAGGCGGACTCTCAACCACTGCGCCACCAGGGAAGGCCCTAACATAAGTTTCTTGATGCCCTGTTTGGTATTTAATAAATATAAATTAAATAATTATACAAATTAGTATAGTTAAATACTTCATAGGAAGAAATATATGTCCATTAAGACCTTCAATATTTATTTAAATGTTAGAAATAATAAAAGCTATTAAAAAGAGATCATTGCACGTATTGTTTATATGTGAAATTCCAATGCTTTATAAATTAAACTTTTAGCAAATAAAAATGCAGTTTGATCACTGAAGTTTGAAGAGAGACCAAAAAACAATGATCTTCTTTTCCTTCCCCCCCCATGTTCTGAACCATTTGAAATATAAGATAAAGAAGCCAGATAAAATATCTCTTTATTACTGAAGATGCTGATACAGGGGAATGTAGGCATGTGAGAGTAATGAGATACCTAATACTTAATCTCAAATTTATAAAGATTTACACGTTGTACACTTCTCTATGTTTTGTTCTCTGCCCCTGGAATATTTACAGCAGGGAGGAGCAAAAGACAATGTACATTTCCTGTGGACAGTATTTTGGGTCCCAAAATTAAGGAAGAGGAAGCATTGAGCCATAGCGTGCCAAGATCATAATCTCAAACACTTGGAGCAGATAACTTGTTCTACCTTCAGAGGGGATTAACAGATGAAGAAGGAGTGTTATGCTAGTGACAGCCTAATAGACAGAAATCAGGTGTAACAGTTTCATTTTGACTACATTATGATTTTGACTTTAAAATAGTAAATACTCATTCTGAGCTTTGGTAATTTAATATTGAAATTGATGTTATTTGTAGTTGAATTTAGAAGGATTGGGGAATTAACTGGATGAATGATTTATTTTTTGCTTTGGGAAATTATTTAGTTTTTCTTTTGGAAAGGTATCAGAAGAAGTTTGAATGGATGTCTCTTTCCTCAGTATATTTTTTTCTGTTGCCAACAAAAGTATTGCAGAACTATTTCATTGACCTCAAATCAACTTGCAGTGCTTGAAGAGGCAGCTTAGAGATTGGGACCTATTTGGTTTTCTGACGGTTTTGTTATTTCTCCCACAGAAAAAGTATTTTTTTTAAATAATAGGCTGATTTCCCAATTTTTACCTTCACCCTCTGCTAACCTCTTCAGGTTTTTCAGAGGTCTACAAGACTTCAGAACTTACAGGGCCACAAAGAAACAATAAGTGACAGATATCAGAACTCTTTATACTAAGTGGAAAATCACACATACAAAAAAAACAATTACTATGTGGTTAAGGGGCTTTGAAAGACACCTTCATCACATCCTTATTTGAATTGCAAAGATAGGTATAATGCAGCACCCTTTCTCACTGTGCACTGTTACTGCCTACCTAAATCAGATACCGAAGATCTGTATCACTGATAAGGAACTTTCGAAAAGCAGAGAAAGCTAGTTTTTATGCCATTGCTATTTGCCCACAGAAAAATAAATGTTCCAGTTAATTTCTTTGTATGTTGGTGACATGAGTTAATTTTTGAATCTCAAAGGTATTTGTGCTATCTAAACAAAATCACACAATCCCAGAAAGAAGCAGTTGCTATAGACTAAGTCTCATTTCCACATGGACAAGAGCTTTTAATCCCATATGTAATTTGAACATGATGTTCCAGGACACTGCTGGGCAGGGTACGAAAGGCACTGATTATCATTATTGCCAAGTGCATCTGCCCCTTCTGGCTCAGAATTAAGGAAATTATACACACACACACACACACACACACACACACACACACATATATGGAAAATGACTTCTTTCTATAAGTTAATGTCAAAGCATTAAAACAAAATTATCTTCATGATTCTGATTCCTATTTTATGCCTTCTACCTGAATTTTCTTTAAGAGGTTCCCCTCTACTTCCAAATATTGCATACTTTATTATATTAAGAAATACTTATTATTGCCATATTTAGAAATCTATGGATCATATTTTAATGTTAATCAGAATGCTGGCTTATATTAAACTTAGTCAAAAGTACAATTACATGGAGATATTTGGGTTAGTTTATATGTTTTTCTTCAACATTTGTATAGAATTAAGAACCACACATGGATGAGTTCTTTACAGTTTCATTCATTCAACCGATATTTATTGAGAACCTCATATATGTTGAGCGTTGTTTTGTCTCCAGAGATATAGTAGTGAACAAAACTGTTAAAAATCTCTATGTTCCTGGACTTCCAAATTTATGGGATGAAACATATAATATAGAAAAATTTAATAAGCAAACTATATACTATATTAAAAGATGATTAACATTTTGGAGAAAAATAAAGTTAGTGGATAGGAACAGCTGGCAACCACAAGCCTCACTAAAAACTTGATGTTTGGGCCAGGATTTAGGAAGGAAATTGGCAAGCCTCATAAATACCTTAGGAAAAAGAATTTTAGGCAGAAAGGAGAGCAAATACAAAGGTGGGAACCTTTCTGACAAGCTCAGAGAACAGCTAATGAAATACTGAATGCTGTGACTGTAGCAGATGACATGAGGGTGAGAGTATTACAAACTGAGGCCAGAAAAGATAAAGTGCAGGAAACAGAAGATGTTGTAGGCCTAGTGGGCACACCAACACCTAAGCTTTTATGCTGTGTGAGATCAGAGTTGGATAGTATAGACATCACTGGAGGGTTTTCAGCAAATAAGTGATGTGTTTTCACTTATGTTTTAGAAGAATCATGTTCTCTGCTGTATTGACAAGAGATAAGAGGGCTATGGAGGAAGCCAAGAGTCTAGTTCAAAGGCAATTTCAATGAAAACATTTTCCCACATGTTACTTATAAATAAATTATTTGGGATTAAGAAAAACAATTATGATCCATACATAATTATCTGTAGTGGGCTACATTATCTGCGTTGTAGCCCCCAAAAGATACATCCACATCCTACTCCCTGAAACTTGTGCTTTCTTTGGAAAGAGGGTCTTTATAGAGTTAAATAAATTGAGGATCCTGAGATGAGAAGATAATCTTGTATTATCCAGGCAGGCCCCAAGTTCAATGGCAAGTATCCTTACAAGAGAGATGCACAGAGAGGATTAATACATATAGTAGAAGGTGATGGAGCCACAAGCCTTGGAATACTGACCGTCACTAGTGGAAGCTGGAAGAGGCAGGAAACAGATTCTCCCTTAGAGCCTCTGTAGGAATGGTGCCTCTGCCAGTGCTTTGATTTCATACTTCTGGAGTTAAGGACTGTAAAAGAATAAACTTCTATTGTTTCAAGCTACCCAATTTTTGGTAATTTATTATGGCAGCCACAGAAAAGTAATAGAGCATCTGAAATTCAGTTCGTAATGAGTAAATATTTTTTTTAATTCTAAGAAATGCTGTATATTTATATATGTAGTACATAATGTCTTTAACACTTCAAATGTCCCCAATTAGTAATGATTATTTCTGTTGAATGCACAGAAAATAGCCAGATTCCTATGAAATTTGCTTAGATTGTGTTATGGTTCTTAACACACCAAATAAGGTCTTAAACTTCAGAGGAGTTAAGTCCTTGTAATGAATCTGTCTCTCTCATGGTAAGATATACATTGCATAAAATTTTAACTATTTTAAGTTTACAGTTTTGTGACACTAAGTGCTTTCATATTGTTGTGTAATCATCACCGTTGTCCGTTTCCAGAACTTTTTCATCATCTCAAACTGAAACTCTGTATCTATTAAACAATAACTCCCTATTTTCCTCTTCCTCCAGCCCCTGAAAATCACCATTTTACTTCCTATCTCCATGAATTTAATGATTCTAGTACTTTATATAAATGGAATTATACAATATTTGTCCTTTTGTGTCTGGCTTTCTTCACATAGCATAATGTTTTCAAGGTTTATCTGTGTTACAGCGTTTATCAGAATTTCCTTCCTCTTTAATTATTGATGAATCTTGTAACAAGATGCTGAATGAGACTTTCTCTGTTTCCTGGAAATTTGGCTAAAGGCTCATACCTGAACACAAATGGCACAAAATAGCTCGTATGCTAAAAAGAGCCCCAAAATCACACCAGCTGACACATCCCTTTAGGATTTACTAAGAGACTATAAAATTGGCCCTGATATTATTATCTCATCCTTACCATGACTTTCCATCCTGATCTGTATTTGCATATTCAGAGTTCTATATGTTTAGTAATAGAGTTAGGAATCATTGCTTTATAAGGGAATTGTTGTGGCTTTTCTCTCTCTTTGTGTGCTTGCCCTCTGCAGCCCCACTCGATGACAAGTAAGTAGGTTGCCAAGAAAATCCCTTGAGAATATCAATAATGGCTGTGAGATGGATAGACCAACGTATTCTCAAGTTGGATTTTGATAGCAAGCTTGTGATTTGCTCTGTGTATATTTGAGCAGAAGAGGACTGCAGAAAGATGCAAGGGTGAGAGAGGATACAGTATGGAGCATTGTCACTCCCATTATATGATGAGTCAAGGATGTATAAACTTAAGGTGTGTGTCACAGAAATACCAAGGTTTGAAACGTCTTGCAAGACCTGACCTAAGAGGGAAGGCTTCCAGGTGAGGAAAACAGAATCAAGAGGCTATGGGGCAGATTTTTGTTGAGGGTAGTTGAAGTGGTCCAGAAATGACAGATCAGATCACATATTCCTTCCTGGGGAATATGCAGAAGGGAGATCTCTGCCACATACCTAAAAGCTCTTTTGTGTGCTCCACGCAGCACCTGACTATCTAGTCTATCTCACAAAAGACATCAGTAACCTGGAGTGTGAGTAAAATAAAACCACAACACCTAGTCGATTAAAAAAAAAAAGTTTTTCTTTTCCCTGATTCAGCAGTGGCCTCAACACACATTTAAGGGGGTTGGCTATATAGGAGGTGTATCTGTCTGGGTTATATGAGAGAAACAGAACCAGTAGGAGGTATGCATTAAGAAATGTAATGGGGGCTTCCCTGGTGGCGCAGTGGTTGAGAGTCTGCCTGCCAATGCAGGGGACACGGGTTCGTGCCCCGGTCCGGGAGGATCCCACATGCCGCGGAGCGGCTGGGCCCGTGAGCCATGGCCGCTGAGCCTGCGTGTCCGGAGCCTGTGCTCCGCAACGGGAGAGGCCACAACAGTGAGAGGCCCGCGTACCGCAAAAAAAAAAAAAAAAAAAAAGGAATTAACCTACGTAATTGTGAGGTCTGGCTGGGCAGTTCTGAAATCTGGAGGTCAGGCTTTTGGGAAGGGTAGACTGAAACTCTTCGGCACAAGTTGAAGGTGCTATCCACAAGTTAAATTTCTTCTTAAAAGAAGCCCCAGTTCTTCTTATAAGGCCTTTAAATTGATTGAATCGGGCCCATCCATATTATCAAGGTTAATTTTGCTGACTTAAACTGATTATGGACTTCAATCACATCTGTAAAATACCTTAACAACACATAGATTAGTGTTTAATTAAATAACTGATGACTATAGCGCAACAAAGTTGACACATAAAACTGGTCATAATTGCATCAAGAAGAATAAAATACCTAGGAATAAAACAACAACAAAGAAACAAGAAACGGGCCTTCACAGGAGGAGTGAAAAGTAAATTATTATGCTCTCAAAGTCCCTCAGACTGAAGCATAGTAAGTGTTGGACACAAAGGAGAATATAACATTAAAATGTTAAACTGTATTAAATTGGCTTGATCTTTTCTTTTACCTAAAAGTGATTTGGATATTAAGGCATCCGCCAAACAGCCTTAAATGACAAGCTACATCATTTAAAGATTTATTGAGCACACACTATAGGATGAACTGTTCTCAGTGATTTAGGTGGATCACAGAACAAAACAAAGGTCCTTGTAATCATGGATATTACATAGTGCTGGGAGAAGGCAGACAATAAATAATAAACAGAAAAGTAAGTAAGTTGCATTCTATGTTAAAGGTGAAAAGTGCTATGGCAAAAAAAAAATATTGCAAAGTGGGGGAAATCAGGTATTTGATAGGGAGAACAGTTTCATTTTTAAATAGACTCATCAAGGTGGATCTCAATGAGAGGATGGAGTTTAAATGAAGACTTGAAGCGAGTTAGTCAAGCAACATTCCAGGAAGAGGAAACAGCTATGCAAAGTCCTATGAAAGGAGCATGACTGTCATGCTTATCGGAGAACAAGGAGGTCAGGAAGACAGCAGTGGGAGAAGAGAGCAGAGAAGGAACCAGGGCAAGTAGGGGAGTATTGGCATTTAATCTATTATAGGGTTTTGAGCAGAATAATGACATTATCATAGCATGGTTGAAAGCTGTGATTGGGAAACATTTAAAATGTTTTGTGTTTGTACCCCCTCACTCCCTCCTTTCCATAATTCAACCTATTCTGTAAACTGGTTATATACACATACTGTAGTCAAAGAGCAAACCAGCATTTTTTTTCAGGAATTAAAGGTCTTTTAGCTTCCAAATATTTCCAATTTAATTCTCTTACAAGATGGAACAGTTGAGTGTCTAAGACACTTTAACTCATTAGTTTATGCTAGACACCAATGTTGCTTATACTCACAAGGTAAAGACAACTCAGCTTGTGAATATGATCTAGGCTTTAAAAAGACACAGCTTTCATGTAAGAAGCCATTAATGTGTTTATAACAACTATAACTCTGGCTGCAAAGAGTGGAATGTACTGCAGAATTAAAGGATGCTGAGGAAATGTGGCATATTTTTGGATTCTTGATTTGTGTAAAGCCCCTGAATGGTTTAGTGGCAAGAGGAATTTTCCCCACCATCCCTAAGTGCCACCATGGTGGTGACAGGGCTGCTGCATCCTAGCTTACCTTTGACCTCAAGGGTACTCAGCATAGAGCCAGAAAGAAGTATCAAAAGATGAAAGTAGGACTTAACGCTTTCACCCCTTGGCTCTTGCTCTCAAGATGAACTGTGATTAAGATATCAAGTTCTTATTTTCACTAAGCCATCTCCAGTGTATCAGTCAGAGCTCGGGGACACTTAATAGCTTATTTTCAGAGACTCAAATTGAGAATGCATGCACACACATGTAAATGGAAAGGGATATAGCATCTGCAGGCCTTGTGAGATGGATGGGTGAATTTCAAACAAATAAAAACATTTTCTAAAATCATTTCTGTCATTGCAAATCAAGAGCTTCCACATTAAACTGGTTTAGAATTATGAACTAAGTTAGAGTTTTTCATGTGTCTTTAGGACTTAAGGGCTGGGGCACACCTCTGTATAGGTGTTTATTTACCTGCTTCACAAAAACTCTTCTTCCTGACACATCTAATAGAACACTTCAATCATTTAAAGCTTTTAAAGGAGGTCAACTGCTTCCAAAAATACCAGCCAGGAAAAGACCTTGGTGGATTTTGCGTAAGGAGGGAAGGATGCAGCTAAAATAACAAGAAAATGAAAAGCAAACTTTCACAATTGAGCCCTGGTCCCCAGTAGAGTTTCTTTTCACTGTTAAAACTCAGCACAAAATGTAATGGCAGAAATGTTTGTATGCTGAAGATGCAGCATATTTCACATGTGAGACCACTTGCTTGACTTTAAACTGGGAAACTCTTCATTTATATTATTTGGAAACTGTTGTGGTGCATGTATATGAACTTACGTTGGGTTGCCCACTAACCAATTTAGTTTTCAGAGAAATTAGCATTTATCTTCTGATAAATCTGATTTATCAGATTTTTTAAATAATTTTATTTTGGATTACAGAACAAATATCAATCTTCAGAAAGATTGTTTTTAAACATTGATTTCTCCTTGATCTGGAAAGAAATAAGGAACAAAGAGAATCAGGAAAGAACACCAATGTAGCATCCAGTAGGACTGAGGTTAGAAAGAGATTTGAAATAACTGCAACATTTTTTTTCAATGTGACTCAAATTACTGGGGCAGAAATTGTTAATGCATTATTGCCTGAGCGATTGCCCATATATGGTGCCCTCTGCTCTAGCCCAGGCAGGCATGATTAAATGGTGTTTGTTCTTTTAGCTGTATGGTACCTGAGAATGTCATAAACATTATATAGATACTACACCTTCCATCTGTTTTCACTGCCTTTTTCCCCCCCACAATGAAATGCTGAGTTTTGTCACCTGTGGGTAGTTATAATAATCACAGCTGTTGATATTGCCAAAGGTAGGAACAGAACTGGATCAAGGAAAATGTGACCCAAAGTACATGACTTTAGCTCCAGTTATGACAGCTAATGCAATCACTGCCAGAGGAAAATGAGTCCCTTGACTAAACTCACCCTGATTTGTTATCTGATTAAAAAATGTCTGGTAGAGGGAAAAGGCAACATTTTTGGGCATGCTTGGTTGTTGCACATAAATTTGATGATTGAGAATTGATAACGACCCTTAAGATACTATAGACAGTGGGATCTCACATATACTTTAGAATATACTACATGTTGATACCATGACTATTAGAGCTTAGGTTTTTATGGTGGAAATAAAGGCCATAGGTGCAGAATGCAAAGACTCCCAACACTTTGCCATGATTAATAACTGCATTTCAGGAAAGAGATACATATGCAGTAGCCACCACCACATCCTAGTTATGTGATTCATCAAGATTATAAGCTTTTAAAACTTATATGTGAGTACAACCTGAGGGCTTTCCCAAGCACTACCCGGTAATCACCACGCAAGGCTTTGTGATTCTCAGGGAGAGGAGACAGCTTGTGATACTCCCCAGATAAAGGGAAATGAGTCTTGAGTTAGTAAAGCTCAGAAAGACTGTTAGGAACTTAAGCTAATAATACACACTTGAAAACAGTTACATTGTTTAATCAAATGTTTAAGCTCAATTATTATGTTGGGACTTTTTCTTTCTACTGACAGCATCCATGTATTACAGAGGAGCTGATTTCCTCATTAACGTATTGGTAATTTTTTTCTAAAACCTGAATTTTTACATCAAATGAACACATTTTTTATTTAAGTCTGAGCACTTCCTCAACTATTACTTTATTATAGAAAGTCTGCTGAAACAGAAAATATTTTTTGGAATTTAGAGTTAGTGGCTGTGACTGGTCAATGACCAGATGTGTAAGGAAGCCCATCTGACTTTGTTGTGAAGCCTGAAATCTTATTCAGAAGTCAATTAGCTTTTTTCTTTTTCAGTAACATTTGAGCAAGGGTTGAATCTTTGGAGAGAGCAAATGGACTCCTGAGTTGATTACTTTGCAGACCAATATTCATTTGGTTGAATACAGTCAGAGAAGTTATAGTTCAATATTCAAAATGTACTTGCTACCCTACTACAGACCAAGACTGCTAGATTGAGTCAATGGTAATAAGCAATACAGTCGTCATAACACTACTTACTATTAATTATCTTATTTTAAAAAAATGAGATAAATTTAGAATCTGTAATGTTGCAAAGCCTTTCCTTATGGAAGTTACATATATATGTATTTTCTTTATTCAACAAATAGGTATTAAGAATAACTATTATACAAGAAAATGTGTAATCAGTAAGCAGGTACTAAGATAAATGAAGCATGTTTCCTGCTCTCAGGAAGTTTATGACCTTGAGAGAGATCTATTCCCATTACTATGATACAAGGTGGTATGGAACATAAGGTTATAGACTTAAAATTTTAAATAGTATATATTTTAAAATTTATTAAAATCTGTATTTAAGAAGGAAATGAAGGGAGCACTCACACACCTATCTCTTAATTATGTTTTAATTACAAGTTTAAAAATAGAAAACTTGTAAAAATACGCACCTCAGGACTCTGTTTAAAAATTGTCTTGTGATATTTGGGAATGGCTGGGGGGAAGACTGGTTAGATTCAGAAAAGGCTGATATTCCAGACATAAGATAAAAATGTAAGCTTCAAAATGTTTTCCCTAAAGAGTACTATTTACATATATTTCAAAGCTGTCACAGTATCTGTCCAGTAAAGCATTAAGTATTTATTAGTTTCTTGAAGATATAAATATATTTTTTCTACTGAAGGATTTGTGACCTTTTGTTGTTATAGTGGCTGGTTTCTTTATCAAGGGTAGTGTATAGTAAGTAGGGAAAGCTGAATTACCTGGAACCTGCCAAGCTCATTTCCACCAGAAGTCCTATCATGCTAGGTGAAGTAAGTCAGACAGAGAAAGATGCATACTGTATGATTTCACTTATATGGGGAATCTAAAAAAGCAAAACAAATAAACATAACAAAACAGAAAGAGTTATAGATACAGAGAACAAATAGGTGGTTGCCAGAGGGGAGAGAGGTGGTGCGAGGAGAGAAATAGGTGAGGGAGATTAAGAGGTACAACCTTCTAGTTGCACAAGAAATGAGTCACAGGTATGAAATGTACAGGGTAGGGAATGTAATCAATAATTATATAATATCTTTGTATGGTGACAGGTAGTATCTAGACTTATCATAATGACCATTTTGAATGTATAGAAATATTAAATCACTATGTTGTTTAACAGGAACTAACATAGTGTTGTAGGTCAATTATACTTCAAAAACAAACAAACAAACAAACAAACAAACTCACAGAAAAAGGGATCAGATTTGTGGTTACCAGAGGCAGGGACTGGGGGGAGGAGGAAGAAGATGAAGGCAGTCAAAAGGTACAAACTTCCAGCTAT
Organism: Lagenorhynchus albirostris; assembly: GCF_949774975.1. Taxonomy (NCBI): domain Eukaryota; kingdom Metazoa; phylum Chordata; class Mammalia; order Artiodactyla; family Delphinidae; genus Lagenorhynchus; species Lagenorhynchus albirostris. The sequence goes on from NC_083105.1 coordinate 32,512,637, forward strand.
AAAATAAATAAGGATATAAAGTACAACATAAAAAATATAATTAACACTGCTGTATGTTGTATGTGAAAGCTAAGAGAGTACATTGTAAGTGTTCTTATTTTGTATCTATATGAGATGATGAATGTTTACAAGACTTAGTATGATAATTTCATGATGTATGTAAGTCAAATCATTATGCTGTAAACCTTAAACTTGTACAATGCTGTATGACAATTATATCTCACTAAAACTGGAAGAAAAAATATCTTGGTGAATTAATGTATTTTTAGAAGCAGAAGAGATTAATTCTGGTTGAACAGATAAGGTATACATTATAGGTGGTATTTGAGTTCTAATTTACATATAAATATTAACAGATGAAAGTGGAGTAAGAGAGGAGAGTTTAGATAAAAGCATAAAGAAAGACCAAAAGGGAAAAAAGAACAGAGTTTTGTTGAGTAAATGATTCTTTTTGTCTGGCATAGAAAGCCTTCAGTGAAGCCTCAGATTAAGAAAATGACTTGAGGTATGAATTATGTGCTACTGGTTTGTACTGTTTGGTAGTCAATAATGAACCATTGATATTTTAGTCAAAGTAGTGACATATAAGGGACGTTTTAAAAAATAATCTGGTTGCTGTAAGTAGAATGGGATAAAACTAGAGGACTAATGGACAGGAAAGACTGTTGGCCTTAAAGAAACTGAAAGAAGTAAACAGACAATCAAAACTGCATTATAATCTTGCTGCAAGAGAAAGGCCTCAAGCAAACCAATTCTAAGATTGCTCTCTTTGTAGAGACATGTTCTGGAAAAAGAGGTTAAATAACCATTATGAGAGTAGAGCAGATATTAAAAGGAAAGAATATTTAGTTAAAGATTAATACTCTAAACTGAAATTCAGTTGTGGGCAAACTCCCCAGAAATTTGTAATCTCATATGCATTTATCAAAACCTTACTAACACATTTTGTTAGGAAAACAGATTTCTTCCCAGAAGGAGGTTATGAATCCTATGACACACAACGGCTCTTTCCCAGATCAGGTCAGGGGCAACTTTTCCTTGACAGAAGTAAAGGACAGCCAGGTGCTCACTAAGACATGTTTAGACAGAGGAAGGCTAACTGGTTGCCTAGCATAAATTTAACAACTTGGTCATGATCTAGAACCTGTCCTTCATTTCTCTTAGAGACCAGATTTTGTATACACACCAAAAAATACGTCTGTCTCTTAAAGATGGACTTACACTAAATCAGGAGGCCAGACACTTGATGTATCTGACCAGCACATTCTGTTCCAGAAAGCATGCCACTGGGAAGTCAAATGATAATCGGAACAACTAGGATCAGAGTAAGAGAAATTGGATGATTTATATGTTTACTGATGTCAGTTACTGATAATCTGATGTATCCATTTCCATACTTTAGATATTATTGCCAAAGTTTATTTAACTCACTAGTGATAGAGTTTGCAAGATTAAAAGTCTAGTTTAAAGGAAGATATAATAACTGGTATTTAATGTAGTTATTTTTTTTAAATCCTGAATTAGAAAATAATTAACATAAGACAGTAAAACCATAATCTTTGGGGTTATCTTCTATGGGCAGATAAAAGTCATTTAATCTTATTCATTTTCCTAATCGTGGCAAAGGATTGGAGGTATAACCAGTAAATCAAAGTGCTGTTATCTGGTATCAGATCATTCTGAAGCAGGCTTGTTAGGCAGTGATCCAGCATGACATTATTAAAAATTCACACTATCAAAATGTATGAATTCAAAAATGTATGAATACTTTTCATCCCAACATGTTTGTTCTGTAACTTTCCTTTTCCATGGCATTCCAGTCTTGCTATCTTCCCTTCTGATGGACTCATTCCTTTATAGGGTATGTTAATACTTTCAAGCAATGGTCATGGTTAACTCTTAATTGCCTTGGAGTTAAGCAGGTGATTTGGTCACTTTTAGTTGAATAGATATACTTTCTTTAACATTTGACTTGTTGCTTTTAACTCTCAGAGGAAGATTTTATATGCTTTATTTTGTGTTCTTGAGAGATAGTTAATTTTAACTCCCAGGTTGGCTACAGTCCCATGTTAAAGAACATAACACATGATGTTAAAGAACACCTGTCTGTCTCAGGACAGATATAGAGAAAAATCAACAAGACTTTTGAAGATAGAAATGAACCAAACATGATTCTGACACTGAGCCTAAGGAAATGGAATCAGTGGGACATTAATGAAAAATGGAAATCTGAAGAGGAAGCTGATATAGGAAGGAACTTAAGTTTAGTTTCCTCTAATAAAGAATCTCTGAGAGTGCGTACGTAGAGTTATCTTGGAATCTAATATGTGACATTCAAAGAAGTACTATAGTGAGAAAACGTCCCAAGTTTTCAAAGAAAAACTAAAAACTGGTTAAGGACTGTTTAGCTTCAGTAACTATATATTTGGTGGTAGTGAAATTGTGAGTTATTTCTGTTTCTTCTTTATGCTTTTCTTTGTTTTCCAAGTTTTTATAATGGGTGTGCATTTTTTTCATTATAAAATAAGAAATAAATGTTTTAAGAAGACTTCCCTGAACCTTTTTTATTAAAGATTTTTTTGATGTGGACCATTTTTAAAGTCTTTATTGAATTTGTTACAATATTGCTTCTGTTTTTTGTTTTGGTGTTTTTATTGGCCGTGAGGTATGTGGGATCTTAGCTCCCCAACCAGGGATCGAACCTGCACCCCCTGCATTGGAAGGCGAAATCTTAACCACTGGACCACCAGGGAGGTCCCCTCTTGAGCTTTTATTGATGGAGCATGTGTCCTAAATATTACAAAGGGAAAGTTTGTTTATTTAATATATTAAAAAGTACTGTATATTCGTATGGAATTTGTGTACTTGAGTTTGGAAACATTGTTGAGGCCCTTTAGAAGAAGATTAACAGTGAAAGAAACACAAGTGATTTTATATATACATTCCTTCACCCACACATAAATTTTGCTTTCAAACATGTAATGTGATAAACATTTTCTTTCAAAGATGCAATATGTAATGCAGGAGAATATAGATTTCTGGGATATGGTGGTAGGTGTTTACTTCTGATTTTGATGAAAAACTTTTAAAATACCTTTCAACATGCAACTTTAGCCTTAAACAAGTAGGCCTATAGGTTATAGATTCATAATAAATGCAGACTATTTCAATTTTATTTTTTCTTCATGAAATTAGAGATGAACATGCTTTCCCCATGCCATATTTCCACCTTCATTTGCAATCATCTGTATATGTTATTTTCAAGTTTTTCACTTAGTCTTTTTAAAAAAATTTCTGGGACATGAATAAGATTTCCTAATACAGATTTTAAAACTTTCAGAGACGCAAGATACAGTCGTGCAGAGAGAATAAAACTAACTGTATATTTGCTCCAAATAACACTAACAGAGGATTATCAGATCCATTCTTGAGTAGAGTTTCTGAAAAACTAGAGGAAAACCAATGCATTGATTATTGGGTATTAGGCATTTGGTATTGGGCTAAAAAGAGGCTAATGGGAAATGTTGTTTAGTCACAGTAATGGCCAAGTTCTGTAATCAGTGTTTTCAAGGCCCTGTTCCTCATGTCCCAGGATATGCCTTGTGTTAGGGACTGAATGTTTGTATTCCTCCAGAATTGATGTGTTGAAGTTCTAACCTCTAATGTGGTGGTATTTAGAGTTAAGGGCTTTGGGAGATCATTAAATTTGGATAAAGTCATGAGGGTCAGGCTCTAATGATGGCATTAGTGTCCCTACAAGAAGAAGGAGACACCAGAGCCCATTCTCTTTCCTCCATAGGAGAGCACAGTGAGAAGTTGGTAGTTTGCAGGCCAGGCAGAGGTTTCTCACCCTGAACCTTATCTACTGGCACCTTTATCTTGGACTTACAGGCGCCAGAACTGTGAGAAATAAATTTTTGTTGTTTAAGCCTCTCAGTGTACCATATGTATTTTGTTTTGGCAGCCCGAGCTAAGACATCTTGAAACCAAAATTAACCTCCAGCTCAACTCTCTATGACCTCCAGTTCTGTTATTGCATTTCCATGACAGTGCTATCTCCTTATTATCTTACTTAAATCTTTACAATAACCCTCCCCATTACTTGGGCTTTTTGGAGTAAAACTGATTTCTTCAAAACAAGATCACAAACAAAACAAAAATTTTTAAGACATAATATTACATTCTAGTTAAAAAAATGTTGCAATCTAGGGCCCTGTAGATATGTTAGATGTTATCTAGAGACTCAATTTGTATGATTACAATCCAAACCTAAAACAAAACACAGTTTACAAAAACTTCCTTTTACATTTGACACAATTTCCTTGTATCTAATTACTGGGCTATTGTTTCAAATTTTTAGTACTTTATGTTCAAGTAGTTTAGCGATGCTGAAACAGTTTTACCAATTTGCACAATAAAAAAAAATTATATTCTGGCTTAACTTGTTTTTTATAAAAAAGAAGGTCCAGGTGGCTATAATATTTTTACCTTTATAAGCATATCAGAATTAAAATATGCAGCTTGGTGAACTGCTCACAGGTGTTTGGCAGAAATGATAGCAGTTTACTTACCAAAATGATGTACAAAGTACAAAACCAGGGACAGCACAAACTGGCACATTTCCTGGTATACCAGAGCATGTCAAAATGATGAAAATGCCCAAATAGTCATGAAGTTTTATAAAATCATGTTTTTCAGAAACTTTAAAAAGTGTTTTTAGCTCTGAATTTTTAAAAAACATCAAGCAAATAGGATTTTTAAAACAGAATACATAAACGATAAAAATAATATATATGTATTATAGCAAAGTCTGACCTTTGTTAGTACACCTTAAAACTTGCAACTACCTAAATGATTATAATTATAAGAAGGAAATGCTAATGATTTTCATCTTTGAAACTTTAAAACCCTTCCATGTGAGACAACATTTGATAGACTGGAGTTATTCATGCTCTCCTTATCAGGTCCTGCCAGGTTGATGCTGTCTCCTATCTTCTCTGAACTGCACTGGTTCTCCCCAGCCTGCTCTCAGATTTGTCTTGTAACAGTTGGCATTACGGATCATCTCATCTCTCAATCACCAGCCAGCTCCCAAACCAGCATCCGTGTTGATTCCTACCTAGAGCCTCCAGCAGTTCTTAGCACAGAGTCCAGCCCACCTTGGGCACTGTGTGTAGTAGCACATTATCTGATGTACACAATTTTCTGCCAAATTCTCTGCCCACTCTCACTCTAACAATCTTGAATATGTTAATCAGGTGGTATACAATCAGCCTAGATAATCTGTCTATAAAAGGGTTGTTTTATGACTCTAGGTTTAATGTGGTTGTTATATAGCCCTAACAACTGGACTAGAAGATGTTGGGGGGGGAGATAAGGAAAATCATTAAATTCCTTATTAATTAAATGCTTAATTGAACTATCTTAGTATATGTGTATTTAATGGGAATTGTCATGATATCAGAGATAGAGATTACTGTAAGTCTGTTTTCTCTGAACATAAGTTAAAATTCAATTCTTGTTGAGAGTGATACAAAGATTCTTAAAACTAATTACATAATTATGTATATCAACAATAGCTGCAAGACCTCACAGTGATTAGAATGTCAATGAACTGCTAACTGCACTGCTGTGCCATTGATTAAAGGGAAGAAATGGGATAGGCTACTACTGAAGAAGCAGGTGTATAAATTGTTTGAAGGTAGCACTTGGTGTTTTACATATATATATATACATATGTAGATACATGTGTGTATGTATACATATATATGCCAGCTTGCTAATGGCCTATGGTTTTATATGAATCAAGGTTACTTGGCAAAATGGGATCTCATTACAATGAGGGCATTCAAGAGATCTGGAGAAGGTCCAGGTCCCATAAAATATAATATGAAAATTCTTAAGCTTTGAACTGATATTAAATGACATAAACACCCTAGAATTTATGCATTCTCACAAGAGTAATACTATAACATAATTTATCTTGACACATCATGAACTGGTCAAATTAAAAGTACCAAACAGAAACAGTTACAAGAAAAGCAATGTACAACATAGTCCATATTGTAGTGGGCATTTATCCCATCATTTAATATGAAGAGGATCTTTTGTACTATGTAAGAACCACTGTGGTTCTTTTACCTGTGAATTATCTACTTTATTAAATTGATTTCAAAATATTGTTCTTTTTATATGAGTTTACTGATGTTATAAAACCATATGAAAAGTACACCACACTTATTTCATAGATTAACTTAAGGTATAATGTGTTTTAATAAACTTCATCTGCCACAAGGCATAGCTGTTTATTTTAAAGTATTTATAAATAAAATATAGTATATCATATATTAAAACTCCATTAACACTTTCTTTTTGCGGTAAGAGGGCCTCTCACTGTTGTGGTTTTTGCGGTTAGAGGGCCTCTCACTGTTGTGGCTTCACCTGTTGCGGAGCACAGGCTCTGGACGCGCAGGCTCAGTGGCCATGGCTCACAGGACCAGCCGCTCTGCGGCATCTGGGATTTTCCCGGACCGGGGCACGAACCCGTGTCCCCTGCATCGGCAGGCGGACTCTCAACCACTGCGCCACCAGGGAAGCCCCATTAACACATTTTAAAGGTTGTTAGATAATGTTGGAGAAGCAATAATATGCAATTTACTATAAAAATGATGGTACAAGTAAGAATTAATATTCTTTATTACTCTTTTAAACTTGTACTAGGATAAATTTTTTTCTCTTAAAAAAGAAAAGAAAAAAATCAGTCTGCTCTTAGATTTTCCAATTATTTCTTAAGCCAAAACTTCATATTTATAATATTTAACAAAAGTTTGGGGTATTTTTCTAATTACTATTTTATAGGTAAGTATCTTTGATACTAATATTACTAATATTTTGATATCTTTGAGGATATAATATGACAGAGTAAATTATATACAGTTCTTGACGTTAATTTAATGATTTAGTATAGTTGCATGAAGCTAAGTTATGTGAATCTTGAAAGTCAGCTAAAGTTGCCCTTTTCTTTCACACAGACACAGACACACAGGCACACAGACACAGACACACGCACACGCACACGCACATGCACATGCACACAGTTAAATTGTAGCATCCTAAACCACATCCCTGTCCAATGACCTTCCCCAGGTTTAAGTGAATTCTCTGGGGCTTAAAATTTCATGGCACATTTGGCTTCCAAGTTTCTGATGCTGCTGAAAATCCCTTGTGTCTCATCTCTTGAGGCTGTTTCTGTCTCTTTTCTCTGCCTTAACTTGAAACTCAGCCCTATTTCCCTTGTGTACACAAAAGCAATATAAAACAAAAACCTTAGACGTTTGTATTTCATGATGGTCTTAACCTAAGATTTCAGATTAAGGAAGGGGTTTACTTCACAGTAATGCTAACATGTTAGAATTAAAAGCAGACATTGCCATCCTTAAACAACATTTGGTTAATCCATCAACATGAATTTTGAGACACTTTTACCCATAAGCTCTAACCTGATGCAAGCTGGCCTGGTCTTTCTCTTCTCTCATCCCTCCCATCTTCTCTTTTATCTGTATTCCCCACTTGCCCCCAACTCCTAAGTTCTTAATTATTTTTCATGCCATAAAAAATATGCACTTTATTCAGATCAATTCACTTCTTTAAACATAGACCTAAATGCAGAAGCCATCCATGCATTTATTGATAACCTTATTATTATGTCAGAAGCTTCCAAATTATCTTTTTTCAAGAGCACCTTAGAGAGCAGTTTGTATGAGCAGAACATAGGCAATATAAGGATTTATTGCCCCTCACACAGTCAACCCTGATACAACAGGGGTCGGGAGCAGTGTATACACTTCATTTATACATTTATTCAGCAAACAATTAATAAATTGATCCTTGTTCAGTCACAAAGACAGGTGCTAGGAATTCAAAGTAGAACTAGATATAGCTTCTGTCTCCAAGGAATTCAGGAATTATTATGAGAAAACAAAGAGTAAAGAGGTAATTACAACTAACATGGTGAGGTGAGGGTAGAGTGGGCAGAACGTATCTTCAAGGAGACTACCCAGAAAAAAAGTATATCTAGGTGATACATAAAGAATGAGCTGAAATCATTAAGGTGGAGGAATGGCGTTTAGATGATTTCAGGCATAGAAAGCAGAATGAACAAATTTGTGGAGAAAATGCTTGAGTGTAGGATATAAGGGAAGCCTTGGCCAGAGAAGGGGGTGAAGGGCTAGGTAAGGGGCTGTCATGAAAATTGTGTTTTCTATTTGCAGAAATTTTATTTATAGTAAAGTTAATAAAAAAGTATTGATAATCTTGAAGCAAGGTAATGATTCAGTAGTCATTTTTTTCTCAATAAAATATTTACCTTTATTAGCATTTAATGAATCATTTTTAAAAGAAAACTATAAATGAAATATATATTGTTCTTGATTCAACTGTGCTTCAAAACATGTTATAAATATTATTCTAAGAAGAAAAATTTTTATAGTATAAAATCTAGCTTTTATGGCCAAATATGACTGACCCTTATATATGAATACAGTGATTCCATTTAGAAATACACTTTGAAATAACTCAGGTCTCTGAATAAGCCAGGTGTCTTTGTGAGGCTTCCTTTAGCTCTTTCTGGAGTTTTTAAATGGAGAGTGACCTTGAGCTATGAAAACTCAAAACTTCAAAAAAAAGTCTACAAAGCCAGCATTTGCATGAGAGGCAGTAGAAAAATCTATGCAGTAAGTTTCTGCCTCAACACATTCTTTCAAAATTTTTCTCGTTTCACAAAAAATAGTTAATTCACCCAAATTATTATTTTCAACATTCTATCATAAATTCTTTTGAAACTATTTTATTTAGAACAAATAGCCCATAAATTATTTTATGTGATTTTTTAAATAAAGCTTTCAGTTAGCTTTAGGATTAGAATTGGTAGAACCAATGCTGTTTTGCATAAATAACTTGAGGATAGTCTTCATGCTCCATTCCACTGTAGGAAAACTGAAACCAGACAGCCTCTCAAGACCAACTGCTGTAGCAACCAAAGATTCGAGTGTAGATTTATCAAGCTATAGCTAAAAAGTCATAGGTGCCAAGAGGCAAGTATATTTCCAAGAAAGAAGTTAGTTTACCTCAGAAATCTTTTCTCTAGGCTCCTAATGCTTAGCCTATCTTTGCAGCCTAGCACCTGTTAAAAAGATGTGCAAAAGTATAAATATCGGAGCACACAAAAATATGTTTCATAGCCAAAAACTTGAGTTGTATTGCAACAGCTGGTGGTAGAATCAGTAATCTGAAAGTCATTTGGAATCTTGAAATCTGCTTTTATAGAGAAAATGTACAAAGTCAGGGTAATGAACTGACTAAATATTCTCTCATCAGGCCAATTTCATGTTGGGACTTAATGAGATGGATTTATTGCCATTCCATTGGAATTGAGCAGATGAGATTAGGGGAAAATATTTTTCATTCCATGCTTACCTGGATGAGTTTTATTACTTTCTTGTATCTGGTTTTTATTCCAGTGGGAATAAACACATTTTCTGTATTTTATATTTCCTATTCATTCTTTTGTTTTTTGCCATCTTTATTGGAGTATAATTGCTTTACAATATTGTGTTAGTTTCTGCTGTATAACAGAGTCAATCAGCTGTATGTATACATATATACCCATATCCCCTCCCTCTTGAATCTCCCTCCACCCTCCCTATCCCACCCATCCAGGTGGCCACAAACCAGCAAGCTGATTTCCCTGTGCTATACAGCTGCTTCCCACTAGCGATCTATTTTACATTTGGTAGTGTGTATATGTCAGTGCTACTCTGTCACTTCATCCCAGCTTACTCTTCCCCCTCCCCATGTCATCAAGTCTATTCTCTACGTCTGCGTCTTTATTCTTGTCCTGCCCCTAGGTTCATCAGAATCATTTTTTTTTCAGATTCCATATATATGTGTTAGCATACGGTATTTGTTTTTCTCCATCTGACTGACTTCACTCTGTATGACAGATCCATCCACTTAACTACAAAGAGCCAATTTCGTTTCTTTTTATGGCTGAGTAATATTCCATTGTATATATGTGCCACATCTTTTTTATCCATTCATCTGTCGATGGACACGTACATTGCTTCCATGACCTGCCTATTGTAAATAGTGCTGCATGACTCTTAGAATTATGGATTACTCAGGGTATGTGCCCAGTGGTGGGATTACTGGGTCATATGGTAGTTCTGTTTTTAGTTTTTTAAGGAACCTCCATACTGTTCTGCATAGTGGCTGTATCAATTTACTTTCCCACCAACAGTACAAGAGGGTTCCCTTTTCTCCACACCCTCTCCAACATTTATTCTTTGTAGACTTTTTGATGATGGCCATTCTGACTGGTGTGAGGTGATACCATGTTGTAGTTTTGATTTGCATTTCTCTAGTGATTAGTGATGTTGAGCATCCTTTCATGTGTTTGTTGACAATCTGTATATCTTCTTTGGATAAAGGTCTATTTAGGTCTTCCGCCCATTTTTGGAATGGGTTTGTTTTTTTGATATTGAGCTGCATGAGGTGCTTGTATAATTTGGAGATGAGTCAGTTGCTTCATTTGCAAATATTTTCTCCCATTCTGAGAGTTGTCTTTTGGTCTTGTTTATGGTTTCCTTTGCTGTGCAAAAGCTTTGAAGTTTCATTAGGTCCCATTTGTTTATTTTTGTTTTTATTTCCATTTCTCTAGGAGATGGGTCAAAAAGGATCTTGCTGTGATTTATGTTATAGAGTATTCTGCCTATATTTTCCTCTAAGAGTTTGATAGTGTCTGGCCTTACATTTAGGTCTTTAATCGATTTTGAGTTTATTTGTGTAAAGTCTTCTAACTTCATTCTTTTACATGTAGCTGTCCAGTTTTCCCAGCACCACTTATTGAAGAGGCTGTCTTTTCTCCATTGTATATTCTTGCCTCATTGTTCAAAGATAAGGTGACCATATATGCGTGGGTTTATCTCAGGGCTTTCTATCATGTTACATTGATCTGTATTTCTTTTTTTGTGTCAGTAACATGCTGTCTTCATTACTGAAGCTTTGTGATATAGTCTGAAGTCAGGGAGCCTGATTCTTCCAGCTCTATTTTCTTTCTCAAGATTGCTTTGGCTATTCGGGGTGTTTTGTGTTTCCATACAAATTGTGAAAGTTTTTGTTATAGTCCTGTGAAAAATGCCATAAGGATTGCAGTGAATCTGTAGGTTGCTTTGGGTAGTATAGTCATTTTCACAATATTGATTCTTCCAATCCCAGACCATGGTATATCTCTCCATCTACTTGTATCATCTTTAATTTCTTTCATCAGTGTCTTACAGTTTTCTGCATACAGGTTTTTTGTCTCCTTAGGTAGGTTTATTCCTAGGTATTTTATTCTTTTTGTTGCAGTGATAAATGGGGTGTTTCCTTAATTTCTCTTTCCGAATTTTCATAATTAGTGTATAGGAATGCAAGAGATTTCTCTGCATTTATTTTGTACCCAGTTGCTTTACCAAATTCATTGATTAGCTCTAGTAGTTTTCTGGTAGCATCTTCAGGATTCTCCATGTATAGTATCATGTCATCTGCAAACAGTGACAGTTTACTTCTTCTTTTCCAATTTGGATTCCTTTTATCTCTTTTTCTTCTCTGATTGCTGTGGCTAAAACTTCCAAAACTATGTTGAATAATAGTGTGAGAGTGGGCAGCCTTGTCTTGTTCCTGATCTTCGAGGAAATGGTTTCAGTTGTTCACCATTGAGAATGATGTTGGCTGTGCGTTTGTCATATATGGCCTCTATTATGTTGAGGTAAATTCCCTCCATGTCTACTTTCTGGAGAGTTTTTATCGTAAAAGGGTGTTGAAGTTTTTTGAAAGCTTTTTCTTCATCTATTGAGGTGATCGTATGGTTTTTCTCCTTCAGTTTGTGAATATGGTGTATCACATTGATTGATTTTGTTGAGGATTTTTGCATCTATGTTCATCAGTGATATTGTCCTGTAGTTTTCTTTTTTTGTGGAAGCTTTGTCTCATTTTGGTATCAGGGTGATAGTGGTCATGTAGAATGAGTTTGGGAGTGTTCCTCTCTCTGCTATATTTTGGAAGAGTTTGAGAAGGATAGGTGTTAGCTCTTCTCTAAATGTTTCATAGAATTTGCTTGTGAAGCCATCTTGTCCTGGGCTTTTGTTTTTTGGAAGATTTTTAATCAGACTTTCCATTTCAGTGCTTGTGATTGTTCTGTTTATATTTTCTATTTCTTCCTGGTTCACTCTTGAAAGTTTGTACTTTTCTAAGAACTTGTCAATTACTTCCAGGTTGTCCATTTTATTGGCATATAGTTGCTTGTAGTAATCTCTCATGATCCTTTAATTTCTGCAGGGTCAGTAGTTACTTCTCCTTTTTCATTTCTAATTCTATTGATTTGAGCCTAACCCTTTTTTTCTTGATGAGTCTGGCTAACGGTTTATCGTTTTGTTTGTCTTCTCAAAGAGCCAGCATTTAAGTTTATTGAGCTTTGCTATTGTTTTCTTCATGTCTTTTTCATTTATTTCTGACCTGATTTTTATGAATTCTTTCCTTGTGCTAACTTTGGTGGGTTTTTTGTTCTTCTTTCTCTAATTGCTTTAGGTGTAAGATTAGGTTGTTTATTTGAGGTGTTTCTTGTTTCTTGAAGTAGGATTGTATTGCTATAAACTTGCCACTTAGAACTGCTTTTGCTGCATCCCATAGGTTTTGGGTCATTGTGTTTTCATTGTCATTTGTTTCTAGGTATTTTTTGATTTCCTCGTTGACGTCTTCAGTGATCTCTTGATTATTTAATAGTGTATTGTTTAGCTTCCATGTGTTTGTATTTTTTACAGATTTTTCCTTTAATTGATATCTGGTCTCATGGCATTGTGGTCAGAAAAGATACTTGATATGATTTCAATTTTGTGAAATTTACCATGCTTGATACGTGATCTATCCTGGAGAATGTTCCATGAGCACTTGAGAAGAAAGTGTATTCTGTTGTTTTTGGATGGATCGTCCTGTGAATAGCAATTAAGTCCATGTTGTTTCATGTGTCATTTGAAGCTTGTGTTTCCTTATTTATTTTCATTTTGGGTGATCTGTCCATTGGTGGACGTGGGGTGTTAAGGATCCCTACTATTATTGTGTTACTGTTGATTTCCCCTTCTATGGCTGTTAGCATTTGCCTTATGCATTGAGGTACTCCTATGTTGGGTGCATAAATATTTACAATTTTTATATCTTCTTCTTGGATTGATCCCTTGATCATTATGTAGTATCCTTCTTTGTCTCTTGTAATAGTCTTTATTTTAAAGTCTGTTTTGTCTGATATGAGAATTGCTATTCCAGCTTTCTTTTGCTTTCCATTTGCATGGAATATCTTTTTCCATCCCCTCACTTTCAGTCTGTATGTGTCCCTAGGTCTGAAATGGGTCTCTTGTACACAGCATGTATATGGGTATTGTTGTTATATCCATTCAGCCATTCTATGTTTTTTGGTTGGAGTATTTAATCCATTTACATTTAAGGCAGTTATCAATATGTATGCTCCTATTACCATTTTCTTAATTGTTTTGGGTTTGTTTTTGTAGGTGTTTTCCTTCTCTTATGTTTCTGCCGAGAGAAGTTCCTTTAGCATATGTTGTAAAGCTGGTTTGGTGGTGCTGAGTTCTCTTAACTTTTGCTTGTCTGTAAACGTTTTAATTTCTCCATCGAATCTGAATGAGATTCTTGCTTTGTAGAGTATCTTGGTTGTTGGTTTTTCCCTTTCGTCACTTTAAATATGTCCTGCCACTCCCTTCTGGCTTGCATAGTTTCTTCTGAAAGGTCAGGTGTTAACCTTATGGGGAATCCCTTGTATGTTATTTGTTGTTTTTCCATTGTTGCTTTTAATATTTTTTCTTTGTATTTAATTTTGATAGTTTGATTAATATGTGTCTTGGTGTGTTTCTCTTTGGATTTATCCTGTATGGGACTCTGCACTTCCTGGACTTGATTGACTCTTTTCCTTTCCTAAATTAGGGCAGTTTCAACTATAATCTCTTGAAATATTTTCTCAGTCCCTTTCTTTTTCTCTTCTTCTTTTGGGTCCCCTGTAATTCCAATGTTGGTGTGTTTAATGTTGTCCCAGAAGTCTGAGACTGTCCTCAATTCTTTTTGTTCTTTTTTCTTTTTTCTGCTCTGTGGTAGTTATTTCCACTATTTTATTTTCCAGCTCACCTATCCGTTCTTCTGCCTCAGTTATTCTGCTATTGATTTATTCTAGAATATTTTTAATTTCATTTATTGTGTTGTTCATCATTGTTTGTTTGCTCTTTAGTTCTAGGTCCTTGTTAAACGTTTCTTGTATTTTCTCCATTCTATTTCCAAGATTTTGGATCATCTTTACTGTCATTACTCTGAATTGTTTTTCAAGTAGACTGCCCATTTCCTCTTCATTTTTTGGTCTGGTGGGTTTTTACCTTGCTCCTTCATCTGCTGCATATTTCTCTGTCTTCTCATTTTGTTTGGGGTCTCCTTTTCACAGGCTGTAAGCTCATCATTCCCGTTGTTTTTGGTGTCTGCCCCCAGTGGGTCAGGTTGGTTCGGTGGGTTGTGTAGGCTTCCTGTTGTAGGGGACTGTTGCCTGTGTTCTCGTGGGTGGGGTGGATCTTGTCTTTCTGGTGGTCAGGTCCATGGCAGGTGGTGTGTTTTGTGGTGTCTGTGAAGTTAGTATGATTTTAGGCAGCCTCTCTGCTAATAGGTGGGGTTTTGATCCTGTCATGCTAGTTGTTTGGCATGGGGCATCCAGCATTGAAGCTTGCTGGCTGTTGAGTGGAACTGGGTCTTAGCGCTGAGGTGGAGATGTCTGGGAGAGCTGTCACCAATTGGTATTATGTGGGGCTGGGAAATCTCTTGTCGTCCAATGTCCTGAACTCAGCTTTCCCATCTCAGAGGCTCAGGCCTGACACCAGGCTGGAGCACCAAGACTCTGTCAGCCACATGGCTCAGAAGAAAAGGGAGAAAAAGAGAAATAAAAAAATAATAATTAAAAATATTAAAATAAAAAGAAATTTCAATTATTAAAACAAAACAATTAAAAATGTAATAATAATAAAAACAGAAGAGAGCAACCAAACCAATAAACAAATCCAGCAATGATAACAAGAGGTAAAAACTATACTAAGATAAACGTGAAAATCAGAAACAATCAGTCGCAGACAGCAAACCCCAAGTGTACTCGTGCTCCCAGAGTCAGCTACCTCAGTTTTAGGATGATTCGTTGTCTATTCATGTATTCCACAGATGCAGGGTACGTCAAGTTGATTGTGGGAATTTATTCTCCTGCTGCTGAGGCTACAGAGAGAAATTTCCTTTTCTCTACTTTTTTTGCACAGCCCCTGAGGTTCAGCTTTGGTTTGGGCCCCACCTGTGGGTTTAGGTTGCCCTCAGGCATCTATTCCCTGCCCAGATAGGAGGAGGTTAAAGCAGTGGCTGATTAGGGGCCTCTGGCTCACTCATGCTGGGAGGAGTGAGGGGTACGGTAGTTATAATTGGAATACGGGGCAAGCCTGTGGCAGCAGAGGCTGGCGTGACATTGCAACAGCCTGAGGTGTGCTGTGTGTTCTCCCGGGGAACTTGTCACTGGATAATGGGACCCTGGCAGTGGCAGGCCTCACATGCTCCCGGGGTGGTGTGGATAGTGACCTGTGTTTGTGCACAGAATTCTTGGTGGCTGCAGCAGCAGCGTTAGCGTTACGTGCCCGTCTCTGGGGTCCAAGCTGATAGCCGCGGCTCACGCGCATCTCTGGAGCTTATTTAGGCGGTGCTCTGCCTTCTGTGGACAGATCAGAAAGGATTCCCCATCCCTCGTGCACCCCAAAACAATTGTCTCTTGCCTCTTAGAGAAGTCCAGACTGTTTTCCGGACTCCCTCCCAGCTAGCTGTGGCACACTAGCCCCCTCAGGCTGTCTTCACACAGCCAACCCCAGTCCTCTCCCGGGGATCTGACCTCCAAAGCCCAAACCTCAGTTCCCAGACCCCACCCACCCTGGCAGGTGAGCAGACAAGTCTCTCAGGCTGGTGAGTACTGGTCGGCACTGATCCTCTTTGCAGGAATCTCTCTGCTTTGCCCTCTGCACCCCTGTTTCTGCGCTTTCCTCCATGGTTCTGAAGCATCCCCCCGCCGTCCCCCCATCTCTGTCAGTGAAGGGGCTTCCTAGTGTGTGGAAACTTTTCCTCCTTCACAGCTCCCTCCCAGAGGTGCAGGTCCCATCCCTATTGTTTTGTCTCTGTTTTTCTTTTGCCCCACCCAGGTGTTATGGGGATTTTCTTGCCCTTTGGGAAGTCTGAGGTCTTCTGCCAGGGTTCAGTAGGTGTTCTGTAGGAGTTGTTCCACATGTAGATGTGTTTTTGATGTATTTGTGGGGAGAAAGGTGATCTCCATGTCTTACTCCTCCACCATCTTGCAGGTCCCCCCAATTTATTCTTAAGTGAAAGAAAACATGAATTTCGGGATATGTTTTCCTAATAAATTTTATTTGTCTATTTTAGTTCTTTGGCTTTGTGAAATTTTTCTGACAAATTAGTGAAGTTAACTATCCTTACCAGTATGAATTATGGATTTTTGAAGCTAGAACCAACTTTTAAATTATCTTCTCCAATGATATTAAAGTTATTCCAGGATGGCAGCCATTGTAGGGATATATGTGTGGGTGAGGGTGACCAGGAGGAGCACAGTAATTGTGGCTCTGTAACTACCACCACCACATTGGTCAGGATAACTTGTCTGTTATCCTTATATCTGTTTCTTTTTTAAATTTGGTTTTCTAAGTGATCTGTCATAGGAATATTGTTTAAAAAGAAATTACTCTTGGGCTTCCCTGGTGGCGCAGTGGTTGAGAGTCCGCCTGCCGATGCAGGGGACACGGGTTCGTGCCCCGGTCTGGGAAGATCCCACATGCTGCGGAGCGGCTGGGCCTGTGAGCCATGGCCGCTGAGCCTGCGCGTCCGGAGTCTGTGCTCTGCAACGGGAGAGGCCACAACAGTGAGAGGCCCGCTTACCGCCAAAAAAAAAAAAAAAAAGGAAATTACTCTTACTAAAAAGATGTTTTAGGTTGTATATCATTCCAATTTGCAAGGTATGAAAAATGAGACTATCTGATATCAACTTCAGCAATATTTATTTCAAATCTTTTTACTTATTTTTCTTACTGTTCGTAATAGTAATTGTATGTGTCAACTTGAATGGACCACAGGGTTCTCAGATATTTGGTCAAACATTATTCAGGGTGTGTCCATGAGGGTATTTCTGGATGAGATTTACATTTGAATCAGTAGACTGAGTAAAGCAGATCACCCTCCCTAATAAAAGTGGTCCTCATCCAATCAGTAGAAGGCCTGACAGGAGCAAAAGGACTGAGTGAGGGGGGACTCACTCCTACCTGAATATCTCGTCCTGACTTCCAACTCTACCTGAAACATCATCTCTTCTCGGTTCTCAAGCTTGTTGATTTTTAGACTAGAACTTACACCTCTGGCTCTCCTGGTTCTCAGGCCTCCAGCCTCTGACTGGAACTGTCTCCAACTCTCCCAGGTCGCCAGCTTGCCAAATACAGGTCTTGGGACTTCTCAGCCTCCATAATCACATGAGCCAATTATAATAAATCTCTTCTTATAAATCTATATACACACATCCTATTGATTCTGTTTCTGAAGAGAACACTGCCTAATACACCATTTTTAAGAAATCTATATTCCTGACTTTCTCTTAGAATCAGGGACCTTTCCTCATTTTAATGTTACCTTTGCAGCTTCTGACTCATTATTTATACTCTACACAATCTCAAACGGAGAAAGAAATCCTCTGTAAACTCTCTCTCATATTTTATGTGGTGATATATGCTGTGAAATGAGTACTTTTGGAACAACTTGGGTCATGTACCCGCCAGTCCCTAAACTGGGGAAAGTTAGTGTTATTCAGTCTGTCCATGAACCAGCTGAGGTCCATCAACTGTTGTTACTAGCCTACAAGCAGTTACACGGCTTCTGCCAGGAAGGACATCACCTTTGTCACTGAGCATATTCTTTAGATCAGCTGTCATTTTCTTTTTCAAAGCAAGAATTTCTTTAAGCTGTTGATTTACATTCTGGAGGAAGCTCTTCTGTCTCTTTGTGTATGTCACATGCCTACTATTAATTAAGATAGGCAGGATCTAGTGATTGACAGTCCTAATTGGGGGAGAAAAAGCAGCTCCAAAAAGGAAAGGGAGATACTGCATCAGAAGAAGAGGAAAGCTGTTCAGAACAGACACCACCTCTCAAATAAACTATGCATATATCCAACAAACAAAAATGCTGTCAAATAGCCATGAAAAGTGGTGGAGGAAACTGAAATGTTTATTACTAAGTAAAAGAAGCCAATCTGAAAAGGCTAAATACCATATGATTTCAATTATAGAACATTCTGGAAAAGGCAAAGCTACGGTAAAAAAAATCACTGGTTGCCATGGGCTGGGTGGGGAGTGGGTGGGGTGGGGGTCGATGAATATGTAGAGCACAGAGGATTTTTAGGGTGGTGAAAATACCAGTATGATAATATGATAGTAGATACATGTCATTATATGTTTGTGCACACCCGTAGAATGTACAACACCAAGAGTAAAACCCAAGGTAAACTATGAACTTTGGGTGATTATGATGTGTCCATGTAGGTTCATCAGTTGTAACAAATGTACCACTCTGGTTCTGGCTATTGATGGTGAGGAAGCTCTGCATGTGTAGGGGCAGGGGTATATGGGAAATTTCTGCACCTTCCCCTTAATTTTATTGTGGACCAAGAAGAGCTTTAAAACCATAAAGTCTTAATAAAAACACAACAACTCAAAAACAAAACAAAACATAGGTTTATGCTACAGGCACTTAAAAATATATATTTTTAATCCAATGAATATACCCTGAGAAAAAGATATTGTCATTTCTGTGTTAAGCCTGAGAAAACCCATGTCCTGCAATGTTAAGTTCAGTGCTTGAGATCACAAAGCTGGCATGCAGTACAATTGGTATGATCACTTAGGATTCCAAAACTCATGTTTTTTTTGTTATAACACAATAAATTATAGGCAATATCATTTGTCAGGGATTGGAGAGAGAAGAATGGAAAGGATTAGGGATGGTTAAAGAAAACTTTCTGTGGAGTTGGGAGTTAAGCTAAGTCTTTAGGTATTAGCCAGCTTATCAAGGTGAGCAGTATGCTGGAGAAGAAAACCCTCTAGGCAGAGGGAAGAGTATGAGGACCATCACGGAAGCCTCCAGTTTTAGTACTGTTAAAGTAGAAATTGCACTGGGCAAAGTTAAGCAGGCAAGAAAGTCTTTATTCAGATTATTGCAATAGGGGAGAGACTGAACTCCAACTGCACTGAAAGAAAAAGCAGAAGGATACGTAAGTGCTGAAGTGAGCTAGTGAAAAAGTACTGGAAAACATTAAGGGTAAGGTTGATAAATGAAATGTGTCTAGCACATGGAGTTATTCCTGAGTTTACAAATATTTGTGTCTGTGATACGGCCATCTGGGTTTGCTAATTGTCACCCAGTGAAGCTTCCTTCCTTCCCTCAGAGACTGGGAGGTAGGGTTGCTTTCCCTTTTGATATTTCCATTTCAGAGGTGGTTTCTGAATTTTTGAGAAAGCTATGTCCTGGGTTGTAATACTGGCAAGAGGCTGGAAGATTTACGTACATTTCAAAGGGGCAGAGAAAGAATTTTTAATTGCAAGCTTTCTAAAGTAAATTTTCTAAGTAAAGGGAGGTCATTGACCTATAGTAAAGAATAAATCTGTCTAATGTGTAGTCAAGTTAAGGGGAATATTAAGTCCATCTTGATGCATCAAAATCATGAGGCATGTTTAAAAATGTAGTTTTAGGTCCCTCCCCCAGAGATTCTGTTCCCGTATTCACCTTTGTCCACTCTTAAATAAATAATTATTTAAAGAATGACACTTCCCATGATTTGGGAGTAGGTGGAAAGGGGTGGATGAAACTGGATGTGGGAAGAAACTAAGTCATGAAGTGCCTTTTATAGAACACAAGTTTGGATTTTATTGGGATATGGATTTTATTCTTTAGGCCAGGGTTCCAAAATATGGACTGCCTGCATCAGAATCCCTTGGGAAGCAAATGTCTAGTATTCACCACAGAACTATAGTTCAGAACTTCTGTGGTAGTTATGGAGATGCAGAGATGACCACTGTTGACCTTTTTGTGTATTTCATTCTTATATCATTCTCATTTTGTTTCCTCTGGGATTTCTTTCTGCATAGTTAGTAACATATTGTTATACATTGTCCTATAACCTAAGTGTTTTATTATTTTATTTAAAAATCAGATGCATAATAATGCATTATATTA
Organism: Lagenorhynchus albirostris; assembly: GCF_949774975.1. NCBI lineage: Eukaryota > Metazoa > Chordata > Mammalia > Artiodactyla > Delphinidae > Lagenorhynchus > Lagenorhynchus albirostris. The sequence continues at coordinate 32,533,025 of NC_083105.1, forward strand.
ATGTATTATAATTTACTGAATGACTCTCCCATCCTTCAATATTAAAGTAGTTTTTAAGTTATCTTTTTATAAATAATGTTTCAATAAGTTAGTGTATGCCTGTTTTTTTCCTTATTTGATATTACTTTCTAGTACAGATTCTAATAAGTAGGATTACTTAGTCAAAAACTATAAATATTTATAGAACTCTTGATTTCTAAATTGTTAACCAGCTAGGTTATATAAATTTATACCTTTATATGCAGCATATAAAGAATTGATTATACAGAATTCTTGATGACATTTAGCATTACACTTACAAAATATTTCTATCTCTCTTCCTCTTCCTTCCTTTTTTAAAAACTAATTTATTAGATGAACTATGGAATCTTGTTTTTACTTGAAGGTATTTAATTTGTTTAAACTGATGAAATTGCATTATTGTTAGCTTTTAACTACCTTTATTTCTTCTTTTTTTAAATTAAAGTATACTTGATTTACAGTATTGTGTTAGTTTCAGGTGTACAGCAAAATGATTCAGTTTTATATATATATATATATATACTTTCTTCAGCTTCTTTTCCATTATAGATTATTACAAGATATTGAATATAGTTCCCTGTGCTATACACAAATCCTTGTTGTTTACCTATTTTATATATAGTGCTATGTATCTGTTAGCCCATACTCCTAATTTTTCTACCTCTCCCCCTTTCCCCTTTGGTAACCATAAGTTTGTTTTCTATGTCTGTAAGTCTGTTTCTGGTTTGTCAACAAATTCATTTGTATTATTTTTTAGGTTCCACATACAAGTGATATGATATAATATTTGTCTTTCTCTGTCTGACTTCACTTAGTATGATATTCTCTAGGTCTATCAGCCACATTTATTTCTGTTGTAAATTTTAGGTTCAGGTTCTTTGTTTAACTTATGCAATGTTCATCCTTTGTTTGTTTCCACTGTAATGACTCTGTAGGCAATGAGGACACTGACATTTGCCTTCCATTAATGTAGCATATGCTTTCCCAAGTTTGCTGTTTGTCTTCAAACCTTCTTACCTGGTAGAATTTTGATATACTGGTGTTTTTATTTTTATTTAGTCAATTTTATCAATATTTACTTCGTATTTTCTGCTTTGGGGGATACTACATCATTTTCTTTTTCAGGCCTCATATTCCTCCTCTCTGTCTTCACATGAACACGTTTTTCTGGGAAGGAGGAGATGAGAGTGAAGATAGTGTGGCTTTTTACAATAAATGCATTTACTTGTTGAAACAGTTCAACTAATATTGCAATGTGATACCACCAATTCTATTTGCCTTCTAATATGCTGTTTTTCATGGATTAAATTCTCAGAATAAAAGACAGAATGACTTGTACTCCTATATGCATATTTTGGCCACCTGAAAAGCTGTATCTGTACCACAGAAGGTTAGCTGCCCAGTTTTTTCTTTGGCACAGACCCTAGAACTCTATCCAGGAACAAAATATTGTAAAGGGGAAAGACATCTACTAGGAGCTCTCAGTTTCTCTTTTATGTTACAAGGAGTGTGAGGTAACTGATATTCTGATTTCAGTTTCATGGATGTTGCAATTAGTGGAATTTACTCCTGGGATGTGACAATTGTCTGGGTGTCTGTCAGTCTTGTGTGTGTGTGTGTGTGTGTGTGTGTGTGTGTGTGTGTGTGTGTGTGTTTTCTTTTGAAATCTTCATCTATATTTTTTAAAAGAGGTTGATTTATAGACCATTAGTTAGACATGATTTTAAATGGAAAGTTATTTTATTCCTCTTTATATGACCAGCATATGGGATATCTGGAAAACGTTTCCCTCTTCCCCATTCCCTTGGTGGATGTAGAGTCGTGCTCTCAATTTAAAACTGGAGAGGAGATAACTGAGAACTGGCTCCTTTTTTTCCTTATATCCAGCAAGTCTTCAGCTAGTATAGCTCTGAAGGAATTAAATGGATCTTCTCCTGTGCTACATAGTTTCTCTGTAGATAATTTTATGTGTCAATAATATAGCACAGTGTGTAAAACATCTTTGACCAAGAGCTGCTCAAGAAAAAAATACACTCCTGCAAACACATTGTTCCCAGGATTCTTATGTCCTCCATCCTCTAATAAAGTGATTAAAGGAAGGTAACTGCAAATCAAAAGATAAGAAATAAATCACCTCCCATCTCCTATGACGCTGCTGCCTATTGGGATCTATATTCTCTCTCAATAGATAGATGGATAGATAGATCTTCATCAACTTATAGGTTTATGTCCCAATAAGCCCATCATAAATTGAAAATATTATAAGTCGAAAATGGATTTAATACACCTAATCTACTGAACAGCAGCTCACCCTAAAGATGCTCAGAACACTTAGCCTATAGTTGGACAAAGTCATCTAACACAAAGCCTATTTTATAATAAAGTGTTAAATATCTCATTTAATTCATTGACTATCTTACTGAAAGTGAAAAACAGAATGTTTGTATGGGTACAGGATGATAATAAGTATATTGGTTATTTACCCTCATGATCACATGGCTGACTGGGAGATGTAGCTTGCTGCTGCTGCCCAGAATCAGGAGAGAGTATTGTTCTGCGTATTGGTAATTGTCTCACAAGATCAAAATTCAAAGCATTGTTCCTACTAAATGCATACTGCTTTTGCACCATCTGAAAGTCAGAAAGTCTTAAACCATAATAAGTCAGGGACCTCTGTGTGTGTGTGTGTGTGTGTGTGTGTGTGTGTGTGTGTGTGTGTGTGTGTGTGTGTATATACATATATATATATTTTTATATATGATATATAATTACATTTATATATATGTGTGTGTGTGTGTGTGTGTGTGTGTGTATATATATATATATATATATATGGTATGATACATATTAAGGGTATGATACATGATTCTGGTCCACACAGAAAACAATAGCCTAGAGTAGAATTATTATTTAGTTGCCTGACATGGATGCCATGTCTTCAAAATGAGGAGAAAAAGCTAGATCATGATATAGCATCATTCTTTCTTCCTTAGGACTTAAGAGTGATTCCCATGTTTGATCTCTACACATTGCAAGCATAAGTATACAAATGTACTGCTTAATAGTAGCAACTGACATAATTTGAACAGTTTTAATAAAGCAAAGATAATTACTGCACACACACACACACACAAACACTCTTCAGGTAGTTAAAACATCTGCCTGATTTTCCTCACAGTCATATTTTTTTCACAGTAATTATCTTCTATTGTTTCAAAGTGTTTGAGCATTGAAGTGTTAGGCTTAATTGAGTATGATGGTTAAAAAGAGCATCTACAGCTGGATTGCCAATTTAAAAAAAAAGAGCCTTTGTATAATTCATACAGAATACATTAAACATAAATGTAATATTTGCTGCAACCATCATGTTCATCATTAAGATTTTCCCAAGTACTTTTAATGTAGTAATTTAAGTACTAGGAAACTACACTTCGTAATTTCTGTAGTGAAGAGCCATGCTCATATGTGGCCATCAATATCCATGAACTGATGCATCTGTATCATTTAATGTGTTTCTCAAAATGTGCTTGGATACCACCTGCACTGGAGTTATCTAAGATGGCTGGTAAAGTATAATTTCCAGTATGTATCAGAGACTGAAATTTTTACCAGCAACCCAGGTGATTTTCACACTTAGGATTCACTGAAATTGGGATGAGTTTATTTCAGTTTTTCATGTGAATCATAATTACTTGGGTCTCTTTTTCATTTCTCATTTCAACTTTTGAATAATTGTGACATTTTCAATCAATAGGATTTTTTGTCTTATCTACATAGAGCTATGTGAAGCAAATAGCTAAATGGTAGTTTTAAGAAATGCTTTGTAGCTTTCTTAGTTAGACTAGCACTTTTATATTTTATAGTAATCTCCAATTTAGGGGGTGAGTGGTATCAGATCAATTCTTAAACATATGAAAATACCTTTTATCACTGTGACCTGCTCTCTACTCCTCAGGGATGTGAGAGGCAACTTTTTGATAGACCTCATCAACACTGTGTTGCCATTTTCTGACATGGAGTTAACCAAGGAAGCCATTATCTGAGAATGTTTTTCACAGGATATATCTGGTCTGTCTTGACTGCTTATTATAAACACACGTGGAGTTATGGACCTGTGGAATACAGTTGGTTGAAGAACAAAAGTTAGTCCTGTAGGCTCTGAATCTGAATGAATAATGAAGTATAAACAAGAAACCCAAATCTGAGAAGCTTTCTTGTCTCTTAAGTCATACTGGACACATCATTAGATCTCATCTGTTACTTTGAGATGACAGACATGTCTCAAGGCAGAAAAGGGAACTTTTGTGTTTTAAGCTGTGTTTGATGGTTTAGATCCCTTCAAGAAACCAGTGCTTTGATGCTTCATCTGTGCCTGCTGTTTTCTTATATCCTTTTCTAATCATTAATTAATTTTTGTGCTGGTTAAGATCATGATTGTGTGAGTTTGCTTTGACCATTCAGTGCATTTCTGCATGCAACTTTCTGGCATAAGTCAGAGAGGAGAACAAGCCTGTCATTCAGTTCAGAGAACTTATATGATGACTTTGCTATTTGTGAGACATAAAGTTTGAAAATTATAAGCCCCCAATGATCTGGTTCATATAGGAAAAAAGCCTATAAAAGTAAATGGTTACACTTAAAACTGGTTAAAATGGTAAATTTTATGTTACGAATATTTTACCACAATTTAAAAAAAAAAGCAAATAGTGAGTGGAATAGCTGATAGTTCTGATTAGCTGAGTGTGTTGTGTGTGCACTCATGTGGCCTCTTACTGAATGGATGTGTGTTCATACTACAGGACTGTTGATGGCGGTAAGGCTAGGCTTCCTGATGGATACTATCTTGTTTTTTATCTAGAAGCTAAACAAACAAGAGCTTTCAATCTGTTTACCCTTCACTGGAAGTAAGCTCACACACTCTCCTATTCTGTTTCTTAACAGGTACACAAATATCTATCAAATCTTTAAATTGCAATTAAAAAAATGAAAGCAATTTTGCATTTTGCAAAATTTTTTTTCAGTCAAGAGTTTGTCTCCTGCTTATCTGAAAGACCTTGGACATATACTTTCCAGACGGCTAAATTATTCTTTTTCTCTGTCCCACAAAGTTTAAAGATTTGAAAACACGTGTTAGGCTACACATCTTTGAGCTGAACTCGGAAACTTGATTACCAGGTTAGAGTTTTTGTAACTGAGAGCAGGGAACTTTTCCTTGGACTAATGTGTGTAGATAGATAACAGACCTTATTTTTCTTTCACTTAGGTGAGAATGATAGTAATATTTTAGATGGATACTGGGAACAGGAGTGATGGTGAAATGTGGAAATAAGAACTCTTCAGTGCTGAAAATAAAGGAGAGAGCGGGCCTAGACAATAGAGAGCTAGGCTTGAAACAAAAACTTATTCAATTAGCTAGATCAAATAAATAGTGTACATAGAAGAACTACATAACTACAACCTACCTACTCTCCATAGCTGGGGCCCCCAACCCCCGGGCCACAGACTGGACTGTTAGGAACCGGGCCGCACAGCAGGAGCTGAGTGGCGGGCGAGCAAGTGAAGCTTCATCTGCCACCCCGCATAGCTCCCCATTGCTCATATTACTGCCTGAACCATCGCTCACATTACTGCCTGAAGCGTCCCCCTCCCCGATCCGTGGAAAAACTGTCTTCCATGAAACCAGTCCCTGGTGCCAGAAAGGTTGGGGACCGCTGCTCTATAGAGTTTATAATTGGTGGTGCAAATAAGAAAGTGTTGAGATTCCACAGGAGAGGACACAACCAAATTTTAATAAGCAAAGGGCTTCTAGAGTGAACTAATATGCATGATATAATTTAAAATGTAATATTTCAGAAGATCTTAGATTTACTTCCCTTTTACAGTGTAAATGGAAAGGAAAAGCCTAATCATATGTTTTTAAAATCAGGTCATTTTCATTATTAAATTCTTGGCATAGGATAACAGCTTTCGATAGCTTTTGCATATGGAGGTTCAAAATGATATTGCATAAAACATTTACAGTATTTTCCATAGCTGGAAACACTAGGTATTTTGCCCTTCTCAATTATTACAACTACTTTCAAACCACAGTTTCGGGTCCAGAAAAGTTTGTATTACCACTTACACATTCATTTCACTGTACTTATTACTCTGTGATTCGGTTATATGCACCTATGTTACCTGCTTTTGTATAACTGAACATCTAATGATGGCTGTGGCTGGTATGTATTGTACCATTGCTCTGATAGGACTTCTCTTACATGTGAAGCATTTCCATTGCTATAATATGAGCACCATTGCAACACTGAGGCTATTTTAAATCTGTATTCTAGAGTAACAATAGTTTCTGTGAACATATTCCTAAAGATATTATCTGGTAAAAGGAATATTGTAAAGACAAAAATATCAGGGGTTATAAAGCAAGAGCATTAGTATGTAATTCAGTTACAAAGTCAATCAACCGTAAGTCATAAGTCCCTAAGAAAACAGGCTTAATTAGTTTGTGTGCACAACCTGTGAAACAACTTGTCAGGGAACTAAATTAACTTGATTAAAAATAAATAAATAAATAAAGCTTAGATCAGAGGCAAAAAAAATCCCAGTGGCATTTTGCCATTAATAGTCATTTTGTTGATATGTGTGACCTAGAATATTATATTTTAGGATTATATATTGCTAACCCATAGTTAATATTGCAGGATCTCTTTGTCTTTCTTGTGTGCAGCTATCTTACTACATGCTATGCAATTTTAACACAAAGGAGAGTAAAATTCTCCTTTGGAAATAGTTCTTTCAAGTACAGTTGATAATTTAAGAGCATAAACTACACTTTAACCAAGCTCTCTTGAGGGAACATATAATTTTGGAGTGTATTTCTCCTACTAAGTTGAAGCTAGGTTATAATTCTTTTCTGTAATTCTGTCCATATTACTTATTTTGTGCTAATGTGTCACTGTTCCTCATAATTTATTTCACAATAGATTTTAATCATGGGAAAATAAAAATTAGAGAAAAGACATGTGAATACACTTTTGAATTTATGAAAAATTTCCTCACATGCCATTTTCTTCTGAAAGGGTCAAGTTGCATGACCATGATTTTGATATCCCCCAAGTTATTTTAGTAATTTTTACCCAATTATTTATTTTTTTTTCTGACTAACCATTGAAATATGAGAGAAAGATGTATTTACCACATTTTACAAGTGCTAATGAAGGCATACATCTAAAAGTTCAGGGTAAACTAAGCAGATCCTAGAAATAGAAGTTTTCATGAAATTATTTCTGTTCATTTCATCTTTTTTTGTGGGGAGAATATTACCCCACAAAATTCACCCATAGAATGTAAGCTCTAGAAGGCAACTACCCAATTGTAAGTTGCATTCTACACTTAAATTCTTATATTTCTCACCAAAATTTAGTAATGTAACCATCATACGCCCAAAGAGTAAGCAAAATAAGAACAATCACTTAAATTCAGAAAAGTTATTAACAGAGTTAACTGTGTAACTCAACATACTTATATAGGCACAGATACCTGGGTTTGGAGGTTAACCATGGTGAAGAAGAATAATTGGCAGAATATTTGGAAAATACATAAAATTACCAAAAAATACATACCTAAAAACATCTTCTTTTTCAGTATTATGGAATAATTACTAGATTAAACATATGAAATTTCTTCTTTTTGCAAATCAAAAACTCTTGAATATTGGACATTTCCAGTGGTTCAAGTTAAGAATTAGGTACCCCAGTTTATTTTATCAGGAGATGTTCTCCTCTTTAGCAATCAAATATTTATCTAACCACTTATGGTTTTTTGGCTGCAATTAGAAAATTCTTAATCTTTAGAATTTTTCTTAGTTGAAATGTGGGAGAAATACATTCTCAACGTGACAGCCAGGATGACTCATTTGAACTATTTCAGATCGTATTACTGCTCTGTTCAAACCCTCCCTTAGCTGGCCATTTGACTCAGATTTAAAGTTTAAAGTTTTTAAATGGTCTAGAAGGCCCTTCATGACCTACCCCCTGCACTCTTTGGCCTTTCAGACTTCATCTGCTGCCACTCTCTCTTTTACTCACATTGCTCTTCCACGTTGACCTTGCTATTTCTTGAACATACCAGACACCCTCTCACTTCAGTCAGGGATTTTTCACTGTCTATTCCTTCTGTCTAGAATGTTCTTTCTTCACATATAAGGATGGATTACATCCTTAGTTCTTCCAGGACTCTGCTCACCATGAGGGCGGGTATTTCTCTCAATATCTGATACTGAATAGCATACTCACAACCACTGAATTTATTACTCCCCTTGCCACTTAGATTTTTTTCCCTCTACTATACTCATCGCCATCTAATCAATACATATTTACTCATTTATTTGGTAGTTGGCTGTCTTCACCCATAGAATGTAAGCTCTAGAAGGCAAGCACTTTGTTTTTATCCACTTCTATGTTCTAAGATCCAAGCATGTAGTTGACACCAATAAATAACTGAATAAATGACTAGTTTGAATGATGGAAAGTCTCCTCTCCAGAAGAGGTACTGGATATCGAAATCTTGAACTCTGTGACTAAGATCTAAGGATCTATATTCAAAGACGTTTCCCTAAAATCTTTCAATTTTGAATTTTTTTTTTCAATACCTTACCTTGCTGAGCCAGGCAAGTTACTCTCAGTAGAAAGAGAAATGAATTTGAGTAAATTGATGTTAAGAATTTGTGTCTTTAAATTCTTAACTGACAATAATTTAGACTAGATTAGTAATTACCTGGGTTTGGAAAATGAACAGTGATTGTATTTCATGGTATATTGAAAGAAAAAATAATTAAGAATATTGTTTTGTGAAGAAAGGACTGGCTCCAGTGCACGATCAAGAAGACCTAAAGACAATAAACAGGTTTAATTAAAAAGTCAAAGGGGAAAGCATACTATCCTCTCTAGAGATGTTTATTCACTCAAATAATATTTCAAAGCTTGTCTCCTGTCAGGCACAACTCTAAGTGTTATGCAGTTTTGAATAAGCCAAAATTCTTGCTCAAAGTTCTAGTTGAAACAGAAAAATAAACTATTTAATAAATGAAAAAAATCATTTTAGATGGTGATATGAAGAAAATAAAAGTTAGTAACTAGACTTTGATGGGATAGATTGGATAGATTCCTGAATGCTAGAAATAAACAACAATGAAAAGATCTGGGGGAATGATTGCCAGGCAGAGGGAACAAGATATGCAAAGGCATTGAGAGCAGAAAGACCTTGGTGTGTACAAGAACAAAGTGCAGACTGACAGAGTTGGATCACGGGATACTGGAGGAGTAAAAGTGAGAAGAGAGTAACGGAGAGGAGATTGAATAGATAAGCAAGATGTGGCCTATCTAAGGCCTTGCTTCCTTGCTGGTCATAGGAAGAAGGTTTGCTTTATGTTAAGGTCCATTTGAAGATTTTAAACAAGTGAGTGGCATGATGTGTTTTTAAAAATGGTTTCCTGAGCTACTATGTGGGGATTGTCATATTTTAGCCAGATTTATTTAAGTAATTTTTGAATAATAAAATTATTATTTCATACATATTAATACTTTTGGATGATGCCTTTAGAATGGAAATATATTCATAAATACTGGATGCAATTTTATATTACACTTCAATATTTACTTCATACAATTTTGTTTTTCATTCTAATTTTTGAATTGCTTGTTTTTATCTTTCAAAACTCTCTGCCTTCGCCTGTGCATCTCTTTATTCCCCCTGACTCAGTTATTCTGGTTATTTGAGAATTAGCTAAAGTGAAAGATGAAGTAATCATAATTGGAAAGCCTTAATTGTGTTTAGACTAGATTGTTAGAAAAGTGAAATTTCTTCAGCACCACTACCAATCTCATTGAGCTATTTTAAAAGATATAAAGCTATTTTTTTTCCTGATTTACCGAATTTGTCTATTTCATCATTCTGTGTGTATCAGTGTCCTGTAGCTGCTGTAACTAATTACAGACTTGCTATCTTAAAACAAGATACACTCAAAGTGTATTTGATTAATTCACTCAAAGTTCTGAAGGCCAGACGTCCAAAATTTTTATCGCTGGGCTGGGACCAATAAGTCAGCAGGGACACATTCTCTCCAAAGGCTCTAGGGAAGAATCCAGCCTCACCTCTTCCAAATTCTAGTGGCTGCCAGTTTTCCTTGAATTCTGGCCACATTACTCCAATCATCAAAGACAGCATCTTCAAGTCTCTCTCTGCTTCTTCATATAACCTTCTTCTGTGCATGTATTAAATATTCCTCTGTGTCTCATAAGTATATATGTAAGTCCATTTAGGGCCCAACCAGAAAGTCTAGAGTAATCTCCTCTTCTCAAAAATCTTTAATTACATCTGCAAGGTCCTTTTTTTTTTTTTTTTTTTTGACATATAAGGTAATATCCACAGGTTCCAGCCATTAAGATATGGATATCTTTGGGAGGTCATTTTGTTTAGCTTACCAGACTGTGTCTAGTATGTCAATATATATGTATCTATTTTTTGTCCCATACCTGTATTTTGTTTGTTTTTGTTCATTTAAAATATTTTTCTATAATTTTAATATCTCAAATAAATGAAAGAAAATTTTGAAAGATGAGTGGATTTTCGAAGTGTTATTTCATTTACATGAGAAAATCTGGGACTGTGAATAACAATTCATACTGATTAATCTGACACTCCTAAGAAATGAATTCTGTTTGTTGGAATTTGATTAAGTGTTTTTTGTTCTTTTTTTCTTGAATTTGTGCCCCTTGATATTCCCAGATGTCAGCAATTCCTCGTATATCCCAACTTCACTATTCTTGCAGGGAAGTTGATTCTGCTGTTACTGCTAACTGACCTTGATTTGGAAGTTAAAACACACCAGCTACTGCAGAGCCCACTTACTCTTACCGGCCCTTTCTCACTTCCAGTCCCCACTCCTCCCCCATGTAGACCACTGTTGGTGCTGATCCTACTCTTCTGCAGTAGTACTCCTCTATGCATATACTGGGCTGCAATTTCAATATTGGGGGTATTATAAAAGAGTTCATACTGGAGGAAACATTTGGGATGGATCTTGCAAAATGAGGAGGCAGAGAATGTGAGAAAAGGTTTTACTGTGATAGCTAAGAGCATGTGTCAAGCCAAAAAAAAAAAATGTGTGAAATGGCTGTTTGTTCTGTGAAAGGTGAGATATTTAATGTCATCGGAATACAGAGTGAGGTAAAGTGGCAGAAGTTGAAGCTGAGGAAATGAAATAAGATGATTTTTGAGCTTAACATTTTTCCTATAATTCAGTAAACAAATATTTATCAAATACATGTTATAAACCAGACAGTTCTTTCACACTGCCTTTTGCCCTCACAGATTTATACTGATATGTCAAGGAGTTTGAAATTTATCATAAAGCAGGAAGAGAATCGAAATATATTCTAAATTACAGAAATAAAGGTATCAGATTTGGTTTTTAATAAGCTGAATTTATTTACAGACTGAAAATGGTTTAAAATAAGAAGTGGCTGGTGGTATAAATAGGGAGAGGCAGGTGCAGTCTGACCAGAGTTGATAAGGTCTGAACTAGCACTCTGTCAGTGGGGATAAACAGTAAAGATTATTCTCCAGAGATGCTTGTGAGAAAGAATTTCATTTCAGTTATTTGCTAAAATATTCTTCTTGTATGTAAGGATAGGTGTGGTGTATGGATTGGGCAAATCTAAAGTATCCAGTGTGGATATATGGATGAATTGGAACTTCATTTACCTGGAATACATAAGAATATGTTTATTTTAGAAGGAATTATGGATACTGTGGTAGGCAGAATTCTAAGATGGCTTCCAAGATTTCCCACCCCTGTTGCACACACCAGGCATAGTCCAAGGCACAGTGAATACGACAAAGTTTATTCCTGTAACTAGGTTATAATATATGTCACAGTTGACGTCGACATAGGGAAATTATCCAGGTCGGTTTGACCTAATTACATGAGTCCTTTAAAAGCAGAGAGCTTTTTCTGGCTGGTCACAATGGAGGAAGTCAGAGATTCAATGTGTGAGAAGGATTCAATGAGCCACTGTTGGCTTGAAGATGGAGAGGCCACGTGACAAGGGTCTAGGCAGCCTTTAGAAGCTGAGAGTGACCCCTGGGTTATAACCAGCAAGGGAAAGGGGAATTCAGTCACTATAGGTGCAAGGAACTGAAATTTCCTAACAACAAGAAATGATCTTGGAAACGAATTTTTCCCCAGAGACTTCCGAGAACTCAGCCTATCCAACATCTTGAAAACAGCCTTGTGATATTCTTAGCAGAGAACCTAGTTATACCATGCTAAACTTCTGACCTACAGAAACTGAGTTAACAAATCAATATGGCTTTATGCTGCAAAATTTGTGGCATTTTGATGCATAGCAATAGAAAATAAATACAAAATGACTACAGTACATATACAAGTTAATACAAAAATGATAAAAGAAAAATATATAAAACTTTCAGGGCTTCCCTGGTGGCCCAGTGGTTGAGAGTCCACCTGCCGATGCAGGGCACACGGGTTTGGGCCCCGGTCTGGGAAGATCCCACATGCCGCGGAGCGGCTGGGCCCGTGAACCATGGCCGCTAAGCCTGCGCGTCCGGAGCGCGTCCGGAGCCTGTGCTCCACAACGGGAGAGGCCACAACAGTGAGAGGCTCCCATACCGCAAAAAAAAAAAAAAAAAAATTCACAATATTAGAAAATGCTATGCTGTTAAATAATAATAATTTGGAATTTTAATGAAGTTGAAAGATTTTCTTCAAAAATATGTAAAACAATATCATATGGAAAACATGAACAGACTAGACCAGTAACTGTAGAAGAAATTGAACATGTTGCCAAAGTGTTATTCTTACCAAGTATAGAATGAACTGATTTTAGATTAAGTTTTAAAGCTTGTAAAAACTTTCCATCTTTGGTATATTGACCATCTATAAAGAAAAATGGTATTCTTGATCCATTTCCTGAGGCATATATGAAAGAGGCAATAAACTCTCTTAAAATCAATCACACATATTATATATTTCCATTATTAAAGATACTATCATACATGTATATATTTTCCATATGAACTAAAAGTTTAAGTAACATACACTACTATTTAAAATATAGAAAAATTGCATTGAAATATTAGAAAACATCTTAATATTAGGAAATATATACTAGGACAATATATCTAAAGAATGAACTAGACATAAAAGAGAGAAGAGCAACAACGAGAATATCATATGAAATTCAGATTTACTCTGGAGCAAGTTCAGGAGGTGAGGGTGGTTCGTGATGGGTTCTGAATATAAGGGGTAAGATTGCAAGCATATTGGGTTTATATGCCATGCCTAGAAGCTTGGGATTTATCCTTCATCTTAGGTAAAGAGTACAAGAGTTTTTTAATCTGCAGAGTGACATGATCAGATATATCTCTCAGAAAGAGAAGTATGCTAACATTGTGGAGAACAGACTCTAAGTAGAAGAAGGTGTTGTCAGGATAATGGGTTAAGGTCAAAAAGAAAATAATAAAGTATAGGACTCAGATATTGCTATGAGGACTAAGAGTTGAAGTCATATTTATGAGAAGTTTCTGTTGCAGAATTGACTGGACTTGGAAGGAAAATGGATATTATGTTAAATGAAATAGTCAAGTTTATTCAGAAAATTTTTAGTTTATGAGGATGGGCAAATGGACCCCATTTACTTATGGAACACAAAAGACCACACTCATATAAGGTTCAATGTAATGTGATTAGTTTTAGACTTGTTGGACTTCAGATAACTTTGTCCAGAAAGAATAAAAACATATGGGTCAACAAAAATATGATCAGCAAGTTAACAGATGTTAACGTGTATCTGAAATAATGAGTGAAAAATTTAGGCCATAAAATTTTTCTTATATTTTTGATGACACTAATGCAAAAACTACCATATCTGATTATAAAGTATGAGAAGACGCTCATAAAAAACATTAAATATTTGTAATTTTCAGATGAGAAGATTTTAGATGTAAATTATAAAAGTTTTGAATGTCTTGTCACTCAGTAGGTACCCAGAATGAAAAAATAAGCTAACATCATTACATAAAATATTATTGAAGAAATGTATTTTTAAAGTTAATTTTGGGATTCACTTAGAACATACATTTCTACTTTCACATGTCTAATTAAGATGGAGACGATCTTGCTAGATGAACAAAAATTTTGGATTGACTCACTGGAGATATCAAACTCTTTAGACTAATGAGAAAAAAATTTTGGTAAATCATATGGTTTAGATATCTTGTTCTATCTATAAGTTTAGATATCTTGGTTCTTTTTCTTACATATTTAAACTAATTGACTTATAATTAACAAATGACTGAGAACTGTTATTTTTCCATGAGTATATTTTTGGTGGCTATTGTTAAATTTTGACAAATGTATCAATAGTATATTAAATTATATTAATAGTATACTACAGCTCTAATAATTCACTATGTTCCCAGTCTAAGTGCTAATAATATTGGTAGCTCTTGAATATTATTTTACAGTTGACAATAAAGCATAAATAGTAATATTTGCATCACAATCCCCAAGGTTTTTCATGATCTCCATAATGCTAGAAGTTGAATTAGAGTAATTGGAAATCAGAAATGCCAGGATTTAGGGAATGCTAAAAACTAATGGCTTAAATTTTCTTTAAAAAAGATATAATATGATGCAAGGAGAAGGGCAAAATCACACTTGTGATATTCTTTCCCCAAATCCACAGCCCCAATCTAATCATGAGAAAACACCAGACAACAAAATTGAGGGACATTTTCAAAATCCTGGCCATTAATTTTCAGAAGTGTCAAGGTTATGAAAGAAAAGGGGAGTGCAAAAATGTTACAAATGGAAAAAAAAACTAAAGATATATGACCTCTAAATGCAATGTGCCATCCTGGATTGGATCCTGGAACAGAAAAAGGACATTGGTAGCAAAGCTGGTAAAACCTGAGTAAAATCTGTAGTTTAGTTTAGGACTCTGATATCTACAGCCCATGGGCCTGATCAGTCGAGTTGCTTGTTTTTCAAGTTTTAGTGGAGTACAACCATACCCATTTCTTTATGTAATGTTTCCATAAAGGCTGCTTTCACAGTATAAGGGCAGAGTTGATGACTTGGGGAAAAGACCATACGGTCCACAAGCCTAAAATAATGACTAAGTATCTATTTACAGAAAATGTTTACGTACCTCTGGTTTAGTTAATAGTACTATATCAATGTTAATTTCTTATCTTAAAAATTGTATCATGATTATGATACAATTATGATTATGAATCTGGGTGAAGGGTGTACAGGAATACTCGGTACCCCATGAAACTCTTGTAAGAATCTAAAATTATTTAAAAATAAATAGTTTAAAAAAAAGATGTAATGGCTTAGAGTTCTGGCTTTGGAATCAGACAGAAGTAAACTTAAATCCCACCTTTGCAACCTAACTACTGTGTGTTTTTCATCTCTAATATTTGGGTAATAATGGTACCTACTCACATAGGGCACTTGATAATATTAAATGTAATGATGTACTTTTGGCCACTGCACATGATGAAGCTCAATTCATGGTAATTTACATGTAGTAATGATAGTTTTCACAATATTATAAAGTATAATAATGGCCTAGGAAAATATTATGTTTGCTCTAAAAATATTCATCCTTGCAGGTCACTTATTTTCTATTTTTACTTTACAAAATGGGTTGTCTCAGACCTACTGGGATTGGTAGATGTTCATGGAGGAAGAGAGCTGTAATTTTCTGCTGGAATCAAGAGAGAATGTATCTGTTTTCATTTTGACGGAAATTTCTGAACAACTATGCTGCGTGGAATTAATGAATCATTCACTGAGGTTTAGACTAATTTTAGGAAAATAAATGAAGGAAGTTATTCAGAAAATATACATTTATCAGTCCTCAGAAGTGAATGATTTATTGACCTTCAGTACTCTTTAAGGTTCATATAAAACAAAATTACTTAAAATAATACAATTTTAGAACCAGTAGGGATCTACCAAATCAATTAATTTAACTACCTGCCTTCTCATTTTTCAGTATAGGACTTAATAAAAATCATGCAAGTAGTGTCAATCTGAAACTACAGTTTGTCTCACTGCACCACAGCATATATGCCTATATTTTATAAATTACATCTAAATCCTATGATTATATCCCAGCATTTAAAATAAATATATATGAAAATCTATCCTAAAATATTGTCATTTAGAGTATATTAATATTCTCATTGCCCCATTTTATTCAGAAGAAAAGTTTAGGATAAGAATTTAACCTGTGTGTATGTTTGAGGAAAAGTAGCTGTCCCTCAGAGACCTTGTTATAATTTGCTCTACCAAAAACATTGAATGATTGAAAAAATAACCTTATAAGCATCATGGAGAACTCTTGTGACTTTTGTGACTGATACAAAGTTGAATTAATTACATGTCCTCTTTGAGATTTGTAAACCTCTAGTATTATTGTATGAAATCTACAGCCTTACTATCCAAATGCAATACTCACCTTTTGTGGCAATCAGACTAAATTCTTTCGTGTCTCTTTAGATCTAAGAATAATTAAATGTGAACTATTTCTTTTTCATATTTCATGGAAATAGATATTAAAAGTTACAAGCAATTATTTCCACATCTTTTTCACAGTGAATTTAAATCTACTTCGTGAGAACCTCTGATCTTTACAGTTTTTTTATTTTAACGTCTTTATTGGAGTATAATTGCTTTACAATGTTGTGTTAGCTTCTGCTAACAAAGTGAATCAGCTATATGTATACATATATCCCCATATCCCCTCCCTCTTGCATCTCACTCCCACCCTCCCTATCCCACCCCTCTAGGTGGTCACAGAGCACCAAGCTGATCTCCCCGGGGAATGCAGCTGCTTCCCACTAGCTATCTATTTTACATTTGGTAGTGTATATATGTCCATGCCACTCTCTCACTTTGTCCCAGCTTACCATTCCCCCTCCCTGTGTCCTCAAGTCCATTCTCTACATCTGAGTCTTATTCCTGTCCTGCCCCTATGTTGTTTTTTTTTAGATGTCTATGGAGAAAGCTTTTTTTTTTTTTTTTAGATTCCATATATATATTTGTTAGGGTATGGTATTTGTTTTTGTCTTTCTGACTTACTTCACTCTGTATGACAGACTCTTTGTCCATCCACTTAACTACAAATAACTCAATTTCGTTTCTTTTTGTGGTTGAGTAATATTCCATTGTATATATATGCCACATCTTCTTTATCCATTCATCTGTCGATGGGCACTTAGGTTGCTTCCATGTCCTGGCTGTTGTAAATAGAACTGCAGTGAACATTTTGGTACATGACTCTTTTTGAATTATGGTTTACTCAGGGTATATGCCCAGTAGTGGGATTACTGGGACATATGGTAGTTCTATTTTTAGATTTTTAAGGAACCTCCATACTGTTCTCCATAGTGGCTGTATCAATTTACATTCTCACCAACAGTGCAAGAGGGTTCCCTTTTTTCCACACCCTCTCCAGCATTTATTGTTTCTAGATTTTTTGATGATGGCCATTCTGACTTGTGTAAGGTGATACCTCATTGTAGTTTTGGTTTGCATTTCTCTAATGATTAGTGATGTTGAGCATCCTTTCATGTGTTTATTGGCAAACTGTATATCTTCTTTGGAGAAATGTCTATTTAGGTCTTCTGCCCATTTTTTGGATTGGGTTGTTTGTTGTTTTGATATTGGGCTGCATGAGCTGCTTGTAAATTCTGGAGATTAATTCTTTGTCAGTTGCTTTGTGTGCAAATATCTTCTCTGTCTTTTCATCTTGTTTATGGTTTCCTTTGCTGTGCAAAAGCTTTTAAGTTTCATTAGCTCCCATTTGTTTATTTTTGTTTTTATTTCCATTTCTCTAGAGGGGGGTCAAAGGAATCTTGCTGTGATTTATGTCTTATAGTGTTCTTCCTATGTTTTCCTCTAAGAGTTTTTTAGTGTCTGGCCTTATATTTAGGTCTTTAATCCATTTTGAGTTTATTTTTGTGTATGGTGTTAGGGAGTGTTCTAATTTCAGTCTTTTACATGTAGCTGTCCAGTTTTCCCAGCACCACTTATTGAAGAGGCTGTCTTTTCTCCATTGTACATTCTTGCCTCCTTTATCAAATATAAGGTGACCATATGTGCATGGGTTTATCTCTGGGCTTTCTATCCTGTTCCACTGATCAATATTTCTGTTTTTGTGCCAGTACCATACTGTGTTGATTACTGTAGCTTTGTAATATAGTCTGAAATCAGGGCACCTGATTACTCCAGCTCTGTTTTTCTTTCTCAAGATTTTTTTGGCTATTCGGGGTCTTTTGTGTTTGCATACAAATTGTGAATTTTTTTGTTCTAGTTCTGTGAAAAATGCCATTGGTAGTTAGATAGGGATTGCATTGAATATGTAGATTGCTTTGGGTAGTGTGGTCATTTTCACAATGTTGATTCTTCCAATCCAAGAACATGGTATATCTCTTCCTCTGTTTGTATCATCTTTAATTTCTTTCATCGGTGTCTTATAGTTTTCTGCATGCAGGGTTTTTTCCTTAGGTAAGTTTATCCCTAGGTATTTCTTCTTTTTGTTGCAATGGTAAATGGGAGTGTTTCCTTAATTTCTATTTCAGATTTTTCATCATTAGTGTATAGGAATGCAAGAGATTTCTATGCATTAATTTTGTATCCTGCTTCTTTACTAAATTCATTGATTAGCTCCAGTAGTTTTCTGGTAGCATCTTTAGGATTGTCTATGTATAGTATCATGTCATCTGCAAACAGTGACAGTTTTACTTCTTCTTTTCTGATTTGGATTCCTTTTATTTCTTTTTCTTCTCTGATTGCTGTGGCTGAAACTTCCAAAACTATGTTGAATAATAGTGGTGAGATTGGGCATCCTTGTCTTTTTCCTGATTTTATTGGAAATGGCTTCAGTTTTTCACCATTGAGAATGATGTTGGCTGTGCGTTTGTCATATATGGCCTCTATTATGTTGAGGTAAATTCCCTCCATGTCTACTTTCTGGAGAGTTTTTATCGTAAAAGGGTGTTGAAGTTTTTTGAAAGCTTTTTCTTCATCTATTGAGGTGATCGTATGGTTTTTCTCCTTCAGTTTGTGAATATGGTGTATCACATTGATTGATTTGTGTATATTGAAGTATCCTTGCATTCCTGGATTAAACCTGACTTGATCACGGTGTATGATCCTTTTAATGTGCTGTTGGATTCTGTTTGCTAGTACTTTGTTGAGGATTTTTGCATCTATATTCATCAGTGATATTGGTCTGTAATTTTCTTTTTGTGTGATATCTTTGTCTGTTTTTGGTATCAGGTTGATGGTGGCCTTGTAGAATGAATTTGGGAGTGTTCCTGCCTCTGCAGTGTTTTGGAAGACTTTGAGAATCAAAAAGCATAATCACTTGTGGAGAAATTCTAGCATATCTTTTTCAAATAATGCAGTATAAAACTCTCCCAAATTCTTTATGTAATATAGCAGGCCAGAGTCGACTGATTTCTCTGTAAATCAGAGACTAAGCAAAATAAAATAATGGTACTTAAGGAAAAAAGTGACAGAAAAAAGAAAAAAAGTGACATTTATACACGCCATTATATACAGAGTCATCTTGCCTGAGGAAAGAAACTAAGGAAACTAAATTATGAAAATCTTATAATCTGGATTTTCCTCTTTTCTTCCTCACCCTCTTCCTCATGCTTCCCTTCTTCCTCCCCTTCCTCCACTTTCTTCTTTTAACTTAGAATCTACCTTACCTATTATGCCTAGGAAAGACAAAATGGATTGGATGTACAAACGTTTCAGAAGAAAATAATTTAGGAGCTGTGTATATTTGCCAAAACACTCTATCTTAATATAGATACATTATGTCTCACTTCAGTTTCTCCTTAATTTTAAACTCAAGTAGATTAAGTAGCAGCTTATCCAAAAGATTAAACATTTCTCTATTCAAACTGTAAAGCTCTTTTACTATTTATATATTATATGTTGACTTTTTTTCTCTTCAATTTTATATGCAGTAGTAACTAAGTGATTTTGTGGCCTGTGGTTTGGAGCCACCATTACAAGCTCTCAGGTTTTGGGTGCCCTAAAGGAGTTTGATATCTTGAGAAGCAGTGAAACCTGCTTTTCCTATGGATAGTTTCTCTTCACCCCAAAACAGAGATTACAGTTTAGAATATTTCTCTGGAGCTTTGATCACTATTCCTGAATTTGACTGGTACACAAATCAGGCATAATATTCTTCCTAATCACACTGAACATTTTTGGCAAATAAATTACACTTTACTTGCTTCTATGTTTCTCCCATACCTGTGTACATAAGGAAAGTTCACAAAGATGTTTACACGTTAGGTTAAGTAATTAGACCAAGAGATGGTTTCTAGAGGTCTGTGTTCAGAGAGGGAAATAGCATAAATGGAGGATGCATTATGATAGATAGCTATTTTAGTTGTTTTCTATATGTGATAGCATTGAATCAATAAGATGCCTCTATGATTAAGCAATTATTTTCTGTTATCCCCATTATTTCTAATAGCTCTTCTATTTGTGTTATATATATGATAGCATTGGATAAATGACATCTGTATGATTAAGCAATTATTATTGTTTTTGTTATCCTAATTGTTTTAGATGAGGAAGAAAAAGTCCAATGTTAAAAGGGGTTGAAACAAATTTTGCTAGACTAAATCCTGGCACATCACAGTATCAAGTTGATTACCATTAGAATCCCTAGATCATTGCCATCATTTGACCCTTCGCTCATGCAGCAAATACTTCACATCTTTCATTTCCTCAAGTATTGAGGAGAATACAGAGAGGAAGACTTCAAGGATACATTTAATGTAATAATGACAAGCAGACACAACACCATAATACAAAGCAAAGGTATTTGGCGCCATAAACTAGGTATAAAAATTCAGCCAAGATAAATGTACTGCTCACCACTCAGCCTTTTCCTGGACAAATTCATACTGAATATGACTCCCAAATTCTTTTTCTAAGTGTGTCATGTTCCTGCTCCAAAAAAGCTTTACTGGCTCAATATTTCTTACTGTTCTATGCTTGAACTCTACTTATTTTTTTCTGCTTCACTCATCTGTTTAAAAAATACTTTATAAATTATTTATTTAAATTTATTTCATTGAAGCATAGTTGATTTACAATATTGTGCTATTTTCTACTGTACAGCAAAGTGACTTAGTTATACATGTATATACATACTTTTTCATATTCTTTCCCGTTATGGTTTATCACAGGACATTGAGTATAGTTCCCCTGTGCTGTACAGTAGGACCTTGTTGTTTATCCATTCTATGTAAGACAGTTTGCATCTATTCAGCCCAAACTCCTAATCCATTCCTCCCCACCTTGGCAACCACAAGTCTCTTCTCTATGTCTGTGAGTCTGTTTCTGTTTCATAGGTAAGTTCATTTGTGTCGTATTTTAGATTCCACATATAAGTGATATCATATGGTATTTGTTTTTCTCTTTATCACTTCACTTAATATGATAATCTCTAGGTCCATCCATGTTGCTGCAAATGGCATTATTTCATTCTTTTTCATGGCTGAGTAATATTCCGTCATATGTATATGTGTGTGTGTGTGTGTGTGTGTATACACACACACACACACACACACACACACCCCACATCTTCTTTATCCATTCATCTGTTGATGGACATTTAGGTTGTTTCAGTGTCTTGGCTATTGTAAATAATGTTGCTATGAACATTGGGGTGCGCATATGTTTTTGTCTTCCAGGTCACTTATCCGTTCTTCTGCCTCAGTTATTCTGCTATTGATCCCATCTAGAGTACTTTTAATTTCATTTATTGTGTTGTTCATCGTTGCTTGTTTCATCTTTAGTTCTTCTAGGTCCTTGTTAACTGATTCTTGCAATTTGTCCATTCTATTGTCCATTCTATCTCCAAGATTTCGGATCAACCTTACTATCATTATTCTGAATTCTTTTTCAGGTAGACTGCCTATTTCCTCTTCATTTGTTAGGTCTGGTGGGTTTTTATCTTGCTCCTTCCTCTGCTGTGTGTTTTTCTGTCTTTTCATTTTGCTTATCTTACTGTTTTTGGGGTCTCCTTTTTTGCAGGCTGAAGGTTCGTAGTTCCTGTTGTTTTTTGTGTCTGTCCCCAGTGGCTAAGGTTGGTTCAGTGGGTTGTGTAGGCTTCCTGGTGGAGGGTACTAGTGCCTGTGTTCTGGTGGATGAGGCTGGATCTTGTCTTTCTGGTGGGCAGGTCCACGTCTGGTGGTGTGTTTTGGGGTGTCTGTAGACTTATTATGATTTTGGGCAGCCTCTCTGCTAATGGGTGGGGTTGTGTTCCTGTCTTGCTAGTTGTTTGGCATAGGATGTCCAGCACTGTAGCTTGCTGGTCGTTGAGTGAAGCTGGGTGCTGGCGTTGAGATGGAGATCTCTCGGAGATTTTTGCTGTTTGATAATATGTGCAGCTGGGAGGCCTCTTGTGGACCAGTGTCCTGAAGTTGGCTCTCCCACCTCAGAGGCACAGCACTGACTCCTGGCTGCAGCACCAAGAGCCTTTCATCCACAAGGCTCCTTAATTTGGGATGATTCGTTGTCTATTCAGGTATTCCACAGATGCAGGGTATATCAAGTTGATTGTGGAGCTTTAATCCGCTGCTTCTGAGGCTCCTGGGAGAGATTTCCCTTTCTCTTCTTTGTTCTCACAGTTCCCAGGGGCTCAGCTTTGGATTTGGCCCCGCCTGTGCGTGTAGGTCGCCGGAGGGCATCTGTTCTTTGCTCAGACAGGACGGGGTTAAAGGAGCCGCTGATTCGGAGGCTCTGGCTCACCCAGGCCGGGGGGTAGGGAGGGTCACGGAGTGCGGGGCGGGCCTGCAGCGGCAGAGGCCGGCGTGAAGCTGCAGCCTGAGGCGCGCCGAGCGCTCTCCCGGGGGAGCCGTCCCTGGATCCCGGGACTCTGGCAGTGGCAGGCTGCACAGGCTCCCCGGAAGGGCGTGTGGCTAGTGACCTGTGTTCGCACACAGGCCTCCTGGCTGCGGCAGCAGCGGCCTTAGCGTCCCATGTCCGTCTCTGGGCTCCGCACTCTTAGCCGCGGCTCGCGCCCGTCCCTGGAGCTCTCTCAAGCAGCATTCTTAATCCCCTCTCCTCGTGCACCAAGAAACAAAGAGGGACTTAAAAGTCTCTTGCCTCTTCGGCAGGTCCAGACCCCTCCCCGGACTCTCTCCCGGCCAGCCGCGGCGCACCAACGCCCTGCAGGCTGTGTTCACGCCGCCAACCTCAGTCCTCTCCCGGCGCTCCGACAAAAGCCGGAGCCTCAGCTCCCAGTCCCGCCCGCCCCGGCGGGCGAGCAGACAAGCCTCTCGGCTGGTGAGTGCCGGTCGGCCCGATCCTCTGCGCTGGAATCTGTCCGCTTTGCCCTCCACACCCCTGTTGCTGTGCTCTCCTCCGCGGCTCCCAAGCTCCCCCACTCCGCCTCCCGAAGTCTCCACCCGCGAAGGGGCTTCCTAGTGTGTGGACACTTTTCCTCCTTCACAGCTCTCTCCCGCTGGTGCAGGACCCGTCCCTATCCTTTTGTCTCTGTTTAGTGTTTTCTTTTGCCCTAACCAGGTACGTGGGGGGTTCCTTGCCTTTTGGGAGGTCTCAGGTCTTCTGCCAGCGTTCAGTAGGTGCTCCGTAGGAGTTGTTCCACGCATAGATGTATTTCGCGCGCATATGTTTTTGAATTAGAGTTTTCTCCAAATATATTCCCAGGAGTGGGATTGCAGGATCATATGTTAACTCTATTTTTAGTTTTTTGAGGAACCTCCATACTGTTTTCCATAGTGGCTGTACCAAGTTATATTCCAACAGAGTAGGAGGGTTCCCTTTTTGGAGAAATGTCTACTTAGGTCTTCTGCCCTAAATAGACATTGGATCATTTTTCAGTTGGATTGTTTGTTTTCTTGTTATTGAGTTGTATGAGCTGTTTGTATATTCTGGAAATTAAGCCCTTGTTGGTCATTTGTTTATGGTTTCCTTTGCTGTACAAAAGCTTGTAAGTTTGATTAGGTCCCATTTGTTTCTTTTTCCTTTTTTTTTTTAAGTTTATTTATTTATTAATTTTTTTGGCTGCGTTGGGTCTTCGTTGCTGTGTAGGCTTTCTCTAGTTGCAGCGAGCGGGGGCTGCTCTTTGTTGCGGTGCACAGGCTTCTCATTGCAGTGGCTTCTTGTTGCAGAGCATGGGCTCTAGGCATGCAGGCTTCAGAAGTTGTGGCTTATGGCCTCAGTAGTTGTGGCTCGCAAGCTCTAGAGTCCAGGCTCAGTTGTTGTGGTGCACGGGCTTTGTTGCTCTACGGCATGTGGGATCTTCCTGGATCAGGGCTCAAACCTGTTTCCCCTGCATTGGCAGGCAGATTCTTAACCACTGCGCCCCCAGGGAAGTCCCTCTTTTTGTTTTTATTTCTATTGCCTGACCTAATGAGACATTGGTACAATTTATGTCAGAGAACGTTTGGCCTATGGTTTCTTCTAAGAGTTTTATGGTGTCATGTCTTATATTTAAGTCTGTAAGCCATTTTGAGTTTATTTTTGTGTGTGGTGTGAGAGTGTGTTCTAACTTGATTGATTTACACCATTTAACAAATATTTTAGACTATTAGTCTTTAAAATGCTTATTAGGCACTCTTAGCAAAAGAAAAAAATAGCCCTTCTCTCTCCAATATGAGTACATTTCTATTTATTAATTGTGCATATGTACTGCTATCATTAGTTAAGAATTTTGCTCACAATATATTCTTTGAGTGAAGTTAATGTTAAGCATAGTTGACATAATCAGTATTTCAAATAGTCATAGATAATTTTGAATATTTTGTCATTTTCAAACCTTGCAGAATAGTTTTTTAATAATTTCTTTATTTCATTTTTAAGTTTGCAAAGTTTCCAAAACAGCGACTATATCTTCTTATCTTATTTAAAAGGAATAAAATGTAGCAAAAGAATAATCCTATATTTACATAACAAAATTGATCTCAACTTGACCAATTAATTCTTCCCTAAACTATAGAAAATAATTCTCTGATTGGTACTACCTTTTATGGTTTGTAAGTTTATTTTGAAAAGTGCATTCTGGTAATAAACTAGAAGAATTAGAACAGAGTGGAGAAATCTACAAAAGAGTATAGTATAAGCCATGTTAATTTTAGAAAAAAAGTGTGACAGACCAATAAATAAAATGTCAAAATAGAATGAAAGGAAACAGAACAAAACCGAGCTGTAGTTAAACTAAAGAGACAAGAGGAAAAGAAAAAAATACGATTATTATACAATAGCATTACATTCTTCCCTTAGAAATCATTTGTGTCCATTTAAGTTTTTTAAAGCCGGAGTCATCATCTAATCCAACTTTTCTATTTTATGGTTGAGGAAACTTGCTTTCTTTGGGGAAAAATTATGCTCAGAGATTGAGATTGTCTTTGCCAATATTTTATTTAACATAGGTTCATTGCAGGAATTATAATAATTTCACAATAGCATACAGGATAATGTCTCTTAATAAGCCAATAAAGAAAAAACATACTCCAAATCATTGATAGATCAATTACACTGTTGTTCCAGGAAAGGGCAGATAAAAGGAATAAAGTCCAAATTTAGTTGAGGTGTACCTTTTTACCAGTTGGTTCTCGGGAGAGTCAGCTTAGCCAACTAAGAGCTGACAGTCCAGTTGCTGGAGCACCGGAGAAAGTCCCTTGTTGCTAGATCACATTGCTAGGAAACAAAGACACTGGTGTTGACCAGCAAGATAATCTTCTTGGGGCCACTGCATGGTTTTCTTCACTGCATGGCAGGAGCTATTGCCCCAAGGTCTTTGTAGAGATAGTTACATCAGCAAAGAGTCACCTTGCTCAGACTGAACACTCCCAGGCAGTCCTCACAAACTTGGTATTTATAGTCTAAATGTCCCCTCCCCATAGTTGCTTCTCCATGTGTTCTTATTGTTAAGCCCCCAGTGGCACCCCTCAGCCACTGAGTTACTGAATGCTTATCAGCAACCATAGATGTCAATGTCGTCGACATCCTGGCACAACAATTTCACTTATATCAAAACAACTTTACCTATAAAAGCAACTTCATTTCTGTCATAAACAAGTGGATTTGAAATCATATCAAATCACTACATAACATAATGCAGGAATAAACTGGGTGCATGTGTTGTCCAAAGGCAGATTGCCTGAGTCAGGTATGGAAACCCAAATCTAGATGTCCTGAAGGCCAGTTCCCTGTTCTCCCCAGTGCACCACACCCACAGCCCTGCATTGTGTGGAAAGTTGGAGAGCTGAAGTTCAGAAAACAGCACAAAGTGAAATAGGACAAAAGCCAAATAAATCAGGAAACACATAAGAAGACAAATGAAAACTATGGTAAGTCAATTGTTCTTAACTGGGGATGATTTTGCCCCCAGGTGATAGTTGGTGATTCCTGGAGGCCATTTCTTGATTGTCACAATTTGAGGAGTAGGGATGTTACTGGAATCTAGTGAGTAGGTGTTTGGGATGTTCCTAAATACCCTAAAATGTACAAGACAACCTGCATACCAAAGAATTATCAGCAACAGAAGGCCAATAGTACATTAGCCAAGAAACACTAAATTTTAAATCTTAATAATTACACACAAAGAGAGAGAGTGAGAATGAGGAAGAGAGAGAGAGTGGGAATAAAAACTAAGGAAAGCAGAGTGAAACAACATGGAGATGCAAATATAAATGTCAGAAATAGAAAAAGTGGAAAATGCATAACAAACAAGATGCTACACAATTTTATATATGTATATGATTAATTCCCTGGGGAAAATAAATGTCTTCACCCATTTCCACGTAAACTCATTTTTCTGATAGAGGATGAAGAATATTTTATCTAGATAAATAGTGCTTTCTTCACTGGATAGCTGTGAGCAAAAATGTTATTAAATGATTTTACTGGAGGAATAGTGAAACTGTAAAACCATACCTTTCATGTCAGACTTTGCCTCGTAGAGAGGATTTTCACAGAGGTGTGGTGTGTTCTTCTGAACTCTAATTTATATAGGAAATATTGTCATGCCTTAACCATCAAGGTTCTTTGCTGTTCAGAGATAAGAAGATTCTATTTTTCATTTTTGTGTGGTGTTTGTATCTAGGTTTTGAATAATTTATTTTAGTTCTTTGAAGAGAAGTAAACATGTTTTCAAGTTCAGTTTCACATCAGCTCTGATTGCATGCATTTCAAAAGAGCTCTTAAATTTTCCTCAAAACTATAAAAATCAGAAGCAAACATATACATTTAAATAATAATAATTATGTAGCACTTACTAAGTGATTGTGAGTTCCAGGAACCATTCTGAGAGCTTTACATGATTTATTTTGTAATTTTCATATATGAAATAGATGACATTAGTATTATACCTATTGGATATATGAGAAAACAGAGGCACATTGAAGTTAAATAACTCCACCGCAGTCTCACTGAACTATGGTAGAAGTTAGAACTTGAATTCAAATTCAGGTATCTGGTCCCAGAGCTCTTATTCCTAATCACCATGATATATTTTCTGTGCCAAATTTTGTCTGATTTATGGGCAATTTTTTTTTTTTGGCCATGCCCCACGTCTTGCAAGATCTTAGTTCCCTGACCAGGGATTGAACCTGGCCTAGTGCAGCTGAGTCCTAACCACTGGACCATAGGGAATTATCCCTTTTTTTTTTTTATGTGAAACTTCAGGAGATCTCAGTGCTTCTTGTAAAGTATGTGGTAGGAATTCCCTATCAATGAAGACTAGAGCCTATGGACTGATGCTTGCAGAGATAGCTGCCTAACTAATATCTACCATCCCATTATTATTTAACAAAAGAATATGAATTTAATGTCAGTGGCTCTTAAAAGAGGGGCAGTCAGCTAGCATAAGCCTTAGTGCCTGTACCCCTTGCTCCTATCTTCTGCCTGGAATATCAGCTTTCTGTCTGGACAATGAGGTAACAATTACAATGACCATCACTTACTAAAAATGACAAAGTTCAAAAAAAAGCCTGGACCCTGCTGATCATGGGTTAGCTATACCGGCCCTGGATTAAAACCCCTACACTGGGCTTCCCTGGTGGCGCAGTGGTTGAGAGTCCGCCTGCCGATGCAGCAGACGCGGGTTTGTGCTCCGGTACGGGAGGATCCCACATGCTGCGGAGTGGCTGGGCCCATGAGCCAAGGCCGCTGAGCCTGCGTGTCCGGAGCCTGTGCTCCACAACGGGAGAGGCCACAACAGTGAGAGGCCCACGTACCGCAAAAAAAAACCACTAAAAACCCTACACTTTGTTTACATGAGAGAAAAATAAACCACCTTCTTATTTAAACTATTGCTATTGTCAGGCTCTGCTACTGGCAGATGAATCCAAGTCCTGATACAGATACTACACATAGATGACTTTTTACCCTTCGTTTTCAACATTGATTTTGTTTTTTTTAATAAAGGGAAAAAGGAAACATGGCTTACTGAGCACATCTGTTTATCTCCTCTCCCCTTAATTCTTATTGAAATTACAGAAAATTAAGTTAAAATTAAGGAAAAAGATATATATATATATATATATGTATACTGGAAACAAGAAAGAGAGTTATGAGTGCAGCAGACATTTGTATGGAATTTCAGGAAGAAAGCAAGTAGAATAAATATAACTGACTGTGAAATTGGACAAGTGAAATGGCAACCCCCAAACATTCACGAGAAAGCTATTGCAGAGGTGGTAGTGGCTTTCCTCAGTGAGGTCCTAAAGGAACTCTGAACTCAGAATCATCAACTATGGGAAGGGACCATTGTGCAATCTTCGGGGCTATTAGAACCTTGATAATCTGGAGTCATCACTTACTACATATCTGATCTCTCAGTAGAACCTGTAGCTCTAGCTGCCAATTATGTCCAAGTTACAATCAGTTAGTACTCAGACATACCTCACAGATATTGCAGGTTTGGTTCCAGACCACCACAATAAAACCAATATTGTAATAAATCAAATCACACAGTTTTTTGATTTCCCAGTGCATATAAAAGTTATGTTTACACTATACTGTAATCTATTAGTATGAAAGAGCATTATGTCTAAATAATGTACAAACATTAATTTAAAAATAATTCATTGCTAAAAAATGCTAGCCATTATCTGAGCCTTCAGAGACTCATAGTAGTAACATCAAAGAGCACTCACCACAGATCACCGTAACAAAGATAATAATAGTGAAAAAGTTTGCAATATTGTGAGAATTACCAAAAATGCAACACAGAGACACCAAGTATGCAAATGCTGTTGGAAAAATGGCGCTGATAGACTTGCTTGATGCAGGGTTGCCACAAACCTTCAACTTGTAAAAAATGCAATATCTGCAATGTGCAATAGAATGAGATACATCTGTACACTGTGTCCCTTGTCTGCTTGAAGTCTCCCAGTCACTTTGTATCTGACTCAGAGTGAAACCAACATCCTCCCAGTGGCCAACCAGGCCGTATTGATCTTACCTTCCACTCCCCCTCTAACCATATTTCCTACTTCTTTCCCCCTGCGTCACTCCATTGCATCCACACAGCCTCCTTACTGTTACCTGAAACACCCCATAACGCTCCCCGTTTAAGCCTGTGCCGTGAAATTTCTTTCCCTGTCTGGGATGCTTTCCGCTCAGGAAGCCACATGGTTTCTTTCCTCACTTCCTTCAATTATTTCCTTAAAGGTTTCCTTCTCTGTAAGGCCTTTCTTAACTACTTTATAACTTAAGCACTCTCCCCCAGCTCTCCCTGTCCCCTTGCCCTGTTTATTTCCTTAATATTTACCACCATTAGACATACTAGGTATTTATTTTATTTGTCTTGTTTAGTTCTGTGTCTTCTCACTAGAATTTACAATTTCTGAAGGCAGAGATTGTTACACTTAATTTATTTTTATATTTACTGCTATATCCTGATCCTCTGATATAGAACCTGACCCAAACCAATAAGTTCTTTTTATGAATGAAGAATGAATACTTTAGGAGTTTGGGGTTAGTTGAAACCTCCCATTCCTCTGCTTATATCAAGTGTCATCGAAAGTAATATTTTGTCCATAAAGTCATAAGATCTTTTTTAAAAGGGTGAATAATAGCTTAGTAGGGATCCTGGATGGGCTTTGGGGCTCACACAAAACAATAAACAATTACAGTTTCTTCCATATCTCAATAATAGACATTCAGAAAAGTAGAAAATACAGTTGTCCCATAAAGTGAAATAAAGTTCTTCATCCCAAGAGTGAAGTCACTTTCACTTCAAACTTATATAAAAGGGGTATTTTTAAAATAATGAAATCAGACTCCCCGCTTGATGATTATAAATAACCCACAGGGAAGGGAGAAACAGAAATCCAGTGCCAATTTCAGTGAAACTAAACAAGAACTAAATTCTTCCCCACAATTCTTCCCCATCCAAAATTAATATAAGACCCACTCTGAGCACTATAGACTGAGTCATAGTACACCAGAGAGAGTGACAGAAAAAATGCTGTGGCTGCAGATATAAGAGAGAGACGCAAAGGCCATTTCAAATGTGTATGGAGCTCATTCTGAGTTGTAAAACCTTATACCTTGTCTGTTATAACTGAAATGGCTGCCTGTAGTGGAACGAGGGGTTTTCTTTTAGACTTGGTTTGTTACTCAAAAGCAGAGAGAATAGAGGTGAATGAGGAATTACACAGATATATCACATATGCAGTGATGAAATGGATACTTCCATAGTCGGTCTACTCAGAACCAATAATCTTAGAGTAGAAAAGTAAAACTGAAGAATTGCTCAAGTTCTGCAACCTTATATTTTTTCAATTTTTAATGATTTCTGTAAATTTGGAAAACACCTTGTGTTAGTTTTTATTTACCTATACATTTGAATGAGTTTAAAGTATCTACATTTAGTCAATGGTTCATAAAAATCCCAATATCCCACTGATATCCAAATGACAATAACAACAGAAACAACAAAGATAAGAGGAAGAAGACTGATTTGAACAATAGATGTGGAAATGGAGGGACTGGCCAGAGCCATCCAAGTGTGATGACAAAAGAGCTTTCTATCTCAAGGACCAAGTTGATGAATAGAAACAGATCCAAGACTATGGTGTGAATAAGTCAGAATTCTCAACAGGCAGAGGCTGTTTGGCCACTGATTGTCTGGAAAATAGAGACCCTGCCAAGCCCCCGGCCCCCAACCCTGTATTCCATAGACCACGAGCTATGCACAGTACTGGGCTTTCTAATCTGCCTCTCCCAAATGGGAGGCACTGGGTCTTATGTTGAAATGGTAACCTAATGGAAAGTCTCACTTTCTGCAATTCATCTTTAGAAATAATTCTGTATAATTTAATGGCATGGTTTCTGTCACAGAGCTGTACTTCAAAATTATATTTAGGTTGCTAATATCTTACTTTTAGGAGATTTGACTAGATACTAGTTTCTATCCGCCAGTGATTCCTCAGAACAGTTGTATGTTTCAGAGAGGCAGAGCAAAAATTCCCTCTCCCCTGAAATAAGCCATTCCTACTGCTTTCTTGAGAAACATATCTCAACTAATTCCCTACTTCCTTTTCATTCCTGGGGTAAATAGAATAAGAACTCATTTCTGATTTTGTTTTGCCTTTCTAAATCTTCAAATATATAAGCTCTTTGGCATTAATATACAAATCTAAGTGGGAAACCAAAGCACAGAATTGACCCTCTGAATGTAAAACTTTTCTTAAAAGTTCTAAACAATGTATGGGGAGATTTTGATCAAAAGGTAGAAAGTTGCCATTATGTTGGAGGAATAAGTCTAGAGAGCTAATGTACAGCATGATGACAATAGTTAATATTACTATGTATTCAGTACTGAAACTTTCCTAAAAGAGTAGATTTCAGGTGGTTTCATCACAAAAAAAATTGTAACTGTGTGAAGAGATATGGTAATTAGCTTAAATATAGCAATCATTTCACTATGTATATGTATATCAAATCATCATGTTGTACACCTTAAATACGATTTTAAAAACATGTTAAAACTCTAAACAGTAGAGTTGTGAAGTGTTTGGACACAAATTTCTTGGTAAATACACTCTAACTTAACTGGAAATATTAATTTTAAAGTGGTAACATGAGATGAAAACTTTGTGAATTTTTTATGGCTAGGGAAAGGAGTGACCAATAACATCTTAGAAAACTATGTATTAAAAGTGAAAATAACCACTTCCTCTCAGAACAGAGTGCAGTATATAACCTAAAGACATGAATTTATTCTGTGCCTTTTTGAAAATAGCAGTTATACATTAATATTAACATAGTTTCAAAAACATTAGATTTTATAAGCATTAGTATCATTAATTATAAGTTTTTAATACTAGACAAATATGAGAAATGAGCGCATTATTAATACACAGATACGTGAAGAGAATCTCTCAGCAGAAAGAAATCTACGAAACTGGAAGATTATAGTTTGTCATTTTTACCCATTTCTGACATCCTTTGTTTGTTTGTTTTTGTACATGCATTGTACTTATTTATTTATTTCCTTGTTATGATTTACTCTTAATGACCTTTCTAAGGGGAAGCTGGCAATTCCATACATATATTCCCTATATTAAAAAATTAAGTTATTTTTTGGGTTTTTTTTTAAACATCTTTATTGGTGTATAACTGCTTTACAATGATGTGTTAGTTTTTGCTTTATAACAAAGTGAATCAGCTATACATATACATATATCCCCATATCTCCTCCCTCTTGCATCTCCCTCCCATCCTCCCTATCCCAGCCCTCTAGTTGGTCAAAAAGCACTGAGCTGATCTCCCTGTGCTATGTGGCTGCTTCCCACTAGCTATCTATTATCTGTTTGGTAATATATATTAGTCCATGCCACTCTCACTTTGTCCCAGCCTACCCTTCCCCTACCTTGTGACCTCAAGTCCATTCTCTACATCTGCGTCATTGTTCATATCCTGCCCTTACGTTCTTCATAACCATTTTTTAGATTCCATATATATGTGTTAGCATACGGTATTTGTTTTTCTCTTTCTGACTTACTTTGCTCTGTAGACAGACTCTAGGTCCATCACCTCACTATAAATAACTCCATTTCATTTCTTTTTATGGCAGAGTAATACTCAATTGTATATATGTGCCAAATCTTTATACATTCATCTGTCGATGGACACTTAGGTGGCTTCCATGTCTTGACTATTGTAAATAGAGATACAATGAACATTGTGGTACATGACTCTTTTTGAATTATGGTTTTCTCATGGTATATGCCCAGTAGTGGGGTTGCTGGATAGTATGGTAGCTCTATTTTTACTTTTTTAAGGAACCTCCATAGTGGCTGTTTCAGTTTACATTCCCACCAACAGTGCAAGAGGGTTCCCTTTTCCCCAAACCCTCTCCAGCATTAATTGTTTGTAGACTTTTTGATAATGGCCATTCTGACCAGTGTGAGATGATATTTCATTGTAGTTTTGATTTGCATTTCTCTAATGATTAATGATGTTGAGCATTCTTTCATGTGTTTGTTGGCATTCTGTATATCTTCTTTGGAGAAATGTCTGTTTAGGTCTTCTGCCCAGTTTTGGATTGGGTTGTTTGTTTTTTTGTTATGGAGCTGCATGAGCTGCTTGTAAATTTTGGAGATTAATCCTTTGTCAGTTGTTTCAATTGCAAATATTTTCTCCCATTCTGAGGGTTGTCTTTTGGTCTTGTTTATGGTTTCCTTTGCTATGCAAAAGCTTTTAAGTTTTATTAGGTCCCATTTGTTTATTTTTGCTTTTATTTCCATTTCTCTAGGAGGTGGGTCAAAAAGGATCTTGCTGTGATTTATGTCATAGAGCGTTCTTCCTATGTTTTCCTCTAAGAGTTTGATAGTTTCTGGCCTTACATTTAGGTCTATAATTGATTTTGAGATTATTTTTGTGTTTGGTGTTAGGGAGTGTTCTGATTTCATTCTTTTACATGTAGCTGTCCAGTTTTCCCAGCACCACTTATTGAAGAGACTGTCTTTTCTCCATTGTATATTCTTGCCTTCTTTATCAAAAATAAGGTGACCACATGTATGTGGATTTATCTCTCGGCTTTCTATCCTGTTCCATTGATCTATATTTCTGTTTTTTTGCCAGTACCATACTGTCTTGATTACTATAGTTTTGTAATATAGTCTGAAGTCAGGTAACCTGATTCCTCCAGCTCCGTTTTTCTTTCTCAGGATTGCTTTGGTTATCGGGGTCTTTTGTGTTTCCATACAAATTGTGAAATTCTTTTCTCTAGTTCTGTGAAAAATACCATTGGTAGTTTGATAGGGATTGCATTGAATCTTTAGATTGCTTTGGGCTGTATAGTCATTTTCACAATGTTGATTCTTCCAATCCAAGAACAGATGGTATATCTCTCCATGTGTTTGTATCATCTTTAATTTCTTTCATCAGTGTCTTATAGTTTTCTGCATACAGGTCTTTTGTCTCCTTAGGTAGGTTTATTCCTAGGTCTATTTTTGTGCATGGTGTTAGGAAGTGTCCTAATTTCATTCTTTTACATGCTGCTGTCCAGTTTTCCCAGCA
Organism: Lagenorhynchus albirostris; assembly: GCF_949774975.1. Lineage (NCBI taxonomy): Eukaryota > Metazoa > Chordata > Mammalia > Artiodactyla > Delphinidae > Lagenorhynchus > Lagenorhynchus albirostris. Next base: position 32,567,679 of record NC_083105.1, read on the forward strand.
CCACTTATTGAAGAGGCTGTCTTTTCTCTATTATATATTCTTGCCTCCTTTATCAAAAATAAGGTGACCATATGTGTGTGGGTATATCTCTGGGATTTCTATCCTGTTCCATTGATTTATATTTCTTTCTTTGTGCCATTACCATACTGTCTTGATTACTGTAGCTTTATAGTATAGTCCGAAGTCAGTGAGCCTAATTCTTCCAGCTCAGTTTTCTTTCTCAAGATTGCTTTGGCTATTTGGGGTCTTTTGTATTTTCAGACAAATTGTGAAATTTTTTCTTCTACTTCCGTGAAAAATGCGATTGGTAGTTAGATAGGGATTGCATTGAATTTGTAGATTGCTTTGGGTAGTATGGTCATTTTCACAATGTTGATTCTTCCAATCCAAAAAAATGGTATATCTCTCCATCTGTTTGTATCGTCTTTAATTTCTTTCATCAGAGTCTTATAGTTTCTGCATGCAGGGTTTTTGTCTCCTAAGGTAGGTTTATTCCTAGATATTTCTTCTTTTTGTTGCAATGGTAAATGAGAGTGTTTCCTTAATTTCTCTTTCAGATTTTTCATCATTAGTGTATAGGAATGCAAGCGATTTCTGTGCATTAATTTTGTATCCTGCTACTTTACCAAATTCACTGATTAGTTCTAGTAATTTTCTGGTAGCATCTTTAGGATTCTCTATGTATAGTATCATGTCATCTGCAAACAGTGACAGCTTAACTATTTCTTTTCTGATTTGTATTCCTTTTATTTCTTTTTCTTCTCCGATTGCTGTGGCTGAAACTCCCAAACTACGTTGAATAATAGCAGTGTAAGTGGGCATACTTGTCTTGTTCCTGATCTTAGTGGAAATGGTTTCAGTTTTTCACCATTGAGAATGATGTTGGCTGTAGGTTTGTCATATTTGACCTTTATTATGTTGAGGTAAATTCCCTCTATGCCTACTATCTGTGGGATTTTGTCATAAATGGGTATTGAATTTTGTCAAAAGCTTTTTCTGCATCTATTGAGATTATAATATGGTTTTTATCCTTCAATTTGATAAAATGGTTTATCTCATTGATTGATTTGCATATATTGAAGAATCCTTGCATTCCTGGGATAAACCCTACGTGATCATGGTGTATGATCCTTTTAATGTGCTGTTGGATTCTGTTTGCTAGTATTTTGTTGAGAATTTTTGCATTTATGTTCATCAGTGATATTGCTCTGTAGTCTTCTTTTGTTGTGACATCTTTGTCTGGATTTGGTATCAGGGTGATAGTGGCCTCATAGGGTGAGTTTGGGAGTGTTCTTCCCTCTGCTATATTTTGGAAGAGTTTGAGAAGGATACATTTTAACTCTTCTCTAAATGTTTGTTAGAATTTACCTGTGTAGCCATCTGGTCCTGGGCTTTTGTTTGTTGGAAGATTTTTAATCAAGGTCTCAGTTTCCATGCTTGTGATTGATCTGTTTATATTTTCTATTTCTTCCTTGTCCAGTCTTGGAAGGTTGTGCTTTTCGAAGAATTTGTCCATTTCTTCCAGGTTGTCCATTTTATTGGCATAGAGTTGCTTGTAGTAATCTCTCATGATCCTTTGCATTTCTGCACTGTCAGTTGTTATTTCTCCTTTTTCATTTCTAATTCTATTGATTTGAGTCTTCTCCCTTTTTTTCTTGATGAATCTGGCTAATGGTTTATCAATTTTGTTTATCTTCTCAAAGAACCAGCTTTTAGTTTTATTGATCTCTGCTATTGTTTCCTTCATGTCTTTTTCATTTATTTCTGATCTGATATTTCTGATTTCTTTCCTTCTGCTAACTTTAGGGTTTTTCTGTACTTCTCTCTCTAATCACTTTAGGTGTAAGGTTAGGTTGTATTTGAGATGTTTCTTGTTTCTGCAGTTAGGATTGTATTGCTATAAATTTCCCTCTTAGAACTGCTTTTGCTGCATCCCATAGGTTTTGTTTATTGTGTTTTCATTGTCATTTGTTTCTAGGTATTTTTTGATTTCCTCTTTGATTTCTTCAGTGATCTTGGTTACTAAGTAGTGTATTGTTTAGCCTCCATGTATTTTATTTCATTTAGATTTTTTCCTGTAATTGATATCTCGTCTCATAGCGTTGTAGTTGGAAAAGATACTTGATACCATTTCAGTTTTCTTAAATTTACCAAGGCTTGATTTGTGACCCAAGATATGATCTATCCTGGAGAATGTTCCATGAGCTCTAGAGAAGAAAGCTTATTCTGTTGGTTTTGGATGGAATGTGCTTTAAATATTAATTAAGTTCATCTTGTTGAATGTGTCTGTTGAATGTGTCATTTAAATCTTGTGTTTCCTTATTTATTTTCATTTTGGATGATCTGTCCATTGGTGGAAGTTGGGTGTTAAATTCCCCTACTATTATTTTGTTACTGTCGATTTCCCCTTTTATGGCTGTTAGCATTTGTCTTATGTATTAAGGTGCTCCTATGTTGGGTGCATAAATATTTACAATTGTTTTATTTTCTCCTTGGATTGATCCCTTTATCACTATGTAGTGTCCTTCTTTGTTTCTTGTAGCAGTCTTTAAAGTCCATTTTGTCTGATATGAGAATTGCTACTGAAGCTTTCTTTTGATTTCCATTTGCATGGAATAACTTTTTCCATCCCCTCACTTTCAGCCTGTATGTGTCTGTAGGTCTGAAGTGGGTGTCTTGTAGACAGCATATATACGCGTCTTGTTTTTGTATGCATTCAGCCAGTCTGTGTCTTTTGTTTGGAGCATTTAATCCATTTACATTAAGGTAGTTATCAATATGTATGTTCCTATTACCAGTTTTTTAATTGTTTTGGGTTTGTTATTATAGGTCATTTCCTTCTCTTGTGTTTCTTGCCTAGAGAAGTTCCTTTAGCATTTGATGTAAAGCTGGTTTGGTGGTTCTCAATTCTCTTAGCTTTTGCCTATCTATCAAGGTTTTAATTTCTCCATCGAATCTGAATGAGATCCTTGCTGGGTAGAGTAATCTTGCTTGTTGGTTTTTCCCTTTCATCCCTTTATATATGTCCTGCCACTCCCTTCTTGCTTGCAGACTTTCTGCTGAAAGTTCAGCTCTTAGCCTTATGTGGATTCCCTTGTATGTTACTTGTTGTTTTTCCCTTGCTGCTTTTAATATGTTTTCTTTGTATTTAATTTTTGATAGTTTGATTAATATGTGTCTTGGCTTGTTTCTCTTTGTATTTATCCTGTATCGGACTCAGTGTGCTTCCTGGACTTGCTTAACTGTTTCATTTCCCATATTAGGAATGTTTTCAACTATAATCTCTTCAAATATATTCTAAGTCCCTTTCTTTTTCTCTTCTTCTTCTGGGACCCGTATAATTCAAATGCTGGTGCATTTAATGTTGTCCCAGAGATCCCTGAGACTGTCCTCAATTCTTTTCATTCTTTTTCTTTATTCTACTCTGTGGTAGTAATTTCCACTATTTCATCTTCCAGCTCGCTTATCCATTTTTCTGCCTCAGTTATTCTGCTATTGATCCTTGTAGAGAATTTTTAATTTCACTTATTGTGTTGTTCATCATTGTTTGTTTGCTGTTTAGTTCTTCTAGGTCCTTGTTAAGCCTTTTTTCTGTTTTCTCCATTCTATTTCCATGATTTTGGATCATCTTTACTATCATTACTCTGAATTCTTTTTCAGGTAGACTGCCTATTTACTCTTCATTTGTTAGGTCTGGCGGGTTTTTGCCTTGCTCCTTCATCTGCTGTGTTTCTCTGTCTTCTCATTTTGCTTAACTTACTGTGTTGTCTCCTTTTCACAGGCTGCAGGTTCATAGTTCCCAGTGTTTTTGGTGTCTGCCCCCAGTGGCTAATGTTGGTTCCTTGAATTGTGTAGGCTTCCTGGTGGAGGGACCTGGTGCCTGTGTTCTGGAGGATGAGGCTGGATCTTGTCTTTCTGGTGGGCAGGACTGCGTTCGGTCGTGTGTTTGGGGGTGTCTGTGACCTTATTATGATTTTCGGCAGGCTTTCTGCTAATGGGTGTGGTTGTGTTCATGTCTTGCCAGTTGTTTGGCATGGGGTGTCCATGACTGTGGCTTTCTGGTTGTTGAGTGGAGCTGGGTCTTAGCATTGAGATGGAGATCTCTGGGAGAGCTGTTGCCATTTAATATTACATGGATCTGGGAGGTCTCTGGTGGACCAATGTCCTGATCTTGGCTCTCCCACCTCAGAGGTACAGGCCTGACATCTGGCCCAAGCACCAAGATCCTGTCAGCCACACGGCTCAGAAGAAAAGTGACAAAGAAAGAGAAAAATAAAATAAAATAAAATAAAGTTGTTAAATAAAAAATAATTATTAAAAATAAAGAAAGATGAGAGCAACCAAACCAAAAAACAAATCCATCAATGATAACAAGCACTAAAAACTATACTAAAAAAAGAAAAATGCGGACAGACAGAAACCTAGAACAAATGCTAAAAGCAAAGCTATACAGATAAAATCACACAAGGAAGTATACCCGTACACACTCACAAAAAGAGAAAAAGGAAAAAAATATATATATCGTTGCTCCCAAAGTCCACCGCCTCAATTTTCGGATGATTCATTGTCTATTCAGGTATTCCACAGAGGCAGGGTATATCAAGTTGATTGTGGAGATTTAATCCGCTGCTCCTGAGTCTGCTGGGAGAAATTTCCCTTTCCCTTCTTTTTTCTCACAACTCCTGGGGTTCAGCTTTGGATTTACCCCCCACCCCCATCCCACGTGTAGGTCACCTGAGGCCGTCTGTCTTCGCTCAGACAGGGTGGGATTAAAGGAGCAGCTGATTCAGGGGCTCTGTCTCACTCAGGCCGGGGGGAGGGAGGGCTGTGGAGTACGGGGCGAGCCTGCAGCGGCAGACGCCAGTGTGACGTTGCACCAGCCTGAGGCACGCCGTGCGTTCTCCCACGGTAGTTGTCCCTGGATCACGGGGCCCTGGCAGTGGCGGGCTGCACAGGCTACCTGGAGGGGATGTGTGGAGAGTGACCTGTGCTTGTACACAGGCTTCTTGTTGGCTGCAATAGCAGCCTTAGCATCTCATGCCCATCTCTGGTGTCCACGCTGATAGCCGTGGCTCACACCTGTCTCTGGAGCTCATTTAGGCGGTGCTCCTCTCCTTGCGCACCCCGAAACAATGGTCTCTGGCCTCTTAGGCAGTTCCAGACTTTTTCCCGGACTCCCTCCTGGCTAGCCATGGTGCACTAACCCCCTGCAGGCTGTGTTCACGCAGCCAACCCGAGTCCTCTCGCTGAGATCCGACTAAAGCCCGAGCCACAGCTCCCAGCCCCCGCCCACCCCGGCGGGTGAGCAGACAAGCCTCTCGGGCTGGTGAGTGCTGGTCACACCGATCCTTTGTGCAGGAGTCTCTTCGCTTTGCCCTCTGCACCTCTGTTGCTGTGCTCTCCTCCGTGGTTCCAAAGCTCCCCCCACCCCACCCCCCGTCTCCTCCAGTGAAGGGGCTTCCTAGTGTGTGGAAACCTTTCCTCCTTCACAGCTCCCTCCCAGAAGTGCAGGTCCCGTCCCTATTCTTTTGTCTCTGTTTTTTCTTTTTTCTTTTGCCCTACCCAGGTATGTGGGGACTTTCTTGCCTTTGGGGAGGTCTGAGGTCTTCTGCCAGCATTCAGCATATGTTCTGTAGGAGTTGTTCCACATGTAGATGTATTTCTGATGTATTTGTGGGGAGGGAGACCATTTCCATGTCTCAGTTCTCCACCATCTTTTGAGGGTCTCCCCTGACTTATTGAATATACACTTTGTATATGGTTGTATATGGACATATAAATATAAATGTATTCATGGGTATGAGAATTTAGTTTTTTCCTTTAGCCTTTGACATGAAACAAACCTCTGAAAATAGACCTGACTCAAGCTTCTGTGCATCTTTGACCTTTTGTTTTCAAACTTTTCTTTCTTACAGAGATAACTTTCAACCTTGTTGGTGTATTTTTGCCCCTCTGTGATACCTCTTGCTATTTCTTGAGATGTTGTTTTTGTATCCTCTTTCAGAGTAAGGTGTTTACTTTTAGGAGGCTCAGGTTCTCTCTTAGATTTTGCTTTTACCTCAAGATTAATCATTCACAGCTCTTTTCCCCATGACTGACCTCTATGCCTTATATCAAGTCAACAACACTCTTCCAAAAAAGCAGGGTGAGGGACTTCACTGGTGGTCCAGTGGTTAAGACTTCCTCTTCCAATGCAGGGAGTGAAGATTCAATCCCTGGTCAGGGAACTAAGATCCCACATGTCTGGGGCCTAAAAATCAAAACATAAAAACAGAAGCAATATTGTAACAAATTCATCAAGTCTTAAAAAAAATAAAAACAAAAAACAGGGTCAGAGCCAGAAGTCAAGAAGAAAGAACAATTTTTTCATAGAGGTGCCCTGTTATACTTAATAAATATTAAGGAACAAGGTAAAAAATGCAGCTGAGCCAGCACCATGAAAAAGCAGAAATTATTAGCCACTGAAATATTTAAATTATCTGCAGTAATGAAAGCTCACTACCTTTGTCCACAAATGACTTACAGTAGGGATTTGCTTTTAAATGTTAAAAGTGAGTAGTTAATTTAAGAAAGGGACCTTAGTAGTAGGCTGTCAGGCAAGTTGGGAGGGTGGGGTCATGGAGTGAGAAAGGCACACAGAAGTAATCGAACCGGTAAGCAGTGCTCTATGCAGAGAGAGATGATTTGTAAAAACAGAGAGTTATAACATTTAGTATTTGGTTTTTAGCTCTGCTAGATATGGCATAATACCCTCTATTATTTCCATATTTTCAGTAATGATCTTTTACACAAAATTGCCTTGTGATTGTATTGTTTGGGAAATAATGAAGGGGAGTGAAAGGAAGCTGTTTTCCTTAACTGGGTAATAAGAGGCACAGAAACAAGACCAGCAACAGAAAGGAAAGGAGGTTTGAATGAGACTGAGAATTGCCAGCAGTAGAATGTTAGATGAAAAAATGAATAGTGAGAATATCGATAGTTTGGGAACGAAAAATTGTATTTCCAACTCTCTGTGCATGAGTTACTACGTTAGGTTATTAGAGAGTGAAACTTGAAGGTCCTGGGAACAGTTTGTTACACAATTTGTAGTCTAATTCTTCTTTCAACACAAATTTGTGCATCTGGAATTTAGCCACAAGAAAATTTTGTTTTTGTTTTTGTTTAATAACAAAAGAGAGTGTTGGAAAGTTTGACTCAATTTGGCAAACTATGCACATGAATGGATTTCTCTTAATTTCCTAAATAACTAGAAATGATAGAAAAGACAATAAAAATAAAGAAGGAGAAAGAAGGAAGAAAACAAGGAGAAAAGAATAATACACTGAAACTTTGCCACCAAAAAGTGACATTAGGAGCAAGATATCTGGGGGAACCCTTCCATGAAAGAAAGATTAACATAAGGAAGAGAAGATCATAGAAGAGGAATTGCCACCAAAGACTGGAGTGATTTTGTGGTGACCCAGAATCAGAGGAATGGAAACTAGAAGCAGGTAGGTACCAGCGTGTGGGTGATTGGTTGAGAAATTGCACTGGAAGTGGTGAGACTAGGTCTTATCCTATTCTCATCCTCGTTCTTGCACTACAGTAGATACGAGGCTCATTTGTCCAAAGAAGAAGGCAGTAAGGGTGGTGTGAGATGTGGCAGTGTCCTGAGAGTGACGCTGATATCCTCCCTTCCCAGCCAGAAGATGAACTAGTGACACACGGAGAAGAGCCATCAAATTCCCGATGAGTTAGCTTGTAGATATCGACAAGCTGATTCTAAAGTTTATATAAAGAAGCAAAAGACCCAGAATAGCCAACAAAATGTTGAAGGAGACAAAGTTGCAAGGCTGACACTACCCAACTTCAAGACTTACTATAAACTACCATATATCAAGACAGTATGGTATTGGTAAAATAAGAGACAAACAGATCGATGGAACAGAATAGAGAGGGCAGAAATAGATCCCCATAAATATAGTCAACTGATCTTTGATAAAGGAGCAAAAACAATACAATGGTGCAAAGGTAGTCTTCTTAATAAATACAAATACACATCTACAAAAACAAAAAATCTAGATACAGACCTTAAACACTGTGCACAAAAAATAATTCAAAATGGATCACAGATCTAAATGTAAAATGCAAAACTATAAAACTCCTACAAGATAACATAGTTTAGGGGCAGAGAATACATGGGGAATCTTTATCTTTCCCTCAATTTTGCTGTGAGCCTAAAACTGCTCTATAAAATTAAGTTTTAATTAAAGAAAAATTGAAAGGGTTTGCTCCCCTGTCAGATGAACATATAAAGGGATGAGATGAAAATAAATATCAAATTCCTGGCTTGTATTTCTGAAGAAATTGGCATATGAAATAGAGGGAATAGGAGAGTCAGAGAAATAGTGGGTTTTGTTTAGATGTAATGAGTTCAGCAGTCTATGTGCTATCCAGGTGCTGTTTCTACAACTAAGAAGTGAGATATTTGAGTAGCTTTGGTTTAAGATTTTCTCAAATATATAGGTTTTGATTTTAGAGTTTTGGATATTTTAATATAGCAGAATTGGCCGTAGGAAGAGGCCAAAGTGGGTGAGGAAAAGGGAATTCTTAATAGTTTTGGTTTAAATGGTTTAACTCTTAACTGTAATATTGATATATCATTACAACTAAAAATGCTAGTTTATGTAATAAGTTACTTAAAATTTATTTTATCTTATTATTAAAATTGCAGTAGGATTTATTATTTTGAATAGTTGTAAATAAAGAGTGCATTGCTATGAGGAACAATTCTTTTCCAACAGTGGAGTTTTTCTACTTAACGAAAGTTTGTATGGTTTTAATATTTTAGTTGATCCTCTTTCAGTCTGAGGAATAAAAGTGCACAGGAGGAGATCTGGAAAACTTAGGTCCAGTCTATTCCCTGGAGTTTCTCTAACTACCAAGCTGACTGAACAGAACTGTGTATTTGTATTTGAGGTGTGGATTATTCTTCACTAGAGATTAGTGCTTAGAATGTGGACTTGAGAAGGTCAGAACTTCTATCCATTAAGCCATCAAGCTTTTTTTATATAATAAGAGTAGATGAAAGGTTTTAACTTGAATCACAAATGTAAAGTTCAGCAGAATAATCATATCTCAAATTGAAAGAACAAGGCAAAATAGCTTTGTCATTGCAAGTATTGGAATCCAGTGGTCTAAATGTCAGTACAGAATGACAGAGTATCAAATTTTGGAACATATCACCAAAAGCCAGAAGATAGGGTGATTTTCAGGTTTCTAAGTTCAAATTATATTTGTAAATAGAATGCATAGTTTTAGCCCTGCTTATCTACTACTGGTATGAGTTTAGACTTTATGACAGCATGCTTATCTCTATTTATATGCTAATAACTTTGATTCTCCATTTAAAATCCAATTATTGCTACTGCAAACGTATAATATGCCACATACAAGAAACTAAGCAGGTGTTACACCTACTACTTAAGCAGAATTTAATTGCATATTTAGTATGATGAAATGAAGACAGGTTTGGTTTCATTTTCTTATGAAATATTATCATATGGGATACTTATAGTTTGACATATTTATAGCTCTTTTATTAAATTGTAACATCCAAATATTTTCTAAAACATTACCAAGATGTTGTGTTTGTAATTTTCTTTTGAAGTGACAAACACTGGCTTCTTCCTTTTATTGTATTTTTTCTTTTTTTTAAATACTATTGTATTAAATTTAATATATTTATACAAAAAGAGGAGGAAAAATGAAACTAGGCATTTTTTCTGAAACACTATCTCCTATATATTGGAAAGTAATTCATATTTTCTCATAAAGAACAATGGGCTTTCATAGTATTTTGACTTGAGGATGTAGAGATTTCTCACAAATCAAAGCAAAGAAAACAAAACTGAACAAATAAACTCTTATTACTCTTTTCTAATGAAATGATCTGGGAAACAAAACAGACACATTCTCTGCCATTACATTCAGCATACTTGAAGGTATAACCCACCATGCATATGGTTTACCTTGGGTGCTGATTTTTAAAAATATATATATATGAGGGTTTGGTGTTTGTTATGGGTTGGATTGTGTTCCATCCAAAGATATTTATAAGCCCTAATCTCTGTACCTGTGAATGTGACCATATTTGGAAATAGGGTCTTTGCAGAGGTAATCAAGTTAAGATGAGGTCAGTGGATGGGCCCTTAATCCAATATGACTGATGTTCTTACAAAAAGATGGAAATTTGAGCAGAGCCACACAGAAAAGATGGCCATGTGAAGATGGAGGCATAGACTGGCATTATGCTGCCAAAAGAGAAGGAATTCCTAGATCTACCAAAAGGTGGGAGAAGTAAGGAAGGATCCTCCCCTGGAGGCTTCAGAAGGAGGATGGTCTTGCCAGAACATCTTGATTTTAGATTTCTAGCCTCCAGAACTGTGGGAAAATAAATTTCTGTTGTTTTAAGTAACCCAGTTTCTGGTATTTTGTTATGGCAGTCCTATGAAATGAATACAGGATTTATTGGATTGATTCTAAAATAAAATTAGAATTAAAGAATTCAATTTAGAATGAACTTTTCAAAAACAAATGATCATATGATATTACCATCTACCTTTCTTTGTTACTGTCATCCTTCTAACTCTGCTCACTGTCCCTCATTCATTGAGGATTTTGACACCTGGATCAAGTTCTCTCTGCAACACTACTCACATCATCAGTCTTTGTTAACTTATATAGATGATCAATTCAGCAGCCTGGTCTCCTGGTTTCTCAGCATGCTCACTCCCATGATCATTTCTTCTGCTCCATCTTAGCTGTCCCACCAGTGTCATGTCCTAGACTTTATCACTGCCAGTAATGTACCATCTCCAAAATCTTGATTTCAAGTTAGCCCACTCTATGATCATTACTTCACTTCCTATCTTTTCATCTCACTTCTGCTACTATCGCTACTCTTTCTACTGGCTCTATCAGTTTCTCACTCATCTTCATTCTCCTTCAATTTTTACTTCTACCCGTAAGTAGATTAATTTTACCAAAATTGCTTTTATTAAAATTACTTCCTTTTTAAGTGTTAGATCAATTTATGGGATATAATTAAAAAGACAACTTTGGCTTTGTCTTGCACTGTCCCTTCAAGATTCTTCTTAGATCTTGAATACAGATGTGGGCTGGCTCCATGAATTTTCAGTTCATTTTAAGGAGTTAGAATGTCTATACAGAACTGTGTTTGCTTTAGTTCACAGTATCAGCTCACTTCAGGAATCACAATAAACCACCCCCAATAATAATAAAATTTCCAAGCTCAGTTGAACAATATGTCACTTCTGCAGTACTGATAGGTCAATTCAGAGAGGAGGATATGGGCTTGGTCCTTCTCTCATTTCCTATTATTTACTTAACGAACTGGTTAATTCTTTTGTTCTCTCCTTGGTTGGGACTTAGGAAGGGAACAGGAGTAAGAGATCTGAGAATTTTCTTAATTGAATTAGCACTTTCATAAATTGTGCTTACCCTCCCTGGGTCTGGCAGATGTTTAAAATTGACACTATCTCTTTAGGAGCACTTTTATTGGCTTCTCATAAACCCTCAACATTGTCAATCAGTTTCATTTCCCTCTACAAGAACTACCAGAGCAGAGGTAAACCTCCAGATTCCTTTTTTGCTAGTTTGGTCCTACTGAGCATGGTCTAAGATGACCATCTTGCCATCTCCCATCTTGTCCATGAGAATAGTCATGCATTCCTTGCCCCAAGAATCTCTGGAAGTGAATGCTGACTCCAAAGTAACAGTAACTTACCTTTAGTGTATTTCCAAAGTAACTTGCAATCCCATCTCTGCTGCCTTCCAGAGTCTTTAGCCAGAGCTGAGATTCCAGTCTACTGTTTTGCCTGAGTTGAAAGGAGAACAGATTAAGATCAGAATAGACCACTTGAAGCCCAATCCTACTATGCCTGAGGTGAAAAGGCAGGTACTCCATATTTTTACCATGGAGGTGATGGAAGTGGTGAGACTAACAACTTTATCCAAAGGCATTCTTCTGAAAAAAAATCTCATTTCTAAAACCTTTCTTCCTTCCCTATACTGACTCCTTTTTCTATTCCTTATTTGGATGAGAGTTCAAAGAATTTTTGTAAATTTCAAATTATTAAGAATTTCACTTGCATATCCTGCACTCTGAAAATTCTGAAATTTATATTGGTATGCGCACCCCCCCAAAAATACTTCACTTTAACATCTTCCCTTATCTGTATCCACTCTGTCTTAGATAAAGTAACACTAATTGTTATAACATTTCCTTGTGTTAACAAAATAGAATTTTATTTTTTCACAAAGAGTCTAATAAGATATTACATGAATAGATGGACTTGGTTAGGAAAAGGAAAATACAAACATTCTTATCGGTGTCACAAGTCTCAATTGGGTTCTTTGTGGTTTAGCTGATCAATTCACTCTCCCACTCACAAAGAAATAGTTTACATTTTCTTTACTTGAACCTTTTATATGCCTTCTCCTAACCATCCTCATGTTCTTATTTCCCTGAGAAATAGAAACAATCAAGGGAGCTAATTCCTATTCCCATCATCAAATCTACTAACCTACCTGCATCTCTATCCATAGCCTTTGATTTTTTCCTCACTACAGATAAGCTATGTGGACTTCTAAGGGCAAGCCTTTTACTTATGCACTGGAATCTATCATTTTGTTCTGTTGTGGTGGTGGTAATTGTTGTTGTTTTCCTTGTCAGCAGAAGAACTTTGCTTCCAGAGTTGTTTTCCTCTCTATAGCATCAGGCAATTTCCCTTCTCTTCTGTATCATTTTATTAGCATCAATCAATTCCCATCTTAAAAATAAAACTCTTTTTACCCCCATATTTCTCTCTAGCTATGACCACATTTCCTTTTACCCCTTATGGTAAAACCCTTTTTAAAAAGTTGACTGTAATCCCAATCTTCATTGGTATTCCTCAATTCTCATTCTCCCCAAACTTGTATCTTTTGTACTTTCATCCTCATCACACCACTGAATCTTTTCAGGTCAGGTGCAACACTGATATTTACATTACTAAATGTAATAATCAATTATCGGTCCACATCTTAATTTCTTAGCTACATTGCATATAATGAACTATTTGTTAGAACTATTTTTTTAAATTTCCTTCTGGACACCGGAGTCTCCTTGTTTTCCTTTTTTTTTCCATTGGCTATTATCTTTTAGTCTTATTTATTGGTCCCTCCTTTCAGTCCAACTTCTAAACATTTGATTAACTCAGGGCTCAGCCCTCAGTCTTTTGTTCACTATCAACATGCACTCTCTAGATGATCTCACCCAGTCTGTTTATATCCATAGGATTACTGATACTGCATCTCTAGCTACAATCTCTCCCTGCGCTCCAAATACATATGCTTTATTCAACTGCTTATTTTACACTTAGATATCTAATATGTATATGAAAGTCAATGAAACCTAAAAAGAACTCAAACTTATTCTTATAAAAATGCTTTGCCCAAAGTTATCTACTGTAGTAGGCAGAATTCTAAGATGACTGTCAAGATTCTCACCTCCTGGTGTGTGTCTGTGTGTATGTGTGTATCTCCTTGAAAAATCTGGTCCACTTGAGGATCTGTGAATATTATGGGATACCACTATTGTGATTATGTTTCAATTTGTCGCAAACAAGATTTTTACAGATGTAATGAAAGTCTCTTAATCAGTTCAGTTTGAGCTAATCAGAAGGAATATTATCCTAAGCAGGGCTCATCCAATCAGGCCAACTATTAAAAGAGACAAGAAACAGCATCCAGGATCTTCCTGCTGGCCTTGAAGGGACAAAATACTATGTTGCAGAGAGGGCCACATGGCAAAGACCCAAGGATGGCCTATAAGCTGAAAGCAGTACCTGGCCAGCCACCAGCAAAAAACTGGAATCTTACTCTGACAACCACAAGAAACTGAATTCAGCCAAGAACTAATGAGCTTAAAATGGGACTCCAAACCTCAGATGGTACTGCTGCCCTGGAAGATATCTTAATATCAGCCTCGTGAGGCTCTGAGCAAAGGATCAGGCTAAGCAGTACTCAGACTCCTTATCCACAGAATCTGTAAGATAATAAATGGGTGTTGTTTTAAGCTGCTAATAACAATTACTTAGTATAAAAATCAAACATCCACTTCTCCAAAACCTAGGCAGACAGCTTGGAGTCAAACTTGCTTCTTTTTTCTCTCACAGTCCGCATATGATTTTATCAACTAGTCTTATGAGTTCTCAAAATGTAATCAAAATTAGACCACTTTTTATAAACCCCCTTGCCTAGTCCAAGTCTTACAATATGTTGCCTGAACACCTGTAATATTCTTCTAACAAACCTCTTTGCTTCTGCTTTGGCCCTCTTATTGTTATCCTCAGAGTAGTCTGAGTAGTTTTTAACAACATAAATTATACTATGTCTCATTCCTATGCTAAATTTTATATGTGCTTTTTATCACATAGAGAATAAAATCCCAAATTCTTACATGACTGTGACACTCAAAGCGAACTGGGTCTTGGCTATTTCTTCTATATTAGCTCCTACCATTCTCCTACTTACTCCATCTACTAGAGGCCCACTGACATTATTCCTTTCCTTGAATATGACAAGCTTTTCCCAGCCCAAAGCCTTTGAACATCCTATTTCCTCTGCCTGGTATGCTCATACTCCAGATTTTATTTCATTTTTCTCATTCATCTCATTCAGATCTTTCTTTTCAGGAAGAACTTCTTTGATCACCTTATCTACAATGCACTTTGCCTCCCTCATTTTTCTCTCTCCGGTTAGCCTGCATTATTTTTGCATTATAGTAAATATTTATGTAATTACTTGTTTAATATCTATTTTGTTTTACTAAAAAAAAGAAAAAAAGGCCTATATATCCCCCAAACCTGAAGATCATAACTCATTGGACTTGCATATTAAATCTTTCTTAGATTTATTAATATTCTTTATTTCTGCTTTTTATTTATTCTTATTCTGTAATGCTTATTTTCTATTTTTTAATTCTTATTTTTATTTCTTAGATTAATAATTTATTAATTTTTCTTAGATTTGTTCCAGAATGAATAACTAACTGAAGTCTGCCAAATAAATGAATCTGGGTCTTCCTCCCTTAGAATTTCATAGGATATTTGAGACATGGCAATGCTTTATGTACCTAATTGTGTCACATATGACTTATGATTTGTTTGGATAAGTGAAGCAATCTTGCTTATTGGTTTTTAGGATATTACTAAGTTCTATTGCATATAACATATAGTCATATATTTCAGATATTAACATACATAAAGATTATATTAAAAACAGTTATGTATGCAGGTTTTTAGGCTCCAACTCCAGAGATTCTGAAAATAAAAAAAATTCTCAGGTGTTAGCCAAGAATTCAGCATTTATGGGAATTCCCTGGTGGTCCAGTGGTTAGGGCTCCATGCTTCCACTGCAGGGGGCACAGATTCGATCCCTAGTCAGGGAACTAAGATCCCATAAGCTGCATAATGTGACCAAAAAATAAATTTAAAAAGAAAGAATTCAGCATTTATAAGGAAATATCCTAGTGATTCTGATGCAGGTGATCCTCAAATACAACTTGATTAGCACATATAGACTATGTCTAAAATATACTTTTTTATTCAGCCAACTAATTGTGTTCCTACAGTTTACCCTTTACCTTGTAAACACCTAGATCAGTGAGCATATGCCTGATGGCTTGCAAAATGCATTTGAACTAGATCTATTTGCTAGAGAATGGTAATTTCTCGATTTTTCATCTTTAGTTGTATCTTCATTTGAGATCTTGAGTTTCTCTCATGTTACATAATGTTCTACAACTGTGCTGTCCATTACTGTAGGTATTAGCCACGTATAGCTATTGAGCGCTTGAAATGTGATTGTTCTAAATCAAGATGTGCTGTATGAGTAAATATATATATATATATTATTTTAATGACAGTTTTTTAAAAAGTAAAATATATTATAAATATTTTTAATATGGGTTAAGTGGTCAAATACTATTTGGGGTATCTTGGATAAAATAAAATATGTTACTACATTTAATTTTATCTATATCTTTTACTTTTCTGATGTGGTACTAGAAAACTTAAAATTAAATACGGGTTCACATCATATTTCTATAGGACAACAATGTTCCAGACAATGACCAGCTTTTATTGGTTTAATAATCAATTCAGGGAGTCAGCAATTTTTTCTTCAACAAATTTTAAAGTGTTTTTGTGATCCTGATAATCTTAGATCTTTGGACAACCCTGAAATTTTAAATTATGATTATCTGTAATTATTTTCACTGTAGGTCTGCTCTGGTCATTGCTCTTTGAGTTTCTGTGGAGTGCCAAATTTTAAAGAACAAATGCATTCTTATAAAATTTTAGCATTATCTTTCTCATTCCAAATTTAATTTGTTTATGTATTTTTCATAAATGTTTTTTCTTAAATGGGAAAAAATAATTTATATAAACAAACAAGCTTTCATAATAGCTCTAATGATAACACACAGGAAAGTAAGCATAATGTTGAAGAAGAGAAAAGCTACATATATTTGAGGCATGCAAAGGCCCTGTGGTCCTTCAATTATGAGAAACAAATTAGAACCATATATCAGAGCTAGTCCAGAGACAATAAAAAAGAGGAAAATGAAAATACAGATAGAACCAATCACCAGCTTCACTGGCATGTCTTATGAGAGCAATTAACTTTGACTAGATAATAATAAGAGTGAGAGGAAAAGCTATAAAATTAATTATTTTATAAAATAAATACATACTCTTAAATTATTTAAAAATCCTTTGTATAGAAAAGTAAAGCTGTATTTCTTGTACCCTTTGAAAATTTAGATTCTTTTGTATGCAACTAATTTTCTTTTCAATTTTGTTTGTTGTATTGCCTTATACAGTGTAGAAATTTTCTACTTCTTTAAATATATGTAGATTATTCAGTTTCATTTTCTTAAATCATTCACAATGCTATTTCAATTGAATACCAATAATGAGTCACTATGCAGTTATCTAACACTGAATTCTAATTTAGAGAATAAAGGAAGAACAGAATAACTGACGATAAGAAATCTACATTGGGTACCCATTTTAAGCTAGATAAAGCTCCAAATAATTTAAAAAGTTGCCTTCTACCATTATAATGAACTAAAGAAGAAACAGAAATATCACAAAGACATCCTCAAAATGTTAATAAAATATTTTCTAGAATGTTCATAGAGTAAATCAAGCAAACATATTGGTTTGTGCTCAGTTTACTCTGTGTCTTAGTATGATTAGACATTAAAGTATAGTCATAAAAAAATCAGTATTGACCTGACATAATCATGTATCAGTTAAATGAATTAGTCATTACTTTGTCATGCAATTAATTTAGGCTAATTGTTTAATAGGATATTCCATAAAAGTCAGTGGTACTTATGATCTCCTGGAAATCCTTATTTATTTGTCTCCCTCTCCCCCACCCCCCACCCCAACTACACTAGCACTTAGGCACAGTGTATGATACATAATACGGTCTCAATAAATTGTTGCTAAATGAATGAACAAATGAAAGCATGAATGGATAAAAGAATGTCCTTGATAGCTTAGAGAGATTCATGTTTTGGAGACAAAGAAGAGCTGGTTTAGGTGATTTCTTGTTTGGGTATTTCTTTGCTTATCCAAGTGCTTCCAATAATGTACTCTTCTAGATGATTTTCATGAAGTGGATATCTGATGTTTTGGACTGTTTAGCAACTGCTTCCTTCTTTTTTTAGAGACACTTTTTCTCCTGTGAGAAACCCATTACATACATTTTAAATGAGGTTTAGCCTACCCCAACCCTGGGTGGCTATAGAAATAGGTAAATAATCCAGAATAGGTTAATCAGAGGAAAACTAAGCTGATTATTGGAGTTCTGACCAGGATTTTTCATCCAGAGCTTTAAGAAAGTAATTTCTCATTTACTTGCTGTGCTTTAAGTAAATTCTGCTTTGTCCTTGAACATCCCAGTTATATGAACCAATATATTTCTTTCTTCTTAGGCTAATGTGAGATAGATTTCTGTCACTTTTAGTTATGACCCTTTCTCATTCTTGGACCGCACATACTTTATGGGCTTATGTAGTGCTTCATTCATTTATTCATTCAACATTTTTGAGCTCCAGCTGAGAATTAAATGTCTGGTCCTTTATGAGGTGCTATATATACTAAGAAAAATTATATTGAATCCCTAACTTTGAAGACTGGAGTTTGGAGGCATGCAAGGAGAAGGTTGGGACTAGAATGGAGGAAAGTACTATGCAAAATGGCATGGGAACACAGAAAGAAAAAAGAGACTAACTTGGCTTGAGAGAAAGTCTCCAAGAGAAATTAACATCTGAACTCTTTTTTTAAAGAAGTGTGGCAAGGGGCTTCCCTGGTGGCACAGTGGTTGAGAGTCCGTCTGCCGATGCAGGGGACACGGGTTCGTGCCCCAGTCCAGGAAGATCCCACATGCCGTGGAGCGGCTGGGCCCATGAGCCATGGCCACTGAGCCTGTGCGTCCGGAGCCTGTGCTCTGCAACCGGAGAGGCCACAACAGTGAGAGGCCCGTGTACCGGAAAAAAAAAAAAAAAAAGTTTGGCAATCATGAAAGAGTAAAGCAGTTTTCCTCTGCTGTGATTTTATTAAAGTTGAATATATTTTAATAAGCATTCAGCAATGCTAGCTCATGTCAACCATGTTTATGGAACAATTATCCTTCTATTTTCACTTCTCTGTATCTCTATTACAGGATAATTAGTTTATACTTAACAAAAAATTTCCCCAAAGCATAATGGCCAACATTAGACACAGTATATGACCTCAATATATCACAGTCATCCATAAATCTATTCACAAGGACCCTATACATCCTGAAGACAATATTTTTCGTCTTTAACCTCAGAAATAACTCAGAACCAATTTAATTTCAAAACTCATAGAGAAAGCATGTTAACGTTCTTTTTTTTAATCATTTTTTAACATCTTTATTGGAGTACAATTGCTTTACAATATTGTGTTAGTTTCTGCTGTAAAACAAAGTGAATCAGCTATACATATACATATATCCCCATATCCCCTCCCTCTTGTGTGTCCCTCCCACCCGACCTATTCCACCCCTCTAGGTGGTCACAAGCACTGAGCTGATCTCCCTGTGCTATGTGGCTGCTTCCCACTAGCTATCTATTTTACATTTGGTAGTGTATATATGTCAGTGCCACTCTCTTACTTCGTCCCAGCCTACCCTTCCTCATCCCCGTGTCCTTAAGTCCATTCTCTACGTCTGTGTCTTTATTCCTGTCCTCCCCCTAGGTTCTTCAGAACCTTTCTTTTTTTTTAGATTCCATATATATCTGTTAGCATGCAGTCTTTGACTTTCTCTTTCTGACTTACTTCACTCAGTATGACAGACTCTAGGTCCATCCACCTCACTGTAAATAACAATATCATTTCTTTTTATGGCAGAGTAATATTCCATTGTATATATGTGCCACATATTCTTTCTCCATTCATCTGTTGATGGACACTTAGGTTGCTTCCATGTCCTGCCTATTGTAAATAGTGCTGCAGTGAACATTGTTGTGTATGACTCATTTTGAATTATAGTTTGCTCAGGGTATATCCCCAGTAGTGGGATTGCTGGTCATATGGTAATTCTATTTTTAGTTTTTTAAGGAACCTGCATACTGTTCTCCATACTGGCTGCATCAATTTACTTTCCCACCAACAGTGCCAGAGGGTTCCCTATTCTCCACACCCTCTCCAGCATTTGTTGTTTGTAGATTTTTTGATGATGGCCATTCTGACCAGTGTGAAGTGATACCTCATTATAGTTTTAATTTGCATTTCTCTAACGATTACTGATATTGAGCATCCTTTCATATGTTTGTTGGCAATCTGTATACCTTCCTTGGAGAAATTTCTATTTAAGTCTTCTGCCCATTTTTGGATTGGGTTGTTTGTTTTTTTGATATTGACTGCATGAGCTGATTGCATAATTTGGAGATTAATCCTTTGTCAGTTGCTTCATTTGCAAATATTTTCTCCCATTCTGAGCATTGTCTTTTTGTCTTGTTTATGGTTTCCTTTACTGTACAAAAGCTTTTAAGTTTCATTAGGTCCTATTTGTTTACTTTTGTTTTTATTTCCATTTCTCTAGGAGGTGGGTCAAAAAGGATCTTGCTGTGATTTATGTCATAGAGTGTCCTGCCTATGTTTTCCTCTAAGAGTTTTATAGTGTCTGGCCTTATATTTAGGTCTTTAATCTATTTTGAGTTTATTTTTGCCTATGGTGTTAGGGAGTTTTCTAAATTCATTCTTTTACATGTAGCTGTCCAGTTTTCCCAGCACCACTTATTGAAAGAGGCTGTCTTTTCTCCATTGTGTATGCTTGCCTGCTTTATCAAAGATAAGGTGCCCATATATGCATGGGTTTATCTCTGGGCTGTCTGTCCTGTTCCATTGATCTATATTTCTGTTTTTGTGCCAGTACCATGCTTTCTTGATTACTGTTGTTTTGTGGTATAGTTTGAAGTCAGGGAGCCTGATTCCTCCAGCTCTGTTTTTCTTTCTCAAGGTTGCTTTGGCTATTCGGGGTCTTTTGTGTTTCCATACAAGTTGTGAAATTTATTGTTTTAGTTCTGTGAAAAATGCCATTAGTAGTTTGATAGGGATTGCATTGAATCTGTAGATAGCTTTGGGTAGTATATTCATTTTCCCAATGTTGATTTTTCCAATCCAAGAACATGGTATATCTCTCATTAACATATTTATCATTAGAAACATTTGGGGCTTCTTAAACAGTATAAAAGGTAGCTGTGTATTTAAGAAAGCAAAGAATACATTAACTTCAAGGTAGCTGAAAATAACAGAGAGAGAGAGATGCTAGAGTCTAAAGTTAATGAGCAGGGACTTCCCTATCAGCCCAGTGTGTAGGACTCTGTGCTTCCAGTGCAGGGGTTGTGGACTCGGTCCCTGGGTGGGGGATGAAGATCCCACATGCTGTGTGGTGTGGCCAAAAAATAAAAATAAAATACAGTTGATGAGAATTGGTTTTTGAGTACTATATGATATCTCTCTAGATAATTTATTGTTTAAAATTATGCTATATCCTTATCTATAAATACAACGCTAAGATCTTTTATAGCCTGGTAAGTGCACATCAGATTTACTTAAAATATTTCATACAACTCCATGGTCTGGAATCACTTTGTCATAGACCTCTAGTTCTTCATTTTTAATATTGTATTATCTATTATTAATCTCAGTAGATCTGTTTGCATTTTTATTGAATTAAATAAGTTAATTTGTTAATTAATTATTCTACCAGCATCCATTTAAACAGCTGCTTCAGGCTAGGGCCTGAGGAGGTGGGAGTTATACAAAGAAAAGTAAGACATCACTTAAGTAGGGGAGACAATCTTTTGACAAAATAATTAAAATATGGAAAGATAAGGATATGATAGATACATGCAAAAGACATATTAATGAGGTTATGTCAGTCAAGCTTCAAAGAGAAAATGATGTTTAAACTTTGACTTTTGGATAATAAATATGTGTTCATTGGGTAGAGAAAGTGAAGGTGGGCAATCCAGGTAAGGGGAATGGAATTGAAAAGGCGCTGAGACTTTCCTGTATAAGAGATGAGCTTCTGGATTCACACTATAGCTGATAGGGAGGAAGGATGAAATGTACTAATCAAGAGAATAAAGTAATCATACTTTTATTTTGGATGAATAACTGGAAACACTGTAATGAATGAATTGGAGGAATAAAAACTAGAGCCAAGAACATTGTACAAATAGTGTGGAAGCAAGATGAATGGTCTCTGAATTAAAACTATGGACAAGCAGATGGAGAAGGCAGATTGGAATTTACTGATACATAGAAAGTAAAAGCAGCAAACCTTAGCTACTGATTAGATGTTTGAGTTTTGCAAGATGAAGAAAGGGTAGCCTTGGATTTTGGTGATTGGCTGTCTTAATGCTTCATTCATTCAGCAAATATTTGTTAAGTAATGTCTTGGGAAAGAGCTACGTAAGACTTAATTTCCTCATGCCTTGTAGGGAAGAATTGACACACGAGCATTCTAAGGAAGAGGGATGCTTAAAGTTATAACAGAATTCATACATAACTATTCAGCATATTTAAATTTAGAGATGATTTTAATCCCCAAAATAATGTCTCATTTTACCCCTTCATAACTCTGCTTTTTCTTGGGAGGATGTTATTATTGCTCAGATTTTGTGTTTCTTCTTGGAACTTAGAGTGACAATACACCATCACCACCATCCCAGAGGTGTCTTCATTTGCAGAGCATTATTTACTCTATTAAATTACTAGGGCTGCTGTAACAAGTTACCACAAAATAGGTGGCTTAAAACAACAGAAATGTATTGGCTTGCAGTTTGGGAGGCTAGAAGTCTAAAAACAAGGTGTGGAAGGGAAGTTGTTTCCGGAAGCTGACCTACCTTTAGGCCCATAACTTCCTTTTTCTTAGAGCATTCTCTTTTGGGAACTTGTAACTGTAATTTCTTTTTCTGCTTCTTTGATATGCAAATCTTTTTAAAAGCTTCTTGTCAGTTTTACAACCCAGGAGTATCTTTCTCAAGGACCACCCCTGTACTGATCATGCCCTCTATCTCCCATTTCCTATGCTAAAGTGGCATGGTCTCCCAGAGACCATGCCCTCTATCTCCCATTTCCTATGAGAGGGTAGAAACCTAATTCTCATAAGGATACCCATCGGTCATTGTATTAGAAGCCCACTCTAATTCAGTATGACCTCATTTTAACTTCATCACATCTACAAGGCCCTATTTCCAAATAGGTTATATTCATAGGTACCAGGGGTTAGGACTTCAACATATTTTTTTGAAGGGACACAATTTAATCCACAACATGTACAAAGAGTTTAAATGTGTTCATGGGAAATGTATCCATACTTCAACCTTCTCTTTAGGTTCTGGTTTAATAATTATAAATACCTCCTTAAAATCCTTGGTGTGAGGGTCTGGTGGCAGCACATGTTCAGAACTATTTATGTGCAAATATATCAGCTAATCTTTTATCCCAGATTTTCAAAAACAGTTTTTCCCTCTGATCCAGCAGATGCTCTCTGGGGTAAATTGTTCTCCTGTCCTCTCCCTCCTTGGCTCATTAACAGGGCAAGATTCTGGTAGATGTTGGGTCATGCAGCTGTGGAATTTTTCAGGTTCTCAGGCTGGCCCATGTCCCAGCTGATGCAGTAAGGGTCAGAAAACAGCAGATTGGGCTCCCATAGGCCCTAAATTTGGCACTGAATTTGCCCAGTTCAGAAAATTACAGGCTGCCGTTTCTGCTAAGCTCATTCAATACACTGTATTCCTTTCCTTCCCTAAAATCGTTCTTTGACTCCTGACACATTTTCAGGGATTCATATTTGCTTGTATTGAAACCATGCACCTCAGGTTGGGACTTGAACCCACAATCTTTTAATTGAGATCACACACCTGGTCTCAGGACTTAATGAAGCTCAGGTTCTTGATGTCTTGTCACAGGAAGAATTCAGTGAGAGAAACAGTGGTAGGTACGAAGTGGATTTATTTAGAGGGAAACACTCCACAGAGTGTGGACCATCTTGGAAGGCAAGAGAGGTGCCAGGGTATGGGGTTGTCATCTTTTATAGGGGTGGTTAATTTCATAGGCTAATGAGTGGGAGGATTGTTCCAACTATTTTGGGGAAGGGGTGGGGATTTCCAGGAATTGGGCCACCACCCACTTTTTGACCTTTTATGGTTGGCCTTGGAACTGTCATGGTGCCTGTGGGTGTGTCATTTACCATGCTGATGTGTTACAATGAGCATATACTGAGGCTCAAGGTCTAGTGGAAGTTGACTGGTCTGCCATCTTGGACCTAGTTGGTTCTAATCAGTTTATGTCGTGTCCTTGGGCTATGTCATTCTTTTAAAGGCTGTGCCCTTCCCCCTTCCTGTCTCATTATAGTACCTGATGGCTCCAGGCAACTTCCAGTATTCA
This sequence comes from Lagenorhynchus albirostris, assembly GCF_949774975.1. Lineage (NCBI taxonomy): Eukaryota > Metazoa > Chordata > Mammalia > Artiodactyla > Delphinidae > Lagenorhynchus > Lagenorhynchus albirostris. Next base: position 32,591,726 of record NC_083105.1, read on the forward strand.
TTGCCCCCCCCCAAGAGAAGAATGCATCAAGTAGTTCATATGTATTCCCAAACTCTAGGGGGTAGGCATATTTCAACTTCTCCTCAAAATTATTTCTCACTCACTTGAGATGCTCTCAACTTTTACTTTACAGAGAGAAGGGTGAAGAAATCAAAGAGGAACAATCACCTATCCTGCCTACTTGCTTTATCTATACAAGATCTGTCTTCTTCCTTTTTTTCTCCTTATATTTTTATTTCTAAAACTCATCCCTCTATTAGTGTTCCTCTACATTTGCAAAGACTATGGACTATCCATTATCTTCTCTCTTTTTAACATCAATCTCTTCCTTTTTTATTTTCTCCTTTTCAAAACCTTTTAACATGCTTGAATTATTTACCTTTTTAAAATAAAGCAAAATAAATCAATCTCCCTGGAATAACTCCACCACACCTCCAGATACTCTTCTATCCACCCCCTTTGAGAAATAGAACTCTTGACAGAATATGTTACTCTTACTTTCTCCATTTTTCACCTCACGTTCACTGCAGTCTGTCACTTAACTCAAAGTGCTAAAATCACTCTATGTAATTGTAACTGGGGGTTAAATTTGAAGTATCTCAAAACACAAAGATATAATCCATATGATAACCTGAAGTGAGGTTCTAACCAAGTAGTAACATTTGAAAATCAAGTGTTAGTGAAGAGCTTAGATGACTCTTAAAAGCCCTCAAACACATAGATATTATGAAAGGGTCTGGAGTTGAAGATTAGAGAGGATTTGAAGAGGAAGATTTATTTAAAGAGAGTTGCCACATTGCTGTGATTTCTACTCCCTGCCCCCACCCAAAAGAGAAAGGTAAATTCCTTGCTTCCTTATCTCAAAGCAATATATAAGAACAAAAAAGGCTGCTAATATGTGTCCCTGTGCCCAATGCACAGTGAGGCCAAACAAACTAAAATGTTGGAGTTTGGAGCAGAGAAAGTTTTATTGCAGGGCCAAACAAGGAGAATGGGTGGCTCATGCTCAAAACCCCCAAACTCCCCAGTGGTTTTCAGGGAGAAGTTTTTAATAGGCAAAATTTGGGGTGAAGGCTGCAGGGTGGGTGACTTTCTTCTGATTGGTTGTTGATGAGGTAGCAGGGCCCTGTTCCAGGAATCTTGTGCTCAGCCTGAAGTTACTGTCTCCCACCTGGTAGGGCCTTAGTACCTCCTTAGTTCCTGCAGAAGAACTCAAAGATATTGTTATATATATATATATATATATATATATATATATATATATATATATATATATATATATATATATCCCTTGAGGAGGAACCAGGATCCTGCTTTAATAGCTGCACTATTGTTTCTTGATTGCTCCTCCTTTGTTTCTGCATTCCCTTACTTCCCTGATTAGCAACTGTTAGAATATGCCCTTTGGTACTCAGGGAAGGTCTAGGAGGCTGAAGCCTTTTTTCTAAAAACAAGAAATGGGAACACAAGAAGGGTTTGTACCTGGGAGGGCCCTAAAGGTTCCTGCTTGGTTTCACATAGTGGTTGGAATGGGTCTGATTTCCACCTAGTAAATCTAAAGGGGCAGAGGATGGCTTTTAGCTGATAGATCAGCACAAGAATTTCTGTACTCTTAAAGATTGTGATTTATTGTTTTTAATAAATCACTGACAGAATAAATAAGAGCAATGTAGGGGAGCAGAATTTGCCACCCCAAAATATGTCTCTTTAGCATACTTCTTTTTTAAGGCTGATTTTTTTTTTTAAGAAACAGTAGACATGGGGAAAAAACTCTGAAAACCAAGTAGGAATTACCCTTTTATAAAAAACATTTACATTTATAAGGGAAATTTCCATTTGTATGTCTGTCTTCCTTCTGTACCAGGAAGAGGAGAATTATCAGACCTCAAGAAACTTGTTTCAATGGAGAAGGTAATGACTTAAATCTGTATAATGACCTTGTTTCCTGTATTTTCCTGGTGATCTCCATAACTGTCACTCCCCACCCTCAACAACCTCTTCTGTTTTTAGCTGAGGATGGAATTTAAGGTGAGGGCTTCAGCCATTTTGGCAAGTTACTTAGTTTTTCTGGGTCTCTCTCGTGTATGTATGCTGTTAATCTTTTGTTAGATTTTCTCCTGTTAATCTGTCTCATGTCAATTTAATTCTTAGACCATCCAGAAAAAGGTAGATGGGTAGAGGAAAATTTCTTCCTCCCAAACAGTGATGAGAGAAAAGAGAGGAAAGGAGAGAGAAAGACTTAGACTCTATCCAGTACAACCAACAGAGGAGAAAACAGGTATCAGTAAAGAGAGCTAAGGTATTAAAGATCTCACTGAATTTTTAGGTAAACTGGAATATTACAAGATTGTATGAGCAAGAATTAACTGACTTGGGAGGCATTTATTTGGGACGTAGGCTATAATATCCTGGCAAGTACCCCACAGGATAGAGAAAATTTGGGGCTAGGGTAGCTCATAGAAGAATAGAGAAAGTGGAGACTAACACTGAGTAAAGGTAAGATGCCTGGATTTCAAGGTCAGTACAGTAGAGGAAAGCATAAAGTGGTTTAAGAATATGAGCAAGTTGAAATAGTTATATTACATGAGGCTACTAGAGACACCATGGGATTATGTTCTACAAGAAGACCCAGAGGACACAGCCTTTACCTCAAGGCCACCAAAAATATGTTACTAGCATCACTACTAAGTTCAGTGGTTGTTCTCATATGCAGGCTAAGTACGTCAGTAGGAGAAGCGGTCTCAAAACTAGAACTTGACTTATTAAATGGCAGAACAGGGATAATGAGACCTGAAAGCAGTAGATGTCAAGTGGCAGTGCTTAACCACCAGGAGGTAGGGATACACAGTTTTTGCAATGACTTGCCAAGAGATCTTGACCCACAGGTGATTATGGAAAGGTCAATGGAACATGGCATCTCTAGGGACAAATAAAAGGGCAGTCACCCAGGGTTCTGTTTAACATCTACAGTCAGAAAAAGTCAAGAATGTAGAAGCAATAGGTTGAGGACAATTGCCCCAACCTAGTCACAATTCCCTCATCAGTCTCCATACCTGATCGAATTTTAAGGTCCATATACCACTGACAAAAGAGATGTCTTGGTTTATAAGAAGCAAGGACATACTACAGAGATTCCCTCATTAGAACCTATGGCAATTTACTTAGTTAACTGAACACAGGGAAAGAGGAATATTCCAACATTTAGAAACAATTAGATCCAGGATCTTAGCTGACGTTGATACATAGAGATATAGAGCATCATCATAGACTCCTGCTAGATTGAGAACGTATGGTGGCCAGGAAATAAATGGATATCTAGCTAAAATTCAGCTTAGACTGTATCCACCAATTGGTCAATTTGCCATTACCTGAGTATTTAACTAGAAAGACTTACTTTATTATAGAATAACCCCCATATGGGGTAGAAATTATCAAAACCTGGAAGGCCAATGCAAACCTCTGAAACTGCATTCAGATCTCTTTTCAAAAGAGAACCTACTGTGATGATTGGCATTAGCTGACTGCATTCATCTGCCAGAATTTGCCCCAGGGATCCCACCAAGGTGACTGTCTCCCCAAGCTGCTGCTGACTAATGACTACGCATAATGAGGGTACTAGAGTTGGACCATTCTTACCCAATACAGGACTTCTCTAATGGGCAATCCCTGCCCTGGGGCTCCTTCAGCCTAGATTAAGACTTTATTAGAGCTGCCCTGCAATCTTTCACTCTTCCTACAAAATACTCCTTTTCCCCAACAGTCAGTTCTGCATTAGGGTCTGAAGGCTCTTCCTGACTACTCTGAAGTTTTACAAGCATTTTCTGTAGTACATCTCTTGCACCTCTAATTCTGTCTTGGCATCTTCTTCCTAGAAGACTTGAACTGAAACAAAATCTGTAACTTGACCTAAAAGGCACTTAATAAATTGGACTTCTCCTTCATTACACTGGCCTTGTCAAGTACAATTTTACCTTTTGATCTCTAAGAATACAAGGTTATTTTCATTTTTTTTTATGAAGCCACATGATATAGCACTTTGTGATCTTTGCATATTTTCTTTTCTGCCTGGAATTCCATTCCTCTTTACCTGCTCAGCTTTATTTAGTTGCTGTGACTCTCAGGATGGGCTAGATAATTTTCAGATATAAAAATACCTTCCTGTGCAAAAAAATATCAAGAATTTCAAGAGAGCTACAGCAGAGAATTAAACCAGGTGTGCAGTTGTGAGCCCTGCTGAATTCAGTGTAATGTGCACAGGTCACATACCCATGAAGCTGGACCTGCCTACTCATCTTTTGTGACTGAGCTGTAATGTTTCATCAAAGAAGTCTTGGATGATCCTCTGTATAAAAGAAGTCTGCAGGCTTGTGTTGATGACCTTTATTGTGGATTGATAACCAAGATTTATACATTATTTATCTTGGTGAACTCTTTTAAAGATACCAGAGTAACCAAATCAAAGAACAACTCATATTAAGTTTTTTAATGAACTTGTTCTTTGTGTTGTAAAGACCACATTTAAAAAATTCATGCAAAATTTGATTTTTTTAAAATAGACCTAATACTATTTTCTACTCAGACTTTCATCATCAACTATTGCCTACTAGCTGATTGCCCATTCAGTGTTCATTCCTTCCATGTGTACTACCGCTGACTTGCTTTAAGAACACCTACCCTTGTATTCTCAATGTGGCCTTTCATTCCAAGGAGATGAACTACACTGATTTAAACAGTACTGTTAACTGCTTGCAATGTACTCTTTATGAGTGTCTGCTGAGATTGACTGTGCCCTTCACCTTTGCTTTGTCATTCTACCAATCTCAAAGGCTCTTATTGTTAATAAAATGAAAAGTAATTTGTGGAATTGTTTGGATGATGTTACTTTATGTCTCCTGACAAGGTAGAAAATAAAATTGCCCTCAGGTTTTAATATGTGTTCATACATATTTTAAGAGTATAGAATCACCAGCTTTAGTCTCCAAAATGCTAATGATAATTAGCAGGTAATTTGATATGCCTTTTGTTTTTCCATTTGGAGTATATTTCTATGTTTAGGCATATTTTAAAAGCATTTTAAATTATAAAAATGGTATGAGTTAAAAAAAATGGTATGAGTTTATGGTGATAAATATAGAATATATGAGGAGAACAAAAAGGTAATACAAATCAATCATATCTCATAGACTTTATTACAACTAATCATTCTTACACATTTTTTTCCTATGCCTATATATGTGTAATCTAGTTCAAAGATGGATTTCCATGACTTTAAGATGTAGAAATATTGGATAAGATTGTTTCAAATCCCATCTTTCTTTACTTTCTGAAAATCCAGAATCCTCCTCATGATTTCTGGGAATTCCCAATCACCTATGGTTCTAAGCCTCTCTTTCCATTGAATTTGTTCTACTTAATGATGTTCTGGATAATCTAACCATATTATTTCACACAGTGATGTAAGATTAATAATGACTATGAATGATGTAAAGTATATTTTCATATGCTAATTTGCCATCCATCTATCTTCTTTGATGAAGTGTCTTATCAAATCTTTTGTCCAGGGACTTCCCTGGTGGTCCAGTGATAGAGAATCCACCTTCCAATGCAGGGGATGCAGGTTCAATACCTGGTTGGGGAACTAAGAAAGATGCCACATGCCACCAGGCAACTAACCCCGTGTGCCACAACTATTGAGCTCATGCACCTCAATGAGGGAGCCCACATGCCGCAAACTACAGAGCCTGTGCACTCTGGAGCCCATGCACCACAACTACAGACCCCAGGTACCCTGGAGCCTACGCACCACAGTTAGAGAGAGAAAACCCACACGCCACAACTAGAGAGAAGCCCCAGCACCACAACAAAGAGACTGTGCACCATAACTAAAGATCCCACATGCCTCAACGAAGATCCCATGTGCTGCAACTAAGACCCGATGCAGCCAAAAAAATAAGGAAAATAAATTTTTAAAAAATTATAAAAGAAATCTTTTGTCCATTGTTTTTTTTTGCAGTATGCGGGCCTCTCACTGTTGTGGCCTCTCCCTTTGCGGAGCACAGGCTCCGGACGCACAGGCTCAGCGGCCATGGCTCATAGGCCCAGCCTCTCCGCGGCATGTGGGATCTTCCCAGACCGGGGCACGAACCCGTGTCCCCTGCATCAGCAGGCAGACTTTCAACCACTGCGCCACCAGGGAAGCCCTCTTTTGTCCATTTTTATTAAGTTTTTTGTCTTTCCTTTTTTAATTTTTGACAGTTCTTTATATATGGGTCCAAGTGCTTTGTCAGGTACATTTTACAAGTATTTTTCACCCAGCTTGTGGTTAGTCTCTATTCTTTTAAGCAGACATTTTTAATTTTGACAGACTACAACATATCAAGTTTTTTCCTTTGTATTGTCTTATCTAATAAATTTTTGCCAAACCCAAGTTATACAGATTTTTTTCTTTTGTTTTCTTTTAACAGTTTCATAGTTATAGTTATTACTTTTAAGTATAAGTTCCATTTTATGTTAGCCTTTTTAAAATTTGCATTTTGGGGGAGGAATATATATATCCAATTTTTCTTTTATCATTTGTTGGCCAAAAAAACACTGAATTACCCCTGTACGTCTATAAAAATCAGTTGCTCATGTATATGTGGGTCTGCTTCTGTATTCTCTAATTTGATCCATTGTTCTATTTCTCTATCTTTATGCTAATCCTATACCATCTTAATAACAGTAGCATTATAATAAGTTGAAGTCAGGTAGTGTTAAATCACCAACTTAGTTCTTTTTCAGAGTTGGCTTGCCTAGTCTAGATCCTTTGCATTGCATATACATTTTAAAGTCATCAGTTTCTACTAAAATTCTGCTAGGATTTTAATCAAGAATGTGTTGAATAAAAAAAAAAGAATGTGTTGAATTTACAAATCAATTTGGAGAGGATTGACATCTTAGCAATATTGAGTCATTCTACACATGAACATAGAACATCTCACTTATTTAGCTCATCTTTAATTTCTATTACCATTTTTTCTAATTTTAGCATATAGATCTTTAAACCTTCTGTCAGATATATGCTTAAGCATTTCATATTTATTGATACTATTAAATAATGTTTATTTTTTATTGTTTTCAGTTTATGTAATTTATTGAATACAGTTGATTTTGTATATTTAACTTGTATCCTGTGACCTTACTAAACTCACTGATTGGTTCTGGTAGCTCTATTGTAGACTGCCTCTGAATTTCTACATAGATGACCTGATCACATCTGCAAAACAAACAAACAATTAGTTTTACTTTCTCCTTTTCAATCTGGATGCTTTTAATTTCTTTTTCTTGCCTTATTTAATTATGTAGAACTGCAAGTACACTGTTAAGCAGAAGTGGTTAAGGCAGGTATCCTGTCTTGTCCCTGATATTACAGAAAAAAAATTCAGTGTTTCACCATTAACTGTGATGCTAGCTGTCGATTTTTTGTTGACACCTTTTTATAAAGTTGAGAAAATTTCCTTCTATTCTTAATTTCCAGATAGTTTTTTTTTTTCAGTAGAGGATGTTGGATTTTGCCAAATGCTTCTGCGTTAGTATGATAATATAGTTTTCCTTTCTTGACTTATTAATATGGTGAATTAGATTAATTTTCAAATGTGAAAACAATCTTGCATTCATGGGACATGCCCAAATTAATCATGATGTTTTATCCTTTTTATATACTGTTAAGTTCTATTTGCTTAAATTTTATTTAGAATTTTATATCCATGTTCCTGAGGGACAGTTTTCCATATTTTCCCCCCTTTCATTGTCTTTGGTTTTGGAATCAGAGGAATGATGGTCTCAGAATTAACTGGGGAGTATTCATTCCTCTTCAGTTTTCTGGAAGACTTTATGAAAATTAGTATTATTCTTTCCTTAAAATTTTGGTGGAATTTATTAATGAAGTCATCTGGGCCTGGAAACTTACTCAAGGCAGTAAGCTAGGCTAATTATAGCACTCACCTTATTGTTTCCCATTTCTCGGGTTTTATTGTCCTTTATTGCCTGATGTCCAACATATGAAAATCACGTCTTCATATATATTTTCCTATTATTTTAGTTTTGTCTTGTGGGAAGGTAATTCCAATACACATTATTTTGTCTTGGCTAGAAACAAAAATCCTTATTGATTTAATATCTATTATTTAAATTTTTATTTATAAATCTTTTATATTTTGCAAAATTATGCTATTACTGAATCTTAAGAACTAAACTAGCCCTAATTTTATGTCTCATGCTTTTGTTGTGATGGTAGTTATTGTCACCATTATTGCTTGGTTTTGGATTTTAGCTAGCAAGTTTAATACATTTCATTAAGCCTTGAATGAAGAGAGTTTCTCTGTGACCTCTTTTAGCAAACAATCAAGAAAGGCAGACTTTCTATGGTTTCATTTATTGTTCAAATTATTTCCTTCACTATCTTCTTCTCAGATTTTAATTAAATGGCAAGCTAGTGTAAAAAATCCCTTTATTATTTAAGTAATAGAAAACTTTGGGAAAAAAGTGATTGGAACTAGATCCATGAAGTTGAGTTATACCTTATCAAGTAACTTAATTTCTTTTTTTTTAAGTCTTTATTGAATTTGTTAAAATATTGCTTCTGTTTTATGTTTTGGTTTGTTTTTTTGGCCGTGAGGCCTGTGGGATCTTAGCTCCCCAACAAGGGATCAAACCCGCACCCCTGCATTGGAAGGCGAAGTCTTAACCACTGGACAGCCCAGGAAGTCCCTCAAGTAACTTAATTTCTGCATCATGTTTTCTATATGTTTGATAAAGCCTTTTAATTAAGGGCCAGCTTTCTGGATACCATTTCCTTTTTGCTTAGTCTTACCATGAGATGTAAGCTGCCACTGCCCTACACTCTTCCTGAATTAAGCCCCTTCTACACTATGGATGTTCTGGATATAATCACAAAATCATCCCTAAACCCTCTTTTACCACTGTTTCAAATTCTACTAATCCTTAGCCATAAAACTGGTCAATTAGTTGTTCCCTCTCTGCCCAACACCTTCACTTTGCCTGCAGTCTTTTTTTTTTCCTCCAAAATTATAGGAATTAGTGGGTTGTACTATCATAGGTTCTGTACTTTCTCAGGTTGTATGGTTGCAGATAACCCCTCAGGGCCTTCCCACCTGCAGTAGATCCAGCAAAAATTTCTCAACAGTTCTGACACTGGAATTATAGTCTTTTACACCAGCAATTTCATTGAGATCTGGGAAAAAATGTGCATAAAGTCAAATGTCATCTTATGCCTAAATATTTGCATATATATTTATATGCAATATATATACAAATATATAAACAATATTAGTACACTTTATTAGAAAACTTCTTAATGTACACTTTCTAATTTCATACATGTAATACCTCTGTGGAAAACTTGGAAGGCATATATAAATTACAATTTACATGTAAGAAAAACTTTCAAGCAAATAAATTTATAAAACATATAAGATGGACAATGTATAAGCAACAAAGTCAGGCCTATAAGTAAAGTCCACTCTACATTTCCATCTCATGGAAAATGAATGAAGTTTGACTATAGAGAGTAACAGAAAATTATTACTTTTTTATTATTAGGCTATTTTTAGGACCACAGATAGTTAAAATCTGTAAAACATTTAGAGAAGTAGAATTATTTTTGGACTTATAGAATTGTTCCTCATCTTAGAGGAAATGCTTTCAGCGTTTCATCACTGAGTATGATGTTAGCTGTGGGCTTGTCATATATGGCCATTATGATGTGAACATATGTTTCCTCTATACCTACTTTTTTGAGAGCTTTTATCATAAATAGATATTGAATTTTATCAAAAGATTTTCTGCATCTATTGAGATGATCATGTGATTTTTATTCTTCAAGTTGTTGTATCACATTTAGTGATTTGAGAATACTGAAACATTCTTGCATCCCTGCGATAAATATCACTTGATCATGGTGTACGATCCTTTTAATGTATTGTTGAATTCAGTTTGCTAATATTTTATTGAAGATTTTTGCATCTATATTCATCAGTGATATTGGCCTGCAATTTTTTTTTGTGATACTTTTATCTGGTTGTAGTATCAGGGTGATTCTGGCCTTGTAGAATAAATCTGGAAACATTTGGAATAGTTTGAGAAGGATAGGTGTTAACTTTTCTCTAAATGTTGGTAGGATTCACTTGTAAAGCCATCTGGTCATGGACTTGTGTTTGTTGGGAGGTTTTTTGTTTTGTTGTTGTTTTTATTACTGGTACAATTTCATTACTGGTAGTTGGTCTGTTATATTTTCTATTTCTTCCTGTTGCAATCTTAGGAGAGATTGTACATTTCTAGGAATTTGTCCATTTCTTCTAAGTTATCTGTTTTATTGGCATATAATTATTTGTAGTAATATTTTATGATCCTTTTTATTTCTGTGGTGTCATTTGTAACTTCTCCTTTTTCATTTCTGATTTTATTGATATGGGCCCTCTCCTGTTTTACTTGTTGGATCTGGCTAAATGTTTATTAACTTAATTTATCTTCTCAAAGAACCCAGTCTTAGTTTCATTGATATTGTCTATTTTTTTTAGTCTCTATTTCATTTATTTCTTCTTTGATCTTTAGATTTTACTTCCTTCTAGTAAGTCTTGGATTTATTTGCTCTTTTTCTAGTTCATTTTGGTGTGAGAATAGGTTGTTTATTTGAGATTTTTGTTATTTCCTGAGGTAGGCTTGTATTGCTATAAGCTTCCCTCTTAGAAGTGCTTTTGCTGTGTCCCATAAATTTTAGATCATTGTGTCTTTGTTTTTAATGTCTCCAGGTATTTAAAAAAATTTTTTTCTTTGATTTTTTCTGTGATCCATTGGTTGTTTTATAGCACATTGTTTAGCCTCCATGTTTTTGTATTTTTTGCAATTTTTTCCTCAGAGTTGATTTCTAATTGTAGTGTTGTGGTAGGAAAGGATGCTTGATATCATTTCAGTCCTCTTAAATTTACTGAGATTTGTTTTGTAGTCTAGCATGTAATCTATCCTGGGCAATGTTCCCTGTGCACTTGAAAAGTGTGCATTCTGCTGCGTTGGGATGGAATATTCTCTATATACTAAGTTCATCTGATCTAAATAATTTAAGGCCAATGGTTCCTTATTGATTTTCTGTCTGGATGACCTGTCTATTGTCAGTGAGGTGGTAAAGTCCTCTACTATTATTGTGTTACTGTCAATTTCTCCCTTTATGCCTGTTATTGTTTGCTTGTATTTAGGTGCTCCTATATTAGGTGCATATATATTTACAGTTATCACATTTTCTTCTTGGTCCATTGATCATTATTTTATGTCCTTCTTTGTCTCTTGTTATAGTCTTTGTTTTAAAGTCTATATTGGCCGATGTAAGTACTGCTACCATGGCTTTCTTTTAAATTCCATTTGCATGGAATACCTTTTTCCATCCCCCTTACTTTCAGTCTGTGTGTGTCTTTAGATCTGAAATGAGACTTTTATAGGCAACATATATATGGATCTTGTTTTTTTTAATCCATTCAGCCATTTTATGTCCTTTGATTGGAATATTTAGTCCCTTTACATTTAAAGTAATTATGATGTGTATGTACTTATTGTCATTTTTAAAATTTGGGAGTTGTTTTTATAGTTCTTTTTTGATCCTTCTTCTTTTGCTCTCTTTCCATGTGATTTGAGGACTATCTTTAGTGTTATGTTTGGATTACTTTCTCTTTCTTGTTTGCATATCTATTATATGTATTGTAGATTTTTAGTTTGTGGTTAACATGAAGTTTATATATAGTGTGTGTCTTTGTATGATTCTCTTTGGGTTGATCCTGTTGAAACTCTCTGTGCTTCCTGGACGTGGATATCTGTTTTCTTTTCCAGATTAGAGAAGTTTTTAGCTATTATGTCTTCAGATAAGTTATATGCCCCTTTCTCTCTCTTCTCTTTTTGGGACCTCTGTAATGCAAATATTAATATGTATGATGTTGTCCCAGAGGTCCCTTCAATTGTACTCATTTATTTTTATTCTTTTTTCTGTTCACCTTGAGTGATTTCTGCTACTCTTTCAGTTCTCTGATCCCTTCCTCTGTGTCATCTAATCTACTGTTGATTCCTTCTAGTGTAGTTTTTATTTCAGTTACTGTATTCTTCAGCTCCATTTTATTTCACTACTGTATTTCTTCAGCTGTCATCTAATCTACTATTGATTCCTTCTAGTGTAGTTTTTATTTCAGTTACTGTATTCTTCAGCTTCAGTTCTTCTTTATATTTTCTAACTCTTTGTTAAATTTCTCACTGTGTTTTTCCATTCTTCTCCTGAGTTCTTTGAACATCTTTCTGGTCATTACCATGAACCATCTATTGGATAGATTGCTTATATCCACTTCACTTAGTTTTTCTTCTGGTTTTTTTTCTTGTTGTTCCTTCATTTGGAACATATTCCTCTGTAACCTCATTTTGCCTAATTCACTGTTTTTATCTGTATGTATTTGGTAGGTTAGTTATGTTTCTTGATCTTGAAGAAGTTGCTTTATGTAGGAGACATCCTTTTCATCCCAGGAGTACACTTCCCTCTTGTCACCAAGGCTATAATCTCTTGGGGTGCCCCCTATGTGGGCTATGGGAGCCCTTCTATCGTGGCAGCTGATTACTGTGGGTGGTTTGTAGGCAGTCTGTTAGGCTCATCCCCAGTCTGATTTGTTGCCAGTCCCTGCCTTGTGCAGAGGCTGCTGGCTACTGTAGGTGCAGCTGGGTCCCAGAGTGGCTCGTTTTGGGGCTGGTGTTCCTAGATCTAGTGTTAGCCTGTTGGTGGGCAGGGCTGGTTCCTAACATGACTAGCTGTGGGATTTTGGGTGTCCCAGATCTGGAAATGGTCCTCTAGTGAATGAAGCCAGAGCCCAGGGGGTTCTGGGGCTAGTGCTGACTAACTGGTGGGTAGAGCTGGGTCCTGGGTTCTCTGGCTGCTTGGCCCTGGGAGTCCTGGAGTTGGTGTCAGCCTGCTGGTGGGTGGGGCCAGTATCCAGGGGTTCCAGGGTCTTGTTCCCACCTATTGGTGAGTGAGGCTCATCCTGGGACCAGTGCTTTCCCACTGATTAGTGGAGCCAGGTCTGAGGGTCTCTGGCTGTAGGGCCCTGGGGATTCTGGAGTTGGTGTTTGTCTGCTAGTTAGTGGGGACAGGCCTTGAGCCCTCTGGTGAGTGATACTGTGTCCCTGGGCAGCTGCGGACTCAAGGGGTCCTAAGGCAGCTGGCCAACTGGCGGGTAGGGCTATTTCCCCCCAACTAGCTAGGTGGGTTGGCCTGAGGCATCCCAGTACTGGTGCCTAGAGACTGGTGATCAGGGCCAGTCCCAGTGCTAATAAGGTGCAGGGAGGATTCCAAAATGGTGCTTGCCAGCACTGATGTCCTGTGGTAGAACAGGCTCCTAAAAATGGCTGCCATCAGCATCTGTATCCCCAGGGTTAGTTCCAGTTACCTCTTCTGGAGGCTCTCCAAAGTCAGCAGGTGGCTCTAACCCAGGCTCCTTGCAAATTACTCCTTCTGTCCTGGGTCTCAAAGCATGTGAGATTTTGTGTGCACCCTTTAAGAGTGGAATCTCTATTTCCTACAGCCTTTTGGCTCTCCCGAATGTAAGCCCCACTGACCTTCAAAGCCAAATGTTCTGGGGGCTCCTCTTCCCAATGCAGGACCCCTGAGCTGGGGAGACTTATGTGGGCTTGGACCCCTCACTCCCTGGGGAGAACCTCTGCAATTGTAATTATCTTCCCATTTGTGGGTCCCACTCACATACTCCCACCTGGGGTTATAAGTCTAAACTATATTGTGTCTCCACCCTTCCTAAACATCTTGTGATTTCTTCTCTATATCTTTAGTTTGTAGAAGATCTTTTCTGCTAGTCTTCAGGTCTTTCTCATTAATAGTTGCTCTGTAAATAGTTGTGATTTTGTTGTCCCTGTGGGAGGAGGCGACCTCAGAGTCTTCCTATTCTGCCTTCTTGGCCACCTCCTAATAGTCACTAGCTTTCTAAAGAGAGTTCATGTATCTTTTTTTAAGATAAAATATTTTACTTCTTTCCCCATTTCTTTCCAAGTTTCATTTAGGCTGGGTGCAGTATGAGGACTAAGGATCATCAACTAATTCTAATCTGTGATTCATAGTATAAGTGAAGTTTGCTTTTCTTATACCTACAGCTATGGCAACATATTTCTTTACTAAATAAGACAATTCCTTTCTATTTTCCTGACATAGCAAGAGCGTCATGTGTCAGATCTCTGACACTCCCGGTTGGAAATAGAGTTTGCTAGAGTAAAAGCAGATGTAGGGATTGGGAACACTGCCAAAGTGGAAATACTGTAAGAATACAAAATATTTTTCTATGAGTTTGACAGTGCCTAAAGAATTTTAGGTTGTCATCAGTACTTTGAATCCCAGGAAGCAGCTTGATAAGGAGAGCCTGTATAATGCTAAGTAGAATTACAGTAATTTTCAGCTATTAGTGTCAGGTATATAATAGGTTTGCCACAAAATCAATACTTCTGACATCAAGTTGAGATAAAGAAAAGTCCCACTATCTACAGGGGTCAAGTCTATGGGCCTGGGACAAGTACCTCATCAAATTATTACCCCTATCCTCAACCCCACAACTATATCTTGTTCAAGAATGCTGATTAAATTTTAGGCTGAAAAAAATTTGCTGTCTTACTATATAATTTCTCAGGTTCTGTCCAGTCAACTTGATTAAACTTTGACTCCCTTGATAGCTTTCATTCTTCACATTCATCACCCCCTTCTTGTACTTAAGTCCTTTGCTCTGCAGCTTAGAGCCCAATGTTTAATTGCACTCTTGCTGATACCTTACATTTTCTTGGCCCCATTTCTTTGCCTTGTTTTCTACTTGTGGTGAAGGTGGTTAACAACTGTCAGCTATTTTCTCTGCTCCTACATCTACATGTTATCTTGAAGGAATTTATGTATTCACCCAGACTGATCCTCTGTCTCTACGTGTTTCTACCTCTCTCTACCCTCGGTGGTTTTCTTAAGTGTCTACTGTGATATTATTTAATTTTTTAGTGAGTTCTTTTTCACCAGAAACTGTTTTAAACTTTTTCTATCCATTCTGGTAACAACTTATCTTTCCCCTCATACTCAGCAGAAGATTTCACCTACTTAGTGGAATGAGCGCCCTCAGTAAACATTTCCTCAGGTTACAGCCCCTCCATTCTTTCTTCCTAACATTTTGTCACAATGAGTAGATTTCTTTTCTCAAGTGCAAGGCCAGCAGCTCCACCGGTGCCTTGGATGTTACCCCTGTTCCAATGTCTGTTAAATATATCATTACTTTCATATATTAGATATATTTTCTTGTCTGTTGTTTTCTTTCAGTCTTTAACAGTCATGAACATATCCCATCACAAAATATCCTCCTTCCACCTGACATCACTTCCTATCTTTCTCTTCCTCTTTATGACTAAGTTACCTAAATATGTGGTTTTCACCTTTTTCCCCTCACATTGCTATACTTCATGAAATCTGTGTTCTGCTCCTATTCACTCACCACAGTGGCCTCTTTGTGACTAAAAAGAATGAAAACATTTTCATACCTATCTTCCTTTCACTTTTTGCATCTTTTGACACTGCTGATTTGCTGACCACTCTTTTGTTCTTTAAATTCTCTCTTATTTGATTTCTAGTCTTTTTTCCTCAGTCTCTTTTGTGGACTTCTTATTCATTCCCCATCCCCTGGGTGCCTGTGTTCTCATGAATATTGTCTTCTGATCTCTTTTCTCTTTATCCATTTTCTTTGGCAGAGAATACCAATTCCAGTGGCTTCAGTTACCACTTCTATATTAATGATATTCAAATATATATTTCTACTCTGATTTTCTCTCCCAAGATCCTGTCTTATTTATGCAGCTGCTTATTGTTATGTCTTGAAATGCACTGTGAAGCACAGAGCGTGAAATGCAGTCTGACGCAAACACCCATACTTCCCCTAATCTACTAATGCTTCCTCTTTTCTGGATCTTAGTAAATGTCTCCACCACCAGCGCAGCTACCTAAGCTAAATCCTAAGTAAACTAATGGCCTCCTTCCTCTGGTTTAATGTCAATCCTACTTCCAACTAGTCAATCACTAAGACATAGTTGAAATATCTCCAGGGTCTGATCATTTCTTTTAAAATCATTCTTATTTTCTTATATCCCTACTGAAATTTTACTTCACTCTAAACATAAAACTTCCCTTGATTCAGCAAGAGAAAGTATTCCATCTTCCATTCTAAAACAAGAGGATTAGAATTTATCTTATTTCCTATAGCCATTTGTCTATCATTTTTCTGCCACCATCATTAAAAACCTTGCCTTTTAAAAATTTGCTAACAGTGTCAATCCACTTTTCCATTATTTGTGAAGATGCAGAAACATTTATCCAGCCTTCAATGAAATGAATAACTGCTTCCCAGTCTTTCATCTTCTACCTCTACACTGATGACATTTAGGTTTCTTAGTACCTTTACTTCATGTACTTGAATTGTCTCTTCTTTGACTATATTTTACATACCTATAGACTTTTAAATAACATTTCCTTACAAAACACTACTGCTAAGAGCTAAGATGTTCAGATCTCTGAACATCTCTGTTTTAACCACAATCTTCTATTCTTAGATCTACTATTCTTTTCTTTCTTCATCTATTTTGGGACATATGGTTCCTCAACTCACATCTAATCTCTCAGTCTACATATTTTACCTGCCTCTTTATCAAGTCTGAATGTAATTATCAAGGATAAATTATATAAAAATGTTCTCTGAAGATTTTTCTACTTTCATTTTATTTTCAGTGTAGGACGGACTATGTCCATTTAGTCAACAAGCATATAATGAATATCCACTCCTTCTTAGGTGCTATTCTAGGTACAGACATAGCAATGAACCAATGACTGATCTCCTGTAGCTTTAAGTCTAATCAGGGAAGATAGATAATAGGAAAATAATTAACATGTATATGGTGGTAAGATGTGCTGCAGAGAGGAACAAAGCAGGATAAGGTGATAGAGAGAAAATGTGCCTATTTTACTTTATTTACATTTTATTTTTTTAATTAATTAATTTATTTTTTGTACGCACATCATATATATTTTATTCTTACAAGAATACTGGAAATGCACAAAACTCACTGAACCGTTTTTTGTTGTTGTTGTTGTTCTTTATTTTTTTTTTTATTTTTTAACATCTTTATTGGGGTATAATTGCTTTACAATGGTGTGTTAGTTTCTGCTTTATAACAAAGTGAATCAGTCATACATATACATATGTTCCCATATCTCTTCCCTCTTGCGTCTCCCTCCCTCCCACCCTCCATATCCCACCCCTCCAGGCGGTCACAAAGCATGGAGCTGACATCCCTGTGCTATGCGGCTGCTTCCCACTAGCTATCTACCTTACGTTTGGTAGTGTATATATGTCCATGCCTCTCTCTCGCTTTGTCACAGCTCACCCTTCCCCCTCCCCATATCCTCAAGTCCGTTCTCCAGTAGGTCTGTGTCTTTATTCCTGTCTTACCCATAGGTTCTTCATGACATTTTTTTTTCTTAAATTCCATATATATGTGTTAGCATACAGTATTTGTCTTTCTCTTTCTGACTTACTTCACTCTGTATGACAGACTCTAGGTCTATCCACTTCATTACATATAGCTCAATTTCATTTCTTTTTATGGCTGAGTAATATTCCATTGTATATATGTGCCACATCTTCTTTATCCATTCATCCAATGATGGGCACATAGATTGTTTCCATCTCCGGGATATTGTAAATAGAGTTGCAATGAACATTTTCGTACATGACTTTTTTTGAATTTTGGTTTTCTCAGGGTATATGCCCAGTAGTGGGATTGCTGGGTCATATGGTAGTTCTATTTGGAGTTTTTTAAGGAACCTCCATACTGTTCTCCATAGTGGCTGAACCAATTCACATTCCCACCAGCAGTGCAGGAGTGTTCCCTTTTCTCCACACCCTCTCCAGCATTTATTGTTTCTAGATTTTTTGATGATGGCCATTCTGACTGGTGTGAGATGATATCTCATTGTAGTTTTGACTTGCATTTCTGTAATGATTAATGATGTAGAGCATTCTTACATGTGTTTGTTGGCAGTCTGTATATCTTCTTTGGAGAAATGTCTATTTAGATCTTCTGCCCATTTTTGGATTGGGTTGTTTGTTTTTCTGTTATTGAGCTACATGAGCTGTTTGTAAATTTTGGAAATTAATCCTTTGTCAGTTGCTTCGTTTGCAAATATTTTCTCCCATTCTGAGGGTTGTCTTTTGGTCTTGTTTATGGTTTCCTTTGCTGTGCAAAAGCTTTGAAGTTTCATTACGTCCCATTTGTTTATTTTTGTTTTTATTTACATTTCTCTAGGAGGTGGGTCACAAAGGATCTTGCTGTGATTTATGTCATAGGGTGTTCTGTCTATGTTTTCCTCTGAGAGTTTGATAGTTTCTGGCCTTACATTTAGATCTTTAATCCATTTTGAGCTTATTTTTGTGTATGGTGTTAGGGAGTGATCTAATCTCATACTTTTACATGTAGCTGTCCAGTTTTCCCAGCACCACTTATTGAAGAGGCTGTCTTTTCTCCATTGTATATGCTTGCCTCCTTTATCAAAGATAAGGTGACCATATGTGTGTGGGTGTATCTCTGGGCTTTCTATCCTATTCCATTGATCTATCTTTTTGTTTCTGTGCCAGTACCATACTGTCTTGATTAGTGTAGCTTTGTAGTATAGTCTGAAGTGAGGGAGACTGATTCCTCCAGCTCCATTTTTCGTTCTCAAGATTGCTTTGGCTATTCGGGGTCTTTTGTGTTTCCATACAAATTGCAAAATTTTTTGTTCTACTTCTGTGAAAAATGCCAGCGGTAGTTTCATAGGGATTGCACTGAATCTGTAGATTGCTTTGGGTAGTAGAGTCATTTTCACAATGTTGATTCTTTCAGTCTAAGAACACGGTATATCTCTCCATCTATTTGTATCATCTTTAATTTCTTTCATCAGTGTCTTATAATTTTCTTCATACAGGTCTTTTGTCTCCTTAGGTAGGTTTATTCCTAGATATTTTATTTTTTTTGTTGCAATGGTAAATGGGAGTGTTTTCTTGATTTCACGTTCAGATTTTTCATCTTTAGTGTATAGGAATGCAAGAGATTTCTGTGCATTAATTTTGTATCCTGCAACTTTACCAAATTCATTGATTAGCTCTAGTAGTTTTCTGGTAGCATCTTTAGGATTCTCTGTGTATAGTATCATGTCATCTGCAAGCAGTGACAGCTTTATTTCTTCTTTTCCGATTTGGATTCCTTTCATTTCCTTTTCTTCTCTGATTGCTGTGGCTGAAACTTCCAAAACTATATTGAATAAGAGTGGTGAGAGTGGGCAACCTTGTCTTGTTCCTGATCTTAGTGGAAATGCTTTCAGTTTTTCACCATTGAGGATGATGTTGGCTGTGGATTTGTCATATATGGCCTTTATTATGTTGAGGAAAATTCCCTCTATGCCTACTTTTTGCAGGGTTTTTATCATAAATGGGTGTTGAATTTTGTTGAAAGCTTTCTCTGCATCTATTGAGATGATCATATGGTTTTTCTCCTTCAATTTGTTAATATGGTTTATCACATTGATAGATTTGCATATATTGAAGAATCCTTGCATTCCTGGAATAAACGCCACTTGATCATGGTGTATGATCCTTTTAATGTGCTGTTGGATTCTGTTTGCTAGTATTTTGTTGAGGATTTTTCCATCTATGTTCATCAGTGATATTGGCCTGTAGTTTTCTTTCTTTGTGACATCCTTGTCTGGTTTTGGTATCAAGGTGATGGTGGCCTTGTAGAATGAATTTGGGAGTGTTCCTCCCTCTGCTATATTTTGGAAGAGTTTGAGAAGGATAGGTGTTAGCTTTTCTCTAAATATTTGATAGAATTCCCCTGTGAAGCCATCTCGTCCTGGGCTTCTGTTTTTTGGAAGATTTTTAATCATAGTTTCAATTTCAGTGCTTGTGATTGGTCTGTTCATATTTTCTATTTCTTCCTGATTCAGTCTTGGCAGATTGTGCATTTCTGAGAATTTGTCCATTTCTTCCAGCTTGTCCATTTTATTGGCATGAAGTTGCTTGTAGTAATCTCTCATGATCTTTTTTATTTCTGCAGTGTCAGTTGTTACTTCTCCTTTTTCATTTCTAATTCTGTTGATTTGAGTCTTCTCCCTTTTTTTCTTGATGAGCCTGGCTAATGGTTTATCTATTTTGTTTATCTTCTCAAAGAACCAGCTTTTAGTTTTATTGATCTTTGCTATTGTTTCCTTCATTTCTTTTTGATTTATTTCTGATCTGATTTTTATGATTTCTTTCCTTCTGCTAACTTTGGGGTTTTTTTGTTCTTTCTCTAATTGCTTTAGGGTCAAGGTTAGGTTGTTTATTCGAGATGTTTCCTGTTTGTTAAGGTGGGCTTGTATTGCTGTAAACTTCCCTCTTAGAACTGCTTTTGCTGCATCCCATAGGTTTTGGGTCATCGTGTCTCCATTGTCATTTGTTTCTAGGTATTTTTTTATTTCCTCTTTGATATCTTCAGTGATCACTTCGTTATTAAGTAGTGTGTTGTTTAGCCTCCATGTGTTTGTATTTTTTACAGATCTTTTCCCTTAATTGATATCTAGTGTCATGGCTTTGTGGTTGAAAAAGATACTTGATACAATTTCAATTTTCTTATATTTACCAAGGCTTGATTTGTGACCCAAGATATGATCTATCCTGGAGAATGTTCCATGAGCACTTGAGAAAAATGTGTATTCTTTTGTTTTTGGATGGAGTGTCCTATAAATATAAATTAAGTCCATCTTGTTTAATGTATCATTTAAATTTTGTGTTTCCTTATTTATTTTCCTTTTGGATGATCTGTCCATTGGTTAAAGTGGGGTGTTAAAGTCCCCTACTGTGAATGTGTTACTGTTGATTTCCCCTTTTATGTTTCCCACTTAGAGAAGTTCCTTTAGCATTTGTTGTAAAGCTGGTTTGGTGGTGCTGAACTCTCTCAGCTTTTGCTTGTCTGTAAAGGTTTTAATTTCTCCATCAAATCTGAATGAAATCCTTGCTGGGTAGAGTAATCTTGGTTGCAGGTTTTTTTCCTTCATCACTTTCAGTATGTACTGCCACTCCCTCCTGGCTTGCAGAGTTTCTGCTGAGAGATCAGCTGTTAACCTTATGGGGATTCCCTTGTGTGTTATTTGTTGTTTTTCCCTTGCTGCTTTTAATATGCTTTTTTTGTATTTAATTTTTGACAGTTTTATTAATATGTGTCTTGGCGTATTTCTTCTTGGATTTATCCTATATGGGTCTCTCTGTGCTTCCTGGACTTGATTAACTATTTCCTTTTCCATATTAGGGAAGTTTTCAACTATAATCTCTTCGAATATTTTCTCAGTCCCTTTGTTTTTCTCTTCTTCTTCTGGAACCCCTATAATTTGAATGTTGGTGCATTTAATGTTGTCCCAGAAGTCTCTGAGACTGTCCTCCGTTCTTTTCATTCTTCTTTCTTTATTCTGCTCTGCAGTAGTTATTTCCACTACTTTATCTTCCAGGTCACTTATCCGTTCTTCTGTCTCAGTTTTTTCTGCTATTGATCCCATCTAGAGTATTTTTAATTTCATTTATTGTGTTGTTCGTCATTGCTTGTTTCACCTTTAGTTCTTCTAGGTCCTTGTTAAATGTTTCTTACATTTTGTCTATTCTGTTTCCAAGATTTTGGATCATCTTTACTATCATTATTGTGAATTATTTTTCAGGTAGACTGCCTATTTCCTCTTCATTTGTTAGGTCTGGTGTGTTTTTATCTTGCTCCTTCATCTGCTGTGTGTTTTTCTGTCTTCTCATTTTGCTTATCTTACTGTGTTTGGGGTCTCCTTTTTGCAGGCTGCATGTTTATAGTTCCCGTTGTTTTTGATGTCTGTCCCCAGTGGGTAAGATTGGTTCAGTGGGTTGTGTAGGCTTCCTGGTGGAGGGGACTAGTGCTTGTGTTCTGGTGGATGAGCCTGGATCTTGTCTCTCTGGTGGGCAGGTCCAGGTCTGGTGGTGTGTTTTGGGGTGTCTGTGGACTTATTATGATTTTAGGCAGCCTCTCTGCTAATGGGTGGGGTTTTGTTCCTGTTTTGCTAGTTGTTTGGCATAGGTTGTCCAGCACTGTAGCTTGCTGGTCGTTGAGTGAAGCTGGGTGCTGGTGTTGAGATGGAGATCTCTGGGTGATTTTCGCCATTTGATATTCTGTGGATCTGGGAGGTCTCTTGTTGACCAATGTCCTGAAGTTGGCTCTCCCACCTCAGAGGCACAGTTCTGACTCCTGGCTGCAGCACTAAGAGCCTTTCATCCACACGGCTCAGAATAAAAGGGAGAAAAGGTAGAGTGAAAGAATTAGTAGAAGTAGGAAGAAAGAAAGAAAGAAAGAAAGAGAGATAGAAAGGAGCAAAGGAAGGAAGGAAGGAAGAAAGAAAAGAAGGAAAGAAGGAAGGAAGGAAAGAAAGGGAGGGAGAGAGGGAGGGAGGGAGATAGGAAGGAAGGAGGGAGGGAAGGAAGGAAAAAAGAAAGAAGAAAAGAAGGAAAGAAAGGAGGGAGGGAGGGAGGAAGGAAGGAGGGAAGGAAGGAAAAGAGAAAGAAAGAAGATACAGTAAAATAAAATAAAGTAAAATATAATAAAGTTATTAAATTAAAAAATAATTATTTAGAAAAAAAAAGAAAAAAGGGACAGATAGAGCCTTAGGACAAATGGTGGAAGCAAAGCTATACAGTGAAAAATCTCACACAGAGGCATACACATACCCCCTCACAAAAAGAGGAAAAGGGGGAAAAAATCATAGATCTTGCTCTCAAAGTCCACCTCCTCAATTTGGGATGATTCGTTGTCTAAAGGAGGGAAGGAAGGAAGGAAGGAAGCAAGGAACGAGGGAGGGAGGGAAGGAAGGAAGGAAGGAAAGAAAGGGAGAAGGTAAAGTAAAATAAAGTTATTAAAATTAATTATTAAGAAAAAAATTAAAAAAGAAAACCAAAAAAAAAAAAACGGATGGATAGAACCCTAGGACAAATGATGGAAGCAAAGCTATACAGGCAAAATCTCACGCAGAAGCATACACACTCACAAAAAGAGGAATAGGGGAAAAAATCATAAATCTTGCTCTCAAAGTCCACCTCCTCAATTTGGGATGATTCGTTGTCTAGTCATGTATTCCACAGATGCAGGGTACATCAAGTTGATTGCGGACCTTTAACCCGCTGCTCCTGAGGCTGCTGGGAGAGATTTCCCTTTCTCTTCTTTGTTCTCACAGCTCCCAAGTGCTCAGCTTTGGATTTGGCCCCGCTTCTGCATGTAGGCCACTGGAGGGCGTCTGTTTCTTGCTCAGACAGGACAGGGTTAAAGGAGCCGCTGATTCGGGGGCTCTGGCTCACTCAGGCTGGGGGGAGGGAGGGGCGCAGAGTGCGGGGGGAGCCTGCGGCGGCAGAGGCCACTGTGATGTTGCACCAGCCTGAGGCCCGCCATGCGTTCTTCCAGGGAAGTTGTCCCTGGATCCCGGGAACCTGGCAGTGGCAGGCTACACAGGCTCCCCGGAAGATGGGTGTGGATAGTGAGTGACCTGTGCTCGCACACAGGCCCCTTGGTGGCGGCAGCAGCAGCCTTAGCGTCTCCCGCCCGTCTCTGGGGTCCGCGCTTTTAGCCGCCACTCGCGCCCATCCCTGGAGTTCCTTTAAGCAGCGCTCTTAAACCCCTCTCCTCGTGCACCAGGAAACCAAGAGGGAAGAAAAAGTCCCTTGCCTCTTTGGCAGCTCCAGACCTTTTCCCGGACTCCCTCCCGGCTAGCCATGGTGCACTAACCCCTTCAGGCTGTGTTCACGCAGCCAACCCCAGTCCTCTCCCTGCGCTCCTCCGACTGAAGCCCGAGCCTCAGCTCGCAGCCCCGCCTGCCCTGGCCGGTGAGCAGACAAGCCTCTCGGGCTGGTGAGTGCAGGTCGGCACCAATCCTCTGTGCGGGGATCTCTTCGCTTTGCCCTCCACACCCCTGTGGCTGCGCTCTACTCCACAGCACCGAAGCTCTCCCCTCCGCCTCCCGCAGTCTCCACCTGCAAAGGGGCTTCCTAGTGTGTGGAAACCTTTCCTCCTTCACAGCTCCCTCCCACTGGTGCAGGTCCCGTCCCTATTCTTTTGTCTCTGTTTTTTCTTTTGCCCTACCCAGGTACGTGGGGAGTTTCTTGCCTTTTGGGAGGTCTGAGGTCTTCTGCCAGCATTCAGTACATGTTCTGTAGGCGTTGTTCCACGTGTAGATCTATTTCTGGTGTATCTGTGGGGAGGAAGGTGATCTCTGCGTCTTACTCTTCCGCCATCTTCCCCTCTGCCCCCTACATTTTATTTATAATTTAATAAGTAATAATAAATTGTTATGTCATTTCTTTGAGACATAGGCCTTTAGATACTTTTTAAGGTAAAAGTTTAGGGTACAACAAAATGAAAGCAGACACTGACTTATGCAGAAATATCTTGGTGTTGTAGAATAGGCTTTCTCTGAGTGACAATAAATTTTTAAAAGGGAGATTGGTTGGTTGGTTGGTTGGTTTTTCAAACATGAATTCCCAAGACTATGACACCCTGAATTTTGAGTTATAGAACTAATAGTGCTTATTTAATAGTCTGTTAAAATTTAGAGGTACCTTTTTTTTTTGGCAGTACGCGGGCGTCTCACTGTTGTGGCCTCTCCCGTTGCGGAGCACAGGCTCCGGACACGCAGGCTCGGCGGCCGTAGCTCACGGGCCTAGCCGCTCCGCAGCATGTGGGATCTTCCCGGACCGGGGCACAAACCTGTGTACCCTGCATCGGCAGGCGGACTCTCAACCACTGCGCCACCAGGGAAGCCCTAGAGGTACCTTTTTGATTGCTTTTCCTCCAAACTAGTTTACAAATCAGTTATTTCATTACTTACTATATTGATCCAATAAAAGAAGTGTTTTTTTGCTTCAGTTGCTTTGCAAAGCATAATGCTGTTCGCAAGTCTTAAGAACTCATGGTTGGCACAAAGACTTACTCAAAGTAATAAAAGTATTATTCAAACAAACATTGTATTCAAAATATCCCCAAGCTACAAACTGATTGTGCAGTAATTTCAAGCAATAAGTGAGAGAACATTTCCAGGACAAGACACATACAAGCTGTTCCTTGGTGTTGTGATAAATTTGATTTATACCACTTTATTGGAACATTCAAAAATCAGTATGTTTCGTGATATCATTGTCCAAAAGTTCACTGCAAAATCCTAGTGCTTTAATTCGCTCAGACAGAATTTGCCTTAATAATGATGATAATAAATTTAATAAAAATTATATTAATAATAATGTAGCATTGTTTTCCAACCATTATAATCAAATAAAAAATTCAGTCAGATGATGGTAATTTTCAAGGGCCCTGACAAACATTAAGAAAATTTTTCTTTTTCTGGTAAGAATATTATCATTGAGTAAAAATAACTTTGTGGTGAAACTGTTCTGTATGATTCTATAATGCTAGGGTGGATTCATGACTTTATGCATTTTTCAAACGTTTTTACAATACAAACCTTTTTACAACACAGAGTGAACCTTAATGTACATAAATTAAAAAGAAATTCTTTAGGAGGTTGGAGGATCCCAGGAAAGAATGCAGACTGTGACGAACTAATCTTACTGATTATAAATGTATTAAAAAACCTTAAGGGGAAGGGGGAAAAATGCTGATCTGTGTAACTCTGGAACTGACTAAAGGAACAAGAAATTGTATGTAAGCACTGTATTTTCTTTGATTAAGTTGTTTTTGATGAGGGTATGGGTTAACTATTCTGATACTGCTATACATGTATGTTTGAACTGAAAAACTTCATAAATGGATGGCAGACTCATCCCACCTGTTTCCCATCTGGGATCCAGATTTCTTACTGTTATAGTGGAAATTTATAGATAATCAGGGAAGGAGGCTAGAGTGGTCAGTGCGATAATGGATTAGAGTTGGAGATATCAATAAGAACTTATATTTCATTTAATATAAAGATGGTTACATATAGAAATATCTATAGATATGTGTATATATGTCGGTAAGTATACCTATATTCTTTAGTCTGTCAGCTGAGATGGCCTAAAAGAAATGACACCCCAGTATCAATGAGTGTACCTAGTGCCCAGAACTTGCTTTCTAGTACCATTCTCCATTAAAATAAATCAGGTATTTTTATAGAAGTTGTAATCATAGGACTAGGGCAGAATATAACATATAAGCATGAAGCATCTTGTAGTGCCAGAAAGTACGAAAAGTGTTTAAAAAACCCAACCATATAAGCAAACAAATCAAAAAACCCATTGATGGGATATGTTAAAGGAGAACTGGAGCCAAATGAAAGAACTCCCAGTGGTCAAAGAAGAAGCAATTTGAGCAAAAAAACGCATAAATAATATTGTATTAAAACCTGAAGATAAAATAAATATCCATGTGTTTATACTGATATAAATTACTAAATAAATAAATACATATAGAAAAAGAGAAAAATCTTTTGTACAGAAGAATTTTAAATAAATGCTGTAGATACCCCATCCTAAAAAGAGAAGGTATAACTCCTACTCCTTAGGTGCAGGCTATGCATAGTGATTTCCTTGCAAAGAATAGAGTGTGACAAAGGAGGAAAATACATAACTTTACAGTGGAGGAACTTGACAAACTCCACTTTAGTCAGGTGATCAAGGTCAACCTTAAAAGTCATAAATAATGTTGATAGCATGCACCTTTGATATGATGTCATGAAAATGGCATTTTATCTCTGTTATCTTCCTCTCAAAACCTTCCTCTAATCATGAAAAAATCAAACAAATTCCAATAGAGAGGCATCTCATACAGTCAGTATACCTGACTAGTGCCTCCTTGAAACCATCAACTCACAAAAATAAGGAAAGTCTCAGCAAATGTCACAGCCAAGAGGAGCCTAAGAACGCATGGCAATCAAATGTATCACAATAGCTTGCATGGGATCCTGGAACAGAAGAAAGACTTTAGTTAAAAAATAAGGACATTTGAATAAACTATGACTTTAGTTAATAAAGTGGTATCAATATTAGTTCATTAATTCTTACAAGTATATCCTACTACTAGGGGAAACTTTGTGTGGTTGTGGGTGTAATTTGGGGGCTCTCTGTACCATATAGTCAATTTTTCTGAAAATCTAAAAGTTTTCTAAAAAACAAAGTATATTAATAAAGATAGGTTGGATAATATTAAGAATTTCCATTTTAATATCCCTAATTTGTATTTCAATGTACTGATAGAGTTTATACAAATACTTAAGGTTTCTAACTTACTTATAAACGTTTTCCTATGATGGATAATGTCTTACTTCATCTTTGTAAAAGATATAAATGACACTATTGTGTTTAACATCTAAGCAGGCTGCAGCTCCAGAAATTTGGGAACTTTGCTAATGAAAGTCACTTTAGGAAGACATTTAACTATTTTAGTTGTTATTGAAATAATTTCATTATAAGCAGTAGTTCAGACAAATTTGTGTAGTAATAATGAAAAACCCTTTTCAATCTGGGGTAAGAATTGTATGTGATACATAATGGTGCTTTTACCATTATACTGAATAGTAAGCTTCCCACATTAATATTATTAATACCACTCCAAACACTGGTAATGCTGTAAATGGATCTAAATAAAATAATATCAAAGTAATCCAGCTACCATTATAAACACTTTTGGGGGAATATATTGTCTCTATTTTAGGAAATTGTATTGTATTCATTCATACTGTTAGCATATATAATCATTAAGATGTTGAATAAACACTTCTGGAAATTGGAGAGCAATTTGCCTTCCTTATTTGGAAGAATTCAGTAAAGTAGAAAGCTATTTTTTACTATTTAGCCTTGGAGCTTCTTGATATATTTATGTGAATAAAATTTTAGAAATTGAAAGTACATATGAAAACACTTGATATTTCTTTCAGAGACCCCTTGCTCTTATTCTCTCTCATAGTAATGACACTTTCAACACACAGGCTAACTCTGTACAATGGGAGTCTGCATGGATTTTGAACTCTAGGAGAGCAGAATTTAAATCCTGGCTCTTATTATTTAACTCTGTGACTTTAGGTAGATAACCTACCCTCTCTGTGCCTCAGTTTGCAAATTGATAAATTGGTACCGATAGTGCTATCTACCTGGTCATATGATGAGCATGCCTCCATAAAGTATTACATAAAGTTTAGGACAATATTTGAAACTTATAGTGTTAACAGGAGATTTTTTTTTTTTCTTGAGAAACTGAGTAGATGTAGTTGAGTTTAAGCATGGAGATTATAGTTTGAAAAGCTCAAGGAAGGAGTGAAAGCATCTCAAGATCTTAATAAACTTTGTGGTGTCTGGCCTCTACTTATTCTTCTCTACAGTGCTCCACTCCAGCAAGCCATATTGCTGTACTCCAGGACCCCATAATTGCTGAATTCCCTCTTAAAATAAGGCCTTCCCACTTACAATCTCCTCTTTCTGGAATGCTAAGTGAACACACGTATGTGTGAACACACAACAGCACATACACACATGCACATACTTTTGCTTAATTCTAATCAGTCTGTGTGTCACATCCTCAAAAATGATTTTTCTGATGTCTCTAAGTCATTTTTCTATTATATACTTTCATAGTACTCTATATCTTGCCTTTGTGGATCATTTAACAATTTTACATTTCAGTTGCTTTGTGTGATTGATTAAATGTCCATCTCCCACACTACTATGAAAACATCTTTGAGGTAGTAACTCTATCTTGTTTTGTACATCACATACCCCTAGTGTCTCATCACTGCAAGGCACATAATAAATACAAGATAAGCAATTGTTGTGATATGAATGAAAAGTCAGCTTGCCTCATCAAGCTGAAACAAACATGAAACAGGTGAAAAAAGGAAGAGTATTTCTTTAGACTTTGCTGTCCATTCTTTTCCAGAATGAACTGACATTAATTGCTTCTTGAGAAAGAAAAATAAAATGCACCCCGTTGCCCCCACACATAGAGTTAATGTCATCAATTCTTAGAGCAAGTATGAGAAGATTGACTTTTCTGTTGACTTTTATAATTAACACGTAGATTAATCCAGATTTCATTCCAGAGCAAAATGATGCAAAAAGTGATTTTAAGGCAGCCACTCAGTATTTCTGGGCACTGTAAATTTTAAATGGAAGTCATATACTGTACTGCACATGAAAGATATTCCAAACGTAAAGCAAGAGCATTAACCCCCCAAAAAGAAGAGGAAGAATCAATTGAATGCATCCTAGCAGTTTGCATTATATTACTTTTTTGCATTTATTCTTTAACATAATCGATTTTTAAAGATCATCCGATATGCATATCAATAAACATCTTAGAAATCTTTTCATACTAAGCTCTGTCTGGAATAGCATTAGGAGGTTTATTCTTATGAAATGCTATTGTAATTAAGGTTGATTTGAGTCAAATGAAGTTCACAGGAGATTAACTTCAAGCTTCGAAAATCCCATGATACCTAGTATGGTGGCATGCATCCTAAAGCTAATCTAATTATGTGATGACAGTTCCAGTATTGAAGATTATTTCACTTAGTTGTTTTCACTTTGCCTCTTTGGGGACTCTACTATCTGAAACAAAGTTAAAAATGTCTTTATTTTTCTCCTCAAGGCAACTGGACCTCCTCCTTGAAGTGAATCAGCTGACCAACTATGTCTCCTTTAGTTATAATTAATTTGAATA
The DNA here is from genome assembly GCF_949774975.1 of Lagenorhynchus albirostris. NCBI lineage: Eukaryota > Metazoa > Chordata > Mammalia > Artiodactyla > Delphinidae > Lagenorhynchus > Lagenorhynchus albirostris. Next base: position 32,621,537 of record NC_083105.1, read on the forward strand.
TTTTTAATTGTTAGAGTTATTATTATTTTAGAAAATTCCCTTAATAAACATAATACAAACATCCTATATCAGTAGCATACTGACATAGTTTATATTATAGGAACAACAACAAAACAAAAACATAAAACAAATCTCAGAGGTTGATTCTTACTTCTCTGATACTCGGTATAAGCCTAACCATCTCTCCAGAAGGGTGGTTATCCATGTGATGGCTCATTGTATACATATACATCTACACATGGAATCAGGGAAGAGGAAATGGAAATTGAACAAATTATTCCACACAAACATGTCAAGCATAAATTCTACTCATATTTAATTGCTCAGAGCAAGTCATGTAGCCATGTCTTTCTTCACAGGTGGGAAGGTACAATTCTGTCATTTGCCTGGAAGTAGAAATGTGATACCAGTGAGTTTTGGCAATATATGTTACATAGTCCCAGCAATAATAAATAAAAATTTGATTCCTTTCTTTCTCTTTCCCGGTTTAGGTGGATTCCACAGAGTGACTATTGAAGTTATTTTCTTGATCTTTTTTCTAGGCATAAGTTTGAGTAAAAGTATATGGCAAGACCATATTCTCTACTCTTATGACCATCACATTTAGTAACTGGACAATTAGTGATTGCATCTTGCATAGTTAGTCATCATTTTTGGCCAGTGCCTCTCTTTGTGTTCATTAACATCCTCTTGAGTAATATTCCTACTAATCCTTAATGTAGAGATCTAGGTTGTGGTTTGGGGATTTGTATTTTAAATCACCCTTGGGGGGGGTCTAATCAAAGTTGTTCATAAGTGGTACTTAGAGGAACACTGATCTAGTGGCATGAAATTCTCATGTGCTTACCCAGTTGAAAATTAAATTCAGCTGTACTCTTTTATCCAACATGACAGGTAAGGATTTTAATTAATAATAGGAATGGAGGCATCCATCACGGTGCCAGCTGCTTTTCCTCTAATAGATACCAAAGTAGAAGTAGAAAAAACAGTAGAAAAGCGGAGACTGATAGATCTGAATTTGAATCATGATTATTCTACTAGCTGGACATGTGATATTGAGAAAGATGTTAACCTTTCTATCTTGAGTATCCCTCATGTTTAAGAGGAAATTGCAGTGTCTACCAAAAAGACTTGGGGAGAGAATCTAATGAGTGATAATTGTAAAACAATTAGCACATATTAGTCATCCCATTCAACATTTGTGTGCCGCCAAAGTACTAGATACTGCATTAAATATATATGAAAATGTGTTAGAATTCAAGAATTTAAAGCCCAATTAAAGATAGAGTTACATAGAAAAGTGAGAGTTACATTACTAGATTATTACATATTAGATAGGTAAAGTAGCTCATCTGAGACCACAGAGTTAAGAAGTGGATTTGAGCATGAATTTAAGTGCTGGCAGTTTGACTCCACAATACTAAACAGAGAAGAAAACCTGCATATATATGCTAGGGAACATTTTCTTTTCTTGAAGACTACAGTGAACCACTGAAAGAATTTTAGAAGAGGAGTACTGTTTCCAGATTTCACTTTTATGAAGAGTATTCTGGAAGCAGTAAAGATGGCTTTTGTTTTATTTAGTTTTGTTTTGAGGGAAGAAATTCTGAAGTCAAGAAGAACCATTAAAAGGCTATTGCAGCAATCCACATGAGAAAAAGAAGAGATTACACTGAGACAATGATGACTGAGAGAAGAAATATTTTAAAGGTTATATACAGTGAAGATACATAGAACTAAATAAGTAATTACAGGTAGATATTTAAGAAGAATGGATATTCAAACTTGGTCCCAATTTTTTTCTTGGTGGTTGGATCATTGTTTTTCACATTCACCGTGGTTGGGGAAACCACTGGAGAACACCAGGATGAAGAGGAGGTGATGATGCATTCATATTTAGATATGTTGAGGCTGGAATTTGGTGTAACATGCATATCATACCAGTACAATGTGTGATACATGTTCTGGATCCCAAAGAGGACAATTTGGACTAAAGATAGACAAGGGTGTCATTAGCATGTGATAATGAAATTATATATTTGAATAAACTTGTCCGTGGTTAGTGAATAGAGATGAAAAGGCAAAATGTTAATAAAAATTAAACATCCAACTTGTATAATATATTAGAATAACTGAAGTGAAAAAACATGGGTAGAGACAAATACTAATACCAGGTGAAATATACTATGTGTTTACAGTGTTAAGGGCATATGCTGAGTCCTTAATATGTAAAACTTCTTTAATATTATTTCAGCTTTATGCAGTAATGTTTTATAACCATCTATTAGAAAGGAAGTAGAGTCTTAATAATATTAAGACTCTTCCCCAAATTTCACATATCTAAAAAGTAAAGAAGTTGGAGTTTAAATTCAAGAATTCTTGACCTATGTGCTGTCTTGTTAACCACTAGGTATCCTGCTTCCAAAGAATAACCACAGATGGGAGTGAGGAAGAGCAGGACCTGCAAAGGTTTAGAGCAAACAGAAATAAGTATCTGCAAATCTTAAAGAGATTAAAGAACAGTGGTGGGGCTTTGAAGTTAGGTGAAGGGTAGGCAGTTCTAGCTTGAAAGCATAATACCTTATGTTTAAGACTTAAGAGAGAGCGCTGTTAAGGAAATGAGAAAATTCAGGGTGTGGTATTGGGGGTGAGTGGCTGAAGTGGAATAGACATGAAGATCCATAGACTAGAGAATGAAAAAGAACTGTGAGTCTATGTTACAAAGACCACATGCACAGAACTGAGGGCAGGGCAGATGGTGAGTTTCTTGGAGAGAGATATTGATATCAGTGTTAACGTCTTCAAAGAATTGGAGGGAAGGATGTATCCGTGAAGTGTAGATATAACAGAGATGAGGAAAATAATTATGTGATGTGTTAATTTAATTTTCAGACTTTTCCCTTATAACTCTCATTTAACTGCTCAAGCCCAGTATTACTGATTTTTTAATTCTGACAGTGCAAGAAAAAATAAATGGAGCACTGCCAAAGAAGTCACATTGATCCTCCTTCTGTGCGTTTGATTATATAGTATTCTTCTCCAACATTCTCAGCCTTTGTTGACCTTCTGCTTTTGAGAACCTTATGAGACTCTAGAGTTATCTGTCTAAACTGACCTTGAGGTGTTTAACCCACAGGCTTTATTTAATATGCTCTGACTCAGGCCTAATCTTTACCCTGTCATTGTAGACTGTCAGCTGCCTTACTGACCCGATTCACTGCATTCCAGCAACTTCCTGCTTCTTTAGTCTCCTATGTCCTGACCTTGCATATCTTCCTGACATTTCCCATAGGGCCCTTGGTTGCCTAAGCATGATGTGAAAGAACATTCCATGTTTTTCTGGCTAAAAGAAATTCATATACTTGCTTTGGGTTAGAAGAAAATTCTACAAACGCAGCCCCTACAATACTGTAAGACTAAAACATTTTAATAATAAGGTACCAACTAAGTCATATGTGATTTAAGTCTTGTCCCCTACATTTTTTTTTTTTTTTCTTAAATAGATTTACTGATATACTGGTGGGGGGAATAAACAGCTTTGATTTACCATGAGAGAATTTTGGATTTGCAGCTCAGTGGGGCTTTGGCTTCTATAAGCTTCTTTCATTGTGAAATTAATTATTTAAATAATTACAATAAAGTAAATGAACCATCATCTCAAAACAGAACCCAGTGTACTTCCTGCTGGTCCCCTGAGGGGCCTTTTTCTGTAGTTTAGTGTAACCGTGTCATCGATTAAATTCACCAGTTTGTGTTTCCTGCTCTATGGATTAAGCACTGCAGGGGTTGTAATGTTCTAACTGCCTTTGTTTCTCCTTCTTCTCTAGGGCCATGTTAGTATTTTATCAACAACTGACAAGGTTTGGTGGGAGGCAGGAGGTAGAACAGCATGTCTGTGGAGTAATTCATGTTAAATATATGTACATTTAATTATCTATACTTAGATTTACATATCATAATTTGGAGTCTGTAAAAGCATTAGAATCTCAGTTTATTGCTAACAGCATGGCACTTCGGTTTTCAGAGATGAGTTGATATGGGACTAATGAGATTTACTATCAGATATTTGACTTTGCCTGAAATTGCCTTCTTCACTCTCTCAGTAAGTAGTAAGATTTCACTAAGTCTCTTATCTCAGGAATATTGCTTTAAACTGAGACCCTTAATGCTACTAAGTGATTAAAGAACTAAGTTTTGAAATGTATGACAAGATTCTTTACTTATTAAAACCTTGGAAGAAGCAGAGCAAGGTAAGTACTTGATTTTATGTGTGTGTGTGTGTGTGTATATATAATTTAAAAGAAAAAAGCAGTATGCTAGATAAAGAAGGAACCATACTTTCAAAGGACTTACTTATATGGCATGTAGACAAAAATGTAGCCACTTAGGAGCTTATTAGTGATACCTAATAACTACAGGGAAAGGTAAAACCTTATCAACTCTTCTTTGCTAACTCCTTAAAATAGTCTAGGTTGTCAAACTAATCATGATCTAATACAAATCACACTACTGAGGTTATGGAGTACATTTCATATGGGGAAGGAATACAGCTTGGAAATGTTCACAGTTTTGCGAAGAAAATGATGGCTTTGTTGTGGTTCCACGTTGGTGGAACACAGAAGGTCTGACTAAAATTCCTAAGAATTGAGATAGTTTAGTAGTGGAAAGATAGAGTCTGAAATGGTGTGGTCAAAGGCACGTAAGTAAGCTTTACTTACTTTTCAACAATTTTGGCCACATTTGTAGTTTTTTTCAGAGATGTTTCTGTAGCACAAATAACATGAATTTGGGTGATATTTGATTCTTACAGAAACACAGAAAGATGACTTTTCATCCACGTGATATCTTAGTTTCCTAGAAGCTAAGGTAGCTAAGTGACAAGAAACACACACAAAAATAGGGAATTGGGAAAAACATATAAAAAGTAATTTTATCATAAAATATCCCCTCAACCTCCACATGCCTTAACTGCCTTTCATGTTTAGTATTGTTTATTTGTTGTTTTTGTACCTCTCTGCAACATTTTACATGCTATCTCAATATTAACTTCCAATTCATTAATTCTCTCCCTGCCTAGGTCTACTTATGGGTGTATATCATATATTGCATCTTAAAAAATAATTAGTCTCTATATTTAACATTTTAATTGGCTTTACCACACTCAAAGTTTTGCTTGTTTTACTTTTTTTTTTTTTTTGCGGTACACGGGCCTCTCGCTGTTGTGGCCTCTCACGTTGTGGAGCACAGGCTCCGGACGCGCAGGCTCAGTGGCCATGGCTCACGGGCCCAGCCGCTCCATGGCATGTGGGATCTTCCTGGACCGGGGCACGAACCTGTGTCCCCTGCATCGGCAGGCGGACTCTCAACCACTGCGCCACCAGGGAAGCCCATTTTACTTCTATTTTTAGTTCATATTATTAAATGTAAGTTATACCTTCATTTAAATTTTTGAACATAGAAAAAACATACTAATTTAAAATTAATATTTGTTCAACTGCTTTATAAATTAAGTGGATCTGGAGAGAATTTGTTTCTGATTTTGTTAGCTATATTTTTTTAGTATTTATTTATTTATTTATTTATTTTAGTTATGGCACACGGGATCTTCCTTGCAGCATGTGGGATCTTTAGTTGTGGCATGCAGGATCTTTAGTTGCAGCATGTGGGGTCTTTAGTTGTGGCATGTGGGATCTAATTCCCTGACCAGGGATTGAACATGGGCCCCCTGCATTGGGAGGGTGGAGACTTAGCCACTGGACCACCAGGGAAGTCCCTGTTGTTAGCTGTTTTTTGAGGTATTGTATCTCTTCATGTGCTATTGAATTTTATATTTCATACTTCTTTTAAGTGATTCTTCTCTCTCTCTCTCTCATTCTTTCTCCGTTTCTCACTCTCTGCCTCTCTCTCTCTCTCCTCTCTCTTTCTCTTTCTACTTCTGTGCAGTTTTTCTATTAAACAGTTTTGCAGTTGACATAACTGGACTAGCTTCCTATTCAAGAACCAGGTTATAGTGACAGTTGTTAGTTCAAGAGTCACAGTTTTTAAGCAAATCAAATCAGAGCATGGGAGATGGCTTGGCACATTTCTTGGTCCTGAGACTCTGTTACTTCTTATTTGTCCAAGCTCACATTTGTTTATAGGCCATAGCTTCAGGCCTCCTTCCAAAATGGTAGAATCCTAAACCAGTCCCTGGCTTCATACAGTGATCCTAGTTTTGCAACCCACTCCCTTCTTGATAGCACCCTTTTAATTGCCTTTACATCATTAAAAATCCAACCCAAATGTTATTGCTCACCTCCAAACTTTTAGACAAAAAGCATCACTAGACCTAGGGAGGAACATTTCAGAAAGATGAAGGGATCAAACCATGAGGAAGATAAATTGATTTAATAAATTGATTCTGCATGTACCCTATAGCAGAGCTTCAAAATATATAAATCAAAATTTTATAGAACTAAATGGATTAGTTACCAGCATTCACAGTCTGAGATTTTAATGTACCTCTCAGTAGCTGATAGAAGAAACAGAACAACAACTAAAACAAACATCAGTAAGGATACAAAAGGACAAAGGTATGATGTAATTCAATGAACCCGTTCTGATTGGAGTATATAGAACATTGAACAAAACAATGACAGAAAATTCATTCTTTCTGAGAATGCACTTGGAAAGTCATCAAGATTGACCATATGGTGATTCATAAAATAAGCCTCAACGAATTTCAATGGATTGAAGTAATTCAAAGCATATTATCACATCAAAATAAGCTAGACAGTCCCCAGAGCTACCAAGTTATGCAATATACTCCTAAACAACTAAAAATCAAAGAAAAACCAAAATAAAAATTGGGAAGTAGTTAAAATATGAACTACAATTAAATGTGTACTGTTAAAACTTGTAAGATTCAGCCAAAGCCAAAGGATTCTCTAGAGAATTTTGAGGCTTTAATATATATTTAAGTAAAGGAAACAGGCTGACAATAAGAAATTTCCAATGTCATAAAAGAAAAAGGAATATCACTACACATCTTAAAGATAATAAAAAGACCATAAGAGGAAATTAAAAATAATTCATGCCAGTTAATTTGCCCATTTATATAAAGCAGACAATCATCTTCAAATACACAACTTACAAAAAATGACTCAGGAAGAAAAGAAATAAATAGAAAATGGAAATAATCTTATATTCATTTAAAAAATTATATTGAAATTACTTTCCTACGAAGAAAATAACAGGCTCAATTAATTCATTCATTGTTTTACACATACATTTGAGAAATAAATAGCATCAAATTACACAAAGCAAAAATTGTCAAAAATAAATGGAAAAAATAGACAGTTCCAAAGTTCACAGCTAAAGGTTTTAACATTATTTTCTCAGAAATTGGTAGAACATAGAGTTTTTTAAAAATCCATAGACATAGATAATCTGAACAATACTATCAACCTTGTCCTAATTAATATTTGTAGCATGGTATTACATCCAACAACTGGAAAACACACATTTCTTGCAAGTCCAAAATACATAAGCCAGAAGATTGATTTGTGCATATATGATTTGTGATAAAGGTGACAAAGCAATGTAATGAGGAAAAATAGACTTTTTTCCATAAATAATGCTGGATTAACTGGCTGTCCATACGGAAAAAGAAAAAATGTTGAAAATTATTTTAAACCATACATACTTGGCATGTAAATATGAAAGACAAAAATATTAATGTTTCAATGAGAAAACATAAGAGAATATTTTCACAATTTTGGCCCTTGGCAAAGTTTTCTTAAATAAGATACTAACCGCATTAACCATAAAAGACTAAGTGTTAAAGTGGACTGTACTAAAATTAATAATTTTTGTTTATTATAATATATTACTAAAGCAATATAAAAAGAAGCAACAGAATGGGAACAGATATTGGTAGTACATATTTCAAACAAAGGACTTGATTCCAGAATATATAAAGAAGTTATATGACTCTATAAGAAAAAAGCAGAGAAAAATAATAAAATAATGGGTAAAATATTTTAAACAGGCACTTCACAAAGGAGGATATCAAAATTACATTTAACATATAAAAGCTGCTCATTTTATTTGCCATCAGAGAAAAGCAAATTAAGACCACAATATAATAATACTGCACAGTCACCAGGCATGTATGAGAAAGAAAAAAGTACAAAAAATACCAAGTAGAATCAACTAAAACTTTCAAACACTTCTCTTAGGCGTGTACTTAAAAAAACTTATCAGTACTTACTTTTTAGTAGTTCCGTTGAGATACAGTTCATATACACTATTATTTGACCATTTAAAGTGTACAGCTAAATGGATTTTAGTATATTCAAGATAGGTGCAATCATCACCACAGTCAGTGTTAGAACATTTTCACCATCTAAAAATGCAAACACATACCCTTTAGCTATCAGTTTCTAGCAAGCCCAAGGAAAACACTGATTTTATTTCTATCTATAGATTTCCCTATTCTGGACATTTCTTATGAATGGAGTTTTATAATATGCAATCTTTTGTGACTGGTCTTTTTTTACTTAGTGTAATGTTTCCATTCATGTTGTGGTATGTATCACTACTTCATTCCATTTTTATGCTCAGATTATATTCCATTGTATGGATATTCCACATTTTGTTTATCCATTCATCAGTTGATTGCCATTTGGGTTGTTTTCATTTTTAGGGTATTATAAATCATGCTGCTATATATATTTGTGCACACATTTTTGTGTAGACATATATTTTCATTTCTTTTGGGTATATACGGAGGAGTGGGATGGCTGGGTCATAAGGTATCTCTATGTTTAGTTGTGTGAGGAATTGCCAGGCTATTTTCCAAGATGGCTGCATTGCTGACCTTTCTACTAGCCAATGCTTCTTATTATCTGACTTTGATACCAGTCAATCTAATGTCTGTGAAGTGTATTTCATTGTGGTTTTGATTGACATTTCTTTTATAACTAATTATGTTGAACATCTTTTCATGTGCTTACTGGTTATTTGTATATTTTGGAGAAATGTGTATTTGAATTGTTTGCCCATTTTAAATTAGTTCACTTGTCTTTTTATTATTGAGTTATATGAGTCCTATATATATTGTGAATATATGCCCCTTATCAGATGTATAAATTGCAAATATTTTCTCTAATTCTATGGGTCATATTTTCACTTTTTTTAATGGTGTCCTTCAGAGCAAAAAGGTTTTTACTTTGGTGAAGTCCTTTTTTTTTTTTTTCCTTTATCACTCATGCCTTTAGTGTCATTATCTAAGAATCCTTTTCCAAATCCCAGATCATGATGGTTTACCTCTATGTTTTCTTCTAACAGTTCTATAGTTTTAGTTCTTATGTTTAGGTCATGACCATTTTGAGTTAATTTTTGTATATGGTGTGAGTTCAGAGTCCAACTTCATTCTTTTGCATGTTGTCTCAACACTTGCTACCCTTGTTAAAAATCAATTGACCATTTATGTATGAGTTTATTTTTTGACTATCAGTTCTATTCCATTGATCTATATGTCTATCCTTGTGCCAGCACCACACTGTCTTGATTTTGTTGCTTTGTCTTAGCTTTTGAAATCAGGATATGTGAGTCCTCCTACTTTGTTCTTCTTTTTCAAGATTGTTTCTGCTATTCTCAGCCCCTTGCAATTCCCTATGAATTTTAGAATCAACATGTCAATTTCTACAAAGTCAGCTGAGCTTCTGATAGGGATTGCATTGAGTCTGTAGAACACGTTGGGGAACATCACCATATTAAGAATGTTAAGTCTTCTGATATGTGAACACAGAATGTTTCTCCAGTTATTTAGGTCTTTAATTTATTTTAACAATTATTTGTATCTTGAATGGATTAAAAATAGAGCAGTATTGGGATAACTGAGAAAAGAAAAGAGAAGATCCACATAAGAGTGGGGGAGGTGTTCTGAGCAAAAAAAAAAAAAATTTCAGAGAGTCATTTGCCTTATTTAGATACCCTACACAAAGAAGGAGTTCTGTGAAATCAGACAAGGCCACTGATCCTTGCCTTTTTCTAAAAGTTCAGGAAAACCAATTTATATTAAACATTATCACCAGAAAATTATCAAGTTTAAAACCCATTCAAAGTTAGTATAAGAAAAAGGGGAATGAGTAGAATAAGTTTCCTGCAGACAATGAATGGAATAAGATGCTCAAGGAGCAGATGCCTTAGATGCCTTAGAATAAGATGCTCATGGAGCATGACTTCTATTTTAAAATGAACTTAAATCTATAAAGAAAATGATACAAGATGTGAAAGAACAATACACATCAGAATTAGAAAAACCCTAAATTGAGATGATAAAACTTATTAAAGAATGATATAAATGAAAAAATTCATTTTCAGAAATTAAGAATAAACTAGAAAAAATACAATAAAAAATTAAGAAAACAGATACTGCTTTAAAAGAAGTACTGTAAAAGGAGGAACATTTATAAAACTACCAGAAATGAAATAATAAATATTGAATAAACAAAGAAGATCCACTTTACAGATCTAAAAACTCCCTGAAGAAGAAAACCAGAGTAAGGAAACAGAACAAATACTAAAATATAACTGGAGGAAACATTCCTGAGATAAACGTTACCAAAAAAAAAAAACTTTTGGTGCTACATAATAAAAGGGCATACCACATGCTTAATATAAGAATATTGACCTAGAATAATCTATTTCAATACCTATTTTAATAAAATTTCTGGCCTTTACAGAATAAAAAAATTTTCTTTGGTTATTTAGGCAAGAGTAGCAAGTGAATTATAAACAAAAGAAAATTAGGTTATCATTAGACTGACAGCAGTGCTTCATTACAGATCAAAATGGAGTACCTTATTTAAGATATTCAGTGAAAAAAAATGTTCACCAAAGAGTTAATATATAATAGAAATTACTTTCAAGTATAAGGGTCACAGACAAACTCTTATCTTAATTTAGGAAATATTGTTACCATGAGACCTTTGTAAGACTCCATTACTGAATGAGTTTTAAACAACCAAATGACTAGAGACAGCATAAGGGATTGTGTGAGCATAAAACATATTATTACTTGTACAACTAAGATTAAATGGGGACTAAAAGGACAGAAAAAGATACATAGTGTACAATTGCTGTATATTCAAACAATGTAGACACAGTACAAGTATAAAGTAGAGGGAGTTTAGGAACAAAAAAGCAAAAGAAAAATTTTAACTGTTCTCAGTAAATATTTTGGTGGTAGTAGTATTATTATTGTTACTCTATGTATAATTTGAGATAAAGTAAATGGTCAATTATGATAAAATCTAATATGCTTATCCTCTGGGTCCTTGATAACTAAGATTCTTGGTGTGGAACAAAAGAAATAAAGATATAATGCAGAAAACATTACACAGAAATTATATAGTCCTGGACTTTAGTTGGAAATATGGGAGCTTCTTTGTAGAATGATTATATATTCAGTATTCTGTATAGAATTAGAATTATCACCATTTTCCGTATGTAATTAATTAATGGCTCTGGGTCTTAACATCAACAGTTATTAATATCACATACACACACACACACACACACACACACACACACACACACACACACACAAAACAACCAGACATTTTGTGCTTCCTAATATAAAAACACACCACCACCTGTAGGCTTGCCTATTGGACAGAATGTGATTCTTACCAAAATTCTGAGTCCAGCAGCCAATTTGCAGAAAATATAGAGGACAAAGATACATGTTGAATTGTATCACAACTATGAGATCAGCAAAACCTATAATGTGGGAAAATCTACAAGATCTTTAAAGGCTAACTTATAAGTAATAAAATGGGATAAAGGGGAAATTTATAAACTAAAAGCTAGTTGAAAGATATTTTTATAAAGTGGACCAGACTAAATCACAGTGTCTAGGGATGCACACATGTATTGTAAAACATAAGAAGCACAAGAAACTGATTCCTACAGAAGTCAAGAGTAGTGTTTACTTTGTGGAAAGGTAGAGTTGAGATGGAAACAAGGCACATAAAAGAGTTCCTGGGGTGGATGGCCAAGTTGTATATCTTAACTTGGGTGATGATTACAAGTGCATTTGCCTCATAATATCTCATTAAACTATACATTTGTTTTGTGGGTTTTTGTGTGTGTGCGTGTGTGTGTGGTACGCGGGCCTCTCACCGCTGTGGCCTCTCCCGTTGGCGGAGCACAGGCTCCGGATCGCAGGCCTAGTGGCCATGGCTCACAGGCCCAGCCGCTCTGTGGCATGTGGGATCTTCCCGGACCGGGGCACGAACCCGTGTCCCCTGCATCAGCAGGCGGACTCCCAACCACTGCACCACCAGGGAAGTCCCTGTTTTGTGTTTTTCTGTATCACTGTTTTACAAATTTTTTTAAAAAAAATTATTTTCTTTCACTGTACAGTAATGAAGTAAGAAGTTTTAAAAAGGATGGTCAAAAACAGAAACAGCATGTCATTGTTACGCCAGCTCTAAAAGAAAGTTCCCTGAGATTTTAATAATAATAATAATAATTTTTAAACATTCCAAACTACAATTAAATATGAGAATACTGTGGATAGCATGTCTAAAAAAAAAAGAAAAAAATAAACTTGGGAGTATTGGGGTAATAACAAATACACCTACAAGATTTTACTACACTAAGCAGAAAGTCTTTGTAAGGAAAGAATAGAGAAAGAGAATATAAGATCTACCAAGAAGAGAACCTAGCATTTTTATTTTTCCTGAATGTACTATTATGTTCCCTTTTTTTAGTACCTAAAATAGTCACCTTAATTAAGGCAAATTTATAGATTGTTAATTCTAAATGATACTTAGTTAATTTGGGGAATAAACATGAGTTAGTTGCTTAGTTTAGTCAAAATTGACCCAAGAAGGCAAAGTGTCTGTATTGGAGATATGGATAGGCAGACATTTGTCTTTTACAGTAGAAATTCATTTTGCCATTTAATAAAGAATATAATTTTTGCATTCAACTGCATTTAGGTTGTAATAAGAAAACTTTTAATACATAAATGCCCCTAACTTTTCTGTTTTCTTTGTTTGCAAAAGAACTTTTAGAATTATTTTCTTTCTTTTAATTTCCCCTTCCTGAACTCAGAGGAGAGTCCTAGTTTGACAGACTTTTTATTCAATTTGTAAAGCAAAATTTGTAGGAGTGAAAGATGTGGATAAGTTTGTAGACTGGAGCTGGGTTGGAGTTTGAAGTGAGTGGTCCCTTGTGGTACATGAGTGTGGTGGAGAGGGGGCAAAGGTAGAACTTTTTTTTTTTTTTTCCAACATGTGGGCCTCTCACTGCTGTGGCCTCTCTCGTCACGGAGCACAGGCTCCGGACGCGTAGGCTCAGCAGCCATGGCTCACGGGCCCAGCCGCTCCGTGGCATGTGGGATCTTCCCGGACCGGGGCACGAACCCGTGTCCCCTGCATCGGCAGGTGGACTCTCAACCACTGCGCCACCAGGAAAGCCCAAGGTAGAACTTTTTAAATGTTCTGATCTATAGATCTCTTCACATTACTATAGTTACTTTGATGTTATTGCTGCTTTTAATTTCTGTATGTGGTTTTTAGACTTCGGCTGCTTTGGGGGTAGACCATTTGGAGAAGAAATTTACATGCAGGAAATATTCAAAAATAGACCCTTACATCAGTAAGTTATCATTGGGTTATATAAACCACTGCATAACATAATGACTTAAAACAATTTATTTTTTCTCACTACCCTATTAGTTGACTAGGCAGTTCTCCTGATGTAGGCCAGGCTCTGCTGATCTTGGCTGGGCTCACTTCTGTATCAGCTAGTATAAGCTCTCCTTCTGGGGTTTGTCTGTTGGGACTCCGTCTTTCCTCTCTGTATTCTCTCATCCTCCTGTGGGCTAGTACAGACTTAGTTTCATGGATGAGACAGAAATCCAGTGGAGACACAAAGTCTTTGAAGCCTGTGCTCAGAAGTGGCACACCTTCACTTCTGCTGATTTCTGTTAGCCAAAGTAAGTAGTAAACCCAGCTCAGATTCAAGGGGTGGTAGGAAAAAAAATAACCAAAACTCCACCTCTTGAAAAGAGGAGCTTATGAAGTCACAAAGCACAGGGTATGGAGACAGGAAGGCCAGTAACTGGGACCATAAATTAAATCAATCTACTATAATATTCTGCATCATTTAAGATTTAATTTTGTAAATATTATTCTAAGAGAATAAGAGCTTCAGCTTTCCAAGCTCTCATGTTTAAAGTTTCCTTTATAAATATAGAGGCATTTGATATGTAGTCATAGCTTATTTGTTATTTGAACATGTGAATGAGAATTAACAAAGTTAATTACAGAAAGCTCTTGACTGTTAGAGAATGAAAGTAGGGTTCAATGGGACACTAAAAATAAGTGGTTAAAAACTGGAACACATTATATTTGCATAAATCATTTAATTACTTTTTTAATTTTCATGCTTGTTTACTATATGCGTATGCATTTGAGTTTGGCCTTGAATAATAGAAAACCCACAGTAGCAGCCGTTTATACAAATTATAAGTTCATTTCTCTTATAGAATTCAATGTCAGGGGTCACAGCTATAAGGCATTCCATGGTGTTATATCTAGGCTTCTTTTTGTTCCACCATACTTTTAAAATAAACTCAATTTTGGAATAAGTTTAGATGTTAGATAAAATTTACAAACATAATACAAAAAGCTAATGTATATCCCTCATCAACTTCCCCCCCTGTTAACATATTACAATACAATGTAAGAAACCAACAGTGGTGCATTACTATTAACTAAAACCCTGACTTCATTTGAATTTACTTGTTTTTCTATTGATATATTTTTCTGTTCCAGGATACAATTCAGGGTACCAAATGGCATTTATGTCTCATGCCTATGAAGTCTCCTCTGGTCTGTGACACTTTATCAATCTTTCCTACTTTTCCATGACCTTGATAGTCTTGAGGCATACTGGCCAGGTATCCTGTAGACTGTCTCCCAGTCTGTGATTATTTGAGTTTTTTCATGGTTAGACTGGGGTTGTTTTTTTGGCAAGAATATTAGAGGCAGAGTGCTTTTCTCATCACATCATATGAGTGGGCAGGTGACATTATTGGTGATATTAACCATCACTTGGTCAAAGTAGTGTTTGCCAGGTTTCTCTACTCTAAATTTACTTTGCTTTTCTTTCTATACTCTATTCCTTGTTATCACATTACTAGGTCCAGTGTACCTTTAAGAGGGAAGGGATTAATCTCCACCTCCTGGAATGGGGAGACACTACATATATTAAATGGAAGTTTGTAAGAAGCAAGGAAGATTTATCTCTTCCATTTAATCACTTATTTAATTGCTTATTTATATTACTATGGCTCTTACTGATATTTATTTTATACTTTGGATTATAATCCAACACTATATTATTAATTTTGTGGCTCAAATTATTCCAGTTTTGACCTCTGGGAGCCATTTAAGTTTGACTTCAATTTTTCTATGACATGTCACCATCCTTCTGTTTTTTCTGAGGACACCCTTACATTATGGTACTTAAAGGCACTCCAGAATCACCTTATATTTTCCCTGTCCCCATTCTAGAGTAAGTCATTTTTCCAATAAGCCCTAGTTCCTTTAATGGAAATGATAATTAGAAACCAAAATCTGAATGCTAGGTGTGCTTGTTGCTTCTGAGGTGTTTCTGTTTCTAGGCTCTCTCAATAGATAGAACTAGGTAATTTGAATATATACTACCCCATGTATACACAGATATTTATAATTATTTCTTTATCTGTTCTATCTGTGTGTGTATACACACACACACATTTATATATTAGCTAAACATGAGTTTATTCTCGTGTCTCTGACTCCAATCCAGTACCACATGGTTTATTCTAACCTTCCTTTCTTGCTTTTCTGTAACTTCCCTCTATGAGAGTAAGAAATTGGCTTCCACTATCTTCTACCCATTTATTTACCTGTACACACTATGCCTTTTTGATCTTACTGTGTAAGGTAAGAGCCTGCACATTGCAGGTAGTTTATTGGAGGTAGAGACAGAAAATTATAGGTAAAGAGCACATATGAAACTTCCTTTGAGAAAGGGTTTCTAGAAGCTAATCTGCAACTTCTGCTGAAATTCCGTTAGAAAAAAATTAGTCACAAGGCCACACAAAGCTGAAAGGGAGTTTGGGAAATGTAATCTTTATCCTGGGAAGCAGAATGCCAAGCTTAAAAAACCAAAATCCAAAAACACCAGAAAAACAAAAAATTTAAAACAAAATAAAACAAAAAATTATTAGTATGAAAGATGGGAAAATAAGGGAAGAAAAATTGGAAAATAGCTAAGAGTTTATCCTACACATTACCTGGATATTACTTCTCCAGAACATTATTATTATTATTTTAATTAATTAAGCAAGGAAAAGGAAATAGTCAATTTTGTAATTTATTTCAGAATAACTAAAGGTCATATAAATAGACTGGCACAATGAACTTTTGAATCTTTTATTTCCCTTCATTTTTGCCATTATCCATAGTCCAGTTGATTTAAGGAAAATGAACAAGTGATTAATTTGTTTAAAGTCAAAAGGGATCTAGGAATTAGGATGAAAAAGCCAGTATCTGCTGTTATTAAGGAGTCTGGAGAGACTATTTCATCATGTTGTCTAAAATTTTCTTTAAATGCATGAAAGAAGTAGTACTTTTATTTTTATATCACTGTTTCCCCTATTCTCCTATCAAGGATTTTGAGCAGTGACATTAATCTGTTGACTATTGCTGAATATATCAGATATGCTTCATAAATACATACCTGCTGTGCTGCTGAAAGAACCTGGTATTTTCTGATGCTCCATTGAATACAATGGACTGACAGCTTAAAAAGGCAGAATGAAAGAGAGGTGGGAGGGAAGTCCAAGAGTAAATGGGTTAATAATACACCATAATACATTCTTCACTGAAACCAGTTATTACTGAAAAGAATGAAAGGACAACAAAGTCTTAAATAAAGGCCATCTTATGAAATATAATAATACTAGAACTTGTGCTAAAATAGATATACTCCTCAGACTGAACTGATTAGAAACTCTTAAATTCATGGTTCTGTGACCTTTTATTTAAAGTCTGAGTTATTTAGAAATGACGGCCTTGAGTGTGAGGTAGCCAAGTTAGGCATAATACTTATACAATATTAAAATGCAAAGAAATTTTATCAGAAAAAAATTGGCATATTATACTCCCCTATATAACATTACATTTTAAAAGTTTGAACAAAAGACCTATAAAACCTCTGTGTATAGCTGCATAATGACTCCCAATTGTTCTAAGAAATAGCTCAGTCCGTGGAAAACATTATAAAGAAATTTCATTCAGCTGTGAATATATCTATTCCTTTGACATAGTCATAGCAATTCAAGCATGAGAATGAATACAAAATAGGCCTTACTAAACCTGAAATGGGATTTTTTCTGTGTTTTAAAATTATATGCCCCTTCTAAGAAGTGAGAATGTTTGGGGATCATTCAATTAAAGCTACTAGACACATGAAACTTTACGGTGAAAGTATTCCAGTAATTAGTCTTTCTTTTGTAGTTATAGCTGTGGAAATGTACTTTCTTTTTTCTTTTTCCTTTGTAATTTTTGAATATCTTACTACAACTTTCATACTGAAAAGCTCATACGTTAAAAATAGTTGAAAATTCTATATTTAAACAGAATATACAGTGTCTACATCCCTCTATTATCGATTTATTTCAGGTTATTTTAGGTTTCAATTTATTATCATCTCAAATATGTATTAATTAACATGAGTGTAAGTATCTATCTTCTTACAGAAAAATAACTTAGACTTTGTCAATTAGTAACAATAATGATGACCACAATACTAAAAGAATCAAAAAATAGTTTTTCTACACATGTTTTGTCAATTCTAGTTTCTTTGTTGGATTAAAAAAATATATTTTTTAACATGCAAACATTTCTGAAATTTTTAAATACCCATAGAAATTATTGCAACCATAGGCTTTTAATAATTTTTTACATTACAAAAATATTACCCTTTTAGTAAGTTTTGGGGAATTACACTATAATTAATTACTTTAGTCCTCTTTTTACTCCTGGAACCATGCTATGATCTTCTTATTCAATGATGTTTAACTTTTCCATATACTTCCAGATGATTATTATATTTCCCCTTAAGCTTCACTTGGCTAAACTTATATATATTTATTTCTTTAATATTTGTTTCCTCTCCCAAGGAAAATCTCTCTGGCTTGTTCAGAGCTCCAAGGATTTTCCTCTGAATTTCTTTTCATTTCTCTTCATATTTTGGTACTGATGTTTGACATCTCAGGTGTGATGATGGTAGGGGATAGCTGACTTTTAGCATTTTCCTATTTCTATGGTGTATATAGCCATACTAAGGTTATTTCAAGCTAAGAGATACACATTTGGCTTTTGAGAGGCTATGGAAGAAGGTTCCAGTTCACCACTGAATTTATCTATACCTCTTTGTTTGTGGTCAGTTGTTTCATAGTTTACTAGAATGTGCTATGATTATTCAAGACAGGTTGAGCACTATTGAAATAACTTTCTAGGCCCAAGATGGAGCCACTTTTGCCTGGGGTGTCATGTCAACAAACTGAGACTTGGATAACTTCCTTGTAAATGTTCCACTTGACCAGAAACTTGGTATATCCAGTCAGCTAATCCTCAAATGCCAGGCCAGCTCTGGGCTTTCTTACTCCAGTCCAGGTTGACTATATGGCCCCAGCCAATCATATATTTTCTATTTTTCTCTTCCTTGTTCTTTATTCTTTGTCCTATGAAAGCCTCCTGCCCTCCTTTTACACTTCTCTGAATGGAGACTGTTTCCATTATGAAGGGTTAAAGTTTGTTACTAGCACTTAAATTGTCTTCTTTAATCATTTTTAACACCACTATTAACTAAGTTTCCCTGAATTGCTTAAAATATTTTCCTTTTATTCCCACTATATATGCATAATTTTCCGCATTAGAACATGACTGGAAGTTGGACATTCTATCTCTGAATAGATATTGTATGCTTTCAACCCAATTTCCTATTCTTTCAACAGTGTTTAACTTTTTATAAATTTCAGTATATCAAAACAAGACCATTATTGTATTATTTTCTTTATTTCTAGTATCTTTGATTTCTTGATTCAACAAACGAAGTGATCCTCTTCTAAATTACTTCTAGTCTTTCTCCCAATCTTCTGACCACTTCTTTTAAGTCCCTCATCTCAGGCTCTTTCTTCCTCCTTTATCAATCCTATAACTGAGTGCTTCTCATATTTTAGTGTATGAAGAACAAATGAAGAATGTTTAAAAATGTAGTGTCCTGGACCTAACAGATTCTGATTTAGTAGATTGCCCCCCACACCAGGGGCAGCATTTTTACAAGCACCAAGATTATTTTAACGTGGACGTTTCATGGGCCACATTTGGATAAATACCGCATAAATCGTATTATTCTCCTGTCTCATGTCCTTTCATTTGGTGATATTTTTCTCCCTAGCTTAAACATGCAATGGATTTTAAAATCTATACCTCAAAGCTTGTTCAAAGATGCTTACCAAACATCCTTTTTTAAAGTGTTGCAGAAGTTAGTATAATATTAAGACCACTAGTTCATTGTAACAAAATCCTTTGTGTGCATCTCTCCACAAAAATATGTTTAGGCAGACCAAAATTTTCAACAGTTTCCCCCCAAAAGAAGAGAGAGAACTCACACAAAGAGTTAAAAAAATGTGGTTAAAAAACCCCGAACAAACAAACAGCAATGTATGATATCTAAATATGGTATAGAATTGCTTTGCTTAGAGAATAAATGAGTTATTTGTAGTGAGGTGGATGGACCTAGAGTCTGTCATACAGAGTGAAGTAAGTCAGAAAGAGAAAAACAAATACTGTATGCTAACACATATATATAGAATCTAAGGGGGAAAAAAAAGTCATGAAGAACCTGGGGCAAGACGGGAATAAAGACACAGACCTACTAGAGCATGGACTTGAGGATATGGGGAGGGGGAAGGGTGAGCTGTGACAAAGTGAGAGAATAGCATGGGGACATATATACACTACCAAACGTAAAATAGATAGCTAGTGGGAAGCAGCCGCATAGCACAAGGAGATCAGCTCGGTGCTTTGTGACCACCTAGAGGGGTGGGATAGGGAGGGTGGGAGGGAGGGAGATGCAAGAGGAAAGAGATATGGGAACATATGTATATGTATAACTGATTCACTTTGTTATAAAGCAGAAACTAACACACCATTGTAAAGCAATTATACTCCAATAAAGATGTTAAAATATATATATATATATTAATTAGTTCCCAGGTCTCTAGTTGTGCTGAAATGTCTTCATCATTGTTTGTATGTAGCATCTCACAAATGGGGAAAAAAAATGCTGTCAAATTACAGCACCTGGTTTAAAAACTTTAACGGTTCTGCCATAACTAGTTATGAGAGCTTAGTAAGTGTTTTCAGCATTCTAACCTTTCACATATCTATTCTTTTTTTTTTTTTAACATCTTTATTGGAGTATAATTGCTTTACAGTGGTGTGTTAGTTTCTGCTGTACAACAAAGTGAATCAGCTATACGTATACATATATCCCCATATCCCCTCCCTCTTGCATCTCCCTCGCACCCACATATTATTCTTGAAAGAGGCATGAAATTGTCTACATGTTCAGCCTGTACGTCCCTTACTAATCTAACTCAGGACTAATTAACTGCAGACTAACAGAGTTTTGGGGAGCTCAGTAAGAAAGCAAGATGCCTCACTAAATTGTCACTCATCCAGAATCCTTATCTTTTGAGCCAAATTGGTGCATCTCTTCCATTAACACCTGCTCGTACGCTGGAAGCCGTTGCATTCCTACATCATAAGTCTCATCCTCACACGCAACCCTCCCCAATAAATTGAATGTATAAGCTAAGCCCATTAATGTTTTATGGTATATGTTGTTGTAATTTTAGAGTTAGAATATACTCATTCAGATATTTTATTCATATTTTGACATTTTATATCTAAATAATTTACTCATTTTGCAATGTATGTTGTGCTTGATATGGGATTTAGGTAAAATGAGATTTCTTTTCCAAAAACGAATGAAATATTTTAACATATTATTAAATATTTTTACCTTCCTCACTAATTTTAATACTTTATTGTATGTTAGAATATTAACTATATACTGTTTTTATTCATGGTTGGCAATTTCTTCATTGATCTCTATCAATTTTTCCATCAATAACACACTGATTTAATTAGTAGTTTCATTTTCTGAGTCATTGTACCTCTCATTACTGTAAATTTACAATTTCACGTATCTATTACAGCCTTCTAATTATCCAAGAAAGTTTTTGAATATATTTTTACAAATTGCAAAAAAAAAATGTTATCTGGGAAATTAGACAGTTTAAATTTAGAAGTTATTTTACAAAGAGTTTACAAATTCTTATCACTCAGTGATTCCTTGGTCTATATACATGAAATTAGAATTTTTAAGTTACTCTAATAGCACATCTTTTATAGGTAAGTGAAGCAATCTATAATAATTGTTATAACCAAGAGGGCTAAATATATGGCACTAGAGCCATGGGGTTGGACAGGCTGAGCAGACAATTATGAGGAGTCTTGGACCTCAGACTAGACATGAGGGGTAATGACAGTTTCACAGCAGATGGCAGGATGGAATAATAATAACCAGTGTAGACAAAGATACAGAACAAGAACCAATCTCATCTTGCTTTCCACCCCAATTATTAATATTATGTCATTTAACTCCAAGACTTCTAGAAATTGAGACTTAGGGGTTTGAGGATAAGAGGAAAGTATGGGACAAATCCGAATTGACTAAATTTATTCTCAGTTGAGGAGGTTATATTTTTTCCAATTCATAGAATGGGAGCTTTGGACAGAAATTATAACATCTAATTTTGGCATGCTACCAATTTCTGGATGGAGGCTCAAAAACTTTAAGGTTTCTTTTGGTAAACAAAACAAAACCAAATTTTGTATTAACATTCAATCTAATTCTCAACAACATTTCAGTTTTACTAGGTTGGGACCCATCTTGGAATCAGTTAATATAAAAATCTTTTTCTTTTACAGACATATAATTATTCCTGGCAAGTCACACATTCAACCTTCAACATAAAGTTTCAAAAAGACTTCTCCCACACATTTATCAATGAAAGTTTCATGTTGGAACTAATTATTTTTAATTGACTATGTAGAAGGTGACTTTTCCACATAGACAATAATTTTTGAGACTCTGAACCTCAGAGCACTAATTGTAACTTAATTAGTTTATACATTTGTTCAGCTCACGGTTTCAAGGCCCCTGCCCTATTTCAGAAATTACACATCCTTATCTGTAAAAAGAGAAAGATTAACTCACACATATTAAGCAGAGTTACTCATGGTTGAAAGTGATAACATAAGACTTGCATGAGCCTAGAATTTTAATTTTTATCGTGTTTAGACTTTAGCTATTCCTTTAGGGAGAGGAGGATTCTGGATAGCCAGGACTTTTTTTTCTTTTTCTCTCTTCTTTTTTTTTAAGCTTTTTGTACTCCCACCTCCCATGTAACCTACATCTAAAATACTGGAATTTATCCTTTTTTTCCCCTGAATCAGGACTCTGTATCATTTTAAAGTGGATATGTAGATGTGTCTCTTGTTAACTGATGCTTCATGACCAAGTCAACTGACAATTATTAATTGTATATGTCTCATTACCTTCCCAATGCCAGTTCTGTTTTCTATTACAAATGCAGAAAAGCTGTCTCTTACTCTCAGACTTTTTTCATTTGCTTCTGCATGCCACCTAGATGATCCCTAAATGCTAGAAGCAAGCTCTAGAGGCTTTTCATTTCTTTTGAAGTCTGTGTAACAAAACTGAGGGGAAAGGGTACAAATTCTAAGCTAATCTTCCCAAAATTGTGCTATCTCTTGCATCAAAGGAGATGTGAGGCCAAAAGAATGGAGAGATACCAAAATACCAGGGATCTTTAATTGCCCAGACAGTCATGTAAATATATCTAGGGTCCCATTAGCCCTCCTTGGGCAATCCCTTTGTTTCCCAAGACAAGAGGAGAATGGGCTAATAAAGGAAGTGATAGAGGAAGAAGTTGCTAGAGTCTTTTTTTTTTTTTTTTTTTTTTTTTTGCGGTACACTGGCCTCTCACTGTTGTGGCCTTTCCCGTTGCGGAGCACAGGCTCCAGATGCGCAGGCTCAGCGGCCATGGCTCACGGGCCCAGCTGCTCCGTGGCATGTGGGATCTTCCCGGACCAGGGCACGAACCCGTGTCCCCTGCATCAGCAGGCGGACTCTCAGCCACTGCGCCACCAGGGAAGCCCTAGAGTCTCTTCACTTCAATTTTTTCTCTCTTCATTTTGAATGTATTGCCATGTAGCTTTCACATATCTTAGGAACATGAGCTGAGCAACTCAAGTCCATAAAGTCTGATGAGGTCCCCAATCTATAAAACTCCTTATTCCATATCCTCATCTGATGTTTTAGTTACATGTCAAAGTCAGAAGTAGATTCTTTTTCTAGGTCAGGTCTAATTTCAGAGGCAGAAATTTTAGGATAAAATATACCTAAAAGTAAGACTAAATATTTTATTCTTATCACTTTATTTCCTTCTAAAAACACTGTTCCATGATTTTCATATTTTACAACATTGGTTTTAGTGCTCTTCTTATGCAGTGGACTCTTTCAAAAAAGTCCAGTTTCCTAACTGGGACCTCCACATTTTATGGGGTAGCAGACA
This sequence comes from Lagenorhynchus albirostris, assembly GCF_949774975.1. Taxonomy (NCBI): domain Eukaryota; kingdom Metazoa; phylum Chordata; class Mammalia; order Artiodactyla; family Delphinidae; genus Lagenorhynchus; species Lagenorhynchus albirostris. The sequence continues at coordinate 32,645,322 of NC_083105.1, forward strand.
GAGGGTTTTGCCTACAAGTGGATTACTTTCTCAAAGGGAAGAAATGTTTTAGATGTGTTATAACCTATCCCAGGGAGCATCCAATTATAACTCCATTACCTAATTAAAACAGGTTTAATGGTCAGGTTCTTACCTGTGCTTCAGTTTGAGCAGTAAAAGCAAGCTGATAGGATTTTTGAAGCAAGGTTTCCCACTGGAACTTTGCAAGCACCGCATGCTTCATTTATGGTAATTATATGAAATTTATCTTTGTGAGAAAAGTATACACATATCTTGGCATAGCTTTCTTGAGAAAAATAGGTAATAGGCACAATTTGTTACATCCATCCTTTTCCCCCGCCTCCTAAGAAAGATTAAAAAAAAAAATGAGAATGAGTGTTAAGAAATTACAGACCTATAAAACATGATTTACCAAGGTCTCTTAGAACTCAGACTTTGAAGGAAGTTGTACCAACCCAAAAGAGTGTTAGGAAGAGACCCAGAGAGATATGGGTCTCTCACATGTGCTTTTCAGGAAAAAAAAATTGAGCAGCCCTCAGGTCATCAAATACATTAGGAAACGACTCCATCGCCTCTCCACTTTATGTGCATTGCCTTTAAATCTCAGGCACTGGGCAGCTGGAAGTCTATTGCCCTATTTCTTTCTTTTGCGGGGGAAGGAGCAGATGGAATGCACTTTTCTCCTCTTTCCGGCTCCGCCTTCCCTTCCTTCACTTTCCTTTTCTCTTCCCCCCTCCTTCCTCAAGAATTAAAATATTTTTAATCAGCTTAAAATTTAAGCATCAAACTCTTAAAATGTTTCTTGACCTAGGCAGAGCACAGATTGTTTTTAGGCTGGTGAAAATACTCTGTATGATGTTATAATGATGGATATATGTTATTATGAATTTGCCTAAACACATAGAATGTACAACACTAAGCGTGAACTCTAAGGTAAAGGATGGACGTTAGATGATTATGATTTGCTAAAGTGGATTCATCCTTGCTGAAAAAATAAAAACTCACCATTCTGGTGAGTGATGTTAGTAACAGGAAAGGCAATGCATGTGTGGAGGTATGAGGTTTATGGGAAATCTCTGTACATCCCTCTCATATTTGTTCTAAACCTAAAATTTCTCTAAAAATATAGTATATATATTAAAAAAAAGAAACCTCTCCTGACCTTCAATACAACTGTTATCTTAAAGGGTTTCATCCTGAAAGATAAACATAAACATGAACAAAACTTTTTGCTAAAGGAACAATATTTGCACATTTTAAAAATGATAGAATATTAGAAACCTTCTTCTTTCACATTAGTTTTGTGCTTTTAAATTGATTATGTAATTCATAAGGTCAAAAAGCATGTTGATGGATTGCTTTGGTAAATATTTAGTGACATAGATAAAGGTTCATAACACATTAAAAGACTAAAATGTACACTTACAAAACATTAAGCTAATTCCACTTTTATTGAAAAATATAGATATACATGTAAAATGCATATATTTATCTTCATATATTTATATGGGACATGATACATTAAAATTTGGGCGGGATGGCATGATTATTTGTAATTATTATTTTGTCGTGATATTTCTCTGTAGTTGTATGTATTTTACAATAATTAACTATTCTTATAACAGCTAACACAGTAACATTTTTAAATGACATGTGTATCTATAAAAGAGAAGATACAAATATAACTGAACAAAGATTAAACATATATTTATGGCAAAAGACATCATAAGAAGGTAATAAACAGAGGGAAATATTTGCAATACATGTGATCATCTAGGAATTAATGACCAAAATATACAGAGAGCTTTTGCAAATTGATGGGGAAAAAACCGCTCCAACATGAAAATGGTCAAAAGATAAAAAGAGGAAATTTATAAAAGAGCAAAATTTAAATAAACAACCATACAACAACATCAGGAAAATAAAAATTAAAGCAACAGTGACATATCAATTTTTGTTTATCATGTTGGCCCAAACACAAACATGTTAAAACCCAGTGCTAGCAAAGATGTGAATTACTACAGTACACCTGAAAGATAATCTGACAATACCTATGCCAAGAGAAAAAATGAACATTACCTTTAAATTATTTTGATACATATGAGAAAGATATAAATGCATTAGTACAGAAGGATATGTGTATTATGTTTGTATTTGCATAACGTGGAGAAAATTTTCTGAATTTGGGACATGCTCAAGCATTATCTTCTTTACCATACCCCTTTTCTCCCTATTATCTCATATCGACTCAGTTTTGACATACATAAGATCATTTTGCTTTTCTTTATGTGTTCTAACTCTTTTTTGTACTTTTCCATGTCTTTTTCTTTCTGTGCTTCATTATAGATAATTTTCACACAGACCTCTAAGAGTTTCTAATTTTCTCTCTCCATCTGTGTCTATTCAAATCATTTCGGGTTCTAATTTAAACTGCTATGTATTTTTTAAAATTATGTAAAAATTATTTAACTCTTTCTCAAGCTTCCTAATCAATTTTGACAAGTATGTTGCCTATACATCATATATTCTATACTCTTTTTTATATTTTAAACACTTTTAGCATTCTTATTTTTATATCATTTATACTGATGTAAATATACAGATGTTACTGTCTGTATTACCTTTGAGTCTGATTCCAAACTTGTTTTCTATTTACTATTTTGATATTTTATTTATTTATTTATTTATTTTATACAGCTGGTTCTTATTAATTATCTTTTTTTTTTTAGTTAACGTTCATCACTATATTTTTTAAACATCTTTATTGGAGTAAAATTGCTTTACAATGGTGTGTTAGTTTCTGCTATATAACAAAGTGAATCACCTATATGGATATATATATCCCCATATCACCTCCCTCTTGCATCTCCCTTCCACCCTCCCTATCCCGCACCCATCCAAGTGGTCACAAAGCACCGAGCTGATCTCCCTGTGCTTTGCAGCTGCTTCCCACTAGCTATCTATTTTACATTTGGTAGTGTATATATGTCCATGCCACTCTCTCACTTCATCCCAGCTTACCCTTCCCCCTTCCCATGTCCTCAAGTCCATTCTCTACGTCTGCGTCTTTATTCCTGTCCTGCCCCTAGGTTCTTCAGAACCGTTTTTCTTTTTAGATTATATATATATGTGTTAGTGTATGGCATTTTATTTTCTCTTTATGACTTACTTCACTCTGTATGACAGACTCTAGGTCCATCCACCTCACTACAAGTAACTCAGTTTCATTTCTTTTTTAGGCTGAGTAATATTCCATTGTATATATGTGCCACACTTCTTTATCCATTCATCTGTTGATGGACACTTAGGTTGCTTCCATGTTCTAGCTATTGTAAATAGAGCTGCAGTGAACTTTGTGGTACATGACTCTCTTTGAATTATGGTTTTCTCAGGGTATATGCCCAGTAGTGGGATTGCTGGGTCATATGGTAGTTCTTTTTTTAGTTTTTAAGGAACCTGCATACTGTTCTCCATAGTGGCTGTATCAATTTACATTCCCACCAACAGTGCAAGAGGTTTCCCTTTTCTCCACACCCTCTCCAGCATTCGTTGTTTGTAGATTTTTTGATGATGGCCATTCTGACCGGTGTGAGGTGATACCTCATTGTAGTTTTGATTTGTTGATTTGATAGAAATGTCTATTTCGGTCTTCTCCCCATTTTTTGATTAGGTTGTTTGTTTTCTTAATATTGAGCTGCATGAGCTGTTTATATATTTTGGAGATTACTCCTTTGTCCATTGATTCATTTGCAGATATTTTCTCCCATTCTTAATGTTGTCTGTTTGTATTTTTTATAGTTTCCTTGGCTGTGCAAAAAGCTTTTGTTTCATTAGTATAAAATGATACTATACATAGATAATCTTAAAGATGCCACCAGAAAACTACTAGAGCTAATCAATGTATTTGGTAAAGTTACAGGATACAAAATTAATGCACAGAAATCTCTTGCATTCCTGTACACTAACAGTGAAAGATCAGAAAGAGAAATGAAGGAAACAATCCCATTCACCATTGCAACAAAAAGAATAAAATACCTAGGAATAAACCTACCTAAGGAGGTAAAAGACCTGTACTCAGAAAACTGTAAGACACTGATGAAAGAAATCAAAGGTGATACAAACAGATGAAGAGATATACCATGTTCTTGGATTGGAAGAATCAATAATATGAAAATGACGATGGTGCCCAAAGTAATCTACAGATTCAATGCAATCCCTATCCATTTACCAATGGCATTTTTTACAGAACTAGAACAAATAATCTTAAAATTTGTATGGAGACACAAAACACTCCGAATAGCCAAAGCAATCTTGAGGGAAAAAAACGGAGCTTGAGGAATCAGAATCCCTGACTTCAGACCATACTACATAGCTACGGTAATCAAGGCAATATGGTACTGACATACCATAAAACAGAAATATAGATCAATGGAACAGGACAGAAAGCCCAGAGATAAACCCACATACCTATGGTCAACTAATCTATGACAAAGTAAGCAAGGATATGCAATGGAGAAAAGACAGTCTCTTCCCTAGGTTGTGCTGGGAAAACTGGACAGCTACATGTAAAAGAATGAAATTAGAACACTTCCTAACACCATACACAAAAATAAACTAAAAATGGATTAAAGACCTAAATGTAACACCAGACACTATAAAACTCAACTCTTAGAGGAAAACATAGGAAGAACACTCTTTGACATAAATCACAGCAAGATCTGTTTTTTTTTTTTTTTTGCGGTACGTGGGCCTCTCACTGTCGTGGCCTCTCCCGTTGTGGAGCACAGGCTCCGGACGCGCAGGCTCAGCGGCCATGGCTCACGGACCTAGCCGCTCCGCGGCATGTGGGATCCTCCTGGACCGGGGCACGAACCCGTGTCCCCTGCATCAGCAGGCGGACTCTCAACCACTGCGCCACCAGCGAAGCCCTGCAAGAGCTTTTTGACCCATCTCCTAGAGTAATGGAAATAAAAACAAAAATAAACCAATGGGACCTAATGAAACTTCAAAGCTTTTCGCAGCAAAGGAATCTATTTATTATTATTCTGTATCATTTGTTAACTTAAAAATGTTTGTAGTTTGTCATTGTAATTTTATGTTCCTTTGAACTGTATATATAGGAATAATTTGAATTCTGGGTTTAATATACTTTTTTCTCCAGAGGGATATTCCTTATTTCTGCTAAAGTGCTATCATATACTTTCAAACTAAAACTATTTAAAACTAAATTTTGTGTGTGGATTCCTTGGGCCCATGCTGGGAGTATAGTTTGTAGTTAGATATTCTTAGAGGAGACATTTCTTTCCTCTTTCTTTCCCTTTCTTCTCTCACTGTTTCTCTCCATGGTTAGCCAAAATAAGACAGCTGAGGTATCCCCCTTCATCTCCCTCTACAGGCGGGGATATATTTTTCTAATTCACCCACTGAGGGTAATGGCTTCCAGGGGTTCTAATTTACACAGGGTTTTCATTGTTTTCCCCTTTCACTTGAGTTATTTGGTTTTGTCCTCTGTCTCCTGCACAAGACCAATTAATCTACAGTCTCTAGGTCAGCATGCATAGTCTGAAGCTACCAGGCAAACACTACAAGCTTAACTCTTGGATTTTTATTGTCTCTTATCTTTCATCTACCAATCTAAGGATATGACTGGGACATTTGTGTTTCTATTCTCAGAGAGTTTTCTAGGTCAAAATCAGAAACAGATTGAAGGCTGCCTTTCTTCTCCCTCTGACTTTTTGAAAGTTATACCTTCTTAAAGTCTCTGCTCACTGTTCTTGCAGGAAAAGATAAAGAAGTCAGTGCTCCTGAGGCAACTAGTAAGAGCAGTGTGTCCCCCAGACTAAGCCGAAAACCAGCGTAGCTAACTTCCTCAGGAGATTGCACCTCTATCCCTTGGAAGCATCTCAGGGGCCAAAAGGTTCACCTAACAATCGTGTTTCCTTTGCAATGAGATTTACAGACTTGTTGAGGATTCCTAAACACAAATGGGATGCAGTGGCATAAAGAAGTGTCTTGGATTTTTATGCATGAGAACCTAGGATTGGAAGACCCCATATAACTGCTATTTCTTTTATCATTAGCCAGAGAAGCTGGGGAAGAGTGTTGGGAAAGTGAAAAGGCTAGATAGATTTGGATTTTAAATTTATGTAATATGACAAATGTTATTTATTTCTGCACATCTCATTCATACCTGCAGTTGTTTTCACATGCTCACTCCTTAGTACTGTGATCCTCCTTGAAGAGAACTGTTTATTGTCTTGTTCATGTGCTCTTACATCTTCAGGAAGCAAAGTTCTTATATGTCCCAAGACATATACATATGGGATAATTGTGTATGCTGACCTCATATCCAGATTTTTATAGAGATTGTATTATGCTCCATGTTTTACAGTAGTTACCTACCTTAACCTTCCATTGACTAGTTAAAGCAGTACAACTGTTAGAATATATGTAAATTTTATTTACAAATTGATTAGAATTTGGCGACACAGCTGTAAAATTCAGAAGTATACAGTGCATTGGCAAAGAGCAGGTTACAGCAATCATTATAGCTTCAGGCCATGAATTGTTTCCTTTCTCTCCATCTATTATCTCTGAAATTTTCTGCTTACCTGAAATACACTAAACAGATTTTTAAAACTGACTAGTCTATTGTAATTCATTTCCATAATTTAAGACAGCACTGGTGATTTTGTACAAATAGTGAGGAGAAATGAATTCTAGTTCAAAATCATAATTCCCTGGATATATAGTAGGTCTTTTCATTTGTAAAGCGAGGCATGGTAATCCCCTATTTATTTCACAAAGTTATTTATTTATTTATTTTAAAATATCTTTATTGAAGTATAATTGCTTTACAATGGTATGTTCATTTCTGCTTTATAACAAAGTGAATCAGTTATACATATACATATATCCCCATATCTCTTCCCTCTTGTGTCTCCCTCCCATCCTCCCTATCCCACCCCTCTAGGTTGTCACAAAGCACCAAGCTGATCTCCCTGTGCTATGTGGCTGCTTCCTAGTAGCTAACTGTTTTACATTTGGTAGCATATATATGTCTATGCCACTCTCTCATTTCGTCCCAGCTTATCCTTTCCCCTACCTGTGTCCTCAAATCCATTCTCTACATCTGTGTCTTTATTCCTGTCCTCACCCTAGGTTCTTCAGAACCATTCTTTTTTTTTTTTTTTGTAGATTCCATACATATGTGTTAGCATACAGTATTTGTTTTTCTCTTTCTGACTGACTTCAGTCTGAATGACAGACTCTAGGTCCATCCACTTCACTACAAATAACTCAATTTAGTTTCTTTTTATGGCAGACTAATATTCCATTGTATATATGTACCACACTTCTTTATCCATGCATTCATCTGTCGATGGACACTTATGTTGCTTCCATGTCCTGGCTATTGTAAATAGAGCTGCAATGAACACTGTGGTACATGACTCTTTTTAAATTATGGTTTTCTCAGGGTATATGCCCAGTAGTGGGATTGCTGGGTTGTATGATAGTTCTATTTTTAGTTTTTTAAGGAAATAACATACTGTTCTCCATAGTGGCTGTATCAATTTACATTACCACCAACAGTGCAAGAGTGTTCCCTTTTCTCCACACCCTCTCCAGCGTTTATTTTTAGTAGATATTTTGATGATGGCCATTTTGACTGGTATGAGGTGATACCTCATTGTAGTTTTGATTTGCATTTCTCTAATGATTAGTGATTAGTTGAGCATCCATTCATGTGTTTGTTGGCAATCTGTATATCTTCTTTGGAGAAAGGTCTATTTAGGTCTTCTGCCCATTTTTGGATTGGGTTGTTTGTTTTTTTGATATTGAGCTGCATGAGCTGCTTCTAAATTTTGGGGATTAGTCCTTTGTCAGTGGCTTCATTTGCAAATATTTTCTCCCATTCTGAGGGTTTTCTTTTCATCTTCTTTATGTTTTCCATTGCTGTGTAAAAGCTTTTGAGTTTCATTAGGTCCCATTTGTTTATTTTTGTGTTTATTTCCATTTCTATAGGAGGTGGGTCAAAAAGGATCTTGCTGTGATTAATGACATAGAAAGTTCTGCCTATGTTTTCCTCTAAGAGTTTTATAGTGTCTGGCCTTCCATTTAGGTCTTTAATCCATTTGAGTTTATTGTTGTATATGGTGTTAGGGAGTGTTCTAATTTCATTCTTTTACACGTAGCTGTCCAGTTTTCCAAGCACCACTTATTGAAGAGGGTGTCTTTTCTCCATTGTATATTCTTGCCTACGTTGTCAAAAATAAGGTTACCAGGGCTTCCCTGATGGTGCAGTGGTTGAGAGTCCGCCTGCTGATACAGGGGACACGGGTTCGTGCCCCAGTCCGGGAAGATCCCACATGCCACGGAGCGGCTAGGCCTATGAGCCTTGGCCAGTGAGCCTGCGCGTCTGGAGCCTGTGCTCCGCAATGGGAGAGGCCACAAAAGTGAGAGGCCCGCGTACCGCAAAAAGAAAGATAAGGTGACCATATGTGTGTGGGTTTATCTCTGGGCTTTCTATCCTGTTCCATTGATCTATATTTCTGTTTTTGTGCCAGTACCATACTGTCTTGATTACTGTAGCTTTGTAGTATAGTCTGATCCGAGAGCCTGATTCTTCCAGCTCCATTTTTCTTTCTCAAGATTGCTTTGGCTCTTCAGGGTCTTTTCTGTTTCCATACAAATTGTGAAATTTTTTGTTCTACTTCTGTGAAAAATCCCAGTGGTAGTTTGATAGGGATTGCATTGAATCTGTAGATTGTTTGGGTAGTATAGTTATTTTAACAATGTTGATTCTTCCAATCCAAGAACATGATATATCTCACCATCTGTTTCTATCATCTTTATTTTTTTTCATCAGTGTCTTATAGTTTTCTGCATACAGGTCTTTTGTCTCCTTAGGTAGGTTTATTCCTAGGTATTTTATTTTTTTTGTTGGAATGGTAAATGGGAATGTTTCCTTAATTTCTCTTTCAGGTTTTTCATCATTGGTGTATAAGAATGCAAGAGATTTCTGTGTATTAATTTTTTATCCTGCTGCTTTACCAAATTCATTGATTAGCTCTAGTAGTTTTCTGGTAGCATCTTTAGGATTCCCTATGTATAGTATCATGTCATCTCCAAACAGTGACAGTTTTACTTATTCTTTTCCAATTTGGATTCCTTTTATTTATTTTCTTCTCTGTTTCCCGTGGCTAAAACTTCCAAAACTATGTTGAATAATAGTAGTGCGAGTGGGCAACCTTGTCTTCTTCCTGATCTTAGTGGAAATGGTTTTAGTTTTTCACCATTGAGAATGACATTGGCTGTGGTTTTGTCATATATGGCCTTTATTATGTTGAGGAAAGTTCTCTCTATGTCTACTTTCTGGAGGGTTTTGTCATAAATGGGTGTTGGATTTTGACAAAAGCTTTTTCTGCATCTATTGAGATGATCATATGGTTTTTCTCCTTGAATTTGTTAATATGGTTTTTCACATTGATTGATTTGCATATATTGAAGAATCCTTGCATTCCTGGAATAAACCCCACTTGATCATGGTGTAGGATACTTTTAATGTGCTGTGGGATTCTGTTTGCTAGTATTTTGTTGTGGATTTTTGCATCTGTGTTCATCAGTGATATTGGCCTGTAGTTTTCTTTCTTTGTGACATCTTTGTCTGGTTTTGGTATCAGGGTGATTGTGACCTCATAGAATGAGTTTGGGAGTGTTCCTCCCTCTGCTGTATTTTGGAAGAGTTTGAGAATGATAGCTGTTAGCTTTCCTCAAAATGTTTGATAGAATTCCCCTGTGAAGACATCTGGTCCTGGGCTTTTGTTCGTTGGAAGATTTTTTTTTTTTTTTTTGCGGTACGCAGGCCTCTCACTTTTGTGGCCTCTCCCGTTGCACAAGAGCACAGGCTCTGGACGCACAGGCTCAGCGGCCATGGCTCACGGGCCCAGCTGCTCCACGGCATGTGGGATCTTCCCAGACCCGGGGCGTGAACCCATGTCCCCTGCATCGGCAGGCGGACTCTCTACCTCTGTGCCACCATGGAAGCCCCTGTTGGAAGATTTTTTAATCACAGTTTCAATTTAAGTGCTTGTGATTGGTCTGTTTATATTTTCTATTTCTTCCTGGTTCAATCTAGGAATGTTGTGCTTTTCTAAGAATTTGTCCATTTCTTCCAGGTTGTCCATTTTATTGGCATATAGTTGCCTCTAGTCATCTCTTATGATCCTTTGGTATTTCTGCAGTGTCACTTTTTACTTCTCCTTTTTCATTTCTAATTCTCTTGATTTGAGTCTTCTCCCATTTTTTCTTGATGATTCTGGCTAATGGTTTATCAATATTGTTTATCTTCTCATAGTTCCAGCGTTTACTTTTATTGATCTTTGCTATTGTTTCCTTCATTTCTTTTTCATTTATTTCTGATCTGATCTTTATTATTTCTTTCCTTCTGCTTACTTTGGGTTTTTTTTTTTTTTCTTCTATCTCTAATTGCTTTAGGTGTAAAGTTAGGTTTTTTTTTTGAGATTTTTCTTCTTTCTTGAGGTAGGATTGTATTACTATAAACTTTCTTTTAGAACTGCTGTTGCTGCATCCTATAGGTTTTGGTCATTGTTATTTCATTGTCATTTTTCTAGGTATTTTTTAATTTCCTCTTTGATTTCTTCAGTGCTCTATTAATTACTTAGAAGTGTATTTTTTAGCCTCCATTGAGCAGTCTTTGATAACCAATTATGATGTCAAGTTGTTTGAAGGGGAAGATGATTTAATGTCTTATTTCTGATATAGAGGGTCAAGAGACCAAGACATATATTTTGGAATTTGTTGAAGATATGCTTGTGAGCTTCTTAATGAAAAACTGGTCTGGGTTCAGAGAGCTGAAGTGAAGGCTTCTTTTACTCCATATTAAAATTGATTCAGTAACCCACAGTCCTAGTGACTGTCCTCATCATTTATTTAAACTTGTTTTATTGGAACATATAAGTAGCTAGTTCTCTTCACAGTAAAGAGGAGAAAAGTGAAAGAACCGAAGAATTCTTCATTTTTTCCTTTATATGAAGTGTGGTTTCCCAAGCTCAGCACCAATGACAACTGTTCTACATAATTATTTGTTGTTAAGGCAGTGGGTCGGGAGAGGGACAGGTTGGACAGTGGTAAGGAGAGGGGTATCCTGTACACTGCAGGATGTTTAGCAGTATCCCTGGCCTCTATCCACTAAATGCCAGCAACCTCTCCATTCGTGACAACCAAAAATATTTCTTGCCATTGCCAAAATTTCCCCGAAGGCAAAATCACCCACAGTTAAATACCTCTGATATAATTATAATCAGAATTTGCCTTATATAATAGGTTATGCTAACTGGCAGAACTAGGGATGGCATGTAATAGTTAACCAAGTGACATGTTTTATTATAGCCTTAGCCTTGTGCACGCCCTTAGATATTGGTAACTTCATCTTGGAACCATTAGTTCCTCAACTGTTCTTACTCTAGTAAAATAAGGAGGTTTTTGCTAGGTGTGTGAGAAGAGGTTTTTGTCCAATGAGAATGAAGCAATGGTATTTGGCCCATAAATAAAGTTTACACTCATAAAGAATCAAAGATAGACAGGAAGTTATCTCCTCTCTGAAAATTCCCTTGGAAAGCCTTCTCAACAAGCCAACCCTGGTACACTCCAGAAAAATAAGGTAACCAAATTTCCCAATTTGCCTGGAACACTGACTTACTTATGCTTGTTGCTCCTGCATGGTTATTAAGAATAAATTCCTCTCACTCTCAAAAGTGTCTTAGTTCAGGACAAGAAGTTAAAAACTATAACCCTTTATCAGTGGTAGTCTACTACTTTTGAACTAGCCATAGTTCTTGGCCTCCTAATTATCCCAGAAAGACCTACTACAACTCATTGCAGGTAACAATTGGACATGCAGTTTTGTCTGGAATTTAAGAGCATAGACTCTGGAGTCAGAAAGTCTAAGCTCAAATTCTAACCCCATCACTTACTAGCCATGATACTTTGGCTCTTAGTTTCCTCATCTTTAAAATGGGGTTTATAGTAACAGTTGCTTCCTCATAAGATCACATACATAAAATACTTAAATTACATATAAAATAACATGCATAAAATACTTAGAACTTTCTGCAACATAATACTATTACATTTTTGGCTCATGATATCTTGACCCTTGTCTCTTCTACTGTGCTCACTGGAAAAAAAAAAAAAAAAGGTGTGGGAGACTATACACATGTTTTTCCTTGTAATCTGAAATTGTGCCATCACCTTACTCATTAAATAGTTCTGATGTTTTCCAGTTGCTTGTTTCAATAAAATTTGAATCACATTGCACTTGGTCATTTATAAGTGGTTTTTCTGCACTTAATAATAATTTCATTTGTGTTTATATACTTTTCAATATCACACTTAGATTATTATTATTAATGCTATTACATTATACACTTCTCTTCCTGGAGAATAAATTTCAATATTTATCTGGTCAGGAGTTGGGAAATGAATGTAGACTTCTAAAATAGCCCCCAGTGATCCTTACCTCCTGATATTCATACTTCTGTGTAATCTTTCACCTTGATATGGGTTTACTGGCTTGCTTCTAACTGGTAACATATTGCAAAGGTAAAGAGATGCCACTTCTGTGATTAAGTTACTAAAGATTGTGATTTCCAGCCTATTAGCAGTTGCTCTGTGCTAGTGCCTTAGCTTATAGGTTTCGACGGAGAGAACTTCCACGTGGAGAGGGCTACGTGTCAGAGAACTGAGGCTTTCAGTCCAACAACCCATGAAGAAATGAATACTACCAAGAACCACACGAGCTTGGAAGTGGATCCTTTCCCAGGCAGGTTTCGAGATGACTAAAGACAGAGGATTCCTTGATTACAGTCTGTGAGAGTCTCTGAAGCTGCAGGCCCACATTCCCATTCAGTGCAAACTGTGAGATAACAATTATATGCTCTTTTAAGCCTAGCTTTTTGACAATATAATATGCAGCAAAAGCTAATTCATTTAAAAAAAGAAGAGAGAGAGAATGTGGTACATATGCTCATAAGCTATTCTTACCTAAAAGTACATTCAACTAAAAATAAACTCGTTGCCCGTGCTCCATATTTCCTTTATCTCATTGACATCATCATAACCTTGATTTTTCATGTAAACCTCTGTTTAAAACTTTTAAAGAGATTTTGGTATGAAAGTGAACAGAAAGTGGAGCAGTGGGAATAAGGGAGGCCTTGTTTAGTTTTTGTTTGTTTTGCTTTGAGAGAGGAGATCCTAGGCTTAAGTGAATAATCCAGGAAGAGGGTGAAATAGATGACAATGGAGGTGGAAGAGGGACAAGCAGAAGAGAAATTCTTAAGAAAGCAAGCTGGGATGGCATCCAGAGGAGCCTAGAAGGAGGAATCCATCTTTGACTGGAGGGGCAATACTTTAGCCCTCACTTCACAGAAGGTGAGAAAGAGGGGTAAATATTTAGGTGTGCTGGCAATTTTGCTGATGATCATAAAAGGGAATTCATGAATCAGAGTATGTAATCTGTATATTACCAATATGAAATGACTTGAATGTAATAAAATATAACTGATGAACTATATAGACATAATTAAACCTATTTCTAATGAAATAGGAAATACTGTGAACCTGTCTGTTTTACTTGGGGAGAATACAAATACAGATGGTCCCTGACTTTTGATTTTTCGACTTTACAATGGTGCAAAAGCAATAAGCATTCAGTAGAAACCAAGCCTCAGACTTTGAATGTTCATCGTTTTCCAGGCTAGTGATATTCAGTAGGACACTCTCGTGATCCTGGGCAGTGGCAGCATCTGCAATTCCCAGTCAGCCATGCAATCATGAGGGGAAATAATTGATACACTTACAACCATTCTGTACCCTTACAACCATTCTGTTTTTCACTCTCAATAAACTACTTTATTCAATAAACTGCTTTATTATAAAATATGCTTTGTGTTAGATGAGTTTGCCCAACTGTAGGCTAATGTAAGTGTTCTGAACATTTAACATAGGCTAGGCCAAGCTACGATGTTTGGTAGACTAGGTATATCATATTAAATGCATTTTCGACTTACAATATTTTCAACCTATGATGGGTTTATTGGGACAGAACCCCATCTTAAGTCGACAAAGATCTGTATACTACTCATGGGTGCCATCTTCTGTGTTCCATCTTGTAAACATTTTTAGCATGTGAGGAAATACAAGGAAGATGTATGCTTTGATCTGCCATCAGAAATAATTAAGTACTGAAACTGAATCAGTACTGAATGTGCAGCCAAAGAGCAAGCTAAAATTGAACCTGTCTGTTTTACTTGGGGAGAATACAAATACAGATGGTCCCTGACTTTTGATTTTTCGACTTTACAATGGTGCAAAAGCAATAAGCATTCAGTAGAAACCATGCCTCAGACTTTGAATGTTCATCGTTTTCCAGGCTAGTGATATTCAGTAGGACACTCTCTCACGATGCTGGGCAGTGGCAGCATCTGCAATTCCCAGTCAGCCATGCAATCACGAGGGGAAATAACTGATAAACTTAAAACCATTCTGTTTTTCACTTTCAATAAACTACTTTATTCAATAAACTGCTTTATTATAAAATATGCTTTGTGTTAGATAAGTTTGCCCAACTGTAGGCTAATGTAAGTGTTCTGAACATTTAACATAGGCTAGGCCAAGCTACGATGTTTGGTAGACTAGGTGTATCATATTAAATGCATTTTCAACTTACAGTATTTTCAACCTATGACGGGTTTATTGGGACATAACCCCATCTTAAGTTGACAAAGATCTGTATACTACTCATGGGTGCCATCTTCTGTGTTCCATCTTGTAAACATTTTTAGCATGTGAGGAAATACAAGGAAGATGTATGCTTTGATCTGCCATCAGAAATAATTAAGTACTGAAACTGAATCAGTACTGAATGTGCAGCCAAAGAGCAAGCTAAAATTGAACGTGTACTTTGAAGAGCTACTGATGTTTTAACTTAGCCTCAAACACTGCTATTTATTCATGCTGTCAATTTGTGTTATCCAGTTACAAAGAATCAGCTTTATCCTCACCTTTGATCCCTGAGGGCACTGAAAAATACCTTCTTGCATATGATCTCAAGAGGATTTCATCCTAGTCTAATTCTTTAAGGCAGCTGACTTCATGCCCAGATACCCCGAAATGCAGGTCAGTTGGTGAAATGGTCATGTTCTCATTTCCACAAAGAGCAAATGATGCCCTTTTGCTGTGTATGGACTTCCCGGGCATGTAAAAATCTATCCTGGGTAGAAAGAGACAAATGGAAATAGAAAGGTTCATGGCAAAAGTGCATAATACACTGAAGAGTTTCCCCAATGTCAGTGTATTTGCCATTGCCCTCTACGATGGCATTGTAATCAAGAGGCAGTGAAATGAGGAGAGCACACTGACTGGTTCATAATTTTTTTATGTCAATATTAAAGAACTGTCCTTTATTATGATTATTATAATTTCTGTGTTTTTGTGCTAAAATATATTTTATATATTTCATTGTACAAAGTTTGGGCAATAGTAATTCTGTTTATACCATTCCTGACAAAATTAAATTTGTCAACCCTATCATGAAATCCAAATATTTGGGAAATACTAATCTTGGCTAAGATGGATGTTCAGTTTTACTTTATAGCAGAGTGGTGAAGAAAGTGTGCTTTGTAGTCAGATTGTGTTCATATTACTACCCCAGGAATGGCACTGGGACATTGGACAGTTTACTTACTTAGTCTGTTCCTTAATCTCCTCAGATATAAAATAGCCTAATGAAAGGAACTAAGCTCATGAGTGAGCAATTAATTCATTCATAAATATATACAATATCTGGCAAGGAGGAAGCATGCTCCGTCAGGGTAGTCTGTTATCATCTTAAAGCACTGAAACTCTCTTAGCACAATTATAATTAACGTTTATTAATTAATGTTAATTAATTTAATGTAACAGCAATGAAGCTCTGGAAAATCATTTTTTATTTTTAATTAAACATACATTTGTTGAGCAATTACTATTTTCTAGAAACTATCCTATAATTTAGAAATACAAAATTAAACCAGACAGGATCCTCAGAGAGTCTGCAAGCTAATTCCTTAATTTTCAATGAAAGTTTTATTTATATGTTTAAGCAGATATTTTAAACTGGTGACCTTTGCTTGGTATTAAACAGACCTCTGAGACAGAAGCTGGGACAGCTGAAAAGTTAAAGACAGGAAGACACCAAAAAGATTGCCAGTGACAAAGTGGGCTGAGAAGAATTAATTCCAAGGAAGGAGAAAAAGAAAGAAATACAAAGTAACTGATAAATGGGAGTTTGTTAGTTTCTGCGTTTGCAACCATTTAGCACAGAAATGCATTCTTTAAAAAGTAATCTTTCTGCAATTTTCCTTGTAACCTAAAGTAAACAGTATCATTTTCCTTAGTACTCACATGGTGCCTCAACTTCAAGAAGACTTTTTTAGAGGGCAACTGGTGGAGTTAGTAAATTTTTTTATTAGGATTTGATAGAAATATTGATTCTTCCAATCCAAAACATTGTATATCTCTCCATCTGTTTGTGTCATATTTGATTTCTTTCATCAGTATCTTATAGTTTTCTGAGTAGAGGTCTTTTACATCCTTAGGTAAGTTTATTCTTAGGTATTTTATTCTTTTTTTGCAGTGGTGAATGGGAGTGTTTCCTTAATTTCTTTTTCTGATTTTTAATCTTTAGTGTATAGGAATGCAAGAGATTTCTGTGCATTATGTTTGTATCCTGCAACTTTACCAAATACATTGATTAGCTCCAATATTTTTCTGGTAGCATCTGTAGGATTCTCTATGTATAGTTTCATGTCATCTGCAAACAGTGACAGTTTTACTTCTTCTTTTCTTATTTGGATTCCTTTTATTTCTTTTTCTTCTCTGATTGCTCTGGCTAAGACTTCCAAAAGTATGTTGAATAATAGTCGTGAGAGTGGGCAACCTTGTCTTGTTCCTGATCTTACTGGAAATGGTTTCAAGTTTTTACCGTTAAGAGGGAAGTTTATAGCGATATAATCCTACCTTACGTAACAAGAGACATCTCAAATAAAGAACCTAACCTTACACCTAAAGAAATTAGAGAAAGAAGAACAAAAATACCCAAAGTTAGCAGAAAGAAAGAAATCATAAGGATCAGATCAGAAATAAATGAAAATAAATGAAACAATAGCAAAGATCAATGAAATTAAAAGCTTGTTCTTGGGCTTCCCTGGTGACGCAGTGGTTGAGAGTCCGCCTGCCGATGCAGGGGACATGGGTTCGTGTCCCAGTCCAGGAGCATCCCACATATCGTGGAGCGGCTGGGCCTGTGAGCCATGGCCGCTGAGCCTGCGTGTCCAGAGCCTGTGCTCCGCAACGGGAGAGGCCACAACAGTGAGAAGCCCACGTACCGCAAAAAAAAAAAAAAAAAAAAAAAAGCTTGTTCTTTGAGAAGATAAACAAAATTGATAAACACTAGTCAGACTCATCAAGAAAAAAAGGGAAAAGACTCAAATCAATAGAATTAGAAATGAAAAAGGAGAAGTAGCAACTGACACTGTAGAAATACAGAGGGTCGTGAGAGATTACTACAAGCAACTATATGCCAATAAAATGGACAACCTGGAAGAAATGGATAAATTCTTAGAAAAGCACAACCTTCCTAGACTGAACGAGGAAGAAATAGAAAATATAAACAGACCAATCACAAGCACTGAAATTGGAGACTGTGATTAAAAATCTAACAAACACAAGCCCAGGACCAGATGGTTTCACAGGCGAATTCTATCAAACATTTAGAGAAGATCTAACACTTATCCTTCTCAAACTCCTCCAAAATGTAGCAAAGGGAGAACACTCCCAAACTCATTCTATGCAGCTACCATCACCCTGATACCAAAACCAGACAAAGATGTCACAAATAATGAAAACTACAGGCCAGTATCACTGATGAACACAGATGCAAAATCCTCAACAAGATACTAGCAAACAGAATCCAACAACACATTAAAATGATCATACACCATGATCAAGTGGGGTTTATCCTAGGAATGCAAGGATTCTTCAGTATAAGCAAATCAGTGTGATAAACCATATTAACAAATTGAAGTAGAGAAACCAGGTGATCATCGCAATAGATGCAGAAAAAGCTCGAGAAAAGTCAGCACCCATTTACGATAAAAACCCTCCAGAAAGTGGGCATAGAGGGAACTTACCTCAACATAATAAAAGCTATACATCACAAAGTTATTGAATGACTCAAATGAGATGACTAATGTGAATGTGCCTTAACAGTAGTGAGTACTAAATATAAGGTATTATTATAATTTCCTTCTTCCTATAGATATCCCAGATTGCTTTTTTGAAGCAGAATTAAATAAATTTATTGTGCCATTTGTTAGACTATTCTGAGGTTTTGGTTATATTTTATTTTCAGTTTTCAAAGTTTGTGACAGAATTTTATGTATAAATTAATGACAGTTTTTAACAGCTTCTGAAATCCCTGGTGTATGATTGCTGTAATATTTTCTAAGAGCTACTAAAATTTGGCATGGCTTTCTGTTCTCAGTGTTGAAATAACTGGATTGTGTAGTAATAAGCTTTGCCAGTATTTGCTCCCATACAGCTGAATGATTTTCTGAAATGCACGTCTTCAATTGATTAGGATATAATTTCTTGATTTATTTCTAAACAACAACAACATACAGCAAAATTACCTGTTATTTTTCTCTCCTTAGGAACCTTTCTAAGCCTAAGCAATTTTTAAAAGGTCAGTTAATGGTTTACTGATTTCTTTGCTCTTTTCCCTTAATCTTCTTAATGTTGTGTATGCCATCTAAAATTGGTGCTTTATCAATTTCAAGTGCATTTCAGTCTTTTAAAAAAAATCACTCTTAGTTTTCCTTGTTACTTGTCTGTCTCGCCTGCGAAACAAATCAAATATTTGAATCAATGTACTATCCTATTTGGATGAAACCAATTTAAGCTATGGTTTAATTTGCTATTTTAAAGAAAGATAAATTTGCTTTTATTAATGAATTAGCACATGCACAAATTACAGATATGAGATTATAAATCTCAAAATCATGCTTGTTACCCTCTTGAGAAACAATATAAAAGTATTCTAAAAAAATTGTCATAAAATTCTAAATATTTGGGCAAATAAATTGTCTTCATATCAGATAATTAGCATTGTTTTCCTGGCACTCATGGAACTGTCTGATAATAATTTGCATATTTTGGAAGCATCATAAAGTTCCTTAGACCATGATAATTTATTAAATTGCCGCTACAGAATTATAATTCAAATTTTTGATCACAAATAACACTTAATATTGTAAATGTCTGAAAATATCCCTGCCCTTTTTTCTACAGGGTAAATGATGTTTTAACTGAACTTCACATGTAACATATGTGTGCCAAATATGGCTTCCAAGAGAGCTCCATTTGGACAATGGCATTTCTAGTGCATATCTTTATTGAAAACAAATTTTCTTTAGTTTGCTGGTTTATTGTTTACTTGATGCTTTTCTCAGGTATGTTCTATAAATGTATTATAATTAAAAGTGAAGGGTTATACACAAAATATATTAAATACCTACCTTGTGTCAGGTACCTTTCACACATTGCTATAAGCCTTTCTCCAAAATAACTCCCCAAATAAGATTTTTTATTCCTATTTTATTTTTTAATAGAGAGCAAACTAAAGACCTGTAATTGTTATTAAGTAAATTTTTCAGGAGAGAAATACCTAGTAAACTGCAGAGCCAGTATTCAGGGGTTCAGGCTAGTACACTCTGACTTCCATGAGCACAGCACAAGCTGAAAGGAAGGACATTTCTTAGTTTTTCATTTATGGTGTGTGAGAAAGTTATCCTTTAAAACATATGGCATTCTCAAACAGGAAATGTAGACTGATCCCTTAGATTTCTCCATTTAGGAATGCATTTGGTTGCAAATAATAGAAAATCAATGCCACATATTGTATCACCAAAGAACACAAGTGGAGGCCATTTGTAATGCATACTACAAAGTTCAGGAATATGACTGGTATAGATATTCAATAATACTATTGGGGACCAGGGCTCTTGTTATATGTTTTTTCTTAAAAGTATTTTTCTTAAAAATGTTGTTTGTTTCTTGTGCTCATTCTTAACCTCAGGGCCACAGTATAGGTACTCTACCTTCAGGCATCATACTGTAAGCCTATTACAGGCCATCAGCAGGAGAAAAAGAAATTAACATCAATAGTGACCTCTGCTTATATCTTATTGGCCTGAAAAGGGCCACATGGCTATCTCTGGCTGCAATAGAAGCTGAGATGTCAAGATTTAACATTTATATCAGAGAAGGGATAATGAAGTTGGAAATGGAATTTTGAACAGCTAATCTAAAATACCTGCTTATACACATTATCCTACATACCTTACTCTTTTAGAGCTTACCCAAATCTATGTTTTCACTCATTCATTTATTTTGTCAGACATTCAAGAACTATTTATTCAGTTCTATTGCTGGGTGCTGAGAATATACCTGTGATTTAAAAAGGCAATGCCTATCTTAAAAAATACATGAAAATCAATTCCAAATGGATTTCGGTCTACATATTGAAGACAAATGAATAAAGCTTTTTCAAGAAAAAGTACAAGAACATCTTTGTGACCTCAGAGTAGACAAAGGTTTCTTAGAAAAGACATACACACTCATAAACACTCACTATATACATAGAGAGACATATTGAACTATATTAAGATTGAGAACAAGTGGACAGCAAAAAACTCCATTAACAGAGTACAAAGGGATCCCACAAGGCTGAAGAAAATAGTCACAATATGTATAGATGACAAGAATTTCTACAATCAATTTAAAAAGGACATATAACCCAGATAAAAATATGTAAAACATGCAAATCAGTATTTATTTAAAAGAGTATGTAAATGGCTATAAACATATAAAAAGGTCTTTAAACATGTTAATTATCAGGAAATTCAAATTAAGGCAACTACTGCATACCCACCAAAATAGGTACAATGAAAATGACTGAAAATCTCCACTGTTTGCAAGGAAATCTTAAGTATTTGGAGCAACTGAAACTCTTTAGTGAGAGTGCAAATTCCAACAATCACTTTTTAAAACCTGTTTAGTAGTATTGGAGGAACATGGACAAACCTCAGAAGCAAAACGAACAGTTGAGTGTGGATAGAAAATAGAGTAAGGCTGGAGAGAGGAGACAGGGTAGAAGGGACACATTGGAGAAAAATAAGCAAGGACAAGATCGTAACAGTTCTGATTGCCCATCTTCAAAGAACTGGAGTTCTGTTCTAAATAGATGGGAAGACTCTGAATGATTTAAAATAAAGACTTGAAATGATCAGACTTTAGGGATCATATTGTTCACTGTGAGCACCAGATCCTAGAGCAGTGCCTGGCAGATAATGGGACCGAACAAAATATTTATTGCTAAATGAATTTAAAGAAAAAATATTTCATTGATTACTATATGGACAGTGGATCTATTCGGTTAGAAAATCCTGTTGGGTCTGCTTTGAAAATATATCTAGAATCTGACCATTTCTCATTCCCACTGCTTTCATCTTGATCCAGCCATTGTCTCTCAGATTATTTTAGTAGCTTCTTAACTGACTTCCTGCATCCACATTTACTCTTCTACTGTTCATTTTCAACACAGCAGTAATAAGAATCCTTTAAAATGTAAGTCAGATGATGTCACCTTTGTTCAAAACTCTTTAATGCCCTTCCTTCTCATACAGAGTACAATTCAGTGGCCTTCAAGCGCTTGCACAATCTGCTTCTTAGTGTCCTGAGCTCTCTGATCTCCTTCTCTCTTACCTTCATTTACACCCTCGCAGCTACCTGGAGTCTTGCTCTTCCTCAGTCACACCTACAACAACAAATTTTTGTTGACACATGACCCAGAGCCTTTGCTCTACGTTAAAGCTTTTGATCTTTAAAGACTACCTTGACCACACTTCTAAAAATAGTTTTTTTTACCTGTTCCCGGCACTCTTATTCCTCTTACATGACTTATTTTTTCATAGCACTCCTCACTTGCTAACATGTAAATTACCTAAATTATTTTTATTGTTTCTCTCTTTCCTGCCAGGAGAGTGCAAGTTCTATGATGGCAGGATTTTTTTTTCCTTTCTTTTATTAAACTGTAGTACCTGGAGATGTCTGTCTCATAGTAGGTGCTCAAAAATACTTGTCAAGTGACAGAGGGAGAGAGAAGCAGGAGATACACTTAGAAAGCTACTATCCATTGATTAAGATAGTGCAGTGCAGAAAGAGAGAAGGGGGTTAACATGCTGAATTTGGAAACTATCAATGCTGTGTTAAATGCTATTCACCATAGTTTCTCACCTTCCAGCTGATTGTGCTCACACCCTCCCCTAAGTCCTTTATATTTGGGTTTCTGGAACTGCTATGATAGACAGGAGTATTCTTGATGTGGAAGACTGAGAAAGAGAACTTGTGTTAGAGATGACTCTCAGATTTCTGGGATGAACCTAGATGTGCCATATCAGAGATTAGGAATACTAGAAGAGAAACATGCTTGGAGGCAAGATCAAAAGTTTAAATTTGATCATGGTCAGTGACTCATCCAGGAGGCAAAACTATTTTGGCTGAATAGACTAATCAGTCAAATATTAAGTAGAGACTAGCTGAATTCAATTACTTTCCTATAACTTTGAAATAACTGCTTGCTAAATGACTACTGACTGAAAGGAATTGCAAATATGACATATGAAGACGTTAAACTCCACGTGTCAGTCAAGGTTCAACCAGAGAAACATACCTGGAGGAGACATATATTAAGAGATTTACTGGAAGGAATTGACTTACATGATTTTAGGAGGCAGGGATGAAAATCTGAAATCCCTAAGGCAGACCTTCAGGAAGGGTAGGCTGGAATTCTGGGGAATGAGTCAAAGCTCTTATCCTCAGGCAGAAATTTTCCTCTTTGGGGAAGCCTCAGTTCTGCTCTTAGAGTCTTTCAACTGACTGAATCAGGCCTACCCAGATTAACTAAAATAATCCCTTTACTTAAAATCGCCTGTTCCTGGACTTCAGTCACATCTACAAAAGGCTTTCACAGGTATACTTAGATTAGTATTTGATTGAATAACTAGAGGCTGGAGCTTAGTCAAGCTGACACACAAACTGAGTATCACACCCAACTCTCTCTTATACTGCAACTTTTATGAATTCTTTAATTTTAATAAGTTTTAGTTTTCTTTTATGCACATTAGGAAAAGGTTTTAATATAATCAAATACATTCATGGTCCATTTGCATTAACCCTCACTAGGTATTTGTTTCAACATGTGTGTCTTTGAATTTACCTGCTTTCTAACTTTTTCCTTATTCATTTTAATGGATTCCTTTCTTGTGAGAGTGACTTCATTTTCTAAATGCTCTAGTGTAATTTGAAAAAACAAGTCTGTATCACCCTTTGATATGCTAATATTAGTTCTCTGAGTACTAGGAATTTCAATGTCCTGGAAAAATAACTATTTGAAAATAATACATATTTATATATTTTGGATGTACAAAGCAGTTTTATTTCTCACTTTTACATTTAGTACATACATTTTTCAATATTATCACAAAGTAAACTGTTATCCTTCCCCACCTTCCCAGTCTTCTTTGTTGAGAAAACAGTCATATCTTTCTGCTAACATATTGTTTATTTAATGAACAGCAATAGATTTCTTTCACATTATTCTTTTATAACATTAAATTTTTAAATGCTCTTTTTAATTTTCATTCCCTCATTTTCTGTGAAAGTATACTTCATGGTATAATTTTAATGCTATTCTGAATTCAGAGGAGGAAGTGAATGGCTCTTGCTAGGGGATTTAGGAAATATTACTAGGAGGTAAGTTGACCATGGTCTTAAAGTAGGTGGGTGTTTGACAGGTTGAGAATGGGGTATTTCAGGTTATGAGAGAGGAGTATATCATAGACAAAACTACACAGGAATAAAAGGCATTTGAATATTCAGGTAAGGGAAGAAGTTCAGTGTGAATGAAAGATTGAGTGCGTGAATCAAGAGAAATCAAGGTGCAGATGTGGGTTTGATATTGGAGTTACATACGTCAAACTAAAGAACAAAAAAGCAACAGAAAACTCTCAAAACTGTAGGCTTTAATACTTTACTGATATTTATCTACATGTGCCTATCACAGTGCTTGATACATGGCACGCATTCAATAAATACCTTTGGTGATGGAACACACCCTGTGTTGTTTAGGAAGAGATCTGTTTTTAAACAAAAAAGCTCTTGGTTGTATTGAAGAGTGAATTTGCATGGTGATGGTGAGAAATGAGTGGCAGAAAAATCAAACAGGAGGTTAGAAAAAAAGAGGTTGAGTTTGAGAACTTTCTTCCCTAACCATAAGCATTTTAAAAGATAGATTTTTGTATTGCTATCAAAAGTTTAAACATGTTTTTATGAAAAAGAGGCAGTTGTGCATTGTAGCATTAAATCACAATGAAACTTGTCTGTGAACAATAACGTTTACAACATCTAAAACTATATCAGGTAGGGAATAGTGTTATGCAGATTCACAGAGTTTTTATATTCTTTTTGTTAGTGGAGATTCTGAAAAACTTCTTCTAGCATTGGATCAGTGTTGTGAATTTGCCAACATATTTTTCTGTGACAGCAAAGATATTCAAGAGATAACTAGAAATTGGATCTGAAATAGTAGCCCAGCCCTAGGATTGCATCTTTTTCTGCTGATGAGTAATTGGGTTGTATCTAAAGGTAATACTTAGGACTAGGCTGCAGTATCCCTCTGTGTCTCTGAAAATTTTTTATCTTCTTTGCCCAAATCAATCCCAAAGATTAAAGGGTCCATGGGTTGTGATTTCAAGTTGGACTTATTAACACCTATTCTTTCTGAGTGCAAAAACAGATTGATGAGCAATTTGTTTTAATCCTCTTGGGAAAGGAGTGGGATTGCATCAGAATGCTTGTTGGTTAGGTTTTCCCTAGTGTCTGCCAACTTTAACACCCACAATGAACTAATTTGTTTCTAAATTTGTATGATATAAGATAGATACTGCATACAAGAAAATAGAAAAACAAACAAACAAACCAAAAACCTCCCAGAGCTTACATTTTGCTTACAATTTTAACAAAGTTGAAATAAAGCCAACCCAAACAACTTTTACATGCGAACAAGCATCATATATTAAAAATGTTTTTGATACTAGTAATCATTAATTTTAAAATAATTTTCTTAAACTATCAAAAAATGTTAAACAGGAAGAACTTAAATACTTTCAGTATTAAGAGAAATATAGACAGATATTTGCCCATTTTAAAATTTTAACACATCCATGCAGGCCAGGATAGTTCTCACTCCCTGATAACTAATGCTTCAATCAGAACCAGGGATCTTTCCCAGCAGGCCAACAATCTCTTGTTCATTAGACATAAGGACCAGAGAGAGAACCTTTGATTATATCAATATTTCAGGATTAGACAGATGTTGACCACCACCTCACTTCAATCATGGAGGACTTCTTGAGAGTATATCTGTTTCTTTCTTTTTCCTTCTGAGAAAGACAATTATTACATAGTATGACCCCCAACTATAACTTAGTTTCACGTGGTAGGCATGGAATGTTGTAGGAAGTTCATTTTGACTAAGACACTTGCCTCCATCATTTTTACTATCAAAAATCACTTGTACCCCTAAGATGTGTACTAACTGTCTACCTAGTGAAACTTCATAGGTATATATTAAAATTGTTAATCAGGCCTTGAGCTGTGTCTTCATTCAGTAGGCATTAAAAATTCCATCCTTCAGTTATATGTTCAAACTTATTCATAAATCAACAAGTGAAAGAACTTACATCTCATTCATTTAGTGTCAGCATGTTCAGCATAGGGTAAAAATGTCATAAGGCTCTCTGCCCTCCTTGGCACAGGTGGACATTGGTAAATTTCTTGCCTTATAAGGCATGGCCTACTTGTTTACCCAACAATTTTTCATGCCTGCTGTAGGCACTAAACAACTTGGTTTCTATGGAAATTGATTGAAAAGAAGCAAATCTTTCATTTTTCCTGAATTTTATAGATTGTATTATACTGATTTTCAGTTTATTAGTACACCAATCTACCAAACTGAGCCCAGGAAGTGATAGGATACCATTCAAAGAGCAATGAACATCAAGTTAGAGAGATGTGGACCTTTGTATGGGAACTTCAATATCAACTGGAGTTGAAGATGGATTGCATGGGGCAGGACGTGGATGATGGAGACATTTCAAGTGAAAATTGAATCATACGATATTACTCAATTCACCTTTTATAAATAGAAAATACTTGTATTAACTGGTTGAAACTTTTGATTACTGTGATTATGCAGATCAAAATAATAGTTCACAATTATACTTCTATCAAATCCTAATAAAAAAATTTACTAACTCCACCAGTTGCCCTCTAAAAAAGTCTTCTTGAAGTTGAGGCACCATGTGAGTACTAAGGAAAATGATACTGTTTACTTTAGGTTACAAGGAAAATTGCAGAAAGATTACTTTTTAAAGAATGCATTTCTGTGCTAAATGGTTGCAAATGCAGAAACTAACAAACTCCCATTTATCAGTTACTTTGTATTTCTTTCTTTTTCTCCTTCCTTGGAATTAATTCTTCTCAGCCCACTTTGTCACTGGCAATCTTTTTGGTGTCTTCCTGTCTTTAACTTTTCAGCTGTCCCAGCTTCTGTCTCAGAGGTCTGTTTAATACCAAGCAAAGGTCACCAGTTTAAAATATCTGCTTAAACATATAAATAAAACTTTCATTGAAAATTAAGGAATTAGCTTGCAGACTCTCTGAGGATCCTGTCTGGTTTAATTTTGT
Source organism: Lagenorhynchus albirostris (assembly GCF_949774975.1). Classification (NCBI taxonomy): domain Eukaryota; kingdom Metazoa; phylum Chordata; class Mammalia; order Artiodactyla; family Delphinidae; genus Lagenorhynchus; species Lagenorhynchus albirostris. The sequence continues at coordinate 32,672,250 of NC_083105.1, forward strand.
ATTTCTAAATTATAGGATAGTTTCTAGAAAATAGTAATTGCTCAACAAATGTATGTTTAATTAAAAATAAAAAATGATTTTCCAGAGCTTCATTGCTGTTACATTAAATTAATTAACATTAATTAATAAACGTTAATTATAATTGTGCTAAGAGAGTTTCAGTGCTTTAAGATGATAACAGACTACCCTGACGGAGCATGCTTCCTCCTTGCCAGATATTGTATATATTTATGAATGAATTAATTGCTCACTCATGAGCTTAGTTCCTTTCATTAGGCTATTTTATATCTGAGGAGATTAAGGAACAGACTAAGTAAGTAAACTGTCCAATGTCCCAGTGCCATTCCTGGGGTAGTAATATGAACACAATCTGACTACAAAGCACACTTTCTTCACCACTCTGCTATAAAGTAAAACTGAACATCCATCTTAGCCAAGATTAGTATTTCCCAAATATTTGGATTTCATGATAGGGTTGACAAATTTAATTTTGTCAGGAATGGTATAAACAGAATTACTATTGCCCAAACTTTGTACAATGAAATATATAAAATATATTTTAGCACAAAAACACAGAAATTATAATAATCATAATAAAGGACAGTTCTTTAATATTGACATAAAAAAATTATGAACCAGTCAGTGTGCTCTCCTCATTTCACTGCCTCTTGATTACAATGCCATCGTAGAGGGCAATGGCAAATACACTGACATTGGGGAAACTCTTCAGTGTATTATGCACTTTTGCCATGAACCTTTCTATTTCCATTTGTCTCTTTCTACCCAGGATAGATTTTTACATGCCCGGGAAGTCCATACACAGCAAAAGGGCATCATTTGCTCTTTGTGGAAATGAGAACATGACCATTTCACCAACTGACCTGCATTTCGGGGTATCTGGGCATGAAGTCAGCTGCCTTAAAGAATTAGACTAGGATGAAATCCTCTTGAGATCATATGCAAGAAGGTATTTTTCAGTGCCCTCAGGGATCAAAGGTGAGGATAAAGCTGATTCTTTGTAACTGGATAACACAAATTGACAGCATGAATAAATAGCAGTGTTTGAGGCTAAGTTAAAACATCAGTAGCTCTTCAAAGTACACGTTCAATTTTAGCTTGCTCTTTGGCTGCACATTCAGTACTGATTCAGTTTCAGTACTTAATTATTTCTGATGGCAGATCAAAGCATACATCTTCCTTGTATTTCCTCACATGCTAAAAATGTTTACAAGATGGAACACAGAAGATGGCACCCATGAGTAGTATACAGATCTTTGTCAACTTAAGATGGGGTTATGTCCCAATAAACCCGTCATAGGTTGAAAATACTGTAAGTTGAAAATGCATTTAATATGATACACCTAGTCTACCAAACATCGTAGCTTGGCCTAGCCTATGTTAAATGTTCAGAACACTTACATTAGCCTACAGTTGGGCAAACTTATCTAACACAAAGCATATTTTATAATAAAGCAGTTTATTGAATAAAGTAGTTTATTGAAAGTGAAAAACAGAATGGTTTTAAGTTTATCAGTTATTTCCCCTCGTGATTGCATGGCTGACTGGGAATTGCAGATGCTGCCACTGCCCAGCATCGTGAGAGAGTGTCCTACTGAATATCACTAGCCTGGAAAACGATGAACATTCAAAGTCTGAGGCATGGTTTCTACTGAATGCTTATTGCTTTTGCACCATTGTAAAGTCGAAAAATCAAAAGTCAGGGACCATCTGTATTTGTATTCTCCCCAAGTAAAACAGACAGGTTCACAGTATTTCCTATTTCATTAGAAATAGGTTTAATTATGTCTATATAGTTCATCAGTTATATTTTATTACATTCAAGTCATTTCATATTGGTAATATACAGATTACATACTCTGATTCATGAATTCCCTTTTATGATCATCAGCAAAATTGCCAGCACACCTAAATATTTACCCCTCTTTCTCACCTTCTGTGAAGTGAGGGCTAAAGTATTGCCCCTCCAGTCAAAGATGGATTCCTCCTTCTAGGCTCCTCTGGATGCCATCCCAGCTTGCTTTCTTAAGAATTTCTCTTCTGCTTGTCCCTCTTCCACCTCCATTGTCATCTATTTCACCCTCTTCCTGGATTATTCACTTAAGCCTAGGATCTCCTCTCTCAAAGCAAAACAAACAAAAACTAAACAAGGCCTCCCTTATTCCCACTGCTCCACTTTCTGTTCACTTTCATACCAAAATCTCTTTAAAAGTTTTAAACAGAGGTTTACATGAAAAATCAAGGTTATGATGATGTCAATGAGATAAAGGAAATATGGAGCACGGGCAACGAGTTTATTTTTAGTTGAATGTACTTTTAGGTAAGAATAGCTTATGAGCATATGTACCACATTCTCTCTCTCTTCTTTTTTTAAATGAATTAGCTTTTGCTGCATATTATATTGTCAAAAAGCTAGGCTTAAAAGAGCATATAATTGTTATCTCACAGTTTGCACTGAATGGGAATGTGGGCCTGCAGCTTCAGAGACTCTCACAGACTGTAATCAAGGAATCCTCTGTCTTTAGTCATCTCGAAACCTGCCTGGGAAAGGATCCACTTCCAAGCTCGTGTGGTTCTTGGTAGTATTCATTTCTTCATGGGTTGTTGGACTGAAAGCCTCAGTTCTCTGACACGTAGCCCTCTCCACGTGGAAGTTCTCTCCGTCGAAACCTATAAGCTAAGGAACTAGCACAGAGCATCTGCTAATAGGATGGAAATCACAATCTTTAGTAACTTAATCACAGAAGTGGCATCTCTTTACCTTTGCAATATGTTACCAGTTAGAAGCAAGCCAGTAAACCCATATCAAGGTGAAAGATTACACAGAAGTATGAATATCAGGAGGTAAGGATCACTGGGGGCTATTTTAGAAGTCTACATTCATTTCCCAACTCCTGACCAGATAAATATTGAAATTTATTCTCCAGGAAGAGAAGTGTATAATGTAATAGCATTAATAATAATAATCTAAATGTGATATTGAAAAGTATATAAACACAAATGAAATTATTATTAAGTGCAGAAAAACCACTTATAAATGACCAAGTGCAATGTGATTCAAATTTTATTGAAACAAGCAACTGGAAAACATCAGAACTATTTAATGAGTAAGGTGATGGCACAATTTCAGATTACAAGGAAAAACATGTGTATAGTCTCCCACACCTTTTTTTTTTTTTTCCAGTGAGCACAGTAGAAGAGACAAGGGTCAAGATATCATGAGCCAAAAATGTAATAGCATTATGTCGCGGAAATGTTCTAAGTATTTTATGCATGTTATTTTATATGTAATTTAAGTATTTTATGTATGTGATCTTATGAGGAAGCAACTGTTATTATAAACCACATTTTAAAGATGAGGAAACTAAGAGCCAAAGTATCGTGGCTAGTAAGTGATGGGGTTAGAATTTGAGCTTAGACTTTCTGACTTCAGAGTCCATGCTCTTAAATTCCAGACAAAACTGCCTGTCCAATTGTTACCTGCAATGAGTTGTAGTAGGTCTTTCTGGGATAATTAAGAGGCCAAGAACTATGGCTAGTTCAAAAGTAGTAGACTACCACTGATAAAGGGTTATAGTTTTTAACTTCTTGTCCTGAACTAAGACACTTTTGAGAGTGAGAGGAATTTATTCTTAATAACCAATCAGGAGCAACAAGCATAAGCAAGTCAGTGTTCCAGGCAAATTGGGAAATTTGGTTACCTTATTTTTCTGGAGTGTACCAGGGTTGGCTTGTTGAGAAGGCTTTCCAAGGGAATTTTCAGAGAGGAGATAACTTCCTGTCTATCTTTGATTCTTTATGAGTGTAAACTTTATTTATGGGCCAAATACCATTGCTTCATTCTCATTGGACAAAAACCTCTTCTCACACACCTAGCAAAAACCTCCTTATTTTACTAGAGTAAGAACAGTTGAGGAACTAATGGTACCAAGATGAAGTTACCAATATCTAAGGGCGTGCACAAGGCTAAGGCTATAATAAAACATGTCACTTGGTTAACTATTATATGCCATCTCTAGTTCTGCCAGTTAGCATAACCTATTATATAAGGCAAATTCTGATTATAATTATATCAGAGGTATTTAACTGTGGGTGATTTTGCCTTCGGGGAAATTTTGGCAATGGCAAGAAATATTTTTGGTTGTCACGAATGGAGAGGTTGCTGGCATTTAGTGGATAGAGGCCAGGGATACTGCTAAACATCCTGCAGTGTACAGGATACCCCTCTCCTTACCACTGTCCAACCTGTCCCTCTCCGGACCCACTGCCTTAACAACAAATAATTATGTAGAACAGTTGTCATTGGTGCTGAGCTTGGGAAACCACACTTCATATAAAGGAAAAAATGGAGAATTCTTAGGTCTTTTATTTTTCTCCTCTTACTGTGAAAAGAACTGGCTACCTATATGTTTCAATAAAACAAGTCTAAATAAATGATGAGGACAGTCACTAGGACTGTGGGTTACTGAATCAATTTTCATATGGAGTAAAAGAAGCCTTCACTTCAGCTCTCTGAACTCAGACCAGTTTTTCAGTAGGAATCTCACAAGTATATCTTCAACAAATTCCAAAATATATGTCTTGGTCTCTTGACCCTCTATATCAGAAATAAGACATTAAACCATGTTACCCTTCAAACAACTTCACATTATTATTAGTTATCAAAAATTGCTGTATGATTCTGAAAGGGCTACATTAATGAGAAGGAGAGGAAGACAAGTCCTGCTTAGGCCTACTCAATGATAGGGAAAAAGAGATTAAAAAGTGTTGACTAAGAAAATTTTTTAAAGTAGCATGCTCTGGCTTAAGTTAGTAAATTGAATGCATTTGAAGCAACTATAAAATATTGTCAAAACATGTATTTAAATAAAGGAGGGATACGTCAAACATTCGGTCATTATAGTGACTTATTCCTCTCAGCGTCCATGTATTTTTTAAATTCCAACTACTGAATTACTGAGAAAGTATGAATTTCTTCGTGATATTTTTTAAGTTACCTTCATAGAAAAGCCGTTAGAAAAATTGTGTGGACATGTGACATCATTGCTTTACAGGTATTTTGCCTATACTCACAAACTAGTTTGGAGAGAAAAAGATTGAATTAGATAAACAATTTTATTTTTTAATAATTAAAACTTTGGAAATAAAACTAGATTCTATTTTGATTTTGTTTTATTGTTTTTAAAGCAGTAAATGCTAGGGGCTTCCCTGGTGGCGCTGTGGTTGAGAGTCTGCCTGCCGATGCAGGGGACACGGGTTCATGCCCCGGTCCGGGAAGATCCCACATGCCGCGGAGCGGCTGGGCCTGTGAGCCATGGCCGCTGAGCCTGCGCGTCCGGAGCCTGTGCTTCGCAACGGGAGAGGCCACAACAGTGAGCGGCCCGCGTACCGCAAAAAAAAGAAAAAAAAAAAAAAGAAAAAAAAAACTACAACAGCGAAAAAAAACCAAAATAAAAAAACAGTAAATGCTGAAATACACAAATAAGCAAGTAAAGATTACATGGCATATCACCATACACAGGACATCACTATCAAAATTTTCATTCTTCCAGGTTCATGTGTATGCTCATATATAATTGGAGTCTTTCTGTGCTACCGTTTTATAATTTTTTTTCTGTTATTTTGAAGATAATTTGAAGTTCAGTACAAAAAATCATTTAATAACAAGTTTGGTCAAAAGGCTAATTACTGCTTTTTAAAGTATATCTGAGTATAATTAGCTATCTGATACTGTTTATTTTTTCATTTTTTAGCCTTACTATTTTAATTTTTGTAAGAATCATTTTCCATTTATGAGAACGTCATCTAGAAAATGCCTCTAAGATACTTCAAATGTAGTCTGGAATCCAGTTTCCATCATAAGTACATTTGCTAAGTAATACAAAACATTTTGACTAGCCCTAACTCAATTTTCCTACATCCTTTCCTATAAAATGCACATGCATGTACACACAAAAGCATATGATTACATTAATTTATCACAAGATTGAATTAATATTTAAGAATTATTTATAAGATAAGGAAACTTGCTTTATACGGACTTAAGGCCATATATATCACAAATCTGCATATATAAGCCAAATGTTGTCTAGACCACAACATGGTCTAGACCACAGTGGGTCTGAGACTTTATGCTACTTGCAAGTCAATAAGCTAGTTTACTGACATTTTATGGATATTGTCAGAAAGCATCAGATTCTGGTCTTAGAGACAAAAGATAGTTTACTTCCAATTGCAAAAGTAGTAACCAATGTGTGATCATTTTCTTGTGGTGGTTCCCTGAGCCTAAATTCCCACAGGATGATGCAAACAGGCAAGGTGTTACCTGCACATGCAGTAAGTTTTACAGGGAAGAAACCATAATCTCAGAAAACTCCAATCTTTTATAATGGGCTGCAAACAAACCTGTCCCTTTGTTTTGTAGGGAGACATTATCTTTATTATACTAGAAAAGAAACAAACCTCTCTTTGCTCCAGATGGAGACACTATATTTTCTAAGTCTGTTTGCTGTACAAATATCCTTGAAAGGATAATCTGGAACAAGTGACTGTCAGTGCTTCTGCTTGCAAGACTACAGACATGTTAGAGATCTATGAAGTGTCTTCCAACAAGTGGTAACCCAATGTTAAACAGAGTCATTGATCTGAACAACCTCAGGTGGCTTATCTAGTTTTATAATCTACATAGTTTAACATAGGACTAATGTGATCTGAAATACATAAACAAAGCGTTCCCTTCAAAAGACACATTATAAATTTTTGAAATGGGTAATTGTTCAAATATTAACACAATTATGAAGTCACTCCCCAACCCGGTTCCTTTCCCCTCTATTTTCCTGCCATCTAATGTTAACCACTTTTTCAGTTTCTCAGATATCCTTTCAGCTTTTCTTTATGCAAATATAAGCAAATGTGGACAAATTCTTGTTTTCCAAGTTTCTTAAGCAGTTCCGGTAATATTTTTACTTGGTACATATTGAATCCTTTCCTCCATGTTTCTATATATATAGAGAGAGCTTCTTAATATTTCATTATGTTGATATACTTTAGTTCCAATTACAAAAGACTTTATCATTGAATAGATGAGGTATTTTGTCTTTCGATACTTCAGTAATGCAAAGATTTATGGTATACACATTGCTTTACATCTGTAGAGGAATAACTTCAGGATAAACTTCAGAAATAGCATTATTGAATAAAAGGGAAAATGTAGTTGAAAATTTTTGTAGATATTGCCAAATTACCTTCCAAAAGGGCTGTATCATTTTGTACTCTCTCCAACAGTGTATAAGATTTCTTGTTTTCAGAGAGCTTTATTTAATGATGCTCAAACTGGGTATTCATCTGGAAATGATAAAATTGGCCCATAATACATACCATCTACTAGTATAAACTTCAAGTGAATCAATGATTCAGATGCAAAAAAATAATAATAAAGCCAGAAATACTAGAAGAAAACATAGGTGAATGGCTTGTATATCTGAATAAAAGTGTTTCAAACACAAACACACACATACACATGCACAGAGACACCTTCTGTATGACAGTTATACTAATAAAATAATGACAATAAGGAGGGAAAAAGAGGAAACCCCTGAAAAGAAGAGCAATGAGTAAACAATAGCCCTGTAAGATTTATTAAACCAGTAATGAAAAAACATGTGTTACTGGTTTGTGAGTAGACAAGGAGACAAAAAAAAGAAAAAGCTCAAATGCATATGGAAATTTAAGGAGCCTTTTTCATCACAGCAATTAAAGATAAACTGTTGTACCTTGTTGGACCTTTAATTTTTTCTCATTTCTCTTAAGGTTTTATTTTTTGATTCTTTCTTTTTTGAGTTCTGTCAGTTCTTTCACTTTTATGGGTTGTCTGGCCATGTCTTGCTTAAGTTCTTGTATTCCTGTTTTGAACTTTTCCTTCATTCTCTGCTTGGTTCATCATTACTATAATTGTTCTTAATTCATGGTAGAATGTTTACAGTGTTTATCTGTTCCATGGCAACATTTACTTGAGGAATTATTTTGTAGAAAAGTTATGTAGCTCTCTGTCATTTATCTAATCCTTATTTGAGTATTTTCCTTCTTCATTTTTGATCACCTATATTTAGGCAATTGGCAATTTATGGACTAGTTCTTTGCAAGAGTTTTCTTCCTGGGAAGGGAGGGGCATAAGGTAAAGGGAGAAATAGATCCCTGGTACATTATTTTAGCCCCTAGATCCAAATGTCCTGAGGTTAGAATCAATCTAGATTCCTAGAAGTCATAAGAGTGATGGGGTAGATCTCTAGCCTTTGCAAAGGACTTCTTCACTTGATAAGATGATTTTCTTTTTCCTTCAAATGTAGTCTTCTGTCCAGCCATGACTTTGCTGCCTTTTCAAATTTAAGCAGGTGCTAAAGGCTTTTCACTTCCTGCCGTGCACTCCCAGTCTCTTCATCAGCTGATGCCTCTCATGAATGCATCCAATATGATTTTCCTACTTTTGGAAGATGTTTTTTTGCTGGTGCTTTCAGAGCTTTTCACTCTGCATTTTCCCCACCTTTCCTCTATTTCTTTACTACTACTCCTGCTTCTTTGGAGAAATCTGTCCTGCTCATAGCATTTCTTACTAATGATGGGGAGCTCACCTTTTGGGAATGTTTCTTAACTGGAGGTGTCTGAGATTACCATTGCTGGTTTTCTGTGGCTCAGCTCTCTGTGTAACTTCTTACAGAAATTCTTACATTGCCCTATTGGTCTCAACTAATTTTGGTTACGCTTAAAAGCGTATTGCAATTTTCAGGTTTTATGTCACATAGTTTGTATGAAAATTCACTTATGGATTTCCCCCCGCTTTTACTTTGTTTCTGGAGGAGAAATGGTAAGATTCAGAATTAAGTTGCTACAATGTTAATACTAGTAATCTTTTTGAGTGTTTTATTTTTAATGAGGGGCTCAAAGCCCATTTTAAAATTAAAAACACAACATTTATTCAACTATAAATGATAGACTCGTTCCATACAAATATTGCTAATAGGAATATAATTTGATTAAACAGGGTATTACAGCTTCATAAAGTTGTTCTTTAAACATGATCTAGTTAGTGTAAAAAGTTATCTTCTTTATATTCTTGCCTAATCTTTATTGCAGCAGTTCAGAAAGTACAGGTACAGCTTTAGGAGGATTGATAACTCTCTGGGGGATCTCAAGAGTTATATTTGAGAAGCTATTAAGTGAGACTTCGAGTAACATGATATCATTGTGAGAAAATTATATCAAGAAATGACTCTCTGGCTTCTTCTTACTCATTGCAAATTTCCCTGTAGCCAGCCTAAGCATTATATTTCAATTTATTATTCACTCTGCTGCTCTAGTAGGGGAAAAAAAAAAACTTCTATTTTTTTGACTTTCCATCCATTGATACTGGCTTCATTTTGCATCAAGGTTGGTGAGGTGAGGTCACTCCTTCAGTTAACTTTGTATTATTAATCCATTAATTTCTTACTTTGTCTTGCTTTGAAATGCAAAAAAAAAAATATTAAAAACAGTGGATTGATTGGCGGTCTATCACAAAAGCAAACAATGTTGTTTATGTTTATTTTAACATTATTTATCATTTTATTTTGGCTGCAAGATCTGCCCTTTTCCTATAATGCCGAATCCCTTAATCTTTTACCAACCATTTTCAAGAATTGCATCTCTTAGGCAATATGACCATTCTATTTAATAGACACAATAGAACATGCACTTTAATGAATATTGTTTTTCATAATATCTATTATGGGAAATTATAAAATTATTCCACTGGATGTTGTCATTTACCTAATCATTGTAAGGAAATATTTTCTTTTCTTTTAGAGATAGTTTTAATCAACAATGGAAATCCATTCATCATTTTAAAGTAACCCAACATTTTTTTTGGTTCAATATCTATTTCTTTTTCCAAAATTGGTTTGGTGAGCTAGGTCGATAGATCTCAGCTGGACTCATTCATGCATATGCAGTTAACTGGAGGGTGGTCTGGGTTATGGTTGTGGCAGTCTTACCTGGGACAGATCAGTGTCTTGCCTGAGACAGATCACTGCATGTAGTCTCTCATTCTCCATCAGTCTCACTGGTGCTTATTCCCATGGTAGTTGGCAGCAGTAAAGAAAGAGAGCAGAAGCATTCTATTGGCCAAAGCAAGTCACAAAGCCATGCCAGATTCAAAGGGTAGAAAACTAGACTCCACCTTTGATAGCAAAAGCTGTAAAGTCACATTGTACTGCAAAGGGTGTGCAAACAGGGAAATGCGAATAATGGAGGTCATTTGTGTAATCAGTGTACCAACCCTTTCAATATGGAACTACCTCATCCCCACCTCTAGTATTTCTGTTATTTATAGTGATCTTCCTTTTGCCTCTTGACTATGCACATGTTTCAAGATCTGGGGCAATCAGTGTATCCAAAGCCTCTGATACAATAATTAATCAGGGCTGGGCACATGACCAAAAGAGTCTCTGCTTTTTAGAACAGAAGCTGATGATATACTTGCAGAATAAAGGGAGGTTGACAAAATGAGGTACAAGAGGTAAAGGGAGAAATAGATCCCTGGTACATTATTTTAGCCCTTAGATCCAAATGTCCTGAGGTTAGAATCAATCTAGATTCCTAGAAGTCATATTTTTACATTCCTAAATAAATTCTTTTTCTTAACAAAGCCAATTTGAATTAGGTTAGCTCCTGCTTTTAAATGAAGCAGCTCTGATTAATATATCACATATACACTTAAGTGATACATCTGCAAATATATGGACTGGTATAAATTCACTTGAATGTTTCTTGCCTGTTGTTGGTATCATACATTAATAATTTTTGTGTAACTGACTCAGTGCCAGAAATGATTATTATGAATTAATAACTTGAGGATTATCTACCTGTGCATTTCACTATCATGTAATACTTATGTTCCATAATAAAACCCTTTTTTAATCATTCATTAAATTGATCACTTACTAGAAAAAGAACATTTATTAAGTGAAAGATACTGAGCTAAGCTATGACTGAAAGAGACAAAGTCATTATCCTCGTGGAACTTATACTTTTAATACTATTTAAAATCCTGAGTTATTTCGGTTTTCAGGAAAAAATGACTGTTACAAATCTTAACAGTATCAGTGTTAAAATGGTGAATGTTGAATGATGCATTATTTGAAAGTTAAGTTTCAAAAAACCTGTTCAGCTGTTTTTGAGACATGACGAGCAGAGTGAGAAAATCTATTTTATTCATTTTTCAAAAGTTGCCCTTTTCTAATGTCAAGCTACTACAGAATGAATGAACTTTGGATGTGTCATTCTTGGAATGTTATGTAATTTGTTCTGAGTATGAATTAGTCAGACTGAGGCTTTGAGTGCATTAGAAACAAGGAAGATGAGCTGAACACTTCCCTAAAGGGCAAAAATACTCTTATGTCTGTTTAGCTCAGTGTGTGCCATTTCTTTTTCAGTGGAGATTTCCCAGTTTTACTGTACTGTTGTCTAATCTGCCAATGTATCCTTAAAAGTATTATGGTCAGGACAAAATGGACAGAAGAATTGGAATTGGAATAAAGTAATGACATACTTTATTGGATTGACTTACTACCCAGAAATGAATAAATCCACAAAAAATAAATCCACAAAAAATGAGAGACATAAGGACACTCTTTTTTTCTATAATTCTTGTGGTTTAACTTGGTTCCCAGTTTAAAATTAAATAATTCATTTATGCGACCAGCATTTTATCTGAAAATCAGAAAGCCTTTAGTGTGTTTTGTTTTTACTATATTCACAAATTTTCTAGTTGAAGTGGTTGATATCTTTAATGTTGTAAAAGCACACAGACATATCCTAAAAAGACACTTGACAGTGAAAGGTCTAGGACATATGTTGTAATACTCACATACGAAAGCCACAGTATGATCCTAGGATGCTGGGAAGTAGAGAGAATTATTGGGGGGGGGGGCTGGGGGGAGGGCAAAGAGTACAGTGACACAAAAGGGGGAAGTAGTAGAAGCAGGTGAGTAGAAGGACCTGGCTGGAAAGATGTCAATTCATGTTTTGCTTCTCCTCCTTCTGCCTTCCCTAGTCCCTGACAGCTTCCATCTTAATCCTGAAATACACCCTTGTTTATGGGACAATCTTAATGAAAACTGTTCATAGCTAGAGTATATCTTGTTTTTTTTTCTTTTTTCCTAATCTGATTCTGGGAATTATCCCTCCCCCATTTCACGTGATTCCTGTGACATTGTCAGAGAGGAAGGCCTGCACTTCCCACCCTGTGTTCTGGCTATGTCATCACTCAGGGCACAGAGGCTGGTTCATAGGAGAGTGCACTTCTGAAGCAGAGCCAGTCAGGACCCTTACAATATTGACACTGTGAGAGAGATTGGTTCCACTTTATTTATTTTTTAGATAACTTTAATAGAATGTTTCTAATGTGCCAAACACTATTCCAAGTGATTTATGCAGAAGAAATTAATTCTCACAATAACTTTATGAGCTTTAATACTATTATTATACTCATTTTATAGAAAAACAGAAGCTCAGAGGTGTTAAGTTGCTTACCCAAGTTCACATTAGCTAGTAAGTTGCAAGACTAGACTTCTAAACAATACTGGCTCAAGCTGCTTTCTCTTAACCAACTTATGATATTATTTCTCTTCTGAAATTGTAAATTATAAACACTACATAACCCTGAGCACAGTAGGGGTCTTGCCTGAAAACACGATCAACAGAATAAAAGCATAGCCAATAATATAATAATAACAACAACAACAACAGAGAGGGAGAGACAGGCTCACAACATTATTTGAACACATTTCTATTCAATCTTATAATGAATCACAACACTTCCTCCTTCCATTCTATTCTCTTTGGTAGGCTATTTCTTCTCCAGCATATACAGACAGAACAAATATTATCATGTGATACCCCAAATCCTTTGCTGTCACATTCTGATATCCTGGTGATAGATCAAAGTGACTGTTTTAAGAATTGAAAAATAGGGTAAATGTCCATCATTCCTGGGAATAGCCTTGAGTGTTTATTCATTTACCTTTCCTTCCTTCATTCTTCCATTCTAAGACCCTTATGTTGACATGGACTGTAATAATTCATATCTGAGACTGAATTCAGGTAAATGTGTGGGAGGTGTCACCATCTAATTACATATCAGAAAAAATTACATGCTGAAGGAAAATCATTTAGTCATGCTTTTATGCTCCATGGCATGAAAGCATTACTTAGGCCTCTTCATAACACAAAGAGAACTCTGTCCATTTCTATTTAGCACACTAAAAGAGGTAGTTTGCAAACAACAGCAGAGAACTTAAGCAGAAGATTCCCACAAGATTGTCCTTGTACACATATTCTGCACCCCATTCTCTACTTTACTACAGGCTCTCATCATGCCTTCATTCTCGACCAGCTATTCAAGTCTTTTGGGTAGTTTTGGGTAGTAATTATAGAAAGATATTTCAGAGTTTTCAGTAAAGTGCTCCTTTACCAAAAGGAAGAAAAAATATGTCACTGTTATTGCACCCTATTTCTTGTAGCATATGATACATATGTATCTAACTGGGACTAACTGGGACTAACTAGTACCTAACTGGGACTAGAAAATGAAACAGTAAAGAAAACAATAAGCCAGAGTTGTTTTTGCCCCCAGCACCCACTAACATACAGAATGCTTCTCATTTAGGGGGCAAAATGTTTTAAACACAAAGCCAGTACCCAAATGTGATACTTCCTTTGTCTGGGAAGAGAGTCTAGTGTTTATTCTTCAGCAGTCCCTGAAGCTCTGAGCAAGCCATGACTTTCTTTACATGCAACTCAGTTGACTCTTCAGGACCTGTAGCTGAATGTCTAACATCAAATAACTTTAGCCTTGCCTTTAGATTTTATTTTCAAAATCTTTTCTATTTTGCTCTTTTAAAGCTGCTTTCCACATAGATCCAGATGAAACATAGATCCTGATAAAACATGGTTCCAGATAAAAAAATTTCTGTGGCTCTCTGCATTATTTTCTCTACCAGCTGAGGCCAAAGTTTAAATTATCTCTGTGATTCTTTGGTCTGAAACATTGTGGTTTCTTTCTGAGGAAGAATTATTTTAGTACTTTGTTATAGTGAATTACATTGCCAAACATTTTTATTGTGAAGTGTATTTATAAAGAAAGAAGTTCTTAATCTTTTATTGGAAGATTTTGCTTAAACAGATGTTTTATTTTTTTCTTAACGTAATTTCTGTAGACTTTGGTTTGATCCTTTATTAATCTTTAACACTTGAAACAACATTGTCTTTAATTATAGGAGTGATAAGTGCAGCCAGATGGGTGTGTGTAATAAGTTCATTTAAATCTTTTTAAACAAAATACCAGTTTGTTTCTGCTTCTTTAGTTCTTTGTGGAGGCAGCTGCCTTTGTCTTATATAAATTAATGCACTGACTCAATTTAGATGTATTTACTTTGGCCCCTCTTTTAAACTTCCTTAGAGAACCATTAGGAACTCTGTTCACAGTTGAAGCTTAAGTGAGTCACACAATATATTCAAATTGCAATCCAAAACATCAACTCTGTTGACTGTATACCTAGCTTGATCACCATATGGAATTACTCCAATCTTGTCCATTATGTCTGTAAAATATTACTTGAATCCATCCTGTGAGACCTATTGCAGGCACTTGTCATCTCTTACCTGAAGTTTTAACTGTCTACATAATATACATGTATCCATTTTCTTACATCACCATTCAGTTCATTCTCAATATTGCTGACATAGTTTTTTACAAAGAAAATTTTTGCAAATAGTTCTCACGATGAAGAAACTGGTGATACTCTGTTTCAAAATTAAAATCTAAGGTTCTTACCATAGTATGTTGGGACTTCTTGAAAATTGTTTTTATCATAGTTTTGCAGCTTAATTTCCAGCTAACGATTACCAAAAATACATTATACTTTATCAATACATGTGTGCTTGAGAATTTCAAGTACTTTTTACTTTCCCTGACTGGCCTAAGTAGATTTTATTTGATGATGTTTACTTGGATTATATTTTATACAAGATAATTTTCTAAGAGTTGAACTATAGGAAAAATAAAATAGACAATGTCTTTGTTGTTTTCCAAATTATACTATAAAGAGAGAGATCTAAACAAATGATTAAACATATATATGGAAAGGAGTCCACAGTAAATGTGAATATTTATATATGTAATAATTTTAGTTAGTAATAAGTGCTATGAATAAAATGAAAAGAATATAGTAAGTTAGTGCTTTTTCAACAAGTTGAAAGCAATTTAAACATAGCCATATTTATAACTTAGCATAATAATAATAGCTAAAATGTATTGTGTGTTTACTATTAGTACATGCATTATTCCAGACACTTTTTCATGGATTAAATTATACTACCAGGTCATTATTACAGATGAAGTAACAGAGCTAGAGAAAGCTTAAATAAATTGTCTAAACCATAACTAGGGAAGCTAAGAAGAGTCTTCTTCCAGAGTTTATACTCTTAATAACTGTGCTCTGCTGCCTCTTTCTACTTGGCACTGTAGTAATTTATGTCCCTACAATCCTCACCCTGGACCCTCACCAGTTGATTGTTAAGCTGCTTGTTAGAAGGGACCATGTCCAATTCATCTTCATATCATACGTGTCAGCATGTATTCAGTGTTCACTAAATTGTTATTGATTAAGTTATACTCTTGAAGAATGCATGTTGAATGTGCTAATCTTGTCAAATTACACTTTGTACATGTTCAATGGGGGAAAAAGAGAAAGAGAGAGGATTCTCCATAGTTTCAGTATGAATTTTTGAATTAGCTTAGGTTGTATATACTTTCTAAATAAAATACTGTATACAGAATGGGGGCAATAGGTTGTCCATTCATTCATATGCTCAACTTTTGCAGAAGTATAACTAGGCCTTCCCTTTGTTAGAAGTGAATTTTCCGTGAATCTCTCATGTTACTTCATGTCTAGACATTACCAGACAATTTGCTCAGATTTATTTATACCCCAGTAGAGTAAAGATAGAGATGTCTCACTCCCATCTCTAGAGAAGATTCACTTACATTCCAGGGTAATAATAATAATGTGTCTCTCTCTTTGGAAAAAGAAGATATTCAGGTTGCCAGCAGCCCCTATGTAAGACCAAGGGCTTCCTAATCTCTGGCTTCCTCCTCTTGTAATACATTCTCACAGTGTAAGATTCAACACCCAACTCTAATCATGTTGCTTTGTGGGAACTGGGGCTTGTTAACCAGCACAAAGATAATGTTCTGTCTATTGTCATTTTTGTGAGTAATAAACATTGTCTCTCTGGCCCAGAGGTTTTATGTTTTTCTGCTACCATATATGCAAATGTAGCAAGATAACTTATCTTGCAAGTAGAATAAAATCTCAATCTCTTCATAATTCCAGACTTAAAAACTCATAAAAAATCAGAAGAGGCCTGAATTCTGGGGAGTTAAAACCCAAAATTTTCCATTACAGATGGAATAAAGTATTGATATCAGGAACTATGTTTTTTCCACATTATTTATCTGATATCAAGCAGCATCTGGCTTTAGAAGATACTTGCCATAGTTTTCTTTAACAAATGAATGAATAGTAATACAAACAGTAAATATCCCTATTCTTACCCTATAGTAGAGTGAGAAAAAATGTTTTAAATAATATTTACAGTTAGATTCCCTTCCTAAGAGTTCTAAGTAACACACAAATGAAGGATTGCACCTGCATATGTGTTTCACTGTTACTGGATAGTTCATGAGAGTTAGAGATCATTTTTATGATGACGTAACTTAGATGAATGTTATGTGGTTGCTAACCTAGACTCACCATCCAAATAAACTCTCATCTCTGATCCACCAATTCAAGCCACTGTTTAAGTAGTTAAGAAATATAAATCATTTTCTGGAAGAGACAAATACCTAAAAAAAAAAAATAAAAAAAAAAAAAAATATATATATATATAGCTACTTACTGCAGTACCTTATGAGAGCTCAGTACCAAGACCTTCTGAAAAAATGTTCTCTTTCATATTTCTCCAAGTCGAGCTTCCAGTCTTGACTAGCTAATCTGATAAACTAGTTTTCTTCTGAGAATTTTTCATAACATAAACTGTGTCATTTGTGGATAAAGATAATTCTCCTTTTTTTCCAATTATTATATCTTTTATTTGTTTGTTTATTTGTCTTGCCTTGTATTAATTCTAATCACAGTTGAGGGAGGAGAAAGGAGACTGAAGGAAAAGACCACACTTACGTACTTTCCCTTTTTACTGCTGTTCTCTGGTCTAGGGAGAGAAAAGAAACTTTACATTGAATGTAAGATAAAAGTACTTATTTAGCTTAGACTAGACTTTTTCATTGCCTGAAATTTACTATTAAATTTTGAGTTCTGACCACATTTCTGACAAGGGGCAGGGAAGTAAGAACCATCAGAGCTTTTTAAAAATGAAAAATAAAACTGTTTCTTGATTTCTCCCTAAAGATGTAAGTTCAGCATGTCTTTATAAAACCAGGGCATTTAGGAGTTTATCCATTGTGCTTCACATACATACACACAGAGATGTATAGAAGATTGGTCACTAAAACATTAATGTTATATCAAAGAGATGGGATTTCAAGTTTTTTGTTGTTTTTTTTTTTTTTAACATGAAAGCACAATTCCATTCAGTTGTAACCTGAACTTAGAGTTAGAAATTGGTGCTCATCTTTCTTTTAAAACAGATACATTTTCTTTAGGCTTATCTCTAACTGCAGTTCCCCAGATACCAGAAAAACCTCTCTCCCAACACGCATGTACATGAGTACACATACAAGGATGCAAGTAGAAAGTCTCCCAAACACTTCAACACTAAGTTTCTGACAGACCTTCTCTGCAAAGATGCAATTCGTATGGCTCATTAAAGTATGAGTCTCAATCAAAAAAATATATAAAACCTTAAGTATTCAAATATGCGGCACAATCAAGGAAGCATACCAGCTGATTGTTAAAATATGCAGCCTGTTCAGTCAATCCCATTAAAGACAGTTTTAGAGACTAAAATATGTTTGAAAAATTAGTAAAATATGTGATTTCAGTTGTCAAGTATATTCAAATATTTCAAAAGATACAAGAACTTGTTGTGAGGAAAAATAGAAAACATTTGAACTCTGCTAGTGAAGAAAGCCTGCACTCGGTCTATGGGAGTGAGCTCTAGTGTGATGAGAGCAGGGAGTAAAAGCAGGTGTGAAGGATGTGGTCCCCTGTATCACAGCTCTGCTTTTGAAAATCTCAGAAAACTAGAGCATGGAATGGTGAATAGCAAATGGTGAGATTCGTTCTTCCTTCATTCCCTGGAGGAGCAGCATTTTAGTCTACTGGAAGATATATAAAGCGCCCAGGGGATAGTAACTAAGGCAGAGAAAGGGAGGTCTTTTTGTGAAACTGGCAGAAATTGCCATCTTCCAACAAAATGTTGTGAGGCAAAACTGCCAATTTAGCATAGTTTTGGCTTAAAACCATTTCCTTATTTTGTCCATTAATTTTTAAAACTCTTTTTCTCCCACAAAGAATAAAACTGTATCATTGAAATATTGTGGTTGATGCTTATATTATGCAGCTTGATTATGTTACATTAGTCATCTCATATGTCTTTATTTAATAAGAGAAGGAACATTTAAAAATATTTATACAGTCTCTTCTTTTGGTGAATTCAGCTTGTGATGAGAGAGGATATGTCTGGTTTCACATAAACAGGCACTATGCAGCCTTTCCAAAAACGTGCAGATGGTTAGTTGGTAATATCAAGTAGTCTTTTGCACAGATGGAGGAATAAAAATGATTAGTGGAAATTACACAGGAAGACTCATTCAGATCATGGCAAATGTAACTGTGTAGGAGTTATGGTTTATATTTCCAAGCTGAAATAGGACAAAAAGAGATTGGCCTATCAAAAAAAGATGTGGTCAATTCAGCGATCAGTACCCAGAAGTCCAATAACATATGAAATATATGGTCATTTTAGAAATACTCAGAAAGCTACAATTTAGCATTCTTCTTTCTCAGGCTCTCCACTCAGCTGATTGTGAACACATTTATTAGAAATCATATTCTCTCAGCAACAGTAGTTTGGCTTAAAAACACCTTTGGGAAACTTTACTCATTTTAAGTTTTCTAGTTCTCTCCTTAATGGCTAAGTTATGCAACTTTTCATGACTATGTAAAGACTAGCATGGCATTTATGTAAAACAAACAAAAACCTTACAGCTACATCTGTGAGACTTCTTGATTTTTCTCAGGTCGAAGCATATCTGAGTTCTTTCAAATTGCATTCTAGAAAGTGAGCATGTTGAGTGTGTGCATTTATTTCTCATCTACCCCTGGGATTTTAATTCTAGGTTATTTAAATATGTTGAGAAAAAAAGAACATTTCTTTTATACAGAGAGAATCACCATCTTAAAAGTTTGGAAAAATGACTCAACCACACGTCTAAAATTTTTTTAAATATAAAGGTCAATGGGTTTCATTTAGAAAATTATGAATATATTGTCATTGGTACATTTTTTAAGAAAAATAAGATTGATTTTTTAAACTCAATGTAAATATAAGTTGATTTTGTCCATTTTTAGGCTATTAATTCATATTTTATTGAAACAATTTTATATGTAAAGTTCTAATTCAGTTTCAGTATGCTTTATGGCATTATAATGTAGGGTTTCTGAGAAGTTCTAATGCAAGATCTTTCAAAGAGCAATTTAAACACTAGTTAAAGTATTATCACGATACACTCACAATGACACACACAATGACGACAAAAGTGTTGCATACCTAGATGTAGACTTCTAAGAAATATTCAGGCTATATGTGAAGAAAACTATAACATCCTCTGTCGGCACACATAAATGAAGTTTATATGTTTTGAAATGAAGTTTTGTAAATATAGACATGCATTGTCTTGGGATACACAGTAAAGATGTCAGACTTCTCTAACTATTTTTCCAGATTCAGTGCAATTCCAATTACAATTCTAATGGGATTATGTGAAAGTTGATTAAATGGTTCAAAAGATCATCTGCAAGAATATAAAGGCAAGAGATTATTAGAAACATCTAATGAACAAAATAGGGCTGGATTATGCCCTTTCAAATTTAAATGTATTAGGGAAATATGGTAAAAAAATAAGTGTGTAATACTGATTTAAAAAATAGGCATATTAACCTATGGACCACAGCAAAGAATCAAAAAACAGATATGAATAAATATGAGAATTTAGTATATGATAAAGTTGGAGAAGAGGCCACTAAACATAAGTAAGTGATTTATAAAGGAAAAATACATGTTTTTTTTAAAAATTCATTCAACATTTTAGTCTTGAATATCTACTACATGCCAGAACCTGTTCCAGTTGCTAGAGATAGAAAACTATAGAAAAGAGACAATGTCCAAACCCTTACAGAGTGTAAATCCTGATGGGGGAAGACAAACAATAAATACTAAATCAATATATGGTATATCAGGTAGTGAACATGCCATGAAAAAAGAATAAGGGAGGCAGAGTGTGATTGCTGAATAGGGTTGTGCTATTTTATAGAAGGTAACCAGGGAAGTTGTCCTTCCAAGTAGCATTTGTGCAAACTAATGCAATACTTTTGTATAAAAGATTGGCAAAGATGAAGAAAAGAGACAAGATTAGCATAAGGATATAGGGAAAGAGTTTGTTTTATATGCTATTGGTGAACATGTAGATTGATAACAACTTTTCTGTTGTGCATTTTGGCAATATGTATAAAATTCTTTTCATTAAGGAGGTAATCAAACAATGGCAAAGATTCATGCTGAAGCACTTTTTATATTGACATAAAAGGGAAATAACCTCAAATTTATTAAATGATAGTGGTAAAATAAAATTATGGTTTATCCAAACAAGGAGAGATTACATACCCATGGAAAGATAGATAAAATGCTTTGTTCAATAATAAATGTTATAAAATTGGAAGTACAGTGTAGCTCCATGAGTATAAAATTATGTTATCAATTTGCATTTCTCTCTCTCTCTCTGTCTGTCTCTGTCTCTCTCTCTCTCTCTCACACACACACACACACACACACACACACACACATACACACATCTGAAAAGTCATTCATCAAAATAGTAACATAGATTGTCTAAGAGAGATGAGATTTTGAGTGGTTTTTACCTTATTTACTTTTTATTGTTGAATTATTTAGAGTAAGCATATATTATTTTTATAATGGCTTATACAATAAAGTTATTTTTCTGTTTTAAAACACTCTGTATAAACATCAGTTCTGTAGTAGTTACAAAGAAGTTACCATAATGTTAATACAGGTTAATTAATGTAATTTAAAAAATAAATTTCAAGCAAACATTTAAAGTGATGTAGAGATGTGAACTGAAAGTAATGCTCTGTTTTGTGAATGGGACAAAAATGGTCATTGTAAAGTCAAGTACTCACGAGACAGATTGTTATTTCTCCAGGTTACCTTAAGTCAGATAGGAAGAAAGGAAGATCTTTAAAGGCAATGGAGCCGAAGGTGCCCGAGTCACTAATCCAGTAGTCCATATAAAGAAGGACAATAATGTGAATAAATCCTAAAGCAGGGAAAGTCTTAAGTGGACATGCTAAAGGAAGAGATTCACTTTCTTCTCAATGCCTTCCCTTCTGCCCTGATGCCATCTTTCTACTTGAATAGGCAGGCACTGAGTGAATGAACAGTAATTTCTTTGAAAAAGACTTCATTGAGTTGTTATTGAAACACACTGTGATATTAAATATTTCTATCAATGAAACTATGAAGGATAAAGAAGAAAGACAACAAAGATTTATAACAGTTGAAGTTTAGTGCGATTAAGGGCAGTTTGTACCTTCTATTTAAAAATTCTCAAAGGTTTTATTCTTACATGCTGTTAATCAACACTAATTTATTGTTTAATAGCATCTAGTGTATCCTTGTAGGGGACTGTGTTCTATTTTAACCATTATCAAATGAAAAAACATGATTCTATTTTTTTTTCATGATCACTAAACAGTAAGTATTCTGGCCATTTGAAACACAAGAAATCATGACCCCCACCCAGATCTGTTTCTCTCTCCTTTATTCCTTTCCAGATAGATATTTCCACAATCTAAAAATCTGTCAAGCCAAAAACTCGTGTCATCTTTAATTCTTTCCTATCTCTTAACCCAATGCAATATCTGTCACTGAACCTTATTGACTTTTTTTTAATGTCTTTAAAACATATCCTCTTTTTTCATCTTTACTGTCACTACCTTAGCTCAGACTTTTATGATTTCTCACCTGGATTGCTGCACAATCTCAAAACTCTTTGCTTTACTTTCCTCTTGTTTTCTGCAATCCATCCAACCCTTTGCTGTCAATAGTCTTTCTTAAGCATAAATTCAGTCTATTTCACTTTGATGCTTAAAAGCATTGAACAGCATCCTCAAATCTAAAAAGTTATAGATGATCTATCCACTACACATCCTCCCACTCTCCCCCCTCAGAACCTGATAGAATCACACTTCAGTCATACTAAAATATATGTAATTTCTTGAGTGTTTATGCTTCTGTGCTTTTACACAAGATATTCTCTGTCAAACACACACTTACTTCTTTCAAACCTCTCATCAGCCCCGCTATTGTTTATTTATTTATTTGTTTTAAATGAAGTTAATATTTTACTAGTCCTTTAAAATTCAACTCACATATGATTGTCTCTGAGAAAGTTTTTCTGTGTAATCCAGTATGGTAAATCATCTCACAGCACCTGTGCTTACTATATCACAATCCATATCACATTGCATTACAATTGTGTGTTCATTTGTCAATTTCTTCAATTTACAGCTCTTGATGGGAGGACATTTTTTTTCTAATTTTTGTATTTCTAGAATCTTACAGCGTGACCATGGTCAGTAAATATTTTCTGAATGTAGAATCTAGAGATAACATACATTATCTATTTGAATCTATCAAATCCCACCAAATAGCTATACTTAGGCCATCAGAAGAGTGCTAGTCTCTTGTATTTTTTAAAACTTCTTTTTGTGTAAGAATTCATAGCATACTTTGTGTTGTGTTTCTAACAAAACATAAGATCATTTTCCTAAAATTATTATGAAGTTTAACCACATATCATATGAATATGATCATATATTATAAGTGTGATCCTTATAGTATAATTTTTTTTAACTTTTATGAAAGTGAACAATTATTGACTCATCAGATATGTATTGACTGTGTACTGTGTGTCAGGTACTGGAATAAACTCTAGAGTAGAAGAAAAAAAAACACATACTTTTCCTATCCTTATGGGACCATTAGTCTTCATCTTCTGTTTAGGGTAAAAAACAATGCAGTGAACCTAGAGTCTCTTCCCTGAATAGAAATATAAGAAGCCTGTAAAAAAGAAACAAGGAGGTTAGACAAAGAGTTAGTGCAAATGTGAAAAAACAAAGATTGTCATAATAAAACCACTTATTGTGGTAACCAGCTTGCTTTCATTTATGATATTTAAGCCTCTTAAGAAAGTGGGTAACTGTCAAACTTTTATGTTATTTCATAACGTAGAACTGTTTATGATTGTGACTTACAGATGTTTATACCAGCAAGATTACTGTAATATAGAAAGCAGGGTGAGACTTGGTATGGGCCTTGATGGAGAATATTATTTTTGGCAGGCAGATGGAAGGAGGAATAACTATCTTAGTGAAGGCACAAAGGTGGCAAAGTGAGACAGTGAATACATTTATTTGGCTTGAACAGGGATTTGGAATAGGGGAAAAACAGGCTTAGCTCTGGAAAGGCAAGGCAGTTCGATTAACCTGACCCTTGAATTGTAGCTTAAGGAGCTTGGAATTTATCCTGCAAGGCAGTTGGATTAACCTGACCCTTGAATTGTAGCTTAAGGAGCTTGGAATTTATCCTGCAGGGAGGTGAGTAAGGTGTCTTACTTTTATTCTGCAGATGACACTATTGAAATAGTATTCTAGAATGTTTGATCTGGCTGGGGATTACAGGATGCACTGAAAGGAGAAAAATCTCCTGTAATGAGGGAAGAATTCATAAAAGATGTGGTCATGGAAATAGAAAGTATAAAATATATAGAAATTTAATTTTAACCATTTTGCTGAGTAGAATATACTCTAATATGTGTTTCATGTCTATTTGCCCTGTCTCTCTTTTGCTGTTACCTAATGTTACAGTCAACAAATTCAGACAAGCTAGTTGTTTCAAACATTTGGGATGTTTCAGGAGGCACCTGGCTGATTAACAGGAATGTTCACTTTCCAGAGAGTTGATTTGTAATTTACAAATTTAGAGTTTACAGCCCTGTCTTTTTCTGTCATCTTCTGGAAAGTTATCAAGAAAATAAAAGTGACCCAGACAAAGAAAAATAACTGACTCCAGGAAAATGAGGACAGTGCAAAATAGAAAAGAATCTAGTTTGGGATTAAGCACTCTGCTTTAGTACCATCGATACAAACTGAAGGAGTTTTTTTCAAGTATATTAGCATCAACACTTAATCACTTAATGCACTAGGTGGAATTAATGTGGAATTGGAACTGGCATCAAAGCCAATGAATGCAAGTATGGAAGCCTATAGCCTTCAAAATAAATGAAATAATAAAGAAATGAGTCTTTTGGAAATTGTAGAGAGGTGGAAAAGAGGGGACTGTGGAAAGCAAGCTGTCATTCTCAATTCAGACTATATTCAAGTGAGCAGAATTTCTGTCAGGTTACATAAAGATGTTTTTTTAGACAGGTATGTCATCCAGGTGTGAGAAGTGTATCCTGCTGTGTTATTAGGAATAGTTTCCTGGTAGGGGATACCTTCTACTGTCAGACATAATGATCAACCTGCCTTACTGTAATAGTATAATTTTAATTTAGTCCTTGGGCCAGATTTCAGTTAGGCATGTAAGACCCTGTTGCAATGTTAGTTTGTATGTAGTGTGTAAGAATGTCTACTTCGCCATACATAGCTGCTGGGACAGAAGAAGACATAATTCCTAATTCATTTCATTGCCAAATCTCATGCTCTTGCCTTTGCTTACAGTTTTTTTTTTTTTTTTTTTTTTTTTTTTTTTTTTTTTACTGATTATTTAGTCCTCTGGCTTTCACATAGATGTCCTCTTCAGAAATTCAGCATCTCAAAGATGCTCAAGTTTTCATCATTACAGAATGAAAAGGAAAAGATCTTTTAACATAGTCTGAGAAAAAGGTAACTGTCTTAGGGGCTGTTATAGCAAAAATACCATAAACTGGGTGGCTTATAAATAATAGAAATTTATTTCTCACAGTTTTAGAGCCTGGCAAGTCCAAGATCAAGGTGCTGGCAGATTTGGTGTCTGGTGAAAGCTGGCTTCCTCATAGAGGGCACATTCTTGCTGTGTCATCAGATGATGGAAGGAACAAGAAAGCTCTCTGGAACCTCTTTTATAAAGGCCTAGCTTCTAATATCACCTTGGGGATTAAGATGTCAACATATGAATTTTGAAGGGACACAAACATTCAGACTATAGCAGAAGCTCAGAGGTCTTTGAAACAGAGTCCTTGTTGCCCTCTTGAGAAAGTAAGATAAAATACCATTTCTTTGCTCCTTCTTTTCTGATGATCCTCAAGCCTGGAGAAAGAAGATTGCATTGATTTTTCAGTCAGGATAGTTCTTGCTATTCATGAGCTCTTCCATAGATTGATTGGATACTGACCTTAGTATAACTTTTAATCCTTGTTCTTAATTCTGCTGCTGGAAGCCACAACATAATAATAACAGAATAAAAATAGCCAATTTTATAATTACTTATAATTTGCTAATATTTTATTTTTGAGACCATATATTTTAGCCATTTCTTTCTGAGTGCTCTTTAAACATGCTTTAATCTGTATACTTATTCTTTGAGGTAGTTGTCATTGTTCCCATTTAGAACTGAGGAAATTGTAACCTAAAAAAGGTTTAACCAACCTTCACCCAACTAGTAAATGACTAATTCAAGTAAAGAGTATAACTCAGTTCAAAGATCACTTTGTTAAGAATTACACAATGCTACCTTGTGCAGGTCTATTGTGCTGTGGGAAAGGTTCTTTAGAGGCAAGTCAAAGGTCAGTAGGTCACAGGGGTCATGAAAGAACAGAGTATTGTAGTGCTCGTTTGCTAAGAGCTGTTCAAATGATTTCTTCTTCTTCTCTAAAAATTCCCAACTTAATTGAAGTTTATGCTACTAGGTTGCACTACCTATTTCCCTCTGAGATTCCCAATACTACCTTGTATCATTCCATTTACTTATGCAAATACTTCTAATCCCATAATTTTTTTGGCCTGAATGATGAACTCAGTTTCCTTTGGCCCTATATTGTTTTAGCCATGTTTCAGAATCCACCCCATGTTCACATTCCCTTCACTCCTCTCAGGTTAGTTTAGATATGAGAGTTTTCCCCTTACACATAGTCTTTAATTCTTTGCCCCTCTGTCTTTTAGTCAGAATCATCTGATTAACCTCTTTCTCTGTGTAAACCCAACTGAGAAACTGAATAGTGCTAGGGAAATTTTCTAGGATCTATGAATTTTAAATTGACTTTTAACACTGTCAGACAATTCTACTATACTTTCTCATTTTGTTGAGATGACTGTCTCACATTTTTCACCTATATTATTCAACTCT
Organism: Lagenorhynchus albirostris; assembly: GCF_949774975.1. Taxonomy (NCBI): domain Eukaryota; kingdom Metazoa; phylum Chordata; class Mammalia; order Artiodactyla; family Delphinidae; genus Lagenorhynchus; species Lagenorhynchus albirostris. The sequence continues at coordinate 32,698,947 of NC_083105.1, forward strand.
CCTGTCATCCCATTCTCTGTTGGGGGTTTGCTCCATAATTCCTAGAAAAAATAGAGACAGTCAGTAATTTTATTTCACTTTTGTGAAATAAAAAAAAAAAGTAGAGGCAGCCAGTAATTTTATTTCACTTTTGTATGCATTACACTCCTTTCTTCTCATATAAACAGAAGTGTTCTTGTTCTAAACAAGCCCAATCCCTCCACTTGTGCTATAGCTCTTGCCACTCAGATAATCTTCCATTGGCCCTATTTCATTTACAGTAATTCAAGCTACTAAAAAAAAAAAAAGCCAAAATATGTAAGATGACCACACAGTAAATAAGTTCCTCACATAATAATTCTAGACCAGAGAGCCTGATCTACAAATGGCTTTCCTCCATTTAATGATTCAGAGACTAAGGTTTCTTTTGTTTTATTAATTCAGATGCCCTGGGGCCTTGTCATCAGAAGGGAAAAGAGAACATGGAGCATGGTATGCATATCCATTACTTAAAAGGACACACATCACTTTTTCTCACATTCCGTGGGTGAGAACTAATTACATAGCCGTACCAGGAAGTGAAGTGGACAATATAGTCTCTAATAACAGGCAACTACTTATAAGAAAAACTGTTTTAAAAGGATGATCAGAAAATATGGTGTACAATTAAGTATCTTCTCCATAAGGACCCAAAAAAAGAGATCAGATGAGTAGATAGTCTAATTTTTAAAAAATCTTATAAGTTTTTTCCTTTAAAACATGGAGAACAAAAGTTTCAAAAAGAAAAATGTACCAATTAAAAGGCAGACATCCATATTGAATCATTATGTTGTACACTGAAACTAATATTATGTGTCAATTATACCTCAATACAATAATTAAAAATAAAAGCAAACATAAGACCCAGTTGTATGTTGTCTACAAGAAACCACTTTAAATATAAAGTACATAGAGGTTAAAATAAATGGATGGAGAAAAATATACCATGCTAATACTAATCAAAAGAAAATAGTAGTGGCTATATTAATTTCAGACAGAGTAGACTTCAAAGCAAGGAAACTTATCAGTAATAAGAAGAGCATTACATGATCATAAAGGGGTCAATTCTCCAAGAAGATGTAAACATCTTTAATGTGTATATGCTAAAAACAGAGTATCAAATTACATGAGGCAAAAACTGAAAGAAATTCAAAAAGAAAACAGTTGAATTTACAGCTGGAGACTTCAACACTCATCTATCAGAAATGGACAGATCCACTCTCACAATGTATACATATATCAAATCACCATGATGTACACTTTAAATATCTTACAATTTTATATGTCAATTACATCACAATAAAACTGAAATTTTAAAAAAAGAAATGGACATATTCAACAGGAAGAAAATCAGTAAGGACATAGTGGAAAATCAGTAAGGACATATCAACCAACTGGATATAATCAACATCTACAGACTCCTTCATTCAACAACAGCAGAATATACATTCTTCACATAGAACATTCACTGAGATAGACCACATTTTGGGCCATAAAAAACATGTAAACAAATTTAAAAGAATAGAAATCATACAATGTCTGCTCTCAGGCTAAAATGGAATTAAACTAGCATTCAATAACAGAAAGATAATGAGAAAATCCCAAAATCCATGAAGATTAAAAAACACTTTTAAATAACACATGGATCAAAAAAGACATGTCAAGTGAAACTTTAAAAAGTTCTGAACTAATGTACACAAATGTAAAATGCAAGCTATAGAACTCCTAGAAGATAACACAGAAGAAAATCTAGATAACCTTGGGTTTCATGATGACTATTTAGATACAATATCAGGGATGTTACGTGCTTCATTAAAGAAATAATTGATGTTGGGCTTCATTAAATTAAAAAGTTCTGCTCTGGGAAAGATAATGTCAAGAGAATGAGAAGACAAGCCATACGCTACAATGTTTGCAATAGACATATCTGATCGAGGATTGTTATCTAAAATACACAAAGAACTCACAAAACTCAGCAATAAGAATATGAACAACTCACTTAAAAAATGGGGCAAAACCTTAACAGACACCTCATCAAAGAAGATACATAGAAAACAAATAAGCATATGGAAAGATGCTCCACAAAATATTCCATCAGTGAAATGCAAATTAAAACAATCATGAGATACTACTAGACAGCTATTTGAATGGCCAAAATCTGGAACACTGACAAACCAAATGCTGGCAAGGATGTGGAGCAACCAGAATGTCATTCATTGCTGGTGGGAATGCAAAATGGTACCACCACTTTGAAACAGTTTCATGTTTTTTGCTTTTTTGGGGTTTTTTGTTTTTTTTTTTATAAAACTAAACATACTCTTCCCATACAATCCAGCAATAGTGCTCCTTGGTATTTATCCAAATGAGTTGAAAGCTTATGTTACATAAAAACCTGCATGAAAATATTTATAGCAGCTTTATTCATAATTACCAAAATTTGGAAGCAACCAAAATTTTCTTTAGTAGGTGAATGAATAAACTATGGTACCTCCTAACAATGGAATATTTTTAATGCCAAAAAGAAATAAGCTATTAAATTATAAAAAGACATGGAAGAATTTTAAATTCATTTACAAAGTGAAAGAAACCAATCTGATGATTCCAGCTGTATGACATTCCGGAACAGTCAAAATTACAGAGACAGTAAATGGATCAGTGCTTGGCGGGAATGAGAGCATGGAGGGTGGGGATAGGGATGAATCTGTGGAGCACAGAGGATTTTTAGGGCAGTGGAAATACTCTGTATGGTACTATGATGATAGGTATATGTCATTATACATTTGTTCAAACCCTGAGACAGTACACCACCAAGAGTGAACTCTTAATGTAAATTATGAACTTTGAGTGATTATGATGTGTCAATATAGGTTCATCAGTTGTAACAGATGTACCACTCTGGTGCAGGATGTTTATAATGGGGGAGGCTATGCATGTGTGGGGCGGGGGTATACAAGAAATCTTTGTAACTTCTCAATTTTTCTCTTTTTCTCAGTTTTGCCTAAAGCTGCTCTAAAAAATTATCGTAAAAGAAAAAAAGAAGGCAAATGTGGCCAACTGTTTTGAATGCTGCTGAGAAATTGGATAAAATGAGAAGGGGGTAGTAACTATTGAAATTATAAAGCTCTAAGTCATTTTTAAGTTTAACAAAAGTAATTCTTATAGGCATTTGGGAAATAATAGTGTGGTTCTGCTGAAGGGAAAAGAAACTTGTTTTTGGCCGACTGTCTGTAAACAACACTTTTGAAAAGCTTTGCTGTGATGGTGAGTTTAGAAATGATGCAGTAATTTGAAGGATGGCATGGTTATTTTCATTAAGTGTATGGCTATGTGAGTAAATGAATAAAGGAAGGTATAAACATAATGTAAATATTTCTGAAATTCTTTGAAATTGCTATTTGCGTACGAATGTCAGGTAGAATAGCACATTTATTCATAATGTTTCATCTTTAACCCACTGAAAGATAGATACATGGCTTTTTCGGCTGTTGTTACTTTTTCATAAATAATGAGATTTTCTTGATTGGAATGCTGTCAGCCTTCAGAAACCTGTCTTGGCAGCATGCCACTTCCTTCTTCTCACTTATGTTACCTCTTCCTTTTAAATAAACAGTTTCCACACAGATAGGCTTCAATAATGAGTTCTGATTACTTTTAAAAATCTAAACAAAATGTCTAGCATTATATTTCACTACCTGAATGCAGGAAATTTAGTTCAGAGGAATCGCTACCATCTCTATGGCTCTCCACATTAGAAGGAAAACATAATCTAAAAGTAGTTGTATATGCTTTTATATCCTTTTTAGACAAAAGAGATGACTATTTTAAATGGCCAGTTCTTAACAAGAACTCCCACATTGTTTAGCTCATAGAGGAGGTCATATAAGCATGTATTTTTTTTTATTATTGTTACAAAACTCCCCCAAGTAGCACATTCTCCAACTCAACTTCTGTTCAGAGCTCAGGAAAAGATATTTCTAAATATCTCAAGACCAAATGTCATCTTCTTCCTATTGTCAAATTATTCCCTTTTGTCTGATGCCATAGATTCTGAGCAAGAAGCCATGAAGGTGAAAGGGTAATGAGAATGTACACTGGGGGCTGTTGCCACCAGGACCTCCGTATCAAGGTGCGCAGGTTGTGCATTTCACAGAGACGCCTGTCCCTGGAAATCTACTTTACAATTTGCTCATTAAAGAGCTGTTTATCCCTGAAGCAAGACGTGTCTTTTCCTAATTTGTTCACACATTCTGTTTATAACTCATACGATGACGCTATGTCAACTGGTGGTAGCCCTGATACCCACTTTTTAGAAATAAAGTCAAGACAACACAAATATGTAGCACTTATGTGCAGAATTGTCTGTTATTTTTTTTTCACAGCCTGCTTCTCTTTTTTTTTTTTAAACTTATCACACAATTCAAGAATTAACACATTTATTGGCATTCCACCCCCATGCACTTTCCTAGGAATCTTGTATACTTTTCCTTTAAAATTCTCTAAAACAACCCTTTAATGTAGGTATTGTTACTTTCACTTTAAAGAAGAGGCAGTTGAGATTCAGAGAGTTTAATTAACTTGCCAAACACCTAATAAATAGCAGAAACAGCTTTTAAGTCCATGACTCTGAAGCCAAAACTCATTTTCTTCTCAATATGCATTTTAACATTTCTGTGATCTGTTTTCTTACCATAGAAATGTCTCTCACTGGTGAACTGCTCGCAATATTCCATTTAAAGTACATGAACCATGCCACTGAAGCCTCACAATAACAGTATAGAGCAGAAAGAGCAGATAATAATACCTTAATTCCACAGATGATAACACTGAAGCCCAGAAAGACTAAATGACTTGTCCTTGGCCACAGCCTCTAATTTATAAAACTAGAGTAAGACCACATCTTCAGATTCCTTTTTTCTTGCTCTGTCCCTCTTTACTACACATATCCTGTTGAATGCATTTAATTTTTATATCAGAATCAAAAAGCCTTTGATATTTTCATTTCTAGCTAAGATAGTATAAATGAAACCAGATATAACCTCCTGCTTGAAACAGTAAAAAAAATTTGGCCAAATAGATAGTAATAATAATTTTCAAGCTATCAGGCTGCAAAGGACAGTGAACCTTGAGAGATGGGAAATAGATAATATGAGCCTTTCAATTCTCTGTCTTGAGAGAAATTCCACAGTGCTGCCCAAGGAGAGCAATAGCTTGGCAGTATCTCTGAATTCAGGAGATGGAACCAGGTGTCTGGAGAGCCAAGGTGACTAGAGTTTGTACGGCACACTGGAGATCTTCAGAGGGTTCTCGCCAGTCTCCAACAGAGTATGTAAACATATGACGAAGCTATGCTAGACTGGGGAAGAACCAACAGCAAAGATTAGAAGAAACAATCTCGAAAGCTTACACATGACCGAAAGTAACTCCTTTTACCACGAGCCGGAATGGAAAATCTTATAATGCATAGGATATTAGATAGAGTTCTGAGAAGGGTTTTGCCTCAGTAGGAGTGTGAGAGATGGAGGATTAGCCCTCGACTAAATCTGGCCTGTTTTCTCCTAAGATAGCTTAATATCAGGAACTGAAAGGATTAAACTGTTTACAATTAATTTAAGCACTATCCAGACTAAGGCACAATAACAGTTAATAAAAATACAAATAGGGCTTCCCTGGTGGCGCCGTGGTTGAGAGTCGGCCTGCCGATGCAGGGCACACGGGTTCGTGCCCCGGTCCGGGAGGATCCCACATGCCACGGAGAGGCTAGGCCCGTGAGCCATGGCCACTGAGCCTGCGCGTCCGGAGCCTGTGCTCTGCAACGGGAGAGGCCACAACAATGAGAGGCCTGCGTACCGAAAAAAACAAAACAAAACAAAAAATACAAATATATATAGCACACAAGATATAAAATTCTGTAATTTATTTTGAGTTAATTTTTGTACATGGGTTAGGTATGAATGTGGATATCAAAGTGTTTCAGCATCATTTGTTAAAAAAAAAACAAAAAACAAAAAACCATCTTTTCTCCACTGAATTGTCTTTTTACCTTTCTTGAAAATAAGTTGTACATGTATGTGTGAGTCTGTTTCCAAACTCTCTATTCTGTTTCTTTTATCTATTTGTCTCTTTGTGCCAGTGCCACACTATCTTGATTATTGTAGCTTTATAATAAGCTTTGGAATTGGGGAGTGTTTATTCTCTAAATTATTGCTCTTTTTCAAAGTTATTTTGTCTATTCTAGGTCCTTTGCATCTTCACATGTGTTTAAGGTTCAGTTTATTGTTTTCTACACACTTCATACACACACCCACACAAAGTCTGCTGGGTTTTGATAAGGATTGCATTTAACCTATAGATCAATTTCAGGAGAACTGTCATTTTAAAGGTATTGTCTTCCCACCATGAACATGGTCAATCTCTCAGCTTATCTAATTCTTAAATTTCTCTTAGCCATACTTGTAGTTTTTGTTTACAGGTTTTACAAATCTTTGGTCTGATTTATCCCCAAATATTTCATATTTTGGTACTATTGTTTATCATATTATATCTTAATTTCAACTTCCAATTATTTGTTACTCATATATAAAACCAAAACAAAGCAATTTTTTATATTGATCTTGTATCATGAAAACTTGCTAAACCTGGTAGTTTTAGTATCTTTTTTGTTGATTCCATCAGATTTCTACAAGGAAGATCATTTCATTTGTGAGTAAGGACAATTTCACTTCTTCCTGTCCAATTTGGATGCTTTTTATTTTTCTTTCTTACATGTTTGCCCTGGGTATAACATCCAGTAATATGTTCGATAGAAGTTCTGAGAACAGAACTTGTCTTGTTGCTGATCTTGGGGTAAATCATTCGATCTTTCACCATTTAGTATGATTTTAGCAGTAGTTTTCTCATGGATACCCTTTTCTGTTTTAACTAGATAGATTGATTTCTGTTACCTGTAGTGGAATCCTGACTGATACAGATATTGTATAAAGAAAACAGGTACATTTTGTGTGAAATTAAAAGTGCTTTTCATCACACCAATGCACACAGAAATCCATCCTCTCTCCCACTCTCTTATATAAGATCCTTATAATAGTGCTAGGGCTAGGATTACCATAACAAGATACTGTAAGACTGGATAACTTAACAGAAATTTACCTCTCACATTTCTAGAGGCTTGAAGTCCAAGATCAAGGTGTCAATAAGTTTAGTTTGTCTTGCTGCATCTTCCTTGTCTTGAAGGTGGCTCTCTTCTTGCCCTGTCCTCATGACCTTTTCTCTGTATGTGCACATCTCTGCTATCTCTGCCTCATCTTATAAGAACACCAATAATATCGGATTAGGGTCCCACCTTTATAACCTAATTCAATCTTTATTACCTCTTTAAAGGCCTTGTCTCCAAATACAGTCACATTGGGGGAGCAGGCTTTCAACATAAATTTGGGGAGGGGGGATGCAATTGAGTTCATAATAATCATATTATTAATTTCTAGTTATGTGTCTGAATAGAGTTATTTTTTATTGAAATTTAGCTGACTCTCATATATTCCAACAATTTTAAACATATTTATATAAGATAACTTTACAGCACTATTATTACTATATATATTGCTGTTATCTGTCTTTATCTTAGCAATTAGCTCCAAGTTTTGTACCATAGAAGTGATAAAGGTGTCAGTGGCATAGGGCTTTGCAATTAGACAGATCAGAATTTTATTTCTGGTATCACCTTTTAAAAGCACAAGCTCTAATATCAGAAAGAATAGGGTTTGAATCTTGGCTTTACTACTTAGCAGCTCTAGTTCTTGTTCAAGTTGCTTTAACTTGCTCACTCTTATATCCTAATGTGTAAAACAGAAAGAGAGCTTGTGACTGTTGAGTGCATGTAGATGTAAACACTTTATGAAGTGTACCTGGGGCACAGTTAATGCCAGACACACATTGTTGTTTTTACTATGATTTCTTTTCTTCTTTTCCTGAATTTTGGGGACAACACTATCTAAGCAGGCTGGATTGTCTGTTGCTAGGTCAGCATCAGCACTTGTTCATCCTGACTAAAGCTGGGAATTGCTTTCCTCAGAATTCTCTTTGGGATGTGGTTCCAATATAGAGTTTGCCAAGGAGAACTCATTTAAGATTAAGAAGTAGGTATAGGGCTTCCCTGGTGGCGCAGTGGTTGAGAGTCCGCCTGCCGATGCAGGGGACACGGGTTCATGCCCCGGTCCGGGAGGATCCCACATGCCACGGAGCGGCTGGACCTGTGAGCCATGGCCGCTGAGCCTGCGTGTCCGGAGGCTGTGCTCCGCAACGGGAGAGGCCACAACAGTGAGAGGCCCTCGTACTGCAAAAAAAAAAAAAAAAAAAAGAAGAAGTAGGTATAGGTCAGACACGGTGGCTTTATTCGATGGGGTGGTTAGAACAGAAAAGGCAGCTTTGCAGATGTTTCCTTGAAATTTCACTTGTTGATCCTACTTCTGAGGCTTGGATTCTCCATCTGTGCTCGTGCTTGAGGGTGAAGAAGTTACTGTCCTGTTTCCTAGCCATAGCTTTCCTCACAATCACTGTTAAGCCTTCCCTTCATTACGCCTTAGTCATCATATTAACCCCTACTTAACTGTAATATGTGAAGAGGATGTTCTTTCCTGCAGGAACTCAAAATGATAAACTAGTAGGGGGTCATAGATGTTATTAAATAAATTAACACCCATCTTAAAAAGATACTTAGCACAGTGCCTGACACAAAGTATGTGCTCGGTAAATTATTCTTTTCCTCTTTCTGTACTGTATTTCATGAGTATAGACGTATATAGCTATATATCATATAACTATATATTATGTAAGTATACATTAAATTCTATAATTATTCTTTAATGTTTTTACAGTTATTAGTCCCATTTTATAGACCAGATACCTGAATTTCAGTAAGTTAACTTGCCCAATAGCTTAAAGAGAAAAAAAAAATTAGACCTGGGATTTAAACCCAGATCTGGCTGATTATAAGCCCCATATACTTTTCATAAATCCATTTTGTCCACATAGATCAAACTTAATGAAAGAGTCACGCTTTGCAGAATATGATTTGTGCTTCAGATGTCACTTATAGATCAGCTTCTGATTATTCTTAAGAAATAATAGTTTAAAAGATCCAGTCATGAACTAGATACGCCCCACATAAAAAATAAAGTTTTAATGTCTAGAAAAAGAGACAAGAAATTTTGATCCTTAAGTTGATAGCAATTAGTTTCTAAATGCCTGATATAACAAACTTTGTTAGACTAGAGATAATTTGAGTATTCTAGCTTTTAAATTTTGAACATGTATATAATATTTTCCCACCATGAAAGATATTTTAGTTAGGGTAATAAAACCTGCTATAATAGCTACACCCCAAATTATCAGAAGCTAAACACAATTGAAGTTTATTTTTCAATCACATAAGTCCAAACAGGTGGATCTGATAGGTGGACAGTCCTCTTGTAAGATGTGATGTAAAGACCCTAGCTTTTTCCACCTTATGCTCTTTCAGTATTTAAAATGTGGATTCCATTGTCACCTTTCTCTTCTGCATAAAGACAGCATAGTGGGAAAAACCTAGAGGGTTATGGTGAGAGGGTTGTAGGGACCTGGCCTGAATGTGGTATGTATTATTTCTGCCCCATAAACTATAAGCAAGCTATATTGTCAAAGCCGCCTACTAAGGATGGTAAAAAATGCAGTATAGCCATGTGTACAGAAAAGAGAAATGAGATTGAAAATGAGAAAGGAGACTGCCACAAAGTATAATATCATTTTCCTGGAATCAAAAATATTCTAAATCCAGAAACTTAGGAGGCAAATCCAGAAACTTAGGAGCTTGAAAAAAAGTTATGCATAGAAACTTAGATTGGTTCCTGCATTAAAGTAAGAATAAAGTTCAGTCAAGAGTGAAGTTTATTGAAAGTTCATAGAAATGATACTGGTAACAGTGTTTCTAGTTACACCAATAAAACTAAAATAATAATTATAATAATGAGATTAAAACTAATGAGAGAAGTCAGACCATTTTCTAATACCTTTATGAATTTAAAAAAAATTAACCCTCAGTAACTCATGAGATAGCTTCTAATGACTTCAGTGTTCAGTCAAAGAAACTGATTTACATAAATTATTTGTTTAAAATTATACAGCAACATGGTGGACACAGATTTGAACTCAAATATTTCGACTCCAACGTCATGCTCTACACTATAGGTAATCCCCTTTATAGCTTAGATCCTAAAATAATTCAAGTATTTTTGCCTCATCTAATCTTTTAAAATATTACAGCTAATAAAATCCGAATAGTTTATTTCCTGTTGGCAACATATATTTAAAACAAGAAGCCTTGTGTGTTTTTATTATAGTAGCTTAAAGAAGAAAAGCATAGAACTAGATACTTTCTCAGCTTCTTGCTGTTCCCATGTGTGTGTAATTTCAAAGCATACTTTAAAGTGTGCAGTAGCTGCATGCAACTACATTAGTTTCTTTAGCAGGAAACCAGAGCTTCCAAGGAGATCTTTCAAGAAAGTGCTAAGGGCCAGGGTGTGAAATAGAGGAAGTGATGATGCATATCTGATGGCAAATTATTGTTTGTTGTTATGTGATCACTCAAGCAATTTTTGGCTGAAGTGCTCTGCTACCTGCTCCTTTGTCACATCTGTCAACAAAACTGCATTGTTCCTTTGGCTCAGCTCTCCCAGGCCAGACTTCTGCTTAACGGATATTTTCAGATGTTGCTTTCACTTTTCAATAAGCTTCAAAAGAGCATCGCATCATGGTTCATAATTGCATGGTATGCTCCAACTCCTCTGCTGGTGTATGTTTGGCTTTTTCTTCCAGAGTTGGAAAGATGTGAGTTCACTTTGCAAAAGGAATTGCATTTTCTTAAAATTGCCTCTTCATGTCTGGATATACAGAATAGGATAATGCCAATCTCAGTTTGATAAAATTCTATTACTAAATCATCATAATTGATAATATTCCTTTCATTTTTCCTTCAAGTCAACAGTTGTTTTTCAGCTTAACATATTGGATAAATAAAACTCAGAAACTCAAGTCAATCCACATTATTTAAATATATTCTTTGAAAATAATCATACATTTTTTGATAGCAAGAGAGCTAATTGGGATCAGTAGCTGGGTTTACATACAAGTTTTCTAGGAGTGTGCAGGGTGCTTATAAATGAATGAAGTGTGAGGTTAAAGTTATTTGTCTTTAAAGTTAACAAGTACATATTGATAGGGTGATTTTTTTTTCCTTCATTTACCATAAGATACTTTTGAAGATAAACCCCAGGAGTGAATTTACTTGAGAGAATCTCTTATCTTTTTCTTCAACATAGAAGGCCCATTAAAAAAATCAACTTGGAGATTTTAAGGCAGTAGTATTGACACTCTCCCTAGGGATTTTGAGACCTGGTGTGACATTGCAAAGAGTAGAGGAGGACATGAAGAATAAGCTTTTTTCAACTAAGGCATTTGGTCATTAGTGCAAATATAAATTAAGCTAATTACATAAAGTAAAATGAGATATTATCCTTCTAATTACCTCAAACAAGAGAAAATACATTGATTAACCACAATATAGGGCCATACAAAATATTCTGAAATGGGTATCTAGAATACATTCTAATGGTGTACACATCGACACTTTGCAAAATTCAATTTTCTGTGAAATGTAATGCAAATTACAATGAAAATTATAATTTATTACCATGCAATAGTGCTATTGATTTAATTTTTCAAATACATTTCTTTAAGATTAAATGTTGTAAAAATTCTTCCTTTACAACTCACATACAGAAGAAGTTATTATAATAGTACGATGAGTATGTATTGATTTGGAGTGTTGTAGAACAATTAAGTTGGAATTTGTTTAAGTTCTATATTTTAATTAGCATAAAATATGATTAGAACATCTATAGTAAAATTTGATAATAGCTTGGGTATTGGATTTTACAGAATTAGTAATAATTTTCTTAGATGGGATAATAATCTAAGGTTATGCTAGAGAATGTTCTAAATCTTTGTAGACACATGGTTAACTATGTAAGACTTAAGTGTTATGATATCTCAAATACTTTGAAAGTATTCAGTAAATTTAGGTAGATGATAGATAGGAAATAGATAAATGTAGCAAATATGGCAACATATTGATAATTGTTGAACCTAGGCTGTGAGTATAGTGTAGTAAAACCTTCCTTTAACTTTTTGTATATTTGAAAATATTAATAAAAATGTTGAAAAAATAAAACAATTATAAATCAGAAGAAAAACTACATTGCACAATTATCATGTATACAGTGTAAATTTTTAGAGTTTGAGGGTAAATATTTTCTTATGTTCTCTTGCAAAAATAGCATAGTAAAATAGCTAAGGACTATTCTGTTTACTAGTCATCAACAGGATCTGTGTTTGCAATATTTATTTTTTTAATGTTATATACCTTCCTGCATCTCCACTTGTATATACTTGCAAGTGTCATACTTACTGTAAATAATTTTAAATACTCAGTGATATCAATAGATATGTGTGTAAATGAACTTTAAGTATAACCTTGAGGTAATCGTTCAAGTGAGTCATTCACATTAGGAATTTACTCAACTCTTCAAAGAACTTAAATACTTAACAGGAGTATACATTCCAAAGGTGGCCATAGTAAGTTCTTTAGGATATTACTACATAAATAGAAATTAGCTTAGGAGATAATAGAATTTTTCTTTGTTGCAGTGAGTGGTATTCAAGTTATGTAGTTGACTAGAAATATGGACCAAGCACTACTACCCCTGTATGAACCATGAATGGAGAATATGCAGTCTGCAACCTTCCAAGTGGAGCCTTGAATCTAGAACTCTATCAGTTTTCTGTCCTTTCATTTAAGGGAAGTTTGTGTAGATTGCTCTGATAGGAATATTAGTTGATTCGGCCAGAAGAATGGTATTGTCTTTACATTGAGAACTGAGACCATCTTTGCCAATACCTATGACAAAATCACATCTGTTTTTGCAGCAAAAAATTTTGCCTGGTTATATAGGACCATACACCAGTAACTTACTTTTGTGTTTGCTTCAGAAAACTCCGACAAATTAATTCATGAGTGACAACAATCTGCACACCTAGGCAAACATCTTGCTTATCAAACAGCAGTTTACTTGTCAAGACTTGCTTGAAGATCTTCACTTCTCTGGGTCTACCAATCCTCAACCATTATGTCAACCACTTTGCCCAATACCAATCAATTCTATACCTTACCTTGAAAGATCTGCCTCAAAAAAACTTGAACCCAGACTGTAAAACCCTGTAACCTGTCACTTCTGACTTCTTCCTTTGAAGACCCTTCTAAGACTCTATCAAGGTGGTGTTTTTGCTTCCTGAAGTGATTGCTAATCACCTAGATTTATAGGTTGTCTAGCAATATTTGGGGGTATTCAACAACCTCAAAATGGACTCTTGTTATAAGGAATTTGTCAGACTGCCTAAGAGGACAAAGTGCAAGGACTTTACTAACTTATGCCTGCTTGCAAATTAACGTTTGATGTGGTAGAACTTGGTCTGAAACTAGCCTTCGTCAGAATATAACACCTGTTGGTTGAGTTTGTGTGGGAGAAACCTGTAGCCATTCACTTATCTCTCAAGTTGCAGGCCAAATATATCCACTAAAACTTCAGGGAAATTGGGAATGGTCAAATTGGCTTATATTGTTGTGCAAAAGCAAGGTAAATGACATGGGTGGGGCATCGTAAAGAACATATGCTATTACTGAAATGTGTATTCCTGATATGAAGTCATGACAAGGAATAATATTTCTTACACATAACCCCCAGTGTATTTTTCTCTGTAGGAAAAGATAAGGATTTTAGTAAACAAAAGAAAAATGTTAATAAAATGAACTAACTAAAATCAGTATCCAGGGAAAAAGATTAAAACAATAGTTGTAATGTCCTATTGCCAGAAAGTTGCTATGCCATCAAATAACCTTAAACCACATATATATTATATTTCCTTATATAGACACTCAAATTTAACTATGTGACTTAAAGTGAATAGAATGTTGCCTAAAACTAAAATTTTAAATAATCCTTATCTTTGGAAATATCACAAACCCCCAGAGTCTAGCATAAGGTAAGATTTTAATAATACTACACATGATATCAGTCGGGGTAATACTTGCAAAATAGTGGCATATTGCTGTGGCCTTTGGAAAAAATTATACAGTAATTAAAGCTTGTTTGTAGAATTATTCTCCTCCTAGTTTCCTCAAGATCTTAGTCTATGTAGAAATGGAGTTTTGAGTATTTATTCATACTAAAGTATGAGTGATGGAAATCAGTCACTACTGGCTTGTTTAAGTATTTAATTTAAAAAAGCACTCTGTGCAAAGCACTATGATGGCCTTGAGTAGATTTCTGTGCGTGAGATATATCAACAAAATTTAAGTACTTAAAGTTTTTGGAGTCAGTATCAACTGTGGCTCAGCCTTTTATTATCTGCATCACAATGGAAAAATCTTTTTTTCCAGTTTTATTGAGAAATAATTGACATATATCACAACATGATGGTTTGATTTACATATATTGAGGTTGGGGATGGAGGGGTGTGCCACTGGCTGATAGAACTGTTGGATAGAACTGCTGGCTTGGTTCCCTATCTAAGTAAGTCTGTAAGATAGCCTCTGTAGTTGCCTGTTTTTTCTGGTGAGGGTTACTGGATGGTTGGGACTGGACCTGATATCTGGAGGTGGATGAGGCTGTGAATTAACTTATCTGTTCTGGCCGGGCAGCGGGGTGGAACCTGGGACCTGTACCGCTCTTTGGGGAATCTGGATCAGGCCAGAGTGTCCCCTGAACTCCCTGATCAGGTGAGGCCACAGGCTTTGCTCTGCAGGTGGAGGAAGCCGTAGGCTGTGATCTCTGTTTGAATGTACTGTACATGGGGCTAGTAAATGGGCTATGCAGCCTCCCATGTGCTCTGGTTAGGTTCTCCGGTAGAACAGGCTGAAGCCTGTATTCAGCCATGAGTGGGACTGTGCATTAGATTTTCTGCTCAGGTGCAGTGGGAGAAGCAGCTCTAAAGCCAGTTAAGCTCTTTGTTCGTTGTCTGAACTCAAGCCCACCCACAATTCAGGTTCCTTGATTGACCAGGGCCACTGGCTTTACTTGGCAAACTATCAGCTCTGCCCACCCACATCTTGGCTCGAGTGCTGCCAGGCTGCACAGCTTGCAGGAGTTGTCTCCAGCCCTTCTGGTCAGGTGGGGCCGGAAGAAACTCTCCACATCAGGTGGGGCTGTAATTTAGCTCTCTGCCTGGGGTGGGCAAAATGGGCTCTAGGGCCAGCCAAACTCCTCCTTTGAGGATCCGAATCAGGCAGCACCCCTCTGAGTTCCCTGGTCAGAGTACACCCCCAAGTGGTTTCTGCAGAAGAGCAAAGCCACCAGTTGGGATTACTGCCTGGGAACTGCAGGTATACACTCAGTCTGCCAAGATCCCTGTAATGGTTGTTGCAAGCCCCTCCCCACTTCTCCATCACAGATTCCCAGTTGTTGAGCCCCACAGACTTCACTTCAGTCCTCGTGGTACAAGATCAGAGTAGAGGCTCCCACAAAGCAGCCCACAATGCTGAGAGGAACTGGAAGCTCAGGGGAGATCTCTCCACTGCACTGGCCTGGGGGAGGGACAGTGTGGTCAACATGTGGCTGCTTCTCTTACCCTTCTAATGGGGTGAGTTTTGGTCCAGTGGTATGGCAGCGGGGGTGCTTCAGCCTCATCCCCATGATCTAGGATTCTCTCAGTGGTGTCTTGTTCTTGAATAGCGGTCATTCTTCTTGTGAGGGAGAGCAAAGTTAGGAACAACCCATGTCACCATCTTGGTGATGTCAGAATGGGAAAATCTCCTAATTTCTCTGAGCTTTAGCTTTCTTATGTCTTAGAAAATTGAGTTACTGATCCTAAGCTCTTATGATGGTATGAGGATTAAATAAAATAAGTTATAGGAAGCACATTGTATTCTACTCCCTACTAAATATACCACAGTCTATCTGGAGACACAGAGATAAATATAAACTTACAGCTATGAAGCAGCCAGAATCAATGTAGAGGTGTTACACATTCATTACAACGGCATGCGATGAGTAGCAATGATTCTTCCGGTATTTTATGGGCATATGTCTTATGGCACACATGGTTTCAGTGCTTTTGAGTACTTGAAATCGTACCAAGTTGTCACTTTCACTGCCTCTGTTTTCAGTGGCATCACACAATTGTGAAAATCATCTTGTTTCTCACTTAACTCAGGAATAATTTTTTTTTTACATCATAGAATTAGATTGCCCACTGAAATATAAAGATGGTAATACACCATAGGTGAGAAGATATAATTATCATAACTTTCTTTCTCTTCACCTTGTCCCTTCCCTTAAAATGTAAATTATAATGAGATGAAGACTTGAAGTAGAAAGTAGCTCTGTGGGTTTTGTTTTTCATATGAAGAGAGGCTGAGTTAGGTTGAGCACACTGGCTTCATTCTCAGTTGAGGAGTGGTTGGTTTTTTTTTTGCGGTACGCGGGCCTCTCACTGTTGTGGCCTCTCCCGTTGCGGAGCACTGGCTTACGGGCCCAGCGGCTCCGCGGCATGCGGGATCTTCCCGGACTGGGACACAAACCCGTGTCCCCTGCATCGGCAGGCGGACTCCCAACCACTGCGCCACCAGGGAAGCCCGAGGAGTGGTTGTTTTAAATCTGCTCTCACTCTGCAACACCTTGAGCAGCCTCGTGATTGCACAAATTAATTTTGCAGCTCCTGCTGCTGATTTTAATGATGTCAATTTGCCACTTATCTACTTTTATATTCTTTATTTTAAATATATAGAGGAAAAGGGAAAGTAATTTCTCTTTTGTTATTTTCAAGTACTGTATAATTTCTGGAGGAAAAAAATGTAAGGTACTCGTCCCTCTGAAAAAAAAATTTTTTTGAAACAGAAATTTAGCAAATGAAACTTTGCTAACTCAAGAGAGCAACATTCTATCCTTAAATTACATATACAGATTTACTCTTTTGATTCCTCAGTTAATTAAAGTAGAATCCTATTATGATGTGAGTCATTACAGAGTCCAATCACACCCCTTACAAGTCTTTGTTCTTTCAGTTTCCTCCTCTCATTCTGACTTCTCTCTTCTTTTCACTTACATATATAATTCCCATTCTTCTGCAGGAAACGCTTCCTGATCTCTCAATTTTATATTTAATACTACCCTTTAATTCCCTTAACACATTTTCAGACTCCAAATTGGCTAAGACTGTGGGCCAAGTTCAGTTTTTTTCTGAAATATTTTAAAAAGTACGAGTGTGTTACTTGAATTTAATTCCCAGCTAAATCCATAGGACCTCTAAATGTTACTGCTTTATCATCTTTAAAATGAAAATGGCAATAGTATTTACATGTGGGTTTGTTGAAGATTAACACATACCTAGGATTTAACCAAGCACATAGTGAACATTTAAGAACTTAAGCTATTATGATGATGATTAATGTCTACAATTGTTGTTTTGGAATCTATGCCTCTAACAAGTATTTGCTACTTAAATAATATACTGCTCTGTATCATTATGTAGATGATACTCTTAAATTTGTATTGGATCCCTAATAAAATTATGAATCTCAAAGTTTGTAATAATGTCATCAGTTTCTTTCATGTCAGCCCACCCTATTCAAAGTGGTACTTCATTCAGAATTAGGCATATAACATTGCTAAATAATAACATCATTACTAAATAATGACATCAAATTATTTGGAATATTTATTAATTTAATAAATATTTATTAAATTCCTTCTACATGAAAAAAACAGCGATAGAAAGAAAAAGTCTCCTTTCCAGGAAATTCACAGTTTAATAAAGATAAATCGTAGTAGCAAAGAGGAATTCTAATAGAAAAGGACATTACCTATGAAATGAATACAGCCCAGTAAATTCTTGACATTTAAAATACACATATTTATTTAGTATATGTTTTAGGCTTTATAGGCCATACAGTTTCTGTTGCACCTATTTAATTCTGTCATTGTAGCATGAAAACAGCCGTAGACAATACATAAACAAATATGTATGGTTAATGGTCTAATAAAACTTTATTTATGGATATAAAGTTTGATTTTTATATAATTTCTTTATATCACAAAATATGATTCTTCCTTTGATATAGTTTTTCCCAACCATTTAATAATGTAAAAACTATTCTTAGCTTGCAGGCTGTATAAAAATAGATAGTGGGCCAGATAGGGCCCACAAGCCACATTTTGCTGATCTCTGGTAGATATAATTGCATCTTGTTAGGCAGTAATTGCCTTGTCTCTTTTTATACTATGCTAAAAATTCTACAGTGTTAAGTGCCAAAAGAAGATTGAGATACGGTGTTCAGGAAATTTCAAGGAAGGCCTTATGAAGAGTGAAGATTTTAAACTGACTCCAAGTTTACTGCCAACGGGAGCAATTAGCTTCATTCTCTTCTCTGACTGGAAGTTGCAGGCATAAAGCAGTTCAGCCAGCTGACAAGGTGTATACTATTTGGCATTCCAAAAAATAAATGAAAATTCTCCAGACCCTTACGTACATACTCGTTTATTTTGTTCGGTCATTATCATTATCATATCTCCATAGGACTTTTTCTAGTCAGTCTTGACGATGTATGTTGAACTTCTTAGGGTATTCAACTATATTGCATGAATTAAGCAATCTTTTTTTCTCTCCCCTGCCTCCCACCATTTTCATCTTGGAAATGACTGAGATTTTCAGTGGATCTAGATTACCGTTCTTTGTTGCCCAAGGCATGTCTCTGGCTTTTAGTCATTGTGACCCCAATTTGAAATTTTTGCTCTCCTTAGATCTGACCCCTTCTTGCCTTGTCCTCAAGCCTTGGCCCAACACAAAAGCCAGAATGACCCTTTTATCACATCTAGGCTGCAGTGTCCTTTCAACAAATATCATGGCAGTGCCTTTGGAAAATATTTCCTGGGATCTGTTTATATAAAATTCTGTACGACGTACTACCTTTTCTCAGTAATTGGAATATGCTTATAGTCACAGCTAATATCTAAAATCTCAAAATGTGTGCCTCTTACTTGTTAACCTGTGATTTTGTTCTCTCGAGTGTTTTGTGGCTATGGCCACATTCATTTCATAAGCAATATCCTTTTTCCATTAGGATTCTTCTCTCTTGCTGGGTTTAAAGAAAGATTTATTTTCACTCCCACTGTTAGTCTGGCTTCCCTGACTCCTCCATTCTTTTGTTGTCTCTTTGAGCCTGTCTCTTGCTGTTATGGATATTTTATACAGGTCATGCACTGTATCGGTATTACCTCTGGCTGAATCCTTTTGTCTCCTTCAAATGTCAATAGTCAGCCTGATAATTTTCCCAAATATTCAGTGCTTTTCAGCTGATACATCCTGATATAGAATTAAAGCATGAATTCTTCTCAAAATAATTTTTCTTTTTCCTTTCCAACTAGAATATTTATGCCAAAGAAATGTCAAATTTACCAGCTGTCCCTACTTTTCACCCCAAAATAAGGAGGATATACAACAATATATATCCAAATGCTTCTTTTTACAATAATAACAGTAATATGATGTGGCTTTGTGGTCAAAAAAGCATCAGATGTGGAATTCGAACTGAATTCAAATTTCTAATTTTGTTTCTATATTTAATCAAGTCATTTCACTTTGCTGAGTTTCTGTTTTCTTAAATTTGAGAATTACAAGAACAATAATACCTACCTTTAGGGTAGTTGTGTTAAATGTTTTATAAAAGTAACTTATTGCAGCACGCTCTGAGCAAATGAAACTAGACTAAGCATAAAGGAAAAAAAAAAGTGGCAGCACAGCATAGTGGTTCAGAACCACTGATGGATGCCGGAACCACATGGCTGGCTTGATATCACAGCTGGACGTTACTTACAGGATGTGTGATGTCAGGCAGCTACTTGACTCATCTAATCTGCGAACAGCCCTGTGTGCTCCTATCCTGCCAACTAGAAGCAGCCAATGAGCTTGAAGCTGGGTGTTATCAAGTGCCTCTTCATGCTGAACCTATACTAGGTGCATTATCTACTTTACCCATCTTGGAAACTCTGTAAGCCATGTGGCTGACAGGGTCTTCGTGCTCTGGATGGATGTCAGGCCTGAGCCTCTGAGATGGGAGAGCCAAGTTCAGAACATTAGACCACCAAAGACCTCCCGGCCCCACGTAATGTCAAACAGCGAGAGCTCTCCCAGAGATCTCCATCTCAATGCTAAGACCCACCTCCACTCAATGACCAGCAAGCTCCAGTGCCGGACATCCCATGCCAAACAACTAGCAAGACAGGAACACAACCCCACCCATGAGCAGAGAGGTTGCCTAAAATCATAAGGCCACAGACACCCCAAAACACACCACCAGACGCAGTCCTGCCCACCAGAAAGACAAGGTCCAGCCTCATCCACCAGAACACAGGCACCAGTCCCCTCCACCAGGAAGCCTATACAACACACTGAATCAAGCTTACCCACTGGAGGCAGACACCAAAAACAACAGGAACTATGAGCCTACAGCCTATGAAAAGGAGACCCCAAACGCAGTAAGTTAAGCAAAATGAGAAGACAGAGAAACACACAACAGATGAAGGAGCAAGATAAAAACCCACCAGACCAAACAAATGAACAGGATATAGGCAGTCTACCTGAAAAAGAATTCAGAGTAATGATAGTAAAGATGATCCAAAGTCTTGGAAATAGAATGGAGAAAATACAAGAAATGTTTAATAAGGACTGAGAAGAACCAAAGAGCAAACAAACAATGATAAACAAAAAAATAACTGAAATTAGAAATTCTCTAGAGGGAATCAATAGCAGAATAACTGAGGCAGAAGAATGGATAAGTGAACTGGAAGATAAAATAGTGGAAATAACTACCACAGAACAGAATAAAGAAAAAATCATGAAAAGAATTGAGGACAGTCATAGAGATCTCTGGGACAACATTAAAAGCACCAACATTCGAATTATAGGGGTCCCAGAAGAAGAAGAGAAAAAGAAAGGGACTGAGAAAAATATTTGAAGAGATTCTGGTTGAAAACTTCCCTAATATGGAAAAGGAAATAGTCAATCAAGTCCAGGAAGTGCAGAGAGTCCCATACAGGATAAATCCAAGGAAATACACCAAGACACATATTAATCAAACTATCAAAAATTAAATACACAAAAAAATATTGAAAGCAGCAAGGGAAAAGCAACAAAAACATACAAGGGAATCCCCATAAGCTTAACAACTGATCTTTCAGCAGAAACTCTGCAGGCCAGAAGGGAGTGGTAGGACATATTAGAAGTGATGAAAGGGAATAACCTACAACCAAGATTACTCTACCCAGCAAGGACCTCATTCAGATTCAACAGAGAAATTAAAATCTTTACAGACAAGCAAAAGCTAAGAGAATTCAGCACCACCAAACCAACTTTCTAACAAATGCTAAAGGAACTTCTCTAGGCAGGAAACACAAGAGAAGGAAAAGACCTACAAAAACAAACCCCAAGCAATTAAGAAAATGGTAATAGGAACATACATATCGATAGTTACCTTAAATGTAAATGGGTTAAATGCTCCAACCAAAAGACATAGACTGGCTGAATGGATACAAAAACAAGACCATATATATGCTGTCTACAAGAGACCCATTTCAGACCTAGGGACACATACAGACTGAAGGTGAGGGGATGGAAAAAGATATTCCATACAAATGGAAATCAGAAGAAAG
The DNA here is from genome assembly GCF_949774975.1 of Lagenorhynchus albirostris. Classification (NCBI taxonomy): domain Eukaryota; kingdom Metazoa; phylum Chordata; class Mammalia; order Artiodactyla; family Delphinidae; genus Lagenorhynchus; species Lagenorhynchus albirostris. The sequence continues at coordinate 32,720,753 of NC_083105.1, forward strand.
CTGGAGTAGCGATTCTCAAATCAGACAAAGTAGAGTCTTTAAAATAAAGACTATTACAAGAGACAAAGAAGGACACTACATAACGATCAAGGGACCAATCCAAGAAGAAGTTATAACAATTGTAAATATTTATGCATCCAACATAGGCACATGGCAATACATAAGGCAAATGCTGATGCCCATAAAAGGGGAAATTGACAGTAACACAATAATAGTAGGGGACTTTAACACCCCACTTTCCCCAATGGCTAGATCAACCAAAATAAAAATAAATAAGGAAACACAAGCTTTATGACACATTAAACAAGATGGACTTAATTGATATTTAAAGGACATTCCATCCAAAAACAACAGAATACACGTTCTTCTCAAGTGCTCCTGGAACATTCTATGGGATAGATCATATCTTGGGTCACAAATCAAGCCTTGTTAAATTTAAGAAAATTGAAATCATATCAAGAATCTTTTCTAACCACATCGCTATGAGACTAGATATCAATTACAGGGAAAAAAAAAAACTATAAAAACTACAAACACATGGAGGCTAAGCAATACACTACTAAATAACCAAGAGATCACTGAAGAAATCAAAGAGGAAATAAAAAAAATACCTAGAAACAAATGACACTGAAAACACAATGACCCAAAACCTATGGGATGCAGCAAAAGCAGTTCTAAGATGGAAGTTTATAGCAATACAATTCTACCTCAAGAAACAAGAAACATCTCAAATAAACAACCTAACCTTACACCTAAAGCTATTAGAGAAAGAATAACAAAAAAAACCCAAAGTTAGCAGAAGGAAAGAAATCATAAAGATCAGATCAGAAGTAAATGAAAAAGAAATGAAGGGAATAATACCAAAGATCAATAAAAGTAAAAGCTGGTTCTTTGAGAAGATAAACAAAATTGATAAACTATTAGCCAGATTCATCAAAAAAAAAAAAGGGAGAAGACTCAAATCAAAAGAATTAGAAATGAAAAAGGAGAAGTAACAACTGACACTGCATGTGTCAGTTGGATCATGAGAGATGATGACATGCAACTATACGCCAACAGCCTGGAAGAAATGGACAAATTCTTAGGAAAGCACAACCTTCTGAGACTGAACTAGGAAGAAATAGAATATAGAAAAAGACCAATCACAAGCACTGAAATGAAACTGTGATTAAAAGTCTTCCAACAAACAAAATCACAGGGCCAGATGTCGTCACAGGCAAATTCTATCAAACATTTAGAGAAGAGCTAACACCTATGTTTCTCAAAATTTTCCGAAATATAGCAGAAGGAGGAACACCCCATACTCATTCTACGAGGCCACCATCACCCTGGTGCCAAGAACAGATATAGATGTTACCAAAAAAGCAAACTACAGGCCAATATTACTGATGAACAAAGATGCAAAAATCCTCAACAAAATCCTAGCAAACAGAATCCAACAACACATTAAAAGGATCATACACCATGATCAAGTGGGGTTTAACCCAGGAATGCAAGGATTCTTCAATATACACAAATCAATCAATGTGATACACCATATTAACAAATTTAAGGTTAAAAACCATATTATAATTTCAGTAGATGCAGAAGAAGCTTTTGACAAAATTCAACACCCATTTATGATTAGAAAAAAAAAACCCTCCAGAAAGCAGGCATAGAGGGGACTTACCTCAACATATTAAAGGTTATATATGACAAACCCACAGCCAACATCATTCTCAATGGTGAAAAACTGAAGCCATTTCCACTACGATCAGGATGAAAACAAGGTTGCTCACTCTCACCACTCTTATTCAACTTAGTTTTGGAAGTTTTAGCCACAGCAGTGAGAAGAAAAAGAAATAAAAGGAATACAAATCGGAAAAAAAGAAGTAAAACTGTCACTGTTTGCAGATGACATGATACTATACATAGAGAATCCTGAAGATGCTACCAGAAAACTACTAGATCTAATCAATGAATTTGGTAAAGTAGCAGGATACAAAATTAATGCACAGAAATCTCTTGCATTCCTCTACACTAATGATGAAATACCTGAAAGAGAAATTAAGGAAACACTCCCCTTTACCACTGAAACAAAAAGAACAAAATAGCTAGGTATTAACCTACCTAAGGAGACAAAACACCTGTATGCAGAAAACTATAAGACACTGATGAAAGGAATTAAAGATGACACAAACAGATGGAGAGATATACCATGTTCTTGGATTGGAAGAATCAACATTGTGAAAATGACTATACTACCCAAAGCAATCTACAGATTCAGTGCAATCCCTATCAAGCTACCAATGGCTTTTTTTACAGGACTAGAACAAATAATTGCACAATTTCTATGGAAACACAAAAGACCCCGAATAGCCAAAGCAATCTTGAGAACGAAAAACGAAGCTGGAGGAATCAGGCTCCCAGTCCTCAGACTATACTACAAAGCTACAGTAATCAAGGCAGTATGGTACTGGCACAAAAACAGAAATATAGATCAATGGGACAGGATAGAAAGCCCGGAGATAAAGCCACACACCTGTGGTCAACTAATCTATGACAGAGGAGGCAAGGATATACAATGGAGAAAAGACAGCCTCTTCAATAAGTGGTGCTGGGAAAACTGGACTGCTACATGTAAAAGACTGAAATTAGAACACTCCCTAACACCATACACAAAAATAAACTCAGAATGGATTAAAGACCTAAATTTAAGACCAGACACTGTAAAACCCTTAGAGGAAAACATAGGCAGAACACTCTTTGACATAAATCACAGCAAGATCTTTTTTGACCCACCTCTTAGAATAATGGAAATAAAAACAACAATAAACAAATGGGACCTAATGAAACTTAAAAGCTTTTGCACAGCAAAGGAAACCATAAACAAGACAAAAAGACAACCCTCAGAATGGGAAAAATATTTGCAAATCAAGCAACTGACAAAGGATTAATCTCCAAAATATACAAGCAGCTCGTGCAGCTCAATATCTAAAAACAAAAAACCCAATCCAAAAATGGGCAGAAGACCTAAATAGACATTTCTCTGAAGAAGATATACAGATTGCCAACAAACACATGAAAGGATGCTCAATATCACTAATCATTAGAGAAATGCAAAGCAAAACTGCAATGAGCTATTCACCTCACACTGGTCAGAATGGTCATCATCAAAAAAATTTACAAACAATAAATGCTGGAGAGGGTGTGGAGAAAAGGGAACCCTTTTGCACTGTTGGTGGGAATGTAAATTGATACAGCCACTATGGAGAACAGTATGGAGGTTCCTTAAAAAACTAAAAATAGAACTACCATACGACCCAGCAATCCAACTACTGGGCATATACCCTGAGAAAACCATAATTCAAAAAGAATCTTGTGCCACAATGTTCATTGCAGCAGTATTTACAATAGCCAGGACATGGAGGCAACCTAAGTGTCCATCAACAGATGAATGGATAAAGAAGATGTGGCACATATTTATAATGGAATATTACTCAGCCATAAAAGAAACAAAATTGAGTTATTTGTAGTGAGGTGGATGGACCTAGAGTTTGTCATACAGAGTGAAGTCAGAAAGAGGAAAACAAATACCGTATGCTAACACATGATGTATGGAATCTAAAAAAAAAAAAAAAAATGCTTCTGAAGAACCTCGGGGCAGGACAGGTTAACAATGCAGACATAGGGTATGGACTTGAGGACACGGCAAAGGGGAAGGGGAAGCTGGGACAAAGTGAGAGATTGGCATGGACATATATACCCTACCAAATGTAAATAGATAGCTAGCGGGAAGCAGCAGTTTAGTACATGGAGAACAATTCAGTCCTTTTGTCCAGCTAGAGGGGTGGGGTAGGGAGGATGGGAGGGAGATGCAAGAAGGAAGAGATATGGGGATATATGTATATGTATAGCTGATTCACTTTGTTATAAAGCAGAAACTAACACACCATTGTAAAGCACTTATACTCCAATAAAGATGTTTTAAAAAGTCACTTATTGTAACAGCAAACAATCTTGAAAGATTGCTCCTTCTCATAGAAATATAGGGTTTGTCTCTCCCAAATTAACTTTACCTGGATGTTTAGAGATTTTGTGGTGTGAGAAGGAAAAGGGTTTATATCACATATCACATACCAAATTAGCACAGTCCCTTTTATACATCCACTTTTTTATTCTTTTCTGAAAGATTCTTTTCTTGGCAACTGCCACCTCCTGTGTCTTGTCCTGCATAAACTCTTAGGTCCCCTTTATTATTCCTCAGAGTTCACTCCTAGTGATTAGTTTCTCTTTCCACTTAGGTCATTGAACGTCCAGCGGTCCACTGACCCTTCCTCTCTAGGAACATATTTCAGCCACCATTACCTGGTATTTTCAAACGTGTTCCTTAGTGGTCTCTCTGGACCTCCTGTTCTTCCCCTCACCCTAAAGGCTTATCAAAACATTCAGTCTAGGAAACTTATCTCTCCTATATGCAAATCAACTGCTTTGATATCGCATCACATGGTGGAAGGGATGTGAGCTATATGTTGACAAAGCCTTGTAGGAGATAATTGAGCATAATATCTAAGTATAACAATATTTTTGATCAGCAAGTTCAGAACTTGGCATGAATTTGTACAATCATATGTTCATTCCATGAATTCCAACTTGACAAACTTAAACTTTATTAATCATGAGTAATCTGTACTTTCTTGTGCAAAATAGAATAGTGTATAAAAATATCCCCGTTTATCCACACTCACCCACATTCACACACAATGATAAAACAATGCTATTGGGAACAGGATACTTATTTTTGATATATTTCTCTTTCTCCTCATATCCATTTTCATTGCCTACCCCAGCCTATCCCATCCCTGGCATCAAAAGACCAAGCAGAGCACTTCTAGGCTTGACGTCACAATACAGCCTCCAACGTTCACCTGCCTAGTAGTTCCGTTGACCTCATTCTCTTCTTTCCAAAGTAATAGCTAGTGGCTTATAGACCCTATAGGTATATTTATAACGCTGATATATTTATCAATGTCTAATTCTTCCTCTCAAGTAAATCCATTTACATTCATTGGGTATGTTTGGAATGGTGAGGTTTTAACTGAAAATTTTAGGCATTTTGTGGAAGATCTTTTAGGTCAGACTTCCAATTTATGAGATCATGACACATAGGCAGACTATTTTAAGAGATAATGTGAAATGTTCCATTTAATTGGGTTAGTTGGGTGTGGCACCATTTGACTGCAAGTGAGAGCAACAATTTAAAGGCTGGTAAAGTTTAGGATCATAGATTTCTCAGTTGAATTGAGAACTTTGCATACATTTTATTGTTGTAAGTCATTTAAATATGTTGTTTTATTATAAGAAAATTGTTCAGAAATGTCCCACCATAATATAGTTATTACTTAGTAAACATGTGGATTGCTCTATATATCTATTATTTTTCTAACTTTATGAATCAATTTGTTCAACAAGTTTTTTTGTTCTTATTTGTGAGATTTTTGCCAATTTGGAGAATATAGTGATGAAAATATTGTTGCTATATTTGTAGAGGTCCTTGGTCTGTGCATGAAAGTTTAAATTTAACATGTTTCTTTTTGTTATTCCAATACAAATTTAAAAATCCCTGACTTAAGACATTTGTACTGGAGTGAAACTTCAAGGTCAACCAGTTTTCAAAGTATGCCAATGAATTGTCAAGAAAACCATAAATAATAAAAATAATGGCATGTAACAAAGGATTGCTAACTTAAGAACATTGCTCTAAGCCCATTACATATTAAGTCCTTTAATCCTCACAATCTTATGGATTTTGTACTGTTCCCATTTTACAGAGGAGGAAACTGACGGATTAATTTGCTCAAGGTCACACATAAAGAAGCAACTGGTAAAATGATAATATTTGGATTTCCTTTAAATTTCCCAGCTTCTAAAGCCACAAGAAATTCTAGAAGAATAGTCAGCAGGGCCCTTTTATCTGGATCAAGGGAATAGCTTATTCCTGTTTCCACATTTTACAGACACAGGAAGCTTTAGAAAGAGCCACTTACGTACACATGTTTTTGGCCATATTGGATGCTCACGTTTCTATTTTTTTTTTTTAATTTTGGATTCATTTGTAGTTTCTAGAGCTATGTTTACATGCAGCCTTTATTTTAGTATGCCCAGATCACAAGTTCTGCAGTGATAATATGTTCCACAGTCAGTTACATTCGTTTTACTTAATAATGGAATTCTTGGATTCTCCAATATATTAACATGTACTTTGATTTCCCAAGAAAGAGATCACACTTTAAAGAGTTTCTCATATTTAACTGTACTCCCTCCCCAATTCTTTGTGTTTGTATGTGTGCATATCTTAAAGGTTCTCTGGAAGTCACTCTGGGAAAAAAATGGACTGAATGATCACAATTAAGATATTTCTAAAGACTGATGTGATGTATATTAACTATGTGGATATTAAAATATCAAAATTTAATAATTCATAAAATGGGAGAGAACAAACCTTTTAAATATACAGAAGAATATAAGAAAGAAAGTATTTTAAAAAGTCTTTTGAGAATCCATGTTTAATGCTGGGATTTTCCTGATAAAATAATTTCCCTGACTCCACTGCTCCTCCCTTCTGCTGACATGTGAAGAAAAGCACTCCATTTTCTGTAATGACTCTCCATTTCTGTAATTTAATCTACATTCACTTTTTTCTTATTAACATTCTGTTCACATAATCATAATTTGAAATTATGAAGTCCAGAGGACCAACTGCCTTAAACCAAAATTATATCTAAGCACTGTGAAAGCATTTGTTTCAATGATCTATTGTTCTTTAATGAAATGAGTGACAAATAATTTGTGGCCATTTTTAAACTATCGAAGTCTTTTCTTGCACATTTTACTCTCTTGTCAACTAGGATTCTAACATGTAGATTTTAAATACTATGAAATATCATGTTGACAAAATACCTCAGCCTTTTTGATAATTTTAATGTATCTTGAATCATTATTTTAGATTAAATATCTGTTGATATTTCTAAGGGAACAAAAAGCATGTGGGGATGAGGTAGAAAATGCAAACAAAGTGACATCAGATAAAACATCAAGGAAGTCATTTATATGATTTTAATTAATACTCATTATAATCTAATGCTGATTGTTGTCAATTCCAATATATCTAAGTCAAATGCTTAAGCACCTTTATTTTTTTATTTCCTTGGCAGAATGCATGAAAAAGAAAAGATGGTAAATAACCTGTTTCTGTTTGTCTCCTCTTTGGCAAGCTTAATATTGCCTCTGACTCTGAAAAGAATATGATAAAAAACAAAAACAAAAAACTAACCTTCAAGGGAAAATATAGTACTCGTTTAACTGAATGAAGTCTCTTAATGATGATGAAATATGTAATTTCCTCTCCTAGTTTGCTTTTAATTCCATTCCGGTCAAATATTTCCAGTAGTAAAACCTAGGATGGTATGAAGATTTGATTAGTTTACTGTATTTCATATCAGACTTAAATTTCAGTAGATTTTTAGTATACAGACTCAATAGATACTGATGATAAACAATTTGCTTTAGGGAATGAGTCTCCTTTCTGTACCTGGTTGATTGGTCCCATATGCTATTATCCCTGAAATAAAAATGTTTCATTTTCTGTGCAGCATGGTGGAGAGAATACACAGTTCTACCAAAAGAGACTCCATCACTTGACGCAAAATTTGTACACATTTTAATTCCATGGGCTCTGTTCCCCTGAGAAACTCTGTAGACCTTTGTTTCTGAGGAGCACGAAAAATGTAAAGAAAGGAAAAAGAAAGTGCTTGTGGTTAATGATCTTTGCTAAGTACGTCTAAATACAGCCAAGTTCTTGCCTCAGTAAGTTAAATGGGTTGAAGGGGGAGGGCAAGCTCATTTCTGTGTGTGGCTTCAGTTTGACTGGGGTGTTACTTAATGCCAGTAAGCAGTGAAGGCTGTATTTCCCCAGAAGGTGTTAACAAAATGTTATATGCCTTGGAGGCTATCCCAGTGATATCTTGTAGAAACGTGGTCTAGGTCTTATGTCAAAGAGAAAACTTCTGAAACTCACAATGGAAAGAGCATTTCTTGTCTTTGTGCTGTTTAAATGTCTCAAGCCAATGTTCTGGATTGTCTCTTCTCAATGATATTCTTTTTATCTTTACAAAAAAGCCTGCTCCTTTCCTTCTGTAAAAGCAATTTTCACCTCACTTTTCTTAGCAGCTCTGTAAATGTTACTTTGGTTAAGTAATTACTCTTCGGTAATTTTCTGATATTTCTAAATGTATCTTTTATAGTTCATTTCTAGAACCTTGTGTAAGTTAGTTTTTAGTTGGTTAACAAACCACCTCAAATATTTAGTTGTTCAAAAAAACAACCGATTATTATTTCTCGTGAGTCTATAGATTTACTGATTTGGATCAGGCTCAGCTGACCTTGACTAGGCTCACCCAGGTGTGTGCAGTTACCTCATGGTAGGCGGGGGGCTACCTGGTCTTGGATGACCTTTGCTAGGTACACTCAGTTCACCTTCACATGATAATCACATCATTCCACAGGCTACCCTGGAAACATTTTCATGGTAGTGGCAGGGGTCTATGAAAGGAAGTTGGATTGTATAAGGATTAATTTTATACTCTGCTTGAATCAAGTTTGTTAGTGTCCCACTAGCCGAAGTATTCAAATGTCCAGGCCCAGAATCAGTAGAGGAGGTAGTGGGTACTAACAAAGGCATAGATATAGGTAGGCGTGAAACATTATGTCCATAATTTTCTTCTACCACAGGTTTTATCTGAATAAAACAGAGATGGTAACAAAAATAACATTAAAAAATTAGCCACTGCAAGGAACATTAAAATGTGGAATAAACATAAGGGACTCGTAAAATAAATGATGATACATTCATTTGATTAATATTATGCAGTTATTGGAAAAACTGTGTTAGAATAGTATGAGTAATGTAGGGAAGTATTTCTATTATTTTAAGTGAAAAAGTAAGGTACAAAATTGTATATGCAGTAAGTCTAACAGTTAAAAACATTTATACATATATATACAAATAGAAAAAAATAGAGAAGAATCACCAAAATGTTAATACTAATTAGCCATAAACGGTGAGTACAGAAAATGTTTAGTTTTTATTCTTTCTTTATTTCCCCAATTTTTCATAATCTATATATAATATTTTATAATCAGAAAAACATATAAAATATACATTCTATAAATAGTTGCCTGTGCTAGGCATCCAAATTCTAAGATGGCATCCAGAATTCTCTCCCCCTGCTAAAAACACTCTCAATATAATCTCTTCTCCTTCAGTGTTGAGGGACTGTTTATTATAAATGTCAACTCCATGATTAGATTATGTTATATAATAAAAATTGAAGGATTTCAAATATGTGATTAAGGTCTCAAATCAGTTAATTCTGAGTTAATTAAAAGTGAAAGTATTCTGGGTGGATTTGAGCACATCAGATGAGCCATTAAAAGGGACTGGGCCCTTCCTGAAAAGAAGGGATTTAAAGCATAAGTAAGATTCTCTTGCTAGTTTCATGAAAGTAAGATGCCATATTGTAAGACACCCATGTAGCTAGGAATTGAGGGCATCCACTAGGAGCTAGAAAAGATACTCCATTACTCTAAAAAAGAAATAGGGACCTTAGTCCCACAGCACTAAAACACTGAATTCCACAAACAACTAATGAGGTTGGAAGAAAACCTGAAGCCTCAGAGGAGACTGCAGCCTGGCTTTGAGTCAGTTAACCTATACCCAGACTCCTGGCTCACAGAAACTGTGAAATAATAAATGTATTTTATTTTAAGATGCTAAATTTGTGGTAATTTGTTATGCAGCAATAGAAAAATAATACATAGCTCTTTAGAGCCAATACCCTTTCATTTTTTTCTTTTTCTAGGCTTTCTAGATATTTGTTGCAAGCAATAGTATATCACTCAAAAATCACGCCACTATCATAGAGACAGTTGATTAGCATTATTGTGCACATTCATTCTTATAACCTCTCAAATTCCTAATTTAACCTCATTTGTTTGTCAAATGAGTCATCAAGTGAGTCACAAGATTTAAGTTTGTGCTACATGGACAGTCATAGAAGATTATGTAGAACAAAAGAGTCTTGAAATTAACAGGTTGGCCAACTATCACAGTTGTAGAATTTTATTGGGTGGATCAATCAATATTTGATTAAACAATATGTGATAAAGAATGTTTCCATGGTCATAATTAGCATAAACTTTCATCAAATTTAGAGCCATGTAAATATTTTTCATATGAATAATGTGAAAAACCAGCACAAATGAAAGTAACAACCCAGAATTTGACAATGTATAATACTTGGTGTTCCTTTTCTCTTCATTACCCCTGACAGATAATTATCTTTTCCTCTCAGCCCCAGCTTAGCATCCAAATAATTTTCAAGACAGTACCCTAGGCAACTATATCCAATTCATCTTACTTGGCCTGGGAAATAAAATCAATTTTCCCTTGAGAATATAACATTTACTCCATCATTTAAATAGCCCAACTTTTTCTAGTGCATTTCAGCAATTGAAGACTAACTAGACAAAACCTGTTTCACGCATTTTCATTACAACTTTACAGTGAACTAATAGAATTTATTATAATATTTTCAAAGCAAGAGTTAGTGTTTATGAGAAAATGGCATCAAATATATTATGTTGATTCTTTTTTCCTGGTGGTTTGCTTAGTCCCAAAGTGGCTGAATACCCTTGTAGCTCTAACAATGAATTTGGGCAAGGCCACAACCATATTATCACAAGATTGACTCCACATACATTCTTTGAACACATCTCAATGGTCCTTTATTCTTCTTACCCTTCCAAGATCATTTACTGTGCAAGTTTGGACACACTCTCATCTCAGTTTATTCCCATATAAAATGAGTGATTTAGACTGCAGCAGTGGTTCTCAAAGTATGGCCTTAGATCAGCAGCAGCAGCATTACCTAAGAAGTGGTTATAGATGCAGTTTTTCTGGCTTCATCTGAGACTTAATCTATCAGAAATTCTGGGGTTAAGGATTGGGCAGCAATGTGTGTTTTAATTGACAGGTCTGCCAGGTGGACTAGATTATCTCTGAGTGTCATTTTAGATCTGATATGTACTGCTTCTAGAGGCTTTAAGTTGTTGCAGACACACTTTTCATCTCTGGTTTTTCAGAGTCCCACTATGAACTTGGCTTAGGTGAGCGTGAGGATTTCTAGTTAGAGAGGGGCCAAGATCATTCCTCTCTGGAAATGGTGTCAGGTCTAAAGTGTTAATTTTAAAACCAAGGGTTGCTTGCTTTTGCCCTCAATATACTTTACTCCATTTCCCAGAGGTCCTAGCCACCTATGTCCTCCATCTTGTTACCCTTGGCTCCAAGAAACCACATTCCCAAAAGAAGTTCTTGCTTTTGATGTAAATTGAAGGCAGTCTCCACACTGTAAATAGATTTAATTCGTATATCAGAAACTCTTACAAATTTATTGCTTATTTACAGCCAAAAGAAAGCATGAGAGAGAAGAGGTGATTAGTTTTGGATTTAGACAAAGCTAAGATTGAGTTCAGATATGATTTTAAGTTGTGTAATGTTTTATAAGTTACCTGATGTCTCTGTCTCTTCCCTTACAATCTGTAAAAATACAACACTGAAATAAGACAACATGAATACAATTATCTGGCATGTAGCAGGTGCTCAATAAGTTGTATTTTGTTCCATTTCCCAATTTCCACAATCAGGGATTAAATGCCAGACAATTCCATTTTCCAGAACCATTTGCTGTCTGAGCCAGCTGGTCCACATCAATGATCCCTACGTTCCAGCCAGACAAACTTCTACCTACTGGTTGGACACTTTAACTTTGTGACACCATCATTTTCATTCATCATAGCACTTCTTTTGACTACTTTTCAGCTTCCTAATCCCTTTGCCAACAATGACCTCTGGTTGGTGATGAACAATCTAATCTAGGGAAGCATCCTAGTTAGTAATAATAATAATTTAAAATAATAATGAAATTAACATTTATTATCTACCATGAGCCAGGTACTCTATATGTAATGACTAATTGGTTTCTCAAAGCAACCTTTTGACATGGGTAGTATTATTATCCCCATTTTATGGGTGAGGAAACCGAAACACAGGGAAAACGAGTATCTGGCCCAAAGTAGCAAAGCTGAGAAATGACAAAGCTTGACTCTGAGTAAGAATGTAAATAAAACAGATATCTTGTGATCTGAATTTCCATGGAAAATGTAAAAATAACAAGGTACCTTAAACAAAATATTTATAATAGCAATATGGCATTTTAATTATTCTTTCAACAAATATTAATGAAATCTACAACATGAGCCATGCACAATGTAGGAGCAGGGATATAAGCAGGAAGACAAGCTATCTTATGTTGTAACTCTAATGATTTATAAACAATATGTATTAAATAAGAAAACATGAGATAGTGGTACATATTCTTAAAGCAGTGTGTGTTTGGGGGACAGGATGTAGGAGAAAAGGAGTCCATTGTATTTTACATAAAGTGGACAGAGAAGGCTTTTTTTGTGGAATATTTATTTACCCAATCAGATTTATATTTTTTGAAAGATTATTCAGACTACTGAGTAGAGGGGTAGTAAAAAGATCAGTTAGGATGCTGTTGTCCAGGTGAGAGATGATGTTGGCCTGAATGAGAATGGTAGCAGAGAAAATGTGAGGCCCACCAATTTAGATAATCCTTTAGAGCAGGTATTCTCAAAATGTGTTCCACTAACCAGCAGTGTCAAGCCACACTCTAAATTTGCTGAATCAAAAACTCTGGGAATGAATGCCGGAATTCTGTCTTAAAAAGTTCCCATTCTCGGGCTTCCCTGGTGGCACAGTGGTTGAGTCCGCCTGCCGATGCAGGGGACATGGGTTCGTGCCCCAGTCGGGAAGATCTCACATGCCGTGGAGCGGCTGAGCCCGTGAGCCATGGCCGCTGAGCCTGCACGTCCAGAGCCTGTGCTCCGCAACGGGAGAGGCCACAACAGTGAGAGGCCCACGTACCACAAAACAAACAAAAAAAAAACTTCCCATTCTGATGAATGCTAAAATTTGAAAACCACTAGTTAGAAGAAGAGGTGACAAGACACAAAGTGACAACTAAGCCAAAGGAAAGAATCAAGATGATTAACTTCTAATTTTGCTTGTTTATTTTTAGAGAAGAGAGTGAGTAACAGACTTTACTCACTCCAGAAGAGTAAGGAAGATGAGAAAATTTTCTCTTTGCAATTAAAAAACTTCAGAATCAGTGTTGGGTATCTAGCTAAAAGTTCCTCAGCCATTTCTGCAACTCAAGCTTTGGTGGACTGCTACACTACTTGAGTACTCTCTCTTATTTTTTTCCTCCCTTCTCTTTTTTTTTCTCTTCTCTGCTATCTTTGTTTCCAGTTTCCATTTATCTGTAATGTTTAACAGTTTTCCTCCTCTTTGGCTCATCCAATCTATGAGCTAACAGCTAAAGCCTAACTAATTATTTTTCCTTTAATATAATTTTCTAAACAAACACAGTTCTTGTTCAATGAAGAATTCCGGATCACCTATTGAGAAAATATTTTTTTCACCCCCACTGACTGGAGAAGTCAATTTTGACTTGCAAAGATTTGAAAATATCTTAAGAATAATTTCAGTAACTATTAGATTATTTAGAAAAATTGAAATTAAAATTTAAAACTGTGCTTAAATGTTGCCAAAGACACTCTTTAAGAATATTAAAATTACTGACAGCTTTGATGGATTTTCATGTCCATTATTTGGGACTTCAAACAAAGAGTATAATTTCAATCTAGAGATTTTATTGCTATTCAAATGAATTTTTATGAATATCCTCTCAAAGTCTTAAACCAAAACAACAGTGATTCCACTCCAATTTTTTAAAAATCATTTCTCAAATTTTGATGTCAGTACTATTATACTTTAAAATCTGTTACAGAATTGAATCGACAGCTTAATAACTTATTATTTAATAATAAAAATTTATTTTTTTCCTTTCAGTTATTTGACTGCAACAATATTGTACCTCTTCTTAGTATTGATGTGATAGCACTGTATAACAAAATTCTTTTCTTTTAGAACTGTTGTTCTTTTATAAGAATGCTGCTCTATTAATCATAAGTGTGGCAGCTCAATGCTTGGACTGCAGCATAAAATGTAATTTATTAAAGTTTCTTCCAGGCAGATCTGAAACAGGGATTTCAGTATTTATTAATGCTTTCTACGTTTTAGGCTTAGGGAAAGCTGAAATAAATGCAGTAAAACTTGTGGCACTGTCTTCACGTTCATCTTTTTGAGGCACAAAAAGAAGTCTCTATCATCTCAAATAGACTAAAATAGAGATCAACTTCTGAAGGCTGACATTTTGGTGCTTTTTCATCTTCTAAAGAATTGCCCTTATAATTAAGTGCTAAGCCAAGGCACTTCTTTAGAACAGTGAAATGGTCTCATACAATTTTGGTTCTGCATGGCCCAGACCAAGACCACCTTCTTTGGGTTTTCTTGCATATATATACTTATATACACACACATATGCTGTAAAGGTAATCTACTGTACTTTTTGGTAGATTGGTTATTTGAGTATGTATTTAATATATGTTAAAGAATAACCTACTTTTTATTTCTGGTAGTCAGTATGGGAAAAAAGATGATAATTGGTTGAGGGTAAGAAAGCACATACTCTGTAAGCAGTTAATGATAGAATAGTAAATGTATTTAAAATAGTTGATATTTAGGATTCAATTTTTCTGTTTTCAAATTAATTTCTGCAGTTTTACATAATATTTGTTAACAGCTTCTCTGGTATCATTTTAAAACAAAAACAAAAAAAAATCTTTAAAGGCATTCCAATATCTATCTATTAAGGTCTATGGTGACTATATACTATGTCAGCTTGGCTAGACTGAACTACTTCCCAGAGTTCCCTTCCTTCTATGCATCCTGTTAAAGTGGGCCACAAGGGAGATTCTTAGAAGATTTTGGAGGGTGGAAAGGAGGTAGCAATCATTTTGTACCATTGTTGCTCATCTGCTGACTCACCTTGTTGTGAAAGAGCATTTGGACCAGATATGTGTATTTAGCTCTGAGGCGTCTACAGGATGCCCTCGTCACCGAGATAAGAGGCAGCCAAAATGGACACAGGACTCGGACAGCCTTTGGGGGATTGCAGCTCATGCTCATGAGAGTCCAGTCTGTTGCTGAGCTTCCCTTCCTGACTGCTGTCCTGTGGGCTTAAGGCTCCAACTCACAGACTTAGAGAATGAACTTATGGTTACCAGAGGGGATGTGTGG
Organism: Lagenorhynchus albirostris; assembly: GCF_949774975.1. Taxonomy (NCBI): domain Eukaryota; kingdom Metazoa; phylum Chordata; class Mammalia; order Artiodactyla; family Delphinidae; genus Lagenorhynchus; species Lagenorhynchus albirostris. The sequence goes on from NC_083105.1 coordinate 32,736,075, forward strand.
GAGGGAAGGGATAGTTAGGGAGTTTGGGGTTGACATGTACACACTGGTATATTTAAAATGGATAACCAACAAGAGCCTACTGTGTAGCACAGGGAACTCTGCTCAATATTACGTAACAACCTAAATTGGAAGGGAATTTGAAAAAGAATCGATACATGTATGTGTATAACTGAATCACTTTTCTGTATACCTGAAACTATCACAACACTGTTAATCAACTATACTCCAATATAAAATAATAAGTTAAAAAAAGAGAGAGAAAGAAAAAAGAAAAGTGGAGAAAGCCTCGCAGGGACTGTTGAAGCAGGTCCCTCTGCTGTGGAATGTATAGGCCAATTCCCTGCAATAATCCTTTAGCGTGTGTGTCTGTGTTTCCTAGTGGTTGACTTCCGACAGGGAGTCCCAAACCTCTTTTCTTGGCCATCAAGCATTTCTTGATCTATCCTAAATTGCCTTTTAAGTCTCATACCCATGTACAGTTCTCCACATAATATAAAATTAAACCATGATTATCTACTTATTACAGAAACAGACCAAGATCTCCTGGAACTTTATTAGCCTGGGTGCTTCTTTAACCCCATACTTCCCATTTGGTACCTATGAAAATATAATTTTTTGGTGATGGTGCTGGTTGTTTTTTGTTTGTTTTTTCATTTGTTTTTTGGTGTTGGTTTATTTTTTTGTTGTTTGTTTTTTGATATTTTGTCAGCGTAAAGAATTTCTTCCTTTGAATTACATTATTCTAGGTGTTGCTTACTTCCCCACTCTACCTCTAATGGTAAATACTTTTGGAGTATGGCTCACATAATCTCTTTGTATTTCTTTCCATGCAACATTGAACACAGTCACTTGCCCATTAAGTTCTCAATAAATAACTGTTGGATCAAAATGACCCTGTCAGAAACGGTGAAGGGTCTGAGATTTTACCTGACTTCTAAGCTAATGAGTTACCCTGCCACAGTTTCATAGGTTCTGGCAGAAGGCAAGAGATCCACGGGAGAGAAACAAAGGCCTTTATGACTCACTATACAGCAGACAACATGAGCTTCATGTTTTCATCAGGTACCCTTGCCTCCAAAGTCCTATGGGGACCAGGTGGATGCTGCACAATGAGTCTGCATCATAGATTTGGAATCCTGAGCTTAGGTTTTCCCCAGTCTTATTACGGAGGGAGGAAGATACTATCTGTATTTTCCTGGTCAAAACACAAATGTGTCCACTGACTCACAGGGAGCCTATTTCTATCCTCTCAGGTTGCTTACTATACAAACATTCCTGAAAAATAGCCTAGACAAAAATTGTCGTAATGTGTGGAAACACTATGGAGAATCACCACCCCACCCTCCCCAAACAGAATCATCTACTGGAAAATAGTAGCTAATTCTTAAACTCAGTGAAATGACATTTTGAATATCCTTTATATTTAAAATGTAGCTAGGTTTTCTTATAATACGATTTTTGTCTTTTATAGATTTCATCCCCAAATATTTACAGCTTGGGACAAAAATTGGCTCATACTTTATAATTTAAGTACCATTGAATCTAGCTTGTTATCCTACTTTAAAAGCATATTGCAAATCACATACTATTAATCTCCATGGAGATAGCTGAGCTGCCGATCACCTCTTAAGTCCACACACACACACACACACACACACACACACACACACACAAATCAGTGGACTGTGTGAAAGAAATTGGAGCATTTGGGAGTGTACAAAAGGATTCATTTAGCTGAATTGACTTGTATATTTCCAACAACACTAAATGGGAATAGAAGTTCATATGTCAGTAATATATATTTTGGTCCAGTATACAAAAGTTTGTTTCTTTGAAGCAGTACCAATCAGACAGAATACCAATTCTTTCCTTCTTTTTCTTTATTTCCTCTAAGCTAGGCTTCTATATTCAATTCGGATATTTAAATCATGTTAAAGTTTCAGTGCCTAAATATTTCATTTCCATTCCAGTCCCTAAGGTTCATCCATTTTAAAGATGGATGATAAATCTATATCAAGTTGTTCCTGGGAGATATGGTGACCAAAATAGCTTACTTGAGGTTTGAGATGTACATCCAATTTCACTCTTTTTCTATGCTAAATTTTATAATGAGGGTATTCCAAAGGGATGAAAGAAATACGGCACTTGTAGTGAATGGTTGCAGAAATAAACCGTTTTGGATTTTTTGGTTTTTTTGAATACATGGTTGATAGTTAACTGTTAGAAATGAGGTAAAATAGCAATGGAAAACACATTTCTAAAAAAGCCAAACCATGAAAAATATTGATATACATGCAAAGTCTGCATATAATTGCCAGCAGTTTGAGTTTTCTTTTTTTTTCCAAATATGGATTTATATAGAAAACATCATCTGATTTCATGATTTTAGAGGAAATTTGTGTGTGAAGGAAGATAATAAAATGAATAAACTCTTAAATAAAAGTTCATCTGACTGTATGGCATAATCATATATGTTACCTTATTTTATCATTATGTCAGTTTTATTTGATACACAAGGAATTATGAAAACCTTTATTTTATGGCTATTAAAATGGATTCAGAGAGTTTATGTATTTTTCCCAAGGTTACAGAGCTATTAAGTAATAGTGTTTTTACTAGAGCTCAGCATTTCCTGTCCAATGTTATTTTCACTATATTAACTAAATTAACTTTTCATTGATAATATCCATCATTCTTAAACTTTCAATATGTGTCTGGCACTGTGTAAGGAGGTTGCTTGGTCTATCTCATTTAATTTTCCATAATATCTCTATCAGACAAGGTCAATTATTTTCTTATATTATATCTAATAGGCATTAATTAATTTTACAAGGCCACAAAGAGAGTAAAAGCTTAATCCCAGGCTTAAACCCTACATATTTCAGAATCAGGAATCTTCACTGAAATGCAACCGTAGAAATTTAATAGATTCATCAACCTCCCAATCACACATACCCATATCATGCACTAGGGATATTGAAATACTCTTCTGTCAATAATAAAATGTACTTTTAAGATTCCATGAACTACATATACTTTAAGAGAAACTTATTAAAAATGTAAATTCAAGCATGCTCTTTTAGCCAAAGGTTAGACCTTGGAGGAAAATATCAACAAAAAATCCTGTCGATAAATAACAATTTCTGTAGTGCATAGTGACTGAAGTATCATCAACCAAAGCAAGGCATCTCTTTCAAAAGTCATTTTGAAATATGTTAGCCGGTGAAATATTTTTATTTCAACTGCAGAGAGTTAACATTACATTCACTTTGTACAGCATCCAATACTTATTTGATCTGGCTGATGATTCAGAGGCAGGAGCTAAGCCTAGGTTCTTTGTATTATTCTCTGCAAATTTCAAATTACTCTGTGATGCTCTGGAAACAACACAATTATTATTCATCTCCCACAGGGAAAGCCAAGCTGTATATAAAGCTGTAGCCAGTTAGCTCTGTTTCTACAGCAGTGTTTTATAAGGAGAAGAGTTTCCTTGCAATTTTGTTAAGGAAAGAAAATTAATCAGAATGCATGCAAGTTCAGAATCCTTCAAATCTGTGCCACGTCCACCTAGTAGATCTTGACATCACATTTTAATGCAGTAGGAATTCAGAGAAAATTAGTCTGTCCTGCTAAAACAAACAAACAAAAAAGCCTACAGAAAGATTCTTTGTGTTGGCTTTGCCTTTTCAGAAATAGATAAGACATAATACAGTATTTACAAAGAGCTGCATCACAGAGACTGAGACATTAGATCAAATTCATGGTTAGAGAAATAGAGAAAAATGGATTTTTCTAGTTTTCTATTTGAATGTTAAAATTTGTATTATTGAATTATACTTACGATACTCTTAATTATACCTGTGGTATTCTTTTACATTTTCATGATAAATAATTTACATTTTATGGGAAAAGGAAAAGAAACACTCCAATGGCCCTTTTCCCAATTTATTCTTTGGACCAAACTTTTACCAAATCTTTTACACCGAAGTCATTACACGCTCTTAAATAATGTTTAAATCTACATGTTGAATGAGTTTAGTGATAATTTTCACAGTATTCTTTAGCAGATGTGATATAGGTAGAAACATTTCTCATTCTACTCTGTGAATGAACTTATGGGGAAATATTAAGTAAATAAATTTTATTTATTTTTCTTCTTTCTAGTATTCCTAGGTGACAAACAATGTCTTTTTTTTAACATTTTTATTGGCGTATAATTGCTTTACAATAGTATGTTAGTTTCTGCTTTATAACAAAGTGAATCAGCTATATATATACATATATCCCCATATCTCCTCCCTCTTGCGTCTCCCTCCCACCCTCCCTATCCCACCCCTCTAGGTGGTCACAAAGCACCGAGCTGATCTCCCTGTGCTATGTGGCTGCTTCCCACTAGCTATTTTACATTCAGTAGTATATATAAGTCCATGCCACTCTCTCACTTCGTCCCAGCTTACCCTTCCCCCTCCCCATGTCCTCAAGTCCATTCTCTATGTCTGCGTCTTTATTCCTGTCCTGCCCCTAGATTCTTCATAACCACAGAATACGTCTCTTAAGTTAACTTTTATTTATAATAAGATGCTAAATGAATTATTTTATAGTGCTATTAAAACATTCTAATTTTCTAGTGTTGCCAATTTTAAGTTTCATCTGGTTTAGTGATACCTAGTTTTAGTTAGGATTATTTGAATGTGTAGCTTAGTGGAACTAATAGATCCAACTGGAATAATTATGTGTTTTGTTAACAAATGAAGCAATATTTTAAAAATATGACTGTAGATGGAGCATTCATGATAAACTTCCATTTATTAGGCCACAAAAATCCTCCCAACCCCCAATATATTCTAAAAATAGTAATAGTTAACCATGTTCTCTGGTCACAATGTTGTAAAACTATACATCTGAAAAATACAGAAAAAACTTTTCCCCTTCATCTACATCAAAACAAATCACAAAACTGTCTCTTAAGCAACTCAGTAGTTATAGAGAATGTTCAGTCACAAAATGCAAACTCTTTAAAATTATGGCAATTGAAGCCTGACATAAAAAATGCATGGGACAGCTAAATAGGTCTCAGAGGAAACATAAACTTAATACATACACACGTGAAAAAGAAAAGAAGGAAAAATAACTCAGGCATTTAAGACACAATGATAGGAAAGGAAAAGTAAAGATAATGACAGGAAAGCATAATGAGGAAAATGGCCAATGCTAAAGCAAGAATTAATGAGTTGGACAAATGCAAAGGAGGAGCAAGAGGGAATACTCCTTGTGCTTATTCAGTACCCAGTTTGAAGAGATGTCTGCTGCCTTATCTTGCAAACATAAGAGAAAAATCTGAAGACCAATGAGGTTGGCAGAGCAGAAAGATAAAAGGCTCTGGTTTCTTCATTCATCGAATCCACATTTATTGAGTAGTTCCTCTGCTCTAGGCATGATTCAAAGCCTTGGAAATGCATTGGAAAAAAAGCTGTAAAAAGTTTTGTTCTCATGGTGTTTGTATTCCAGTAACCTTCGGGAAGATCAACCAACAAAGAAAAACTTGGTAAAGCAAATTTTACAGTATACAGAGATCTCTGGAAAAAATAAAAGCAGAGTAAGGCACATCACGAAAGCTGTGGATGGTATTTATTTTAAATAGGTTGACCAAGGTAAGCCTCATTGGGAAGGTGATTTTTGAGGAGACTTGAAGGAGGTGAGGACATTATCCATCCAAAGGCCTCAGGGGAGTATTTACTATGAAGCTAGCTAGCAGTATGATCATATGGTCACAAGTTTTTGTAAAAATTTCAGAAATTAGATTTTTGTTAGCTTCAGTTGGGTAAGGTCACTCACTGTCAACTTCAAATTCCCCTCCATTATATTCCTATTCTTGTAGGGATGTATCCACATGCCATAGTCATTTTTGGAAAATGAGCTAAATAAATAAAGTTGAACAGAAGATAATTTAAAATGATTACATATGATATAATTTTGGTGGGATACACATATATAATTCTCAGTCACTTCCATTTATTATTATGTTATGGCTAGCCATCCCTTCATAGGAATAACTTCTAGTAAATAATTCTATTGCTCAAGGAATGATACTTCACATGTTGTGACCTAAAGGTGAAGGGCCAGAGACAATATAATGTTATGAATTATGGTACCCATAGTATCATGTTATTACTCTAGCGCCTAGAGTTTTTCATGTTTGTGGTATTTTTCAGCTTTTTTTTAAGAATTATAATTTGTTGTAAATTCTTTTTTATTCTAAGAAATATTTACTTTTACTTTATTTTATGGTAATAATATTAAATTGTTTTCCTTAAGAAGATTCCAAATTTTATTTGTTTGCACAAAGCTTAAAATTGCCCCTAAAAGTTACCAAGGAGGTGCATGTCTGGTGTTTCTGTGAAAGCAGGAGGGTCACAAAAGTGTATTACAAGAGTTTTTGGTGCACAATGAACAAAAAGGAGGGGCATAGTAAGAAATTAACTCAGAGTGGTTTTACAGGTCCAGTCATATAGGACAGTCCAATAGAAATATACTGCAAGAGACATATAGTTTTAAAGTTTCTAGTAGCCACACAAAAAAATAAAAAGCAAATTAATTTAGCAATATATTTTATTTAACCCAACACATGCGAAATATTATCTTATAAAATACCTTAAATTATCTTAATGTAATCAACATATAAGCTATTAATGAGATATTTTGCATTCTTTTTTTGTCATACTAAGTCTCTCAAATCCAAAGTATATTTTATTCTTAAAGCATACCATCATTTGAATCAGGCACACACCAAGTCATCAATAGTTGTATATGGCTAGTGGCTACTGAAATGGACAACACAACATTAGAACATTGTAACTTTTAATTAAATGGACAGAGAGTGGAGGGCTGTCAGTAGAGATGTGGCATGATCTGATTTACAGTATAAAGAACAGACTATATAGATATAAGGTTTGAAGTAGAGAGACTGATTAGGAGGCTATTGCAATAATTCAGCAGGAGAGGTTGGTGCTTTAGATCAAGATGGTAATGGATCTAGTAAAATATAGCCAGATTCTGTGTGTATTTCATAGGTTAAGACATCAGGATTTGCTGATGAATAAAATGAGAGAAAGGGAAAAAATATTATGAGACATGGACAGATGATAATGCCATTATTGAGATAAGGAAGATTATAATAAAAACAGGTTGAGAGGTTTTTTTGTTTGTTTATGTTTTATGGGATTTTTTTTCTTTTTTTAGTGATATTGTTGTCAGTAAACCAACCAACCTTAACTCTTTATGTGAGATTATAAATGTCTGTATTTTGTAAGTCATTTTGAGTTGTACTTCTTTACAGCTGAAAGATGAATGCATATATTATTAAAGGTGGAGATAAGTTTACATTTCATTTTTCTAGATTTTTCATAACCCTATACCCCAATAACCAAAATGTAAACCTTGTAAATTAAAAAAAAAACACAAAATTTTGGATAATGACTGATATTGAATGCTCTATAAATAAGATGACTATATGCCTGATTATACTTGGGCAGAGCCAACTTATACCTGCTTTCTCAGTATAATTATTCATAGTAGCCCCTTTCATTCTCAAAACTCCTTGTTTGTATGATAAATTACATACTTGCTGTATATTATCTATTACAACAATATTGTCATGTTACAAACCACCCCCAAACTTAGTGGCTTAAAATAACAACTATTTATTACTTTTCATGAATACAACATTAGTTGAGTGGATCTGCTATTTGAGCCAGTCTGGATGCTCTTGGCTGGACTTGCTTATGCTTCAGTGGTCAGCTAGCAGCTTGGCTGGTACCTGGCTGGTCTAGCATGAGCTCAGCTGAGATGACTTGTCTGTTTCACTTGATCTTTTCTCCTCCAGAAATACATTCCTAAGCTTGTTCTCATGGTAGATTCAGTTTCAAGAGGATAAATAGAAGTATACAAGCTCAAATCTAGCATGCCATCACTTTCACACTAGTATACTAGCATATTCTGTTACCTAAACAAAACCACAAGGCCAGCTCAGAGTCAATGAAGGAGAGAACATGGCAAAGGTTATTAGATATGGTCTAGTCATTAATTGGGTGCATCGATGCAATCAATCAGTTATACGTATGTGGGTGTGTATGTGTGTGTATATATATACATATATATGTATATATATAAAATATTTGATATTTGCCTCTTCCTTAAGTTTTCTAATTTTTCTCTAGTCAACTACACATGCCTTTTCAAAAACACATTTTTAAATAATTACTTAGAATTTTATGTATTTCATGACACTTTATGTTCTGCGGTCTCTATGATAGACTCACAGAGACACACTTGACACACTACTTGTAATATTCATTTCCTTTACATTTGTCTCCAAGATATATTTCCATGAAAACTTACAAATTCCCCTAAATTGTTTTTTATTTTGATAAAGATGGAATTAGATTTCTGTCTGTTCCTTCTTAAAATGTGTTCTTCCTTCCTTTATAAGCAAGTCTTCTGGGAAGATATCAGACACAATCATCTGACAAAACTTGCCAGAGAGGTAGTTTGTATTTTAAGATTTGAATGATTATTATAACCCAATAAGCATTTCTTTGAAAACTACTATATGCCCTTCATTGCAAAGAATAGTAAGACTATTCAGGAAGGCCATATATTGATTTGCATCCCTTCAATAACAGATAGAGTGTTTTCTTTTATTACCTAGTTTCTGTTCTCATCACTGTTCTTCAACAGCATTGTTCTCTATAATTTTATACTATATAATACCACCTGTTAAAATAGTGCTTAAGGGGCTTCCCTGGTGGTGCAGTAGTTGAGAGTCCACCTGCCCATGCAGGGGACACGGGTTCGTGCCCCGGTCCGGGAAGATCCCACATGCCGCGGAGCAGCTGGGCCCGTGAGCCATGGCCGCTGAGCCTGCGCGTCCGGAGCCTGTGCTCCGCAACGGGAGAGGCCACAACAGTGAGAGGCCCACGTACCGCAAAAAAAAAAAAAAAAATAGTGCTTAAGGATCTTGAAATATATTCAATATTAAAACTGTCTACTAAATAAAATGATTCAGTACAATACATATTTATAATACAGTCTTCTAGAGTTGCAATATCACTTTACTGGGAAATTTTTCTACACGGACAAACTTTTTTCCAAAGTATTCTGCTCCTTTAAAAATAGATTTCTCATTTTTTGCTTATTACATTGATGCCACTGGAGCCTCAGAAACACAAAGTCTCCTACGTATACGGATAGATAATCCTAAAATAAAATTTTAAATAATTATTCAGAAAATTGGAACTGAGCACAGGATCACATAAATTATCAGCTGAAGCCAGAACCCTTCTCCCTCCTTGCTCAATGGAAGAATTGTTTCTTTGTATTTTTGCAGTGTATTTTGTCATTAAGGGATCCTCATGAACCAACAGTCTCCATGTCAAAAAGTACCTTGAATAAATAGAGATAGTAAATTTTAATTTTCTTCATGAAATGTAATTTTGTAAACTTTCCCAAAGTAAATATGGAAGAAAAAAAAATGAGGCTTCCCTTTATTTCCTTTCAGCTGTAACAATGTCACAGTAAAACAGAGTATAATTATTTTCTTCGATTTTGAATATTAATAATTATTTCTTTACATTTTGATTTTTTTAGAGTAAATGATCCACTAAGCTATCATATAGTTGTGGAAAACCCATAAAAACACTTACATACATGCACACCCAGGTGGAAATAGCTATTTTGTATGTGCCAGTAACCCTTCAGTATAGTAAATGGAGGAATGAAACAAACATATACTTGGTTTGTTTGTTTTTTCATGTGTAAGAGGTGCATACAACGGAATGTCTATATTGTTTGTGTATTCTTCTATAATGAAGCCATTTGTAACAAAAACAAAAAACTGGGTTAAAATGAATAACTTGTTGCTAATACACTAGTCATCCAATCCATGTTCAAAAAATGTACCTGATGGAAGATCACAGTTGCCAAGTAACAATATGACATTCTTACAAGGAATTTGATATTTCCCAGAAATATGATATAATGATATTTAGTAACAAGTGTAATTTTCCTCTCAAGAGCAAAAGAGATACCTACTCAACATTGTTGAAATTTTATACTTATGACATTCTAGTTATGCAATTACTTTTCACCTCTTACAAACCTAATTATTGAAACTACAAAATATTTTGTTAGTGTAATTGATTCCAGAAACAAGCTATTTGGTTGTGATATTCAAGTGAGAAAAAACATGGAGCTCTAAGTAGCAAAGTATCTATAAAATCAAAATACAGTGATTTACAAATATTTGCTATTACATGAACTTTTCTAGAATGATTGGCATGGCCCAAGATTTTTGGAATTAATATTTCATGAAAATAATCATAATCATTCTCTTAGGTCTTAGAAAAGCCATCCATGGTAATATTAAATCATTTGTTCTCTTATTCTCTTTCCATTATTTTGTGTGTGTGTGTGTGTGTGTGTGTTTCTCCTTTTGTGTGGGAATGAACAACCTCTTAGATCATTTGAAATAATTGCAAACACAAGTTTTCATATTGCTATGTTGTCCTATAATGAATTTAAATTTTTTGTTACACTCTAAGTTTTAACTCTGGTAACTAATTTGGCAGTTACTTTAAATATCTTGATTCTCTCTGTGGTTTTGTTTGTTTGTTTGTTTTAATATTAGGGAATTACTGTTCATTTTTTTGAGGTATGTAATGGTATTGTGGTTGTTTTTATGAGATGCATGCCTAAGTGTTTAGGGGTGAAACATCATGTCTGTAAGTTACTTTCCAATTGTTCAGTAAAAAATATGACAAAATGTTAATTTTTAAATCTAGGTGGTGGATATATAATTTGTTTCATTTTTCTTTAACTTTTCGGTATATTTGAACATTTTCATAATAGAAAGTTGTGGAAAATAAGGCTATCTGTTAAAATACTTGAAAGCATGGTTCAGACAACTGTACAAATGGGAAACAGAAAGAATAAAGATATTTAACAGTGTACATGTCCCTACACTCTTTCCCCTGGCCTTGAATTATAAATCTGCCTCAGTATCTATTGGAAGAATATTTTTCTCAGCAATTCTGTGACTTCCAGTTCTAGCAGAACAGCCACCCAGCTGAGTTCAGGCCAAATTATGTAAAATAAGCAAATAAATACTTGTTGTTTTAATGCCCCACATTTTAAGGTGGTTTGTCCTACAACATTAGATAATTGCTAGCCCCCCTCCCCCAAAATATTTGAATTCAGTTTGGCACAAGCATTTTTAAAGCTCTTTAAATTATTCTAATGTGAAGTAAATGTTGAGATGAATAGCCTTATAAAATTGAGATATTTATCCATAGAAATGCTAAATAAAAATATCTGAACAAGTTTTCAATACTAGGAAATACAGAGCTTAATATAAAATAAATGGCTTTGGGACTTATTTCTGAACAAAAGGCTTTATATTAAATATAGATTTTTGAATTAAAAAATAGAGTTGTCACTGGTATGTAAGCAATTTTAGAAAAGGATTTAGTGAGTTGACTACGAACAAACTTGAGGGACTTCCCTGATGGTCCAGTGGTTAAGATTCCGAGGTTCCAATGCAGGGGGGCATTGGTTTGATCCCTGGTTAGGGAGCTAAGATCCCACATGCGGCATGGCCCAAAATAGATAGATAGATAGATAGGGAAAAAATTCATAGCACAGTCCTTTAAAAAAATAAAAGAACAAACGATCAAAATGAACTAAGTTGCTTATTTGATGTTTCAAATAGTTAAATTAGCAGGTAATGCTTTTATTAAATTATTGGATATGGTAATATTTTGTTAAATTATTAGGAGATTTTGAGCAGGTAGTTTGTGTTTCTTTTTTTGGGGTGAGAGGAGGTTGAATGTCATTCATTTATTACCAATTCAATCCTTGGTTATATTTTCCTAAGATTTTTTTGTTTGTTTGTTTGTTTTGTGTGTGTTTTTCTTATCTTTGTTTTCATTTATTTTTTAACTTTTTAAAATTGAAATATAGTTAATTTACAATGTTGTGTTAGTTTAAGGTATTCAACAAAGTGATTCAGTTATACAGACACACACACACACATTGTTTTTCAGATTTTTTCCCATTATAGGTTATTACAATACATTGAAAATAGTTTCCTGTACTATACAGTAGGTCCTTGTTGTTCATCTATTTTATATATAGTAGTGTGTATATGATAATCCCAAACTCCTAATTTATTCCCCTCGCCCCGTATCCCTTTTGGTAACCATAAGTTTTTTTTCTGTGTCTGTGAGTCCATTTCTGTTTTATAAATAAGTTCATTTATATCATTTTTTTTAGATTCCACAGATAAGTGATATCATATGATATTTGTCTTCCTCTATCTGACTTACTTCACTTAATATGATAATCTCCAGGTCAATCTATTTTTCTGCAAATGGCATCATTTCATTTTTTATGACTGAGTAGTATTCCGTTGTGTTTATATACCACATCTTCTTTATTCATTCATTGTTGATGGACACTTAGGTTGCTTTCATGTCCTGGCTATCATAAATAGTGCTCCTATGAACACTGGGGTGCATGTATTTTTTCAAATTAGGGCTTTCTCTGGATATATGCCCAGGAGTGGAATTGATGGATCATATAGTAACTCTATTTTTAGTTTTTTAGGGAACCTTCATACTGTTCTCCATAGTGGCTGCACAAATTTACATTCCCAACAGTGTAGTACAGGGGTCCCCAACCACTGGGCCTTGAACCAGTACTGGTCTGTAGCCTGTTAGGAACCAAGCCTCACAGCAGGAGGTGAGCAGTGGGAGAGCAAGCAAAGATTCATCTGTATGTACAGCCGCTCCCCATTGCCCGCATTACCACCTGAGCTCCACCTCCTGTCAGATCAGTGGCAGCGTTAGATTCTCATAGTAGCGCAAACCCTACTGTGAACTGCACATGTGAGGGATCTAGGGTGTGTGCTTCTTATGAGAATCTAATGCCTGATGATCTGAGGTGGAGCTGAGATTGTGATGCTAACACTGGGGAGTGGCTGCAAATACAGATTATCATTAGCAGAGAGGTTTGCTGCACAGAGACCATAATAAATCAATTGCTTGCAGACTCATATCAAAACCCTATCAGTAAGTGGCAAGTGACAATTAAGCTGCATCTGGTGTCAGGCTTCATAGTGGCAAGTGAGTTGATGTACTTCAATAGTACAGCTGCATCTGGTGGCAGGCTTTAAGTCAGAATCTGACACCTATTTTGGTCTGTGTGTGGCCCACCCATTATTTTATTTACCACTTCCATCAGCGCCTCTTTCCCACACTTTGGACTTGTCTCAGTCACAGTTTTGGTAAGGCCTCAAGCTAACCCTAGCCAAAATGAGTGAAAAACAAATGTCACCAGAGAGCTTCTTTGAAAAGGGGGAAAGACCCAATGATGAGACAGCAGAAGCCTCTAAGACTACCAACAAAAAGAAAGCTGCATTTAAAAGAATATACCAAGAGACCTACTTAAATTACGGGTTCATTGCAACAGGTGATGCACATTCTCCAAGCCTGCTTTGTATAATACGTGGCGACCAGCTAGCTATTCAGTGAAGCCATGAAACCTTCAAAATGGCTTTGCCACATGGAGACCAAGCATCCTGCATTAAAAGACAAGCCTTTGGAGTTTTTCAAAAGAAAAAAACATGAGCATGAAGAACAGAAGCAATTATTGAAGGCCACCACTTCATCAAATGTGTCTGCACTGAGAGCATCATTCTTAGTGGCTAACTGCATTGCTAAAGCTAAGAAGCCCTTTGCTATTGGTGAAGAGTTGATCCTGCCTGCTCCTAAGGACATTTGTCATTAACTTTTAGGGGAGGCTGCAGTTTAAAAGGTAGCACGTGTTCCTCTTATGGCGAGCACCATAACTAGAATTGTTGAAATAGCAGGGGATGTTGAGGCACAATTGTTAGAAAGCATTAATGAGTCACCATGGTATGCAATCCAGGTTGACAAGTCTACTGATGTTGACAACAAGGCAACAATGCTTTTTTTTGTGCAATGTATTTTTCAGGAGGATGTGAATGTGCATGTGCAAGCAACTCTATGCCAATAAAATGGACAACCTGGAAGAAATGGACAAATTCTTAGAAATGCACAACCTTCCAGGACTGAACCAGGAAGAAATAGAAAATATGAACAGACCAATCACAAGCACTGAAATTAAAACTGATTAAAATCTTCCAACAATCAAAAGCCCAGGACCAGATGTCTTCACGGGCCAATTCTATCAAACATTTAGAGAAGAGCTAACACCTACCTTTCTCAAACTCTTCCAAAATAGAGCAGATGGAGAAACACTCCCAAACTCCTTCTACGAGGCCACCATCACTCTGATACCAAAACCAGACAAAGATGTCACAAAAAAAGAAAACTGCAGACCAATATCACTGATGAACATAGATGCAAAAATCCTCAACAAAATACTAGCAAACAGAATCCAACAGCACATTAAAAGGATCATGCACTATGATCAAGTGGGGTTTATCCCAGAAGTGCAAGGATTCTTCAATATACGCAAATCAATCAACGGGATACACCATGTTAACAAATTGATGGAGAAAAACCATATGATCATCTCAATAGATGCAGAGAAAGCTTTTGACAAAATTCAACACCCATTTATGATAAAAAACCTTCAAAAAGTAGGCATAGAGGGAACTTTCCTCAACATAAGAAGAGCCATATGTGACAAACCCACAGCCAACATCATCCTCAATGGTGAAAAACTGAAACCATTTCCACTAAGATCAGGAATAAGACAAGGTTACCCACTCTCACCACTCTTATTCAACATAGTTTTGGAAGTTTTAGCCACAGCAATCAGAGAAGAAAAGGAAATAAAAGGAATCCAAATCAGAAAAGAAGAAGTAAAGCTGTCACTGTTTGCAGATGACATGATACTATACATAGAGAATCCTAAAGACGCTACCAGAAAACTACTCGACCTAATCAATAAATTTGGTAAGGTAGCAGGATACAAAATTAATGCACAGAAATCTCTTGCATTCCTAGAAACATGAAAAATCTGAAATTGAAATTAAGAAAACCTTCCCATTTACCATTGCAACAAAAAGAATAAAATATCTTGGAATAAACCTACCTATGGAGACAAAAGATCTGTATGCAGAAAATTATGACACTGATGAAAGAAATTAAGGATGATACAAACAGATGGAGAGATATACCATGTTCTTGGATTGGAAGCATCAACATTGTGAAAATAATTCTATTACCCAAAGCAATCTATAGATTCAATGCAATCCCTGTCAAACTGCCACTGGCATTTTTGACAGAACTAGAACAAAAAATTTCACAATTTGTATGGAAACACAAAAGACCCTGAATAGCCAAAGCAATCTTGAGAACAAAAAATGGAGCTGGAGGAATCAGGCTCCATGACTTCAGACTATAGTACAAACCTACAATAATCAAGACAGTATGGTACTGGCACAAAAACAGAAATATAGATCAATGGAACAGGTTAGAAAGCCCAGAGATAAATCCACGCACATATGGTCAGCTTATCTTTGATAAAGGAGGCCAGAATATACAGTGGAGAAAAGACAGCCTCTTCAAATGTGGTGCTGGGAAATTGGACAGCTACATGTTAAAGTATGAAATTAGAACACTGCCTAACTCCATACACAAGAATAAACTCAAAATGGATTAAAGACCTTAATGTAAGGCCAGACACCATCAAACTCTTAGAGGAAAACATAGGCAGAACACTCTATGACATAAATCACAGTAAGTCCTTTTTGACCCACCTCCTAGAGAAATGGAAATAAAAACAAAAATAAACAAATGGGACCTAATGAAACTTAAAAGCTTTTGCACAGCAAAGGAAACCATAAACAAGACCAAAAGACAACCCTCAGAATGGGAGAAAATATTTGCAAATGAGGCAACTGACAAAGGATTAATCTCCAAAAAATACAAGCAACTCATGCAGCTCAATATCAAAAAAACAAACAACCCAAACCAGAAATGGGCAGAAGACCTAAATAGACATTTCTCCAAAGAAGATATACAGATCACCAACAAACACATGAAAGAATGCTCAACATCATTAATCATTAGAGAAATGCAAATCAAAACTACAATGAGATATCATCTCACACTGGTCGTATGGCCATCATCAAAAAATCTAGAAACAATAAATGCTGGAGAAGGTGTGGAGAAAAGGGAACCCTCCTGCACTGTTGGTGGGAATGTAAATTGATACAGCCACTATGGAGAATAGTATGGAGGTTCCTTAAAAAACTAAAAATAGAACTACCATACGACCCAGCAATCCCACTACTGGGCATAAACCCTGAGAAAACCATAATTCAAAAAGAGTCATATACCAAAATGTTCATTGCAGCTCTATTTACAATTGCCAGAACATGGAAGCCACCTAAGTGTCCATCAACAGGTGAATGGATAAAGAAGATGTGGCACATATATTCAATGGAATATTGCTCAGCCATAAAACGGAATGAAACTGGTTTATTTGTAGTGAGGTGGATGGACCTAGAATCTGTCATACAGAGTGACGTAAGTCAGAAAGAGAAAAACAAATACTGTATGCTAATATATATATATATATATATATATATATATATATATATATATATATGGAATCTAAAAAAAGCGAAAAAAAAAAAAAAAAGAAGGTCAGAATAACCTAGGGGCAAGTCGGGAATAAAGATGCAGACTTTTTAGAGAGTGGACTTGAGGATATGGGGAGAGGGAAGGGTAAGCTGGGCCAAAGTGAGAGAGTGACATGGACATATATACACTACCAAACGTAAAGTAGATAGCTAGTGGGAAGCAGCCGCATAGCACAGGGAGGTCAGCTCGGTGCTTTGTGACCACCTAGAGGGGTGGAATAGGGAGGGTGGGAGGGAGGGAGTTGCAAGAGGGAAGAGATATGGGGACATATGTATATGTATAACTTATTCACTTTGTTATAAAGCAGAAACTAACACACCATTGTAAAGCAATTATACTCTAATAAAGATGTTAAAAAAACTTGCTTACTTGTGTGACATATTCAACCTGATCAACGAACTCAATCTGTCACTTCAGTGGAGAATGACAATTGTGTTCAAGTTGGCAGTTAAAGTGGCTGCATTCAAATCCAAATTGGAATTATGGGGGCGATGAGTGAACATTGGGATTTTTGACATGTTTCAAACATTAGCAGAGATTTTTGAAAGAGACTGAGCTAGGGCCTTTTTTCTCCCAGCTAGTGCACGATCACCTATATCAGCTTTCAAAAGAGTTTGAGCATTACTTCCTAACCATAAAAGACCCCAAAACTGGGAAGGAATGGATCCGTGACCCATTTGTGAATAAATCTGGTGATCGACTTGTCCATGCTAGAAGAGGATCAACTGCTTGAGATTGCAAATGACGGTGACCCTAAAAGTATGTTTGAGACAACTTGATATCTCCGTATATTCTGGATTAAAGTCAAGGCGGAATATCCTGAGATTGCCACAAAAGCACTGAAAAGCCTACTTCCATTTCCAACATCCTATCTTTGTGAAGCAAGATTTTCTGCAGTGACAGCACCAAAACGAGATTACAGAGTAGACTGGACATAAGAAACTCACTTCAGGTATCACTGTCTCCCATCATCCCCAGATGGGACCATGTAGTTGCAGGAGAAACAAGCTCAGGGCTCCCATTGAATTTGCATTGTGTTGAGTTGTATAATTATTCCATTATATATTACAATGTAAAAATAATAGAAATAAAGTGCACAATAAATGTAATGAGCTTGAATCATCCGAAACCATCCCCCACCCCTGCTGGTCCTTGGAAAAATTGTCTTCCACAAAACTGGTCCCTGTTTCCAAAACTTTGGGGACCACTGGTGTAGTAGGGTTCCTTTTTTTCTACACCCTCTCCAGTATTTATTATTTATAGACTTTTTGATGATGGACATTCTGACTGGTGTAAGGTGACACCTCATTATAGTTTTGATTTGCATTTCTCTAATAATTAGCAATATTGAACAACTTTTCATGTGACTGTTGGCCATCTGTATGTCTTCTTTGGAGAAATGTCTATTTAGGTCTTCTGCCTATTTTTTGATTGGGTTGTTTGTTTTCTGGATATTAAGCTGTATGAGCTGTTTGTGTATTTTGGAAATTAATCCCTTGACTGTAGCATTTTTTGCAAATATTTTCTCCCAGTCCATAGGTTGTCTTTTTGTTTTGTTTATGGTTTCCTTTGCCATGCAAAAGCTTTTAAGTTTAATTAGGTCCCATTTTTAAATTTTTGTTTTTATTTCCATTATGCTAGGAGACAGATCCAAAAAAATAGTGCTGCAATTTATGTCAAAGAATATTCTGACTATGTTTTCCACTAGGAGTTTTATAGTATCTGTTTTTACATTTTGGTCTTTAATCAATTTTGAGTTTATTTTTGTATATGGTGTTAGAGAATGTTCTAATTTTATTCTTTCACATGTAGCTGTATAGCTGACCCAAGCCTACTTATTTAAGAGACTGTCTTTATCCATTGTGCATTCTTGCTTTCTTTGTCATAGATTAATTAACAGTTAATTTATGGGTTTATTTTTGGGCTTTCTATCCTGTTCTATTGAACTATGTGTTTGGTTTTTTTTGCCAGTGCCATACACTTTTATTGCTATAGCTTTGTAGTATAGTTTAAAGTTTGGGAGCATGATTCTTCCAACTCCCTTCTTCTTTCTCAAGATTGTTTTGGCTATTCAGGGTATTTTGTGTTTCCATACAAATTTTAAAATTTTTTGTTCTAGTTCTGTGAAAAATACCATTGGTAATTTGATAGGAATTGCATTGACTCTGTAGATTGCCTTGGGTAGTTTGGCCATTTCAACAGTATTGATTCTTCCAATCTGAGAATATGGTATACCTTTCCATCTGTTTGTGTTGTCTTCAGTGTCTTTCATCAGTGTCTTATAGTTTTGAGAGTACAGGTATTTTGCCTCCTTAGGTAGGCTTATTCCTAGGTATTTTATTGTTTTTGATGTGTTGGAAAATGGGATTGTTTCCTTAGTTTTTGTTTCTGATATCTTGTTGTTAGCGTATAGAAATGCAACAGATTTCTGTATATTAATTTTGCACCCTGGATCTTTACCTTATTCATTGATGAGCTCTAGTTGTTTTCTGGTAGCATCTTTAGGATTTTCTATGTATAGCCTCATATCATATGCAAACAGAGACAATTTTACTTCTTCTTTTTCAGTTTGTATTCCTTTTATTTCTTCTTCTTCTCTGATTGCTGTGGCTAGGACTTCCAAAACTGTGTTGAATAAATGTAGCAAGAGTGGGCATCCTTGTTTTGTTCCTGATCTTAGAGAAAATGTTTTTTCACCATTGAATGTGATGTTAACAGTGGGTTTGTCTATAAGGCCTTTATTATGTTGAGGTAGGTTCCCTCTTTGAAGAGTTTTTATTATAAATTGATGTTGAATTTTATCAAAAGCTTTTTCTGCATCTATTGAGATGATCATATGGTTTTTATTCTTCAATTTGTTAATGTTGTGTCACATTGATTGATTTGCAGATATTGGAAAATCTTTGTATCCCTGGGATAAATCCCACTTGCACATGGTATATGATCCTTTTAATGTATTGTTGCATTCAGTTTACTAGTATTTTGTTAAGGATTTTTGCATCTATGTTCATCAGTTGATATTGGCCTGTAATTTTCTTTTTTGTGTGCTTTTTTTTTTTTTTTTTTTTTTTGCGGTACGTGGGCCTCTCACTGTCGTGGCCTCTCCCGTTATGGACCACAGGCTCCAGATGTGCAGGCTCAGCGGCCATGGCTCACAGGCCCAGCCGCTCCGCGGCATGTGGGATTTTCCTGGACTGGGACACGAACCCGTGTCCCCTGCATTGGCAGGCAGACTCTCAACCACTGCACCACCAGGGAAGCCCTGTGTGCTATCTTTGACCGGTTTTGGTATCAGGGTGAAAGTGGCTTCATACAATGAATAAGGAAGTATTTCTTCCTCTGCATTTTTTTGGAATAATTTCAGAAAGATAGGTATTAACTCTTCTCTAAATGTTTTACCTGTGAAGCCCTCAGGTCCTGGACCTTTGTTTTTTGGGAGTTTTTAAATTACTGATTCAATTTCAGTACTGGTAATTGGTCTGTTCACATTTTTTATTTCTTCCTGGTTCAGTCTTGGGAGATTGTGCCTTTCTAAGAATTTGTCACTTTCTTCTAGGTTGTCCATTTTATTGGTGTATAGTTGCTTATAGTATTCTCTTATGATCCTTTGTATTTCGGTGTGTTTGTTGTAACGTTTTCTTTTTCATTTCTGATTTTATTGATTTGGGCCCTTCCCCTTTTTTTCATGATAAGTCAGGATAAAGGTTTATCTATTTTGTTTATCTTTTCAAAGAACAAGCTTCTTTTAGTTTCATTGATCTTTTCTATTTTTTTTAAGTCTCTACTTCATTTATCTCTGCTCTGATCTTTATGATTTCTTTCCTTCTATTAGCTTTGGGTTTTGTTGGCTCTTCTTTTTCTAGTTGTTTTAGGTGTAAAGTTAAGTGATTTTTTTGAGATTTTTCTTGTTTCTTCAGGTAAGCTTGTATTGCTATAAAATTCCCTCTTAGAACTGCT
Source organism: Lagenorhynchus albirostris (assembly GCF_949774975.1). Classification (NCBI taxonomy): domain Eukaryota; kingdom Metazoa; phylum Chordata; class Mammalia; order Artiodactyla; family Delphinidae; genus Lagenorhynchus; species Lagenorhynchus albirostris. The sequence goes on from NC_083105.1 coordinate 32,756,726, forward strand.
TTTGCTGCATCTCATAGGTTTTGGATCATCATGTTTTTATTTTCTTTTTTCTCTAGGTATTTTTTGATTGCCTCTTTGATTTTTTCAGTGATCCATTGGTTGTTTAGGACCATATTGATTAACCTCCCTGTGTTTGTGTTTTTTGCAGTTTTTCCTTGTAATTAATTTCTAGCCTCATGGCACTGTGGTTTGGAAAGATGCTTGACATGACTTCAATTTTCTTAAAATTACCAAGGCTTGTTTTGCAGCCTACCATGTGATCTATCCTGGAGAGGTTCCATGTGCACTTGAAAACGATGTGCATGCTGATGTTTTCAGATGAAACACTCTCTATATATATCAATTAAGTTCATTTGGTCTAATGTGTTATTTAAAGCCTGTGTTTCATAGTTGATTTTCTGTCAGGGTGATCTGTCCACTGATCTAAGTGGAGTGTTAAAGTTCCCTGCTGTTATTGTGTTATTATTGATTTCTCCTTTTATGTCTGTTAACATTTGCCTTATATATTGAGGTGCTCCCATGTTGGGTGAATATATATTTATAATTGCTATATCTTCTTGGATTGATCCCTTGATCATTATGTAGTGTCCTTATGTCTGTCTCTTGTGACAGTCTCTATTTTAAAGTCTAATTTTGTCTGATATAAGTATTGCTACTCCAGCTTTCTTTCAATTTCCATTTGCATGGAATACATTTTCCACCCCCTCACTTTGTCTGTACATGTCTCTAAATCCAAAGTGAGTCTCTTGTAGGCAGCATATATACATGTCCTGATTTTATATCCATTCATCCAGTCTGTGTCTTTTGGGTGGAGTATTTAGTCCACTTATGTTTAAGGAAATTATTGATATGTATGTTCTTATCATTTTATTAATTGTTTTGGATTTGTTTTTGTAGGTCTTTTACCCCTTTCTTCTTTTGTTCTCATCTCTTGTGATTTGATGACTATCTTTAGTGTTGTGTTTGGATTCCTTTTCTTTTTTCTGTGTATATCTATTATAGATTTTCATTTTGCAGTGACCATGGGGTTTTTGTACAGAAGTGTATATATATACTTAAGTTGCTGATCTCTTAATTTCATATACATTTTAGATACCCTGTATTTGTACCCTTCTCCCCTCCTGATTACTGTTTTGATATATGTTTTACATCTAATTGTTTTGTGTATCCCTTAACTGCTTATTGTGGATACAAATGATCTTATTACTTTTGTCTTTCACCCTTCCTACTAGCTTTTGTGTGGATGATTTCCTACCTTTATTGTATGTTTGCTTTTACCAGTGAGCTTTTCCATTTTGTAATTTTCTTGTTTCTAGTTGTGGCCTTTTCTTTTCTCCCTGGAAAAGTTCTTTTAGCATTTGCTGCAAAACTGATTTGGTGGTACTGAATTCTTTTAGCTTTTGCTTGTCTGTAAAGCTTTTGGTTTCCCAATATCTGAATGAGAGGCTTGCTGGGTACAGTATTCTTGGTTGTAGGTTTTTCTCTTTCATCATTTACGTATATTGTGCCACTCCCTTCTGGCCTGCAGAGTTTCTGCTGAAAAATGAGCTGACAGCCTTATGAGAGTTCCCTTGTATGTTATTTGTTGCTTTTCCCTTAATATTGTCTCTTCATCTTTAATTTTTGTCATTTTGATTACAATGTGTCTCAATGTGTTCATCTGTGTGTTAATCCAGTATGGGATTCTCTGTGCTTTCTGGACTTGAGTGACTGTTTCCTTTCCAAGTTTAGGGCAGTTTTCAGCTATTATCTCTTCAAATATTTTCTCAGGCCCTTTCTCTCTCTCTTCTCCTTCTGGGACCCTTATATGTGAATATTAATATGCTTGATTTTTTTTCCCAGAGGTCTCTTAAACTGTCCTCATTTCTTTTCATTCTTTTTCCTTTTTTTCTGTTCATCATCAGTGATTTCCACTATTCTGTCTTCAAGCTCACTGATCCATTCCTCTAACTTATTTAGGCTACTATTTATTCATTCTAGTGTATTTTTCAGTTTAGTTATTTTAGTCTTCAATTCTGTTCAGTTGTTCTTTATATTTTCTAATTCTTTGTTAAAAATTTCTAATTTCTCACTCTGTGCATACATTCTCCTCCTGAATTCTTTGATCATCTTTACAATCATTGCTCTGAACTCTTTCTCAGGTAGATTGCCTATCTCTGTGTCAGTTAGTTCTTCTGGAGTTTTATTTTGTTCCATCATCTGAAATATTCCTCTGTCACCTCATTGTATCTAAATTTCTATTTGTATTCTTATGTATGTAGTAGGTTAGTTACATTTCTTGACCTTGGAGAAGTGGCCCTCTATAGAATATGTCCCATGCATCCCAGGAGCTCACTCCCTTCTCATCACCCAAGGGCCAGGGGCCAGCTGGTCCTAGGGTAGTGTCTGGCATGTGTTTGCAGATTTGGCCTGCAGGCTGTAGGACCATAGTTTTCTTGCTTTTGGTGTCTGCCCCCTGATGGGTGAGACTGGTCTAGAGGCTTGTGCAGATTTCCTGGTGGGTGAGGCTGGTGCTTACTGAATGGTGGTTGGAATTGTGTCTTGGCCCTCCAATATGCGGGGCCATGTTTTGGGGCATGTAAAGAGGAATCTGTGGGCTCAGGAAGTCTTTAGACAGCCTGTCTGCTAATGGGCGGGAATGTTTCCCTACCCAGTTAGTTGTTTGCCCTGAAGTATCCCAGCACTTGAGGCTACAGGCTGTTGGGTGGGCCAGGTCTTGATGCTAATGATGCAAGCAAGATGTCAGCTTCCAGGAAAGTTCCTGTAGATTAATATTCCCTGATATGTCTTCCACCAGTGTCTATGTCCCCAGAATGAGCTACAGCCACTCCCTGCCTCCCCAGGAGATCCTCTAAGACAAGCAGGTAGGTCTGGCACAGGCTCCTATGAAATTACTGCTTTTGTCCTTGGTCCTGCTGAGCATGAGATTTTGTGTGTGCCCTTTGAGAGTGAAGTTTCTATTTCCCCCAATCCTCTGGAGCTCTTGCATCCAACTCCCACTGGCCTTCAAAGCCAAATGCTCTGGGGGCTCCTCTTCCTGTTGCTGGGCCCCCAGGCTGGGAATGTCTGACCTGAGGCTCAGAACTCTCACTCCTGTGGGAGAAACTCTGTAATATAATTATTCTCCAGTTTGTGGGTCGCTCACCCAGGGGGTATGAGATCTGATTATTTCACAAGTCCGCCCCTCCTACTGGTCTTGTGTTTCTTTCTTTATGTCTTTAGTTGTGGAAGATCTTTTCTGATAGTTTTCAGGCTTTTTTAACAATGGTTGCTCTTCAGATTGTTATGATTTTGGTGTGCTTGTGAGCAGAGGTCAGCTTAGGGTCCTTTTCTGCCATCTTGGCTGCTCTCCTGTCCGTCTTTAATAAAACATTTTCTTAGAGTTTCTTAGTCTATCCCAGTGGACAAGATATAGAAAATTTACAGTAAAATGGAAAGGGCTTATAATTAGCCTGTGGAATTATTATCAATTGAGACATTGCATAAGTTTCTTATCATTGATCCTATCCTATTCAATAAGTTTATTAAGAACCATGTTAAAGACAAGTAATAGCTTATTAAATTTTCTTAACACTGATAAGAAATAATAGACATATTTGGAAGAGGAATCAAAATTTTAAAGTTTCTTCACTGAATATATATATATACGTGTGTGTGCATACACACACACACACACACACACACACACACATCTCTACTTGAATGTTTGTCTTGCACTCTCTTTTTAATTCTGCACAGTGGGGCTAGTTCTTCCAGTGCCTCAGGTAAAACCTTGAGCAAGTGTTACAAATTTTGTCATCTTTCTCTTAGAGGATGTGTCTATAGTCCCTCACTTTATTAATTAAAATGCCCAATATTGGATCAAAATTAGAATTCCAAACTTGCTTCAAAGCTAAGGCTTTTGCCTTCCCTGGTTTGAGCCTGCACCAGGTAAGAAGCCAGCAGTTGAATAAGGAGAGTGTAATCACTTCTTTCTTTCCTTATTTAGGCTCTTCCTCTGCTCCCATTGAACACCTTCCTAACTTCTGTTTCTGGTTCTTTCAGGTTTGCAGATTTTGAAAGGAAAGAGAAGAAGGAGAGAAAAAAGAAGAATCCTTCTGACTTGGTAAGTACACTCAGAGTGATCCTGCATTGTCCTGCACTGTTTGCCATTGACTCATTCTCCAATGAGTATCTATCATATATAGGTCAGAAGACTCCCATGCCCCCAGCAAAGGGAATCTCTCATCTGCTGTTCACTAAGCAAGGGCCAAGAGTTTCTATTTTGTTTGTTACTCCTTCTGTTATTTCTTGTATGCTGGTGATACCTTCATTTTCTTTCTAAGGTTTTATGCCTCCCCATGAAATTCCCTGTTTGACAGGACTTGACAAACATAGCTTTTCTTTTATGTGTATGGCTCACATCAGGTCCATGAGAAGCATTTATAATCCCTATTGGGAGAATATTTTCAAGCCACCCCCCAAAAAAATAGTTACTGCTCTTTTGTTCCATGATAAAAACAGCTAACACACCTATCTTTTACTTAGACCTCCCCGATAGGAATAAAACACTAGTTTACTACGTCAGTACAGGGGGCACATATAAAGCTCTCCAAAAATCCAATTAAACCCTCTGTCCCTAGGATAGATCCTCTGATCCTCCTCTCAGTATCAACTTTTGATTCTTCAATAACTTTGATGCTGCCAAGTGGGAGTCATCCTTGACTTCTCCTTTCTCAATTTTTATTATCATATGGTTATAATATCCTATGAGTTTTCCTTATACATTTTTCTAGATTTGGGCCACTGTTGCTCATTTTCACAGCTCCCCAAATCATCCAAACCATTATCTCCTACTAAGATCTCCTAGCACCAACTCAAAACCTTGCCAGTTGCTCTCTATCCCCTTTTCCTGCTTTCTTTTTCTCTATAGCTTATTACCCATCTATTTTTCTCTTGCCACTAAGATGTAAGCCCCATGATAGTAGGAACTATTTTGTTCACAAATTTCATCTAGCTAATAGTGCCTGGCACATAGCTGGTCTTCAGTAACTATTTGTTGAGTGAATAACTGAACCAATTTTAATTATCAATAAGTGGTTATTACTTTCTGGTCATTTTGATTAGTTTTTATGTGGAATAGTCTTATTCTTGTGAGACTCTAATAAGTCAGTTTGGTCAACTCTGGCTAATACAAATGTGTCCATTATCATGTATCCATTTAAAGCAAAACAAACCCTTGCAGGTATTCCATTATTTTAACGTAAATATTACAAAAGAGTTTGTACTAAGTGATACCTAATAACCTGAGTGGTTAGTGGTGCTATTGCAAGACATATTTCTTTACATCTACAGTCTGTAGTAATTTCCATAAATGTTAGTGACTGATGCTCTTTTTAGCATATATTTTTCATTCCTTTTAAGGTCTGTTACTAAGGTGTAATAAGTATTAGCATGATAAGATGTCCTCCTAACTGCTCAGTCTTACTTGTTAGTCATGGTATTTTTCTTACAGTGTCCAAAAAGGTCTTAGGAAAACTGGTCTGTTTCATGTTTGAGTATTTATTTCTTCATGAGCTGGTGGAGGATGGAGTTGGAGAAAGAGGCAGTGAAACTAGGAGAATGTCATCCTTTGGCTGTATTTCCAATTTCAGATAAATATATAGAGAAATTTAAAGTAGATGTGAGTTTATTTCTGAAGGAGAGACACTAGTAATACAAATTCTCACACTAAACAAAACAGTAACACAGCTGTGTGTATTGGCTTATTTAGCTGTGCTTACCATAGCACTTTGTGTATCTGCCTGTAACGCCATTTCGCACAGTGTCTGACTTTTCTCCCACACTGTGAGTTTCTCATTTATAGACAGGCTCTCCTTCCTCTTTGTTTCACCATCAAAAAGAAGAGCCCATAGTAGCCATTATGTTAAAGTTTGTAATTATGTTTTCTTGTTATATTCCTATAAATGATTTATACTTTTTAAAATTTGCCATGATGATTTTGAAAAATCATCTGGGGATTTTCTCTTCGGAATTATCTTGTATAATATTTTGTTGCCCTAGAAACTAAGGTATTTTTATTTTACCCATTTTGCTTTTCTGTGTGTTTTTTATTTTTTTATACTAGGCATGAATTACTTTTGTAATTCAAATACAGATTTTAAAAGTCTAAAAAGCATTCTTTATTACTTCATTGTCTTAATATTTGCTCCTAAATGGCATTACACAGCAAATATTTACTGAGTGCCTAGTAGGTTTAAGGTTCGATATTATGTATTTTGAGAAGTACTAAAAGAACATATATGCTATCTTTAGCAGAACCTCTGAAAATATGGTCTGGAACTCATCTGGAATATGTTTGTGTGAGTGTGTGTGGAAGATGGGGACAGGGGCTGGGGGGACAGTTGAAGACATAAAAGAAATGCTATTCAGACCTTTTTTAATAATGTTTATCATGGTAGAAATAGTGACCCCATTGTGATCTTCTGTTACAGTTTGTATGTTATTTGGCATGTTGATGAACAAGTCCTTTTATATTTGTAGAAGTAAAATGGAAAGAAGAAAAGAGCCATCATGGTTTCTAGGCAAAATGTTTTAAACAGAGGATTTGTAGATATTACCTGTAGATGTGTGCAAGTCTCTAGAACTGGCAGATACCTTGGCATACTTTGCTTAAGAACAATACATAACGGTCACAATCTGCTTATTCCATCTGTTGTCTGTGAGAAAATAATCCATTACACATAGTGATCAGGATTATCAGGTTACATGTTGAGGATTTTATGATGCTTTCCCATGATGTTAAGAAATGTAAAACAGGGCTTCCCTGGTGGCACAGTGGTTGAGAGTCCGCCTGCTAATGCAGGGGGCATGGGTTCGTGACCCGGTCTGGGAGGATCCCACATGCTGTGGAGCAGCTGGGCCCGTGAGCCATGGCCGCTGAGCCTGCACGTCCGGAGCCTGTGCTCCGCAACGGGAGAGACCACAGCGGTGAGAGGCCCGCATACCGCAAAAAAAAAAAAAAAAAAAAAAAGAAAGAAATGTAAAACAAATCAAGCTGAAAGAAAATATGCTTAATGAGAACTAATGTAGTGGGCAGTCAAGTCTGAGATTTTTTTTTTTTTTTTTTTTTTTTTTTGTGGTATGCGGGCCTCTCACTGTTGTGGCCTCTCCCGTTGCGGAGCACAGGCTCCGGACGCACAGGCTCCGGACGCACAGGCTCAGCGGCCATGGCTCACGGGCCCAGCTGCTCCGCGGCATGTAGGATCTTCCCGGACCGGGGCACGAACCCGTGTCCCCTGCATCGGCAGGTGGACTCTCAACCACTGCGCCACCAGGGAAGCCCTGAGATGTTTTTAAATTGCTATTATTCTTTATGGGCCATCAGTGCAGCTTGAAATGAATTATAAGAATGGGAATGACTCCCATGGACCATTGAGCATTGAAAGCAAGGTTGACATGAGTAAACAAGTTAAATAATTAAAACACCTAAGAAAGTTGATGGTTTGGGGCTCAATAATTTGAATTAATAGCAGAAGAGTATAATTTTGGAGGGGAAGACATCATTAAAATGCCAAAGAGTGAGATTAGCTAAATTTAGTCTAGGTATTTGGTTCTGAGGATTTAGAAACCAGGGCAAATCCTAGAAATGCCAGTAAAAAAGGGGCCAATTAAACTGATCTTATAAACTGACTACAGTCATTTCAGATTAAGGGAGTTAATTATTACATCATGCTTGGCTTTAAAGCCAGCTGCCTATGAAAATGTGTACTGTTTTAAACAGCACATTTATGAAGCTTTTGTGAGAGTGGATTCTCAGTCAATTCCCCTTCTCTGTTCTGGAAGTTTATTTACTATGCTCACTGATATTGCTACTTCTTCAGAAAAGTATCATATCTCTGTGCCCATAGTAGATCAATTTGAGGTATTTCACTGTGTTTTATTTTAATCTGAAGAGAAAACATTCCTTTTTTCCTGACCTTCTCAAATACATTTTCTTCCTTGTTAAAAGTCTAAAAGCAATAGAAATTAAAGCACAACAAACTGAGAACTTACCCTGAAATTCCACTATAATACATTATTGTTTTAATAGAGAGAGAGATTTCCCTGAATCTGGAGATTTCTTAGTTTTATTTTTGCTTCTTCTGCTTTTGGTTTTCATACTCTTTCCAATTTTATGTTATGTATATGTATATATTTATATATGTGTATATATATATGTATAAAATGATTCTGATATTTAAAAGCATTTCTTTAGTGAATCTTTTTTTTTCATTTCACTTAGTTTCCTTCATTTAATTTTTAGAATGAAATAATTTTTAATTTTGATTTGGCAGAACAATGGGTCAATTGTAAAATTATGTATTATTCTATTTTAGTATAAATGTTACTATATTGTGGGATCACATTGTGCTTTATTTTTGTTTAACATTAAATTTCATACAACATGAATTATATATACATATATATGTTTAATGCTACTGTTTAAAAAACTTTTTTTAAATGCCTTTTAGTGTTTCTAAGCATCTCGTATTAGTCACTTAACTTTTGTTTATTAATCATATGCAATTGCTTTCAACTATTGGCTATAATTCTTAAAAAATAAAAGTAAAATACTTAAAATGAATGAGAAAAAAACAACTATAAATTATGAGACTGAACACCTGCTATTTAAGCCAATGATAATCCCAGGTTGTGCAACCACTGTATTAATGTCTGATTGCTGCTATAACAAATTACCATTAATTTAGTGGCTTAAAACAGCACAGTTATCTTAAAGTTCTGGTAGTCAGAGGTCCTAATGAGTGAAATGGGGGCAACATCAAGGTGTTGGCAGACCTCGTTCCTTCTGGAGACTGTAGAGGAAAATTCCTTTCTTTGCCTTTTCCAGTTTTTAGAGGTTACCCGTGCTTGGTTGGCTTTTGGCCCTCTTCCATCTCAACCTCTACTTCTGTTGTGACTTCTCCTTCTCTGACTCTAACCCTCCTGCCTTCTTCTTATAAGAACCCTTATGATTACATTGGACCCACCTGGATAATCCAATATAATTTCTCCATCTCTACATCCTTTCATTCAATCACATCTACAAAGCCCCCTTTACCACGTAAGGTAATATATTCACAGGTTCTGGGGATTAGCCACACACATGTTTGAAAGTTCATTATTCTGTCTAACATAGTAACTTAAAAACTTGGTGATAGTGACCAATCAGTTTCTAGACTCAGGTTTTGCAAAACTAATTTCAGAGTCTGTCTGTTTCAGAGTCTGCCTGCCTCACCTTATCTTATTAACTGTATTTTGACTCCTAACCTCTTTCAGTGGCCGGTAACCTAGACAGCCTTGTACTATTAATTGTGTCTGGTTTTGGCTTCTTACATTTTGAGGGTCATGATGGCTAAAGTGGCAGGAAGAGACAGACACTGTCGCCAAACAGTAAATCTGCACATAAATGTCACAATATAAATATGAAGGCATAGTTATGAGTCTATTCAGTTGTGGCCCAAAGAACTCCAGAGGAGACAAGAGGACCCTCAGTGTCCGTGTGATCACTGGTTTATTCGGTGTGCCCCTGATTCAGTATCTTTCCCTGCCTAATCTCTCATAGTGTGTATTTGGCCCTGTATCTCTGGTCCCCTGATTACTAGTCTCACACAGAAATCCAGATATCTCTTAACAGATTCTTATAAATTTCTTCACTTGCATAACTTGGGACAGTCATGAGTCTGTGCTGGCCCTGAGGATTATGTTTACATGCCATCACTTTAGTCACAGAATATTCCAGGGCTGCCCTACAGATGCTGCTGCACCTGACCCCTGCTTAGAGAGAAAGGCCCACCGCTGACAGTGATGGACAAATGGCAAAAACTTTTGACAGTCCATGTCCAAGGTATGTTCTGAATGACAGGTACAGCACCCACTCATTTCAGTTATTTTTGCTTTCCCAAAAAGTCCATAGTTGCTGAGGAAGCCCTGCAAACTGCAAAGAGAGAAGAGTTCAAATCTTATAAGGATATGAAGTCTATATACCTTCTCCTGGAATAATTGGAAGTGATTATCTTAATTTACAAATTCATGGACTGTGTCCACAGGAAGATACAAGTTGAGGATGACTAAAGTTTATACAAAAGGGGGAAGGGAAGTTGCTATTAAAAAGAAGAATACAAAATACTTTTGAAAATTTTACAAAAATATAGGATCATATCCAGTATTGGTAGAGCCTTTCTAAGAAGGACTGTACAGAAAATGAGGGGCTGTGACACACCCCATTAGTTTGACAGTCAATTTACCCCTAGATATTCATCTCCTGTTTACATAAAGTTAGCACCTTGCTTTCTCAGTATATAGTAGAAACTAATAACTCTTTACCAAATACCTTCTATGATCTTCCTTATTTTTTTTCTAGAGATGCCATCCATTACACCAGCATTACACTATTGCCTGAGGGTGCTATCACTTCATGTTGCTACCAGCAGCAAAAGCAGACTCTTCCCTCCTCTTATCCCCCAAAATATACAAGCCAAGGTAATTGTCAGCACCTCACCCAGAGAAATAAGCAAAGGGTGATTTCTTTAGGCACTAAGATAGCCAATGTTCACTGACATTTAAGCTAAATATTAGGCTCCACTCCCTAGCAAATGCCTACAATGTATAATTTCATGCTGACCTCAGAGTCACAGTTACTGACTGGGAGCCCTTTCAATTTCTGGGTTTCTGAAATAATTGATTATGCTGCCTCTTCACCATTCTGCTCAAGAATTGGCCATAAGTGAAGATCACGTGAAGATTAATGCAACATTAAAACACCGTAATGTAATAGGTTTTGAAGCAACCGATTTAGTATGTGTTTAATTATATAGATGAAGAAACTATTATATCACCTACTTTTTTGAAATCAATGTCTTGTATATTTTCACATATGCTTCTATGATAAAATACCTAGAAATTTTGGATAAAATGCAACAAGCATAGTTTTGAATATATAAGCTGTGCTTGTGAGATAATAAAAGAAATTCTTAAGGGCAAAAGAAAAGAAAACCAAACAAACAAGAAAAGATGATTTCTTTTATAATTGGATGTGTTTTTATGCTTTAAATGGCTTGGATAAGTTTAAAATGAAAAGCAGCTGGAAAATAATTCGTAGTTTTAGGAACAGAGTAACATTTTTCCTGAATCTATAATTTAAGAAAAAGATTTCTAGTTTCCTTTAGGCCTTAATTTCTCCTCTTTTATCCTCCTGTTTTGTAATCCTGAAAGTCTTTAAATGCAGTAATGCTTATTATCACTCCTTGATTGCAGTTCTGTGATTACTTTGTGGAAGTAGAAGCCTCATTCTATTTGCAAAGCAAGGAGGATACAGGAAGGTATCTATGTTAAGTAAGAAAACAAAACAAAACAAAACAAAACACTCTGCTTCCTACTCAACTCTCCACTCATGCTACAGAAACTTGCAGAAGCAAAAAAAAGTGATAATAAGATCTATTTCACATGATGTGAAAGGACATTGAGTTAGAAAAAGGGGATATACTTAAACTCTTAATACACTGTTAGCTTATCTGAACAATGGGAATAAAAATATTTGAATTACCTAGCTCATAAAATTGTTATTGATGTACTACCTTGAAAGGTTTTTTATTTTTTTATTTTGTCCATGATATCATATGTTTACCACATGCAAGGCAAAAAGTTAATATTTTTCATCTCACAAACACATTTTCATTTAGAAATGCTTTTATCCAAAAGAATGTTGTATCTTTTCTTAGTGATCGTCCAAATCTGGTGTGCAAAAAAATCATTGGAGACCAGTTTTAAATGCCTGTCCTTCAAGTGATTTCACTTCTGGATGAGATTTAAAAACATATCCATGTATTTTTTTTTCAGAAATATACTGACTCATTTTACAGCATATTTCTGAAAGAAAATATATCTTAGGAATAAAATGTTCATGTTGATTAAAAAGATGCAAACCTCTGTTCTAATTATTTGATTCTATTTTATAAAAATTAGCACCTAGGATTCTGGCATGCCTAGATTATAACCCTGTCTTGCAAATCACTTAGGGTGAAATACAGGGTTGTGTAAAGGAGAAATATAGCTATTGTTAAAGTCATTAGCTCTAGAATCTATTGGAAAATCAATGTGCCCCCAGTAAGATGAATAAAAATGGTCTTTGTTATCATAATCTTACAGTTAGCAACAACTAATTTTTTTTTTAACTTGGATAAAATTATACAAATGCTTACTTCTAGAAGTCTTGTAGAGGTAGTATGCAATCAGATATAAGTATATATATATATATATATCCTAATATAAGTACAACTTTAACATTTTTAATCCTTTATTATCAGGTGGGGATAAAGTAAGTACATTTAAGGATCACAACAGGATGTGAATATTTTGTTTTATATGTGTTTTTTTCTCCATACAATTTAGGTTTAGTTAAAGCTTGAATTATTTCAGGTCCTAAAATGTTAGGTAGTGTGATTGTAGATAATTTATTTTGCTTCTCATATCTTCTATAAATTGGATATTAGCAGCTTACCACATTAAAATTGTGTGCATGATTTCTTTTGATTATCTGTCAATTGATTTAAATGAATTTGGGATAATAAGTGGTAAGAAAAACATTAGCGGCTGTTTTGTAATGCTTCCTGCCTACCCTAGGGACACCAGGAATAAAAGAAGAAAGAAATGGTTAGGAAAAGGTCAACTTCCCTGTTGACGTACCAGTCAAACCCAGATGACATTGACCGGTAGGAAGACATTGGAAATTCATGATCTATGGAATGATTTAAATAGGGTACCTCTGGTTAGTCAAGGTTGTAAATGGTAAACAAACTTAAACTTTAAGCATTTATGGGGCATGATTCACTGAGAGATGTTGGTGTCAACTTTATAATTATCAGAGTATATAATGGATATACTTTATAACTTAAATAGCTTTCTTTGTGGAAATGATTCCCTGCTTATATTGCTTGGTGATTTCATCTGTCAACTCTGGACCAAGATGTGTCCCAGTATGGCAAGAAAGAACATAGGGAGCTGCACTGGTGATCTCAGATTTCTTTGTGCTTTGTTGGCTAATCTGTGGGTTTTGAGTCTTTGTTTATTCCATATTGAACTCTCCATTTTGACTGATGCTAAATTATCTTATTTTCCCAAATATTTTCAACTCTACCCAGTTGTTTCACTATGAAGTAAAAAAGGGTATCTAATATGAAATACATCTGCTTTTCTCTCCCTATAAATGTCTATATATTAATGTTTCATTCTTTCTCATATGACCATAGTATTTATTCATTTATTCAACTAAAAATTTGAGTCAATCATGGTATTGGGAGTTGAAGTTATAATGGCAAAGAATACAGATTCTTTGCCTGACAGCATAGGGTTATAGTCTAGGAAGCAAGATGAATTAATGTAATATAATAATTCATAAAGTATCTGCAATTTGCTATCCTCTGACCTAATATAGGGAGTTAGGAACATTTTCCTTAATGAAGTATCATCTAAAGCAAGATCTGAATATCAAAGAGGAGAGGAAGATGAAAAAGATGGTTACAGACCAAGAGAACAACATGAATGAAGATCCTGAGGACACTGAAGAAGTGAAGGCAGGTCACACAGCTGAAGTGTAGGACCTGACAGGGTGATGAAGTGGAGTGCTAGGCTGGCGCTAGGCAATGGAAGTCCATGCAGGCCATCTTAAAGGACTATGACCTTTCACCTAAGAGAGAGAACACCATGGAAGGGAGTTTACATTGTTTTAGATGAAACATCACCATCTTTTTTTTTTCCAGATTCAAAATGTTACCTGTATTTTTATACTAATTCCCTCCTATCTTTAAGATCAATCATCTCCTCTTTCATTTTTTTTTTAACATCTTTATTGGGGTATAATTGCTTTACAATGGTGTATTAGTTTCTGCTTTATAACAAAGTGAATCAGTCATACATAAATATATGTTCCCATATGTCTTCCCTGTTGCATCTCCCTCCCTCCCACCCTCCCTATCCCACCCCTCCAGGCTCCTCTTTCATTTTTATCTTCAAATCCTGCTTACCTATAACCAACTTTCCCTTCCAAATACCCCCAGGCATAACTAGACTGTAGAATTGTTTTTCTTCACTGTATTAGTGTTTTTACAAACCATTTGCTGAGTACTAAGTATTGTATCAGGCATTGAATGTATTTCCGAAGGGTCATCTGTGATTAAAGCTTCAGCTTATTTGTAATCAGCTACTCACTCCACAGGGTTATCAACATCCAACAACATGATTCTTCCTTTAGTAAATATTTATCGGGTGACTACTAGGTGTGAAATGGGAAATATGGATGAGGTGAAAAACAGACAAGGTCAGTGGCCCTCAAAAAACTTAGAGGTGTTGGAAGTTCAGGTACAGGAGAAGAAATACAGATAAGAAAGCAAGTAAATAAATATATGCTAATTGCACATTATAATATCTGCTGGAAAATTGATTTTAAACTATACAGTAGTTTACATTTGTTCATTAATTTATTTATTAGTTCAACAAATGTCTGTATGGCATCTGCTTTCTGAGTTTACTGTGTTCAGTAGGAAACATCAGTAAGAGAGAGTGTACTGATCTTAAAGAGCTCGCATTGTCAGGGGGACAAATAAATGAACTAATAAGCTGCTTTACAATGTAATAGGTGATAGAACAGAGATGGGAGTAAGCCACTAGAAGAGGAGACTCAATATACTTAGGGCAGTAGAGGCAGGATTCCATAGAGGAGGTGAATATAGGGAGCTGAATTTTTAAAGTAAAAAGAGTAAAAGCCTATAAAAGATGTGGTGCAGCCTTTAATAGCTGAAAGGTTAGCATGAATACATGGATAAGTGAAGAAGATTTCGGCATGTGATCTGGTGAGACTGGTTTAGTGGCTGGGACAAAGAACAGATGAGTGGTGGGGAGACAGAGGGCTAGTGGACACAAGAGAAATATTCATGATCTCATGTAGCCGTATATTCCAAGTTAGTGTTATTATTATTATTACATTTTACAAGGATTAAGGCATTAGCCTTAAATCAGCTATTCAGCTCAGTTAGATTATCAAATAAATTAGCTAAATAAATTTATAGTATAATTATTTATCCCATTACCTTTCACAGTGAAATCAAGTCTACAATTCAGCAACCAATTAAATAGGATTAGTCTTTTCAGGGGAGACATAACCACATTTTTCTTTCTCCTTGGAATTAATGAAACTTCCCATTCAACAATATGTATTTCATCACCAAACTCAAATTCCCACTGGTCAGCAAGCTATTAATATTTGAATATTTATGATGATGTTGAAGTATAGTCAGTGACTGTGTTTTCTGTGATAAAAGTAACAGTAAGAACAACCATTTCTTTTTTTGTTGTGTTAGTTTCTGATTTATAACAAAGTGAACCATATACATATATCCCCATATCTCCTCCCTCTTGTGTCTCCCTCCCACCCTCCCTATCCCACCCCTCTAGGTGGTCACAAAGCACCGAGCTGATCTTCCTGTGCTATGCGGCTGCTTCCCACTAGCTATTTTACATTTGGTAGTGTATATATGTCCATACCACTCTCTTACTTTGTCCCAGCTTACCCTTCACCCTCCCCGTGTCCTCAAGTCCATTCTCTATGTCTGCGTCTTTATTCCTGTCCTGTCCCTAGGTTCTTCAGAACTTTTTTTTTTTTAAGATTCCATATCTATGTGTTAGCATACAGTATTTGTTTTTCTCTTTCTGACTTACTTCACTCTGTATGACAGACTCTAGGTCCATCCACCTCACTACAAAGAACTCAATTTCATTTCTTTTTATGGCTGAGTAATATTCCATTGTATATATGTGCCACATCTCCTTTATCTATTCACCTGTTTATGGACACTTAGGTGGCTTCCATGTCCTGGCTATTGTAAACAGAGCTGCAATGAACATTGTGGTGCATGACTCTTTTTGAATTATGGTTTTCTCAGGGTATATGCCCAGTAAAGGGATTGCTGGGTCATATGGTAGTCCTATTTTTAGTTTTCTAAGGAACCTCCATACTGTTCTCCATAGTGGCTGTATCAATTTACATTCCCACCAACAGTGCAAGAGGGTTCCCTCTTCTCCATACCCTCTCCAGCATTTATTGTTTGTAGATTTTTTGATGATGGCCATTCTGACCCGTGTGAGGCGACACCTCATTGTAGTTTTGATTTGCATTTCTCTAATGATTAGTGATGTTGAGCATTCGTTCATGTGTTTGTTGGCCATCTGTATATCTTCTTTGGAGAAACGTCTATTTAGGTCTTCTGCCCATTTTTGGATTGGGTTGTTTCTTTGATATTGAGCTGCATGAACTGCTTGTAAATTTTGGAGATTAATCCTTTGTCAGTTGCTTCATTTGCAAATATTGTCTCCCATTCTGAGCATTGTCTTTTTGTCTTGTTTATGTTTTCCTTTGCTGTGCAAAAGCTTTTAAGTTTCATTAGGTCCCAGTTGTTTATTTTTATTTCCATTTCTCTAGGAGGTGGGTCAAAAAGGATCTTGCTGTGATTTATGTCATAGAGTAAGAACAACCATTTCTTATGTATTATAAGTTTGCTGCCTACTACCAGGACCCTTAGGGGAAAAATTCCATTCAAGCAAATCAAATTGATAAACATGTATCTAGCCACACCATTGGCATTCATCATTTCAAAGTTATAATATCATTTACTTTCTATGATAGAAGTGCAGTTATTGTTATAGATCATCACAAGATCAATGTCATGAGCTTCAAAATTATATGTCTCTTTCGGCTTCAAATTAATCTGCTAGCAGGAGTCTGGTATTACTTCAGTGTATTAATATGAAAATATGTCCATGAATATTCATTCATGAGCATCAACTTCTCAATTTAGACAGTTAGCTTTTTAGTATAGTTTCTTTCATTTTATTTGGCCAATATCCATTATTACTTTGCATTTACAAAGCAGCTTTCCTCTAAGGAATCTAAAGTACTATAGTTTAATTGTCCAAAAGACATGGTGTCAGGGTAGAGGAAAGGGAGGTAGAAAAATGTGTTTCCTGATTGTCGTAGGGAGTTGGGAGATACTTAATTTTAATTCTGGCTTTAAGCCCAGACAGTGAGGCTGTGTCTACACAAGTGAGGTTGTATGTGAGATTTCTAAATTTTGCATGTACATAGAGTCCCATTTCAAGAAATTCACATTATTCTACTTAAGCCAGTGGTTCTCAACCTGGGGCAATGTTTCCCTTCTCTCCATCCACCCAACCCTGGAGAAATTGGGCAATGTCCAGAGATATTGCTGGGTTGGGGAGGAGTGTGCTGTTATCTTGTGGATAGAGGCCAAGGATGCTGCTAAAATCCTGCAATGCACAGAATAGCCCCCTACAAAAAGAATTATCCAACCCAAAATTTTAGTGCTGAGATCAGAAACCATGATAAGCCGTAATACTGCATAGAAACTCAATTTCTTTGTGATTTACTGAAAAAGTCTAACACCAAATAATCATGGCAGGTGCCAAATATAATTCTGATTTTACTGAAATATCATTTGTAATAGGGAGAATTTCCAGGCATGGTATAACTTGTATCCTTAATTCATGTCAAAAATAAAATCAGTTTGGACCCTAGATTCCTGCCAAGTATCTAAAGTAATAAAGGAACTCTTTTCTGATTCCCATTTTATCTGGAGTATCTGAAACCCTCCCTACCTTTTTCTGGAGTCAAGGTAGGTTTCTAACTGATGTTCCCAAAGTTAACCCATACAAGTACTAGGAGGATCTCTTCTTTCCAGTGAAGGAGATTGACTCCAATTATTGTCACTCTCCCTGCCCAAAGAAATCCAGTGCTTTCCTTAAAACCTCCAAGAAGAGAAGTGCACTATAACTGAAGTTTTTATAGGAAAGAATATTAGCCCAGAAATATACACAAAGTAATCATTTCAACTATAGAACTTTCTGTTCAATTTTCACCTCTGTCATTGTTAGCAGAATTTGGTAATCAACCAGTAACATGGCTGAGAGTACCTTAAATCTTTTAGTACTCTAAATATAATACAGTAAAATATGATGCAATAACTTCATAAAGCATAATTTACATTTTTACTCTTGTCCTTATCTTGCTAAGGCACTTTCCAGTTTCCTCAAAATTTCCCCACTCTTGGGGTTGGTTACCATATATCAACATGATCACCGAAATGAGAAGTTTTAGAGAGTACAACAGGGCACATTAATTAGTACTCTGCCAATTGGGTATGAATCAGAACTGTTTTGGGCATACTCTGACATTTGATTATGCCAACTACAGATACCTCAAGTCATTTACCGTTGGCATCTGTGATTTTATTCCTCTTCCTCTGAGATCACTCTTGCTGATATCAGAGTTTCCTAAACTATTCTGGCCTGTGTGCTGAGAGCTGAGAAAAATTTCTATTTTTCTCTGGATGCCATTACAGAATCCACTAGGCACTCACTGTTTCTAAACATTATCATGATTTCCTTTATTTCCTCTGGGTAACTGCTGATTCCTACCATATACTGTGCAATGCCACTGCCATTACAGTTATATAGAGTCCTCATGAAGCCAAATATTTAGAGTCGTGTTAAAAAATGGGAAGAAATGTTTCCATTCCTATTATTTCCAACATTTGGATAGAGTATATGTGTATAAAATAGTTGCTGCTTGTGTCTTATAACCTTCAGATTTTTTTCATCATATACCATATACTGCTGATATAAGTTCATGGATGGCTAGGCTAATAGGTAATTCTGATTGGCATATCATATGCTTTTACCTGCAAAGATAAGCTTTTTATTTTAACTGATT
Organism: Lagenorhynchus albirostris; assembly: GCF_949774975.1. Classification (NCBI taxonomy): domain Eukaryota; kingdom Metazoa; phylum Chordata; class Mammalia; order Artiodactyla; family Delphinidae; genus Lagenorhynchus; species Lagenorhynchus albirostris. The sequence goes on from NC_083105.1 coordinate 32,775,522, forward strand.
AAGCTTGTGGCCTATGACTCCTTCTAGAATGTGCCCTCCCCACCCCGCCACCTCAAGAGATGCCTTAATTCCTTAAGCAAACAGGATTCCTATAGATTCGTCTAACCAAAGTATGAATATGTACAGACTGGTCGATATCCCAGAGGGTCACACAGTTTAGAATTAATCTAGAATATATAACCATCTTAGGGCCAAAAGAAAAAAAAAAGACTGTATCATTTTAGAAGTAAAAGTAAAAATAAAGAGAGCAGCTTGCAAGCAATTTCTAATCATCCATAAGTAAAACACCTGTTTCCAAATGTGGCCAAATTTTATTTTTCTACATATTTAGCTCTAACACACATACTCCAGTCATCTTTTCTTATTTCTTAGAAGCATAAAAGTTAGAACTATTTATGTTTATTTGGTCATTTTGAATATCCATGTGCTATGGACTGAATTGTGTTGCCCCCAAATTCATATGTTGAAGTCCTCACCCCAATGTGACTATTTGGAGCTAGAGCATTTATGGAGAAAGGATATAGCCTATATTCCTGTATCACATAGCACAATATCATCATTAGGTGCCTCTCAATTATGTTTTAAGAGAAGGATATTTTCTTGAATGTGAATGACTCTTCACCACATTTCCATCATCCTTTTGCCATGGGTTTAAAATACCAAGTTAACATAATAAGTGGAGTACAGCGCATATTTTCCACAAGTATAGCGCTATTTATCGGATGCATTTATCTAAATTGGCTTGCTCAATCAACCTTATGGACACTTTGCAATGTTTAAGGATTTTAAAATGGTTTCAGACAATTTACATCTTGGAATACTATTGGTTTCTGATAGAAATTCTCCAATGACTTAATGATATCTGGCTGACTGCTTAAATTTCTAATTACGTATTCTTTGGTGTATATGGGTAGATCAGTGCTTAAAATCTAATTTATTCATCTAATTATTTCTTTTTAAAAGGAATATTCTGTAGGGAAGCTATGTAGCATATGTATTAGATCTCTATTATCTTCCTCCAGGTAGGGCATTTCTCACTAATGAGTGAATTAAGCTTAAGCTTTTCAACTGTAGCCCTGTATTGCTCTGTGATAAGGCCAGTTCACTTTTCTGTGAGCACAAAGAGTGAATGAGCTGCTATAAAATTCTTTAAGAGCAGAGGAAATGCCATTTGCTATGCAGGTTGGGAAAGAACAAAAGGAAGGATGAACTAGGAAGGAGAATGAAAAATAATCTCTCCTAGTGAGATGCCTATAGCAACTGATGAGGCAGTATTGCCAATGAGCTCTTAGAGGTGGTCCAACTGAAGCATATTAAAAATCCAGTCAGAAGCAAACCTATCTTATGTCTTCGGCTAGAATTTCATTAAACCTTTCTGACAAGATGTGACAAATCTGCCTATATTTGTGGTTGTATAGACTTCAACCTCCCAAACTTGGACATCAGCAAGAGTAATAGAGCAATGATTACAATAGCTACCATCAATTAAATGCCTCCTAGATGCCAGGTACTGTACCAGGCGTTTTATGGCATCATTACAGTAAGTATTTTCATCACCTCTAGGGAGTAAGAATTATAATACTTTATTTTAAAGTTTTTTTTAAAAGACGAAAAGAGAAGTTACTTGCTCTAAGGTACACTTAGGTAGAAATGCTAAGATTTGAACCCAGGTGTATCTGAAGTGCTTTCCAATTAAGAGATTAATACAGTCAGTGAACATTTATTGAGCACAAACTATAATTGAGGTTCCAATTGTACAATTCTGAATAATTTTAAAGACCTTGCTCTACAAAAGCGACTCTAGAGCAAAGCTTATTTCTCCAAAACTGGGAAAGTTATATTTTAAGGAGAAAGTGTCTAGTCCTCCCCAAATTATGAGAAACCTGAGGAATTCTTTGTGTCTGAAAAATTATATAGTTGACCTTTTAACAGTGTGAGTTTGTGCCAGTCCACTTATAAGGAGTTTTTTTTCAGTAACTGTATTGGAGAAATTTTTGGACTTACGACAATTTGAAAAAACTCACAGAAGAACCACATAGTCTAGAAATATAAAAAAAAAAAAGGAAAAGGGAGATTTGAGAAGATGGTGGAAGAGTAAGACGCGGAGATCACCTTCCTCCCCACAGATACATGTAGATGTAGAAATACATCTACACATGGAACTGCTCCTAACACCCACTGAACGCTGGCAGAAGACCTCAGACCTCCCAAAACACAACAAACTCCCCACGTACCTGGGTAGGGCAAAAGAAAAAACAGAGACAAAAGAATAGGGACAGGACCTGCACCAGTGGGAGGGAGCTGTGAAGGAGGAAAGGTTTGCACACACTAGGAAGCCCCTTCGCGGGCGGGGACTGCAGGTGGCAGAGGGGGAGGCTTCAGAGCCATGGAGGAGAGCGCAGCCACAGGAGTGTGGTGGGCAAAGCAGAGGGATTGCCGCACAGAGGATCGGTGCCAACCAGCACTGACCAGCCCGAGAGGCTTGTCTGCTCACCCGCCGGGCAGACGGGGCTGGGAGTTGAGGCTCGGCTTCGGTCGGAGCGCCGGGAGAGGACTGGGGTTGGTGGCGTGAACACAGCCTGAAGGGGGTTAGTGCACCACAGCTAGCCGGGAGGGAGTCCGGGAAAAGGTCTGGAGCTGCGAAGTGGCAAGAGACTTTTTCTTCCCTCTTTGTTTCCTGGTGCGCGAGGAGAGGGGATTAAGAGCGCTGCTTAAAGGAGCTCCAGAGACGGGCGCGAGCCGTGGCTAAAAGCACGGACCCCAGAGACGGGCAGGAGACGCTAAGGCTGCTGCTGCCACCACCAGAAAGCCTGTGTGCGAGCACAGGTCACTCTCCACACCTCCCCTGCCGGGAGCCTGTGCAGCCCGCCACTGCCAGGGTCCTGTGATCCAGGGACAACTTCCCCAGGAGAACACACGTGCGCCTCAGGCTGGTGCAACGTCACGCTGGCCTCTGCCGCCACAGGCTCACCCCACATCCGTACCCTTCCCTCCCCCCGGCCTGAGTGAGCCAGAGCCCCCTAATCAACTGCTCCTTTAACAAAGTCCTGTCTGAGCGAAGAACAGACGTCCTCAGGCGACCGACATGCAGAGGTGGGGCAAAATCCAAACCTGAACCCCAGGAGCTGTGCGAACAAAGAAGAGAAAGGGAAATCCCTCCCAGCAGCCTCAGGAGCAGCCGATTAAAGCTCCACAATCAGCTTGATGCACCCTGCATCTGTGGAATACATGAATAGACAACAAATCATCCCAAGTTGAGGAGGTGGACTTTGGGTGCAAGATATATTATTTTTTCTCCTTTTCCTCTTTTTGTGAGTGTGTATGTGTATGCTTCTGTGTGAGATTTTGTCTGTATAGCTTTGCTTTCACCATTTGTCCTAGGGTTCTGTCCGTTCGTTTTTTGTTTGTTTTTTTTTTACTTTTTAAAATTTTTTCTTAATAATAATTTTTTATTTTAATAACTTTATTTTATCTTACTTTATTTTATTTTATCCTCTTTCTTCCTTCCTTCCTTTCTTCCTTCCTTCCTTCCTTCCTTCCTTCCTTCCTTTCTTTCTTTCTTTCTTTCTTTTCTTTTCTTTTCTTTTCTTTCTATTGTTTCTCCCTTTTATTCTGAGCCATGTGGATGAAAGGCTCTTGGTTTTCCAGCCAGGAGTCAATGCTGTGCCTCTGAGGTGGGAGAGCCAACTTCAGGACACTGGTCCACAAGAGACCTCCCAGCTCCATGTATCAAATGGCGAAAATCTCCCAGAGATCTCCATCTCAACACCAAGACCCAGCTTCACTCAACAACCAGCAAGCTACTGTGCTGGACACCCTATGCCAAACAACTAGCAAGACAGGAACACAGCCCCATCCATTAGCAGAGAGGCTGCTTAAAATCATAATAAGGCCACAGACACCCCAAAACATACCACCAGATGTGGACCTGCCCACCAGAAAGACAAGATCCAGCCTCATCCACCAAAACGCAGGCACTAGTCCCCTCCACCAGGAAGCCTACAAAACCCACTGAACCAACCTTAGCCACTGGGGACAGACACCAAAAACAAAGAGAACTACGAACCTGCAGCCTATGAAAAGGATATCCCAAACACAGTAAGATAAGCAAAATGAGAAGACAGAAAAACACACAGCAGAGGAAGGACAGGGTAAAAACCCACCAGACCTAACAAATGAAGAGGAAATAGGCAGTCTACCTGAAAAAGAATTCCGAATAATGATAGTAAAGATGATCAAAAATATTGGAAATAGAATACAGAAAATGCAAGACACAATTAACAAGGACCTAGAAGAACTAAAGAGGAAACAAGCAATGATGAACAACACAATAAATGAAATTAAAAGTACTCTAGAAGAGATCAATAGCAGAATAACTGAGGCAGAAGAACGGATAAGTGACCTGGAAGATAAAATAGTGGAAATAACTACTGCAGAGCAGAATAAAGAAAACAGAATGAAAAGAACTGAGGACAGTCTCAGAGACCTCTGGGACAACATTAAACACACCAACATTCGAAGTATAGGGGTCCCAGAAGAAGAAGAGAAAAAGAAGGGGACTGAGAAAATATTTGAAGAGATTATAGTTGAAAACTTCCTTAATATGGGAAAGGAAATAGTTAATCAAGTCCAGGAAGCACAGAGAGTCCAATACAGGATAAATCCAAGGAGAAACACGACAAGACACATATTAATCAAACTATCAAAAATTAAATACAAAGATAACATATTAAAAGCAAGGGAAAAACAACAAATAACACATAAGGGAATCCCCATAAGGTTAACAGCTGATCTTTCAGCAGAAACTCTGCAAGCCAGAAGGGAGTGGCAGGACATATTTAAAGTGATGAAGGAGAAAAACCTTCAACCGATATTAATCTACCCAGCAAGGATCTCATTGAGATTCCACAGAGAAATTAAAACCTTTACAGACAAGCAAAAGCTGAGAGAGTTCAGCACCACCAAACCAGCTTTACAACAAGTGCTAAAGGAACTTGTCTAGGCAAGAAACACAAGAGAAGGAAAAGACCTATAATAACAAACCCAAAACAAGTAAGAAAATGGGAATGGGAACATACATATAGATAATTACGTTAAATGTAAATGGATTAAATGCTCTCACCAAAACATACAGACTGGCTGAATGGATACAAAGACAAGACCCGTATATATGCTGTCTACAAGAGACCCACTTCAGACCTAGGGACACATACAGACTGAAAGTGAGGGGATGGAAAAAGATATTCCATGCAGATGGAAATCAAAAGAAAGCTGGAGGGCTTCCCTGGTGGCGCAGTGGTTGAGAGTTCGCCTGCCGATGCAGGGGACACGGGTTCGTGCCCTGGTCCAGGAGGATCCCACATGCCACGGAGCGGCTGGGCCCGTGAGCCGTGGCCACTGAGCCTGCGCGTCGGAGCCTGTGCTTTGCAACGGGAGAGGCCACAACAGTGAGAGGCCCGCGTACCGCAAAAAAAAAAAAAAAAAAACTACAAGGAGATATCATCTCACACCATTCAGAATGGGCATCATCAAAAAATCTACAAACAATAAATGCTGGAGAGGGTGTGGAGAAAAGGGAACCCTCTTGCACTGTTGGTGGGAATGTAAATTGATACAGCCACTTTGGAGAACAGTATGGAGGTTCCTTAAAAAACTACAAATAGAACTATCATACGACCCAGCAATCCCACTACTGGGCATATACCCTGAGAAAACCGTAATTCAAAAAGAGTCATGTACCAAAATATTCATTGCAGCTCTATTTACAGTAGCCAGGACATGGAAGCTACCTAAGTGTCCATCAACAGATGAATGAATAAAGAAGATGTGGCACATATATACAATGGAATATTACTCAGCCATAAAAAGAAACGAAATTGAGTTATTTGTAGTGAGGTGGATGGACCTAGAGTCTGTCATACAGAGTGAAGTAAGTCAGAAAGAGAAAAACAAATACCATATGCTAACACATACATATGGAATCTAAGGGAAAAAAAAGTACATAGGGGTTATGCGGGAATATAGACACAGACCTACTAGAGAACGGACTTGAGGATATGGGGAGGGGGAAGGCTAAGCTGGGAGAACGTGAGAGAGTGTTATGGACATATATACACTACCAAACACAAAATAGATAGCTAGTGGGAAGCAGCTGCATAGCACAGGGAGATCAGCTCCGTGCTTTGTGACCACCTAGAGGGGTGGGATAGGGAGGGTGGGAGGGAGGGAGACGCAAGAGGGAAGAGATATGGAAACATATGTATATGTATAGTTGATTCACTTTGTTATAAAGCAGAAACTAACACAGCATTATAAAGCAATTATACTCCAATAAAGATGTTAAGAAAGAAAAAAAGGAAAAGAGAAATGTATGTCATGAATGCATAAATATATGTAGATACTTAGTCTATTTTATCATTTACTACCATAAAATATATACAAATCTATTATAAAAAGTTAAAATTTATTAAAATCTGTTCACAAAAACAGATTGTATGTGATGGCATTCACAGTAGAGAGATGTAAACAAATGTAAAAATGCATTAAGTCATAATTGCATAAAATTAACTGTATTTCGTACTGAACTACTGTAATAATTTTTTAGCCACCTCCCTTGCTACTGCGGTGAGCTCATGTGTTGTGAGTATCTGCTTAAGATGCCCTGTGATGCTGATTATCTCTGCCTGAGCACTTTGTCCAGTAAATTGCGAATCTCAGTAAAAGGCGACCTCTCGTGGTTCTCGTGTATTTTTCATCATGTTTCGTGCAAAAACGTAAACCTTGAATAAGACCATGGAACTCATACAAAGTGCCACTAGTGATACTGGAAGTGCTCCCAAGAAGCAGAGAAAAGTCATGAAAATAGAAGAAAAAGTTGAATTGCTTGATATGTACCACAGATTGAGGCCTGCTGCTGCAGTTGCCCACCATTTCAAGGTAAATGAATCCAGTATAAGGACCACTGTAAAAAGAGAAAAGGAAATCCATGAAGCCATTGCTGCAGCTACTCTAGCAGATGTGAAAATCTTGCACTCTTTTCAAATACCTTTTATCTCAGACTGAAAATGCAGCTTTTATGTGGGGTGCAGGATTGCTATAAGAAAAGTGTACCTATAAGACTCTGAGTCGAGAAAAAGTGAAGTCATTATATGACAAATTAAAGCAAAAGAAAGGTGAAGGATCTAAAACTGGAGAATTTAATGCCAGCAAAGGGTGGTGTGGTAATTTTAGAAAAAGATTTGGCTTTAAAAATGTCAAGATAAAGGAGAAGCAGCATCTGCCAACCAAAACCCAGCAAAGTTCCCAGATGCCATTTAGAAAATCATTGAGAAGAAAGGATATCTGCCTGGACAGGTGTTTGTTTGTTTGTTTGTTTGCGGTACGCGGGCCTCTCACTGTTGTGGCCTCTCCCGTTGCGGAGCACAGGCTCCGGACGCACAGGCTCAGCGGCCATGGTTCACGGGCCCAGCCACTCCACGGCATGTGGGATCTTCCCAGACTGGGGCACGAACCTGTGACCCCTGCATCTGCAGGCGGACTCCCAACCACTGCGCCACCAGGAAAGCCCTAGGGACAGGTTTTTAAAGCAGATGAAAGTGCCCTGTTCTGGGGAACTAAAAAAAAAAAATGCCACAAGTTAGTAAGGAAGAGAAGCAACACCAGCTTTTAAGGCAGGAAGGGACAGATTAACTCTCCTGCTTTGTGCAAATGCAGTCAGGTTTATGGTCAGGACTGCCCTTATCTATAAACCTCCTAAGCCCCAACCCTTGAAGGGAAAATATTAACATCAGTTGCAGGCCTTTTGGTTGTACGAGAGGCCTGGACAATGAGAATCCTTTTTCTGGGTTGGTTCCATGGATGATTTGTCCCTAAAGTCAGGAAGTGCCTTGCCAGTAAGAGACTGCCTTTTAAAGTTCTTTTGATATTGGACAATGTCTCTGGTCACCCAGAATGCTATGAGTTCAAATTGAAGGCATCAACGTGGTCTACTTGCCCCCAAACACAACGTCTCTAATTCAGTCTCTAGATCAGAGAGTCATGAGGACTCATTATACACATTTTCTAAGACTCATTACACAGATTTCTCTATGGAAAGTGTTGACAATGCTATGAAAGGGAACCCTGAAAGAGAGAACATCATGAAAATCTGGAAGGATTATACCTTTTAAAGATGCCATTGTTATGCAAAAAGCCGTAAAAGTCATGAAGCCTGAAACAGTAAATTCCTGCTGGAAAAAACTATATCAAGATGTTGTGTATGACTTCACAGGATTTATAGCAGAGCCAATCAAGAAAATCATCAAAGAGATTATGGATACGGCAAAAAAGGTGGGGGGTTGTAAGGGTTTCAAGGTATGTGTCTTGGAGAAATTCAAGAGCTAATAGACAACATACCAGAGGAATGAACAGAAGATGACTTGATGGAGACGAGTGCTTCCAAACCAGTGCCAGACTATCAGGAAGAAGACATAGAAGAAGCAGTGCCTGTCTGGCAGAGGGTTCCAATTACTTGAGAGTGCTTTTGACATTTTTTTACGATATGGACCCTTCTATGCTAAGGGCACTGAAGCTAAAGTAGTGGGGGAAGAAGGATTGGTACAGTATAGAAACATTTTTAGAGAAATGAAAAAGCAAAGAAGTAATGTAGAAAATACAAGGTATTTCCATAAATGTAATCAAGTGTGTCTGCCTCTCCTGCCTCCCCTTCCACCTCCTCCGCTCTTGGCCCTCTGCCACCCCTGAGACGGCAAGACCGACCCCTCCTCTTCTTCTTCCTTCTCAGCCTACTCACTAAGAGAACAACAAGGAGGAAGCCCTTTATGATCCACTTCCACTTGATAAATAGCAAATAACCATCATGCCATACAGTTAATAAACGTTATCTGTTGTGTAGTCATGTAAGTGTCATCATGTGAAAATCTAATAATTGTACAGCAAGAACTGTATGAGATGCTTTTATGTCATCACCGCCAAAGTATTCATCGTGTAGAAGATTGTGTGCAAGACTTGCATTGAAGTGGATAGCCTATCCTTACACAGGCATGAGATGAGTGATATTTAATAATAATGTGTTAGTTTTCTTGCTGTTTTGTAACTATGCTTTCAAAGAATTACATTACCATACAGTATGACCCTCCCGCTGTAATTTGAGAAACTTCGTATCAGCCTTTCATCACAGGGTTGTTTTTTTTTAATATAACAATGTTTCCAATGCTGTATTATGAATTCTACCATAATACTGTATGCCATAAACATCTTATAATGATTCATTCATTAGTATATAGACTAGGCTACTATTGATATAAGCAATTGTATCGATTACCTCAGGCTACCAAAAAGCTATCATATTGCTGCCTCTTCATTTTCAATTCAAGAATTGTTATACCTGTAATAAATATAAATTTCTTTTTCACAGTATCTTCATTTTTGATGCCAGTGTTAGTAATACATATAAAATATCTACAGTGTTGTATTATATGGGACAATATCCATGTAGGTACTGACAGATGATTCATCTTGTAAACAGATGATGTAAGCTTACAGTATTGATAAATACAATATAGTACTGTAAATATTTTTCTTACGATTTTCTTAGTAACGGTTTCTTTTCTCTAGCTTACTTTATTGTAAGAATTCAGTGTATAATACATATAACATACAAAATATGTGTTAATTGACTGTTTTACGTTACCAGTAAGGTTTTTGGTCAACAGTAGGCTAATAGGCTGTTAGTTGTTAAGTTTTGGGGGTTTCAAAAGGTATACACAGATTTTCAACTGTGTAAATGTGGGCATCCCTAACCTTTTGTTGCTCAAGAGTCATATATATAAAATTGGCTCCATCATTTTGAAGGATGTTACTATTGAAATACTAGTAACTTGTAAACCCTAATAAGTTATTTATCAAGAGTGATTCACCATCTGTCAATATGATAATATGATACCTGGATTATTAGACTTTTAGATTATAGACCTGGCTCTCTCATAAGGAACCAACAAAAGGGAATACAGTATTGTTAAAATTGTCTTAGTATGAAATCCAATTGTGACAAGTAAGGCCCTTTAAAATCTAGCATCTGTCTTATTCTGTAACCTTATTTCTACTCAGTGTTCTACAGACACCCTCTTATTCCTGCAATACTGAACTACTTAGAGATCTTCAAATGTGCCATATTCTTTATTGCTTATTTATTGTTTCATGTCTCACTCAATCTGCAACCTTGCTCTGTAGCAAGCAACCCCCATACATCATCCTGTATACATTCAGTAGCCATTCTGACTTAAAGACTTACCTTTTCTAGAACACCTTTGACCCTTACATATTCTTTCTGCCATTTTTGTTTAATTTACCTTCTTTGTGTTCCCGTAATACTCTTTGCATACTTCTATCATAGAATACATAGGCTATTGGTATCATTTACTTTTGTCTCCTCATCACGTAACTATCAGATTTTAAAGTTAGCTTAACAAACTGATAATAATAATACATAACAAACTATCCTCAAACTCAGTAGCCTACAACAACATTTATTCTTCTGCCCAGAAGGAAAAAAAAAATGAGTGGTTGAACGAATGTATTCTCACACTAGCAGTTTATAAAATGTCCCGTTGTTTGGCCAACAATTCATATGAGAGTTTATAAATTTTGCTTATTTGGAAAAGGTAAAATAATTATTAATTGTGGTTTTGATTTATAATCTATTATACTTTTTACTATTTTTATAATAATAGTAATATTTATCATAAATAAATTTTATAAGCATATTTTCTATAATTATTAAATAATTAATTGATTTTTCTCTTTTCATTCATTATGTGGTAAATTACATTTATTGATTCTAGTGTTAAGACACAGTTAAGTTATTGGGATAAATCCGCATTTATCAGGACATTTTTTTCTTTATATTGCTATAACTATTTTACTTTGGACAAATGTAAAATAGCATGTATCCACCATTACAGTAGCATACAGGGTAGTTTCATTCCCCTAAAAATCCTCTGTTACCTATTTATTCCTCTCTCCCTTCAAACCTTTGGCAACCAGTGATCTTTTTACTAACTCCATAATTCTGCCTTTCCAGAACGTCATTTAGTTGGAATTATATACATCTTATGGAAATACCCAAATGAACTTTTTGGCCAACCCAATATTTACTTAGTAATATGACTTGAAATTTCTTCTATGTCTTTTCATGGCTTGATAGCTCATTTCCTTTTAGCATGAATAATATTCTGTTATCCAATATACCGCAGTTTATTTATTCTTTCACCTACTGAAAAACTTCTTTTTTTTTCTTTTTTGCGGTACGCGGGCCTCACACTGTTGTGGCCTCTCCCGTTGCGGAGCACAGGCTCCAGACACGCAGGCTCAGAGGCCATGGCTTACGGGCCCAGCCACTCCGCGGCATGTGGGATCTTCCCAGACCGGGGCACGAACCCGTGTCCCCTGCATCGGCAGACGGACTCTCAACCACTGCGCCACCAGGGAAGCCCTGAAAAACATTTTGATTGCTTCTCAGTTTTGGCAAATATTAATACAGCTGCTATGCTATACACATGCAAGTAAGGGTTCTTTGACATAAATTTTCAACTTATTTGAATAATATACCAAGAAACACAACTCTTGGATAGTATGTAAGAGTGTTTAGTTTTGTAAGAATCTTTCTTCCCAAGTGGCTGTACCATTTTGAATTCTCATGGGCAATGAATGAGAGTTCCTCTTGCTCCACATACTCACCAACATTTGGTATTGTCAGTGTTTTGAATTTTAGCCATTCTAATAGATGTGTACTGACATCTCCTCTTTGTTTTAGTTTCCATTTAGACTATTGGCTTTTATATTTTTTTTTTCATTGTATAGTTTCTCATCTTGTTTTGAAGTAAAAACTTTAAAAACATTACAAAACAATTTGGAGAACATTTCTACCTTTTTATTCTCTTGAACAGTTTGCAAAAGGTTTTAATTATTTTAGATGTTTTCTTACAAATAAAATTTTGTTGGATAAATTTAATACAATCTAAATATTTTAATCATGTTTTTTTTTAACTGGGGGGTTCATAAGTTTTCATTAATTTTAATTACTAACAGTTTTATTCATCTTGACTTACTTTTGTTGTGTGTTCATTCTGATTTCCTTTTTTTTTTTTTTGGCCACATTTTTCTTGCAGAGCCTGTCACTTTAAAAATAATTTTTACATGTTAAATGAATGAATAAAACAAAGGATAAAGTTTTGTGACAAGGAGAAAATATGAAATTCAAATTTCATTGATGAAATTATAAGTCCAAAGCATTTTGAGTACCACATGTATTGCCATACTGGAACTTTCATTTTCATTTTTTGATACCAGTGAATGCTCATCATGTCAAAACAGAAGAGAAAAGTGAGCTTCAAATGTATTGATTGATATTTAGACACAGTAGAGTGTTGTTATCAAATTAGATAGCAAAGCATTGTGTTTATTATTTAATGACATTATAGCTGGGCTAAACAAATAAAATATGCATAAACATTATAACTCTAAGCACCCACAACAATATCTGCAATCCAGGAAAGGAACATCGTAAATATTACAAAATTTAAAATGAAATATTTTACTACAGCAGAATGAAAATGAGGCTGTAACCAAAGTAAGTTTCCAAGTGGTTCATTTGTTGATATCAGTATAAGGGACTACTTATCTGTGTGAAAAGACATTTTCAAACATGCAATATGTAAAATCTTATTACAGATGAGCATTAACAGATGCACATTTTGCAGTCAATTTGGTTGATAGAAAACACTAACTTTGAACTCTAATTAAGCAACATATCCCCCCAAATTTTTATTTTTCTGTATCACAGACACACCCCACATTCATACAAGTATTGTCAATCACTGTTATTTAATTTGAACTTCATCAATTAAAACAATTGTGGAAATTCTCTCGTTATATTTCTCTCTTGTTATATAATTATATACACAGTATCCTCTACTTTGCCTCTTGGCCTGCAAAGCCTAAAATATTTAGTGTCTGGTTCTTTACCGAATAAGTTTGCTAATACCTGTCTAAGGAACATAAAAATATTACTTTCTACAAAGCAGTATTTTTATGCTACATAATTCAAGTATTTTAATTCTGTAGTTGTTTTTAATCCACAGATTAGGCATACTCTTTTATTATTGATTTATACATTTTTAAAAATTCAGACATAACCAAATATTTTCTAGTAGTATCTCTGCTACCATTCCTTCTAAAGCCTCAGACTTCCTGTTTTGACCCTTTTCCTTCTTCCTTAAATATATCATTTAGAAAGTTTTTAGGATGGCTTCAGCTTTTGCTAACCTTTATTTTGCCTTTATTCCTAATGGATAATTTTGCTGGTATACTTTGAAAGTTATTTTCATTCAGCATGGGGAAGTATTTTCCTGTGTCTCTGGGCTTCCCCTGTGGCTGTTGAAAATTCTGCTATTGGTGCTCTATTTTCAGATACCCAAAGGGTTTCTAACCTTCAAAATAATAATTACCAATCTAGAGGGTATGCCATAGCTAATTTTAATAATAAACTAATTCTTAGTCCATAAATAATTTAATATTCTCAACTCCAACATACCTTGCCCTCCTTTTAAAGTTTTTCAATATTTTTAATCTGAGCTATAGAGAAATTCAAGGTTATAGTGAAATTTTCAAACACATCAACATTGCTGAAAATTCATCAAATTTTTGTACTCTAGATAAGAATGATAACATATAACTATATAATAGTGCTTTTCCTTTGTGCGTTCATATCCATAAGTGATTTAATTTGATTAGTGAAATTAAAATGTTGCAACACTTTTTAGATACCTTGTTCCATTTTATTCTGGCAACAGTCCTATGTGCTAGATAACTGTGGTAGAGTGTATTTTTCAAAATTTGTTGCAGTAATACCTCCTACTACATGCTTGTCTTATACTGTGACTTTGACCCCTCCTTTTGAATTTGGTTGTGTTTGTGATTATGACAGATATGGCACTGTGATTTCTGAGCTTAGGTCGTAAAAGTGGTATAATATATGCCTGGTTGATTCGGGTGCTCATTATTGGACCTCGGCCATAGTGAGAAAGTCCTGGAGCCACAAGGAGGGTCTCTACATGTTAGGCGTTTCAATTGAGAAACCAATTGAGATTCCTGGTGACAATATCGACCACCAGGCAGAGGGAGGGAGTCTTCAGATGCTTTCAGCCCAATCCATTGTTTCACTCCCCAGCAGGTAATGTCCTGTGGAGCTGTTCTCATTGAACCCCTGCCAAAATAGCAAAGTAAATCTTTATTATTTTAAGCCATTATCTTTGAGGTGCTTTGTTACCCTGCCACAAATGACTAGAATAATTATTTTCATCAGTGTAAACAAAAATGGTGTGAGTTTTAGAATAATAAGTGAATTGGCTTTTCCAAAATTCACATGGTAACTGAGTAAAGACCTAGGATTCCAAGTGAAATTTTAAATTCTGCAAGCTTTATGTATATTGACATTTTAAACTTCATATAGGACTCCAGTAAGATGCATACTGCTATTGTCCCCGTTACACTGATGACAAACATGGGGCACAGAGACATTAAGGCAAATTGTCCAAATTTGCACAGTTTGTAAGTGGCCATAGCCCAGATTCACACCTGGTAGTCTCCCTGTCAAATATGTTTTCTTAACCACCATACAATCAGGCTTTTTGACCTCTTCCTTTTTCCACTAATCCATGTTATCTTGACAGCGCTAGAATTGTAAAAGTTTAAGAAAGGAATTGAGTTATTTGCTCTAATAGTTGGTTTAGTGGTCTAAAAAAAGCCACAGTTTCTCTCTGCTAACAAATACACATACATACAAAAGATGTGCACATTTTTCAGAGGATTACAGACCTGCTTGAAGCCAAAATATTTAATTGAACGTTTTCAGGAAACTCACAATCTCTTTACACTATAAGTGGACCTCTACATATCTAATGTGAAGGCAAAAGAAGGAAATTTACACTACAATGACCAGAAATTAAGAAATTGATGAATTACTGTAGGCAAAACAGAGATAAGATGAAAATCAATTTAGTTTTATCAAGATACATTAGACAGTTTCCCTATCTGCATAATCACTGTGGATAACATTCTCCTTTTTCTACATTGTTTACTTGAGGGATGCACTTTGATAATGCTCCTGGCTCTAATTCCTTCTTTATAGTAACAGATTAGCATCCAGGGTTAATTATGTATCTGATGATCTAGGCCTTGGGCCAAAACATTGATATTTAGTAGAATTCAAATAATAAGTTGACATCTAAAGTGTTTAGGTAAAATGAGAATATATAGTTGTCAAAAAACAACCCCTTTGGTTATATAATGGTTAATAAAATGTGTGGGAGTGAGGCTACTGGGTTTGAAACTAGGCTATGGCCACTTACTATTGATGCAAATTTGGAAAATTTTCTTAAAGTCTCTGTACCCTAATTTTGTCATTAGTGAATTGAGATATACTGTATATATATCTTATTGAAGCCCAATATGAAATTAAGCATATCTTATTGAAGCCCAATATGAAATTAAGCAATTTCATAAAATTTCTGAATATCTTATATATATATAAGATATATATATATCTTATATCTTATATAAGATATATCTTATTGAAGCCCAATATGAAATTAAGCAATTTCATAAAATTTCTACAGTAAACCCTGGCAAATAATGGGTTATCAATAAATGATACCTAAACTCTGGGTGTGTGTGTGTGTCTGTGTTTGTGTATATGTGTGTGTGTGTGTGTATTTGAGTGTACTGAAATAAGCTTGTAATATAATCCTGTAACTTCACAATTGTTGCGTTTCATTTCAGTTATACAACCAGTTTTAGTGTCTTTATTTTTTAATGTAAGAAATAAGAATAGGACTTTATTTTTTAATGTAAGAAATAAGAATAGGACTTCTATTTTGCTACCCATGAGAACCAGGCAATTTTTTTTTCTTTCTATTAGATCCTGAGGCAAGGAAAAAAGACAAAGAGTTAGAGTAAGGTACAGAGACATCTTCCCTTTGAGTGAGGCAGTTCAAATTTTATTCAGAACAGTTATATCAAGCTAGCAATAAAACCCATCGTTTACTTGTTATGGCTACACAATTCAGACTATTAAATTATAAACTAGCAATGGAATGTCTACACGAGTATGCTGATAGGCTAAGATGCAGTATACAGACCTCTAACATATGTTTAAATCCTCTGGTAGATGAAGAATTGTATAGAAACATAAGGATGCATAAATAAACACACATATATACCGGAAACATCTCATTTTCAACTGCCAATTCCATCTATGAGTAGGAATATCATCCTAATACCACGAAGTTAAATTGCATTGCACTTCTCTTTCTCAGCAACTGGCTAATTCAATCATAGCACATACATTTTTCAGCAGTTTTTAATTTGCTTAATTTTTGTGAGCTGATGGTGTAGAAAATTTCCCATTTTTCAACCCTAAGACTGCAGGGATAAGGCCATGTACTATTCTCTCTCTGTGCCATTTTCATTTTAATATAGATTTTATAGTTCATTACCTGTCAATCAGTTTTAAATGGCACAGTATTCATTTTATCATGTTCTGTAAAACTGTTTTATGCTTCTTTCAATGTCTCACATTCATTTTAGACTGAGCCCTATTTATTTCTCTAAGAGCCGTAGCCATCTCTAGCTGTGCACATTTGAACTTGTATTTATTTTAGCAAATACAGCATTTTGCTTTATATGGTATATTCATTTAGGATATTTATTCAAGCAAGTGAATACTGAGGAAGCAGCACTGTGTAAATGCTTTATCTGTGACAAGCCATTTTATGCCCTATGTTTTTATTTCTCTCAAACTTTGAGGGATACAATTTCAAATACAACTTATGGTGCTGACACTGTGTACTTTGTCACCTGATTATTTCTAATCTAATAAAACATATTTACGTAATTAATATTTAAAGCCACCAGGGCAAAAAACATAAATTTGAGCCTAAAATGTTTTCACATAAATTAACACTTAACTATATAACAAATGGAAAATAGTGTATCTTTTAAAATTAGAAAGTACCTTTTTTTCATATAGATTTATTCCTTTTTTCCATTGTCACGTTTTCTTCATTTGACAGCTTTCTCTTCATTAAATAGATATCAGCTTTATTTCTCCACCTTTAACTAAGAAATCTAATTTTAGTATTAAAAAAATAGATACATCATAAATCAAACAAATTTGGAACAAATTCCCTGAGGGTACAGGTACAATTTTACTGAAGGAACTATGTTTGGACTTTTGACCTACTACATAATGTAAGAAATAATTTAAGAATATATTTATGACCTTCTTTCTTAAAATATACCAAAAAATTTTTTTCTATTACCTTATTTGGAAACTAATTTCAAGTTATAACAATAACTTCTGTGGAGTGCTGGCAAACCAGCTCCGTAGAAAAGCAAACAAAATCCTGACTTGTAGCATTGGTAGATTTCCATAATGTAAATTTTTCCACTATTGTCAATTTAAAGACAACAGCATTTAAATAATCAGCTCTTTTGTAGTGAAAACCCAGCTCAGCATACCACTGCTTCCTACAATCTAACCTAAAATTTATTATGTACATGTAAATTAATTTCTTTAAGACAAAAGAATTATTTCCTCACTACCCCAGATGTCCTCAGCATTTTCTCTTTACCAAATAACTAATTTTTCCTTCCAGAATTCACATGACACACTCTCTGTCATACACTTTTGCATTAGGTAAAGTCAACATATTTGCCATTCTCACTTTGCTTTTTTCTACCTCTCATATATTGGATTGCCATTCTTCCTCCCTAATCTATAGCTTCTCCTGTTTTCAAAGTTCATTTTTAAGCCTGATACTTCCCTAAAAACATTACAGATAGCTATATTTATTCTACTTACAAAGTCACTTCAAGAATTCCATGCTTTATATTTTCCTTATTCCTTTAGCACTTTTATATCTCAGTACCGCTAGTTTATTTTTATAACTTTATTATATGGTTATATTTATGTATAATAAAAATAGAATTTGAGGGCTTCCCTGGTGGCGCAGTGGTTGAGAGTCCGCCTGCCGATGCAGGGGACACAGGTTCGTGCTCCGGTCCGGGAAGATCCCACATGCCGTGGAGTGGCTGGGCCCATGAGCCATGGCCGCTGAGCCTGCACGTCTGGAGCCTGTGCTCCGCAACGGGAGAGGCCACAGCAGTGAGAGGCCCGCGTACTGCAAAAACAAAAACAAAAACAAAAACAAAAAAAAATAGAATTTGAGACATTTGTTTGTAGAAATATGATATATGCTTATACCTTTGTGTGTATTATTTTTTTAAGATTTAAAAAAATTTTAATTTTTTCCAATAAATTTTTTTTATTGAGATATAGTTAATTTACAATGTTTTGTTAGTTTCAAGTGCACAGCAGTGATTCAGATGTATCTATCTATCTATCTATCTATATATATATATATGTATACATATTCTAAGATACTTTTCATTATTACAAGATATTGAGTGTAGTTCCCTGTGCTTTAATAGTAGGTCCTTGTTGAGTATCTATTTTATATATAGTAGGGTGTATCTGTTGATTCCAAACTACTAATTTATTCCTCCCCTCACCTTCCCCTTCGGTAACCATATGATTGTTTTCTATGTCTGTGAGTCTGTTTCTGTCTTGTAAATGAGTTTATTTGTGTTATATTTTAGATTCCACATATAAATGACATCATATGGTATTTATCTTTCTCTGTATGACTTACTTAGCTTAGTATGATAATCTCTAAGTCCATCCATGTTGCTGCAAATGGCATTATTTCATTCTTTTTTATGTCTGAGTAATATTCTATTGTGTATATATACCACATCTTCTTTATCCATTTATCTGTTGATGGAAAATTAGGTTGCTTCCTTGTCTTGACTATTGTAAATAGTTCTGTTATGAACATTGGGGTGCATGGGTCTTTTGTAATTAGAGTCTTTATCTTTTCTAGATATATGTGCAGGAGTGGAATTGCTGGATCATATGGCAACTCTATTTTTAGTTTTTAAAGGAACCTCCACACTGTTTTCCATAGTGGCTGCACCAATTTACATTCCCAACAACAGTGTGGTAGGGTTCCTTTTTCTCCATACCCTCTCCAGCATTTATTATTTGTAGACATTTTGGTGATGGCCATTCTGAATGGTGGGAGGTGATACCTCCTGATAGTTTTGATTTGAATTTCTCTAATAATTAATGATGATGAGCATCTTTTCATGTGCCTGTTGGTCATCTGTATGTCTTCTTTGGAGAAAACATCTATTTAGGTCTTCTGCCAAGTTTTTCATTGGGTTGTTTGTTTTGTTTTGTTTTTAATACTGAATGGTATGAGCTGTTTGTATATTTTGGAAATTAAGTCCTTGTTGGTCTTATGGTTTGCAAATATTTTCTCCTAGTCCATAGGTTGTCTTTTCATTTTGTTTATGATTTCCTTTGCTGTGCAAAAGCTTATAAGTTTGATTAGGTTCCATTTGCTTATTTTTGCTCTTATTTCTATTGCCTTGGGAGACTCAGCTAGGAAAAACATTGTTACAATTTATGTCAGAGAATGTTTTGCCTATGTTCTCTTCTAGGAGTTTTATGGTGTCCTGTCTTATATTTAAGTCTTTAAGCCATTTTGAGTTTTATTTTTGTGTATGGTGTGAAGGTATAATTTTAATCTGTTTTATTTTTCTTTCTTTGTTGAACACTTCTTACAGCAAGTATTCCTCAGCTAGAGTACTTCTGAGCATATAGTCTGATGCTGTGTACACAGGCAAATTCTTAATAATTATCTGACTTTCTCTAAGTATATCTTTAATGTTGTCTTTACCAGGCTAAAAAACTGTGCTGTCCATGAATGCACTTCCTAAACATTTACAATTTTTTAGTTCTCTATTTTAACCTTTATTTAAATTCCCCAGAAAAATTAATAAAATGTCCAAAGAAAACTTTTGACTTCCATCATTTTATTAGCTTCCTAAAATTTTGAACTTCTTCTGTTTTCCTGTTCATTGTGAATTTTATCTTTATAATTCACACTAAGGGGGGGCACCAAAATTATAATTATTTGACAATTTATTCCCAGAAACATGATTAACACCAATGAAACCACAAAGTAGTATTACATGTTATTTTTTTATTCCAAAACATATGGTGAAAGTAGAATATCAAATGTATTTCGTTCAGTCTTGTCTTACCCTTAGTAGATTTTCATATTTTTTACAAATGAAATGTTTTCTCTTTCAAGGAACTCACATTCTGTAAAAGCAGCTTAAAAAACCACTGACCCAGATTATGTTATTGGTAGGGGAAGGTGAGAGGCTTGTAAAATGCAAATTGAGTAAGCAGTAGGAAGAAGTATTGAGTTAGGAGAAATGCCAAAAGTATTAGGAAGCTCTTAACATAGGGGAATAATAAAGATAACCACAGAAACAAAGCTGACTATATACCTCATGTCTTTGGGATGAGTTATTCTATTGGGTGTATAAGAACGATAAAGAACCAGCATCAGTAGATTTCAGCATTTGATAGTGGGAATACATCAAGCCAAAAGCTGTAGGGAAAGATCCTGAGATTTAACAGTGCAAAGAAGCAATCACGCTGACATTTTCTCTTCTCTGAAAAGAGATCACAGAGTTAGGAGGATAAAGTGTACCCAGACCCTATAGATCTGATTTCAAATTTTGGGGCCATGATTTACTAGCTGTGTGATCTAGGTATGTTTGCTTGATAATATGTAGGACACTCAGCTAAATTTGTATTTCAGTTCACCAATAGATAATTGCCTAGTATAAGAAGGTCCCAAATATTGCACAGAATATACTTGTACTAAAAAATATACATTTATTGTATATCTGAAATTCAGATTTCACTTGGCATTCTATATTTGATAAATCTTGCAACCCTATACCTAGGTGAGTTACATGATATCTCTACGTCTCATTTATCTCATCTACAATGAAGTAGCAATAATTGTAACAAATGGGACAAAAGTTAATGAGAACACACACACTCACACGTTATGAAAAAATATTTGTACAATACCGGGTACAAGGGAGTTCTTATAATTCTTACTTAATCAAGCTCTGTTCTTGGTATATCATCCTAAAGGAACTTTATTTTTCTTCCCCTCTATCTGTATATTCTCTGGGGCTAGCCCTTCGCCTTACTTCTGATGAAATTTAGGCAAATCCCATCACTGTGTGATCAACTCATGGCAGTGTTTCTCCAGCCAACAATTAAGTATCATTTTTCACTTAATAGTCTTGATATAGCTCTTGAATTAAAGTTGAGACCTTTCCCCTTCTCCAGCTTAGTCCTACCTTAGGTAGAAGCTAGGTACGATAAAATTCTTTTCTCATCATCTATTTTTTCTAATCCTTTTCTCCCAGCTTGCACACCATGATAAAACTAAGGTATGTGCATTGGGACGTAGGGACAGGATGTGGGAAAGTCTAGAAGGAAAGAGAAAAGAGGAATGTGAAAGGTCTTATTTGGTGGTTACTGAAATGTTATGTGTCTATTTTGTGGATATATCTCTGGTCATCTCTATGCCTGGGAAGTGTTTAAAGTGATTACTGCTCTCATGACCATTTTCATAGGCTGTTTGCAACCACCCCCCCCAAAAAAATTGTATATCCATTCCAGCAGGTCTATGACTCCCTCTTCAGTCCCTTATTTCATCTGCACATCTTATTTTAATGGTGGGGCTATGATCTCAACATGTAAAAGTTCATATTGTTGAGACAAAATTCACCTAATAAATTCAATATCTGAGGATCATTGTTTAATGAAGTACTATATTATAAAATGTGCTTTTTTTTTTTTTTTTTGCGATACGCGGGCCCCTCACTGTTGTGGCCTCTCCCGTTGCGGAGCACAGGCTCCAGACACACAGGCTCAGCGGCCATGGCTCACGGGCCCAGCCGCTCCGCGGCATGCGGGATCTTCCCGGACCAGGGCATGAACCTGTGTCCCCTGCATCGGCAGGCAGACTCTCAACCACTGTGCCACCAGGGAAGCCCCGCATCTTATTTTTATTTTTTGCAAGTGGCATTTTTAAAAAAACTTTTTAATTGAATGAAAAATTCTTTAGCTTCTACAGTGCTTTACAATTTTCAAACCTTTCACACACATGATTTCATATAATCCCATAATAACCCTTTTTTTAAAATCCCCTACACCTATATTGCCCCTCCCCCTTTCCCTCTCCCCACTGGTAACCACTGGTTTGTTCTCTACATCTGTTAGTCTGTTTCTTCTTTGTTTTGCTCACTAGTTTGTCGTATTTTTTTTAGATTCCACATATAAGTGATATCATACAGTATTTTTCTTTCTCTCTCTGACTTATTTCACTTAGTATGCTGTTTTCTAAGTCCATCCATGTTGCTGCAAGTGGCATTATTTTGTTCTTCTTTATGGCTGAGTAGTATTCCATTGTGTGTGTGTGTGTGTGTGTATATATATATACACATTCACCTGTTGATGGACACTTCGGTTGCTTCCATAACTTGGCAATTGTAAATAACCTATAAATATTGGGGTGCGTGTATTTTTTTGTTGGTGAGGATGTGGAGAAAAGGGAACCCTCTACACTGTTGGTAGGACTGTAAAGTGGTATAACCACTATGGAAAAGAGTATGGAGATTTCTCAAAAATCTAAAATAGAACTACCATATGATCCAGCAGTTCCACTCCTGGGTATATACTTGAAAAAAATAAAAACACTGATTCAAAAAGATACATGCATCTTATTTCAAATAGCATTCATTATACTTTTTCTTTTGTTTAAGATTTATCACTTACAAGAAGTATTTCATTCATATTTTGAAAGCTTAGTGTTTTTTTCTTAATGACAAATGTTTTTGATATATTCATCTATGCCAAAAAATAAAATAAAATTTTAAAGATATAGTCTTTTATATGTTATTAACTTAATTTATCTTCAGCTTCCCGACTTGTATTATTCTTGAGTGGAAATTTCAACTTCTTGTTGGTCAGATTAGGAATTGAGCTGTTGAATTCTAAAGAATAGGTGAATTCAATTAATTCAAAGAAAGAGTAGGAAAAGGTGTCTTCTGAACTGTTTTTACTCACAACACTTTTGATACCAGATGTGTGCTTTTTTCTTCACCCAGCAACCAGTTTTTCCATTCTCCTAACACCAACTAGGTGCCCTACCTTCAGTTCGGTTCTGACACTATGCGAAGTTAGCACAAATCCCACAGGTGAAGGGCTCAGTCCCATAGATTGCCCCTACTTCAGATGCTAATTACAAATCTGGGTCACTCATAATTCTGACCAACTGACTGTAAAGTTGAGTGGTTCCCACAACCCCCTCCTCAGGTTTGATAATTTATTAGAACTGCTTGCAGAACTCAGGAAGGTATTTTACTACTATTGTTTATTATAAAAGATACAATTCAGGAACAGCCAAATGGAAGAGATGCATAGGGTAAGGTATGAGGGAAGGGGTGCTGCATGCACTCTTTCCAGGCATGTCACCCTCCCAGCACCTCGATGTGTTCACTACCAAGAAGCTCTCTCAACTCCATCATACAGGGTTTTTCATGTTGGTTCCATTATGTAGGCATGATTGATTAAATCATTGGCCATTGATTACTGAACTCAACCTCCAGCCCTGTTCCCCTCTGCAGGTGGGGCTGAAAGTTCCAAACTTCTAATCATCGGTTGGTTCCTCTAGCAACCGTCCCCCATCCTTAAGCTATCTAGGAGCCAATCAAAAGTCACTTTATTAGTATAAATTCAAATATGGTGGAAAGAGGCTTGTTATGAATAACAAAAGGATGTTCCTATCACCAAAAATTTTAGAAACTCTGTGTCAGGAACTGGGGACAAAGATCAAATATATATTTCTTAGGGACTTCCCTTGTGGCGCAGTGGTTAAGAATCTGTCTGCCAATGCAGGGGACACAGGTTCGAGCCCTGGTCGGGGAAGATCCCATATGCCGCGGAGCAACTAAGCCCATGTGCCACAACAACTGAGCCTGCACTCTAGAGCCCGTGTGCCACAACAACTGAGCCTGTGCTCTAGAGCCCATGAGCCACAACTGCTGAGCCTGCTTACCACAACTACTGAAGCCTGCACACCTAGAGCCCGTGCTCCACAAGAGAAGCCACCGCAATGAGAAGCCCGCACACCACAATGAAGAGTAGCCCCTGCTCGCCACAACTAGAGAAAGCCCACGCGCAGCAACGAAGACCCAACACAGCCAAAGAATTATATATATATATATATATATATATATATATATATATATGTATTTCTTATTATCACCATGTCTTAGCTCAGGCTACTGTAACAAAATACCAAAGACTGGGTGGCTTAAACAACAAGACATTTATTCCTCACAGTTATAGAGCCTAGGCAGCACAAGATCAATGTGCTTGCTGATTTGGTTTCTGGTGGAATGCTCATGGCTTGGACTGGTGCCTTCTCACTATGTCCTTAGAGGGTGGAGAAAGAGAGACAGAGAGGACTGGTCTCTCATCCTCTTCTTATAAGGAGAATAATCCCATCATGAAGATCCCACCCTCATGGGCTTCCCTGGTTGCGCAGTGGTTGGGAGTCCGCCTGCCGATGCAGGGGACACGGGTTCGTGCCCCGGCCCGGGAAGATCCCCCATGCCGCGGAGCGGCTGTGCCCGTGGGCCATGGCTGCTGAGCCTGCGCGTCCGGAGCCTGTTGCTCCGCAAAGGGAGAGGCCACAACGGTGAGAGGCCCGCGTACCGCAAAACAAACAAACAAACAAAAAAAGATCCCACCCTCATGACCTCACGTAAACCTAACTAACCCCTAAAAGTTCTAACTCCAAATGCCATCACATTGAATTTAGGGGGGAGACACATTCAGTCCATAACAAAAGGGATTTTCAGTGTGTCAGAGCATAAATAAGGATCTTCCAAATTTTCAGTTTGATCTCTTCTTACAATCAAAGCCACATAGGGAATCTGGTAGAAAGATAAATAACAGACAACCTATTCCTTTATTGCCTCTCTCTTGCAAAAAGAAGAATGTTTATTGTCATTAAATATTTACTAACTAACTGTAAGCATATAAGCATGAAACTGTGAATGAATGAATAAAAAGATGGATGATGGAGCCATTTAGGCTCAAAGTTAAATAGATTTAAATCAACTAAAATTTATTTTTAATCATGAACTGTAAATACTAATTAGAGAAATTGTTTTTGTTTACTTGTAAAAGATTTTTAAAAACATATTTTATTATACCACATATGTATCACATCTCTGCAAATAGTATCTTCTCTTCTTGAGAAGATACTTGAGTATCTTGAGATACTTCTTGAGTATCTTCTGAAATGCTGGATGGTTAAGAAAGAGAGAGTGAAAGTCCCATAATGATTTCATTATATTTATTATTCTTATTGTAAGAACACTTAACATGAGTCTACTCTCTTAACAAAGTTAAAAATATTAGATAGTTAATCATAGGTATATGTTGATTGATTTTTAAAATGATTTAATTCAGAAACATTCAAATATGAAATTATTTCTAAAGAAATAAAAATAGCATATTTGTATACATTAAAGCAAAGTAAAAAATAAAACTGTACATTGATTTTTCTGAACATAGGCAGAATATGTCCTTATTCTTAGGACATATGCATGTCCTTAATCAGTTTCTTATCCATATCTGTCTCTAGTACTATGTCACTAGTATTTTTCTGAAGAATGTATTATTTTCAATATGGACATATTTTTGATTGTTTTCAGAAAATATTTCTTGCAACATTCTTCTAAGTTTTATTTTATAGTTGATTAATTTGAAATTGTTGAGATCTTCAACTGACCCTTCCTAAAATACCATATCTTAACTGAGATAATATTCTCTCTACAGCTACTGAGCAAATGTTCCTAAATGGTAAATATAATTCCATATTTAGAATTAAATTTTATAAATATTTCAGCCCATTTATTTTCACATATATCTACCAGAAGCAAAATTCCTCAAATACCTTGTCTGTGTTAATGAGTCTTTTAAATGTTACAAAAAAGATGCTGCAAAATCATAGGTTTTTTTCAATTTCCTTCAGTTTCCAGTTATACATTTATCCAATTAAAAACAGGAATTCCATCTTACTGTAGGTTGAGATATTAAAGCTTAATCATAGAATCTCAAAATTAAATCTTATAAACAAGTTCTCATCAGTAATTCATTCGGTTTGGTCGTTGCTTTTAAAGAATAAATTTCATTATCTTTTTTGTAGACTTTGTTTTCAGTAATCACAATTCACTTAAAACTTCAAAATCTAAAGTTGCCTGGCCTTATTTCATTGATTACTTTAATTAAGGATTTCCAACTGGTTATAAATAAGATACAACCAACATTTAGTGGACTAACACTATTGATTTAGAGAATAGTTCTTCAAAGGCTGAAACAGTTATAAAGTCTGTTTAATGATGGGGCAGCAAAGAAATCACTTGCCATGTCAAGTCTTTTTTAAATGTTTTTATTTTAACAGCAGGTTTACCACAATTTTCTAGTTTAATTATGTGTTATATTTAAAAATTATAAATTTTCAAAGTTTGAGTTTAAGATTGATTAAATATCCCACATTAGCTGGTAGCAGTCATAGATTGTGTATAAACTATGGCCAATTCCAAGTGCATTGCTGGCCCACTTTATTTTAATTTAGTAGTAAATTAGTAAAAAAAAAAAATTTCCACGAAAATAAGGTCTACCAAAATATGTATTCATAACATTACACAAAAAACACGTAAGTGTATCTTCAGTGCTGATGTTTTAAATTGAATTTGGAGCATTCACATAATGTCAAATATTTTACCATTGAAAAATTGAACTTTGAAAGCTTTCTCTATTTGTGTAAATTGATTGAGGAAAAACAAATCTATATTGAATCAACTTCACTGATTTTCTATCTGAAGTAATTAGTGTCACTGATATAAAAGCGTTTTCCAAGTTCTTCTGCCAATGGAGCCTACCTATACATGAAGAGTTATTACTTCACTTTTCAGAGTTGTACAGGAAATTGTAAATGGGCACAATTAATGAAGAGCATTCTAATTATGACCCTGATTCATTCTTTACTAAATACTCAGATACATGTATGCACACAAAGGGATTTAAGTGTTTACATGATGATTTCTATATTCGGGCCTGCAAATTTTGAGATGTCATGAAATTTAAAACTACTTGTGGATTAAAGCCCACTTAAAATGGCATTAAGTGAGGTGACTTTTCTTTTAGAGTGTTGACTAATGAGAATTACTTGGAAAAACATATTGGCTGAAAGCCTACTTATCTACTTGTGGAAACCTTTCAACACATAAGTAAATGTCAGAAATATTGATAGAATTTTGTTTCCTTTTCCTTTTATAGAAATTGGAGGGCTAAAACTTGATGCTAAAAGAATTGTTTCACAGTTTGTTTTTGGAGGCTATATATATATTCATATATATTCTTGAACTCATTATTCTGGAAGATAGCCTCTAAGAAACACTTTCTTATTTAGTTTCACAGATTGTCACAGACTGTCATGTAATCATTTTCATATCTTTCTCTGAAAAAGGAAAATACAGTTAATTTTTAAAACAACCTAAAACCTATAATGAATTGCAAATGACGGATGATTCAATTCAACTTTGATATCTGAATGGCAGCCTTACTTTGTCTTTCTATTCTTTCTCCCTTTTGGGTTGTCAATTCATTGTTTTCACTTCTGTGCTAATTTTAAATGAAGCGTGCAATCATCTGTGAAATACTGTATATTAAAGCTGTACGAAATATTTCATTTTGCGGCATCCTTTCAAAGCCAATTCCCTATTACAGGTAGAAATTAGTATCTATCTCCTTCCATCCTGCCTGGGTCAGTGCCTCTTGGTCATTTCCTTTGCCTATTCAATTTGGAGTTATAAACTGCATTTGACTTTTCATACAACTTCTATTTTCTCAGAACACCTTGCATTAAGTTTTTTTGTCACTACTTGCATTAAGTTTTGTTTTGGTGAACACCATTATTCATTCTTCTAATCTATACCTTGATAGGAGTTAGATTACTTGAGTTTTACATCCTTCTAGATAGTAAGAAGGAAGAAAGGAAGGATGGAGAGGGAGGGATAGAGGGAGGGAGGGGGAGGGAGGAAGGAAGAAAGAAAGAAGAAAAGAAAAGTTGTAGATGTGTATTCTGAATTACCAAAATAAGTATCTATAACATATTACACCCTTAGGTCCGAAGTTTATACCAACATCACCCTCTTCAAGTATCTGAATTTTTTTTGCCATTTGAAGTATCAGGTCCTCAGTGCCATTAAGAAAGGGTGCCCAAAGTTCACACCTGGTCATTACTGAGTTATGGTTGATGGAAATGCCTACCTCAAAATTATCTCAGTTCCCATCCAGTGGCTGGGAAGCCTGCAGTCAACTGTGTCATCTGGTTGTGGTGCTTTAACTCACTTTAAACCCGGGTTGGAGCCTGTGTGAAATCTGTGCCCATTTGTCTCATCAGGGCACCCTATGCTCCCCTACAACACTTCTCCCTGCCCCCTCTTCACACATTCCTTTCGTTGACCTGATCACACCAAGGAGCTCCAGGTCTAATGTCTAAGGGTCATCACAGGCCCTGCAGCTGAGCCCTCATTCCAGGAGCAAGCCTGGTAAGGATCATTCCTGCTAGTTGGAGCATATTATTTCACTGCCAGATGGTGCTGATGACTTGATTTAGGGTCTCTCATTCTCATTGGATTCAGAATGAGTCAGGGCTCTGGTTACCCATGTTTCACTGCTAACAACCAAGAAACTTGGACTTTTGCCTGTCAGTGGTTTGACCGTGTGCTGCCTCAAATCTACACCACCTCAGGGCAGTGAAGGTGACGGCAGAATTCCTTTACCCCGTGTGCCAGCCACTGGCACCAAAGGTTGTCTCGTGATCTTCTCCACAGGCTCCACACTGTGCCAAGCAGTCTTCCTATGTGTCTGTGCCTTTTCCTATGGCTTACAAGATACTTACTTCACAATACCAAATGGCTTTCCCACGGATTTTCTCTCTTGTTATGTGGTAACATCATGCTCTCCTGGGTGGGTCTTAAGCATGTCAGACAAGGGTAGAACAATCTTTTAGCAATGTGGCAACTCTTCTGTTTCCATCCATGGGCCCTTTGTCTGTCCGTCCTGCTAGTGGCAATGTGTAGAAGGCAGAGATGTAGTCATCACTGGATATCACATTCTAGGAATGAAGTGATTACAGCTTAAAATGTTCAAGAGAAGAATGTATGGTTGGAAGATGTATTGTTCTTTGTTTACAAGATTACCAGAGATAAATTTAACATAGTAGGAAATAAATTATCATTCATATTTTCCTCCATAATTTAAGCCTTGCATTTATTGTTATCATCAATGGAGCACAGGTACTGTCTTTGAGAGTCCTTGGAATCCATTATTTCTGCAAGCACAATGGAGGAAGCAATCATAAGAAATTGTGTCTCTAGCATTAAATGGTATTTGGGAACTGCTGAGGCTTGGAGATCTATATTGTTATAATACAACCTGGTTCCAAAGACTCATGTCATAATAAGAGCATTGCTGCCTTTTTCTCATAGTGGACCTTAATGTAAAGAGATGGTGCCTAGGTGATATGAAGAATCTCCATCTGTACTAATAAAACAGAAAAGCAAATAGGTAATTACCTCTTCTCTACCCATATTGTCCCATTATTCTAAATACTCATTAATAAATTACTGTACTGTATATGGGCCCATAAATTGTAATATATTTTAAAATCAAAATGTATATTTGGACAGGGGCCTCACACAGTAAGGCATAATGGGCAGTTTTATCTTCTGTGAATATCATACAATTGATCTATCCCTAACCATATCATTTTTTGGTTTGACTGGTAGTCAGTAATGCTAGACACCCAGTTGGGTCTGACACGGTCCTAGGCATTCCAGATAATTCTGTTTCTTGGGAAGGGTCATATAATACAATGACCCTTACTACAATATCCCTGTGGGTCATTAACATCATTTTTTAAATTATTATTGCTCTTATTAGTGGCAGAAAGAGAACTTGGAATTTCATTAGGAACTGCTGATCTTATTTACCTGTGCTTGTTAGTAAAAATGCCTAGTATGTTAATTTGCTCAAAATTTGATGTTTGGTTTTATGCACTCTGTCGCTATTAACATCTTTCTATTTTCACATCGATTTCAATAATTGAGTAATTTTAGAAGCATTATCTTAGAAATATACAGATGACTGGTTGTCACAGTAAACATCTTGTTTTTCTCTATGCATTGTACAAATTTTTCATTCCTTTTTCCCTTTGCAGTTGGATCTAACAATAAATTTATTGATTTGTTACATCAAATAAACATTTTCTGTGGACCAAAAAAAAAAAAAAAAAGCAACAATAACTAGAAGCTAGAACAATGTCAATATACACTGGGAACTTAAACAAGTTCCCAGTGTTCATGGGTGGTATTGTAAACAAACTAAGAGAAAAAAACTGAACATGAATAATGAATTAATTTTGTCTTTATTTTAATATAATGTTTATGCTGCCAGGTTATTATTATAATAAGCCAGAAAAAAAAAAGGAAAATTTTAATGCAAGGAAATAGTTGTACTACTTGGAATCAGCAGTACTCCCGTTTTTCTAATGTGCAAAGACTTCCTGCTGAGGGCATTCGAACCAAGCACACACTATCTTTTTTTGTTTGTATTTATTTTACCATTAAAAAAAAAACAGGTATTTTAAAGCATATTTGACTCAGACACCATCAGAGAGAGAGAACAAGAGAGAAGGAAATTATGAGGTGGGATGTAATGTTTCCATGGGAGGCTAGTTTTCCATGCTTGGAAAATGAATAAAGACCAAGAGAGGTTCTGAGGTTTGGCAGTACAAATTACAGTCCTTCACTTGTGTGGGTCCTTTGAAAGGAACCATCTGGCCCAATGCTAGCTGTTAGTACTGTGTGGAATCTGAAACAATTGTGTTGCACTAAATCTGACAACCAAAAGTTGCCTCTATTTTTGTATTGGTAACTTAAGCTACAAATACTTGCAGTATGCATCTCATTTACAGAGTTTTGATTATATTCCTGTTCTCTGAATGTATCCGTGAATAGTTAGAGGAACAATAGGATTTCCTGAGCTTTTCTTATGGGAGGCAGTGGAAAAGGGGTGGTTGGAATTACTCTGCTGAAAAGATCATACAATAAGGAATCACCTTCAAATGAAGATGTGGGAATTGAGAGGAAGTTTGGAATGGGGTGAGAGGATGGGTTATAGCCAGCCAAAAATATGACAGATAAATGCCATAGAAGGCAAATTAGTCTAATTAAGTATAGACTAATTTTAGGAGACTTGAGTTATAGACCATGTTTTTCCACTGGCTTTGGTAAATTGCTTTACCTTTCTGAATTTATGTTTTCTCATATGTGGAAAGAGGAGGGCTGCAAGCCATCTGATTTATATGCTATAAAAGGTAAATTCTACTTTTAAGATGCAATCTGTTCTATGCCACTTTTCAAACTTTGCCTGGTATTTTCCAAATCCATTCTGTTTATCACATAATGTCAATGAGAAGAGCTGAAAACTTAAGATTAAATTTATATAGAACAAAGACCCATCAATGCAACTTTAATGAAAGGTAAAATCTTGCTTGCATATGCTAATGTGAACTAGGAGTGAATGACTTCTGAGTCCAAGATGCAAGATGTTGTTCCATTTGAATGAAAAAAATAAGAAAATTCCTTCAAGAATTCTTCATTTTTTATGTTATTTAAAAAAGGAAGTCAAAGAATTTTAGAGTTATAAAAAGAAGTTCAAGATACTGACAAACACTGTATTCTTCAATAACCACTGCAGACTATCTGGATATTACTATTTTTATAACACAGTTAGTAAATTGTATTCAATATACTGATGTAGAATTGTTTTTTTTTTCAGTCTTAGTATAGTGCCTAATATATAGCAACAGTCAATATATATTTGTGGAATAAATGCATTTGAAAGAGTAGATCAACAAATTGTTAAATTTTTAATTTGGTCACATTTTCTGCAGACAGAGCAGACAATTTGAAAACATTTTGGTATTAGATTGATATTGAGGGTTCATCTGGATCATTTCCAGCAGGAGAACTTCAGAATGATTGCTATGAAACTGTTGCTCTTTATACAACCATTAAGCAAAAGACTCATTTAAGAAATAGTAAGAATATTATAGGTAATGGGGAAATGAAAACAGTACTGTTCTTTTGCAGTATAAATAGCATGAAATATGTTCAGGAACTAGTCCCTAGAAATTATTCTGGGATTAAGAAGCAGATCAAGGAAATCACTGGCAACACCTGCAGTTTCCTACCAAAAAGTTTGTCGTTATGGACAGACCAAGCCAAGAAGCATGAGAGCAGATGGTGAAATGCCAAGTATGAAAAAATTCATGTCTCTCCTAGTATCTTAAGCATAAGGACTTGGATATAGACCAACACTTACTACTGTGGGCCCACTGAGGAGCAAAAATTATTCAGCAATCATCACAGTGAGGCATAGAATCCTGAAGAGAAATTGCAACCCTTCAGCCATCTCCATTACAAAATCCGTCATGGTCTCTAGAAGGCCATTTGGAAGGCAGGGAACCTGCCAATGCATTTACTTAAAGTTAGCTCCATCTCTGAAGAAGCCTCTAGAAAAGCCATTCAGACAGAGCATTCCATTTTTCCTTTCTAAATTTCCTATTCATCTATCCCCATAGATTAGTTTGATGATTTAGTAAGATATTTAAATCAGATTACTTTGAAAAATGTGAAATGCTATTTGAGTTTTTTATTTATACTACTTTTATTATCACAAGTTAAAATGCCCTAACACTGCCAAAGCTTTTCAAAATGAGGTTGATTAGAATGGTGATGTTTGTGGATATATTTTCTCTTTTTTTCAAGAAAAACGTTTTGTTTACAGGTAAAGATTCCAAATATTTTCTAATATACTATAACATTTAAAATGTAACATTATACAGGCAACTTAATTATCTTTTATATTGATTATGTTTGGAAAGTGATAACTATATTATGTGAAATAACTCAGGCCCTTAATTCATTTGATTCTATAGAGAAATATATAAGAATCAATCAACTTAAGAGTGAATATAGTAAAATAAGCCTAAAAGAATCAATGGAGTAAATAATGATTATAAAATGATGTTTCACCTCATAGAAACTAGGCCCATCATTGCAAATTATATAATTTAAAAATAATTTTCCAAATTGGACCAATAATACAATATCTAAACTGAGAGCTACCATGTAAATGGGAGAATAATA
Source organism: Lagenorhynchus albirostris (assembly GCF_949774975.1). Taxonomy (NCBI): domain Eukaryota; kingdom Metazoa; phylum Chordata; class Mammalia; order Artiodactyla; family Delphinidae; genus Lagenorhynchus; species Lagenorhynchus albirostris. The sequence goes on from NC_083105.1 coordinate 32,808,879, forward strand.
ACTTAGCCATGTAGTTTTATTTAAGGAAACAGTTACTCTGGGGTATAGATTTCCCATTTACTAATGAATTTAATGATTTTTAACCACTTAATCAACAAATGATCCTTGTTTACTTTTTGTTATGTCCTGTGCTAGGGGCACTGATATAATAACATAAGGGTTGATTTCAAATAGAGTTTCAAACATTTGCATATATCTGAATATATACATAAAGAAACTATATATTGATTTTTAATATTATGGAAAATATAAAAGAAACATTACCAATAAATTTAAATGCAATGTTTTCGTTCATTTTGTATAATCTCATAATTTTTCTTAATTAATTCTTTACAACTTTAAATTGGAAACTAATCCTAAAGTCTTACTTTGGGATAATCTAACAAAATTAGTTTACCCTACTAAATGCAAAGCTAAATCTTCTGAGAATAAAAATTTCATAAATATTCATGAATTATCGTGTGTTGTCTGTGTTGAGCTACACTGGTTCCCAATCCATTGTACAGTGGTACACTCATGTAACAACTCTTCATTAAATTTCTGTCACGTACCAGGCACTGTGCTGGACATATACAAAGATATGATACTACTCTCAAGGAGCTTTCAGCCTAGTTGGGAGATAATTAGTTTAATAAGGTAGCCTGAAATATATAAAATTAAGCATGGGAATTATGGGATGTTTAAGTAGGGCAATTAATCATCAATGGTATCTCAATCTACTGTTTCATTATTTAAATACTAAAGTGATCCACCAGTATATATCTGTTGAATGAAAACAAGTTCTGATTAAGAGTTCTCTGTAGGAATGCTTATGACTTCAATGCAGAAATAAGTATTGTTTCTATCAGTGGTATTTATCCTCTGCATATTTTTATTGACATTAAGCTTCTTTATTTGATTTGATTTTTTTCCACAAGATTTGAAGTACTTACCTTAGAACATGGCAAGGAATTATTATTAACTGGTCTCAGTCCACCTAAAAAAAATACAAACTAGGTAATGCTTAGTTTCTTAGTAGTTTCCTACTTTTGCCATTTTTCCAAATTTTTTTTATTTGGGGGAAGATGTATACCTATAGAAGTACACTATTTGAAATGTCCTTGGCCAAAACAATTTTGAGCTAGTTTGAATGAATAAAGAAATATATGATTTGATACAGTCAAAATATGCTCTAGGTTCCTTTAACTTCAAAAGACTGGGAAAAACTATATGTAACAAATTTTTCCCAGCTTACGAAACCAACAGAATTAAGGAGATATTTTAATTGATGTGTACTTTCTTTTTCAACATGTTTTCCTAGAATAGAAATGAGGGTCTCTTCTTTCTTTGGATTATTTAGACATTTAATCACAAATTCTTGTGTGTGTATATGTGTCTGTGTTTGTGATATATACCCATATATCACATAGAAATCATATATATAAAACCATACACAGATTTATGTGTGTAGTTATTGTCTGATGTGTATTTGTATGTTTGTGGAAGACAATACATTATTGATAGATTATTGTAGTTCTAACTCACTTAAATGTTAAAATGCTTTATCACTAGTGTATTAAAGTATGCAAATACCTCATTTAATCATTTGATCAGCCTAATTGAATACTAGAATTAAGTTCGATATGGAACAAAGATGAATGAGAATCAATCTAGGTCTTCCCTTATCCTTTTGTTTATAATAGTAAATGAGGACATTACAGTGTAACGGTTTTGCAGAGTGTTTGGAGGAAGGCTTCACTGATATTTATCTGCCTCATTTCTTAAATACTGACATATTTTTTAAATGCACCAAAAGTGAATTTAAACTTAACAAATTTGCTAGGATTGCCTCACATCTTTTGTTTTAGAGAAATGGAATTTTAAAATAGCGGTTGAAGCCCCCTTGGCAGCTCTCCTTGATTCCCTTCCCTCCCTTCCTCCCCAAGATAACTGCATCTAGTCTGAAGTCAGGGAGCCTGATTCCTCCAGCTCCGTTTTTCATTCTCAAGATTGCTTTGGCTATTCGGGGTCTTTTGTGTTTCCATACAAATTGTGAAATTTTTTGTTCTAGTTCTGTGAAAAATGCCAGTGGTAGTTTGATAGGGATTGCATTGAATCTGTTGATTGCTTTGGGTAGTAGAGTCATTTTCACACTGTTGATTCTTCCAATCCAAGAACATGGTATATCTCTCCATATATTTGTATCATCTTTAATTTCTTTCATCAGTGTTTTATAATTTTCTGCATACAGGTCTTTTTTCTGCTTAGGTAGGTTTATTCCTAGATATTTTATTATTTTTGTTGCAATGGTAAGTGGGAGTGTTTTCTTAATTTCAGTTTCAGATTTTTCATCATTAGTGTATAAGAATGCCAGAGATTTCTGTGCATTAATTTTGTATCCTGCTACTTTACCAAATTCATTGATTAGCTCTAGTAGTTTTCTGGTAGCATCTGTAGGATTCTCTATGTATAGTATCATGTCATCTGCAAACAGTGACAGCTTTACTTCTTTTCCAATTTGGATTCCTTTTATTTCTTTTTCTTCTCTGATTGCTGTGGCTAAAATTTCCAAAACTATGTTGAAGAAGAGTGGTGAGAGTGGGCAACAGCACTGAAAAATTTAACCTTAAGCTATATTTGACATCAAAACTGCATCACAGAGTGCAAAAATCATATATGTATTATTATAGCAATATCACTGTTATGTGGAAAAGGTTCCTCCTAAAGTGAGGTTCCTTTGTCAAAACTGATGACAATTAGCCTTTGGGACCATCAAAGAACATATTATATTGATTCACATGGCTGGGATGTCCCACAGCCAGGGGCAGAGGATGTGCTTCCTGGGAGGAAGTCAGGAAAGAGGCAAGCAAAAGTACACCATCATTTCTGAAGGAAAATCTTGTTGGTGGAAGAACTGACTTTCTGTCTGGCACCAAATGTAAAAGAAACAGCAACAGAACATAAATGCTTGTGTGTGTTTGTGTGTATTCAGGGGGGCTTTATCAGAAAGTTGGAGAGACGATGGACCTGGACATAGAGAGGAAATGAGGCTTAAAGTTTGCTGGTGCTAAATCAAAAAGTCAGTGGGGATCCTAAAATATTCCATTGATCTCCATATGCATATTTTAATTATAATGATAGTATTACTAATTTAATAATATTAATAGCAATAGTGTTACTGATTTAATCAAAAGAAAGCAAACACAGTTGTGTACCACTCAGATTGTGAAGCAGAACCTTGCCCATATCTTAGAAATATTCTATGTTCCCCTCTTCTTTCACTACCCAGTATAAATCACTGTCTGAGTTCTGTGTTGAATATTTATTTAGTTTTCTTTATTATATTTTCAATATATAGTGATATTGTAAATAATCTCTATGAATTTCATATAGTGCTATAATATTTTATGAAAACTTGCTCCTTTCCTTTAACATTATGTTTTTGAGTTTCAACCACAGTGATACATGCAACTGTAGCTTATTTATGTCCTTTGCTATATACTATTCCACTGTATGAATACACCAGGATTTATTTACTCATTCTAAACTTGAAGAACACTGTGTTGCTTTCAGTATTGAGCTATTTCTTTTTTTAACCATTTTTTTAATGGAAGTATAGTTAAGTTACAATGTTGTGTTTCAGGTATACAGGAAACTGATCCAGTTTTATATATATATAAATATATTAATTATAAATATATAAATATATATAAAAATATATTAAATATATATATAAATATAATATATATATAAATATATATTAATTATAAATATATTATAAATATATATATATTCTTTTTCAGATTCTATTCCATTATAGTTTATTACAAGATATTGAATATATTTCCCTGTGCTTTACAGTAGATCCTTATTGTTTATTTTTTCATATGTAGTAGTTTGTATCTGCTAATCCCAAACTCCTAATTTATCCCTCCCCCCACCCTTTCCCCTTTGGTAACCATAAAGTAATTTTCTATGTCTGTGAGTCTATTTCTGTTTTGTAAATAAATTCATTTGTATCACTTTTCTTTAGATTCCACATATAAGTGATATCACATGATATTTGTCTTTTTCTGTCTGACTTACCTCACTAAATATGATAATCCCTTGGTCCATCCATAGCCTCATACACTAAGAGAATAAATTCTCTTGGCTATATATTTGTCTTCCAAATGACACTTCCTTCTTGATCCTGCCTGATTAGATAAGGAGATCTAATCAGCCAGGGCTAAACAGTTTCTTTACTGAGAATTTGCAATGAGAGAGAAGTTAGGACTTGCATGACATTAATGGTGAAGCAAGTCCTAACTTCAAAGTTAAGGATAATGACATCCTGTTGCTAATGTTATGGTAGCTGACAATTTATGCAGTCTTGTTGTTTAACTTTTTCTTGATTTTTTTTTTGAGTTATATGCAATATCTTCCAATAAAATCTTATTTTTTCTGGAAGTTTTATTGAAGTGGATTTGTGTTGCTTTCAAGTAAAAAAAGTCCTGTCAAAACCAAAGAACAACAAGAAAATCTTTATATAAAATATAAATATATCTTTATATAAAGAAATTTCAAGACAGAATGGATTTAATAGCAGGCCCACAGAGAAGAAAATATCTCTAAGTTTAGAAACAATTGAAGAAATACTATTAAAAGATGAATATATATAGCAACATAAAATTAATTAAAGGAACAAAATAATATTTACTCATATAAATTGACCAGATAAAATAAATTTAATAGCAGGCCCACAGAAGAGAAGGTATCTCAATATTACAAATACTTAATATTGTTTTGAATATATCAAGTTATATAAAAGTATCAAAGGAAACAAGCTAAATGAATTGATAGATATATCTGTACTACATTTGGAAATATTCTAGGTTAAGTCTTTGAGTTTGATGCTTATTAATTTTTAAATTATTTTTTTATCAGTTGTTTAAAATGCTGCCAATGCTATTTCATTGGGAATTCTTTCTAAGAAATCTGGGAATCTAAAATTATAAAAAAACTAGAGAAAATAAGATTAACTTGTACCAATACAGGTTAATATGTCTAGGGCATTATAATATGAAAGAGATTACATGAGAGGGAATTGTTTGGAAAACAGTGATGCCAAAAATTTTTTCCCTCAAGGATGATATGTAATACACACAAACACATTATAATACTGTGCCAATTATAGCCATTAGTTGGAGGAATAGCAAGAGAAATCACGGTGAGCACATCATGAAGAGCAAAGAAATGGATTGTTTTATAAAATGGGCAAGTAGTGGTAAATAATAATGATTAAAATATCACTTATTTTAATTTATATAGCATCATTCCTCTAAGGACATTATACAGCAACATAGTCATTCATATTGTTTTATTTATCTTTATTATAAGAAAAAAATGATCAACTTCATTGATACATAGAAAACTGAATCATACAGTGAAAATTCAAATGTCTTTTTGTGTGCTGACAAAGTTGTCTTCACTATATTATATTGCTTCCAATGACAAAGCAAAATGAAAACCAAGAGAGTATTAATAGCAACAACAAAATCACAGAACCACCATTTATTAGTATATCATGTAATATCAAGAATGAATGTAGAATGTAGTTCAATAATAAAAGAATGTAGAATGTAGTTCAATAATAAAATGTAGTTTTATACTAAAAATGTAGTTCAATAATATGTAGTTCAATAATAAAAGAATATAGTTCAATAATAAAAGATCTAACTTATACTTTACTTGGGGTTTACCTTAAAAAGTGAATCAGCCCTATCTTACTTCCATAAAATATTTAAGAATAGTTATTAAAAGAAAAAAAAAAGACACAGTGTAAATAAAGTGTTGAGACAGCTTAAATTTAAAAGATAAACATAAATAGTGAAAAGAAAAAATGTTTTATTAAATTACTAAAGTCACAAGAAGAGCTTTGTAATAAAGAGATCTTTGCTAGTAGAAATCTAAGACTTTATGTATAGAGAGATGAGTGTGTGTGAACCATGAACCTAATCCATAAATGGTGGACAGGAAGAGTTGATGTATTTTAAATGATTAGAAATATCCATTCTGCTTGAAAAACAGCAGTTTGAATGTGAGCCATGAAGTTTGTGTGTTAAACATGATTTTCAACAATTTATTGCTTTGAGACTAACAATACAGATATAGGTAAATCTCTCTTTCTCTCTCATTCTATGATATTGGACATGATTGTTTTCATGTCTGTTACCCTTTAGTTTATGCTCTGAGACATGCTGTGACTTTTATCATTGTTGGTGCAGAACAGAGTCCATCCAATAATTGCTTATACCGTTGATGAATATTCTTTTGTTCCTTCTTAGTTAATTTTATGTTGCCATATATATTGATCTTTTAGTAGTATTTCTTCAATTGTTTCTAAATTTAGAGGGGTATTTCCCCACCAAATTTGTAACATTAATTTTATTTCTTTCATTTTGGGGTATGCTATTTAAGTTTGTTATTCCATTTGTAATTTGCTTTGCTGTAGGAGTAAAGTGACGTTCTCATTCTTTTTCATGACTGATAGTATGAGAGGATGGTGTTACACTTCCAAAATCATGTTTCTGACCCATTCCCCCTATCACAGTAAAGTTAAACAAAAAGTGAAGGAAGTGACAGATAAGGGGAAATGCTACAGCTGCAGTTTCCTTAATCACAAGGGAGTCATTGTCCCTTTTCTTGCTTTTGACTTTCTCTGCCTCCTTAGATTCATAATTTGTAAATTAATGTTCACTTAAATTTTAGCAGTAAGGATCTTTAATTAGTAGAAAAAATCCTTGAAATTCTAAAGAGTATCAAATAGAAAAATCACCTAAGAGAATGAAACACCACTCTGGTAGAGGAATATTTACTTGAATAAAAAAGTTATGAGCAAATGTATTAGTGGCTTTGTTTTTAAGGACCTGAGCTTTAGGAATTGGCTTTAGGTAATGTGACCATGAAGACTATCACTCAAAGAGGGACACTATTGAGAGTGAAATGTGTTGTTACTTTGAACCTTGGCACTTTCTATCCAGGAAACTGAAATAATGATTACTTTTCTTTAGGGGATGGCCTTGACCTTGTGATCTTTAAAGGAATTCATTTATTCTCAGGTCACAGCACAATGCCTATGGAATAGAAAGTACTTAAATATTTGTTAAAAAAATTAACGAATGTTGCCACAGGATTCAGCAATTCTATACATATGCAAAGGAAATGAAAGCAAGGTTTCAAACATGATAATAGCAGCATTATTCACAATAGTCAAAAGGTGGAAGCAACCCAGGTTTTATGGACTGAAAGCTTCGCTCCTCCCCAAATGTCATAAGTTTAAGTCTTAACCCCCTGTGTGGCTGTGTTTGGAGTTGAGTATTCTAAGGAAGATAATTAAGGTTAATAGAGGCAGTAAGTGTGGGACTCTAATTCAATAGGATTAGTATAAATATATAGATATATAGATACCAGAGAGCTTCTCTCTCTCTGTCTCTCTCTCTCCATCTCTCTCTCTCTTTCTGTCTGTCTCTGTCTCTTTCTTCCTGTTTCCCTATGCATGACTTGAGGAAAGGCCACGTGAGGTATAGCAAGAAGGTAGCCATCTGTAAACCAGGAAGAGAGCTCTCCTCAGAAACCGAAAGAGCCAGCACCTTGATCTCAGACTTCTATCTTCTAGAACTGTGAAAAAATAAATTTCTGTTGTTTAAGCCACCTAGTCTAAGCTATTTATTTATGGCAATCCAAAGAGTACAGATTTTGGGTCCAGGAAGTAGAGTGATGCTTTAACAAATACCTTAAAAAAGTGGAGGTGGCTGTTAACAGGCTGATGGGTTGAGAACAGAATAGTTTTGAGATACCTGCTAGAAAAAGCCTAGATTACTGTGAAGGGACTGTTCATAGAAATATGGACACTAAAGGCAATTCTGTTGAGGGCTTAGGAAAAAAAAGAGGAGAGCCATAGAGAAAGCCCCTATAATTTTAGAGAATACATATATCATCCTGAAGAGAATACTGGTAGAAATATGAAAATTAAAGGCCATTTTGATGAGGTTTCAGATGGAAATGAGGAATAGGTTACTGAAAACTGGAGGAGAGCTGATCCTTGATATAAAGTGGCAGTGAACTTGGCTGAATTGTGTTCTAATATTGTATAGAAGGTATTAAAACCTACAAAAAAGGAGATTGGATATTTAGCTAAAACTATTTCTAAGCAATGTATTATAGGAGCAACTAGGTTTCTCCTTACAGTTTATAGAAAAGAGTGAGAAGAGAAAAATAAATAGAAGGAATTATTGGTCAAAAAGAACCAGAATATAAGATTTAATAATTTCTTAACTTATCCAAGTTATAAAAAATGAGAAAGTGTGTTACGAAGAGAATGTTAGAGGTGTGGCTGAGCAACCATTTGATAAGGAGATTTGTATGAGTATGAACTGGAAGTTTAATCAGCTGTGTCAGCAGAAACCAGGAATAGAGATGGGATTATACCAGCAGAAAAACTGTTAGCTGGGAATAAAAGAAGAGAGAGAATGGGACAGAATGGAAGATGGTTGCTAACGTACTTTATCCTTCAGAAAAAGGAAAGAATGACCCCAAAGGTGATTCAGAGACTTTTAGGGCCGTCACTGCCACTACAGGCCCAGGAATCAAGGTTGCTTCAGTCTCAGTTTCAAAGACCAGGGCCCGTGAAGACAGTTTAAAAAGAGGGGCCACCCTGGAGAGCACTGAGAGATACTGCTGCTGCCCCTGTGGGCCTGAGGGCAGAGCATGGAACCAAAAGATTATTCTCCAGCCTTAATATCTAATGGATTGGAGGACCTCAAGATGGCAGAGGAGTAAGACGTGATCACCTTCCTCACCACAACTACATCAAGAATACATCTACATGTGGAACAACTCCTACAGAACACCTACTGAACACTGACAGAAGACCTCAGACTTCCCTAAAGGCAAGAAACTCTCCATGTACCTGGGGTCTTGGTGCTCCAGCCAGGTGTCAGGCTGGAGCCTCTGAGGTGGGAGAGCCGAGTTCAGGACATTGGACCACCAGACACCTCCTGGCCCTATATAATATCAATTGGTGAGAGCTCTCCCAGAGATCTCCATCTCAATGCTAAGACCCAGCTCCACTCAACGACCAGCAAACTCCAGCGCTGGACACCCCATGACAAACAACTAGCAAAACAGGAACACAACCAGACCCATTAGCAGAAAGGTTGCCTAAAATCATAATAAGTTCACAGACACCCCAAAACACACCACCAGATGCAGTCCTGCACACCAGAGAGACAAGACCCAGCCTCATCTACCAGAAAACAGGCACCAGTCCCCTGCACCAGGAAGCCTACACAACACACTGAACAACCTCACCCATTGGGGGAAGAACCCAAAAACAACGGGAATTGCGAACCTGCAGCCTGCGAAAAGGACACCTCAAATGCAGTAAGTTAAGCAAAATGAAAAGACAGAGAAATATGCAGCTGATGAAGGAGCAAAGTAAAAAGTCACCAGACCAAACAAATGAAGAGAAAATAGGCAGTCTACCTGAAAAAGAATTCAGAGTAATGATGGTAAACATGATCCAAAATCTTGGAAATAGAATGGAGAAAATATAAGAAACGTTAAACAAGGACCTAGAAGAACTAAAGAGCAAACAAACAATGATGAACAACACAATAAATGAAATATAAAATTCTCTAGAAGGAATCAATAACAGAATAACAGGCAGAAGAAGAGATAAGTGATCTGGAAGATAAAATATTGGAAATAACTACCACAGAGAAGAATAAAGAAAAAAGAATGAAAAGAATTGAGGACGGTCTCATTAAACGCACCAACATTCGAATTATAGGGGTCCCAGAAGAAGATGAGAAAAAGAAAGGGACTGAGAAAATATTTGAAGAGATTATAGTTGGAAACTTCCCTCATATGTGAAAGGAAATAGCCAGTCAAGTCCAAGAGACACAGAGAGTCCCATACAGGATAAATCCAAGGAGAGACACACCAAGACACATATTAATCAAACTATCAAAAATTAAATACAAAGAAAAAAAATTAAAAGCAGCAAGGGAAAACCAAAAAATAGTATACACGGGAATCCCCATAAGGTTAACAGCTGGTCTTTCAGCAGAAACTCTGCAAGCCAGAAGGGAGTGGCAGGACATATTTAAAGTGATGAAAGGAAAAAACCTACACCCAAGATTACTCTACCATCAATGATCTTATTCAGATTCCACAGAGAAATTAAAACCTTTACAGACAAGCAAAAGCTGAGAGAATTCAGCACCACCAAACCAGCTTCACAACAAATGCTAATGGAACTTTTCTAGGCAGGAAACACAAGAGAAGGAGAAGACCTACAATAACAAACCCAAAACAATTAAGAGAATGGCAATAGAAACATACATATCCATAATTACCTTAAATGGATTAAATGCTCCAAGCAAAAGACATAGATTGGCTGAATGGATAAAAAAACAAGACCATATATATGCTGTCTACAAGAGACCCACTCCAGACCTAGAGACACATACGGACTGAAAGTGAGGGGATGAAAAAAGATACTCCATGCAAATGGAAATCAAAAAAAAAACAAACAAACAAAACTGGAGTAGCAATTGTCATGTCAGACAAAATGGACTTTAAAATAAAGACTATTGCAAGAGACAAAGAAGGATACTACATAATGATCAAAGGATCAATCCAAGAAGAAGACATAAAAATTGTAAATATTTATGCTCTGAACAGAGGAGCACCTCAATACATAAGGCAGATGCTAACAGCCATAAAAGGGGAAATCCACAGTAACACAATAATAGTCAGGGACTTTAACACCCCACTTTCCCCAATGGCCCGATCAACCAAAATGAAATAAATAAGGAAACACAACCTTTAAACGATACATTGAACAAGATGGACTTAACTGATATTTATAGGACATTCCATCCAAAAACAACAGAATACGCTTTCTTCTCAAGTGCTCATGGAACAGTCTCCAGGATAGATCATAGCTGGGGTCACAAATCAAGCCTTGGTAAATTTTAGAAAATTGAAATTGTATCAAATATCTTTTCTGACCACAAGGCTATGAGACTAGATATCAATTACAGGAAAAAAAAAACTGTAAAAAATACAGACACATGGAGGCTAAACAATACACTACTAAATAACCAAGAGATCACTGGAAAAAATCAAAGGGGAAATCTAAGTACCTAGAAAAAAATGACAATGAAAACACAATGACCCAAAACCTATGGGATGCAGCAAAAGCAGTTCTAAAGGGAAGTTTATAGCAATACAATCCTACCTTAAGAAACAAGAAACATCTCAAAAAAGCAATCTAACCTTACACCTAAAGCAATTAGAGAAAGAAGAACCAAAAAAACCCGAAGTTAGCAAAAGGAAAGAATCATAAAAATCTGATCAGAAATAAAGTAAAAGACATGAAGTAAACAATAGCAAGATCAATAAAACTAAAAGCTGATTCTCTGAGAAGATTAAATAATTAAACCATTAGCCAGACTCATCAAGATCAAAAGGGAAAAGACTGAAATCAACAGAATTAGAAATGAAAAAGAACTAACAACTGACACTGCAGAAATACAAAGGATCATGAGAGACTACTACAAGCAACTCCATGCCAATAAAATGGACAACCTGGAAGAAATGGGCAAATTCTTAGAAATGCACAACCTTCTGAGACTGAACCAGGAAGAAATAGAAAATATGAATAGACAAATCACAAGCACTGAAATTGAAACTGTGATTAAAAATCTTCTAACAAACATAAGTCCAGGACCAGATGGCTTCACAGGCGAATTCTATCAAACATTTAGAGAAGAGCTAACACCTATCCTTCTCAAAATCTTCCAAAATATAGCAGAGGGAGGAACACACCCAAACTCATTCTATGAGGCCACCATCACCCTGATACCAAAACCAGACAAAGATGTCACAAAGAAAGAAAACTACAGGCCAATATCACTGATGAATATAGATGCAAAAATACTAGCAAACAGAGTCCAACAGCACATTAAAAGGCTCATACACCACGATCAAGTGGGGTTTATCCCAGGAATGCAAGGATTCTTCAATATACGCAAATCAATCAATGTGATACACAATATTAACAAACTGAAGGATAAAAACCATATGATAATCTCAATAGATGCAGAGAAAGCTTTTGACAAAATTCAACATCCATTTATGATAAAAGTCCTGCAGAAAGTAGGCATAGAGGGAACTTACCTCAACATAATAAGAGCCATATATGACAAACCCACAGCCAACATCATTCTCAATGGTGAAAAAATGAAGCCATTTCCACTAAGATCAGGAAAAAGACAAGGTTGCCCACTCTCACCAGTATTATTCACCGTAGTTTTGGAAGTGTTAGCCACAGCAGTCAGAGAAGAAAAAAGAAAGAAAAGGAATCCAAATCTGAAAAGAAAAAGTAAAACTGTCACTGTTTGCAGATGACATGATCCTATACATAGATAATCCTACAGATGCTCCCAGCAAAATACTAGAGCTAATCAATGAATTTGGTAAAGTAGCAGGATACAAAGTTAATGTACAGAAATCTCTTGCATTGCATTCCTATACACTAATGATGAAAAATGTGAAAGAGAAATTAAGGAAACATTCCCATTTACCATTGCAACAAAATGAATAAAATACCTAGGAATAAACCTACCTAAGGAGACAAATGACCTGTATACAGAAAAATATAAGATACTGATGAAAGAAATTAAAGATGATACAAACAGATGGAGAGATATACCATGTTCTTGGATTGGAAGAATCAACATTGTGAAAATGACTCTACTACCCAAAGCAATCTACACATTAAATGTAATCCCTATCAAACTACCAATGGCATTTTTCACAGAACTAAAACAGAAAATTTCATAATTTGTATGGAAACACAAAAGACCCCGAATAGCCAAAGCAATCTTGAGAACGAAAAACGGAGCTGGAGGAATCAGGCTCCCTGCCTTCAGACTATACTACAAAGCTACAGTAATCAAGGTAGTATTGTACTGGCACAAAAACAGAAATATAGATCCATGGAACAGGATAGAAATCCCAGAGATAAACCCATGCACATATGGTCACATTATCTTTGATAAAGGAGGCAAGAATATACAATGGAGAAAAGACATCCTCTTCCATAAGTGTTGCTGGGATAACTGGATAGCCACATGTAAAAGAATGAAATTAGAACACTTCCTAACACCATACACAAAAATAAATGCAAAATGGATTAAAGACCTAAAGGTAAGGCCAGACACTATAAAATTCTTAGAGGAAAACATAGGCAGAACACTGTATGAGAAAAAAACACAGCAAGATCCTTTTTGACCCACCTCCTTGAGAAATGGAAACAGAAACAAAAATAAACAAATGGGACCTAATGAAACTTAAAAGATTTGCACAGCAAAGGAAACCATAAACAAGACGAAAAGACAACCCTCAGATTGGGAGAAAATATTTGAAAATGAAGCAGCTGACAAAGGATTAATCTCCAGAATATATAAGCAGCTCAATATCAAAAAAATAAACAACCCAATCCAAAAATGGGCAGAAGACCTAAATAGACATTTCTCCAAAGAAGATATACAGATTGTCAACAAACGCATGAAAGGATGCTCAACATCACTAATCCTTAGAGAAATGCAAATCAAAACTACAATGAGGTATCACCTCACACCCATCAGAATGGCCATCATCAAAAAATCTACAGGGCTTCCCTGGTGGCGCAGCGGTTGAGAGTCCGCCTGCTGATGCAGGGGACACGGGTTCATGCCCGGTCCAGGAAGATCCCATATGCCATGGCGTGGCTGGGCCCGTGAGCCATGGCCGCTGAGCCTGCGTGTCCAGAGCCTGTGCTCTGCAACAGGAGAGGCCACAACAGTGAGAGGCCTGCGTACTGCCAAAAAATAAAATAAAATAAAATAAACCTACAATCAATGCTGGAGAGGGTGTGGGGAAAACGGAACCATCTTGCACTGTTGGTGGGAATGTAAATTGATATAGACACTATTAGGAACAGGATGGACATTCCTTAAAAAGTAAAAAAGAGAACTATCATATGACCCAGCAATCCCACTACTGTGCATATACCCTGAGAAAACCATAATTCATAAAGAGTCATGTACCACAATGTTCACTGCAGCATTATTTACAAGAGCCAGGACATGGAAACAACCTAAGTGTCCAGCGACAGATGAATGGATAAAGAATATATGGCACGTATATACAAGGGAATTTTGCTCAGCCATTAAAAGAAATGAAATTTAGTCATTTGTAGTGAGGTGGATGGACCTTGAGTCTGTCATACAGAGTGATGTAAGTCAGAAAGAGAAAAAAAAAAATACCATATGCTAACACATAAACATGGAATTAAACAAAAAAATAGGTTCTGAAGAACCTAGGGACAGGACACAAATAAAGATGCAGATGTAGAGAATGGACTTGAGGACACGGGGAGGGGGAAGGGTAAGGTTGCACGAAGTGAGAGAGTGGCATTGCCACATATACACTGCCAAATGTAAAACAGATAGCTAGTGGGAAGCAGCCACATAGAACAGGGAGATCAGCTCAGTGCTTTGTGACCACCTAGAGGGGTGGGATAGGGAGGGTGGGAGGGAAACGCAAGAGGGAGCGGATATGGGGATATATGTACATGTATAGCTGATTCAGTTTGTTATATAGCAGAACTAACACAACATTTTAAAGCAAATGTACTCCAATAAAGATGATAAAAATCAAATGGATCTTAATCAAATAAATCTTAATGGACCTTAATCCTAAAAGCAGTAAATGATCCATTGAAGGATTGAAATCTGATTAACTATATAGGTGAAGATTCCCTCTGCTATAAGAAGGGCATATAGATTTGAAGGGAAATGTTCTTTTCTGACTGTGCAATGTACTCGGTTCCCGGATTGCTAAGAAAACTGAACAGACTGTTTTCATGGAACAAAGGATTTTATTCAAGAAAAAAAAAATCAAATAGAATTTAACTTACTAGGTTTGGGACTTTCATGGGACCCCTTTCTTCCTTAAGTTTTATATATTCAAAGATTTGTCACCTGTGTCTCTAGTCTTCTTGTTAATGAATACAAATAGCACGTTCATGCCTAATGTCCATAAGACAGGGAGGGGCAAGCAGGCCCTATGCCTGGAAAATGGAGAAATGTAAATATTGGAGAAAGTCACTAATGACGCAGTAAATGGGTTTGGAAGGAAAGGAGATGAGATCTCATGAGATCATCTATCATATTTCATTGATCAACTCAATCAATCCATCATATTTAAATGAATGATTAATATTCATAATCTTACATATAAATAAAGTCTCTACAAGATTATATAGTTGAAAAGATCACAAAGCAGTGGCAATTTATTAAGTACTGTCAAGTAACGTCTGAACTCCACTTGGCTCATTATCTGCTGCTCCCAACTCACTCCAAATAATTATAATCTCTTTACAGACTAGCAGGTAACCTCTAAACCACATTCATTACCATAATGGTGTATCCCCTGCACATTTTCAAAACATGCATTTATGTAACTTTGTGGCATAAACATTTAGTGGCTTACCAATATTTTAGGACTGAGACCAACACCCTGCATGGACTGCATTTTGCCTTCTAAACTTCACGTTGTATAACTTACTTTTCCCATTCCCCATTCTGCTTTTAGTTTCTTAAATATGTCATATTCTCATAACAAAGTATTTACATGTGAGGTTCATAGTCTCAACAGACTTTTTCTCCCTCTTTCTTTGCTCACTTTATTTCTTTCTCATCCTTCAGACTTTATGTCTAGGGCTGCTTTCAAAGGCATCTTATCTGAACCACTCCCCAGGCAAGTTTAGATTCCATTAGATATCTACATAGATTTATTTCCTTTCATTATGCTGTTATTTGATTAATACCTCTCTCACATGCTAGATAGTAAACTATGGGAAGAGGGATGTTTACTAATTATATATAGTCTATAGGATGCTGTTTAATGTATAATAGATACTCAATAATCTATTATTGAATTAATAACAGAGCCAGTAAAAGAAAGTATATTTCAGTGCTTATTATTATGCTCTGCCTGTTGTAGAATACTGCCTCAGAATAATAAAAATGAGAGTAAGTGGGAATTTAAAAAATAAAATATTTCATCAATTCCATATTAAATTTAGGAATAAAATATCACATTTTCATTATTTCACAGTCTTATTTTAATCTGTTATCGTATATCACTGCTATACAATCTATAAAAACAAGATCCCTTCCAAGTTACATAACAATGTTCATGTAATAGCATGATTTCCAGGAGCATTCAAATACAATTTTTGGACAACAGAATCTTTATAGTACCTGAAGCATTTTTAACTATTAACTGATTGTTTTATATTTGTGATGTACTTTAAAAGCAATGCAATTGAAATTACCTTATTTTCTAGATAAAATCATAGTACATTCATGAGATACACCATAGACTGTTCATAAATGGTTTTGTTGCCCAAAGTAGCTACCTTGGTGGGATAGAAAAATAGAAAGGTTGAGAGGAGTTTAAGTTGTACTACGCTTTTTGTCATTATTAACTATTCTGCATGCCACTCCCTTATTTATATTTCCAATGCCTCATTAGCATAGACATAATGAAGCTTTAGATTTGTTTTTGAATTTTATTTATTATTTTATACAGCAGGTTCTTACTAGTTATCCATTTTATACATATTAGTGTATACATGTCAATCCCAATCTCCCAATTCATCATACCACCCCACACCCGCCACTTTCCCCCCTTGGTGTCCATACGTTTGTTCTCTACATCTGTGTCTCAATTTCTGCTCTGCAAACCGGTTCATCTGTACCATTTTTCTAGGTCCCACATATATGCGTTAATATATGATATTTGTTTTTCTCTTTCTGACTTATTTCACTCTGTAGGACTGTCTCTAGATCCATCCACATCTCTAAAAATGACCCAATGTCATTCCTTTTTATGGCTGAGTAATATGCCATTGTATACATGTACAACATCTTCTTTATCCATTCCTCTGTTAATGGACACTTAGGTTGCTTCCATGTCCTGGCTATTGTAGATAGTGCTGCAATGAACATCAGGGTACATGTATCTTTTTGAATTATGGTTTTCTCTGGGTATATGCCCAGGAGTGGGATTGCTAGGTCATACACTAGTTCTATTTTTACTTTTTTAAGGAACCTCCATACTGTTCTCCATTGTGTCTGTTTCAATTTGCATTCCCACAAACAGTGTAGGAGGGTTCCCTTTTCTTCACATCCTCTCCAGCATTTATTGTTTGTAGATTTTTTGATGATGGCCATTCTGACCAGTGTGAGGTGATACCTCATTGTAGTTTTGTTTTGCATTTCTCTAATAATTAGTGATATTGAGCATCTTTTCATGTGCTTCTTGGCCATCTGTATGTTTCTTTGGAGAAATGTCTATTTAGGTCTTCTGCCCATTTCTGGATTGGGTTGTTTGTTTTTTTTAATATTGAGTGGCATGAGCTGTTTATATATTTTGAAGACTAATCCTTTGTTCGTTGATTCATTTGCAAATATTTTCTCCCATTCTGAGGGTTGTCTTTTCATCTTGTTTGTAGTTTCCTTTGCTTTGGAAAAGGTTTTAAGTTTCATTAGGTCCCATTTCTTTATTTTTGTTTTTATTCCCTTTACTCTAGGAGGTGGGTCAGAAAAGATCTTGCTGTGATTTATGTCAAAGTGTGTCCTTCCTATGTTTTCCTCTAAGAGTTTTATAGTGTCCAGTCTTACATTTAGGTCTCCAATCCATTTTGAGTTTATTTTTGTGTATGGTGTTAGGGAGTGTTCTAATTTCATTCTTTTGCATGTAGCTGTCCAGTTTACCCAGCACCACTTATTGAAGAGACTGTCTTTTCTCCATTGTATATGCTTGCCTCCTTTGTCATAGATTAGTTTACCATAGGTTTGTGGGTTTGTCTCTGAGCTTTCTATCCTGTTACATTGATCTATATTTCTGTTCTTGTGCCAGTACCATACTGTCTTGATCACTGTAGCTTTGTAGTATAGTCTGAAGTCAGGGAGCCTGATTCCTCCTGCTCCGTTTGTTTTCCTCAAGACTGCTTTGGCTATTCAGGGTCTTTGGTGTCTCCATACAAATTCTATGATTTTTGTTCTGGTTCTGTAAAAAATGCCATTGGTAATTTGATACAGATTGCAGTGAATCTGTAGATTGCTTTGGGTAGTAAAATCATTTTCACAATATTGATTCTTCCAATCCAAGAACATCGTATATCTCTCAATCTATTTGTATCACTTTAATTTCTTTCAACAGTGTCTTATAGTTTTCTGCATACAGGTTTTTGTCTCCTTAGGTAGGTTTATTCCTAGGTATTTTAGTCTTTTTGTTGCAGTGGTAAATAGGACTGTTTCCTTAATTTCTCTTTCAGAATTTTTATCATTAGTGTATAGGAATGCAAGATTTCTGTGCATTAATTTTGTATCCTGCAAATTTACCAGATTCATTGATTAGCTCTAGTAGTTTTCTGGTGACATCTTTAGGATTCTCTATGTAACGTATCATGTCATCTGCAGACAGTGACAGTTTTACTTCTTTTCCAATTTTGTACTCCTTTTATTTCTTTTTCTTTTCTGATTGCCATGGCTAGGACTTCCAAAACTATGTTGAATAATAGTGATGAGAATGGACATCCTTGTCTTGTTCCTGATCTTAGAGGAAATGCTTTCAGTTTTTCACCATTGAGAATGATGTTTGTTGTGGGTTTGCCATATATGGCCTTTATTATGTTGAAGTAGTTTCCCTCTATGCCCACTTTCTGGAGAGTTTTTATCATAAATGGGTGTTGAATTTTCTCAAAAGGTTTTTCTGCATCTATGGAAATGATCATATGGTTTTTATTCTTCAATTTTTTAATATGGTGTATCACATTGATTGATTTGTGTATATTGAAGAATCCTTGCATCCCTGGGATAAATCCCACTTGACCATGGTGTATGCTTCCTTTAATGTCTTGTTGGATTCTGTTTGCTAGTATTTTGTTGAGGTTTTTTGCATCTATATTCATCAGTTATATTGGTCTCTAATTTTCTTTTTTTGTAGTATCTGTGTCTGGTTTTGGTATGAGGGTGATGGTGGCCTCATAGAGTTAGTTTGGGAGTGTTTGTTCCTCTGCAGTTTTTGAGAAGAGTTTGAGAAGGATGGGTGTTAGCTCTTCTCTAAATGTTTGATAGAATTCACCTGTGAAGCCATCTGGTCCTGGGCTTTATTTGTTGGAAGATTTTTAATCACAGTTTCAATTTCAGTGCTTGTGATTGTTCTGTTCATATTTTCTATTTCTTTCTGGTTCAGTCTTGGAAGGTTGTGCATTTCTAAGAATTTGTCCATTTCTTCCAGGTTTTCCATTTTATTGGCATAGAGTTGCTTGTAGTTGTCTCTTAGGATGCTTTGTATTTCTGCGGTGTCTGTTGCAACTTGTCCTTTTTCATTTCTAATTTTATTGACTTGGGTCCTCTCCCTCTTTTTCTTGATGAGTCTCGCCACTGGTTTATCAATTTTGTTTTTCTTCTTAAAGAAACAGCTTTTAGTTTTATTGTCTTTGCTATTGTTTTCTTTGTTTCTATTTTATTTATTTCTGCTCTGATCTTTATGATTTCTTTCCATCTACTAACTTTGGGTTGTGTTTGTTCTTCTTTCTCTAGTTTCTTTAGGTGTAAGGTTAGATTGTTTACTTGAGATTTTCTTGTTTCTTGAGATAGGCTTTTATTGCTATAAACTTCCCTCTTAGAACTGCTTTTGCTGCATACTATAGGTTTTGGATCATCATGTTTTCATTGTCATTTGTCTCTACGTATATTTTGGTTTCCTCTTTGATTTCTTCAGTGATCTCTTGGTTATTTAGTAATGTATTGTTTAGCCTTGATGTGTTTGTGTTTTTTATGTTTTTTTCCCTGTAATTGATTTCTGATCTCATAGCGTTGTGGTCAGAAAAGATGCTTGATATGATTTCAATTTTCCTAAATTTACTGAGGCTTGATTTGTGACCCAAGATATGATCTATCCTGGAGAATGTTCCATGCACCCATGAGAAGAAAGTGTAATCTGCTGTTTTTAGATGGAATGTCCTATAAATATCAATTAAATCTATCTGGTCTGTTGTGTCATTTAAAGCTTGTGTTTCCTTATTAATTTTCTGCTTGGATGATCGGTCCATTGGTGTAAGGGAGGTGTTAAAGTGCCCCACTATTATTGTGTTACTGTTGATTTCCTCTTTTATAGCTGTTAGCAGAGCCTTATGTATTGAGGTCCTCCTATGTTGGGTGCATATATATTTATAATTGTTATATCTTCTTCTTGGAGTGATCCCTTGATCATTACGTAGTGTCCTTCCTTGTCTCTTGTAACATTCTTTAGTTTGAAGTCTATTTTATCTGATATGAGTATTGCTACTCCAGCTTTTTTCTGATTTCCATTTCCATGGAATATCTTTTTCCATCCCCTCACTTTCAGTGTATATGTGTCCCTAGGTCTAAAGTGGTTCTCTTGTAGACAGCATATAGATGGGTCTTGCTTTTGTATCCATTCAGCAAGCGTGTGTCTTTTGGTTGGAGCATTTACTCCATTCACTTTTAAGGTAATTATCAATATGTATATTCCTATGACCATTTTCTTAATTGTTATGGATTTGTTTTTGTAGGTCCTTTTCTTGTGTTTCCCACTTAGAGAAGTGCCTTTAGCATTTGTTGTAGAGCTGGTTTGGTGGTGCTGAATTCTCTTAGCTTTTGCTTGTCTGTAAAGCTTTTGATTTTTCCATTGAATCTGAATGATATCCTTGCTGCGTAGAGTAATCTTGATTGTAGGTTCTTCCATTTCATCACTTTAAATATGCCATGCCACTCCCTTCTGGCTTGTAGAACTTCTGCTGAGAAAGCAGCTGTTAACCTTATGGGAGTTCCCTTGTATGTTATTTGTCATTTTTCCATTGTTGCTTTCCATAATTTTTCTTTGTCTTTAATTTTGCCAATTTGATTACTATGTGTCTCAGTGTGTTTCTCCTTGTGTTCATCCTGCCTGGGGCTCTCTCCGCTTCCTGCACTTGGGTGGTATTTGCTTTCCCATGTTAGGAAATTTTCGACTATAATCTCTTCAAATATTTTCTCAGGTCCTTTCTCTCTCTCTTTTCCTTCTGGGACCCCTATAATGCGAATGTTGTTGCGTTTAATGTTGTTCCAGAGGTCTCTTAGGCTGTCTTCATTTCTTTTCATTCTTTTTTCTTTATTCTGTTCCATAGTAGTGAATTCCACCATTTTGTGTTTCAGGTCACTTATCCGTTCTTTTGCCTCAGTTATTCTGATATTGATTCCTTCTAGTGTATTTTTTATTTCAGTTATTTTATTGTTCATCTCCGTTTTTTTGTTCTTTAATTCTTCTAGGTGTTTGTCGTTTAATTCTTCTAGGTCTTTTTTAAACATTTCTTGCACCTTTTCAATCTTTGCCTCCATTCTTTTTCTGAGGTCCTAGATCATATTCACTATCAGTATTCTGAATTCTTTTTCTGGAAGGTTGCCTATCTCCACTTCATTTAGTTGTTTTTCTGGGGTTTTATCTTGTTCCTTCATCTGGTACATAGCCCTCTGCCTTTTCATCTTGTCTGTCGTTCTGTGAATATGGTTTTTGTTCCACAGGCTGCAGGATTGTAGTTCTTCTTGCTTTTGCTGTCTGCCCTCTCAGTATATTCTTAATATGTTATGCATGTAGGCAGTGTTGTTCCTCAGTACAAGTACTGCTGTTAGTAGTCATTGCAGGAAACTGCTTTAATCCTTAGGGATCTGCTAGTGTTGGAGGCTCTCCTGCAGGGGGGGGGGTGGCTGTGGCTCACCATGAGGACAAGGACACTCTCAGCAGAAGTTCTGGGATGTGGCGTGAGCCCTCCCAGAGTCCACCATTAGCCCCACAAAAGAGATTTAGGTTTTTTTTGATGTCTAGGAAACCCTGCAGGACAAAGTAGAGTAATACTGGGTTTAAAACACAAACTTTTTTTTCAAAAGGCCACAACATTACAACACCATTTACTTGTTTTGTATTGAAACAAAGATTGTTTTGATATAAACTGAATTGTGTGTGAAAAATATATATAGTGTCTACTGCTATGAAAAGAGATGTGTAATTTTCAAATGTAGTAACAAACTATGTCACCTTTTTGAAAAATGGGTCATTTCTATAATGAGTTTATGTCAACAAAAAGTGCCAGATGGGTAAGTCTAAGGAGTGAAATACTGTTTGTCCACCTATTTGCATCCTATTTTTGATCTTTAAAAACAGACTGAAGTGACATGTGCGTGGTATGATCCTGTGGCTCTGCTATCTCTGACACCTCTCCTCATACGTACTTCTCAATAAGAAAGATATCAGAAAAAAAAAATTCTATTCATTGTAAGCAGCATCAGTACCTCTGTAAATGCTATGGGAAAGAAAAGTTAAAAAATAAAATCTCTGGACTTCTCACACAAAGCCCTTATTTCCTAGACATTCACATTTTCTTTTGCTTTCCCTAGAGATAACAGATGGCTAGATGGTGATATGGGATGCTAATTAGGCTGCTGTGTTTTTCAGCTAACCTTAGGTAGACACAGTCCTTTGAGGGCTGATTACCACCATGCCATTTAAAAATGCTAGCAGCTAACCATTAAACACCCTTTCATAATGAACTTTTTATAAACAATAAAACCATGATTAACTCTAGTATAAAAAAAAAAAACCCTATATCAGCAAGACAGTAATGAAATGCACTGTGGCATTATAAGAGTGATTTCAAGTTTTAACTGAGCTCCAGAACTAGTAGGTACAAAAAATAAAAACTAGTATGTAGCATTTTTATATGATTCATTGAACTCTCTATAATGTGGTGACACAAACGGAACTCCAGTGGCAGTAGACAGATTCTCCAGGGGCAAAGTTAAGAGATGGGAACATTGAGTCTAACTCAGTCATCTTGAATAAAACATTGAAAGCTGGAGGGAAAGAACATGCACATTGTCTTTGGTAGGATGTGTTAGGAAAGAACTAGGATTACATTCATGAATAGGTAATGATATTCTATACAAAGGAACATCTATATCCAATTAGAGTATGCAAGTTTTTAATGTACCACCAGAATTGTAAATGATATTTACATCAGTATTTTTATAGCATCTTATATTTATTAATTGATAAAAATGTTCATGTTATACATGGAAAACATACTTATTTCAAAAATTGCTACATGTTGAAATGTAATGTCTTTTCCAGAGCCCAAAACAATATTTTTTAATAAACATGAAAAAAATTTTTTGAGAGTTGAGATGAAATTATTTAAAATTTAAGCTTGAACTCAGATCTGAAATAACATTTACATATGCAGAGTTGTTGCAAATCTGACACTGAATGTTAGCCTAATATCTGAATCACTGCTGATTTAGTAGTAGTATTAAATGACCTTAAGTCTGCCATACAATGTAATTGTCTGCCCGGAAGAAAGAGCAGAGTAAGGAAGTTAAAAGAAAACTTTCTGGAATTAAAATCCCTGGTTCAAATTCTGTTCCTACCATTTGTTATCCTTGTGAAATTGCTCAGATTCCGTAATCCAATTTAACTTCACTGTCCTCGAGGGACTTAACTCTATATGGCTTATGTGAAAACTAAATAAGACAATTCACATTAAATATTTAACTCTCAGCCTAGAACATGGTAAATAGTCTATAGATGATGCTAAGTATTATTATTATCATCATTGCCTTTGGAGGGATGTGAGAGGTAAAATTATGTGTAAGTGTAATATGTATTCTAATAGTAAACACAGATTAGAAAAATAATGTTTTCTTGGAATTTTATAAAAATTCCTTCTATGATTGATGTATTTTGGTATGTGTTTGGTGGTGGTGTTCAATAAGAATTAAAAAGAATTAGAAAAATTTAAATATACATTAACTGGATTTGGATTAGGAAAAACCTTTCTTTCTTCCCAGGGTACTAAGAAAACAGGCCACTTTTCAGTAGACTTGCATTGGACATATTGAGCTATGTTTCCAATATATGGAAAATTTCAATGGTCGGATGTGTTTTAATTTATATTTCCTATCTGTGTTAATATGCTCTCCTTCTAAGACTTGTGTTGCTATATCAAACACAATTTGACCAATATCCACTGAAGGCCAAACCTATGGGATCTAACAGAGTTGATAAATAGCTTATCTTTTTATAACTTTGGAATAAATTCATTGAAATCAGGAAATTAGGGATTCAGTTCTACATTAGCACCAGTATTTTATCTGTGGAGTCTAAAGGAGAATTTGCCTTCCAGTGTATCTTTTTTTATATATTGATATATAAATTGTATACATGTAAGTATACATATATATTAAATATGTTAATGTGTTTCCTATTTTAAATTAAATTAGTGTATGCTAACACAGAATTTCATTGTTTCAAGTGAAATTTCATATGTTATCTCATTTTATTTTCCATAGGATTATTACCCGTGTTCCAAGATGATTTATTTGAGAAATTCTACCCCATTTTAGAGATTAGATTTCTCTGAGAGGTACAGCTTCATTTTTAAGATAATTATAGCTTAAAGGAGCTAAATGACTTTTCCAAAGAAACAGTAAATTAGGGGCAAACCCACAATTACAGTCCAAATGTTTTTAGTTCCATACTATTCTTATATTGTGTAATAATATTCATGAAATACCTCAAAGCTTGAGAAAATTGCTCACCTTCTCTTTATATGTCACTTGTTTACTCTATGCGTCATCCACTCTTCTTTATATTTTTCAGTTATTTTGAAATTTTGATCAATACAAAACTCACAAGAAATTTACTAATTTACTTCTTTAAAAAAAAAGAGAAAAATTTAAAAATAGGCTCAGACTGATATTCAGTCCAGTCCAGGATTCTGAGTTTGACAGTAATACCAAGAAGCAACTGAAGAGTATGGTGTTTTTTATGAAAATGTTCAAAGATCTTTAACTTCAACTTTTCTATGAAATTAGCATAATATGAATGTATCTTTTCTCTGTTTCTTTGTGTTGTGACTATATTTATAATAAGCATGTAAGAAATGCTTATAAATAAATGACTACTTACTTTGGCTTCCAGTCACCATTTAAAAAATTCACCCTGCCAGTTAGTTAGGTCCTGAGGTTTGGTGAACTTGACAATTAGTAAGACTCAATCTCTGACTTTAAGGGACTTAAATCTAGTGCAATTGAGGAGATTTAGACATATTTTTGTGATGCAATGATTTAGGAATATTAATGACGAGTGTAGTAAATTTGTTAGCAGGCACACTAATAAGTAGACTGCTATACCAGCTAAGATAAGATATCAGGATTCAAACTATAGTTGTGGTAGTGCAATGGAAAAAGAAGGATCATATTAAGGGTCATTTTACATAACTTCTAATCCATCTCATGAATGTTTAGTTAAGCCTTGTTTGTTTCTTGTTTGTCTGTTCCCTGAGGGGAACATGTATTCTAGCATTTCCCCCTACATTACCAAAAAATAACCTTTAGACATGAAGGCAAAAAAAAAATTGGCTGATTTCCAGTTGTTTTACCTTTAATTTTTAATTTTGATATTTCCAGACTTACATTAAAATTACAATAATAGTATAGAGAACTCATATTTTCCAAATACTTTCCAAATTTACTCTTTGTCACATTTATTTTATCATTTTACTCCTTACATACACACAGATACATACGTGTACAGACACACATATACATACGTACAGACACACAAACTTTTTTTTTTGAGAACTTTTTGAGAATGAATTGTAGATATGTTGTCTCTTTCCCCGTAAATACTTCTCTGTGTGTTTCCTTAAAACTAGGACAGTATCAGCACAGGGAACTCTACTCAATATTCTGTAATGGCCTATATGGGAAAATAATCTAGAAAAGGAAGCCACTAGGCTTCCCTGGTGGCGCAGTGTTAAGAATCTGTCTGCCAATGCAGGAGACATGGGTTTGAGCCCTAGTCCGGGAAGATTCCCACATGCCACGGAGCAACTAAGCCCGTGAGCCACAACTACTGAAGCCCGTGTACCCAGATCCTGTGCTCCACAACAAGAGAAGCCACCGCAATGAGAAGCCCGCCCACAGCAACGAAGAGTAGCCCCCGCTCACCACAACCAGAGAAAAGCCCATATGCAGCAACAAAGACCCAACGCAGCCAAAAAAAAAAAAATATATATATATATATATATATATATATTGATGTGTATAACCGATTCAATTGGCTGTACACCAGAAACTAACACAACATTGTAAATCAACTATACTTCAATAAAAATTTAAAAAACAAACAAACTAGGACAGTATCCTACCTAACCACCATACAATTATCAAATTTTCTCATTTGTTTCAATGTTTCCAATCTAGTCTTCAGCCACTCAATAGTCATTCTCAGGATAAGTTCTGTTTTTCCTCATCTTTTCTGTGCTTATCCATTTATTTATTATTTCATAAGTTTGGATTTCTATGTATAAACTTCTACCTAACTTCCAATGAATGATTCCTGGCCCTAAATAGGACCATGACCACTCCTAACACATTCCACAGAAAAATCTACCCTGACAAGTAGAGACTCTGAGCTCTCCATCAAAGACTGTGAAATGGAACCCATAGTCATCTGACCAGAAATGATGCTTCAGCCTCTGTGGGTTTCACCTGCCTTAGGGAGGAACGCTTTTCCCACAATAGTGTCCTTGAAGAGGAACTATGCTAAACCCTGTGCCCTTGAGCCTAAAAAAGGGAAATAAGGAAGGTGATTTACTCAGTGAAAGTCCAACTGCTGCCATAGGAAAAAGTTTTTTGTGGAAGAGAGTATGGTAAAGATATGCTATTTTTGTTCTCTCTATCATTCCACACCCTCCCAACCCTGAGAATTATTTTCATAATAAAACCAAAAGAAAATATTGCAAATGCAAACAGTAATGGTCTCTTAAAGAAAGCTCCTTTAAAAATGCAAATACAAAATATAACTATTTATATATCTATACAGCACATATTCTCAATAATCTGTAACATGAATAATTATACTTTAAACATACATCTTATATAAATGTATTCTTCAATAGCAGAATATATCTTTCTCTATTTAAACATGATGTAACTATTCACATATTTATACAGGATATATTCTAAACACTGTGTAGCTTGAATAATTATACATTAAGCATGTACTTTACATAAATGTTTTCCACTGGTAAAACACCATACCTATATAAAAATGAGTGTAATGCCCTTTCTCATACAGTTATACATGAGTTTTTAGTTGTTTTTAAGGTAGGGAGAGAGTACCTGTGGAACTGGTTATAGTCAGAAATCAGTTCATGTATTATGTCTATTGTGCTTAGTGTCTAAGTCTATTAATTTGATTATAATGTCTGACTTGTTGGAATATCTTAGAAACTAGTCTTCTCACTCCCAATTTGTATGCCGTTAATTGGTAGCTACATTTCATTGCAAGAAATAAAATAATGGTCTCGAGTGTGATGCTGCTTTTAGATGTTCCTACTATTTGAGTTCACAAAACTTTAATTCACCAATTTATGACTAGGTTGTATAATAAAGTTGATAGGGAAAAACACCTCTTTTCTTACCTATTTTCTACATAGAGAAATGAAGTATTTCATATCATTTTACTTTAAAAATAACTCATGTATATGGTGTTGAAAGTGCCCAGTATCTTGACTGTGGTGGTGGATACAAGAAACTACACATGTGATAAAATTTCATAGAACATAAAAACACACAGAGAGACACAGCAAAATGATTACAAGTAAAACAGAGTACATCTGAATAGATCAGAGTATTGTATCAATATCAATATCTTGGTTGTGATATTACAGTAAAGGATTGCAAAATGTTACCATTCGGGGAAACTGAGCAAAATGTATAACGAATCTCCTTGTACTATTTCTTGAAACTTCATGAAAATCTAAAATTATTCCAACAAAATTTTTAATTAAAAAAAAAAAAACTTTGTGTTACTCTTAAACAACTTTGTTCCTGTTGAATATAACTAAGAAAACTTTTTGACATCACGTACATATTTATTTTGTGTCATTTTGAAGTTCATCTCAAGAAATTTTAAATTTATTTAGTTTGCCGTGACACTCTAGGCAAATTAATATCATAAAATATTTATATTCAATATCTGATTATTTAAAATATGACACGACTATTATTTATTATATTTTGGAAGAAAAGTAAAAATGTTCATTTGCCTTTAGTATTGAAGGAATATATTGTATTGCTAATAGGGCTTGTTTTGGGGGGAGAAAGATAGACATTTTCTTTCATGTGTTTTAGTCTCATTTCTCTAGCTTTTTTTCCCTTTGTTTACTTCCCAACTTCTATACCTACATTCCAATCCATTCTCCACAGCACATCTAGAGCAGTCTTTTTTTTAAAATGCAAACTCTTCCACTCCTACTCTGTGCCAAATTTATCAGCAAGTCTTGTGGCAAGAAGCACATTTGCCATGAAGCTAAGGAAGTTTAAGCTTCAGGGTGCCTGAAATGCACGGATTTCTCCCAAGGCCTCATGCTTATTTTTATGTTTTTAATTTTCTGTTCTTATAGAGGGCAAAATATGATTATACTTCAAGTCTCATGAAGCCGGGAGTCAATGTTTTCTGTCATTTTAATTTCTAGGCTCTTTCTCCCATCTTTTTATTTCTCTGTATTGCTAGTGGTACCCTTCCAACCCCTCATTTTCCTTTTGCCTGGATTATATTAATAGCCAAATTATTTTGTCTTCCTGTGCCAAATAGGCCAAACCTCCCTCACATTTTCTAGTTCTAAACCCGTATTCCCCTTCCTTAAAATTGGAGAAGCCCCTTCCTCCCTAAAGGTAATGACTTGGATCTTTCCACTTTCTTCTCTCAATCAATTTACTCATTTATCATCCATGTGCTCAAATTTTCCTTCCATTTTAAATTTTTATATGCATATTTCAACTTATTCTAGTTTGTTTCTTCTCAAACACTGTAGCAGCAACACAACTATGAAGGACAAACAAAAAGTCCTTGGAATTCCTGTCCTTCCTTCAAGAAGAACCCAGCTACTGTTCATGTTACAGACCTTTCCAAGCTAAGCTATGAACAATTTATATTTCTCAGTTCTCACGTCTCCCATTAATTCTTTGAAATTCACTCCCTAGACTATTAATAATCTTTATGCTAAATGCAATGGCTTTTCATCAATCCTAGTTTACATTTGCCCTGTGTCATGTGTCATGACTGATTTCTCCCTCAAACACTCTTCCCGTGGCTTCTGTGACTCAACAGAATCCTGGTTTCCTCTTACAGCCTGAGTGTTCCTTTGGGTTCCTATTTCATTTTTCATCACTGAAATGTTCCCATACCATGCATATTTTTCTAACAGACTTTATTTTTAGAGCAGTTTTAGGTTTACAGCAATACTGAGAGGAAAATAAGGACATTTTTTCATATACTTTCTCTCCCTACATGGCCATAGCCTCTCCTATCATCAACATCCTTCACCAGAATGCCACGTTTGTTACAACCAATGAACCTACATGGTCACATTATTATTATACAATGTCCATAGATTACAGTAGAAATCACTCTTGATCTTGTATATTCTATGAGTTTGGCCATATTTGTAATGACGTGTATCCACCATCATAGAATTATACCTAATGTTTTCACTGATCTAAAAATTCTCTGTGCTCTGCCTGCTCATCCCTCTCTCCTCCCTTACCTCTAACAATCACTGATCTTTTTACTGTCTTCATAGTTTTGTCTTTTGCAGAATCTCATATAGTTGGAATCATACAGTATGTAGCATTTTCAGATCAGTTTCTTTCATTTAGCAATGTGGATTTAGGGATTCTCCATGTCTTTTTATGGCTTGACAACTCATTTCTTTTTAGTGTTGCAAAATATTCTGTTGTCTAGATCTATCACAAATTATCCATTCATCTGCTGAAGAACACCTTAGTTGCTTTCAAGTTTTGGAAATTATGAGCAAAGTTGCTATAAACATTTGTGTGCAGGTTTCTGTGTGGACATGTTTTCAAATCCTTTGAGTAAATACCAAGGAGCATGATTGCTGGATCATATGGTAAGAGTATGTTTAATTTTGTGAGAAACTACCAAACTGTCTTTCAATGTTGCTATACCATTTTACATTCTTACCAGTAAATGAATGAGAGTTCCTGTTGCTCCTCATCCTTGTCAGCATTTGGTGTTGCCGGTGTTCTGGATTTTAGCCATTCTAATAGGTGTGTAGTTATATCTCAGTGTTTTAATATGTATTTCTCTGATGACATATGATGTGGATCTTTTTATTTGCCATCTTCTTTGATAAAGAGTGTGTTAAGGTCTTTGGTCCATTTTTTAATGCAGTTGTTTGTGCTCCTACTGTTGAGTTTTAAGCGTTCTTTGTATAGTTTAGAAAACAGTACCTTATCAGATATGTCTTTTGCAAATATTTTCTCCTCTTTGTGGCTTGTCTTCTCATTCTCTTGATATCATCTTTTGCAGGACATAAGTTTTTAATTTTAGTGAAGTCCAACTTACTAATCTTTCTTTCATGGAAGGTGGCTTTTGTGTTGTATCTAAAAAGTAATTGCCAAACTCAAAGTCATCTAGGTTTTCTCCTATGTTATCTTCTAGAAGTTTGATAGTTTTGCATTTTACATTCAGGTCAGTGATACTTTGGGGATTTGTTTATTGAAGAGTATAAGGTTTGTGTCTAGCTTCTTTCTGTGTGTGTGTGTGTGTGTGTGTGTGTGTGTGTGTGTGTGTGCCCAATTGTTCCAGTACCATTTGTTGAAAAAACTATCTTTGCTCCCTTGTATTGTTTTTACTCCTTTGTCAAAGATCAGCTGACCATATTTGTGTTGGTATATTTCTGGGCTCTGTATTTTGTCCCACTGATCTATTTTTTCACCAGTACCACACTGTCTTGATTACTGTAGCTTACTCTGCACAAACTACTTAACACAGCATTCACCCTTATGATATCAAAAACACCCATATGCTTATTTATTTATTCAGCTAGTGTACATTGAACACCTACTTTGTGAGAAGTATTGTGTTTGGTAATGGGAATACAATTTGAAAAAAAAGTGATGTGTTCATTAATCCCAATCAAATAAGTATATGAGTAAATTGCCAAATACAATCTGTGATCATTGTTATGTAGGAAAAGTGCACTAGACTCAGTGAATATATCAAAGTTAGAATTGATATGGGAAGGGTTTTTTGGGGGGACATATATTTGAGATAAGCTCACAAGCAACAGCAGGAATTAACTTATTAAAAGGAAGATAGAATATTGTAGGCAGTGATGACAGCAGAATAAAAGTCCTGAAGCAGTATATAGGGCTCTTAAAATTTTGGCCGTCTATCATAAATTGCAGACTGTTTTGTAATAGCCCTTTAATTTACTTATGGAGGATTATCTCCCCTCCTCTGTAAGGTGTTAGCAGTGTTGTTGAACAAGTTTTCCTTCTTCCCCTTGCTAGGGAATGTATATGTACTCCAAGTTAGGCCAGTCACATGTTCTCTTCTGGAAACATGAATTTTGAACAGATTTTTTTAAAATATGAAAATAAAATTGGAGCTCATTCATTCTTATATGGACACTGATATGAAACTGTTGAATTGATTATACTGTGTAGATTCCAGAGAATCACTTTTTTTCTGTTTTATTTTGCACCTGTTTCCCTGGCCTTCTTGTCAGTTCTGTGAGCTCTCCCATATAGTTTGTGATAATTTATTTTTCTGCTGAAGGTAGCTCAATTCAGTTTCAGTTCTTTACATTGAAAAATCCCTAGTGATATATATATATAGAGGAGCATGTAATTTTTGAATGAAAAATTGGTCATTGTGGGTGAAATGAAAGAAAGAAGGAGTGAAACAAGATAAAATTAGGGCATAGGCAAGTATAGGTAATACCCAGTTTTAGACCAGTTTAAGGATTAAGTCTTTATCCTAAGATCACAGGGTTGCCATTATTATAAAATGTGTAAGCAGAAGAGCTACATGATCAGGTTCATATTTTAAAAACATAGCTCTAGATTCAGTTAGGAAAATACAATGTGAAGAGAAAGAGTAAAGATAAGACCATTTAGGAAACTATCACATTATAATAAAATAAAAGTTGAGAAGGAGAAAGCAGATGGATTTCATAAGTATTTAGATAATAAAGCTGTCAGATCAGTCTCTCATGGTAGCAGAAAGGAGAGGTGAGTATGTAGGAGGAAACCCCTAAATGTCAGAGATGGCTTTCAGGAAAGAGTGCATTAAAAGTCTCCGGCTTATAGAACTGGATGTTTAGAAATGCCATTTGTAATGAAACAGGGAATAATGGATGATAATTAGATTTAGGTAAAAGAATATTTTGGGTTAGGCATTGAATTTACTAAATTATTAGTGATTTTGAGACATAAAAGAAGTCCAGAAGGCATTAACAATTTGTACCTGAGGCCTGGGAAATAGTTTTGGGGGTCATCTTCAGCCTACACTTTTCTGAGTCCCAGATGCATGTAGCCAACTTCTTATTTGGCATCTCTAATTGGAGGCCTACAATGCACCTCAAACACTGTTTGTTAAAAAAAATGAACTGTGTTTGCCACCCCTCAAAAATCACACTCTGTTCCTCTTTCATTGTTGCTCATCAAAGTGAAATTTATTACTATTCACTTAGTTGCCAAACCTAGTAACCTAGGGATTATAATTGTTTGTTCTTTCTTCTACAGTTCCATTTCAAAAACAATCAACAAGATCTCTCTACACTGAAAATTGCTGTCAAATTAAGTTTGATTTTTATATCCTTCTGTCATACCATAATTCTTTGCATTTATTATGCAATTGTGAACATTAAACTTTGCATTTTATCTAGAAGTTGAATATGTTCCAAAGAGTGATATGTGTACTCCTTTTAATGTCAGTCATTATTTTCTCCGGTTTTACTATTGTTATTAGGTTGCTATATTTAAATTTAATGAAGCATTTTTTCTCAATCAGGAAGACCATTGAGATGATACAATTCTATTAGTCTGTGGTGTGAAATCAGAGCAATAAACTTTATTTGGTGTGAGATGAGAAATGATTGAATATGCTTTCTATTCATTAAGTTTCTTTTATTCTTCCTCTCTGATATTTATAAGTGAAGTAAATAATAAAAGGTGTAAGATTTTTTTTTTTCCCTAATCTTCTCTGTGAACTTCTGATAAAGTGTTAAAGACAAAAGTTCCTGGACAAGGACAATCTGTTCTCTTTTATGATTCCTAGGATTCAACAATATAATACAGAATTCACTTCTGACATCCCATAGTAAGGTCAGTCTTCATCACAATAAGTCTACTCCTCCTAAATATGTACGTTTCTTTAAAGAATAAGGTAAGGGACAAAATGAAACAAATTACCATATGTTGCTTAATAAAGCCTAGGTTTTGAAATAGTTATTTCAAATGCCAACATGGGAAATTCAGAAATTTTGTAACCAAATAAAGTAAAAACTAGTGCATGATTTGAAATATATAAAATCCAGATGATATGTCTTCTACTGTTTCTGAATTAACTAGAATAATAAAAAACAAACAAAAATCTTAATTTTTATGCAACTGTTTCTCATTTTTCTCTAAGCAAACAAGCAAACGGTATTTAGTTCAGTGGATGAATAACATTTTGAAAATTATTCATTCACTGAACTAAATATTTTTAGTTCAATAGCCTTGCATATTGCACCTTTTAGAGTGTCTTTCACATGCTAAGTATTTCTTAGATTTGATCCATGAACCACTGCACTTACTTAAAAAGAAATAAAATCAGACTTCTGATCCCTGCCCAAAACATATTATAACAGAACTTATAGGTACAGAGCCTAAGAATGCATTTAAATAGCGCTGTTTAGTGATGCTAGTAGTCTTTAAGTTTTAGAACTAGTGCTGAGAAGACTAACAAAAAGTTATTTTTTGGTCATTCTGAGAGTAATACATAGAGTAATCAACAAGCAAGAAAAGGAGTTATCAAGCTTACATTACTAAGAAGTAAAACTGATAATGATAAAAGCAATATTTTGGACTTGAAATCTAGTGGCCTTCCAAATGAATGCAAATTTCATGGTGAACATAATTTTTCCAAAGAGAGAAGGAAAACCTAATAGAACATATGTCGGTGTTAAATTTTACGTTTTTTGCCCAGTTTTTTCTTTTGCCTTTCCAACATATAATGTAATTTTCATAGCCATAATATAGATGTTTTAAAAGTATTGATTATTATACAATATTCTATATTAATTTCAATCTTCATTATTCATTTGTATGTGCAAATAGAGTACATTTAAATAAATAAATTTAGAAAGATAGGTCCCGCTTTTGTCATAGTGTAGTGAATTGATTTTGACCAACCAAATATTTTAAGAGACTAGATTATATATAATGCAGCATTTTTGCATCCTCACATATAAATTAATCCTCTAATATATATTTTATCATTAAGATTAAAATTTAAATTAAGAAATAGATATTAAAAAGAAAATCTGGTCAGCCTATTTGCTTCATTCTGGGAAAAGAAGTAGCTAATTACCTTTCTATGAAATGTACTGAAGTAGTTAGTGATTTCACCCTTTTTTTTGGTAATTAAACTACTTTAAGAAAACGAGCTATAAAGTGTTTCTTGTTAGTGCATGCCTGTCACTCATATTCTAAGGTTCAGCAAATGGTGACCAGGGGGCTAAATCCAGCATGCTGCCTGTTTTTTTTTTTCTGTAAGTCAGGTTTTATTGGATAGCAGACACAACCATTTGTGTATGTATGTTTATGGCTAGTTTCATGATTCAACTCCAGAACTGAGTAGTTGTCACAGAGACAGTATGGCCAACAAACCCTAAAATATTTACCATCTGGCTCTTTATAGAAAAGTTTTCCAATCTCTGTGGGGTATATCTAGAGTATTGAACAGCTGAAGCAGATCAATTTTTATTTCTTCCTATTATGACACATGTATATTCAGTAATAACTGTGAAATGAACTGAAAATAATGGCTAGAAAGTAAATGCAGGCAGTGAAGTCTTTGTTTTGTTTTACTTTATTTTTATATTCATGCCAGTAGAAAAATAATTAAGTAAAAAAATTTTAAAGTAAACAATGAAATAGTATATCATAACACACAAAAAAGGAAAGAGTACTACTTTACTTTTCCATTCAATTAATTTATTTTAAAGTGGGAAAATATCTACCCACAATCAATCCATCACAGCCATCAAAAAACAGCTTCACAATAATTCATAAGTGAATTTTAACAAAACTGGAATATCTCTGAAAGATATATTTTAGGCAAATAGCAAATTGTACCACTGATGAATGTTTTCTTAGTTTCACCAAACACAGAGGGTAAAAAGAAGGAGAAATTTAAATGTTAAAGAAATTACTAAAATAATCTTTAGCAAAGGAAAATATTGCACCCACAGTTTCCACTCACTGCTTTAAATTTTAAACACATGTAAAACCACCATGTGGACTCAGAATAAAAATTAAGTAACACAAATTTTGTTTCTTTGTCTTTACAATCACTGCGTGATCATTGTTTACTTCTAATCTATTATTTAAACACTGGAATACCCCAGGAGCTGGAGACACACTGTGCCCAAAGCAAGACTGAATGATTTTGAACTGCTATGAATTTGTTCTTGAATGAGTGTGCTATTCTTCTAGGTAGAATACAAAGTTTTTTTAAAGTATAAGTAATAAAAATGTGTTAGTTTTAAGGTTATATATATTTTGAAACTCAAGAGTAACTTTAGCAATTATGTAGCAATTATTTAAGTTCTCTACATACTGCACCTTCTCATCACCTACACTGCTGTAGACAGCTCCTGTTTCCTATCACCCTGTCTATTCTCTGCTGAATCTTTGCAAGTGTCTGTATTTTCTTACCATTTTCCTTTTTAGCTCTTTAATATTTATTTTTCTTTACCTACAAAAGGAATAAATCTGCCATAAATCCTAAATGTTCTTCCTTTTCATTCCATGTCCTTTCCTTTTCCACTTCCTTTTCAAATTTCAAACCCCAACACGTGTCATTTCATTTATTGGTCCTTTATCAACCTTCACAGGCAGAACTAGCAGCTTTCTCCTTGTTCCTCCAACACTTCCTTCATACTGCAAACATACTAGTTGTCATATTAAGACCATTCTCTCTCTCTCTCTCTTTTTGCCTTCTGAGGCTAGATAATGTGCTATGAGCAAATGGTCTTCACCAGAGCCAATGCAGTGCTCAGACTATAAATAGGCACTTGGGAAAATTTCTGGAGATAAATGGAATCAATCTGTGAAAAGATTGCAAGTTGATGTTATGGTGGCAATTATACCTCTGTAATTTGCAGTATTGAATCTTTAATTTTATAGCAATAGAAGTTGCTACATATTTGAAAAGATAATGTACCTCTTGAATTCTGTTTGAAGAATAAGAAACAGCACAAACCCCAAAAAACAAAAGAAATTTCTTAGCTTCTTATTCTAATTCAGTACTCCCAAATTTTCTTTTTTTACCAGCTGAGAAACTTGTGTTAAAACTTTTGCCATGGGCTTCCCTGGTGGCGCAGTGGTTGAGAGTCCACCTGCCGATGCAGGGGACACGGGTTCGTGCCCCGGTCCGGGAAGATCCCACATGCCGCGGAGCGGCTGGTCCCGTGAGCCATGGCCGCTTAGCCTGCGTGTCCGGAGCCTGTTGCTCCGCAACGGGAGAGGCCACAACAGTGAGAGGCCCGTGTACTGCAAAAAAAAAAAAAAAAAAGTTTTTGCCATGAACACATATTTAGTCTGTTAATTATAGGTGACAATATTAATAATAACTATTTAATTATAAGTAGTATTATTATTGAATATGTTTATTATGTATATAGGTGGCTGCAATCATTTTTTAAATAATTTAAAATAATTTTATTCAGGTAACTTTACTGATGCCTATTTAGGAATTCCATGAACAAATGGGAAGAAAGTAATTACTTGGCTACAAGAAATTATGTATCATTAAAATAGTACAGACTTATTATGTATTAGGAACATGGAATAAAATGATGATTATGGAAAAAATAAAGGAAAAATACCATTTCCTTATTGTTTTAGAAGCTTATAATTTACTTGATTATTTTTTTTTCTGGAATTCATTTTGTCAAATTCTCTGTTCTTATCTCCTTTGTTATCCCTTATTTTCCTTGGAGAATAAGGTGAGATATTTTCTTTTAGATGGTAAAGATGAAAAGAGATAAGAATACTCTGTTACCATTGGTATCCCAGCCCTGGTCTAACTGTGAAAACTAATTTATAATAATGTCTTACCATTTGGCCTAAAATATATTTTTTTTCTTTCTGAAATATATATCTATCTAAATCTAGAGAATGTAGAAACAAACAAACAAAAACATCTGTCTTTGGATTATGCTAGAATATTAGGGAACTATGTCACTTTAATGCTCAAAACAATCCATTTCCTTGAATTGTACTTTGGTGTTTTTCCATAGCCTGTACTGAGGGAAATGTGATTTCATGTTTTCACTTTAAGGTAGAAGATTCAGCAGGTAGAAAGTTGGTAAGGTCATAGTTGAACTCAACAACATCATTAATCAACAGGACATAATTGACATCTATAGACTACTTCAACAACAGCACAATACACATTCTTTTCAAGTTCACATAGAGCATGCAGGAAGATATATTGTATTTTTGGACATAAGACACATCTCAACAAACTAAAAAAATAGAAACCATACAATGTCTGCTCTCAGATGTTCCCTCAGAGGGAATACTTTCTAACTCATTCTATGAGGCCAGTGTTAGCCAAATATCAAAACCAAAGATATTACGAGAAAACTAAAGACTTAGATTTCTCCTGAACATACCTGCAAAAATCCTCAAAAAAAATTAGCAAATTGAATCCAACAATGTATAAAAAGAATTATACACCATGACCAAATGGGATTTATCCCAGGTATGCAAGGCTACTTCAACAGTCCAAAATCAATTAATGTAATACATCACATCAATAAGATAAAAAAGAAAGTCACACAGTCACATCAATAGATGCAGAAAAAGTATTGGACATAATCCAACACCGATGCATGATAAAAACTCTCACTAAACTAGGAATAAAAGGGAACTTCCTCAACTTGATAAGAAATATGTACCAAAAATGCTACAGCTAACATCGCATGTAATGGTGAGAACTTTGAAGTTTTCTCACTAAGATCAGGTGAGAACATATTTTCTACCACTTCTTTTCAACGTTGTGCTTGAAATTCTAGCTAATGCAGTAGGAAACAAGAAAAGGAAATAAAAGGTATACACATTGGAAAGAAAGAAATAAAACTGTCTTTGTTTGAAGATGACAAGATCATCTATGTAGAAAATCCAGAAGAATTGATCAAAAACTCCTGGAACTAACAAGCAATTACAGCCAGGTTGTACGATACAAGGTTAACAAGCAAAAGTCAATTGTTTTTCTATATACCAGTAATGAACAAGTGGAATTTGAAATTAAGAACAATACCGGGCTTCCCTGGTGGCGCAGTGGTTGAGAGTCTGCCTGCCGATGCAGGGGACGCGGGTTCGTGCCCCGGGCCGGGAGGATCCCCCATGCCGCGGAGCAGCTGGGCTCATGAGCCAGGGCCGCTGAACCTGCGCGCCCGAAGCCTGTGCTCCGCAACAGGAGAGGTCACGGCAGTGAGAGGCCCGCGTACCGCAAAAAAAAAAAAAGAGGAAAAAAAAACCCCACAATACCGTTTATATTGACACCCCCCAAAATGCATACTTCAGTATAAATCTTATCTGATGCTTGTTGTGTCTCTTCAAATTGTGGGTGTTTTTTTTTTTTTTTTTTTTTTTTTTTACCATTTTGGTATGCCTTATAATTCTTTCTTGATGGCCTGACATGATGGGCTGGGTAAAAGGAGCTGCTGCAGACAGGCCTTTCATAATGTGGTAGTAAGATGTGACGGGAGGGGAAACATTCTATAGTCCTATAATTAAATCTCAGTTTTTACTTAAGCCTAAACCTCTGGACTGTGAACATAACAAATGTTTTCAAATTTTTTTCCCCTTCCTCCGTAGGTGGGATAGGATGGCTAAAATAGTCCGGAGTTGGGTATTTCCTTTCCCCAGCTCAGTTAGCCTATTGGGTTAGGCTTTGGTTAACTAGTTTCCCCTGAGAGCAGTCCTTGTTAAGAACAGCTGTGCTCTGGCGTTTTTCAAAATGGTTCCTTTCCCCTCCACTACTGAAAGCCTGAGGGAATTTTTCTCTGACATTTACTGTGGAGTCAGTTGAAGCTGTAAGAGGTGAATCTCACAATATTATAGGGGTTCCCCCTGTTAATTGGGTATCCCAGAGTTTTTAATCTCAGAGGTACCTACGCTGAATCTCCAGCAATTACAGTTCGGGTTTTCCTAACCCGGCATGGGTTCCCGTGGTGGTTTCCTCTCAGGTAAGTCATGATTTTCCGTATTTGTCTGTCTGCCCGTCTCACCAATCTTGGGGGCAGCAGTTTGCCCTGTGTTCAAACCTTTCTAGTGGACCCAACTCTTTCTAGTTGTTGATTTTTCAGTTTGTTCAGCTTTTTACTTGTTAGGAGAGAGTGGCAGCTTTCAGGCTCCTTACATGTGGAAACAAAAAATGGAAGTTTAATTTCTTCTTGAGATGTTAATATGTATAACTTAGGAAAAGGGAATTTGGCTACAGTGTATGTTAGTTATAACAGCCATTAAGTAATAATGACAGCAGCCATTATTTAGTGAGCACTATTTTAAGCCAGGCACTGTGGTAAGTGCTTTCCCTGGGGTTTCCTATTAATAGAAATAGTGATACACCTGCTCTGAAAGTTCTCTTGTTTGAGGTTAAAGTGAACAAACTTACTTTTAATACAGTTTTGCAGTATTGTAATAAGAAATCATAAAATCAAATTTTAATTTCATTAATAAGGGAGCAACCGTCTTGTAGAGAGAGTTACACATAGTTTTTCTGAAAGTGTCAAACTTGTTCCAAGTCATTTCATTTAAAGTAGATTGTTCAACATTAAAACCTT
Organism: Lagenorhynchus albirostris; assembly: GCF_949774975.1. NCBI lineage: Eukaryota > Metazoa > Chordata > Mammalia > Artiodactyla > Delphinidae > Lagenorhynchus > Lagenorhynchus albirostris. Next base: position 32,848,966 of record NC_083105.1, read on the forward strand.
GGTAACTAGCTCATGGCAATGCATTTATCATACTATGTTCTTATTAAAAATATTTGCCTAGCAAGATTAACGTGTCACTTAGACGATAAATCAGAATCAATCTTTGCCCTCAAACCTAATACACCTCTCCGTAAAGTAGAATGTAACTGGAAAATACCACTATGGAAAAAACAAACAAATAAACAACAAAAACAAATATCTCCTAGAACACTTGCTTCTGACCACGTTTTGTTAAATGCTGCTTAACAATCTTTGCAAATATTATAAGCTTTGATAATATACCATGGTGATTTCCTAATGAAAGTGATTTTTTTTCAGTGTCAAACTGCAAATCATATATTTAACTCAGATCACATGCATTCTGTTGATAAAAATATCTGTGTTCATAAAAGTTAGCAATCTTGGGGGAAGAGAATTCATAGAACTATTTCTATACTTGCTTTCTTTATGCATTAATATTTACATACATTATGGAGCTTACATAAATGATCCCAATAATTTGCAGTAATATAAAAAGCTCAATATACTTCATTGGGTAATATATGCCTGTGGAAATAATTTTCTGAGGCCTAAAATGATATAGTTCATTGGTGTCCAAAAGCAAATGTTTCTTTGTCTTTTACTCCTTTCATATAAATAAAATATGTTTAATATAAAAATAATCAACACTTAAATGTAACAGTGTTTTAAATCTATAAACTTTTATCTTGTTCTGTGCCATGTTATTGTCCCTAATCACCACCCATCCAACATTAATCAAAAGTACTGCTCAAAACATGTTGGAAGAAAAAAAGATGGAAAATATGAAGATAATAGACAAAAATAGCTAATAACTCCCTCCCTCCCCCTGCCCAAAAAGCCAGCAGTGACCAAAATAAATAAGAATGTTGTGACTTATCTTCTTTTCAATTATTCTTAATAAAACAAACAACTGGCTACTTTATGTGCTTTGCAGATGGTTCAGTAGTGGCTCACATACAGAGCAGATGTATATCACTAGGACACAGGTCTATACACTGATTCTTATTTGCCTGCAGTCCTCAAGTATTTAAGGAAATAAGTATCTTAGAATTAAACTTTTACATGCACACAGAGATACACGCTAGTTTTCATTATCCCGTATTTCAACATTGCCAGATATTTTGCTAAAACAATTAGAAAGAACACTTTGTTGAAATAAGTAGAGATTTAAAAAAAACACTTCTACAGAGTGTCCATCTGCACAAACATATGCATTTTTTAATATTTTTGTCCATCTCTGTGCATGTTGTAATTTTCTACATCTAAAATCTCTTCACATTGGAATTTTCAAAACATGCAAACCACCTCTTTGTGCCTGGAAGCTTGATGCTGATCTTCTAGCTTCATGTCTTTTTCATTCCTCACCCCAATCACAATCAAATTCTTCATTCAGTTCCGTGATTGGCTTGAGAACAATTTGGATTGAAATCAGACGAGCAACACAGATGGTATCTAATGTTGCATCTCAGTTTTTGGCTTGACTGTGTAAGCTGCTTACTCAGTGGTAGAGGAGAAGGGGAAAACTGCTGACAAATGACACTATTAGGACCATCACAACCAAGCTAGACTGGCACCAGTAGAGTACTCAACAATCTGTTTTACATCTCTGTGTTTCTAAGTCCATATTATTAAACAAAGGTGTCCTTTTTACACGTAACATAACACCTGGGACAGGAGCCACTTTTTACTCTTGAGACGGCTTACTAAGCAGAATGACTTTTAAGGATATTTATATCGAAAGAGAGGCTGCCTTCAAAATATGGAGATTAACTATGTTGTAGTAATTATTAACTTCTATTAAATCTCATTTTCTCATTTAAATCTATAATATACATTTATTTGACATATTTTGAAGGCAAAAACATTGTTATATTTAATTGTAGACTCATGCAAGCTAAGGGTGGACATAGAATATCAATAGTTGACTATTGATTTTTAGTAGTTATGCATTATGATTCACCATGGATATCATTTTGAGAAAATGATAGGCATTTCAAAAGGGTATTTCTTTCAAATAAATTATAAGTAGAGTATCTCTTTTCTGATTATGAGATTAATTATATGTAATGCAGAATAGTTTTTTTAAATCAAAAGTACAAAAAAGAAAATACAAGTCAAACATATTTCAATCACACAAAGATGAGTGTTAATTTACTGATACAGTTCCTTTTGTTTTCTTTGCCTGTTTCTTAATATGTATGACATATAATGACACTGTTTGTTTAGGAATATTATCTCTATTTTGTAAGATAAGTTGGAAGGTGAGAGAAATTAGTTGTGAAAATGTAGCAATTTATACATAATATAATAATGGTTGCAACCAGAGTTATGAGAGTCTGAAAATAAATGACTAAATGACTAAAAAGTCAACACTTGTGTTTATCATTTACTAAGAAATTTTTCATATTCATCTCATCTGATTTTGATAGGAACTCTGACATACGCATCAAATTTTTCACTTTTAATTTGAGAAACCTCTTTTCTGAAAAGATAAATTATTCAAGTTGATGCAGCCCATAAATAATGAAGTCAGAACATGATGTTGGCTTTTCCAAATCCAAATACTATGTGCTTTCTCTACACCTTTGTGTAAAAGAATTGAGTAAACTATGTGAATTTTGAAAAATATATCAGCAAAATGAGCTAACTGGTTAAATGCTTTAGGGAGTCCATTAAAGAAAACAATTAAATGTCTCTAATTTTGTGTCTGAAAATTGTACCGTTGGTTGGAATGACTGAAGATAATGAGCTTCTTTCAGTTTTGTAGGTACAATCCAGATTTGATTTGATTCCACTGAAGTGATTCTACTAATTTTCCTGAAGCTAGGTTATTATAATGGCTTGTAATATTTTTCTGTCTTAGCCAATGAACAATCAGCATGAGTTGCTTTAATGAGCCATTTTTCAAAATGAAAATGATGAAGACTCAAATTGATCAGTTTGCCACAAAAAATTTAGTCTGCTTAAGTGCTGAATTTAAATGTCTTCTATTGGATATTGGAAATTATATAAAAACTTGATAATACCTGATGCCTCTGTTTCAATATATCTTGAAGCTAAAGTTTGATTTTTCCCTCCTAATTAACATTTTAATATTATTTTAAAGAAATATTTCAAAGCAAGTTTTCAGTGGCATATGAAATAAAACTTCATTCTCACACAGAAGCTAATATTGTCTGGAATATCTGTCCCTTTTAATAGTTTTTCCATTTACTTATTTCATTGATACTATTTTCATATAATTACAAAGTGAATAATTGGAACAATTATTTGTATAATAGATAAGATTCCCTTTTGTATGAACAATGTATACATTTTATTTTAAAATATGTATTTAGAAAATAGAATTAGAGAATTATATTTTATAAGTGGTAGTTATCAAAATTAAAATATCTTTATAAATTTATTCTCAAAGGTTTTATTTTCATGAAGCTAAAGGAAGGAATAAGACATTTTTAAATTAAAAATAATTAAGAGAAATTCCCAGCAAGGGATTCTGTGGATACTGACATACATAAGATGTTCAACATCATACTCATCAAGTACAGGTTCCCCCTGCTTTCCAAAAGTAGGGCATTCCTGTGAAAACTTATATAAGCCAAAATAGTGTAAAACAAAGAAACAATAACTTTTATTATAAAAGTGAAAATCCTCTTGGATTTCTTGCAGTTAGCGAAAACAGGTACTAATGTAGATCTTTTGTGAAAAGCATAGTGGTTATGTAAAGTGAACCTTCAAAAAGTGGAGGATACCTGTACTAGCAAATTAAAACGTCAAAGAGATATGACTGCACACTTATTAGAATGGCTAAAATTCTAATAGCCATTAGAATTGTGGGGCAATAGAAATTTTCATTCATTTCTGGTGGTAATGCAAAATGGTACAGCCACTCTGGAAGACTGCCAGTTTCTACAAAACTAAGTATGCTCTTACCATAAGAACCAAAAATTGTGCTCCTTGGTATTTACAAAAAGGAACCGAACACTTATGTCCACACAAAAACCTGCACATGAATGTTTACAGTATGTTTACTTATAATTGTCAAAACTTGACAGCAATTAGGATGTCCTTTAATAGGTGAGTGGATACATAAACTGAGGTACATCCATACAATGGAATATTATTTAGTGATAAAAATAAATAAGCTATGAAGCTACAAAAAGACATGGAAGAACTTTAAATGCTAAGTGAAAGAAGCCAGTCTGAAAAGGCTACATACTATATGTTTCCAGCTGTATGATATTCTGGGAAAGGCAAAAGTATGGAGACAGTTTAAAGATCAGTGGTTGATAGGAACACAGTGGAAGGGATAGAGGGATGAATAGGTGGAGCATGGGGGTTTTGGGGGCACTGAAACTACTCTATATGATACTATAATTGTGTATACATATCATTACACATTTATCAAAACCCATAGAATGTACAACACCAAGAGTGAACCCTAATATAGACTATGGACTTTAATTAATAATAACTGGTTTATCAATTGTAACAAATGTCTAACTAATGCAAGATGTTGCTAATAATATGGGGAAATGTGTGTGGGGTTGGTGGTAGGAGGATATATGGAAATTTTATGTGATTTCTGCTTAATTTTTCTGTAAACCTAAGACTGTTCTAAAATAAATTCTATAAGAAAAATTAGGGGAAACATCATTTTAGGTTAGAGTTAGATTATAAATTCAGTGATCTAGACATATTGTAAAGTTTTTCTTGATATTCCACATCATGTTTCAACAACCTTTGATTGCCCCTGTTTTTCTATTTTTTAAATTGAAATATAGTTGATTTACAATATTTCAGGTATACAGCAAAGTGATTCAGTTGGACTTTTTTTTTTTTTTTTTTAGATACGCGGGCCTCTCACTGTTGTGGCCTCTCCTGTTGCAGAGCACAGGCTCCGGTCGCGATCTTCCCGGACCGGGGCATGAACCTGTGTCGCCTGCATTGGCAGGCGGACTCTCAACCACTGCACCACCAGGGAAGCCCCAGTTGGACTTTCAACCTACACAATTGTAAGCTAACAAATTTGTTTTGTTTTATGTTACTAAGTTTAAATATATACATTTATGTATTCTTTTTCAGATTATTTTCCATTATAGGTTACTATAAGATATTGAATACAGTTCCCTGGGCTATACAGTAGGTCCTTGTAGTTTATCTATTTTATATATAGTAGTGTGTATCTGTTAATCCCAATTCCTAATTTATCCCTCCCCCATCCCTTCCCTTTTGGTAACCATAAATTTGTTTTCTATGGCGTGAGTCTATTTCTGTTTTATAAATAAGTTCATTTGCATCTTTTTCCTTAGATTCCACATATAAATGATATTATATGATATTTGTCTTTCTCTGTCTGACTTCACTTAGTATGATAATCTCTAGGTCCATCTATGTTGCTGCAAATGTCATTATTTCATTCTTTTTAATGGCTGAGTAATATTCCATTATTTTATTTATATATATATATATATATATATATATATATATATATATATATATATACACACACACATACATACATACACATACTACTTCTTCTTTATCCATTCATCTATCAACAGGCATTTTGTTTGCTTCCATGCCTTTGGCTATTGTAAACAGTGCTGCAGTGAACATTGGGGTGCATCTTTTTGAATTAGAGTTTTTGTCTTTTCCAGATATATGCCCAGGAATGGGATTGATGGATCATGTGGTAACTTTACTTTTAGTTTTTAAGGAACCTCCATATTGTTCTCCATAGTGGCTGCACCAATTAACATTCTCACCAACAGTGTAGGAGGGTTCCCTTTTCTCCACACCCTCTCCAGCAGTTATTATTTGTAGACTTTTTGGTGATAGCCATTCTGACAAGTGGAAGATGATACCTCACTGAAGTTTTGATTTGCATTTCTCTAGTAATTAGTGATGTTGAATATCTTTTCATGTGACTGTTGGGCATCTCTATATCTTCTTTGTAAAAATGTCTATTTGGGTTTTCTACCCATTTTTTTTTTCTGCTGTTTGTTTTTCTGTTATTGATCTGTTAGGAACTATTTCTATATTTTGGAAATTAAATCCTTGTCAGCCGCATCATTTGCAAATATGTTCTCTTATTCTGTATGTTGTCTTTTCATTTTGTTTATGGTTTCCTTTGCTGTGCAAAGATTTTAAGTGTAATTAGGTCCCATTGGGTTTTTTTTTTTCCTTTTGGCTTTGCAGTGCGGCATGTGGGATCTCAGTTCCCCATCCAGGGATTGAACCTGTGCCCCCTGCAGTGGAAGCGTGGCGTCCTAACACTGGACCTCCAGGGAAGTCCCCCCATTGGTTTATTTTCACTTTTGTTTACATTACTCTAGGAGGCTGATCCAAAAGGATATTGCTGTGATTTATGTCAAAGAGTGTGCTGCCTATGTTTTCCTCCAGGAGTTATATAGTATCTGGTGTTACATTTACCTCTTTAATCCATTTTGAATTTATTATTGTATATGGTGTGATAAAATTTCTAATTTTATTCTTTAACATGTATCTGTCCAGTTTTCCAAGCACCATTTATTGAAGAGACTGTCTTTTCTCCACTGTACAGTCTTGCCTCCCTTGTTATAGATTAATGTGCATGGGTTCACTTCTGGGCTTTCTACCCTGTTCCATTGATCTATGTTTCTGTTTTTGTGCCAGTACTATGCTGTTTTGATTACTGTAGCTTTGTAGTATAGTCTGAAGTCAGGGAGCCTGATTCCTCCAGCTCTATTCTTCTTTCTCAAGATAGTTTTGGCTATTCAGGGTCTTTTGTGTTTCCATACAAATTAAAAAATTTTTTGTTCTAGTTCTGTGGAAAATGCCATTGATAATTTTATAGGGATTGCATTGACTTTGTAGATCTCCTTGGGTAGTATGGTCATTTTAACAATATTGATTTTTCCAATTCAAGAATATGGTATATCTTTTCATCTGTTTGTTTCGTCTTCAATTTCTTTTATAAACATCTTACAGTTTCCAGAGTACAGGTCTTTTGCCCCCTTAGGTAGGTTTATTCCTAAGTATTTTGTTCAGTTTCATGTGATGGTAAATGGGATTGTTTCCTTAATTTCTCTTTCTGATATTTCATTGTTAGTGTATAGAAATGCAACAGATTTCTGTATATTCATTTTGTATCCTGCACCTTTACCAAATTAATTATGAGTTCTAGTAGTTTTCTGGTGGCATCATTAGGATTTTCTATGTGTAGTATCATGTCATCTACAAACAGTGACAGTTTTATTTCTGCCTCTCCAATTTTTATTCCTTTTATTTATTTTTCTCCTCTGATTGCTGTGGCTAGGACTTCCAAAATTATATTTAATAGAAGTGGTGAGAGTGGGCATCCTTGTCTTGTTCCTGATCTTAGTGGGAATGATTTTAGCCTTTCACTATTAGCTGTGCGTTTGTCATATACAGCCTTTATTATGTTGAGATTTGTTCCCTTCATGCCCACTTTCTGGAGAGTTTTTTTTAATCATAAATGGATGTTGAATTTTATTGAAAGTTCTTCTGCATCAATTGAGATGATCATATGTTTCTCATTCTTCAATTTGTTGATGTGGTGTATCACACTGATTGATTTGCCAATACTGAATAATCCTTACAGCCCTGGGATAAATCTCATTTGATCATGGTATATGATTCTTTTAATATATTTTGGATTTGGTTTGCTAGTATTTTGTTGAGGATTTTTGCATCTATGTTGATCATATTACATATTACAGGTATTGACCTGTAATTTTCTTTTTTTGTAATATCTTTGCCTAGTTTTGGTATCTAGTTGATGGCAGCTGCATAGAAGGAGTTCAGAAGTGTTCCTTTCCCTGAAATTTTTTGGAATAGTTTCAGAAGGATAGCTGTTATCTCTTCATTAAATGTTTGGTAGAATTCACCTGTGAAGTCTTCTGGTCCTGGACTTTTGTTTTTTGGGAGTTTTTAAATTACTGATTCAATTTCAGTATTGGTAATTCATCTTTTCATATTTTCTATTTCTTCCTGATTCAGTCTTGTGAGATTGTACCTTTCAAGAATTTGTCAGTTTCTTCTAGGTTGTTCATTTTATTGGCATATAGTTGCTCATAATGGTCACTTATGATTCTTTGTATTTCTGTGCAGTCAGTTGTAACTTCTTTTTCATTTCTGATTTTATTGATTTGGGCCATCTCCCTTTTTTTTCTTGATGAATCTGGCTAAAGGTTTATCAATTTTCTTTATCTCAAAAAAACAGCTTTTGGTTTCATCCATCTTTTCTACTGTTTTTTTTTTTTTTTTTAGTCTCTAATTCATTTATTTCTATTCTGAGCTTTATGATTTTTTCTTCTACTAACTTTGGGTTTTGTTTGTTCTTCTTTCTCTAGTTGCTTTAGATATAAGGTTAGGCTGGTTTTTTGAGAGTTTTCTTGTTTCCTGAGGTAAACTTGTATTGCTATAAACTTCCCTCTTATAATTGATTTTGCTGCATCCCATAGGTTTTGGAGTGTCGTGGTTTTGTTTTCATTTGTCTCTAGGTATTTTTTGATTTCCTCTTTGATTTCTTCAGTGATACATTGGTTGTTTAGTAGCATATTGTTTAGTGTCCACATGTTCGTGTTTTTTGCAGGGTTTTTTTGTTGTTGGTTTCAATACTTATGGCATTGCAGTCAGAAAAGATGATTGATATGATTTCAATTTTTTAAATTTACCGAGGCTTGTTTTGTGGACTAGCATGTGACCTATCCTGGAGAATGTTCCATGTACACTTAAAAGAATGTGTATCTGCTGCTTTCATATGGAACACTCTATATAAATCAATTAAGTGCATCTGGTCTAATGTGTTATTAAAGGCTTGTGTTTCCTAGTTGATTTTCTGTCATGGTGATATGTCCATTGATGTACTTATGGTGTTAAAGTTCCCCACTATTATTTGTGTTATTGTCAGTTTCTCTTTTTATGTCTGTTAATATTTGCCTTATATATTGTTGCACCCCTATGTTGGGTGCATATATATTTACAATCATTATATCTTCTTCTTGGATTGATCCTTGATCATTATGTAGTGTCCTTCTTTGTCTCTTGTAACAGTCTTTATTTTAAAGTCTATTTTGTCCAATATGAATATTGCTACTCTGGCTTTCTTTTGATTTCCATTTGCATGGAATATCTTTTTCCATCCCCTCACTTTCAGTTTGTATGTGTCTCTAGAACTGAAGTGAATCTCTTGTAGGCAGCATATAAAAGGTCTTGTTTTTGTATCCGTTCAGCCAGTATATGTCTTTTGGGTGGAGCATTTAGTCCATTTACATTTAAGGTAATTGTCGACATGTATGTTCTTATTACCATTTTGTTAATTGTTTTGGATTTGTCTTTTTAGGCCTTTTTTCCCTTTGTTTCTTTTGTTCTCTTGTGATTTGATTACTATTTTTGGTAATGTTTGTATTCCTTTTTCTTTTTTGTGTGTATATCTATTATAGATTTTTGTTTTGCAGTTACCATGAGATTTTTGTATAGCAATCTTAATATATATGATTAAGTTGCTGATCTCTTAATTTCAAATGTGTCTTAATACCATGCATTTATATTCCCCTCCCCTCATAATTACTATTTTTTGTATCATATTTTACATCTAATTGTTTTGTGTATCACATCTGCTTATTGTGGATAAAGATGCTTTTCTACTTTTGTCTTTTAACTTCCCTAATAGCCTTTTCTAACTCTTTGCTAAAAACTTTTAACTTCTTGCTCTGTGCCCCCATTCTTTTCCTGAGTTCTTTGATCATCTTTATAATCATGACTGAACTCTTTCTCAGGTAGATTGCCTATTTCCATGTCATACAGTTCTTTTTTCCAGGGTTTTGTCTTGTTCCTTCATCTGGAACATAATTCCTCTGCCACCTCATTTTGTCTAAGTTGCTATTTTTATTTTTATGTATGTGTTAGGTTAACTATGTTTTTTGACCTTGGAGAAGTGGTTGTGTAGGAAGTGTCTTATGCATTCCAGCAGTGCACTCCTCTTGGTTACCTAAGCTATATGCTCTTGGGATTCCCTGCAACAGTGCTGTGTGAGTCCTCCTTCTGTTTGGGCAGGCTGACTATGTGGGCAGTCTGGTAGATTTGGTTGGCCCCTAGTCTGGTTGGTTGCCAGGCCCTACCTTGTGCAGATGCTGCTGTTTAGCAGAACCTGCTCACAAGACAGCTGGTTTCAGACTCCCAGGGGGCCCCAGGGCTGGCTCACTGGTGGTTGAAATCAGGGTCCTGAAGACTCTGGTGCTGTTGCCCTCCCACTGGTGTGTGAAGTCTGATGCTGGGGTTAGTGCCAGACTACTGGCAGGCAATAGTGTTTCCTGGAGTCTGGCTTCAGGTCCAAGGGATCCCAGAGCTCATTTTAGGTCACTGTTGCAGGGGAGGGCCTGTTCCTGACACAGTTAGGTATGGGGTCAGTGTTGTTCTAAAGCTTGTATTGGCCTGCTAGTGGGCAGTGTCAGGACCCTGCTGGTCCCAGGTTAGGTCTGGCCTGCTGTAGGCATTCTGGACCCCAGGCTGTGAGACTGTTTTTTTAATGTCTGATGTCTGTCCCCTGGTGGGTGAGGCTGGTCTAGGGGCTTGTGCAGGCTTCCTTGAGGGAGTGGCCAGTGCCTGTCCCTTGGTGGGTGGAACTGTTTCTTGGCCTTCTGGTGGGCAGGGCTGTGTGAAGGGGCACGTCTTGAGGCAGCTGTGGGCTCAGGAAGACTTTAGGCAGCCTGTCTGCTGATGGGTGGGGCTGTGTCCCCACCCAGTTAGTTGGTTGGCCTGAGGTATCCTAGCACTGGTGCCTACATGCTCCTTTGTGGGGCCAGGTCTTGGTGCTAACGAGCCAATATAGCAGCTGCTAGGAGTGTTCATGCATTTGAGTGTTCCCCACTATGTCTGCCACCAGTATGTATGTCCCTAGGGTGAGCCACAGCAACCCCCCGCCTCTCCAGGTGACTCTCCAAGACAAGCAGGTAGTCTGGCCCAAACTCCTATCAAATTACTGCTCTTGACCTGGGTCCTGGTGCCTGTGAGATTTTGTGTGTACCCTTTATGAGTGAAGTCTCTATTTCCCCCAGTTCTTTGGGGCTCTTGCAGTTAAGCCCCCAGCCTTCAAAGCCAAATGCTCTGAGGGTTTCTCTTCCCAATGCTAGATCCCTGAGCTGGGGAGCCTGACATGGGGCTCAGAATTCTTACTCCTGTGGGAGAACCTCTGAAATATAATTATTCTCAAGTTTGTTGGTCACCCACTCTGCAGGGTATGAGATTTGATTATATCATGAGCCCCCTCCCCCATGAGTCCTTCTTTATGTCTTTAGTTGTAGAACCTGGTAGGTTCCATTTTTTTTTTCATTGTTTGTTTTTCTGTAGAGATGAGCTCAGGGCCTCCCTACTGTCATCTTGGCCCCACCTCCTCTACCCCTGTTTTTCCTATTAGCAAAACTCCTAGAGAGAATTATCAATATTCATTATCTCCATTCTTCTTCTGTTTTTCCCTTTAACCCATTTCATTCTAACACTTAACCAACTCTTTTCAAAATCTTTATTAATTATATACTGAAAAATACATTGATCAATTTTCAGATCTCATTGGAAATATTTGATACAGAGCAGCATTCCTGATTCCTTGAAATGTTTTCCTTACTTGCCTCCCACAAACTTCTGTTTTTCTTCCTTCCTCACTAGAGTGATCTTCTTAGTCCCATTCACTGGTGCTTCTTCATTTCTTTGACCACTTAAGGTTAAGAGCACATTGGAGCTCTTAATACAGCTAATTCATCCAAATTTTTACTCAACATTTTCAACCTTACCATGTCTCACTTCAAGACTACTGAATTTGCCATTTCATCTTCTTAAGCCTGTCTTCTCGCTAACTACAAAGCTCACTACTTTATCTTCTTCAAGTGTTTGCTTGAATTACAGTGATACTGCTACCTCCCTAATTCCCCCTATAGCATCTCAATTGCATCTGGAATAAGTCTACTTTTCACCATGTGAAATTATTAACTCAATCATTTTCCTGTATATATGTGTATTTATGTATGTGTATGTATAATGTGTGTGTGTGTGTTCAGTTTGTCACTAAGTCCTAGAATTTAAGCTGCATGAAGGCAAGCATTTTTGCCTGTGCAATTTGTTATCACCAACACCTGGTGCAGTGATGGTTTATATTAGATACTCAATAATTAAATATTTAACAAATAGTTGTAAAATCCAAAGGTCTAGAAATTATTATAAGTTAGAAATAACAATACAGTGTAATACTATATTTAATGAAAGCAAACATTTCTGGAAACATTTAGCTAAATGTGTATATTTACTTATTCCTGGGCAACAAATCACCTCAAAATGTAGTGGCTTAAACTAGGGGTCAGCAAATTTTTTCTGTAAATGACCAGATGGCAATTATTTTAGGCTTTTCAGATCATAAGGTCTTTACTGCAACTAGTTGACTCTACTGTTATAGTGAGAATGCAGTTGTAGACAATGTATAAACAAATGGATGTGGCTGTGTTCTAATAAAATTTCATTTACAAAAACAGGGGCCAACCTGTGGGCCCTAGTTTTCCAAGCCTTAAAACAACAATCATTAATATCGCTCATGAGTCTGTGGGTCAGGTGGTTGGCTCTGCCCATCTAGGCCAGGCTTGGCTGATACCAGTTTTTTATGTGTCTGAGATCCATTGGCAAGTTACCTGAGCTGACTGTCTAATCTGGCCTCACTCATGTGTCTGGTGTTTGGCTGTGAGCTGAGGCAATATGAGTAACTGGACCAGGTATCTTCCATCTTCCAAAAGGCTAGGCTGGAAATGTTCATGCGGAGGACTGGCAGTGATCCAGGGAAGCGAGTGGGAGCAAGGAAGGCCTCTTGAGACCACATTTGACCAAAGAAAGTCACAAGGCCATCCCAAATTTAATGACTAGCCTATTAGATTTTTATTCTTGTTGGAGGAGCAACAGAGTAAAACAGCAAAGAGGTATGGATACACAGAAGTGAAAAATGACATCCTTTTTGCAAGCAATCTACCATTACATGAATTTCATATTTTAAGCCAAACAAACTATTCCTATGAAATGGTTCATTATTAGAAATGTTCTGTCAGTGTCAAGTAAATAAATATGAACCCAAGATCTTTTTCTACTTAAAACAGTTACCATTGTCCTAGCTTAGAGCATTGCTTGAATCTGATGAATATTTATCTTTGCCAATACCTGTAGTTATCTCTGTACTGATTTAATCATACTTGCCCTATTCTGACTGTTATTTGACTGAGCAGAACCATCTGGACCTGTACTGTGACTTTCAATTTGTCATTTCAGCTAATGATTGTTAGGATTTCTGTTTTATTATTTACATTATGATATCTGAAACCCTTCTCGTATCAAGTATGTTAGTTAATTATCTTATTTTGCTAGAGAATGCTGAAATTTCAACTCCTGAAAATAGATAATTCTAGATTTTAATCTCTAGTGTTAAATATCACCATGATGCCTTTTATTTTGGTGGTACCCTAGAGGTAGTGATTCAGTCAAATATTATATTACCTGCTTATCTCTGTTTGCTTCACCAGCCTGTTTGGAAAATGAAAGCAGATGGACCTGGCCAGAAATGTAGTTCATAAATGCAGTTACTTGCTCATTAAAGTTTGTAACAGATCTAAACGGGTAGTGAAGAAAGGACTTGTTTTTTATGGTGGAAATTAATTTTCTTCATACACAGCCTTATCCCCAAAGTGAAGAATATACTCTCTAAAGTTATTTTCAGAGTAATTTACTCTTCATAAATAGTTTAAAACTAATAAAAAGGTAGCATATGTTCTAATAAATTTACATTTTAATCATAGGGAAAATCACTAAATATTATTTTCAAATGAAAGATATTAATCTAATTAATAGAAAGGTATCCAGCTATATTCACTCAAGGCACATTTATATTAAGAGAAATGGAATTAAGGTGAAATGGAATTAGAAATTAATTATGCAAGTAATTCCAACTTATCAAGGCAATTTTTTTCTCAATAATCTAAATATTTTGAATAACTTATTTTGAAAACTGTCACATTTCTCCTTATGATTTTGAGTTAAATTGACATTTCTTTCAATTTAGTGACTTGATATACATTTGAGATGCACTTTGGTATATTGTCTAAGTGTCTTCAGCTTGAATGGTGAATGATGAATATTACAGTTATTTATGGAAACGTGAAATTGATTTACTCTGCAAACATTTCTGGTTCAAGGAAGCCACTGTAGGGAGAGAATGATTAGAACTGAATGTACTATTAAAAAATTCACATTAATATGTATTTTCCATTAAAAAAAAGTTTGTGAATTTAATTCTGAAAGCATGTATGACTTAGAATTTTCCTCAAAGTTTCTTTTATATAAATGCATCATTAGTAACATCAGAAACTTTATATTAGGAAATTTTCTCTAGGAATAAATGGTTAAAAATTCTTGAGAACATAAATTCCCCAATTATTCTTTACTCAGGAACAGTGGCTTTAGCTTCAAAAGGCCTCAAGCGCTCCTATGTTCACATATATACAGGCACATGCACACACACACATACAAACCACACATACATATAAACCACACACACACATACCCACACACCAAGATAACAAAACCTGGCATATATTGTATGTTACTTTCACAGTTTTGAATTTGAAAGAATAGAGTTCCTAAGGCTGCAGTTTTAATTATAGTATTTTTAGTTTCTCACCCTATGTAAAATGAAAATATGTCTTTATTGAAAGAGTTAATTGGCTTATTTAAAGTTGACCCATAATATTACAGTAAGATGAAAAGGAATATAATCATAAAATACTATTCTATAATAATGTTTACTCTCAAGCTTGCTTTGTTTCTTATTCCTTCATAGACTTAAGGACAAATAACGTTAACTTCTCTCACCTGATTATAATTTTTGTGTTAAAAATCCTCTGACTTTGGGTCTTGGGGATTGGATTCCACTTAAAAGCCTTTCATCTTCTTTAGCTTGGGTTGGCTAGCTACTCCCTGACTTAGCAAAAGCAAAACAAAACAAACAACCACCTCAGGTTAAAAGGAAGAAATATAAAGAGAAACTTTCCTTCCAAGATCTTGTTGTTTGCTTCCACTGCATCCTATTAGCAGTAAACCAGAGGAGAAGAGTATGGTTACATATTATTTCTGTTTATCAGTTATTCGAACCCCTGAGACAAATCTTTTCCATGGAAAGCACCACATTTCACGTCACAATGCAGAAAACTTCCAATTCTCATTAGATATCTCTCTATTTCATTTCACTCTGTGTTAGCAGTTACTGATTAAACTATAAAAACTGTAGATTTTCAAGAATTTCTAGATTAGGACCTCTGCAACTGATTTGTTTAAAATGAAGTGTTCAGATCTCTTTCAGTAGAATATAATTCACTATTAAAAAGTGAAACATAATTACTTAATATGCTGAAATCAAATAATCATTCCACATTTAATCAGCCTCTATATGTTACAGAAATATCTATGTATGATCTCACAAGTAATAGTATAAGCAATCTTTTAGGTAGTTTGAACTTTCAGAAACTAAAAATTTTTAAATCTCATTATTCTTGTCTCTCCATGATTTCTGTTAGTTTGCATATCATTTAATGTCCATGAAACTTAAAAAGCCAATGGCTGTGCATTATCACATAATTTATATCATGAATGTATTGTTCAAACATTTGAGTCAACATGTAGGAAGAAAGATTCTTCTACTAGTTTTAAGCAAAAGTAGTTACCA
Organism: Lagenorhynchus albirostris; assembly: GCF_949774975.1. NCBI lineage: Eukaryota > Metazoa > Chordata > Mammalia > Artiodactyla > Delphinidae > Lagenorhynchus > Lagenorhynchus albirostris. The sequence goes on from NC_083105.1 coordinate 32,864,738, forward strand.
AAGAGACAGAGACACCATGAAACTGAGCAGGAGAAGAGTTACAAGAATCAGCAGAAATCCTGTTTTTAGTTACTACATTCCCGGGGTAGACGGCCAATAGCAAACAGACACCCTATCGCCATTTATAACTTGCTCAGCAGGAAGCCATGATGCTTGGTAGGTGTTCAGGGAATGTTGGAATACTGCTGTGCCCTGAATTAGTTTTATCCTCTTACTAAAACAGGAAAGCAAAAGAGTACATAGTATGAGGGAGAGAAATGAGGGAAAGATGGTGTGACTATTAGTGAATAGTGCTACATATGATTCGTGCACACTGTTGTTATTTTAAATACATGGATTATTTTACATACTTTATTATATATGCATATATTAGTTTACATACATTTGTGATACTTATACATACATCATGTTTTATTTTGCTATTTACCTATTGTTATTTTATAATGGGTTATAAAGGGAATTTAGGAGTAGAATATTCCACTTAAAAAGATGCTATTGCATTTTTTTAGGGTTATGATACTATAAAATGTAAGCATTATTCTTTCCAGTAAGGTGGAATCTCACTAACTTGACTACATAGAGCCCAAAGAAATCTAGAACAAGAGAGGTGGGCAGTAGACTAGAAGCAGAAAGGAAGAGAGCAGAGGGACTTTCTGATTAACTATCCTAAATGAAGGTGAGCCAAATGACTGCTCTCAAACACCATTTTATCTACAGAAAACACATACAGGCTAATAAGAAGACACTTGGTAAATAGACAAAATGAAAGAGCTGGGGTCAAGAGCACCAGGGAAATCTGCCTTTTTCCCTTCACAGAGTGACTGCAACATTTATGTAGCTGTTGTTTTTCTGTTTATTTTCTTTTCCTGCTCACCTCAATAATTTCTTCCTTTTTATTTGTTGTCCTTCTAAAATAATCTATTGAGGGCCTCTTTTCTCTTTACATCAACCAGTTTTTTCATTTTTATATATACCTATTTTTTATATTTACCTACTTTCCTTCTCCACCTTTAAATATTGCCTGCTCCTTTTTTTCATTTCTCTTCCAAAATGCAATATAAAATAGCAAAATTTGTTGTTTTGTAAGTAATATTTTTCCAAAGCATATGAAAAGAATTTAATTTAGAACAATTTTCCCTTATTCAACTTCACAATTTCATATTATGATGCTTAATATGAGGTGCAATACACAATATTTGAAACTGTAGGTCAGAAAGACTTTCCCAAAAGAACCATAATTCTTATATACTGAACTTTTTTGAGCTCTAGCATATCATTATTTATAGAGTAGTGCCAGATAAATTGTCTCTACAATTTAACATCTTTTCTCTTAAGATGTACACTTTCATAGTAATACCAGGACATAGAAGAACTTAAATAAATGTTTAATGAAGAAAATATATCATATATATTAGTATTGATATCTTGACCATAACAGTTAGTCACTATCTTGATTGACATTATTAAAAATATTGAGTGCTACAGTTTACCTTTTTTCTTTGGATATCATATACAGCATAAAAATTTTCAGTAACTCTCTATTTTATTTGATGTTACCTCAGATGATTTATAAGACTTAAAATTCAATAAAAACAATAAGTGATAGTCAAAAAGAAAAAAAGGACATGATTCAACATAAGATTAAACTGATGTAGATATGAAGGGCTAAGGAGTAAATACATTGACTACTTAGTGCATAATAAGCACTTCATAAATGTTGACTAGTAATAATTATTATAAAGATAATGATGATCAAAGACCCACTATTAATGAATGTTCAAGTTAATCACCCTTAAAGGCGATGAAATAATGTGATAAAATATATCCTATTAGATGAAGAATATAATCTAAGTATCTAAATAAATGGCATACCTTGTAAAATGCAGTAATATCAAGAAGTTTGAGAATTTAACATGGTCCTGGACTATGTGTTGCTGCTGTTGTTGTTTTATTTCCTAAGTACCATGGTTTGCTTTTAAAATTAATGTATATGCACACATATCTATTTTTTTATTCTCCTGTTCCACACATTTTACTCAGAGGTTATTTTTTTCTCATTGATTTGGAAAAGCTGTATTATAAAAATGAAAGTCTGGATCTACTTTTTTCAACATTGTAACGATATAAACTTCAGTATTAAAATGATAGACCCAACACTTTAAAAATTCATACAACTGCTTAATTTAATGTTAAATAAAGGACAAAGAGATATTACTAATCATCATTTTACTATGCATGCTTAGAATGCTAATACTTATAAATCATTTCAAATAGAGAATTTGCTGTTTTTTTTTCAAATAGAAGGTATCCAATCTAATTCTGTTTCATAAACTAGCATTTTGTTGATTTTTCTCTAGTCAGACCAAGAGTTGTCTATAGTTGCTTCATATTTAAAGCCTTAATGTCGTTTCTATTGACCAATCTTTATCATTAATTATTGAGTAAATTGGTGTTATTTATTTTTTCTAATTTGCTTTAACATTAATAGCCAGGAAAATAGATTTTTGTGGTTTTTTGGAGTCAAGTTTATAGAATGGCTTGATGAACATTAAATTAAAACTATACAATGCCTTAGAGTTAAGATTATATTCCGGTGTGTGTAGTTAAAAATCATGACATTCCTTGAAGCAGTTACTTCTGATGGAATAAAATGTATGACTGGTAATAACTATTATAGTAATGAGATAAATTTTAAACAATGCTAAGAGTAATTTGTGTTTATCTTGTTGCAGCAACATCTTTCAAATTTGCCTTCCAAATTTAAATTTGCAACTTAAAGCCTAGAGCATAAAATGAAAACCAGACTGCTAGTATTGATATTTCTGGAATATTCTGATTATACCAATGAGAAATAAAAAACTACTTTGGATTCAGGTTGCACCCTTTTAAATTTCAAAGGTCTTTCCAAATTATTTATGTCAAATATCAACATTAAACATGTATTCACCAAATGACTAAATGATATCCAATATCAAATGATACTTCAAAATATCAGTTTTGGGATGATCATAAAACAAACTACTTGGGTCTGTAAATATGCTGTACACTTTCCTGCCTTGGTGCTCATTCATTATCCTTTTTTTCCCAGTGTTCTCTCCCAGGTAAGCTTATTCTTCAAGGTCCACTCAATTACTAGCATTTTTATTAGTCTTTTTTGTGATTTTCTTCCCTAGAATTAATTGCTTCTGTTTCTATAAAACCTTGTAGTTAACCTCTATTATAACACATTTCACATGGTGTTTTAATTATCTCCTTAGGTATTTGCCTCTCCATAAGACTTCCTATTTGTTGAAGATAAGGTCTAATTTTGACATATTTTGTATCCTCAGCTAAAATCACATAGCCTAACATATTTTGATTACCTGATACATATTTGATGTATGCGTAGACACAACATCAGTCAAGAGAGTAGACCAATCTCTGATTTGAGGCTGGGATGATCATGCTGTGACCTAGAAAGGTTGTTAAGCATTCCACATGGGAATGTTTTACCGGGTGGTGGTTCTTATCTAGCTTTTAGTGGATGTTGTCTATGTGAACCACTTGACCTGGACTGCATATAAAATTAGTACTCCTTGCTGTTTCTTATGTGAGTCACGCTTCTATGCTGCCTAACAAGCATTCTGAAATATCAGGCCTGACACTTTCTCCAAGTTAATGAAGATAACTCAGTATATAGGTGCATGTATTTTATGGTTCTAAGTTCATTGATTTAAAAACTAGAATGAAACTTTAGTTAAAAAGTCTGATGTGAGAGACCCATCGGAATAAACATATTGAAGGAAGCTATCAAAAGCATGTTACTTTCTGAGTGCAAGTCCTTCTCTAAGGTGTTTTAACTACATAGGTCCCTAGAAGAGCACTTACAAAATTAGTATTGTAACCCCCCTTCAGATCTAAAACACCAATGTGTTGGCTATATTCTGACAATCTATCTTTTTCATCTAACACATAGGGGTTGAAAATATTTCTTCCCTGAAAGTTTTGCTTTATCTGGGTAGAACTGTATTTAGTCAAGAATATCCTTGAAAAGCCTCTTGGATTTAAAACTGAGATTTTATATTTCTGAGAGAGTTACTGAGTCTTCATGTAGCCCCAGGTTAATCACATAACTTCTCTGTACCTAGATTTATTCTATGTTGGACGAGTAGTGTAGTATAAAACTGTCTTTGAATTCACAAATTAAAAGTTTTTACAGAGTAAAACCATCTTAAGTTACTTACAAGCAAGAGAAAGTTTAGACTCGTTAATGTGATTTGTCAGCTCTATGGGCTTTCCAGCAATCTCAAGCCAGGTCTCTCCAGTGGGCCCCTGGCTAACTTTGCTTGCCCCGTTCCAGTCCATGACTTCTACTTCTATTTCTGGCATGAGTATATATACTCAATGAAGATTTTTTGAATAAAATAATTAATTCACCACTCATCCATTTATTCAAAAGACATTTATCAAGTGGCAAATATCAGCCCATTGATATCAGAATCTTATATTCCATTAATTCTAAGGGTTATTTTTTTCCCAGTGTTTTAAAAGGTGAATTAAAAATTTTATTTTTTACTGAAGTATAGTTGACTTACAATATTATATTAGTTTCAGGTGCACAACACAGTGATTCAATACTTTTATAGATTATATTCCATATAAAGTTATTACAAAATAGTTGCTATGTTCCCTGTGCTGTACATTACATCCTTGTATGTATGTGTTTATGTATCTACCTACCTACCTATCTATATCCAAAGCAGGATATTTGTTTCCTTTACTTATTCAAAACATTATTTATGATAATTCAAATAGAAATATACCTAAACCTTCAACAGAGGCTAGTGTTCACTGGTTATTTAAACAAATTATAATAATACATATGTAACCAATTAAAATATTAATCAGGGATTTTTATTCACTTTGGAAGATTTTTTGCAAAAAATATAGAACTCTGCATTGTCTGCCCAGTATGTACTCAATGCATAGAAATAGTTTTGAACCCAACATCCAAAATATGATTTCTATGAGTGATGGTATTATAGGCAAGCTGCTCTTTATTCTTTTTTTATTGAAGTATAGTTTACAATATTATGTTAGTTTCAAGTGTACAACATACTGATTTGACATTTTTACAGATTATATTCCATTGAAAGTTATAAAATATTGGCTATATTTCCTATGCTATACATTACATTCTTGTATCTTATTTATTTTATACCTGGTTGTACCTGTTAATCCCCTTTACCTCTTTTGCCCCACCCCCATTCCTCTCCTCACTGTTAATCACTAGTTTATTCTCTGTATGTGTGAGTCTGTTTCTGTTTTGTTATATTGTTTTTTATATTTTAGATTCCACATATATGTGAAAATAAACAGTATTTGTCTTTCTCTGATTCATTTTACTAAGCATAATATCAGGTCCATCTATGTTGTTGCAAATGGCAAATGGCATTCTTTTTTATGGCTGAGTAATATTCCATTATTTGTGTGTGTGTGTGTGTGTGTGTGTATACATGTAACACATACATGTAACACCTCTTCTTTATTAATTCATCTGATGGACATTTAGGTTGCTTCCGTATCTTGGCTATTGTAAATCATGCCACTATAAACATTAGGGTTCACATATATTTTTGAATTACTATTTTTGTTTCCTTTGGATATATACCCAGGAGTGGACTCGCTGAATCATATGATAATTCTATTTTTAATTTTTTGAGGAAACTCCATACTGTTTTCCATAGTGCTATACCAATTTACACTCCCACCAAGAGTATACTAGGGTTCCCTTTTCTCCACATCCTTGCCAACACTTGTTATTTCTTGTCTTTTTGACAATAGCTATTCTGACAGGTGTGAGGTAATATCTCATTGTGGCTTTGATTTGCATTTCCCTGATGATTATTGGTATTGAACATTTTTTCTGTGCCTGTTGGCCATCTGCATGTCTTTTATATGCTTATTCAGGTCTTATGCCCACTGTTAGTCAGATTTTTTTTTATATTGAGTTGCACGAGTTCTTTGTATATATTTTGGATATTTACTCCTTATCAGACATAACATTTGCAAAAATCTTCTCCCATTCAGTAGGTTGCCTTTTCATTTTGTTGATGGTTTCCCTCAATATGCCAAAGCTTTTAAGTTGGGTTAGGTCCATTTGTTTATTTTTGCTCTTGTTTCCCTTGCCTGAAAAAACAGAACGACAACTAAAATATTGCTAAGACTTATGAAAAAAGTGTACTGCATATGTTTTCTTCTGGGAGTTTTATGGTTTCAGGTCTTACATTTAGTGCTTTAATCCATTTTGAGTTTATTTTTGTATATAGTGTGAGAAAATATTCTAACTTCATTATTTTACATGTACCTTTCTGGCTTTTCCAGCACCACTTATTGAAGAGACTATCTTTTCCCCATTGTATATTCTTGCCTCCTTTGATCTAGATTAATTGAACATATGTGCATGGGCTTATTTCTAGGCTCTATATTGTTTCCTTGATCTATGTGTCTGTTTTTTGTGCCAGTACTGTACTGTTTTGATTACTGAAGCTTTGTAGTGTAGTCTGAAGTCTGGGAGCATGATACCTCTAGCTTTGTTCTTTTTTCTCAATATTGCTTTGGCTATTCAGGGTATTTTGTGTTTCCATACAAACTTTAGGAGTACTTGTTCTAGTGATGTGAAAAAGTCATGAATATTTTTATAGGGATTACATTAAATTTGTAGATTGCTTTGGGTAGTATGGACATTTTAAGAACAAATTCTTCCAAACTGAGCATGGAATATCTTTCCATTTCTTTTGTATCAAGTTCAATTTCCTTCATCATCAATATTTTATAGTTTTCAGAGTACAGATCTTTCACCTCCTTGGCTAAATGCATTCCTAGGCATTTCATTGTTTTTGATGAGATTTTAAAGAGGATTTTTTTTTTTTTTGCTTTCTTTTTCTGATAGTTATACTGTATGGAAAAGCAACAGATTTTTCCATATTAATCTTGAATCCTGCAACTATACTGAATTCTTTTATTAGTTCTAAGAGTTTTTTGGAAGTCTTTAGGGTTTTCTATAATATATATAGGATCACATCATCTGCATATAGTGAGTTTTACTTCTTCCAATATGAACACTTTTTATTTCTTTTTCTTGTCTGATTGCTGTGGTTAGAACTTCCAATACTGTGTTGAATAGAAATGGTGAAAGTAGGCATTGTCTTGTTTTTGATCTTACAGAAAAAGCTTTCAGCTTTTCACCCTTCAGTATATTAGCTGTGGGTCTGTCATATATGACCTTTATTATGTTGAGGTATGCATCCTCTATGTCCACTTTGTTGAGAATATTTATCATTAATGGATGTTGAATTTGGTCAAATGATTTTTTTGCATCTATTGAGATGACCATATGATTTTTATTCCTCATTTTGTTAATGTGATCTATCATGCTGATTGATTTGAGGATGTTAAGCCATCCTTGCATCACTGGAATAAATTCTACTTGATCATCATGCATGGTCCTTTTACTATATTGTTGGATTCATTTTGCTAATATTTTGCTAAGGATTTTTGCGTCTTTGCTTGCCAGGGATATTGCCCTGCAATTTTCTTTTTTTTTGTAGTGTTTTTGTCTCACTTTGGTATCAGGGTAATGCTGACCTCATGGAACGAGTTTGGGAGTGTTCTTGTCCTTTCATGTTTTTGCAATAGTTTGAAAGAATAGGTATCAACTGTTCTTTAAATGTTTGGTAGAATTCCCCTGTGGAATCATCTAGTTTTGGAATTTTATTTGTTGGGAGTTGATTACTGACTCCATTTCAATACTAGTAACTGATCTGTTCAGATTATCTGTTTCTTCTTGATTCAGTCTTGGAAGACTGTATATTTCTAGGAAGTTATCCATTTCCTCTAGATTGTCCATTTTGATGGCATATAACTTCAAATTTTTTCTTATGATTATTTATATATCTGTGATATCAGTTTCAATATCATCTCTTTCATTTCTAATTTTATTTGTACCCTCTCTCTTTTTCTTAATGATTCTGGCTAAATGTTTATCAAATTTGTTTATCTTTTCAAAGAACCAGCTGTTAGTTTTGTTAATATATTTTTTTTTTGGTCTCTATATTGTATATTTCCACTATGATCTTTATTATTTCCTTCCTTCTGCTGACATTGGACTTTGTTGTTCTTATAATTCCTTTAGGTGGAAAGTTAGATTACTTCTTTGAGATTTTTCTTGTTTCTTAAGGTAGGCCTGTATTGCTCTAACCTTATATATTTGAACTACTTTTGCTGCATCCTATAGGTTTTGGAAAGTTGTTTATATTTTCATTTGTCTCAAGATATTTTCTGACTTCCTCTTTGATTTCTTCTTTGACTCATTTGTATTTTAGTATCCACATGTTTGTGTTTTTTCCATTTTTATTACTGCAATTGATTTCTAGCTTCATACCACTGTAGTCAGAAAATATGTTTGATATTATTTCAAACTTCTTAAATTTATTGAGACATGTTTTGTGGCCTAGCATGTGATCTATCCTGGAGAAAGTTCCATGTGTGCTTGCAAAGAATGTATATTCTGTTGTTTTTGGATGGAATGTCCTGTAGACATCTATTAAGTATATCCGGTTTAACGTGTCATTTAAGGCCATTGTTTCCTTACTGATCTTCTGTCTGGATGATCAATCCATTGATGTAGGATTTTAAAAGACCCTACTATTAATTAATTTATTTATTTTTGCTGTGTTGGGTCTTTATTTCTGTGTGAGGGCTTTCTCTAGTTGTTGAAAGCGGGGGCCACTCTTCATTGTGGTGCACGGGCCTCTCACTATCGTGGCCTCTCTTGTTGCAGAGCACAAGCTCCAGACGCGCAGGCTCAGTAGTTGTGGCACACGGGCCTAGTTGCTCCGTGGCATGTGGGATCCTCCCAGACCAGGGCTGGAACCCGTGTCCCCTGCATTAGCAGGCAGATTCTCAACCACTGCGCCACCAGAGAAGCCCCAAAAGACCCTACTATTACTGTATTACCGTCAATTTCTCCATTATGTCTGTTAATATTTATATATTTAGGTGCTTCTATAATAGGTGCATATGTTTATAATTGTTATGTCCTCTTCTTGAATTGACACTTTAATCATTATAACGTCCTTCATTGTCTTTTATTTTAGACTTCGTTTTAAAGTCTACTCTTTCTGATATGAATATTGCTACCCCCTCTTTCTTGTTACTTCCGTTTGCATGAAATATCTTTTCCATTCCCCCACTTTGTGAGTGTATTAGCTCTGAAGTCAGTCTCTTGCAGGGAACATATAGATGAATCTTTATATTTTTATCCAATGAGCCACCTTATGTCTTTGATTGGAGTATTTAATCCATTGACATTTAAAGTGTTTATTGATAGGTATATATATATATATTTGCCTTAAACAACACCCATTTATTATTTCATGATTTCTCTAGATCAGAAGTCTAGTAGGTGCAACTGGGTACTCCAACTGGTTTAAAATCAAGATAAGGCTGGGGCTGCAGTTCTTATCTTGGGCTTGAAGCTGTAAGGAGTTATGTGGAAAGCATGAGAAGGAAGAGATTGGTATGTTCTTATTGCTATTTTTCTACTTGTTTTCTGGTTGTTTTTGTAGTTCTTCTCTGTCCTTTTTTTCTTCTATTAGTCTCTTCCCTTATAGTTTGATGATTTTATTTAGTGTTATATTTGGGTGCATTTCTCTTTAATATTTGTATATCTATTGTAGATTTTTGATTTGTGGTTACCATGAAGTTTATATATGACAAACTATATCTAGTTGTTTTAAATGACTGTCAGTTTAAGTCTGAACACATTCTAAACATCTACATTTTTTACTCCCTCTCCATGTTTTGTGTTTTTGATGTCATATTTTACATATTCATGTCTATCCCTTAACTGTTTAAAGTACTTATAGTTGATTTTATAATGTTTTTCTTTTAGCCTTCATCCTAGCTTTTGTAAGTGGTTGATTCACTTTTTTCTTTTTTTTGATTCACTGTCTTTACTATATATTTGCCTCTACCAGTGAGATTGTTTCCCTGTCAGTATTTTCTTATTTCTTGTTATAGTCTTTTCTTTTTCAATTAAAGAAGATACTTTAATATTTCTGATAAAAATATGGTGATAAATTTTAGATTTTGCTTCTCTGGGAAACTTTATCTCACCTTCAATTCTAAATTAAACCTTGCTGGGTTGTTTCCTTTCAGCACTTTAAATACATCATGCCATGCAAAGTTTCTGCTGAAAAATCAGTTCATAACATTATGAGGTTCCCATCGTATATGACTCTTGTTTTTCTTGTTTTTCTCTCGCTGCCTTTAAGATTTCCCCTTTCTCTTTAGATTCTGACATTTTTATTATAGTAAGTCTTGTTTTGGATCTCTTTGGGTTCATTTTGTTTAGGACCCTCTGTGCTTTCTGTACCTGGATAGTTGTTTCCTTCCCCATGTTAGGGAAGTTTTCAGCCATTATTTCTTCAAAATAAGTTTTCTGTCCCTTTCCTCTTCTTTCTCTGAGACCCCTACAATGTAAATGTTAGTATGCTTGATGTTGTCCCACAGGTCCCTTAAACTCTCATTTATTAAAAAAATTCTTTCTTCTTTTTGCTGTTCTGATTGGGTGTCCTTCACTATTTTGTCTTCCAGGTTGCATATGCATTCTTTTCTATGACCTAATCTGCTGTTAATTCTTCTAGCATATTCTTCATTTCAGTTATAGTATTCTTCACCTTTCATTGGTTCTTTTTATATTTTCTACTTCTTTGTACTTCTTTGTTGAAGTTCTCACTGTGTTCCTTTATTCTTTACCAGAGTTCAGTTAGCATTTTTATTACCGTTGTCTTGAACTCTTTATCAGGTAAGTTATTTATCTCCATTTCATTAGTGTTTTGTTTTTTTTTTTTTAATTGCGGTATAGTTGCTTTAAAATGTTGTTAGTTTTGGCTGTACAACAAAGCAATTCAGATATATGTATACCTATATCCCCTCCCTCTTGGACCACCCTCCCCACCATCCCAGCCATGTAGGTCACCACAGAGCACCAAGCTGAGTTCCCTGCACTAAATAGCAGGTTCCCACTGTTTTACAAATGGTAGTGTATATATGTAAATCCCGATCTCCCAATTCATTCCAGCCCCCTTTCCCCCCGTCGTGTCCACATGTCTTTTCTCTATGTCTGAGTCTCTATTTCTGCCCTACAAATAGGTTCATCTGTACCATTTTCCTAGATTCCGCATATATGCATTGATATATTTGTTTTTGTCTTTCTGACTTCACTCTGTATGACAGACTCTAGGTCCATCGACGTCACTACAAATGATCCAATTGCATTCCTTTTTATGGCTCAGTAAAAGCCATTCCATTGTGTATATGTACCACATCTTCTTTATCTATTTCTCTGTCAGTGGATATTTTAGATTGCTTCTATGTCCTGGCTATTGTCCATAATTCTGCAGTGAACATTGGGGTGCATTTGTCTTTTTGAATTATGGTTTTCTCAGGGTGTATGTCCAGTAGTGGGATTGCTGGGTCATATAGTAGTTCTATTTTTAGTTTTTTAAGGAAACTTCATACTGTTCACAATAGTGGCTGTATCAATTTACATTCCCACCAACAGTGCAAGAGGGTTCCCTTTTCTCCACACCCTCTCCAGCATTTATTGTTTGTAGATTTTTCGATGATGGCCATTGTGACCAGTGTGAGGTGATATCTCATTGCAGTTTTGATATGCATTTCTCTAATAATTAGCAATGTTGAGCATCCATTCATGTGTTTGTTGGCAATCTGTATATTTTCTTTGGAGAAATGTCTATTTAGGTCTTCTGCCATTTTTTGACTGGGTTGTTTGTGTTTTTTTTGGGGGGGGTACACGGGCCTCTCACTGTTGTGGCCTCTCCTGTTGTGGAGCACAGGCTCCGGACGCGCAGGCTCAGTGGCCATGTCTCACGGGCCTAGCCGCTCAGTGGCATGTGGGATCTTCCCGGACCGGGGCACAAACCCGTGTCCCCTACATCAACAGGCGGAGTCTCAACCACTGTGCCACCAGGGAAGCCCTGTATTTTTGATATTGAGCTGCATGAGCTGACTGTACATTTTGGAGATTAATCCCCTGTCAATTGCTTCATTTGCAAATATTTTCTCCCATTCTGAGAGTGGTCTTTTCATCCCGTTTATGGTTTTCTTTGCTGTGCAAAAGGTTTTAAGGTTCATTAGGTCCCATTAGTTTATTTTTGTTTTTATTTCCATTTCTCTAGGAGATCGGTCAAAAAGGATCTTGCTGTGTTTTATGTCAAAGAGTGTTCTTCCTATGTTTTCCTCTAAGAGTTTTATAGTGTCTGGCCTTACATTTAGGTCTTTAATCCATTTTGAGTTTATGTTTGTGTATGGTGTTAGGAAGTGTTGTTCTAATTTCATTCTTTTACATGTAGCTGTCCAGTTTTCCCAGCAACACTTATTGAAGAGGCTGTCTTTTCTCCATTGTATATTCTTGCCTCCTTTATCAAAGATAAGGTGAACATATGTGCATAGGTTAATCTCTGGGCTTTCTATCCTGTTCCATGGATTGATATTTCTGTTTTTGTGCCAGTACCATACTGTCTTGATTACTGTCGCTTTGTATTATAGTCTGAAGTCCGGGAGCCTGATTCTTCCAGTTCCGTTTTTCTTTCTCAAGATTGCTTTGGCTATTCGGAGTCTTTTGTGTTTCCATATAAATTGTAAAATTTTTGGTTCTAGTTCTGTGCAAAATGCCACTGGAAATTTGGTAGGGATTGCACTGAATCTGTAGACTGCTTTGGGTAGTAGAGTCATTTTCACAATATTGGATTCTTCCAATCCAAGAACATGGTATATCTCTTCATCTGTTTGTATCATCTTTAATTTCTTTCATCAGTGTCTTATAGTTTTCTGCATACAGGTCTTTTGTCTCCTTAGGTAGGTTTATTCCAGGGTATTTTATTCTTTTTGTTGCAATGGTAAATGGGAGTGTTTTGTTAATAGGAATGCAAGAGATTTCTGTGCATTAATTTTGTATCCTGTGCCTTTACAAAATTCATTGATTAGCTCTAGTAGTTTTCTGGTGGCATCTTTAGGATTCTCTATGTAATGTATCATGTCATCTGCAAACAGTGACAGTTTTGCTTCTTCTTTTCCAATTTTGTACTCCTTTTATTTCTTTTTCTTCTCTGATTGCCATGGCTAGGATTTCCAAAACTATGTTGAATAATAGTAGTGTGAGTGATCATCATTGTCTTGCTCCTGATCTTAGAGGAAATGCTTTCAGATTTTCACCATTGAGAATGATGTTTGCTGTGGGTTTGTCGTATATGGCCTTTATTATGTTGAGGTAGATTCCCGCTATGCCCACTTTCTGGAGAGTTTTTATCATAAATAAGTGTGCAATTTTTCTGCATCTACTGAATAAGTGTGCTTTTTCTGCATCTACTGAAATGATCATATGGTTTTTATTCTTTAATTTTTAATATGGTGTCTCACATCGATTGATTTGCATATATTAAATAATCTCTGAACTCCTGGGATAAATCCCACTTGATAATGGTATATGACCCTTTTAATGTGTTGCTGGATTCTGTTTGCTAGTATTTTGTTGAGAATTTTTGCATATATGTTCAACAGTGATTGGTCAGTAATTTTATTTTTTTGAGATATCTTTATCTGGTTTTGGTATCAGAGTGATGGTGGCCTCTTAGAGCGAGTTTGGGAGTATTCCTTCCTCTGCAATTTTTTGGAAGAGTTTGAGAAGGATGGGTATTAGCTCTTCTCTAAATATTTGACAGAATTCTTCTGTGAAGCCATCTGGTTCTGGACTTTGTTGGAAGTTTCTGAATTGCAGTTTCAATTTCATTACTTGTGATTTGTCTGTTTATATTTTCTATTTCTTCCTGGTTCAGTCTTGGAAGGTTGTACCTTTCTAAGTGTCCATTTCTTCTAGGTTGTCCATTTTATTGGCATAGTGTTGCTTGTAGTAGTCTCCATGAGCCTTTCTTTTGCTGTGGTGTCAGTTGTAATTTCTCCTTTTTCATTTCTAATTTTATTGATTTGAATCCTCTCCCTTTTTTTTCTTGACGAGTCTGGTGAAAGGTTTATCCATTTTGTTTATCTTCTCAAAGAACCAGCTTTTAGTTTTATTGATTTGTATTATTGTTTTCTTCATTTCGATTTATTTCTGCTCTGATTTTTTATGATTTCTGTCCTTCTACTAACTGTGGGTTTTGTTTGTTCTTTCTCTAGTCACTTTAGGTGTAAGGTTAGGTTGTTTATTTGGGATTTTTCTTGTTTCTTGAGGTAGGATTGAATTGCTATAAACTTCCCTCTTAGGATTGCTTTTGCTGCATCCTATAGGTTTTGGGCCATTATGTTTTCATTTGTTTCTAGGTATTTTTTGATTTCCTCTTTGTTTTCTTCAGTGATCTCTTGGTTATTTAGTAGCATATTGTTTAACCTCCATGTGTTTGCGTTTTTTACAGTTTTTTTCCCTGTAATTGATTTCTAATTTCATAGTGTTGTTCTCGGAAAAGATGCTTGATATGATTTCAGTTCTCTTAAATTTACCAAGGCTTGATTTGTGATCCAAGATGTGATCTAGCCTAGCGAATGTCCCATGTGCACTTGAGAAGAAAGTGTATTCTGCTGCTTTCAGATGGATGTCCTATAAATATCAATTAAGTCTATCTTGTCTATTGTGTCATTTAAAGCTTGTGTTTCCTTATTTTCTCTCTGGGTGATCTGTCCATTGGTATAACTGGGGTATTAAGGTTTCCCAGTATTATTGTGCTACTGTCAATTTCCCCTTTTATGGTTATTAGCACTTGCCTTATATATTGAGGTGCTCCTATTTTGGGTGCATAAATATTTACAATTGTTATGTCTTCTTGGATTGATTCCTTTATCATTATGTAGTGTTCTTCCTTGTCTCTTGTAACAGTCTGTATTTTAAAGTTTAGTTTATCTGATATGAGTATTGCTACTCCAGCTTTCTTTGGATTTCCCTTTGCATGGAATATCTTTTTCCATCCCCTCACTTGCAGCATATGTGTCTCTAGGTCTGAAGTAGGTCTCTTGTAGATAGCATATAAATGGGTCTTGTTTTTACATTCATTCAGTCAGTCTGTGTCTTTTGGTTGGAGCATTTAATCCATTTACATTCAACGTAATTATCAATATGTATGTTCCTATTACCATTTTCTTAATTGTTTTGTTTTTGTTGGTCCTTTTCTTGTGTTTCTCACCTAGAGAAGTTCCTTTAGCATTTGTTGTAAAGCTGGTTTGGTGGTACTGAATTCTCTTAGCTTTTGCCTATCTTAAAGCTTTTGCGTTCTCTATTGAATCTGAATGAGATCCTTGCTGAGTAATCTTGTAGTTTTTTTCCCTTTCATTACTTTAAATATATCCTGCCACTCTCTTCTGGACTGCACAGTTTTTGCTGAAAAATGAGCTGATAATCTTATGGGGATTCCCTTGTATGTCATTTTTTTTTTTACCCTTGCTGCTTTTAATATTTTTTGCTTTGAATTTAATGTTTTGATTGTTTAATATGTGTCTTAGTGTGTTTCTCCTTGTGTTTAATCCTGTATGGGACTCTCTGTGCTTCCTGGACTTGGGTGGCTCTTTCCTTTCCCATGTTAGGGGGGTTTTTGACTATAATCTCTTCAAATATTTTCTCAAACCCTTTCTCTTTCACTTCTTCTTCTTGGACCCCTATAATTCAAATGTTGGTGTGTTTAATGTTGTCCCAGAGGTCTCTGAGACTGTCCTTATTTATTTTCTTTATTCATATGTCCTTACGTTTTTTCTTTATTCTGCTCCTCAGCAGTTATTTTCACCATTCTATATTCTAGCTCACTATTCGTCCTTCTGCCTCAGTTATTCTGCTATTGATTCCTTCTAGTGTATTTTTCATTTGTTATTCTGTTGTTCATCATTGTTTTTTGTTATGTAGTGCTTCTAGGTCCTTTTTAAACATTTCTTGTATTTTCTCAATCCATGCCTCCATTCTGAGATTTTGGATCATCTTTCCTATCATTACTCTTAATTCTTTTTCAGGTACGTTGCCTATTTCCTCTTCGTTTATTTTGTCTTATAGGTTTTTACCTTGCTCTTTTGTCTGTAATATATTTTTTTGTCACTTTTTTTTTTTTTGATGGGTGGGGCTGTGTTCCTGTCTTGCTGGTTGTTTGGCCTGAGGTGTCCAGCAGTGGATTTTGCAGGCATTTGGGTGGAGCTAGGTCTTGGTACTGAGATCTCACACTGATTAATATTCCCTGTGACCTGGTCATGCAAGTATTCTTCCCATCCCCTTAGGTGTCTGAGGTCCCCCACCAGGCCTAGTAGGTGCCCTAGTTGTAAGGAGACACAAACTCCATGTCCTCCTACTCTGCCATCTTGACTCTGCCCTCTCTCTCTGGGTTTTTATGTTGCTCTAGTATATGAAACATATCCCTCTTTTTTTTCTTTTACTTTATCTCTATGAACTTAGGTAATACAATTACCTGTCCTGGTTTTGAAGGTTTTGTGAGAGAATGTCCCTATTCAGTCTGTGTGTACCCAGTGGCTTTGTTGGGAGAGTTGTATCTGAAGTGTACACAGGCTGCATCTTCTCCCAGGGTACACTGGCAGCTGCTGCCTTGGTAGAAGTTAAGACTGGGAGTTGGAGGGGCTAGAGCTGAAGTCAGATGTGAGGTGGGATTTCTCCTAGACCTAGTGGTGGTCACAGTACTATCAGAGAATGGGACTGGGGGCCTGAGGGGCTGGAGCAGGAGCTCTAATTTGGGCTCCTCCCCAGTGTGATGGCAGTCTCTGCCTTGTTTGGGAGCATGGCCAGGGCCTGGGGTCTTGGGGCTGCTCCTTTGCACTTGTTCTTTTTCCTGGATGTGTGCACCTTGGTCAGAGGTGGGGTTGGGGCCCAAGAGGTTGGAGATGCACTTCCAGTGAGTTGGCTCTGGGTCTCTGACCTGGCCAGAGGCAGGGCTGGAGCTCGAGCTGGTGCTGCTCCTTCCCCAGTGTGTGAATGAGTTGGCAATGGTGGCCTCTGCCTTAGCAAGAAGCAGTGCTGGAGCAGGAGCGCAGTGTGGGCCAGGGTGCACACAAGAGTAGTGCTGGCAGGCTGGCCTGAGCACCAGAAGGTTTTCAGTCGGCTGCTTCTGTACTGGGGTTGGAGCAAGCAAATCTGCTCATGCTCAAGAGCTGAGTCTTGCTTTCTTTCATCCCTTTCTGGTATGCCCCACTGGTTTTCAAACAAGCTAAGGGGGCTCATCTTCCTCAGTTTTGGACCCCAGAGTTGAGGTTCCTAAGATGGGTCTCAAACCCTTCACTCCTTAGGGAGGATCCTCGAGTCTCTGATATTCCCCTCCTCTTATGGGTCATCTACTAGGGGTGTAGGTCTTGACTAGATCGTTTCTCCTCCACTCCTACCAGGCTCTTTGTTATTCTTTATGGCCTTGGTTGTAGAAGAGCCATTGTTCTAGTCTTCAGGTTGCTTTCAGAGATGCTCTGTATGTAGTTGTAGTTTTCATGTGTTTATGGTAGGAAGTGAGCTCAAAGTCTTCCTGCTCCATCAACTTGATCCTTCTGCCTCCTAAAATCAATAATTATTTTTTAGCTGATATTGAATACTGTTGACAAATATCACACAGAGAGACTTCATGATTTCCAAAATAAAACAAAATAATAGTAAAATAATAATATATGGGTTGATCATTTATTATATACAAAACCCCATGGTGAATAACTTAAATATATTGATAATATTTCTGCACAAGATGCCTTTATGAAATATTTACAGATGAAGAAATTGAGAACAAAATGAGTTAAGCAATGAACTAAGTTCATACAATGTGTGATCATGTTAGAATTGGTAAATAGGTAGGCTAAATATAGATTCTAAGATCTTAAAATTTATAGTTGGGAGAGTACTTGCATTCCTAGAGATTTTGTTAATATTTATTTATATCTGTATCTATATTTGTATCTATATCATAATCACTCTCTCCAACTGCTAATAAATTTTCAGATAATATAGAATATACTTCAACCTGGGTGGTTAATAGACCAGAGCTCTTCTGTTAGCTAACCTTTTTAAACTTTACCCTTTAGAAAGAAGACTGTAATCAATTAGAGGGAATTTTTTTCAAGATTGGAAAAGAAGGATTTAATAATTTACTGGGTTAAAGTTGAGTGAAGAATTGAGGCTTTACAAAAGATCAAATTAACCAAAGAGCTTTGGGGGAATGAAATAGAATGTTTTCATTTCTTAGCAATATTTTATACTGAAGGTCTCTCTAAATTTAGATTAGATAAGACAAAAAGAGAAACTGTTTTTCTTTCAGTTGATTAATACAAAGATGGAGTTAAAACAGTCCAAATGACTGCTCCAGTCCTATAATTGTGTGCATCAGTCATAATAGGTAATTTATGTTACATTGTTAAAAATTTGTCAGATATTATAGTTTATATTGACAGCAATACTACTAATTATACAGATTTATCTCTGGCTTACTCTGCTCTACCTTATTCTGAATCAAGGATGGAAGCTAAGGGAGGCTCTATCTCAGTGTTTACATGACTGCTAAGGCAGGAGACAGGATAAACACACCACAATCTGGCTTTTAAAGTGTCTTCTGGGAAGGACCATGTATCATTTCCAATCATGTTCTATTTGCCAAAGGAAGAACTATTGCTGTTGCAAACTTCAAAAATCATAGATAAGGGAAATCCTACAATACACTTAGAAGACAGAAAACTGGGAATATTTGGGGAACAGCACAAATAAATACCTCATGGTGCCATTTCCAAAGAGCACGAGGGAACAAAGAAATCAAGTAAAAGAAGTTTATGAAGGTCAACTGAGGAAAGAAGTTTGCTTAGCCAAGGCATCTAGAATGCCACTATATCTGCATTTTATAATTTTTAGAGGAATTTGGATGTTAGTTTCTAAGAAATGAACTTTTATAATAAAAATATATTTCAGTTTCACACAATTATCAAAATAACCATCTGTCATTTTTCACTTTAGTACAAATTCTTTTCTAACACCCACCTCAGGAGCACACTCCTTCACATATATGCAGATTGTCATTGTAAAAAGGTACATGCGGTTTCCCTGGTGGCGCAGTGGTTGAGTCTGCCTTCCGATGCAGGGGACACGGGTTCGTGCCCCGGTCCGGGAAGATCCCACATGCCATGGAGCGGCTGGGCCCCTGAACCATGGTCGCTGAGCCTGTGCGTCCAGAGCCTGTGCTCCGCAACGGGAGAGACCACAACAGTGAGAGGCCCACGTACTGAAAAAAAAAATATATCTATATCTATATCTATATCTATAAGGTAGATGATTTAAGGTGGTTTTCAAATTATATACAATTTTCAGGTACTAATTAATTATCATTCCCACCTGTATTTCACAACTGACAGATGTACATTGCTTTTTTCCTACCCAAGAACTGCCAGTCAATGAAATTCCTCCAAAGACAACTTTTGAATATTTTAATAATAACATAATTCCTGAATTCTTTAATCAATATAATATTCCAGTTCGTTTTTAGAGTCTATGCTTGTGTTTTTCTTATATAAAAAGCCTACAAAAATCAACAGACTTATTTGAAATTGTTTCTCATAATTCACCAAATAAGGGCAAAAGTCCATTTTTAAAAATTAGTTTTAGGCTTACAGAAAAATTGAGTGAACAGTATAGAGAGTTTCCATACTCCCTCTGTCCCCTACCAAATCTCCCAACATACATAGTTTCCCCTGTTATTGTCTTGCATTGGAGTGGTGTATTTGTTATAATTAACAAACTGATAATAGACACATTATTATTAAAGACCATAGTTTATATTACAGTTCATTTTACAGTTTATGGTTTTGACTTATAATGCCATGTATTCACTATTAGAGTATCGGTATGGACTATATCTCCTCAAAATTCATAGTTTGAAATTCTAACCTCCAATGTGATGGTATTTGAAAATGGGGCCTTTGGAAGTGTTAAATAAGGTCATGAGGGGTGGGGACCTCATGATAGGATTAATGCCCTTATAAAAAGAGGAAGAAAGTTTCTCTCCACCCCCACAATCTCTCTCTCTCCTTTCACACACTAAGGATCGCCATGTGAGAATGTGAGAGGGTCCTCACCAAAACCCAGCCATGATAGTATCCTTATCTCAGACTTCCACTATCCAGAACTCTGAGCAATAAATGTTTGTTGTTTAAATCATCCAGTCATGGTAATTTGTTTTAGCAGCCTGAGTAGACTAAGACAAGTATCTTAACACCTGTGATGTTCCACCTGTTCATCCTCCCCTCCCTTCCCCAAACTCCTAGAAACCAGTTCTTTTTGTCTCCATAGTTTTGCCCTTTTGCAAAATGTTGTGCAGTTGAAATGCAGCCTATTCAGATTGCCTTTTTTTTTTTTTTTTTTTTTTTTGCGGTACACGGGCCTCTCACTGTTGTGGCCTCTCCCGTTGCGGAGCACAGCTCCGGACGCACAGGCTCAGCAGCCATGGTTCACGGGCCCAGCTGCTTCGTGGCATGTGGGATCTTCCCAGACCAGGCCACAAACCTGTGTCCCGTGCATCGGCAGGCGGACTCTCAACCACTGTACCACCAGGGAAGCCTTCAGATTGCCTTCTTTTATTTAGCAATATACGTTTAAAATTCACCCATATCTTGGTGTGGTTTGATAGCTCATTCCTTTACATTACTTATTAGTTTTCCATTGTATTAGTCTACCACAGCTTATTCATCCATTGACCTATTAAAGCCTTCCTATTTGTTTCCAGTTTATACTGGTTATGAATAATACTGCCATAAACATTTGTTCACAGTTCATGTGGGAGATAAATTTTCAAATCAGTTGGGTAATATCTAGGAACATGAATGCTAGATTGTATAGTACAAATATGCTTAGCTTTGTAGGAAACTGCAAAACTGTCTTGCAAAGTGGCTGTAACATTTTGCATTCCCACCAAAAATGAATGAGTCACTATTGTTTTGCATTCTCTCCAAAACTGGTATTGTCATTTTTTTTGGATTTGGACATTTGAATAGTGTGTAGTTATATCTCATTTTTGTTTTAATTTGCATTTCACATTGACAAATGGTGTTGAGGGCTTATAATATGCTTATTTTACATCTACAAATCTTCTTCGGTGTAGCATCTGTTGCAGTCTTTTGCCCATTGCTTAACTGTTTTTTTATTTTATGTAGGGTAAAAGTCATTCAACTGATATGCATTTTGCAAATATTTTCTCTCAATCTGTGACTTGTCTTTCATTCTCTCAAGAATGTATTTTGCAGAATAGAACATTTTCATTTTAACTAACTCCAAACTCAATGCCAGCAGAAAAATCTCTCTGTTGCTTGTCTTTAAAAAATAAAATTTCCCAGGTCAGACTGATCATGATAATACCACTTATAATTAACTTAACACTACCTAATTAGGGACCTCAATTATGTCTGCAAAATTCCTACACCTTTTAATATAACATAATCACAGGATTGATACACCATATAGTCAGGAGTCCTGTTCACAATTAAGGGGTGGGATTATACAGAGCATATACACAGAGGATGGCAATCCAGGGGCCATCTTAGAATTCTGCCAACCAGAGTCCACCCTCTTGCACTCAAGTATTCACATCCTTTACAAATGCAAAATCCATTCACTCTCGCAAGGCTCCCAAGAGTCTCATCCCCTTATGACATCAACTCCAAGTCCAAAGTCTTTTCATTTAAATCTAAATCTCATTAAAACAAAACCCCAAATTTCAAAGTTTTGTCCTCTAGATGAGGTATGGATGAACCCCTTGGGTATAATCCACTAAGTGCAGCAATTTGGAGCACAATTCCTTTCCGACTATAGACCTATGAAACTAAAAAGATAAGATTTCTTATAGACAATCCAGTCACGTTCCAACTCGTATAAGATTTTTCAACCTACATAAGGCAAACAAGAATGTGTAACTATTTCAGGATATTGTGGGGTTTTATAAGAAAACAGAATAATAAGTAAAAATTAAACTTGTATATTATAAACAAAAGTAAAAATTAATGATGAACTGATAACATTTTAAAACATTCAATACGCTACATATAAAGTTATCTTTTTAAAGTCTTACTCCAAAATGAGGAAAAGGAAGGATTCAGAAACGTAGAAATGAAAGTAAGCAGAATTCTTATTAAAAAAATCTCGTAAGTGAAATTTCTTGCCTATCAATATTTAAAATATTACTCAGTTGCTATATATTATATGTTAAGTTTACACTGTCATATGATCTAATTTTTGAGGGCTGTAGTTTAGTAATATGTTCCAAGAATTTTTAAAAATATCATATGCATTACTGCAACTTCATAATTTTTAGAAATTTGTTCTAAGAAATGATCAGAAATGGAGGTAAAAATTTATTTATAAAAATGGTCCTTTTATTTTTACAGTAATTCAAAAGTAAATATTTAATAATTAGGAATTTTTAAAATTAAATCTTATACCAATGTACTAGCATAAAGGCCACATTAAAAATGTTTCATAAGCTTATATCAAAATGTTCAAAAAAGATAGTGTTCAACTGAAAAAAAAAGAAGAGTTAAGGGACAGAGAATTCAAAAGCTTTACAGATAAGCAAAAGCTAAGAGAATTCAGTCCCACCAGACAGGCTTTGCAACAAATGCTAAAGGAATGTCTCTAGGCAGGAAAGAAAAGGCCACAATTAGAAACAAGAAAATTATGAATGGAAAAGCTCACCAGTAAAGGCAAACATACAGAAAAGGTAGGACATCATCTATACAAAAATATGATATCAAAACAAGCAATCATGAGGAGAGTCCAGATACAGGACACTGGAAATGCGTTTGAAATTAAAAGACCAGCAACTTAAAACAATCTTGTTTACATATAAACTGCTATATCAAAACCTCATTGTAACTGAAAAACAAAATTCTACAATAGGATATGCACAAAAAAAAGAAAAAGGAATCCAAACACAACACTAAAGTTAGTCATCAAATCACAAGAGAAGAGAACCAGAGAGGAAGGGAAGAAAAATGACCTACAAAAACAAATCCAAGACAATTAACAAAATGGCAATGAGAACATACATACTGATAATTACTTTAAATGTAAATAGATTAAATTCTCCAACCAAAAGACATGCTGAATGGATATAAAAACAAGACCTGTATATATTCTGTCTACAAGAGACCCACTTCAGATCAGGGACACATGCAGACTGAAAGTGAGAGGATGAAAAAGGCATTCCATGCAAATGGAAATCAAAACAAAGCTGGAGTAACAATACTCATATCAGACAAAACAGACTTAAAAATAAAGACTGTTACAAGAGACAAAGAAGGCCACTACATAATCATCAAGAGATCAATCCAAGAAGATATAACAATTGTAAATATATATGTACCCAACATAGGAGCACCTCAATATATAAGGCAAATATGAACAGCCATAAAAGGAGAAATTGACAGTAACACAATAATAGTGGGGGGATTTAACACCCTAGTTTCATCAAAGGACAGAACATCCATACAGAAAATCAATAAGGAAACATAAGCCTTAACGTTAGAGCAGGTGGACATAATTGATATTTATAGAGCATTCCATCCAAAAGCAGCAGAATAGACATTCTTCTCAAGCACCCATGGAACATTCTCCAGGATAGATCACATACTGTGCCACAAAGCAAGCCTCAGTAAATTTAGCAAAATTGAAATCATATCAAACATCTTCTCTGACCACAATGCTATGACATTAGAAATCAACTACAAGAAAAAACTGTAAAAAACACAAACATGTGGAGACTAAACAATATGTTACTAATGGAATGGATCACTGAAGAAATTAAAGAGAAAATCAAAAAATACCTAGAGTCAAATGAAAATGAAAGCACAATCTAAGACCTATGGGACACAGCAAAAGCAGTTATGAGAAGGAAGTTTATAGCAATACAATCTTACCTCAGGAAACAAGAAAAATCTCAAATAAACAACCTAAAGAAGCTAGAGAAAGAAGAACAAATAAAACCCAAAGTTAGCAGAAGGAAAGAAATCATAAAGATCAGAGCAGAAATCAATGAACTAGAGGTGAAGAAAACAATAGAAAAGTTTGATGAAACAGAAAGCTGGTTCTTTGAAAAGATAAACAAAATTGATAAACCTTTAGCCAGAGTCATCAAAAATAAAAAAAGGGGGGCAGGGAGAAGGCTCAAATCAATATAATTAGAAATGAAAAAAGAGAAGTTACAATGGACACCACAGAAATACAAAGGATCATGAGAGATTACTAAAAGCAACTATATGCCAATAAAATGGACAACCTGCAAGAAATGGACAAATCCTTAGAAAGGTACAATCTTCTAAGACTGAACCAGGAATATAAAATATGAACAGACCAATCACAAGTACTGAAATTGAAACTGTGATTGGAAAACTTCCAACAAAAGTCCAGGACTAGATCACTTCACAGGTGAATTCTATCAAACATTTAGAGAATAGTTAACACCTATCCTGAAAGTCTTCCAAAAAATTGCAGAGGAAGGAACACTCCCAAACTCATTCTGTGAGGTCACCATCACCCTAATACCAAAACCAGACAAAGATACCACACAAAAAAGAAAATTACAGGCCAATATCACTGATGAATGTAGATTCATATGTACTCAACAAAATACTAGCAAACCAAATCCAACAATACCTTAAAAAGATCATACATCGTGATCAAGTGGGATTTATCCCAGGGATGTAAGGATTTTTCAATATCTGCAAATCAGTGTGATACACCACTTAACAAACTGAACAACAAAAACCATATGATCACCTCAATAGGGCACAAGATCTAAATAGACATTTCTCCAAAGATAACATACAGATGGCCAAAAAGCACATGAAAACACACTCAACATCACTTATTATTAGAGAAATGCAAATCAAAACTACAATGAGGTACCACCTCACACTGGTCAGAATGGCCATCATCAAAAATCTACAAACAATAAATGCTGTAGAGGGTATGGAGAAAAGGGAACACTCCTACACTGTTTGTGGGAATGTAAATTGGTGCAGCCACTATGGAGAACAGTATGGAGGCTCCTTAAGAAACTAAAAATGGAGCTACCATATGATCTAGCAATCCTACTCCTGGGCACATATCCAGAGAAAACCATAATTCAAAAAGATACATGGATCCCAATGTTCACTGTAGAACTATTTACAATAGTCAAGACATGGAAGAAATCTAAATGTCCATTGACAGGAATGAATAAAGATGTAGTACATATATACAATGGAATATTACTCAGCCATAAAAAAGGATGCAATAATGCCATTTGCAGCAACATGGATGGACCTAGAGACTATCATACTAAGTGAAGTCAGTCAGAGAAAGATAAATATTGTATGATATCACTTATATGTGGAATCTAAAAAAAATGTGGAATCTAAAAAAAAGTGAACTTATTTACAAAACAGACTTTGAAAACAAATATATGGTTACCAAAGGGGAAAGGTGGGGGTGAGGGATAAATTAGGAGTGTGGGATTAACATATACATACTACTATATGTAAAATAGATAATCAACAAGGACCTACTGCATAGCACAGGGAACTCTACTCAGTAATCTGTAATAACCTGTATCAGAAAATAATCTGAAAAAGAATGGATATATGTATAACTGAACCACTTTGCTCTACACCTGAAACTAACACAACATTGTAAATTAACTATAATATAAAATAAAAATTAAATGAAGAAAAGAAAGGAATTACATAATAAAATGTAGAGAGATAGGAGAGTCTGACACAAAGCTCCTAAACCCCTTGGAATTTCCTGGGTAATAGGAATTTCTTTTATATTAGTGAGGTGACTCTGTGGGCTCCTGGGTCAGGGCTGGTCACCAGAAAAAGCAAGCCATGATTAGAAGCTTGGAAATTTCAGCCCTACCTCCCATTTTCTGAAGAGGGGCTGAAAGTTAATAGTCATACCTATGTGACGAAGCCTCCATAAAAGTACAGGGTTTAGAGATCTTCTGGGCTGGTGACCATATCCACATGGCAGGAAGGGGCACACTCCAACTCCACTAAGACAAAAGCTCCTGTGCTCAGGACTCTTCCAGACCTTGTACTGATACTATGTATCTCTTTATCTGGCTGTTTATCTGTATCCTTTAACATATCCTTTGTAATAAATTGGCATTAATAAGTAAACTGTTTTGTAAGCCACTCTAGTAAATTATTCAACTCAAAGAGAGAACCTTGGGACCCTCTGATTTGTAGCTAATTTGAGCTGAAGTTGTGGGTAACCTGGGGACATATTCCTTGCTATTGGCATCTGAAGGAGAGGCCCATCTTGTGGGACTAAGACCTTAACCTGTGGGTTTTATGCTAACTTTGGCTAACGTCAGAATTGAATTGTAGGACACCTAGCAGATGGCAGAGAATTGATGGTTGTCAGAAAACCTCCCACACATCTGGTTAAAGAAGTGTTCTGCGTGAGTAGTAGAGGTGAAATATTTTTTCCTTTCCAATGTAAAAACGAAAAGAGCAGAGACTTTGAAAAAGTCAGGTTTGCATTTGAATCAAGGGTCCACTGTGTAACACTGTGCACATAAATGAATGTCCCTAAATTTAAATCTTTTCAAAATTAGAATGAGTATATTGAGAAATATGGAAGTCCTGGCATATAGTGAACATTTAGTGAATGAATCCTATCATAATTATTCACTGATATTTTCTTCACACTCTGATGACAGTGGAATAAATGTAAAGTTACAACAGAAAAAAATTAAGACTTTCTCTTCACCTCACAGTTCATAAGAGTTGTAGAATATGTCTTAATGATTCTTAGCAATCTATACTTTAAAATACTGTTAAAATATCTTCCTTCAAGGCTGAAGTAAATAACTATATTTAATTATGTTTGAGCAATTCAAAAACTCTTCAAAGGGCCCACTTCTGCTTAGCATTTTTCCTCCATATCAGGCTTCTATTTGGTCCTGCAATGTAGCAATGGAATCACAGACCAATCTACAGTGCTTTCAGGTTTGAGAGCTCTCTTCAGTGAATGCTCACATTGGGGATTCTTGCTCAAGCAGTATGAGTGTAAATGCAGCTGGCATGTCCACAAGGATATGGGATCATGAAGTTTGTGGTTTAATTATATCAGGAATAGAATTTGATCCATTCTCTAATTTATTCTAAAAACACATCACTTTAATGGGGTTTCAATGAACTGTGTGCCAAAGGCATAATGTTAAAAGCAAAAATGTGCTATTCTTTTTTTTTTCTTCAAAGAAAAAGCATTGATCAGGTCCATGATTAAATGCTATGTGAAGAATATCTTCCACAAGCATAAGTCCTCATTATATTCCCCTTTGATTGCAAAGAATCTATGTGCCAAACACACAATAAATATAAGCATGGTCAGGGAGTTTCTGCAGGTGAATTGATAAATGTGCAGGGTGTGTGTGTGTGTGTGTGTGTGTGTGCACTAGCTGTTTTCATCCAGTAATTATGCATGGCCTGATGCCTATTTTGTCTGTATCAAGCGAGTAACATGTGTACTGCGTGGAGAATTTGAGAAACATTGGATCATTTATTCTTTCATTTACTCAACTAATAGGGCCCAGTCTTATACTAAGAGATGCAAATACAAGGGGAGCAGATGTATAAGCAGGTCTATCTTTCTAAAGCTAAAGTTTATGGGGGAGATGGACACCAAAGGATCACACACTGTGTCATTTTACTACCATGATAAACGCTTCTAAAAAGAAGAACACAGGATTCTAGGAGAGTAATATTGAGGGTTTATTTAGTCAAAGAGAGTAGGAAAGGATTTCCTAGGAAAAGTAACATTTGAGCTGAAGGAAAATAGCAGTTAACCAAATAGCAGATCACATGTGTCTACATTTTGGTGACTCCATTTTACTACTTCCTGGAAAAATCACCATTTTAGGGATGGCCATCCATGAAAAAGGGGGATTGTTCTATTATGTAAGTTAAGATCTTCCCTAAATTTGTCCCTCCTTGTCTTTTTGGTATCTTATTTTCCCTCATTCAAGCATTTGGATAGATGATTCACTCAAAAGAATATGGAAAACAAACTTGTGAAGCTCTTAGGAAACTACTGCAATTTAAATCCACAGGTAATAATATTAAACTTTGAAATGCTTTCCTCAGAAGCTTTAGTTTCACTTTGTGCCTCTGAACTCCTAGAGAGGTAGGAATAGAGAACACTACACTATACTACACTATAAAGGCTCAATCTTTGTAAAGAATAAATGAAAGCAATTTTCTCCAACATAAGATTATAATAAAGTGAAACTTCATGAGAAAACATCTTGCCTTACAACTTTCTCAACTGGCTTTTGGTTAAATTTTCAAATCCAGAAATTTAAGAAGATAATTTAAATGAATTTTATTATATTCTCTAGCTACTTATATTTCTCCCTAAATGTTAGATTCATATAGTCTAAAGATCATGCAGATTTATAATCAGACCAAATAACATCTAAGCATACCATTTTCTTTATAATCCTTATGAATTTAGACTTGCCATTTGGGAGAACATTAGGAATAATCTGTACTTATATCTTTTCATTAAAAAAAAAGATTGCACTTTCCTATGCATCTTAGTCACCCTATGATTGCTTTGCATTAACAAGTTCAAAATTATGTTTTTAGCTTTTTATGAATTTGTATGTACATTCTTTTCGAATACAAATATAAATTTGGAAAGATCTCATAAGGTTAATTGTCTCATCCTTTTAAGCCCTAGAACCCTATCTAAAATTTACAATGTGGTCCTGTTTATTTTGTTTAAATTTAAGGTGTAACACATTCCATTTTAATCTATGTAGCCCATGTTTCCCTAATGCTCACCAGCCCATCACCACTAATTGGTTTATAAGGAACCATATTTGACTGAAGTTTTGTGTGTCATTTAAAACAGCCTTCTTCAAATATCTGGTACTTTGCTGAAGGTATCTCTCTTGCAGTCATGAATAAGTTCATTACTGTTGAGTATCAGTATTTGCCAGTGTGACAGACATCTGAGGCAACAGACAGGGTGAGGAGAACCATCCCTTCTCTGTGGTGTGCATTATAGCTTATCCAAACTGCACTGTTTGTTTCCTCATAAATTTATAGTGTTTTCAATGAAACAGCTTTTTCACATCTAACTCACAGTCTCCCTACACTCTGTAGAGATTATGTGTCAAATACGGACCATTACGTAAGACACATCTGTATGAAAGACCCAGTCTTATATTCAAAATCACCTGACTGTCTGGTGTGTTCTTTTCCTGGGTCCAGCTTACCTCATTGATTCCGCTTTCTTTAGGAAGAATCCTTCAAGGAGGCCCTTTGATCTTGAAGGTAAATAAGCTTCTGGTGAGGTCACCCACCAGTTCACTAGACATACTCAAACATGTTTAAATTCTAGTTTGGGCTACCTGAGACTTTAATTAAATGCCTACTGTTTCTTGGACATCACATCTGACCTGAGAATTCAGAAATATGAGACATAGCTCCTATCCTAAAGTAGCTTAAAATCTACCTGGAAATATAATCACATAAGTAATTTCAATACAGTATGAACGTCACAACAATACAAATACTACGTGCTATGAGGGTGCATAGAAGTTGACCACTAACTTTTCCATAATTATTTTCAGCCTTAATTTGGGGGTGTATTGTTTTGTCTGATATGTGATTTGCTTCATCTAGGAGTCCCACAAAATCTTAAATGATATTGAAGGACCATTTTATTTGGAAGGAGATAGAAATAAACTGATTTATGCAACAACAATATGTGTGTATGAATAGATTTACTGTGTATGGTGTTAAACAGTGTTCCCTCAAAATCCATGTCCATCCAGAACCTCAGAATGTGACCTTTTGTGGAAATGGGGGCTTTGCAGTGTCAAAGAGAACCAGAGCTGTACACTAGTTAAAGTGCAAAAAATAGATTTCATTTAGTAACTATTGTAATAGGGGGAAACAAACTTCAGTATAGAACGGAACTCAATTCTGATTATAGCCAAAGAGCATAAGTGGGGATATATAGCCAAGGAGCAGGGAGAGGGGTTCAGTGGATGGAAATTTACTAAGAGGAGACATAAAAGGTAATAGGATTCTTGAAAAACCTGATTAACAGGATTCTTGAAGGCAGGTCAGGGTGATCAGATATCAAGGGTGATCATATACCAAGGGTGGGAAGGATAACTTAGCAAGATTCTTTGCTAAGCCTGGACTGGGCAGGCCAAAGACAGGTTTGGGGCCAAGGTGGAGGCCTAGCCCAGAAAAGATTCTCAGAGGAACCTGTAAAGTTTGGTCAAAGAGAGAGTTTCTGTTATCAGATGCAATTAATTAAAATGGGGTCGTACTGGATTAGGGTGGGCCTTAAATCCATTATGACTGGAATCCTCTTAAAAGAAGAGGACAGAGACAAAACCACACAGGGAAAAACATGTGATTATGGAGGCAGAAATTAGAGTAACTCATCTACAAGCCAAGGAACTCACAAGGACTGCTGACAACCACCAGAGGCCAGGAGAAAGGCAAGGAAATGTTCTTCCCTAGAGCCTTCAGAGGAAGCATGGCCTTCTGACACCTTGATTTTGGATTTCTAGCCTCCGTAACCGTAAAAGACTAAATTCTGTTGTTTTAAGCCACTCAGTTTGTGGTGCCTTGTTGTGGCACCAACTAACATATGGTATTATACCTACAAGGGCCCAGGGACAGGGGGGATTGAGAAGGATATAAACCACAGTACCAACAATGCTTTCTGTTTGGTGAGGAAGGGTGGAATGAAACTGGGAGTGGGGTAAAGGAGGGGATTTCACACTGTATATTTTCTATAATTCTTTTACATAGTGTGATTATATAGGTACTTTATGCTTTCAGGAGTATGTAAATACAGCATTACCAAATAAAGAAAAAGAAAAAGAATATATACAATGGATATGGGAAAAGTTTAAAGCTTTCTCAGAGGAAGGCTAAGGAAATCTACATATGCATCAGTTTAATGAATATCACCATGTTAGGTTATATGCACCTTGGTTTACCTCTTTATAATTACCCCAAACTGACCCTGAGATATCATGAATATACAGAATTGGTGGGAAACTAGCTTTTCGTTTTCTACTTTAAAATCTTATTTGTGTTCTGTATTTAAAGTGACTCCTCATGTATTGGCACTAACCTGAGGATGCACATCAGAAGGGGAAAATGACAGTTTCCTTCTTTCATTTTGTGCCTTATATCTGGTATCTTATTTACCACATACTTATCTGGGTTATGATGAAAATATATAAATATTTGAACCTTTAACTTCAGAGAAGAAAATATATACAGTTACATGCTCCATGAAGGCAACATTATCCATTCTTTTTACTGCTGCATGCTCAGCACCTTGAACAATAATTTGCACATAGTTGCATTCAATATCTGTCGATAAATGAATAAATATAGTAATGCATTATTTAACTTCCACTAGGAATTGTTATCTCTGCCTTTTGCCAAGAGTGCTAGGGAAATTATGTAAATGGCATTGACCCAGATAGTTAAACACAAACAAAGTTCTGCATAAAAGCATTCAGGTAAGATCCTATTTTCAGAAAACCAAATTTTAGGCTGATTTACTTATTAACTGGTGTTTTACAAGTGTTTCTTATTTCATCCATTAGTTTATCTGCCTAGGTAAAATAGATTACTATACTAATAAATTAGTATAGTTTGCAGATCTCCAATTATCCTTATTAATAAGGTCGTGATATTCTACAGAGGCATAATTGCACTGACATAATCTCTCAGTATCCAAAAGACTACATTTGGTGACTTACAATTTTCAGCCTTTCAGTATACCTATTTCACTGGAAATTACTTGCTCTCTATTCTATTTTATTGCTTTTACAGCTTGATTATATTTTACTAAAACTATTAAGAATGCTGACATATTTATTAGATCTATGGTGCTTTGAAAGGCATTTTTTTTAGATTCACAGATGAATGTAAATGCATGTGAAAAAACCCTCATTTTTAAACATTCTTATTATTATATATACATGTACATATGTACACATATGTGAGGTCTTATTGATTACTGGTTTCTAAAAAGAAAGCAAATATGGCATCTTTCACATAATTCTAGACTTCATAACTGGTCACTTTTTTGTGCCACATTAGAAAATATAGCTATAGACTTTCTTGGGTTACACTATATATCACAAGGTCACATTAGAAAATACATTCCATCTTTAACATCACTAGAATATGTAGTAGGAAAATTACAATGTTTAGAATGATTTCTGTCACTGCAGTAAAGACAGGTTCAAAGATAATTAGATAACTTTCATTCCAATGGTTTCTGGTGAGACCTACAATGAGCTTTTCATGAGAGATCAAATATTAAAAATGAACTATAATAAAGAACAAATCTGACTCCATACTGGATCTGTTTCTTTCACTGTAACCTTTGTATTCTATTGCTTTTGCTATAAGTTAATCACTAAAGGGATGTTGCCTATAAGCTTAAAGTATACATAGTGTCCCATCTCCAGGAACCCTGCCTCCTGTGCCTGAGTGTTAAGCTAAATTGCCTTTGTTTAAGCTCACAGGAAACATCCTGACCAGGCCCACCTGTGAAAGGCTGCAGGAAAGAAGAAATTAACACATTCCCTCCAGAGTCTAGCCGGAACCAGGAAATATATGCAACAACTTATCATCTTTCTTTTGTTTCTTTTTTTTTACTTTACCTCCTCACCTGCCCCTCGTTGTTCCATGAAAGAAACTAGCATACAAACCTAGTTAAGATGGTTCTTTGGGACACTAGTCCCCCATCTTCTCGGTCTGCTGGCTTTCTGAATAAACTCACTATTCCCTGCCCCAACAACTCATCTCTTGACTTATTGGCCTGTTGTGCAGCAAGCACTATGAGCTTGGACTCAGTAACAAAACAAACAAAAGCACTCGATGCTTATCCTGATTTTTCAAGGAGAAAACATTCATGAATTACCTGCTATACTCATAGCATATGGAAGCCTCAAGTCAAAGGTCACTGAATTGTTTTTGAACTATTTCCCTTTTGACAGCGTGGAAAAGTCCTGGCTTGTGCACAACGTGTGGTAGAGGAGTATTGCCACAATCTGAGAGTGAGGCTGAGAATCACAAATGCCTATTGTCAGTTAATGGTTATTGAGGTCTAAATGCAGTAGAGAACACATAATTAGGCATGGTTTCTGACCAGGATATTAACAACCTATGTTGGGAAACTGTCTATGCACTAAAACTATTTCTTCTCCTCATCTTCGGTAACCTTAAGGCATATCAAATTAGGTTCCCTATGAGAAATAAATCTTGTGGAAAGGTTTTAAAGAGCCCAGAGGGCTTCAGAATCAGACTTCACAGAATGACCTCAACCTCTCCTGTCTAACACCATTAAAACTAAATTATCACATTCCCTGGATTAAAGTTGATTCTATTTTAATTACAGAGTATAAATATCTTCATTGGTCAGCCTCCATAAAAATTTCAAGCTATTCCTTGGGCATTTGTCAGTCAATATATCTGCCTTTGCCTTAAAACACTGGGAAACAACTACATATTAGCTAATGACTGTGGACCACCTCATATTTTTCTAGTATGGCCAAATGTAATGGAACATAGGGTTAACAGTGGGGTAGTCAATAGTGAAAAGAGGAATTTTCTTGCCATATAAAGTGTTACTATTTGGACATGGGGAAAAATAATGCAAAAAGATATAAACAAATTTTAAATAAAAACTATATAGTTAAAATTCCATTCCTATCTAACTTTGAAGTTACAATAAAAAAATAATTCATAGAGGATTTTAACAGCAATTTTCTTTACCCACCATGACAGGAAATATATGTGTGTATATATGTGTGTGTGTGTATATATATATATATATATATATAAATATATTAAAAATATAAAGTACTTATTGTATATATTATGTCATCACAAAATTGCATATATATAAATTATAGAATATATTTTTCCTCAGGAAATATATACATATATGCTTATCTATATTCATTTATCCATCTATCATCTATCTGCTTATTTCCTAGAATATGCTTCAGTTAATCACACCTCTATCAGCATGTACAGTGGAGGCTGAACTGCTAATATAGAAGCTATTTCAGGCAATAACTGAAGCTAAATATGATATTAAAACATGTACATCATGCAGTAGTTTGGTTTCTTGAAATTAGTCTCTCGTAGTCCCTTTGTACAGCTAATAAATCTTAAAGACGTATCTAATTTCTTGCCTTTGTTGTCCTAGCTTGAAA
Organism: Lagenorhynchus albirostris; assembly: GCF_949774975.1. Classification (NCBI taxonomy): domain Eukaryota; kingdom Metazoa; phylum Chordata; class Mammalia; order Artiodactyla; family Delphinidae; genus Lagenorhynchus; species Lagenorhynchus albirostris. Next base: position 32,899,057 of record NC_083105.1, read on the forward strand.
TTTTACTTAATACATTTTGCATTCTTTAATATGATGTACTGATGCTAGATAACAGTTTTAATTAATTTTTAATTTAGAAATAGGAACACAAACCCCAACAGAAATAGAGTAATAGAAATAATTTAAAGTCAATTAAATGAAAGCATGTTTTGGACGCTTCAATGATAATACTTGCTTTCTGCCTGTAATTAGACTTAATTTGGTTCTTTTACTAGATCAAAATTCATTTAAAGATTCTTTAACTGCTACTTTTTTAAAAATCAATACTAAGCTCAATTTTGACAAACCTGTACCTGCAATGGGAACACTGAATAGGATTTTAAGTTTAAATGCTAATAACATGATCTATACTTAATTTAAGAATGACAGTTAAAGTTGAAATACGTGTAAAAAATCTGTATCAGGAAAAAATACCTATTCTTAGAAAAGGTAAGAAATGAGCAAAACAATCAAACAGCAGAGTCATTGCAAAAGTGGATTCTTACAAAATTTAAATAAACATACTATAAAAAGAACTTCCCCCAAAGGAGAAACTATCTTATTTTAACACAAAGTTTCTCACATATCAATATGGAACCGGTGGGAACATCTGAGATAATATGAGACTTTGTTGAAGACTAGGCTATCAGAATGACACAACTTCAGTCCAGGACTACACTATTTTTATAGTAGAATTCAAGTGAACTAATGTTCATTGAGAACGTATTATTTGCCAGATGGTATGCTAAACAATTTCTTTTGGAGTTACCATGGTGATTTTCTTTTTAAAAATGCAAGTATACCTGGCAGTGGTTAACATATCTAAGTAATTATAAGATCACTTTTCCTTAGGTGACTGGGTAGAGAGTGGAGTTTCCTGGGGAGGAATATGGGGGAACTGAATAAAGAAATAAAAGGCACAGTCAGACAAATTTTCAACTTGAATGTCACAGATTCAATGGGTAATAATCTAGTATTCTCTGTCAATGCAGACAATATCAAATAAATGTATGGCTTATTCTCAGTGGTATTACTAAAAGACAAGGGAAGTTTGTGAACAATGTTAATTTCTTATCACATGATAAATATTTCACTAATTTTCTTTAATTGTTCTTGAAACTATGTACATTTTTCACTTTTACCATCTTGAAATGTGTTAAAATACACAAGAATTTTGTTTTAGGTGCTAGAATCTTCCCCAGCAATATGAGACCTAATGGATGAGATTCCAAAGTAAAGTCCACTCATGTTAATGGATGAAGAAGGCAAAATAAAGGATAAAGGTGGCTTGGAAATTGAAGAAACAGCCCAAAGATCTAATCCACATAGGCCGTTTATAGAGGCTAAAGAAAGCAAAGCAAATAAATGTATGTCTAGTGTTGACTAATGGGAAAGATAAGTTCTGGGTAATGAATAGAAGGTGGATTTGAGCTTCTCTTTTTATAAGATGTCATTAGTTTATCTTATCTCCTGTATTGCTAAAAGCAAAATCAAAAAGGGAGTTGCCTTTGTGATACTTTTAAGTGCTAGAAATGTTTTTATGTTTATATTTTTGTTCTGATGCGTAGTAGTTATGTGTGGCCCTGGGAAAATTTTTCAGCCTTTTTAAAAATAAGATTATTAATCTAAAACAAGAGCATACCACTTAGTGTCCTTAAGAGAATTATATAAATGCTTATAAAGTGTTTAGCATAGTGCCTGGAACCTAGAAAAAAAACTTGTTAAATGGTTATTGTTATCGTCACATTACAGATTGTTCCATTCCCTATAATCTAGTTCTATAATCAGACATAATTTACATAACAAAATTTTATCCCAGACCTCTTAATTTCAGATAAACTGCTCATAAAGCAAGCATAGATCTCAGTGTAACTATAATTTGCTTCTGTCTCCAAATAACAGGTTTTTTATTCCTCTTTTTAAAAAGATAATAATTCATTTAAGTGAATATTTATACTAACGTTAATAAACTTATATATTAAAGGAAAGAAAATTGACTACAAAAGTATTTCCTTGTAATATTAGTAGAAAATGTCATTAAATAATAATTGTCAAACACATGACTCCTTGGGCTTCCCTGGTGGTGCAGTGGTTGAGAGTCTGCCTGCCGATGCAGGGGACACGGGTTCGTGCCCCGGTCCAGGAAGATCCCACATGCCACGGAGCGGCTGGGCCCGTGAGCCATGGCCGCTGAGCCTGCGCGTCCGGAGCCTGTGCTCCACAACGGGAGAGGCCACAACAGTGGGAGGCCTGCGTACCGCAAAAACAAAAAACAAAAAACCCCACATTACTCCTTAAGATTTTATTTTAGACAGAATGATGGGTTATGTTACTTGTATCTTTTGTTTCTTCCCTAAAATGAGCCATCAGGGCACTTTGATTACAGTTCAATTTTAGTGGAAACTTTGAAAATGACACTGCAGAGGTTGGATTATGAAGAGCTATGGGTCTGCAGATGGTTTATCAAAACATTCTTAAATTTTATTAGGCTTTCCTCAAGAAAACAAAATTTGGATTAATATATCATTTGTTAACTGACAAACCGCTCGAGAGAAAAAAAAAAAAAACTTCTATGATGCATTCCAGCAAACAGATCAATAAAGAAATATAATCTTTATGCAAAGGCTGGTGGTTAGCCAGGAAACAAAGGAAACATTCTGGCTAGTTATTATGGAAACTGCTTGAAAATTGCAGATGCCTTAAATTTATAGCTTCTGCTGTTTTCTATATCACTTTGCAGTTTGCAGCTCAAGAGAAAACAGTGTTGCTTAATGACAGAGACAGTTTTGTTTGGGTTGCATTTTCTTTGTGGAACAGAATTAGCCTGCTAGGAAATATGAAATTTGTCTCAAACTGGTAGCTTCAAAAACACAGGAAAAAACATACAAAATTAAGGTACAGAGGAAAGGTAACGTGGGGGAAATAACAGGTTTGTAAATAAGTAAACCTTTACAAACTTAAGATGTCTATTTAAAGACAAAGGATGTATTTTTATGTTTGTGAAGTACTTTACTCAAATAAGCTGCCTACAAAACCTTTTCACCTAGATGTCTATCACCTTAAGTTATTGAAAGCTAAAACTATCAATGCCTTTATAAAGCAACTTCAATCTTCTGAACAGTTCATTTCTGAGCACTCATTTTAGTGTTCTTTTTAACCTCTGTGACATGTGTTTATTCGCTGACGTTCATACAGAAATTTTATTAGCAATGTTATGTGTACTTTTTCTCAAAAATCTGTTCCCTTTTTATTTTAGTCAATTTTAGAATGGAAGTTTTCTGCAAGACAAATATGTTTATTTTTCATTGCATAAAAGTTGAAAAAACAATAATAATAAAAAGATCTGCAAGACTACCACGATAGTTCCTGTTTTGCTACTAACATTTCAGAAAATATCAATAATCTGTAGCAGAGGTTGGCACACATTTTCTGTAAATGTCAGTAATACTTTAGACTTCATGAACCATATGGTCTGTCTCAATTATTCAACACTGCTATAGCAGTGTGAAAGCAGCCATAGACAATATACAAGTAATGGGTGTGGCTGTGTTACAATAAACAATTATAAAAACAAACCATACTTTTGTCTGATCTATACTATAGAATAAAGTACTTATCCCAGATATCAGACCTGCCTCATTAATACTTGGGGTATCTCCTTCAAATAATTTTTCTGTGGAGAGTGGTAAGTAGGTATATAGGTATATAATGGATAAATGTCATTTCATTTTTGTTGTCCTGCATCTGAACTCTCTTCTATTTGGATTATTTTCCACTTTATGAGTATTGGTTGGATTCACATCCTACTATAGAAAAGTGAGATCCTCACTTTCCCAGACTCTCTTGCACTTGAGACTCTAGTGTTTAAACTTAGGTATACCTGCCAGTGAAATTGAATATAAAATTATCAACGTAAAGAATTAAGGTTCAGGAAGAATCCATTTTAGCTGAGGGTGGTAGCAGAGACTCAATGGTACAACATTGAGTTTCCAAGTAAGAAGTTATTGAAGTACAACAGTTGATTGCAAAGACCAGGGCTACCATACTCAGCAGTATAATTTGAGGTGTGCTCTGTTAAGCCATGGAAACATCAGATTTGATTTATGCTAAATCCTTGTTTTCCAAATCTCATGCTGTCATTTTCCTTGCAAGTGTGCTCACTATTGAATTTCTCCTCAATGAAATACTTTGAGGTAATTATTCAATGGGAGATCTTGTTGTTTGAAACCAATAACTCTGATTGATACAGAAATTTGTAATCTGAGAGGTCGTGGTGAGTGGAGGAATGTTAGATTGGTGAGTTGGAACCAAGGGTAGTAAAAATCACACTAATAAGCTAAGAAACTGGTCTCTGAAATCCTAGGGCTTTCAAAAATTATAAGTGGTCAAAGCATTACTTATTGTGACCTAAAATGAATTAACAAGCAAAGATATAATTTATCAAGAACTTGTGGCTGCTGTTATAGAACAAAATGAACATAAGAATAACTTGGCATCATTGTGGTGGAGGAGTTATTGCTAATTTCCATTACATAGACTGAAGAGGAGAATGACAACTTTAAGTTTCTAATTTCAAAATGTTACCCAATAGTACAAACTTCCCCTTATTATTTTAAGCAATCTCTTATAAATAAACCTAGAGCACCACAATAGCAAAACAAAAAGTTTGACTCTGTAGGCTTCCAAAGTATAATATTCATCAAATTCACAACCTCATCACGTATCTTTTTTTTAGAACATCTATTTTTTTAGCATGATATATTTTAAAAAGTTTTTTATTGAAGTATAGTTGATTTACAATGTGCCAATCTCTGCTGTGGCTCAGTTATATACATATATACATTCTTTTTTTTATATTCTTTCCCATTATGGTTTATTATCCCAGGAGATTGGATATAGTTCCCTGTGCTTTACAGTAGGACCTTATTGTTTATCCATCTAAATGTAATAGTTTGCATCTACCAACCCCAAACTCCCAGTCCATCCCTCTCGCTCTCCCCTTTCCTCTTGGCAACCACAAGTCTGATCCCTATGTCTATGAGTCTGTTTCTGTTTTGTAGGTAGGTTCATTTGTGCCATATTTTAGATTCCACATATAAGTGATATCATATGGTATTTGTCTTTCTCTTTCTGACTTACTTCACTTAGTCTTAGAGGAAAACATAGGAAGAATACTCTTTAACATAAATCACAGCAAGATGTTTTTTGACCCACATCCTAGAGTAATGAAAATAAAAATAAACAAATGGGACCTAATGAAACTTCAAAGCCTTTGCACAGCAAAGGAAACCATAAAGAAGACAGACAACCCTCAGAATGGGAGAAAATATTTGCAAACAAAGCAACTGACAAGGAATTAATCTCATCAAGTATCTTATATGAAATTTAGGGCATTGATGGAGAAAGTGTGAGACACAAAGAACAGGAATGCAAATACATGGAAGGGTCAGAGGACTCAGGTTTATCTGAATTCCTAAACCCATTAAGCTTTTCTTGCCAACTGTGTAAGTTGTCATATCTCTGTTGTGGCAGTCCCTTCTTTCTTAAAATGCTGACTGTCCTTGTCTAACGAAGTTGTCTTATATAAATAAAGAAGCCAATGTGCCTAACGTACCTACCTAAACACACACTGTTTTAGTGCAATTTCTAACTAGAATCAGTTTCCAGCAAGTGCTTGGAAACATTTACAAGATTGGCATTTTACCTTTGAATATTATTTAAAAAAAATATTTGTTTGTTCCTCATTGATATGATTACATATCAACATCCTAGCCATGCTTCCTCACCTTATTGTTAGGCATGGACACATGACTTGTTTGGTCAATACAAAGTGGGAAAACCCAAAGTGTACTATAGTAGAACCATTTAATGTATATGACTGAACTTCGCACTTTGCACTTTGCCCCCTGCCATAAGAACAGAAGCTACTGGGTACTGACTGCTGCTTCAGTCTTGGTCCTGGAATGGGTCTGTACATGGAGTAGAGACACAGCTGACCCACAGTCCATGATGAACACGAATAATGTTTTTGAATCTGAATGCTGATAAATATTTTTGTTGTAAGCCATTGAAATTTGGGGATTTTTTTCTTATTGTAGCAGCATTGACAAAAATATGAGGAACAGATTTTGGTAACAGATTCTAAGGGTGATTCCAAAGACATAAGTATGTAATGTTAACTTGGACTGAAATTTCCAATGTGTGTACAATTTCTACTTATTCTGGATTGTCTTTTCTAGAACAGCAAATAGTTTGAATTATTAACCTGGTAGGTTGACAGAAAGTAGTTTAGATACTAAAACTGTCTTTAAGTAAACAAGACTGTTCAAGTAAATTGATCCTGTATAACCTGTTAATCTATTTATAAATATATCTCCTGAGAGGGCCCAGAAGACAGTACTTTCTCTAAGACCTTAAGAAATACACTGGGGAGATGATCACTAGCATTCATTACATATATATACACACATTTAATATATAATGTATATTATTTTTAGGGAGTAAGGGATGCAAAATAAAATGTGCTTCTTGACATCAATACAGATACCAGGATCTTGAGGTGACAGAATATAAGTAATGATTTAACTATGGTTGCAAGGGGGGCAAGGTTACCATGACAGGTAACTTATCCAAAATTTCCCCAGTGGTACATAGATGAGCATTCCATTAATGTCTTAATGATTTGTATAAAGAAAAACACTACACCTAATTTGAGCCCTTTTATGGAGAGACAAAGAACCTTATTTACTTTCCAGTCTTGAGTTTGTTCAATACCCAAAGCTCCTTGAAAGAAGGGATATGATGTACCTAATATATACGGAAGCATATAAGAAGCAACTGATAAAATACATCATATAAGATGATATAGGTATTTCACATTTCTGGAAGGAAAAAACAAAGAAAAGGAGCAGGACTTATAAAAGATAAATTATTTGAGATGGGAAAAGCTTGAACACGATAGAAATGACTTGGTCTAAATACTCAAAGAAGAGTCATTATCAGCAGTAATTTAAACTATCAGCTTCAAGGACAGTGAAAAATATTTTTAAAAAGCTAAAATGTTACTTACATTAAGGATTTTGTCCATTTGTCTACTAGGTTTTTCGTAAATTGAAATAATTATTGGAATAGGAACGTTTTTAATTAGTAATGGATGGAACTAACTTGCCTTAAACTACGTAGATAATTTTAGAAATTATGGATGGTGGTGTGAATATTGAATAATTCATATTATTAGATTGATTTAATTACTGTTTTAATTATTTAAATCCATAGAGCAATCACATTTTTAATCTTCTTAAATTAATAAATTCCCATTTAATATAGAGAAACAATGTTTAAGATACATTTTCTGTTATGATTGAGATTTATGAGTTACTGCTTTAGGCATTTTACATTAAGAACTAGAAAAAGGGGACTTCCCTGGTGGCGCAGTGGTTAAGAATCCACCTGCCAATTCAGGGGACAAGTGTTTGATCCCTGGTCCGGGAAGATCCGACATGTTGCAGAGCAACTAAGTCCGTGTGCAACAACTACTGAGCCTGCGCTCTAGAGCCCGCAAGCCACAACTACCGAAGTCCGCACTCCTAGAGCCTGTGCTCTGCAACAAGAGAAGCCACCGCAATGAGAAGCCCGCGCACTGCAACAAAGAGTAGTCCCCGCTCACTGCAACTAGAGAAAGCCCACGTGTAGCAATGAAGACCCAATACAGCCAAAAATAAATAAATAAAATAAATTTTAAAAAGAGAACTAGAAAAAGTATCTTTTTTCTGGTATCAGTATAAAAAATTATATGTTTTGTTTGCATGTTATTATATGTTTTAATCTTAAATTCAGTGAATGGTTTCAAGTGAAGGAAATCATTTTATGACTAATAGTTTTGCAAGAAATACATTAATAATCAAGTTAAGAATTTAATAATCTAACTATTTAAAAATTGGTTTTGTTTAAACACTTCAACTTTGATTTTTTTTGTTGTTGTTGTTAACATAAGAAAGCACTTTCCTAAAGTTGCAAGGAGACCTTTGGTTGGATAGAAACAATATTGCATCATGGGTAAGTACATTAAATCTGTCCACAGAATCTCTAGGTTTGCATTTTATACATACATATTATGCATATCTGTACATATTATGTATGTATTATAAATATTTGTAACCAAATCATTTGAAGGCTTGATAAATTTTTAACAAAGTTTGTACATTTTTTATGAAAGTTACTAGTAATGTTTTACTAAGTAGCACAATGAATTTTTATTTTTAATCCCTGTACCCAATTTTGGAGTTAAGAAGGTTGTTGGTAAAAAATATATGATGTACACTTAAGAAAAAAAAAAACCCACCTTACTCTTCCCTAATATATTTATATTTAAATCCTTCATAGTGTTGCTGTCATAATTAAATGAGCAATGCATCTAAGACGCTTATAGAATTACCCCATACATATTAAAGACTATATATATTGCAAGCTAAATCTCATTCTAGGCAAGAAAGATATGTACAACTAGGATATACTTGATTAATTCAGGTATTAAAGTTTGCATTCAGAAATACTAAAGGCTTGAGCAGCATCAAAATACCTGAATGATTCCTGTGGTGTGTAGAAAAGTCTAGATTAGGGTTAGAAAAACTGAATTCTCATGACCTTATTATTTACATGCTATGTGATTTCAAAAAATCATAAGCCCTTCTTTACTCTAAACAAAGATGATAATAGTGAGCCTAAACCATAAGACTGGGAGAATTTAAAGAAATAATGTATTTTATAAACTTCTGGTCGTCCACCCTTGAAATGGGAGCCCAGGAGCCAGTTTCTGCAATGGTATTCTAATATTTAGGGCTGGATATCACAGTGCAGGGCCTGGCCCATGCTCTTGGGACAAAAAGCCCACACAGGATGACAAGGTCATTCTGAAGCCACAGGTGCAGGACAAGCAGGTGGAAAGAAAGCACAGGATCAGAAAAGATGAGTCTGCAAAAGGCAGGCAAGGTGAAATGTACAGGTTCAATGAAAGGTCTGGAGAGACAGAGAGGAAAGGCTTTTTACAGTCCATGAATAGAAAGAGAATGCTCGAGTGTACTCAATTGGATCAGCCAGAACACTCTAAAGCACCAAGTGTAAGTCATAAGTACTAAATAGTGCCCCACCCACCCAACGATGTCTCAGGCAGACACTATTTTTCTCTTCACAGAAGGGAAGCATCTACTATCTTCCCCCATTAATTCTCTCATATGGAATACTCAATACATTTAAGGTAGAAGATTGCTTTAGGTCTGTGCTGTGGAGCCCTTGTTCTTTAGTGCTGGCTCCTCTTCAAGGCACTTAGGTTGCAATACAAGTGAAGTGGTATTTGGTGCTGTTTCTCAGCTGATTCTGGGTAATTTTTCTCATCGTGGTGCAACTATCAAAATCTTCCTGGACCCACCATACTTTCAATCAACTGTTTCCTTCTGCGTCCTATTGCTGATCCTGATCCTCTTATTTTCTCCTTTAGGCTAGGTTGCATTCACATTATTTTTTTCCTTCAGCATCTATCTTTTCCACTTCAGAGCTTGAGGCAGATGATATTTTCTAAAGATGTGCAGACCAACCTGCATATATATATATATATATATATATATATATATGTATATATATGTATATACACACACACACACATATATATATATATATATATATATATACACTTAACATTTCATGTTAACACTTTTGAGAGATGGAGGTCTATATTTTCTATTCTTGAAATAGGTAGACTTTGTAACTGCCTTAACCAATATATTATGATGAAAGTGATGCTATGTGACTTCTAAGGCTTCTGTCTGCCTCTCTTGAACAAGTTTTGAGGAGCCATGAGTTGGAATGTAAAAAGTAAGGTTACACTGAAATCACTATACTGGAGAGACCACATGAAGAGGCCACATAGAGAGAGAGAGGGCTGCTTGAGGAAATCCAGGTGTTCTAACCCCCAGGTGTTCTTCCATGTTCTCAGCGTGCCTTCAGAGGATTCTAGCCCCGTTCTCCAAGCCACCTTAGGTTATGCTGAGTACAGCAGAGATAAACTGTCATAAGCAAAATGAATGTTGTTGTTTTAAGCCACTAAGTTACTGAGTAATTTGTTATACAGCTCTAATAACTGGGACAGGGCTCTTCAGAAATTGATGAGAGAATGTTTATATTTGTGACAGCGTAATACTGTATTCTCCACTACAATTTGGTTCTCTCCTTTGGGTCACTGAGGAAAAAGACCTTACTATTAAAGCTTCTTTAACTTAAGGTGATGTTTGGATGTAAACAATATTTTTCTTACATCTAAACTTTGTTTGCTCCATTCTATGACCATTGTATGGAGAGGTATCAACCAAGCATATTTAAATTTTTCACATGTATTTCTCACAAATCTAGAACTTTTCTAAGATATTGAATACTGTGAGCAAAAGCACTGATACATAAAACGCTTTTGTCCAAATCATTCGAACTTGAATAGGATGACAGTTTTGTCCAACTGTTAAAGTAAACATAGCTAAAATAATAGCATGTATTTAACAAAATGATATATTAAGCATGACTGGCATTTTTCTCTGGATTAGGTCCATCAGTTTATCAATTGCCTCTGGCTAGCTTTGTATAGTGCAATTGAATGGCTTTGACAAAATTCCAAAACCAAATATGAAATTAATGTAATTCAGCAGCAATATGTCACTTTTATTAAAGAGTAACATGTTAAAATTGAACTCAAAATTTTATGCTAAATATTACATTTTATTTTCTATATATTTTCATGGTTATATTAAAACATTATATAAATATCTAAATAGATTTATATATATTTTATTAGGTCTGTGCTAACCTCACAAATAAAAAGTGTGAGGTTGTTTATGCTTTGACAACTTGGCCAAATCAAATGAAGAAATAAAGATCAAGGTGACTTGTGGAAATATAATTATATATAATTTCGTCAAGGGTGAACTTTCCTTTGGTTAGTTATATGTTATTAGTTGCTACTGAGCAAAGGGACTTAGGCTGTAGGCACTTTTACATCTGGACACAGAGATGTTTCTTGGGAAGAAGAGGCCGCAGAGTGTAGGGTCATATTACAAACAGTAGATAAAATCAATTGTTATCCTTATTTAAACTCTGATAAATCTCAAATATTGTGTTTGATTCTTAAAATTCTACTTCAAGAAGGGTATAAAGTACGTGTACATGTAGAATATTTTTGTGTTTAAAATTTTTAAAATATATACTTTTCTAAGAAATGTTTGGTTTCAATGTCAGAAAAAATAATTTGCTATATGGTCAAGTGGTAGAATGTTAGGCATACTATAATACCAGATTTCTCTTATTCTTAAAATATCTATCATTTTATCTATCTATGTAGGTATGTATGTAAGTATGTATGCATGTGTTTATGTTACTTAATATGCATAAGATAAATAATAATTCACTGGTATAAAATGCTTTTCAAGTTCTGCACCATCTCAGTTTATCGTTAAGTTAAATAATAAAATGAAAAATGATAAAGTAGGTATTATAAGCATTTAACACAGAAAATTGAAATTCAGAGGAATTAAATGACTTTGCCAAATTTCCACAGCTGCTGCATGCAAAATCCAGTATTTGAACAAGTGTTTTAATATTTATTTGTTCATGTATTCAATAAGTACTTATTGTGATCCTGGAGAATATATTTGCAAGACACATAATCAAAACAGATTAGTATCAAAAATATATAAAAAATTATATAAATCACTAATAAAAATATAAACAGTCCAAGAAAAAAATGGCATAAGTATCTCAGAAAAAGAAAAGACATGCACATGGCCAAGAATATATGAAGAGATGTTCAATCTCATTAGTGTTCAAGGAAATAAAAATCATAGCCACAATAGGGTAATATTTTATACTCATGTTATTGGCAAAAAATAAAAGATTATAATGAAAAATAAATCTGATGATAAACATCAAGGAGAATACAGATCCACTGGAACCCATTCCTAGTGGGAGTAAAAATGATATATCCACTGTGAACAAGTTTGGTGCTACATTTTAATACGATTTCATAATTATGAACTCATACATGCCCTTCTCTCTAGCAATGTAACTGAAAGGTGTCTGTTCAAGGGAACTATTTCCCATGTGCTCCATGAGACATGTACAAGGATGTTTCTAGATCAGTACTCTCAAAAGCAAACTCCTGGGGAAAAAAAGTCAAGCATTCATAAATAAGAAAATAATTTAAAATAATAAAAACAGGTGTGCATTCACACAACTGAATATTGTATATCAAAAACAATAGAGGATTCTAGAGGATTCTCCTAGAGTCTGTCATACAGAGTGAAGTAAGTCAGAAAGAGAAAAACAAATACCATATGCTAACACATATATATGGAATCTTAAAAAAAAAAAAAAGGTTCTGAAGAACCTAGGGGCATGACAGGAATAAAGACGCAGACGTAGAGAATGGACTTGAGGACACGGGGAGGGAGAAGGGTAAGCTGGGACGAAGTGAGAGAGTGGCATGGACTTATATATACATTACCAAATGTAAAATAGGTAGCTAGTGGGAAGCAGCTGCATAGCACAGGGAGATCAGCTCAGTGCTTTGTGACCACCTAGAGGGGTGGGATAGGGAGGGTGGGAGGGAAACGCAAGAGGGAGGAGCTGTGGGGATATATATATATATATGTATAGCTGATTCACTTTGTTATAAAGCAGAAACTAACACACCATTATAAAGCAGTTATACTCCAATAAAGATGTTAAAAAAAAATGGAAGAAACATAGAGGATTCTTAGCAATTAAATAATAATTCTCCAACAAATACATAGAAAATTGTCTTTTTTGTGGCATCTTCACACTTTTTTTCATTTTTGTTTATTGTGTAGACATAATGTCTCTTGACTGAAACCTAGAATAGATTCAAGGTACACTTGGAAAAAGTGGAGATTGTATTTATGTACATGAATATATGTCAAAATCCTGAAAATATAACTGCAAGAAAGTAATACTCTTGCTAGCCATTCTAACTGTTTTAAACATATCCAAAGAAACTGCACATTTTACAAAGAAATGGATCCACAGATACCCATTACTTAAAGGTAAAATCTCTCAGGCATTCATGTCAGTTATTTTTAAAAAATTTTTTTAGTGTTTTAGCTTTTTTATATAGCAATAGTTTAAAGCAAATTTCAATTACCATGTTATTTCACCTCTACATAATTCATACCTAAATTTAGAAATCAAGAACAGCTTCTTATATAATCATAGTGCATTATAATAATGTATAAGATTAGTAATTTTTGGTATAAATTAATAAGTCTATTTTAATACTTTCCACTTGTCCTCAAAATATAACATTACAGTTATCTTTTTTCCCCAAATCAAGATCCAAATGTGTTTTATATTTTGTATTTGGCTTTTATGTCATTTAAAAAAAGTCCCCCCTCCCTTTTTTATGCCTAGGTATAGATAAAAGAAAAATAAACCATAGGTTCATTTCAAAAGAGGCATAATGACTTATTTAATATAATTCAACAGATTTCTTATTAAAAACTGTCAGCAAACCAATAATAGAACGAAAATTCCTCGAAGTGATAAGGTATCTATGAAAAACCTACCACTATCATCATAACATAAGGTTCATATGAAAAATAAAAATATACACTCTCACTACTATTTCGTATAATCTCTAGACAGTACAATAGGTAAGGAAAAGAAACTAAATCAAGTTTGGAAAAGAAGTAAAACACACTATATTCATGCATTGTATAAGGGACATAATGTAAACTTTGAAAATCTGAATAAATTTAGGAAGTCTTAATACAAAAAGTAAGTGATATTAGCAAGTTGTGGGATGAAGATCAATATAAACATATTATATGTGTCTGGCAGGAATAAACAATTAGAAAATAACTTTAAAATTATTGAAATTGCCAACTGCAACACACTGCTGAGAAAAAATGAAAGTAATACTAAAGAAGTGGATAAAAGTACCATATTTAGGAATTAGATAACTCACTATTGTTAAGACATCATGAGTTTAGATATGGATATCCATGATGAACTACACATTCAGTTCAATCCCAATCAAAATACCAGCAAGCAACTCTCCTTCTAGTAATGAAGAAAGTATCAATACCAGGTGCAAAACTTGCCATTGGTGAAAGCAACTGTAACACTGGAGAAAACATATGAGGTAACCATTTCCAGGCATTAAACAGGAAGAATTGAAGAACTTCTATCCTTGAAAAAAGGGAAACACACAAGGTAAGCCCAAGGTAGCATTCTGATCACTATGTCTCTTTTCAGGGACACTTCCTGGGGAACAGAGAGTGGGGAAAAAGGGAGTGGTGATTTGACCTTCTGATATACAAGCTCTAGTATAAGACCCTCTGCTTAAAAGTGGGCTAGCCCTCTTGAATTGCTTTTATGGGATACTAAGCAGCAAATGTGATGATGTCATTTCTGAGATTAGGTTAAAAAGAATGACTTCATTCACTAGCTAACTCACTTTATAGCCTTGCTGGCTTGCGCAGTTTGATCAATCAATCTGCTATGTTGGAGACACACATAGGGCAAGGAACTGATGACAGCATCTGGCCAAAATCCAGTAAGGAACACAGGCCCTCAGTCTAACTGCCTGATTAGAATTGAATCCTGCCAATAACCACATGAGCTTGGATGTGGATTCTTCCCCAGCTGAGACTTCAGATAACTGCAGTGAAATGACATTTTGATTGCAGCTTGTGACAGACTGTTAGACGGAAGACCCTGATAAGCTTGGCCTGGATACCTGACCCATACAAACTATGAGAAAACAAATTTTTTTTATTGTTATGTAGCAATATATAACTAATACACTTCTTAAGTATAAATGGGACATTCACTAAGATATACCATATTCAGGGTTATAACACAAACTTTATGATATTTAAACAAATAGAAATTATACCAAGTATGTTCACAGAACATAATGGAATTAAACTAGAAGTCAGTAACAGAAAGATATAATAATACACAAATATTTGAAAATTAAGTAACACATAGAACAAAGAAGAAATATGCAGGCAAATTAAAACATTTTGAATTAAATTAAAATTAAAATTCATTGTGTAAAAACTTGTGGAAGGAGAGGACCAGCCAAAATGATGGGGTAGAAAGACCCCGAGCTCACCTCCTCTCAACAGGCACAACAAAACCACAACTACCTGCAGGAAAACCATCTAAGCAAAAGACTGAAACCTATGAGAAAAGATCTTCTACAACTAGACATAAAGAAGGGACCACAATGAGATGGGTAAGAAGGGTAGACTCTCAATATAATCAAGTCCCATGCCCTCAGGTGGGTTACCCACAAAATGGAGAATAATGATAGTGCAGAGATTCTCCCACAGGAGTGAGAGTTCTGAGCCCCAAACTGAGTTCCCCAGCCTGGGGATCCTGTACTGGGAAGAAGAGCCCCCAGAGCATTTGAAGGCCAGCAGGACTTACTTTCAGGAGTCCCAACAGACTGTGGGAAATAGAAACTTCACTCATAAAGGGCACACACAAAATCTCATGTACACTGGGACATAGGGCAAAAGTAGTAATTTGAGAGTAGTCTGGGCCAGACTTATGTATTGGCCTTGGAGAGTCCCCCAGAGAGGTGAGAGGTGGCTACAGCTCATCCTGGGGACATAGACACTGGCAGCAACCATATTTAGAAGCTGGTTCTACAGCATGAACATGCTGCTGGCAGCTGCCTTACTGGCTCATTAGCACCAAGATCTGGCCCCACCCAACAGCCTATAAGCACCAGTGCTAGGATGACTCAGGTCAGACAACTAACTCAGTGGGAACACAGTACCCATCAGCAAGCACCTAAAGACTTTCTGAGCCCTCTAGACATGCCTCTTTACACAGCCCTGCCCACCAGAGGGCCAAGACCCAACTCCACCCACCAATGAGCAGGCAACGCCCTGTCCCCTAGGAAGCCTTCACGAGCTTCTAGACCAGCCTCACCCACGAGGGGGCAGACACCAGATGGAGGAAAACCACAATCCCACAGCCTGGGACCCAGACTGCTTACAGCAGGCTAGACCCTAACCTGGTTGGGCACTGGCCCTGTCCACTAGCAGTCCAACACAAGCTTTGTGAAAACCCTGACCCTATACCCAACTATGTCAGGAAAAGTCACTCTCCTCCTCAAAGATCTAATATGAGTTCTGGGATCCCAGGACCCTGCAGCCAGACTCTAGGAGCTGGCTCTGCCTTCAAGTAGGCTGTCCCTAACCCCAGGATCTGGCTTCACCTGCAAATGGTGGTGGTGGGGGGTGCAATAGCTCCCAAGTCTTCTGAACCCTGACTCCACCCACCAGTGAGCCAGCACTAGACTCAGAGCTGCCTGGGGTTCTTCAGTCAGCAGCCTCATGACCAGACCCCACTAACTAGCAGCCAGCAGCATCTGCACAAGGCAGGGCCTGGCAACCAATGAGGCTAAGGGTCAACCAAGCCTATCAAACTGCCCACATAAACCACCAAAACAGAAGGACCCATGCAGCCCTCTTAGGGGGAATCCCTAGAGCATATAACTTGGGTGACAAGAGAGGAGTGTGCTACATGGACTTATAGGATGCTCCTATATACAAAAAAATACCAGTAGCAACTTAGACAAAATGAGGTGGCAAGGGAACATGTTCCAGACTAAGGAACAAGTTAAAACCCCAGAAGAAGAGCTAAGTGAAGAGAAGATAGGCAATCTACCCAAGAAAGAGTTCAGAGTCATGATTGTAAAGATGATCAAAGAACTTGGGAGAAGAATGAATGCACAGAATGAGAAGTTAGAAGTTTTCAACCGAGAGTCAGAAAATACAAAGAACAACCAGAGATGAAAAATACAATAACTGAAATGAAAAATACACTAGAGGGAATCAATAGTAGATTAAATGATACAGAAGAATGGATCAATGAGCTGGAAGACAGTAGTGGAAATCACTGCTGCTGAATGGAAAAAAGAATGAAAAGAAATGAAGACATTTCAAGAGACGTTTGGGACAACATTAAGCACACTAATATTAGCAATATAGGGGTCCCAGAAGGAGAAGAGAGAGAAAAAAGGGTCTGAGAACATATTTGAAAACATAATAGTTGAAAACTTCCCTAACATGGGAAAGGAAACAGTCACCCAAGTCTAGGAAGCACAAAGACTAACATATAGGATAAATCCAAAGAGTAAGACACCAAGATGCATTGTAATTAAAATGACAAAAGTTAGAGACTATTAAAAGCAGCAAAGGAAAAACAACAAATAACATACAAGAAACTCCTATAAGGTTATTAGCTGATTTTTTAGCAGAAACTCTGCAGGACAGAAGGAACTGACATGATATATTCAAAGTAATGAAAGGGGAAATCCTACAACTAAGGACTCTACCCATCAAGATTCAAAGTTAGTAAAAAGAAAGAAATAATAAAGATCAGAGCTGAAATTAATAAAATAATGAATAAAAAAACAATGGAAAAGAATGAATGAAAGTAAAAGCTGGTTCTTTGAAAAGATAAACAAAATTGATAAGCTTTCAGCCAGACTCATCAAGAAAAAAAGAGAGTGTCCAAATAAATAAAATCAGAACAGAAAAAGGGGAAGTTACAATCAACACCACAGGAATACAAAGGATCATAAGTGACTACTATGAGCAACTATGTGCCAATAAAATGGACAACCTAAAAGAAATGGACAAATACTTGAAAGGTACAATCTCCCAAGACTGAACCAGGAAGAAATAGAAAATATGAACACACCAATTACCAGTACTGAAATTGAATCAGTAATTTAAAAACTCCCAGCAAACAAACGTCCAGGACCAGATGGCTTCACAGGTGAATTTGACCAAAGGTTTAGATAAGAGTTAACATCTATCCTTCTGAAACAATTCCAAAAAATTGCAGAGGAAAGAACACTTCCAAGCTCATTCTATGAGGCCACCATCACCTTGATACCAAAACTAGACAAAGATGTCACAAAAAAGGTTACAGGTTAATATCACTGATGAACATAGATGCAAAAACCCTCAACAAAGTACTAGCAAACCAAATCTAACCATACTTTGAAAGGATCAAACACCATGATCACCTGTGATTTATCTCAAGGATTTTTCAATATCTGCAAAACAGTTAATGTGATACACCATATTAACAAATTGAATAAAAACCATATGATCATCTAAATGGATGCAGAAAAAGCTTTTGATAAAATTCAACATCCATTTATGATAAAAACTCTCCAGAAAGTGGGCATAGAGGGAAACTACCTCAACATAATAAAGGCCATATATGAAAAATTCACAGCTAACATCCTACTCAATGGTGAAAAGCTGAAAGCATTCCCTCTGAGATCAGGAATACCCATTCTTGCCACTTTTATTAAATATAATTTTGGAAGTCCTAGAACAGCAATCAAAGAAGAAAAACAAATGAAAGGAATCTAAATTGGAAAGGAAGAAGTAAAACTGTCACTGTCTGCAGATGACATGATACTGTACATAGAAAATCCTAAAGATGCCACCAGAAAACTACTAGAGCTCAGCAATGCATTCAGTAAAGTTGCAGGATACAAAATAAATATACAGAAATCTGTTGCATTTCTATACACTAACAATGAAATAGCAGAAAGAGAAATTAAGGAAACAACCCCATTTACCACTGAATCAAAAAGAATAAAATGCCTAGGAATAAACCTACCTAAGGAGGCAAAAGACCTATACCTTGAAAACTATAAGATGCTGATGAAAGAGATTTAAGATGACAAACAGATGGAAAGGTATTCTTAGATTGGAAGAATCAATACTGTTAAAATGACAGTACTACCCAAGGCAATCTACAGATTCAATGTAATCCCTATCAAATTACCAATGGCATTTTTCACAGAACTAGGACAAAAAGTTTAAAATTTGTATGGAAACACAAAAGACCCTGAATAGCCAAAACTATCTTGAGAAAGAAGAATGGAGCTGAAGTAATTATGCTCCCTGACTTCAGACTATAGTACAAAGCTACAGTAATCAAAACAGTATGGCAATGGCATAAAAACAGACACATAGATCAGTGGAACAGGATAGAAAGCTCAGGAATAAACCCACACATATGATCAATTAGACAAAGAGACAAGAATATACAATAGAGAAAAGACAGTCTTTTCAATAAGTGGTGCTGGGAAAACTGGACAGCTACATGTAAAAGAATGAAATTAGAACAGTCTCTAATCCCATATACAAAAATAAACTCAAAATGGATTAAAGACCTAAATGTAAGAAGAGATACCATAAAACTAGAGGAAAACATAGGCAGAACACTCTAACATAAATCACAGTGATATTTTTGGGATCCATCTCTTAGAATAATGGAAACAAAAGCAAAATAAACAAATGAGACCTAATTAAACTTAAAAGCTTTTGCATATCAAAGGAAACCATAAACAAAGTGAAAAGATAGCCTAAGGAATGGGAGAAAATATTTGCAAATGATGCGACCAACAAGGGCCTAATTGCCAAAGTATACAGACAGCTCATAAAACTCAATAACAAAACAAACAACCCAAACTAAAAATGGGGAGATCTAAATAGACATTTCTCCAAAGAAGACATACAGATAGACAATAGGCACATAAAAAGATGCTCAACATCGCTAATTATTAGAGAAATGCAAATCAAAACTACAGTGCGGTGTCATCTCACACCAGCAGTCTGGCCAACATTAAAAAGTCTACAAATAAATGCTGGAGAGGGTGGGGAGAAAAGGGAACCCTCCTACACTGTTGGTGGGAATGTAAATTGGTGCAGCCACTGTGGAGAACAGTATGGAGGCTCCTTAGAAAACTAAAAATAGAGTTGTTATATGATCCAGCCATCCCACTCCTAGTCATATATCCAGAAAAGATGAAAACTCTAATTTGAAAAGAATCATGCACCCCAATGTTCATAGCAGCACTGTTTACAATAGCCAAGACATGGAAGCAACCTAAATATCCATTGACAGATGAATGGATTCACAAGATGTGGTGTGTGAATATATATATATGTGTGTGTGTATATATATATATATATATATACACACTCACACTTATGTATAACGGAATGTTACTAAGTCATAAAAAAGAATGAACTAATGCAACATGGATGGACCTAGAGATTATTAAACCAAGTTACTAAGTGAAATAAGTCAGGCAGAGAAAGACAAATATATGATATCACTTATATGTGGAATCTAAAGAAAGATACAAGTGAACTTATTTATAAAACAGAAAGAATCACAGACATGGAAAACATATTCATGGTTACCAAAGGGAAAAAGGGCTGGGAGGGATAAATTATGAGTTTGGGATTAACAGATCCACACTAGTATATATTAAAGATAGATAAACAACAAGGATCTACTGTAGAGTACAGGGAATTATATTCAACATCCTGTAGTAACCTATGATGGAAAAGAATCTGAAAAAGAATATAACTACATCACTCAACACTTCAATCTAAATTAAAAATTAATCTTATTTTTTTCCCATTCTTCCCCTAACTAGTGCAGGTTAGAGGCAGGTCCTCTGCCTTGTAAGAAGAGCAAATAGTTGGAGCCTTTATTCTTTCTTGCTCTCTTCATTTGCCACTCACTAGCTGCCATTTCTGTGCCCTCTAGGATCAGAGCAAAAATAAGAAAGGTAAAGGATATATAAAATTCCTACTTGATGTCTACTTTCATGAAGAGTTTAGAAAATTTTGTGCTTTACCAATATTTAAGGCTTACTCCTTCTCTCCTTTATTCATTCTGGTCCCATCAACTAAAACACTATTGACTTGATAATTATCTTTCCCTGGTAATTCTTTTCCAGAGTCTGGCTTTCCAGCAATACACCATACAATTTCTTTGTCTTCCCTGAAGACAATCCTGTTGACTTGGACAGGACTTCACCTCATCCTGGTTATCTCCCAAATGGACTACATGTGGTCCACAAGGAACATTTACACAGTCTTTGGCCTGATTAAATATACGAATAAAAGCTGAACCCAACACAGAAGCAGCTTGCTCCATACTCCAATCATTGGAATAGCTAGTCAAAATATCTCATCCTCTTAGATTTCCTCTATGAAATTTATAATCTCAGTTAATGAAAATATCTTTATTAGTTTCCTAGGCTTGATGTAGCAAAGAACCACAAACTGAGTGACTAAGAACAATAGAAATTTATTGTCTCACTGTTCTGAAGACTAGAATTCTGAAATCAAGGTGTTGACAGGGTCATGCTCCCCCTGAAAACAGGGAGAAAGGTTTCTGCATCTTTTTCTAGCTTCTGGTGGCTTGCCAGCAATCCTTGGCATTCCTAGGCTTGTGGTTGCTGCATTTAGTCTCAGCCTCTGTCATCCCATTGCACTCCCTTCTTGTGTGCCTGTGTGTCCTTTTCCCTCTTCTTGTAAGGACACCAGTTATATTGATTCAGAGACCACCTTAATAACCTCATCTTAATTTGACTACATCTGCAAAGACCCTATTTCAAGTAAGGTGACATTCATAATTACCTGGGGCTAAGATGTCAATGCATCTTTTTGGAGGACACAGTTTAACCCATAACATCCAACCAAGCTCTCCATGTGGTCCCTTTCACTTTACATTTAAAGACCTCTCCACCCATTCTCTCCTTAGTGTATGGATATGGTAGTAGGAGGGGGGTTTATAATATGGGAATAATGTTCTTTAAATATTTTTCCAATTAAAAATCCACTCGTCATTTTTTTACTATTTTTTTCTCTTTTGGAGTGATAAAATTTTGCTTTTTAAGAGTTGTAAAACTAGTTCTTTTGAAAACATTTAATGAAATCTGGTCTCACTTTGACATTTTATGCATATCACATTGTCTGAGTCAAATAAACCCATTTTAAGTACATGTACATTTAGAAGTGACATATTTACATATCCAAGCAACCACCACCAAAATAACAAAAGAATTCCATTAACCCAAATATTTAATTATTTCTGGTCCATTTCAAGACTATGCCCCCACACCACCACCACCACTTTGCTTCCCCACAAATTGCGTGGCCCAGGAAAGCAGCGATCTCATTTCTATTACTACTGATTAGTTTTGCTAGTTTTATATTTTATATCAATGGACTCAACTAGTATGTATTCATCTTTATGGGCATATGTTTTCATTTCTTCTGAATAAATCTCTGTAGGAGTACTAGGTTTTATGGTAAGTGTATACTTAACTTTAAAAGAAATTTCCAAACTCTTTCCGAAAGATTCCTGTTAACTTTATATCCTCATCAATCCTTAATATTTTCCACCTTTTTAATGTTTGCCATACTAATGGGTTTATAGTGGTACTTCATTATAGGTTTAATTTGCATTTATCTCATGACTAGTGATATTGAATGTCTTTCTATAAACATATTACCTATCAGCATACCTATTTTTGTCAAGTATCTGTTCCAAACATTTGCCTATTTATAACTGGGTTAGTTGTGTTTTAGTATATTGTAAGATTAAAAAAATATTCTAGATACAAGTTTGAAATATATATACATATATTGATACATATATATACACATGCATACGTACAAAGAGAATTTAAGAAGAAGGTGCTTTAAATTTTGATGATAAAATTGTTAATGTTTTTAATAGTTCACGCTTTTTGTGGTCTGGTTAAATATAATCTTTTCCTAAGCTAATATCTCAAAAGATTTTTGCCACTATTTTCTCCTAGAAATGTTATAATCTTAGCTTTTAAATTTAGTCCTGTGATCTGTTTTCAAGATAATTTTGGTATATGGTGTAATGTGTGGTTCAAGATTTATTTTGCCTATATGAATGTCCAGTTTTTCCAGCACAGTTTGTTGAAAAGTGTAGCCTTTCCTTCATTGAATTACTTCCACATATTTGTTTAAAATCAATTGACTGTATAGTGTGGGTCTATTTCTGGACTGTATTTTGCTTCGTTGATCCATATATCTATACTTATACCAATACTGCACTGTATTGATTAATGTAGTTTTACAGTATGCCAGTGAATTAGGTAGTGTTTGTTCTCTAAATCTGTTCCTTGTTTTCAAAACTGTTTTGACTAAACTATGTTCTTAGAATTTCCATAAACATTTGGAATAACTTTGTTGATTTCTACAGGCTTTGCTGGGATTTTTGTTGGCATTGCAAGTTATCTATAGATTATCTATGTGAGGGTAAATTGTATAATAAACATACTGAGTCTTCCAAACCAATAACAAGGTTTATTTCAGTATTTGTTACTTTCTGTCAACAGTATTTTGTAGTTTTCACTTTATGGAGCTTGCACATATATTGTTAAATTTATTCCTAAATACTTCATGTTATTAAAATTTACTTGTGATAGTTTTTTAAAATTCAATTTCTAATTGTATAAATAATTGCTTTTCATATGTTGACTTAGCATTTTATGACGTGATAAACCATATTAGAATTTATTAGATCCAGTAACTTTTTGTAGATTCCTTAGGATTTTCCACATACTTGATCATATCCTCTGCAAACAAAAGAGGTTTACTCTTTTGTTCCAATCTGCATGCTCTCTCTGTCTCCCTTTCCAATTTCCCATTCTCTTTCTCTCTCTCCCTTCCTCTCAATCTCCCTCTCTCCCCCTCTCTGGTTTGTTGCTTTGTCTAGGATCATAGTACAACACTGACTAGAAATAGTGAAGATGTTCATCCTTGACTTGTTCATGATCTTAAGCAGAAAGCTTTTTATATTTATCATTAAGCATAATGCTAGCTCTATTTTCTTTTTTTTTAAACTATACCTTATCAGGTTGAGGGAGTTCCTCTTATCCCAGTTTTCTGAGAATTCTTATCACATATATCGTTGAATTTTTTCAGATGATTTATCTGCATTTAGTGAAATGATTGCTTTTGTTCTGATTTATTAATATGATGGATTGCACTGATTGGTTTTCAAAGTTAAAACAATCTTGAATTCCAGGAATAAATTCCGCTTGGTCATGATACAATTTTTCTGTACTGGTGGATTCTAAATACTGTTTTATGAAATATTTTATATACATGTCCATATGTATGCATGTGCGCACGTGCGCACACACACACACACACACACGTTCATATTGAGCTGTAGTTTCCTGGTAATGTCTATCAGTCTGATTTTGGTCTATCAATTAAAGAAGATAGAATTATTAAATCTCCAACTGTGTAGATTTTTAAAATTTCTTCTCTTAGTTTTGTCAGTTTTTACTTTATTAAATTTTAAAATTTTCCTAAAAATAATGTTTATTATATAATATTACCACACATATTGACTGCTAACCTTAATACTTTTTAGAGTTTAATGTTTATCAAAGAAATTCAGTTAAATATATATCAAAGAGAAGCATGAAAATTTTATAATACCCTTCCCTCAAACATAAAATGTGTTTATTAAAGTTATACAGAAATATGAGAGTTTGTTACAACAACCTTTTAGAATATTGTCTACAATAAAAAATAAGCCATTTGGTAGGTGAAAGTCACATATATCCTGGTATGGGAGTAATGGAAAAGCAGCATGGGGATGAGTTTAAGTGAAACTGAAATTAATTTTCACAGTTTAGTTGCCGGGTGGTCTCAGATGACATGGTTGTTTAATCTTAGCTAGTACAGGTGTGAAAGTCATAAGATGAAAACTGACACATTCAAATAGAAAAAGAAACAATATTATAATTAGGCTTCATACTCAGAGTAAAGTGTGAAAAGCTTTTTACACAATTTCTCTGAGTTGTAGAAAAACTACAGAACTTTTGGGAAAATAAATATGGACATGATATAGCTTTCATTCTCTGCATAACCCATAACAAAAAGCATTGTTCAGCTGATGTTTATGTTGAAGAATTTTCATTTTACTAGTGCCTGAGATAAATTTTTAGAGCCGTTCCAGCAATGGAAATATGCCTAATGATATGATATGCAAGATCATTTTTTTTTCCCATGGAGAGTGCTCTTTTTAAATTAGAGCACATTCTGTCCCTTTTTCTATCTAATTAAGACACAAGTATGATTTGAACCACTCATCACAAAGTTGGATGTGGAAATATATCTATTAGTTACTTCTGATAAGTCTTTACAAACAAGACTATATGTATATATGATATTTATAATAATTTATATTGAGCAGCATTATATATATTGGACATACTATGTGTGGCTGAGTAGATTACACTGCACTTGAACATTCATAACATTATGGAGTGAAGTACATATATAACTATATTGGGGTTTTCTCTATGAACAAAGTAATATTATAAGACAGAAAATATATTTTGTTCCTTGGAGACAATTACACACACAGAATTACTTTGACTAAAAGTCACATTTAAAAACTACTGAAAAGAAAAACCCTACTGAAATGGCTAACACTTTACTGCTGTGAAAACCACTGTTTTCATCTATCCCTAATTTATTTCTACACATACAATATACATTAAGCTTATTATTTCTCATGGCAAAAAACTCACATTATGTAATTCCCTAAACCATAAATAATTTCTTAAATTAAGGCTCTATCAGTGGTATCTCAGTATAGATTACATTTGATTTGGTAGAAGACACCTATTGTAAGTAAATTTGCAGGCTAAAGATAACATTCAAGTATACAAAGTAACTCTGATTCTTCATCATTAATGACGTTAAACTGAAAATAGATCAAAAGTGTTTCCAAGGCTACATATTATGATTTAATTAGTTTATTAAAATTATGAGAGTAAGAGAAAGTTTTATATTTACTCTATTTTATATAATCCTTAAAATGACCTCTCTTTCAGCTAAAATATAAGCAGACCAGCAAACTCAATTTGTGTTATCTATGAGTTATCATACATACGGAGAGCTATTAATCAGAGTACAGTGTCTATATAGCTTGTCTATATAAAAACTATGGGTAATACTATAGTCTATATAACAGCTATGGGTAATACTATAATTATAGGATAATATGTATTTTTTGTTATAATAATAAATAGAAATGCATTACATTAAAAAAATAGATGTTTTTACAGTCACTAAAATTTCCTTGAAATATCATAAATTTAAAGCTGAATTTCAACTACATCTCTTAAATACACTGAATAAATTACATTCTACTACACTGTATCTAAAATCTTATGTAAATTTAATGAGGTTATATAGGCTTTAGGTACATAATGCTAGCTGTTGTATTAAAAAGAAAATCCAAATTCTCAGTGAATTAACAGTGAAAATTTATTACTCAACTTTAAGTATTCATTCAATATCCATATGGTTGCCATAAGGAAAATATACCCTGTCCATTTGTTCATTTTGTGATGTAGATCTCCTTAACACATGGCCCAGGAGGTATCAGCAGAGGGACCAAGACAGAAAAGGGAGGATTGTGTAAGGGAGAAATTACAATCCAAATTTGGCTGTGGTGAATATCCCTTCTTCTGACATTTTAGTAAATGAAAATGGTCACATATTAACACCTAACTTCATGAGAAGAAGGATGGATGCTGGAAAATAAGTTTCCATGTGCCCACAAGGAAAACAAAATATCTTTGGAGAAAACATGGTATTTCTTTGGTCGAATAAGAAAGAAGGAAGAAGTTAAAAACCATATGCATAATTCAACACCCATTTATGATAAAAACCTTCCAGAAAGTAGGCATAGATGGAGCTTACCTCAACATAATAAAGGCCATATATGACAAACCCACAGCCAACATCGTTCTCAATGGTGAAAAATTGAAACCATTTCCACTAAGATCAGGAACAAGACGAGGCTGACCACTCTCACCACTATTATTCACCATAGTTTTGGAAGTTTTAGCCACAGCAATCACAGAAGAAAAAGAAATAAAAGGAATCCAAATCAGAAAGAAGAAGTAAAACTGTCACTGTTTGCAGATGACAAGATACTATACATAGAGAATCGTAAAGATGCTACCAGGAAACTACTAGAGCTAATCAATGAATTTGGTAAAGTAGCAGGATACAAAATTAATGCACAGAAATCTCTTGCATTCCTATACACTAATGATGAAAAATGTGAAACAGAAATAAAGGGAACACTCCCATTTACCACCGCAACAAAAAGAATAAAATACCTAGGAATAAACCTGCCTAAGGAGACAAAAGACCTGTATGCAGAAAACTATAAGACCTTGATGAAAAAAATTAAAGACGATGCAAAGAGATGGAGGGATATACTATGTTCTTGGATTGGAAGAAACAACATTGTGAAAATGACTATACTACCCAAAGCAATATACAGATTCAATGCAGTGCAATCCCTATCAAACTACCAATGGCATTTTTCACAGAACTAGAACAAAACATTTCACAATTTGTATGGAAACACAAAAGACCCCGAATAGCCAAAGCAATCTTGAGAAAGAAAAACGGAGCTGGAGGAATCAGGCTACCTGCCTTCAGACTATACTACAAAGCTACAGTAATCAAGACAGTATGGTACTGGCATAAAAACAGAAATATAGATCAAGGGAACGGGATAGAAAACCCAGAGATAAACCCATGCACATATGGTCACCTTATCTTTGATAAAGGAGGCAAGAATATACAATGGAGAAAAGACAGCCTCTTCAATAAGTGGTGCTGGGAAAACTGGACAGCTACATGTAAAAGAATGAAATTAGAACACTTTCTAACACCACACACAAAAATAAACTCAAAATGGATTAAAGAACTAAATGTAAGGCCAGACACTATAAAACTCTTAGAGGAAAACATTAGGCAGAACACTGTATGACAAAAAACACAGCAAGATCCTTTTTGACCCACCTCCTCGAGAAATGGAAACAAAAACAAAAATAAACAAATGGGACCTAATGAAACTTCAAAGCTTTTGCACAGCAAAGGAAACCATAAACAAGACCAAAAGACAACCCTCAGAATGGGAGAAAATATTTGCAATTGAAGCAATTGACAAAGGATTAATCTCCAAAATTTACAAGCAGCTCATGCAGCTCCATAACAAAAAAACAAACAACCCAATCCAAAAATGGGCAGAAGACCTAAATAGACATTTCTCCAAAGAAGATATACATATTTCCAACAAACACATGAAAGAATGCTCAACATCACTAATCATTACAGAAATGTAAGTCAAAACTACAATGAGGTGTCACCTCACACCAGTCAGAATGGCCATCATCAAAAAATCTACAAACAATAAGTGCTGGAAAGGGTGTGGAGAAAAGGGAACACTCTTGCACTGTTGGTGGGAATGTAAAATGATACAGCCACTATGGAGAATAGTATGGAGGTTCCTTACAAAACTAAAAATAGAACTACCATATGACCCAGCAATCCCACTACTGGAAATATACCCTGAGAAAATCATAATTCAAAAGGAGTCATGTACCACAATGTTCATTGCAGCTCTATTTACAAGAGCCAGGACATGGAAGCAACCTACATGTCCACTGACAGATGAATGGGTAAAGAAGATGTGGCACATATATATAATGGTATATTACTGAGCCATAAAAAGAAATGAAATGGAGTCATTTGTAGTGAGGTGGATGGACCTAGAGACTATCATACAGAGTAAGTCAGAAAGAGAAAGACAAATACCGTAAGCTAACACATATATATGGAATCTAAAAAAAAATAAGAAAGAAAAAAGAAAAACGTTCTGAAGAACCTAGGGGAAGGACAGGAATAAAGATGCAGACGTAGAGAATGGACTTGAGGACACGGGGAGAGGGAAGGGTATGCTGGGACGACGTTAGAGAGTGGCATGGATATGTATCCACTACCAAACGTAAAACAGATGGCTAGTGGGAAGGAGCCGCAGAGCACAGGGAGATCAGCTCAGTGTTTGTGTCCACCTAGACGAGTGGGATGGGGGGGTGGGATGGGGAGGGTGGGAGGGAGATGCAAGAGGGAGCAGATATGGGGATATATGTATATATATAGCTGATTCACTTTGTTATACAGCAGAAACTAACACACCATTGTAAAGCAATTATACTCCAATAAAGATGTTAAAAAAAAAGAGCTTGAGAAGAATCTATAAAAAAAACATAAAAAACAAAAAACCATGTGCATAAAGTGTATATTACACTTTTACAGGATTTCTAAGGCAGCAATGCTGTTGCAGATATAGAATATGTTTGGCAAGAACAACAAGAATAGTGCAATTGATAAACCACAAGAGCTCTTTTCACTTATACTTTTCTTAGTTCAGGAAATAAAAATTAGCTTCTTAAAGAGTGAGAGCTTCCTCTTCTACTTTTAAAAATGGTGTGAAATATTCATTATCACTACAAAGTAATTCTTTTTGAATTTTGTTTTCATTTTTACTAAGTTAGTTTTGTATTTCTTCAATGAAAATTTATCTTTTGAAGTTGGATATGTAATTTTCTTTTACTGTGGATAAAAATCTGGTTAAAAAAAGAACATATTTCAATTAGAAGTTAATGTGTCCTCTACAGAGAACAGTATGGAGGTTCCTTAAAAAACTACAAATAGAACTACCATATGACCCAGCAATCCCACTACTGGGCATACACCCTGAGAAAACCATAATTCAAAGAGAGTCATGTACCAAAATATTCATTGCAGCTCAATTTACAATAGCCAGGACTTGGAAGCAACCTAAGTGTCCATCAACAGATGAATGAATAAAGATGATGTGGCACATATATACAATGGAATATTACTCAGCCATAAAAAGAAACGAAATTGAGTTATTTGTAGTGAGGTGGATGGACCTACAGTCTGTCATACAGAGTGAAGTAAGTCAGAAAGAGAAAAACAATTACTGTATGCTAACACATATATATGGAATGTAAAAAAAAAAAAAAGGTCATGAAGAACCTAGGGGCAAGACGGGAATAAAGATGCAGACCTACTAGAGAATGGACTTGAGGATACAGGGAGGGGGAAGGGTAAGCTGAGACAAAGTGAGAGAAGGGCATGGACGTATATATGCTACCAAATGTAAAATAGATAGCTAGTGGGAAGCAACCACGTAGCACAGGGAGATCAGCTCGGTGCTTTGTGACCACCTAGAGGGATGGGATAGGGAGGGTGGGAGGGAGGTAGACGCACGAGGGAAGAGATATGGGGACATACGTATATGTATCACTGATTCACTTTATTATAAAGCAGAAACTGACACACCATTGTCAAGCAATTATACTCCAATAAAGATGTTAAAAAAAAGTTAATGTGTCCTAAAAAAGTGTCACTAAACAATTACAGATACTGTGTTAAGTATCAATATACTCATACATCTTGTTTAATATACATGTGAAATTACACTAAAATGGATTTTTATTATTAAAGGAAACCAAAGATCATTTTACAGTTAATAGAGCCCAATTTATGAGCTTATACTGAGTCATGAACTACAAGAATAAAACAGTAATTATTCTTTATTGAAAAATTGTGTTACTATGGAATTAATTTGCCATAATTGTCCATGATGACATGTTATATTCTTTGTTCAGAGTAGTTGGGTCTTTCATCATGGTTGTTTAATAATCACCACAGTATTCAAAGAGTATGAAAATATTCTTTTCATTATTTTATTTACTGCTTTAATTTTATAGAATCTGGAAACCAAAAGACTTACTAAAACTTGCTATATGCACTAGTATAACTACTTCTAGGGATATTTATATAAAATCATTTATGAGATATTTACCTGAATCATAAATGTTTTTATAGTAGCATTGTACTAAAGTAGAAGTACCATTTCCATAAAAGAAATGGAAGCTAGAATGCCAAAAATGACTACAAAGATTTTTGAAATGGACTTCCAAGCTACTGAAATGAGATGAAAATTAAAAATATTCAGTTGTTACAGTTTTCTTCTATAGGCAATATATGGTTACTAAAACCTTCAAATTTCTGGACATTTTTTGACTAAGATTGCACTGCATTTCACTTGAATCAGAATATAAAAATGATACATTAAAAAAAATTATTTGGAAATTCTCTGTCTACATTTGAGATTCTAAGGTTTAGAAACAAAACAGGAATGGCCTGTCTCCAAAACATTTCAGAAAAATGTAAATGGATACAAAGTGATTATTTCATAGAATAAGGAATTCTTTATCTCTTTGAACAGCTCCTAACTTGTAACCATATCCTGGATTTCTTTTTCTTGGTTATCTTAAGTGATATGTTCACACTCTAATTTTCAAAAAAAAAAAAAAAACTTGGTTATCTTAAGGATGCCCAAGAATCACACCTAACTTTAATTGAAAGTGTATTTCATGCATTCTATTACTGAATTTTGAAACTGATAATTTCAAATTCACCATATATTACACATGACTAAGATCAGTACTATTAATAATCTTCTCAGAAGTATTGTTATTTTATGAAAAGTCATGTTTCATTTTGAAAAGAAATCATTGAAGTAATAATTTAAGGTAATAAAAGGAAACTTGTATGCTTTGAGTGCTCTTACAGATATACCAAGACAGCAGTTTAATTTGAATCATATTGATACACGGTCCACATCATTAAGTATAAAGATTATTTTTAGATGTTTGATGTTGCTGGATACAGTGGTGACGTGACTAAGAAATTTAAAAGTGTTATCAATTTGCTTGCTTAGACCAGAGGTTAAACTACTCAATTTCTGTGAATCTTCAATGGGTTTTATATACCTAATACTCTTTTCACGTGATTGCTCAAAATAAAAGCAATATTTTTTTGCTAATAATAGCAATTCATAGCAACAATGAATTAGGCAATTATACTTTATAGATAAATGAAATGAATGACAGGAATTTTAAAGGGATTGGAGGAGGAACTGGGAATATTTTTATAAAGTAATTGCACTACCAGTGAAATAGTATAATGTTATCTGAAAGTGAAATTATTAATTGTAAATGCATCTTTCACACTCTAGGGCAACCACTAAAGTTTTGTTTTTAAAGATGTATAGTTGATATGCTAAGAGAGGGGAAAAAATGTTGTCATAGAAAATAATAAAACCAGAGAAGGTAGAGAAAGAGTGGAAGAAAAAAGAGAAAAAGATCAAGAATTAGTTTAAAAATACTGTAGAAACCAATTATATCAATAATCATTTAAAATGTGAATGGTATAAGTTTGCCAATTAAAAGACAGAGACTATCACAGTAGATTAAAAAACAAAAACCTTAGACCCAACTACATGTTTACAAGAAGTCTACGTTAAATATAAGGACAAAGATAGATAAAACATAAAGGAACAGAGAAAGATACCATGCTAAGACTAAACAAAACAAAACTGGAGAAAATGTATTTATTTTAGACAAATCCAACTTCACAGCACGGAAAATTGTCAGAGATAGAAGGGGATACTAAATAATGATAAAGCGGTCAACTTCTCATAATGACCCATAATGTGTACGTGTATTATGCTGTTGTGGCTATCAACAAACATATTCTAAAGTTTACAGAGAGATGCAAAAGACTCAGCATAACCAACACAATATTAAAGAAGAAGAATCAAATCAAAGGAATGACAATACCAGACTTTGAGACTTTCTATAAGGCTATAGTATGAAGAATCTGTGGTATTGGTGAAAGAATAGACAAATAGATCAATGAAACAGAACAGAGAGCCCCAAAATAGATCCACACAAATATAGACCACATTCTTTATTTGATTTTCGATGAAAGAGGAAAGGTGATAAAGGAGTCTAAACAGAAAAATGGTGAAAAAACTGGACATACGCATGAAGAAAAAACAATCTAGACACAGATGTTACAAATTTCACAAGAATTAACTCAAATGGATCATAAATTTAAAATGTAAAACTATAAAACTCCAAGAATGTAGGAGAAAATCTAAGTGATCTTGAGTTTGAAGATGACTTTTATATATAACACCAAAAGCACTATATATGAAAGAAAAATTGATATGTTGGACTTTATTAAAAGTAAAAATTTCTTCCCTACAAATACACTGTAAGAGAATTCATAGACAAGCCACTGACTGGTAAAAAATGTTTGCAAAATGTATCTGAAAAAGCACTTGCATCCAAATATGCAAAGAACCCTAAAACTCAACAATAAGAAAGCAAACAACTGAATACAAGATGGCAAAAGATGAGAACACATACCTTGCTAAAGACGATATATCAATGTTAAATAAGCATATTAAAAGATGTTTAACATATGTCATTAGGGAATTACAAATTAAAATAATAATGTGTACAACTAAACACTTATTCGAATGGCTAATCCATAACACTGACATCAATTGCTTGCAAAATATGGAGCAATAGGAAATCTCATCTGTTGCTGGTGGGAATGCAAAAAAGTACAGAAATTTTGGAATACAGCCTGGCAGTTTCTTACAAAGCTAAACAGTCTTATCATGTTATCTAACAACCACACTCCAAGGTATTTACCAAAATGAGTTGAAAACTTGTGTCCACACAAAAACCTGCACTGGACTGTATAAAGTATCTTTATTCATAATTGCCAAAACTTGGAAGCAACTGATATGTCTTTCAAAAGGCGAACTGACAAACTACAGCACATCAGTACAATGGAATGTTATTCAACAATAAAATGAAATAAACTCTCAAGCCAAGAAAAGACATGGAGGAATTTTAAATGCATATTGCTACATGCAAGAAGCCAATCTGAAAAGACTACATATTGTATGAATCCAACTATATGACCTTCTGGGAAAGGCAAAACTATAGAGACTATAAACACATCAGTGGTTGCCAGGGGCTTGGATGGAGGGCAGGAAGATGAATAGGTGGAACACAGGGTTTTTAGAGCAGTGAAAGTATTCTGTACGGTACTATAATAGCAGTTGTATATATTTGTCAAAACCCATGGAACTATATGCAACAAAAATCTGCATCCTAATGTATAGATTTTAGTTAATAGTAACATATAAACGTTTGTTCATCAATTGTTAAGGAAGGTACAATGCTAATGGAAGATGTTAATAATAGAGGAAATTCTGAGTGGGGGAGGGAACACGAGAACTTTCTGTATTTTCTGTTCAATTTTTCTGTAAATATAAAACTTCTCAAAAAAGTCTATTGTTTTTTTAAAAAAGAGATTTTCATGGTGTTTTTAAAAACAGCATAATTTAGCCCTTTCTGTCCCAAAGAGAAATTGGTACCTATGAGTGGATTGCTGCCTCAGAAATTAAAATCTAATTATTTGTGGCATTGTTTTAGAGGTTAGGCATTTGGCAGTGTGGGGGAAAAGTTAAAGTATGGGACAGTATCTATATTTGTAGTGGAAAATGATCAGTACAATACACTGGTAAGAAATTGAAAGACATATAATACAGCTAATTTACCATAGGGTGGTGGGTTTTGAGAGGTTAAAAACAGCTTGTTGATAGCATGTGCTTTTTGTTATTAGCTGTGTTTGACAAAGCATTAGAAGAAACTTATAACTAAGCGAAAAATTGCCCATTTTGCAATGAAGAATAAAAGGGAATAGAGAGTCAATATGGCATTAGGATGGGAAAGACAACTGATACTGGGTCAAAAATTAGTTGATAAAAATGAGAACTTCTTTTTAGTAAAGAAAGCCATGAAATAAAATCTGGCTTTGCTACAAGAAATAAAACAAGGGCATGGCCATAATGCGATCCATGGTTTAAAACTGGAGATGGGTTAAGACAGTGCCTGACATTTTCTTCAGTTATACTCTTATTTGGCTCTTAACCCTGTACAATGATCATATTAACAACACATTACTCAAAAGTGAGTACACATTATAGGAAATGCCCAATAACCCAATACAAGCAATATATACTCTGGTTTAAAATAAGTCAGGGTATACTGCCAATATGAAGAAATACGCTGCATTTTATCTACTATGCATCTACACAGATAATATCCTCAATATATTTTGTTCACTTTGAGAAACAAATCATTTTCCTTTCTGGTTCAACTTCTAATCTATATTTGAATTTATTATATAAAACTCATGGCTTTAGGGCTTCCCTGGTGGCGCAGTGGTTGAGAGTCCGCCTGCCGATGCAGGGCACATGGGTTCGTGCCCCAGTCCGGGAAGATCCCACATGCCGCGGAGCGGCTGGGCCCGTGAGCCATGACGGCTTAGCTTGCGCGTCCGGAGCCTGTGCTCCGCAACGGGAGAAGCCACAACAGTGAGAGGCCCGCGTACCGCAAAAAAACAAAACAAAAAAACCCACAAAAAAACCCCACAAAAAAACCTCATGGCTTTATACTAGAATTCTAAACAAAATGAGAAAGTTAAAATATTTTTACTTTTTCTGCTAAAGCTTCCTAAGTAAATACCATGCAAAGAGATTTAATTCTTAATCAAATTTTTAAATACTTCAAGTTTCTTCAACTGAAAATCTCCTTGTACTGATCTGAATTTCTCTTCAAGATAATATTTTTGGATGTACAAACTAAGTATAATTACAAAATATCTTTCAAACCTATTCTGGAAATGAGAGATCTGTCATGAAAGATCCTTTATATATTACCATTGAACTAGAGTAATAAGATCATATTTTCACATAGGAATATTATTGTGATGCTGCCTTCTCTCTATTGGTTAGGTTACTTAAATAACACAGTTGAGGCAGATACAGCAATATCAGTCTAAAGTAACATTATGCCATAGAGACAAAACCAATTTTGAATTTAAGTATTTTATATTAAAGTTAAAATGATTTCACACACAAATCTTCAAAAATCATACACGTCGACTTCTAAATGTTAATACGGAAGAAATTTTTATTTTAAATAGTAATGTATTCACTCTATTGCTGAAACGATAGTTTATTGTAGGCAAAAATAAATTCATTAAGAAATTTTTAACTTAAGTTTTTCTTTTCTAGGGTCTTTTTTTTTTCTATTCTTTCTTTGAGTCTGATACCTTGCTTTATGGTATCATAGCCTCACAACCTTATTCACTTCAGCAGGGAGCATCGTATAAAAAGAATCGCTTGAAAGGGTAATGGCATTTGCTGCATTACTAATCTATTCTTTCAACCACTGATTAGCATTGAAATTGATTTTGAACTTCTTGTGACTAAAATGACATTAATATAGCATTTGCTGTTAGAAACATAACACCTATTTCATGTTAGCAGGTGATGATACATCATTAATTAGATAACTTGATGTTGAAACTCTTTACAAGCCATCGAAACCCATTAGTCCAAAAGAGCTCTCTATAAGAGAAAGTAACTGTAAATGTCTTTGAATACTAAAGAATGAAGATGTCATGTTTTTTGGAGATTACATTAGTATCTTCTTTATTATAACCCATGAATTCTCAACCCTAGCTGTGTGTTACAATCACCTAAAGAACTTTTACATTATTGATATATTGACTGCAACCCCAGTGGTTCTGATTTATTTGGTCTGGTATGGGACCAAGGTATCAGAGTCATTTAAACCTTCCCAGATTAATTTGACCTGGAAGTTAAAAATAAGAACCATTTTTAACCCAGAATTCAAATACCCATGCTAATGTATACCTATTATCGTGGAAACACTCATGCATGTTCTAAAATCTTCTATAAATAGCAAGTATAAATAAGTATTTTCATTCTTGGCTCTCATGAAGGACTCTTGTTCAAGATGAAAAGTACAGTAATATCTATAGTTTCGTTGTGATACCTATAACAAATAGTGCTTTACTTTAATGCCAAAGGTTTTCAACACTTTCAGTTCAATTTTTATTCATATAGGGAAAAATACTAGCATAGAATTTTTTTTAATCTCCAAAAACATTTTTAGACGATAGAATTACACTAAAAATAATTTTTTAAAAATATGAATCTATGTTGTTCAAATGAAATGTTCATTCTCACTATTTCTTCCATTGTTCTTTACAACTGTTCATTTTTTTTTGTTAGAAATAATAAAATATTCAACAGGGAAAAATTCTAGGAATACAAACAACTCTCTTTCTTAAAAGAAAATATTGGCCTAGATACCGGAGGCCAGGATTCTGGGAATGACTCTGAAGCTTGCTTACTGTAAGATCTAGGTAAACTTTTAACTCTGCCTCTCTCCACTTGTATAAAGCATGAGGTTCGCTTTAGGTTAATTCTAATATTCTTTAGAGGCATTTATTAACCCCTCAGCTCTGTTCCTAACACACAAGGAAAATTAAACTGACTTTAGATCTATAGCTGAACCACATTTAATTTGATTGGCACTGCAATGGTGCTCAAAAATATCTGAAATAAGGGCTTCGCTGGTGGCACAGTAGTTGAGAATCTGCCTGCCAATGCACGAGACACAGGTTCGAGCCCTGGTCTGGGAAGATCCCACATGCCGTGGAGCAACTAGGCCCATGAGCCACAACTACCGAGCCTGCACGTCTGGAGCTTGTGCTCCGCAACAAGAGAGGCCGTGACAGTGAGAGGCCCGTGCACCGCGATGAAGAGTGGCCCCCGCTCACCGCAACTAGAGAAAGCCCTTGCACAGAAACGAAGACCCAACACAGCCAAAAATAAATAAATAGCGCTCCATTTAAAAAAAAAATCTGAAATAAATGAATGAATGTTTCTCTCACTCGACTGAATATTTTAAAAACCACACATTTTCCAAAAATCAGGGTTTCATCTTTAGCTTCTACTGGTAAAATCTAAAATATTGCTTTGCAAGATCCTTATTCAAACCTCATCCCATATATGTTACTTCAATAATACCACTATTATTTTTTTAAACATCTTTATTGGAGTGTAATTGCTTTACAATGGTGTGTTAGTTTCTGCTTTATAACAAAGTGAATCAGCTATACACATACATATATCCTCATATCTCCTTCCTCTTGTGTCTCCCTCCCTCCGTCCCTATCCCACCCCTCTAGGTAGTGACAAAGCACCGAGCTGATCTCTCTGTGCTATGTGGCTGCTTCCCACTAGCTATCTATTTTACATTTGGTAGTGTATTTATGTCTATGCCACTCTCTCACTTTGTCCCAGCTTACCCTTCCTCCTCTCTGTCCTCAAGTCCATACTCTGTCTGCATCTTTATTCCCGTCCTGTCCCTAGGTTCTTTAGAACCACTTTTTTTTTTTTTTTTTAGATTCCATATATATGTGTTAGCATACGGTATTTGTTTTTCTCTTTCTGACTTACTTCACTCTGTATGACAGACTCTAGGTCCATCCACCTCACTACAAATAACTCCATTTTGTTTCCTTTTATTGCTGAGTAATATTCCATTGTATATATGTGCCACATCTTCTTTATCCATTCATCTGTTGATGGACACTTAGGTCACTTCCATGTCCTGGCTATTGTAAATAGAGCTGCAATGGACATTGTGGTACATGACTCTTTTTGAATTATGGTTTTCTCAGGGTGTATGCCCAGTAATGGGATTGCTGGGTTGTATGGTAGTTCTATTTTTAGTTTTTAATTATGCTAATATACCAATAACAGCAATGCTAATTTCTCTTTACATTTTAGTTGATGCTTTTTTTTTTTTTTTTTTTTTTTTGCGGTACATGGGCCTCTCACTGTTGTGGCCTCTCTCGTTGCAGAGCACAGGCTCTGGACGTGCAGGCCCAGCAGCCATGGCTCACGGGCCCAGCCGCTCCGCGGCATGTGGGATCTTCCCGGACCAGGGCACGAACCCGGGTCCCCTGCATCGGCAAGCAGACTCTCAACCACTGTGCCACCAGGGAAGCCCTAGTTGATGCTTTTAACATGCTTTCACATACATACCCTGCCATGCTTCTTACAACATGATCTTGTTAAGGAAAGTATTATGACCCCACTTAACAGATGAGAAAACAGTCTTGTTTGCAAGTTGAGAAGTGGTTGCACATCTTCCCTCTCTCTCCCTCTCTCATCACTTGCTTGCTCTGATAAAGCAAGCTACCATGTTGCGAGGACCTTATGAAGAGGCCCATTTGGCAAGGAATGAAGGGTAATCTCTGCCTAGTAGGCAGCAAGGAATTGAGGCCCTTATTGTGATAGCACGTGAACTGAACCCAGCCAACAACCAGGTGAGTGAGCCTGGATGCAGATCCTTCCTCAGCCAAGGATTAAGATGCCTATAGCCCAGCTGACATTTCTACTGAAGCCTTATGAGAGATTCTAAGCCATAGGACCTAGATAAACCATGCTCAGATTCCTAGAAAAACAGAAACTGATATAACAAATATTTGTTTTATGACATTAAGTTTTAGAGTAATTTGATATGCAGAAATACATGACTAATACAACTGATCTTATGAATCTGAGTTTAAATTATCTTTACACTGTGGCTCTCATTTCTGTGTGTCATTAGGTGCTCACATGGCACTCTTCAACTATTATTTTCTTTGATGTCCACTTTGTATTACAAATAATGGCACATAATTATTCAAGTATCAGTAGACAGAAAATGAGTATTATTAAGAAATTATATTCTTGGTACTGTCAAGAGGAATCAGTATTCCTTCCAACCTGAAGCCACTTTACCTTTGAAAGGAAGAATGATCAAAAGGATAATTCTGAGTTGCTTTCTCTTTGCAACTTTCTCTTTACCTCTATACTTCCTCTAAGGTGGAAAAGTGGTCGATTTAATCAGTGGAGGCCTAATACTGGATTACATTAGGAGTGTAGAGGGTCTGAACTGCTTGATGAAGCAAGTCAGACAATCTGTCTCTGACTCTCTGGACTGTGCTAGCTGATATATGGATGGATGAGTTAGAAGAGAAGTTAAGTCTTCTTCCAATTCCTGCTACTTGGTGGTATGCACTTTTGGGGCAGTCTCAGGACTCACAGCTTAGCTTCTTGAATGCAAACATGCCATTCTCTTTCACACACTCTCTTTGGAAGGTAACTTAAGCAAAACTGAGATGCTGTATGAAGATGTCTTGTTAAATGAACTCTGAAACCTCATACAGAAGCAAGTTTCCCCCCACACAGTTCTCAAGTCTTGATTTGAGGCCTCTGGTAGGAAAACCTCATTTGACCCCAGCTTAAATTTGTGTACTGCATCTTACATTTAATGATTAGTAAGGTATTTTGAGTTATTGGGTCACCATTAATGAAGTTAAGTGATGATACCAGTTTGGTTCTTTGAACAGTTTCTAAATATTATCAATAGAAACCAGTGATCAAGAGAGTTAAGTTTTTGTGCAAAGTATCTCTAACAAATTCCAAATGTACTGCTTATTTCTTAATGTTAGATAAGTCATAACTCCTTTGCCTCCTCACCTTTAAAACTCACTGGCACATTTGTTTTTATAATCTCAGAGATATTGTGATGGCTAAATAAGAGAATAATATATGTTAATTGCGATACTTATATTATCACATGGTGCTCCAGGGAAAATCAATGATCAATATGAATGAACAGACAGCATTCATATGGTGTTTTAAAAGACATCAAGCTCACATCTCCAAAATGGGAATTAAAAATGGCATTTATATCTGTTAGATTTCAAGTCTTTTTCTGTTTGTTCTTACAACTCTATATTCAATCCCATGAGACTCCTTTTTATACTACAAATAACTGCCTTCATTTCTACCCCAGGGCTTTTGTTCTTCTTCCTTCAGCTGAAATGTTCTTCAGTCTCTTGAATACAGCTCTTTGCGTGAGCATTTGCCCTTTGTCCATCTGGGTCAAGTTCTTCTTGGGAAAGAAATCACCTGACCATTCTTTATAGAATATTAGAATATAGAAGATTAGCTTTTCTCATTTCTATCAATCTCTGTCCCTTTATCCTGCTTTACACTATAATATTGCACTTATCACTATTATACACTATATTATTTAGTACAGTTCATTGTGTTTATTCTCCCCCACAAAGGAGAGCTTAACCTTATGAAGATAGTGACTTTATCAGATTCAATGGGTATTTCTACCAAAAAATACAGAGCCTATCACAAAAAGTTGCTGAAAATATAAATAGTGAACAAATGAACAAACTACGTTTATTAGCTGATAAGGGGTGTCTAAAGTATATCTTATCCCCAGCTATCAAGTTCCTCTGAACTTCAGAGTCAAACCAGTAGGAGAGAGTTGGTATAGCAATTAGTAGGTGGAGATATAGTTATAAACTGGCACCAGAAAATCGGCTTTGCAATTCTATGTCCAAATAAACTGATAAGTTTTAAATAAAGGAGGTCAGAGGTTAAGAAAGTGTTATTACTCAACAAACTGTCAGGAAGAATATAAAGACACTGTAAATTAACATAAGACAGAGAATTTAAAACAGCATGATACATGAGTGAGCAAAAGGGTATAGGAGGCAACAGGACACAAAGGCCCTCTGAAGAACCTGAGGAACTTCAGACAACTGACAAAGGACAAGGGTAAGGAGAGCAGAGGTGAAGGACAACAGGCAAGGGAGAGAATGCCATTGCCACCAGGTAAAATCTATTTAACTTTAGTGGCTACTTAACAAAGTAGCCCCTAGCTCCTAGTGACTCACCATATCTGGGTATTTTGACACCCCAAACACCAAGCATATTGAATTTGATGCTATTTTATTTAAAACCAAGGAAACTTTTCTATCTAAAATCAAACTGGTCAGAGGCACTTTTAAGCCCTTCCTTACCCTCAGTCATTGACAGTGTTTGACATATGGTAGATGCTCAATAAATGTGGACTTGACGATGGATAAGCACAACTCATTTATTTCTGATGCTAGAGAAACTTCATTTTTTTTTCTGAGAAAGTATTTAAGCATTCTTTTAAAAAAAGAGTAGAGGAATTAACAAAATAGAAATGTACTAAAGATTAAACTCCTTTCAGAAAAAAGAATTCATGACAGAATTGTTTTTCAAATAAACTATCAGAAAAGTTTAATCCTGCTTGATTAAATAGCATATTTTACATTCTTTAATTTCCTACTATAATCCAGAAATTTCAGAAGATTAATATGTGTTCAATTTGAAAATAAAAAAGACAAATTCTATCTTACCCTAAAAACAATTATTCTGACAATGCTTTTGCCACATTCAAGGTGAAAATAATAGCAAGCATCTATGGTACTGCTATTTTAAAATAAGTAAACTAGTAAAAAATAATGAAAGAATCCCGTGAAACAACTTGGGGACCATAAAAATGGGAAAGCAACAATAAAAAAAACCTCAAGAAGAAAAACACATAAGATATGTTTCACTAAAGTCAAAGAAAAATGGAACTCAAGAAAAATCTGATATGGCCATGACATTTAAAAGTAGCTTTAGAGAAGGAGCTTTAAGATGGTGGAAGACTAAGATGTGGAGATCACCTTCCTCCCCACAAATACATCAGAAATACATCTACATGTGGAACAACTCCTACAGAACACCTGCTGCATGCTGGCAGAAGATCTCAGACCTCCCAAAAGGCAAGAAACTCCCCACCTACCTGGGTAGGGCAAAAGAGAAAAGAAAAAACAGAGACAAAAGAATAGGGACCAGACCTGCACCAGTGGGAGGGAGCTGTGAAGGAGGAAAGGTTTCCACACACTAGAAAGCCCCTTCGCGGGCGGAGACTGCGGGTGGCGGAGGGGGAAGCTTCAGAGCCACGGAGAGAGCACAGGAACAGGGGGCGGGAGGGCAAAGCGGAGAGATTCCTGCACAGAGGATCAGTGCCGACCAGCACTCACCAGCCCAAGAAGCTTGTCTGCTCACCCGCCGGGGCGGGCGGAGCTGGGAGCTGAGGCTCGGGCTTCAGTTGGAGCACAGGGAGAGGACTGGGGTTGGCTGCGCGAACACAGCCTGAACGGGGTTAGTGCACCACAGCTAGCAGGGAGGGAGTCCGGGAAAGAGTCTGGAGCTGCCAAAGAGACAAGAGACTTTTTCTTGCCTCTGTTTCCTGGTGTGCAAAGAGGGGGGATTAAGAGCGCTGCTTAAAGGAGCTCCAGAGATGGGCACCAGCCGCGGCTATCAGCGCGGACCCAAGAGATGGGCATGAGACGCTAAGGCTGCTGCCGCCACCACCAAGAAGCCTGTGTGCAAGCACAGGTCACTATCCACACCTCCCCTCCCGGGAGCCTGTGCAGCACGCCACTACCAGGGTCCCGTGATCCAGGGACAACTTCCCTGGGAGAACACACGGCGCGCCTCAGGCTGTTGCAACGTCATGCTAGCCTCTGCCGCCACAGGCTCAACCCGCATTCCGTACCCCTCCCTCCCCCTGACCTGAGTGAGCCGGAGCCCCCGAAGCAGCTGCTCCTTTAACCCCGTCCTGTCTGGGCACGAACAGATGCCCTCAGGCGACCTACACGCAGAGGCAGGTTAAATACAAAGATCAAATATTAAAAGCAGCAAGGGAAAAACAACAAATAACACATAAGCAAATCCCCATAAGGTTAACAGCTGATCTTTCAGCAGAAACTCTGCAAGCCAGAAGGGAGAGGCAGGACATATTTAAAGTGATGGAGGAGAAAAACCTACAACCAAGATTACTCTACCCAGCAAGGATCTCATTCAGATTTACTGGAGAAATTAAGAGCTTTACAGACAAGGAAAAGCTAAGAGAATTCAGCACCACCAAACCAGCTCTACAACAAACGGTAAAGGAAATTCTCTAGGCAGGAAACACAAGAGAAGGAAAAGACCTACAATAACAAACACAAAACAATTAAGAAAATGGTAATAGGAACATACATATTGATAATTACCTTAAATATAAATGGATTAAATGCGCCAACCAAAAGACATAGACTGGCTGAATGGATACAAAAACAAGGCCCATATATATGCTGTCTACAAGAGACCCACTTCAGACCAAGGGACACATACAGACTGAAAGTGAGGGGATGGAAAAAGATATTCCATGCAAATGGAAATAAAAAAAGAGCTCAAGTAGCAATTCTCATATCAGAAAAAAATAGACTTTAAAATGCAGACTATTACAAGAGACAAAGAAGGAAACTACATAATGATCAAGGGATCAATCCAAGAAGAAGATAAAAGAATTGCAAATATTTATGCACCCAACACAGGAGCACCTCAATACATAAGGCAAATACTAACAGCCATAAAAAGGGAAATCAACAGTAACACAATCATAGTAGGGGACTTTAAC
Source organism: Lagenorhynchus albirostris (assembly GCF_949774975.1). Lineage (NCBI taxonomy): Eukaryota > Metazoa > Chordata > Mammalia > Artiodactyla > Delphinidae > Lagenorhynchus > Lagenorhynchus albirostris. The sequence continues at coordinate 32,942,990 of NC_083105.1, forward strand.
ACCGCAATTTCACCAATGGACAGATCATCCAAAATGGAAATAAATAAGGAAACACAAGCTTTAAATGATACATTAAACAAGATGGACTTAATTGATATTTATAGGACATTCCATTCAAAAACAACAGAATACACTTTCTTCTCAAATGCTCATGGAGCATTCTCCAGGATAGATCATATCTTGGGTCACAAATCCAGCCTGGTAAATTTAAGAATACTGAAAGCATATCAAGTATCTTTTGCAACCACAACACTATAAGACTAGATATAAATTACATAAAAATCTCTGGAAAAAATATAAACAAATGGAGGCTAAACATTACACTACTTAATAAGAGATCACTGAAGAAATCAAAGAGGAAATCAAAAAATACCTGAAACCAAATGACAATGAAAACACAACAACCCAAAACCTATGGCATGCAGCAAAAGCAGTTCTAAGAGGGAAGTTTATAACAATACAATCCTACCTTAAGAAACAAGAAACATCTCAAACAACCTAACCTTACACCTAAAGAAATTACAGAAAGAAAAACAAACAAAACCCAAAGTTAGCAGATAAGAAATCATAAAGATCAGATCAAAAATAAATGAAAAAGAAATGAAGGAAACGATAGCAAAGATCAATAAACCTAAAAGCTGGTTGTTTAAGAAGAAACAAAATTGATAAACCATTAGCTACACTCATCAAGAAAAAAAGGGAGAAGACTCAAATCAATAGAATTAGCAATGAAAAAGGAGAGGTAACAACTGACACTGCAGAAATACAAAGGATCATGAGAGAATACTACAAGCAACTATATGCCAATAAAATGGACAACCTGGAAGTAATGGACAAATTCTTAGAAGTGCACAACCTTCCGAGACGGAACCAGGAAGAAATAGAAAATATGAATAGACAAATTGCAAGCACTGAAATTGAAACTGTGATTAAAAATCTTCTAACAAACATAAGTCCAGGACCAGATGGCTTCACAGGCGAATTCTATCAAACATTTAGAGAAGAGCTAACACCTATCCTTCTCAAACTCTTCCAAAATATAGCAGAGGGAGGAACACTCCCAAACTCATTCTATGAGGCCACCATCACCCTGACACCAAAATCAGACAAACGTCACAAACAAAGAAAACTACAGGCCAGTATCACTGATAAACATAGTTGCAAAAATCCTCAACAAAATACTAGCAAACAGAATCCAACAGCACATTAAAAGGATCATACACCATGATCAAGTGGGGTTTATCACAGGAATTCAAGGATTCTTCAATATATGCAAATCAATAAATGTGATACACCATATTAACAAATGGAAGAAGAAAAACCATACGATCATCCCAATATGCAGAGAAAGCTTTCAAAAAAATTCAACACCCATTTATGATAAAAAACCCTGCAGAAAGTAGGCATAGAGGGAACTTTCTTCAACATAATAAAGGCCATATACGACAAACCCACAGCCAACATCATTCTCAATGGTGAAAAACTGAAAACATTGCCTCTAAGATCAGGAACAAGACAAGGTTGCCCATTCTCACCACTATTATTCAACATAGTTTTGGAAGTTTTAGCCACAGCAATCAGAGAAGAAAAAGAAGTAAAAGGAATACAAATTGGAAAAGAAGAAGTAAATCTGTCACTGTTTGCAGATGACATGATACTATACCTAAAGAATCCTAAAGATGCTACCAGAAAACTACAAGAGCTAATCAATGAATTTGGTAAAGTAGCAGGATACAAAATTAATGCACAGAAATCTCTTGCATTCCTATACACTAATGATGAAAAATCTGAAAGTGAAATTAAGAAAACAGAAACACTTGCCTACTTGCCATTGCAACAAAAATAGTAAAATATCTAGGAATAAACCTACCTAAGGAGACAAAAGATCTGTATGCAGAAAACTATAAGACACTGATGAAAGAAATTAAAGATGATACAAACAATGGAGAGATATACCATGGTCTTGAATTGGAAGAATCAACACTGTAAAAATAACTATACTACCCAAAGCAATATACAGATTCAATGCAATCCCTATCAAACTACTACTGGCATTTTTCAAAGAAATAGAAAAAAAATTTCACAATTTGTATGGAAACACAAGAGACCCCAAATAGCCAAGCAATCTTGAGAAAGAAAAACGAAGCTGGAGGAATCAGGCTCCCTGACTTCAAATTATACTACAAAGCTACAGTAATCAAGAGAGTATGGTACTGGCAAAAAAAAAGAAATATAGATCAATGAACAGGATAGAAAGCACAGAGATAAACTCATGCATTTAATGGTCAACTAACCTATGACAAAGGAGGCAAGAATATACAATGGAGAAAAAACAGCCTCTTCAATAAGTGGTGCTGAGAAAACTGGACAGCTACAGATAAAAGAATGAAATTAGAACACTCTCTAACACCATACACAAAAATAAACTCAAAATGGATTAGAGATCTAAATGGAAGGCCAGACACTGTCAAACTCTTAAGAGGAAAACATAGGCCAAACACTCTATGACATAAATTACAGCAAGATCCTTTTTGACCCACCTCCTAGAGAAATGGAAATAAAAACAAAAATAAACAAATGGAACCTAATGAAACTTCAAAGCTTTTGCACAGCAAAGGAAACCATAAATGACGAAAAGACAACACTCATAATGGGAGAAAATATTTGCAAATGAAGCAACCGACAAGGATTAATCTCCAAAATTTACAACCAGCTCATGCAGCTCAGTATCAAAAAAACAAACAACCCAATCCAAAAATGGGAAGAAGACATAAATAGACATTTCTCCAAAGAAAATATACAGATTGCCAACAAACACATGAAAGAATGCTTAACATCATTAATTATTAGAGTAATGCAAATCAAAACTACAATGAGATATCATCTCACACCAGTCAGAATGGCCATCAACAAGAAATCTACAGACAATAAATGCTGAAGAGGGTGTGGAGAAAAGGATATTCTCTTGCACTGTTGGTGGGAATGTAAACTGATACAGCCACTATGGAGGTTCCTTAAAAAAGTAAAAATAAAACTATCATACTACCCAGCAACCCCACTACTGGGCATATACCCTGAGAAAACCGTAATTCAAAAAGAGTCATGTACCACAATGTTCATTGCAGCTCAATTTACAATAGCCAGGACTTGGGAGCAACCTAAGTGCCCATCAACAAATGAATGTATAAAGAGGACGTGGCACATATATACAATGGAATATTACTCACCCATAAAAAGAAACGAAATTGAGCCATTTGCAGTGAGGTGGATGGACCAAGAGTCTGTCATAGAGAGTGAAGTAAGTCAGAAAAAGAAAAACAAATACCATATGCTAACATATATATATGGTATCTGAAAAACAAACAAACAAAATGGTCATGAAGAACCTAGGGGCAAGATAGGAATAAAGGTGCAGACCTACTAGAGAATGGACTTGAGGATATGGGGAGGGGGAAGGGTAAGCTGGGAGAAAGTGAGAGTGGCATGGACATATATACACTACCAAATGTAAAATAGATATCTAGTGGGAAGCAGGTGCATAGCACAGGGAGATTATCTCGGTGGTTTGTGACCACCTAGAGGGGTGGGATAAGGAGGTTGGGAAGGAGACGCAAGAGGGAGGAGATGTGTGGATATATGTATATGTATAACTGATTCACTGTTATACAGCAGAAACTAACATACCATTGTAAAGTAATTATACTCTAATAAAGATGTTAAAAACAAATAAAATATGAGAATGGTGAAAAAAATTAGCTATAAAAAGAAAAAAACAAGTACGTATACTATTATTTCATTCCCCTCCAAAAAGTGTGTGGGTATATTTTTTTGTGTGGTGTGGTGTGTGTACAAAGGTACATATACCAGGAAATAGTTTCCTACTTGCCACTGGTGCCATACACAGTCATTGTAGCAGGAGTCTGCATGGTATTTTATAGTTAGAAGTTTATTATAAAAATAAAGTGTTGATGTCGAATTTATTGCTAAATATATCATTCTATAAATGACAGTATATTATTGCTTCCTGATACAGAGTATATACATGACGGCCAAGATGCTCTTTGTATACTGAGAGTGTAATTTAGTATTTGGATCATAGTTAAGTATATAAAAGTGTTAGTTTAGGGCTTCCCTGGTGGCACACTGCTTGCGAGTCCACCTCCCGATGCAGGGGACAGGGGTTCATGCCCCGGTCCGGGAAGATCCCACATGCCACGGAGCGGCTGGGCCCGTGAGCCATGGCCGCTGAGCCTGCGTGTCCAGAGCTTGTGCTCCGCAATGGGAGAGGCCACAACAGTGAGAGGCCCATGTACCGCAAAAAAAAAAAAAAAAAAAAAAAAAGTGTTAGTTTAATGGAAGAAAAAATAGTTATTTCAATAAGAACAGTTGTACTGATGTGTATCTTGAATATGGCATAGGGTTTGGCCCTAAAGACCTGTGATCTTGACCATCTTGCCTGTAGTTACTCAACATATACTACTTGATTATCATCTATTTGAGAAACTGAGAAGGTTATCGTATAAATTTCAAAGTCAGGGCAGAAGAAAAAGTGTTCTCTATAAAACATTTTTTCTTGAAATGGAAGGGAAAGATTAATGAAATATTTCAAAAATACCAGAATAAATATTAAATGATGACTAAATGTAAGTGGTGTGAATGCTGAAGATACAGGCTATTAATCAGGAAAAGTAATTATACAATTAAGTACAATTAAATGTGAGATGATGAAATCAAGACCTAGCTGTGAAAAGCAAAGGTTACTGCTAAATATTGAGGCTAGAGAAACTGGGAGGTCACTAAGCTTAGATTTTACGCAAACACACTCCCATAAAAGCATGTTTGATCAAGTGTTATCATTTTTTAAAAAAACTTAGAATTTTAGATAGCTAGTGGGAAGCAGTCAGATAAAACAGGGAGATCAGCTCGGCGCTTTGTGACAACCTAGATGGGTGGGGATAGGGAGGCTCAAGAGGAAGGAGGTATGGGGATATATGTATATGTACAGCTGATTCACTTTATTATAAAGCAGAAACTAACACACCATTGTAAAGCAATTATACTCCAGTGAAGACGTTAAAATAAATAAATAAATAAATAAGTAACTTCGAATAATCTTTCCAACTTACTTGGAATTCTGGAAATTAAAGCTCTCATAAGCTTTTCATTATGCTTGTTTTTGCCTAGTAGTTTTAAAATAAAATCAAATTCATATTTTTTTATACTGATGTTGAATTTCGAGTCATGACTGGGGAAGTTCCCATATTCCTTGGTTGGAGAGAAATTCACTCATATTTTATTCTCTTAATTTTATCGTACATTTGATACATTTACATATTTGATCCAAAGAGGAAAGATTGGGAGTTTAAACTCTTATAAAATGGTGAAATGAACTCAAGGGTTTTTTTTCCCCCAACACTGGTTATTAAAATGTCATTCTCTCTCTGCTAGTTTAAGATGCTGTATTTACAGTGAACTGTTTTCATTAGTCTCTCTGTTTATGTGCCATTCTCCTTGTTCTTCTTTTCCTAGGGTTTTCTGGATAATTCCACTTATTTGTTCTTCAGAGTAAATTTTCTAACCAACTTGTCTACCTCAAAGTTGGAGGCAGGGACTTGACACTAATTGAAATTTTAAAACATTCAAAAATTAAGGAAATCTGCAACAAGGGTAGAAACGTATCTAATCCTTCTTGTATGAAAAAATAAAAAACAAAAACAAGAATTCTACAGAGAAAAGGGGGGAAAAAAAAGGTACCAGCAAGAAAATAACCTTTCCCCTCACTTTAGTTTTGTTTAGTGCTTAACCTCTCCTGACTTCTAGGACCAAATTAAGTGAGACTTTAAAGGTACATCGGATTATAATATTCTGGCTATGGAAAAATCTAGTTTACAATTTTATTTTACATATTTTCAGAATGTCCATAAAAGACTTTGGATAATGCTGTTTTATTCCTTAAAATGAGTTCCTTCCAAATGGTTAAGAACTTTGATAACAAACAGTGACCTAACTCTGAACAGCTGAGAAAGAGATGATGTCCCAGGTAACATCGTGAAGAGATGGAAAATGAAGCAGCTGTTTCCTATTATCACCCACAGCTGAGGTACAACAGTGACATTTCTTCACCATTCAAAGACCTAAGGTGATAATTAGATGGTATGGTCTTTCTCCTTTTGTCATAAACACCACAGGCTATAGAGAGGATTGATTCGGACTTGTTGATTATATTACTTCCAGCTGTTAAAATGGCAAAGTATTTCTTTTCTGAAATGACTTATTACACATCTGGCTTTGGTAGATTAACTAAATATAAGCTCATTTGAATTTGTATGCATAAATTAGAAATAGTGATAGATGAGACTGTAGCCTTAAAATCATTTTACAGTTTTTTCTATGAAAACTCTTTTTTAAAAAAATCACATACTGCAAATGAATGCCAACTTAAAATAATTGGCATTGAAATAGTTGTCATTCCAGTAAAGTCACTCTGACTATAATGATATTTAAATGAAGGTATCTGAGGTTTTATATTTTTAAATATAAATCCAGTAAGAAAGTAATGAAAAAACAGATGAAGTATTACAGAATAATCAGTATATTTTATTAAAAATTAAGGAATTATATTTCTTTTATCTCAGTCACTTTTATATATAGAGAGTATAAAATCAAACTTTTCAAAAAAGTTTGAAAAAGAGTTCTAAAATTTCCCTCTAAATATATTTTACAGTTAAATATCCTGAAGCAATGAGGATGAATTTTAGGGGTGTTTTGGTTGTATTCATGTGTTTGTGTATGTTATACTTTAATAGACAACACAGTTGTTGGATGATTAATAAAAAGTTTACAACTGCAAATAATGACTGAATTAAAACAAAAGTACAAGATTTCAACAACTAATATTTATCTAAAGTATCAATTCCCATGAGAAAAGAAATAACCTCTTGAAATAGAAATTTGATATTTATGTTCCTTACAAAGCTGAGAGACATTTATATCAACTGGTGATGCTTTTGTCTTTACTTAGAAAGATTTTTTTCATGTGACTTTTAAAAATCTTCACTTAAAACCTTTTTATTCTCATAGAATTTAAAATTTATATTTGGTTATGGTAGATACACTGTAAATTCAAGATTTCATCGGGCATGTTTAAGGGAATAGTCTCATCTCTTCATAGCTCTAATTTATAGGTAAAAATTCAGATAAGCACCCATTTTAGTTAATATCCAAGAGCCAGTTGTGTTAAAGTCATTTTCAAACAAAAAAATATTGAAAGGAATGATAACTTCTTACGACTGATCATCTTCTGACTGGCCTGCTAGAAAAGTGGTTTCCATCCTCAAAGTATTAAAGAGACTGGCTTAGGTTCATGGCTTATGATAGATAACTCGGTCTGGTCAACTGAAAGGCTTGGACACTAAGACTTCACTCCCACCTCTGTTATCAAAGGGAAGGTTTGGGTTTGTTTTGTTAACATCTTTATTGGAGTATAATTGCTTTACAATGTTGTGTTAGTTTCTGCTATATAACAAAATGAATCAGCTGTATGTATACATATATCCCCATAACTCCTCCCTCTTGCGTCTCCCTCTCACCCCCCCATCCCACCCCTCTAGGTGGTCACAAAGCAACAAGCTGATCTCCCCATACAATGCAGCTTGAAGATTTGGTTTTTCACCAAATAAGAAAGAAGGCTGATATGGTGACATCTGTCACTTGATGACTCCATCATATAGATGCAACCATAAAGGATTGGACCCTAACCCCTTGATAATGCCATAGAAATGGCCGGTTCTTCCACTAAGCACTAATTCTGACCTTTCGGGATGAAGCTAGAGCCAATATTCTGACAAGTTATATTGCTAATGTATCCTGGCCCCCATCACACGAGGGAAGGGACCAGTACTTCTTAACAGTCAGTACAAAATTCCTTAGTTCACAAGTTGGATCCAGCACTTCAAAAATCTTAGAATATAATGAGCAACCTTGCTTATTTTTCCTTTTTCATGATAGATTACATATCATGACATCAACATTCATTAGAAGCTCCTCATGTAAGTAGCCTTGCAAATATCATAAACTCTTAAACTTGAAAAAAATACATTCACGAATAAATAAGACCAGTTAACATATCAAATGATAGATATATTTAAAGCCTTATCAATTTGAATTAACTATAATATAATTTTAATAATAAAAACTGTTCCCTAAATTCCCTATTGTTCTGTCAGTTCATCTTAAAAAAAGATATATGTATACATGCATATATGTTTCTATTTACATATAATATATAGTATTTACTATTGACTCTTGTCTTCATAAACAAAGTAGACTCAGTTTCTATTGAGCTAGGTCAGATATTTCCAGAACACCTAGCTAAAGGAAGAATAAAATAGATTTTTCCAGCCAAGGGCTGTTTCATTATTCCAGACAACACTTTGTATTGATCCTCCCCTATTTATTTCTAATTTTGTTGCCACTGATTGAGTTGAGCTCTAAATCTTGTGATGGCTTACATGCTGTTAGGATGCTGCATTGCTACCAGGAGAACAGGGTGGCAATGTTCTCATTTTAAACTCTAATTTAGTCTTATTTGCAGCAAATTAAGGTGCCTGATGTAGCATTTTAGCACCAAAAATGCTTTATTACATGTCTTGCTTTACTCACCTTCACAGAAAACAGTATACACAGTCAACACAAATTTGTGCATTACATACCCAGCACAGAAATTGTGAAGCAGATAAACACAGACATTTTTTTTTGACAATTTACCAATATACATGGCAGATAATGTGTGCCTATATGGTTATATTTGAAATTTTCTATGGTTAAAACTTGCCAGAAAAGGAAAATGTGACATGAAATGGGTTGAAAGACACACCTATCTAAAAGTTTTCCTTCTATCATAGACCCTGAATTCTCTCCGTAAAAGACTGTGTATGTGGTGCATTTATTCATGGGTACACATTGAGAGGTACTGATTTTTCATATTAACAAGTTACAGAATATAAAGATTAAGGTAGTGAAATTTATAAAAAGAATTATTTAATGAGAAAGAAAAAGAATCTAGAAAGAAGACAGAATGTGTGCTGTTGCTATAAGCATTTAAGTAAGGCTGCGTGCATAAAATGTAGTATAGGTATTTGCTAGGAGGATATGCTACACGAAAATAAAAAAAAGTAGACTTTTGAATTATAGAAAATATATATTAAGAAAACTGGTTTTACATTTTATCTTCTGATGTGAAATACTACAAGTCCCGCATTGACTTTTTTCTTTTAACCTCACTTCTTGCTTTCTTTTGTATGGCCTTATTAATCTTTTGTAGAGTCTTTACCAAACTCTACTTCATTGAGGCTAGGGGTCAAACCTTAATCATTTTATTTCATGAAAACTAGCAAAATAATTATTATACCAAATTTACTTCACTTGACAATCTCTCTCTGTGTATATATATACATATATATATATATAGTCTATTGATCTTTTTTAAGGAAAAAAACACCAAAAAACCCTAATATCAGTAAGTTTGTTAATATTTTTCCAGTTACATTTAATAAATATCTGAAGCAAACAAAATTATTCCACCGTTATTACCCCATAATAGTGATGAGCAAATGATTTTTGCCACAAAAGATAACACATGATGTATGACTTTCAGAAACAGGAGACTTCCTAGCATTTTTATGTGGCACTCTTGTGTGGCTTTAGTCATCATGTCATATTATAGCTGTGGGAACTCAAGCCCAGAGAGGGCCAAACCTCCAAACTAATTTTTCTATTACCCTTATTTTTATCCCCAAATCTCATATTCATTTCTACCACCACTGTGTTATCTTCAGTGCCCTACTGGCTGATTCCAACAGATAGAAACATATGGTGAATTTGCACACCAATTAGTAAGCCCTGGGATGGGAAGTAGGTAAAATGTAGAAGCTCAGACATGTTGTATGATTATTTTGGGCCATTTTCTATACACAATTAGAAATTCAACTATAGCTATTGTCAACAAGAGACAAGTGTCTGAAATATTTGTGAAATTCATAAGTGAAATGAGACACTGTAAATTGAGAAAAAGTTTTCCAGAATTCAGTGTAATAACTGTTTTTAAAGTATACAATATGAATTTATATTTACATTTTGCATATACCTTATATTTTAAATGAAGACAAAATTATCTTATTTAACATCAAAAATGTGTTCTTAGATGTAACCTTACAGCATAGCTGTGTGTCCTAGTTACAGTTTCTGATAATTTAGTCAAAAAAGAAAAGCATTTAGTATTAGAAATGAATACTCAAGCATAGGTATAAGTCGCATATCTCCTAATGAAACTGATGCATTGTTATATTCAGAACTGAGAAATATGCTTAGATCTTTAAAATTTTTTCAGCACACATGTATTTTTAAAGCAAACAAGTGCTCCTGTAATTTCTTATTTCTACAATATATATATTTACTAATACTAAAAAGATCAATTTTAGTACATATATACTTCTGCCAAAAGAAGTAGAAATAAGCAGAAAACTTCAGTTGTATTCTGTCACTTAAAAAAAAAGTTTTGGCTTCTATCAATCTTTGAAATATTTCTATTTTATGAATAAATGTGATATTTATTGTTTTGCTTACAAGCATTGTTGACTTCAAAATGACTCAAGTTTTAAACATAACATAGTATGTTTCATAATATGACATAATGTAAAGCAGTCTAATTTTCAAGTAAACTTTACTTTTTATGTCTTCAGAAAAAGAGTTTAAAAAATTATGTAATCACCCAGTTTTCCTAGCACACATGCCAAATGTGGGCTCAGAGTACTCTTTAAGGGATGTGACAAATTCAATCACCACAGTCTTAGATGAGACACACCAATAACCAAAAGGACATGCATAATCCTTAAAGATAAATTAAGAAGTATGGTCTTAAAAGCATCTTTTCAGGGCTTCCCTGGTGGCGCAGTGGTTGAGAGTCCGCCTGCTCATGCAGGGGACACGGGTTCGTGCCCCAGTCCGGGAAGATCCCACATGCTGCATGGCCGCTGAGCCTCCGCGTCCGGAGCCTGTGCTCCGCAACGGGAGAGGCCACAACAGTGAGAGGCCCGCTTACGGCCAAAAAAAAAAAAAAAAAAAAGCATCTTTTCAGTGAAAAACATTTAGACTTACCTATGTTTACAACTGGACAATTAAATATTAAATGGTAGGAAGAGAACTGCTACACAAATCCAAATATTCAAAGTAAAATAAAATGATCAATTTACATCAATCAGACTTAAAAAAATTTTAAAAGCTATATGATCTCTTTGTGGCAAGAATTTACACGTCATTGCTGGTAGAAATGTAATTTATATAGCTTGTTTGGAAAGCTACTCTCAGTCATTCTTCTGGTTATATCCCATCGAAAAAGAAGTAATGAAAGTTTCCAGGATGTGTTTTGAAGAATGGATTATAGGGCTAAGATATGGAGATAGAGTGCATGCTTATAAATAGAGAAAATGTTAAAAAAAAAAAAAATGATGGTACATCTGTACCATATATTCTCATGTGGCTATGAAAAAGGTTAAATTAGAACTATACTAGTTCTATATTATAGAACTAGTATAGATTGATTCTATAAGGTTTTATAGAGAAAACAAGACAGCATTTAATATGATGTAATCCTATATTATTTGCTTATAATTACAGAAACATGGATAAATATATTAAAAACACATTCCAGGAGTGAAAAGAAGTAGACAGAGTGGTGATATTGATAGAGAAAAAGTGAAGAGGCTAATGGGGATAGGCAAGCAAGAAAGGAAAATGAACAAATATACTGTACATTAAAAACTGCGAAAACCTATTCACATTTATGGAATGAATAGATTGTCGATTTATAAATGATCAAAATTTTAAAACATAATGCATCACATTTTATAACATGACATGAAATAGTTTAATTTTTCAAGTAAACTGCCTTCATACACATATTGGGAGGCAAGGGATGTTAGGGATGCGTGTGTATATAGTGCGTAAAGAGTAAGGAAACCTATAAATAAGACAGAGCAGAAAAAGAAAAATAATCCATTAACTTATTCATTAATCATACAATGAAGTCTGACCCATGAAGTTGGAAACTTATCTGAATGCTTATTATTTTTCAGACATTTTAAGTTATTCAATGTTCATTGGGCTTCTACTATGTACTATGTGCCAAGTTCAGTGTGACATGTGTGGGATATAGCAGTGAATTGGAGAGGCATAATCCCTATCCTTAAGGCAAGTGTAGGAGACAGGAAATAAATAAAACAAATAGACAAAACAGTCACAAATATAAAGGAAATAAACATGGTTGCTGAGATTTATAATAAGTGGACAAGTATATTATATAGGGCAGTCAGAAAAGATCTACCAAAAAAGATCTGCAGTCTTTAGGTACATGAAGAAGGAGGCAAAGTGTTCCAGGCATTGGGTTAAAGAGTTGTGATGGTCAGTTTTTGTGTCAGTTAGGCTACTCAGTCAAACACCAGTTATTTGATCAATCACTAATCTAAGTCTTGCGGTGAAGTTATTTAGTACATGTGATTAACATCTACTATCAGCTGACTTTAAGGAGAATATCCTCAATTTTCTGGGTGGGCCTGATCCAAGTAGTTGAAAGAACTTCAGAGCAGAACTGAAGTTCTTTCTGCTAGGAAGAAACTCCACCTGTGAACTATAGCTTCAGCACATGCACAAGAGTCTCCAGCCCGACCTCCCTGATGACCTGTCCTACAGATTTTGGATTTGCTTAGCCAGCCCTCACAGTCCTATAAACTAATTCTTTGCAATAAAATATATATTTATATATTTATCCTCCTGATTCTGTTTCCCTGATGGAACCCTAGTTGATACAGAAATGCAAAGGCGATGTTAAAAATGAATATAGTGCATTCAAGGAATTGAAATCAAGTGTGTGGCTGGAGCACAGTGTGAAAAAGAAGAGGGCTAAGTAGGAGATGGGCCAGTCAGTGCATCATTTTATTGAATCCACATGATGCTCTTGAAGATACGTATTACAATTTCCATTTCAAGGAGGAAGAAAGTACAGTTAATGAAGTTATATAATGTTACTACAAATTAAATGTCAGGTAAATGATATAGAGCTGAGATTTGAAGCCAGGTTTATTTATCTCTATAGCTCATGATTTTCTGGTTTACTTTGCTGCCTTCTCATTCATATGTAGGGAAAATAATATGACAATGATAGACTAAAATATAACCAATGTGGTTGGTTCATAAACCTAATCTAAAGTTAGTTTCCAAGCCCATAGCTTTCTCCATGCCTATTTCTTTAAGGGTCATTTGTCACTTGACTGTATTACTCCTATTATTCTTCATTTCTATATTTATCAGACTGTTTTCCTACATATTACAAACCAATAATCTTATGTGACCTCAGCATCCAAATTAGTTTTTGTCCTTTACTATGTTTTCTTGACTCTCTGAACCCCAATGAACCTACAAATCTATTCCACTTCCAGCATACCCTGAGCTTTGTCCTCACCAAGAACAATTCCACGTGTGAAATCTTAAAGTTTCCTCACTCTGAGCACGATCTTCCTAGTTTTTTTACTCTGTTATTCAGCCTGATCAAATGCCAAAGTCCTTGGCATCTCTGAGTGTTGCTAATGCATCAATGCTTTCCAATTCTCATCTTTTTATATGCAGTCTAGGCTTTATAAGACACATTTTTGTTTTCTTTTGATTTAGTATCAGTCTCCTGTTCTGCCCAGGTAAGCATAATGGCAGGCCTGGAGCCACTTAAAAGTATTCAGTCTCAGCTGTTGCTCCTGGGCTGCTGAACAGCACTGCAGACAATTTACCCAACTCTCTCTCTAGTCTAGACTGATCAGCAGAATTTTTGGCAGTGTTGGAAATGTCCTGTATCTGTGCTGTCCAGTAGAGTACACACTAGTCACTCTTAAGCAGTAGATATGTGATTAGTGCACCTAAGGAACTGAATTATTTTATTTAAATTTAAATCTAATAGACATATATGGCTGCCAGCTACCGTACTGGATAACACAGCTGTACACGGATGTTTTACATTTGTGGTTCCAAGCTTAAATGGGCTTTCAATACAGCCCAGAAATCTTGTTATTTCCTTTCTGAGCCTTCTCTCTCAATCTTCACAGCTCTAACTCAGAGGTGGGCTTCCCTAAGTTCTTTAAATTTAACCTTCAATTTCTTCCTCATTTTCAGTAAATGACTTCAACTTTTTAACACAATGAATATTTCATTAAGCTATTGCCACAAACACCATGAACTTGCTTGACACACAGTCATTTTTATCTTTTTCTACAGTCACACTAGATAAAATGTCCCTAAATATTCTCAAAAATAATTATTCCATATCTAGCTTGCGGCTCTTTGAAGTTTTCTCATTATCAATTCCTTTTTCTCTGTATCTTTAACATATTCCTTTACTCTGGATCTTTTTCCTAATATTTTAATATACTCAATTTTCTTGAAAATTTACTTAAAAAAACTATTTTCATTCCAACCCGTATTCCACTCTAACATCGTTTTGCATTTTAAAATGCAGTCAAAATTTGCAAAATAAATAAATCATTTGCCAAAGAAATCAATATTTTTCAATATTGATTAAAATACCATGTACCTTTACTTTAAATTGCCATGTACCTTTAAATTTTTGACAAAACTCGAAAACTTACCTCAAAAAAGCTCCAAAACTTCTTGTCTCCTCACTCTACGTTTCAGACTCTCCATCCTCTGCTGGTTTGTGCTTCCTCATGGCTCTTTTATTAGCTCTGTCCTGTTCCTGCCCTTAGCTTTCTTGTGGAACGTGGAATGTGGAACGTGGAACGTCAAATCATGATTCCCAGCTGTGGTAGAGAAATGCCCTACTCAAATCCCTTTTCAGAGGTGGACTTGTGGCCCAGCTGTGGCGAGTGCACTCATGAGGTATGCTTGAGCTCCCCTCACCATGAGGATCTGCCTCAGCTGCAGAGAATCACCTGTCCTGAGGTAATATCCTAGGCAGACCTGCAGAGCTCCCCACGAGGTAGAGGCTTTGTCAGGTCTGCATCACAGTGCAGCTGCTTCTTCTACTCATTCCTACTTCCTTCATACACACAAATAGTTTCCAAGATATAAATAAAAGAGAAAACCCCATTTTAAAGAGCAATAAAAATATGTGATGCCAAGGAATTAGTATTTTAAAAATATACCATGTCTGTAAGAGAAAAAGATTACTGAAAGGCTTATGAGTATACTTGAACAAATGAAAAGTCATCCTTTGTTCACAGATAAGATTACTGAACATCTTAAAGATGTAGAGATGTATCTGATTAACTTACTGTTCTGATGCATCTAATCATTTCTGATATAGATATATCTCAACGCAGAAACAACTTGAATACAAAAATATAATTTACTTAAGAAAATACAAGAATCTATCAAAATCAACACAATCTGCAAAAATCTCTTGCTTCACTGATTAATGTACTTTTGTATGTAATTTAACCCCAATACAATTGTCAACAACTTATTTTTGGATTTTTCTATAACAATAAATATTAGTAATGAAGCTCCTATGGAAAAATAAACTCAATAACTTAATAAATTCCCCAAAAAAGAGAGCCATAGCAGGCACTAGACAGTCTAGACATCAAAACATGCTATTACTATCTGTATAGGACTATGGCTATACTACTGATTTGTATCTTGGCCTCATATCCTAGATTAACACATTTAAATGCACTAACTTTTCTAGATACTTTGGGATTTTTATATATTAAAAACAGATTTGTGTATAGATTTAATTTTTTCTTTACAATCTGTATTTTTTTGTTTCTTTTGTTTTTTTCCTCATTGCGCTGGCTTGAACTTCCAGTTCGATGTTGAACAGCAGTGGTAACGGTGAAAATTCTTGCCTTCCTCCTGAACTTAGGGAAAAAGTATGTTCTTTATTATGTTAAAGTTATTCTCTTCATTGTTTGCTAAGAATATTTGTCATGAATGAGTGTGGAATTTTTACAAATGCTTTTTCCTCATTAATTGAGCTGATCATATGACATTCTTTATTAGTATGGAGACTTACATTGATTTTTTAAAATTAATTTTTATTTGAGTATAGTTACTTTACAATGTTGGGTTAGTTTCTACTATACAGCAAAGTGAATCGGCTATACATATACATATATCCCCTCTTTTTTTGGATTTCCTTCCCATTTGGGCCACCACAGAGCATTGAGTAGAGTTCCCTGAGCTATACAGTAGGTTCTCATTAGTTATCTATTTTATATAGAGTATCAATAGTGTGTATATGTTAATTCCAATCTCCCAATTCATCCCACCCTCCCTTTCCCCCTTTGGTTTCCATACGTTTGTTCTGTATTTCTGCTTTGCAAATAAGATCATCTATACCACTTTTTTAGATTCCACATATATGAGTTAATATATGATATTTGTCTTTCTCTTTCTGACTTACTTCACTCTGTATGACAGACTGTAGGTCCATTCACCTCACTACAAATAACTCAATTTCGTTTCTTTTTATGGCTGAGTAATATTCCGTTGTATATATGTGCCACATCTTCTTTATCCATTCATCTGTCGATGGACACTGAGGTTGCTTCCATGTCCTGGCTATTGTAAATAGTGCTGCAATGAACATTGTGGTATATGTCTCTTACTGAATTATTGTTTTCTCAGGGTATATGCCCAGTAGTGGGACTGCTGGATCCTATGGTAATTCTATTTTCAGTTTTTTAAGGATCCTCCATACTGTTCTCCACAGTGGCTGTATCAATTTACATTCCCACCAACAGTGAAAGAGGGCTCCCTTCTCTCTACACCCTCTCCAGCATTCAACACCCATTTATGATAAAAACTCTCCAGAAATTGGGCATAGAGGGAACCTACCTCAACATAGTAAATGCCATATATGAAAAACCCACAGCAAACATTATTCTCAATGTTGAAAAACTGAAAGCATTTCCTCTAAGATCAGAAACAAGACAAGGGTGTCCACTCTTGCCACTATTATTCAACAAAAAATAAATACATTATTATTATTATTATTTTTGCGATACGAGGGCCTCTCATTGTTGTGGCCTCTCCCGTTGTGGAGCACAGGCTCCGGACGCACAGGCTCAGCGGCTATGGCTCACAGGCCTAGCCGTCCATGGCATGTGGGATCTTCCCGGACCAGGGCACGAACCCATGTCCCCTGCATCGGCAGGTGGACTCTCAACCACTACACCACCAGGGAAGCCCATACATTAATTTTTTTAATGATGAACCTATTTTGCATTCCTGGGATGAATCCTCCTTGGTGGTGATGTATTATCCCTTGTATATGTTACTGAATGTAGTATGTTAATATTTTGGTGAGGATTTTTGCATCTATTTTCATAGGGCAAATTGGTCTGTAGTTTCCTTTTGTTTTAATGGTTCTGTCTGGTTTTGGTATTAGGGAAATAATGGCTTTATAGAGTGAGCTGAGAATTGTTTACTCCCCTTCTATTTCTGGAAGGTATGTTTAAAATTGATATAAAAATTGGTATAATGTCTTGTCTTCCATCCGCTGCAGTGAGTTTCCACCAGTGCCTTAAGGCAGCAGATTTTATTGTTTTCTCTCTGCAGATGAAATCTTTTACTTTGATTGGGAGATAGAGGAGGTGGGATCTGGGCACAGTTTCAGCAGTTAACACTGTTCTATTTCCCCAACCAGTACCAGGAAAAGAACTTTCTTGGATTTTCTCAGATTTCTTTTCTGTGATCTCCTGATTGAGTTCAAGGAGGGTCTGCAGAAGTTGTGAATCCCTCATGTCTGCAGCCACAGTGGGCTTAGTAATTTGTTTAAAATTTTTAACCGGTATTTCTTATCCATTCCAAGTAAGCAAATGAGAGGGTTTGTTTCTTGCTGCAGGTGGCTCTCTTTCCCAAGGTTTCAAATTACTTAATTGCCCTGCAAATTTAGTTCTGTGATGGGTTCAAGAAAGGTAACTAATGTGTCATTTTCCAGGTTTATCAATGTTGTATGGATGAGGGTAATTCTCTTTCAGTTCTCTACATCTCTGAGCTGAAACCAAACAGACTCTTTTTAAAGAAAATAAATCTGGTCTTTAAATTTGTGTTGACAATTTATTTAAGGAAATACGTTAAGAACCCATCAAAGTCATCAATACAACCTCTATGTGAATATTTTTTACTTCTCTGATTAATCCTTTGCAAAAATCACCAAATTAAGCTTCCTAATATTTCCTAACCTAATATTGAACTAGGCTTTTTTCAATATATTAAATTTCAAGTTAAATGAAAGAATAAAACTTTAAGTGCTTTTTAAAGTATTTTATTTAATACTTATATTTTAATATTTTGTAAGACATTACACATATATTGTGTACAACACAAATTCAAAAACCCTGAATGTTAAAACCTGATTATGGATATTAGAATAGGTTTTGTTTTTTAGAAACAGAAATCCTTCATTAAACATGTAATTTCCTTGTTTATGCATTCACTTTCTTAAATGTTCTTGGAAGCTCATTATTTATACAAATTGAGAACAGCCTAATACATGTCTAAAATGTTTTCATTCACATACCTTAGCCTAGTGAGGACACTATTTTGAGACATTAATCTATTATTTATTTCTATCTATATCATATCATATTACATTATTGTGTACTATATTAGCATTTTTATTTTCCAAATTCAAGAATTTCGGTGACAAGGTAGAAAGCAAAAATAGCTTGTGATTCTTCCTGCCTTTTTTTTCCCTAAAAGCCAAAACTTGTGCCTGGGAAGAGGCACTTGAGTAGTAAAAATATCTATATCTGTATCAACATTATCTATCTATCTGTCTATCTATCTATCATCTATCCATCGCCATGAGCAGGCATAGCAAGTGTAGGTTCAATCGTGGATTAGAAGACGATTCCTCAATCTGGATTTGGAGAAAGCAAGGAAGCTATGGAGCAAGCAGGGTATGAGGTGAGAAGTTGGGTGAAAAGAGAATGAGAGAAACTGAAGCATGCTTCACAGAAGTGATAAGTGAAATCAGCAATACCCTACAGTCACCTGGATGAGATGCAGTTTCACAATGCCAGTGAATTGAAAGAGTTCAAAGAGAAATGATGCATCTTTTAACACCAGACAGAACCAAAGGTGGTCTTGTGGAGTCTTCCCTGTGGTCACTTGAAACAGAGGCCTTAGACAGGTGCTGGATCTGAGCATTCATGTTGACTGTGGGATGTTTAAATGGTATCTTCTGTAAACAAGTGGTCTTTGCCCATGTCTCAGCTCTCTGAAATGTCTCTCTGAACTGTGATACCAGCCTGCCAGTGGAACCCTGAGACACTGAGGTTATGCAGTAGAGTAAGTGTTCAAAATAGATATTACTTTGAATTTTATAAAATATAGTTTTTACATGGATATTCACCTGGTTCATATGAGGTGGCTTATTATGGACTACTAAAATCCCAATGCCTTGATTGGCTCTAGTCTGTTAAGAGACTAGGAGATATTTACAAGTGACTAAAGTTATGTTTCTCAGAAGCCTGGAAAGATGGGAACTCAAAATTAAAATTAATTTGAGTTTTAGGAAATTGTGTTACAATTGCTCCAAATAGTATTGTTTCAATATTACTGCTCTATTAAAATAAAATTTATTTTGGTTTATATTATTCACTTAACTAATTCTTCTATATTTTTCCCTACAGGCTTTCCCTTTTTATTCCAAACTAACACTTTAAGAGAGCTGAAAGAGAATGGAAGAAAAATCAAGTATTTGTCATTTTCCCAACGGATACTGTTGAGTTTCTCATTATTCATATTACTCTGCTAAAGAATTTAAACGTTTTTCTAAAATTCTTGCAGTGACAGATACAGTTTTTTTTATTATTATTTTTAGGGCTGTCATTGCCTCTCCTAATATAGATTGATAGCAATGCTTTTATTAATTTTCAAATTTTTAAAATGAGCATTATTTTTATACTTTGCAATGCATGCACCTTAACTGGCAGTTTGAAATATTAATGTTAATAACTGGTGGCTGATTTGTGCTTTTTATGGCCCAATGAAACATCAGAAAAATATAGATTAGAGAATCAAATAAGTGTATTATTTAAAAATAATTTTAAAAATTTTGGTTTCCAACAAAGTAGAAATACAGACTCAGGCTCTTGGTTGAAAAGGCATTTACATTAATGTGAAATATTTTATTTCTTTTATATATTAAAAGTCTTGAAACAATTATGACAATTTGCTAATAGTTTTTTTTTTATATTATCATTATGGGATCATAGGGTTTTTGATGTATTATTCCTTGAAGTGTTTGATATTTTAAAAAATTTCTTTAAAATGTTGAGGGCACCATAAACTAATGAGAAGACATAGAACTTTGGATGCTACGTGCCACGTATTTTCCCCCCAAATCCTGATTTTAACTAGTCTTTCTATTGTCTGATCATGCACCAAACTGTTTTCCCTCAATTTTTATAATGGCTTAATTGACATATATCACACAATCCTTTTAAAGTATACAATTAAGTGTTTCTTTAAAAAATTAAATTCACAGTCATGCAACCATCACCTCTATCTAATTTTAAAACATCTTTTATCACTCTCTTCCTCCAGCAACCATTTATCTACTTTCAGTCAGCACACCATATTCGACTTTCTGTGTCAAATTAGCCTAATGCTTTATGGGTTAATTCATGTTGTAGCAGGTATCTATACTGCACCTTTTAACCCTTGTTGCCTTAGGAATCATGGTCCAAGTATAGACACTCAAAGCAGGACCAGAAATGTAGTCACAAGGACCACCTCTTACTTGTGTTGTTGGTTAAATGGTAGTTCCTCCCACAGTTTGGCACTCATCATTTACTTTAGTCCTTTTTTTTTTTTTGCGAGGGTGGGAACCATTGTGGTTTCTTGTATTTTTATCACTTTTATTACTTCTAATAGTTTCCTATCCTTTCCCTCTCCCCATTCTCTGGATATAATGGAATATGTACTTAAATGTGTACAGATGTATGATCTTTACTCTGTCAATGTTATAGTTATATTTATTACCTTTTCATCTTCACTTTATATTTCTCTATCTTTAGCATCATCTATAAAATGAATCTACTCATATCAGAACCTGTTTCTATGCTACAGTGAAATGAAGTTTTCATTCATTTTTTAAACTTGTATTTTATGTCAACTATGTGCCAAGTGTGGAGTGATATGCAATACAATATCTGGGGATATTGTGATGAATGAAATACAGTATCTGACTTCCTCAGAACCACATCCTGAAGGAGGTATACATGTAAACTAATAATGTTAAGAGCGTAAGTGCCATAATAAACAATCAACCAGCACATGATAGGAGATCATTGTCAAGGATAATATTGAATTGTGTTTTGAAGGATAAATAGAGATTTGCTAAATAAGTGTGTGTGATTGGAATGAAGACAATTTTGAGAAAAAGAACACTGTACCTAGATACAATGAAATAAGAAAGGAGATATATTTTGAGAATGTGAAGTCTCTATGTCTGAATTATGTCCCAAGATCCTAGGAGAGTGACACTATACTCAAGAAAGTTAGAGAAGGAAGATAATCCTATTAAACTTGTGCTAAAACACGCCCAGGGGCACATTCATTAAATTGGTCGTTTTAATTCTCCAGGGTTGACTAAAGTAGAAGCAACTATCACTCTTGCCTTCTATGCTCTGGCCTCCTAATATGGGCATTCTATGAATTTTTTCTTCAGAGCTATTCTTGGTATTTTTTTAGTCTATTTTCCACAGTATAAACATGCTTGCTTTGCTAAATTTTAAATGCTCATATCATGCTAGGCTCCAAAATAAGTATTTTACAGTCATTATTTCAGTCAGCTGTTAGTCCGATGTTGGACTGGCTACATCAGACCTCTATGAAAGCTTTAAGAAAAACAGAAGTATTTCTTTTTTATTTTGTGCAACACACTCAACATTTCATTTATTAACCATGGTCCAGGTACCTAGATTTTCTTCATGGGATTTTATATTGAAATATTTGAAGTTAAATATAAACTAGGGAGTAGTATAGCTTGACTTAATCATAAATGCCTAATTGTAGCATTTATGTCCCTGCTAAGTATAGGCTAGTGTTCTTTGTAAGAATGAGAAGACCTAAGATTCATTGGATTGGTTCAACAGTGCCCATACACAATGTAATGTATTATTTTTTGCTCAGTCACAGATTCCTGCTATATCTCTCCTCCTCCTCTCTCCTTTCCTTGCTTTTATTCCTTTTTTTTCCCCTGAGAATAATTTGAGAGCCAAATGTGGAAATGCTGGGTTTAGAATAACTCAATCACATTCTAGGCATTTATAACAGAACATTATATATTCTAGTGTGAAAACTAGTATTTTTGCTTTTTTAATTTTTTCTTGCTGCTATGGAATGATTCAAATTTTCGTAGTAGCACTTCCACATACCCTCTTTATGTGCAGAATGCATCTGAAAACTGAATATTCCTTATGTTTGAAAAAATTTTTTTAAATGTTTGTTGGTTGTTTGGTTGACTTGTTAATTTTTATCTTTTTATTTTATTGCCCAAAAGTCTACAGTGGAAAAAAAAAAAGGAAGTCTTTGTTTATAGATGTATAAAGAAGAAATGGCAAAATGAGAGGAAAAGTATCCATGATGGCTTATGAAGTGGGCTGTAGAATGTGGAGAATTTAGGCTAGAAGAATTGCAAAGGGCAGAGTGGTGATGGGGATTTCTAGAAAGTGCTGGCTAAGTAGACCAAGACAAGCACTACTCCAAATAACTAAGTATTTTGAGGAGTTACATTGGGGAGAGGTCCTCTCAAGTGAACATCTGACTAGGAGCTCTCATCCCTCAACTCTTTACCTTGACTGTCAGCCAGTTTATCATGCCACCTACCTCAAAGTGAAATTCCATTCCTTTTCCACCAAAGTCGCAACTCTGCCTGCAAGAGGGATGCCCACCAGTTCACCAGAATCTTTCTCAGTACCCATCTAACTACTATAGTTGTGGCCTTCCCACTACTTCTTAGGACATGTGTAAACCCCAAGGGACCCCTGAACTTCTAGCAGAATGTTGGGGAGGAACTTTTCCTGGTCTTAGAAGTTTACAATGGAACAAACTCAAGACTCCAAAGTCAGGATGAGATTTATTCCATTGTGTAATTAGTGTCAATATCACAATGCTGGCACTGACTTTGGCCACCTTGGATATCATACAACAGTAATGGTGGAGAAGATGAGTCATCTTGTTATCTGGGGCACCTGGAGTTATGATTCAGAAAACACTAACATGACAGAGAGGCAGAAAAATGTTTTTCACTAATTCACAGGCACTGAGGCTACCATTAGAGTCCAAAACATCATTTTAAAATAGCTAGAATGTTTGCACACATTTCCCAAAGGGACAGTCTCCTTCTGGAATATTAGTAGCAGTGCTTTAAACTGGAACTGAAGTCTAACAAGTCTTAGGCGATATGTTCCATGGAGGAAATGGAGCTTAGAAATGAGCAAACTGTCTTCTTGACCAAGATGGAGGAGCAGGAGGACGTGGAGTTCGTCTCTCTCCACAAACACATCAAGAATACATCTACAGATGGAACAATTCTCACAGAATACTGGCTGAACACTAGCAGAAGACGCTGGACACCAGAAAGGACAGGAAAGATCTCCACATAAACGGATACAATGAAAGAAAGAAGGGAAAAAGAAGAGGAGAGGAAGCAGAAAGAGATATGTGCCCCTGGGGGAGAGCTGAAGCAGAGGAGAGACTCCTGCATCAGGGGGAGCCCCTTCACTGATGGGGAAATCAGTTGGAACAGAAGGGGGGCATCTGAGGCTGTCAGAAGAGGGTGAAATGGCCAGTCTGTGGCAGACAGGACAGAGTGAGACCTACACAGATGGTCTGTGCCACAGGCCTGTGCACCCCAGACTGGGACATGTGTCCTCCAGTGGACACAGGGGCTGAAAGCTGGAACATGGGGACTGGAGAGAAAACCTGGGAGGAGGACTGCTGTGGGTTGCAAGGAGATAAACTGAGGGGATGGGAGGGAGGAAATCCGAAATGAGGAATGCTTGTGGAGGAAACCCAGACTGACATAGAAGCAAGGTGCTACTGTTGAGTGATGCACAGCCATTGCAGTGTCTCTCTCCCCACACGCCAGCCTCCTGCCCCCTCAGGCACTAGGAAAAGCCCTTTCACGCCTGCCACCAGGTGCTAGGAAAGGCTCCCAGTAGGGCCGTATCTCTCACGCTCATGGCCACTGGCTTTCCTGTGAACCTGTTGCCACTGGGGTCCCGCAACCCAGGCAGTCACACCACCTCTGCACCCATCCTCACCAGGGCAGCCCCGAGTGCTCCAAGTCAGCCTTGGGAGCAGACTCCTGTGGGTGGTCCACACGCGGAGGTGGAGCAAAAAGCACAGCTGAGCCCCAGGGGTGGGGCGACTAAGGAAAAGGAAAAAAATATTTCTGTACAGCTTAACAAACTGTAGATTAAATCCCTGCAATCTACTTGGTAAACCCTGCATCTATGGAATATCTGAATGGACAATGAGTGTTCCCACAAATGAAATTGGTCTAGCTCTAGCAGCTGTAAACTTTGAGGACTAGTACACTTGGGAGGTGGGCCAGGTCACGGTCTGAGCTGCCCCCACAGTGCCCACAGAGGGACCAGAGACCTACCTAGAGTTTTGGAGTGCCTCCTGTAGAGGTGGAGGTTGGCTGTGACTCATAGTGGGGGCAAAGATGCTGACAGCTGAGACCCAGGAAAATATAATTATTACTATTTTTTAAAATGTTTTGTTCTGTTGTTCTTATTATTATATGTTTTTATTTAGTTTCTTAAAAAATTATTATATTAAATTTTTTTTATATTTCTATTTCTTTATTACTTTTTTGTTGTTCTGTGTTTTTTTCCTGTTTTTATCTTTCCTTTGTTCTAATCGTTATTTTATCATTTTATGTGTTTGTTTTGTTTTCTTTGCTTTTTCTTTCAGTTTGCATTCTGCTTTTGTTTTGTTTTTTATTATTTGTTTTTGTTAGTTTTGTTTTTAGTTGTTTGATTTCATTTTGTGATTCTTTTGTTTGCTTGTTCACTTGTGTTTTGTTTTCTCTGTTTTTGTTTATTATTTTATGTGTGTATTTCATTTTGTTTTGTTCATTTGGTTTTGCTTTTACCATTTCTCTGGGGTTTTGTTTGTCTGTTTCTTTGGTTTGTTTTTAATTGTTGCTATTGCTGTGTTGCTTATTTTTGTCTCAGTTATTTGTCTTGGGCTTTGTCTGTTTCTTTTCATTAGTTTTCTTCCCACCTTTCTTTTTCTTTTCTTTTTCTTTTTTTTTCCTTTTTTGCTGAGCCATGTGGCTTTAGGGGGCTTCATACCCAGGCCAGGGGTCAGACCTGACCTCTGGAGTGGGAGCATGAAGTCCAGGATGCTGGAACACCAGAGAATTCCCAGCCCCAGGGAATATTAATCAGAGCAGAAATAAATGAAATAGAAACAACAACAAAAAAAATAGCAAAGATCAATAAAACTAAAAGCTGGTTCTTTGAGAAGATAAACAAAATTGATAAACCATTAGCCAGAGTCAGCAAAAAAAAAGGGAGAAGACTCAAATCAATAGATTTAGAAATGAAAAAGGTGAAGTAACAACTGACAGTGCAGAAATATAAAGGATCATGAGAGATTACTACAAGCAACTCTATGCCAATAA
Organism: Lagenorhynchus albirostris; assembly: GCF_949774975.1. NCBI lineage: Eukaryota > Metazoa > Chordata > Mammalia > Artiodactyla > Delphinidae > Lagenorhynchus > Lagenorhynchus albirostris. The sequence continues at coordinate 32,968,704 of NC_083105.1, forward strand.
AATGGACAACCTGGAAGAAATGGACAAATTCTTAGAAATGCACAACCTGCCGACACTGAACCAGGAAGAAATAGAAAATATGAACAACCAATCACAAGCACTGAATTGGAAACTGATTAAAAATCTTCCAACAAACAAAAGCCCAGGACCAGATGGCTTCACAGGGGAATTCCATCAAACATTCAGAGAAGAGCTAACACCTATCCTTCTCAAACTCTTCCAAAATATAGCAGAAGGAGGAACACTCCCAAACTTGTTCTATGAGGCAACCATCACCCTGATACCAAAACCAGACAAAGATACTACAAAAAAAGAAAACTACAGGCCAATATCACTGATGAACATAGATGCAAAAATCCTCAGCAAAATACTAGCAAACAGAATCCAACAGCACATTAAAAGGATCATACACCATGATGAAGTGGGGTTTATCCCAGCAATGCAAGGATTTTTCAATATAGGCAAATCAATCAGTGTGATACACCATATTAATAAATTGAAGAATAAAAACCATATGATAATCTCAATAGATGCAGAAAAAGCTTTTGACAAAATTCAACATCCATTTATGATAAAAACTCTCCAGAAAGTGGGCACAGAGGGAACCTACTCAACATAATAAAGGCCATTAATGAAAAACCCATAGCACACATTATTTTCAATGATGAAAAACTGAAACCATTTCCTCTAAAATCAGGAACAAGACAAGGGTGCCCACTCTCACCACTATTATTCAAAATAGCTCTGGAACTCCTAGCCATGGCAATCAGAGAATAAAAAGAAATAAAAGGAATCTAAATTGGCAAACAAGAAGTAAAACTGTCACTGTTTGCAGATGACATGATACTATATGTAGAAAATCCTAAGGATGCCACCAGAAAACTAGTAGAGCTAATCAATGAATTTAGTAAAGTCGAAGGATACAAAATTGATACACAGAAATCTCTTGCATTCCTATGCACTAACAATGAAAGATCAGAAATAGAAATTAAGGAAACAATCCCATTTACCATTGCAACAAAAAGAATAATATACCTAGAAATAAACCTACCTAAGGAGGCAAAAGACCTGTACGCAGAAAACTATAAGATACTGATGAAAGAAATCAAACAGATGGAGAGATATACCATGTTCCTGGATTGGAAGAATCAATATTGTAAAAATGACTATACTACCCAAAGCAATCTACAGATTCAATGTAATCCAAATCAAATTACCAACGGCATTTTTCACAGAACTAGAATAAAACATTTTACAATTTGTATGTAAACAAAAAAGACCTCAAATAGCAAAAAGCAATCGTGAGGGGGAAAAAAAAAATGGAGCTGGAGGAATCAGGCTCCCTGACTTCAGATTATACTACAGGGCTACATTAATCAAGGCAGTATGGTACTGGCACAAAACTAGAAATATAGATCAATGGAACAGGATACAGAGCCCAGAGATAAACTCACGCACTGATGGTTACCTAATCTATGACAAAGGAGGCCAGAATATACAATGGAGCAAAGATGCCCTTTTCAATATGTGGTGCTGGGAAAACTGGACTGCTACATGTAAAAGAATGAAGTTAGAACACTTCCTAACACCATACACAAAAATAAACTCAAAATGGATTAGAGACCTAAATGTAAAGCCAGACAGTATAAAACTCTTAGAGGTAAACACTCTGTGACATAAACTGCAGCAAGATCTTTGTTGAATCACCTCCTAGAGTAATGAGAGTAAAAACAAAAATAAACAAATGGGACCTAATGAAACTTAAAAGCTTTTGCAAGCAAAGGAAACCAAAAATAATATGAAAGACAACCCTTAGAATGGGAGAAAATATTTGCAAATGAAGCAACTGACAAAGGATTAATCTGCAAGATTTACAAGCAGCTCATGCAGCTCAATATCAAAAAAACAACCCAATCCAAAAATGGGCAGAAGACCCAAACAGACATTTCTCCAAGAAGATATACAGATTGCCAATAAACATATGAAATGAAAGGATACTCAACATCACTAATCATTAGAGAAATGCAAATCAAAACTACAATGGGGTATCACCTCACACCTGTCAGAATGGCCATCATCAAAATATCTACAAACAATAAATGCTGGAGAGGGTGTGGAGAAAAGGGAACCCTCTTACGCTGTTGGTGGGAATGTAAATTGATACAGCCATTATGGAGAACAGTATGAAGGTTCCTTAAAAAATTAAAAATAGAACTACCATACAACCCAGCAATCCCACTACTGCGTATATACACTAAGAAAACCATAATTCAAAAAGAGTCATGTACCACAATATTCATTGCAGCTCTATTTACCATAGCCAGGACATGGAAGCAACCTAAGTGTCCACTGACAGATGAATGGACAAAGAAGATGTGGCACATATATACAATGGAATATTACTCAGCCATAAAAAGAAACGAAATGGAGTTTTTTGTAGTGAGGTGGATGGACCTAGAGACTGTCATACAGAGTGAAGTGAGTCAGAAAGCAAAGACAAATACCATATGCTAACACATATATATGGAATCTAAAAAAGAAAAGAAAAAGTTTCTGAAGAACCTAGGGGCAGGACAGGAATAAAGACACAGAGGTGGAGAATGGACTTTCGGACTTCATAGGGGAATTTACAATCTTCCATCAAGAAGGACAGAATGCCTGGATGCCATTGTTTTTTTCCTAACGTTAGTAGCCACTACTATTTTACTCTTGTCATTTCTTCTTATGTCAAAGTGAAATATTTTTTAAAAATGAAAAATTTTCTTATTTCAGATTTGGTAATAACTATTAAGAAATACACATGAATGGTTCAAACTTTTTCTTTTTTTTACTAGTTTAAAAAATGAGTTTATTCACTATCATTATTTTATATCTATTTAATTTTTACGACCTCATGGATTTAAATGAGAGTGAAGTGTTTTAATCAATTGTAGTAATTATCCTTTGTGATATTCACATATTGCCCTATCTTTGGTCAGTGGTAGCCTCTTCAAGTTAGATTCTCAAGTATTTGACACAATCTCAGTAAGTATTTGTAATTTACGTTCTATCTTCTATCTTATATAAAAATATATCACATAAGTTCCTCTTGTATGTTTCATAATTGTTGAAGCTAAATGATAATTTCATGGAATCATGGTACTGTGATATTTGTATATTTTTTAACATAAAAAATGTTAAAAGAAAGCAAACATGAAGTAAAAACTTGACATAATATCTGGAGACAACCATATGAAGAGGTTTGGCTTTTAAAAGTAAAAGAGGAAATTCTGGTTTAAACTCTAACACGTACAGAGTTTTCAAGTTGTCACTCCCATCCTTACAAGGAAAAGGTGAACAAACTAAAAATCAGTGACTTTACACAGCTCATCTGAGACTAAAGTTTCAGGGCAAATCACCACACTAAAGTCTGGATAGGCAGACAAATACAGAAACTCACAACTGAGATCTGCTTGCCTGTAGCACAAACCACTGGAGCCATAAACTGTTAGGTACATTTAAATGGTAATTTTTATGAAATATCGGAGGGTGAGTATAAACTAGCTTAAGAGTGAGAAATTCCTGGAAGCTACAGCTTTGTGATAAGAGGCAACTTTTGTGGTTTTTACCTCCAGGTTCCCACCTAAGCTCTCAAGGTAAAGAGTCAAGAAAGATCCTCTCATGATGTTGGCAGGGGTGGAGGATAAAAAAAAAAAAAAGTGAAATATACTCAGAGTGTTCTCCATATCAAAGGCCTGTTTCACAGAGGAAAGACTACCAGAACCTTAAACTACCAAACAAAAGGGCATTTCTCCCACTCCAGATCACCTAAGGGATAAAAATTTCTAAGACACACTTGTGAAAGTCAAAGCCCAGGGACATAAGCCCACTAAAAGATGAATATTTAATCTTACAATTGTGCAATGCTTTCCCTCCCCCACACTTAACAACTACACCAATAGGACTTCAGTATAGCCACAGAGAATTACAGCTGATAGAGCAGCAAGATGCATACTCTACCTGATGAGGAATTAAGGAACTCCAAAGACAACAGGAAAAACAAATATTAGGACACTACAGGAATTTGAATCTTCTGTCATCTACAACTACAACAACATTAAATCCAGCACAACTCCTATGCAGATTAACAGTAAGGTCTCTATTACTAGGCTTGTGTTACCTTATATATCATGTTTCATTTTCAATGAAAGTTCAAGTCATGATAACAGGCAAGAAAAAACAGTCTGAAGATACAAAGAAAGCATCAGAATAAAACCCAGATATGTCAGGGATATGGGAATTATTAGACCATAGATTTAAAACAACTATGATTAATATGCTGAGCTTTAATGGGAAAAACAGACAATATAAAAGAACAGATAGGTAATGTAAGCAGAGAGATGGAAACTTCAAGAATCAAAAAGGAATACTGGAGATTAAAAACACTGTAACAGAAATGAAGAATGTCTTTAATGGGGTCATAAAATGACTGGAAATATATTAAAAAATATCAGTGAACTTAAAGGAGGGTCAATAGAATCTTCCCGAACCAAAATGCAAAGATAATAATAGTAATAGTAATAATAACAATATAAAGACTAAGATTTGAAAGACATTTGAAAGACAATGTCAAAAGTTATAACATATGCATAATTGGAATACAAGAAGAAGAAGACAGAGAGAACCAAGTGGAAGAAATACCATAAGTAATAATGGCTGAGAACTTTCCAAAATTAATGACAGACACCAAACCACAGATTCAAGAACCTCAGAGACTACCATTCAGGATAAATAACAAAAAAGTCTACAACAAAGTATATCATATAGAAACTGCAGAAAACCAAAGACAAAGAGATAATCTTGAAAGAAATCAGAGGAAAAAACCCCACCTTACTGATAGTGAAACAAAGATAGGAATTTGAGGGAGTTTCTTGGCAGAAATTGTGTAAACAAAAAGTGTGGAATGAAATATTTAAAGTGCTGAAATTAAAAACAAAACAAAAACAAACCCTCACTATCCTAAAATTTCTTATCCAGGCAAGTTATCCTTCAAAAGAAAAGGAGAAATAAAGATTATTTCCAACAAACAAAAAGTGAGGGAACTCATTGCCAACAGACATACCCTGCAAGAAATGCATAAAAAAGTTCTTCAGTCAAGAAGGGAAATTATACTGGTTACTGTAGTATATTAACGGTTTCCCCAAAGGGGTATATCTAAATGTTTACCTGTTAATCACATGCTGGTACATGTGATTGTGGTCTCATCTGAAAATAAGATCTTAGCTATGTCATTAAGTTAAGGATGTTGAGATGAGATGATTTTGGATTAAGTGTGGGGCCTATATCCAATGACTTGTGTCCTTATAAGTTAAAGGTGACAAGAGACTAAAATGACACATCTACAAATGAAGGAAAATCAAGACATGCTTGCAGCCACCAGAATCAAGAAGAGAGGCATGGAACAGATTGTCCCTGAGAGTCTCCAGAAGGAATCATCCCTATTGACCTTGATTTTGGACTTATGGCCTCCAAAATTGTGAGAAGATAAATTTCTGTTGTTTTAAGCCACCAAGTGTATAGTAATTTATTATGACTACCCTAGGAAACTAATACACGGTCTGGTACTGGAAAGTGAAGTGCTACCATTAACAAATACTTATAAATTTGTAAATGGCTTTGGAATTGGATAATGAGTAGAGGCTGAGAGAATTTAGATGCACATGATGGAAAAAGTCTAGGTTGTTCTGAAGAGATGGTTGGTAAAAATATGGAGATTGAAGGTAACTGGTGAGAGTACAGAAAGAAATGAAGAACATGTTATAGACAGGAGGAATGGCAATTCCTGTTATAAAGCAGCATTGAACTTGGTTGAATTTATTCTACTGTTGAGTGGAAAGCAGAATTTGTAATAGATAAAATTAGCTGAGGAGATTTCAAAGCAAAATGTTGAAGTATCAGCCCTGTTTCTCCTTGCTGCTTACAGTAAAACATGAGAACAAGACAAACTGAGGAAGGAATTGCTAAACAAAAATAAACAAACATCTGATGACTTGGGAAATTCTCAGTTTATCCAGATTGCAAAGGAAATGAGAAAATTTAAATTTCCTAGCTAAAACTAGGAAATTTACCCTTGGAAAAATCATGCTCTGGAGAGAGGGCCAAGGGTATAGCTGGAAAATCTTTCACTGAAAGATTAGGTATGTGATGCTTGGATCTAATAAACCATCTTAGCAGAAGCCAGGATTAAAGATGGGTTTACCCAAGAAGGATCTGTTGAGAACTCTTTCCTAATGGTGTGACCCCTCTGAATTACATGGAAGACCAACAAGGTTCCTGGGAATATTATACCAGCAGAAATACTGCTGGAAAGAGACAGAGATGGGACAAAATCAAAGATTTTTGGACTCCCAAAATTTTACTTCATCTCTGTGAGAGACACTGTTAAGAGAATGAAAATTACAATCCACAGACTAGGAGAAAATTTTTCAGAGTATATATTTGATAAAGGACTTGTGTCCAAGATGTACAAGAAACTCTTAAATCTCAACAATAAAAAATATTTTAATAATGGGAAAAATAGTAACACAGATACCTCACCAAAAAAATACAAATGTCAAATAAACCTATGGAATACTAGTCAACATCATTTTTCATTAGGGGATTTCAAATCAAAATAACAATGAAATACCACTACATACCTATTAAAAAGACTTAAAAAAACCTGATGGTACCAACTGCTAGCAAGGATGCATAACACCAGGAACTTATTCATTGCTGTTGAGTGTAAAAATTACAGACACTTTGGAAGACAGTTTGGTAAGTTCTTACAGAAGTAAACATAGTTTTGTCATATGATCTAGCAATCACACTCCTAGGCACTTACCCAACTATTTTGGAAAACTTCATGTTCACACAAAACCCTGGACATGAATGTTGGTAGCAACTTTATTCATAATTGCCAAAAACTGGAAGCAGCCAACACGGCCTTCAATAGGTGACTGGGTAAACTGTAGTACATCCATACAGAGGAATAATATTCAGAAATAAAAAGAAATGAGCTGTCAAGTCACAAAATGACATGCATGAATATTAAATGCATATTGCGACATGAAGAAAGAAAATGTGAAGACTAAATACTGTATGACTTCAACTATATGACATCCTGGAAAAGACAAAATTATAGACATGGTAAAAAGATCATTGGTCCCCAGGGTTGTGGGTAGAGAAGGGGAGGATGGTGAGTAGGTGATGTAAAGGGGATTTTCAGGGTGTTTAAACTGTTCTGTAAAGTATTGTAATGGTAGATACATGAAACTATGCATTTTTCAAACCTATAGAACCTTACATTACAAAAAGCAGATCTCAATGTATTCAAGGTTATATATATATATATATATATATATATATATATATATATATATATATATATATATATATATAAATTAGTGATTTGAGGTATCCCAGGATGGAATGAAGAATGTGAAAAAAACAGTATAACTATACTGCAAATATATGAAACTACTTCACTTATCTGAGTAACTCTGAAAAAAGTAGTTTTTTTTTTTTAACAACAATAAAAACTGCACATAGGCACTATACTTTGGTCAACAAACTTGTTTCATGCAGGGGTCTGGGGTAATGATTCTGAACTGATATACATGTTAGAGTTAAACAATTATGTATGTAAATGATGATGATGGGAGCCAGGTTTTTCACTGTTGGAGGGGGAGATTACAGATAAGCAAGAGTGGAAGGCTACATTTTTTCATATGGTAGCAGATTAGAATTGGCAACATTAGTATAAACTCATGTTTAGCATGAGGTAGATACAAATGATAATGTGTATGTATGCGTGTTTAAACAAGTTAGTATCCATTCATATATTTCCTTCCCTTTTCAGTTGAGTTGATTTAGCAGTAATGACACCCCTGTAGCCATGAGCACACCTAAAACCCAGATCTTTGTTCCTAATAGAATTTTCCAACAAAAGAAACCAGGGATCTTTGGGAAAATTGCTGATTCTAGTACTAAGTAAGAAAATGCACAATATGAGTCTAGAGCATATTGTAGTGCCAGAAAGTAAGGAAGTGCACACAAAGAAAAAGACCAGAAAAGGAAAGAAAAGAACACCAAGGTGGGGCTATATTAAAGGGGCACAAGAGCCAACTGAAAGAACTACCAATGGCCAAAACTGGAAGCATTTAAACAATAAAATTAAGTAGTTTTGGATTATAACCCAAAATATAAAGTAAAAATCTAGGAGTCCAAACTGATTTCAGATATCTGCATTGAATAAAATATCAGAATTAATCATGCATTTCAAAAAACTACCTATGATAGTAGTTATTATTTATACAGTGTTGACACCCCAATTTATATATCCTCACTAAACCTCTCCTTGGAACATCACTATCTCCACTACTAAACAACTCTGATCCACTTCCCCAATACCACATGCTCTCTGTTCTGCACTTCCTGTTGCTCAGGCTAAAATACTTGGCAACATCTCTTATTTTTCACTTTTATTACATTGCATATTCATTATATCTGTAAATTTTATTGCTTGTTGCTTCAAAATATAATCAGAATATCATCATTTTTTAATCAACTGCACTAATATTACCATGCTAGAAGTCACCATCTTCTTCTTTGGTTATCCTAAAACTTCCTAACTGGTCTCCTATAATATGCCCCAGTCCTCATTCAGTTTATTTTTAACATGGAGTCAGAGTGATATTTGTACAGTCATACATGAGTTCAGATTACTTCTCTATTCAAAACCATCAAATGCAATAACTTTATAATAAAATTTGATATCCAATAGTGTAATCCCATCTTTGTTCTTCTTCAGCATTTTCTTAACTATTTTTGTCCATTTGTATGTCAGTATAAATTTTAGATTTTGTCAATTTCCATTGCATATGAAATTTTATACAACCATCAGGAAGGTGGCACTTTTAGCAACTTTCAACAGTTGTTTAGGAGAATTTTGTTGGAATTGGAACGATTTTATATATTTCAGACTAGGTTTTAAAAAGCATCATTATGCAGTTACATTCACTATGACTCTAAAGAAATGCAAATATTATTTCTCTAGTATAGCTTAAATAATTTACTGGTTCCAAGAAATAATGTGACCTTTCCATATACTTTTTCATCCCTGTAGAAGATAATTTCTATCAAATAAAAATGAAAATAATCAGGATAAGTAAGTGTTCACTATAGGTATCTGTTCATCTTTCATCATTATGATACAAGTAAAGGATTATATGAAGATTAGTCTTTGATTTTAATTTAAATGGATTTTGCTGGTAAATTGGATTTTGTTATGCTTCATAAAGATATATTTCCTGTAGCAAACTGAATTGCCTACCTTACAAATTGATATGAATCAGGAAAGGAACTTCATTTCATGCAAACTTTTTAATATCTAGCTAGAAATGTGAAATTTACTCTTGCAATCATATGTGGTTCTACTGCATTACAAATTCTATTTATCTGAGCAAATGGAATAGCTTGCATTTAGGCATGCCCCTCTGTGCTTTTCTACAGTATTGCATGTTAATATATTTAATCTATTTAACATCTTTGGATGTTTTAAACATAATCACATGCATTTATGCTCGAGTTTGGGCATACTTTTACTACTTGTAATGAATTTGACCTATCAGCGAAAGCTCTATAAGCTTTTATCTAGTAATATACATAGAATTAGCATTATAAACATTGTTTTCTTGGAAATTTGCGTTTTCAGCTCTAAATGATTAATCTTTTTCTGCATGTTAAATATATACAGCATTTTAAACACATAATTTTTATGGAATTTAAGCCACTATTTTATTATAAACTCTCCAGCTCTTTCTTCACTTAAAATGGCAATTAGCTGTTAGAAAGTATGTTTCCACATATGATTACAATTAATATGGCATTAAAATTAGACATAAAAGTATATAATCTTAATTTACAAATAAAAGTTACACAGAAATACTTTTGATACATTTATCAAATAATTAACATTCAACTCTTCTGTAGAATCTGCTCAATGTAAAAACTAATTCTTAGTGTTACTTAAAACTAACTTCTTTTACTGTTTTAAAGTTTGGAACCCAAATAAATAAACGTAAATAACAATGACTACTATTGCGGGTAATAATAAAAATAATAGCTAACATTTATTATACAATTGTTATGGTTCTGTGTCCTTTTGCATAGTTTATTAAGTCCTGTATTTATCACAATAATCTTATACATAATTTTATTATATCTACTTTACAGATGAGGAAAAGAAGGTACAGAGAGGTAGATAAAGTTAACAAAGACTGGAAATTGCAAATTTACATCCAGGCAGTCACGCCCTAGAGCTCCAGCTCCTTGAGAGAAAGCCAAATACTACATGATTTCACTTATACATGGAATCTAAAAAAACAAAACAACTGAGCAAACATAACAAAACAGAAACAGAGTCACATATACAGAGAACAAACAGGTGGTTGTCAGTGGGGAGGGGGTGGGGGCAATGAGTGAAACAGGTGAGGGAAATTAAGAGGTATAACCTTCCAGTTACAAAATAAATGAGTCACAGGGATGAAATGTGCAGCATGGGGAATATAGTCTATAATAAAGTAATATCTTTGTATGGTGACAGATGGTAACTAGACTTATAGTGGTGATCGTTTTATAATACAGAGAAATACCGGATCACTATGTTGTGTACAAACTAACACAGTATTGTAGTTCATTATAATTCAAAAGACAAAGAATCTTGTAGAAAAAAAGATCAGACTTGTGGTTTCCAGAGGTGGGGGGCTGGGGGAAGGGGAATTAGATGAAAGTGGTCAAAAGGTACAAACTTCCAGTTGTAAGGTAAGTAAGTACTAGGGATGTAAGGTACAATGTGATCAATATAATGAACACCCCTGTATGTTATATTTGAAAGTTGTCAAGAGAGTAAATCCTAAGGGTTCTCATCACAAGGAAAGTATTTTTCTTTTATTTTGTATCTACATGAGATGATGGATATTCACTAAACTTACTGTGGTAATCGGTTCTTGATGAATGTAAGTCAAATGATTATGGTGTACATCTTAAACTTATACAACGGTGTATGGCAATTATATCTCATTAAAACTGGAAGGAAAAAAATTAATGCAAAATAAAGCTGGAAGGTTATATTTTATAACACATTTTTTATTACTATTATCTCTTGCAATGTATATACTAGATATTTCACTTCAGTTCACGTCGTTTAGGCATAGACTTTTTAAAAATGATTTAATGTGGCTTTTGCTTTCTTTGTGTGTGTTTATGTAACTTTTATTTTTTACCTGGTATGACTTCCTTGAACAAATGATAAACCATCTGTATTCTTTTTCTTTTTCTTTCTCCCAGTTTCATTGAGAAATAATTGACACGCATCACTGTATAAGCTTAAGGTGTATAGCATGATGGTAGATTTACATGTATTGTGAAATGATTACCATAATAGTTTCAACAAACGTCCATCTTCTCATACAGATAAAGCAAAAAGAAAAAAAGGGAAAAATGTTTTTCCTTGTGATGAGAACTCTTAGGATTTATTCTCTTAACAACTTTCCTATTTACCATAAAACAGTGTTAGCTATAGTCATCTATTTTTATTCCATTCATGAAACATGTTAATAGGCATTAGAGAAATCTTAGAAATGCTATTTACTGAAATACTTAAGTAAACTTGAAACTGTGATTCAGCATAACTTTGGGATCCATTCCTTCAAGAAACATGTCCTAATAATGACATATTCAAAATTCGGAATTAGAAGAAACATTTACCATTGGTTAAGAAATATATAAGCCTAAATCCCTAAGCCAAATTTCATGACTTGAACTTCACAAAGAGTGGGTGAAATAAGAACAAATTTATTTATTTCTTATTTCCCCATAGACTGGAGTCCTACTTAACCAGACATTGTAGGAAAGAAAACATGTGGGTCACTTTTCTTATCCCTGAGAAAGTATAAAGAGCATGATGTACAGTTCATCTGCATAACTGTGAATTTTTAAATATAATCTCCCCAGATCCTGCTGCTGTAGTATGTAATTCTCAACTTTTGATCTGGTTATCTTACAACTTATCAGGTAATAAACAACCTTCACTTCCTTCTCAATTTCTCCTGGAAAAATGTGTGAATCTTTCTTTTTATGGTTCTAGTCTCCCCCTCCTCAGCTAATCACATATTAATACTATACTTTTATAATAATTTTATAATATAATAATTTGTAAACAAATTAAGGAATAATATAATTCCTACATTACCCTTATCACGTGATTGAGTTGTTTAAATACACATTTCTGATTGTTTTCAACATATATTAAAAGTAATGTTTTTACTGACTCCATACAATTTAATTAGCCATTTCATATTTTTACTTTTAATTGTGCTGCCACAATAGTTATTGGCTGGAAAGAGATTTTGAAGTATATATGAAATTGTTTGCATAGCATACATAGCATTTTCATATATACAGAATATTGTCATTTTAAAAGCATGGCTTGATAATATGATATAATAGCTCAAAGAAGATTGGGGATACGCCTATGCTTTTTGGGACCACACAGAATTGCATTTATGGTCAACAAAAACATTTTCAGGCTGTTGCTTAGCAACTTACATGCATGGAAAAATTTGCATCAGTGCTTCAAGAATAAGGGCTGATGATATTAAATTCTTTCATAGTCTTTGTTATTATTACTTTTCAAAGTTCACTAACAATATTAACTGGGTTGGCTTTCTAATTTCATTCGCATTTATCAATTTAATTATTAACTTTTACATGAAAGCACAATAAGACAAATGCATGTAAATTCTGGAGAAAGGAAGAGAGAGAGAAGAGGGGAGAGGGGAGAAGAAAGAAAGGAAGGAGGGAAGGAAGGAAGGAAGGAAGGAAGGAAGGAGGGAAGGAAGGGGGGAAGGGAGACAAAGGATCTCATCTTTAGATGCAAATAGCCATTTCATTACCCCTTAGGGAAAACAAACTCTGGTTAAGTTACTGTGAAGGTACCATTCTACCCTCTTTTTCTGGGGCTATTTTATGGTAAACACCAGTATATTCTTGTGAAATATCTCTTTAGTGAATTTTATATAAGATGATTCAAAATGGAAAGACAGGAACGGATACCTACAACCACTTCTTCATTCCATGAGGATAGGAGGTCAAAGATGAGCTATACATTTCTACTTGCATCACATGACGAACAACACTAGCATTGTTAAGAGTCTAACAATGAATCACTTCCATTTTTATTTTCTCCTTGAGGTTTAAAAAAAATCACAGGAGCCTAACCAACTACAACATACGATATTAAGCAATATTATGAAATCATGATAGTTGTTCACTCTTTAATACTAACGGGTGATTTCTTTACATAAAAATAAGATTTGCACATTCCACTGCCTCTCCTTATCTCTACTGCTATTAATGGCACTGCTACAATGTTGGCTAAATTAGAAATCTCTTGTTATCCACACTTACGTGTTTCTGCTGCCCGTATGTAACAGGCAACTGTCTTGCTTAATTCTACTACCTGTATTTTCCTTCAAATCCAAATCATTTTTTCCAAACTCAAGTGTACTTTTTTTCAGTTCATTCCTCCATCATCCTTAGAATTGCTTCTAAATTGGTCTTTCTAGGCTAGTCTCTGCTCTCCAATGTGTAGACATTTCTCACAGAGTACTCTTTCTGCATTAATTTTCATATCATTATCTTACTTAAAACCTAGCAAAGATTTCTGATTACCTGCACAGAAAGTAAAAACTTTTAGCATGACATAACACATAACCTCAAGAGGTGTAGCCTCTGCTTACCTTAGCTGCATATTCACTCAGTAGTTTCTCCCCCATTACACTCAAACAATATTGAGAGAATTATAATTTTCTATAATTGTGGTGGGTTTTTAAAATCTTTTTCTCTGTAACTTTAGGTATATAATCCCTATGCATATAATTTCCTTTTCCTCCTTATTTTGAAAACAACCAGTTCTTGACTGTTAGATTTACCATTGCTTCTCCCAAAAGCCTCTGTTTAACTCTCCTTCCCAGTGGAGTTGAAGATTCCCCTCATGATTAAGACTCTAGTTGATACAAACGTCTGTTTCTACCCCATATTATATTTGTTTACAGGTCAACAGCTCTTATATAATTAGCAGGTGTTCTTTTCTCCAACTTAATTTTCCTCAGGGCCCATACCAGTATTTTTTGGGTTCTAGAACTTGATGTTCAACTTCAGTTGTTCATTTATGTGATGTTGACTAAATGAATTAATTCATCTATTAAATTAATGATTGAAGTGGTGGCATGAATTTTAAAGGATAATATTTATGGAGACATTTGATCTCTGAAACACTTGGCATTTGTTTTTCAGTGAAAAGAACAGTTGAATGAGATTCCCTGAATCAAAGCCACAATTGGTCATTTACCTTCTCTACTCAACAAATATTCATTGGCTACAAATTATATACCCTACACACAATTGAAATGGTTTCTAGCTTAACATATTTACAATCTCATAGACAATGGTTTATAATAGAGGGGAAATAGGCTGATATTAGTCATCATGAACCTGTTTATGATATTGAAAAGAGAGCCACTTATCCTAGGCTTGCAGAATTGTAGCATGCCTCAAGGAAAAGGTACATCCTGAACTATGTTTAGATAATGAAAAAGTCTGGCCAAATGCATAAACATATGCAGCACATTTCAAGGAGAGGAAGTAGTAGGGACAGAGGCTTGGGGGTGATAGTGAATGATACTTGAGGAAAATTACAGGTACCTAATATGTCCTTAGGCTTTTCCCATCGCAAGAAAGTCACAGATCCAGATTAATTTAGGTAACAGGAGCTTATTGTAAGAATAGATGTAGAAGCAAAGAAGTATTAATTAATTTATTCCTTAAATATTTATTGACAACCAATAGTGCAACAGACACTGTGCTAAGATATAGGGATATAATGTAACCCACAACAGTAATCAATCTTGAGTTTATGATCTTCTATTCAAGTGAGAGAGGGAATTATATATCTTGTAGTCCCACACATAGGTAAAAGTGCTATGACAGAAAAGGGCAGGGTATGATTAGCACATACAATGAGGGAAACCAAAGCATAAGCAACTCATCTAGTAGTTGAAAATAGGACATCGGGAGAATGAACTGAGTTCAGGACCAGAGGTATGAGATTGAATTGCTTGTGGGGACATGCAACATGATACTCCAGAGTGAGATCTCAGCTGAAATACTTTTCAACAAGATTTAGATGGCACATAAGAACATGAGAATGAATGAAGATAGAAGCAAAAATATCCTTAAAATACATATTGGCAAATAATATTCAATTACTGACTTCCATTGTTTCTGTTGAGAAATCATTTTTATTTTTGTTATTCTTTTGAAGATGATATTTTTTCTTTCCCTTCCTCTTTCTCCTTTTAAAATTGCTTACATTCTATGTTTTTCTTCACAGTTTACTGTAAGGTGCTATTGTGTACTATTCTTTATATTTATTTACCTTGCTAGAGATCACAGTCTCTTTGAATCTATAGGTTAATATTTTAATCTTTTTTTAAAAAGCTACTAGCTTTTTAAAATATTCCTACTGCCTCATTATTATAGGACATCATATTTTATGGGGCTTCAATTAGACATAGGTTAGACCTTAATATTTATATTTTTTCTGTACTTTTCTTTTTTTCCTCTTTGTGCTTTAATTTGAATATTTCCTACGAACATGATTTAAAATTTTCTAATTTTATCCTGAATTTATTCTTTTATTAAAATCAAATATTAAGTCTAATTTCATTCATTCTATTTTTCATATCCAGAATATGTAGAATATCCATTTGATCATTTTTTTAGATTCTAGTAAATTTTTGATCTTTTCTATTTTGTGCATTCCCATTTTATTTTCTTGAACAGTTAACCTCACTCCTATTTTAAATTTCTTGACAGGAGTCTCCAATGTCTGGATATCCTGTCATGTGTTTCTGTGGTTTGACTCTCTCTTCATACTGTGTCATATTCAGTGATGTTCCAGAACTGGCTCATATCCACTTGAGAGAGCAGATAATGAACATCTCTTCCTAACTCTGCATTCAATAACTTTACACTGATAGTGTGAAATCACTCATGGTACTAGTGTTTAAACCACAGAAATCAGCAAAAGCCGCAACTCAAGACTCCTCCAACTCCCAAAGCCATGGCATATGGTCCTGTATTTCAGCATGTCTAGTGAATTTTTTTAACTGAATGCCAAACTTTGTCTATAAAAAAAGTTAAAGTGGCACTAGCTGATTTACTTTCCTTTAGGGAGGCTTCGCTCTTTGCTCTGCTAGAATTTGCTCAGATAGAATGATGGCTGGTAATTTTAATCAAACCAGACTTCTAGCTGAGTAGATGGTGGATTGAAACTTTGGTAAGGTTCTGTCTACCTCAAGTTTCCCAGCTCCTCTGGTATAGCCCTCCAGAATTCTCAACTAAAAGATCCTCTCCTGAACTCTCAGCCTTCTTTGTCTCAGCAAAATTTACATAGTGGAGAGCTTATTAACAACTTGCAAATTCTATAGCTAATATTTCCCTATCCCTGTTTTTGTTTTCCTTAAAAGAGGAAGGAACAATTGGCTATACACATTTATTAAAAAAATACTAATTTTATCTACAATTTATGGAGAAAAAAACTGTGAAATGGAAAGACCAGCTGAATTTAGGATAAATGTTTCTTCTTTGCAATAAATCTTAATGTTTGAACGATTCCTATAATTTTGAGAAAAATATAAAACAATGGTAGAAGTGATTTTTTAAATTATAATACATGCTTTAATTTTAGACAGAATTTATTGGCCTCCTCTTATGACACATTATCCCACTTACTGTTTTAATTGTTCTAATTCTTTCCTGATTCTGGTTTTATATAAATATTTATATGTAGTAATTCTTATATTTAAAATATTGCATTTATAACAATAAAATATTCATTTCTTCAGCAAAGACTGAAGTCGTATCTCATTTCAGAAGACAACCTGTTTGTTTATGCTCAAATAATATACAGCAAAATGCAGTTAATAATAATCTTTTCACTTGAAATTTTTCTCCAGAACTTTATTTTGGGTAGATGTTAGGTAAAAGGAATCAGAATGTACGGTGACATTTATGCAATAACTTTATCACTAAAGGCTTAAAATCTTTGGTGAAATAGGTGGGCTTACATTTCAATCATCTACTATTCATTTTAGAGCAGTTTTAAAGCAGTTTCAATGAAGGATAAAATATATTCAGTTACTTCTTGAGAAAATTCTCTGATTATCCCAAATTTTTTGCTTAGGATATTATATGAGTTATTTAATAACATAATAAACATCAAATTTCTGAGTGATATTATTAGAATTTCTACATTGTGGTTACATGATCAAAGATAAACAACCTGTCACAAATATCATCATTAATCAACATTTGAATGCACATATTCGAATTGTCCTTAAAATATTTTGATCTTACATACTTATGCAATTTTAATGAAATCAAATGTTTAAAAAGCCTGGAATGATAAAGATATTGGAAATGATCACTCAGAGATTAAAATAACTATAAATAACATCTTAGAAGGTCTAGTGAAAGAGGTAGAGAACATGCCTGAAAAAATGGTGAATTTAGTAGACATTTAAACCTAAAAAAGAAGAGTATAAAGGAAATGTCACAAGTAAAAAGACAAATTAGAGATGAGAATTTCCTTTGAAAGTTTTATCACAATATTGGTCAGTGCAGGGGGGTGGGAGCAGGAGTAGGGGGTGGAGGAGGAGACAAATTAAGATAAATCAATGAAAATTATCCAAATAAAATGTAAAGAGGAAAAAAAGGGAGATAAAAACAGGGCAGAACTCAAGTTTTTGGCTGAGATTCAATAACATGTACTAGATTTACACTCCCTCCTTAAGCAACTAAAAACGTATAAAATATACGAAACAAGAATTTTCAGACATTGGACAAAACTCAGTTCAGGATAGTGATTTCTGAGAGGAAGAACAAATTAGCTGAGCCCAGTAATATCCCCAGCACACTGACTGTAGAAAATCTCTGGCACAGAGCAAGAAGGTGGAACCAAGGTAGAGCTGAGTGGTTTCCCTAAGTGGACGGGACAGAGTTGGGATTCCAGGGAGGTCAAGGCAGCTAGAATGTGCAGAACAGAGCACCAGAGAGGAGAGAATTCCATGAGAGATAGTTCTGGAGCTCTTTGCAAGGTCAGCCTTACATCCGCAACTGAGCAAAAAACAGCAACATGTATGAAGAAACCACACAAGGCTTTTGGGGGAATGGGAGCATAAGGAACAGTCAATGGAGTTTTCAAAGGGTTCTCAATAGTTTGTTTCTACAGTGAAAGAGCCATAGTGAAAATAGTCTCTTAATTCATAGGGGATGGGGTAGTGTACTCAGAAGATACTCAACAGTGGGACAAAGTTAGCCCTAGAATAAAGGTTGCTCTGGTCCTACCTGAGAAACATACGCGAAAATGTAGATCTTTTCCTCTCACCATATACAAAAGTTAATTCAGAAAGGACCATAAACCTGAACCTAACATAAAGTGTGTTTTACAAAAGCACATATAAACTATGTAAAGAGACAAGTATTATTAGACTTTGCCCCCATAGGGAATCTATTCTGAGCAATATTTTAAACCATATGCTTAGAATAAACAGAGATTTTTATTATGTCCATCAAACAAGAGAGTGAAGTATTCAAAGAACAACTTGGTAACAACTAAATGGGGAGGAGTGACTTGATATCTGATTCCAGAGTAGCCTACCTTAATCCAAAGATATATCATGCAGAGGAATGAATATGGTGTATATTCATTGGGTAATCCTTAACAAATAGGTTTTATTTTTGACACATTTTAGAACTACTAAATCTTCTGTTGTAGGCCCAGGGGATAACATTTTTCTTTTACCCTTGAGGAAACTTCTTTCTTCATCCCTTTGTCTACAAACCCGTTAAGATCTTGAGGGGCAAATTGGGGTGAAGACCTAAAGAAATGAGTCAAGGAAGCTGATTCTAGTCTACCTGATTCGAGTTTCATCCAGAGATTAAAGATACAAATTAGTCTCTGTGTTTCATGGATAGTCACTATTTCAAGCAACTACAGTGGCGTTTGAGGCCAAAGCTCAGCTTGTAATAGTCAGTGCATTTGTTTAGTCCTGTGCTGGTACATCTGTCTCCCTCAGGGACTTTACAAAGTGCCTACAGGAAGCAGATGAATTTTACTTCATCTTGTATCCAACATTCTTTTTCTACCGAATATGGCTGAACAAAATTATATTATCTGCATTAAGCTAATTTAATTTCTAGCCAATAATTTGTTTTTCATGAAAACTAACGGTTTAGGTTTTATCCCTCTTTACAAACAGTTTCACTCATGACTATTCGGCACAGGAATGACATGGCTATTTTAGCATAGTTAAGATTCCAGAGTTTTTCAAAAAGTGAGAGATTTAGCTCATTTTTAAATAAGCTAAATGAATCTTAGCTCTTTCTACGAAGACACTAAAATAAAGGATTCAAATTTAAGTTTTATCCTGACTGCATTTTACGTATCACTGTTTCTTGAACAGTATTCTAAAGCAATACACATTTCAGTGAAGATGTTGATACAACTAAACCCAGAATGGATAACTTTCTTTCAAAGCAATCTACTTCCTAATTACATCATCTTAGCTGTGTTCTAAATGGGCTTGGTAGTCTTTGCAGTGTTTTAAAAATACAGTTTTCTTACATCAGTTCTAATTTTACATGGAAGACTCTCAAAATAGAGCCAAAGACATGATACATATTCTTTACAGTGAGAAAGAAGGGGTAACTTTAAAAAAAAAAAATAAATTTATTTATTTATTTATTTTTGGCTGTGTTGGGTCTTTGTTCCTGTGTGTGGGCTTTCTCTAGTTGCAGAGAGTGGGGGCTACTCTTTGTTGCGGAGCATGGGCTCTAGGCACGCGGGCTTCAGTAGTTGTGGCTCACGGGCTCTAGAGTGCAGGCTCAGTAGTTGTGGCGCACGGGCTTAGTTGCACGGTGGCATGTGGGATCTTCCCGGACCATGGATCGAACCTGTGTCCCCTGCATTGGCAGGCAGATTCTTAACCACTACACCACGAGGGAAGTCTGAAGAGGAGGTGACTTTTTATAAAAACTAAATAAATTATATGCTCCTTTGTGACATAACATTTATACATGTACCATCTTAACTTAGAGAAGGCAAACCTACTCCCCACCCCCCCACTTTCACTTTAACCTACAGGCCAATAACTTCAAATTGAATTAACTTGCTTTTCAATATGATTGTTGATGCAATTGAGTAATTATGGTAAGTTGCTTCATCATTATTCTTCTCAGCTCTGCATATATAAGAGTGATTGAATTAAAACTCCTATTTACATATTACAATCAGTGGTTACCTAGACTGTCATATTTTAAATTTTAAGGTAACATTAAAGACATGAAAAATTCATCCAAGATATGAGCCTAGAGAAACTTTACATTTTAATATATTTATATGCACATAAAGTACATGTATACAATTGTTTTCTTAGGAGTCACTGAGTTGTTCAAGTAATAGTAAGAAGTGTTATGCTATTTTTATAATGTTCAACACAGTATATTTTGAAGTTCCTTCAACAGGTGAATATTTCCAATTAGCAAATAGTACACAACAAAATACAAGTTACTTTCTAAATCTTAACCTAAATAGTTGCTCTTGCCTCCAAAACTATTCACACTCCCCAATAAAAAGTCTTGTGGTTCTGATTGTAAAATTAATACATCTGATGCAGTAGTATCCTTTGGAATCATCTGTGGCAAGTTCCTGAACAACCTTTGATCCTGTTCTGACTCACAACTTTTATCCAGTATTTAATGCCCTTTTCTCATCAGCCAGCCACATATGCTTCTTTTATTAAACACATGGTTTGCAGGATACAATAAATAATTTGACCTGAACTGGAAATTTTCTGTGTGCTATTCATTGTGACACATGCTGAAGGCTCACAGAGGAAAAGGGCATAGTCTCTGCACTGACAGAACATGTCATCCAGCCATGTTCAGCTAGATAAATAAACAAATGACAGTGAAGTATGATGAATACAAAGCAGGAAAACATACAGAGATTGCACAGAGAGTGAGTGATTATTGCTACTTGGAGAGTCAGGGGAGACTCTGCAGAGGAAGTGATATGTGATTTGGGACTAAAGAATGAATAAAGTATTCATCAGGTGGATAAAGGGCATTTTAAATAATGGAACTTAGATGTTCAAAGAAATAGGGATTTACTATTCTTCCCTAAACAAAACAGTGTCCGATCTCCCCCTGCTTTTATATGGTTTCTTGGCATTCTGTACTGTGTCCTCATAGTACTTAATTTAATTCATAATTATGAAATTACTGGTAGAATTATTTCATTATTGTTTGCCTCCTGTGTATATATATTGTGATCCCAAGTAGATAATGCCATGTCAGTCATACCCCAGTGAATAGCAAAGACACTGAACCAGGGTGAGTATCTAAAGTCTAAATAAATAGGTGAATGAATGCATGAGTGTATGAATGCATGATTTAGGATACTAAATGCATATATGTAAAAAAACTTTTTCTGCCCCTTAAAGCCACAGAGAAGGGGAAAGAGAATTAGACAAAGTTGTTATAAGTAGGTTTTACTGACTGGAATTTAAAATAATCATCAAGAACTAAAATTATTGACTTATAATAGATAAAAGGGGTATTCATAATGATATAATATGATTTTCTCATTTTACAGATTAGAAAACTGAAATTGGTACTGGCTTGTAATTGAACAGTGGCAACACAGAGAGTAAGTGACATTGCTTTCAATTTTATGATAATAATAATGATATTACTTTTCAGATTGTGGTTTCCATAATTTTTGTGAAGACTCAAAATGAATAGCTGCCATTAGACAGCCACATAACCTTGAACAAATACTTAACTCTTTGGGACCACAGTGTTCTTGTCTTTAAAAGGAAAATACCAATATTGTCTACCATATAGGCTTCTTATGTGGGCTTAAGAAATATATGTAAAATAGATAAAAAGGTTTCCTGCATACAATTTACATATAGACATACAGACATACACTATATGAAATGAATACTATATGTGCATACACACATATTTACTCTGATGGTGATGATGTTGGTGATGGTGATGATGTTGGTGATGATGATGAATGTACATAGTCAAATCACAAAATGTGGAATCCTAAACAAGTTTCAGAATTCTAATTATTCTTCATACATTCAAAGTCTCTCAGAATAGCATGCATTTAGATGAAATATGTAAGACTGAAGAATTTTATGATGTAGGGTGGAGAAATTACATGTATTATGGTTAGCTTCATAATTGTGGCACATTTTAATTTTTTATGCTTATATCTCTATGATATTATTTTTGAGCTATAACTTTAAAAATCATACTGGTTTATGTAATTACTATCATTAAGGCTACGTTTTAAACAATTATTCCAGGGAAAAAGAAAGATAAGATCATTTATAGTTTGCTGATTTTACTCAAGATTCAAAATGGTACAGAGAGGTAAGTGCTAATATTTATAGAGAATCCACTTTGTGTCAGAATTTTCAGGCATATATTTCTTTTTCTTTTTTTTTTTTTTTGCATTATTTAATCTTTTTGAGGTGTTTTCAGTTTTTTTTTTAACATCTTTATTGGAGTATAATCGCTTTACAATGTTGTGTTAGTTTCGGCTGTATAACAAAGTGAATCAGCTATATGTATGCATATCTCCCCACATCCCCTCCCTCTTGCGTTTCCCTCCCACCCTCCCTATCCTACACCTCTTGGTGGTCACAAAGCACCAAACTGATCTCCCTGTACTATGTGTCTGCTTCCCACTAGCTATCGGTTTTACATTTGGTAGTGAATATATGTCAATGCCACTCTCTCACTTCGTCCCAGCTTACCCTTCCCCCTCTCCATGTCCTAAAGTCCATTCTCTACGTCTGCGTCTTTATTCCTGTCCTGCCCCTAGGTTCCTCAGAACACTTTTTTTTTTTTTAGATTCCATATATATGTGTTAGCATATGGTATTTTTTTCTCTCTTTCTTTCTTCACTTTGCATGACAGACTCTATGTCCATCCACCTCACTACAAATAACTCAATTTTGTTTCTTTTTATGGCTGAGTAATATTCTATTGTATGTATGTGCCACATCTTGTTTATCCATTCATCTGTTGATGGACACTTAGGTTGCTTCCATGTCCTGGCTATTGTAAATAGAGCTGCAATGAACATAGGGGTACATGACTGTTTTTGAATTTTGGTTTTCTCAGGGTATATGCCCAGTAGAGGGATTGCTGGGTCATATGGTAGTTCTATTTTTAGTTTTTTAAGGAACCTCCATACCATTCTCCATAGTGGTTGTATCATTTTACATTCCCACCAACAGTGTAGGAGGGTTCCCTTTTCTCCACACCTTCTCCAGCATTTATTGTTTGTAGACTTTTTGATGATTGCCATTCTGACTAGTGTGAGGTGATACTTCATTGTAGTTTTGATTTGCAATTCTCTAATGATTAATGATGTTGAGCATTTTTTTCGTGTGTTTGTTGGCAATCTGTATGTCTTCTTTGCAGAAATGTCTATTTAGGTCTTTTGCCCATTTTTGGATTGGGTTGTTTGTTTTTGTGACATTGAGGTGCATGAGCTGCTTGTAAATTTTGGAGATTAATCCTTTGTCAGTTGCTTCCTTTGCAAATATTTTCTCCCATTCTGACGGTTGTCTTTTGGTCTTGTTTATGGTTTCCTTTGCTGTGCAAAAGCTTTTAAGTTTCATTAGGTCCCATTTGTTTGTTTTTGTTTTTATTTCCATTTCTCTAGGAGGTGGGTCAAAAAGGATCTTGCTGTCAGTTATGTCACAGAGTGTTCTATGTTTTCCTCTGAGAGTTTTATAGTGTCTGATCTTACATTTAGGTCTTAAATCTATTTTGAGTTTATTTTTGTGTACAGTGTTAGGGAGTGTTTTAACTTCATTCTTTTACATGTAGCTGTCCAGTTTTCCCAGCACCACTTTTTGAAGAGGTTGTCTTTTCTCCATTGTATATGCTTGCCTCCTTTATCAAGGATAAGGTGACCATATATGTGTGGGTTTATTTCTGGGCTTTCCATCCTGTTCCATTGATCTATATTTCTGTTTTTGTGCCAGTACCATACTGTCTTGATTACTGTAGCTTTGTAGTATAGTCTGAAGGCAGAGAGCTTGATTCCTCCAGCTCCGTTTTTCTTTCTCAAGATTGCTTTGGCTATTCGGGGTCTTTTGTGTTTCCATACAAATTGTGAAATTTTTTGTTCTAGTTCTGTGAAAAATGTCATTGGTAGTTTGATAGGGATTGCATTGAATCTGTAGATTGCTTTTGGGTAGGATAGTCATTTTCACAATGTTGATTCTTCCAATCCAAGAATATGGTATATCTCTCCATCTGTTTGTATCATCTTTAATTTCTTTCATCAGTGTCTTATAGTTTTCTGCACACAGGTCTTTTGTCTCCTTAGGTAGGTTTATTCCTAGGTATTTTATTCTTTTTGTTGCAATGGTAAATGGGAATGTTTCCTTAATTTCTCTTTCAGATTTTTCATCATTAGTGTATAGGAATGTAAGAGATTTCTGTGCATTGATCAGGCATATATATTTATATATATAATATGGAGCATATAATTTATAGATTATTTGTAATATTACATATAATTTCACTTCCATATGTTTCCTACTAATTTTTAGAGGAAAAAAAGCTGAATATGTTATGATAAGCAATTTGTCAAAATCATCAACTAGAAAACTACTAATTTTAAAAAGTTTAGAAAGTAAATTTATATACAAAAATGATAAAAGCCAAACTGTCAGACTACTTAAAACAATGTAGTTTGAAATTTTAAGGACAAATTGAGTACAATATCCAGATGTACAGAGATCAACTGTTAAACATCAACTGTTTTATTTTACTTATGCAATACTAAACCCCAAGGATGCCACAGTGCTTGCCTAATTTGCATAGTGTTTGAGAGATGATGATGATTCTGAATCTCTACTCCTCCACCCCTGGTCTATATCCAAGGACTTTGTATTATTATACATGTTTGTAATTACAAACATGTTGTTATTACAATGTTTGTAATATAGATTTATTACTTCAAACTTTCATCAAAAATAAATGTGTGGTATTCTTGTAGATTATCATCTATCACTGCCAGACATCATGCTGCTAGGTCCTTCCTATTTAGTTTAGAGCCCATTCTCACTCCATACACTCTCCTTTCCCAGCCAGTTACTTATGTCACAATCAAAATAAGAGATAATTAAAATCTATCATAAGATTCTAAAAATGCCTTAATATTACTGTTGGAAAACTTGCAGATAACTTGAAAAAGATGGCTTTTTAAAAGTTGTTTATACTCCAATGAGACAAATACATCCATGGAAATGAATGACTATGATATGTCAATGTCTAACCCACCTGGATAGAACAAACTTGGTCAAAATAGTAGCCTGTAAAGGAAACCATGTTATACTCATTCTATTTAAAAATAAACAATTAGAAGTTTCTAAATCAGGACTTTATGAAGGTGATTAAAGTGTTTGTTCAGAATGCCTGAAAATATATATATATATTCTGGAATAAAAACATTATGTATGTATATAAGAATACATGTACATAGATACAAATATGCATATATGTACCTTAATTCATCTCTGTGTATATATGTTATATATATGTATGCATGCGTGTGTATACACACACACACATATATACACTGTATAGTTGTTATTCTTGTGGGTAACTATATGCACAGATGTGTTTGTGTGTGTATACATTACTATGTAGTAAATTTAGGCATCCTATATAAAAAAATAAAGTTGAAAATTTGAAAAGACAGAATTCTAATATATAAATATAATATTCTTTATAAAGAGGATACTGGTAGGAAAAAGAAAACTTCCTCAAATAAACAAACCCTTAATGTTGGCTTAAAATATAGTCTCTATTCATAGTATTTTCTGCTTTTTAACAGTTCCTTATCATTATATTTGCATCCTGTTCTTCACCTATGTGATTCTTGAAACTGGTAAATTTCTCATATCAACATTATTTCTTTGGTTGAAAAACTTAAGTCTCTGCTCCTTACCTTAACTTCCCCTTGAAGCAGCAATTTGTCAACAGTACAGTAGAAGTCTTTATGTCTCTATAAACAGTACTGCAAAGGTGTTCTGCCTCCAATTACTGTTTATACAAGAAGAGTAGTTCTACCTGTATCTTGGTTCTGAAGAGTCCTCTATGTCTCAAAAATTTTAAGATAAATATAAATGACAACTGCTCTTGTCTCTATACTCTTGTGATATCCACAAATTAGAGGTGGGATGTCAGTATTCTTTTTCCAAGCTGGAAGTATAACATAAGCAACATTATCTTTACTTAATTTGATATTATCTCTTTCCTAGTCTTAACTTTTAAATTGAAATTTTAAATGCTTGAGAAAACAGAAAATATATTTTCGATTAAAAATTTTCTGATTATCAGAATTTTTATTCTAAAATATATTCAGTATGTCTTGATTTAAAGTTCTTGACTAGGATTCATATCTACAGATATAGCATTTTCTTTTAAAAACCTGTATCTTTAAGCATAGCATATTAGTGTTCAACATTAACATTTTTTGAAATGAATAAATACTAGAACATTCATCACATATTTTGAAATTTGCATAATTTAAGATTAATATTCCCAAGGGAATAAAGATAAATTTGAGGCAATGCAGTCTTAGATATTATAAATCTATAATGAATGCAGTTTATTTCTTTTATAATGCTGTTCTTTTTCTCACCACTATCAATATGTAATTTATTGAGAGGCCCCTATTAAATTACCAGTATTCTTTATCATTGTAGTCATAAGACTGTGTAAATTTGCCTATTTTTTTTTTTTTCTCTTTTGGTGTTTTTTTTTTTTTTTTTTTCTTGCGGTATGCGGGCCTCTCACTGTTGTGGCCTCTCCCATTGCGGAGCACAGGCTCCGGACGTGCAGGCTCAGTGGCCATGGCTCACGGGCCTAGCGGCTCCGCGGCATGTGGGATCTTCCCGGACCGGGGCACGAACCCGTGTCCCCTGCATCGGCAGGCAGACTCTCAACCACTGCGCCACAAGGGAAGCCCCCTCTTTTGGTGTATTTTTAATTTAGCTCTTGATATGAAAGCACCACTATCACATAATGGATGCTTGGATAACATTTATTTACCTCTAGATCAGTTCCTTTGTGTTACTGTTATTTTTGTATACTGATAGCAGACTCAGGTTAAATAATGAGATGAAATCTCCATTAAAAAGTATAAAGGAATATACATGTAAAATTTGAAAAAAAAATATGCCTTTACATATACTGATACACTGCATAGTTAGCCAAAACCTATTTGCTTTGAAGGGATAAAGTTCATTGGTGCATGAAAGCAAAGAGAAAGGAAGAATTAGTCAGAGCTTCTGACATTCAAAAGAGAAGTCACATATAGAAGACAGAATCCATCGGTTCCACGAAAGGGTCCCCCCTCATCTCCAACATCACAAGGGTATAAAAGACCCTGCTTCCTTTATACTTTTTCTAAACAAACTAGGGGAATAAAAAACAAACAAAATTATTGTTTAAATAATTATACAGAAATGTATGGCTTGAAATATTTTAAGGGATTAAACTTTGTGCATTTGACTAAAACTTTTCCCACTGCCATGCCATAGATAAGAACTAATGAAAAAGAAAAGAAAGTTTTATTCTCTTTGCGTATGGTCTAGTATGTTAATAATAATTGTGGAATAGTATATTCTGGTATGCTCAGAAAATAATAATCACTATGCTTCATGGTATTTTTAAGTAAATATGAGGTTAAAGTAATAGGTTTGTGCTATGACCCTCTACATGATAGAACACTAGAGAGATGCAAAAAGACATCTGTATATATGTGGCTGTAGGCATGAGAAAATTATAATAGCAAACACAATTCTTAGAAAATATTTTTACCATAATAATAATTATGATGATTGTTTCATTGCTAAGAATTTCTCAAATCAATTTTATGTACACATTAAAATGTTTTATGTTTAATAAATATATAAGATACAAAGACAAAAATACTGATTCCCAAGACCCAAAACCCATGATGAATATGAGTTATCATGACCCAGCATTTACCATCATTAAGGTCTGAAAATATTTGTTTCCATCTAATTGCTGTTTTTGTTATTTTAAAATTATTGTTCTTTTTATTTAAAAATACACTTTATGCAATTGAAATTTAATAGAAAATTAAACTGCAGAAATATCTTTATATGTAGATATTACCATGTTTAGTGACATTAATAGAACCCTCAGGCTTGTGTTGAGTCCACCCTAAAACTTTTTGATGGATAGAGGTAGAATTTGAAAACTAACTCTGCTCATCCTCTCTGTTTGCTTGATAATCTTCTATTATTTTTTTCATGGTGTCCATAGTTTTCAGGGTTTTGTATATTATGTGGTGCCCTATTCAATGGTGGAGTATGCCGGTGAGTACTTTTGCTGACATTAAATATTTCTGGGAAATTTTGATAAAATTAGTAAAAAGAAATACCATGAGAATTTCTGAAACTTCTGTGATATCCACTTTATATCCATTTAATAAAAATTTCCTTCAGAGGCTAGACAGGTTTTCATTTGAGTTTTAAAACTTTCAGGATTCTAAAAAGTCCAAGATTTTTATTTTTCATTTTGTTTTATTTTATTGACATGTATCATAGACATGAAAGATAGCAATGTTTTATAGATATGAAAAGCACAGTAGAGATACTACCTTTTTCCTCTTTCAACTGATATTTTAAAAGAAAGTTTTCTAATATCCTTTTTTCCCCTCTTATGTTGCCTTTTTACCTTGTTTCTATTTCCCTTTTTATAAAGGCCTTTTGAAATAATATTTTCCACAGAGTGGAAACAGTCTCTCATAGCCTGACTGACACTTCTCTAGGGGGTTCCTGTTCTTGGAATATACCCTCGAGATTATTAAACCAACAAATAAAACATTTTAAGACATCCCATAAATTTTCGGCCCAAGCTCAGCAGCAGTTTCAATGTGTCTGGTCAGGCTGACTCTCTGAAGAAAGGTATGAGAATTACTCCAAGTAGAAGGAAATTGTGATGTGGAGTCAGTTTGTTTTGTTTTTCACTCAGCCATTGGTAGCATGAAATGTGGTCTTTTCAACACAACTTCAACCTGAATACCTCTCAGCTTGTACTAATGCTTGACCTAGAGACCTTGATGAAGCAGTTTTATTTTCTTCTCTCAGTTAGTGAAAGCTCCCATTATAAGCTCTTTGTAAACAGAATAGAAAATTCTGACATACTATATGTAAAGTATTTGAAAATTCAAATTCCATCATTTAAATCTCAAGCACATCCATTGTATATTTTAAATAGAGAAGATGAGGCAACTTTAAGTGTTTCACATCCATTAGCAAGTGAAGGACTTGGATTGTATCTCCTCAATTACCTTTGCAGATTTTTGAGAAGGTTGCACTTTTACTTTAAGCTGAAGAAAAGAAAAAAATGAGAAAAGTTCCAACTTGACCTATTTTGTTTAAATTTACCTTTTTTTAATTGGTAGCTCGAACACAGATTTTATCTAGTGTTCCCTGACACTCCAAAAAGTGAACTGATCCTTTATTTGGCCTTCAACAGTACTTGGCTAATATTCCCTTTTAGCAATTATTGTATTCAGTTATAATCATCAGGAATATATTATCTTAACATTTACTCAATCACTCTAATTATACCTTTCATCTTTTTCATGAGTCCCCAAAACTGAAAAAGACAGAGATTTTGGAAAGTAAGACAAAGGATTAGTCTTATTACTAATAAGGAAAATAAAAATCATTTGACACAATGTGTATTAGTTTTGTGAGGATTAATCTTCACAACTATCCCCTTTCCTAACAACTCTCTCAGTAGATAGTTATTATAATCATACCATCTTATTTATGAGGAAACTGAGTCACAGAGAAGGTTCAGTAACCTGCCCAAGGCCATGCACTTGTAAAGCTAGAATTCAAAGCCAGACAAACTTACCTCTAAAACCAGGTTTTCTGTATCAAATGTTTTGTTAGAAAGTGCCAGAGTTGACACTAGAAGCATGTTTAGTCAACAGAAAAGAGTGATACAGGCAACAAAAGTTTTAACTTTTTGGTTGATTACACTAAAATCTATATAATATTCATTATATTTTTTCCACAGACACATATATATATATATGCATGTTTGAATGTGTGTACAAATGTCATATATACATGTACACATACACACATATATCAATCCATCTATCGAAAGACAGAAACAGATTTTTTTTAAACTTGTTTTTTAATAGCTTAGAAAACTGAAAGGAAGAAAAGAGCTCTTTCAATATAACAACGTAAAAAGATGAATATCTAGAGGAAAAACTGTACCAAGAAGTATGCAACTTCTATGTGAAGAAAACAAACAAAAAATTCTACTTAGCTATATAAGAAGAATAAACAAATAGAATGCTATATGTTGATTTTGGATAGAAAGACACAATAATTTAAATATATCAAGTCTCCCTAGATTAAGTATGCTGACTCTGTTGTTTATTTATCCAACAATCTGTTCACTTCTTCTTCCTTGATAATAGAAACCCAAAAAATCCTATGAAAAGATGCTCCATATCATATAGCATCACAGAAATACAAATTTAAGCAACAATGAGATATCAATGCACATCTATTAGAATGACCAAAATCTGGAACTCTGACAACACCAAAGGCAAGGATATGGAATAATGGGAACTATCATTCATTGCTGAGGGGAGTGCAAAATGGTACAGACACTTTGGAAGACAGTTTGGCCATTTCTTACAAAACTCTTAACATACAATCCAGCAATCCCAGTCCTTATTATTTACACAGAGGAGTTGCAAACTTGTCAACCCCCAAATTTGGGCACATATGTTTACAGCAGCTTTATTCATACTTGCCAAAACTTGGAAGCAATCAAGATGTCCTTCAGGAGGTGAACAGATACAGACTATGGCATATTACACACTATTAAAAAGAAATGAGTACAACTTGGAATGAAACTTGACAATATCTATAAACATTTTAAATATCTACATCCTTTGAGTCAGGCTTTCAACTTCTAGAAATTATTCTTACAAACACATTTGCAAGTGTGCCCAATGACAAGCTGAAGAAACAATGATGTTTATTCGATCTTTATTGATATAGGACAGCACAGAATATAACCTAGAAGATGTAATGTTATATGAACAAAACATAATATATCTAATAATAAGAAGATATTGTGGACTATATTGCATATATTGGCAAGTAATTTCTCTATTATTGCATATCCCAGTCAACAAGAGACCATAAAATTTACCAGAGGAAAGAAATATTTTAAAGGATAGCAAGAAACAAATAAAGTCTTATTAATAATCCCATGGTTTTAGGAGACACATCAGGACAAACACCAAAAGGAGGAAAAGTACAGCTCTTTGCATCATTTCTGTATTTCTTTTTCATTTATTATCTCTTCATTATCTTTTGATTTTTATGCTGACATCTGTAGCCAGAAAAGCTGCTGCAAATGACTACTCATACTCTGGAAAGAAAATTTAGGTTTAACTTTAACGCAATGGTGTGTGTGTGTGTGTGTGTGTGTGTGTGTGTGTGTGTTCACAGAACTCTAGACAGAGTCCCCTGAGAAGTTAGCAGTCTATCACTAATATAATGAAGGTATCCAAATGGAACAATGAACGGTATTTATGTTTGCAACGCTGAAGAGAAAAGTTTACAAAGAATACACTTAAGTTCTGTCTGTTTCTAACCTTCTACTTTCATTTGCCTTTGTTACAAAAGACCCAAGAATGGGAATCTTTTAAAATTCAGCTATCTAGCCTCAGCCTCCACACGAGTAGTTTTGATGGAATGCTGATTAAACTTTATACAGCAATCTTGTTTGAAAACTTCAGAGCAAGAAGCACTTTAGTTTCCAGGTATCAAGAATAAACACTTTGAACTCTTTAGCACTGTAATAATTCTCTGAAAATGTCAAGTTCTGTTTTCCAAATTCTCTATGCTCCTAAAATGATGAGAAGTTACAGTGTACACAAATGACCTCCTCCCTAAGCCACATTAGTAGCTTATCCAGCACAGTGACCTCCCCTTCCACAGACGTTACTGTAAATCAGTGATGAAGATGTCAGGTCCAGGTTCAGAGTTCAGTGTCATCATTTTCTCTTCTTGTGGTTCCTAAGCTTTCCATCAAACTGAATATCTCTGCTATGCAACACAATGAAACATGCTTTTACTCCTCTAAATTGCTGTAGCTGACGCTTGCCCTCTCTTAACCATTGAGAAGTGACACAGATTCCCTCTCTCTCTCCCACTCCACATTAATCTGTGTTTTAAAACACAGGACACAATCAGGTGGTTGGGACAGGAGGAAGAGAAGATGGAGATTTCTAAATATGTTAAGACATTTTAGAATAAGGTAAAAGTGTTATTTTGAATTAAATTTACCTTACTGTAGTCACTTTTTATCCATCACTGACTAATGAGTGCTGAGATTTAGAGATGACCTTAGAAGTAGAATCCAATGTTGTACTGAGGAGTGTCTAAATATTTCCTGTCTTTGTAAGAAAGAAGGTGTGCTGGTATAATTCAGCAGCCCTAATTTGCGTGGGAAGAGTTTAGTATGCAGAATACTTAAAACATGCAAACTTTCTGCTAAAGCTATTTTAATTTTTTTTTAGTTCCTTAATTATTTGATGGTATTTTAGTATCATACTGTAAATATACAATTATGCTATTTTAATTTATATTGTGAAAATCACTAATCTAAGTCTAAATGAATGAACATGAGAAAAACTAGAGGAAGGACTTTATATATATAAAAGTTGCATTTCCAGACACTGTGGTGTATAGAAATTATAACTCATTGAAGCACAAATTTTCTTAAATATTTTCTCTAAATGTCATAATCCTAATTAAGTTTATTACTAAATTCCTTACAATTGTAAAATCTATCCTTTTGTGCTACAATAATTTTCCTTTCATCTTTAATTACTTTATTAACTTCTGAAAATAATGTCATTATTGTAAATAGTTTTAAAAGTATAGAAATGTACATATAAAAAAACCTCATGATTCTAATGCCTAAAGAAATCACTATCCACATAACTATTCCAGTATTTCTTATTACACAAACATCAGTATACTATCTTTTGCAATTAAATGGGATCAGATTTTATATAAAAATTTGTATTTGCTTTTCAATATTAACATTATATTTGATCATTTTCTATGGCATTAAGGAGTCTAGAAAACACTATTAAAGTTGCCATATAATATATACCTTAATTTACCCATTCTTTTTGTTATTTCAATTGTTTACAAAATAGGCCCTCATAAATATTTGAAAACCAATATTTTAATTTATTCTTTATTTATTTTCTTATTATTAATCTTGAGATGAACATTTTTATATTTAGATTGCCAATTAAATCTCTAGAAATATTAACTAATTCTATTCCCACTAATTATGTATTAGGGTGCTTCTGTTTCATTGAAGCCTGCCAGTGTTGAACAGAATAATTTTCAAAAACCTCTGTTTATTTTATAGGGTGGGAGTATGACATTTTAATATGGATCACCAGCTTGTGTTATTTTCACCTCTAAGATTTACACATGTGCATATAAATTCAATGAAATGATTGGGAATACAAGTCCTTAAGAGGGCAACATGCATGCAGAGATGATTCTGCTTAGGGAAGAAGAAAATTTACAGAACAAAAAGGAGATGAGAAGAAAAGTACATGCCTTTCTTTAATAGTGATCTAGGGCACAGCCCAATAAATCTTTGTAAGAGGGGTAATGCTAGTACATCTTATTGATGATGTTTCAGATAAATTATTTAAAATTTGAGGGCAAGGAAGCCTTTTGGGGGGGTCTAGGAAATAAAGTGTCAGGTTGACACAGAAAGATATTCTTCTAACTTTTCTAAGAACATGTAAACTGTTAACTCATCATCATACCCCACAATTTGAATTTGTTTATTATGTATTATCTTCCCTTGAGTTATGTATTTAATATTGTCTGTTTGGGGGTTTGCTGGTAAGTTCTCTTTATCCATCTATTATTGAAGCAATATCAGCTAGTATTAAAAAGCTTTCTGTAGGATTTTATAAAAATAGAGAAGGAATTTCCACATTTATCCTTCCCATTGAGATTAAAAAAACAATTTTATTTGTAAAGTAATATATGAGGATAAAAAATCAAATAGAACAAACTGCATATATTGGCAAGTAATTTCTCTATTATTGCATATGCCAGTCCTTTCTTCCTTTCACAATATTTGTTTTCACTCTTATATGTATCCTTCCGAAAATATTCTATGTATGTATAAGTAAACACATGTTTATGCATATGCATATGTAAATACGAATATTGATACAGATTTTTTAACATTAGATATTTTTCTATCTTCTTCTTCCCCTTTGTTTACTTGTACAGCATGAAATATTAAAGTTAATTTCCTTTGTGAATTTATACCTTGATTAATATACCTAAATCTTGTTTTTTAAAAGATTTTTCTGCCAAATATATTAATTTTTTCTTGAAAAATTCTACTATATTTTGCTAAAACACTATTCAAAGAAATGTAAACACTATAAATTCATATGGTTATACTTGAACTCTCCCTAGAGCTACAATTAGTAACAGTGAAGAAGAGATTTTAATGCTTATCTGAATTCAGTTTTCTCATTATTCTCGGTACAGTGGAGATTAAGCTCTCTTACTGCCTGTACTGAAAAGAATGAACACAGCAGACCTGAGACTACTAACTTACAATGGCTTGCTTGCAAGGTTGGACCTTGGCTGGCATCTGGCAACTTGGATCTCAGGGTGTTCCTAATCAACAATTAACAGATAAGGATGGTCTGCTAGGTTTCAGCTTTTAAGTAAACAATATGATTTATGCTGAGCCCCTACTTGTCTTTTATGAGTCTGGAATTTTGGTATCTTCTAAGCAGACGGTACTCGTGTGACCAACCCCAAAAAAGCTCTGAACACTGAGTCTCTAATAAACTTCCCTGGTAGACAATACTTCACATGTGTTATCACAAGTCATTGTTGGGGGGAATTAAGTGTGTCTTATGTAACTCCACTGGGGAAGGACTCTTGGAAGCTGTGCTTGGTTTCCTCTGGACTTCACTCCATGCATCTTTTCTCTTTGATGATTTTGCTTTGTATCCTTTCACTATAATGAATATTAGCCATGAATACAACTATATGCTAAGTTCTGTGCATCCTTCTAGGGAATCACCAAGGCTATGAATGATCTTGGGAAACTGAACACATTTTCCCTTGCACTGGGTAAAGTCATGTAACTGGAGCTGCCAGAACACCCCTTTGTTTCTTTCTCGCTGAGATGGTAAACAACAATATCCCACAGTGAAGATTCTTTAAAGCTGAGGATGAGAATGAAGATGATGTGGAGCAAAGCACCCAGCTGACCCAAGGTGAAATTTGCATTGTAAGAAATGAATCTTTGATTGTTTTCAGTCACTGAAACTTTAGCGTTTCATGCTATTACAGCACAAGTGGGACAGTCTTTACTGATACAAATACTAAGCAGATTTTTGTTATGCTGAAAATAAGGTCACATAGCATGAAGGGTATTTATATCACAGATTAATAACAATAATCACTTGTCATGCATGGAAAATTGTACTACCTATCACTCATACTTAAAATTTTAATGGCCATAGTTTATTTTATTAGAACAGATTATTTTCTATTGCATATTTTTGTCATTTTGTTACAAATAATATTGATAGCCTGGACTAATTGTTACAAAGAATATACATAGATCAAAATATACTATAATTTATATGAAAATAGCCTCATAGAGTTTTCTAAGAGTTGAGAAAACTTTCAAAATACGGTGTAGGCAGATATTAAGAGTCAGTCACTTAATAAAATGATGAACTGAATGAAATGGCAAATGAATGGATGGTTTTTCCCACCTCATTTTTATTAACATTGAACTATGTATTATTTTAATGTCTTTATTGGAGTATAATTGCTTTACAATGGTGTGTTAGTTTCTGTTTTATAACAAAGTGAATCAGCTATACATATACATATATCCCCATATCCCCTCCCTCTTGTGTCTCCCTCCCAACCTCCCTATCCCACCCCTCTAGGTGGTCACAAAGCACAGAGCTGAGCTCCCTGTGCTATGTGGCTGCTTCCCACTAGCTATCTGTTTTACATTTGGTAGTGTATATATGTCCATGCCACCCTCTCATTTCGTCCCAGCTTACCCTTCCCCCTTCCCACATCCTCAAGTCCATTCTCTACATCTGCGTCTTTATTCCTGTCCTTGTATTGATTATATACTACAGGGCATGGGTCATTAGCTGGACTTAGTAGAAGAAGCATGAGCACAAAACTGAAGTTGGATGCAGCTGGAGATGACAACGTAATATTATTTATTCACAGTAATAAATATGTCCAAGAAACTTTACCTTCAAAGAAATATTTAAACATCTCTAAAATATACTTTATTTAAGAGGAAATATATGGGTACAAGCTGAGTTTACCTCTCATCTTGGGGGTTTCTAATTGGAGTGTGGATATCTCTGCCTTTACAAATAGTTCATAGACCAAAAGTAAGAGCTGGATATTTTAATAATTTCTATTTTCTAATCTAATTTTTTAACCCCAAAACTCAAGTAATTAATCTTCCAGTGAAATCTTAGAAAAGTTGAAGCCTAAATATTGCTACAGGGTTTCCTGATGTTATAGCTATAATGAATTATAAAAAAGATATAATGAACTGAAATACACTTTATAAGATTACTTGTTTGCCAAAGGCTAAATGTGTTTTTATCACTAATTTACATCTTGTTTTAAAATGTAATAAATAAAATTAAAATTTTTATATGAATATTTTTACCTTATGATATAAACGCTGGTACTTAGAATGTGTCTGCTTAGGTCATAAACATGTAGTTGAAAAAGACAGCCTTTCCTAATTCCTATCTATGGAATATGATGTTTTCTAACTCATTGGGAAAATTTGCTGAATGTAAAGTTCTTTGTATTCTATAGTTTTCATTTAAAATTAACATGAATTTATTCACAATACCTTTATTTTATTTTATATCCTAGCAAGATTATGGTTCTGTTTATGCAATAGCTACAGAGAAATATGTTTAATTAAGTTAGCAAATAATGTTTTTAAAAGTAAACTTTATTTAGAATAGGTCTAGATTTACAAAAAAAATTATGAAGATAGAACAGAGAATGCCTATATATCTGCACTGTTTTTCCTATTATTAACATCTTACATTAGTATAATACATTTGTTATAATTAATGATGTTGATACATTATGATTAACTACAGTCCATACTGTATTCAGGTTTCCTTAGTTTTTATCTAGTGTTCTGCACCTGGATCCCATACATGATATCATATTTATTCATTATGTCTTCTTAGGCTCCTTAGGCAGTGATAGTACCTCAGAATTGGTGTCTTATAACCTCAAGAGTTTTGGGGACTCCCGGTCAGTAGAATGTCCCTGAATTGGGATTTCTTTGATTTTTTTGCAATTAGACTGGGATTATGGTTTATTTCTTTTGACTTTTTTTTTTTTTTGATGGGAGGGGAGGGGAGAAATATCACAGGGGTTAAGTATCAGTTTCATCACATCATATCTTCATATAAAGACACATACTATTAACATAACTTATCATTGTTTGTGTTCACAGTTGATAGAGGTAGTGTCTGTCAGGTTTCTCCACTGCAAAATTAATTTTTTCCCCTTTACATACCATATCTTTTAGAATGAAGTCACTATGCACAGCCCACACTTAAGTGGGAGTTATGCTCAACCCCAGTGATGCCAGAGTAGCTACATAAATTATTAAATAATATTTTAACTACAACAAAATACTTGGAAAAAGTACTTGCAGTCATTACGTACTCATTTCGACTACTAAAATGATTCCTTTAAATTAATTCTAAAGAGTATAGTCTGTTAGTAACTATTCACATTTCCATTGTTGGGAATATTTTCCTAGATGCTCACTGAAATCCAACCCAGAGTTCTCTACACCAAATGTTATCAAACAGGTATGCCAAAACATCATTAGGTCTGATGTGCCCATTAACATAATGGAGAATTTTGGTGCATTGAAGTTTGAGAAACAATGTATTAGATTCCTCAAACATCCAACTACTTTTTAAAATTGCCTTGGAAATATTTTATTCTAGTCTAATTAACAAACTTTATAAATTAAGTAAATTTCTTATCTAATTCATAGAGTTAGGGTGCAGTATAAATTAAAATACCATTTCCCTGACTCCCTGGGCAGTGAGTTCTCTAGTGTGGTATATTAACTATTTTTCTTGTCTTATGAGTGCTAACTCGATCATCAAATATGGTACAGTCACAGACTGTTAATCTTACATAAAGCCTCACTTTTTACCATTCTTTCTTCAAGTCAGATAGATAACATCTCTTCAACATTTTACAGAGAAAGTTGAAAAGTTTGTATGACTTCCCTCTATTTCTCTCTTTGTCTCTGTTTACCTCAAAGCATTACCATACCATTATCATTACCATACCATTATCATACCATTATCATACCATACATTTGTTACGTAGCAGATATTCTGTATGATTTCTTTCTTTACTTCTATCTACTTCAGGGATATGAGGTGTTGTTTGTATTTTCAAAATAAACTTCTTCATAATTACTTTAACAGATTTAACTTAAATATGAAATTATAGGAAAAATATCATGACTAAATATTGGCTAAACACTGGATAGAATACGAATATGAAGAAGGTATAGTCCTTATTTGAAAAGGGAAAATAAGGTCTTCTCAAGTTATCTACAAATATTTATTAATGTGCCAACCCCACACTCCCATCTACAGTGGCATGTTCTACTCCTTCAAGTCTCCATTTTGGTGTCAATCCCTCAACAGTGCTATCCCTGATTCAACTGGACATATTTTCACAACTTCTACTTCTCTTTCATAGCACTTACAACAATTAAAACAATCAACAAGATAAAAGGCCACCTATGGAATGGAAGAAAATTTTTCCAAGTCATATGCTGGGTAAGAATATGCAAATAACTTATACAACACAATAGCAAAGAAAAATTAAGAAATGGGCAGAAGAACTAAATAGACATTTTTCCAAAGAAGACATACAAATAGCTAACAGGTACATGAAAGGGTGTTCAACATCACTGAAACGCATATCAAAACCAAAATGAGATATTACCTTACCCCTGTTAGACTGGCTATTATCAGAAAGTATGGGGGTTCCTCAAACTATTAAAGAAGTTGAGGAATTTCCCAAGATAAATTCTGACCAGAAAGCTCACTAAAGTTGAACAGGCCATACTATATTGAATCTTCACTACATTCTGGGTAATC
The DNA here is from genome assembly GCF_949774975.1 of Lagenorhynchus albirostris. NCBI lineage: Eukaryota > Metazoa > Chordata > Mammalia > Artiodactyla > Delphinidae > Lagenorhynchus > Lagenorhynchus albirostris. The sequence goes on from NC_083105.1 coordinate 33,008,266, forward strand.
TTGACACTTGAGGAACTACAACGTTTAAGGCAGAGACAAAAGACTTCACAGAAAAAAAAAAAAACAAAAACCCACACACACAACAGGATAAGGATGCTCTCTGATGCTAAGAGAGAAGTAGAGAAATATCTGAGGTTTTAGGCTTAAGACAGGAATATTGGTGTGCTCTGAATGCATCTGATGAAAGTTCTAAGGAAGAAGAGCATATTGAGCATGAGTGAATTCAGTTCATTTTGTTTCTGGAACTGGCAAAATTTTCTTATAATGTGTGATACAGAATGATGGATTTGTAACCAAACGTTTACCTAAGGTTCTGGGAACTAATGCTAAGTTAAAAAACCAAATAGTACACACATGCACACATGTATGTGTGAATGTGTGTATGTGCACACACATGCACACACACACACCCTGTCTACATATAGATTAGTCCATAACTAAGAAGGAAAATAAATTATTTCTTAAAGATTAGGACAAAATTCCACAAAATTTTTCTCATGAGCCAATGAAATGTTATGACTTTTACTTTTCCAATACAAATTATTTGTACTCAAGATTAATTTTTATTTATTGAACATAATGAATTTTATTATGTACTCTGTACTCACATCTGGATAAGAATATTTGATACCTGAAAGACAGCTGCGTATTAATATGATAGCTATGAAAAGACTGGATTTCAAACATAATCCTTAACTGTTTGTTAATCTACCTCAGTGTTTTCATTATCCTTCTGTTAGGCATCCACTTTTCTGGCCGTCATTGTCCCCCATATGTTTCAAATGCTAGAATGATCACCTTGGCAAGGTGTCCTCTCACCAGGATGATTTCACAGGTCACCAAATGATGAAATCTTTAGCAACTGGACTACCACCTTGTGGCAGAGATTATCCATGTCCCACATTCACTTGGAACATAACTAACTGGGTTATAAATCAGCCAGTCTTAAAATCCCTTTCTCTTAACATTCGCAGAACTAGCTGTGCCATTTTGGGTTGTCTGCAAGCTGACACCAAGACAGAATAAATATGATAGATATTTTTTGTGGGAATGCCTATAAAGGATAAACTAGGACAAAATGAGTAGTATGGAGACCCTTCAGATCACAGTATAAATATTGTACTTGTGAAAAGAGAGAGGAAACAGAAGGATTGGCTAGGAAGTAATTCAGACTATGGCAAAGTTCTAAGAATATCTCAGCCAGACCAATGTGGACTCTTTAAGCAAATCTTGCTCATTCCCGGAATCCCACATCTGGCAGAAAGGGACAAGTACTAAAGAACTTGCTGTGCTTAATCATTAGCTGGGAACAGCCAGAGGGAAATGTGACTTTGGTAGGAACTTAATAGTAGATCCACAGGGATCTGTAGTTGTCAGCTGGAGCTGTCAACTATATTCTACATAGAAGTTTCTCTTAAGCAGTACACTGAGCAGTGCACTTATCACAACCCTCTCTCTTCACTTGGTATAATCCGCTGTTATTTTAAGATTCAGCTTAGATATGACTTCCTGAAAGGTCATCTCTAACGTTTTCCACAAACAGCATCATCTAGGTTAGGAATCTTTCTTCTATTCACTCTATGCATGATCTTGTCCTAATATCTTATTTTGTTTTAAGATAGTCATTTACTTATTTGTCTTACACCACTGAAATTAAATGCTTTGAGGTTAGGAGTTATTTCCTCTTTATCTTATATTCCACAGAATCAGGCAATGTGTATTACTGAAAGAAGGAACGAAGGATATAAAGAGTGGTAGATTTTATTTCCATTATGTAATCACTTAGAATATGCTTAAACCTGGATATAGATGATACCCCTATTGCCAGTATTGTGGCAGCTGTGAAACGAAAGGAGACCTGGTCCTGGAGCCAGATGACAAATCTAGATTAGACATATACTGATAAGATGCAGTTGATTGGAACTCTATGCATCACAATTTCCTCAAATAGGGCTATTAATATGCATTTTAATTCACTGCCATGAAAATAAATAATCTTGGTTATAGATTCCAGATCAAGATAATGAAGAAAACCTATAGTCAGAACTACTTAAACATGCTTGAATATATATTGATAGTGTTAAAAACAAGGCAATAGGTCCTAAATGGAGTTGCTTATGCTAAGCCCCATGTCACCAAACTGAGACTTAATTATAGTTTTGGCTGTCTCAGAAATGGAACCTTAAACCGGTCAATCAGGAATCACCAGATCAGCACTAGTGAGGTCATCTGCCTGACCACTGCCAAAAGACATCTGCCAAAAGAAAGTAACTTTGCAATAACCAACCAACTTTGCAATAACCAACCCACTTTTTTTTTTTTTTTTTTTTTTTTAGTACGCGGGCCACTCACTGTTGTGGCCTCTCCCGCGACGGAGCACAGGCTCCGGACGCGCAGGCTCAGCGGTCATGGCTCACGGGCCCAGCCGCTCCGCGGCACGTGGGATGCTCCCGGACCGGGGCACGAACCTGTGTCCTCTACATCGGCAGGCGGACTCTCAACCACTACGCCACCAGGGAAGCCCACCAACCCACTTTTTTGCCTCCTTTATTTTCCTCTTTCCTGCTCCCTTCTGCCTATAAAAGTCTTTCATTTTCAACAGCTCCCTGGAGCTCCTTTCTATCTTCTAGACTGGATGCTGCCCGATTCAAATTGACTTTTGCTCAAATAAACTCTTAAAATGCTTTCTATGCCTCAGTTTATCTTTTAACAGTTCTGTTAGTAACAGTAAGAAGCGGGGACCGAAGGAGACCCCTGACGGCCCCAGGAGCAACGAGCAACCAGACACGGTACCTGCTGAGCCCTGAGCTCGCCGCCTCTCCCGCCTCAGGAGGTGCTGGGTCCGTCCCTCGCGGAGCCTCCGCGGCTTTTGTCTTAGCTTTCGTCTCAGCTTTCAGGCTTTTTTGAACATTTTTTTTCCAGACCGGGTCCAGAAACTGGGTGGAGTTGAACTGGGTCTGACTTAAAAACCAGACCGGGTCTAAGGTTGGACAGGGTCCGATTTAGAAAGAGGACCGGGTAGAGATTCCGACCACGGACGAGTTAGAAAGGGGACTGGTTCCGGGTCAGACTGAATCCGACGGAAGCTGGACTGAGCCACGGGAAAGGCGTCAGGTGAATATAATTTTGTTTTGAGGCTGAACAAGGACGTTAATCTTACCCAAGATAATCCTGAATTACTGTGGCCACAGGAGAGAACTTTTAACCTAGATTAGTTTATCCATTTAGGAGGCGCCTCAAAGAAAATGGGTCTCAGCCAAGTGCTCACTACAAAGCGTAGAGGGAAAACCATTTTCCCTCCTCTTCAGCTGCTTGTGACGAGCATGAGACGCGCTGGGACGCCCCGCGCGCTCCGGAGCCTGCAGAATCCTGGGGAAACTGGAAGAAGCCGGCAAAGGGTAAGAATTCTTATCAAAGTCAGCTCTCCTAGGCCTCTATCTGTGGTGCCTGGTCGCGAGAGGGAGGGAAACCTTCACGTTGTCCGTTCCTTTCAGATTGGCAGGCAAAAAGCATGTGTGAGAATTAAATCTTTGAAGCGTGACTTGTGAATTTGCTTTCGGATACCCACGGTTGTCGACCTTTTCTCTCCCTGGGATAGCTATCGTCTTCTTGTTTGTCTCGTTTTGTGTCCTGAGAACTTGACTTGGCTTTCTGCCTGACTGGGGCACGTGGTTCTTATGTGTTCAGGCAGCTCGACTGTTAGGTTGGGGGCCCCTCAAAATATGTAGACAGAGATGTGGGTTGCACTCCATTGGTGGCTAGAATCCTTCTGTTGCCAGCCCTCAGGGGAATTGTCTTTCTTTTGGTTGTCTTCGGAAGTGGCTCTGGATCTTGAGAGGGAAGTGTCTTTTGTAGCCTCTTTGGGGATGCCCCTTGTGTCCATGGGGTTGTTCAGTCCTGCCATGGAATATTTGTTGTTTGTCCCAGCTGAAAACTGATAAGATATTCTTAAAACTTTTAATATTTCTCAGTTTATCTTTTAACAATAGATGAGAGAGACAGGGAAAGAGAGAGGGGCAGAGAGAGAAAGGGAGAGGAAGGGGGGGGAGAGAGAGATTTATTACATGTATACATATTCTTTCAAGAAAGAAAAATAGTTGTCTAGTGTCAGAATCAAATAGGGACCTGAAAAGGAGGGTGGTAGAAACATGAACAAATGTAATGACTGCCCTGTGGCTATTATCAGAAACTGTACCCTAGAGAACTGTGTCAGATATTGTTTGTTGATACTCAGTACTTTCCCATTCATTCAGAGCACTTCATATGAGCATAAACGTTAAAAAAACCTGAACTCCATTTCTCATATTCTCTTTCTAGCAGGATTCTATATAGATCCCTACAATTAAGGGAAATAATTTGGAACATGAAGACATGGAGGTTAAGTCTTCCTACCCCTTTTGGGACCCTTCTGTCGATCAGCGATTTCAGATCCTCAGAAGCAGATTCTAGCTCTTCAAACGTGTGAAAAGCTTCAGTTTCCTGTACTAAATCTCTTTTTGTTTAAAATATCTACATTGGTGTTTGTTTTCCTAACTCCTCATAAATTATATAGTATTTAATATAAGAAATTAGAAAGTTAACCACAGATAGAAATCTGAGATTATTTACTTAATTGGGTTAGATTAGGAAGCATAATAAACATGTTGCTAACAGACAATGGGATACTGATAGTTCATGGCATGTAGCTTCTGTTATGAAACAAATTATTTAACTTATCCCCTTTCAAGGCAGCACTTTGGGAAACAAACTGCCTTTTGTATTGGAATACTATGAAGGAAATAATAAATATAAGCACAAGTTGGGTGGCTGTCTTCCTGCACTATGCAGTGTACAGAAAGAAAATGAAAGACTCAAGATTTGAAATACACAAATCAGAGACCAGAGAATTTCTTTACTAACTGGGTAGGATATCTTATCTGCTGTAATCACAGGAACAATGATCTGAAAACCAGACTCAAAGTTTGATCTTGCGGTTTACAGAATTACGACACATGTTGAATTCAAAGCATCACTGGCTCTCTTATTCAAAAAATCAGGACCAGGAATTCCCTGGCAGTCCAGGGTTAGGACTTGGCACTCTCACTGCTGGGGCCCAGGTTCAGTTCCTGGGGAACTAAGATCCTGAAAGCCACATGGCATGGCCAAAAAAACAAAAGAAAGAAAAAAAAAAAAAGAAAAATCAGGACCTTTTTCTAGAGAAAGTAAGAGCCTGAAATTTGGAATGAGAGGATTTGAGAAGATTTTAATGACTAAATAATTTGAACTCTCAAAAGACTCTGAGTCCTCTTGTCAACAAAAGCAAGCTTTCCTTCTCTGTGGAGATTAGCCTCTTCATAATTGAATACTCAATAAACACTTAAGACAGTTAGTTACCTTGGAGAACGGTGGTAAAACTTTGGGATTATGGATGAGCATGTATTCTAAGAGTGTTAGAACAGGACAGAAATATCACAACACTGGATCAAGATGAATTTATGATAGTGGCTTAGAATAAAAAAGATACAAGGCAATAATGTGAAAGAATTTATTCACAATCTTAGGCTAGGAATTTGGGCATTTGTCATGTGTGACAGCCTCAGCCACACCCTACCAATAATAAATTTGAGTACTCATGAGACGTGTCTTTATCACTGATATATTGAGGAGAGCCCCAGAATTTTTGGAAAACTCTATAGTGGCTATATTATGAAAGCTAAAGTTTATAGTGGTAGATAGCAATATTGAAATGAGTTTTCTGGGGTTTGGGGAGAGATGATGTTATCTCGGAGAGGCAGCAGTGAGCGGTGGTGTGAAGCCAGATCTTAATTCCCTGCCCAGGAATCGAAGCTGGGTAGCCTGGATGAAAACCAGGAATCCTGGCTACCAGACCCCCTGGCTCTTGCCCTCAGTGAACAATGCATTTCTCACAGAGGCAAAAACTGTAAAAATAGGTACAAAGTTTATTATTAGTGACATAGCACAACAACAAGTGGGAGAACACACAGAGAAACGGTTTGTTTAGTTAAGATAGAAGCAAGGCAGAGATACACACCCGGAGAGAAAGGTGTGGACGTCCTCCCTAATGAGAAGGCGTGCAGGAAAGAGGCCATTAAGTCATCTATATAGGTCAGTTCTTCCGAGTCTTTGTTTACCTTTGGCCAATTATCTGGTTTCTTTTTCCACACCTGCCCTGCCCTAGGACCCTCCCCACCATGCGTGCACATCTTTTTCCCAAGATGGATTCCAGCCCAGAGACCTGTGGGGTGCCCTTAGCACATATTATGGGGTGGTTCCCCCTCCTTTTTGACCCCCAAGGAGCCTTTCTGCACATGTACAATGTTTCACTTGCCCCAAGGATGGGAAATATATGACCTCTTGATCCTATACTCAAACAGGGTTTAGCCCCTCTCTGTTCCTGCCATGACTGTTATCTTAAGGTGTCCACAGGAGACAAAGCCTGGCTATTTACCCTGTTTCTGTTGTTACTTCTACTTCGGAGAGCAAACAGGAGGCTGATTGTAATACCTAATCTGGAGCCCACCTATCTCCTGTCTCAGGAAATGCAAACAGGAGGTTAGTTGTAAGTGTCCAGGCTGAAGCCCACTTTTTTCCTGCCTCAATGTGACCCTGGAGTCACAGAGTTCAAGTAACAGCACTTACAAACCAGAGACAAAGTAGGCAAATTACAATAATAGACAGCAGAGCAAATTGAGGTATTCAATGATATAATTTGTTGACATCATTGTCAATGAACTGTCTAGTAAAATATTGCTTATTCTGTATACTAAAAATTTTAGATCTGGTATTAGAGATCTAACATGAATTAACATAATGGAAAATCAGTGTCCCACATTGAATTTCCAGATGAGCCAGTTCACACATGCAGAGTCCCTTGAATGATGTAAAGACTGAATCCCCTTTAGGGACTATATTGCAAAGAGTATGTGCTTTAACTATTTCTCCTCAGCTTCCTTAAAGAAATATGTAGCACTTAACATGATGACTGTGCTCGAGTGAAATCCAAAACGAAACAGGGATGTCTGGTGAGGCTATACATTTACAATAATCTCTGGATACCCCAAACACCATGGTGATCCATTGTCAGAGAGGAAAATTATGAAGGTCAAATGATCGATAGAGTTGCAAGCTGAATCCATGTTACAATAGGTCTGGATGGTCTTTGATTTTCCCTGAGTTCCTGAATACATAGTCTTACTTTCCAACTGGCTGAAGGGACAACTGGCTTTCAGACACATACAATAAGCACACATACAAAAAAGACACATACATAAATCACCTTTTCAAATTTATTTGCCAAAATTGTTTTAAGTGAAAGAAATCACAACTCAGTATTACTTAGGTCAGAACTGGTATTCAGAAGTGGGAAAATATGCACGTAAGTCCTAGAGCAGGATGGAATATAGCATCACTGGAAAGAATACTGTTTGATTGATAGGGTACCTTGGGTTAAGGACAGTGGCAAAGTAGGGGTGAAGAGAGGGAATTTTATGTGAGACTTATATCTGAAAACATGTCCAGTTCTGTTATTTCAAAGATTACAAATAAGTAGTGAAAAATTATTCACTATTCCAATAAAAGAAAGAAGAAAATGTATGTTCTACTGCTAGAATGTCAAAGTTATTGTCCTCATAACAGAAGGGTCATGAATTTGTAAACTGAAGGAGACCTTACTACATAAAGTTTTGGTTGGATACATAAACTATGAGTTTTCAGTAATTTGATACTATAGTTGCATAGTTATAATAATGTCTTGAGTTGTTGCTTTGGAAGATGGATTATGATGTATCTAATTGAGTTGAATCCTTTAGATAAATTCCATTAATTTGACTTACTGAACACTAAAGATTGTGTAATTTAGGATTAAAAAGGCATTATCATACCAGTTATTATAGTTTATTCCAAGAGATATTTCATTTACCAGAGAGTGGAATACTAACCAGGACAAAAGGTCAAAGATACAATAGAAGCTATTATTTTCTCTTGCACAAGAGCTAGTGAGAATATGAATGTAGCTATCGCACTTCATTCCCTAGCTACACTGTGTTGCAGGGCTATGGTTGTATAGCTGAAATGAAGCATTGCCAGATATTTCACATGGTAAGGTCTTACACAACCTGATAAGTTATTAAGGAAACCTCATAAACTTCTTACATGAAAGATATATTGAGCAGTCCATCTTTCATGTAGAGTATTTGGAATTGAAATATCAGCATGCATCCTGATCCCTGATCTCTGGACAGGCTATTAATTATATTATCCAGATAGAATTTTTCCCACATGCTCCACAGCACAAGTTGTTTTTTTCTAATCAGAGATGTATTATTCAATATATTGAATAGCATATAATAACATATAATATGCTATTCAAATGTTGAATAGCATATAATATGATAAATCTTTGTAAAATCATACCCTAGAAATGGCAGCTCTTTCTTCAATGCCAATTTCATAAAGAGACAAGAACAGATTTAATCTTGAAAGTTTTAATCAAATCTGTGGGATGTCCTTAACCAGGCTTCTTTACTTGTCAAATTATATTCCTTCTCTATTCCTTCTTGGAGAGGGAGGTACTTGATTCCTGTGGTTCTTAATTGTCTCTTTCCAAACTTCAAAGGAAAATTAAAGACTTTTCATATCACTTGAGAAATATAAAATGTGGGCAAGATGAGCTAATACATATTAATGCCATTAAAATAACAAACAGCAACAGGAACAAGACACTCATTTGTGCACCATTTAAATGCCATTTTTAATATATGTGCTTTAATACATTGCAAAAAGTCATATCACCTGTGAAATGTATTAAATTATCTTCATATGAGAACCATAGGCATTTTTGCAAATGCTCTAATATATTATTTTGTGAGGACTTGGCTTCCCTAAATAAAGTATTAGCTATTATATTAGCATAGTTTATGCAAATTTATATTCCAAATGCGTGCAATTCTGAATATTATGAATCCAGTATTCTGTATGGTCAATGAGAATTATTAATAAGAATAACATAAGGGCAGTGCCATTAATATATAATTGGCTTTTGCCAGTTTCATACAGATTACTTTCAATATAATATATGATAAAATCACTTTTTTTTTTTTTTTTTTTGCGGTACGCGGGCCTCTCACTGTTGTGGCCTCTCCCGTTGCGGAGCACAGGCTCCGGACGCGCAGGCTCAGCGGCCATGGCTCACGGGCCCAGCCGCTCCGCGGCATGTGGGATCTTCCTGGACCAGGGCACGAACCCTTGTCCCCTGCATCGGCAGGCGGACTCTCAACCACTGCGCCACCAGGGAAGCCCGATAAAATCACTTTTGCTCTTTCAGTCAAGACAAATGCTATGTGGTTTTGTCAAGATAGATATATTTTATTTTTATTTTACGAACCTTTATTGTTTTTTATTCTGATATACAAAGTCCATTCTTTCATACAATATTTACTTCACTGGCAATGAACAAAATAGATACCATTCCTAATCTTATGAAGGTTATACTTGGGTGGATATAAGAAACAATAAACAAATAAGACAGGTCATGAAATAGTATTTGAAAAGAAATAAAATAAGTGGATAGAGAAATTCAAAGGTACAATAGATGTCCCTTGGATGATAGACATGGGAGGTATCTGTTAATATTTGAGCAGAAAATTTAAAAAGAAAATGAAAAATCATACAACACAGACTATTCCAGGAAGAGGAAGTGACAAGTGTAATTGCTGCAAGGTAGAAAAACACTTAGGGTGAATAAAGAAGAGCAAAAAAGTCAGTATGGCTGAAAAGTAAATGAAAGAAGAAGAAAAGGAAATTAGATATGGGAATAACAAAAGGCCACATTTTCTGGGATGCTATAGGCCACGTTAAGGAATTTGAATGTTATTCTGAATGAGATAAAGAAGCATTGGAAGTTTCTGAGCCAAAGAATAACATTATCCAACACATATTTGCTGCCCATGGTGGAAGTAGAGGTCAAGAAAGGAATCAGGGAGAAGAATTAGAAGTCCTCTGGCATAATCTAAATCAAAAGTATGGTGGTTTAAAACATGAAAGTAATGATAGAAATAATTGGGAAAGTTGAATTAAGGATATATTTTGATATAATAACAGTGGGATTCATTGATGTGTTGAGTATGAGGTGTGAATGAAGAATGAGAGGCATAAGATAGAAAAATAACTTGTCAAATTCACAAAACTAGTTAAATGCATAACCAGCTTTGAACACAGGTAGCCTGGCTTCAGAACAGATGATTAAATTACATTTACTTAATGACCCTGCAACAATAATTATTTAACTATAGCTCATAGTTTTGTACGTCAAGAATTATGGAAATTCTTACCTGAATGATTTTTCTGCATCATGTGGCATTGAGTGATATCACTCAGTTCAGTTAGTGTATTATATGGTCTGAAGAGTCCAGAATGACTCCATTTATACTCCTGGTCCCTTGTTTGTGATGACAGGAAGGCTGGGGTTGCATGAGGCTCTGTCCCTCTTCAAGGGGTCTCCAAATTTCATGGCATCACTGCAGGAATGTAGTTGGGATCCATACATGGAGATACATGGCTTCAAGAGCAGTGTTCAAGAAACATTAAGAGGAAGCTGCTGGTCCAGGCTAGACCAGGCTGGCATAGCATTATTTCTGCTGTATCTCATTGGTCAAAGAAGATACAGAACGTGCCTCAGACTCACTCTTTCAGTGAGAAAATATCAAAGGATTAGTAGACATCTTCCCATACCCACAAATATTTATAAGTATTAAATTTTTTCAGAAACAATGCTGACTACTCTGTTTCTAGATTACCCAGTTAGGGTGGGTATTAATGCCTCTAATTGTAAAATAAAATTCAGAAGGATGTAAGTTTTAGGTTGGATGGGGGAAATTACTTTAGAATTAATATAATTTGAAACCACTTCAAGACCATTATATTCAGTACTTAAGTCCACCATTTTATAAAATATGGAGTGAAAGTGACTATATAGGAAGAAAATTGGAAATCAGGATGTTTCTTTCAGTTTATCTATTCATCACAAATATAGGGTTTTCATATCTGTAAGAAAAAAAATAATTGCACCAATTTCTTATCAGATGTTGTATGGCTAAATTAAAGCTAGAATAGTGCAGAATCAGACTGACTAGTTTAGGATCTCATTTTCACCTTTAAATAACTGTGTGACTTTGGATGACTTACTTAGCTTTCCTAAGGCTGAATTCACACTTTTATAAAAAGACAGTAATAATAGTGCCTAAAATGTAGGCATGTCTACATTTGTTTTGGTAACAAAATTTAAATGAGCTAATAAATTCCAAGTATTAAATCCAGTGCTCAACAATAATGACTACTATTATTCACATATTCACACTCTCCCTATAATCAATTGGGTATCAAGAATAAATAGCTTGACAAAACAAAGAATGAATTTGACAAATTCATTCAAAAAATGAATGAAATGGGGCTTCTCTGGTGGCGCGGTGGTTGAGAGTCCGCCTCCCGATGCAGGGGACACGGGTTCGTGCCCCGGTCTGGGAAGATCCCACATGCCGCGGAGCGGCTGGGCCCATGAGCCATGGCCGCTGAGTCTGCACGTCCGGAGCCTGTGCTCCGCAATGGGAGAGGCCACAACGGTGAGAGGCCCGCGTACCGCAAAAAAAAAAAAAAAAAAGAATGAAATGATTTTGACAAAAAACTATCAAGTTCAATTCTTACCAGAAAACTCCTGTTGAAATATATATGTGTATTATATATATATATATATATCTCACACACATTTCTAGAGCGTAAAAGATTATTATTTATTTATAGTAAGTAATCATTTTAGTTCCCCAGGCCCCAACTTCCTCTTTACCTGAAGTGATGAGAGGCAGATTATGTCGCTATACATGCACGGGATTTTGTACTACAGGCAAGCAGCTCTTAAAAGATTAATCTGACTGGTTAAATAGAAGGGGAACAGCTGTCACTTCTTATCTCTTGAGAAAGAGAGAGAAAGCTTTTGCTCCCTAGCGTAAACAATTTAGCTTGGGAAGGATCCTAGGTTATTAACCTTGGAAAGATGAAAACAGTGTCTCTAGCTTTCCATCCTAGGGGATGTCCACATAGTTTCAGATCTCATACCTCCTTGAAATATAAACACCTCTGGAATGGTAAGTGTCTATAGAGTTCTCATGAAACAGATATTCCATCATAGCATAACTTCTAAGGGCTTCTCTCTCAGTCCAGGTCCAAAGTTTTAGTAAAATTTGTTCAGAAAAAAAGCCCTAACTGAGGGGGCTTCCCTGGTGGTGCAGTGGTTGAGAGGACGCCTGCCAATGCAGGGGACACGGGTTCATGCCCCGGTCCGGGAAGATCCCACATGCCCTGGAGCAGCTGGGCCCGTGAGCCATGGCCACTGAGCCTGCGAGTCTGGAGCCTGTGCTCCGCAACGGGAGAGGCCACAACAGTGAGAGGCCCGCGTACCGCAAAAAAAAAAAAAAAAGCCCTAACTGAGCAGAAGCATACAAATATTTCTTGTACAGTACCACAATATTTTAATTCACCATGGATATTCTCCTAAATTTACAAAGAAATAACCTAGGTATTCTCAGTAAGATTTATTTCTTGCAATAACAAGTGAATATTATAAATTTTAGCTCTAACTGGTAAAATTGGTAAATTCTTTTTATTTTTTCTTTTATTTGTATCTTCTAAATTTTCTTCAATGACTATGTATTGTTAATTTTGAAATAACTAAAAAATATATATTATTTTCTGGGTATTGCATATTATTTTTCTCCAACTTTTTTTCTAGAACCTAAGAAAAAGCAGTTTGTAAACTTAATTGGTAAATATAATTTATGAAATTTCTATGCATTTTAATAATTCATGCATTTTCTATGCACAAATATGAAACTTTTGGCATTTTTTCCAATAGCTGTTAACATTGTTATAGGCAGTTTAATATTTTATGCACATCTCTTCATCTCAATGTATTCAAGTTGGGTAGTAAATGACCCTGCCCTGCATTCAGGCTCAAGGCAGCAGAGTTACTACTCACTAAATACGTCAAGATTCTTTACTATTAAAAGTTCACATTGTATGCTATGTCATTGCATATAACATTGTATGTATGTAGTTTTCAGGAGACTACGAAAGGGGGAGAACTTCAGTAATTCAAAGCCTCCGTGACTAAAAATGAACATTCACTTTGGAGACTTTTTAAAAGTTAACTTATATTTAGACTCTTCCCATACTCCCCTCTTGGGAATTATTTCCGCATAAAGAGGTATTTCCAAATAAGATAAAATAAGATTTCCAAATAAGATATTTATATACATGTGTTCTTGCCAAAAATCTTGTAGAACATAAGAATTGGAGCTTATCAACTTTAGTCTGAAAGCATCCTTTTAAAGTGTCATTTGATCCAGCCATGTACCAAATATTGGATAATAATATTCATAGCCTAAGTAATTATTCATTGTATATGGCCCATTCTTGGGGTAATGAGGCACAGTTATTGTCTATGGCCTTAGTGTACAAAGCTCTCTATATAACTTCACACTTCATCAATGATACCATGTGAAAGGTAAATCCAGTCCTTCTGCAAAAACAATCCATCAGTTGTCCTTGCTTAGGAGCAGCTTTCACAGTTTCTTTCATTGATTTTTACAAAATTGAGAATACCTTGTAAGTATTTGTTTTCACTGTAAATTGTGGACTTTATCCCAAACTATTTAGGCAGCAGACTCCAGATATTATCCCAATTCTGGACATAGACCCTAAAATGAGCAAAGAAACAGCCCTAAATTTGTTTTGAGTAGAGATTATGCATGCTTGACCATTACTCTTACAAACTAATAGCAGAGCAATTTTAATTTCTTGTTCCTTGACCCTTACTAATATGCATTTGAAATCATTCAGAAAACACTCTTTAGTAAGGAACTTGGGAAGCTATACTGTAGCTGTCAGATGACCAATTGCATGGAAAATTGAAATAGATGAGAAAAAGTGTTTCCACTGAATTATTTTGCACCAGAATGTGGTAATCACCTTGGTAATGTTAGGCTAATGCCCTTCTTTTCTCCATTACCTTCCATCAACTTCCATCATGCTTCGCTTCCTTTCCAGGACTCAGGGTGGCTCTCACTCCTCCCTATACCAATTTCATTTGGTACCAGTCCATTTCACACCATTTCAACACTTTGTTCTCATCAGTTTTTGCTCACTATCTTTTCAAATATCATATATTACAAGTGAGCTATACTACTATTTCATTTCCTCATTCATGTATTTAAAGCATTCTCGAAATTCATGAACAAGGAAAGAGTACATAATAAAAGAGATCTTAAAATGAGTAGAAAAATTAGAAATGCCTGTTAAAATAACACACCAAGTCAAAAGGAAAAAATTCACCTATCCTACTTAACACTTCAAAATCAGGTTATATTAGAGAGTAGATGGAAGCCTATTGATCATTTAGACCTGTGTTCAGACTACTCACTTTATCCTTTCTAGTCCGTAGGCGATCTAATAGGGTATTCCAATCCTTAGTCCAAATCCCGCGATAGAAAACAAAAATCCTTTACCCCTAAAAGAGAAGCTAGAAGATTGTGTTAAATTTATGTTACTAATAAACAAATCTTATGTACTACATTGATTTATTGATCAATCATCTAATGACTACCTAAATGTGTCAGAAATATATTTGACTTGAGAATACAAAAATGAATAAAACATAATCATCATCCCTTTGTCTTACAGTCTAGTGTAGGATTAAAATGATATTAAAATATACTACATCTGCATTTACTTGTATTATCTGATTGTTAAATTTCATGTTTCTCAACTAGATTGTAAACTTCAAGAATAATTCTTTTAAATTATGTGTATGTTACTGATACCATGACATACTTCCATCTCTTCCAACGCCAGGATAATATAGTAAGGGCAGAGAAAGCTGCAGGAGACTTCAATGGGAAACATAGAGCCAGTGAAAATGGCAGGAGTAATATGATTTTCTAAATACTTCAGAAATTAGAATATATTCTCCATATTTACCTAGTCTAGGCTTTTCTTCCTGTGGCAATAATTTCTTAGTACCTTCATAATTCAGGATATATATTCAGGAAAGCAATCCATGTTCTATAATCATAAATTTGGAGCTGTTTTTCAGAGTGTTTAAAAGACAAAAATCTCATTTACCCTTATTAGTGATTTTTATTTCCTTGTATGTTCTTTGTATTTTGTGATCTCTAGTACAAACCGATTAGCAATGTAAGATTTTCCATGTGGTTATGGATGTTTTGGCATATTGAAGGATGTCTCAAAAACACAGTAATGCCCTCTTCAATATCCTACATATATCCTACCTATTACTAGAAGAAATTAAAAATTATATCAGTTATACACAGGTGATAGATAATAGGTGAAGGACATACACACTTATGCCTTAATTTCAAAGGAAATTATAATATTCTCTAAAATAAAATAAAGCCAGATATCGGTGGGAAGTTTATAACCTACTGGAAAAGACCTACCCATTAGCAAAGAGAGAGAAATAATATGGAAAATACAGAGTAAATGATAATGCAAGAGAAGTCAGAATGGCAGATCTGAGATTAAGCATTTCACTCTGGTTTTCTTTTATTAACTCTAATTTTTAAGCTTCTTGTGCTGGATTATCATTTACCAACTCAATATCACCCCTCCCCCTTCTATATTCTCTAAAAAGCTGTACAAGAAAGTGAGAAACAAAATTTTCTAGAATCTTTTTTCCTTGAATCTGGACTAGTTTCCCAAGAAGAGGAAATCCCCAGAGATTTAGAAGGCATTACAAAAGAAGGGTCCATACTGTTTTTCAGTGGCAATAGTAGCTTACTTTTGAGCAGAGATGAGATCCACAAGAGCGACCTAGTGAGGAATTGAGAACAACTTGAAGTTTGCGAGCATTGCTATCAGCTTCCTAGAGATTCTTTAGACTGGCAGTGGCCTTTCACAAGATCTGGTGAAACACAAATCTTGGTGCTATAAACTGACTAGTGGTATCTGATTTCTTCCTTTGCTCTTCCTAGGATTGTGAAAGCACCAACTTCCTTACATTAAAATATTTAATACGTAGACTATATCGAGTGGCTTCTGTTTTCCTGAAGGAACTGTGATTGAAGGAATTGTGATTGAAGGGTAATAGACTATTATTGATGAATAACAGATGAACTATCAAGACAGAAAAAGGCATGGATGGATCTTATATGCATATTTCTAAGTGAACAAGGCTCAAAGCTCTACACACTATATGATTCCAACTAGAATACAAAATTTTGGAAAAAGTAAAATTATATAGGTGATGAAAAGGTCAATGGTTTGGGTTAAGGAAGGAAGGATTTGGGATAAGGAAGGAAGGTTTGAATAGGGGAAGTTCAGGGGATTATTTTTAGGGCAGTGATACTGCACTTTATGATATTCTAATAGTAGTTATATGACTGTATGCATTTGTCTATACCCATAGAATTTTACAATATAAAGAGTGAACCTTAATGTAAGCAACTTAAAATCATTTTGGAGAGTGGAGGATTCCAGGATAGAATGAAGAATGTGACTCATCAATCTAACTGTATTATACGTGTATGAAATAACTTCACTGAAGTAGTTAGGGGACATATGCACTGGTACAGGTATTTATGAAATGAGTGGAATCTGTAAAGCTAAAGATACAAAAAAAGTCACCAACAAGAAAAACTGCACATAATCATTGTAGTTGATATAATCATTTCCCATGGTATATGGGGTTAACAATTCTGATAATGCTCTTCATGTACATTAGATTTGAACAATTAAGCAAGTGGATGGTGGATGGCAGAAGTAAGGTATCTCACACAGTGGAGTTTTCAGATAAGCATGGGGAAAGAGGCTAGAATGATTCACATGGTAACGAATTCGAGTTGGAGACCTCAGTATTAAATTATGTTTAGCTTAATGTAGATACAGATGGTTACATATAGAAATATTTATAGATATGTGTATATACCCTAGTTAGTGTACACAGGTATATTTCCTTGCTCTGCCAGTTGAGAGGACCTAAAAACAAAGAAGCCTCAGTGGCATAAAGAGTACCCACCACCCTAATCTTGCTCTCTAATTCTATTCTCAAATAAAAAGAACAAGCCTCCTTGGAGAAATGGCTGATTCTATGTAAAGTCTGTATAGAAGATGAGTCTGGAGTATCTTGTAGTGTCAAAATATAAGAAAATGCTAAAAAACAAACAAACAAAACGTACAATGATGTGATTACCAAAGGGACGCAGGAGCCAAGAGAAGAGTTCCCAATGACTAACAACTTGAGAAACACAATGAATAATATAATATTGGATTATAACCCAAAGTATAAAATAAATATCTATAAGTTCATACTGATATAATTAAAGAAATAAAAATAATAAATGGAGGGGAAGAAACAACTCTGTTCAGAATTTCAAGTAATTTATGCAGACACACTGCCCTTAAGGAGGAGGAGCATAACTCCTCACTCGGGAAGTACGGGCTGTGCATAGTAACTTCCATACAGACTACAGCATAAAGGGGTTTAAAAAGAGTAATCTGCAGTAGCAAAACCTGACAAGCACTACCTCTGCTGGGTGATCAAGGTCCATATCAACACTAATAAGTCATTTTGATACTATGTACCCTTTTTTTTCTCTCCCATTTTCTTTTAATCATATTCCAGTACCCATGGTTTAATTATTTTAACTTCGTCATATGCTCTAATATCTAGCAGTGGTTTTTCACCCACATTCCTTTGTTTTAAAAACAATTCTTAACTGTATTTCCTATTTTAAAGAAACAAACCAAAAAAGTCCCATTGAAATTGTTAGCATTTCCAAGTTGATGTCATCCACATCTTCAGGGCTCCGATTGTTAAGTGACTGACCTCATATTTTATACTATTTGCTTTTTCCCAAAGAAAAAAACATCAATTTGGCAAGCATTGACATATTTCAATGTGTGATGCTTTCATCCAGCACTTTAGCATTTTTGTCCATTGATTCAGCTTCACCAGCACAATTATTTAACACCCACACTGCCAAGCCCTGTGCCAGGAGCCAGAGATATTCTTTTATATCACTCCGTAGAGTTGTTGCTGTTGTTGTTGTTGTTTTGACCTTTAATATATGATGTGATGAAATGGCACTTTAAATCCAGTCTAATAATGATGAAATATAGGAGAAAAATTCCATTTGGGGGGACATTCTATAAAATACCTGACCAAAATTCCTCAAAACTTGCAAAGCCATCAAAAACAAGGAAAGTCAGAAATTGTCACAGCCAAGAGATGCCTAAGGAGGCATGATTAGTAAATGTGGATACACTGGATAAGATCCTGAAACAGATGAAGGACATTAACTCAAAAGTAAAAAAAAAAAAAAAAAAAAAAAAAATCTAAGTATTTTCTTTAGTTAGTAATAATGTATTAATATTGGCTTATTAATTCTAACAAATGTACCATACACATATAAGACGTTAATAATAATTCTCTGTACTATCCTTGAAATTTTTCTGTCTAAAACTTCTAAAATTAAAAGTTTATTTTGAAAACACAAATACTAAACTGACAAGTATGTAGTCAAACAAAGGACTACTTCATCTACGGTATTTTTTATACTCCTTTTCATAAGTATCTTTGGTCTCAGAATAAACATGTGACTAACATTATGCATGTCCAACGATATACACAGCCTATCACTTTACACAAAAATTTACAAATCAACTTAAAGATGGGAGATGGTGAAATCCACATAAAAAAAATTGGAAATATATATCCAGGGAAGAATAATACAAAGATGAGATTAAAATACAAAACTCAGGTTTCAGATCATTGGCCTCTTAAATAACAATGCAATTTAGCATTTTCAGGTTACTTTATTATTTAGATTACCTATCATATACAGCACATAACTTTCCAAGAGTTCTTCTAGAAGAAGCAAATGCCATGTAATGTACATGTACATGGTACATGTACCATGTAATGTACATGGTTAAGTACTTTAGGGAAATAAAATTGTTACAATTCTGTATCCTACTTTTGGAAGGTCATTACATATTGGTTTAATAAAATTTTTGATAAATGTGACAATAGAGAACTGCATTGAATAACTATGACTTTATTTTCCCAATATTTCCCAGAAATATCTGATCATGTGCGTCTGATTTTTTTCATAAAGCCTGTAAGTTTCTTACAAAATTAATATATCCATAAATATATGGCAAAAATAAAAAGTCCTACAATTTTGTTCATGAATAAAAGGACTTGATCATATTAAATCAAAATTCAAATATGAAACATCTCAACTCAGCATCATACTGGTTCTTGTATTTTCAATGTAAAAGAGAAAGCGTTCTAAGAAACAAACAAAAAATAAGTATTGACCAATGTTTTAAAACCTTGAAGCAGTTCCATTTTGAATGAAAATAACATGTTATTTAGAAAATTATCTGTATTAAATCAATTTTATGATTTGTTTCCATTTTAGTGTTCTATGAAACTATTTTATTGCATTTTTAGGAAAGTGTGATTTCTGGAATAAATGATGGATGAGCAAGACTTTATGTCCTATAATTATACCTATTATAACAGAACCTCAATATTAAATAATCAAGTTTACTATATTCATAGTAAGTTAGCCTAAGGCTATAAGAAAAAATTAAACTGGGCAGCAAATTGATGTGGTTTTTGTAAGATAATACATTTCACAATTTCTCTAAGAAACTATTGCTCTATTACTGAAAAAGCAGAGAGGAAAAAAACCCCTCAAATTCTGAAACCAATATACTAATGCAGATTTATGTGGAACAAAAGTCAGATTTCCTTCAGGCTAGACCTAATCACTGTGGGATGAAAAAATATATTGAAAGGATATTCATAAAATATTTTCTTCATTATGTTTTTCCTGTGGGATTGTTCAAAATGTTTAATGCTTTTATACATTGCTTTGAAGTTTTAATAAAACATTTTCCAAAAGTTTTCCTAACTTTACATTGTATAAGATAATACAAATTTCTACTTAATAAGTGATTTCCTGAGGTTGGCCATTACTGAACATTTGAGTACCTGCTCTATTTAAACCAAATAGTCCTGTAATCCTGAAAATCCAAAGTACCATTCTGGCAAATGGTGAAAAACAAATGAACAGTTTTCAAACAGTGAAAAACAGATTCTTATTGAGAAATTTATATCTCTTTGGGATGGTCAAAAATGTCAAGAGGGGCTCCCCTGGTGGCACAGTGGTTGAGAGTCCGCCTGCCGATGCAGGGGACATGGGTTCGTGCCCCAGTCCGGGAGGATCCCACGTGCCGCGGAGCGGCTGGGCCCGTGAGCCATGGCCGCTGAGCCTGTGCATCAGGAGCCTGTGCTCCGCAATGGGAGAGGCCACAACAGTGAGAGGCCCACGTACCGCGCAAAAAAAAAAAAAAAAAAAAAGTCAAGAGAAGGATTTCATTGTCAAATTCCAAAGAAATGTGATGTTACCCATTCAAGAGAGCAAATCTTTCTACCACACACTACTTATGTTACCTTAGACAAGTTATTAAAATATTGTGAGCAGTCTGGTCCCTCGTTACTGTTCCCAGGGAAAAAAAAAAAGGAGGACTGGAAAATGTAGTAAGGGTGGAAACTGACATGATTTGTAAACATTTTAGTGACATCATTTATTCTATGCTAACCACAGGACTCATGTAATAATTAATGTGAAATTTCAGGTCAAGCTCAAGGGAGTGAATTTTAACACACATTTTAATATAAAAAATATGATCATATATGAGAGTAGTCTCATGATATATATAATTTTAGTCCTTGATGAAGAGAGAAGGAAATTAACTGATTAATTACTTTGGATATCTCAAATGAAGGCTTAGTAAACAATTATTTTAAAGATTGTTTTTTATAAAATCTTTTTAGTTGTATAAATTTTATATTAGTAAAAATTCTGAAGTTTGACAATGCCAGATGTTGAAGAGACTGTGAATTAAATTATCCCCTTTAAGGAACAATTTGGCATGATCTTGTAAGCCTAAACATTCACATCACCTATAAACCACAAATCAGTTCTTAAGAACACAACAGGAGAAATTCTTGCACATCTGTAAATAAGATGGGCATAAAAGTGTTCATAATAGCACTGTTTCTAATAGGAAAAAACAAGGGAATACTCCTCCAAAAGGTAATTGGTAGAGATTTCCCAAAAGTATTTTGAATTAAATAAGCAAATATCAGAAGTTTACATAAAGCATATCTTTTTTTAAAAGATCAAAAAATAAGCAATAGCATATTTAAGGAAACATGTATGTGGTAAAATTATCTTTAGAGCAATATGAAATATCCACTATTTTTCAAGCAATATTAAAATTTCTTCTTAAGTATCCAGGATGTAGGGATGAGAAGGAAGTGGAGGAATAGTATAGGGGAGGAACAAATAGGTAAATAAATGTAAGGTATTGTTAACATTCTACTTCACAAACATTCATAAACAATGAACAAATAAAAAAATAAGTAAAAAGTTGGTCATCAACTGTATGATTCCAACTTTGATGTCCTGCAAAAAGCAAAACTGTGAAGGCAGTAAAAAGATCAGTGATTGCCAGCAGGGAGAAGGAAAAGAGGAGAGATGAATACACAAAAGTACAGAGGCTTTTAGAGGAGTGAAAGTATTCTGTATGATACTATAATGGTGGATACATGGCATTATAGGTTTGTCCAAACACATAGAATGTACATCAACAAGAGTGAACCCTGGTGTAAACTATGGACTTTGAGTGATAATGATGTGTCAGTGTAGATTCCTCAGTTGTGACAAGTGTACCATTCTGATGAGGTAGGTTCATAGGGAGGCTGTGCATGTGTGGCGGTAGGGAGTATCATGGGAGCTCTTTGAAATTTCCTCTCAATTGTGCTGTGAACCTAAAACTGCTTTAAAAAATAAAGTCTATTTGAAAGGAAGGAAAAAAAATGAGTCATCCTATACCAAGAGATGTAATAATACATATTGAACCTTTCATTAAGATTAATTCAATTTTGAGTAACCTACCTCCAGTTTTTAAAAATCAGCAGAATAATTTACTAAATTATAAATTGAAAAATAAAATCATATGATTATCTGAAAAATGCGGAAAAAATTAAATCTTTTTTTAGACTTTTTTTAGACACTTGGCCAACTAGGAATAGATGAGAACATCTTTTATATTATAATTGTTATGGTATCATACAGTTTAACTCAAACTTAAGTTTGAAATATTTATATCATTCTCTTTAAACTCATGAAGGAGACACTATCACTACATCTATTAAACATTATATTATATATCCAATTCAGTAATTTAAGACAAACAAAATAATTCAAATATATAAGGGTAGGAAATAAATAAACATTTTATGTTTATATAAAAATATCAAATCCTCTCAAAACTATTGATAGCAAACTATTTTCCCAGAAATGGAATCAAAATTATGGAAATTTGATGTGTGAATGAAGTGACAAAGGAATAAAAAATAACTTGCTGCCCCATACCATGGACATGTATCAATTCCACTTCAATTTAATAATCTGAATTTGAAAAGAGAAACTTTAAAATATTTGGAAGAATGTAAGTATAGACAAGAGAAGGAATCTTAACCAAGGTCCAAATAGAACAGATCTAGCAAGAAAAATATGAATAAATTTAACAACATTATAATAATAACTTTTCTGCATAAAATGATTATTAAACATCAAAATAAAAGCTGAAGACTTAGCAAAGATATTTACAATGAATACAATAACAGAACATTAATTTCCAAAATATATAGAATAATCACTAAGATCAATAAAGGCAAATGGCCCAAAAGAACGGGAGCAAGCAATGAAGAAGTTCATAATTAAAAAGATTATAAATATAGTAGGAAAGGAAATAAAAATCAAACCACAGTTAGATACTTACATGTAGCAAATTGAAAAAAATAAAATAAAAGCTGACAGTTCCTGCTGCTGCCAAGAATGTTGGGTAATTGAACCTGTTTTCCACAGATCTAGAGAGTATACCAGTCTGGAGAGCAATTTGGCAAGATTCAGTAAATTTTAACAACGTGCATAAAGAAATTCTTGGAAGATGGCAATGTGACGTAGGTTTTTAATCTCTTTGATTCCCTTTGTATAGAACAGTGTAAAAAGGAAAACATAACCCATCCCCCCAAAATTTATGGACAACATCAAAAATAAAAAATAACTGAAAATATATCCCCGTGAACCCCAAAATACAGTGGATGGAGAGAAATCACCTACAGCTTTAAGGCATCCATTATATCAGCAGGGAGAAGAAAAGTGCGTCTGCCAGAGCTGAGAACATAAAGTCAAAGGTACTCACTAAAGAGCACAGAAGGCCAATCATTGGAGAATAGTAGCTGAAGCTGGAAGAACTTTGCACATCCACAAATAATCGAAAGGGTTCTGAAGCAAGATATGAAGGAGCTTGTATTTGTTATCTACTGCTGCATAACAAATTACCATGATCTTAGTAGGTTAAAATAACATACCTTTATTATCTCACAGTTTCTGTGTGTCAGGAGCCTGGGGGATGTAACTAAGATGCATCCTTCACTTAAAGGTCTTAGAAGGCTGCTATCAAGATGTTGGCTGGTCAGTCTACATCCTCATCTGAAGACTCTACTGGGAAAGAATCATTTCTAAGCTTACTAAAGTTGTTGACAGAATCCATTTATTTGCAGGTTTAACACTGAGTACCCTAGCTTCTTACTGGCTGTCTCCTGGAAGATACCCTAACTTCCTTGCAAAGTGGACCTCTAGGAATGGCCTCTTACTTCTTCAAAGCCAGGCAGGGCAGAGGC
This sequence comes from Lagenorhynchus albirostris, assembly GCF_949774975.1. Classification (NCBI taxonomy): domain Eukaryota; kingdom Metazoa; phylum Chordata; class Mammalia; order Artiodactyla; family Delphinidae; genus Lagenorhynchus; species Lagenorhynchus albirostris. The sequence goes on from NC_083105.1 coordinate 33,032,099, forward strand.
TCTAGAGCAAGTCGGCTAGCAAGATGGAGTTCTAAATAATGTAACATTATCACAAGGAATGGCATCTCCTTTTTTCTATAGTCTACTGATTAGAAAAAAAATCACAGTTCTGGGCTTCCCTGGTGGTGCAGTGGTTAAGAATCTGCCTGCCAATACAGGGGGCACGGGTTCGAGGCCTGGTCCGGGAAGATCCCACATGCCGCAGAGCACCTAAGTGCATGCACCACAACTACTGAGCCTGTGCTCTAGAGCCCGCAAGCCTCAATTTCTGAAGCTCCTGTGCCTAGAGCCCATGCTTTGCAACAAGAGAAGCCACTGAAATGAGAAGCCCGCGCATCACAAAGAAGAGTAGCCTCCGCTTGCCACAGCTAGAGAAAGCCCGTGTGCAGCAATGAAGACTCAATGCAGCTGACAATAAATAAATAAATCATTTTAAAAAGTCAGTTCCTCCCACACTCACAGGGAAAGGATTACACAAAGGTATGACATGGTGCGATGGGGATTGTCATAGGCCACATGCCCTCTCTGTCCATGACAGGGCTAAAGCAAAATAGCCACTGCAGCTATTTTCAAGATCAAAGCCCCATACTGAAAAAAAAAGCCTGAGCGATATTGATTTCAAATTTGGGACAAATAAAATAGAAATAAAGAAAAAATTGCTAGGGGTAGAGGAATAAAAAAGTCAGATGATCTCAGAGAATATGAAGCCATATGTTTTTAACCTTTATAGACACAAAAACTATTTTTAAACATTTCTCCCTTCTACCAATTCAGACAAATTAATTTTGTATAAAAATAAGCAGCAAAGTATCACAGTCAAATTTCACTTGAAGTCATTATAAGACAAAAGAACATAAGGAGCTAAATAATATCCTTACAGGAATTTTTGAATTACTGAAAAATTTATGCATAAAACAGATGAAAAGTATAAATTAATATTTTAAAATTACCTAAAAGTTATTAAAAAATGATAAAATATATCAAAGAAAAACTGCATTATAATTAGATAAATGGCAAACACTGATAAAACTCAGGAAAGAATAAGTTATAAAATAGTAAAAAAACATATTTTAGAGTGGAGACAAAGCTAGAAAGAAAATAAACACAATAGATGCTGATTTAAAAAGCAAAATGTTAAAAAGAGTAAATTTTTAAGAAATGAATAGAATTGAAGACATTCAAAGAGTTTGAGAAAGAAATTAGTACAGAAAAGATATCTATCATAATGCAAAGGAAGAAATCCCAAAGAAATGTATCATAATCCCTAGTATGTACACACTCAGTAACATAACTTCAACTGCATGAAGCAGCAATTGGCAAAACTAAAAGGAGAAATTTTAAAATGTACAATTAGACTAGGAGACCTTAATATACTATCACAATAGCAATTAGAATATCAGACAAAAACCTCAGTAAGAATATAGATTGTAATTAACAATGTCAATAATTGATATACATAATGTAATTCAATTTACATTATTGAGATGTATAAAACTGCATATTAAAAAATAACTGATTATTTTTAGTTGAATATTGAAAACTTAGCAAAATCTATATTATAGGCAATGAAGATAGCCTCCAAAGTTTTCAAATTATTTAATTCAGAGTACTGTTTATGACAATTGAATTAAGCTAGAATACAATAACAAGATAGCTAGGAAATTTGCATTTAATTTGAAACTAAATAAAGGGCTTCTAAACTTATGCATCAAAGCACTAAAACTGAAAATTTAAGTTTGAGGTGAATTTTAAGTGAAAGAAAATAAAACTACATGTATTATAATGTGGGAAGCAGCTAAAGGCATACTTAGAAAAAAAATTTAGTTACATTCACTGTTAGAAAAGGAGAAAGGCTAAATGTCAGGGATTTAAAGCTTTCACTCTGGAATAGAAATTAAAATCTAATAAATGTAGATAAAAATTAATAATAAAAGAGCAAAAGTAAATAAAATAGGAAAAATAATTTTAATAGAGAAAATGAAAAATCAAATACCCCTAGCAAGGTTAAGCAAAATAAAATAAGAAAATATACAAATTGTCAATAACAGGAATGTAAAGGACATCTCACTACAGATCCTACAGACATCAGTAAGATAAGAGGATATTAAAAAAATTTTATACCAATACATTTGACAATTTGGGTGAAATAGACAAGTACCCAGAAAAATACAAGTGACAGAATCAACAGAAAATCTTGCTGGTTGTATATCTATTAAAGAAATAAAAACTGTTATTTAAAATCTTTCCCATAGAGAAATCTCCAGACTAAAATAGCTTTACCAGTGAATTAGTTCAAACATCTGTGGGAAAAATAACACTAATCTTACAGTTTTAAAGTACCCTTACTGCTTTAGAAATAGAGGAAATATTTTCTCTTTTTATAAGGAAAGTACAACCTTGATTTCAAAACCATAAAAAGATCTTAAGAGAACATGATCTTAGAGAACAGTATTCCCCATGGATATAGATGTAAGAATGCTTAAGAAAATATAAATAAGTTAAATCAAGCAATATATTTAAAAAGATATATCACACAACATGATTCTAAAAATGACTAGTATCCTTAACATATAAGTATATTCTATAAACAAACAAAACAAATAGAAAAGTTAATAGAATATATGCCAAAGACTAGAGCAGAATATTGCATAAAAGGGTACCTCTGATAGGTCAATAAACACACGAGATACCAGTATACACCCAGCAGAATGGCTAAAATGGAAGAAAAAATACCAAGTGTTGATGAGGATGCAGAGAAATTGCAATTCTTATAAAGTAGGAGCATGATATTGGCAAAACCACTTGGAAAATTCTGTAACAGTGTTGACTAAAGTCAAATATAAACATACACTGTGATACAGCAGTTATATTTCTCAATGTAAGTATAACAGAAAGACATTCATGTGTTCACCCAAAGATGTGAATTTTCAGAACAGTATTTATAATGGGTGCCATATGCAAACTATCCAAATAGTAAATGTCTACCCGACTGTGGAATTGATAAATTATGTGAAGTATATTCACACACCAAAATAGCATAAAACGGGAAAGAACAATCTATAATTCAGCACTCAACAATATGGCTGAATCTCACAAATACAAAATGTAGGAAGACAGAAAAGAGTTTAAGCTGTATTCATCCATTTATATAAAGTAATTCAGAGTATTAGAAATCAGGGACAGTGGCTACCTTTCAGGGAGTTGTGCCTGGAAAAGAAACATGAGAGGAACTTCTATGTTCCTGGCAATGTTTTGTTTCTTGATCTAAATGTGAAATACACTGTTCATTTTATGAATTTGCAGTGAGTTGTACACCTGTGCTAACTTCTCTGTTCTATATTATTTGTCACTAGAAAGCTAAAGAAATGGCCAGTGACTGCATAGTGAATGCAGCCTGTTGGTCACCTGGCCTATGCAAATAGAAGGAAAATACAAGCCAACGTAATTTTCATATATCTGCTGAATTCAGAATTCTTTTAGTAAACTGAGTTCACATTATAAGTTACCCCAGTTCTGATTGACTATCCTATATTTAAATCTCCAATATAAAACTCATGCTCATTATTAAAATTGATTAATAATTGTGATGATTACATAAGAAAACATATATAAATCCCTTAGTCCAATGTTTGGAACGTACGAAATATAGTGTCTGCCCCATAGAGTTTATTTCATTCCCAACTTAAAGAGGTTTGCAATCATTTGTGTAAACTGAAAATCCAGGGTACATAGACAATTTTAACATACACACAATTAAATATCCTTGGAAGCCATCACGGAGCTTTGATGTCAGCTCCCTGGATGCTCCCTGTATACTCCAGCTTGCTCAATTCATTTTGTCCTTTAAAATTTAATGAGAGTTGGCTTGAATTCTCATATGTAGCCAACATTTCTGAATTCTTACTTTTACTGAGTTGTCCATGCCCACTCTGTTCATGTTTTAACTTTCCTGTATATTTTAACATACTAGATATTTCACTTCTCCCTTTGTTCCTAACATACCACTAATTCAGTGATAAAAACTTCGTTATACTTAGGTATGAGCAATCCAAAATTCAGAGTTTATAAGACTCTATAATGTTGTTCTGTAGTTGAAATAGAGTTTTAAATGTTAGCAAGGGCCTGATTTGATTTGGAGAGGATGGAACACTGACAAGTAGCCATAAAGCTTCCTATGAAATAATCAGGAATATTGATTCATAAAGATGTCCTACATAGGAGCAACAAAATGAATGAAGACATAGGATTAGATGAGTTTTACTTTAGAGTTTAGCAAGATATAAAAAAATAGAGATAGTTAAGTATAGACTTTGCAGGTTGTGAAAAGCCCTACAGAATATAAGTAGACAAAGATAGCCTCAAAAATTGTAGACAGAGACTTGTCTTCTGGGTCCTGAGCTTCTTCACATGTGGACAATTTCTCCTTGGTAGCACATTTTCCTCTGCCTATTTTCTGTCTCCACCTCCTGTCAATCTCAATATTATCAAGCTCTCATCAATGCCATCCATACAATTAGATTTTACCTCACATGCAGATAAAAACTACTTAGAGGATTAATCTCCCAGGACTACTTGCATTTTGCAATGTATTACCTCTTTTAATGGGTGATACTCTAAAGGTGAAAATATTCACTTTCGACAGTAATAGAAGAAAGTATCAGCACCCTAAAAAGTAGATAATATAATCAATAACCTATTCTGAATCCAAAGACCAGGATGGCCCTCAATAGAAAGTTTATGTAAGAACTTATGCATTAGAAATTAGTTATAAAACTTTAATAAAGAAAGCAAAGCATTATTTGTTATATGTTGAATTTTGTTCCCCTCCTGCCAAATTCCTGTGTTGTCTTAAGCAGCAGTACTTCAGAATGTGAACTTATTTGGAAATAGGGTTGTTGCAGTTGTAATCTATTATCTTAAAATGAAGTCATTACATGGGTCCTGATCCAGTATGACTGGGGTCCTTGTGTAAATGACAGATTTAGACATAGAGATGACACTGATACAGAGAAAACTCCATGTGAAGACTGCAATTATTCTGGCACAAGCATTGGGACTACCAGAAGCTGGGAGAGAGACCTGGAACAGATCCTTCCCTGGCAAATTCAAAGGGAGTAAGACCCTACCAAACACCTTGATCTTGGACTTCTAAGCCTCCAAAACTGTGAGACAATACATTTCTCTTGTTTAGTCACTTAGTTTGTGGTACAGTAGTCTCCCCTTATCAACAGTTTTTCTTTCCATGATTCACTTACATACAGCCAGTTGCAGTCCAAAAATATTAAATGGAACATTTCACAAATAAACAATTTATAAGTTTTAAATTTTGTGCTGTTCTGAGTAATATGATGAAATCTCACACCTTGCTGCTCGGGATCCCCAACCGTCAGCATCTGTCTGCTCCTGACATGCAACCACCAACATCAACCATTCATCATCAACATCGTCATGGCTCAATGATCCAGAATCACCCAAAGTGGACGATCCTCCTTCTGACGTCGTCAGAAGGTCAGTAGTAGCCTAACATTACACATGATGCCTAAATCATTCACCTCACTTCATCTCATTATGGAGGCATTTTGTCATTTCACATCAACACAAGAAGAAGGGTGAATATAGTACAATGAGATATTTTGAGAGAGTGAGAGAAAGACCACATTCATATAACTTTTATTACAGTATATTGCTATAATTATTCTAATTTATTATTAGTTATGTTGTTAATCTCTTAGTGTATCTAATTTATAAATTAAACATCATCATAAGTATGTACAGATAGGAAAAAAAATAATATATACAGGGTTCAGTACTATTTACAGTTTCAGGCATCCACTGGGATCTTGGAACTTATCCCCTGCAGATAATAAGGGACCACTATACTTTGTTACAGTAGGTTTAGCTGTAATATAGTATTTTATTTTCAAATTAACTTTTATGTAAACTTTATTCAAAGGCTAGAAGATAGGAGTAGGTGTGTAAGGGATTGAGAATACGTCCTCACATATAAGACTGTTACTCTATTCTACGTGGAAAAGGGCTTCAAAATGAATTTTCTCTCTGGGAAAAGAACTAATTGTGATGTTGTCTTTTCTCACTCTTTTGATGTATGAGATATGCATCAAGAGTAAGATTGAAAAATGTCATAAGCTAATGTATCTCTTATGGAAACAAATAATGAATGCACCTAGTTAGATCGTCTAGTAGACTGAGAAAGGCTATCACATCAAAAGACTTCTAACCCCTACAGCAGATAAAAGCTTCAATTCTAGAGAAATCTAGATAGATAGAGGCCATTGGCACAGATAGGCCTAGAGCTAACTAAAAAGTCATTAGGTTAGGTGTTTCCATATTATCAGTGCGGGGGGGGGGAGGGAGATGAATGGGAATATACTAAATGATAAGTAATATAACTGTAACCTTAATAGTGTTAATGACTGTTTGTCATGGAAATGCTCAGTATGTGTGGGTAAATATCAATTATAAAGCATTGGAATTAAATGATTTAAGAAGTAAGTAGCAGATTTTACCTTTAGATTAATGTTTTTAAATTTAATCTCTATAATTTGATTACATGCCATGCTACTATTAAACAGTGTGACATCATTATAGAAATTGGAAGAAGCCAGGTACATACCATAAGGAGATATATTTTTAGAGAATTTTACTGGGGGAGACATTTCAAATGGATTTTTTTTTTTAAAGAAAAGTGTCTGGAAAGAAAAGAAACGTAAAGAGAAAATTAAGAGATTGTAATCTCAAATTTTAAAAACAGCTGCTAAATTGAGTGGTGCCATATAAGACCTAGAATTTAGAATACGCATATTAGGTTCACACACAACTTAGATGATTGCCTACTGTAATGCTGAATGTAGATCACAGAGGAACACAACATAAGCATCAAAGAATAATAGCAAGGGACCACAAATGGAAAGGTTGCTCATATATTCAGTCCACATAAGATGGATCTGACATATATAAGATGAAAAAAATTTTTGATGAGGTATGGATAAACAGAATTTTACCAGCTTCATATGCCATGTTTAGTAAATACTATTTTTATACATTTTTATATATTTTTACATATAGGTATGAGTTTAAGAATTCTTATTCTGCAGTTTAGTTATCCCTACAAGTACTAGGGAATGAGGAGAAATCGGGTATAAGATGCTAAAATGACAAGATGCTATGTAAATAGAAATGTCAAACAATTTGGAGTAAGAATTTTTAAATCAAAATTTTGTAATTATCATGCATTTTCTAAATAAAGAAATTTGTTTAATAAAAATTCTGTAATCTATAACTCTGCATGCTATATCTATGAAAAGTTAATGATGGGGCTTCCCTGGTGGCGCAGTGGTTGAGAGTCCGCCTGCCGATGCAGGGGACACGGGTTCGTGCCCCGGTCCGGGAAGATCCCACATGCCGCGGAGCGGCTAGGCCCGTGAGCCATGGCCACTGAGCCTGTGTGTCTGGAGCCTGTGCTCCGCAACGGGAGAGGCCACAACAGTGAGAGGCCCGCATACCGCAAAAAAAAAAAAAAAGTTAATGATGGCCTCAAATCTTGAAGAGAGAACCTAAATTCATTATGTTTTTTAATGGTGGTATAAGCTCTCCTGGGTTTAATTTAAGGGGTAGTGTGTTGGGAGTTGAAATGTATTAAATTATTGCCTTTATGCCTAGCCCATTGTGGTGTATTTCTGTTTGTTCCCCATAAAATGCATTCTCTCCTTCTCCCATACTAAAATATTTTAAATGCATATGACTTCCAAGTTAAAAAAGGTATTCCCTAGCCTTCCTCCCAACTAGGCATGGCCATGTGGCTAAGTGGAGTCAATGGAATATGAGTGGAGTGAGGTAGTCTACTTCTCTATTATTTTGTATAAAGAATTTTTTTGTTCTCCATTTCACATTTTTTTCTATTCCAATTCATTAAAATGTTAATGTGATGATTGAGGTTAACACCCCATTTGCTGTGAGAAGACAAGAGAAAGAAATATCAAAGCAACTATAACTTAATAAATTGCTCTTAGGAGTATAATATTGGCAAAACCACTTTGGAGAACTCTGCAGACATTGTGAAACAGGGCCAATTCCCACCTCTTATCCTCTCTCATGAAAGGCAAATGCCAAATCGCTGTAGTATACTGGGAACTCTTTCATACCAGTTTAGTTTTGTACCCTAAATCATATCACTTGTAAATTGGTTAAAATAAAAATAATATTTCATAGGACAGAAAAATGGGCTAATTATATAATACAAACCAAACAGCATATGACATGTTAAGCTGCACTCTGTTGTCTGGGCAACAGCCTCAACTCTATTATTTTTCTATGTTATTAGTGAAACGTTTGGTTAAAACATTAAATATATATGAAAACATAAAGTGTGAGGCATCAAAATTGTGAATCTGTTTCCTAAGAAGAAACGAAACCTCCAGTGTGTTGGACCTGAGAACTCAAAGCAGTAATGTGATAACAAAAATATTAAGTGCTTTAACATTGTAGACAGCAGAACTGGTCTGTAGGTCCATATCTGAGTGTCTCAATTGGTGTCATTATTGGAGCTAAAAGTTGTTATTCAGTGTCTCTTTCATCCTCTTAGTTATTGTGCCCAGATTCCCTGGTTTGGGCCAGGTAATCATAGAAAATATTTTAAAGATATTTGACAATTTTAATCTGTAACTTCTACAGTAATTCAGCTACTTCTGGGCATAGAGTATCTCTCATTTATGTTTAGAAGCAGCCAAATTGTATTAAGTATGCTTCATTAATGATTAATTCAACATGAGGCATTAATTAAGCACCTTATAAATTCATATTAATTGAGAAAAACCAGTAATTATAATGATAATGAGCTCTTCTCCAAGTAGTTCAAGCCACGTCTCCAATATTTTCAGATGTATCAGATATAAGATTTATTTTGGGAATAAGCTGTTTTTTCTCCTTGTTTACATCCTATCATCATACCTGGAAATATCAAAACATAGATTGCTTTTTCTGCACAGAAAGACTAAGTAAAGATGAATGTATTGCCCATTTCAAATGTTATGACCCCCTCCCAATCTGCACATTCACTCGTTCGTGAACTCCTATGGATGCTTTTTCATGGGTGGGATTATTTCAGATGTTATCTTTAAATAATGTTTCTTCCTCTGCAGTTCCCACATTCAAATGCATTTGTGGAATCCAGCCATGCATATAAACAACAATTTTTCAAATCCCTGAATCCAAAAAGAAGAAAAAAAACATTTTCTGGCTGTTCCTTAGCACAATGTTCAACTGAAGTGCTATTATAATCATCTAATTAAATGATAGCCAAAGCACAGAAGAAAATTATTGTCCACTGACAACAAGAAACAAACACAAAAACAAATGTAAATAAGTGAAAGAGAACAGCTGTGGAACATGTGTGAATACATGTATCTTTTTTTTTAAAGAATATAATTGCAAGTCATAGAGACTGAATTTGAAATAGCTGTTCACTCTATTCTTCTTTAAATGCTTTTATTCTCTTGTCCAAAGGGACAGAAAATTCTCTCCATTTTTCTCTCTCATTGCTGCTCCCTCTCCTCCATCCCTGTCTCTTCTTCCCTCCACACTCCTAAGTATTGGAGTATCTCAGAACTCGTTTCTCAGACCGTTCCTTTTTTTCTTTCTTTACTTGCTCTCTAGGGTATTTCGGGCTTGAAATGTCATCTGTACACTGATGTCTTTTAAATTAACATCTCCATCAATGACCTCTCTCCTAAACGGTAGAAACTATATCCACTACCTAGTTGTTATGGAGGTTCCTTGGTTGCTAATAAACAGCTCAAATTTAACATATTCCAAGCAAATTAGTAATTTCTATCTCTTCCTTTAACCTGTTTCTGCCCTATCTTTCTTAGAACAGTAAATGGCACTTCCATTATCTCATTTTCTCAAGCCTAAAACTTTATTTTTCTATTTTTTATTGAAGTATAATTGATATACAATGTTGTGTTAATTTCAGGTGTGCAGCAAAGTAATATATCAGAATGCATATAAGATTATTTCTAAGTCAAGGCTGTGTTTTCTGATATAAGTAGTTTAGAATTTTCCATTACCTAAGAGGATTCTGGAAAATCATGAAATTTGCCCAAGTTTTTATCTAGGGACAGCAGAGGTACCTACAGAATAATTTTAAAGAATGTTGTAGAATAAAAATGTTCTGCTGTGATTACATTCCATGGGTTTTAATTGTTTGTACATAACTCTTAGAGGCAGAGATCAAAACTTGAATAATCAGGCATTCCTTGTTTGATTATTACATCATGATGAGATATCTTCTGAAAATAATAGACTAGCTGGTGATTTTCAACCCCATCAGTCACTTTCTCCAGAGAAATTTAGATATGAGCTTCAAAAAAGGAGACTCAGTGGTGTGGTGCTAAGAGAGACAATGGAGAAATCAAAAAATAGTTCTAGTTATTAGCAAGCAGAATATGTGCAGTAGAGAGAGATGAGAGCTGGTAATAGCATTTAACAAACCTGAAAACTTTGGAATAGCTGTGTCTAATAGATTCAATGGCAATAGATTTCTTTAAAATTTTGAATACCTGATTTTTTTTGGGAAATAGTTGTCTTTGTGTTCTGGATAACAGAGAACAATAATTACTGTCAGGAGACCCAGGGTATGTTACCAAGGAGAATATTTTTGTGTTTCTTCACCATGATGTGTTTCCTTAATATCAACTCTCATCTCTAGACATAATCTCCAGAGATGGCCCAGTTTTCTTAAATTTTATGTACAGAATTTAACTGCTTACTTATAGCCAATATATAACCAACATACTTATGTTGGTTATCAATTTTTTTCTACTCTCTACATACACACCTTTAGCTGATGATAGCTGCATAATCAATATATGATCATTTATTAACAATTTACATTTTGATTAACATTTAAATTATTTCCAATTCCTGTGTCATTATCAACAATTATTCATGGATACTTTTATGTAAAGTTTTGTACCTGTCACTTTTTTATGATGTATACCTATATATTGTATTACTCAAAAAAAAGATTCTCACAGATAACTGGATCAATTTACACATACTCTAGTAGATTCTTAATCTCTAAAGACCTTTGTTTCTTGGGTGTCAACTGGGTAATGGTCAGTATAAAAATTATATAAATAATATTCTGTAATGAATGCGATGATATTTTTGGCCTGAAAATTCCAACTCAATCATTCTTTTGAGAAAATAAACTATATTTGTGTAAAATTTTAGGTAACTTTCATATTTCATAGTAACATTTTAAATATATATAAATGATTAGCTCATCTTTAACACGTTTGACAAAAATAATTTAAAAGTAATTATACAGAGTAATTTGAATGAAATTTCATTTGCTTTTTAGGTACTAAAAGTTAGAAGCATTTGAAAGAGTATCCTTAAAAAGTGTGCTGACTTGGAGGAATGTCATATATACACACAACTGTGCAAGTAATAGTCACACGAACAGCAAAAAAAGTAATAGACACATAAAGATAAATCTTTTCTTTAACTGAATTCTTCAGTGACTAAGATGTGTATAATATTTGTAAGTAGGCATTTTAAATACAGGCATACCTTGGAGATCTTGAGAGTTTGGCTCTAGACCACTGAAATAAAGCAAATAAAGCAAATCACAGAACATTTTTGGTTTCCAAGTGCATATAAAAGTTATATTTATACTATACTGTAGTCTATTAAGTGTGCAATAGCATGATGTCTAAAAACCATACATACCTTAATTAATAATTACTTCACTGCTAAAAAATACCAAAACAATTACAATAGCAACATCAAAGGTCACTGATCACAGATCACCATAACAAATATAATCATGATGAAAAAGTTTGAAATATTATGAGAATTACCAAATGTGACACAGAAACATGAAATGAGTAAATGCTGTTGGAAATATGGTGCTGTTATACTTGCTTGATGTGTGTGACAGACTTTCAATTTGTAAAAAGCACAATGTCTGCAGAGTGCGATAAAGAGAAGCACAATAAAATTAGGTATGCTTGTTATTAACTGTATATATTTCTCTTATAATTATTTATTAGCTTTTATCTTAGGAATTTTTTTAGATGAGGGAAAAAAGATGTTAGACGACTGATTTGGTACATCTTAAATTATCTATTCATAGAAAAATATATTCCGGTATGAATCATAGACAAACACACAAGTGGATACAGACTTATGAATATGACATCCGAAAGTAATCATTTTCTATTTTTTAAAGCTTTTTCTGGTAAAGTTGTAGGTTATGTAACTTAGAGAAGAGTTTAAAAGAAGTTGAGCTATTTAGCTGCAGTAAGTAGAGGTTTAATTATAATGTCGTGATACTGCCTAAATAGAAACCCCCTGGATTCTTTCTTTACCTAAAGTAAATGTATGACTCCATTTTTTTTTTTTTTTTTTTTTTTTTTTTTTTTTTTTTTTTTTTGCGGTACGCGGGCCTCTCACTGTTGTGGCCTCTCCCGTTGCGGAGCACAAGCTCCGGACACGCAGGCCCAGCGGCCATGGTTCACGGGCCCAGCCGCTTCGCAGCATGTGGGATCCTCCCGGATTGGGGCACGAACCCGTGTCCCCTGCATCGGCAGGCGGACTCTCAACCACTGCGCCACCAGGGAAGCCCTTGAGATATTTTAAAAATGAGCTTAATAAGCAGCTATTTTTAAGAAACTAGGCTTCTAGTAGACTTCTATTGTATTAAAATAGGTTAAGTATCTCTCTCAGAATGTGTGGGTGAGGGTAACTGAGGAGACTAAATTGTCTCCTAGCTCTCTAGTTCCTATGAGATCAGGGATTTTGCTCTCCTTTTACTAATCCGTACAGACTAGGGTTTGTTTCCTAAACCTTGCCCAGTGACTCGTCCTTCTTTCCTGAAGACAGGACTTTGATGCCATCCGTCTGAATCTCTGTGTGGTATTTGTTCCTAGATTCCCATTTAGAGCCCCCCATCTCTTGTTCTACTTATTGGAAGCCTACCCATTGTAAATGTTTATTTCTTCTGGACATTAAAATCTGCATCGATATCTCTTAATTACCTGCAAGCACAGTGTCTAGATTCTGGGCTCTATCTTTATGTATAAATTTTGTCCAATAACCTGGTGATGAATTATTGATAAGTATCTACCTCATGCTCATCAATATATCCAATTTCTAGTTGACCCATCCTATTGTTTACTGAGTTCTAAGCCCCCTGTTCTGTTAGTTCCACTCCTTGTATTTTTGCAAGAAACTTGTAAGTAGACTGTTACTTAAGTCATATCATGCGAGGAGATGTGTTTAGATTGTGAGAGCATGGAACAGGGGAAGCTGGGACATAGATAAAAGAAAGTGGAAAAACAATTCTGATGTTAAAAAAAGGGGGGAACTAATCCATGCTTCCAGGAAAGTGGGGCATGTTAGCAGGGAATAGAGATGTGCCTACCTCATGAAACTGAGAAAGTAGTATCACCATAGTCCAACCCAAAGTTAGAGCCCTACCAAAATTTAAAATCAAAGTTTTTAAAATCTTGATTTAAAAATCTACCTCAACCAACAATGCAGGAGTTTTAGTAACAGTGTCCCAGAGACAGTGAGGATAGATAGATAGTGGAACTTTGACTTGTAGTTCCCATAATAAGTAGTCATGGACTGATAGAAGAGTGACCTGAGGACTTTCCTGACTACAGATAGTGCCAGCACTGGAATGATCAGAGGACTACCTCCATAACTCCAAAGGCAGAAGGTGCCTGGGAACGTGGAAGAGAGAACAGTTTGTAAAACAGCCAAGCAATTTGCATCCTTCTCTGAAATGACAATTTTGTTGGATTTGTAATTCCTAAGCTTATGAAAGTAGATGATAATCTAAAGAAATCTAGAGAAATAAGTTTTTGATTTGCTTTGTTGCCAAATTACACCCCACACTAGGAGCCCTAGAAGCACCTGCTGCTGTGTGAACTGTGTGTTTATTCAGCCAATATGTACTGAGTATTTTCTAAGTGCATTACTTTTACATATCATAATAGGAACTAAGTACAAAGAGGACTTGGTGGTAAACCAAAATGAAGGGAAGTCTAATACTTTCTGGTAAACATAGATTTTAGTTGCTTTTAATTGATTTCTCCCTTTCAGTATAGAAACTTTGCCCAAAAGGTCTAGACACTAGAAAAATATGAAAGACTTAAGAAGGCCTTATTCATTTTCAAACTAGAATTTATTTTTGTTATGCTAAAATAAGATTGATATTTGGTAAAATTAAGCTAACTTCTTCCCTTCCTTCCTTTTTCCTTTCTTCTTGTCAAAAAGTGAGAAAAATGTAATATTAAAAAATATATATGTATAGGCATGGTCTTAGAATTAAAAAAAAACTTAACATCTGTTTAAATATGATTATATTCTTGTTAGAAAGCAAATTTCAAATTACCATTTCCACCAAAAAAGAAAGATAGCTACTCATCAATGTTTTAAATCATTTATTTTTATTTTTACTTCTTTTGACTAAATGAGCTGAAGTACAGAATCTTCTCCCCCGACTTCTCTAACTTTCATGCTATTTTATTTTTAATAAATTTGTAAATTATTTCATTCTGTGAGGAAGTCGTCTACATTACAGATTTTTTTACATGCCAAAAAACTGGGGTGGATGGTAAAGGAGAGAAGTAACAGGGTTTTCTAAGCAAACTTATAACTCTTCCAAGCCAATGAGTTGCCATGTACAGTGCTGGGTAGTTGCATGTAAGAAAGTGCTGGCTAGACAAGGAAGATTATATTGACTATCAATGAAAATACTTAGGTTTTCAGAGTGAACCAATAAAATTAGAATGAATGGTGCTATAGTAAACTTTGGAGAGAGAGAAGGGAAACAGTATATAATAAGCATGATATGTTAGTCTAAATACCATCTATAATTTAAAATTAATTTTTAAAGTTTTCTCAGAAGTACCTTCATTTTAGTATATAGTAAAGCTTAACCCAAAGTGGTGAAACTTCGAAGTTTAATTCCTGAAGTTTTTTAGCTTTCAGAGGTACATTAAACATGAAGTAAAATTTACCCTTTTTAACTGTAGATTTCGATTCTTATCATTGTATATAATCATGTAACCTCTACCACAGACATGTTATAGAGGTTTCATTACTCTAAAAAGTTTTCCACTGTCCCTTTGAAACTGATTCCGCCTGTAATGGGCTGAATGTTGA
The DNA here is from genome assembly GCF_949774975.1 of Lagenorhynchus albirostris. Classification (NCBI taxonomy): domain Eukaryota; kingdom Metazoa; phylum Chordata; class Mammalia; order Artiodactyla; family Delphinidae; genus Lagenorhynchus; species Lagenorhynchus albirostris. Next base: position 33,047,300 of record NC_083105.1, read on the forward strand.
GTCCTTTTTTTTTTTTTTTTAACATCTTTATTGGAGTATACTTGCTTTACTATGGTGTGTTAGTTTCTGCTTTATAACAAAGTGAATCAGCTATACATATACATATACCCCCATATCTCTTCCCTCTTGCGTCTCCCTACCACACACCCTCCCTATCCCACCCTTCTAGGTAGTGACAAAGCACCGAGCTGATCTCCCTGTGCTATGCGGCTGCTTCCCACTAGCTATCTGTTTTACATTTGGTAGTGTATATAAGTCCATGCCACTCTTTCACTTCATCCCAGCTTACCCTTCCCCCTCGCTGTGTCCTCAAGTCCATTCTCTAGTAGATTTGCATCTGTATTCCCGTCCTGCCCCAAGGTACTTCATGACCTTTTTTTTTTTTTTTTAGATTCTATATATGTGTGTTAGCATACGGTATTTGTTATTCTCTTTCTGACTTACTTCACTCTGTATGACAATATCTAGGTCCATCCACCTCACTACAAATAACTCAATTTCGTGTCTTTTTATGGCTGAGTAATATTCCATTGTAAATATGTGCCACATCTTCTTTATCCATTCATCTGTCAATGGACACTTAGATTGCTACCATGTCTTGGCTATTGTAAATAGAGCTGCAATGAACATTGGGGAACATGACTGTTTTTGAATTATGGTTTTCTCAGGGTATATGCCCAGTACTGGGATTGCTGGGTCATGGGATCCATGGGATCGTTCTATTTTTAGTTTTTTAAGGAACCTCCATAATGTTCTCCATAGTGGCTGTATCAATTTACATTCCCACCAATAGTGCAAGAGGGTTCCCTTTTCTGCACACCCTCTCCAGCATTTATTCTTCGTAGATTTGTTGATGATGGCCATTCTGACTGGTGTGAGGTGACACTGCATTGTAGTTTTGATTTTCAATTCTCTAATGATTAATGATGTTGAGCATTTTTTTCATGCGTTTGTTGGCAATCTGTATATCTTCTTGGAGAAATGTCTATTTAAATGTCTTCTGCACATTTTGGATTGGGTTGTTTCTGTTTTTGATATTGAGCTGAATGAGATGCTTGTAAATTTTGGAGATTAATCCTTTGTTAGTTGCTTCATTTGCAAGTATTTTCTCCCATTCTGAGGGTTGTCTTTTCGTCTTGTTTATGGTTTCCTTTGCTGTGCAAAAGGTTTTGAGTTTCATTAGGTCCCATTTGTTTATTTTTATTTTTATTTCCGTTTCTCTAGGAGGTGGGTCAAAAAGGATCTTGCTGTGATTTATGTCACAGAGTGTTCTGCCTATGTTTTCTTCTAAGATTTTTATAGTGTTTGGCCTTACATTTAGGTCTTTAATCCATTTTGAGTTTATTTTGTGTATGGTGTTAGGGAGTGTTCTAATTTCACTCCTTTACATGCAGCTGTCCAGTTTTCCCAGCACCACTTATTGAAGAGGCTGTCTTTTCTCAATTGTATAGTCTTGCCTCCTTTATCAAATATAAGGTGACCATATGTGTGTGGGTTTATCTCTGGGCTTTCTGTCCTGTTGCATTGATCTGTATTTCTGTTTTTTGCCAGTACTATACTGTCTTGATTACTGTAGCTTTGTAGTATAGTCTGAAGTCAGGGAGCCTGATTCCTCCAGCCCCATTTTTCATTCTCAAGATTGCTTTGGCTATTTGGGGTCCATACAAATTGTGAATTTTTTTGTTCTAGTTCTGTGAAAAATGCCATTGGTAGTTTGATAGGGATTGCATTGAATCTGTAGATTGCTTTGGTTAGTATAGTCATTTTCACAATGATGATTATTCCAATCCAAGAACATGGTATATCTCTCCATCTGTTGGTTTCATCTTTAATTTTTTTCATCAGTGTCTTATAGTTTTCTGCATACAAGTCTTTTGTCTCCTTAGGTAGGTGTATTCCTAGGTATTTTATTCTTTTTGTTGCAATGGTAATTGGGAGTGTTTCCTTAATTTCTCTTTCAGATTTGTCATCATTAGTGTATAGGAATGCAAGAGATTTCTGTGCATTAATTTTGTATCCTGCTACTTTACCAAATTCATTGATTAGCTCTAGTAGTTTTCTGGTAGCATCTTTAGGATTCTCTATGTATAGTATCATGCCATCTGCAAACAGTGACAGCTTTACTTTTTATTTTCTGATTTGGATTCCTTTTATTTCTTTTTCTTCTCTGATTGCTATGGCTAAAACTTCCAAAACAATGTTGAATAATAGTGCTGAGAGTGGGCAACCATGTCTTGTTCCTGATCTTAGTGGAAATGGTTTCAGTTTTTCAGCATTGAGGACAATGTTGGCTGTGGGTTTGTCATATATGGTCTTTATTATGTTGAAGTAACTTTCCTGTATGCCTACTTTTGGGAGGGTTTTTATCATAAATGGGTGGTGAATTTTGTTGAAAGCTTTTTCTGCATGTATTGAGATGATCATATGGTTGTTATTCTTCAGTTTGTTAATATGGTGTATCACATTGTTTGATTTGCATATATTGAAGAATCCTTGCACTCCTGGGATAAACCCCACTTGATCATGGTGTATGATCCTTTTAATGTGCTGTTGGATTCTGTTTGCTAGTATTTTGTTGTGGATTTTTGCATCTATGTTCATCAGTGATATTGGCCTCTAGTTTTCTTTCTTTGTGACATCCTTGTCTGGTTTTGGTATCAGGGTGATGGTGGCCTCGTAGAATGAGTTTGGGAGTGTTCCTCCCTCTGGTATATTTTGGAAGAGTTTGAGAAGGATAGGTGTTAGCGCTTCTCTAACTGTTTGATAGAATTCACCTGCGAAGCCATCTGGTCCTTGGCTTTTGTTTGTTGGAAGATTTTTCATCGCAGTTTCCATTTCAGTGCTTGTCATTGGTCTGTTTATATTTTCTATTACTTCCTGGTTGAGTCTCAGAAGGTTGTGCTCTTCTAAGAATTTGTCCATTTCTTACAGGTTGTCCATTTTATTGGCATATAGTTGCTTGTAGTAATCTCTCATGATCCTTTGTATTTCTGCAGTGTCAGTTGTTACTTTCCCTTTTTCATTTCTAATTCTATTGATTTGAGTCTTCTCCCTTTTTTTCTTGATGAGTCTGGCTAATGGTTTATCAATTTTGTTTATCTTCTTAAAGAACCACCTTTTTCTTTTATTGCTCTTTGCTGTTGTTTCCGTCATTTCTTTTTCATTTATTTCTGATCTGATTTTTATGATTTCTTTCCTACTGCTAACTTTGGGTTTTTTTTGTTCTTCTTTCTCTAATTGCTTTAGGTGTAAGGTTAGATTGCTTTTTTGAGATGTTTCTTGTTTCTTAAGGTAGGATTGTATTGCTATAAACTTCCTCTGAGAACTGCTTTTGCTTCATCCCGTAGGTTTTGAGTCGTTGTGTTTTCATTGCCATTTGTTTCTCAGTATTTTTTGATTTCCTCTTTGATTTCTTCGATGATCTCTTGGTTATTAAGTAGTGTATTGTTTAGCCTCCATGTGTTTGTATTTTTTACAGAGTGTTTCCTGTAATTGATATCTAGTTATAGCGCTGTAGTCGGAAAAGATACTTGATACGATTTCAATTTTCTCAAGTTTACCAAGGCTTGATTTGTGACCCAAGATATGATATATCCAGGAGAATAGTCCTTGAGCATTTGAGAAGAAAGTATATTCTGTTGTTTTTGGATGGAATGTCCTATAAATATCAGTTAAGTCCATCTTGTTTAATGTATTATTTAAAGCTCATGTTTCCTATTTATTTTCATTTTGGATGATATGTCCATTGGTGAAAGTGGGGTTTTAAAGTCCGCTGCTATGATTGTGGTACTGTCGCTTTACCCTTTTATGGCTGTTAAAATTTGCCTTATGTACTGAGGTGCTCCTATGTTGGGTGCATAAATATTTGCAATTCTTTTATCTTCTTCTTGGATTGATTCCTTGATCATTTTATAGTGTCCTTCTTTGTCTCTTGTAACAGTCTTTGTTTTAAAGTCTATTTTGTCGGATATGAGAATTGCTACTCCAGCTTTCTTTTGATTTCCATTTTCATGGAATATCTTTTTCCATCCCCTCACTTTCAGTCTCTATGTGTCCCTATGTCTGAAGTAGGTCTCTTATAGAAAGTATATATATGGGTCTTATTTTTGTATCCATTCAGCCAGTCTATGTCTTTTAGTTGGAGCATTTAATCCATTTACGTTTAAGGTAATTATCGATATGTATATTCCTATTACCATTTTCTTAATTGTTTTGGGTTTGTTATTGTAGGTCTTTTCCTACTCTTGTGTTTTCTGCCTAGAGAAGTTCCTTTACCGTTTGTTGTAGAGCTGGTTTTGTGGTGCTGAATTCTCTTAGCTTTTGCTTGTCTGTAAAGGTTTTAATTTCTCCATTGAATCTGAATGAGATCCTTGTTGGGTAGGGTAATCTTGGTTGTAGATTTTTCCCTTTCATCACTTTCAATAGGTCCTGCCACTCCCTTCTGGCTTACAGAGTTTCTGCTGAAAGATCAGCTGTTAACCTTATGGGGATTCCCTTGTATGTTACTTGTTGTTTTTCCCTTGCTGCTTTTAATATTTTTTCTTTGTATTTAATTTTTGATAGTTTGATTAATATGTGCCTTGGCATATTTCTCCTTGGATTTATCCTGTATGGGACTCTCTGTGCTTCCTGGACTTGATTGACTATTACCTTTTCCATATTAGGGAAGCTTTCAACTATAATCTCTTCAAATATTTTCTTAGTCCCTTTCTTTTTCTCTTCTTCTTCTGGGACCCCTGTAATTCAAATGTTGGTGTATTTAATGTTGTCCCAGCAGTCTCTGAGACTGTCCTCAATTCTTTTCATTCTTTTTTCTTTATTCTGCTCTGCAGTAGTTATTTCCACTATTTTCTTTTTTTTTTTTTTGCAGTACGTGGGCCTCTCACTGTTTTGGCCTCTCCCGTTGTGGAGCACAGACTCCGGACAGACAGGCTCAGTGGCCATGGCTCACAGGCCCAGCTGCTCCGTGGCATGTGGGATCTTCCCGGACCGGGGCATGAACCCGCATCCCCTGCATCGGCAGGCAGACTCTTAACCACTGCACTACCAGGGAAGCCCTATTTCCACTATTTTATCTTCCAGGTCACTTACCCATTCTTCTGCCTTAGTCATTCTGGTATTGATTCCTTCTAGAGAATATTTTATTTCATTTATTGTGTTGTTCATCTTTGTTTGTTTGCCCTTTAGTTCTTCTAGGCCCTTGTTAAATGTGTCTTGTATTTTCTCCATTCTATTTCCAAGAGTTTGGATCATCTTTACTTTCATTAGTCTGAATTATTTTTCAGGTAGACTGCCTATTTCGTCTTCATTTGTTTGGTCTGGTGGGTTTTTACCGTGCTCCTTCATGTGCTGTATGTTTCTCTGTCTTATTTTGCTTATCTTACTGTGTTTGGGGTCTCCTTTTCACAGGCTGCAGTTTCGTGGCTCCTGTTGTTTTTGGTGCCTGCCCCAGTGGGTAGGTTGGTTCAGTGGGTTGTGTGGGCTTCCTGGTGGAGGGGACTAGTCCCTGTGTTCTGGTGGATGAGGCTGGATCTTGTCTTTTGGTGGGCAGGTCCCCATCCGGTGGTGTGTTTTGAGGTGTCTGTGACCTTATTATGATTTTAGGCACACTTTCTGCTAGTGGGTGGGGTTGTGTTCCTGTCTTGCTAGTTGTTTGGCATAGGGTGTCCAGCACTGTAGCTTGCTGGTCGTTGAGTGGAGCTGGGTCTTGGTGTTGAGATGGAGATCTCTGGGAGATTTTCACTGTTTGACATTACCTGGAGCTGGGAGGTCTCTGATGGACCAATGTCCTGAACTCAGCTGTCCCACCTCAGAGGCAGAGGCCACACACCAGGCTGGAGCACCAAGACCCTGTCATCCACACGGCTCAGAATAAAAGGGACAAAAAGGGAAAGAAAGAAAGAAAAATGTAAAATAAACTTAATTAATTGAAATTAAAAATTTTTTAAATAAAATTTATTATTTTACTTAATAAAGTAAAATAATTAATTGAAATTAAAAATGAGTTTTAAAAATAATAAAAGAAAGAAAAGAAGAAGAGAGCAACCAACCCAAAAAACAAATCCACTAGTGATAACAAGCACTAAAAACTATACTTAAAAAAACAAAAAATAACAAAAAGGGACAGGCAGAACCCTAGGACAAATGGTAAAAGCAAAGCTATAAGGGAAAAAAAGAGAACAAGGAAAAAAATATATATATCGTTGCTCCCAAAGTCCACCACCTCAATTTGGGATGATTGTTTTCTCCTCAGGTATTCCATAGGTGCCTGGTACATCAGGTTGAATGTGGAGATTTAATCCACTGCTCCTTAGGCTGGTGGGAGAGATTTTCCTTTCTCTTCTTTGTTTGCACAGCTCCTGTCGTTCAGCTTTGGATTTTGCCCCGCCTTGCGTGTAGGTTGCCTGAGGGCGTCTGTTCTTTGCTTAGACAGGACGGGAGTTAAAGTAGCAGCTGATTAGAGGGCTCTGGCTCACTCAGGCCACGGGGAGGGAGGGGTACAGAATTCAGGGTGAGCTTGCAGAGGCTGGTGTGACTTTTCAACAGCCTGAGGCGTACATGTGTTCTCCCGGGTAATTTGTCCCTGTATCATGGGACCCTGGCAGTGGTGGGCTGCACAGGCTCCCAGGAGGAGAGGTGTGGATAGTGACCTGTGCTTGTACACAGCCTTCTTGGTGGCGGCAGCAGCAGCCTTAGCGTCTCATGCCCGTCTCTGTTGTCCACGCTGATAGCCGCGGCTCGCGCCCGTCTCTGGATCTCGTTTAGGTGGTGCTCTGAATCCCTTCTCTTTGCACACCGTGAAACAAAGAGGCAAGAAATATTGTGTGCCTCTTAGGCAGGTCCAGACATTTTCCTGGACTCCCTCCCGGCTAGCTGTGGCATACTAGCCCCCTTCAGGCTGCATTCACGCAGCCAACCCCAGTCTTCTCCCTGGGATCTGACCTCCGAAGCACGAGCCTCAGCTCCCAGCCACCACCCGCTCTGGAGGGTGAGCAGACAAGCCTCTCAGGCTGGTGAGTGCTGGTCGGCACCCATCCTCTGTACAGGAATCTCTCCGCTTTGCCCTCTGCACCCCTGTTGCTGCGCTCTCCTCTGTGGCTCCAGAGCTTCCCCCGCATCACTCACCGTCTCTGCCAGTGAAGAGGCTTCCTCGTGTGCGGAAACCTTTCCTCCTTCACGGCTCCCTCCCACTGGTGCAGGTCCCATCCCTATTCTTTTGTCTCTGTTTTTTCTTTTTTCTTTTGCCCTACCCAGGTATTTGGGGACTTTCTTGCCTTCTAAGGTCTTCTGCCAGCGTTCAGTAGGTGTTCTGTAGGAGTTGTTCTACATGTAGATGTACTTCTGATGTATTTGTGGGGAGGAAGGTGATTGCCACATCTTACTGTTCTACAATCTTGGTGTCCGTGAATGTTGAAGTCTTAACAGTACCTCAGAATGTGACTGTATTGGAGATAAGCCCTTTAAATAGGTAATTAGGTTAAAATGAGGTCATATATATGGGCCCTAATCAAATATGACTGGTGTGCTTAAAAGAAGAGTTGATTATGATAGAGAAAAACAGAAGGAAGACCATGTGAAGATAAAGGGAGAAGGTAGACATCTATAAACCACAGTGAGAGACCTCAGAAGAAATCAACTCTGCCAGTGATGCTAGATCTCAGACTTCTAGGTTCCAGAACTGTGAGAAAATAATTTCTGTTGTTAACCCTCCCAATCTGTGTTACTTTGTTATGTCAGCCCTAGCAAACTAATATATCCACTCTCACTCTCAAGCCCAAGCAATCAATGATCTACATGGTGTCATAAGTTTTACCTATCTTGAGTTTTATATAAATGGAACCATACAGTATGTAACATTTAGCATTTGACTGTTTTAACTTATGATGTGTTTGAGATTCATCCATGCTGTTGCTGTGTTCATATTTCATTTTTATTGGTGAAGAGTTTTTCATAGTATCTCACAATGTCTTTATCCTCTAGTGGATGTGGCTATTATAAAAGAATGCCCCTCTGAACATTAATGTATACTCATGTGTGGACATATTTCACTTAGAAAAATACCTAGAAGTGGGATTGCTAGATTCTATAATAAATATACAACTAATCCTATAAGATACTGCCAATCTGTTTTCAGAAGTTGGTATCTGTATCATTTTGTATTCTCACAGCAAGACATAAGAATTACTGTTTTTCCCCATTCTTGTGAACACTGGGCATATCAGTTACTTTATCTTATTCTAGTGGGTGTTTTGTGATATGTGATAATTTTAATTTCTCTGAATAGTGGTATTTACCATTATCTCATATGCTTATTTACCTGTTTATGTCTTTTATTGTGAAGTATCTATCTAAATTGTTTGCCCTTTTAAAATTAGTTTGTTTTCTTATTAATGAGTTCTGAAAGTTCTTTGTATATTCTATATACAAGTCCTTTATTTAGGATGTGTATTGATATTTCAATTTTTTTTTTTTTTTTTGCAAATGGATTGGAGAGTACACAGGTAGAAACAGTAATACAACTTAAAAGATAAATGTAGTGGTCAAGGTAAAATATCTTCTGTTTGTCTAAGAAAATGGTTTAGGAATTGAAGAGATGAATGGGTTTGAAGGATATTAATAGGCAAAATCAATAGGATTTAGTGATTGTTTGGAAATGTGGGCAAAGGGGAAAAGTAATTATTGAGGATACATTTAATGTAACAATTTGGATGGTAGCACCAGCCCGAGTCAAACACTGGAGCATGACTGTTTGAGAAGTGACTGATGGATAGAATAACTATGATTTTGGAAATATGAAGTGGATATCTTAGTGAAAATGTAAAATGGGCAATTGGCTACATATGTCTGGAGCTTAGGTGAAAAATAAGTGGGTATAGCATTTTGAGAATTATTGATATAATGAAGAGTAAATCTTTGATGCAAAAAAATACATACTTTTCTCTTTTGAATCTCTTTTTGCCCTAATTAAGCTCATGTTTAAGACTCTTTATTCTTTTTATCCCTGCTTTATAGGACACACTTACAAAATAGCTTAATTTTGTCCTTAGCAGCACTTGGACCCTTTTTCCTGAATTTACTTTTTTCATTCTTGCTTTCCTTTATCCATCTGTCCCATTTCCCCACTGATTCTCTTAGTGCCTTGACTCTTGTAGGAAACAGATTTGGCAAGCTTCTTTTGTAAAAGACCAGAGAGTAAATATTTCAGACATTTTGTGCCATAGAACATTTCTGTTCTTTGATTTTTTTGATAGCCTTTAAAAATGTAAAAATCAGTCTTAGTTCATGGATCACTATAAAAACTGTTTACAGATTGGATTTGACCTATGGGCTGTAAAAACCTTAAACAGAAACCTCAATTAAATAGAGTTGAGATACCAGAAGGGGGAGCTCTCACACCCTGCCACAACGGGAGAACCCAGCAGGAAGAAGACTTCTTTCCCGGCAAGGACTCAGGCAATGAAAAGCCATGCACTCTGTTTACTATAGCTCTCCCAGATTCCTTTTTCTTTCTATAAAAGTGTTCTCCTTCCTTTGCTGTATGGGGAAATTTACATGTGACTTGCCGTGGTTGCAGACTTCAAAATGCAATTCTCTGCTGATCTTGAATAAACCCATCTTTGTTGGAGAAATAACTGTCAGTCTATTTGTTTCAGGTCATCAGGGCCATAATTTGCCATTTCCTCCTATAAAGCATCACATTGCTTGAGGCTGCCCTCTTGGTGGCATGTTATGCTCTAATAGACTTTTGCCTATTCTTTACTCACTTCCAATAATCAGTTCAGAGTATTGTTTCCTTCTGACCATATGTATTTCCTACCTGAGCTTGGTTTTCCCTTCACTACCTCAAGTTTTATTTACTCTCTAATAGTGACCTTCAAAGACTTTCTTGACCCCAACGTCAAACCAAGTTGATTACTCCCTTCTCTATGCTTCCACTGTGCTTTCGGCATATTCCTTTTATTTTATTTAAAAATGTCTATGGTAAGTTTTGTAAATATGAAGTGAATTAAACAGAATTGAATCTGTTTGAATCTCTCTACAGTTGACCCTTGAACAATGCAAGGGTTAGGGGTGCCACCCTCCACACAGCTGAAAATCCCTAACTTATAGGATCCTGTAGTACTGCAGTATTTGCTATTGAAAAAAAAATTTGAGTATAAGTGGACCTGTGCAGTTCAAACCTGTGTTGTTCAAGGGGCAACTATATTGCAGCTAATGCTAATACATGGAGCTAATGATGTCATTAAATTGTGAGAGGCAGCATAACATATGTGCAGTTGGTCTTCCTTATCCATGGGTTCCACATCTGCAGATTCAACCAACCTCAGATCAAAAATATTAAAAAAAAAAAATTCCAAAAAGTAAAACTTGAATTGGTTTTACACTGGCAACTGTGTGTATAGCTTTTACAGTGCGTTAGGTATTATAAGTAATCTAGAGATGATTTAAAGTCTATGGGAAGATGTGCATAGGTTACATGCAAATACTACACCATTTTATATAAGGGACTTGAGCATCTGTAGATTTTGGTATTCACTGGGGACCTGGAACCAATCCCCTATAGATACCAATGGATGTATAGCCCACTGGTGTGATGTGAACATGTTGAATGTAGTTTTATTTCTTGTGTTGCATAAACTTTGGCCTTTGTTCTTTATTCTGTTAAATGTAGATAGTTATATTTTCACTTTCAGGGTGCTAGTAGTGTTGGTTAAAAAGGGTATTGTAGTTACTACATAAGTCTAAAGTGTCCTCTTATCCAAAAGATATTTGCATTTCTAACTAGGATTTTCAATGGCTTAGTTCAAATGAATTACCAAATTAAGCACCATGATAAGTCACTCACAACAATATTTTTGGTCAGAACATCTCCTCCCCTCCCCAGTCTTAAAATTTGAATATTCTTGATTTTCTTAAGTATAAAACAACCCTACTGTCACATTGATAGTAAACAAGTGACAGCTAAGCTTATTGTCAACTTCATAGGGAATTGATGACTGTACAATAAAATTGTAAAAATGAAACATTGCTTAGTCTAAAAATACAAGAGTAATTTGATCCAGGGAGTTTTAAATTTTTAATGAACTGTTCAATCTCTGCTAGACTACAGTACACACATACCTACTCCTTGGGGAAGGTTAGTGGTGAGAAATTATAAAAAGTCTAATATCTGTAAGGTTAAATTAGATTGGAGAAAGCTACAAAATTCTCGAGTGTTTAGATGATACAATTATTCCAGAAACAAACTTGATTGTACTTAATAACATAGAAATTTCTTTATGTATGTTTCTGCCATTGGAGATATTATATCACTATAAAAATTCTTTTTCAAACCCATCCAAATAAATTACGTTAGAAAAGATTTAGTAATTGTTTAATTTAACTCATAAAAAAAATAAATACCAGGTTACTGAGGATAAAATGTCCATGACCAATAATAACATTTAACGCAATATGAAATGTAACACCATGAAAAATGCAGTGTAATTACGTTTACTGACATGCTGCAATTTAACTAGGGTTAATTAAACTATTGGCAATTTTTGCTTATTTGCCTTATTTTTTTAAAAAAACCTATGATTTAAAGGTTAATTGCAGAATTTATAAGGTAATAAAATTGCTTCTCCATCAACTATTTTTCATATAAATATGGATGGTTAATTTTGTCTCTCTTTGTAAATAAATTTGTGGATTTAATATCTTGCATTGAATGTAACTAAAGAACATGAATAACTTAGACTATAAATATAGAAGTTTATTTTAAACTAATGATTACTATGTTGGTGTTTCCTTTTATTCAGAGGGACAATTCTTCTTAAAGCCCAGGAGGGTGGTCTTTTATGTTTAAGGATCCTTCTTTTGGGGCTGTTCTATTAGTATCACTTATGATAACATTCTACTTGTATCTGCTTTTATTTAGCTCTAGTATGCTCTCCAATTCATTGATTTGTTTTATAATTCTTTACCTCACTTTCTGAGATTTCAGACAAAATCCTTAAACTTCATCAAGCTTATTGGCTAGTGTCTTAATTCCTTTATAATACTGCTGCTTCTCTAGTGAGCACCCTTATTCTTCACAAATTATCAGCTCCACTACATACTTATATGTATCACTAGCATTTCATCGTCTCTGAGCAGCATGACCTACCCCTTGTTAAGTCACGCATTTTTCCAAAACTTCAGTAAATAGTGATCCATTCCAACTACTAGTAGAGCATAAGGGTGGAAACTGCAGAGTAGTTCAGGATGTCTGAGTTTGGATTGTAACCCTACCATTTACCAGATGTATGACTTTGGGCAATATACTTAGCAGCTCTAATCCTCACTTCCTTCAAATGTAAATGAGACTAATAATAATAATATTTAAATATTCAGTGAGATCATGCAACTAGCCAATGTTCTAACTCATATTAGCTAATATTTGTATAACTGGCTTTGGTCTTCTACAGTTAGCTTCTCAGCCAATTCTGCATATTCATTATCATCATCGTCAACCTGTCAGTTCTATATGCAGAAACACAGGACTATAACTGAAAACTACCATAATGATGTGACATCTCAAAATCTACTTTAAATAAATGTGTTTAGTGGAGAGGGAGAAAGTGTCTTTTTGGCCTGAAAGGCAAGTTAGATAATTATGTTACAAAGATGTATTTGCTTTTTTGCTTTCTCTGTGTTTTTCCTCCTAAGTCATGGCCATTTGATTCCATGCAGTTCTAGCTCAGGCATATAGTCAGTTAGGGTTACAAGTACACAAATTCAGAGCAGGGATGAAAATCAGGTAGATTTGGCACTCAGACTATTGAATATTGAAGTAATGCTTCTCTTCAACAAAGCCACAATGAAATCAAGTGATTTTATTTGGAGAGACTGGGCAAACCATTGTAATATGAGCTGTCTCTAGCCAGAGAGTAAGAACTTTCAAGAAATGCAATTTAATGAAATGGCTAAGGAGTTTTACAACAGAGAACCTATGTCTTAATTATGATCAGTCTTTTTTTTTTTAATATGAATCAGATTCTAGATGTGTATCTTTTTTCTGCAGGGACAGTCAGTACATTACATACAGTAATACAGTACATAACCTGTGCTCATATTTTCATTTTTTAGCCTACAAACATGTGTCCTTGAATAGAAAACTTAATACTGACAAATGGAGAGCTAAATGTTAAAGTGCATTTTTCAATAATGATAAGACAAACTCTCATATTCCTTGTCTTGAGATTTTGTTTTACAGTCCTTTAAATTAGTGTTTTAAAAATACATTGGCAAGATTTTCACTGTGAAAAGATAATCATTTCAGTTCATATCATCGTTTAATGATGTACTTAAAATTTCTAGCATTATAATAGATGTGTTCTCATTTATTTTAGACACTACTCTTTCACTCTGTGCTTTACAGATATGCAAATACTATTGAAATAACCATAAACATATTAAAGATATTAAAATAATTCTTTTTAAAACCATTTTCATTAAAACATATTATTCTTGAGTATATATCTTTAACATAACACTGAAATAAGTTGTATCTGTTTAATATTGTCGCTAATAGTAATTGTGATTTTTCCTTTGCTATTTCATTAGAAGATGTGTGTAAATTAGTAATGAAAAGCAAACAATGAACAGTGTTCCAAATAGAATTTCTTCTTAAAAATCCATTTCTCCTTGGGAAAGGACATTATGATTTAGAATTTTCTCATGTGGTTTATGTGTCTGAATAATTATCCTAATAAACTTATTTTTACAATTGAGCTAGACACAAAATATTTATTCTTGGGTACATATGTGTGTATGTACTTGGACAGTTGATTTAGAATGACACAAAGTGTATAAAAACATGAAAATGTTTTGCAACTTATGTTTAAATAATACAAATGTAGAAAATTATAACTTTCCTTTCCAATGTACCATAGATATTTTAGTGCAGCTCCCAATTTTAAAATAGCATGAAGTGATTAATATTCATCAAAAGGAAGTGGGAAGAGAGGCATCATTTTATTTTCAATTAATAGAAAACATGGCGTTGTCTATTTTTAGTCACCTGCTATTTATCCATTCCCCATGGAAATGAATGGACTGCTACACTCCTTGTCTGCTTTCTTGCTGAAAGTGCTTGCCTGTGCTGCCAAGCTCACCATGCAGCTCCCATCTGGCATTGAAGCACTATCTTTTTCAGCCATGCAAGTCTGTGTTCTGTGATAAAGTACAGTTATGGGCAGCCTTGCTTACTCTACTCTGCTGCAGAAAGAACTCTCTTGCTACACTATTCCATTTGAAAACTCTCTTCTGATGCTTGAATTTCTTCTGAAACTGTACTTGCAATCGTAATGGTCCTTTCTTTAATATTTTAACTAACTTTACCTGTTTAGTATGAACTAGATATTTAATCCTAAGTTGAACAGCAAGGAAATGTTTACTGCTGAAAGTAAATTTTATGAGGAATAAACCACAATTTATATGCTTGATTTAACCCAGCACATATCACTTAAATGTGGGGATTTATAGATTTTCCAAGCTACTGTGGAGGTAATCTGATTTGTGATATGTTGGTCTATTCATTTCAAATTCTACAAGATCTACAGTGATTATTTCAGTCTATGAGATGGCATAATGCTATATATCACTGCAAATCCTTTCAGCATGAGGAAGAATGCATTGGTTGTACTATCAACCATTTATTTAATATGTGTATAGGTATCACCTTGGAACATCCTTTTCTGGTATTTTGTAGGCACTGCCCTGCTTTGAACACCTAGAAATGAAGGATAGAATAAAGATAATACTCTGAGTTAAGATGTACATTAAAATGTTAAATTATCAAAAGTACAGGTAACAGAAATAAAGAGCAACATCTTAGTAAATTATTGAGCCATATCAAATAAAAAAATAAAGAACATAATCAAAGGAAACAATTCTGCAGAAGTCCCAGAAGTCCCAGGAATGTGCATCTTAATGGATGGATGAAAGTAAGATTTGTGTTTTATTGACCATATATAAAAAGAAGAAAGCCTTGACAAAGAGCCTGCATATTATGAGAGAATTAGAAAAGGGATCCTCCACATAGCCATATTCTTCTAAAGGCTATAACCTCAAAGAAAGTGTGGATTAGAAATAAAATTCAATCACCAAAGCAAGTAGATGTCCAGAAAACTTTTATAAATTGGCCTAGCCTTTGACTAAAAATAAATAAATAAATAAACGAACCCCCTCATAACAATAATCCACTGTCAAGTGGGTTTAACTACTTGAATTACATAATATATTGAGTGTTTGAAAATGCAAGCTAAAATAATATGAGTATTCCCTAGCCAGTGATCTACTGAGTGCCAGAAGAAAAAAAAATTAAAGGCTAGTTGGATATTTGAACCCTAATCCAACATTACACAGCATTTCCAGAGATTAAACATAAACTGAAGTATCAATAGAATTTGCTCATGATCCAGTTTTTAAAACCACATGATTGAAGATTCAGCAACTAATGAGATAATAGCAGGAAAAATATAGAAAGGAGTATCTGACCTTCATGTACTTCAACTAATAAAATTATCAAATAGAAACTATAATATAATCTAAAAATTAGGTAATAATAACATTGTTATAAGTAAACATAATAGAAAAGTAAACATTTTTCTTTGGTTATAAAAACAAAATATTTTACAATAACTTGATTGTTGGAGACCATTGTTCCTGATGAGATTATTTAGATTAAAAAAAAATCTAAAACAATGTTTTTTAAGACATTGGAGAGCTGCTTTGGCAATCAGGACTTAAAGGTCGAAACCTGCAGAGAGGGAGAGTTATTGAGGTCAAACTCTACCTTTCTGGGTTAGGGAGGCCATCTCCATGCTCATGGAAAGAGCATCTTTTTAGTTGCAGAAGAACTGGTATAGATACTGTAAATTTCACAGAACTCGGGATACAGAATTTAGAATTGTGATCTTCAAAGGAAGTAGGACTTGAGAGGTCAATATATAGGAAAAAAAGAAGCTCAGAGAAATGATCATGACCCTCATAACTATATACTCATTTAATTGATTAAATTGACCAGTGCACTAGACCAGGAAGCACAAAGAGAGCCCCTTAGAGCAGAGGCATTTATTTTTTAGCAGTTTCATGGAGCTGAAAAAAATAAAATGCATTCGGAATTTTCAAAGGGAGTAAAGTACTAGAAAATACCTCCAGGTCTTAAATTAAACAGCAATGTATGGTTAATGGTAAAATATTGAAAGCTTTGCTCCTGAGATTGAAAAAATATGAGTGTGCTAGCTAAAACTATTTCCATTAAAAATTATATTGAAATCCCCAGAATAAGGCAAGAAAAAAAGAATAATGATTAAAACAGAAGTAAAACTGTCATTGTTATAAGACTACCTGATTAGTCTTACAAGCAAAATAAGACTCATAAGCAATATGAGCAAGATTGCATATCTATGGTATGCAATCATAGATTCCATATTTAAATGATTAAATGAATAAGAAAATTAAAGGTCACAGGATATAAGAGCATATATAAAAATCAGTTTTTTCCTATAAGCCACTAACAAATTGAATTTGAACACTACTATTTTGAAAAATACCAACTCTGTTAACTCTTTTGGAATATATACATCTTAAATTATGGGCAAGACCTCTAAACAGAAAGCCATGAAACACTGAGAAACATTGAAGCAAGTTTATATCCCAACAAATGTGTGCCTGTGAAATGAAAAAATGAAAGACTGATACAGAGTTACAGTGTTTAATGCAGTTGGTTTAATGCAAGTGTAGCCATGTAGACCAATGAAAGAGAATAGAACAGGGGTTTCCAAACTTTATTGTACATCAGAATCACCTAAAAGGTGATTCAGTAGAACTGGAGGAGGAGGTCCCATTTTCACGATGGGCACTACAATCTGAAAAGCACTGGAAGGTAGAGAGTCCAGAAATAGGCCCATACTTATATATTTGCTAGACTTATGACAAAGATGAAGTACAAGAATAACCATTTCAACAAATGACAGATTCAGTAATAAAATGGACAAAGAAACATGCACAGTTAATTAGAGAGGATAACCAAGTGACCATATGAAAAATTGCTGAAGTTCATTAATTATCAGGGAAATGAAAATAAAGCCATAAGATACCACTACTTACCTAAAAAAAAAAATTGTACGATATGATAAAGTCTGAAAATGTCAAGTATTGGTAAGGTTGTGTATAAATCCATACCTAGACACGAGATAGTGAGATTGAAGAAGAATAAAGTCATCCTTGAAGATTGTAAAAGCCTCCATATAGAAAGCAAAAACAATAAAATTGATAGCAGACTTCTAACAGTAACAGTGAGAATATACTTTGAAAGGTTGAGAGAAAATAAAATCAGTCTAAAATGTATTCTACATAAACTATCATTCAGGATTGAAATAAGTGCATTCTCAGACAATAACTGCTCAAATTAAAATAATTGTAATAATATATTTAATAAAGAAAATAATTAAAATTGAGTGAAATAAAAAAAGAAATTTGTATGCATGTATGCAGAGAAACAAGTAGCTGTGTAAGTCAGTTGTAAGCAGAGGCTCAAAGTATAAAACAAAAAGTATTAATTTGTAATCTACGGAAATAAAACCTGCAGACTGAAAAGGTCCATTAGGATTCTAAATTTCTTCTATTTCTCATGTGTATGGATAGAAGTCTTGTATGTTACTCATTCACTTAAAAATGTTAAGGATAATGATTAAATTGTAGAATATATCCAAATCACTATTGTAAAAAAAACAGAAGGAACTGAAGGTACCTAGAAATGTCAATCAAGCCAATATAAGGCCAAAAACAAAAGAGAGAAGAAAACGGTATAAAAAAGCAGGGTAAATTAAAAGCAGAAAATAAAGTATTAGAAATAAATACATCAGTAATTAATACATGTAAAATAATAAAGGCAATTTAAAGATACTGTGTAAAGGTTTTTATTACATTTTCAGACTGCTTTAAAGATTTTGAGGCATAGGATTATCAGCGAGAGAACTGCTGCTTACTGATGAAAGGAAAAGGTCTCTAGAAAGATACTCTAATGCTAAAATTGTATGCACTGAATAACATGGACAGTTTTGCATATTCAAATATTTCAATGAAAAAGTAAATGCATAAAATTAATCCTGTATATAATTTAAAAAAATTTACTTAATGGAATTATTTGAATGTTTCTAGGAAACTATAATTTGTATATTAAATTTTTATTCAAGTTATTAATTTATAAATACAGTGTTGTAAGAATCTTTGAGTTCAACTTACAAAATTTGTTTTACAGTTTTTTTATGTAGCAAATAACAAGTACTTCCAGCAAGGCCTTTGAATAATATAAATTAATTCTAATTGAACAGAATGGAATACTCTAAAAAATTCTACTTATAATTTTAAGTAACAAAGTTTCTTTAAACTATGTTACTTGCATTTATAAATTAGATATGTTTAGTTTTATTTTTAGGCATCTCACAAGCATGACAGAGAAAACTCACAACTTAACAGGAAAATCTCTCCCAAAACCACTTAAAGAATTTTCATAAATCCAAACTTTTAATTGGTAAATTAAATTCTCTTAACACTCTAATACTGTTAACCAGAAACCCAAATTATCTTAGACATTTTAGCTAAAAATAAAGTATCAAATATACATTCCCCTAAATATCACAAGAACTTTCATAAAAAAAATTATTCTAAACTTAATAATGGAGTATTAGCGATTTAGACTTGGCTGTCTTCATTCTATCTTATCTCTTAACTTACTAATGGGCATGCTGAGGTTCCTTGGTGGAAAATTAAAAACCACTGTACTATTTGCAATAGCTGGTTTGCTGTAATTATTGATATATTTGTTTATCGTTCATAAATTTGAAATCACTTTACAAGAACTGGTTATATGCCTGGGTTCCTCCCAGGGCACTGATTAGACAGGTGTGACCATTTTTAAAGCTGCCTGATGTGGTAGATGGAATTTCCCACTTCTATTTACTACCTAATTGAATTCCCATGATCTTATCTGGCTGTAATTCTAAGGACATTCTTTAGCACTGCCACAATTCTAAATATGTTTTATTGTCATTCATTGGATTTCAAAATTCTTCACATAGCTTTGTCTTCTGTAGCTATAATTCTGATGTCAGGGTTATGACGTTTCAGAAACAAAAAGGAAGGAAAGTTATGATTAGCAGAAAAGAAGATGGTATTTGTTTCTTTCTCCCTCTAATACAGACTTTTTCTTTCCAATCCATTGTTATCAAGTTGGTTTTCAACTCCTTTTTTTATTGAATAATAGCAAGTTCAACATGTTATTCATATAAGAAAGGGTAATGTCAGCTAGTCTTTGTCACTTAGGCAATATTGGTGGTCAATTTCAACTGAGACCCTGAATTTATAGTGTGGACTATTGGAAAGAACTTGGTTTTTAGTTTTAGATCTGAGGGCTAATCTGACTCTATTAATCACCACCTGTATGAGTTTGAACATGTTACTTAATTTTCAATATGAGTTTCCATATCTTTATATCTGGGGTAACTAAACATACCATACCAATTTGTTGTGAAAATAAAGTCACCTTACATATCTAAAGTACATTTTAAAGTGCTTTATCCATAGATAATTATTATTACATTGTAATTGCAATTAGGTAATCTATCAACATAATCTTCTACATGCTCAGGTGGAGTAGTTCATTACTAATATTAAATGTAGCTTCTAAAATAGATTTTACTTTTAAGCTCACTAGAGCAAAGATTTTACTTTTAAATCTGCCGTATTTCATACCAACATCAAGATCTGTGAAGGGTCTGAGATTTTACCCTATGTGTAAGCTAATAAGTTACTCTGCCAAAAGTTCATGTATACCAGCAAAGATGCAAGACTCCTGCATGAGACAAAGGGCCGTTTATGACTCACAGCAACAGCAGTAGTCAGCTTTATATCATTTACCACTAGTTCCCCAAACCCTAATTCCCACATACTGACATGACAAGGTCCTGGTGATGCCTGTCTATACAGTGGATTGTGTTAGAGGAAAAAACTGAGTTTAGGAAACACCAATAATTTACAAGGAGACTTCTAGCAAACCTATCCAAACTTTGCCCTAGAAAGAGACACTGTCATTATTAATGTGAACAGCAAACCAATATCCCTCTGTTCTGGAAGATTCTCTCTAACTTCCAAGGCTATTTGCTTTATGAACAATCTTGAAAGATAATGCGAAACTAAAACTGTTAATGCCTCTGCTCAGAAAAGAGACAGAGACAAGAAATTTATAGAGATTTGTCTCCCTACAGCAGAATAATGGAAACTTTGCCCTTCTAGTATAAAAGTCAGGAAAAAGTTTCATAAGCACAATTTTAATACACAGTTGTTTTAAAGTATTCAAAGTTATAAATTCTACCAAAAAATGTGTTGAAAGTCATGGTAGATCAGTTACTTGTAAATGTCATAATAGTGTTTCAGAGGGGGGACATAAAAAACTGGGATATTTATGAGGTTTGGGGAGTATAGTTCAAGATACGTATGTCAATGTGAGGGGCTGATTAAGGTTAGCTCATGATATAATAGTTATGGATTTGTGGATAGGGTAAATCTAAGGTTTTGAGAAAAAGGTCCCAATGTGAGTGTATTTATTAAAAGTTAGCTATCTGATGTTCATCTTAATGAGTTTTTTTATTCCTTTCATCCTGAAAGGAACAGTAATGTTATTTGCATATTTTATCTTTCTGAGCAAGAGTTTTCTAGAATAGAAGAGTAAGTGTAAGGTTAGTGTAGTCATGACAATGTGAAGATTAAGCTGTGAGTGTATAGATGATTTTGGTTCTCCAAAGCCAAACAACCTGCAACCAAAGCCTGCCATTGCTTGTATATGAAATCGGACTGGTGGCAGAGAGGGGTCTACTAATTTTTAGTAGATTAGTTTTACATCTTGAAGACTGTGGTGGGAAAAGTGGTAAAACAGAATACACCAAGTAAGGAAATAAAAAAAATTGACCATAGTGTCAAGAAGTGACTGATTTAAGATTAAAAATGTAGGGAAAATAAATAGGGAAGAAATATTAAACAGAAAAAAATGTTAGCAGAACATTGGGATCTGCTATAAGGATGAATATAAGGATGGAGTCACCTTAACACACAAAAAAGAATCTTTCTCGCATTCAGGACAATGGGGAAAATCAATTCCAATCATAATACCTGATCTAAGTATATATAGATATTTAATATTATTATAGAAAATTCCTGATTGCATAGTATTTTAAAGGTGATTACATTGATTCATAGTTTTAGCCAGCTGAGAATTAACTCCTCTCTATGTATTCTTATTTTTATTTCTTTTCTTATTTTTTCTTTTAGTATAGATCTGATTTTTTCCAAAATCAAAAGTTGCATAAATCCCTGTAGACAAAGGGTGATTTATAAGCAAAGAGGGGCATCAAGATTAGGATAGCGTTCAAGAGAAACAATAGGAAAGAAACCAGTTGAGAAAACAAAAGTCATTTTATGTTCCAATGACAATTCCCCAAGCCTATCATTTTCAAAGCAGGCTGTCTAGAAAATAAAACCTTTTCTTAAAAATAAACTTTCAGATATGAAAAATACTTTTTGTTCCATATGACAAACTTAGAGCTGTATAACCAATAGGCTTCCATTTTCCAGAGATAATTATTAAAATGAGAAAATAAGGCAGCAAAAATAGGTATAAATTTAATACATATAACTTTTCCCAAACAGAAAATTGGTATCTGTTCATACAGTTTGGTGGGCTGCTTCTTCTTACATTCTGGTTCATATCTCAGTTTCACTATTGATGATTTGCTCTGGTATATTACTGGGAAACCCATTATTAAAACACACCAAAGCTGTACCCTTCAAACTCACCAATATCTGTAATAAAGGTGTTTCATTTCCATCATTCTGACTCTCTTGTCTATCAGACTTGTTTCTGAATTTTGACATAGTAAGAAATGCAACATCTAACAAAGGAGGACACAAGAGGTGAAAGAGCTAACTGGAATGACTCCTTCAGAGGGAGCTGAGAACCAGTGGAAAATTGAGATGTAAATTCTTAATGCATCAGATTGAGAGCCAGTAACAACAGAAGTTGAGGTGCAACTATTTAAATATTGTGACAGCTGTGTTGCATTGTCACAGAAAGTCTGGGCAGACTTTAGAGTGGATGACTGAACATATCAATGTAAAAACTTTAAAAAGTATAATATGTCTCAAGATGAACATTTATTCTAAGTAGAGGCACAGGTACTTTCTTGTTTCTGTTACTGAATGCAAGTTCATGTGCCACGCACACAGTGAGGCCAAACAAACTGAAACTTCGGAGTGTGGAGCAGAGAACAATTTATTTCAGGGCTGTGCAAGGAGAACGGGTGGCTCGCACTCAAAAAAACCCTGACCTCCCCGAAGAGTTTATGCAAAGCATCTTTAGAGGCAAGGTGAGGGAGGGGTGTCCCAGGGTATGTGATCAGCTCAGGCACTATTCT
Organism: Lagenorhynchus albirostris; assembly: GCF_949774975.1. Classification (NCBI taxonomy): domain Eukaryota; kingdom Metazoa; phylum Chordata; class Mammalia; order Artiodactyla; family Delphinidae; genus Lagenorhynchus; species Lagenorhynchus albirostris. The sequence continues at coordinate 33,069,796 of NC_083105.1, forward strand.
CTGACTGGTTGATGTTGAGGTAACAGGATAGTTAACATTATCAATCCTTAGACGCCAGGAGGTCTGGGGGTTCATAATCATCAAATAGTTAATTTCTTCCACTTGGTGGTGGTTTTTATCATCTGAAAAACTCAGGGAATATGCATGAAATACTGTTATCTGGGTATATCAGAGAGGAGCTACAGCAGAGGATATGAAGGAGGGCTCTGTCCCAGGAAGGCCCCATAGGGTCCTACTCGGTTATACTTTCTCATGAAATATGTCTGATAAATTAATGCAATTTATCCTCTAAGGAAAGATGCAGCCAAGATGACACATTAAATGTTCCTTAGCTGAAGTCCACCATGAAAACAGAACCTGAGTCAAAGCTTATGTGAGGCTAGTTTATTTCAGAATGTGATACCAGGTAGGATGTGGAATGCAGGGCGGGAGAGTGAAACAGAAAAGGAGGAAAAGCCAATTGGAGAATGTGGTCTTGGCTTGGATGCTTTCTGGGCAACTGTTACCCATTTTCACTGGCACCTTCTGAGAAGCCTTATAAAACGAACCACACAATTATCCACCCAAAGACAAAACACGGAAATGTTTGTCCAGTACTCTTTGTCCCCATTGGTCCAGGGTGGCCATGTTAACATTGATTTCTTATACTTCTGACTCCCTAGGCAATCTGACTAGATGAGAGTTCACACATGGGTCTCAGAGGAGTCCTCCAGGGAGGACTCACACTGCAAGATGCTCAGCTCAAGTCAAGGCTCTGTGAGTTACACCTGCAAAAGCTGCTCGAGGCTTGCATGGATCTGGTTATTGCAACCAGAGGATTTTAAAATAGTGTACAAGTCATGTCCAATATAAAGAATAGCTAATTAGAAAAATAATACTATATTGAGTCTAGACTGGGGTTAGATGATGTCTAATAAAAGACAATTTGGGAGGAGATTTAATGATTTTAATGATTCAAGAAGCATCAGCATACTAGTGTATTTGATTCCCAGAACCAATCTCTTTTTAATACTCTTTTCCTTTATGATGAAATTATTTTCTGTAGTAATCATGAAATTAAGTAATAATGGTCTAAAAAGAGCACACAGTGAATTTTTCTTTTATTGAATTTTATAATTACAATAATGCCAGTAAAATAATACAAATATTAATAATATAAAATAAATATCGCAGTACAAAAAAGGGAAAACAAAAGGTGATGAATAAAACACTTTAAGAATCTATGTTTTTATAAAAGATAAAAACTCAGTTTTATGTCTACATACTGGTCTATCACAGTAATGAATGAAAATATTTATATTTTAGTTTTGAGTCTTATGTTCTGCAAACTTGCCAGTGACTTTGTTAAAATCTATATTCTTTACATAGTAATGTTTAGTAAATAGCATAGCCAGATCAATTTTAATTCATGATTGATAAAAATATTTTTATAAATTTTTAATTTTGATTAGTTTCACTTGATGTGACAGTTATCCAAAAGAAAAAATCTGAAACATAATAATTAGCTTAGCAGAGATTCATAAAAAGAAAACTTTCACAATAAAATCCAGACATTCCCACAATACCCATGTCTTTATTTCTTCAGAATTGATTCCAGCAGATTTCCATTATTTCTGTAGTCCAAAAATATCTTCACCATATAATTCATCATGCAAATTGTATTACCTTTGGTAAAAATATGTTTGAAGTCTTTTCTTCAGAGAAAAAATCACTAAATGTTAGTGTACATTGACTTCATTTGATCCACTGATTTAAAACAGTTGTACAGTTGTTAGTAAAAATAATTGAGGCATTCAAACACCGCCTTTTTGATTTTTCTGATAACATAAGACTACTATCCTTTATCATTTCTTTTGGCATTTTTCTTCTAAATTTTATTTTTTTCCCACAAAAATATTCATTTCCTTACATTTTCTTGTTGCAAAGTTAATAGCCTTTCCATATTTTTCTGTGAGCCAATCTTCAAGGATTAATTTCAAAGCTTGGTGTTTCACTATAAGTGACTCAAGTCTTGTTCTGGCTGTTTGCCATACATATGTCTTTATAATATTTATATCTCAAGTTTCACCTTCAATTGAAAGATAACTCAGAAAAGACACATACAGCAGAAAGCAACATCTGATCTGATCCTTCTGAGCCACATTTTCCTTTGGATCACGCAGTACTTCATAGGTTGAATTAACTTTCAAAATTTATCTTTCCTGTACACACAGCTCCATCATGAGCACTCCACCTTTTAAGAAAGTCTTTAGTAATTATATCTACATTCTACAGCATTTTCTATTGATGAGATGAAACTGGAAAGGGTAGATTTACTTTTCACAGTTCCAAATATATCACCTGAGGAAATCCTAAAAGAGTGAATTCTGTTCAGCTTTAGAGAATAATGTGTTCAAGGAACAAATGAGAATTTAGGATCATATTTTTTAACATTGTGCTTCAATATTGTCATGCATATTGACCACAGTTATATCATTGTCATATCCTTGACGATTGTGTACTTGTTTCACACAATTTCTCGGAAATAGAGTGAAAGCTCAAAATTAATTCTTTTATTTCATCTTGACCATCTTCAAGATTGATGTGTCTGACCAACTTATATAAATGATCAAAGTATAAAGCTTCAGGAATGCTGTTAAGAATTTCATACTACTTTGCACTTTTAATATCTGTAATTATCTGTTCTTTGAGGTAATTTCCCAGAAGATGAATGTAATTATTTGGATCAATCTGTCTTCAGAAAAAATAACATACTAACTCTTACAAAATGTTCTTTCAACTTTGGGTCATAATTTAAGAGTAATTCTTTCAACATCAACACAGTGTCCTTTATTTGCTGATGATACATAGTTTTTGTGATCAGGGAAAGAAAAATTTTGTTTGGCTGAAAGCATAATTAAGTCTAAACAAGATGCACGAAGTCATTTTTTTACCCATTTATATATAGCTTTCAGTTCTGTTACCAAAATCTTCTATTTTGTAAGGAGATAGATACTCAGATATCTCAAGATCAGAGATTTTAGGGTATGCTTTTTTTTTTAAAATAAACTTATTTTATTTTATTTTTTTGGCTGCATTGGGTCTTCGTTGCTGTGAGCAGGCTTTTCTCTAGTTGCAGCTAGCAGGGGCTACTCTTCGTTGTGGTGTGTGGGCTTCTCATTGCAGTGGCTTCTCATTGCGGAGCGCAGGCTCTAGGCGCACAGGCTCAGAAGTTGTGGCGCATGGGCTTAGTTGCTCGCAGCATGTGGGATCTTCCTGGACCAGGGCTTGAACCCATGTCCCCTGCATTGGCAGGCAGATTCTTAACCACTATGCCACCAGGGAAGCCCAGGGTATGCTTTTTAATCAGGTGTTAAAGTGATTTTTTAAGGTAGACATTCCAGCTTTTGTCTCAGTACCTGCAAATGGATAAAAGAAACAGTTCTTTAGTTTCAAGCAATTCATACAAACTGTTAACATTTTCCACCATATGGAAAGTATGTAAACACTACAGTAACCATGAAGTTGACAGGAGCTGACTTCTTTCCTTGTGTTCTTTTCATTCTCACTCAACTGCCTAATAGTCTTTATTATGATGTGGTTCACTTCTTTTAACCAGGTTAACTCTCAATTACCTCAAACCATTATTAATCAATTAGTGACATCATAATACATCAAAATTTCATTTATCATATCTCTTCATCAAAGTCTTAGTCTTGATCTTTGCAAGCATCTCTTTATTATTATTATCATTACTACAGTATTAGTATTGACTCTTGATAATACTTCTTTTCTCTTAAGCATTATCAAGGTTTAGAGAATATGATTCATTGTCATCTTTCACCTGTATCATTTAAATACTGTTTCTTGTATGGGTACTTTGGATGTGTAAACCTGAATTTCCTACAAATTTTCAAGAACTATATGCAGTATTTCATGTATTATACTTTGCAAAATAGATTCAGACAATGATTCAGTTACCTCTATTATTTTCCCTTTGTTATACCCAGTAGAATGGTGTCCTTTCATATTGATAAGGGTACCTGACTTCAAAATTCTTTGTAAAACTTAGAATAATTATAAACCAGTTATTGGTTTCACAATAATATTGCAAATGAATTCAGGCTTCTCCAAATTCCTGTAGGAAATGATAAAAAACAAACAAACAATGATGTAGTCAGTTATATATCAAATAAACATCATGAACTTTGAGCCTTTGGTTACAACTGATATAAAGATCACTTATTTAAATTATTTTTCATAAGTTACTAAATATATTTTATTATAACCAAAATATAAAATGTTTAATTTGGGTAACTACTGAATTGTTCCACTGGTATGACATTTTATTTTCATGATTTGTTTTCTGTTTTTAAACAAAATAATAACAAAATAGAAGAATACATTTCAATTTTAAAAATATTATTAAAATCAATAAAATATAATATGTGTGAACCAGTTTGAATTACCAAACAAAAATTGTACACTTCAGAGTTTACAGATTATTTTGCTCTATTATGTTCTAAGATAAAAACCAAAACTTCCAGTAGTCACATATAATGACAGACTCAAAATTATTTGTTTACAAAGCAATCTCTGCTATCACTTTATTTTGAATCTACCTTTGAAAAATAATAATATGTAGTACCATATTTTTTGGAGACACACTATACCCAAGGGAATTCAAATGATTACAACCCTTACAAACTTATTTAGAAAATGACTATATCTGAGTACACTATATAACTGGAAGTTCTCCAAAGCAACTTCATATAGTGTACATTATTTAATAGAGGACAAATAATAAAATATATAAATTGGAAACACACATATACATTTTTTAAACTTGACTGTAACCACAAACATGTTTTGAACTTAACTAAAAAGGATTTTTACAGGGAAAAGTATTTTGTTACTGACATTATTTAAAATTGTTGGAGCATGATGATAATAAAAATATAGGATTTTAATTTAATTAGTTTTGTAAGTTATGTACAGTCATGCACCCCTTTACTGCCTGCTCCACAGCAGAATGCCAGGTCTCCACTGTCTATCATATGATAAAATGGAAAGTGACATGGAATAGGGTTTTCTTTAATAATCAGTGCTTTGGCAAACCTATTACTGATTGACTTCATATCTCTCACTTTTTAGACTGACTTTAGAGAAAGTTAGAAAAAATAATTATCTGGGTCAGAAAGTAATGGGAAATTCAGATCTATCTAACATTACCAATTTAACAAGCAATTTAAGTAGACTAATTTAAGAGGTATGTTTAAGGTCATGAAATCAACTGATATTTTCTTGTACAATGAGGAAGAGGCAAAGAAAGAAATAAAATACTTGGGGGATGTTTCTTGATTACAGTAAAAAGATATAGAACAAATACGTGCTGTTTTATCCCTAGAAATTACAAAATCTATGGAAAGCCAGTGCTTTGAGATTATATGGCAGAGATATTGGTTACAAGCACAGCTTCAGGTATGAATTCTCTAGGAAACAGGAAGCAGAAAGCTGTCTTCCTAGGCCTAAGCAATTCCATGGTAAGAGCTAATGATGGTAGTCCCCATTTTGCCTAAATTTGAGTAGGCAATTTTGTTTTTTCTCTTGTAACAAAAGTACTTCAAATGACAATTACCAAGTAGAATGCCTGGCATCTGTTAGGTGTTCTTAAATGGTAGCCATAGTCCCACAATTATTATTACTCTTGTTAACTTTCAACAGATTCTACATCATATCAAGATGTTCAGATGATTTAATCAGCTTAAACTCCAGGATCATATAGGTCATAATACATGTTTACTGACAAGTTATTATTTTAGCTGTAGTTCTCATTTTCAAGTGTGTTGATGAACTGAACACAGATATCTGTTCAGATCTTTTTCTATTTCCCCTTCTTTATATGCCCAGTCTTCAGTGAAATGCAGTGAGATGCATGCTTGATATATGCCTAAGTGGAGCTAGCACATTTCTGACTCTGTTCACTGAGCTTAAACAGCTCACCTTGAAACTGGGTTGCTTTTTTTGGGTAATTGTTGACTCTGTTCTTAACTACTGTACCGCTTCAAAGTCTTCTTACAATCTATGTCACTGACATAGAAAATGAAAGTTAAGTTACAAATTTGGGAGTTTGCCACACTTATGAGAAACAGAGAAAGACTTCAAAAACCATTGATAGGAAGGAATGCTGTGAAAATGGTATATTTTAATAACCTGCTATAAGATTATAGCTTTTGAATAGTTGACATTCATAAAAAATACTCAGAGGATACATGAATGCCTATTATTTCACAATTATTGGCAATAATATTGTATTATTGATAATAAGCCAAGGAATTCCTCATTTACTATGTTTGAATTACTTTTTACTCTTCCATTCTTTTTAGGATTTACTCCTGAATCTGAAGAAAATGAAAACATATGAACTTGTTCATGATAAACTTCTTCCATTGTAGTACAAGACAGAATGCTTCTGAAATATATGAACCCAGAGGAGTGGTTTTTGTTTTTTTTTTTTTTAATTTAATTATTTAGGCTGCACAGGGTCTTAGTTGCAGCGTGCAGGACCTAGCTCCCTGACCAGGGATCGAACCCGGGCCCCCTGCATTGGGAGTTTGGAGTCTTAACCACTGGACCACCAGGGAGGTCCCTTAGAGGAGTGTTTTAATGTCTCTAATAGCCTGGGTTTATCAGGGGGAAATTTAAATTTTTAGTTAAGCTCACAGTTGATGTTTTCTACACTGTAGACTTTATAATCTTATATTAGTTCCGTGCATGGACTGTGCTCTTTCTCCCTTCCAGACCTCAGCATTTTTGGTCTTTTTAGTTCTGTAGATTCTTCTTCCCCACTCCTGAATTTAAAGTTCATTAGAAATACTTCTCTTGAAAGTCTTCCAGAGCTCTTAGATTATAATTTCTACCTATTTTGTGCTTCTATTTTACCTTACATTTTTCTCTATTTGTTCAAATGTTTTTAAAATTATCTACGTCACTTCTGAGAACTTACAAGCACTACAGGATCTCTGGTCTTGCCTCCTTACCCCTCCATTTTTTCCCACTGCCAAGAAAAGCACCTGATAATAATCCGTCAGTATATGTTGAACAAATATTTAAATGAATGAGGGAGTGAACATGTTTAGTGTGATGACAAGGGCAGCATCCTGGGGTCCAGGCAGTTTACAGAAGAAAACAGTGCTCATACAACTAATACTAGCCGCAGATAAAACCATAATAAGAAACCAAGTTTTATCAGTTTTTAGTCCAGTTCTAATCCTACTACAGTACACTGCCTTAATTAATCATGATTCCTTTATTATGTGTTATGGCAAACTAAGGACAAAAAGAAAGAATTAAGACACCATTTCTTTAAAGTCAACTTTGGGATTAATATTTATGTTCACTTTCACTGACTTTAATAATTCAGGTGCATAAAACTTGCTCCAGAACTGTAACTCATTTGCTCTAATTTACATCTCTAAAGAGCAAGAATTTTACTATCAATAAATAATGAATCACAACAGCTGGACTTTTATAGCTGAGGAGATATATATAGTGCTATAAGTAAATCAATATTTTTATTTGTGTGATATGGCCAAAGTGGATTTTTTCTTCTTTTAAATTAAGCCTTAATGAATTTTGTAAGTGATCTTGGACTTCAACGAAAAGTTCATCAGCAAACTATAAAGGTATTCCTTTGTGAGGTATTAAAATAGAAAATATAGCAATGCTAGATGGCCTTTCTAGTAGAAGAGTACCTAGATTTTAAAGACCCAATTTGATTTTACTCTCTGATTATCCTTCCAGAAAATTTGTGAGCTAAGAATAGAATATCTCATTTTTATGGTAAAGGGATCAATGATGGGTGTGAGAAGTAGAGAAATAACACAGCATCCCTTCACAGAGAGAAAAAAAGGAAAGATCTTCTCTTACATAACCTTTTTGTCACATTTATGCTGGATAATAAGTACTTCTTTTAAATGTCCAACTTCTCTCATAAAGAGGAAATAAAATATAGATCAGGAGAAAGAGGACAGAAAGGATATTTCTTATTTTTCCTCTCCTGAGTTCTTCCTTGCAAAGGAAATGTGTAAAAAAATTTCATAAATATATTTCTTAAAAGCTACTTAACTACTTAGCTACTTAGAAAAGATATTCATTTCTGAATCACTGAATAATAGAGAATCAAATAATTTTTTTCCTCAATACCCTCTAGTTGGAATTTATTCTGTAGGTGGCACATGCTGTTTTATATCATTAGAATATCAAAAAATAAATCCCAATGTGGTACTTTTTCATACTACTTAAATTTTCTTACAAGTCCTTTAATTATATACCTGAGTTACGTTCATTTGATTATTGTACATCTGTCTTACAGACAAAATAAATGAAAACAGGATTAATATCTGATCACAGTTCCTTTTTTCCTTTTATTTAAAAAACACAGAACACTTTGTTAAGAGCATCTAGGAAGAAAACAGATGTTACTTACAAAGCATCCAATATTATTGATAGTTTCATCTCAAGCTTTTTTCTGCAATTATTTTAACAAAAAGCAATGGCCTAATTTCCTCAGAATTTGTAGGAAAATGTTTGTTCTTCAATACTTATATACCCACTTCCAGTCTTGTTTGAAAGAATAGAATAGACAGGCTGGTAACAACCACAGAACTGATTAAATTCTAATTAAACACTATATATTTTTCAAGTCACTATAACATTTTATTTAAAATTTAATTATGATTAGATTTTTATTGAATCATTCAATTAGTTTTTTTAAAGAGGAAACTTTATTTTAATAATAACATCTTGGTTTTAATAGTGAAAGCAAATTAACTGTATTAAAACTTTGTTTTTAAAGATAATATTCCCATTAGTTAACAAGTCATCTGTTTTTAAAATTTAACCATTGGAAGAAACTAATGGCATGAGTTGAGTTTGTTTCTAAAAGCTGAATTGCTCCTTGCTAAAACCCCAGGGGACTAGAGTTTTCAGTCTGACAAAGTAATAGGTGCCCTGTGTATCTTAATTACATCTCCATTAACATAGGAAGAAATAGTTACCTAAGTTAGCATGGAGAGTGGAGAGAATGCTCAGCTCTCCATTGTGTTCTGTCTACAGTGAAGGCAATGTAAGGGTTCTGACAGTTGTTTGGTTCTTTTTGTCACTCATATTTTTCTGAAGCACCATGAGCTTCTGTCAAGACCTGATCATTTAGAACACTTTACTACTTTCCTACATAATCTTTTACAGGTGAATGGAAATATTAAAATGAATTTATTAATTTCTTCAAAATATGTTTGTGAATATCTATACTAGGCATATTGAATATTAATGAGAACTACTTTGCCTTTTTCTAGATGGGGAAACATATCAAATAAAGAACTACATGTAGCAATTGAAAATTTTAGTAAGAGCTACCCCATAAAGGATATAAGACAGAAATGGAATTGAAAATAACAAGGTGAAAAGGGAAGAAAGAACCTATGGCTTTGTTAACTATGTAGACACATCAAAGTTTAAAGTGAAGTAGAACAGAAAAAGAAGAAAGGAAAATGTTTCTTTATTTGCCCTTACCTGATAGAGAGATTGGGAAAAGCTATATTTAATTCTGCAATTTTATTGGAATTTTTAAAAACATTTGATAGCAAGGGATGCCCAAATAAGCATAGCTTTGGGTTTAAAATTATTTGAACCCTGACCTCCTTTTATTGTATGGGACTTTTATTGTGCTATGATAATATTCTCTTTTTACACTAAAGGCAGATATGTCATTTTTGCTAAAATCCACATTTATGTCAGAGTTTAACGTACCTAGAAGATTATTCATTTTATAGCATGTATTGAATCTTGACCAAAATAGCCCCAGAAGGCCTTCCTAAATTTGACAAATTAAACTGTTGTGAGTTAAATTGCTAGATGCATTAAGAACATCCAATAGTTTAATTTTTGTTTGTCTTTTAAAAAGAAATTCTACACTATATCTTAGTTTGATAATTGGATATTTTTCTTTAGTATAATATATACTTGCATTCTAATCTCTCTCTCTCTCACTCTCACACACACACACGTATACACATGCAAACCTCCCCCACGTGTGCCCTAACTCAGATGAGATTATTTTAGCCATTATGTTGGATTATTCATGAAGCTGTGGTTAGAATCACCAATTTGATTTTTCTTATTAGTTTAATCAACATCATCACAGTGTCACTATCTTCCAAGCCAATGCCTTGAAGTCATTTTACACTTTGCCTTCTACCTCAGTCATTTTTCTTTATTTAAATATTTCTTGAGTTGGCTATATTATACTATTAATTTCATATTGTTTTTTGTCACATTTCTCCACCTTTTCTTTTTGACTGATGACTAAAAAAATTCTTGACTGAAATGCACTAAAAATGTGACTAATTTTGATGGTGACTATGAAGTAAAAATACTGTTGTAAATTTGCACACATGGAAGAAACAGTGTGGTGGAGTGAAGAGACCATGGGGTTTGTGATAAGGTCCCATTTTTTGTTTCTGATTTCTTACTTATCAGCTTATGACCTTGGACAAGTCACAGTATATATTGACTCCCACAGTATTGTGGTAAAGAGAATGTGATAAGATTATGGTGGAGCATAAGAGTTTTACAGTGCAAGGCTATAAAAATGAAAAAGTGATTTTTATCTTAAATATTCATAACAAAGTTCCTCAGAAAGCATTTTCTTATCTGGGACTAGGGCAGTGGATGGTTATGATTGGTGAAAGTCACTTATATTGCCATACTGATGGCCCTCATTAATTATAAGTTGTCCTAACCTTCATAAAAACGTTTAATTTTGAACATTAAGGATATAGCATGTATGAGTTCCTATTTCAAAAGCTGAACAGTGGTTCAGATCCCATAGAATACGATGATTAATGTCTAAGACTTTAGAATCAGGCTGCCGAAGTTCGAATGCTGCCTTATCGCTAACAAACTTTGCAACTTTGGCCAAATTACTCCATGTAATTTGATCATAATCAGTAAAGAGCAAGATGTGGTACTTTGATAATATGTGATATGTTTTAAAATTGAAACTGTCTGTCATGGAGGAAGGAGTCAATAAATTTTTGCTATAACAGTTAGTGTAGGTTTTGTTGGTGATGTTATTATTAAAGTTTTTAAAGGACAAAAAAATGTAGACTTGAAAATGACCTTCTTTGGAACTTTAGGAAGCCATATATCTTAGTTCTACAGCTTATCAATTAATAAATCACATTAAAATTAATTAAATCCTTTTAAGTAACAACTGCTTATCTCATTGAATTCTAAAGAGTAGCTTATTGCTTACTACTATATGACTAAATGTGAAACATTTTCCAAGCTTCAAGTGGATAATGGAAAAAGAGAAGGTATTTAGAGTGTTTTATAGATCCTTTTGGATTTTATTTGAAGGAATAATTAGTTCAATATTCACGTAACTATGTCTAGAACTTAAAATACTTTGATCGTTCTTGGATTTAATGAGGGCTCATTTGGCTGTACTGCATTCAACCATATTATGAAGTAGAGTATCTTTAAATTTCTAATTAGACAATAGTGCAGATAATTATCCTTTAAAAGCTTATATGAATACAGAACATGAATATTTGATTCTAATTCCTAAGTATTCAAATCAAGTTTTATTATATGTAGAATAGTCATTTATAGATAAATTAGGCACAGCATTTTTTTTCATCTAAATGTTGTCTTTCCTAGTTGATGTTTATTGTGTTTGAGACTGATTTCTTGAAACGAGAATATATAACTTTATACCCAAAGGAATGTGTTTTGGATGTCATATTCTTCTTTGTGGAAAGTTCTATACCTTTATTTCGTATGCTAGTGAAGATGATATTAGGTAAAGGAAATTGAAAATGTTAAGTTTATATATATATATATATATATATATATGTACACACACATATATATATACACACACACAAATATGTTGAAATTTGGATTCTTTAATAAATTTTGAGATTTCTTTGGGGAAGATAATTTTTTAAATGATAATTGTCTCAAAAAAGGCTTTCTCCTGGAAATGTTTACAGTTTTATAAAAACTAGTGTTAATAGTTTCATATTTGTTAGTGAAAAATTACTGAGTTTCTACTATGAACAGCCTACTAAATAAAGATTAAGAGAATGAGCTAGAATATCATCATACCTAAATTAAACCATCTAGGCCCAGGTGCACAGGGCCTACCTAAGATTGAAGTTAAAATAGGAGAATTGAAAAATCCCTCTGTCATCAATAGCATTCCAGTACTAGGGATGGGACAAGAACATGAAGAGAGATCCTCTTTATACAGGGACTGCTGAAAATAGAGCAGAAACTCTGAGAAAAACCTTCTAGCAACCCACTCCCAATATAAAACACAAAAGTACATCAGCTATCTGCTAGAGAAATTTAGAGAAATTTGGAGACTAAGGTGAACTGAAGAGCCTATATCAACCACAAAACCTCAAATCCAACTTAGCTATTGACTTAACACCCATAAGATTGTTCAAAAAGAAGCAGCAGCATGCCCTTTTTAGGCATAAATTCTATTTACCTCATATGATACAATATTAAAATAATACATAGTGATAAGGAATAAATAAGCAGAAATGTACAAAAACTTTATGGATAAAATTTTAAGGTTTTATAAAAGATATGAAAGAGGATATTCTGAATATAGAGATACACTATTCAGTTAAATAAAAAAACTTAATATATAGCATATTATAATTCTCTCCAAATTGATCTATAGATTCAATGCAATTGAATTAAAATCACAAATGTATTTTGTAGTGTTTGACACGGCAGTTCAAAAATTTCAGTGCAAATGTTTAAAAATAACCAAGTGATACTTAAAAGAGTGCCTTTTTGGTTGCTTGATAAGACAAAGATGGAAGTGAAAAGAGAAAAATCACCATTTCTTTTTTATTGTTGCTGTTACAATTGTCTGGTAAATGCATAGGGAAAAAATGAAATTGGATCCTTAACTCACACAAAATACATTTAAAATTTTAAAGAAAATATGTAAATGTGTAAGTGTAATAATTGCTCAAAATAAAATACAAGAAGCCATATTCATAATGTTTACAAGGATTTCTTTGTACAGGATAAAAACTAAAAGTAAAAAATATTCATAAATCATCTGACATTGCAAACTTCTATTTATTAAAAAAACCTAAGGGAAGTGAAAAAATGCCATAAACTCTTCTGGAACACATTTAACTGTTGAAGGATTTGTTACTTTACAGAATATAAAAAGAATTTTTATGAATCAATACGAAAAGAAAACAAACACTAGAAAAATAATGAAAAAAATTTCAAAGAAGAAGAAGCACAAGTCACCTATGAACTTTGAAAGAGAAGGATGTGTGTGTATGTCTGCACATACCTATATATGTAATCATAGATAATGTAGGGTGATCAGGGTAATGTAGAGTAAAACCTGTGTTAAAAGAAGGTACTATTTTCTACTCACCAAATGAGCATCTTTTAGAAAACAGACATTGGTAACAGTGCGTGTGGAACAGCAAGCACTTTCAGTCACTGCAGGTGGAGTGTTAGTTGGTACAATTACTATGGAAAACTGAACACACTTATCTTAAAACCTAGGGATTCTACTGCTAAATATTTGACCCAGAAAATCCCCTATACCTCTGCACCAGATATATGTATGTGTATATGTGTGTGTGTGTGTGTGTGTGTATATATACATATATATATATATATAATGAATGTAAATGTCAGCATATTTGTGGTTTGTCATAGTTCTAAACTTGAAACTATTTATCCATTTAGAGTAGAATGAATAATTTGTCATTAATTCATACAATGGACTACTTTTTAACAATAAAAATAAATTACAGCTACATACATATGAATAAAAGAAAGAAGTCATAGAAACATACATACAGATTCCATTTATATAAGATACAAAAATATGCAAAACAAAGTAGTATATTGTTTAATGGTGCTCATATTTTGAAAAGAAAATACAATTTGCAGAACATTAATGTATATCTTTACCTCTGCTGGATAGGAGGGAGATGAGATTTAGGAAGAACAATAGTGTGTTTTGAGGTGTAGTAATCTGTTTCCTGGCCTGGATACCACTATAATGTTACTTTCATAAGACTTTATTTTATCACTTTCAACAGTGTACATGAACATTTTAATATAGTCTTTGTATGTTTGGTACGTATTTTTTTTTTTAATATTTTTTTTGAGTCGGACCATTTTTAAAGTCTTTACTGAATTTGTTACAATATTGCCTCTATTTTATGTTTTGGTTTTTTGGCTGTGAGGCATGTGGGATCTTAACTCCCCAAACCAGGGATCGAACCCACACCCCCTACTTTGGAAGGTGAAGTCTTATTAACCACTGGACCGCCAGGGAAGTCCCACATATTATTTTTTAAAGCTTTATTTACATTTGGTAATTTCTCATACAATAATATATATTTGCTTATATATTGCATGAATATATAAATTTATATAAATTTAATAAATTATACTTATTTAATATATCTACTAACATTTTAGCTATAAATTCACATATCAATTTTTTAATAAAATTTCAAATATAGTTTAAAATAAATAAATATACTTAGTATTAAATAGTACTTAAATATAAAATATATGTCAAATAAAAACATATGAAGTTATATAAACATTCTCTTATAGTTAATTTATAGCTATTGAGTGTGTACTAAGTGCAAGGACTAGTGGTATATATTGGTATATAGGCACATAAGAGTTAAGCATAGATACAGTTGCAAACACAAAATGCTTGCCTCAAAATTTAAAAATTAAAATAATTAGATATATTTAGTCTATAAGAGCATCTGAGCAGAAAGTACTTTTAACACTAGTTATCATTTATTCATATTAATAAAGGGAACCATATATCCATTATTTTTCTTGAGACATAGAAAGATGTCATTTTGATTTAAGAAATATTCAAGTTTTATTATAAACAAGTTTTTATTGTAACTTTGGAAATGCGTGATTATTCTTATTCATGTGTGGATATCTAGCATAAAATCCTCTAACATTTTCATATTTTTTTCTTTAGTGAAATAGTCTAAAAGATAATGGTTTAGCTAAAATTGCTCTATAAAAATGAATAAATTTGGGGCTAGAAATCTGACATGGGTTGTAAAGACATTACTAGAAATGGAAGCAGGGTAAATCAGATGGACTAACACATTGTTTGAGGAAACTGCTATGTGAACTCGCACAAAAAATATGTTATGCTGACTTTCATGAAAGAAGTGAGCTGGGCTTTGTGGGTGACAGTTATGGTGGAGAATAGAGGAAACAATTTTCAAAATATTACATGTTCTACCAGTAAAATTGTTCTACAAGTGCTAAAGAATCCTTCTGGATATGGTAATGTGATTTGCCTATTAAAAATTATTGAGTATGAGAAAAAACACGCACACACATGCACACGGTCCTTCAGTGTTATTTTCTTAGAATGATACGAGAACAACAATTGTTAGAAAACATGTACGCTATATGCCTGCAGTGCCGAACGAGAATACTTTCAAAGGGTAAAACTATATGCCATTTTTTTTATTTCATAATATTTATTTTATCTTAGTTTTATTTATTTTAACATCTTTATTGGAGTATAATTGTTTTACAATGGTGTGTTATTTTCTGCTTTATAACAAAGTGAATCAGTTATACATATACATATGTTCCCATATCTCTTCCCTCTTGCGTCTCCCTCCCTCCCACCCTCCCTATCCCACACCTCTAGGTGGTCACAAAGCACTGAGCTGATCTCCCTGTGCCATGCGGCTGCTTCCCACTAGCTATCTATTTTACGTTTGGTAGTGTATATATGTCCATGCCACTCTCTCACTTTGTCACAGCTTACCCTTCCCCCTACCCGTATCCTCAAGTCCATTCTCTAGTAGGTCTGTGTCTTTATTCCCGTTTACCCCTAGGTTCTTCATGACCTTTTTTTTCCCTTAGATTCCATATATATGTGTTAGCATATGGTATTTGTTTTTCTCTTTCTGACTTACTTCACTATGTATGACAGACTCTAGGTCCATCCACCTCACTACAAATAACTCAATTTTGTTTCTTTTATGGCTGAGTAATATTCCATTATAAATATGTGCCACATCTTCTTTATCCATTCATCCAATGATGGACACTTAGGTTGCTTCCATCTCCTGGCTATTGTAAATAGAGCTGCAATGAATGTAAGGCCAGAAACTATCAAACTCTTAGAGGAAAACATAGGCAGAACACTCTATGACATAAATCACAGCAAGATCCTTTTTGACCCACCTCCTAGAGAAATGGAAATAAAAACAAAAATAAACAAATGGGACCTAATGAAACTTCAAAGCTTTTGCACAGCAAAGGAAACCATAAACAAGACCAAAAGATAACCCTCAGAATGGGAGAAAATATTAACAAATGAAGCAACTGACAAAGGATTAATCTCCAAAATTTACAAGCAGCTCATGCAGCTCAAAAACAAAAAAACAAACAATCCAATCCAAAATTGGACAGAAGACCTAAATAGACATTTCTCCAAAGAAGATATACAGATTGCCAATAAACACATGAAAGAATGCTCAACATCATTAATCATTAGAGAAATGCAAATCAAAACTACAATGAGATATCATCTCACACCAGTCAGAATGGCCATCATCAAAAAATCTAGAAACAATAAATGCTGGAGAGGGTGTGGAGAAAAGGGAACACTCTTGCACTGCTGGTGGGAATGTAAATTGATACAGCCACTATGGAAAATGGTATGGAGGTTCCTTAAAAAACTACAAATAAAATTACCATACGACCCAGCAATCCCACTACTGGGCATATACTCTGAGGAAACCATAATTCAAAAAGATTCATATACTATATGCCATTTTACTAAGTAGAAAAAATGGGGCTCTTACACTATGCTGGCTCCCATCTGTGTAGCTATTCCCTTGCACAGTAGTAGCAGGATTGTGTTTACAACAAGCATGCATAGTATAGTTTACGATTTGGGTGATTGAATTTTTCATTTTGGTATCATTGCCAATATTTTGTGGTTGTGAAAACTTACAAAATTGCTATGAATTATGTTAAATAAGGGAGTATTTTCATGGGGTGTAACTTGTTTAAAAACGCTTTTGAACACAGCGTATCTCCGTTACTCTGTGAATCTAATTTTGTAACACCACATTTCTCACCTTGTACTCTTCGATGTTTCTGTAAGCTGTTAGAAGCCCTGCTAGCAAAAGCAACTAATTGAAGTTTGTCAACACAGACGTAGTCCAGAAAGGGCAATGCAGCCTTCTCTCATAAGTAAAAAGTAGAAAAAAATGTCTCCAAAGCTCAGAATCAAGCACAAAAAGAGCTTTTATTAGCATCCTTCCCACCAACACATACTTTTTAAATGGTTTTAATTAAAGTAGTTCTAAGGGAGAAAGCTTTATAGTTTATAAAGTATGACAATATGGGATGTAAATATTTGGTACCCCTTAACATATCCTTAAAAATTAATGAACCAGATTGTAAAAGAAATAATATTTATTTTGTAGCAGCAGAGGTATACTTAGCAAAATGCACAAGGACAAACATACAACAGTAACATTTGGTTTGAAAAAAGAGTAATGATTTAATATATAAATTAAACTTACCACAAAAATGCAACATTATATCTGATGGAAAGTTCCTTTCAGAAACAACCTGGAGTATAAGTGATAAAAATAATCTGGGTATCAATTTTACATATAGGAGGTGTTTTTTACCTACTTAAGTAAAAGAGAAACATTTTAGAATTCCTTTTTTTAAATTAACTAGAGATGGATACTGAAGTCATAGGCCAAATCATAGTTAATATATGATATATTGAATTTGATATATATATATATATATGCATAAGTATATGTAAATGCACCCCCACATGTACACATATGATATTGATGGTTATTCTCATACAGGTAATATATGCTTCTATATAATACAAGTTCTTTCTATGTAAAATCTAGTACTTACTAGAAATATAATTATTTCTGGTATGTGATCTTAAAATGTTTCAACAAATTTCATAATCTTGTGACCTGTGAAAATTGCCTTATGTATTTAAAATGATAATCATTTAAAGCAACTTGGATGGATTCACATATAATTATCAAAAACATCACATGCAATACATTGATTTTTTTAAATAAAAATCTATTTTTGAGCAGCACAATATCAAATTTTGAAAGAGGATTCTGATGAAACTGAAAAATAATATACTTTTAAAATAAATAATGATTTTTTCCATAAATGATGAACATCATGCTTAATGGATTGTTATTAAAAATTAGGGCATTCAGAGAAGATGTGATTTGAAAAGTGGTATGAGATATGAGATGAAAAACCTCTAATACTCAGTGATGAGTGGTGTGCTAATTAAACTGCATAATCAAGTAATGTCAAGGATTTTAAAAGATTATTATGCAGTTGCTTCAGAATGAGTGTGGAAAATGAGTGAGGATTAGTTACTGTTTACTCCTTTAAAACTTCCATGCATTCGGGCTGGAGGTGGTAAGCAGGAGAATAAGAAGAAAGTACTACAGACTAGCCCATCTTCTCTGCACTTGGAAACTCCTCTTTCCATCTTAATCCAGTCTTTTTGTGTGGTCTCTTTGAATTTGCTTTCCTTAGTACAAATCTATTATTTCACTAAATGTTGTGGTTAGCAGTTACTCCTCAGTTTCAAACTCCGAAAATATGGCTATTTCAAGGCACTAGGCTCCCCATCCCATTTAGGACCTAGAAGGTCACCACAAACCCACAGCACAAAATTCCTTTACATGTATAGAGTGCAAAAACAAATGCATGGGATACCATTTAGACTGTACTCATCTCTCTTCACTTGCGTTAGAGGTTTTAGTGAACTTTCATTTTTATTTGGGGTGTGGCAGTCCTTATTAGTGAAAACATTATCTTTTAAATACAAAGCAAAACTGCCTTATTATTTGCAGCCATAAAAATAGTGGTTATATTCTGCTTTAGCCATTCAAGAATTGAACATCTTAGTTCTGAAACCTTTACTATGCACATTTATGGAAAGGTGGACTGGAGACAAGGTTGACATCCCCCTCATATTTCTTCCTGAGAATGACTGGATGCTAGAAATAGCTGTAAACAACTTTTTGCAATTTGAAGAAGGCCAATATTAGATAAGAAGAGAATTTGTGTACACTGGAGTATAAGCTCTGCATGAGCAGGGGTTATTTCTGTCTTATTTAGTGTTGTAAGCTTTGTGCATAACCTATTACATGGAACATAGTTGTCACTCAATATACATATAAATAATAAAAGGTGATATTAGATAGGAACTTTATTTTAGCGACAATAACTTATTTCCTGAGACTTTTTTTTGGCATGACATTCTCATTGTTAGTGATGATGGTAGCAAATAATACTAGTATCTTAGAGTATTTTAACAAATATTATGCACCAACTATGTACAGTACACTGTGCTAGTGCCTGCTGTTGCTGACTGATGACTATACCTCTGCATAGACTATAACTTGAAGGGAAGTGTGTAAAATGTGCATGTCTGATGGTTCCATGTGTACTTCCTTAAAATGACCATGCTTTTTGCATCTTATTTAATTTGTTTAGCAGATAGTTATATATGTAGAATTACATATTAATACAGTTTTTTAAACAGTCCAAAATAAAAAATGACTGAACTTCTAATTTTTTTTTTGTAATATCCCCATATCTCCTCCCTCTTGCGTCTCCCTCCCATCCTCCGTATCCCACCCCTCTAGGTGGTCACAAAGCACCGAGCTGATCTCCCTGTGCTATGCGGTTGCTTCCCACTAGCTATCTGTTTTACATTTGGTAGCGTATACAAGTCCATGTCACTCTCTGAACTTCTTTTTGAAACCATTTTCTTTAACAGACTAATGTCTATTTTACTCTATAGGTTATATGTTTTATTTTAACATGAGAAAATAAAACAAAAATAATGATTGACAATTGAAACAGTATAACTTACAGTGCATAGAAAAGTTATCAGCAAATATAAGTTTATTGTAAATTCAAATCACATTCTTAGAATTTGTAACCATTCTTTCTCTTATTATTTCATCTCTTATGATGAGCTTGCTTCATATTCTGTCATACATTTTAAAAATCTCAGTAAAGAGAGAGTTTATTCTGACATTGTGTTCTAGCAACTATTCTAAAGTCTGAAATCTAAAACATGTATTTAATGACATGACTTAAAGAGAACAGAAAGAACTTCTGGTTTCAGCTCCAACGTGCAAAGAGCTTAAAAGTTGTCACTCGTGTCCCTGTAACAACAACAACAACAACTGAACAAAATGAAAATGAAGAACTTTTCTTGAATCGTCAGATAAATGAGGTTGCAGGGGAAACCTGAAATCTGAAGAGAGAGTAAAGGTTGAGAATCATAGCCAAGGTGGGCTTCCCTGCACCGGAAGCCATTGGAGCTATAAGTGCTAGGAACCTGCAAATGGCAATTGTGGTGAGCTGTTGGAGGCTGAAGGTAAGCAAGCTTGAGTTGTGAGAAACTCCTGGGAACCACAGTCTTGGGAGGCAGCATTTATGGCTTTTACTCCCAGGAATGTCACCAGTTTCTCATGGTGAAGAACCCATAAAAATCCTCTTGTGACTTTGGCAGGAGTAGAGAAACATAGAACTTGATATTAAAGGCCTAGTTGCCTCAGTTCCTATTACCCCATATATCATATCTGTATTCTACCAAAATATTACAGGGTATGCTAAAAGGTAAGAAAAAACATAGTCTATAAGATAAAAGATATACAGGAGAAAATCTACATGAACTTTGGTTCATTTATGAGATTTTAGCTTATAACACCAAAGCATAATCTGTGGAAGAAAAAATTGACAAGTTGTTCTTTATTAATATTAAATACATACCTGCTCTGAGGAAGACACAAAATAATAAAACAATGAAGGAAATGCTGGGAGAAAGTATTTTCAAAACACATATCTGATAATTTGTAGCCAAAATATGTAAAGAACTCCTAAAAATGCACAATAAGAAAACACACAGCCAGATTTAAAAATAGGCAAAAGATCTGAACAGACACGTCAGCAAAGAAGATATACAGATGGTGAACAAGCACATCAGAAGATGCTTAATATCATTTGTCATTTGGGCATTGCTAATTAAAACAGCAATGAGAAACTACCACACACCTATTAGGATGGCAAAAATCCAAAAAACTTACAAATACTGGTGAGGATGAAAACAACAGAAACTCATCATTCATTGCTAGTGCCCACTTTGTAAGACTGTTCTACAGTTTCTTACAAAGCTAAGCATAATTTTATTATATAATCCATCAATCACACTTCTTGGTATTTACCCAGCTGAATTGAAAAATTACATCCCAAGAAAACTATTAGGTGAATCTTTAGAGAAGTGTTATTCATAATCAACACAGACTGGAAGCAACCAATATGTCCTCTAACAGGTTTGAATGGACAAACAGAATATGGGTGCCTCAATATAATCGAATATTATTTATTCAGTGATAGAAAGGAATGAGCTGTTAAATGATGAAAAGACATGGGTGAATTTTAAATGCATATTGCTAATTAAAAGATGCTAGTAATAAAAGGATACATGCTCTGTGATTCTAATTATTTGACATTCTGGAAAAGGCAAAATTATAGACTGTAGAAACATCAGTAGTTTCTTGGTTTTCAGGGTAACTAGAGAGTTGAATAGATGAAACACAGGATTATTTTTAGGACAGTTAAGCTATGTTTTAATAATAATTTAATCATGAATACATGTTACTATATATTTGCCAAAACACATAAAAGTTTACTGCACAGAGTGAACCCTAATATATGCAAGCATAAAATTTGTTGGGGAGGTTAGTCACCCAGGATGGAATGAGAAAGTGACAAACACTCTAACTCATTCCAAATACATGTAATAATCTCACAGAAAGAGGGGTGGAGGAAAAAGATGCTGACCTAATTAACTTTGGAGGTGGTTAGAATCTGTATATAAGCCTGTACTTTAGATGATAAATTTGTTTCTGTAGGGAGTGCATGTTAACAATTCTGATACCACAACACGTGTATAATGGACGTAAACAATTAAATTAATGAGTGGCTGATTGTAGGTGCCAAGATTATCATGACTGGGGTTGGAGAGAAAGCAAAGATCTGCTTACTTGGAGCAGGTGAAAGAGGGGTAGAGTAAGGTAATAGAAAGGAATATAAAGCCATCTGCAGCTAATGTAGACACAGATTGTTACATATAGAAACATTTATCAATATGTGTTTATACATGAGTTAGTAGATACACATATATTTCCTTACTTTACCACTTCAGAGAGCTAAGAAACAAGAACACCCCAGTAACAGTGAGCAGCCCTAGCATCCAGATATTGGTTTCTTACTACCCTTCTCAATAAAAAGAATGAGGAATCCTTGGGAAAATGGCTGATTGTAGGATGGGGTAGGAAATATACACATTAGTCTAAGGCATTTTACAGCCTCAGAAAATAAGTTCTCCAAGAAAAATCCACAATGATGGGCGTATGACAGAAAGACACAGGAGCCTACTAAAATGCTCCCAGTGTCCAAAACTGAACAATTTGAACAACAAAATAAAGTAGTATTGGATTATAACCTAAAGTTTAAAATAAATATTTATGAGTCCCTACTGATATAAATGATTAGCTAAATAAACAGAGAAGAGACAAATCTATGCAGAAAATTTCCAGATAATTTATATGCTCTGCCTTCAAGGTGGGGAAGAATAATTCCCCATCCCCATAGTAACTTCATTCCAAAGAGTACAATATGACAAGAAACTTTATTAAAAAATATTAACCTTATAGTGAAGAAACTTGACTAACACTACTTCTGCCAGTTGATCAAGGTTAACATCAACAGTGATAAGTCATGTCTATCGTATGCACTCTTGATCTGAAAGGATAAAAATGGCACTTTCCCCCTGTGGTCTTTCATGAGAAACCACTAAGCCAAGGATAATCATGAGAAAAAACATTAGACAAATCCCAATTAAGGGATGTTGTTCAAAATACCTGACCAGTACTCCTCAAAACTGTCAAGATTATCAAAATCAAAGAAAATCTAAGAAAGTGTCACAATCAAGAGCAGCCTAAAGAGACATGAATAGCATATGAAATGTGGTATCCTAGATGGGATCCTAAAACAAGAAAAGAAAATTAGGTAAAAACTAAAGAAATGTAAATATATTATATAATTTAGTTAATGTGTCAGTATTGGTTTCTTAATAATTTTGGTGAGTATGCCATACTAATATAAGATTTTAGTAATAGTGAAATTAGTTGAGAGGGTATATGGGAAGTCTCTAAAATCTTCACAAATTTTCTATAAATTTAAAATTGTTCTAAAATATAAAGTTTATATTATGTTTTTTATATATATATATACAGAATCTCCCATTTTTTAATAAAATTAGAAAATAATTTTGCAGTTTTAATACTTTGAATGCTTTGCATACATTAGTGGCAAATTAAGCAATATCCATATGTTCTAGATATCCGTAAGGTGGCTTTTGAGTGTGGGCTATCTTCCCAGTTTTCTTACTATGGCTACATCAGTATTTATTTACCTTTCAAAAAATATCAAATATTTATTCTTTGAGAGCACATTGTTAAATAGGATGTTTAGGAAAATTTTAGCTAATGATAGGCTTGGTATATTTTTCCAATAAAATTGAATTTGAAATTATTGGAATAATGATTAAAACTTCCTGTAAGCATATTAAACCATTTAAAATGATATCTTGGTAGTGTATTCATAGTTAAAATGAAGGATTAGTGGTGCTTAGAGCCTAACTGGAGAGCATAAACTCCTTTTTTGATAACCCTTTTTATTTCATATCTTTTAAAATTGACATTGTAATTCCAGGTTTGGCATATTTCATTCAAAGTTGATACTGTTGTGAAAACTGCAAAGTGTCGTCTAGGGTCACTGGTGTATCCACTTGTATGGCTTCTAAAGATAGCTTCCACATTTGAGAACTCTTGGATTACTTTCTAAAGGCCTTTTTATATTGTTCATAGTCTGTTGAATTTTGAAAATATGCTAGAGAACTAGAAGCATTTAAAAGTTCTTTTTAATTATTATTTTTATTATTTTATTTTTGGCTGCATTGGGTCTTCATTGCTGTGCACGGGCTTTCTCTAGTTGCGGAGAGCGGGAATAGTTACCATGCCCTTGTGTGTTTTGAATGGCTATTTTCAAGAGATTGAATGAGACTTTCCCTAATATACAATGATTGTTCACTCCACCGGTGCTGAAGAATAGGTTTGACCGTGCTCTTTTAAGTAGGATATAGCCAACTGTTATGAAGTTACTTTAGTTTCTCATCAGATTTGCTCCTCCATAATATATTTGTTGACTACTAAATCCCTGCTATGAATTCTTAATTGTTCTCTGTTTATAACTCTCTTATGTCATATCATGCTTTGCCTTGTATATAATTTTTTCTCATTTGATCAATTTTATGCTTTCCTACTGAATTGTTTCTAAGATCTTATAGGAATAGTTAGTATTTTTCTTTATTACCTGGAGTGCCTAACACAGTGATTCAATGTAATTATTAAAATTTTGGCTGGAAAATGCTATGTAAAGATATTGATATTCCCAGGTTTTTCCATAGATGAAGGCATAGTATGGTATGGTGGAATGAATACTAAACTAAAAATATTTGTTCTAAATTTTCTATCACTGACTTTGGGGAAGACAACGAACTAGGAAATAAGAAGGGATTGAAGTACATGATCTCTAAAGTTCTTTTATAAATTTAAATTTATATGATATTAAGATACACCCCCCAAAAGATATCACATGTTCCAGATTTCAGTGGAGCCTTAAAAAGAGGCCCCCAAATTAGAAAATACTATGAAATAATTGTGTAGAAGCTCTTCATTCAGTCATTTCACAATAGGGAAGGATATATTGTTTTCATGATTATAACACTCAGCTCTCTCACCAGTCTGGGAGAAGATCCAATAAAGTTGGCTATTGGTGTATAATTTTAACATTTTTTCCACTCTCTATAGTAAAATAAACCTCTGCATATTCCCCAAAATTTCTTTTCTATAATAACAAGAAATCATCCTAAGTGTGTCTTTTGGCCTTGAGCATGGCCTTGGCATAGTTTTATTTGAAATTGTATTATTTTTGTCTACATGAAGTTCATAGTGTTCTCTTACACACTTGTACTTTTTTAACTTTGAAAATTGGCTTAAATATTTTTTGAATCATGAACAAACATGGATCATAAAAATATTAAATTTTTAAGATTTACACTAGAATGTTCAGTGTTTTGACAACAAATCTGATGACATATGCTATAATTGTCACTTTAGAGTTAAAAATGTTGTTTAATAGCTTTCATAACTGACTTCAAAACTTACATCTAACACAAGCCTTATTGATATATAAACTATTTCAACTACTTTATTTGTACCCAGAAATATATCAAATGTTTAAATGATCTCTTAAATTGTGTTTACCTACCTCATAAACTACTTAACACTGATTTAAAAATACTTTTAAGTAGTTTAACAATTTTTTTAAATAGCACTTTCTGACAAAACAGTTTGTTGTTTATAATAAAATCAAACTCTCTTGAATCAAAGATGTCAGTTCTAATAGGATTAGTATTATACTTTTCTCAAGTCATTTATAAGTACTCTATTTTCATGGAAATCAGTAATAATTCATGAATAGATAACTGGGCTGAAGCTCTTATCTTTAGTGTTTGAATATAAAGGATAAATGAGAAACTCATTTATTTTGGAAGAACAAAATATAGTTTGCTAATCCTATTGGATTTTTTTTTCAAAGTCAGGGTTCACATGTTTAAAGAAACTTAAGACATCTTCCATGTCTTTTGCCTTATCACTGGATCTATTGATGGAATCTTTGAAGAACTAATATTTCAGCTTTCTTGAATACTCCAGGTACTTGAATTTATGCTCTTCAGTCCAGGTTATAATGTATAACATAAAATGCTGCCAATTTTAATATAATTATCAAGAATATTTTACTTTGAATTAAACAAATAAAAAAGGTAATTAATTTTTACTTGGTAAAATTACTTTGAATTTACAAATAAAAGGTGTTTAGTTTTAGGAAATAACTGAATGAAATTTCTTCCCTATAGATTTTAATTTATAATATTAATATGAATTCAAGGCCTATCATAGACGTGTTTTTGTAACTATATTCTCACATATTTTTGCAATGATTTTTAAAACTCATTTTCCACAGAAAACATTTTAAAATGTATTTATTATGATTTTTAAATTTTAAATTGTGACAACATAAAATTACCATCTTAGTCACTTTTAGTATACCCTTCAGTAGTGTTAAATACATTCAGATTGTTGTGCAATCAATCTCTAGAACTCATTTCATCTTGCACAATTGAAATTCTGTGTGTGTGTGTGTGTGTATGCATGTGCTCCTCATATATATATATATATATATATACAAAATGAACTTATATATATATATGTATGTAAATTCCTTATATGTCTATGCATATTTCATACATATATTTTTCTCATAGAGAGTTTGGAGGGGGAGATATATCCTTAAGGTGTTAACAATGCTGGATTCATGCATTTTATTCTCCTTAACCTTTATATTCAGATTTTTCTACAACTCTTTTCTGTTAGAAGAAGAAATACAATTTATGTTTGTTTAGACACCTACATTATTAACCCAAGAAACTTAATGTTTTTATCCCATTATTTTAAGATAAAATAGTAATAAATAATAATAGTAGTTATCCTATAACTCAGAAGCAAGAAATGTTTCTTCAGATTATTTACTATGTCATACAGAAAACAGCATATATGTTCAATGCTTTGATTCTAACAATAATTTGGCTTACACTTAGGAAGATGTTTAGAATGTTTCACCTCTGATTTTTTTTATCAGAGATGAATAATGATTCAATATTTACTTTTGGACTTTTTTTGTAGTAAAATATACATAACATAAAATTTATAATTTTAACCATTTTTAAGTGTACAGTTCAGTGGTATTAGTATAATCATATTATTATGCAATCATTGCTGCTATTCATCTCCAGAACTTCATAATCTTTCCACACTGAAACGCCATACCCATTAAATAATAACTCCTCATTCCTACCGCCCCCAGTACCTGACAACCACCATTCTACTTTCTATCTCTATAAATTTGACTAATTTAAGTACCTTATATAAGTAGAATGATACAGAATTTGACCTTTTGTGCCTGGCTTACTTCTTTTTTGTATATATATATATATATATATATATATATATATATATTTTTTTTTTTTTTTTTTTTTTTTTTTTGCATTACGCGTGCCTCTCACTGCTGTGGCCTCTCCCGTTGCGGAGCACAGGCTCCGGACGTGCAGGCTCAGCGGCCATAGCTCACGGGCCCAGCCGCTCCGTGGCATGTGGGATCTTCCCGGACCGGGGCACGAACCCGTGTCCCCTGCATTGGCAGGCGGACTCTCAACCACTGCGCCACCAGGAAAGCCCCCGTATATATTATTTTTTTATTCTCATACTTATCAATCTTTTCTTTGTGTCATCGTTTTTTCTTTTTCTTTTCTCTTTTGCCGTACGGCGGGGCAGATCAAACCCATGCCCCCTGCAGTGGAAGCTTCAGAGGCCTAACCACCGGGCCGCCCAGGGAATTCCCTGTACCTGGCTTATTTCACTTAGTATAATGTATTCAAGCTTCTTTCATGTTGTAGCATGTGTTAGAATTTCCTTCCTTTTTAAGTCTGAATAATATTCCATTGTATGTATATTACACATTTTGTTTATACATTCATCTTTGTTGGGTACTTGGGGTGCTTCCACCTTTGGGCTGTTGTGAGTAATGCTGCTATGAACATGAGGACACACATATCTGTTTGAGTCCCTTTCAGTTCTTTAGGGTATATACCAGAAATGAAATTGCTAGATTATATGGTAATTTTATTTTTAATTTTTTGAGGATCTGCCATACTGTTTTTCATAGCAGTTGCAGCATTTTACATTCCTAATAACATTGCACAAGAATTTTGATTTCTCCATATCCTCACGGACACTTGTTATTTTCTGTTTTGCTGGTGGTAACCACCCTAATGAGTGTGAGATGCAGTTTCATTGTGGTTTGGCTTTACATTTCCTTAATGATATTGATATTCAGTATCTTTTCATATGTTTATTGACTGTTCATATATCTTCTTTAGAGAAATGTCTATTCAAGGTCTTTGCCTATTTTTTAGTTGGGTTGTTTACTTTGTCATTGTTGAGCAGTAGGAGTTCATTTTACATATTCTGGATATTAACTCCTTATCAGATATATGAATTACAAATATTTTCTACAATTCCATGAGTTGCCTTTTCTTTACATTTATTGTGTTGTTTGACACACAAAGTTTTAAATTTTGATGTAGTCCAATTTATCTATTTTTTAAATTTTCTTGCAGATGCTTTTAGTGTCATATACAAGAAACCACTGACTAATCCAATCTCACCAAGATTCCCTCTAAGTTTTCTTTTAAGAGTTTTTACAGCTGTGGCTTTTAAAGTTAGATATTTTATCTATTTTTAATTAATTTTTGTGTATGGGATAGGGTAATTGTTTATCTTCATTCTTTTGTATGTGGACATATAGTTTTCTCCACACTGTGTGTTGAAAAGACCATCTTTTCTTTATGGAATGGTTTTGGTACCCTTGTAAAAAATCATTTGACCATATACATGGGTTAATTTCTGTGCTGTGTGTGCTGTTCTACTGTCTTTATGACAGTACCATGCTATTCTGATGACTGTGGCTTTGCAGTAAGCTTTGAAATCAGAAAGCATGAGACCTCCAGTTTTTATTTTTATTTTCAAGACTATTTTGCCTATCAGCGGTCCCTTGAATTTTGATGTGAATTTTAGGATAGATTTTAATATTTTTGAAAGGAAATGGCATTGGGATTTTGATAGAGATTGTAT
This sequence comes from Lagenorhynchus albirostris, assembly GCF_949774975.1. Taxonomy (NCBI): domain Eukaryota; kingdom Metazoa; phylum Chordata; class Mammalia; order Artiodactyla; family Delphinidae; genus Lagenorhynchus; species Lagenorhynchus albirostris. Next base: position 33,098,817 of record NC_083105.1, read on the forward strand.
ACCAGTCCATGTACACTGGATGTCTTTCCATTGATTTGCTTCTTTAATTTCTTTCAATAACACTTTGTAGTTTTTAGTATACAAGTCTTTTACCTCATTGGTTAAATTTATTCCCAATTTAAATATTTATTATATTTTATAATATAAATCTGTATTTCTCTTCACACAATGCTGTCAGTTGAAAAAACGGTTCATAATCTCTAAAATATTTATCTACTAGATTTGTTTCTTTTATTTATAAGCAAGATACTATGTCTGTGTTTATTATTTCTTAATTTATTATGTTGCAACCATCCCCTGTGTTGTAAGGTCAGTCACTCTAATAAATTTTTAAGGATAAATAAGTTATTAAAATTTAAAAATGTATAAATGTGGAGTTGATTTTGTTAGAAAATATGTCACATTTTTGGACTGCTACATATATTATAAAATAAAACTAACTGAAAATGAATTATTTAAAAAATCATGTAGTGTAGCAAAAGGAGTAAATATTTCTGATTATTGCTATTAAAACTAAATTTTGAATGATAAAATTAATTTTGCTGTGCATGTAGGCTCTTTAATTTTTTTTTTTTTTTTGCGATACACGGGCCTCTCACTGTTGTGGCCTCTCCCGTTGAGGAGCACAGGCTCCGGACGCGCAGGCCCAGCGGCCATGGCTCACGGGCCCAGCCGCTCTGTGGCATGTGGGATCTTCCCGGACCGGGGCACGAACCCATGTCCCCTGCATTGTCAGGCGGACTCTCAACCAGTGTGCCACCAGGGAAGCCCTAGGCTCTTTAATATTTTAATTGTAATTGTAACTTGGGGGAAAAAAGTTTTTTATGATGGAGTTTGCAGAGAACCATGAATTCAACAAGTACAAAAAAAACCCAAAAAATTTCTATGTAGACATACATCACAACTATGCAATGCAAATCAAATGCAACTCCTTTCCACAGTTTAGTTTTGCATCATGTTAATTGAAGAGAATATGAAAAGTAGAGTCTATCAGTAGGAGAAAATTTTAGAATATTTCTAAAAAGTTAGTAAGATAGTTTCAAGGTCTTTTTTTTTTTAAGATAACAGGATAGAGGAGAAATGGAGCAAGACCAGCGAACAGAAAGAAGCAAGAGAATACAAATAGTAAAAAAAAAAAGAAAAATATATAAGAATAAATTGGAAGGGAAAACAAAAATAGAGAAACAGTAAAAGTGAGAAGTAGAAGGGTATAAATGAAAGTATCAGGAAAAAAAATAGATTTCAGGAGAAAAACTGAGAATATAATATCTACAACCAACTCAAAAGACATAGATATACACAAACATATGGAAAGCTAAAAGCAGGAGTAAATCATTAAGGAAGGGAGAGAGAAGAAGGGAGGGGAAGGGAAGGGAGGGAATAAAGGATTCCAAAAGGGAATATGCCTTTTACCTGCGAATTGACTACATTGAGATGGTTACCAAACCATCATATAAGAGACAAGCATTAGCTCAGAGGACAAAATTGACTGACTATGAGGGAATCAGGATGATTTCAAAGAGAAAATATTTAACAAAAATATTCCACGATATAAGAGAGTTCTCTAGCCACATAGTTCTGATGAAAAATTCTAGGTAGAAGGGGCAGCATATACAGAGGCTTTAGAGGTAAAATCAAATAATGTGGTTTATTAGTCTTGTTTTTTTAGTTTGCAATCTGGTCAGGGTAACTGTCCATTGAGAAAGCCATGTAGTCAGATCTTGCTATTCGAAAAGGTCATCTAGAGGACCTGACCACTTGATTGACCTATGAGCTGGACCCAGGCAATCAGAGCTCCTCACATCTCCCCGTCTTTGAAATGTACCTTCTGCCCACTGTTCCCACAGTGGGAGCTGTTTTCAAGGATGCAGCCTTGAGAGAGCAATGTACTGTTGAGACCATCTGGACAGTATACCTGACTGAACAGAGTAAGGCTTCTGTATAGACTTTTAAACTTCGGGTGGTTATAGAGATCTACTTGTCTTGAGGCCACCCAAGACAAGTCTCGTATGTAAGTTCCCTTGCTTATTAAACCTGCCCCCTACCAATCTGGACTGGTCTGCCTCTTTCTCCCATCTCTCCTTGCCCTCTCTGTGTGTGGGTCAGTTTCAGATTTCACCTGGGAAGCTCCCAAGTTTGTGAGCCAACACTTCCTGATCATTTTAAGAATTTGGAGCATTATTCTCTATGAACTGGCAGCTGCGTAAGAGGTATTGATGGAGAAAATTACTTGAAACAGAGAGCTCAAATAAAAGATTCTTGCCATTATGTAGGTAAGAGATGATGAAACCTAGAAATATACCATGAAAGCTAGAAATAGCAAAAGGTATTTAAAGAAGGTAGGATCAATGGATAATAAACTGGATATTAGAAGTAAACGAAGAAGGGGTGAATCATATGACTACTAAGTGTTTAGCTTGGCTAACTAGGTGTGCAGTAGTATTTTCTACCTGAATAGCATGACATGAAGAGTAATCTTTCTGTAATGCACTGATTATTTATCTTTCCCACTTAGGAACCCTCAGAGATAAAGTCCAAGCTCCTTTATATAGCATAAAGGACTCATTATCTCTCCAGACACATCTCTTCCATGCCCTTCATACCTCACTCTACACTCCAGCCATACTGAACTATTTCATTTATCCAAATGTGATACGCATATTTCCCTTGGGGCTTTGTTCTCAGTGCCTGGAAATATTCCTTATCCTTTTAACCAATGCTTACTTGGCCTTTTCTAAATGTTACTTCCTATAAGAGACGATTCCTAATACTTCAAGAATAGTTTAGATATCACTCATACATAATTGCATATAGCCCTGAATTTATCACTGCAATATAGTGCTAGTAAAATTGGCAGTTTCTAAGTGGAGAGAGACATCTGAAATTCTTAAAGTGTGCCTAGTTTAATACTGTAATTATCTATTACATTATCTGGGATGCTCAATGCACATATGTGCAATGTAGTTGGATTTTCGAATCAACTGTCAGTTATTGGATATATTAACTTTTATCTTTTCATTTGCTTTCATTTCATTGTATATTCAGCACTAAGCACCTTAGTCTTTTTTAAAATGGCAGTTGAGAGTCATAAATAGCCTTTTTCCCTTCCTCCCTCCCTTCCTCTCTTCCTTCTCTCCCTTGTTTTTCTTTCATGGTCTTTGAAAATCTGCTAGATAACTATAGTTCCCAACTGGTATGCTGAAGCTGCTTCTTTCCAGCTCCCCTATGTTTTCCCCTCAACAATAGCTACAGAGTTGCCACTTCTGAAGAGGGAGAAGGGCTGGAGGCATTTGCTGTGCTGTGTTCTATTTTGTTTCTCCTATTTCTTCTCCCCTCCACCTTCTTGAGTAAAGTGATCAGCTATAGCTACAGGGTGAATGGAGGAAAAATAAAAATATTCATTTACTTCTTCTGTTGGTTCCCAGGTGATTATATTATCATTGCCTCCCTCACAATATATATATCCCATTTTTGTTGTGGAAGCAACAATTTGTTTATCCATCAAATAATCAGACATAGAGCATTACAAAATACCATGTAGAAAAGTATAGAAAGTTAAGATTGGGTATTTTAGCCAACATTTTAAAAAACGTACATATACTCATGGATTATGATGCTTTTTAAATGCTCTTTCTGAAAATGTAAACACTGTTTCATATAGAGGATCCAAATAAAGAAATGGAACTGAAAACTTTGATAACCCTTCTTCCTGTGTTTTGTGTGTTGCTAATATTCCACATAAAGTGTTCTAAGTCTCGAATCCAGAATATTATTAAAATTCTGAAAGAATTTTCTAATTTAGGGGAAATTGTCATATCACAACATATTCAACTGAAACAGAATTCAGAAGTGACTTGTTTTTATTTTTAATAGAAGGGAATAATTTATGTGATGGTTTTATTTGGAACATCTTATTTTCTTTAGGAGGATATTTGGAGTTAGTATTTATGTCTGTGGTCACATATTAGGAATCTGCATTCCCCTTGTTCATTTTTATATAACTTCTGCATTTTAGCTGATGTTTAAAAATGATACACTTCTAAGTGGATCTGCATTACAATAATTGTTAATAAAAATACAATTATTTATGTTCAGTTACTGTGATTTAAAACAAAACCCTCTACATATTATAAAATTCATAAAATGACTTTAGGATGTAAAGAGGATATTTCCTGTACATAAATGATCCTTAAAACTGCAAAAAGGGATACGATTTAATATGTTAACTGAAAACTTTAAATGTTTCTCTCAGATAGAAATGTATATAGCATGATAGTATGGATTCTGGACTGTAGTTTGAAAGAAAGCAACAGTGAAAATGAATTTCATGCCAGTAGACACTTTAAAAACTAGATTTAGCAGCAGTCACATTAGCTTAGATAATGGGAGAATTTTTCTTCATTGAAAATGCTCTGTGTCTCTTAAGAAGAACTTACTGAGGCAGCCTGCCATCTAGCTTTTTCACAGAAAAACAGGCTTACAGACTGCAGATGAGAGAGTCTGGAGCAGCGACAATTTTAACTTAGCCATTCCTAATTTATCTCAAGCATATTCAATTCATCTTCACTGCTCTATGCACACAGGAACACCAGATTGCCTTCCCTGGGGAACAGAATGCAACCAGGGATCTAGAGAGCTGTCACATTCCAAGAAATATTTAAATTGTGCTGATTTTCTTCTGGAGAACTGAGCACAGGGAATGAAACTCTCCATCAAGTCATAGCTTTGCGGGCAATAGATCAGAGGATATTGCCAGTTTTCTAATGGATTGTTGTTATCGGGCAGGTTTTCTCTGAAGGTACGTAGTTATTTTCTCAATTCATTACCCTCTCCCTATTTATCAGGTAATGATCTAATGAGCTGGGGATCCAAACCTGTAAAAAAGAGAGATGTTAAGTAGTCGGTATTGACTAAAGAATGACACCTTATTGCTGCATGTTTATAGGTGAATAATCGGATTCCTTTACTAAAGATTAGTAGGGTATAGTTTGAATTGCATTATCAGCAAAAATAGGCAAAAACAGAACCGTGCTGCAGGCATTATCATAAGTTCATATTAATTCTCTTGAGCATTTTCTTTTGTAGCTGCAATATATAATGAAGGGAAATACAGACTTTAGAAACTCACTTAACCTTATACATGTTTTAATCTTTTTACATAATCATGATATTTTCTCCGTATGTTCCCAAATACAAAACTTTGTCTCAAATGCTGTTATTAATTTTGGGGTCATTGATGCTTATGATATATGAATATATGAAGGACAAAAGTACTTAAAGAAACTCCAGTAGAGTCTTCAAGAGAATATTATATCAGTGTGCTTTGTTGGCTTGCAGCTCTTTATTTTTGAGTTTGCAAGCATCTTACTAAAATAAATTGCTATAGTTTAAGTTAAAGGCACATACTATAAAGATGTATTATTCAACTTTGTTCTGTGAAGCGAAAACCTCAATACATCTATAGAAAACACAAAACTATTCAGCACTAAAATGTTAAAAGCTGACAAACTTCTGAATATTAACTGAACCAATACAAATAGAGAAAGCCTTATCCTGACCTGGAATTTAGCTTATTATACCTGTGATATATTAGACAGGAAGGGGTGACTTCTGTGCATGTTTCTTAAAAGTTAAAGATACGTTTGAAGGGCATTGTTCTGTGTCAGAGTAAGTAGGGGTGTAGGACAGAAAGCAAGCACATAGTAGTCACAGTGAGTTTATGAAAACGAAGAAATATTTTAAAATATGATATGAGGGCTTTTGATGCTTCTAAGTATTTTATTATTGTGTGAATTCACTCAGTGAAACCTACCGTGGATTAATATTTTTACATGTCAGAAATAACTACTAGGATAGGTAGAACAGCCGGTGCATGTGGCCTGGAGCATGGTGTCTCTGCTGCCGTGTTTGGATTGTTACACAGACTTTGTGGACCCATCAATGGGTTAATCACAGGCTTGGGAGAGGAAATGGTGGCTGAGCTTCATGAAAGCTCTGGTTAAATGTGCTCCAATTTCTTTGGACCATTTGAGAGACTATTAGAAGAATAAAGGAGACGGAGAAGGACTGAGTCACCCAAATAGTAACTTTAAGTGCATTCTCTCTTATCCTCAGAGGGGTTGTAAAAAAGGAAAAGGAGGAGAACAGAGTCCTCAAAGAGTACTTTTAAGTGCTTCTTTTTTCATGAATCTTACAAGAATTGAGGAACAGGGGCTTAAATTAAGGTTTCCCTATGGATTCTAACATTTTAAAAGCTTTTTCTCTCTCTTATGGAACATTTTTCCCTCCACTCACTTAAGAAAGAAGAAAGTGAGCTAGCTCCCAGCCTGATTTCTTCCCAATAACTTGTAGCTCTGATTTAAATCTACAGAAGTGTGCTTCTGAAACTGCATACACTCCTGAGAGTCTCAGTTTCACAATTCATTTATTTCACAATTCAGTTATGAATGCCAAAGGATAAAGTGATTTAACACCTTTTTTTAAATTATTATCACAATTAGCTCTTCTGAAAATCTCAGACTATGTGTAAAAGAGGGCACAGTAGGAAAAAAAGAATAACTTCAGGGAACACACTTTATGTTCTTTCAGAGTAAGATACTACCAGTAGATAATGAAATAATATTCACTTCATGTTTGGGCATGGGGAAGAAATGACAGCAGCTTAGAAATATATCCTTTAATTTACATTTTGGATGTTAGATGAACAGAACAAATATGAAAACCAGGAGGGGCAGTTTCAATTTTCAGATTGCAATAAAATTTTTTATTGCTCTAACCTCCTATTAACTTTTTCTACCACAGTCATGTTAGTGTCTCTTAACCTTCCTAGAGGGTTATTCACTTACGCCGCTATCTAAATCTGCTCAGCTTCCAGATCTAGTGCTAAAACTTGTTTTACTTCATCTTATGGTGAGTTCATTGTAAAATATATTACCATAATTTCATTTTTTAGTTGCTGTTAAATATTTAATATTTATTGAGTGCCCATGATATGTTTGGTGCTTAAAAGCAATATGTAGGAAGAAAATACACAATGATATTTCTCCCAAATCAGCCAGTTTATTAATATTTCAAGATTTCTAATTGGTGCCCACAGAGGAAGGCAATTAAGTCTGACTCTTTAGTAGCTACTTAATGTGCATGTAAGGCATGAACAGTCCTATATTCAGTCAATAATTTGCATTCAGCTTTACTGAAGATCCCAGACTAATCATCCAGATGTTTTCAAATTCTCCCTTAACTGTTTTATATGTCAAAGTGTCATTGTAGACAGAACACTGGATTGGGGGTAAGAAAAACTAGGTTTAAATCTGTTAATCAAGTTTGCGTAGGTCAGTCATCTCCTCCATACCTCTATCTTGTCAGTGGTGTAATTGTGATAATTCTTGTGGGTAGTAAAGATCATGCACATTAAGTAACAAACACATAGTTTGTGCACAACATATGCTCAATAAGCAGTATCTGTTTTTGAACGCATTTTATCATAGTTTCACATACAGTGTGTTCTATTTGAAATCACCTTGACTCTTTCTTTAATGATGTGTATGTATACCTGTGTAATATCACAGATATATTTGTTTAACAGTTTTGGTAATAAAAATAATGTATTGATAATGTAGTTATTGCTTGGCACTAAAGTACTCTGTAGAATTACTAAAGCATTACCCATGCATAGATAAAACTGGAATTTAAGATTAGTTTGAGAAATTAGTTGGCATATTCCCTGTGGCTTTCAAATAGCAAAATTATCAACCATAACTTACCAGGGAAAGAAGATAGAACTATATCTCATTTTTCCACTTTTCCCTTCTCCCAAAGGATATGGAAATAGAAGACAAAACAGTAAATCCTCTTGCTCATTATAATGTGCCCTTTGCCCCTTTCATTTGCGTTTTATTTTGCTACAGTAACTTGTCTAGTGAGATGGCCTCAAAATTCCAACTGCACAGGGCTGTTCAAGCATACAAATCCACCCCTCAAGGAACAAAGCAAATATATGAAAACTTTCATTAAAATAAAAGACAGGTTTTGCTTTGAAAAATGCTAAACATTTTTTAATGAAAGTGAAACTGTCAAATGCGAATGTTAAATCCAACCAGATGTTGACCTTAATTGTGAGTTTGAATCTTTACAAAAAGAGTACGCAAATCCAAGCTAGAAGCTGCTTTCTTCAGGTGACAAGACTGCTGGAAAATACTTTGTCTGAATTTCTCAGATACATTTCATATTGAGTGAAGCGTGTACAGAAAACCTACTTTAATATTGTGAGTTATATGGGGAGGGAAATTAAGCATAATACGAGTCGGTCTTATATATCTGTATATATCTGTATTTGTATTGGAATTTGGAAATAAATGTACAAAAGTCTTTTTTATAAAAGGGAACCACCAAGTAATTATTTTGAAAGGCATGACAGGAAAGTATCTTGCACATTCTAACTAGATCAAAATGTGGACACAAAAGCAAGCACCTGCTGAAAAGCTCTTCTTTTTTTGGTCAGTGCCAATCCTGTTTTAAATCTATGAATTTACCTACTCATCAATAAGGAGAAGGTGAAGGTTTGGATATCTGACTTCATTTTCCAAAAGATCCTTGAAGTCCTTGTTCTATTGTTTTTTGATCCCCAACTTTGGAGATTAAAATCTGTATTCTAATTCCAACTCAGTTTTCTAATTTGTACAAGTGTGTGTGTGGGGGGGGGATAATATTCATATGGTGGTGTGGAATAAATGACAGAATGTTGCAAATTAGCTTTACAGGGGCTTGTTCATATAAGTACAGTTGATCCTTGAATAACATGGGTTTGAATTGCACAGGCCCATTTATATGCAGAATTTTTTCAATAATAAATACTACAGTACTACATGATCCATGGTTTGTTGAATCCAAGGAAGTGGAACTGAGGATATGGAGGAACCTTCCTCCATGTATTTGAAAGGCTTAACTATATGTTATATGCAGATTTTTGATTGCTTAGAGGGTTGGTGCCCCTAACCCCCAAGTTTTTCAAGGGTCAACTATGCTAAAAAATGTTAATAAGTATTATTGTTTTTCTTATGCCATCACCTTCTCCATGCCCACTTCTGATATTAGGTTTCCTGTATTCAGTTTGATCTTCAGACCACCTTTTGAGGGGGATCCCAGATTTGTGCTCACCTACATACTTCTCCTACCTATGGTTTCCTCCAAGTAAATTGTCTTATTTACTGAGCCCTGCCCCTTTGACCTAACCTTAAACAGCTTAGCCACAGTCCCTTGAGGTGTTTTTTTTCTCAGCAAATTCTTAATGGGAAAGTGATATCTTTAAGCTTAGTAATTCTCTCCTTATGTCTGTTGTGTATTGACAAACTAATAGGAAAGGAGACACAAAGAAAATACTGGTTAACTTGTGGCAGATATAACCTCCTCAGCCTTCTGAGCGGAGGCTTTCTTCTATGAAAGGCCTACTAATAAGAGTTATGAGCTGAATTGTCTCTCCCTAAAATTCATATGCTGAAGTCCTAACTCCTAGTAACTCAGAATGTGACTGTATATGGAGATAGATCTTTTAGAGAGGTAATTAAGTTAAAATGAGGTCATTAGGGTGAGTCCTAATCCAATATAACTGGTGTCCTTATAAGAAGAGGAAATTTGGACACAGATACGTACAAAGGGAAAACCATGTGAAGACCCTGGAAAAAGATGGCCATCTGTAAGCCAAGGAGAGAAGCCCCAGAAGAAAGCAACCCCCTGACACTTGATCTCAACTTGAACCTCCAGAATCATGAGAGAAAAAAGATTCTGCTCCTTTAGCCACTCAAGCTGTGATACTTTGTTATAGCAGCCCTAGCGAATTAATACAGTTAAACATTTTAGATTTTGTGAACCCAATGAGGTTTCTGTCACATATTCTTCCTCCTCCTCCTTCCCTCCTTCTCCTTATTCACCCTTTAAAAATGTAAAACAAAACAAAACAACAACAAAAAACAAATATTCTTAGGGGCCATATTTGTCCATAAGCATAGTTTTCCAACCCTTGTTCTAGAAAGGTCTTTCAAATCCTTCCAAAGTTTGGCCAGAAGATATTCCTAAACTTCCACATTCTTACATGAGATAGTCTTACTTTACAGATGGCACCACTGATTTTTAGCCTAAAAATATAACTTGGCCCTTTTTTTCCTGCTAAAATTCTTCCAAATACCTCAATTTAATGTAGAGTATTTTGATTAGAGTATTTTACATTCACTCTGAAATGACCCTTTCAAGTCCTAACGTTAGAACAAAATCTGAAAAAATATATAATAATAATAGCAGCTTACACTTGTTGAGTACATTCTGTGGGCTAAAGATATTCTGAAAACTAAACATACATTTTCTCATGTTACCTACCAACTACCTTGCAAAGTATCTGCTGTTATAATCATTTTACTGATCAGGAAATTGGAGAATAGAGAGATGAAACAACTGCCCATGGTTATTTACCATAAGTAACTTAGGTGACTTGTAAAAGTTTGGATACAGGATCTTTGGCCTAGAGTCTGGCATGTAATCAATCTACCATAATGACTCTCAGGTCATGGTAGAGTTTCATGTTTACTGTAGAAACAGGTATGAAAATGTTGGAAAGTACGTATCAAGTAGCAATTCAGGTGAAAGAGAGAAGAAATGATATAGTGCTTATTTTAATCCTACATTTTATGTGAATGAAGTAGGTATGATAGTTTAGTTAATTTTGTAATTTGTTTGTCTTTTCTTACATAGAATATAATTTAGGATGTTTTTTCTCCTTAAAATATCATATAGTAAGAGAGTATGGATAAAGAAGGTAGTTTTATCATAGAAAACCGAAAGAACAAAATGGTATAATTTTGAAACTCACAGGAATTTCATATTTAATTTCACCTGTAAGCATGTTAATACTTAATTTAATAATTCCTATTAGATGGAGAAATCCATGAAAAACCAAACTGACAACTGGGTATAAATACTCCATTATTTCTAGTCTTTTTTTTTTTTTTTTTTTTTGCTGTACGCGGGCCTCTCACTACTGTGGCCTCTCCCGTTGCGGAGCACAGGCTCCGGACGCGCAGGCTCAGCGGCCATGGCTCACGGGCCCAGCTGCTCCGCGGCATGTGGGATCCTCCCGGACCGGGGCACGAACCCGTGTCCCCTGCATCGGCAGGCGGACTCTCAACCACTGTGCCAGCAGGGAAGCCCTCTAGTCATTTTAATAGTATCAACAGGTAGTAGATTTGAATGTGCTTGTACAAGGACCTGTTTGAGTGAAAACTGCCAGGTGGCAATTCTGCTTTAATTCTAAGAAACATATGTTGTGTACTGTGTGAATATCTAGGTTGTCCTTTTTAATTTCATCAATACATCTGATATGCCTTCAGTATTTTTGTAGAACTGAATCATATTTTCTAGCCAAATTTGAATTGGTAGAACATCTTTAAAAAGAAAAATAGGCCAACACTCCCATATGATATAAGTACAGTTGACCTACTTTATAAATTACTCTTATGTCACCTCATTTGCATAACTGAATCCTTGTGATGTTGTCAGATGTTTATATTTCTAATAAAGAAATATAATCATCATAAAGTGGAAGGTTGTCAATCACCTGCCAAAGTCAATCAATGTAAAAAACCAGTCTTAGTAGTTCCAGCTTTTAATTATAATTTCTAGTAATTAAAATATATGCTTGTGTATATGAAGAACCTTAATAAAACACTATTATTGTTTAGGAATTTATTATAATGGGCCCTGTTATTTTAGGCTCTGGTAGGTTACTGTTCATTTAGAGCAAAACCAAAGTAAAATTTCTTTGTATATTTTCATTGGGACTGGTGGATAATATGGGCATTCTATTGTTTTGGAATTATTTTTTAATATGAATTTAGATTTATTCTCTCTAAAAATAGTTTTATTTATCTTTAAGAAGTATGTGAGTAGGCAGGTGAATGTATGTGTGAAGGTATTTGTGTGCATGTCTATGAGTGTCATGTGTATTTGTATTTTTTTTTTCAAGAATTACCCACAGAAGACTTGAAACACAAATCTTTAGTTCACAGGCAGAATACTATTGAGAAGCATCTTCTCACTAGTAAATGGACCCTGAAATATATAGAAATTAGAGCATTAAACCCCACCCTGGTTTATCTTGCAACTCTCTCCCACCATACTTTTACTTAGTGTTATTCCTCACAAAATAATTCACGTGTTAGAAAATATGCTACCAGGGATTTTTTTTTTCTCCTTTGAATTATCCTTATGAAGTCAAAATTGGGAATATTCTAGGGAAAGGAAAATCTATAGGAGAATTGGTGGAATTTACATGAAGGAATGAAGAATAACATTGAAAAGAAGATAATGATTTCTAGGTTGTCAGTGGGGGTAGGGGTGGGCTAGATCTTGAGAATAATGTTGGGAACTGGGATATACACATAACAAGAATTCTCTGAAGAGTTTAAGTTTTTATGTATTCTCCTTTGATAGTGAGAATAGTTGTATTTGTCATTAGCTTCAAGTCTTGTTTTCATTTTGTGACCCCTAATAGCTATCTCTGAACCTTTGGTAAACACCCACATAGACCACAGGGTAGAGTGTACACTAAAGGAAAAATCTTAATTTGCATATATGTACACATAAACAGATAGAGTCATGGATAGACAGACACATACCTACAGACCAATTCGTACAGCCCAACAGGTATGCAAACAGTAACAGGCGGACAGACAAAAGACATGTAGAGAAAGATTGACAGATAGGAACTGGTAATGGGACAGGGATGGTAGACCAATATACAGGGACAGGCAAACTGACAGCCAGCCAGAAATATATACAGAGAGATATGGATGAATAGACGGGAAGGTAAGCACAGACAGGCAGATACAGGCACAGAGATACTGAACAGACAAGGAGTCTGAGACTCAGACCCACGCTCTAACATGGACATGTAGGTCTGGCCACTGAAAGGCATAGATGTAAACGTCGACATGTGTGTGTATACATACACTATACACTAGAGTGTTACCTTATACATTCATGAGGTAAAATTCAGTAATAAGCCATTTTCATTGCTTATTAAAGGATCATTTTTAAAATATATTCATCTATGCATTTTTTCCCACTACACAGATGCAGTATAAAGAACCATAGATATGTATGTCAACATGCTTTGTCATTCCCTTTATATATTATTTCTGTCTTTGAGGAAGAGAACAAAAATAGTCAAGTTATTGTGAGGTTGCTATTGAAATGTTCCCTTAAGCTCTTTTCAAGCTTTGTAATGTAATAGACAAGTCAGAATTCAGACAAGAAAATGATCAGTTTTCTTTCTTCAGGAGAAGTGACAACAATTATAAAACAAGCAAACAAAAGAACAAAACACTTGTGCCATGAAAACATTAGTAATGTCAAAAAAATTATTGCAACCTCAGTCGTTTGCTTTGGGTCACTGAAATTACTTCTAAGTTATAAATGCACTTGATAATTTTGCAGCAATAAATTGAGAAAAGCAAGGGGAAAATATAATGCTTCTGTGATTGAATGGAATGTTAACAGCTTGAATGGACATATATCAAACTTTTAAAGTCTTGTAGAAAGTTTTGATTGTTGCATTATATTTTACTGCTGATTTATTTGAAATAGTTACTCAGTTCCTCAAAATGTTTTTTTAAATTGTAAGAATGTGTTTAAAGAATGGTAAAGTCTAGTAGTTATTTAGGAGCTGCTTTTAGAGGTTTGGAAGGTTATATAGACTATATAATTAAATGTATTTTTTAGACTATTAATATTAGATAAGTACTTTGCATGTAGTATCTTGCTGGTACTTGTAACCATCCTTATTTTTAGTGGTAGGTGGGCATAATCAGCCAGCTCAAAACTTTAAACAATCTTTCATATTATTTTAAAACTACTATTGTGCATCACATCTGGTACTTTTACAAATTAATACATACAAAATTGAGATTTGTATTTTCCTATCAGTTTACTCTTTTTGGAGAGGAGGTATTTTCCTTTTTATTTTAATCTCTGAAAAGCACACATAGTTATAGGATAAACCCTCCTTTTAAACATCTTTATTGAGGTAAATTTATATGCCATAAAATTCATAAGTTTTAAGTGTCTAGTTCAGTTACTTTTAGCACATTTACTATTTGTGCAACTATCACCACAATCCAGTTTTAGAACATTTCCATCACCATAAAGAGACATCTTATTTCTACGCAGAGTCACTTTCATTTCTTACTTCAACCTAAGGGAACCTCTAATCTACTTTCCGCCTCTCTATATTTGCTTTTTCTGGACATTTCATATAAATGGAATCAGGCAATATGTAGTCTTCTGTGTCTGGCTTCTTTCACTTAGCATACTGTTTTTGAGGTTCATCCGTGTTGCAGCTCCTTTTCATTACCAAATAATATCTCGCTCTCTGGACATACCAAATTTCGTTTATCCATTAACCAGGTAATGTGCCTATGGATTGTTTCTGAGTTTATTTTTTGGAGTTGTTCACTCTCAAAGAGTGAAGACTGTGTTTATTTTATAGATTCTCTATTCATAGCATGAATGTGTACTTGGAAACTAACGTTCAAATTAATTTACACTATGTTGAAGTTTACAGGACTCTTTTTCTAAAAGCTATGAATGAAGCAAAGCTAACTAATTCAAAAAAAAGTTTGTATGTAGAAGTATATTAAGGTAATGCATAATTATATATTCTCACCTGAAAAGCTTAGGGTACTTGTTTTAAATATAAATAATCTTATTTACTTGCTTTATATAAAATGTATCTCAAAACAGCAATATAAATGACAAATACACAGACTAATTTTTTTTATTATATTGCTTGTTGTATTCCTATTGAAGATAAAAAAAAATTCTTGTAAAAGTTTTAATGTTTTCTGACTGAATAAACTATTTTAGAAATATAAAGTCTACAGATAATAAGCTTTATTGAACCCTTTTGTTGGTAACAGATTTTCCATTTAAAATGCATATTTTTCTATTTCTAGAATTTTTTAGTGCTTAATCTTAACAACTACCATGAATTATTATGTGACAGCTGTTTAAGTTTTGATATTAAGAGTTTGCTAAGGTAATGAAAACAGGTTAGGTATCAATTTCTAAATCATATGGATGACTGAGGCCACCTGTGTGCTAGCCTGATTATCTCTATGGTTCCTGTCATTCTCTAAATTTACCAATGTCCCAGGCAGCTCGCAAACCTTTCTAGGAGGCTTATACTTCATGATGATCTTTCTACTTCATTTATTTGTGACTAATTGACATGGAACCCTGTCTTTATTCATGTCTTTTATTTTGAAATATGTAACTTGGATATGAAGCAAAATTTATTACTTTAAATGGATTTTATTTCTGCTATTCACAGTCAGAAAACCAAACATATGGTTTACTGCAACAATTTTTATTAGTTTAAATGTGTGAAATGCACCTTTTCCCAAGATACTTTTCTTTTGTTCACCTTTTAAGTATGAAGTTTTATTGTTCACCTTCCTATCTTTGTTCTATATTTGCTCAGTCTGGGTGGTTGCATCCATTGCTATACCTTCAACTCCATCTAAGTCTATTAGAACTCTGGTCATGGCTTCTTTCCTTTGATTCTGACATGGTACTTTAATGTTGAATATCCAGTAGAAACTTCTGTTTACATAAAACACTGTAAAATATTTATTCTATAAATTATAAAAAAATAGTGCATATGTTATTTAAGAGAATACAAATATTTTCCTGTTTTATAATGTTTTGGACCATGTCCATGATTGCACCAGAAACACAGATTTTGGATTTCTGTTTTCCATCATTATTCTCATGGATGCTATAAATGCAACTTAGTCTCTTTCTGCTATTAAAATGGCCCAGTCTGTACTATCAATTGAATGTGCTCTCATACTAAAGCAGTTTTCCAATAAACAAATAAATGTCTTGTATCTTTTAATTTATTACCATGAAATATTTTTGTTTTAATTCTATAAATTATGTTATTCAATTTTGCCATCTATTAAAATTTGAACTGCTTTTCTAAAAAACATTAAGTACCATATTCTCTCAGTTACCATAGAAATATAGAGGATTAGTAACAGAGATAACTAAGGAGTTTCTTTGCCTGTCTTTGGAATTTTTCTTTTTGAACTGAAATAGTAATTTTATGGTACCTTATATTTTAGAAGAAAGAAACATTGGATAAAATTATAGAACTACAAAGTTAACATTTTACTTCAGATTTAGCAGAACATTCCCCATTCTTACTATGTTTCAATTTAACTCAGTTGCTGATTTCCAGAAACAAACTAGAAATGTTGTAATGCATCAGCCTAAGGAGAGCCCTGCAAACTCTCACAGAAACTACCCCATTCTGACACATGCCCACTACCCACAAAACACTATTTCTGTGTAATTCTTTTCATTATGATCCCTATGTATCCATGGATGAAAAATGCAATGAACTGTTTTGGGTAAAAAGACATTGCCTGTTAGGTTTTACTCTGCAGGCATCATTTAAACAAAAATGATTGTGATGACATTATTGAAGGCATGGATCTATCAAGAAAACTTTGGGTATACTTTTTAACTTGCAGTTGAGTAAATATCTTAAATTACCACATGTGCAAAATGGGAGATACTTACAGTGGACTTTTGGGGTTCCTGAATTGCAGCCATTTTTTTAGCTGATCCTGCCCTGCATCCTACCAGATTAGTAGAGGATAACTATGACCTCATGACCTAAATTACAGCAACTAAATTCTCTTTTGCTAGAATCTAGAGTAGGGTTATACAAACTGTAATCAATCTTGATTTGGTGTCTAAACTGGGTAGTCAAGTACAGCAGGAATTTGTCAGCAGTTTGTTGGCTGTGTGCAAATGGGAAAGAACAAGGCAGTTTGCAGAGAGCAATATGGGAGAATGAAGCATAGGGAAGTGGGGATGAGACACCCAATAGTCACAGTAGGAGACGTAGTGATAGTCTGAATAGCTTTTCTGGGTCCTGGTTGCACTCACTTTCTGCTCTTGGATTCTGGGAACCATCAAGTACCCCAGTATAATTCCAATTGACCTGAAGTAGGTTCTTAGCACTCTTGCCAATCATACTAACCTCCTCATTACTGCAGTCTGTTGCTCTTCCAGAAAATTATTTCAATAGTTTTTTTTTTCTTAAACCTCCAACCCTCATTTTCTCATTTCTTGTTTTAATCAGAAGAGAGATTTTTTGTCTCCTCTTCAAGAGACACTTTAGTATCACAATATAAGATGCTGGTAAGCAGCTTAGTCTCTGGAACCAGTGATGATGTGTTTGAGACTCAGCTCCATCACTTATTAAAACTATTAAAATTAAATTAAATTAAATTAAAATAAATTAAATTAAATTAAATTTAAAAAATATATAATTTCTATCTTTAAGTGTTCTCTGTCCCCTTGATATCTTAAAGGTTCAGAGAGTTGAAATTAAATATTCTCTAATGTATTTTCTTCTCCTTGTATTCCCTATATATTTGTTTATGCATTTTGAACTGCTTGTTTGATATGTAGATGATCATAATTATTTTATCCACAGTGTTACTTGTTCCCTTTAATGTTATAAAGACCCCTGATTTGTGCTATTAATGCTTTTTGGCCTGAATTCACCCTTGTTTATTACTGATATTGTGGACTCTGCTTCTTTACGTTTGAATTGCCTATGTCTTTGCACATTTAAAAAAATCTTTATGAATCATTTTGCTTCAGGTTTATCGTTTATATACAGCAGAGAGTTAGGATACTTTTGAAATCTAGTATGAAAATCTTTCTCTTTTAAAAATTTAGTTTAGCCAATTTAAATGTAATAATTTGAGAAATGTTAATGAGTTCCGTTTTTTTGTTGTAAGCTATTATCAGAAAGGTGAAGAATGAGCATAAGTCCTGCTTTCTTTATTCTTTCCTCCAACTTTGGTGTTTATATCATTTCTTCATTGAGCATACCTTCTGTTCTTCACCCCAAACCCCACATTTGTTTTAATCTTACATCTATAGATAAATGTGTAAAATGCCTCCACAGTTGCTAACTCCGTAGGGTTTTTCTGGTAGTCTTTTGATTGGCTGATTAGTACCTATATTAGAAATAGTTCATAGAAAAATATTTTATTGCTTTTGTTCTTGAAAAATTATTTGACTCAAATAAACTCTTTGATTCATAGTTTCTTTCCTTATTTTTACATTTTATTCTCACATGAAGACTCTTCAGAACAATTCTGAGATTAGCCATTTTTCTGGCTTAATCTCAATTTAAAGGAGATTTTTTTTGCCTGACTGCCTATAGCACCTTTTTTTATGGCATTTTTATGTTTGATGTCAAGTAATTTTACTAGGGTGTGCTTCAGTGTTGACAATTTGGGATGATTTTTTTTCCCTGGGATATGATACCCTCTTTTAAATATGTAGTTTCAAGCCCTCTTTTGCATTATATATTAGCTTTATTCCATTATTTCTGTTTTTTTCAATGGGGATCCACTTGTACAAATGTTGACTCTCTTGTGTAAAAGCATCCTCTGTGTACACTATATGTGCTGGACAGCTTTGGCAGAAAGGCTAGAACTGGAGTGGGTGCAAGTCAGGGAGTATCCTGGGGTACACGGAGTCAGGGCTGCATTTGTGGGATGGCTAGCGCTGGAGTGGGCATGGCCTGAGGTGATTTCAGGGTGTGCTGTGTCAGGGCCACCTGTTGGGGAGTGGCTACAGCTGGTGTAGGCCAGGGGCTTCAAGGATCTCTGGCAGGCCAGCTAGAGTATTTGGGCCGTATTTCTTACCTGTGCCATCAAGGTAGAGGGGGAACATACAAAATGGCCTACACACAAAATAGTGGAGAGAGTTCCACCACTTCCCCACTTGTTTGGCAGATGCTCTAGGGTTAGCACACGGATTTCCTTCACATATTGTTTAGGTGCCCTTTAAACCACTGCTTTTTTGTTGTGCCCCAGGGTGGGTAAGTTTGCACATAGGCCCCCTCAGTAATATGTCTCCCCACTGCAGGTCTCCATGTCAGGAGTGGGGTCTCTGTTGATATCATGGCTTCATCTCTCCTACGCATTTTTATGTGGTCCTTCTATTGTTGTACAAAAGCTGTTCAGTCAGATCTCAATTCTTCTTCAGGAGGAATTGGTCTATATATAGGTATAGATTCTGTGTGTCCATAGAGGAGGTGAGTTCAAGGTCTTCCATCTTGGACTATAAGTCTAAAATGGTTGTTATTATATTTTTTACTTTCTCCTTTACTCCAGTATAAGTTCCATGATAACAGTAATTTTTTTCTTCTTGTTACTGTTTAATGTTCACATCTAGAACAATATCTGACATTTATAGATATATTGTACATGTGTTGGGATTAAGAAATATTACTGGACTTTTTCTTAATATTTTTTGTTGATTAAAATAGAATTTTTTCCTGACATAATAAATAATTAACAATTTATTTAATCGATACACTTCTAAGAATGTTAAAGGTATTTATTCAATTTTAAAACACATCTGTTGGTTAAATAGTATAATTATGTTTATTTTACAGATGAAGGAATTGGGGAAAGAGAAATTAAGTACTGCTTATAAGTGATGGAGAATGATTTAATTTAGAACTGTGACTCTTAACCAGTTTGATATATATCTGTATATCTCTCTGTATAATCAGAATTACCGATTTAAACATAGCCTGCCCTTTTCAACTTTTACCTTTTTGCTCATACTACTGGATACACCTAGAATGTCAAATTTTTGAAAAATCGCATTTCTTCAAAGATCTTTCAAAGTGCAAGTCAATGATACCTCTTCAATAAGCCGTGTTAGATTCTTCTCTGTCACAAAATTATATTCTTTTCCTCTGGTGCCAGTGTTGCTTCTTTTATTCATTTATTTTGAGTGATCTTCTTTTAAGCTGCATTACAAAAGCTGTATCATGATGTACAGGTTTTTAACAGTCTGCTCTAAACCTGTCTAAGATTCCATTATTCTTCTACATAAATGACATATCAACTGCATGTTGTCTTTTAAATTCATCCCACTTTTTTTCCAATTAAGTTGTTTTATCTGTGCAGATTCATTCTTCTAGATATTCTTCCATCCATCTTACCACAATTACATTCCATTTTATTGAAATATATAAACTCAACATCCCTATATATGTGTGTACATACACACACACACACACACACACACACACACACACACACACACACACAATGGAATATTATTCAGCCATGAGAAAGAAGAAAATATTGACATTTGTGACAACATGGATGTACCTTAAGGGCATTATACTAAGTGAGAAAAGTCAGAGAAAGACAAATACTGCATGATATCACTTATGTGTGGAATCTTAAAAAGTCGAGTTCGCAGAAATAGAGAGTAGAATCATGGTTACCAGAGGGAATTGGGGAGAAGCTTGTCAAAGGGTACAAACTTATAGTTGAAGGTGAGTAAGTTCTGGGGATCTAATATGTATATACCTCACATCTTCTTTCTCCATTCATC
The DNA here is from genome assembly GCF_949774975.1 of Lagenorhynchus albirostris. Taxonomy (NCBI): domain Eukaryota; kingdom Metazoa; phylum Chordata; class Mammalia; order Artiodactyla; family Delphinidae; genus Lagenorhynchus; species Lagenorhynchus albirostris. The sequence continues at coordinate 33,119,316 of NC_083105.1, forward strand.
TGTTGATCAATGCTTAGGCTATTTCCATATCTTGGCTTGTGAATAATGCTTCAATAAACGTGGAGTGCAGATATCTTTTTGATATCCTATTTTCATTTTCTGTGGATATACCCAGAAGTGAGATTGCTGGATCATATGGTAAGGTCTATTTTTAATTTTTAAAGGAAGCTCCATAGTATTTCTCATAATGACTGAACTATTTACATTTCCACCAACAGTGCACCAGGGTTCCCTTTCAATCCAGTTTAAAAATGGACTGAGAAACCAAACAGACATTTTTCCAAAGAAGACATACAAATGGCCAACAGGCACTTGAAAAGATGCTCAGCATCACTAATCATCAGGGAAATGCAAATCAAAATCACAATAAGATATATCCTCACACTTGTTAGAATGTCTGTCATTAAAAAGACAACAAATAAAAAATGTTGGCAAAGATGTAGAAAAAAGGGAACCCTGGGTACCTACTCTTATTTGTAATAGATATGCAAATACATACGTTGCATCTGCTTAGGTACCAGAATCAGTGACAATGCTTATGTCAATAATCTGTTTTCCTTAATGTCTTAGTCAGCTTGGGCTGCCATAAGAAAATACAATAAGCTAGATGGCTTAAACAACAGAAATTTATTTCTCTCAGTTCTGGAGCCTGAAAGCCCCAAATCAGGATGTCAGTATGGTTGGGGGGTCTGGTGAGAACTTTCTACCTGACTTGCAGATGGTGTCCTTCTCACTGTGTCCTCATATGGCAGAGGAAGAGAAAGAAGGGAGACGCAAGGTGGAGGTGGCTGGCTCCTCTCTGCTGTCTCTTCTTATAAAGTACCTAATCCCATGATGAAGGTCCCACACCTACGGCCTCCCCTAAACCTAATTACCTCCCAATCTCCATTTGCAAATGCCATTACATTGTGGGGTTAGGGCTTCAACATATGAATTCTGCCAAGACACAGTTCAGTACATAGCACCTAGATTTGGCCCACCCAGACACACAAGTTTTAAGAAAGGCAATCAAAGGATCAAAAGTTTTTATGAAAATATATTACAAGAGATTAGGTTGTATCTATGTTTCTATAAGTAGGGTAGAATTCTATACTAGAAATTATATATAGAGAAATTCTGACTATAATGATCCATGAATATTTATATTGTTCATACTACTTATTACTTATATGATTTATTTATTTGTTTCTTCATGTCTATTTGATAAACGAGTTAAAAATCTTGGGCTTCCCTGGTGGCGCAGTGGTTGGGAGTCCGCCTGCCAATGCGGGGAACGTGGGTTCGTGCCCAGGTCCGGGGGGATCCCGTGTGCCACGGAGCGTCTGGGCCCGTGGGCCATGGCCACTGGGCCTGCACGTCCGGAGCCTGTGCTCCGCAACAGGAGAGGCCACAGCAGTGTGAGGCCCGCATACCGCAAAAAAAAAAAAAAAAAATCTTCCCAGTATGGGGTAGCTTCATATCAAGTATAGCCCATAAAATCTTTAGAGCCCTACAGTATCCCACAACCATTCTGTAGCCCAAGTGTATTTGTAATGATTCTGATACTTATGGATCTGTGTTATGTCTTTATATTCTGTCAGCAACAATCATGCAAATCAACAAATATTTATTAAAGACTAAGTAAGAAGAATACAAAATAGTATATAGTCCTTACACTTCTGGAAGCCTATGAAGAGTGACACATAATATACTAGATAGTAGTGCAGAAATATAAATTAGCATAGGCACAATCGGAGCACATAGTAGGGACAAATAACTCAGCCTGGGAGAAGGTGAATTACGGAAACCCTTCTTCTGTAAATGATGCCTGAGCTTAGGCCAGCTTCCTTTGAAATAGCAACTCCACTTCTAAGATTTTATCCTGAGGAGATATCACAGAAATATGGAAAGATATATGTCCAAGTAGCTTCCCTGCTATATTAACAAAAACTTTGGAATCAACCTAAGTGTTCATTAGCATAATGGAAGTTAAGTAAATTACATACTTAACATTAGCTCAAATAATATTCAGTCATTGAATGTAATACTATAAGCCTATATTAATTGAAAAGCAATAATTTTGCTTTTAGTTGGAGGTAAAAGATCACAGAATGAATGTGAGCTGCCATTAATGTGAAATGGAATAATAGAGTGTAGCTCCTCTGTGTGGTGTAGTTTCTAATTTTTAAAAATTTTTCTTTTGTTGTGCTTACATTGTTCAGGTTTTAGTCATTTTGCAAATCTGAAACAGTTACTAAAAATGTATAGGAATAATGGATCCTTTAAGAAGACACATATTATCTAACATCCATTCTAGTAACTAAAAACAGAACTTGAAAGAATTTAAAAATCTTTGCTGATTATTACAGATAAATTCAGTAAAGAAAACCTTTATTTTAGGATTTTAATTAATATCTGTTAATTATATATGAAAAATAATTATGATCATGATTCTATAAAAATAGAATTTTATTACCAACACTACCAGAATAGGAATTAATCTTGCCAAAATGACCTAAAGTACTCAATATTTAAAGAATTAAAACCTCAAATTCTAATTTTTTATTATAAGTAATTTGATTTTCATGTATTCATAAATAAGAATATCATGTCTATTTTATAATCTTACACATCATTTTGCAGTTGTGAAACTTCATGCAAATGAGTATATCATTAATAGATTAGTAGCTAATATATCATTGTATATTGTAATTTACTAGCATTTTAAAAATTATTTCATTAGTGTTAAAATAACTAATATTAAAATGCTTTGAAATTCACTTCGTGGTAAATGTTACGAAGAAACTTGGATCGATTTTTTATCAAAGAACATTTAAGGCAAATATAAATTTGAAATGTGGCTGTGTTCAGAGCGTTGACATTTCTGTGAGTTGAGATACATTATTAAAACTTTATATACAATAAGTTAAATTTTAAATAGGGTATCCATTGTACACTAAGAAATATCTAATTTTGTGATACTTAGTAGCTTTTTATTTGTTTCACACAAATAGTACTATCCTCAATTTGCAAATTGAAAACAATATATAATAGATGGTCCTCTAGTTCTTTGATTCATTAATAAAAAAAGACTTTTTTCCTGTTCTGCTAGATTTGGAACTGTGGCATGAGAAATCGACAAGACCCATTTTCTCTTCTTAAGAAACTCAGTCTAAAAATGTTCTTCTTTTCTCTAGTCCCTTTGTACCTTCTGCTGCACCTCAGGATGACCTGGGTAATTTCTAATTCTCTTCCAGTCTCAGCTCCAGCACCACCTTTGGTTTAAAGTGTTTCTTGACGTTCCTGCCTCGCTCCATATGCAAGACTGAGTTAGGGAATTCCTCCATGTGCAGCAAACATCAGGGGCCCCCATCTTCTATAATAGTAATCTTTTTCATTTTAAGTGTAACTTGTTGACTTATTTTACTCTACCTTCCCACTCCGCATCTGCAGTACGAAGAACATTTGGCATAATATTAGTTTAATATTATCAAAAGCATTCTAATTCATACTAATTTGCTCAAAAGGGTCGCCCATTCTTATAGATTCTAAGGGTGTCTACTTTTCTTTCTGCTGCCTTTTAGTTCTCTAACTTCCCATTCTTCCTTTTTGAAATCCCCTTTATTTAACTTAAGATGGAAGTCAGTCTTTCACAAGTTAAATCCTCATTGAATCCTTGAATGGCAATGAGGGAGGTTATAAGTAATTAGTAACTATCCCTTTTTTCTCTTTTACTTTTGCAGATTTTGAAAAATACAAAAATAGTAAAAATAAAAACAAGTACTCATATTCCAATTTCCCAGATTTATCCACAGTTAATATTTTGACATTTATTTCCTGTCTTCTTCCTTCATATGCATTTATATTGCATCAGTGGAATATGAGTGTATTTCCCTTTAAAAGGTACAATATTAAGAAGCTTAATTAGCCCATGTGCATAAAGAAGTCAGATTCTCTACCCCATTTGCAGATATAATGACTTTTATAGGTTTGAGGTGTAGACTTCTACTCCATTTTTTTTTTTTAACATCTTTATTGGGGTATAATTGCTTTACAATGGTGTGTTAGTTTCTGCTTTATAACAAAGTGAATCAGTTATACATATACATATGTTCCCATATCTCTTCCCTCTTGCGTCTCCCTCCCTCCCACCCTCCCTATCCCACCCCTCCAGGCTGTCACAAAGCACCAAGCCAATATCCCTGTGCCATGCGGCTGCTTCCAACTAGCTATCTACCTTACTACTTTTGTTAGTGTGTATATGTCCATGCCTCTCTCTCGCCCTGTCACAGCTCACCCTTCCCCCTCCCCATAACCTCAAGTCCGTTCTCTAGGAGGTCTAAGTCTTTATTCCTGCCTTACCCCTAGGTTCTTCATGACAATTTTTTTTTCTTAAATTCCATATATATGTGTTAGCATACGGTATTTGTCTTTTTCTTTCTGACTTACTTCACTCTGTATGACAGACTCTAGGTCTATCCACCTCATTACAAATAGCTCAATTTCGCTTCTTTTTATGGCTGAGTAATATTCCATTGTATATATGTGCCACATCTTCTTTATCCATTCATCCGATGATGGGCACTTAGGTTGTTTCCATCTCCGGGCTATTGTAAATAGAGCTGCAATGAACATTTTGGTACATGACTCTTTTTGAATTTCGGTTTTCTCAGGGTATATGCCCAGTAGTGGGATTGCTGGGTCATATGGTAGTTCTATTTGTAGCTTTTTAGGGAACCTCCATACTATTCTCCATAGTGGCTGAACCAATTCACATTCCCACAAACAGTGTATGAGGGTTCGCTTCTCTCCACACCCTCTCCAGCATTTATTGTTTGTTGGTTTTTTGATGATGGCCATTCTGACCGGTGTGAGATGATACCACATTGTAGTTTTGATTTGCATTTCTCTAATGATTAATGATGTTGAGCATTCTTTCATGTGTTTGTTGGCAGTCTGTATATCTTCTTTGGAGAAATGTCTATTTAGGTCTTCTGCCCATTTTTGGATTCAGTTGTTTGTTTTTTTGTTATTGAGCTGCATGAGCTGCTTGTAAATTTTGGAGATTAATCCTTTGTCGGTTACTTCATTTGCAAATATTTTCTCCATTCTGAGGGTTGTCTTTTCGTCTTGTTTATGGTTTCCTTTGCTGTGCAAAAGCTTTGAAGTTTCATTAGGTCCCATTTGTTTAGTTTTGTTCTTATTTCCATTACTCTAGGAGGTGGGTCAAAAAGGATCTTGCTGTGATTTATGTCATAGAGTGTTCTGCCTATGTTTTCCTCTAAGAGTTTGATAGTGTCTGGCCTTATATTTAGGTCTTTAATCCATTTTGAGCTTATTTTTGTGTATGGTGTTAGGGAGTGATCTAATCTCATACTTTTACATGTACCTGTCCAGTTTTCCCAGCACCACTTATTGAAGAGGCTGTCCTTTCTCCACTGTACATTCCTGCCACCTTTATCAAAGATAAGGTGTCCATATGTGCATGGGTTTATCTCTGGGCTTTCTATCCTGTTCCATTGATCTATCTTTCTGTTTTTGTGCCAGTACCATACCGTCTTGATAACTGTAGCTTTGTAGTATAGTCTGAAGTCAGGGAGCCTGATTCCTCCAGTTCCTTTTTTCATTCTCAAGATTGCTTTGGCTATCGGGGTCTTTTGTGTTTCCATACAAATTGCAAAATTTTTTGTTTTAGTTCTGTGAAAAATGCCAGTGGTAGTTTGATAGGGATTGCATTGAATCTATAGATTGCTTTGGTTAGTCCATTTTTAAACATTCATATTCATATAGGAGTGACAGTAGATCTTGTTTGGTATTACTTTGTGTGTTTTAATTTTTTTAGCTTTACTTAAATAATATTATGAGACATGAACTATATTATATTTCTTTGTTTTCCATTTCATATTTTCCCAGAGAGTCTTCTAAATTATTACACATAGATTTAGTTCCTTTAATTTCTATAGAGTATTTCAGTCAATAGATGTTCCATTATTTATTACTCCTTGCTCTATTTATGCACATTTAGGGTGTGTCCTGTTTTTCACTATTATAAACAATGTTTTACTAAAGTTCCTTTTAACATTTTGACATGTCTTAGTTTCCAGAAATGTTTTTCTGAGGGTACTTAGAATTACAATTGTGAACATAGGGAATACGTGTTTTCAAATCACTATTTCCCCCAAAGTTGTATCAGTTTATATTCCTGTTCAATGCTTGATCTAATCAGATCTTTTTTCAAAACTTTCCTTTTTTCTTTATCTCCTAAAATAATTCATAAACTATAATTAAAGTTTCTTTTTCCTATAAAGTCACTTATATCAAATTGTAGTGCTCTTTATTTTAAGAAACTTGAAATGAGACCATATGAGAAAAGCTTTATAGAGAAGAAAATACCACAGCGTTCAGTATCATTCTCAAGGAGTATGTATGGGAAATTCCAGGAAATACAAGCTCTGTCTGCTTGGCAAAATTTGAGTTTACACACAAACTACTCCACACATTATTTTAATAAATACTTACTCAACAAATATATTTTTATGTCTACTATAAGAAGAGCATCAGGCAGTGTGAGTAGGAGGGAACAGACAAGGTGTGAGAACAGTGGAGGGAGATAGATTTTGATCATCTGGAGCTTTATTTATCTTGCAGCTAATTCTGTTAGCAGCACTATATAATTAATACCCAGGCAGAGGTCTGTCTTTTCTTGTAGCACCAAATATCCAGGCTAACACCTTGCCCTCTCTTTGCAGCTTAATTTGATCCTACCACAAATGTCTTATCTTCCCAGGACCTTGAGCATCATCACTGAAATTTTCTGAGACTTAAAAATAGCATTGACTGAGCCAGCGGTCCCATGGTGAAAAATAATATATAGATAATTCAATCAGGTTTGTAGATTTCAAAGCCATTTTCATTTTCCTGATTGCTTTTCTCCACACGCATTATCAAAAATAATGAGGATTTCCTCACTAGCACGTAATTCTATTTGCCTCTCTTATCTATGTATAATATATTCCATTTTGCTCTTTATGTTTATACATGACAGCTGAAATGAGTGAGAAATGAGTAAATGATATAATGACAGAATGTATCAGTTGCCTTCTTCATTATATTTTAAAATCAAAGCCAGCAATTTAAGACTGTTTTTCAATGCTTCTTTTTAACTTACCTCAAATATTTATTAGGCACTAAGGGCTAAATTAGCCACTAGGCTAAATGCCCAGTGACTCTAAACACTCACTCGCATTGCAGTTTTCTACAACTACTGTAAACAGGAAGATAGCCTGAACCTATAATAAAATCTTCCCTACTGCATTTTAAAGTGATAGTTTATTTCATCTTCAGTGATTAACCCATTCCTTATTCATTCATCAGCCCAGCCCATATACATTTACAAAGTGCCTGGTAAGGCACTTTTATACTGGCTGAAGCTACATCATTGTAGAAGAACGAAGTCCAAACTCTTTGAGGGCTGATATTCTGTTGGGATTTTCCCAACCATTTAAAATTTCTTTTCATGTATTGCATATTTACTCATTTTTAATGACTAAGTTAATTATATTTTTTTCTTGAATGCCTTATTTGTTTATATATATATTTTATTTATTTATTTATTTTGCCGTACGCGGGCCTCTCACTGTTGTGGCCTCTCCCGTTGCGGAGCACAGGCTCCGGACGTGCAGGCTCAGCGGCCATGGCTCACGGGCCCAGCCGCTCCGCGGCGTGTGGGATCTTCCCAGACCAGAGCACGAACCCGTGTCCCTTGCATCAGCAGGCGGACTCTCAGCCACGGCGCCACCAGTGAAGGCCTTATTTGTTTATATTTAACTTCATTTAAGATTTACCAAAGAGGATACATGGCTTAAAGACTTCCCATATAGGCTGAGATTTGCTTCTTGTTTCTAATCTCCTATAGAGCTCTAATGTAATTGAGGATACTCCACCATTGGATGCTTTCCATATTTTTATTCATTGAACCAAACATGGTGGAGCTCTATTTAATGTTCTATGAAAATATTCTAAATTAGCTCTAACTTAGTCCTTGTAATGTGGTTCTCAAAAAAAAAAAAAAAAAGTATTCTTTGTAGTAAAATACAAATAGGATTTGATGCTTACTATATGTTGTTTTAATAGTGTGCATTAATTGGCACGAGGAAAAGTTTAGAAATCTTACAATAAAGAAATATCTTTTATGCTGTTTACCTTGGCTTTTCCTAAATATATTTGAGCACAGTACACTTTTTTCATACACTACCTATTGACAGCCTAAGAAACTAGTATTTTGCATTGGACAGTTTAAGAAATTTTAGTATTATATATTTATAGAGAATAAATTATGTATAATCTGTAGTGTAGTGAATTTTACGTATTTGGGTTCTTTGAAAGCTGAGAAAGTTGTGCAGCTGTTGAAAATTTGATTAAATATAGAACTGTATGCCAAGTCACAGGGAAAAAAAAAAAAAACCGAAAGGTCATATCATGTCTGTACCACTTACTTGACATAAGGACTTGGGTGTTATTTTAGCTGTAATTTTTTATTTTCTCCTTTAAATAGGAGTTGCTGTTGGTAATAATACATATTATTGATACCTTGAGTTAATAAATATTTGAGGTCTTTTGTGTAGCTCTTCTACCTGGATGACTTGTAGTAAGTCTGAAATACATATGTATTTCCTCATTTGTTTAGAAAAAGATAATAACCATGTAAATCTTAGTTTGCTGTTTTCCAAAGTCGTATCATTTTGCATTCACACCTGCAGTGTGTGACTTTACAGTTCCAACACATTCTTGCCAACACTATTTTCAGATGTTTTAGTTTCAGCTTTTCTAGTGGGTGTGTAGTTGGATCCAAGTGTGGTGTTAATTTGCATTTTCTCAGTGAGCATTTATTCATATGCTTATTTGCCATTCATATAATTATTTTGGTGTGGTGTCTGTTCAAATATTTTTTTCATTTTTAAGAGTGTTGTTTGGATTGATGTTATCATTATTGTATTGCAAGAGCTCATTATATATTATAGATTCAGGTCCTTTATCAGATCTGTGTTCTACTAATATTTTCTTTTAGTCATATTTTTCTCATTTTCTTCAATGATAACTTAGGTTTCAAATTCTAGAATGGGTTTTAGCTTCATTCAACTCCTTAAAATAATTATTTCATCTAGTTTGAATTTTTGTTCTAGCATTTAATATGATTTCTGAAAATCCAATATGTTCTGCTGTTTTGGATATAGCATTTTTTTTCTCTTCAGAAGCTTTAAGACTTTTTATTTGTTTGAATTTTGCCTTTTCCTATCATGTGTCTAGCTGTAGATATATTCTACTCAGGAGCTGTTGTGTTTCTTAACTTGGCAAGAATTTTATCAATTCTGGCATATCCACAGTTGTTACCTGCATTAAAATTACCTTGCCCCATTTTTTCTAATTCCTATTTTGTCAGGGCTTCTCATTCTAGTTTTCATGCGTTTTAACCACTCATTTTGATTTTTCATTTTTTATCCCTCTATGCTTTTTCATAACTATGTAGTTCACTAATTGTCTTTTCATGCCGTGCTAAACTGTAGCTTTATCTGTAAATTATTTTTAATATGCCTTTTTAAATTTCCTTATAATACTTAAAAATTGTTAGCTTTGATTTGTTATTTTACAACTTGTTTATTTATAAAATATTTTCTATAGTCTTAATTATGGTTCTTTTATCAGTCTTGGGAATTCTAATTCTCTTCTTTGTGCTTTTGAAGATAATTCATGGTGGAAATTTTATTCTTGTTTTGGATAAAGAATGAATTTTTGGTGGTACGTTTTTCTCCTGTACAAAATTCATTCAGTCTCAGGTTTGATAATACACTTTCAAAGCATCCAACAGATGTACAGTTAAACAAACTGATACATACGTATAATGGAATAATAGAATAAAAGGGAGCAAACTGTCTGTACATAAAATGATTTGGATGAATCTTCAAGAAATTATGCTATATGAAAAAGCCACATCTAAAAGATGACCAGTTGTAGGATTCCATTTAAACATTTGGAAATGACAAAATTTTAGAAACAGAGAAGAGATTAGTGCTTGCCACATGTTAGTGTTCGAAGCAGATTGGAGGGGGTGAGGTGGGGGAAGAATGGCAAGAGGTAGATGGATATAGTTATAGAAAGGCAACAGGAAAGATTATTGTTGTGATGGCACTTTTCAGTATTTTGACGGTGGTTGTGGATAAAAGAACAAGCGCGTATGGCAAAATTGTGCAAAACTAAATAAACACACACACATGTGTATAAGCAAGTAAAACTGGAGAATATTGAGTAAGAGTTGTGAATTGTATCAATGTCAGTATTTGGTTGTGATATTATACTATAGTTTTGCAAAATATTACCATTATTACAAACTGAGTAATGTGTACACAGAACTTCTAGGTATTTCTTAAAAGTGCGTGTAAAGCTGCAATTATCTCAGTAAAAATTCCGCTTAAATACAGAATATATAAAGAAAATATGCAGTCCACAATCTAGGAAGATATATTTGCAACCCATATAACAAATAAGGAATTAGTGGAGAGAATATATATAAAACCCCTGTAAATTGATAATGAAAAGAAAAAAATACTAACAGGAAAGCAAATCCAGGGGAAAATATTTTATAATATTTTTAAAGACAATTCAAGGGGAAGAAATCAGTATTCTTAATAAATATAGGGAAAGTTGTCCATCCTCACTAGTAAAAACTACTGAAAATTAAAGCAACATGATATAATTCCATATTCCACAATTAGAAAAACACTGATATTCAATAAGATTTTTAGTATAGATACAAGAAAAGGAAAAAATATATTTCTGGTAATATGACTGGCAACATTTTGCAGAGAAATTTGCCAACTCCTATGAGTGTTGAAATGTGTACACCATAGAGCTGATAATCTTACTTCTACAAAAGTAAATTTGATTCACATCTCACTAATTAAATCCTTGACCAAAATTTTTATTATGTCCAAAATGGCTAGGATGCCAGCACTTATATTACCTACCAAACTTTTACAAGCATCGATTTTCTAAAAGACTTAAAATAGTAAATTTATTCACAAATTTTTTTAAAATGTGCAATAAGTTATAAGCATATGTTGTTACATGTGAAGCAACCAAACTGTTGGGGAATGTGCAGATTTCTTTGACGGCTTGTGTGATTTAAAAACCTGCCATTTATTTTCTAGGTGACCCAGAGAAATCACTGTAAATATATATACTTGAAATCAATATTGTCTATTCAATAAAAACATTCATTTATGCTTTGAAGTGTTATGGCAATAACTTAAGTGTTTATGGATATGAGGTAACATTTTTTGTTTGTCATTCATGTCAAGTTTCATTTCAATTATAATGTTAGCACCATGAGAATTACCTGAAGAGGATAAAATAAGGTAGACAAAAATTATAAATTTAAAAATAGGTATTTAAGGGCTTCCCTGGTGGCGCAGTGGTTGGGAGTCCGCCTGCCGATGCAGGGGACGCAGGTTCGTACCCCGGTCCGGGAAGATCCCACATGCCGCGGAGCGGCTGGGCCCGTGAGCCATGGCCACTGAGCCTGCGCGTCCGGAGCCTGTGCTCCGCAACGGGAGAGGCCACAGCAGTGAGAGGCCCGCGTACCGCAAAAGAAAAAAAAAAGAAAAAGGTATTTAAGAGCTAGAATAACATATTTTTATTTTGGGTATATTTATATATTATGGAATATCACTAAGGACGTAGGGTGCTTGAAAGAATTAGTGAATGAATTAATGATTTTCTTCAGACAAGAACTCTGTGGGCTTAATAATATGGATAGAATTTTTTAAAGTTTTAAAAACCATTATTAGAATACCTCATGGGCAAGACAATATTTAATTCATGTTTAATTAACTTATTAAAAATTTTTTTAATTTTATATTTTTTTACAGTTTTAAAAAGTTTACCTTTGTATCCAAAGTATCTAGCACAATATGCGTTCAGTAATCACATTTTGAATATAATGAATCAAACATAATCATGCCAGAGAAGTAAATCTAAACCTGCTTACTCAGATACTGACAAAAGGATGGAAAATATAAAGTTTATAAAATACCTACCAATACACTAATATTCCAATAATTCTAAATATATGGTGGGGAGTCATCTTGCAAGAATGAGACTAATTATAGATTTTACATAGGTATCAATCATGATTGTCAATCATAATATTTTAGAGAATGACTTATTGACCTGGTGCCACGTGGCTTCCAAGATGACAAGTCCCTATGTGTAGCTGGCAACGCCTAAGAGTGAAAAGAGGAAAAGAGATCAGGAAAAAAAATCAAAGTTAGTGAACGGTAGAAAAGAAGGGACCAGTTTGATATTAACATGACATTTAATAACTTTCATCAGTGTCTTATAGATTTCTGCATATAGGTCTTTTGTCTCCTTAGGTAGGTTTATTCCTCGGTATTTTATTCTTTTTGTTGCGGTGGTAAATGGGAGTGTTTCCTTAATTTCTCTTTCAGATTTTTCATCATAAGTGTACAGGAATGCAAGAGATTTCTGTGCATTAATTTTGTATCCTGCTACTTTACCAAATTCATTGATTAGCTCTAGTAGTTTTCTGGTAACATCTTTAGGATTCTCTATGTATAGTTTCATGTCATCTGCAAACAGTGACAGTTTTACTTCTTGTTTTCTGATTTGGATTCCTTTTATTTCTTTTCTTCTCTGATTGCTGTAACTAAAATTATGAAACCGTGTTTAATAATAGTTGTGAGAGTGGCCAACTTAGTCTTGTACCTGATCTTAGTGGAAATGGTTTCAGTTTTTCACCATTGAGAATGTTGTTGGCTGTGGGTATGTCATATGTGGCCTTTATTAGGTTGACGTAAGTTCCCTCTATGCCCACTTTCTGGAGGGTTTTTATCATAAATGGGTGTTGAATATTGTCACAAGCTTTTTCTGTATCTATTGAGATAATCTTATGGTTTTTATCCTTCAGTTTGTTAATATGGTGTATCACATTGATTGATTTACGTATATTGAAGAATCCTTGCATTCCTGGGATAAACCCCACTTGATCATGGTGTATGATCCTTTTAATGTGCTGTGGGATTCTGTTTGCTAGGATTTTGTTGAGGATTTTTGCATCTATGTTCATCAGTGATACTGGCCTGTAGTTTTCTCTTCTTGTCACATATTTGTCTGGTTTTGGTATCAGGGTGATGGTGACCTCGTAGAATGAATTTGGGAGTTTTCCTTCCTCTGCTGTATTTTGGATGAGTTTGAGAAGGATAGGTGTTAACTCTTCTCTAAATGTTTGATAGAGTTCGCCTGTGAAACCATCTGGTCCTGGGCTTTTGTCTGTTGGAAGATTTTTAATCGCAGTTTCAATTTCAGTGCTTGTGATTGGTCTGTTTATATTTTCTATTTCTTCCTGATTCAGTCTCGGAAGGTTGTGCTTTTCTAAGAATTTGTCCATTTCTTCCAGGTTGTCCATTTTATTGGCATACGGTTGCCTGTAGTAATCTCTCATGATTGTTTGTATTTCTGCAGTGTCAGTTGTTATGTCTCCTTTTTCATTTCTAATTCTGTTGATTGGAGTCTTCTCCCTTTTTTTCTTGATTAGTCTGGCTAATGGTTTATCAATTTGTTTATCTTCTCAAAGAATCAGCTTTTAGTTTTATTGATCTTTGTATCATTTCCTTCACTTCTTTTTCATTTATTTCTGATCTGATTTTTATGATTTTTCCTTCTGCTAACTTTGGGGTGTTTTTGTTCTTCTTTAATTGGATTAGGTGTAGGTTAGGTTGTTTATTTGAGATGTTTCTTGTTTCTTAAGGTAGGATTGTATTGCTATAAACATCCCTCTTAGAACTGCTTGTGCTGCATCCCATAAGTTTTGGGTCGTCATGTTTTCATTGTCATTTGTTTCTAAGTATTTTTTGATTTCCTCTTTGATTTCTTCAGTGATCTCTTGGTTATTTAGTAGCATTTTGTTTAGCCTCCATGTGTTTGTAGTTTTTACAGTTTTTTTCCTGTAATTGATATCAAGTCTCATAGTGTTCTGGTCAGAAATGATACTTCATATGATTTCAGTTTTCCTAAATTCACTAAGGCTTGATTTGTGACCCAAGATATGATCTATCCTGGAGAATGTTCCATGAGCATTTGAGGAGAAAGTGTATTCTGTTGTTTTTGGATGGAATGTCCTGTAATTGTCAATTAAATCCATCTTATTTAATGTGTCATTTAAAACTTGTGTTTCCTTATTTATTTTCACTTTGGATGATCTATCCATTGTTGAAAATGGGGTGTTAAATCCCCCTACTATGATTGTGTTACTGTCGATTTCTCCTTTTATGGCTGTTAGCATTTGCCTTATGTATTGAGGTGCTCCTATGTTGGGTGCATAAATATTTACAATTGTTATATCTTCTTCTTGGATCCATCCCTTGACCATTATGTAGTTTTCGTCTTTGTCTCTTGTAATCTTCTTTTTTTTAGTCTGTTTTGTCTGATATGAGAATTGGTACTCCAGCTTTCTTTTGATTTCCATTTGCATGGAATATCTTTTTTCCATCCTCTCACTTTCAGTCTGTATGTGTCTCTAGGTCTGAAGTGGGTCTCTTGTAGACAGCATATGTATGGGTCTTGTTTTTATATCCATTCAGCCAATCTATGTCTTTTGGTTGGAGCATTTAATCCATTTACACTTAAGGTAAATATCTATATATATGTTTCTATTGCCATTTTCTTAATTGTTTTGGGTTTGTTATTGTAGGTCTTTTCCTTCTCTTGTGTTTCCTGCCTAGAGAAATTCCTTTAACATTTGTTATAAATCTGGTTTGGTGGTCCTGAATTCTCTTAGCTTTTGCTTTTGTGTAAAGGTTTTAATTTCTCTGTCGAATCTTAATGAGATCCTCGCTGGGTAGAGTAATCTTGGTTGTAGGTTTTTCCCTTTCCTCACTTTAAATATGTCCTGCCACTCCCTTCTGGTTTGCAGAGTTTCTGCTGAAAGATCAGCTGTTACCCTTATGGGGATTCCCTTGTATGTTATTTGTTGCTTTTCCCTTGCTGCTTTTAATATTTTTTCTTTGTATTTAATTTTTGATAGTTTGATTACTATGTGTCTTGGCGTGTTTCTCCTTGGATTTATCCTGTATGGGACACTCTGTGTTTCCTGGACTTGATTGACTGTTTCCTTTCCCAATGGGATGATTCATTGTCTGTTCAGGAATTCCACAGACTCAGGGTACTTCAAATTGTTTGTGGAGATTTAGTCCACTGCTCCTGAGGCTGCACGGTGAAATTTCCCTTTCTCTTCTTTGTTCACACATATTCTGGGGTTCAGCTTTGGATTTGGCCCTGACTCTGCATGTAGGTTGCCCTCTGGCATCTTTCTTCACCCAGACAGGAGCGGGTTAAAGGAGAGACTGATTACGGGGCTCTGGCTCACTCATGCCGGGGTGAGACAGGGTTACAGAATGTGGGGCGAGCCTGCAGCAGCAGAGGCCAGCGTGACATTGCAACAGCCTGAGGTGTGCCGTGTGTTCTCCTGGGGAAGTTGTCCCTGGATCACAGGACCCTGGCAGTGGCAGGCTGCACAGGCTTCTGTGAGGGGAGGTGTGGACAGTGACCTGTGCTTGCACACAGGCTTCTTGGTGGCTGCAGCAGCAGCCTTAGCATTTCATGCCTGTCTCTGGTGTCTGTGCTGATAGCTGTGGCTCACGCCCGTCTCTGGAGCTCATTTAGGAAGTGCTCTGAATCCCCTCTCCTCACGCACCCGGAAACAGTGGTCTCTTACCCCTTAGCCAGCTCCAGACTTTTTCCCGGACTCCCTCCCGGCTAGCTGCGGTGCACTAGCCCCCTTCAGGCTGTGTTCAAGCAGCCAACCTCAGCTCTCTCCCTGAGATCTGACCTCCGAAGCCAGAGCCTCAGCTCCCAGCCCCCACCCTCCCCAGCGAGTGAGCAGACAAGCCTCTCAGGCTGGTGAGTGCTTATCAGCACTGATCCCCTATGTGGGAATGTCTCCGTTTTGCCCTCTGTACCCCTGTTGCTGTGCTTTCCTCTGTGGCTCCAAAGCTACCCCCGCTGCCAACCCTTGTTTCCACCAGTGAAAGGGCTTCCAAGTGTGTGGAAACTTTTCCTCCTTCACAACTCCCTCCCAGAGGTACAGGTCCCGTCCCTATTGTTTTGTCTCTGCTTTTTCTTTTTTCTTTTGCCCTGCCCAGGTACGTGAGTAGTTTCTTGCCTTTTGGGAAGTCTGAGGTCTTCTGCCAGTGTTCAGTAGGTGTTCTGTAGGAGTTGTTCCACATGTAGATGTATTTTTGATGTATTTGTGGGGAGGGAGGTGATCTCCATGCCTCACTCCTCTGCCAGATTGATGCTCTTCCAGTCACTGGTTCTTTGAATAGGTTTACAAATTCTGCTAGGCAAATTGAATTATGTAAGCAAAGGTCTCTCCTATAAAATGACTCTGGTTTAATAGCTTGCGCTACTTCTGAATGAAACTTATTTTAAAAACAAGTGTTGCTAAGCTTTAGCAACACTTAGATTACTTGGTTCATATACCCTAAAAAATAAGACATTTTTATATTTAAGTTAATAAAATAACTTGACTTTTACAGAATATTCCATTTAATTCTTCAAGACTTTACATCCATAATCAATTGATAACATAATGACCAATTGATATAAAAAGAAGGTATACATTTTTTAAATGCCAATGAATAGACAGTATTTTAAGCTTCCACCACTCAGCATTTATTACAATGGTATACTTCATTCATTTTTTCACTTTCTCTGAAGGAAAGCAAAACAAATTGTGCCTGATTTTCTATACACATTGTTTAGATTTAGGAGCCCTGCTTATATTGAACAACTTCTGTGCAGGAAAGAACAGAAAGATAAATAATATTAAATCACTGCACTCAAAGGAGTTCAGAGTATACTACGAAATACTCTCATGAAATTATAAAATTTACAAGAGAATTATAAAAGAAATGCTCTTAATTAATCCTGGGGAATATCTAGGTTTATTTAGTCTGTGTGGCAGTGGGGAGGGTAGGAGCATGGAATAACTTCTCAGGCAATGACACCTAGCCAGATTTTTTTTTTTAAGATGTTGGGGGTAAGAGTTTATTCATTTATTTTTGCTGTGTTGGGTCTTCATTTCTGTGTGAGGGCTTTCTCTAGTTGTGGCAAGCGGGGGCCACTCTTCATCGCGGTGCACGGGCCTCTCACTATTGCGGCCTCTCTTGTTGTGGAGCACAGGCTCCAGACGCGCAGGCTCAGTAGTTATGGCTCACGGGCCTAGTCGCTCCGCGGCATGTGGGATCCTCCCAGACCAGGGCTCGAACCCGTGTCCCCTGCATTAGCAGGCAGAGTCTCAACCACTGCGCCACCAGGGAAGCCCCTACCTAGCCAGATTTTAATGTAGAACATTACATAGAAAGTATGCTCATCAAAGGAGGTGGGAAGAAAATTCCTGGCAGAGAAAATAATGGAAACTAACGAGAGGATGGAATACAATCAGAAGTATGAATAAAAATTAAAAAGATTAAATAATGTATGAATTATGGTTAATGAAAGCAGTTTTGTGTTTCATTATAACATGTTAGCAGTACTGGCTTCATGGGCATATAGTCTGTGATGGTTTTAAGTGTCATGGAAAGGATCTAGTCAGTTATTCTGACAGAGGAAGCTGCTAAGTTGTTATTATATAGAGAAAGGATATTGTTATGGTCTAAATGTTTATATCCCCTCAAAATTCATGTGTTGAAACTTTAATTCCCAGTGTGTTGGCATTAGTGGGTGGGGCCTTTGGTAGGTGCTTAGGTCATGAGAGTGGAACCCTCATGAATGGAACTAGTGTTCTTATAAAAGAGACCCCACAGAGATCCCTCACCCCTTCTTTCATGTGAAGATATAAGAAAAAATCTGATATCCTAAAGAGGGTTCTCACCTGACCATGCTGGCACCCTGATCTCGGACTTCCAGCCTCAAGAACCTTGAAAAATAAATTTCTGTTGTTTGTAAGTCACCCAGTCCCTGATATTTTTTTTATAGCAGCCCAAACAGACTAAGGTAGATATGATGTGATTTATACCTTGGCAGCAACTGGAGATATAATTATAGTTATGGGTAAGTTATGCACACATTTAGATGATAAAGAGAATATAAATAAATGCCATGGTAATAAAATGAAGAAATCTATTCAAGACTGTGTAAGAGATAAATATATGTGACTTTAGCACTCAATAGCTTTTAAGATTGAATAAAGATTTCAACAGATTGAAGCATCTTGATTCCCCAAGATGCCAGCTTCAGTGACTTGGTATCAGTAACTACAATGAAGAGCATCAGAGGATGAGAAGTTATACAAGGATCAAGGATCTCAAACTTGAACATTTTGCCAATGAAGTGCTTTATGTCATTGGACAATATGTTATAGGCTTATTTTCATTAATCGAAATCAAGAGAACAGTTTAAATTTTCTAAAAAATTAGAAGAGGGTTAGAGGATATATTTACATACTGTGTAATTAAAGATAAATATTCAAAGAAAAGCAGGTAGACCAGGAAGTGATAAGAGCCTGCAGACTCCATGGCTGCAATGGGTGAATGAAAAATACATTTAAAAAAAAGGTAGGCAGTGATTCTGGAATATTTAATAAGCTCAATTGAAAAGAGTATCTGTTGCATTTGGCAGTTGTTGACTTTCATATGTGTAGACATAATTATTATGATGAATATAGAAGCCAGAGGTAGTGAAATGAGAATTAAATGGATTGTAAGGAAGTAGAAACAGTAAGAAAATTTGTGAGAAAAATAGAAATAAAAGATTATATAATAGTTGTTGGGGTTGCAGTATCATTTTTTTTTATTTTTTATTTATTTATTTATTTTTATAAATAAAATAATTATATTTTTATTATATTTTATATATTATATATTTTATATTATATATATTATATATTATATATTTATTTTTTTTATTTTTTTTTATTTTTTTATTTTTTTCATTATGGAGGCACTTGGGAATACTCAGGGCCTGTGGGGAGAAGCCAATAGATAAGAGGGGACAAAACATATAGAAGAGAGGAGATAAAGCAGAGATGAGATGAATGATGGAGAAAGGGAAGCACCAGTTTCAATAGGTGTGGTTTTTCTCAAGCTACACTTTATTCACCTTGTACAAGAAGAGGGAAATCAGGCAATGATACTGATTCAGGATCGGGGTTTTCACTCACTTTATTAGTCAAAAAGAGAAGTCTCTTTTGCTTCCCAGAAGCATAACACCTCTTCATTTCCTTTCCACATTCTTCATGGTTAGGCCATGAATCCTGCTTCTGCAACCACTGTGAGGATGTGTTCCCTATTTATTTCTCACTCTACCATGACTGCTAAGTCTGGCAATTAGTATGTCCTCAGTAAGCATTAATGCAGAAAAGGAAGGGAAAGGAGGAAAGAAGATAATGAAAGCACAGGGTGACAGAGTTTACTAGCATATAGAGCTGTAATTTAGTGTGGTTGATAGCACAGCAAGTATGAGACTGCAGGGATGGAGAAAATGAAAATTGCAGATCTTAAAGGTCAGATTAGGTACCAAACACACTTTTCCTACATAAAAATGGTTGTACTTGGGCTTCCCTGGTGGCACAGTGGTTGAGAGTCCGCCTGCCGTTGCAGGGGACACGGGTTTGTGCCCCGGTCCAGGAAGATCTCACATGCTGCGGAGCGGCTGGGCCCGTGAGCCATGACCACTGAGCCTGCGTGTCCGGAGCCTGTGCTCTGTAACGGGAGAGGCTGCAACAGCGAGAGGCCCGCATACAGCAAAAAAAAAAAAAAAAAGTTGTACTCATGACCAAAAAATTCAGCTTGCAAACTTGCACATTTACTTCTTTTTTTTCCCCATGCTCAGGGTCAGCAAATACTTTTTGAGCCAGCATGTAAATTTTTTTAAAAGTTCACATGAAAATCTGTTTTTTTCTTTTTTTTTAAATGAATTTATTTAATGAATTTATTTATTTTTGGCTACGTTGGGTCTTCGTTGCTGCACGCGGGCTTTCTCTAGTTGCGGTGAGTGGGGGCTACTCTTCATTGCGGTGTGCAGGTTTCTTATCGTGGTGGCTTCTCTTGTTGTGGAGCACCGGCTCTAGGCGTGCAGGCAACTCTAGGCGAGTTGTGGCTCACGGGCTCTAGAGCGCAGGCTCAGTAGTTGTGGCCCACGAGCTTAGTTGCTCTGCGGCATGTGGAATCTTCCCAGACCAGGGAATGAATCTGCGTCCCCTGCATTGGCAGGCGGATTCTTAACCACTGTGACACCAGGGAAGTCCCAAAAATCTCTTTCGATGCTCTTAAAAATCACAAGGTCTGGCATGATTCTGTTTATAATTTCCCATATGGCATTATATGATTCTGCTTTAAAACCTGATTTTGAAGAGTTTTGGAGGCTTCATGTAAAGATCTCCAAGAGACTGGGGTTTAAATGTAAGCCAGGGATACCTGTGCCATTCTATATAGCCCAAGTATTTAGAAGAAGCAGGCATCAAATTTTTCAAGACAAATGTAGGAATTCCTGGGAAAGGCTTGTTGGGCGGTGGAGAGATAGAAGCTGGCTTATATCAAGCAATAACTTAAAATAATCAGGGACAACTCAGCTGTATCCAGTCTCTTTCTTCCCTCCTCCCCAACTCCCTCTATCCCTCTCTGTCTCTCACATCCTCAAGTCCTAAATCCATTGAGTCCCTGCTATATTTAAGCTTGGGTCCACAAATTAGAAAATTTAAGTTGAATTTTAAAAATCAGATGTCAGTTGTATGGGCTGGTATAATGCTAAGGATTAGATGAAAGAAGTTTTGTTATAGTGTACGTGATATTGTAGATATAAGTTGGGTTACTTTTGTGGAGAAGGCACTGGAATGTCATTGAGAAGTACTGTATCAGAATTTCACAAATTTAGGTCTAGCAGAAGTTTAACTGTTCAATGGCAAACAGTCTATTTCTCCTCCATCTTTTCTTAGTTACAGCACAGGACAAATTCATTATTGTTCCTATCATTAAGTGAGAACCGTAATGAACAAATCATAATTAGAAAATAATCAGTGTGAAGTTTCTATTAGAAAATAATTCTCTAATTATAAAGGAAACACAGATTTGTAAAATTTAAGTGGTTTACATATTTTTAAAACAGTAATATGTTAAATAATGTTATTTTATTTGCACAAAATTCTATTATAACCCTAAATATCCAAATAAATAGTGACATTACTGTTGTAAATTTTTCACTTTATCATTTTTATGATGCCAAAGTAATGGCATAATTTCCATAGTTATTTACTATATAAATGTATATACATTCTTTAATATTTGTTTGAATTTAGGGTGTTGTATTTATATGGAAATATAAACCCAAACATTCGTGCATCTCTTACTTGTCTATTCATTTAATTTTTTTTCACATTTTAAAATTTTAGTTATATGTGGAAGTTTTCCAACTCTGCAACATTTGCCAATTTTCATGTTTTAGTTTTCAATTCAGCTTAATGTATAAAAAATAATTGACAGCAGCTAAGCTGAAAATTATGGTGGGGGAAGTGAATTATTTACATTATTAACAAGTTAATGAGTAGAGAACAGGAATTAATAAAATTATGACAGTTTTTATGTTATATCAACACAAATTTATTATTATATATTTATAGCAAACATTGATAGGTACATAAATGTGTACTCAGAAATGTTTGTTAACCGAAAGTAAATGAGTGTATGTATAATTTTAAATCATTATTTTATTCATAGTTTTAAAATCATCCAAGCTTTCTTCTGGTACTATGCCTAATTTCAGTGAAAATACCCACATTCATTTTTAGTATCTTACTTTTTCTTAGAAAACAAATGTAAAATTAAAACTAAAGAAAATATCCACTAAAATCTAATGGTATTAGAAGTACTAATAGCAAAAAAATAAATAGTCTTTTACATTTGAAAAAGATTGCAGAGCTCAGACCAAGTTGGCATTCACTTATAATTTGCATTGAGTTGGTATAGATGTAGTTTGCCTTAATTACTCAATAAATCACTTCCTTTCTGAGTAATGATATACTCCTCTGAAGAGCGCAGCATCTTTAGATAGCACTGAGCAAGATTAAACTAAAAAATGAACCTCTGAATAATTATCTTTAAAACAAGTGTTAATCAAATCCAAAATTGACTAGGCAATTAAATATGTCAGATTTCAACATTTGAAGACAAATATGAGATGTTATTTTCTATCAGATAAATGATAAGTGTGTTGTGAAACCTGAAGTAACTGCAAAGTTGGAGAAATGGAATGTCCGTAGAATGTCATTACTAATTAGATTTCCCAGGCAATTAAATTTTAAATTTTAATACTTTTTTGCCAGAAAAAAGTATTTCAACCATTTTTCTAAAATGCACAAACTAGTACTTTGTAGGAGTCTGTATATTTCCTCAAATTTTTTTTTTAAATTGGAGCTTAGTATTCTGTTAATGATTTGAATTCTAGATGTGGATATATTAGGGGTAATATGTTTATGTGGATATACCAGCAGTATAAATTTACTCTTTTCTGATGAAATCCATGATAGCAGCCATTACCAAGCAAATTTGAATGTGCTCATCTTTCTGTGCAAGTGTCTCATTCATCTCTCAAAATTTTGCTCAAGAATACATTTTATTATGTATTTAACATTTTAAACAATCAGTGGTTATTGAAGATCTTAGTGAATTTTTATTCACTAAGATAATTAGTCCATCAATTTAAAGTTATATTTTGTGTAGTAGGTATGAATAGTACCTAGTTATTTAATAAATGGGACTTTATTTTCTTTAAATTGACCTCATTTTAACTGGGCTTTTGATCCCACCAGACTGGAAGGAAATACTGCCTTGGTTGCCTATGGGACTTTCACTAGATCTAGAAAGAAACTTGATGCTATTTCCCTGTCAGCTGTGCACATAAGAATCTTAGTCAGCACTTGTAAGCACACGTTGCTATGGCTCAGTTTCTTTATAAGCACCATTCACTGACTCCATTTGCGTGTTTTTGGCCCCTCTTCACTGTGATGCTGAGTATCTCCAAAATTTAACCTCTCCCTTCCTTCTGTGCTCACAGTCCCTGCATACTCTTTCCCCAGTCTGGAGATTGGGCTCCTCTCCATCTATTAGGTAAATTCCCTCTTGATGTTTCGTTCAAAGGTGTTTCTCTCTCTTTATTGTTTTCTCAGAGGCACTTTGTAAAATTCCCTCAGTGGGCTTAGACTTCTGGCAATAATAGTGGAGAAAAGGATGGTTTATCTGCAACTTTGCTTTCTTTCTAGTTGCAAACCTATCCATAGGCAAGGAAGCATAGAAATCACTAACTGCTTCAATGGAGAAGAAAAGGTGAAAAATCCAGGGAAAATAAAAAAGAACCTCTAAAATTATTATAAATAGGACAAAATATGAGCACACTAACATTTAAATGTGCACAGGAAATAAAGTGGTATTTCAAGCCTTGCACACTGCCTTCAATCTTCACATTCACCTCATATGTAAAAGAGAAAAAAAAATGTATTAATTTAAAGTACTATTATTTAAGCTTAAACAAATTCTCATATATGTAAATGCTCAAATTCTTAACTTTCACGACCCTCTGTTCCTTTCAAGATTGTGTTGGATCTCAAGATGCATATGATGTTCTGGATATTTGTTGCAGAGTGGCTCCTCTGCTCTTGGGCCTGGGCTGGTGACCTTGGAAGAACACTTGTCTTTTCTGGCTTTTCAGAGTGATTTTTCCACACCTCTTGCTGGTTTCTATCTATGGTTCTAATCATTTTTCTTATTTATAAAACCCCCATAGTCGGGGTCTTTTGGTCCTATCCACCACTCTTGACTTATTCTTTAGCCCTCCCAGCACCTAACTAGAACACACAGGGACTTCTGGATCCTTGTAGACTGGGTTTAGGCTAGAAAGTTAGAAGAGCTTCCTTGGACTCTTCCTTGGACTCTCTCCCTGGCAACTTCCCAATAGCCCAGTAATGCTATTGCCTACATGCAGTGGTAATTTGTTATGCAGTATCTTTTTTTTTTTTCCTAGAACAATGTTTTTCAACACTGACTTAACATTAAAAAAAAAAACGACTGTTTGAAAAATATGGATGTGTAGGACTCATTACTACATTACTCATTACTACTACTAAAAGATTGAATCTAATTAGTTTGTAGTAGAGTCTTTGTATTGACAGTATTGGGCTTGCCATTAGCTCTTTCCCTGTGGCATGGGTTTCTCTACATCATATGTAACTTCTCCTTCTGAGTCAGCATTAATGGTGTTGGGAGTTATTGTCAGTATTCATAATATCCCTTCAAAGTTATGGGACAAAATTGATGATTTATTCTGCAAGGATTGGCTCTTGATATGTGAATGGAAGCTGATGGAACATAAAACTTCAAAACTTTTTTAGCAAGGTCCATATTTCAAGATTATTGCCTTAGTGTACGTTTAAAAAGAAGCAAAGCCAAAATAAAAGTACCCACTGAAACTTAAATCTAGCCAATGGCTATTTTGTTCCAGGCAGCACTGTCCCTCTCTTATCCCTGGGTTGAGAGACTTATGATAGTTCATAGACTATTAGGGAACATGATTAATGGGAGAAATGAGAATTCATCAAGGTAACGAACTCCAAATTTCTGGTTACCTTAGCTATATACAAATATATTCAATAGCAGTCATAACATGCATTTACATATTTCAGTAATTGGGGCTTCCAACTTTGCCATTAGATAGATCTAGTTTGAATTTTAGCTCAACTATTCATTGGTTAATTACTTCAGAGTAGTTATTTAATTTCTTTGTGCCTCAGTTTTCTTATCTTCTGGAAAATGTCACCTCACATTTTCTATTATGACTACTTTCATCACATGTGATTAGCAAGGGAATGTCCTTGTTATCCTCCACTCAGAGGATATGAATGTACAATACAATGAATGACTGTGCAGTACAATTGACCCTTGAGCAACACAGATTTGAACTGCACTGGTCCACTTATTAGAAGACTTTTTGAGTACTGTATACTACAGTATTTAGTACTACATGATACGGGTTAGTTGAAACCATGGATGAGGAATTGAGGATATGGAGAAACAACACATATGGAGGACCATGGATTTTAACTATGTGGAGGGTCAGCACCCTTAACCCCACATTGTTCAAGGGTCAATTGTATAATGGTTACTTTGTAGGCTTTAGAGCCTGACAACTTTTTATTGAAGTATAGTTGATTTACAATATTGTGTTACTTTCAAGTGTATAGCAAAGTGACTCAGTTACATATATATTATTTTTTAGATGATTTTCCTTTGTAGTTTATTACGAGACATTACATATTGTTCCCTGTGTTATACAGTAAATCCTTGTTGTTTATCTATTTTATATATGGTAGTATGTGTCTGTTAATCCCATACTCCTAATTTATCCCTTCACCACCTCCTTTTCCCCTTTGATAGCCATAAGTTTGTTTTCTATGTCTCTGAGTCTGTGTCTGTTTTGTAAATAGATTCATTTGTATTATTTTTTCAGATTCCACATATAGGTGATATAATACAATATTTGTCTTTCTCTGTCTGACTTACTTCACTTAGCATGATAGTCTCTAGGTCCATACATGTTACTGCAAATAGCAATACTTCATTCTTTTTATGTCTGAGTAACATTCCATTGTATATATATATGTATACACCACATGTTCTCTATCCATTCGTCTGTTGATGGACACTTAGGTTGCTTCCATGTCTTGGCTATTGTAAATAGTGATGCTATGAACACTGGGGTACATGTATCTTTTCTAATTAGAGTTTTCATCTTTTCCAGATACATGCCCAGGAGTGGGATTTCTGGATCATATGGTAGTTCTAAAAATAAACTCAAAATAGTTTAAAGGCCTAAATATAAGACATGATACCATAAAACTCCTAGAAGAGAACACAGGCAGAACATTCTCTGACATAAATCTTGGCAATATTTTCTTAGTCTCCCAAGGCAAAAGAAATAAAAGCAAAAATAAACAAGTGGGACCTAATCAAACTTGTAAGCTTTTGCGCAGCAAAGGAAACCATGAATAAAATGAAAAGACAACCTACAGACTGGAGAAAATATTTGCAAACAATGAGACTGACAAGGGCTTAATTTCCAAAATACGCAAACAGCTCATATGATTCAATAACAGAAAAACAAACAACCCAATCAAAAAATGGGCAGAAGACCTAAGTAGACATTTTTCCAAAGAAGACATGCAGATGGCCAACAGGCACATGAAAAGACGGTCAACATCACTAATTATTAGAGAAATGCAAATCAAAACAGTGAGGCATCACTTCACACCAGCAGAATGGCCATCATCAAAAAGTCTACAAATAATAAATGCTGGAGAAAGTGTGTAGAAAGGGAACCCTTCTATATTGTTAGTGGGAATGTAAATTGGTGCAGCCATTGTGGAGAACAGTAGGAAAGTTCCTTAAAGAACTAAAAATAGAGCTACCATATGATCGAGGCTGACAATTTCTAATCAAACCCCAGATCTTCTACTTGACATCTGTCTGAATATTGTCAAGTAAATTTGTAAAAATATTTATTTATGTATTGGCTGCATTGGGTCTTAGTTGCAGCATGTGAGATCTTTCGTTGCAGTGTGTGGACTCTTCATTGCTGTGCTTGGGCTTCTCTTTAGTTGTGGCACATGGGCTGCGTAGTTGCAGCATGTGGGCTTAGTTGCTCCGTGGCATGTGGGATCTTAATTCCCCAACCAGCGATCGAACAGGCCTCACCTGCATTGCAAGACCAACTCTTAACCACTGGACCACCAGGGAAGTCCCTTGTCAAGTAAATTAATGTCTCTGTGCCTCAGTTTTCTTTTCAATATAATATGGACTAGTAGTAGTGCATTATGTATTATGGTATTGTGAAGGTCTATAATCTATTCCAAGTTCTTAGAATTCTGAAAGTAAATACTATAAGTGTTCATTTCTATTATTACAATTATGATCTTTATTATTACTATACACACAATTTTTTTTTGTTACAAATAGTGCACAAGTCAGTCAACATGTATCTTCCTGATTGTGTCAGGAATGAGTACCATTCAGTTTAGACAATGATAATCAAGCCAAGATATTAACATGTTGAAGGATAAGAAATTTCTCTTTTCTTTGGACTTCAAGATGGTAGAGTGGCCAGTTGGACTTACATAACCATCCTATGATCGTGAAGGGTTAGACAGTGACAACTAATAAGATAGGAAAGATTCAAAGTGAGAGACTGAATCTATAAATTTTGTTTATAGCTTTTAAGCCCATGAATCTGCCTTTTAAGACAAACCTCTTCCAGAAAATTCTATATATGTGAGCCAATAAATGTCCTGTTTGCTTAAGCGAATGTGGGTTGTGTTATCTGTTCCTATGTGATCTGAATCATAAGAATTATAGAGCCTGTCCCATAGCAGTCTTCTTAAACTTAAATGAGATAGTTCAAATAGTGTTCAGAATAGACTCTGCCACATAGCTCTAGATACTTTTCAACTATTATTAGTAGCAGTAGGTGTTGTAGTTTAATGTTAGCGTGAGTGTTAATGGATAGCTGACATATAAATCATATAACATTTTAATTTATGAAAATAAATTTCTTGCCTTATATTGCTTTTATCCTGAGTCCTGCTTTTAGTTTACTCTTAACCTTTTATTCTTTTACACAAAACTACCTGAAAGTGAATACATTTTTTTTGCCAGCTACACATTTTTAAGTAATTGAAAATATTTTCTTCAAGCTCTCCAAGGATAACCTAATCCTGGCTTTCTCAATATAAATTGTTGATTTTATGGACTGGGTACAATGGCATGGTAAACTTACTCTTTTCAAGAGCCCTTTCTAAGTTACAGTTACTTTGCACATGGATTTATGATTTCTTTCAATAGGTAGCACAATTTTCTGTATAATGATGTCTTGGAATAACATCAATACTACAAAAACTCTTTCACAGGACAGATCTTTTGATTTTTCATACTTTCTTTGAAAACTACATATGTGAAACAAAATATTGTTTTATTCAGACTCTTACCATCTGTGTGAACATGTCATATAATATAATTCTGTTGGTTTCTGAATAAAGGTACATTGCTTTTAAGTAACAGAAATCAACTCTAGCCTACTTGAGGGAAACAAGGAATTTATTGAAAGGATTCATGATAATTTAGAGGCCAAAAGGAAAAGCTAAACCACCAGCCCTTGCAACCGACAGGACACAAGGAGGTTTGCAGGAATGAGAGGATAATCTGTCCATGACACTGCAATTGGTGTGCTTCAGCTCCTCCCACTTACTGTCCTTGTGTCATTGATTAACATTCAAATTCCTGGGATAGAGGGTTACAGTGGCCCTTTGTGAAAAGGGATATTTTCAAAAGATAATTCAGCATCACTTTACTAAAAAGAAAATGTAAACAAGAATAAAATAAAATAAACTCAGGTAAGAGATCCCAAAACAAGAGATACCCACTCTAATACCTAACAAGTCTTCAGCCTGATACTCAAATCTCCCTCCTTCATAACCCTAATCTTTCTTTTAAGCCTCATCTCATTTTATTTGTCTATCCATCACTCATTCTCAGGCCAAACTGCAGAACTTTCTTCATTCTAAACACAATACCACTTTCCTAACTTCGGTAGCTTTTATAGGATTTTCCTCTCCCTTGAATGAGCCACATGATCTATTGAAATTCTTTCTATCGAGTTCCAGCTCTAATTCCTTTTTCTTCACAGTTCTTTCCCATTATTACTTAAACTTCTTGAGAGCAGGATCTATATTTACCTAAAATTTTTCATAGTAAGTAGTATTGTGCCTAGAACAAATATAGTATTGAATGAATAGTGGATCAGTGGTTGAAATAATACTTGCCAAATCCTGGCAGTTCCTCCTTTATCTGTCTTCCGTGATTTTCCAGTCTTACTTTATCTGTTCACATTCTGTTATTATTTCTCCTATTAGTCTCCATGCACATAAATCTCCCCACTCTAGCCTTCATTAAACACATCAATACCCCACTCATAATTTTATCTTCCTCTTGCTTATTGATTGGGAAATTGATTTTAATCACACAAATTTCTAGAGTCTCCTGTTCTAATCACAACCTGAATTTCTGGCCCTATTTACTCAACTGACTAATTCAACGAAGTTTTCATTTATAAATCCTTTCACTCGTCTCTTATCTATTTTCTTTTATTAAGCCTACATTCCAGCATAGCAGAACTCCTTTCTCTCCTGTTATAAACCATGTTTTCCTACATTTTCAACTGCACTTTGTTGTTTCCTGTTTCTAGAAAGCTTTTGAATCAGCACATTCAAATTATACCCATGTATGTCAAGGACTTTCTTGAAAGTATATGTATTCATTTTTTAAGTCAAAGTGTAAGCATCCCTGCAAACTAACATTTAGGGATATAAAAATGAATAACTTCCTGCCTCTTTCCCCAGATTGAGATAAGAAAGTAAGGAGAGAATTACAGTATGGAATCTTAAGTGCCCTGGTAGAGGTGTGTTATTAATACAGTTATATACAAACATTGAAGAGTGATATCTGATGGATGTTAGGGGATAAGGAGATTTATGGGAAGAAACAATGTCTAAATTAATTTTTGATAAACTCCTAGGACTGTGTCAGACTGTTGGAAGTCAGGGTATTGAGGGCTAGGATAGGAATATGTGCCATGATGGGGGGGGGTGTTGGGGAGAGAGAGACACACGCAGAGACAGACAGACACTTTTTGACAAGCATGTCGTTTGGTAGGTCTACAGTTTAGAGCTGAGAAGTATAATTCTAAGGTGAATTTACTGTTTATGAAAAAAAGAAAAATGACTTAAGTCAAATGCAAAAAAATTTATTTAGAACTCTGTGCATAGTATTTTACATAATATTTTAAAAATTATCAGTGCATGTACTGACTAATTGGGGAGATACGACAAGAGTAAATGCTCAGGAGTACGTGAACAGAGTTAATACAAGTAATCCAGAGGACTACTGCTTAGAAGTTCAGAGAAGGAGAGAGCAATGGAGCTCAAACAAGAAGAGATGTCTTTAAAAGGCTACCAGGCAGCATGTATTTCTAGCCATTTTGGTTTGGATTTGAGAAAGATTTTTTTTTAGGGATAATAAGTGGTATTTCAGAAAAAAAAAAAAAGGTTTGTACAGAGGATTGAAGGTAAAAGAAAACCTAGTGTATTTTGTGAAAAATGAAACCCCTGACCAATCGGAACAAATGTTCTATCACACCAACATATTTACTTCCCTGGCATCTTTGCCTTGTTCTTTTTTCCAGAAGCAAAAAAAAAAAAAAAAAAGAAAAAAAATAATATCAAAGCCCAATTCTTAAGTACCTCTTTTATTAGAAGCCATTCTTGACCATACAGTGCATTCCCTACAAAATCAATCACTTCCCTGTTTTCATGGCACTTTATACATTACTTTTCATAGTATGTACCACATTGAATTTAGTCAGCCATTTGACTGCCAGCCTTCACCTGCTGCGTTTTTGAATTTTCAGAATGCAAGGATAATGTTCTATTCATCTTTGTCCACCATAACATGTAACATTTGACTTCATATAGCAGTTATGAACGCTGAGTGATTATAAATCTTAAGGGCTGTAAGGGGGGAAATTATAGTGCTACAGATAGAGCAAGCAGAGAAGCAAAGTTGTGTCAGAAGTTGGAGGTCTTGGCTAAATGATCTGAAAAGGCTGAAAAAATAAGAATTTAAGTTGCATACTGGTTCTTAAATGTTAATACTCCTCAGTCATTTTGTAATGTACTTTCAATCACCAGAGAAAAAGCGGAAAATTTGGAGTACTTCAAATATTCCAAGCTTTTTTCAATGCTATATTATAAAATGGTAATATAAAATTAGATCATAATTTTCTTGCATTAGTAGAAAATTTTAGTATCAAAATATTGAAATAACATCTTTAGTTAATATTGTGATAATAAAATAATGTTTTATATCATATCACCTCTGTCAGATTTTATTGAATATCAGACATTATTTTCACTAAAAACATAAAAATAATCTTGATGGATTTTACATTTGATACTTCATATTCAAGAAAACTGTTTGTGTGACTTACTAACCTATGTATAGTTTTCGTTAACATCTGTACTTTTCTGCACAGAATTTGATTTTTCTCCAAGATTGGAAATTAATTCTTAAAAGTATTTATCTAATGTTCATGTATGAACTTACTGAACTTATGTTGTGTATACTCTAAATGTTGTCTTAAGCAACTTGGGTTGCTGTAACAAATATACCATAGACTGGGTGGTTTAAACAACAAACATTTATTTCTCATAGTTCTAGCATCTGGGATCCAAGATCAAGGCACTAGCATATACAGTGTCTGGTGAGGGCCCTCTCCCTCGTTTGCAGAAGACCATCTTCTCATTGTATCCTCACCTGGCTGAGGGAGAGAAAGCAAGCAAGCTCTTTTCTGCCTCTTCTTACAAGGACACTAATTCCACCTTGAGGGCTCTAAACTTATAACCTAATTGCTTCCCGTAGCCCCTATCTCCAAATACTACCACAATGGGGATTAGGGTTTCAACATATGAATTTTAGGGGGACACCAACATTCAATTCATGGCAATTGTATTAATATTTTTTATAGATTTTACTTTTTGAAATACTACAATGTTTCTTATTCAATTTGGTAGTTATTTAGTAACAGAGAAAATGCACAAAAATAAAGAACAACTATTTCAGTGTCAGAGCGAGGGAATATTGCTCTTCATTATCTTGGAATGAATATACTGCATTTATTTTTCCAGCAAATAGAGACAGACATTTATGATAGCTTAGTTTTCTCATATTTAAATGATAAACAGTACATGAAATGGCTGTATAATTTAGCCACTGTATTTATAAAGTTATTCCTGGCAGCTAACACTGCCTTACAGGTAAAGAAAAAGGGTATAAGGAATTATTTTAGCATTTAACAAACAATTATTATTCCAAATCTGTGTCATGCATTGAGCAGAAAGCCCAGATCTGAGTAATTCCAAGTGCTTAACAGCTGTTTTACCATGTCCACCAAAGTCTCCCTACACTCATTTCTCTTTCTCTGCAGCACTGCATGAATTATCTTTTCAAAATACAGATTTTATATTTCCCCTTCTCTTACACTTTAGAGTGTACACCTTACACTTTAAACTGTGTTGGCAGAGACGCTGACCTCCAACGTCTTTCCTTTTTTCTAAGGTTAAATTAGCAAGAACCTGTGTGGTAGACTCAGTCTCTGCTTCCTCTTGTAGCCTCCTGCAGGGCACTCTATTCAAACTGGACTAGCCTACTTTGAGTCTCTTTTACCCACTGTTTAATTCATTCACTCATTTAAAGAAAGTGTTTGCCCATGTTATTGCCTCTGTCATCATAAATGTTGTCATGGTTGCAATTTCACTTATATTTAGAAGTACGTGATCATTTTTTCCCCTTCCTGGTTAGAATGTGAACTTCATGAAACTGTTCGTGGCATCTCTTTGCTTACCAATTTTGTGTTCTTTGTGCCGAGCCCAGTTGTGGAAAAAATCTGTTTTAATTTTTGCATAAAAATTTTGATGAGTGCTAGAATAACAGTCAAATGATTCTGTATAAAATAAACAATTTTGGTATAAAAGCATCCACATATTATGTGTGACTGATGAAATTACCAAACTGTAAAAAATAATTTTAAAATATTTTGTGGACAATTCTAGATTTGTTATCTCATAGGAAGAGAGGAATCCGGGATGGAAAATATTGAACACTGAGAAGATAACTGTCTAAAATTATATCATAAGAATGGGATTTCCATGAGGACAGGATTGTTGTCTGTTTTGTTGTGTGTATGTGTGTGGGTTTTTTTTGACCACTGTATCTCAGAGCCTGGAATAATGCCTTGCTCAAAATAAGTGCTCTCAAACTGTTTGTCAAATGAATAAGTAGCACATCATTTAGTCAAACTAACTTAATTTCCTATAAGCACTTTACACCTGAATCCTTACCATAATATCATGAGGTAAAGAAAGATATGATTTTGCAAACCTATTCAGTTTACTGAGCAGACACTTTTGTACTGTAATGGATTTTCTTTGTTGTTGTTCTAGGTTAAGAATGCTGTGTTATCATCTTAATACTCTGTCCACTTTTTAAAATTTATGATGTTGACCTAAGATTCAATATCCATGACTTCTTACTTAGAGAATTATGATTAGAGTTAATGTATCTTAACTTCAACTTTAAAGTTAACACAGAAGTCTTAGGCAACAAAAATGAACAAATTATGGTCTAATAAACATTTACTTAAAAGTTTTTAGGCCGTATATAATCAGGTAATCACAAAATAATTGGAGAATAGACATTTGTATTGTTAATCTGTTCTGTAAGAAAACTTTAGTCATTAATTTGGGCACACAATAAAAAATAGACATTACCCTTTATTAAAACTATCATTTCTTATTTTGATGATCTGTATTTAAGGATGGTAAGTGTTATTAATTTTCACAAAATTCCTAAGAGAATTGAGGAATGCTTCGATTGTGATTTGTTTTTTACTTTGCCTTTTATCATTTTATAATTTTTCTTCTATATGAGGTAATTAAAATGTAGAATAAGGTAGGGGAAAGAGCCTTGATTGTAGAATTAAGCATAGCTACACTGTAATCCCTGACAACTAAACTGCTTCCTAGCTGTGTGTTCTCTGGAAATTTATATTCCCTTTGTTTTCCTCTCCAGGGAATATTATGTATTTAATACCAGGAGAAATAAAAATGGCTCCTATTCTATTCTTTTAGCAGAGGTTTTGTTTGTTTTGTTTCGTTTTTGTTTTGAAGTAGTAACTGTTTTATATTGAGCTGGTTATTTAAACATTTAAATATTTGTCTTTGTATTTTATTAAAATCAATTTAGTTTTCTTGATTGGCAAACTAGAAGTATGAGTGTATGTCTCTGTAAATAATACAATCAGTTGCATACTATGCAGGAGAATTTTAAAAGTTTTGAAAATGTAAAAATAAAAGTTTTATCTTTGGTAGGAAAGCCACCTCTTAGAGATCCTGTACTCAACATAGGTAAATGTGTAATTTCAAAACCAGGCTGACTCAAATCACATAAGGCTGTGAACTTTTCCTTGTTATTTGTCACTAACAAGCTGTGAGGATGTTAGTGACAAACATAAGAAAATAGGTCATCTTTGCTCATTTTGAATATAGAAGGTACCTCTTTTCTTATCTGGTTGTCAGATTAACCCTGGGAATACTTTTCAGGTTGTCAGGTCTACATTGTTGAATTTCGATGTATGCATGTTTGGCTTTATTTTGATGCCAACAAAGTTAGTACTAGAATAGAATAAGTTTTTTTGTTTCTTAAATTTGTTCAAGTCTCTGTTCCACCAGCTTATATTCTTCAATTAAATTTTAGAAAAAAGACATTTATTGAAGAAGAACATACCTATATTCTTTGGTGTCTTTTGTAAATTACCTGCAAATGTGTTTTCTAAAATATGCATCTTTTCTATCTTTATACAGATTATCTTTTTCTTACTGTCTCAGCCTCTCTCATTGTCTCTCTCACACACACGTGCATGCACGTGCACACACACGCACACACACTCAGACTTGAGTGAGGATAGAAAATTGCAAATACTCTTCAACATTAGGACCTTTGAAATAGATCTTGATGCTGTACATACATTTTCTTTATCCTTCAACTTTTCTGTGAGGATAGGATTATCCTCATTTTAATATAAAGAAAGATATTTTGAGAGAGAAAGGGGTTTGATGCAAGCCTGTTGATGAGTAAGTTTTGGAGCTGAGATTTGAATCTTAGTTCATCAGGCCACGTTCATCTCATCTTCCTCCCTTTAGAGGGAAAGGACTAAGAAAAATATAATGAGATGATTTTAAAAGAAATTATTACTAGAGAGGCTGGTTGATAAGTATTATTTAAAATTTTGACTTACACATAATTTATTTAAAATATATTGGAGACTAACATCCCCGTATAGCTATTTTTTTCTGAATTTTATCAGTGTTTCTTTTATGACTTAAGGTAGTTCTTCTATTCCAAATACACAGAAATCATTTGAAGATATATTTCAAAGAACCTCTGGAGGGTACCAGTAATAGTGAGTCAACTCAAATTCTTATATTTCCTCTTAGACTGAAAGGCACAAGCTTCCTTCATTATATATTTCTCTTCCAATGGTCCCCAATCCCAGCTCCCTAGTTTTCCAAAACTAACACCCTTGATTAAGAGGACATCTGTGCCAAAGACTGCTAGGAACGTTTCCAACCACAAGATTCACAGGCTCTGGGTGCTTTTTTTTTTTTTTTAACATCTTTATTGGAGTATAATTGCTTTGCAATGGTGTGTTAGTTTCTGCTTTATAACAAAGTGAATCAGTTATACATATGTTCCCATATCTCTTTCCTCTGGGTGCTTTTAATTCATTATCTCCTACATTTCCATCAGTGACTCAAGCCAGACACCAACCAGGCCAGGACAATTTTTAATCTGCCAAAGCAACCTGTGAAAGAGGTAAACCAGTCCAAGTCTGATAAATTATCTGTGAGCAAATAAGATATTCTTCTAGGAAGTGTCAACACTGTAACCAAGCAGAGATGACAGAATTCACAGTCTCATCATTGGCATATATCAGTGAGAACATTTTTGTGACCATGGTAAATGTACTAACAGTTTTTCCAGCATTATACTAACCTTATATTTGGATTTGATAAGAATGACTGGGCCACATCACTAAACACAAAGCAATATTGTGATTTGGCAACTTGCCATTGAATTTCACATATTAATTTTACTGAACTAGTTAAGTTCGTACTCTAAAATTATTTATGTGAAGACCCAGATAGCCTCTAATTATAATTTTAGTTGGCTACATTTTTTAGTTAGCCAGATAAGCAATTTTAAAATATAATTTTGTGTTATGTGGATAATGACCTGTCAGAAATAAACTGAATCTTTTCATAATTGATAGTCTTATATGTGTCTTAATAATCATCTTTTTAAAAAGATATTCATGGGTCTCTCTTGATTTAGATACAAAAGAGGAATGGGAAGGAAGTAATGTAAAATGTTAAAACACTGTACTAGGAAGTCCATGTATTTTTAGCTAGTTAGTTCTTA
The DNA here is from genome assembly GCF_949774975.1 of Lagenorhynchus albirostris. Taxonomy (NCBI): domain Eukaryota; kingdom Metazoa; phylum Chordata; class Mammalia; order Artiodactyla; family Delphinidae; genus Lagenorhynchus; species Lagenorhynchus albirostris. The sequence continues at coordinate 33,155,495 of NC_083105.1, forward strand.
AAACAACTGGAAAATAATTATTATTCATATTGTATAGATGGTAAAACTGAGGCTTATAAAAGTATAAGGTCACAAATTAGCAAATAGATATTATTCTATTCAGTAGTTTGAATTCTCTACCAGCTCATATAAGGAAGACTCTTTTAAAGATACTGATAAATGACTCTTTAGAAAACTTTAGATACTTTTGAAAAAGTTTTACTTCCCCTGTTAAGCTACAGACCACTTGGGGGTGCGGGTGAGATGGTATCTTTTTTTTTTGCGGTACACGGGCCTCTCACTGTTGCAGCCTCTCCCGTTGCGGAGCACAGGCTCCGGACGCGCAGGCTCAGCGGCCATGGCTCACAGGCCCAGCCGCTCCGTGGCGTGTGGGATCTTCCCGGACCAGGGCACGAACCCGTGTCCCCTGCATCGGCAGGCGGACTCTCAACCACTGCGCCACCAAGGAAGCCCGAGATGATATCTTAAATAAATATATCCTCCACATCAGCATACCTGGAAATAGTTATCTGAATATAAACTAAAAATAAAAATAAATTATAAGTGTTCTTACACATCCATAACTTTTAGTAACATTAAATTAGTATTACGTTTTATAAATAGCCACTTAAATGCAATATATCCAAAATTGAATTTTTTTTTATGTTCCCTATTTCTGTCCTCTGAAACTGACTCTTCCCAATATTTCCAACTGTGGTGACTATTTCTATTGTCTACTTGATCCCTGTGCTAAAAAACCTTTAATTATACTACACTTACTCCTTTTGCTCAACTCCTATATGTAATCAGTCATCAAATTCTATAGATTCTACCCTATTACTATTTCCCAAATCTATCTTGCATTCTCATATTTATAGCAGACACTCAACAAATATAATTTGTATTAAATCGTTAAATAAATATATATGCGAAGTTTTGGATATATATAGATCGATTTTATGTCATATTGCTATATCTCATATATGAATTACTTATATAATATGAATAATTGTTGTATATGTTAATTATACGTATGAGTGAAAAAAACGAATGGATGCATTTACCTTTATGCACATGGCTTTGTGTTAAATTACATAGTTTTTGCTATGTTTGGTAGGTTAGTAAGTTCATTCTAAACAGTTCAGCATTAGGGAAACAGAGACGTGACTGACCAGTTTTCTAATCCACAGGAGGAAATTTTGTCTGTGCAAACTGTTTTAGAGAGTCATTTGCAACTCTTCACTAAATAGAAATATCTATTTATGCTAAAGGCCTGCTGCCTTTCATAATAAAATGTATGAATTTTTATAAGTTAAGGTTTTGGTATATTCATAAAATTAACCACCGAACAATTATTTCTGCTTAAGTTTACTTGACATACAGATAATCCATTACACGGATTCTTTTCTCATCAGTAGTTCTCTCTTATTTCCCAGAACTGGTTGTCCTTCGGGTGTTACTTTATTACATAGTAATGTACTCATGCGACCTCATTATATACCCAACTCTATTTTCAGTCATCAAATTAGTGTTCTTATTAAGATAAAGCATGAAATTGCATGAATAGTTGCTTTCTTTAAAATGTTTCTTGAAATATTTAAAACCTTTAGAATAAAAATGAAACTTTTTTGTAGTAATAAAGAATGATATTTTTAGGTTAAGGAAAGCTAATTGGAATTAAATTGCTATATGTAGTGAATTATTTTATATACAAACGGAATTGATGCAAACATGATTTCTTTTCAAAAGGAGAAAAATATAATAGCATAATTATAATCATTTGACAATATAGTCAGGCCCAACTGTGAGACATAACTTTTCAAGGAAATATATCAAATACCTCTGTATTTGCTTGTTTCCCTTCACTTATGTTATTTGCATGAATAGCAGTTTAAAGAAAAAGCACTTTAGAAGTTACTTTTATTTAACTTGGACATGCTGAACTGTTATGTTTTGGCCAAATAGAGTTAACCATCTAATGTAAATTAAATAATATATATTTAATTAGTTATTTTATTCAAACATGAAATACCATATATGCATATTATTGTAATATGCTATATTATGTATAAATATAAAATCTTTCCCTGAAGGAGCTCAAAATCTATTTATAAGGATAGATAGATAGATAGAAAGATAGATAGATATGGAGCTATGTATATACCATTTCCTTTGTAAACAAGTAGTTAAAAGATATGAATAAAAATGATTAGATTTATTATACAATAGAATCAAAAGGCCCACAGTGCCAATAAATGACCAAATTTTCTATTTCTTTTTCCTACTCAATAATAGGGAAAATTTTAAGAAGTGTTTTAGTCAGTTATCTTCTCTGTTTTCTGGTGCTGCCATAACAAAGTATAATAGACTGAGTGGATTAAACAATAGAAATTTATTTTATTGTAGTTCCAGAGCTTCAAACACAAGATCAGAGTGTCAACTGGGTTGGTTCTTTCTGAGGGGCAAAAGGGAAGGCTTGTATTCCAGGCATCTCTCCTTGTCTTGTAGATGGCTGTCTTCTCCCTGTGTCTTCACATCATCTTCTCTCTGTACAAGTCTTTGTTCAAATTTCCTCTTCCTATAAGGACACCAGTCATGCTGAATTAGGACTCACTGAAATGCCCTCATTTTAACTTAACTACCTCTGTAAAGTATCTTCAAATATGGTCACATTCTGAGTCATTAGAAGTTAGAACTTCAACATAGGAATTTTCGAGGGACACAATTAAGTCCACGGTACTCCACTGTTTGGCACCCTGAATGTTATGTCTTTCTCATATGCCAAACACATTTACCTCATCCCAATAGACCCCAAAGTATTAACCTATTCCAGCAACAAATCTAAGTCCACAATCTCCTCTGAATATCATGTACGTCAGGTATGGGTGAGACTTGAGGTGTGATTCATCCTGAAGGAAAATTTCTCTTCAGCTGTGATGCTGTGAAAACAGATAAGGTCTATATTATTAAAATACAATGGTGAGACAGGCATAAGATAGACATTTTAACTTCAAATTGGAGAAATCAGAAAGAAAAAAAGGGTTAAGGATCCCAAGTAAGTCCTAAACTATCAGGGAAAATGCCACTAGATTTTAAGGTTCTGGAATAACCTTCTTTGGCTCAACACTGTGTCCCCTCAGCCCACTGGGGTGGCAGTCATGTCTTTTAGCCCACCGGGGTGGTGGCCTCACCTCCTTGGCCTTGGGTGGCCATGGCCTGGACTTCTGAAACTGAGGCAATAGGCACACCCTCTGGATCTTATAAAGAGGCCTCACTCTTTGGAACTGATGAGGTCACAGACCTACTCTTCCCCTTCTCCCCCTGGGCCTGTTCCCTCTGGACCTGGGTGGCAGGAATGGCCCTGCTGACCTCTGAACTCCCTTTAGGGTCATTCTTCCCTTTTATTGAAGGGTAACACACATTCACAGCCAGATAGCTCTTTTGGACCATCCTTTAGAATATTAGAAATGAGCCTTCCCTCATTTCTTATTTTGTCCTATCTCTGCCCAGTTCAGTCTAAGTTTGCAGTGTTTCATTTGGTATAAAATTCTCAACTTTTTGGCCTCCTATGCAATTCATGAAGGTCCAATCCATCAGACAAGAGGATCTTCCACAGAACTTTCCTGAAAACCCAACTCTTTATTTCTGGTTTCTGTTGAGGTGGTTGAATGCATCCATAAGTCACATGTATAATCTTTTTAGCAAATGGTTATTCTGCATGCTCTCAATGTTCTCTCCAGAACACACATGCTCATTTTTGTGGTATGGATCAGCTGAGAATTTTCCAAATCTTCAATTCTAGTTCCTTTTTGCTCAATGATTTCTTCTTAAGTTTCTCTCTCCCCTCTCACATTTTACTATAAGCAGCAAGGAGAAACAAGGCCACACCTTCAGCACCTTCCATAGACATTTCTGCAGCTAAATATCCAAGTTCATCACATACAATTTCTACTTCCCACAAAATACTACAACACCTTTCACCCAGGTTCTCTGCCACTTAATAGGAAGGATCACCTTTCCTCCAGTTCCCAATAATCTGTTCCTCATTTCCATCAGAAACCTCATCAGAAAAATTTTTAACATTAATGTATCTAACAGTATCTTATACATGATGCTATATGTATTCTCTAGATGATAGAAGCTTTCTCTATAGCACTCCTCTTTCTCTGTGAACTGTCCCTAGGATTGCCTGTAACATTCATATTTCCATCAGAAATCTTTTAAAGGCAATTTAGGCCTTTTCTAACTCACACCTCAAAATTCTCTCAGCCTCTATTCATTGCCCAATTCCAAAGCTATTTCCATATTTTTAGATATTTGTTAGAGCAACAACCCACTTCCCAATACCAAATCTGTATTAGTTTGCTAAGGCTGTTATAACAAGTTACCACACACTAGGTGGCTTAAATAATAGAAATTTATTTCCTCACAGTTCTAGAGGATAGAAGTCCAATGACAAAGTGTTAGCAGAGTTGGTTTCTTCTGAGAACTCTCTCCTTGGCTTATAGACAGCCACCATTTTCTTCCTGTGTCTTCGTATCATCTTCCTTCTGTACATATCTATGTCCAAATTTCACCTTCTTATAAGAATGCCAGTCATATTGGATTAAGACCCATGCTAATAACCTAATTTTAATTTATTTGCCTCTATAAAGACCCTATCTCCAAATATGGTCAATTTTGAGGTACTGAGGTTAACATTTCAATGTATAAATTTGGAGGCAGGGCTAATTCAGTCCATAATATTTCCTTTAAACTAATGTCATATTTATAATACTATACGTTATAATTAAAGATTTCTAGAGAAATCTTAAATAATTTTTTTTCCTGATTTAGGACATAACTTTCTAACAGTACAGATTAAGGCCATTAACTATTTTTTTTTCTGATTTAGGACATAACTTTCTAACTTTCTAACAGTGCAGATTAAGGCCATTAACTATTTTCAAGACTGAATCTTTGGTCTTAATGTTGACAGCATTCATATATAAATTGATGCCTCAGGTGTTTACCATATGTTACTGAATTATCTGGAATTTATTTTCACAACCTATAACAAGCACATGATCTATATAAAAACAAAACTGACAATTATTTTTAATTGTTCTTTAGCTGTCTTCTTTAGCTGTCTTCTTTAGCTGTCCCATGCATCATATGCAATTTTTGATATGGTTTTGAGAAGCCTAAAAATAAATATAAAGCAAAGTGTAAATTATTTACAATTTTAAATATAAATGCACTATTATATTTATGACATATATTTTAAAATATCATATAAATTAAATATAAACTACTGTATTTATAATTTTAAGAAAATATAAAGCAAAAATGGTAAGGAACCATTATAGATCATTTCTTCAAGAACTTGAATAGTCAACAAATAACAATGAAACATTAACTAGATATAAGTATATAATAGACACTATTTTTCAGAATTGAACTAATACTGGGAAATAAAATATTTAGTTATTGTAAACCATACATATTTTCTCAGAGTTTAAAATTTGTATCAATAGATATTTGTCATAAAGGTACGTAAATGCAGTTACTTTTCAATGCACACACTCTTGTTATCACCATAAGTTGCAATTTATAATGAAACTGCTTTTTTCTTTTCTCTACTCACTTACAAAAGACCAATGTTCTATGAAAACTTTGCTCTGTTCTGGAATACAGGTTAAGTTATTCTCTTTAGATCATAAACATGAACACCAACTGCTGAACACAATTTCTAATAGGATGGAGTGAATAATGGCATTATTCTTACTATGTTTTAGATATAGAAAGCTAGGTGAGTTGATCTATAAATGTAGTTATAGTTGCCAGTTATACAGCAATTACTGTGTGTCAGGCATTTTGCAGGTACACCATATACAACATGTATACACACATACAAACATATTTATGTGTATTATTGAGTACAAGTTGGTATCTGTCCCTCTATCAATGACAATATATGCCTAGATTACAGGATGCTTAAAATTGTGTGAAATAATATAATCAAATTTATTGAAATCATCTACAGAATCATTATAAATTATTTTTGGTAATATTCAAAGCATATATATGGACACTAGTGAAAAAACAAATATAAAATAATTTCTGCCCTTTAGTTCATAATTTACTTTGACATGTAATATATATGCAAAATATTAATTAAAATCAAGTAGAGCATATTAACAAGATATCAAATAAGCACTATATTCAATCAGTTTAGATTTAGATATGGTTGTGATAAAATAATTCTATATATGAATGTAATTCTGAAAGGAATGTAGAGTTATTATCCTACCTAGCTTCCAATAAACCCTTGTAAAGGCAAAACTTAATTAAAAATGGTGGAATAGATTCATCATTTTGTTTAGCAGCCAGAGAGATAGATATCACTTTTGGGGTTTTTTTCTCCCTTGTTATTTATATACAAGTGTGTGTTTTGAATCACATTTAATGTTTTGTCTCTTGATAATTTCTCATTGTAGTTTTACTTAAATCAAACATGAACATGAGGTTGTATTTCATTATGCTCTTTTTAAACCAATGACAAAGACCTATGATATATTATTTTATTATATTTTGTTCCATTCTTCTCAAAGTATTAGAAAAATCAATAATGTACATTTTGTAACAAAATGTCCTGAAGAAGAATAAATTCTAGAAACAGCAGAGATATATGTCATAACTCAGTATCTGATTTATATTGAATACCTGCAGACTAGAATTTTTCTATTTGCTTTTCATTTGGAAATGGGAGAATAGAGCACTGAGCATCATCAATGTGATTGTCTGCTTTGAACCTGCTACTGCTTTATGCTGACATGCTTTTCTACTTTGGAAATATTTTCATTTTTTATTTGTTAGTGTATGTGTTAGGTGGAGACTTTAAACAAGATAAAACATATTTAAATGTCAAAAGTACCTTACAAAAGGCTTCTGACTTTTCCTAAAATATATAATGAAAATATTCAAAGGGTTTTTCATAACTTACTTAACTGAGGGAAAATGCTGAGTACCACAGAACTAAGTTTATGTAAGTCATCAACCATCATAATAACAGGAAAAGTTTTCTCTTGCTGGTTTCAAAAAGTGAACTGCGTGATATGAGAGGGTCATGCCACTAGGTCATGAGGATGGCCGCTAGCCACTAAGAAAGCCAGTAAGAAATCCTAGTCTTAATTTTGTCAACAACCTGAAGAAAGCCAGTAAGAAATCCTAGTCTTAATTTTGTCAACAACCTGAATGAGGTTGGAACAAGACCTCTGACGTAGTAGAAGAGTGAAGCCCTAGCCATCACCATGATTTCAGCCTGTTCAGACCTATGCACAGGACCCAGCAACTCCATCGTGGTAGGCTGAATGATATCCATGGTGGTAGGCTCCCCAAAGATATCCATGTGTTTAATCGCTAGAATGTGTGATATTACCTTAAACGCAAAGAGACTTTGCAGGAGTGATTCAGTTAAGGATCTTAGGAGGAGAGATTAGCCTAAATTATCCCAGTGGGAGCTATCTATTGTCAGATGCATGGCTGAATAAACAAATCAATGATGAAATGGTCTCATATCATACAAAAAACATTTTCAGATGGGTGAGTTAAGAGTCCCAAATGCCTCATTTAGTTGAAAATCTGCATGTAGTAGGGGAAAAAAATTGAAAAAAAAATAACACCATAAGGTAAGTTCACTATCAGAAGCATATGCGCAGAAGCTCTTAAAGAGCAGTGGAAATAGGCAGCAGTCTCAGCATTGGTAAGTGATGACTTCTTCTATCAGCAAGAAACAGTCAGCAACCCCAGGGGCAGACTGCGTGTCCTGTGTGAAATCTTTTCACAATATCCTACTGACTTCAAGTTTATTTTGCATTTTGGAGAGAGAGCGATATTCTATAAATACTCAATAAACAAGGAAAAATGTTAAAAAAAAAATTATCCCAGTGGGCACTAGATACAAAGGTTCTTAGGAGACAGAGGCAAGAAAATGAAGAGATTAGAAGACAATGTGAAAGTGTAAACAGAGAGTAGAGTGATACAGTTTGAAAATGGAGGAAGGGGCCAGAAACCAAGGCATAGAGGAGGCCAGCAGAAGCTGAAAAAAGGAAAGGTAATGGACTATCCCCTGAGAGCATCCTGAAGGAAACAGCATTGCTGACACCTGACACGTCAGCTTTAGTTCAGTGAAATTGATTTCAGATTTTTGATCTCCAGAAATATGACAAATATAAATCTGTATTATTTTAAACAAATGAGTTAGCAGTAATAGGAAACTAATACACTCATGCTGATTCCTGACCCATGGAAACTGAAATAATAAATTTGCATTGTTTTAAGCACTAGATTGGTGATAATTTGTATGCAGCAATAGAAAACACAATGTCCATAGATAATTGCAGTTATCCCACAATAATATTTAATCTCAAACTCCTTCTGTTCTCTCTCTCTCATATGACCCAAATTAACTAATATTCAAGCCAAATTATTCAAGTTACAGGCCTCTAAAACCAATATACTGCTGCTCTGCTTGCACCCTTCACCAAGCAGAGCATAGCCTTTCCTTTTATTTTCATTTATTAAATGCCATCATTCAACGAAGACTGTCTTAATCAGTTTAGATTGCTATAACAAATTACCATAGATTGAATGAATTAAACAACGAACATTTATTTCTCACTGTTCTGGAGGCTGGAGGTTCAAGATCGGCATGCCAGCATGGTTCGATTCTGGTGAAGGCTCTCTTCCTGATTTATAGGTGGCTGTCTTCTGGCTGTATCCTCACATGGAGATGAAAGAGAGAGGCAAAACTGTTTTTTTCTTATAAGGACACTAACCCCATAATGGAGCTTCATCCTCATAATCTAATTACTTCCCAAAGGTTCCATTTTCCTATTAGGGGTTAGGGTTTCAACACATGAATTTTGAGGGGACACAAACACGTCCTTAGCAAGGACCAATTGTAAAATCCAACTTTCCTAAAACATTATGCTCACACCAGGAATTTTTTCATAGTTTTCCTGAGATATAGTTGAATACAATAAATTGCACATATTTCGAGTATACAATTTGATAAGTTGTGACATATTTATACACCTGTGAAAACATCACTAAAATTAAGATAGTGAATATATCCATCACCCCCAAAAGTTTCCTCATGCTGTTGTGTAATCCTTCCCTATAAATCTCTTTGCACTGAACCTCCCCAGGTAATCACTGGTCTGCTGTCAAAATGTTTGCATATTCCAGAATTTTATGTCAGTGAAATTATATACTATGCTCTTTTGTCTGGCTTCCTTCACTCCAAATAATTATTTTGAAATTCATTCCATGTTGTTGTATTGCGGTTCTCTCCCCTAAACTGAGAACTTTCAACAAAATGTCCCCAATTCAGGGAAACTTTGCAGCTCCAACTGGATCCCCTTTCCTTTGCTATGGCCTGGCATACTCTCAATAAGCTGGGGCAGTGTGGGACTCAGCACTTGTTTTTTATTTCCAGTGTGAAACTCACCAATTTGTCCCTCTTTTCTCAGGTATCACTCTCCTTCCTTGCCTGATGTCTTGAAAACTGTGTGTCATATATTTTGTGTAGGATTTTTTTTTCTTTGATTGTTTCAGGCAAGAGAATCATTATTACTCCATCGTGGATGGAAGTGGAAGCCCCAAAAAGTTCTGAATTCTCATAGAATTTATTACCATAATCGCTCATGTTTGCCAGTTGCTTTTTTGAAAAGATGCTTACCTTTTCATCTATAAGCTAAGAAATATAAATAAGTTCTTATATTTTATTCTAAATCTGTCACCAGTTTTGTGATAGGTTTGTGTTCAGGAAAACTCAGACCATGGTATCAGAAACATAAAGGCAGTGCAAGGAAAATGAGCTCTTGTAGAGATTTATGATGTGGTTCTTAGAGTTACCAGTTTTGGCTAATAAAATATCTACCATTTATGATTCATTTGAATTTGAAAGTTATAGCAGCATGTAAATGTGATTACATGGAGAAATCTCCAGAACTAGAGGGCCTCTATTTGAATTATGATTTTGTCACTTACCATCTGAATGAATTTTAAAATTTTACTAAGTCTATCTGTGCCTCAGTTTCCTTATCTGATGCAGAGATGGTTAATAAATGAACTTAGCTCAAAAAGTTGTGCAAGGATTTGATGAGTTAACAAAAAAGTAAATGAAGTAATAACAATTGTACCTAAGAGTTGTGCTAAGTAAAAGTTAGTTATTTTTTTTAAAAGCACTTAGAAATGAAAAAGTGCACTAGCTTTGTTTTCTAAGGGTTTGTGGCATATCAAAATTTCTGATTCATCTTTATCCAAATGTGTTTCTGTGATAACCTGCCAACTTGGTCTAGCAAATCCTTTAGTATTATATGATTGCAAAGTTTCATAGTAATCTATTTTGTGACACCAATGTAAGAACCAAAGGAACCTTGGGTAATTAAAATGCAGTTTGTTGAACATCAATAGAAACTCACAATGTAAGATCTCAATCAACAGCTCTGCCACCTATCATAAGAAAAATGTAAAAAGTCTCATAAATTGTGCTCAATATAAAATGTTCTTTGGAAATTTTGAAAAGAAGACTTTTGAGGAAGGTATTTTCTCACTTACTTTTCAGTTCACCCTGGGGGTCCTGTATGTGATATCCATTGGTTCCATAGTAACTGAATTTAAGAGGTTTTAAAAGTGACCAGATATGACCCATACAGGACATAAGAATTTCAGCTGTTAAAATTGAGGTGAAGCAATGGTTTTAGCTGAATTGGAAACTGAATTACTAATTACTGTTAGACAGAACAGTTATTTTTAGTGCCTTGGGGTTAAAGTCATTGGGAAGACAAGAATCAGGGGGTTGTATTATATCGTAGGGAGCTACCTTGATCGTAGCAAGTGTACAATTCAATTTGTGACTATCCTTTACATTTTTAAAGCAAAATACATACTCTAAGAAGAACAATAATCCTGATATTAAAAATTTTAAACTGTATGCAGGTATCAAATCTCTAGGCAGCATTTTCAAATCATTCTAATAGCATGGGGCAACAGAGGGTTCCAATGATATACTTTGAGTAGAATTGGATGGAATAGATTCAGATCCTGATCCTTGCACTTACACACATGCATACCACTGAAATTAGAGGCATCTCTTAAATATATGTAGCCCATTGGATTTCATTGCATGCATTTATTTAAAAAATAATTTTCTTGTTTAAGTTTCAAATTCTCTGCATTACAGCATTTCTTTCTCCCTTACCTGGGGAAAATATGTATTAGTACAATGTACAAAATACATTTTACAGTATTTTTGCATGTATTTCATACAGATTTTTTGACAACTATTCCGGTCATAACTTTTAGATAAATAGATCAACATCAATTTTAATATAATTTATTTCAGCTTGACAAAGTCTTATTACCATTACTTTATTATAAAATTGAAGTGAAGCTAACACTGGTTCACTGGTAACCTAATTACTGCTGAGTTTTTATAACAACTATCTTTCAGTGCTTTGAGGGTAAATCAGTAGAAATGCCAGAACTAAAGGGTTTTTATTGCAGCTGTCCCTATTCTCTGAATTCCATACCAATATATAGCTCTTTCTTTCATAGATTTGAAAATATGTTGTAGCAATATGGTATAACAAAGTTATAATGGTGTGACAAATTATAGGAAATAGTTTTTGTTTCTGCTGACAGTATTTGATGAGAAGCATTTAGCTTTTTTAGTTTTAGTTTTTTTTTAAATTTTCTTTCTATGAAAAACAGTGATACAGTACTTAGTCTATATACTTGATATAATGGCTGTTAAAATCAAATGAAACAGAATATGTGCTAATATTTAAAGGGGTATAGAATTCCAAGGAAGATAGGTAATTAGTATGATTTGGAGTAGGGGGTGTTTATTTATTACTATGAACTGAATTGTCTCCTCCCCTAAATTCATATGTTGAAGCTCTAACCCCCAATGTGATGGTGTTTGGAGATGGGGCATTTGGGAGGTAATCAGGTTTAAATGAGGTCTTGAGGTTGGGTCCCTCATGATGGGATTAGCACTAGTGCCCTTGTAAGAAGAGACCAGAGAGCTTACTATTGTTCCCTCTCTGACTGCACATGCCAAGGAAAGACCATGTGTGCTGCGGCAAGAAGGCAGCCTTCTGCAAGGCAGAAAGAGGTCTCTCATCAGAAACCTAATCTTGATCTTGGACTTCCTAGCTTCCAGAACTATGAGAAATAATTTTAATAAAAAATAATTTTCATCACCTAGACTTTTGATGGTGAGCATGCTCTAGTGTATTCAGAAGTTGAACTGTAATGTTGTACACATGAAACTTATATAATGTTATGAACCAATGTTACCTCAATAAAAAAAAGAAGAAAATAATTTTAATAATAAGATGACCAGTCTTATGGGCTGAAGTAACCTCGTTGAGACTGGGACCTCTATGATAAAAGTGCTTTGCAGTTATAGCTTTTTCAACTGAGCTGTTACTTTCTTGGGAGATATGTTCCTTTCCTATGAGGCTCTACTTCAACTCTTGTATGAGGACTGACTGCATTTGTATAGAGTTACTAGAACCTTACTTATACAAAATTATTATTCCTATTTCTGAATAGATGCTTCTCAAAGAGGCTACTTCTCATTTTATCAAGTTTTGACAATATACACTTCATCTCAATTTACTCACATGAGAACCAAGGGTATAAAATCAAAAATCCAACAAATATGGTGATTCCTACTATGCTCAAACTGTATGCTGGGAACTCTGTGGGGTTCAAGATGACCAAACTGTTCCTATAACTGAACTGAATAAACCTTGATCATCAATATTAAACCCAGATAAATTTATATTCTCAGTGGCTCTTAACATACATGTGGTGCAATGGTACTGACTTCATTTTGAATCTCTGCTCCAGTTAAATAGGTCTCTCATTACTGAAGGAAAATCTTTCCTCAACTGGGTAGATGTCTTTAGATTTTATGCCAGGAGAGTCATGGGTTTTGAGTTTCACACTGTGTAACCTCCAAAAGTGACATGAAAGTCTGCCGTGCAACACAGTGTTTCCCCAGCCTACTTAACCAAGGTGTTTAATATAGAAAGAAGCCATGTTTGTTTTGCATTATTTAGTTGATTTAAAAAGACTTAAGGATGCCACTTTTTAAAAATCAGGAAACATTTTTGAAATCTGATACACTGAACTATTTTTGCTTCATTATTTTTCTTACTAATTTTATGATCCTTGGAGGATCAAACAATTAAGTTTGTCTTTAAAAAGGAAAAATCACATCAGGAAAGCTAGTACTTTGCATTCAATGACAACTACTGTTTTTTTTATATAAAATAATTGAATGAAGATATAGGTTTTACACTAGAAAACTTACCAAAGTGAAAGTATCTATATATTTTGTGCTAATATAATAAAAATTATAATTAAGCGGACAAAAGTCAGATTGTTAAAGTGCTTAGGAGGTTGTATGTTGTCTTAGGGTATTGCAAGTCTATTACTTAGAAGAGAGGATAAGGAGAGAAGTATCTAAATATTGAGAAAAGCTGCCATCCAAAGATATCTGATTGCTCTTAACATTACTCTAAACATGTTTGTTTGCAGCTAATTTTGATGACTAGCTCATCTAACCTGAGAGAAGAGAGTTGAGGCAGTGTTATTATGTATAAAACCAGATTGAATGAGTTCCATAATGAGAGGGTAGAAGGAAAAGAAAATAGTGTCAGTAGCTTTTTCAAGAAATTTGGTTGTAATCAAAGAAGAAAAGGTTGAAGGAAAATGCGTATTCCTTCAACTTAAAATTTATAATTAAATGCTCAAAACTTTAATTTATTAATAATGTGAACAACTGATAGCTTGCTTTGGCTGACTTTTTTACTGATAGCATTAAAAGTTTTAATTTCCTCCATTTCTTAATCATTTTGTAAGATATGGCTTTGTTAATGTTAAGAAAAATATTCTGACCCTAGCAACACATTTAAAATTCACATCTTAACACCTCTTGGAGTCTCTGCAGGTACTCAATGATTGCTTACCGTTTCCTTTGATTTTCTTCTTTGGTTTACATGTAATTATACAATATATTTCTGACCCTGACTATGCCTTCCCCTACTTTGATTTCCATTCTTTCTCAGAACCCCTCTCTCTTCTTTCTATACATTACTCCTCAGTACTCACATTCAGTCATAGCTTCATTTAGTATCTTCACTAATGTGATTCCCAAATCTTAAAGTCAATTAACCTTGAAGAGATTGGCATGTTAGGAACATGAACCAAAATCCCCAGTGATTCAGCGTTCACTGAAGAATATAGACCTGAAAATAAATGTTAAATTCCTGGCTCTTTGTTATTCTTCTGGTTTCCATAATGATAAATTCTTGATATTATGCAGAGGCCGTAGCTCCTGTTTAAGGCAATTCTACAATTAGAACTATTTGTAACATTTCTAACTGCCTGTATTATCTGAAAATTAGCTGATGACAATGTCTGGATGAGTGTGCTGGATAGTCATCCATTTAATATTACTATTTAGCATATTAATAAATCAAAGTAACACTCTCTTATAAGCTACAAAATGCATGGTCAAAAGAATTTTGTTTGTATTTATATCTCCTTAACCAGATATCCACTGTTAAATTGATAAATGAAATAGCAGTGAGTAATATAGGATGTGGGTCCTGTTTTTTGTTAAATCTACATAAGAATTGATGCTAATCAAATTAAAAATCTTGGCCTTAATTATGATGGGTAACTTATGTGTTATCGAGCTTATTATTAAAGATTTCAGAATTCCCAATTCTGTGGATAGGAGTTTTCTTCCAGATTGTCACAGTGTTTTGTGCCGTACCTTCACTATGTAAGTGACCCACATCTGTGATCTTTCAAATTGAACATATCAGCCATTTATTACCAGCTCCATTTTAATTTCCTTTCCTGCTACCACTGAAAGTAAAAGACTGCTGGTGGTTTTTAATTTCACTTTAGACAACAAAAGACATATCTGCATGATTAAAATGCCAGATTTCTGTGTAACTGTTATCAATTATATTAATTAAGAGAAAATTGTAGCAAAATTTGTTCTGAGGAAGAAAAAATATATTGCCCTAAAACCTTTCTTAATGCACAGCTGTCCACAGGCTATTGTGTTTCTCATAGTATAGCCATGTTTTGTCCAATTTTAAAGTAAAAATGTTAGAAGACTTGGAAAAAATGTAGTCTTAAGGAGAAATAATTGTGAAATTGGCACCTGTGAGCATCATGAGTAACTACTTTAATGTGAATTAAAACAACCTCCATACAAGTACAGGCTGATTAAATAGTTGAATTGACTAATTATTTTAAAATATATGACTAGTTGGACAGCCATTTAAATTCTCTAACAAGCTCCATAGTTCAGAAAATTTTTAAGCCATTTAGGAAAATAAACCTTATGGTTCAATAGCATTTCTACTAACATTTAAAAAATTATAGTTTGAATTTAAAATATTCATAGCTGTAAATCAGCATTTAAAGAAATTTTACATACAATTCCTCACCTAACCCTCACTGAAGTCCTGCAGAGTAGGGAATATCAGAGGATGCTATGAAATTAGGGCAGCTTGTCCATGATCACACAAATGGTATTGGAGTACAGATTCAAAATCAGGTTGTCTAGTTCCAAGTTTAGTGCCACCCTCATCAGTTCACTTATGTTTAAGTACCTAGTATGTGCCAGTACCTGGTAAGTACATCATAGCTTGGGAATGGAGTGTACAATTCTGAATAGGTCAGTTTCTTTTTTGCTTTCAAGTAGCTTTGAATGTAGCAGATGAAACAAATAATTAGGTCATGTGATATTTTTAAAGTGTCATATTCAGGATAAGTATAAGGTGTTTTGATAGAACATAGAAAGGATATCTGCATTTTGAAGGGGACACAGAGAAGAAGATATCTAAAGTGCTATTTGTTGGTCCTCCTGAAATTAGATCTATGGAGATAAAAGACAGTTCCAGAAGAATGAGGAGCATGTAGACGTGTCTGAGGTAAGAGAAAGTTGCTTACTAAGTGAACTGTGAGTAGTTCACTGTTGATGGGAGTTTAGTACTTCAAGTGAGAAGTAGTGTAAACCGAAGAGGTTTTCCAGCCTTCCCATGGACATTTTCAAATCTGTGGAAATATTTTTGTATGTCAGAATGACTGAGGAGCAGCGTTACCAAGATCTAGTGGGTGCGGGACAGGATTTCATGACAGGGAGAGTCCAGTACTGTAGGTAATTTTCTCACCTTAACATGATAATTGTGGTCTCCTCAGAAACACAGAGGACAGATCAACAGCCTTGTAGGATGTACTGAGACATTTGGGCTCTCTTCTGAGGCACTATTCTGGCCCACTAAAGGATTTTAAACAAAGGGTGTACATGGTAAGATTTCTTCTTCAAAAAAATCCCTCTGGTTGCCTTGTGGAAAGTGAGTTAGAGGGTGCACAAGTAGATACTGACACCATAAGTGCATGTTCCACCTTGGATGGGCTAGTCTAAGGGAGCAAGAAAAATTTGGTCAGCACTGAGAGGATTTTACTGTCTTGACTCTTACCACTGGAAAATGTAGATATTAGCTTCCCTTGAGCAGAGTGAATGAGAAAGGGGGAAGTGAACTAGAAGTAGCTCCAATAATAGTCCCTATAGAAGGCTAGAGCAAAAGCCACTCTTAAGAACAGTGGTATTCTCTTCCTCAGGAATAGACAGCTGTGCAATTCTGCCTCATTAAAATAAATTAAAAAATAAAAGATACCTCAAATATTTGTTTAGTTTAACTTCCTGAAGTTGGATTTCTGTTTCTGCAATGGAAAAAAACATCCCTATTTATTCACATGGGGATAATCAATCATGGCATATCTTGATTCTGAAACATTACCAGAGACAGTGGCTCTCAGCTTATATTTTAGTATTTTTATGAAAAAGAAGATGCTTTTTAGGGAGCCAGATTTATTAATTAGTTCATTAGTTCATCCATGCATGCAGGCATCCATCCATCCATCTATCCATCCATCGTCATTCCAAACATATGTGTTGTTGGCATTGGTTAAGCCCTGGAGAGAAACAAATGCTGTTCAAAGTTTGGTCTTATAGACAAATATCTCAGGAATTCACCTATTTTTCTTCATATTTCCAAGGATAATGTATCAATGTGTTGTTCCTACTTCCTTTGAAACTTATCCACACTGTAAGAACTCATGTCTACTATGTTGTGAAGTTTGGACACCAAAATCAGAAGTAGAAATTCTTATTCTGAATTTCTATGTGAAGTTTGTGAATATCTTCTCTAGTTGGTACTTCATTTCTGTCAAATATCTCTTTAGTTCTTCAAAATACTTTGGTTCCACAGAAATAGGAAATTTCTTCATTCTCCAGATGTAAACTGCTTCATTTGCATGACTATTTGAATATGAATATATATATGCTTTTCTTTGTACAATTTAGTTATTCTGGACCTTCTGTGCTATTTTAAAAGATGGAATGTCTTCAGTAGTTTGTGAAGAGCCTGTTAAAAACATTTTTATTTTACACAGGTGTAACACAGGTGGTACGCCCTTTCCTCTCTGCCCCATAGGGTGTAGCTCTAACTACCCTCTAGGGAAGAGAAGGTTGGGTGAACAGCCTTACTATTTCTCCAGCTCAGTAATTACCTGCAGGTACATTCTCTTCACTGCCCAGGAGTTCTTAAGGGAAGTGCAGGCTGGTGCATACAGAATGCACTTGCATCACGGTTGAGTATGAGTAACTTCAGCCCCTTCCCCAAACCTTATAAGTATTTATGGATGATTGTTTCCTATCTTTTTTATTTTAATTGAAGGAATCATGTCACTGTCATGAAGTTGTTCATATTCTGGTGGAGGGGCCTCAGATGTGGTGCTCTGACTTTGTTCTGAAAGACACATGTGGAGGCAAATGTTCACACATAGGAGCTCAGAGCATTCCTGCAAAGATATACCATCATCCATAATACAGATTAATAACTGGTTTTGTTATGCTCAGAAAGTCCTAGGTTTCATAATAGAGCAACCTCAAAATAGTCAAAAATAAATGATAAGATGTCTAAATCACTTCTGATTTTTCACCTCATTTTAAGAAACAGTGGTAGCTCTTGGGTAATTCACCACCAGTGGTTACTTCAGTCCATTTGAGTTTTAAATGAACCAAAATGTCTTTTGAATCTGGATGGGATTAAAAAGAGAGAGAGATTTAGAAAGATTCTTGTTTCTGTCTTGAAACACTGGATTAATGTGTTAGGGACACTTTGTCCCTCCAGGTCTACTTTTCACCCTCACCACCCAACTCTGTCACCAGAAGACCAACTTTTATTAACTTAATCAATGGCCTTTTCTTTTCCCCTGGCTTCCTGTGGAGTCTGGTTAATGGAAGGCATCATGGGAAAGGGTATGTCAGGTGGAGAGTGAAGTAGGGGTACTGAGTTCTGTGGTTCTTTCCCTACCTAGTCGTGGATTGCCCATTTATAAGTTTCTCTGCCAAAGTCCACAGTTTCTGTTGAGCAATACTCTCTTGTAGTAGCTACAGCCCTCTCTGTTTCATAAGTTCTCCCTTCCCTTGCCTCTTTAGGCCAAGTAATGTTGAGGACTCCCTGTTTTTACTCAACTCGGGGTGCTTCAGTATGCCTTGTTGACTTTCTTTGACTCTGTCCCCATATTTATTAACTGTACTTGCATTAAAGTCTCTTAAACTACTACATTTGAATGTGCCATCATTTCCTGTTGTGATACTTGCTGATACTGATGTTCATACTACTTAATATTTAACCACTATTTAATAGAGCAAAAATTAAAAGAGTTCCACACTTAGCTGGGGAAGGTAGAGGTGAATTCACTTTTAGACCTATCAAATTTTATATGTCTGACAAGTATCCCAGAAGTCACATGGCTGACTAGTATTGCTGTAGAGATGGACGTGAAAAGAAGTATTTGGGATAGATATTTGATTTGGAGACATAATGAAATTTTTGAACTTGGAAGAATCTGAGCTTCATTTAACAATCCATAAAATTAAGGAAATGTATTGGTTATTTTCTTTGTGCTTCTATCCTTGTGACCCTTTATTTTTTATTCTATAGAGGTAACTAGAAAAACAGGAACTTAAGAGACTCAGAAATATATTGAAGCCAGAAAACTTATGTGAAAGCTGAAATGTCTTATTTTGTGCTAAAACTACCATTTACATCAAGGGTGTAAAACAATCTCTTCAAGGGAAAGCTCATCTTCCCCTGAGACATATTAACTCTTCAAACATGGAATGTATACACTCCATAAATTATTAAATCACTGAAATATGTGATACATTTTAGGCAGTATATAATTGAGTAATACATTTTCTTTATAACACATTTCTAATATTAAAATTTTAAAAACATAATATGACTATTTCTCGGTTTCTTTGTGTATTAAATCTATAGTACTCAGTGGTATCTGAATGGAAACCAGAGAGTGATCTGAAAATGACACCTAAATGAAATACACACATGCACATATACGTATGTATGTATGTGTGTATGTACGTATTATGTATGTATGTATATATATTATTTTCTGTATAATTGAGCTTTTCCCTTAGGTGATTAACTATCTACAGGTAAAATGTTATACCTAGCAATCTTTGAGATATTCTTAAAATATCTTAAAGATTCACAGCCTTGACTTCGAGAATAACTCATCATCTATGCACACTATTTAGTCAAGATGGAAGATTTACAATATGATGCTATTTTTATTAATAACATTCTAGAGTGGTTACTATCTTTCTGTATTTGTTTTTACAGTTTTATAAAAATCTCTGAATAAGTCTCCATTTTCTGTGCTAGGGAGTATTAGTCCTTTTTCTGCTGGAATAATCCTGCGTAACAAACAGCTGCCCCAGGACCACAGGTTTTTGGTCCACGTGTTTTCATTCTGGTATTCTGGCTGAAGCAACAAAGGATAATTATGACATGGCATTTTCAGGGAACAAGGTGGAAGCAGAAATGCATACTGCTACTCTGTTAAGGTGTCAACTCAATAATGACAGCCTGTTACTTTTCCATTGGTTAAATCAAGTCACATGGTTATGCCTAACATTAATTATTTATGGAAGTTGTTAACCTAAAACAAGTAGAATGCCAAATATTTCTCCAGCAAAGATGAGTTTACTTGGTATTAGCAGAGAGTTGCAATTCAGGGTCTGCAACTATGGAAAGCCACATGCCAGTGGCCAGGGAAGGAGAACACTTTTAGAAAGGGGAAAAGGAAGTTGGGAGGGCTAAGGTGAACAAAGAGTCCATGGCTTTTCCTTGGCTGAGTCCTTGCCAGGAAAGAAGAGGAGTCTTCTTGTTGGTCTCTGCTCTCATGGTAGGTTGTGAGAGCTCTGCCTTCTGGTCTCCTGACTTTATTTAATTGAGGTTTCTGTTTATTATTTTTTTTTGAATAAAGTACACTATAAATACTAAGCCTTGGCAGTCACTTGGGGAAAAGGAAGAATTTATTGGTGAATAATACAATCTGCCAATAAGGTTTGCAAAGAGGTATGTGTTCTCAGTTTTAGCTAATCAATCAGTATTTATTATGCTTTTTTTAGTCTTCTGAAAATTCGTACAAGGGAGTGTACAGTTTGAGGTAAATAGTGTGTGAATCCTTAATAACCTTAAGCCTAAAAGGAGACACAAGAACACAACACAGATAAGAATAAATTCAGGATAAGTAAATGGAATGAATAAAGAGAAGAATAGAGTAACTTCACTGATTAATTACCATAATAAATAAATGGATAAATCTTAGAAAAGATAAATATTCAAAGATGTGGAGAATATTTTGTTGAAATTAAACATAGGAAAAAAATTTGGAAGCTATTATACTGGTTTACTTTTAAATATATAGTTGAAACACTATGAAAGACTAAATCAACCCTTTTGTTCATGATTGGTTCCCTATTTAGTCATCTGATGGGGCTTTTTATTGAAAAGTCAAATCTCAGGATTGTAAGAGTCCTTAAAGGACATGAGAACATCAGGAGGTTGTGTAGAAATAAAGCAACATGACTCATTGTGTATAAGTAAAGCCATTCTTGTGAATGTAAAATTTCTGAAATCTTCAGGGATACTTTCTCTGCCTGGGTTCAGGTACTGTTCCTGGGTGGTCATGTTGTATTCTGAGTTAAAAGTAAGTTTTATTTTGCCTTTTGCCAATTGTATAACACAATGTTCAAACATCGTTTACTCTTTAGATATTCTAAATGGCACCAAATAAAGCACATTGGTTTCCCAGTTTTTAACTCGGCATTTCTAAGACATCACTTTAGAACAAGAAGAGAAATTTGACACTTAAATCCTTGGGAAACCCATTGAGGGAAAGGTTTTTTTTTTTAATCTATTCAATATTAGTTTTCTTGTTACTGCTATGTAAAAAGGGAGCAAATTATTGCATTCAATGTATTTTTATCATAAAAAGGAATATGTCTTATAACTTCAAAAGACAAAAGAAGATCATACAACACTTTTATAATATTTTATGTATGATAACTTAGAATAACCTAAAATAAAATATTAAAATATTAAACAATTTTAAAAATCATTTATATTAAATGGTTTTTGGAGGCAGTAATCTTTGCTTAAAAAATCTTGGATCCAAATAACAAATCCCAAGTATATGGGTCAAGGTTACTTGTTTTGACTTAATGTAATTAAGAATAAAGTCATATTGATATTTATTTTCAAGAGAAAATTGCTTTATGGAAGACCATCAAGACATTGAGGTTTTTCTGAAAACTTCCAAAAGCTAAGAAGGCTAATATATAAATGTTAATAAAACATTAATTGGCATTTCATTGTAAAGACAAAATAGTCTAGGAGATATACTGTACAGATATACTTATGTACACAAGGAACTTAGGGTAGAAGTTACTGCAATTTTAAAATATAGGTTTTTTTTTTTACTTTGTTTTAATTTGAATCTAATAAGTACATCATCTATTTTCTTCCTGACTAATAAAAGTTTCCATGTGGTCTTTCATTATTTTTCAGTGTTATAAAGTCATTTTTACAGAATCTCTTTCTTCAATTTGGCTTTAAAATTTTATGCTGGAAGTTTAAATTATCTTACCAATCTGTCCTCATTTCCCCACTCCCCAGTCCCTGGTAATCAGGTAACCAACATTCTACTCTCTGCTTCTATGAGCTGGACTTTTTTTTTTTTTTTTTTAAAGATTCCACATATAAGTGATACCATGCAATATATTTCTTTCTCTGTTTTATTTCACTCACCATAATGTCCTCCAGTTTCATTCATGTCAGAAATGGCAGGATTTACTTCTTTTTAAAGAATGAATAATATTCCATTATACATATTTTATATATATATATATATATATATATATATATACCCCACATATTCTTTACCTATTCATTCATCCATTGACACTTAGGTTATTTGAATCCTATAATCATGGATCATGATGATCTTACAGCTTTTGAAATACCACAAAAGTAGTATTTCTTTTCTCAAAGGAAAAGAAATAAGATTTAAAAAATCCAGGGGATCAAGATGGCAGTGGGGTAGGAAACAGAGTTCGCCTCCCTACACAGAAACATTGAAAATACACCTGCAAATGGAACGATTCACACAGAACAGCTACTGAGTGCGAACAGAAGACCTCAGACACCCCAAAAGACAAGAAAACTTCCACTTAACCTTAGGACAAAAGGAAAAAGAAAAGAAGGAATCAGGATGGGCCCTGAGCCCCAGCGAGGGAGCTGTGAAAGAGGAAAGGTTCCTGCACCTTGGGAAGGCTCCTTGCCAGCAGAGAAATTAGACTGGACTAAGGGGGAGTTTTGGAGCCTAAGAGGGGAGAGAGCAACTGATTTGTGGAAGGCAAAATGGAGAGTAACCTGCACAGAGGGTCAGCATCACAACCCTGCACATCCCAACCTGAGATACTTCTCTGTCGGTGAGGGTGGGGGTCAAGTGTTCAGTCCTAGGGAGAGGACCAGGGTTAGGTGAGGAAACAGCCTGAAGAGATCAGCCATGGCAACTGAGGATATACTAGGAAAGAGCCTGGGCCCACCAGAGAGACGAGGCACCATTATTGGGAGGCAAACAAGGAGAGGGGTGGGACCACCATAACAACTTCTATCCCTGTGAATACTCCCAGGCAACAGGACACTGCGTACAGGAGCTCTGGGGACAAGGGTGAGTCACCACCACCATCTTGGGCTCCAGAGGCTGGCACTGGCTGCCTCTTCCATACCCGTGGGCAGATGCCAGGTCCCACCCCTGCTGACCCAGAAGGACACAGACAGATCCAGCTACTAGTAATTCTGCCAGCAGGCCTCAGGACCTGCCCATGTTACCTTGGGAAGGCACAGATAGTTTCTGCCACTAGGAAATCTGTCAGTGGATGCCGGAACCTGCCATGCTGTTCCAAGAGCATGTGGATAGCTCTCACTACTAGGAAGTCCACCAGTGTGTGCTGAGACCTGCTCCACTCTCCTAGGAGGGTGCAGATAACTCACCCCACTAGGAAATATGCCCAGAAGAGGGGCTGAAATCACAGCTGAGCCCCAGGGGCTGTGTGACTAAGGAAGAAGGGCTGAAATCTCTCCTCATGGCTGCACAAACTGTGGAGTTACACCTCTACTGATGGCTTTTTAAATTCAGTGCCTGTGAAATATCCAAAAGGACAACAAGTGCTCTTGCAGCTGTGATGGGTCTAGCTTTAGCAGCTGTGGGCTCTGGGGACATGTACAGATGGGGGTTGGGCCAGACCAGAGTTTGAGCTGTCTCCATAGCTCCCCCAGGTGCATGACTACTGCACGACTACTACAGTCCTGGGCCTGACATCAGTACACCTGTGCCAGTGGCTGGGTGAAAATAATGCATGAGAGTCACCAGGGCCAATTGCCAGAATACCCACAGTTAAGGCAGGATGAAGAGCAGTGCCAACAACAGTATACTCTGTGAGCCTGCACAGTGGGTGAAAGGGGACACAACAGAGCACATGCACAGGTGAACAGCTCCAGAAGAGTAATACTCAGTGGCTTCTCTCCAAGTGGGAGTGCTCCAATCCCATCTACCTCACGCCACAAATCAGAATCACAGCTAAGAAACAGATCTGGGGACCTCTACTCCAAAAACTAGGGAGCAGACCCTGCCCTGGACAGGGCAGTGACAACCACAGAGCAAAAGGGGGGGGCACTCAATAACTAGGGCAGGCTCTGATCACCACTACACCAGTCAAACCCCCTATCAAGGGGATAACGGCACAAGCCTCTGGACCAACGTCACCCACCAGGGGGCAGACACCAGAGCGAGAGGAACTATAATCCTGCAACCTGCGGAAAGGAGACAAACACAGTAAGGTTGACAAAATGAGATGACAAAGAAATATATTGCAGATGAAGGAGCAAGATAAAAACCTACAAGAACAACTAAATGAAAAGGAGATAAGTAATGTATCAGAGAAAGAATTCAGAGTAATGATAGTAAAAATGATCCGAGATCTCAGAAAAACAATGGAGGCATGGATCGAGAATATACAAGAAAAGTTTAACAAAGACTTAGAAGAACTAAAGAACAAACAAACAGAGATAAACAAGACAATAACTGAAATGAAAAAATACACTAGAAGGAATCAATAGCAGAATAACTGAGACAGAAGAATATAAGTGACCTGGAAGACAGAAAGGTGGAAATCTCTGCTTCAGAACAGAAAAAGAATAAAGAATGAAAAGAAATGAGGACAGTCTCAGAGACCTCTGGAACAATATTAAATGCACCAACATTCAAATTATAGGGGTCCGAGAAGAAGAAGAAAAAGAAAAAGGGCCTGAGAAAATATTTGAAGAGATTATAGACAAAAACTTCCCTAACAAGAGAAAGGAAACAGTCACCCAAGTCCAGGAAGCGTAGAGTCCCATACAAGATAAATCCAAGGAGGAACATGCTGAGACACATTTTAATCAAACTAACAAAATTTAATACAAAGTATTAAAAGTAACAAGGGAAAAGCAACAAATAACATACAAGGGAATCCCCATAAGGTTATCAGCTTATTTTTCAGCAGAAACTCTGCAGGCCAGAAGGGAGTGGTAAGATATATTTAAAGTGATGAAAGGAAAAAACCTACAACCAAGAATACTCTACACAGCAAGGCTGTCATTCAGATTCAATGGAGAAATTGAAAGCTTTATAGACAAGGAAAAGCTAAGAGAATTCAGCACCAACAAATGAGCTTTACGACAAATTCTAAGGGGAATTCTCTAGGTGAGAAACACAAGAGAAGAGAACAAAAGAGGAAGGGAAGAAAAAAGACCTATAAAAACAAATCCAAAACAATTAAGAAAATGGCAATAGGAACATTCACACTGATAATTACCTTAAATGTAAATGGATTAAATGTTCCAACCAAAAGACATAGACTGGCTGAATGGATACAGAAATAAGACTCATATATATGCTGTCTATAAGAAACCCGCTATTGACTGAAAGTGAAGGGATGAAAAAAGATATTCCATGCAAATGGAAATCAAAAGAAAGCTGTAGTAGCAAAACTCATATCAGATAAAATAGACTTTAAAATAAAGACTATTACAAGAGGCAAGGAAGGACACTACATAATGATCAAGGTATCAATCCAGAAAGAAGATACAACATTGTAGATATTTGTACACCCAACATAGGAGCACCTCAATACATAAGTCCAATACTAACAGCCATCAAAGGGGAAATTGACAGTAACACAATAAGAGCAGGGAACTTTAACACCCCACTTACCCCAATGAACAGATCATCCAGACAGAAAATTAATAAGGAAACACAAGCCTTAAATGATAAATTAGACCAGATAGACTTAATTGATAGTTATAGGATATTCTAACCAAAAGCAGCAGAATACACTGTCTTCACAAATGCACACTGAACATTTTCCAGGATAGATCACATCTAGGGTCACAAATCAAGCCTTGGTAAATTTAATAAAATTGAAATCATCTCAAGCATCTTTTCTAACCACAACAATATGAGATTAGAAATCAATTACAGGAAAAAAAAAACTGTAAAAACCACAAACACAGGGAAGCTAAACAGAATGTTACTAAATAACCAATGGATCACTGATAAAATCAAAGAAGAAATCAAAAATTACCTAGAAACAAATGACAACGAAAACATGATGACCCAAACCTATGGTATGCAGCAAAAGCAGTTCTAAGAGGGAAGTTTATTGCAGTACAATCTTTCCTCAAGAAAAAACAAAAATGTCAAATAACCTAACCTTATACCTAAAGCAACGAGAGAAAGAAGAACAAACAGAACCCAAAGTTAGTAAAAGGAAAGAAATCATAAAGATCAGAGCAGAAATAAATGAAATACAGATGAAGAAAACAATATTGTAGCAAAGATCAATGAAACTAAAAGCTGGTTCTTTAAGAAGATAAACAAAATAGGTAAACCTTTAGCCAGATTCTTGAAAAAAAAGGATAAAATTAGAAATGAAAAAGGAGAAGTTACAACTGACACTACAGAAATACAAAGGATCATAAGAGACTGTTACAAGCAACTATATGCCACTAAAATGGACAACCTGGAAGAAATGGACAGATTCTTAGCAAGGTACAACTTCCCAAGACTGAACCAGGAAGAATCAGAAAATATAAACAGACCAGTCACAAGTAATGAAGTTGAAACTGTGAATAAAAATTTTCCAACAAACAAAAGTCCAGGACCAGATGGCTTCACAGGCAAATTCTATCAAACATTTAGAGAAGAGCTAACACCTATCCTTCTCAAACTCTTCCAAAAAATTTCAGAGGAAGAAACACACCCAGCTCATTTT
This sequence comes from Lagenorhynchus albirostris, assembly GCF_949774975.1. Taxonomy (NCBI): domain Eukaryota; kingdom Metazoa; phylum Chordata; class Mammalia; order Artiodactyla; family Delphinidae; genus Lagenorhynchus; species Lagenorhynchus albirostris. The sequence goes on from NC_083105.1 coordinate 33,182,316, forward strand.
ATGAGGCCACCATCACCCTGATACCAAAACCAGACAAAGATATTGCAAAAACAGAAAATTGCAGGCCAATATCACTGATGAACATAGATGCAAAAATCCTTAACAAATACTAGCAAACAGAATCCAACAACAGATTAAAACGATCATACACCATGATCAAGTGGGATTTATCTCAGGGATGCAAGGATTCTTCAATATACGCAAATCAATCAGTGTGATACAGCATATTATCAAACTGAAGAATAAAAACCATATGATCATCTCAATAGATGCAGAAAAAGCTTTTGACGAAGTTCAACACCCATTTATGATAAAAACTCTCCAGAAAGTTGGCATAGAAGGAACCTCCCTCAATATAAAAAAGCCTATATACAACAAACACACAGGAAACATTTTCAATGGTGAAAAACTGAAAGCATTTCCTCTAAGATCAGGAACATCACAAGGATGTTCACTTTCACCACTGTTATTCAACATAGTTTTGGAAGTCCTAACCACAGTAATCAGAGAAGAAAAAGAAATAAAAGGAATCCAAATTGGAAAATAAGAAGTAAAACTGTCACCATTTGCAGATGACATGATACTATACATAGTAAATCCTAAACATGCTACCAGAAAACTAGAGCTCCTCAATGAATTTGGTAAATTTGCATGATACAAAATTAATACAACAAAATCTCTTGCATTTCTCTATGCTAATAACAAAAGATCAGAAAGAGAAATTAAGGAAACAATCCCATTTACCATCACAACAAAAAAAATAAGATACCTAGGAATAAACCTACCTAAGGAGGCAAAAGACCTGTACTTAGAAAGCTATAAGATACTGATGAAAGAAATCAAAGATGACAGAAACAGATGGAGAGATATACCATGTTCCTGGATTGGAAGAATCAATTTTGAGAAAATGGCTATACTACCCAAAGTAATCTACAAATTCAATGCAATCTATATGAAACTACCACTGACATTTTTCACAGAAGTAGAACAAAATATTTTAAAATTTGTATGGACACAAAAAAGACCCCAAATAGCCAAAGCAATCTTGAGAACAAAAACTGGAGCTGGAGGAATCAGGCTCCCTGACTTCAGAGTATACTACAAAGCTGCAGTCATCAAAACAGCATGGTGCTGGCACAAAAATACAAATATAGATCAGTGGAACAGGCTAGAAAGCCTAGAGATAAACCCACACACCTATGGTCACCTAAGCTATGACAAAGGAGGCAAGAATATACAATGGAGAAAAGACAGTCTCTTCAATAAGTGGTGCTGGGAAAACTGGACAGCTACATGTAAAAGAATGAAATTAGAACACTCCCTAACCTGATACACAAAAATAAACTCAAAACAGATTAAAGACCTAAATGTAAGGCCAGACACTATAAAACTCTTAGAGGAAAACATAGGCAGAACACTCTTTGACATAAATCACAGCAAGATATTTTTTGATTCACCTCCTAGAGTAATGAAAATAAAAACAAAAATAAACAAATGGGACCTAGTTAAACTTAAAAGTCTTTGCACAGCAAAGGGAACCATAGACAAAATGAAAAGACAACCCTCAGAATGGGAGAAAATATTTGCAAATGAAGTGACTGACAAGGGATTAGTCTCCAAAATATACAAACAGCTCATAGAGCTCAATATCAAAAAAAAAAAAAATAACCCAATTAAAACATGGGTGGAAGATCTACATAGACATTTCTCCAAAGAAGATATACAGATGGCCAAAAAGCACATGAAAAGATGCTCAACATCACTAATTATTAGAGAAATGTAAATCAAACTACAGTGAGGTATCACCTCACACCAGTCAGAATGGCCATCATCAAAAAATCTACAAACAATAAATACTGGAGAGGGTATAGAGAAAAGGGAACCCTCCTACACTATTGGTGGGAATGTAAATCAGTACAGCCACTATGGAGAACAGTATGGAGGTTCCTTAAGAAACTAAAAATAGAACTACCATATGACACAGCAATCCCACTCCTGGGCAACCTGTAGAAAGCCATAATTCAAAAAGATACATGCCCCCCAATATTCATTGCAGCACTATTTACAATAGCCAGGACATGGAAGCAACCTAAGTGTCCATCAACAGAGGAATGGACAAAGAAGATGTGGTACATATATACAATGGAATATTACTCAGCCAGAAAAAAGAATGAAATAATGCCATTTGCAGCAACATGGATTGACCTAGAGATTGTCATATTTATTGAAGTAAGTCAGACATAGAAAGACAAATATCATATGATACTGCTTATATGTGGAATCTAAAAAAAATGCATACAAATGAACTTTTTTACAAAACAGAAGTAGTGTCACTGATGTAGAAAACAAATTTATGGTTACCAGCGGATATTGGGGGAGGGAGGAGGGATAAATTAGGAGATTGGGACTGACATATACACACTGCTATATATAAAATAGATAACTAATAAGAACCTGCTGTATAGCACAGGAAACTCTACTCAATACTCTGTAATGGCCTAATGGGAAAAGAATCTAAAAAAAAAAAAAAGAGTGGATACATGTACATGTATAACTGATTTACTTTGCTGTATACGTGAGACTAACATAACATTGTAAATCAACTATACTCTAATAAAAAATTTTAAAAACATCCACATGTTCTTATATAACCTGAAATAAAATTAACTCTATTTTCCTTATAAAAGAAAGTATAGTTTTCAACATTGTCCAAAAAATTGAAAAGGGAGTGTAATAATGAAGGGCTCTTACTAAAATGAAAATGAACATTTTGTTACAAATATTTTTGCAATTTCAAAAACAAATATTGTAAATCAGTAACAATTTTGGATTTGGAGTAAAATGTGGTACTTCCTAGTGTTTTTAGTTATGGATAGTTTATAAGGATGACCACTCTCATCTCAGGGTGAGACCCCACCTTTGGTCCCTTCTCTTACCCAGAGTAAGGCTCTTCCTCTGAGGGACTGGGGGTTCAAGGACACTGTGTCCTGGCCCCCATCTCCCACTTCAGGCTGAGATATGTTGTGGTTCTGGGTGTTCGGCCCACCGGCCAGCAGTGCCATCTCCGCCCACCCTTGAGGCTTCCCTGGCCCAAGTCCCTGCAGGGCCACCCTAGAAGTCCTATGCTGGTGGAGTTTAGGGGCAAGGGGTCAAGTTGCCTTCTGTCTCTGTCTCCCCTGGTCCTATTTGCTGTCTGGATGGTGCTTCCCTCCCCCACCCCATGTCTTTGGGGTCCATTTGTCTGTCATTTGTTGTTTTATATTAACATGCCTGGACCAGTCCCTTACCCTCTATCTACCCACTGTAGTTAATTTATCTGTCATTAAATGTGGCTGCTCTGCTTCCAGCCTCTGCTTCTGCCATATCCCTAATAAAACGTGGAGCCCCCCTCCAAAAAAAAAATGAATAGACTCTTTAAATTCAAATACAGTAAGTCCCCTACGTACAAACATTCAAGTTGCGAACTTTCAAAGATGTGAATGTGTGTCCACATGTCCAGTCACATGTCCAGTCACCTGAGTTAGTTCATGTGTCTGGCATACATTGTCAAGTGCATGCGTCCTCTACAAATTATTGTGCTTTTGTGTACTTTACTGTACAGTACTATGTAGAGTACAGTAGTACAGTATCTTTATTTCAGTATATAGGGGTCTTACTGTATATATACTTCATACAATTTGAATGTTATTGAAAGCATAATTGTTTTAAAAGTTTCATGTCTGAAAATATAATTTTTAAGTCAAAGTTTGGTACAAAAATATTTATTTGAATTTGGAAGTTTGCTCTTAGCCATGGATAAAATATATACTTGTAGTTTCGCTATCATATTCTGAAAAAGAGTATGACAATTTGCAAATGTTTGCTTTGTACTTAGGCTTATCTCATTTACAGGTTTTGTTTGTTTTCCAAAAGATTTTTGTCTTGATCATAAGATTTTCTTTTTACACAGAGAGCTTAGCTGAATAGAGTAATAGGACAGATGACAATAAATGAAAGTGACTACCCTAATGACAATAATAACTGACATTTATTTAATGTTAATTAGGTACCAAGTACCTCCCTTGACAATTTATACATATAAACTTTTATTTAGTACAAAATTGAGCACAATTTTAAAATTTTCTCTTTTCCCCTATGCTTTAGATATGGATAGACATTTAATAGAATTTTGGGATGAAAGAGCTTCCACAATTGTTTATATTAACCTCTTCACTTTTAGAGGCAAGAACTCTAAGGATCAGCTAATTTTGTGGTAGGCTGGAAATTCAACTCCAAAGTCCTAATGAATAAGTTCAGCCTTGTATCACTGATTTGTTTTACAAATGAGATGCATAAAAGTAGATATCGTATTCTTAACACTAGTTCTGTTAATAATCAAACCTGAAATTTTATTGGTACTTTTAAAAGCAATAACAGTTGAAAAATACATAATATACTTTTTGTAGGAGTTTGATTAATGTAAACTAAATTTCATATTTGAGACTGATTATAAAATGGAACAAGTGGCATTATTCATTCGTTTATTCATTCAACAGATATTTATTGAGCATCTGCCATATGTATAAGCTCTATGATCCATGAGTGAACAAGACAGGCAAAAGTCTCTGCCTTCATGAAGACATTTACTCTAGTGGGGAAACGGAAAATAAACAAGAAGCAGTGTAAACTATGCCTCATATTAAAATGTGATAAGTGCTTTAAAAAGGGGGGCAGGGTAGAGTGATATTAACTAAGAGATGGGGTAAAATTTCTAATTAGGTAGGCTGGAATGTCTCACTGAAAATGGGATTTTTAAAAATAAAAATCTTCAGGAAATTCAGGTGTGTGTGGGTAGGGCATCCCAGGCAAAGGGAGCAGTACGGGCAAAGACCTAATGTTGGGTGTGTAGTGAGCAGGTTTGAAAATTATGGAGGAGGAATAAAGGAAGACTGAAGAGAAGTGTTGTGGTAGATGAGGTCTGTGAGGGAGCCAGGAATTAGATCAGACATGGTTTTACAGATCATATTAAAGATTTCAACATTCAATTTGAGAGGTAAAACAATGATCAATTCAAGGCTTTTAGGTAAAGTGGAGTACAAATCTAACAAGTTTTTCTGGGATCACTCTGGCTTCTCGTTTAAAATGGACTGGAAGGTCGGGGAGGAGAAAGTCAAAAGCAGGGAAATAGGAAGAAGGTTTTTCCAGAATATAGGCAAGAAATGATGGTAGCTTGTACTAGGATGAAGCAAGAATTGCTGAGAAACATTTTGAAAGAAGTGCAGATAGGAGTTGCTAATGACAGGGGTGTTTTGTCAGAGAAATAAAAAGACTAAATGAAGGCTCCTTGGTTTTTTAAGTAGGCAACTGGAAGTCATTGACTGTTGGATGAAGACACAGGAGGAGCGGATTTAAGGGAGAATGTAAGGTTCTCAGTTTTTGACGTGTTAAATTTGATATGCATAGATTTTGCGGTTGGATAAATAAATCTGAAGTTTAGGAAGAGTTACAACTTTGGAAGGCATCAAAATTGACATGGGATTTAAGTCTTTGAAAACGAATGAAATCATTTCGGGGAATCAATATAGAGATACTGTTCAAAGACTGAATCTTAGGGTAACTTACTATTTAGGTGTTTGTTGGATAATTAAAACAAAAAAGAGTAGATTGAGGAAAAAGAGCCAGGAAAGTAGAAGGAAAATCAGGCGTGTGTGTAATTAGGAAAGGGGCCAAGTGAAGAAAGTATTTTAAGTTAGAGGGAATAATCAACGGTACCAATTGCTTCTAAAGGTCAAAAGAAAAAAAACGTGAGGGCAGAGAATTGACCATTAGACTTAGTAATATGGAGATCAATAGTGACAACAAAATGAGCAGTTTTGGAGGAGTTGTGATGATAAAAATTTGATGGTGGTGTGCTTGACAGAAAGTGGGAGAAAGACGTTCAAAGAATCAAGCATAGAGAGATATTTCAAGGAGTTTTTTTACTTTATAGCTGGAAGAAAAATAAGGTGATAGCTTGAAGGGGAAGCAGGTAAATATATTTTATAAGAAGGGCAACATAACTGCATGTTATTTTGATGCTGATGGGTATGATTCATTTGATGGGGAATATCTGATAGAAAAGGGAAAATTGCTAGAGCAGTGTCCTTAAGAAAGAAAAAGGGGATGCGATTGAGTACACAGTGGAAAAACTGTATTTACTTGGGGTGCGGTCCATCCTGATAACAGAAGTGAGAATATTCAAGCACAAATGCAAGAAAATAGGTGTGAAGGGGTAGGTGGTAAATGGAATTTCTTTTTTTTACTGTTTTATTTTCTTTAGGGACATAGGAAGAATGATCACAAGCTAAGAGTGGGAGAAGAGAAGTTTGAGGCAAAATGACATAGTATAAAATAGTCCTAGAGCACAGAAAAGAGTGAAGAGACTAGGGAAGTACAGTATGAGTTACTGCTCATGAATTTAAATTGATGCCCATGTAGATGATTTGGAATTTCCTCTAGGCTGGTACAGTGGGGCAGGTGCAGGTGTGCAGAAGATGGAGAGTTGGATTTAACGATGGTTGTAGTTTAGCCTCGAAAGTAAATGAATATGATAGGAAGAAAAGAGTTGATGCTGCATTTAAGTGAGTGATTTTGTAATGATTAGCAATGAAACTTAAGCTTGATAATAAGAGAAGTGCAGGTGTTGGTTGAGGGGTAAGAGATAAGGAAAAATGGTAGTGTCTCACTGGCTACAAACTATTGTTGGAATTTGACTGTTTGAAGTGGTGAGCTGGAAAGATAGAAAATTGTAGTAAGACGTGTTTGAAATTGAGGTTTGGGGAGAGTGGTAGTGATTAGTAACAACAAAGTCATAGGTGTGATCATAGAAAGGAGTTCTGCAATTAGGGTGGGAACCAAGATGATTGTGAAGAATGGAGAGGCTAGGCCTTGGAGTTTGAATTCACCACTACAGAAGTGGTGTTGGAGATAGTTGAAGTGAGCCAGGAGCTATCTTCAGTAAAGAAAAAAAAAAGGAGATGACATAGGGGATTTTTAGATGATAGCAACAAAGGGAGGTGTTTTATAGAGGAAGGATATATAATTGTCTAGAATAGGATGATGAATACAAAAAGGACACTTACCCTAATTTAAGGCTCAGACTTACAACGTCTATAGAAGAAGCAGTATCATCAGGAAATAATCAGGTTTAAGTTAGAACTTAAACATGCTAGGGAGAAACATTCTAGGAAGATTTTGAGGATATAGTCAATTTTGCTAATGATTGAACTTGCGAGAAAAAGAAAATATGAATGGCGGTTGTATAAACGTTCAGATTCAGAAGAGATCTTGGAGTAGGAAGAAACTTTAGAAATGATATGATCTAAATGTTTGATATGTTGAAGCCTCTTCACAATGTTACTAATATTCATCCAATCTCTATTTGAATATTTCCTGTGACTGGCTCCTTACAGGCAGCCCATTCCAAAAATGAGATACTTTTTAATGTTCAAAGATACTTCCATTTGCTTGAAACTTAAATAAAATTTATACAGCATAGGTTTCTTATAATTAGGACTCTTGCTTCCTGTTGCTGCTCCCAGACTATTAGCTCTGCTCCCTATTTTGATCATCCCATTTGAACTCTCTGGTTTGCCTGTTCTTTTCCCTTTTCCCTTTCTGAGGCTGGACATTTACAGACCTCCTAGTTACTTGTTTACAATCACTGATAATTTCATCAGCTGACCACCTTAACAGTTACCACCATTGCAAGCAACTTTAATGAGGAGGTGCCCAATTCACTGATCTCCAGTTGTTCTCACTACTGTTCTCACTACTGTTCAGTTGCCTTCTACTTTCACATTATTCTTCCACACCTGGATTCTCTTTATAGCTGTATCATATTTACTTCTTGACTCCCTTGCTCTAATTTCATACATACCTGTCAAGATTGTAACTATGGACAAATCCATTTCTGTGCCTGTACCCCAATAACGAAACATCAAACAGCATATTGGAGGCACTATAGTTTCATGTTCACCAAACTCAAATGGACTTTCCACAATTCACTCAAGAAACAATGTAAATATCTTCAGAAAGTTTACTCTGCTTATTTCCACAATGAAATCTCATTTATCCACTCTACTTAAATCTTTAACTACTTCTTTTTTATCTCCACTAATCACAGCGTATGGTTCACTTTTTTCCAGAGAGAAAGCTTCAGACAGCAACTACTTTATATTTTTGCTACCATATCTAAAAACTGACCTGCTGCCTCCTATTCCCATTACAATGAAGAAAACATTGCTCCAGTATAAATCCAGTCCCTTCACATGTGCTTCTTTTCTCCCATTGAACTCTTAGCTCTGTCTGCTGCATCTTCAACATCTTGATTTTTACCACGTATTCCCTCTGATCAATCAAACATGATCTAATATCTGTAATCTTAAATAGAGCAAAACAAGCCTTGCCTTGACCTCATATACCCTTTTAGATATTACTTTTATCTGTTTTTTGTTTCCTATTTCCCTTCATAACCAGTTTTTCAAGAGTTTGTGTTTATATGTGTGTGTGTGTGTGTGTGTGTTTTACATATATCACTTCAATTTTATTTTTTTTACCTTCCAGCTATTTTTTTACCCTTGTCATTCTAGGGTTCTTCTTGCAGGGTCACCAGTTAGTAACTTATTGCTAAATTCGACATGTTTCCATCCTAGTTTGGTTGTCAGCAGTATTTTACACAATGGACCACTTCTTCCTTCCTGAGAGATCTTTGTGGAGATCAAGAGGATGTGTTGTGGATACATATTCTCAGGCTCTAAAATTCAAGTGATGATAGTATGTAATTATTTTAATTTTAATTTTTTTTATCATAACCAGAGTTAGCTTGAATTCCCGTTCTGCTTGGTAGGAAAAAGAAACTTAACTGAATTAATTCTAAGTAAATTTAATTGCTTCAAAGTATTCTCGGAGTCAGGTTTTAATTCCATCAAATCAGAATTGTCCCTCCCTTTCCTTCCTTTCTTCCTGAATTGGTTTAATTTCTGAAAAGTTTATACAATACAATATCAGATGGTGAGGCATCTGGCCTTCAGCCTTCCTTTGTCACATCCTCTATCCCCACCACACTGGCATCTGCTGAGGTTTCTGTATACCCACCTGGATTTTTGACATACATCCTACAGTGCTCTTTGTTATAATTTACTCTCATCATGACTACAAATCCCTTTAACATCTGCCAGTTTTCTCATTCTCAGCCAAGTGTCTTGTCAGAGGTAAAGGAAATCCTGTTTCTTTCTCTTGTCACCCAGGGACCACAGGAGACTTGCTGTGGCTGCCTTGTGTCTTCTTTAGCAGCAAAGAGACATCTCAACCCTCTTACTCCTATTTTCATTGGGTTACTAGGGAATACTAAAAGTGTGTTTTTCTCACATCATTTCAGAAAAGCTTAAGAGCAAATGCATCCTTTATTCCTGGAACTTCAAACTGTTTAGTACTTTCTGTAAATATCCCTTTTACTTTTTACTGACTTAAGAGCAGATAAGATAGTCATAAGATTCACCTTAGGCCTAAACCAGGGCGTAAATGTTTCTCTCTAACACATTGTTCAACCTTTCTCTGTACCAAGGGAGCAATTGTTCTTTTTATTCTAATAAAGAGGAAGAGGGATTTAATGTTTCTATTCTTCTCTTTGTCTATTATATCAGTAAGATGGCTTTCATTAAAATAAAACCCAAGGATTTAGCATATCTGCTTTTAGGTCTCTATTTTCACTTCATCCCATCTGGTTGTGCTGGGAAAAAAAGGACCACATGTTAAAGGTCAAGATATCTGATGGAGATTAGAGGGAGAGACTTGCATTTCTGTAGTATGGCAGAATGGGTAATCTGCCTATCTTTGGCTTGGGGAAAATATTATAAATGCTGAATAGATTAACACATTTAAATGCATTGATGAGCTGAGTGGAAAGTAAAGAATACTTTCAGGCAAAACTAAATGAAAAGAGAAAAAGTGGTAAGTAGAATGCTAGCTTCCACTTTGAGAACAACTGCAAATTTTAGTGAATTTGAGTTTTAGTTTCCATAGATTTACCAAACATAGAGGACACAGAGATAAGTCCAGTAGTTGCTTAAATTAGGAAGGCTAAAAGAATATAATCCCATCATAAAGCTGGATCCACCAAGTTGGCCAGTCCCTTGATGTAAGTGTAAAATAGATATAAATGTACATTTCTGGAGGGTGTTACAAGAAGACATTTCTATCTTGAATTGTGCCGAATGACTGGGAAAAATAATCATTCTAGCTAAAAATAACCCAAGTATTGGATTGTATGTAGCCTGAATTATGTGATGTGAAAAACTTTAATGCAATACTATAGTTTAAAGCGGTCCTAGGTTGGTACAGCCCCCAGTCACCTGGCAGAAACAATTGTGAATTTTCTTTGGAAGAATCTGTTTTCAGTCTAAGCCACAAACAATTACCACAAATAAAATTTTAAGAAACATAAATTTATAATAAAAACATAAAACACCCAAAGAAACAAGCTACTACAAGCTAGAGTCTCCAGAAATTAGAGACGGAATATCAAAACTGAACAATATAAAATAAATATGCTTTATGGAATGCATAAATAGAGTACTGAGAAAAAGAAATCAACAAAAAAATGTTTAAAAGACCGAGAAGATTTAACAAAAGACTCAAGAGAATGGTTTGATATTGAAACTATTGTTTTAGATCAGAGTCCCTAGAATCAGTTTCTGAGATATACACTTGAATGCAGGAGGTTTAATTGGGTGTGTTCTTCAAGGAGTGGGCACCTGTAGGGCAGTACAAAAAAGCCTGACTGAGTGATGCAGTTGCAACAGGAGCCTTAACTGATCTTATAAACTCTGGACCCAATCACTTCTAAAATTACTATTTAAAAACAGACATATTTTAGTGTTTCTGTCTATTATACAGAACAGTGACCATCTCCCAGATTGAATATAATGGTCATAAGTGGGAAATGAGATCATAATCATGAAAATTCTTTAAGGACTCTAAAAGTTCTATGCAAATGGGTTATCATGACCATCTATCCAGGAATCAAAAGCACAGCCACTGTAGTCAGATAATCTCAATTCACTTCTGACTCTGACACTCACTAGCTAGTGAACCAAAAGCAAATTACTTTCTCTCTATGCCTTAGTTTTCTCACATCTAGAGTAAAATAAATAAAAATTACTTTGTAGCATTGCTGTGGAGGACTAAATAAGATGAACTTACCTGGAGAATAAGTATAGCACCTATTATATAACTATAGTTTATTAAATATTATTTGATGTAGCAAAAGTACTTTTATTATTTATTTTTGGTTGTGATGGGTCTTTGTTGCTGTGCGCGGGCTTTTTCTGTTTGTGGCAAGCGTGGGGCTACTCTTTGTTGTGGTGCGCGTGCTTCTCACTGTGGTGGCTTCTCTTGTTGCGGAGCATGGGGTCTAGGCGTGCAGGCTTCAGTAGTTGCAGCACACAGGCTCAGTAGTTGCAGCAAGTGGGCCCTAGAAAAGCAGTCCCTAACCTTTTTGGCACTAGGTACCAGCTTCGTGTAAGACAGTTTTTCCACGGACTGGGGGTTTGCGGGGGTGGGAGTAGGGTTCGTTCAGGCGGTAATGCGAGCCATGGTTCAGGTGGTAATGTGAGTGATGGGGGGAATATTTCAGGTGGTAATGTGAGCGATGGGGAGCGATGGGAAGCAACAGATGAAGCTTCGATCACCTGCTGCTCACCTCCTGCTGTGCAGCCTGGTTCCTAACAGGCCTTGGACCCGTACTGGTCTGAGACCCGGTGGTTGGGGACCCCTGCCCTAGAGCGTGAGGGCTTCAGTAGTTGTGGTGTGCAGGTTCTAGGGTGCGTGGGCTTCAGTAGTTATGGTGCACGGGCTCTAGAACACAGGCTTAGTAGTTGTGGTTCAGGGGCTTAGTTGCTCCGTGACCTGTGGGATCTTCCCAGACCAGGGATCGAACCTGTGTCTCTTGCAATGGCAGGAGGATTCCCAACCACTGCACCACCAAGGAAGTCCCCAAAGTACTTTTAAAAAGAAAGAGGAGTATCATAATCATAATCCCTAACTTAGCATCTGCCTCACTTTTCCTATATTTATGATATGCTATTTTATCCCCTGTCCCCAAGACATTTTCTGACCATGGCACATGCAGAGCCTAACTCCCATGCCAGAAGCAAAATAATAGTTTACTGAAGTTTGCCTTTACTGGAATATATGTATTCTGCAACAGCAAGAGGTCCTTGACTTTTTCTCTGACTCTTTATATACAGTTATAGGAGAATATAAATGCCCATCCTACCCTTGTTATGGCAGCATATCACATATTTGCATGGTGATACTATTCCTTAGACTAAGTATTTTAGGGTATGTTTGGGTTGATTCCTTTTGCTTTACTACTACATTTACAAAGCAAGTATAATTATAGTATTGAGATTTTTATTGGCAGAAGCATTCACTGTTAACCAAATAACATTGAAAAATATGTTTTGTATCTGTGCCCTGAAAAGACTATATTGACTTTCTTCTTGTGTGTGTTTGTTTTCCTACACTTAGAACAAGCCAAGTTTCCATTGTTTCTTTGAATAAAGTCCCTTTATCCTGGCCCCTAGAAAAGAGCAAAATTACTGCTAATTTTTATGGTTCAACTTTTCAACCTATCCAGTTGCAGTTGAAATAAATCTCATATAGAATCTGATCCACAAGTTGATTCCTTTACATCAATAAACAAGTCTTTGTTTCATTCTCTATGTTTGACCAGATTTAACCTGTTCTTCTTTAAAGAAAAAAATCTGGGGCAACTTGACCCCTACCATAAGCTGTCAAGATGAAAAATCCACACTGTAATGTCAATTTGCAATGCTTGTGGTTCAAAGAAGATTTGTGGCACATGTGATTTATTTTCAATCACCTAAGATTTAACAAAGAAACTATACTGTAATTAATCTCAAAAAAATCGAGAGGTAATTTATTTTTACAAATTTTAGTTGAACAGCAAAAGCATGTCATTTCTAAAGATGCTATTAGGAAAAACAATAACACAACAGCTATTGAAGTGTATATAGAGTGAATATTTTAAAATCACAAAGAAAAAAAAGCAACACCTGAGGAAAAACTAATACAGATCTCTACAGACATTTTGGTATGATGATTTCATGATGTTAAATAAAATGATTTAACATCATTTTAAAATGATTTTAAATGATTTCATGGATGTTAAATAGATGGAAGTGATGTATAACATCTTTTCAGGGCTTTTATTATGCGATTAAGCTCCTTTTTCAAATGCATGTATGTCATCCTATTGAGTCCTTCTAATAGAGATAATTTTAATGCAGATTTTGGTTATCTCAGTAAGGAACTTAACAAAAATAAATTAGTTGAAGTGAAAATTCAGCGATGTTGGGATGATTCCTATGTTTCAAATGCTCTGACACTTGCTCAACTTCAGCAAGTGATTTCTTGCAATTTTCAGCATCTTTAGGAAAATCTACTTTAGAATTAATCTCCTAATATTCACTTTTCAGCTGTATTCTATTCAGAATCAAACCTGTTAGACCTGCCTTCTGCTGAGTAAGTCCTCTGCTTCCTTACTTACACAATTTTATTTTCTTAATGATAACATCTATGATTGCAAATTGCGCCTGACAAATTCTTCTTAAGGTCTTTTCCCTTGTTTTCCTGCAAAACCAATTTAGTCTTGTTTTAACTATAAAACCTAACTTATTAATCAACAATTCTTGTTAAGTGCAGAAATATTCTATTACCAAAAATCCATGTATGAATTAATTATTTTTACTCTTTTATTGCAAGTATATAATCATTAAATAGTTGGATGTGTTTTAACTGGTATTGAAAGACATCTAAGATACAATGTTAAGGCAAAAAGTGAGTTAGAAAATAGTGTGTTTTTATACTTACAGCCATGTGTATAAATATATTTGAACATGAGCGAATAATGTTAAAATGTTAGTACGTACATGGAAAAAATCTGCCATAAAATGCAGAAAACTTAATAATATTCCTTTCTTAAGTGGGATCGTAGTGAACATTCATTTCTTATATCTGTATGTGTTATTTTTGGCAAATGAGGTTTTATTTTGTTTTGATTTCTTATAATAAAACATGGGAAAAAACCAGAAGCATGTAAATCCACATATTAACAATGACTAGCTTCAGGAGATATGATTATAGGCAATCTTAATTTTCTTCTTGGCTGTGTTTAATATACATGTTAATGAATAAGAGTTATCAGTTTAGGCAATGCAAGGTAGAATCATATTAATGGACTAAAGTTTAAAAACTCCCTCATTTATGGTACTTATAAAAACATCTCATTCTTCATACACTTTTTCTTTCTAAATATGATTTTACATATATGGTTAATTTTATTTTAATGAAATTTATTTATTAATAAACTGCCTTAAATGTGTGAACATTGTTAAATCACCAAACCAAAGGTAATACATCACAGCTAAGTTATTGCTTGACTTTCTCAAAAACTTCTCTGGTTGATTGCCTGGAGATTAGCAATTAAGTAAGATTTTTTTTTAAATTATATTTTGGTTCTTTATTTTCCTTACCTTTTGTCCTTGTGTTTATGCCATTTTTTTTTTTTATATAGGGTCACAGGTAATGACAGTAAAATAACAATATACTGCCTTTCATATACAACAGGGAAAAGACATTAGGAAGATTAGTTTCTATTTATAAGAAACATTGAAACCATAAAAGAATAAAAAATCATATTCAGTAAGCCCTTGTTTTAGATATGTCTTTCCCCTACATTGCAATGTGCTGAATCACTCTTTCTTATGAACCACATGAATATTTAGGTTTCATTAATTTATTTTAAAATTCCCTGTTCTGTTCCTAATTATCCTCTTAATTTTTCTTACTATTATTGTCTCTTTTTGCTTCTTCAGTCATTGCCAGCAATATTTAAGGTCTCTGATAGTTAATGGTAATGTCGGAGGACATTTTCTGGATCCAAGCCAATCATAACATCTTTCAGTAATGTTCATATATATCAAGCTTGCCAGCTACTTACCAGTGCATAACAGAAGATAAATGTACACTACTGTACTACCAAGGATAAAAGAATCCAAGCCATCTGACTGCTAGCAGCCTAATTTTTACATAGCTGTTTACAATTCTCATCATGTTATAGCAATAGGATTTATTAATCCTTCTGACATTTTTCTCTTTGACAGCTTCTCAGCTTCTGTTATATCCTTCTTGGATGGGTAAGTACTATATGCTATTCTGAAACTGTGAGTCAAGTTTTGTATGTTGAGACTGTTTTAGATACTTAGTCTACTAAAGTGTAACAACTTGGATTTAACCCTATCAAAGATAAAAAAAATAGGGCTCAAGGGTTCAAGAAAAGTGAAATGAAGAAAAGTGAATTCAGAGATGTCATTGCAATGGAGCCTTTCAATATTTTTAACTCAGAGTGGGTTAAACTATAACTTACATTATAGTTTCTACGGGCAGGCCTTAGCATTTTACTCCAAATGGAAAACATACTTTTAAGACAGCTACATTCTTTCAAGAATATTCAAATGGTTTGATTTAGGAATATTTTTGCTATAATATTTTGAATTTTACATCTTTTTAACTCTACATTTTCAAATTAATTTCAAATCATTAATAATTAGTTAAAACCACCAATTCAAGGTGGTATTTGTCTCTTTATTGTGTATTACATTTTATTTAATTACTATTAAATAAGATTTGAAAATATATATTATATACGTTAAATACAAACAGTAAAAACAGAACAAAATTATTCAAAGGATGTGTGTGTGTGTGTGTGTGTGTGTGTGTGTGTGTGTGTGTGTGTGTGTGTGTGTAGATCCACATACTAACAATGACTAACTCCAGGAGATAGAATTATAAGCCATCCTAATTTTCTTACTTCTTATATATAATACTTTTATTACAAACACCTGAATTTATCATTTATTACAGCCAAGCTCTAAACAAGGTTATGCTGCTAGAATCTATAGCAAAAAGGAGAGAAAATATTTAAATTCTGTTATTCCCTTTGTCCAGTAAAAGAAATCAAGTATTTTGTTTAATGTGGACAGATACATTTCTTTATGCCAGTGAATCCAGAAGCAATTCAGGCATATAAAATATATTAGTTAGATTCATGTTGTCAACCATAAATTTACCCAGAAATTTTATTCAGATGTGTAATTTATATTACCCATCTGATCGGATCTTTGTCTGATCTGTTGCTTGAAAATTGAAATCCTATCTTAGTTTTGTCTTAAGTTAGTCTCTTAAGTTAATGAAAATTTTGTTATATAAAATAAAGATGATATGGTTTCATGTTACTTCCTCATGATCTAATTTGATACATTTAGTTTAAAATTTTAAAAGGAAAATATAGTTATGAGATGATCTCACTCAAATTTCAGGTGTTTCACACTTTTGTCAAGTGATAAATGCTGTTTCTGTTATGATTATTTAAAATTTTGAGATGAACAACTAAAGCAATATACTCTCGTATTATTAGAGAAGGATCCATGATCTTTAGACATTGACATTCTTCTGTGAAAGTTTTGGAGTATGATTACATGTTTCCTCAACTATTCAGATGTTTTCTATCATATTTCTTCAAAGATGTAAAACAAAGTGTTAATTCCTACACATGTAGGAAAAATTCAAACGTTATGCATTTTGTACATTTGATGCAACTTAGAATCTGTTTTAACCTTAGAAAGGAACTTGTTTGAGATAGTATAATTTTTCACCATCTTATTAGAAAGTCATAGTATTTGTCTAAAGTATTTTGAACACAGGTGTGGCAGTTGCACAGGGTTACACAGGATAAGAAGGGAGTGTTGGTGATTTTCATCTCTGTGTCTATCCGATTTCTTGTGGAGTCTTTTGTCTGATGTAGTTTAACTCAAAATCATTGCTATATATAGCCAAATTGTGTAATTTCCCAGAGATTCAGAAAACTGGTAAGTAACCAATGGAGAACCAATTAACTAATGATTAATTTTCACATACGTTCTTATTCATTAAAAAAATGGGGGAAGAAAAGAAAAATATGGTATACTCTAGATTCATCAGTTTCAATCTCTTTTTATGGTATACAGTAAAGTTCTAGAAAATGTCACAAGGTTAAAAAAATTTGATTTTTATGTCACTAGTCTTTATTAATGACTATCAGAGATCCTTTTAAAGTCAGTGTTTATTTTAAATTTTCAGTAATTTACAAAATAATGTTTTATATTCATGTCATTAAAATGACATTTCACCAAGAGCAACTCCATTTCCCCAAATTAGCACATCCTCATATTTTCTTTCTGAAGTCACATAAATGAATTAAATATTTTGTAACTGTTGTTATCTCATGCATGGTAGAAAAGTTTGGACCATTGCTAATAATAATTATTAGTAATTTTATATACATATATAAATCTATGTATAAAATTTATGTAAAAAATTACTGCTTGATTATTCCTCATAAGATGTTAGACCAGAGAAAGTACAGGCCACAAAAGATAGCTCTGGAAGTGACAGTAACAGATTTAAAGCATTGGATTACCTGGTTTTGTAACACTTATTAATAAATAAAGATTAATTTCAGAATATTATTAGGATATCTATAATTCTTTCAAAATTCAACTACATAGAGCTTCACAGTTTGAGGATGGTCAGTGGTGTCGAAGAGGTCATAAAAAGGTTGTTTCATCTCACTCTTCACACATCACGAATTCATGATTTTAAGAGAATTATTAATTGTTGGGGTGCTAATTTTCCATTAACTATTTTAAATTGTAATTAATGACAAAGTGTATATTTTGAATCATAATGGAAATATTTCATATTTTTTAAAAATCCTATATATGATGAAAATCTATGAAAATTTATTTTTATTGAGGTTTGGATTTTTTCAGCATCTTATAAAAGTCAAATTTATAATGTATGGGTGCTTTGTAGAACACGTACATCTCCAGATAAAGGAAAAACTTACATATACTTACAGAGGCCTCACTTCCCTAAAACCCCAAAGCATCTTGACTCTCTTTTGTATTACTCTTTTAATTTTTACCTAGATCATTTAAGATATACAGATACACAATTTGCAGACATGCAATTTCATAAATACTTTCAGAGATGAGAAATTGAATTACATGCTGTTTACATATTTACCAGGGAACTTTATTGCAGTCATTATATTTTATTTTTTTATTCTCTGGACGATTTTAAAAGATTATAATAGCATTTTTAAGTATTTAATTGTGAATTTCTAAAGAGCAGTGATAAACACGGCAACATTAGTTTTCTGATATTCTCAAAATTCAAAGAATAATAAAAGCCAATTTCCTTAGTCAATTGTTATATAAATTACTGAATAAGTATTGTGTGATGAGGCTATCAGTGTATAAAATTGTTTTAAAGACCTGGAACATGAATTCAACCTCAATGCAGTATATATGTCTCCATATTCTTCTCAAGAAGCAGAACCTGCCTATTATCAGCATATACAGAATATGGTGGACGTATGTTTTTCATATGAACACCATATCTCTTCCACTAAAATAACCCAGTTCATTCCACATATGTCAATAGGCAGGGGCCCAGATTGCATCCCTTCATAACCCCCCACACCATAATGAGAGACATATAATTCAGGTCTCATATATAATTAAAGCTCACTGTACTGTTGGTCAGACAGATTGGTTTAGGGATGTGTGAATAATCTGTTAAGTCAGGTTAGGTTATTGCCTTTGTCCCTATTTGCTACTCTGAAGGAACAAAGTAAAGGAAAGCTGAGATATGAATAGAAACAGAGTCACTATGTCATTGTTTGTGACCTAAAATCTTTTCAGTAACATCTGCCAGTATATTCACCTTTTTAAAAAACGCATTCTTATTTTGAGAATGATTCTTGATAAATGCATTAAGAAATATTGACTTAGTGGGATATATTTTGGGATTTCCAGGTCATTCATTTCCTGTGATGGCCTTGATAATAGTATGTTGGCTGAATCCAAATTTTGTTGTGTGACCAGGATCTAGACTTTCCACAAAATTTGTTAAATTAGGGGAAAACGAGGTATTTACATACATATTTTTTACAGTGTGAATGTGTATTTGTGTGTATGCACACGTGTTTAATTTTTTGGGAGATAAGTTAATTACTAAGAAAAGACTATAGCAGAATTACGTTTTCAATCTTTTATTGACATCTAGAGAATAGACCGCAGCTTCAGACGTTTAACTATTCTAAGGACTCTGGATCTGTTTTTCATTGTCTTTTAGGATCTTTGGAGAAGCTGCATGCATAGAGTCTTATATGACCTGAAGCAGTGCTCCTTTCCCCAATGAAAATGAATAGTTTTCATTCTATATACTGCTTGTTTCATTCTATATATTGCTGGTATGCATAGCTAAGTATGCCCTGTCTCCTGCTGCCATCCTTATTTCTTCAGTTCTTGAGATCACTGATGGGAGAAAAGGACAATTACTAAATGACATCTACAAAATGCTAAAGTGCTCACCCATCCATAAGATTCTTCTATTTACTGTCCTTATTATTTACGTTGATATTTACTTAATCTAGGATGTACACTCTTAACATATGGGGTGATTTAATAAGACCATGGAAATAAATATTATCCACTGTTCTTTCTTTCATTGAATTACATGAGATTAAGAATATCTGGGCTAAGGTTTCCATATAAAATGCTATAACATCTTTCGATGTACTCTTTTAAAATATACAGTAGAAGATGCCACTGAAGCATGGTATGCTGTATATTACCAGTGGAATGGACTTGTGCAATTGAGGATATGGTTTGAACCCTCTGGCAAGCACCATGCTTTTTTTTTTTTCAATCAATTTTACGTTATCAAATGTCTTGTGGTCACTTTAAGACAAAAACACAATCCCGATATGGTAAAATTTAAATGACTAACCCCATGTTAAAGTCAAATGCTGAACCTAATTTAAAGTTATTTCCCCTTCCTTCTTAGGGAACTTGAAATGAAAGGCAGAGCAGTGATTCTTCGCCTTTTCCAGCTAGCAGTCCCTCAGCTTTTTAGCCAAGAACTCTTGAGTCTCCATGGTCAAAGTAGAAGGATGAGGAGAGAAAAGCAGATAAGAGCATTTTAATGATGAATTCAGTCCTTCTGGGCCAGATTCATTGCTCTTGTCAAACTTTTTTTTTCTTATGGACCATTTCTGTGGCTCTCATTGCTGGCCCCCTTTCCTTGGTATGGTCAGGGTCTCTCTTCATTTGTTTGTTCTAACTCAACCTCCAATGCTGACATAATGCATATCGGCCGCTTTGGCTAAGGCCCTAGAAGGTCATCCTTTTGGACAAGATGCCTTATTATGTGAGTACAGGCCAGTCCTCCTATTGCTAGATCCACACTTAGTACATCAGCTTCTTACATTTTTGACCCACCATCAGGGCACATGATGTGATTTTGCACCTGCGACCTTCTGCTATTTCCCTTTTAGCTTTCTCAAGCATGGGTCAAGAACCGTTCTCAGTGTCACACCCGCTTCAGTGACACATGTAAGATTCCTTGACTGGTCTGTTGAAGTTTCTCTCACCAACTCAGGATTAGTTTTACCCTCCACTTTTTGAAGTATGGGTGTAGGAGGGATTATGAGAGAGGACAGAGTATACGATTCAGTATTCCGCTCTCTCCAAAGAAATATTCTTCAAATATTCTGTCTTTATTTTCCAACTCTCAACCATTTGCATCATTGATGTAACTGAGGGAATTCATTTTAATTATCAACTTGAATTTCTATAAATGATCCATCTATTATGTATTGGTGACTAGGCAAAAATTTTATTTTTAACATGCTGTTATATTAATTTATATTCTAGAATTTTGTTTCATATTTTAGAATTTCCTTCAACTAACTAATGCGTGTCCTAAGGTCATGAACTGTGACTTTTATTCCTTTTATTTTTCATATTGGTCCTGACACAGATAAGTCATCATTAACTCTTTTTGGATGGATAATTGAATCAGACTTTAAAAAGAGAAAAAAGAAAGTTGGGAGCTAGATCCTGAATGGGGAAAACCTAAATCATAGATAGAAAATACAAATGTTGATATCAGTAGAGCCTAATTGGAGTAGTACTTCAGAGGAAAGATAATATATAAAGCACTTTCATATTTAAAACATGTCACAAATTCTTCGACACACCTCCCATCAGGCCAAGTCTATGTCCACTCCCCTTGAGCCTAGAGATGGTCTTTGTGACCACCTCAATGAATACACTACAAAAGTGATAGTGCCTTACTCTGTCTGAGGCTTGATTTTAAAAGTTCATGTAGCTTTTGTAGGTCTCTCTTGGGACACTTGCTTTGGGAGGCTTTAGCAACCAAAAAATCTAGCAGTTCTGAGGACACCAGGTAGAGAGAGAAATCAAGACAGTTGGAATGGAAATATTTCATTTTAAGCCAAATTTGGAGGAATTATGAAGCAGTTGGGATTTGCTTTGTTCACCAAACAACAAAAAAAATCTCATTTCAGACTCTGTACACTGCAAAGTATTTTCAAATAAGGTTACAGATTCCAGTCAAAGATCGAATTCAAGATTGGCCTTTGTTAAGAATCAAGAAAGATCTAAGTTCATGTTTTACAAGCCCTCTTAAAGAGACAAAAAGCCTTCTAAGCATGCTAAGACTGTGCTTCACAGATACTGTCTGTAAACAATAGGACATCAAGGAATTTTAAGTATTTTCCCCACAGCAGCTTTAAAAGTATCCCAAGATAGAAAAGAGCTTTCCCAAAAGATATTTCTGATAGTGTATTTTCTCTAATAGAAAGAACTATAAATCAATTCACAAAAAACCCACATAATTTTAAAGAAATTTTATCAGATGAGACTAAAAGGACAGAGACAATATAAAATTAAAAGAAGACTTAGACTCGAAAATTTCCATGGGCTGGAATCAGGCTGAGAAAATATTCAGATTCAAACACCAATTATTTCTCTAAAAAAAGAAGGATGACTCAGAAACCAAAATCAGGACCCAGAAGGCAGAGTTGTAGAAAAAACATTTCTAGGCAATAAAACTAAGCCATTATTAAGAAACTGGCAACAGATACCCAGCTGGATTTCAGAAATACTATGAATCAGTGACTCTGTTTGTCTCCCATTTGATATATTTTGAATGCGCGTATATAGAGCAGTCATCCCATACCTGAGCCACCAGTATATGTTGGCTTTATGGTGGGGAGATAACTTGTCTATTCAGTTCACAGGTCTTAAGACTGAGAGAAACAGTAATGAAGAAGCTGTACTGAAAGAACAACAACCAGAGAGCCTCATATGTGCCCAAATCTGATTTAGACAAGTTGCTGCAACTTGGACCTGAGTCTGATGCTATAGTATAGGATATGAGATATGTGGGGGTCTTGGGAGTGAGTGGGTGTGTTTTACATGTAAAAAGTGTAAATACTTTGTGGAAAGAAGGTGGACTGTGCCTCCAAGTTCTTTGACACTCAACAGTTCAAGAAGTGGGGGCCTGTATGCCTGCTCTCCCGGAACCTGGACAGGATGTTGTAATTGCCTCATAAGATAGAATGTAGTAGAAGGAATGCTGTGTGACTTTGGATAAAAATCCGTGCAGCTTCTGCCAGTTTTTCTAGGGACATTTGCTGCAGAAGACCATCAGCCACCATATAAAAAACCCAGCTACCTTGAGGCTACCACGTGGAGATATCAGGTGGAGAAACCATATTTAAAGAGAAGTGATGACCAACCAGCAACCCCAGTTGTCTGGCACTCACTGTTTGAGTCTTTCAAGCTACTCAAGTGTTGAAGTCTTCAAGATAACCCCATCCCTGACACGAGACACTGTGCAACTACTGCATGGGAAACTCAAGTCAGGGGAGAACTGACTGAGCCCACTGAAGTGCTGGATTCATGAACAAATAAATGATGCTGCTGTTTTCAGCCACTATCTTGGGCTGCTACACAGCAACAGATAGAACAAGAACTATAAAATACTGAGAACTTTTTTTCCTTTAGAAAATACATGAAAAATTAACTAGTTGTAGACTTTATTTTACCAATATGGTTTAGATCAAGATTCCTGATAGCAG
The DNA here is from genome assembly GCF_949774975.1 of Lagenorhynchus albirostris. Taxonomy (NCBI): domain Eukaryota; kingdom Metazoa; phylum Chordata; class Mammalia; order Artiodactyla; family Delphinidae; genus Lagenorhynchus; species Lagenorhynchus albirostris. The sequence continues at coordinate 33,205,414 of NC_083105.1, forward strand.
CACTATGGACATTTGAGGCCAAATAATTTTTGTTACTGGGTGCTTCCCTGTGTTTTATTGAATGTTTAGCAGCATCTCTGCCCTGTTCTCACTAGATGCCAATGGCACATAATCCTTCTAGTTGTGACTACTAAAAATGTCTCCAGACATTTCCAGAAGAGGCAAAATCACTCTTGGTTGAGAATCACTAGTTTAGATAAATTTAAGGGAAGAATGGTAGGAGAAAAATAAATCCTGGGAAAGAAAAGAGTATGGAAAAAAAAGAGTATGAAACTTTCTAGCCTAAATAGCAAATAATTTATATCAAGTCCTCTAATAATAAACCATAAAGTAGAGACACTATTGAAACAAGCATATTCTAGAATCAGATGTTCTGTTTGCAAAATCTTCAAAATATCCATGTTGTCCATACTTGTGTAACTACATAGGATTAGAGGCCCATTAAGTTATGGGGTTATTGAGGTTCACCTTGACTAATTGTTTTATTTGTTTCTGGCAATTTTGTATCTCTTATTTCAGGCTTCAGCTGATTTTTCATGTTATTTTCTATTGTTTCAGTAAAAAAGTACTTTTAGAAACTAATGGCTTTCCAAGAGATGAGTTTTGTCCCTCAGATAACCCCATAATTTAGCATTTCAAGCTTTTAAAATACTTATCAAGAAACAGTTGCTAATTGAAACCAATGAGCTATGCTGTACATTTCTGACAGCATAATGTACCTCTTCAAATTTTGGTAATAATAATTGCATGTCAACTTACAATTCAGAAAGGAAACACTATCAGAATTTTTAGCCATGAAAAAAAAAGGATTAGGGTTTGGAGTGAGGGGACATTAGATTTTAGTAAGAATCCTTGTTTTCTCCTGTAGTGTGAATATTTTAAACTATTAACACATTTCTGGTTTTTCACTTTTATAGAATCCATATTCTTATATAAGCCATTTAAGAATGGGTGTTAGTTATAAAGCAGAAACTAACACACCATTGTAAAACAATTATACTCCAATAAAGATGTTAAAAAAAAAAAGAATGGGCTCTGTGTAGTCTGTTGTAATTTATTAGATTTGTTTCAAACTTTTCTTTCTGAACTAGGGTTATTACGATAATTATAATTTCTAGTTTTCCTTTTTTTTCTAATTGTTTAATCATCCAGAAGGAGGTTGGTTGGCCAAGAAGACAGTGAATGCGTTCATTTTGTTTCCATCTTGGGACCAATAATACTGCCATTGTTTCCTAACGATTCTGTTTCTAGTGTTGATTGTCATAAGCAGTAAGAAACCATGAGAAAGTTAGTGGAAATTCAGTTTTACAATTGGACAGTGAAAATCTATCACCAGAACAATGAAGACAGCTCAGGGTGTAGTTTATAGTGCTAGGAGGTGAGAAGCATTAACTACATGTTTAATGGGCAAGGGATTCTCCTATGCTCCCAATGTAGCATCATGTTTCTACTGGAAGTCTAAGTAAGCTAGTGCCTCATAATATTCTGGACTTAACTTTCAAATATACAAGACATTATCTTTTTCTTGGTAATTGGCATGTCACTATTATAAGACATATGTCTGTCATCAGTTGACAGCTACCACTTATCAGAGGGATAGGACATTCATTGCACAGAGCATTCAAATAGATTAAATAAATTTTCTTCTTTTTACAAAACTTTACATGGTGCGATGACATGTAAATTGATTTGTAAACTATTCATAACTTCTAGATGGGTTTACCTCTTTCATTTTTCAAGAAGGAAGGACTTGTCAAGTTGGATTGATCTGGCATGCCAGTACATTAGCCCTTCTATAACTGATTTTCATTTTAATGTTACTCTCTTTTTTGCAAGGGCAAGATGCTAAATGAGATGAGATAATTTACATTTTGTCACATTTGCTTTCAAAGATTAATGTACACCAACAAGAGGAATCAAAAAGATAATATTAGGTAGAGCGAAGTTATGAAGCAAAGGCAGTAAGTTACTATTGAAAAGCAAAATTAGATGGTATATTGTTTATTAAAATGGTTTCTTATCATTTATTCAAAATAAATGAACAGAGCAGTAATACCTAAGAGCTTACATTTTGAAATGTGGCAGATTTGAGAATGAAACCTAGATCTGCAGTCTTATGGTCCTGTGATATTCATTTACTTCTCCAGTGCTTTTATGTTCACACATACACCGAAAGGAACAAGGGCAACTCTTTAAAAGGTTTTGTGTATGAATGAACATCCCTAAATCAATTTAAATATTATTATTAATATTATTGTTATACTTTTTAAAATAAAGGGACAATTTATATATTGATTATTATATATAATCGATAAGGTTCAACTCATATAATGACATAAATTATCATGTGACTTATGGTGGAATTCTTACAACTTCACGGTTATTTCTCAAATGTGTCATATGATCGGAAATGATACTGAAAATTTTTTGTTCACTTTTGCTTGCAGCTGTCTTATTCTGACTCATAACATACGTATATTACTTTAATAGATTCTCAAATGATGCCTTTCTATTTCTCCTTCCTTTTCTTCTCTCCCTCCTTCCATTCTTCCTTTCTTCCTTTCTCCCTCTCTCACTCCCTCCCTTACTCCTTCCCATTCACCCTGTATATTTACTGAAGATTTAATATGTGTCAGATACAGAGATAGACCCTGCAAACATAACACTGAGAACACTGGAGCATTTGTTCCCAAGGTACAACCCCTCTAATAGAAGCAGAAAAGTCATGACATTAAGAAGAATTAAATACTAACCTGTGTGTGGCAAACGAACAAAAAAATATCACAAAGGAACAAGACATTGATTATGTTTTCTTTCTGTGTTTACTTCATTCCCCAACTTGTCCATACCTGGAATATATATTGTTGCACCGTTTAATGGATGTCTATAAGGTGTTCTTTCTAACAGAAATTTAGTTCTGTTGTTTCAAATATGAAATTTCTATAATGGTTATGATGACTCACAGATACAGTATAACCTAGTCACTGTGTGTACTCACTATGTGTATCTTTCATAGTCTGCTTCTACCGTAACTGTCTAACGTTATTTTGTATGCAAAATATCGAAAAATCTTTATTTTTATTTAATTCTGTTTGGCTTATATTTTGTTCTGACCTCCTGTCATAGATCACAGTAGATCACAGTACTTTTGAGAAAGTAGGGCTCAATACCTTAATAGATCAGTCAATAAATGATGAAATGAATGAATAAACACATGATTGATGAACTGAATGATTGGCTGACTGAATGAGAACCATATGGCATATTTTTCTTGCTGTTTTCTGTGCCTAGAATATCTTTTCTTATGTATGTACATATCCCAGGCTTCAGTTTCCTGCTATTTCATTCTCCTTTGATCAAATCAGTTGATAATGCCATCTTAATAAGTTATTGTTTATGTTAAACATTTTTCTATTAAATCCTTTTTGACATACCTTATGCCAATGTTTTCTTGTTTCATTTCCATGCCTTCTCAGATAGCTAACATGTAGAGAATCATCCATTGCATGCCTTCATCAATATTTTGATAAAACTATCTTTTTCTAAAGCCTAGAGTCTTCCAAAATTTACATATATATGTATATACACAAGTATATAGATATATATATTTCTATATATATATATACACATATATGTGTGTGTGTATATATATATATATATATATATATATCTCTACATAAGCTCGTGTGTGTGTGTTTTTGTATACATGCATCCCTTTATAGTGGAGGTACATGATCTTAAAATCCCATAAATACTAATATATTTAATAGGTGTTCCCCCTTATAAGCCTGTGGCTATAACAAATGTATGTTTTATTATGTGATAACCTAAGAATATGAATTAAAATTTTCAGAATAAGATGATATATCCTCAGAGAGTAGGGTCAACCTAATGCTTGTTGGTTTAAATATTTGACAGCTGTTCGAACATATTGTCATTTGGAAGGGGAAAAATGAACCAGTTCATCAAAATCAACAATATTCACAGAGGGAGTTGTATAGTGTCAGAGCTACCTTTAAATTAAATGTAGCCTTAAAGAAAAAAAATCATTTAAACCATCTGTTGTACAAAAGAAGACACTAGTTAATGGCAACCCGCTTATCTTCACCAGAAGCAGAACTGCTGAATGTAATACCATGCATGTCATTGTGTGTGTGTGTGTGTGTGTGTGTGTGTGTGTATTGTGTAGCCTTATATATTTTAGTGGAGCATTTCACAGTAATTAACTCGAATGAAAACTTGTTCTACACAGATTTTCAGAATAAATAGTTGGCAGTTACATATGGACTAAACTGTTGCACTGCTAACCTTTTAACAAAATCTCTTTCCATGAAACAATTTTATTAATGCTCATTATTACTCTCATGGTGGGACGGTGGCTTTTCATTTTTCGATTTAATGACTGTAGATCAATATGTATTGGGTCGTGGAAACATACAGACTCTGTTGGGGATGGGAATCAAAGTAGGAAAATATTGTCTAGAGCTGGCAGCTACCATTTATGTGAAAACTCAAGGGAGTTTTTCCTTCTTGATACCTGGATAGAACCGGTATACTCCATCCACATTTCTTTCAAAATTAATTTTGTTTATGTTGTGGCTAAAAGGTGAAAATCTGAAAAACACTATGTTCTGTTTCCAGTTTTAATGATTAATGATCAAAGAAAAATCCAATTGTCAAAAATAATAATTTTGCCATGAGTCACAGTGACACCAGATGACAAAGCAAGCTTTATCAAACTGGAATTTTAACTCATGAAATGTTGGACACAACTGCATCCTCCAATGGCTCATTTATTCTGTGCTGATAATATATAGCCTAGAACATTGAATTCACTCAGGTTTAATGAGTTTTTGCTTTTGACATACACACTATGAAGATTTTTTTATTTATTGTGATCAAGTATTGATTGCATTTTTCATGGATCAGGAACTGGTAAACATCTTAATTTTGAAAAACACTGTTTTGTTTTTCCTCTGCCATAATTTTATTTTTTCTTAAATTAGGGTATTATATTTTATTGATACAAGGTGAATAAGAATAACTTTTATATTTATACATTTCAAAATATTTAAACTTTAAAAATCTTTGGATATCTTTTCAATATATAATGCATTTTTATTTTTTTATTCTCCAAACGTTTTTTCCTACTAAAATTTCAAATCTGTTTTTTAAAAAATTTTATAAGTGGATGAAGTAGGGAACTGCCACAAATTTGCAGTCTAAAGAACTTTATTTTATAAATGGGTACTTACACAATATGAGAAGCTATCTCTAGTTTATGACAATATATCAAAATAGAAAACTTCTTCATTTAAAACTGTAGTATCCATTCCCAGGGCTGGACAGGCTTCATGGGCATGTGACCTACGAATTTGAACAGGGTCCCATACTTAGAAGGACGCCGTTCTTGGTTTATGCCTCTGCTATTGCTATCTCGAAATTCTTAAAAATTTTTAACAAGGAGCCCCACATCTTCATTTTGTGCTGGGCCATTGAAATTATTCACTGTGCCCCAACACAGAGTAACATGGAAAATATCAAACTATCCATGTTTGTATAATTTGATATATTAGCAATTTTAATGTAAAAATACTAATTTAAATAACTAAATTTGTGAGGTGACAGACTATCTAGTTTCCTTTTTTTGCCTCCTCCTGTTCTTTATTCCAAATTAAAAGGTATCTTCTACAATTGGACAAAAATTTGTACTACTGAAATGAAAAGTAATAACCAATTACCGTATTTTCATGCGTATGACAGTGCAGTGACCATCTACGCACAAAATTTTGAGTTCACATTTTTGACTACAGTTGACCCTTGAACAATGTGGGGTTGAACTGTCTGGGCCCACTTACACACCAATTTTTTTCAATAGTAAATACTACAGTATTTACCAAGGTTGGCTGAATCTGAGAATGCTGAACCAAGGTTGGTTGAATCTGAGGCTCTGATGAAACTGCAGATACAGAGAAACCTTGGATAAAGAAGGCTGAGGACCAACTATAAGTTATGTTTGAGCATGGAGGGTTGGTGCCCCTAACCCTCTTGTTGTTCAAGCATCAACAGTATTTCCAAATTCTGTGATAGACCTGCTTTGGTACCTTTCCCATTTTCTCTTTATTAGGCCATTATTTCTATCTCCCAGTTATTTTGAGTGGTGAATGAAGCTGATTTAAGACAGAACGCTTTTCCTGGAAGTGGAGCCAGAGACAGTGATTATGAATACGTTTTGAGAAATTGCTTTCTAGAAAGATTACATAATGTCGTATTGTCCATAGTAGATGTACAAGATTATTTACCACAACTTTATCAGCAGAGAGTTAATGTGAAAAGGGAATCCAATCACTGGTGTCCAATTTGATTGTGAAAAGCAGCAGCTCGTTTTTAATTTAATTTACTGTATCAGCGATTAATGAAGTTGCAAGTTTTTTCATTTATATGTTGGCTGTTCTTATGCCTGTTTTGCTTTTTCCATTGTAGTGTAAGTTGGAATTACTATTGTTTATTGTCTATAAAAAACAATGATATCATAAGCATAACCTTTATTTGAAGTAAAGTTTTACCAAGGTCAGTGATTAATAATTCTCAGTTGACACTAAGATCAGAAAAAAAATGGACTCAACTTGCAGAATTAGGACCTTTTTGTCCATATGTATAAGAAGTTTATACCAAATGAGAATATTAACACAGAAATAGATAAAGTGAGATTCTAAAATTTCTGTCTCTACTGATGTGTATATATGTATACACACACACACACACACACACACACACACACACACACACACATATACATACATACCTGTCTCTTTGACAGTGTTTATAAGTAGATCTGTGAAACTCTCAAAGTCTCTTTAAAGATCCAGGACCTGTAATCATGAATAACTCTTAAAAATATTCAGAATATAGTTTAATCATAAATCTTCTATGGCTGCTTGTGATAAAATAACCATCTCTTAGGGTTTATAAATATCAAGCTTTTTTAGTACCTCTGCCTGCAGGTATAAAAGTGACCCAATTCTCATACTTATTATTATCAATATGTACATATGCCGGATATGTAAAATATAATGACCAAAGGATGTTTCTGTCAGACAGAGACTTCAAAAGAAAAATATGGTCTGGTGCTTTTTTTCTTCCCACTTGTCATTTGGAGAGTCCAGTATGTTTCATGCTTTGGGAAATATGCCAGTCCCTGAAACAGGAGACATATTGAGGTCCTTGCCTTATTTCCCTCGCTGCTATAGAACATATTATAAATGGAAAATTCATATCCTATTAGAAATAGCATAAAATAATCAAAGTTATTTTCTTAAGTGCTGAACAGTTCCCCATAGAAAACTCTCCAAAACCCAATCTGTAAAACCCTATCCATCTTTCAGAAGTCCAATAGGTTTCCAATTCCCTTATGAAAACTTCCTTACTTCTCACTTTCCTTTGAGGTATGACAATTCTTAATAGTGTACATCATAAAGTGTAGCATTTAATTATGTACCACTAATACAGCTGCTTAGCGGCAAATAAAACAATGCACTGTAGCTAGTTTAAGCAGAAACTAAGAGAGAGAGAGAGATCGTATAGTTTACAGAATCTTACAAGACACAAATATTGGTGTTCGAAGTCTATGTTGGCAGGAACAATGCTTCAGATACAGACAGTTCTGGAAAAGGCAACATTTTCCTTCCTCAGCCTCCAACAAACCCCAGAACAAAATTAAAATTCTCTCTGTTTGAATATGATTAGATGGGTCTGGAGGACATGCCAGCACTTTTCTATAAGAAAGGTTTCAAATTCTAATTCTGCTTAAAATTTGAGAAAGTGAGGCAATAACACAGGAAGTTACCTAAAACAAGAGGCTGCTCAGTGTAAATGAGGGAACACAAAATATGAAATATACTATCTCCCATGATATGATTGTTACAGCGTGTGTGTTTTTTTTGTTATTCCTAAAAGCATTTAAATCTTAGAAGTGTTAAGTCGTGTGCCATGCTTCTTCGTACAGACCTGGTGTCCTCTTTACCTGGATTCAAAACTTTGTTCCATTAGTGTGACTTTGAAAGAAAGAAAATTGATTTTGCTATCACCAATCAAATTAACTCATCAACAAATGTTGGATAATAAAATCTGTCTCATAGGGTGATTGTTAGAACTGAAGGAAACAGCTTAAGTTCCCAGGACAAATACTAGGTACTTTATAACCTTTGTTTCTTGTCTTTCTCCCTTATACATTATTCTATAAACATTTATCAATACAGTGATGAGCACATCAAATTTACTGAAACAATTGCTCTATTTTCTTCTATGTAGGCTCATTAATAAAAATTACAGAAGAATTTAGAACTTAGTTGTAGTAAACATGTTTTATCACCCATCATACAAAAACTCATTTCTACTGGTATTCAGCCTTCCCAATTCGTGTAGGAACCATAATAGGAACCAGAGGGGTCATTCCTACCTTTTCAGCCCAGCACAGCCAGAGGGCTGACCCATAACAAGTCGGGAAAGATGTTTTCTCCAAGCAGGGTGATACTTGTTCTCTAGGAATACAGAGAAGTTATTCAATGGGAGAATAACAATAATAAATTTTTAATAGTTTCTCTAAAAAAGTGAAATGAAGTAATTCAAGCAGAGCACTTATAAAAGAGCCTTGAATCCACTCAAAACTCAATAAAACTTAACTCTTATCATTGTCATTGTTACTTATGGAAGGCCATATTTACTGTAAAAGTCATACTGACCTTGGGGTGGTTTGACCAAACCATTGTCTCAAACATTTGCTTCTAGAGCTTCCTTGCTACTTGTTTTTTCTAAGTCTGTCATAAATTCTGAGAACTCCTGATATCCTTGCAATACTTAAATCCTTCATCTTAAATTAGTCTGTTGCTTAAAAAACAACTATGACTGATAAATATACCAAAAAATTTGCCTTTGAAATTTTAGTAATGAAGAGGCTTGAATTTCTTATTCTTAATTAACTAGTTGAACTGTTTGGATTTTGTCTTTTAAAACAGTTAATCTGTCCATGACCAAAATGGAGAGAAGACACTGAAGAATACAATAGCAAAGCCTGGCCTCTATTTAAAATCCTGAAACAATAGAAACAATATATCATATTGAAATTCCTTACTTTATTTAAATTTTATTAAATCCCTTGAAAGACTTTCTATTGTATATTAATAAATTTAGTTTTGTTATTTTCTAGTTGTGCATTACTGAAGAAGTTTCCTAATATCAATAAAGCTAAATTTTCTCACTTGTCAAAAAGGAAAATAATACTATTTTTATAAGATTTTTCTTTGGTAAGGATTGCATTAGATATTATATACAGTGCACTAAGTAATATTAGTTTTATATACAGTGCACTAAGTAATATTAGTTTTTTTAACCAAAAAGTTGAATGAACATTTACAATAACAAGGGAAATCTTAGCTTTTTTATTTATTGAATCAGGCCAAACTAAAGTTGTAGTCATATAGTTTCTAGTTTAATCAAAACATCCCTTTCACTTCTGTCACTGTGGATGTAGATGTAGCTCTCTCCATATTAATGTTACTGAACCAAACTTGGGTCCACTTGCCCACATCAGTAAAGCCAGTCTACTGACACTGGGTTGTGGTAAAGAAAAGTGCAGCGTTTATTGTAAGGCACCAGACGAGGCGTCCGGAGCAGCTAATGCTCATAAAGCCCAAACTCCCTCCTGGGTCTCCAGGAAGCATTTTGAAAAGCAAAGTGAGGGAGGGGTGTTGCAGGGTGTGTGATCAGCTTGTGCACAGTTCTCTGGTGGTGTCACAGGGGTTAACATTATCAATCCTCAGGCTTCAGTAGACCTGGGGGCAATGTGCTCATGATCATCAAGTACTTAAATTCTTCCACTTGGTGGCGGTTTTAGCATCTGTAAAATAACTCAGGAAATATGCATCTGATACTGTTATCTAGGTACAGTAAGTCCCCTACATATGAATGAGTTCCTTTCCGAGAGCACGTTTGTTAAGTCCTATTTGTTCGTTAAGTCCAACAAAGTTAGCCTAGGTACCCAACTAACAAAATCGGCTATACAGTACTGTACCACAATAGGTTTATAATACTTTTCACACAAATAATACATAAAAACCAAACAAACACAAAATATAAGGAAAACATTTTTAATCTTACAGTACAGTAACTTTGCAGACCCGTTAACTAATTTATGTGGTTGGACATGCAAATGTACATTCGCATCTTTGAAAGTTCGCCACTTGAAGGTTCATATGTAGGGGACTTACTGTACTTCAGAGAGGAGCTAAATATTTCGTGACTACCATATGGCTGATTCACTGTTTAAATTCTTACCAGTCCACCAGGCCCAGCTGCTATTGTTGTCACTACATGTTTACATCCTTTCAATCATTAATTTTTGAGCCAGGCTTTTGTGACTCAGGGGAGGCCTGGGAAACTACAGTTCTACTGAGACAGGTAGTGAGACAGGTAGAGGACGTGGGAGGAGGGGTCTCTCCTGGGAAGGCCCCATAGGGTCCTGCTCTGTTACCTTAACCTATTTTTATGCCTTTGTCAGTGTTTATTTTAAGTTCTACCTAGGAACAATAATATTAGAATGCCATCTCATTTAAATACGGTCAATTATTTTCTTTGAGAGGTATGAGGTTAAGGTATGGTTGTGAAAAGCTTCATTTTTCTTTACCTGAAGTCTCTATGTATATATTTACCTTACATTTAGTGGCCCAATATGCAAAGAATAATATTTGTCAATAATTTAACTTCTATATGTTTAGGTTTGTTTGTTGTTGCTTTGGAAATTGTTGCTTTGATTGTTGTTCTTTTTTTTTTAATTTGGGAGAATTGTAAGAGTGGTTTGGCTATTTATCATAAAAAAATTTGACTCTTCTAGAAACAATTTGCTTTTTCCTTGAGAAAAAATTTTGATTTGCTCTATTACTTTATACACCTGTACTAGATATGTGTATAAATATTTATATGATGCACAGTTTTCTAAATATTAAATTGACTTTACTTAATTACATGCCTGTCAGATACTACTCATCTGCCACCAATATGGGCACATTTATACAGGCGTACTTTAACTTTGCATTTTGTGTTTTTTATCTGTTTTTTTGGCTCTCTTCAGTGTTTCTTCACAGTTATTAGTAGACATAAGAGAAAAATAATGGTTTGATCATGAATAAATAGCAAAGCAGAAAGCATATACATGGAACATATATATTAGTATACATATAAAATGAACTCTGCATTGGTAAATGTAATATGTTTAGTGACTTCAAACATATATATATATATATATATATATATATATACTCTGATGATCCAAGTTGATATATAAATTATATACCCATTTATGGTGAAATTCTAATCAGAAATAGAGTGAATAGATGGAAAAATACATTTTCTTTTCCTTCTTGAAAGACATGGAAATAATACTCTCTGGAATACAAGAAACAATCTTAAGTGCTTATATTACTGCAGCATATTGATTTTCTGACTGTAGGATCCATCATAATTGAACAGTAAACTATCATATTTCCTTTGTGGCAGTGTTGTCTGAAGTATATAATTTAGAATTATGTATTAAATGAATTTAAATAAGTCCCTTGGATTTATTTATTTATCTACCTTATTTGAATTAAATTGACCTTCTGTATGCTAATGAGAATATATAGAATCCCTACTTAATGTTGAAGAATGATTAGAATTTTAACTTTTTTTGGAGTATAAATTAATCCTCTAGTTAGTAAAAATGGAGAAGAATGTGCCTTGTTGCTCTGAAGAACTTAACAAAGAACGCTATCTTGCCCATTAACTGTGAGCTTACTGCCTCTTTTTCCTTGCATGTTTTTCTAATCAATGACATACTTTCTCCCTTGAGGCACATGGGAGTTTAGCAATTACTTGCAGCTCTAACACTAGGCAATTTCTTCCTGGACTGCAATCTCTTAGAGTTCAATTTTCTCAACCACAGACAAAATGATGAGAATGAATTCATTCCTTCAGAATGAAACCAAGTGAATAAACTAAATGTGATTGAAATGAGCTTAGGTGGCACTCATACATAAATCAACAGACAACCCTGGCACATAACCCAACTGTACATACTTATGGCATGTGTTTCATGTTCCAGCAAGTTTTTAAAGTTTTTTTTAATCTTCCAAAGAACATTTTTTAAAGTCCCAGTAAAGTTCAATATAAATGTATAATTGTAATTATGTATAGATATCGCCATATAACTCTGCAAAGAGGTTGTATTACATTATGTGTGCTTCAACACTATAAGAGAGCCACTGTGACCACATGACTTCACCAATACTCAGTGATAACAAATGTTTTTGTCTTTGTCAGTCCGTTAAGTAAAAAAGCAAAATAAAAAAAAAAACAACAGAAAACACTGATTCCAGGATGAGTGAGGTTAAATAATTTTCACAGTTTTATTATGAATTTTTATGAATCTATTCATACTAGTTTTACATTTTTCAAGTGGATTCTTTTCCTTTTTTCTTTGTAAAAACTCATCTCCGTGTAAAGAATTGTCTTTTGCTGCATGTGTTGCAGATTTATTCCACCAGGTTTAACTATTACACACACATATCACTCATAGGAATTTATCCAATAAACATATTGGACAAAATTATAAAGCTATATTTATTTTTGTACTATTAGTAAAGAACTAAGGCTAGAATTCACATAAATATGGTAAATAAAGGATGGATTTATATAAATTTTGATACACCCCTTCAATAGAATATAAAGTTAAAGAATGAAACAGACCTATTTGTGATATCTAAGCTTTACCCTGGGAGAAAGGCAATACAGAAAAGTGATTTTAGTTAACAAATAGAATTTAGAGACAGGGTTGAGAGTTTTATATCATATATAGCCTTTTGTATTAATTTAATTTATTGTCATGAATTTGCTTTATCTTTTTTTTTTACATCTTTATTGGAGTATAATTGCTTTACAATGGTGTGTTAGTTTCTGCTTTATAGCAAAGTGAATCAGTTATACATATACATATGTTCCCATATCTCTTCCCTCTTGTGTCTCCCTCCCTCCCACACTCCCTATCCCACCCCTCCAGGCGATCACAAAGCACCTAGCTGATCTCCATGTGCTATGCGGCTGCTTCCCAATAGCTATCTACCTTACGTTTGGTAGTGTATATATGTCCATGCCTCTCTCTCGCTTTGTCACAGCTTACCCTTCCCCCTCCCTATATCCTCAAGTCCATTCTCTAGTAGGTCTGTGTCTTTATTCCTATCTTGCCCCTAGGTTCTTCATGACATTTTTTTTTCTTAAATTCCATATATATGTGTTAGCATATGGTATTTGTCTTTCTCTTTCTGACTTACTTCACTCTGTATGACAGACTCTAGGTGTATCCACCTCATTACAAATAGCTCAATTTCGTTTCTTTTTATGGCTGAGTAATATTCCATTGTATATATGTGCCACATCTTCTTTATCCATTCATCCGATGATGGACACTTCGGTTGTTTCCATCTCTGTGCTATTGTAAATAGAGCTGCAATGAACATTTTGGTACATGACTCTTTTTGAATTATGGTTTTCTCAGTGTATATGCCCAGTAGTGGGATTGCTGGGTCATACGGTAGTTCTATTTTTAGTTTTTTAAGGAACCTCCATACTGTTCTCCATAGTGGCTGGACCAATTCACATTCCCACCAGCAGTGCAAGAGTGTTCCCTTTTCCCCACACCCTCTCCAGCATTTATTGTTTCTAGATTTTTTGATGACGGCCATTCTGACCGGTGTGAGATGATATCTCATTGTAGTTTTGATTTGCATTTCTCTAATGATTAATGATGTTGAGCATTCTTTCATGTGTTTGTTGGCAATCTGTATATCTTCTTTGGAGAAATGTCTGTTTACGTCTTCTGCCCATTTTTGGATTGGGTTGTTTGTTTTTTTGTTATTGAGCTGCATGAACTGCTTATAAATTTTGGAGATTAATCCTTTGTCAGTTGCTTCATTTGCAGAATTTGCTTTATCTTTATCATCACCATCATCATTGTAGTTGTCATTGTCATCATAATCATTCGAGTACAGAATCATTCTTGTTCAGCTTTTAGTAACCAATTTATATTTACATGAAATTTATCATGTAATTTTTAAATTTTTTTTGTGGGGGTGGGTGGGTTATTTGTTTTTTGTTTTCATAGAGGAAAATATCTGCATTGGCAATAAGTATTGAAAGGTAAAGATGAGTGGGAGACAGTTTGGATGATGACACCTAATTTGTGCAGCTCCTTGGAGGATATAATCTCATTCTGATTTTTCTAGGTGCAGCTTTATCTCATGCTACAGGAATCTGGAAATATGATTTCTATTCCCAAGGGTCCCAATCATGCTACAGCTATAAAATAAGAAGTTTGGAGTTAGTAAACTTTAGCTTACCATTCTCTCCAACTATCTATGATTCCTGGCTCTTCCACTTTAATATCATTATATTGTCAAGATTGTAGAAACACTCAGCATATATGAATGGTAAAATGCCAGGATCACAAAGGTAAACTGCATGAAGAGATCATGAGACTACAAACGGGGAAAAGTTGCTGATAGTCTCTGGTTAATACATGTGGGAAATTCTAACCCATACTGCACATCAGGTCATGATCTTTATGTTCCTAGTCACTTATGTAGAGTGCATGGAACTTCCCAGAGGACTGGCTGAATTGCCAACAAAAAGGTACTCCGTTTTGTATATAGGAATTACTACATTAATCCTTGTACTATTTTAATTCAGTACAATAAGGGTTTATCAACTACCTTCTGTAAAATCTGAGGAAATTAAATAATGAGCCAGAGAGAAAGAGAAAGTTAGTTACAAGTTGTCTCCTAACATTTGTTTGATGACTATATCACAGTTCAGAATTTAGTCTTTTCCTTAGTCTCAAAATCTGATTTGTTCTGCACAGTGAAAAAAGCTTTCTCTTTGTATAGTGCATTCATGATGTTATTTAATCAGAACACCACATGACCAGTTGTATTTTGATCTCAGCAGACCCATAGGGGAAGCCAAATAAAAATTGGAAGGTTGTATGGAGACTACAGCTTTGGAATATAGAAAGTGAATTTAGGTTTAATGCATTAACTAAAATACCGTTGCATTCCTTTCTCACAAATGGTATGGTTGTACAGATGGCACAGGAATTAGCAAAGTCCTTTCACTGATTCTTTTGTATCCACCTTCAGAAAGGGATGACTTGCTACCAGAATACTGTTTCCAAAGATCTTTGCTTAAAAAAACTTACTTATGGTAGGTTAGTACTTGACAGGGCCACTCTGGATTTTACTTAATCACTCTAATTATCTTATAGAATTTTGGTCAACCAAATCTCATATTTTGATTAACAGCTTCTTTTTGATATGTAAATACTCTTAAGAATTCAAATCTTACTGGATTGGGAACACTGCAATCACTTCTGAAAGTGACCCCGGCTTTACATGCTTTGATTGCTTATGTACTGATATTAAAAGTAAATATTGAAAGAGGTATCTCATTTGATTTATCATCAATCTACAGAAAAATCATCAACCCATTCAAATACTGGTAAGGTACTATCAGGGAAGCAGCAGCATAGCACAGGGAGATCGGCTTGGCACTTTGCGAAGACCTAGATGGGTGGGATAGGCAGGATGGGAGAGAGGCTCAAGAGGAAGGGGATATGGGGACATGTATGTGCATATGGCTCATTTGCTTTGTGGTGCAACAGAAACTGACACAGTATTGTGAAGCAATTATACTCCAATAAAGATCTATTTAAAAAAAGTAAGATGTGATTCCCATTTTCTAATAACTCATTCTAAATATTTTTGCAGCTCTGATTACCTCATGTTGAGACAAGCGTACTCATTTGAAAATTCCAAAGGAAAGTTATGTTAAGGAATCTAGAGTTTTAATGATATTCTTCCATTTTTGTCATGTTCAAAATCTATTTTAAATGTATAAGAAAAGCCATTTATAAGAAGTATGATGGAAGCAGAGAAAATGACTAGCTTGCAAAGAGTAATTGAAGTAGAGGTAGTACCTAAGATCAGGGAAAAGGAAATTGAAATATCTGATTTAACATTCACTGAGAAAAAGATGGAAAGGTAGAACAACAGAGAGATCTTCAGTCAATTTATTTGGAAATTCAGAAACACTAAATTTGGCAGAAGAATCTAGAAGGTACATGTTAAAAGTGTTCTCCTCCCTCACAGTGCCCAGGGCTTCCCTGTGGCGCAGTGGTTGAGAGTCCGCCTGCCGATGCAGGGGACACGGGTTCGTGCCCCGGTCCGGGAGGATCCCACATGCCGCGGAGCGGCTGGGCCCGTGAGCCATGGCCGCTGAGCCTGCACGTCTGGAGCCTGTGCTCCGCAACGGGAGAGGCCACAGCAGTGAGAGGCCCGCGGACCAGAAAAAAAAAACCAAAACAGTGCCCAGAAAAAAAGCCTGTTTTTTTTAAATTCTAAGTTTCAGAAAAGAAGCTGAAGATAATGGATGCCATTACTAGCTAAGGCTGTCAGACATTAGCATTTGTTGGCAAACGAGAAACTAACTGAAGAGTTTTCAAAACAGAATGAACAGGACTTCCCAGGACTTCATGTCAGACACAAGATTCCTGGATGAGACGACTAAAAGTATCTTTTGGTAGAAATAAGCCAAAATCTAAAATATCTCCCCATATTTAGAATGTGAGATTAAATATGATCAGTTAGGGATTGATGGCAGAGTACAATTATTTACCCTTCTTTAATAATAATTGTAACATTTTCTTTGCTGCTAATAATTATAACTATTATGTAAATGTTTTACAAGGATACTTTATTTTTTTATCTCTACACCAAATCAAGTATTTTAACCAAAGAGATTATCTATGAGCCCAGGGTCAATTAGCTAATAAGGTTGACCCTTGAATAACATAGGTTTGAACGGAGCAGATCCACTTACACATGGATTTTTTTCCAATAGTCAATACTACAGTACTACACAATCTGAGGTTGGTTGGTGCCCCTAACACCTGGGTTGTTTAAGGGTCAATTGTACATATCAGAACTGGAGATTAAATCTAAGTCAGCCAGAAATCAAAGAGGGCAGAATTAGATACAACATATTTTTTAACAATACTTATATATCATAGCTTAGTCTCTAATTTTTCAGCCTCATTCATCATCTAAAAAATGTTTATCGAGCACCAGTTTTTGACACAGTTATTAGAGAGTGACCAAGAGATGAATTCCTTGCCCTTATTAAATTAATCAATCAATCAGTGACTCAATCAAAGTATAAATGACAGATACGAACAAATCATATGGAAAAATAAAGCATATTGAAGTAGACCCTGTGAAAAAACTGCCGGGTCTGTCTGCTGGACATGTTTCATCTGCTAGGAACATTATCACAGAAGCGTTCAGATGTCGGTTCCTTCAGGGATTAGCTCAACTGCAGAGTTCCACCACACACTAAATTACACCTCTGCTTGGATTACAGGTCCAAACAGGGTAAAGACTCGGCCACCTTGGCATAATGGAGGTTCACTCTAAAGGTACTATAGAATATCATGAAATAGGGTCATTTGAGGTTGTTATTGGATCTACATCATGGTTCCATTTTTCCCTTTGAACAATCCTGTTTCATGTCCTTCCCTGCCTTACATGTTGCTTTCAAGCACACTCCTTAACAAATACTTTGCATACTGCACCTATTCTCAGATAAAAAATTAATCCAGAACTTTTTTTCCCCACACCTTTTATTTTATTTTAACATCTTTATTGGAGTATAATTGTTTTACAGTGTTGTATTAGTTTCTGCTGTTTAACAGAGTGAATCAGCTATATGCATGCATATATCCCCATATCCCCTCCCTCTTGCATGCCCCTCCCAACCTCCCTACCCAAGCATCTAGGTGCTCACAAAGCACCGAGCTGATCTCCCTATGCTATGCGGCTGCTTCCCGTTAGCTATCTGTTTTACACTTGGTACTGTATATATGTCAATGCCACTCTCTCACTTTGTCCCAGCTTACCCTCCCCCCCCATGTCCTTAAGTCCACTCTCTACGTCTGTGTCGTTATTCCTGTCCTGCCCATAGGTACTTAAGAACCTTTTTTTTTTTATTCCATATATATGTGTTAGCATACGGTATTTGTTTTTCCGTTTCTGACTTACTTCACTCTGTATGACAGATTCTAGGTCCATCCACCTCACTACAAATAATTTAATTTCGTTTCTTTTTATGGCTGAGTAATATTCCATTGTATATATGTGCCACATCTTCTTTATCCATTCATCTGTCGATGGACACTTAGGTTGTTTCCATGTCCTGGCTATTGTAAATAGTGCTGCAATGAACATTGTGGTACGTGACTCTTTCTGAGTTATGGTTTTCTCAGGGTATACGCCCAGTAGTGGGATTGCTGGGTCTTATGGTAGTTCTATTTTTAGTTTGTTAAGGAAACTCCATACTGTTCCCAATAGTGGCTGTATCAATTTACATTCCCACCAACAATGCAAGACGGTTCCGTTTTCCCCACACCCTCTCCAGCATTCGTTGTTTGTAGATTATTTGATGATGGCCATTCTGACAGGTGTGATGTAATACCTCATTGTAGTTTTATTTATTTATTTTTTTTTCGGTACGCGGGCCTCTCACTGCTGCGGCCCCTCCCGTTGCGGAGCACAGGCACTGGACGCCTAGGCTCAGCAGCCATGGCTCACGGGCCCAGCTGCTCCGCGGCATGTGGGATCTTCCCGGACTGCGGCATGAACCCGTGTCCCCTGCATCGGCAGGCGGACTCTCAACTACTGCACCAACAGGGAAGCCCCTCATTGTAGTTTTGATTTGCATTTCTATAATGATTAGTGATGATGAGCAGCCTTTCATTTGGTTGTTGGCAATCTGTATATATTCTTTGGAGAAATTTCTATTTAGGTCTTCCGCCCATTTTTCGATTGGGTGGTTTGTTTTTTTGATATTGAGCTGCATGAGCTGCTTGTATAATTTGGAGATTAATCCTTTGTCAGTTGCTTCATTTGCAAATATTTTCTCCCTTTCTGAGGGTTGTCTTTTCTTCTTTTTTATAGTTTCCTTTGCTGTGCAAAAGTTTGTAAGTTTCATTAGGTTCCATTTGCTTATTTTTGTTTTTATTTCCATTTCTCTAGGAGGTGGTTCGAAAAGAATTTTGCTGTGATTTCTGTCATAGAGTGTTCTGCCTATGTTTTCCTCTAAGAGTTTTATACTGTCTGGCCTTACATTTAGGTCTTTAATCCATTTTGAGTTTATTTCTGTGTACGGTGTTAGGGAGTGTTCTAATTTCATTCTTTTACATGTAGCTCATGTAGCTGTCCAGTTTCCCCAGCACCACTTGTGGAAGAGGCTGTCTTTTCTCCGTTTTATATTCTTGCCTCCTTTATCAGAGATAAGGTGACCATATGTGCGTGGGTTTATCTCTGGACTTTCTATCGTGTTCCATTGATCTATATTTCTGTTTTTGTGCCAGTACCATGCTATCTTTATTACTGTAGCTTTGTAGTATAGTCTGAAATCAGGAAGCCTCATTCCACCAGCTCTGTTTTTCTTTCTCAAGATTTCTTTAGCTATTCAGGGTCTTTTGTGTTTCCATAAAAATTGTGAAATTTTTTGTTTTAGTTCTGTTAAAAATGCCATTGGTAGTTTGATAGGGATGGCATTAAATCTGTAGATTGCTTTGGTAGTAGAGTCATTTTCAAAATGTTGATTCTTCCAATCCAAGAACATTGCATATCTCTCCATCTGCTTGTTTCATCTTTAGTTTCTTTCATTAGTGTCTTATAGTTTCTGCATACAGAAACTTTTGCCCCCTTAGGTAGGTTTATTCCTAGGTATTTTATTCTTTTTGCTGCAATGGTAAATGGGAGTGTTCCTTAATTTCTCTTTCAGATTTTTCATCATTAGTGTATAGGAATGCAAGAGATTTCTGTGCAATAATTTTGTATCCTGCTACTTTACCAAAGTCATTGATTAGCTCTAGTAGTTTTCTGGTAGCATCTTTAGGTTTCTCTATGTATAGTATCATGTCACCTGCAAACATTGACAGTTTTACTTCTTCTCCATTTGGGTTCCTTTTATTTCTTTTTCTTCTCTGAATGTTGTGGCTAAAACTTCCAAAACTATGCTGAATAACAGTGGTGAGAGTGGGCAATCTAGTCTTCTTCCTGATCTTAGTGGAAATATTTTCAGTATTTTACCATTGAGTACAATGTTGGCTGTAGATTTGTCTTACCTGGCCTTTATTATGTTGAGGTAAGTTCCCTCTATGCCCACTTTCTGCAGAGTTTTTGTCATAACTGGGTGTTGAATTTTGTCAAAAGCTTTCTCTGCATATTGAGATGATCATATGGTTTTTATCCTTCAATTTGTTAATATGGTGTATCACGTTGATTGATTTATGTATACTGAAGAATCCTTGCATTCCTGGGATAAACCCCACTTGATCATGCTGTATGATCCTTTTAATGTGCTGTTGGATTGTTTTTGCCAGTAGTTTTTTGAGGATTTTTGCGTCTATATTCATAAGTGATATTGGCTTGTAGTTTTCTTTTCTTGTGACATCTTTGTCTGGTTTTGGTATCAGGGTGATGGTGGCCCATAGAATGAGTTTGGGAGTGTTCCTCCCTCGGTTATATTTTGGAATAGTTTGAGAAGGATGGGTGTTAGCTCTTCTCTAAATATTTGATAGAATTCGCCTGTGAAGCCATCTAGTCCTGGGCTTTTGTTAGTTGGAAGACACTTCATCACAATTTCAATTTCAGTTCTTGTGATTGCTCTGTTTATATTTTCTACTTCTTCCTGGTTCAATCTTGGAAGATTGTGCTTTTCTAAGAATGTGTCCATTTCTTCCAGGTTGTGCATTTTATTGGCATAGAGTTGCTTGTAGTAATCTCTCATGATCCTTTGTATTTCTGCAGTGTCAGTTGTTTCTTCTCCTTTTTCATTTCTAATTCTGTTGATTTGAGTCTCCTCCCTTTTTTTCTTGATGATTCTGGCTAATGGTTTATCAATTTTGTTTATCTTCTCAAGGAACCAGCTTTTAGTTTTATTGATCTTTGCGATCGTTTCCTTCATTTTTTTTCATTTATTTCTGATCTGATCTTTATGACTTCTTTCCTTCTGCTAACTTTGGGGTTTTTTGTTCTTCTTTCTCTAATTGCTTTAGATGTAGGTTAAGTTGTTTATTTGAGATGTTTCTTGTTTCTTAAGGTAGGATTGTATTGGTATAAACTTCCCTCTTAACACTGCTTTTGCTGTATCTCATAAGTTTTGGATCATCGTGTTTTCATTGTCATTTGTTTCTAGGTATTTTTTTATTTCCACTTTGATTTCTTCAGTGATCTCTTGGTTATTAAATACTGTATTGTTTAGCCTCCATGTTTTTGTATTTTTTACAGATTTTTTCCTGTAATTGATATCAAGTTTCAGAGCATTGTGGTCAGAAAAGATACTTGATATGATTTCAATTTTCTTAAATTTACCAAGGCTTCATTTGTGACCTAAGATGTGATCTATCCTGGAGAATGTTCCATGAGCACTTGAGAAGAAAGTATTCTGTTGTTTTTGGATGGAATGTACTGTAAATATCAATTAAATCTATCTTGTTTAATGTGTCATTTAAAGCTTGTGTTTCCTTATTTATTTTCATTTTGTTTGATCTGTCCATCGATGAAAGTGGGGTGTTAAAGTCCCCTACTATTATTGTGTTACCGTCCATTTCATCTTTTATGGCTGTTAGCATTTGCCTTATGTATTGAGGTGCTCTTATGTTGGGTGCATAAATATTTACAATTGTTATATCTTCTTCTTAGATTAATCCGTTTATCATTATGTAGTTTTCTTCTTTGTCTCTTGTAATCATCTTTATTTTAAAGTCTGTTTTGTCTGATATGAGAATTGCTACTCCAGCTTTCTTTTGATTTCCATTTGCATGGAATATGGTTTTTCCATCCCCTCACTTTCAGTCTGTATGTGTCCCTAGGTCTGAAGTTGGTCTCTTTTAGACAGCGTATTTAGCATTCAATATGCTAAAATGGCATATTTTGGATTGGCATATTCTGTTCTCTTTCACCAGTAAATGGAGCTAGTAATACCAGTAGATGAACTGAATTATGGAGTGGAACAGTAGGTAAAGTGATCAAGAGGCCTCTAAGGTTTAGGGCTTGAATGACTGTGGAAGAATTTTTTCATTTATTACAGTAAAAATACTGAATGAACAATGGGTTCAGAAGTTGTCAAAGATCAAAGTATTTTGTGAATATATTAATCTTGAAATACAGTGTAGATACTTGAATATAGAAGTCTAGAATTTATGAGAATTACTTGGGTTAAAATATATTTCAGAATTATTAATATAAATGATAATAAAAAGCCAGTAAACTAGATGAGACCAAGGACTGTTATAGGTAGAAAAAGGAAGTGATTACAAGATTGAGGTCTGGGAACTCCAGTGTTTAGAGGTTGAGATCAAATCAAAAACAAGAAAAGAGAATGAAAAGCTATGTCCAGAGATGTAAGTGGATGTGTAAAAGTGTGGGATGTCTCAGAAACCATTTAAAGTGTCAATAAGAAATTAATATGGAAATATCAAGTAATGATCTGTTTTAAATTGTAAAGTATATAGATTGAGAAATGTCTATGGGATTTGGTGATGTGTTAATCATAGGGGACTTTGAAAAAGTATTTACAGACAAAGGATGGGAAGGAAATCATGAATAAAAAAATTCAAGAAAGAAGGGAAAAGAAGAAATGCAGACAAATTGATACAACCACTATGGAGAACAGTATGGAGGTTCCTTAAAAAACTAAAAATAGATTTACCATATGACCCAGCAATCCCACTACTGAGCATATATCCAGAGAAAACCATAATTCAAAAAGAGTCGTGTACCCCAATGTTCATTGCAGCACTATTTACAATAGCCAGGTCATGGACGCAACCTAAATGCCCATTGACAGATGAATGGGTAAAGAAGATGTCGCACATATATACAATGGAAGATTACTCAGCCATGAAAAGGAATGAAATTGGGTCATTTGTAGTGATGTGGATGGACCTAGAGACTGTCATACAGAGTGGAGTAAGTCAGAAAGAGAAAAACAAATATCATATATTAACGTATATATGTGGAATCTAGAAAAATGGTAGAGATGAACCGGTTTGCAAGGCAGAAATGGAGACACAGGCGTAGAGAACAAACGTGTGGACACCAAGGGGGGAAAGCAGGAAATGGTGGTGGGATGAATTGGGAGTTTGGGATTGACATATATACACTGATATGTATAAAATGGATAACTAATAAAAGCCTGCTGTATAAAAAAATAATAAAATTTAAAAAAAAGAAATGCAGGCAGCAAAATACAGGCAATATAGTTGAGCCATTTGCTATAATAGAGCAGACAATTGGGGAGTAGCTGGAAGGATATAAAGAGTTTTCTTTATAATTAAGTTGGGAAATTTTTAAAAAATAATTCTGCTCATGGGCTTCCCTGGTGGCGCAGTGGTTGAGAGTCCGCCTGCCGATGCAGGGGACGCGGGTTCGTGCCCCGGTCCGAGAGGATCCCACGTGCCGCGGAGCGGCTGGGCGCGTGAGCCATGGCCGCTGGTCCTGCGCGTCCGGAGCCTGTGCTCTGCAACGGGAGAGGCCACAGCAGTGAGAGTCCCGCGTACCACACACACACACACACACACACACACACACACACACACACACACACACACACACTCTAATGATAATAATAATAATTCTGCTCAGAGAGAAAATCTGATAATGTCAGAAAGAAGGGAAATTTTACAGAAGGATATTCCATGACTAAAAATAGGATACAAAATGCAGGGCACGAGTGGAGCCTGGCATTAGATAAGATAGTGGACAAGTCACCAGCTGCAACAAGAAGAAAGGGAGCATCTTGGTACAGATGCAGGAGTTATTGGTGCTGTGGTTTTGTGAGGTTTTAAGGACACAAAACTTTATTACTTTTGGTTTTTCCCCTAATCACCAAAGAAGCAAGGTTATCAGAGCATGAGAAAAAGGGAGGATTATAAGTTTGAAGAAAAGAGAATGTGCGGAAAAGTCCTCAAATGAATGCAAGTGGGGGTAACTAGGAAAATGTGTTGGGAAAAATCATAGCAGGGCGAGGGTCTCACTCCACATCTGTGATTATAGATTTAACATCAGGCAAGTTAGCATAGTGGTGAGTATTTCTCCAGCCTCATTCATCTTCACAGAGGCACATGATTCAGCTTGGATTTAACAAGTGTTGAGTTTTTGATAGAAGAGTAGGAACAATAGGTATAGCTAGTGGAGGTGGGAAGAAGTACGTAAAAGGATGGATATGATTTAAACTAAGCAAGTATAGAGTTGAAGATGTGAGGATACTGATAGACTATATAAATGTCAGAATCTCTGGAAAATTTCCTGGGACTTGCTTTATGATTTGGAAAACTTAAAGATAATTTCACATAGAGAGATGAACAAATAAACAAATAAGTATTTTTTATTGGATCTTTCCTCTGTGCTAGCACAGAGCTCTAAGTGGGTTTTTTTTTCATATTTTTAATTCATTTAATCCTTACAACTCTATGAAGTATAGATATTATTGAATTTACCCTAAGTTACACAGCCAGCATTTCCAGAGTCAAGTCTCAAATCCAGCCTGTCATGATCCTGCAGTCTACTTTCTTAAAATTCACACTGTTCTTCCAACCCAGCAAAATGGGAAACATTGGAGCAATCTCTCTAAGTTTCTAGACCTACATAATAAAGAGAATTGGTTAAATGTCAGTGTTTTAAATGTGGGAGGTGCTGGTAGTGGAGTTCGGACAAGCTCGTTCTTCCTGATATCTCTTAAATTTGTAACCAGAGAGAACATTTGATCCAAGTCCAACCTTCTTTAACTGGAAATAACTCTGTTGTAAGATGTTTGATAATCTTTCTCTTTGCCAGCCGTGGGCCATGGGCTTATTCTCTATGATGTGTGCAAATGCATTTTATACTAATTCATTTCATATTGAGCTCAGAAATTTTGAATTTACTGAAATGGAAGCATAGCATTTCACATTGTAATATGACCAGCAACCTTCTTTTTTTTTTTTTTTTTGGCCTCCCACATCTAGTTGTCATAGTAGTAGCTGATGAAGACAGCTTGAATTACCACTGTTCAATTATGAAAAACATAGCTAGAGCCAAATATACAACCCATCAGTGAAAATGTTCAAGATTGCTTTTAAATATAGATCTTATTTAATGGCTCAGAAAAGAGAATAATAGTTTTATAGCTTTCTCATTGCTATAGCTTGAACGTTTGTTTATAGATTTTATACAAAATCCACATTTTGAAATACCCCCAATGTGATAGCATTAAGCAGTGGAACCTTTGGGCTGGTGATTAGCTCATGAGGATGGAACCCTCATGAGTGGGTTTAGTGACCTTACAAGAGACCCCAAGAGCTCTCTTGCCCCTTCTGCCATGTGAGAATGCAGGGAGATGATGACCATCTGTGAACTGAGAAGTGGATTTTCTCTAGACACCGAATATGCTGGAGCCTTGATCTTGGGCTTCTCAGACTCCAGAAGTGTGAGAAATAAATTTATGTTGTTTATAAGCCACCCAGTTTATGATCATTTGTTATAGAAGCATGAACCTAAGATGCCCATTAATTATCTAAGATGTATACTGTGGCTAAAACAAGTACACTTTCTTGAACTTCCCTGAAAATATTCCAGAATCTCCCTAAAATGCAAGGTCTTGAGTCATAGAAAGTATTGGGCAAAATGTTTTGTCCTGTTATGATGATTTTCCTAAGTATGTATTAAGGCTGCTGCTTCTTGCTTCTACATAAGATCAATGGATACCTATTTAAGAACTTTGACATTAGAAAGATATCATTGTTGTAAGTTAATTATCTCTGTAACCTCAGAAATTTATCATTCAAATATTTATATTTAAGTTGGTCTGGAAATACAAAGAAAAAAAAATACAAAGAAAAGGAAGAACCAGGTCTTTCTCTCATTAAACTTATATCAATAAATAAAAGGTTGGACTTCCCTGGCGGTCCAGTGGTTAAGTCTCCACGCTTCCAATGAACGGGGTGCGGGTTCGATCCCTGGTTGGGAAACTAAGACCCTACGTGCCACGTGGTGTGGACAAAAAAAATAAAATAAAAATAAATGGTGAATCTCTTAGCTTTTTTTCTTGAACAAATTTCCTCTTTATTCTAAGCCTCAACTAATAATTTTTTAAGATTAAATGAAATAGTGCATTTAAAATAAAAATCAGATTCTGTGCCATTTAACAATGCTAGTTCCTTTCTATTGCCAGGTTTTACCCCTAATAAAATTTAATCATTAGAACTATATTTCCAACAACTAATATTTTTCATTCTCTTTTACATGCACACTTAAATTCAGACTTAAATGTAAAAATTTGAAATCTGTGTTTACAATCTACTAAGGATTATTTTGCGGTACTCTACCATTTGTGCACTCTCCCGTTTTGAACTATATCATATATACATGTTGATTGTGCTCCTTAAAGAAGATGAGGTGGAATAACAGCATTAGAGGGAAAATTGCCTGGATTTTAAGAGTCATCTTTCTTCAGTAGATTTCCACTTTCCAGGTTCTAGAACTCAGCTGTGAAAGGTCAGAAATTTGATTTTTTTCTTTAAACTAAGAGGGAATCAGTCTTTCATGCTTGAATCATGTTAACTTCAAAAAAGTTTTATAGATCAGATTTCTAAGGTATTAATTTATGATAAAAACTATAATTATTTAATGAACCAGAATATACCTGTATTCTCAGCAGGTATGGAAAACCATACCACATGAAAATTGTTGATTTCTTTGCTTGTCCTATTAGGCTATAGTTTTCACTACAGAATTGATCATTTACTATTCATCTTTTGATTCCTAGCAACTAGCATAGTATTCAGTAAGCATGCAAGTGTTGATGAATGAGTGGATGAGTGAGTTTTGATAGTATCATCAACCATCATTTACAATTAAAAGAAAATCTAACTAATTGAATTATCAGGGCACAATATATGTAAGCTTTCAATGTAAATATACTATGCAGAAAGGAAAATCTCATATAACAAGATTGAAAATGTCATAGCCTGTAAAGTAATTGTCATAAGAGATCTGTCTTCTTTAAATCAAACTATAATCCACACCTTTCCTGATATATAGTGCATATTTTTAAATCACATCAATGGCAATCTAGTTATTCCTGACATGGTTATTATAGAGGCTGTTACTGCTGAATTCACAATGAAATCTAAATTTTAAAAGATATGATGCTAAGATATTGCATGGATAATAAGTACAGTATCTCTACATAGAGAGAACCACATATATCACAGGACTTTCTAAGTAGTATATATTTTCTTCTTAATAAGAAATAGGTCCTTTCTCATAATTTTTATTTAAATAAGTGTGCTAAAGAGATTTGAAATAAATTACCAACATCTCGGAAACAGAATGCGCAAATAATCCCATGAGCATGATGTATCACACACCAGAAAAACAGTGCTTGCAGATGTATAACAAATAAGGTTGCTTTCTTTTCCTGTTTCTTCCTGAAGTCTTAGATTCAAACAGCTCTAAATTCACAGCCATTGAAAGAAGAAATGAAAAGAAACATAATACAGATTCTTAAAATTCATAAGTTATACATAATGATTTTCCTACCACATTCAGTAATATCAATCTCATTCTAGCTCAAATGCATGGTCATTAATTTACTTTCAGCACACCCTAGAAATGGATATAACTTTTCTTCTACACCAGGAAAATTAAGTAAGCTAATTGCTATTTTGTCTCTAAGTCATTGTTTACTTAGAGGGTAAGTTATTTGAAGAACTTGCTTTTAAAAAATGCAGTTTTGTCTGGGAAACTATTTAACCATATGGCTAAGAATTACACTTTATGTTTCTTTTATATTGCAATGAACACAAAACATTTACATCAGTCTGGAGGCTCAGCCAGATAGGAGGTAGTATTACATCAAGCAATCCATTGGATCTGGGATTCCTCCTCCCTGGCCCCAACAATTGACTAGATGTGGGTGCTGGGAAAAGTTCCTTTACCTCTTTTAGCCCCATTCTCCTTATTTGTGAAGTGAGGATACTTAAGTCTATTTAAACTATGGATGATCATATGAGATAACCTGTGAAAATAGTTTGTGAAATGCAATGCATTATACAATTTCCAGTTGTTAATTTTAGGTACTGTAATCCAACCCCCTAGATGTTATTAAGAGTAGGTTAGCAACCTTCAAATGCAGTGTGTCTGCATGAACTCATTCTTCCAACAAGCTTTACAGATCCCCTATAGCATGTCAAATAATTTTCAGCATACTAGGTATTTGGTCAAATTCTCTGCCTTTATGAAGCTTTATGTTTAGGAGGGGAGATGGTCAAGAACAATATATATAATTGAAGACTCAGTGTATAGCAAGAGACAGCAAGAGCTAGCAAGAAGGAAGAACCATCTGAATCAGTGACATTTTTTCAAATCCCTGAATGAGGTGAGGATATTCTACACAAAAGAAGCATTCATTTCAAAGGCCCAAAGAGGGAATAATCTTGTCATATTTTAAGAACCGTGAAAAGGTCATAGAGTCCAGCCTTGTAGGTCAAAGTTGAGTGTTTAGATTTTATGCTAAGTACTTTTGGAAGCACCTGGAGAATTTTGAATAAGAACACATGATATGTTTTCTGTTAGAAAAGATCATGCTGGCTACTATGCTTAGAAAAGCCTTAAGGGAAGCAAAAGAGGAAACAGGGAGTCTTGGGGGTTGTTGAATTAGGTAGATGATAAGTGACGCCACCAGAACCAGGTAATGGTGGTAGAAGTGATGACAGTAGGCTCAGAGAGCCATTGCATGTGGGTGTAGGGTAAGTAAACTGAGGAGTAAAGCAGAGTCTGATGATTTTGGCCAAGCATTTGTGAAGATGGCGGTACCATTTACTGAAATGGATAAACTAAAGGGAGGAATAGGTTGTTTCACTTTGTTTCTTCTTCTGTGTGGGGTAGAAATCAAGGGTTCTGTTTTTGATAGTTGAGATTTTCATCAGTTATCTAAACAGAACAGTCAAGTGCGCTGAAGTACAAGCAATTCTGGAACTCAGGGTGAGTTCAGAACTTGTGATATAAATTTAAGAGTCATCAGCATACATTTAGTATTTAAAGCCATGGGACAGGATTCTGCTTCTGAGAAAGAGAATGCAAAGACAGAAGAAAGAGGTCCAAGAGCTGAACAATGGAGAGCTGCAATATTTAGACATTATGGAGAAGAGGACCAATTTTCTTACGTTTAATAGTTCTAATCATTTACTTCCTAAAGCATGAGGAGGGGTTTATTGAAAATTAACATGAATAAATTAATAGCTGCATTGGCATTGCATCTACCCTATTTGGTATTTTTACTTTTGACCAATATGCACATCAACTATTTAATCACAAGAAAATTAAATTTATGTGAAATCCATTAACTTGTACCCCAATATATTTATAGAAGATTAAGAATACTTCAAGGATTTTTATTCTTTAATCTTTTGAATACTGAGAATAATGTATTAAATTTTCAATATTTCTAAGTAAATTCTCTACAAACAAAATATATTCCTATATTTAGGAAGTTGCACAGTGTTTCCAAAGGCTTACAATATCAATGATTTTAAAAACTGTTGTTCCAGATGGCATGGAATCAAGAGAATTTGACATCACTTCTGACTCCTTAACTAAACAGAAGAGTAAGTCTAACAAGAATTTTTTTAGTAGCCATTTTGTAAAAGTTCTATAGCTATTGATTGGGATT
This sequence comes from Lagenorhynchus albirostris, assembly GCF_949774975.1. Taxonomy (NCBI): domain Eukaryota; kingdom Metazoa; phylum Chordata; class Mammalia; order Artiodactyla; family Delphinidae; genus Lagenorhynchus; species Lagenorhynchus albirostris. Next base: position 33,235,273 of record NC_083105.1, read on the forward strand.
TTACAAAGAAAATGAGAGAAGTAGTTAGTACTAACTCCCAAAGTGGGTATTTGCATTCCAATAACAAGCAGGATATTGGTGACTTAACAGGAGGTATATTGAAATTTCCTTGAGATAGGTGGGGTTAAATGATATCAAAGATTCATGGAAGCAGAAAGTAACTGTTTTTATTTAATTCAAGAAGGCCATTACAGTGACTACACAGTTACTCAAATAAGAAATTATGTAATTAAGTATCAGTTGAACAACCTGTGACTAGGTACATGTAGAACATTTCTTTTAAGGAAGAAAAAACACTACCTCACTTTCTGTTTATTCCTCAACTCTCAACATTCTGGCTGCTAACCTCAGCCATGTCACTATAAACAGTCCCTCCACTGTTCTACAACATTTGACATTCCTCACTACACACAATCTGGAAACATTATCCTATTGGAGATTACCTAATATTGGTCTCCCTTGGTTTTTCTCTTCCCTTTCTAGTTATTTCTTCTCCACCTCCTTATAGAGCCCTATTCCTTCACCTGCCTATTAAATATTTATGCTTCTGAGAGTTATGTTCCTTAATCTCAATCTCTATGTTCACTTTATGAAACTATAGTATCAAATACCCTGTAGATTTGTTTCTCCATGTTTATATGCTCTCTTTCTCTCTTGGGTTCAGGTCCTTCATATATACATATGGAATGTGTTTAATTGACTATCTCATTGTCAACATTGACAACTTGAAATGAAAGTTATCTTTTTCATCCTCACTTTGATTCATCTACTCCATGCCTCAGTGATCATAAATGACAAATCTGTCTACATAGATTCTCCAAAAAGATAAATGCTCATTGATTATTAATGATTATTACCTTGACTTCTAAACTATCAATCTCTAACCAGGGTATATCATTATTTTCTTTAAATTCATAAATAGCAATAGTGCTAAATGATAATCACGTTTTAATGTTTTAGTCATGAACGTGAAATGTGAATTACTTATATGTTTGGTTTGCACATTAAGATTCTTCAATGCCTTCCTATTGTGATTATAGTAAAAATGTGACATCTTTGGCGGGACATTTAGGTTCCTCCATAAACTACCTCCAAGCTGATTATTTGACTCAGCTTTCTATACTTTCTTCTATTTTTTTTCTACCTAACACTCATATTAAACTCATACTTGAAATCCCCCAGAGTATTCTACACTGTTAAATCTTTTTAAAGAGGCTCATATTTTTCTCCTGATAGTGTCTTTCCTCTGACCCTTTCCTTCTTTACTTAGGTGAGTTTTTCAAGATTAAATTGAACCTTAACTTCCTCTAGGAATCCTATCCTCCCCAGGTTGGTTTAGTTGCACCCAATCTGCACTATTACAGGAATCTACAATATCTCTAGCACATAGATTACAACTGTCTGCTCACTTGTTAGTTTTTCCACATTCACCTATGAACTCCATTGAAGTGGAGGGTTTTTTGTTTTGTTTTCCTGTCTCTGTCAATAGCAAACACATAGCAATAGAAATAAAAGTTGCAGAAGGAAGGAAGCAAAGATAATAATAATTTGTTACAATGTTAAAGATATAAAATTATATATATGGGGTCATTTTCAAAATGCTAGATTGCTGCATTCATTATTTAAGTTTTTGAAAACTAATCTAAGAATTTAGCTGGAGAATTGTAGAGGGGAATTTAAAAAATTAGAGAGGAAATACCGAGTAGGTTTGATGAAAATAGGAAGCCTTTACCTTACTATGCAAAACTGTACACTAGTTTCAAATGATGACTTGAGGAAGAATATGTGTGTGTGTGTGTGTGTGTGTGTATGCATATATATATATGTGTGTGTATATATATATATATATTCTACTTAGCTAGAAACTAGAGTATAGAATTTAGACCTTCATTTAGAGATTTACTGATTCTTTTAACTGTGAAAACAATATATTTCAGATTTAAAGATATTTTATACATCATCTAATACTATCACAAATCTGGCTGAAAAACAAAATAAAGCAAAACACAACACTTTAGGAGCATTTTGAAAATACCAGTGGTGAAGCTTCATTTCAGACCAATTAAACCAGAATCTGCAGTGGAACCTGAGCAATATTTGTTTAAAAAGAAAACCAGAAACGGTCCCCAAGTAATTCAGATATGCAGCCAGGATTAAGAACTATGGATCTTGTATAGCAATCTCATTTTCTAGTTAAGGAAACTTAGGGTCTTTACCTATAATCTTTAAAAGGCTTGGTCGTCTGGTTCCCTGACCCAGAGTCACTGAGAGGAATTGGAGCAGAAGGTTGTTAGAGGCAAGTAGGATGATGGCAGACCATGACAGCTGACAGCTTGACAGGCAAGGCATTACCACAGGGTATGGTAATGGATGTTCAAGATGGAGGCTGTGAATGATGAAGATAAGAGCAAATTTCCTTCAGTGGCCTCTTTTTAAGAATACAGGGAAGTATTAATAGTTTTTCAGAAGGTTTCTATCAAAAAATGATTAAAATAAATGTTTCTCTGGGACCCAAAAGTCAATTTCTACTTCTGAAAAATTCAGTACGTGTATTCCCCAATCGTGTCAGAAAAATATGGCATCATCAGATTATGCTGTAGTGTAATTTAATATATGTCATCTCTTGTGTAGTGGGAAGAGACTTGGATTAGTAATTAAAATCTTGCCTTCAAATTCTAACCACGACCTGTATTTGCAACACAATCTTAAGCTTTAAGTTCTTTTAAATCTTTTAAGTTCTTTTAATTAAGTTCTGTCACTTAAGGACAGGAAGAGTAACAGATACCTAATAGGTTACAATAAAGATAAAATTAGGTTAAGTGTGTTTTGTGTAAATATTTATAACTGTTCCTGTCCTGAAAAGGATATAAGGAAGCTAGACAAAAGAATGTGCATCATATATATATATATATATATATATATATATATACACACACACACACACACACAAACACACATATATTTGCATTTTACAGATTATCTGGAGTTTTACTGCGTTTTGTTTTTGTGGTTGCTTCATTGGTTTATCTCAAAATTTGGGTTTTGTATGATGTTAAACTTGTAAGCATTCATTTTAGAATTTATTTTTAAAAAGGTCATGAAGACAAGGTGATAGAATGTTTTATACTTTAGTGGTAATGCTGTCAATTACCATATATAAATATTTTAATGTGAAAACTACGACCAGATTGTTGAAATACCTTACCATAAGACTAATTCATAAGTGCGGAAGTTAGGGAGCCGTTGCTTGTATTCATAACCTCTCTTACTGAATTTCAATGTAGAATGAATACAAATATTGTGCTAAAATTAGAAATGCACATATAATGTTCAATTAGACTACTGAGTCATTTAAATAAGAGGAAGAGTAACCTGTCAATGGGATAAAATTATCCTAATCCTTTCAGGCAAAATTTTCAGTATAATTAAGGGTAACTGATAATGTTCTTTTTGCTCAAATCCATATACTTGAACTAACCGTTTAACTGTCTATTTAGTGTAAGATATGACTTTCATCTCTTCTTATACCTTCTAAAGATGAAATATTCTTTTATATTTTAAAATAAGTTCTGTTTTTCATATTGAAATGAAGAGTCTAACTAGGAAATTACTGTTATAGTGAAAGTTGATCAAGATAAGCATTAAATTTCACCTAAAGGAAATTAAATTTCACCTAAAGCGTTAAATTTCACCTAAAGCGTTAAATTTCACCTAAAGGAAGTTTATCTGGATCACCTAATCTTTCATGCCAACCAACGTTATGTGAGTCTGTGTGTGTGTTGGGGGGGTATATTATTTGACTACTCAAAAGGAGTTTCTAAGAATGAGGAAATAAGACATGAGAGGGTACTTCTGATAATGATAACAAACCAAAGAACTTTATAAGTCTTACTTTGTGTCAGTCCCTTTTCTAAGTATTTTACATAGATTAACTCAAAACAACCCTATGGAATCTCTCCATTTTGTAGGTGAATAAACCTATGCACAAAGTTTATGAAAGTAACCTGTTCAAAGTCATACAGTAATAAGTGATAGAACTTTGATTTATGTCCAGGCAATCTGTTTCTATAAAACATTCCCTTAACCACTGTACATACTACCTTAAAAATGTAAATGTCCTCTTTAAAGTTAGATATGCTACTTTCATCTTGGCACTACAGCCTGAGATTCAACTAACTACCATATGATAAGATACATAGTTTTCCATATATTTAGACATACATTATATCTTTGTGTATATCATAGAAAAAGACGTAGCTAATTATTTTAAAATATCCATCTAGTCTCTAAGATAGTTTTACAATTGTAGTTATAGTAGTTGGAGCAAGATACAAAGAAATAGAAATAGTGCTAGGCACAATCTGCCACATCTATTTAAGTTTTTTTTTTGTCACTAAATTAAGTCATAGGCTCTTGAATCAGAAAAACTGAATTAGACTACCTCAAGTTGCTGATGCTATTAATTCTTGGAAATAAATTTCAGAGTAGAAAATTCCTACAAAAACAACTCAGATTTTGTATATTCCCAGCATTCAACATGATCACTTATTACATAGGTTTTATTTCTCTAGATTATGAGCCAGCAAACTACAGCCCACAGATCAAAGCTGGCCAGTGCCTGCCTTTGTGCATTCTGAGAACTAAAAAAAAAGTTTTTAACGTGGTTTTAAATGGTTGAAAAAAAAATAAAAAGAATATTTTGTATCATATGAATATTCAAATTTGTGCCTATAAATAAATTTTACTGGAACACAGCCATGTTCATTTGTTTATGTATTGTTTATGGTTGTATTCACACTGCAAGGACAAATATTTGAGTAGTAGTAATAGAAACTGAAAGGCCTGTAAAGCCTAAAATATTTATTATCTGAACCTTTATGGAAAACATCTACTGACACCAGCTTTAGACATTGAAATCTTCTTTCTTTAGGTTAAGCTGTGATCAGGTTTGATTGATTATTCAAAAAGAAAAGAGTATGAATTCTAGTGATTTGCAAGATTTTTCAATCTAGGTCTTTGTATTCTAACCAGTTGTCCTACTGGATCAAAATTAAAGCTCAGTCGTTTACACAGTGGCCTGGTTTTTCCCTTGGCTACTGTGTTGATTCTACAAATCTAGCTTTTCTGCTACATGACAGATGTGTTCCATTATCCCATTCTCCTACTACAAGCCTTTCCTGTGATTTCACAGTGATTCTGCTCTTAGCTCTTAAACCTTAGTTTGCTCTTAGGTCATACACTCCTTTCTCTCTTAAGATTTTCCTTTGTATTTTGCAAAAAAAAAAGTCTCTGCTATGTGCATTTTATAGACTATACTTAAATGGCTATACTTGATCTCTTTTGTACTATGGAAGTTTAATAAAATATAAGAAGTAGACATCAAGTAGTGCTATAGATCAATTTCCACATTTTTCATGATCAAAATGCTTCCCAACTGCATATAGCGTATATTCCTTTACCACTAGGTAACCAATCATTCAATACAAGCTACTGTTGATTCTGATGACAGCTGTGTCTAGTAGGAGAAATGGACTTCAGGTCTGTGAAAGTGAATTTTAATGGAGATAATATAATTTTTTTTTTTTCTGCGGTATGCGGGCCTCTCACTGTTGTGGAGCACAGGCTCCGGACGCACAGGCTCAGCGGCCATGGCTCACGGACCCAGCCGCTCCGCGGCACGTGGGATCTTCGCGGACCGGGGCACGAACCCGTTTCTCCTGCATTGGCAGGCGAACTCTCAACCACTGCGCCACCAGGGAAACCCAAGAGCTGGTTTGTCTTAAATACATATGATCTGGTTAATGTTTATTAGATTGATAAATGCTTACCAAATGTCAGTTTTGGGGGAAAACTACTGCTTCACTGCTTAGGGATATCTGATTCAAAGTGTGTCAGGAAGACTGGTCGGTGTGCTAAAGTCATGACAGCTCAGAAAAAAATACTTGAAACATTTTCCTCAGAGGTATTCTTAGAGAACAAAGCTGTCTTCATGTTTCTAATTACCAAAACACTTGTGGAGAAACAAAGGTGTTTCTTGTTATGATTCTTGTTCCTTTTCGTAAAATAATAATTTTGTTGGTGAATCATGTCAGAGAAGATGAGAGACTCTGGAAAATGAAGATTTATAAAGTAATAATTCTCAGTAAAGTTAGGTCCTATTTTTCCACAGTTTTTCTTTTGAAAAAGAGCAAGGAACGAAATGCCAGAAGATGTTAAGGAAAAAAAAGTATTGTGGAAAAATAGAATGCTTTGTAAGTGTGGCATGCCACATCAATATTTTAAGGCTGAATGGATTACCTGCTTGCTTTAGAAGAGGATTTATGTGGTTGAAGATTTGAGGATTTAACTAAGGTCCATTCTTAGTTATGAGGCTTTTTGAGGATAAATACTATTATATTTGTGTGTTATTTTAATTGAAATGACACTGCTGATCTTGGAGCTGTAAAAAGGAATTAGGCTAATGGTGCCAGAGTGCAGGTTTTCATTAGAAGAGCTAAAAATTGGAGGTTTGTAACTGGTTGTGATCTAATGGTCTGCTTTAGAGGCCTTCTTTGATGTGCAGTACCTTTGTGACATTGTCAGCAAAAGCAGAAGCACAAAGTGAGAAAAAAAGTCTGATGTTTTTTTCCTAATGCTTGAATCCAAAATTGCCTCAAGCTTGTCTGAAGAGCCACAGTTTTGATTGTCACTTCTCCGGTTTTATTGGTCAAGTAAAAAAAGAAGGCAATTTTGTATAATATGCCTTTAAAAATGTATTTGTTGGGCTTCCCTGGTGGCGCAGTGGTTGAGAGTCCGCCTGCCGATGCAGGGGACACGGGTTTGTGCCCCGGTCCGGGAGGATCTCACATGCTGCGGAGCGGCTGGGCCCGTGAGCCATGACCACTGAGCCTGCGTGTCCGGAGCCTGTGCTCCGCAACGGGAGAGGCCACAACAGTGAGAGGCCCGCGTATGGCAAAAAAAAAAAAAAAAAAATTGTTTCTTTGAATGTGAAGACTGCAGAAGACTAAAGGAAATAAGCAGAGAAATAAAGAATTATTACTTTTTTTGAACTACTTCCGAACTACTCCTAATAGTTTGTTTTTAAATCAAGATATAAGTACAAATAAATTTAACCTTAGGCAATGTAATTAATAATCTTCAATTTTGCTTGAGAAAAATCAGTTCTTTGAACATCACTCTTTTTGACACTCTCTTATCCTTCCCCCACCATGATTCCAAACAGAAAAATCAAGCTTGTATAAAATTTCTGACATAATCATTTCTCTATAATAGGTTTTAAGTTGTTTCGCCTTTTCCCCAGACTTAGGCAGAAGGAAGTTGTAGAGGAACAGTCCATTAAAATTTTGTCATCTCACCTGAGGCGGGCCTCACACTGACTACTGTATTCCACAGACAACTACTACTTGTACTGGAAACTGATCTCATTGCCTAACTTTGCTACTTACCTCTTACTTACAATAAACCAATTCTGTATACCGTCTTCTTGAAGACAGTATATCCAATTTTAAAAAATTAAAGGACAACACAGACTGATAGAGGAAAGGAACTAGATTATGCCTGTTTGACCACAGGATTTACATCGTCTCAATGATCATCAAGCATAAAATGAGGGCTACTATACAACTACTTAAATGGCCAACAATATTTGAATAATAGGTGTCTGATTTTATGCAAAACATCAGTTTGTATAAATGATAATATTTAGTTAACTAAAATGTTAATGCAGAAACCTGGGATTTTTCTTCTATAGGAATATATTTTATGGGATTCCTTAAACTTCATAGTTAAAAATTTTTAATATTATGAATGATAATAAATTCAATGCTCTATAGGTTAATAACTTGTCCAGTTATTAGGTGCTTTTTTGTTCTTGTAACCTTTTCCTCTTTCAGGCAGTAATCAATGTCTGGAAAAACAATAATGTAGCACTCTTAACTAAAAGACTCTAAATGAATCTGCAAATTCCTAGAGCACTTAAGTGCATTTGCTTAACAAGTGATTGTTTCATGGTGCAAAAACTAAAATCATAAACTGTTGAGATAAAGGGTAGTATCTATTATGTTAATGAAATTGTCTTCTTTGAAATTTCATTCTATTCTGTTCAAAATCTGGTACAAGTAATAAACTTTGTTTCTTGAAAACCCTTTTTCACATATATTGAACTTTTAAGTAAATTATTTCTTTGGAGCTTTCAAATTTGAATGAAAAAAGACAGAAGAAACTCAGAAAAGAGGAAGGAAGTAAGGGAGAAAAGAGAGGACAGAGCAACGGAGAAGGAAGAAAGGAAAGGAAGGAGAAAGTAGAGAAAGAGAGGTAAGAAAGAAAAGTAAGAAAGATGCACTGACAAAGGAAATAAAAAGGAAAATAAAGGCATTGTCTACAGAGGCTACTCCTGGGTAGCCCTGTAGAAGTAGGTTCTTTGAAGCACAAAGAATATTGACTGTGCAATGCCAGATGATAAGCAATGTTCTTCAGAATTCCAGCAGTTTTGTTGTTGTTGTTTGTTTCTTACACTGACTGAATAAATACATTTCCAAATGCTTGAATGCCAAGTCTCAAAAGGTAATAAAATAGAGCTAACTAATGACAGCTGGGAGAAAAAATCCTGATTAAAAGAAATGCAGAAATTCAAACAACCAACTCCTTCAAATAATTGAACTTAATTTTTGGCAGAAACCCAGGAATTCTTTACCCAAAAGCATAGATGCGTTGAAACAGCAAATTCAGTTGCTTACTTTTTAAACTCGCCACATGGTTTCAAAAAGCTAAGAAATTTGTTTTCCACTTCAGAAGTAAGTAGCGCTTTGAAGTACAATCGTGTGTGTGTGTGTGTGTGTGTGTGTGTGTGTGTGTGTGTGTGTGTGTGTGTTGGAGGGAGCTCTTTTAGGTAGCTTTTCTTAAAACCTCATTTTACCCTTTCCCTGCCTGAATCATCCCATTTTTGCTCTTGATTTTCCATTGGTCGTCATTATAGACAAGAATCGTGCATTAAAAGCCATAGTTACAGGTCTAGATGGAAAAATCAATAGGACACATTTTCCAAGTAAAAATCAATAATACTTAAAACAACTTTTCTTACCTTAAAGGCAAATCCTATTGTGCTAAATAACTAAGTTCCACATGTGCTATGACCCTGTTCTGTCTGACTTACCATGTCTCTTTATCTTTTTATGAATGGTCATCTGACCAATTTTATGACAACACTAGCTACTAAATAAGAATGCACTAATGTGAAAGACACTTGGATAAATGAATTAGTACAGAAATTATTTTAACAGCAATGATCAATTATGTATTTTGTTATACGACTACAATATAAAAGGAAGGTCACTGGAATTTTTAAAAAGCAGTGTTCATTTGTGACACCAATTAATGAAGTTAATTGGCTTGCTTGTGGCCTCTCAAAACCTTGTTAGTGATCAAGTTAGTTTATGATTGAAGATTAATGCTGATTCAGAGCAGTGCTAACTCAGTAGCTGTAAGTCTAACAACACAAATGAGGGGTACAATTCACTCTCTGCCTTACATTGTGCTAGATGTTTGTTTGCATTATTTTTAATCTTCAACAGCCTTACAAGATGCATTCTACCCTCATTTACACATTGAATCCTATGGGATCTGATATATTAGGAGGTAAAACTCATAAACAGCTTAAAGCAGAATTAAGATTCAAACCCACAACTTTATAATGTCAGAACGTTTTGTTTCACTCTACGTTGCAAATACGCTTGTGATTTATTAAATCATGGCAGAAGCATGAGCCAAGAATTGAAATTGCACAATGCCTAAACTGCTTATAATTTTCATAGGGAAATTACCCTTCAAGTCATTCTAAGGTAAGTATGTAATACACAGACAGGAATTTTCCACCATAAGCTATGTCATGACTATCTGCCAAGTTTTCATTTATTTCATTCTTTGTTTTCATTTTTCTTTTCCACCAATATAATCCTGTGATTATGCTTAATATACACTAATGACTTACGGTATGTATGAGTAAATCTGTTTTTCTGATTTTCTGAGGCTGTTGGGGTTTCTGAGAGCACTGAATTCATCAGTGTCTGGGTCTTCGTAGGTGATTGTGGGTCTTCATGTTTCTCTGATTTGAAATGAAAGCTGAAGGAAAAGCAAGATCATATGCCTGCAGGCCATTTTTCAGAGTGATTAGGCTAGGTTAGTTCAAGGTGGTGGACCATATAACAGAAATTAGAAACATAGAAGTCATTAGTAAAAATTCAAATCCCTGCCCTATTTATGTTTGATTTCGTCATTTCTACCCTGTCAACCTCCCATTCAAACATACTTCATTAACTTACCTTGAACTTTCCCCTATATCTTTAGTATTATATTTATTTCATCAACTAGCATTTTCCCCTTTTAAAAAATATTTTTTTAATTTTCCTAACTTTAAAGACACATAGTTTTATATTTTATAATTATTAAGTTATTAATTTTGTATGTTCATATTAATATTTTGCCTGAGGATTTTAAGATTTTTCATTTCTTTCACACTAACATGAGCATCACTTTTGTTATAATCCTTATTAAAACTCATTGCTTTAACTTTGATTATGTATTTTATTTTTTATTTATGCTTACTTGTTTACCATTAATTCTTAATATTTTTCTTGTATTTTACTCTGAAAAATCAGTTTTACTTTTATCTAATTTTTAAATTAATTTTCATTTGGCATTTCTCCTATTCCTCTCTTCTTTTTTTTTTTTTTACAATTTTTGTTTTTATAATTACTGACAGAACTATGACTACAGTGATGTTAATAAGGAAGGAGTGCAAACCATCAAGGGGGAACCATGGGCCAGCTTGCGAATAGGCTTTCCAACAACACCACTGACTTCCCCAGGGGATCTTCTAACTCATTTAGGAATGGTTCCCCAAGAAACTTCACTGTGGGAGAGCTAGTTAATTCTACCCAGGGCTATAAATCACTCTGCAGGTATCACTCTTGATTTATTAAGATGATGTTGCTTCCTGATAGCTCACATCATTCAGTCATTGTATGAGAAATTGTTGTAAATGTCCATTGTCTAGAATGTGGATAACTATTGGGTTTAGGTGCCGGAGTACACATTATAGTTTGCCATATTTAAAAAAAAAAGATATAAAAATACATGGAATGTCTCAGTTGGGATAAACTCTCCATGTGCTACATAGGGCCTGACATTGTAAAGAAAATACTTGGTACTAAACATCCTAACTGGCAAAAGCCAAAAGAACCAAAGGGCATCAAATACTAGTGTTCTTTAGGGTCCCTGTCTTTGGCAGCCTTCTCTTTTCATTCTTTTCACTCTCGGTTGCTATAATCCAATTCGTATTATATTACCTACCAACTCTCTGTGATATCTATATCAAGTATTAAAAATTATTTTATATAGGAAATGTAAAATCTATTTATGTTTGTAACTTTCTCCTAAGCTCCAGATCTTTGTATTCAATTACCCATAGACCACTTCCATCTAGATATTTAATACATATCTTTAATTCAATGTGTCTATAACTTTACTTACCTACTTCCCCACCAGTCTTCTTGATGAATCTCCAAGGATCATTTCTTCTTGAGTTACACATCTTAGGGAACCAATCACCCCTGGTGGAATTGGGGGATTCTTTATTTCTCCTCCTTCTTCAAATCCACATTCAACCTATTATCAAATCCTGCTAAATCTACTTTGTTAATGGCTCTATACCTGTCAAAGATACCCTCTTTTCCATTCTCTTGGAATGATCACCAAAATCTCTTACCAGACATGTCAGTTATCAATTTATTGCCTCTCAACTCCAAATTCATCCTGCATTGTCTGATCTGTGAAAATTATCCAAGGCCTTTAATTATTTTTTCAAGTTGGAATGATTTTAAGCTTTGCCAGTAGAGGATGTTGGACAGATATTGCAAGAGGAAAAGAGTTTTGCTTCCTTGTTCTGATGTGCTAGCATAGATGGCTTCTTCATCACCCAGTCTTGCAGTTCATCGCAACCAGAATTTCCCTTGGCACACTTCCTTAGGTATTTTTGTAGCAGAGTGCCTCAGTAAGACACTGCCAAGCCAACAGCTTTCTCAGCATCTTAGAGAACATATTTCCAGCAAGTTCCACAGGTGTGGTACCATAGCAACTTCTCTGCCATACAGTGAGTCAGAACCATGGCCACAAATGAAGTCTGTGTCTCAGCCCAGGATGGAAGGTGGGAGAGTGGGGGGAAGGAGCTGGGTCTCTTCCTTGGGACTGTTATGTTGGTGCTAGTGCTATTTTTTATATTTGTAGCTGCTCCTTACATCTGCTATTCCTATATTCTTCACAGTTCTCTAACTTTTACTAGGTTATTTCCCATCACTCCACTCCTATATTACAGTTAATACTTCTGTATATTATATTAAACTTCCCCTGTTCAAATTGCTGTATGATTTTACTCTCCTGATTATGTCCGGACTTCATGGATAATCATAATAACCTAGTCCTCCAATTTCCTTTCCTCCCCACTTTGATTCATTTTCTCCCTCCTGCTGGAAAAGCTAAGGAAAGTTGATACAATTCAGCAGCTTATATCTCTCCTCTGACATTTTGGGAAGAGTCCCACCTTAGCTTGAAATGCCCTTCCTCCTTTCATGTACCTTCCATCTGACTAATAATTACCACAGTTACTAAACAAGGTGCTGAGATTCAACAATGAAAAGAATAAAGTCCCTGCCCTCATGAAGCTTGTATTCTTATGGATGAAAACAGACAATAAACAAATATGGACTTATATGTTGAAGGGCAAAAAAATGCTATGGAAAAAAATGAAGCAGACTGGAGGAGGTGTACCTGCTGCTTGTATGAGGTGGTGTGTCCCTGAAAACAGGGTAAGTTATACTGTGGTATCAGTCAACCTGCAAATTTCCGAGGTTTACTACACTAACAGTTTAATTATAGCCAGTGCTGCATGTCAGTCACGGCTCTTTTCCATGTAGTCTTTCCTCTGGGGCCCAGGTTGACAGAGCAGCTTCTAGAAAGATCGTTGCAGTCATCAAGGCAGAGAGAAATGAGATGGGAGCAACAATGTGAAGATGCCTAAAACTTCTGCCTAGAAAAACATGTGTCACTTATCTTCACATGTTATTGGACAAAGCAAGTCATGACCAAACCTGAAACCAACTGGGCAAGAATGTCTAATCCTCCTGGGAGAGTAGGTAATTGTAAACAAAAATGCAGCCTAACACAGGTGAAAAAGAAAATCTTTTATGAGAAAGTGATATTTGATCAGCAAGAACTGAAAGAAGTAAAAGAGGGAGCTGTGAAGATATTTAGGGGCAGATCACTCCATAACAGGCACATAATGACTACTTTTATTCTTGTTGTTTTAAGTGAAAACACTTTAAGTACAGGGAAAATGATTCTTTTAATAGTAATTCTCTTGACAGTAATTGCTGGGGTATGCCATGCCATGTATAGTTAGCATGTGAAGAAAATGAATCAGGCATATTTCCTAATAATAATTATTCTAGTGAATGATGATTCCAATAGACAAGAGGATAGCAGCTTCCTTAAGTGATTCTCTTGAAACTTAATGAAAGTTTTGTGTCTTAAACAAAATATCCTCAAGGTAGGTTTTTTGGGGAAACACTTTTTTCAGATCTGATTTTGCCACTAAGAATGTCTTATTCAAACCCTTGTTATTTAATTGATCCCTTTGTAAAATGATTTCTTCTGATTATGTAGAGACAGAATTTATGAATCAATATAAATTGAATTTGATATTATACAAACATTAAACTTTGTATAACTACTTTAATGAAAAATGTGTAGCTACATAATCTCATGTTGGACATATTAATAGTCTGCTTTGTTTATGTGAGTAAATGTGATCTTTCATTAATCTAAATATTCTACCTTCCAAGCTTTTCCATGGCAGAAATTATTTTTGATGTTTTATTCCTGATTCTAAAAGTAGGCTATGTATTTTATAGAATATTTTTAAAGCAATGAATAGGTTATACAAGATCACCTGCAGTTGTAGCAATCTACAAATCTGGAGAACCACTGTTTATAAGTTATTAAGTGCTCTTATTTTTATGAAAATCTTGGTCATGGTGCTCTTTTAGTGATAATATTTCACTACATTTTAATTTTCTTTGTTGTATTAGAATTTTTATAAGACTATGCCTTTCAGCTGTATTTTCCTATAAAATCATCCAGTAAATTTACTAGTGTAGCATTGTTCATAACATTCTTATATTTTTTAATTGCTCCCATTCTGGTTATAATTGCTTTCACTCCAAATTTCATAAATATGTTTTCTCTCTTGATTAGAGTTGTCAGCAACTTATCAATTTAATAGATTTTAAAGAACAAAACCTTGGTTTTATTTGTCAATTTGATAGTTATCCAGGTTTCTGAGCACTTAATTTCTGCTTTAACTTTTTCCTAATTTTCTGGTTGGTTCCCATTTATTTCTTTTCTATATCCTCAGGTTAGATGCTTGGGAGTGCTACCTGAGGCTTGCAAGGACTCTTCATTACCCCTTCCTTCCTTTCACTATTTTATCCCTTTCTATGTATGGTATTGAGAAGGTAGTATTTATTCTTTAAACTCAAAATTTCATCTCTTTGTTTCATAGAGTCCTGTTCAATGCATTGACTTGTATGCCCAGATTTCCTGTTTGCTTAATGTTTGACCCCCTTTAGTTCATGAATTCTCAAAATGAAAATATAGCAGAAGATAAAGGAAGTGTTCTAGCTGTCCATACCTCAATTTCCATAAAGAGTCAGTAGATGGTACTTTTTTCTCATCTGTTTCGTTCTCCTTTTCCTATTGTTTATGCTTTTTTTTTTTTTTTTTTGAGGGCCTCCCACTGTTGTGGCCTCTCCCGTTGCGGAGCACAGGCTCCGGACGCGCAGGCTCAGCGGCCATGGCTCACGGGCCCAGCCACTCAGCAGCATGTGGGATCTTCCCGGACCGGGGCACGAACCCGTGTCCCCTGCATCGGCAGGCGGACTCTCAACCACTGCGCCATCAGGGAAGCCCTGTTTATGCATTTTTGATTAATCGAGGATTTTTATAATTCTATTTTGCTTTCAATATTGGTTTAATAGACATAATTTCTGTTGTATTATTTTGGGTCATTGCTTTAGGATTTCAGATATAGTACATGAACCTTAAAATATCTTTATTTATCTACCTTGCCAGACTTTGCCTTATTGTTGTGTAATTTATTTCTCTCTATATTGTGAACCATACAACACATTCATTTTTTTTTTTTTTTGTCTGCTTTGAACCTTTAAAAGATATTTTAGAATTAAAAAAAAAATTCTCGTGCTTCGCTGGTGGCGCAGTGGTTGAGAGTCCGCCTGCCGATGCAGGAGACACGGGTGCGTGTCCCGGTGCGGGAAGATCCCACATGCCGCGGAGCGGCTGGGCCCGTGAGCCATGGCCGATGAGCCTGCGCATCCAGAGCCTGTGCTCCGCAATGGGAGAGGCCACAACAGTGAGAGGCCCACGTACCGAAAAAAAAAAAAAATTATCTATTTACTCACATATTTACTACTGGTGGTGTTCTTCATTTCTTTGTATAAATCCAGATTTCCATGTGGTGTCATTTTTCTTCTCCCTGAATGATATAATTTAATACTCATTTATATATGCAGGTCTGCTTGTGGTAAATTCTTTCAGCTTTTGAATATCTGGAAAATCCTTTATTTCACATTTTTTGGAGGGAATGGAGAGGATTTTTATGACAATTCTATTTTAATTTTATCTTTTTTGGCTGCCTTGGGTCCTCATTGCTGCACAAGGGATTTCTCTAGTTGAGGTGAGCGGGGGCTACTGTTTGTTGTGGTGTGTGAGCTTCTCATTGTGGTGGCTTTTCTTGTGGAGCGCGGGCTCTAGGCACGCTGGCTTCAGTAGTTGTGGTGTGTGGTCTCAGCAGTTGTGGCACGCGGTCTCTAGGGTGCACAGGCTTCAGTAGTTGTGGTGCATGAGCTTAGTTGCTCCGTGGCACGTGGGATCTTCCCGGACGAGGGATCGAACCTGTGTCCCCTGCATCAGGCAGATTCTTAACCACTGCACCACCAAGTAAGTCCCTATGAGTTTTATTGAGGTATGATTCACATATGGTAAAAGTTACCCTTTTAAAGTGTACAATTTGGTAGTTTTTAGGATATTGAATTGTGCATCACAACTGATGTTAGAATATTTTCATTACTGCAAAAAGAAACTCCATACTCAAGCAGTCAGAACAGAGACTCTTCTCACTCTAACCCATGACAACCACTAATCTACTTTTTGTCTCTATAGGCTTCCTTATTAAGGATACATTGCATAAATGGTATCATGTGTGGTCTTTTGTGATTGGCTTCTTTCAGTGGGCATAATGTTTTTAAGCTTCATCCATGTTACCGTATTTATCACTATGTTACTCCTTTTAGTTAAAAATAATATCCTATTTTATGGATATGTTCCATTTTGTTTATCCATTCACCTATTGATGAATATTTAGGTTATGTCCTATTTTTGGCTACTATGAATAATATCGCTATGAATAGCCACATACAAGTTTTTCTGTGGACATATGGATTCTCTCTTTTTTTGTTTATTGGGGAATGCCTAATTTCCCGTTCATGTTAGTATGATAGTTTGGCTGAATTAAGATCTCAGTTGAAAATCTTTTTCCTTCAGTACTTTGAATATCTCATCCTTCTGTCTCTATGGCTTCTGATAAGAGACCAGCAGTTAATCTTACTGAGGATTCATTCTATGTGATTGTTTCTCTGTTGCTATTTTTAAGACTCTATTTTTGACTTAGGCTTTCCACTATGATATGTCTAGATGTGACTTTCTTGGAGTTTCCTAAGCTTCCTGGATGTGAAGATAATGTTTATCTCGAATTTAGAAAGTGTTCAGCCATTATATCTTTTCCATAGACTGAATGTGTGTCCCCCAAAATTCATGTGTTGAAATCTAATCCCCAATGTGATGGTATTTTGAGGTGGGGGTCTTTGGAAGGTGATTAGATCATGAGGTCAGAGCCTTCATGAACGGGATTAGTGCCCGTATAAGAGACCCCAGATAGCCCACTTGTCCATTCTACCAGTTGAAGGTACAGTGAGAAGATGAATGTCTATGTACTAGGAAAAATTCTCACCAGACATGGAATCTGCCAGTGCCTGGACCTTGAAGTTTTCAGCCTCCAGAACTGTGAGAAAATTAATTTCTGTTACTTATAAGCCACCCAGTCTGTGGTATTTTTGTTATAGCAGCCCAGACTAAGACAATTTTTATATATTTTTATTTCTCCTTTCTCTCTTCTCCTTCATGGACCCTCATTATGTCTATATTGGTATGTTTATAGTGTTCCACAGGTTTCATGCTCTGTTCATTTTTCTTTGTTCTTTTTTATTTCTGTTCCTCAGTCTGAGTTATCTCAATTGGCCTATCTTCAAGTTTACTGATCTTTTTTTCTGCCAGCTCATGCCTGTACTTGAACTCCTACTGAACTTTAAAAAAATTTCTATAGTTTTCCTTCTTAATTGCAGAATTTTTACCTGGTTTATTTTTGTAATTTTTATCTCTTTATTGATATTCTCTATTTGGTACAATATTGTTTTCATATATTCCTTTAATTCTTTAGATATGGTCTCCTTTCATTCTTTGAACATATTTATAATACTTGATTTACATCATTTTGAAAAATTAAATCCAACATATGTGCTTCTCTTTATGGGCAGCTTCTACAGAGTATTTTTTTCTTTTTTTCACTGTGTATAAATCATATTTTCCTCTTCCTATGCATGACTCATAACTTTGCTTATTGTTGAAAACTGGAAATTTAAACACTGGAACTTAGATTCTCCCCACCTCCCTTCTTCCCCATCAATGTCCTTATTAGTTTTATTGTTTTGTTTTCTGTGTGTTGCTGCTATTTGATTATTTAGTGACCTTTCCAGCCTAATTCTTTAAAAGTCTGTATTCTTTTGTTGCCCGTGGCCACCAGAGTCTCACCTTGATTTGCCCTAGTGTTCAGGTAATGATTTTTCTGAGATTTTATTAAATGCCTTAAACCAAAGGGTCTCCCACTCTTTGCCAAGAGGCTCTGCTTGTTTGTTAGGGAATGCTTTCAATAGTCTGGTAGTTTACATCTCTGCCTTAGTCACTTTCTGCTCGTACAGAGCCTCGGGATCAGCCCGAGGTGAGGGGGTAGGGCTCCTCAGGTCTTCTTTAGATACAAACACAGCCCTGCTCCATGCGTTTAGCCTTTAGATCCTCGGCAATATTTTGGAGTACTCAAAGCCACCAATGAATGTCTCATTTTTCAAGTCATAATTTTAAGTTTGTGACCAGGCTGTTGTTTGCATCAGCTGGTATCACTGCCTCAGAGAGCTGCTATTTTAAACAATTATCACAGAGTATTTTCAACATATGCCAAGGTTTAGTGCTCTTAACCTTAAGTGAGCTCTGAGTCAAGTTAAATAAAAACAAGTCCTAAAAATGGGACTTTTATAGGGAGCTGCCAGAAAGGTCAAATAGGGAAAATTCTCTGGTGATGAAATTTTGGGGAGAGGTGTAAACTCATTTTGGTGCCTTCATCAGCTGCGAGGTTGCTTGTATTCACAGTTACCATGAATGCAAGGCTGCTGGTTTTCAAGGTTTCACAGAGGTTTGGAAAGAGAGGGATGAGGAGGGACTAAATCAAGACACCACAAACCTCAGTGTGCTTATCAGTCTTATCTAACCCTGGATTACTGTGTTAGCAATGTCATTATTGATAGTCAGGACATGAAGAAAATTTAAAAGGGAACAATCAAGAGTTTAGTTACAGTGAAAACAAGATATAGATATGGAGATAATGAGTAGCTAGTAAGAAGATTATATTCGATTATTAAAATAATTGTGTAAGTACTAAATCTACCTAAACAATGATGCAAAGCTTTTAAACAACTGACCAATATTGAGGCAGATTGTGGGGGAAAAATGATTAATACTAACTGTCTTTCAGAGTTTGCTTGGACCTCAGATTTACTGTCAGGTGTTAACCAACTAAGCCAATCTGGTTCAGTCCATGAGGAGAAGCAGGTTCTTTGAGTTAAATGGTTATTAAATATTTTTAAATATGGTCCATCAGCATAGTTATTTAATCAATGAATTTTGTTTTGTTTTTTGCTAAAATTATTATTTCTTGCTGGATTATATTTTCTCCAGTGACATATTGCTAATAGTTGAGCACAACATTACATGTTGGAAGTAAGCTTTGTATAGGTGACGTAGAAGTGAAAGACTAGTGTCCCTCTGCTAGTCTTCTAAACATCTATTCCCCTGCTTGAATGGTTTGTAATATCAAAAGATTGATAGATGTGTATATACCTATGTTTACTTTTCTCTCCCTGAGGTTTTGTATGTCCAAAGGTTGTGACAAACATTTTGAGAGAAAACTGTTTTCATTGAACTTGAGGGAGAAAAAAAGTAAGCCCTGTCAATTTATAAAGCCCGTTCACACAAATGGCATGCAGCAATAAACTAGTCGATGTTCGGTATAAAATCTCATTTTTGAACAGCATTTTTATGGTTTTTAGTATTCCAACAAGATCAAAACTGAAATAGTACATTTTCTGATCATCAAACAGTAACTCATATATGAACTAAATTTGTGAAATGTCCACACAAATGTCAAAAGTTGCTCTTCCCCATTCTCCTTGCTCTCATTGTTACAAGGATTTTAATTCAATAGTTATCTATGTTTATAGATGTTTAATATATTTATGCTGCTTTTACTTTTAACAAAAGTTTTATTATAAGAAATGTTCTAATAAAATATGGATATTTGTAATTCAGAATCATTCTTTTGCAAAGGACAGATATCTACTCAACAATCCCAAATGTAAATGAAAGGTAGCAATTTGTTTCAAGTACAGCAGGAGTTCTTAAGACTAGACCTAGAAATTATAAATCAGGCACCTAAGTCTCCCATGCTGGTAGTAACAAACACTGATACTCTACTTTAAATTATATCAGATCGTTACCCTAGTCCTCTATGAATACTAGTTTCGGGTCTACATTATTACCAGCTAAGGTATTTTGTGCATATCTTTATTCGTGTAGTACATAAGGGCTATGAGCTTAAATGATATAAGCAGCCAGAATTTCTTAAACATTTTACAAGTTTCTTACTGGAAAATGGCTTAAAAGATCAAGTTAAATAAAATATTTCAGGCGTATTTTATACTTCTAGAATTGTGCAAGAATCTCTCTCAATAGTGCATTTTATCATTCACTTTTTTATGTTTATTCATTCTCCAGCTGTGTTTCTCTCTAACCACATTGAGTCTGATCTATTCTAGCTTAAACGATAGTGTTTTGCATGGATTTTTAAAAATACTGAGGTTATATATTGATACATTTGGAAAAATACTAAAATTTCATTCCTCCAGTAATTTCACAGAGCCATGGATTTGATAATATGACTTGTGATTCTCCAGTTTTTCATGTCGCACAACTGCATAATATCTCACAGGATTAGTGTTCTTTGAAGCATGGTTTCGTCTATGATGCTCCATTTCTGTTTAAAACAGAGTCAACTTTTTTCTTCCAAATCGTAATGTTAGTTTATTGAACATCCCTTCAACACTCAGAAATGTCAAGCTAATTTCCTCTTAAAAAATGCAAAGCTGGGCTTCTTAGGAAAACATGAGATGAGACGAGAAACTGGGCTTTAGTACTCTTTTTCCACTGTTCTCCTTATCTTTTCAAGGAAATGGTGCAAGATGACAAAGTTTTCAGTGATATCTGTTCAGAACTAGACTTAGAAAAAGGAATTGTTTGTGGACTAAATTGCACTAGTCCATTATAAACATTTCATCTATTGATACTTTTATAAGTGTTGCACATTAATTTATTATTATTATATGTAAATAGTTCTTTCACAAATTGGATACTTTTGAGGGTGGTAAAACAGGAAAATTTTAGACTCCCTTCTTTTATGTTTTTTATTACTCCCTTTTTACTTTGATTCCATCTTAGAGGATGCTTACCACAACAGTGCTCTTTTAGGTATGCTCTAGAAGATTTATCCACCCATTACAGAATGCCTAACATAATAACCCACTGGAATTGTTTCTGTGAGAATTTAGGAAATATTGCCTGGCTTCTAGCAATCTGGTCTAGATTTTACATCATGGGCAATGTAAATATTTGATCTGATTATTCTTCTATTGTCTATTAGGAAGTTCAAAGCTTAATTTGCAGTTGATTTTTAGCAATTAGAGAGGACGTTGCAGCATACATTTTGTGTACTAAAGTCATTTTGATTTCTTTTCATTATTGTACTCATTTATCCCTTTGCACCAATCTCTTCATGTGTCTTTTTATGTTGTATTGCTATATGTCTTTCACTTTACGTCTAAACTATGGGTGATGGTTGTGAAAGAAGGTTTAAAAAATAGACATTCCTTACTATGTTTTAAATTTATTTCTTTTTTGATTGATCCTTAGTTTTTTCTTCATTAGACTGCATATCTATAAATTTGTAAGCTTGCTTTATATGCTTTGTTTTATATACATACATACACATAAGGCTGTGTAATACCCACTGAATCTAGAATACAGAATTTTTTCTTCTATTGAAAGTCATATAAAAGGTTTTATTGGCTAATTTCCTCTTTAAGGTGCTTCTAGTTATAATATTTGTAGGATCTCTGAAATATTCTTAGTTAAAATGTTGAAAAAGCTTTTTAAGTATATACTTTAAAAAGTCACAATTCACGACTATGCTTTTTGACAGCTGTGAAATAACAGTATAATTGCACCATAACTGTGAAATACAACTTTTTCTTGCTTGTAGAATGTGGATATTTTGCCAATTCTGACACGTATACAACAGCTTCAGGGCATCTCATATTGCCTGATTAATTAAGCCCCGCTATCCACCTTGTCAGATTCATTGCCACCTTATCCAAAAATTGAGATAAGCAGATTAAATACATAAAGTAAAAGTAGGTGGTTTGAAAAATACAAGTGTAATTTCTTTTGTAATTACGCATTTGGAGACACCATATATATAAAAATGTACATTAAATTTTATAGTAAGCCATTTTAATAATTTTTTCTTTTTTCATCAACAATTGTAATAGACAGCAGAGATTTCATATGAATTGGTAGAATCATCCTCAAATATTAGTTTAAAAGCATTCAATTATCCCAAAGTGACTCTTTTAATTTAGAAATATTACTGTGGAGGTTCACATCATTAACTTATATATCAGTTACAGGGAAAAAGATTATATAATTAATCTTTTTAGAGAAAAATGAACTGTAGTTACAAATCATGCAGTAATGTTTGGTCATGTTATCATGAAAGAAATGTAAATGCATTGATTCATAAACTCTAATTCATTTGATAAGCACTTTAGATTGAAAAGAGAACATTAGTTACAGAACATTTTATAGTTACATAAGATATTTGTAGAACTGTAACACAATAAGAGAGTGATTTTTGTGAGCAGAATTTATTTTATAATTAAACTTCTCTTCTCAAAAAAAAGTTTGGTTTTTTTTCTGATGTGGCACATCTACCTTTTTGATTCAGTCTTTGATTCAGTCTTTAGAACATAAGTCTTTGTTCTTGACTTCCAAAGCCAAGGAATAAGATAAATATATAGCGGGCATCCCTAAAGCATGAAGAACAGAGGAGAATGTGCAGCCAACTAGTTAAGCCAAGGGTTTGAGTATGTGTGTGATTTAACCAGGTTGAGGAAGATGGAGGCTAATGGGAGCACTCTAGTCATGGAGACCAGCATAACTAAAGAAATGCAAATCTGAAGTATAATAAGGCATTCAGGTAACTGCAAGCTCTTCAGTATTACTACGGGATAAAATATGAGATATGAAATAGTAAATCAGGTTAATTGGAGAAGTGGGTATAGGCTTTAAGATGAGATGTTCAGGAGTTTGAAATATATCCTGAAGTCAAAAGTCCCTAAAACTTAAGAGATACTCCAAGTTGCCTAAGACCTTTAAACAAATAATAACAGCATTTTTTTCCTGACAGTTTCCCATATAAGTCCAAAATACCAAATGAATTTTTTTAATTAAAAACATCTATATATGTATCACACTATCAAAATAAGACAAAGAACTTAAAATATTGCTTTCTGATCACTGAATAATTAATATGGTCATTAAAATTTGCATTCAAAATACTACAACTTACACATGATGCTGTAATATAAAATTTACATTAAAAATAAATACCATAAATAGAACATAACAATAAATAAGTTTATTGAGAGGATTCAGAAAATAAAATTGAAAGCAATTTCCTATATTGAACCATTATTAGTTGAGATTGATAGTGAAGAAAAATGTGATAGAAAGAGACAAGGAATGTTGAAGCAGTCAGTGGATGGATTGCTGAAAGTGACATGCAGAGGAGGTAGGTGATGGAGGTAGGTAAATATCAAACCCAGAAGAACTGACATAGTTCCCCTATATATGTTACTGCTATGGAGATACCAGAACAGCAAGCTTCATGCTGCTTCTCACCCATGAGTGTGCACAGCAAGGGTACTTACCAGAGTCAGCCATTTCTGACCCATATCTAATGCCTCCAACAGAAAATCTCTGCTCTGGGTCTCCTCTCCCCATCAGCTGCCCAGACCTTTCTCAGAGTCTGAGACTCTTCCTACACAATCTTTCTTCTGTTCCTTTTTCCTCCTCATCACACATATCAGACCTGCATTGTGGTCTCAAAGTAATAACCGTCTAATCATACTTCCTTGTCCCTTAACTTCCATAGGTGTTTCAATAAATCTGTTTCCATTTTAATTATTCCCTGGTGTTTGCTTCCTGGAAAATCTGAACTATCATGGTAAGAGACATCATACAATATTTAAAAGAGAACTTTTCGTTATTTAGCTGACACATTGAAGGGTTATTGTTTACCATTGTATTTGTATGACCCATATATTCCTTCAAAGTACAAATATGGCACCTGTGATTTGACTGTGTGACTCTTAAAGTTGTCATCATCTCCATCTTCTTCAAATAAGTATCATATACCTTCCTGAACAAGTGTGATTATTAATTTCCCTGCATGAGATTTAAAGAGCTATCTAGCATCGTTTTCATCAACTTCTTCAAAGTTAACATCCCTCTTCAGGAACAATAATTTTCACTCTATCCTCAACCACCTTTACAAAACCTTTTAAATCAACCACAAATTGTGGAATTAGTTTTTTATTATATTTCTTGGTGTTGATGTAGAAAAAATTTTTTTGCCATACCTGGTTGGTAAATTCCAAAGCCTTTTTTTTGTGTTAAAATGTTTCCAAAAACTTTTAGTAAAGATTCTTGTTTGACGTCTGCACCCTGGACCATGTTTTGCATAAATTATTGAGAATAATAAATTTTGATAACTGTGATAACCTCATGGATAATAAACATATGGTCCATGGGTTACAAATGCAATGTCATATTTGGAGGGGAGATAATCATGTGGATGGTAGGGCTGCATTCCACATTCCTGGCTAAATGTTAAAAGGTCAAAAATGTCTAGAGCTTTATTTGCAAGATTTTTTTAAAATTAAGGGTCAGAGATAAGATTGTACATAATTCTCAAAGACCCTCCCTTGTCAAGTAGGCATTGGGAATTTACAAATGACTTTCAATTTTCCTTTGGTCATTCCTTTGAGTAAATGTATTTTTCAAAATATATTATAGACCGATTTAGGTTTAACATAACATTAGTAGCACAAGTACCTGGATAAGTAGCATCAGCCAGCTAGAAGACTTCATAACTTTATGAAGATGGTTACTTTCTCCTGAAAGATAAACCTACCAGAGGATACTGCTTCCAAAACAATTCTGTCTCATCAACAACAAAATTTTCTTTGGCCAGTAGAGCCATCTTTGATTTTTTTTTTTTTTTTATAGTTAGGGCAGGAAAATAACAATTTCTTCACAGAGAGTTATCATAGCTTCCACAATTATTTTGATGATATGAGCTGTCTTAGTCTACTCAGGCAGCTATAACACAATACCATAGAC
The DNA here is from genome assembly GCF_949774975.1 of Lagenorhynchus albirostris. Taxonomy (NCBI): domain Eukaryota; kingdom Metazoa; phylum Chordata; class Mammalia; order Artiodactyla; family Delphinidae; genus Lagenorhynchus; species Lagenorhynchus albirostris. Next base: position 33,260,299 of record NC_083105.1, read on the forward strand.
TGGATGGCTTAAATAACAGGCATTTATTTCTCACAAATCTGGAGGATGTGAAGCCCAAGTCCAAGACCAAAATCCCAGCAGATTTGGTTTTTGCTGATGGCCTTCTTCCTGGCTTACAGATAGCCTACATCTCACATGACCTCCTCTTCGTACATAAGGAGAGGGAGAGAGAATTCTGATCTCTCATCCTCTTCTTATAAGGGCACTAATCCCATCATGAAGGCACCACCCTCATGTCTTTATCTAAACCTAATTACCTCCCAAAGGCTCCAACTCCAGAAACTGTCACGTTGGGACTTAAGCCTTCAACATATGAAATTTGGGCAGATACAAAGAGTCCATATATAACATGAGTATAGCATCTTGATTCTGTGGAACTTCTCAGGCTTGCTTTGAAAGACAACTTTTTTTGCCAACTCATTTTCTCTGCCATTTCCTTCATCTTGAACTTCTCTGACATTGTTATTGTCATCCTAATCAACAATGCTAAAGAATCTGAGCCCTTGAGTAACCTGTCTCTCTATCAATTTTGCCAATTATTTTGCATGCTTTTCCAATGAAGAATGCTATATTATTGTCACTTCATACATGTAAATGCTAATTCATAAATTTTGTTGTATTATTTTATTGTTATCATTATAGTGCACACCCTGACAATGTGTTCTAAAGCATGCATGCAATTTCTTTAGCATGCTCTTCTTCGTCAAAACATCTTAGCTTTATTTCATTGAAATAAAACTTTCTCACTTGCTTTGATTTCATTTCCACATTTTTCTTCATAACATTTTCAACTGGTTTATGATTCATCGTGTAACAGTAGACAAAAACAAAAGCTGAAAATAGAAGACACTGTGGAAAAGTATTTGAGACAAGTGCAGAAAGGCCAGGGAAGTCTCATACCAAGGGCAACATTGTGATGACTTTCTTATTTCCTTCAACATCAGAACAATTAAAGCGCATTTCAGATAATCTCCAGGTAATTCTGAAATTCTTCCAATTGTACTGGGAATATAACTCAAGTTGGTTTTCTTTCTCCACAATTTGTTTTATTAAAAATATTGCGTTGAGTTTAGAGAAAGTAAAATTTTTTCCTATATGAAGTTTAGCAAGAGTTTTGAGAGAGGTGTATGTTCTGTAATATACAAGCATATTTTGATAGATTAGAGGTTAATTCTTATTTATTCTTTTAATTTTTCCTGTAATATTAGATTACATATTATAGAATTCCCTTACCTCATATATCCCTTTTGCATCTCTTTCCATTATTGACTTCATCATATGACATGATAATTAGGTTCCCATATTTGTCTTTTCATCAATTATTAACAAATTGAAGGCAGGGTCTATGTTATTTTCCATTGTATTCTCAGTTTTCATCATAGCAAATCATGGAAGACATATTAATGTCTCCTGAACTGAATGTAGAATGCACAGTAAAGTATTGATGGTTTACGGGTATAGAATAGGTGCCACGACTCTTAGTCTACTTTAGTAAGCTTTGATATCAGGCAGAATTCACAGACTGAGAAAGAGTCCCTAAGGAGAAGCTAGAATTATGGGTCCTGTCAAATAAAAATAACCCCTCTTAAGTAGATTTTAAAAAGCTAGCCCTTTCTCTAGTTTAATGCTTATATGTTTATTTTTCTCTCTAAATGTATCATTTGCGTAATAGAGGATACAGATGTTAATAAATTTCGTTTAGCATAACTCAAGGCACCACCATTCACATTGTTTTCTGAACATGAAGTAAAAGTGTGTGGTTAAGAATAATGTCCCTCTAGTGTACATTTTGTTACTGACATGACAAAGGGAGGCACAAACACCAGAGGCAAGAGATATTTGCCATATTTTTGAAAACAAGGCTGAATTTAATTCAGTATGTCATGTATACTTTAAAAGGAATTTTTACTGATAAGAGATAATTCAACTTCAAACACTAAACAGTGTTTTAATGTTTATTTATTTATTATTATTTTTTTTATTTATTTATTTATTTTTTTTTGCGGTACGGCGGGCCTCTCACTGTTGCAGCCTCTCCCGCTGCGGAGCACAGGCTCTGGGCGCGCAGGCTCAGCGGCCATGGCTCACGGGCCCAGCCACTCTGCGGCATGTGGGATCTTTCCGGACCGGGGCACGAACCCGTGTCCCCTGCACCGGCAGGCGGACTCTCAACCACTGCGCCACCAGGGAAGCCCTTTATGTTTATTTTTATAATCATTGCCTAATATTTACTGGGCCAAAATTAGTTCAAAAAAGTAATGATGAAAACAGTTAAAAAATACTAGCTGCTGAGGGGTGGGGAGGAGCATGAATAGGTGGAGCACAGAGCAGTGAAAATATACCATGTATGTTAGTACAGTGATAAAAACATGTCAGTATACATTTGTCCAAACTCAGACTATACAAAGGCAAGAGTGAACCCTAATGTAAACTATGGACTTCGTGTGTCAATGTAGGTTCATACTTGATAAAAAATGTACCATTCGGAAAAGGGATGCTGGCTATGCATGTGTGGGGGCAGGAGGTATATGAAATATCTCAGTATCATTCTCTCAGTTTTTCTCTCAGTGAACTTTTTTATCTGCTCTAAAAAAGAAATAAAGACTTTAAAAAAAAACACCAAAACATTGTATAACTGGTAGAAGAAAATATAAGAGAATATTTTTATAATCTTGTGGTACAGAAGATCTTCTTAACCAAGTAGGTCAGGAGCTATAAATGAAAAGACTAACAGAATTGACTGTATAAAAATTTCAAACTTCTGAAATGGCAAAAATCCAGACTGGCAAAGCAAAGAAAATCGAAAAGAAAAAAACTGGTAAACATTATTGCACATATAATATGTCTACATAATTTAAAGAATCTAAAATATTAAAAATAATCATAAATATTAATAATAAAATAGAGCCCTGTGTATCCATAATTCAGTTTATGGAATAGACTTTTAAGATTCCTGTATATTCCACCCCGAACTTATCTACTTTTCTCCCCTACAGAGGTAACTATTATCCTGAATTTCTTTATTTTCCCCCCCAAAATATTTTATCATTTAAAACTATTAAATTAAAAAAATAATTTCTATGTAAAAAATAATATCATTTTTCATAAAGCCATATATACATCATAAGTGAGGAAATCTGTATAGAAACCATGTGTCAGAGTGATCTTCAAGTGAGTAGAGATTCAAGGCCAAAAGATTTGCTTTATATAAGGTAGTGTAATATTTTTCTTTCTGGCAATCCTGGTAGTTGTTTGCTTTTATCATGTAACACTGAATTCCAGTGAGGACAGTGACTTAAAAATGCATCTTTTTTGATGCATTTTAAAAATGCATCTTTTTGAGGTGGGCATTCAGAGGTAACACACACAGCTGTGTTTTCTGAGTGAGTTAACAGGTACTGAGCTATGAAATTCTCCATCAGTGGGGCAAGCTGCTTATGCTCTGCTCTAGCTCGTGAGGGAGCCACACAAGCCAAATGAAGTCCCAGATACCTGGTACTCTACGTAGTTCATTGCTAATTACAAAGGAGTGACAGAAGAGTATGGGAATCTATATTTTTGTTATTTTACAGATTTGCATACCATATGGCATTTAAGATGATATGAACACAAAATAATGACTTAAAGTTTAAAAAAATGGAAGTATGTTTTCTCTGTGCCACAGTGTGCTAATTACAGTGGTGCAGAAATGCAAGAGATTAGAGACACAGTAAATATTCAAAGTTCATATTTCACTAGTGTCTACATGTAGTATGTAGTTGCCTTGCTTTCACTCACAAGGACTTTCTTCAAGCCGTCAGAGCTTCCAGAGGTACTTATCATTGTCCAGTTTTCCTGCATGGGTAGAGGCCCTAATGCAAGAACTATTTACATTCAGGATAACAATTGTTAAATGTGAATGACTTGTTAGTGAGATAGTTCAAATTAAAAATTAAGAGTCAGCTCTGGAAATGGACTTCTCAAAAAAACCCAGAGACTATAAATATTTTTGCTTGATTCTGAATATTTTTGAAGATTATCATTAATATCAACAATCTTATGGTCAGGATAATGTATTCAGTAAATGCCTGTGATCGTGTATACTTATCAAAAAATTAAGTACTTATTAAATGGGTGAAAAATATTGATCATAATTTTAGAGATGAAGGAAAATTGCAGTTTTAATAGCACAAAACTCCCATCCCTAAAACTGACCAAGATATGTGACTGTAAAAAAATGAGGAGCCAGGGCTTCCCTGGTGGCGCAGTGGTTGAGAGTCCGCCTGCCGATGCAGGGGACACGGGTTCGTGCCCCGGTCCGGGAGGATCCCACATGCCGCGGAATGGCTGGGCCCGTGCGCCATGGCCGCTGAGCCTGCGTCTCTGAAGCCTGTGCTCCGCAACAGGAGAGGCCACAACAGTGAGAGGCCTGCGTACCGCAAAAAACAAAAAAACAAAAAAACAAAAAAAATGAGGAACCAGCTACATAAGTACCCACTATTCTTACCAACCACATTTAATCCAGAAGCATCTGACCTTATATAACAATAGAATGACATATTGAAAATTCAGCTAAATGGTCAGTTAAAAGCAAACCACACCTTGTGAGGATTGGCAGGTAGTTTTCAGGATTCAGAAAATTCTCTGAAAAAATGTCCCTTAATCAAAATAAATGGACCAGAATCCATGTAGTAACATTTATTAGCATCACACCTAGTAGTCCATAAACTTTAATTCTTATTCTGATGCTATACACTTAGCTAGTGGTCTTAGAAAGGAATCCCCAAAAGAGAAATGCTTCTACCCCAGTCACCTAGAATAAGAACTGAAGGCAAAGAAATTGAGAAGAGAAGAGATATACGCTCTTAGAGTTTTGTGACACTTGCAAATATTAAGACCAAAATGTTTCTTGTTTGCTCAATGGAATAATTTTCCCATTTTTAAAATTTTGAATAAAAGAATATGTATTTTATACATTTCTTCTTTTTTATTATATAATATAGGAAAGGTGTTAAATTTTCATTTCTAAAGTTTTTGAATGTTGCAATGGAATTTGAGGACAATTGGCTCTACTGGACACTTTAAGGATGCATTATGTCATCTCTAAATAGATTAGCTGGCTGTTGACTTCCAGTTACCTCCTCTGGGGAAGAAGAGTAGCTGTGTAGTATGGCTGGATTGTGTTAGGCAGGTACATTTTGGATAGAGGAGAATAACATGGGGTGTGTGTGTGTGTGTGTGTGCGTGTGTGCGTGTGCGTGCATGTGTGAACATCTATATGATAGCATGTAGGAGATGCCAACTGGGTTGAACTTCTGGCCTATAGAAACTCCCCATTCCCTGAAAAGTTCAAAGACTTAGGCCCTTTTTGGAATCTTACATTTCCAGCCCTAGCTGAATGATCCAGGATTAGACCAAAGCCAGGCCATTAGATCATCTCTCCTGAGAATTTTAAACCTTGAATAGAGAGACCTAGAAACTGGAAATAATTAGAATTGAGCTTCAATAAAGGCAGCACTGAAGGGAGAAGGTCTCCTACCCCCAGCTCCTGGTTCCTTCAGCTAGTCATCATTTCTACTCATCCACCTGGAGTGTATTTTCTTAGCTGTTCCTGGGATTCTGTGAATAGCCGGGCTATTTTTTCAATAAAGTCCCTTTTTCATTAAGTTGTGCAGAGTCAGGTTCTGTTGCTTATAACTACTGCAATCTTAATTAAATCAATTCATTACAAGTAGTAAAACAATACCAAAGAACCATTTCTCTTGATTAAGAACTCTAAGAGGTTTTTCTGGTACTGAAAACTACATTTGCTGCCCACAAATGTGAGTAGGAGGATTGTTAGAGCGACCTAAGATTAGAGGTTCAAAAGATATGAAAAAATATGTCCAATAGAATTTGAATAATTTGGGGGGCTGGAAGGTGCCCTTGAGATTTTTTAAAACAAAATATTTACTGACATATTAATGATTTTCTTATGTCAGACTTATGGTTTTGTCAAGCCAGGTGTCTATCCTTAGATGTAAAGCAAAATCATTTGTAAGGATGACATTTTGCTCTTTGTTATGATATCCAGTGCTTAGAAGCACACCTCAGAATGTGCAGACCATATTCTTTGTGTGTTTTTTCTAACACTTTAGGAGGGTAATTTTCATTTTTAAATAAGAAGCAATACCTTATGATAAAAATAATTCCTGTGAGGGGCCATAATAGTTACTGGTTAAGAGTTCAGGGGCCAGAGATGGGCTGCTGGAGATAGCTTCACTAGCTTTGTGACCTGTGCAAGTTACTTTATTTCTCTTCCCCAGTATTCTCATCTGCAAAATGTCTATAAAAGCAATGAGATTTAGGGAGAAGTATATTAATGAATATTTAAATAAAGTATCATCTTGGAATGAAGTGCTTCATCATTATTGGCTAATATTCTTTCTTTTAACCTATTTATATTACTTATCTCTAGGATGACAATCCTAGTTTGTGCCAATTGTCCTGCAGTAATTATTGAAAGCCCCTTCTATCACTCTCAAAAGTATGCCTGTTTGGATGATAAATTATATATGGCCTTTGCCATCTCAGTTTAAGTCCTCTTCATGCCATGAATCTGTTTTTTTACCATCTGCCCCAATCAATAAGTGGCATTATCTTCAAATTTTAAAAAATAGTAGTCATCATTCATTCTTCCCCTTTTCTTATTCCATAACTCCAATCCATGGAGATAGTCTGTTAATTTTTCCCCCTAAATATATGTCTATTTTATTTACTTCTTTCCACTGTATCTCACCTCACCCCCAATCCCAGTCCAGGCCAGATAAGAATCTAACCCTCAAATAACTACAAAGCCTCCTAAATTAATTTCCCTGCTAACATTCTTTTATAGCTCAAGTAGCTTCTCTTCAAAAGAGGGAGGGGATCTATGTATACATATAGCTGATTCACTTCATTGTACAGCAGAAACTAACACAACATTGTAAAGCAACTATAATAAAAAAATGACCTTTTATAATGTAAATGAGATCATGCCATTGTCCTGTTTAAAACCATTAACTGGCCTCCATCAAATTGAAAATAAAATCTAAATTTCTCACTGTGATTGGCCTGCTACACCTCCAACCTGCTCCCCCAGGCTCAACTTGGGCTCCTCTCTCCAGTCTCATTATGTTCCAGCCATGCTAACAGGCTTTCAGTTGTTCAAATCTGGCCAGTATATATCCCAACACAAAGCACTTGTAATAACTGTCTGTCTTTGTCTGAAATGTTCTCCTTGCCTGTCCTTCTTTGTCGCCTTCTCATCCTTCATATCTTAGCTTAAATTTCACCTCTAGCAGGTAACATTCCCTTATAGTCCTTTCTAGAGTAACTTCCACTCACTACAACTGTGCTGCTTTTCTCTTGGCAACCTGTTTGCTGCTTTGTTTAAAGCTATCACATGCAGAATCAATTTATTTTTTGCTTTATTTTCTATCTCCTGCACTACTGTAAGCTCAGAGAGGAAAGAAACCCTGTCTGTGTTGTTCACAGAGAGAGCTGAGTCTGTGGGAAAGTGTCCAGGCTTTGATAAATATTTTTGAATGAATATATTTAGTAGACATTATATGACTATTCATTTTTCTTTATTTCTTTTCAAAGTTACCTTCTGATATTTTTAATTCTGTTTTTCCAAGATTGTTTAACAATATTCTATTATAGAAAGAACCAGTTTCTATCTCTGTGAACTTAGAAAGTAATATAACTTCTTTTTGTCCCAATTTCCTCAGTTTTAAAATGAGAAAATATCCACCCCATCCACCCTGCCTTGAGCTGAGTATGACACTAAACTTTAAACTTTAAAGCACTATAACAATATAAATTCACACAATTTGGCAAATAGCAACAATTAGCAACCAGGCTTATTTCTTACTTATCATTATTAATTTTTCAAGCTTACTCAAGTTAAGTACAATATTCATAATGTTTTAAAATATTTGAAAAGTTTGATCTCAGTTTGATTGGGTTATTGTACATTTGTAGACAGGTGTTTATTTCTGCAAATGAGTTACTTTTCCATTGAAGAGCTAGGACTGAAATTATATATAATGTTCACATATAGGAAAATGAAAATCATAATAATAGTTGGCATTTTTGAATGCACATAATGTGCCAGGCACTATGTGAATAAATTTACATATCTACTGCCTTTAATCAACTACCTGGGAAATACATACTTTTATTATTCATATCTTAAGGTGAGAAAATAGGCTGACAGAATCTGTGGGTCTTGCCCAAGTTTCTAAGGCTAGGAAGTATAAGAATTTGATTTCAAGTCTAGGTATATTCACAAAAATAGAGAGATAACACTCTCCCCTTGCTACTTTTAACTATTTATACGCAGTAAAGAAGGAAAAGTATATTTATACTATTTTTATACATTGTATATTCCTCAAGGGAAACATATCTGCTTTCTCCTCCATTCATAGATTCTTCATCTGTCAGAAAGTATTTACTTACTTCAGTGTGTCTAGTATTCCTTGGCTAAACAAAATTATGTACACAAAATATATAGCATTTATTTTATTGTGTGATATATTTGAACATCACAACAAAAAGAAGAAATAATCAGTAGGCCTTTCCCCACAGAGAATTTTAGCTTTATCCACTACACACCATGGAGGCATTGAATCAAACAAGGCACTAAATAAGAGTTTTAGTCTTATTAGGAACACTGTTAAATTTGTATTTTGGAAAAATCACTATAGTAATACTATGTATGGTGATTTGGGGAGAATTAAAGAAAATGAATTTTCTTGATAAGCTTATATGATACTCATGGCAACATACATGCAAATAATTATAATACAACCTATTTAAATTTTGTGATAAAAGAATTTTGGGACGATTTTTTACCTGCATAATTAAAAAGAGGAGTAGCTTTTTTTTTTTTTTTTTTAGTCTTAAAGACTAGATCTTTCTAGTTTTATCAGGATATAAGGAACTACAATTCATGACTAATTTATAACAAATATACTTTGCATTTATACATTATCGACCTGAAATGAATAGACTGCCAGTTATTTCTCTGGCAAAGGTGGGTTTATTTGGGATAAGCAGAGAATTGCCATTCGGGGTCTGCAACCATGGTGAGCCATGTGCAAGTTCTCAAGCAGCAAGGGAAGAACACTTTATTTTTTTTTTTAATTTTATTTTTATTTATTTATTTTTGACTGCGTTGGGTCTTTGTTGCTGTACGCAGGCTTTCTCTAGTTGCGGCGAGCAGGGGCTACTCTTCATTGTGGTACGTGGACTTCTCACTGAGGTGGCTTCTTTTGTTGTGGAGCACAGGCTCTAGGCATGCGGGCTTCAGTAGTTGTGGCACACGGCTCAGTAGTTGTGGCTCACGAGCACTAGAGCGCAGGCTCAGTAGTTGTGGTGCATGGGCTTAGTTGCTCCACGGCATGTGGGATCTTCCTGGACCAGGGATCGAACCCATGTCCCCTGCATTAGCAGGCAAATTCTTAACCACTGCACCACCAGGGAAGTCCCAGAGAACACTTTTATAGAGAAGAAAAAGTAAGTTAGGAGAGCTGTAGCAAACAAATAGTTTATGGCTTTTCATTGGCTGATTCCTTGCCAGGAAAGAAGAGGACACTTTCTTCTTCCTGTTGGGCTCTTCTATTATGGCAGGGTATGAGAATTCCCTGTTCTAGTCTCCCAACTCTATATAATTGAGCTTTCTGTTTATTAATTTTTATAATATATATACTTATATATATATGGTATTAAATATTTTCCCAATGAGTAAATATACCTTGAATTCTTTTTGATTTTCTAAAAATAATATATAAATTATACATTGTTAATCACTATTAAAGAACATATAGAAGACTTTTAAAATAACTTGCATAGAAATAAGTAAAAAAAAAATTAAGGAAAATAATTATCAACAACCATGTATAAATATATAATTATCATAAGGACTCAGAATTATCATAGTTACTTGACTTTATATCAAATAATTGCATGTAGAAATTTTCTTTAAAATATTAAAGTCCTTTGGAATTACATAACCATTTAGATTACATATGCTTTTAAAATGCATAATGCAGACCATTTTGGTAGCAAAAGAAATACTCAGTTCCTTTAGAGTCCATGTATTGAAAGAATTTCTTTTTGATATTATTGTAAATGGCCTTATTTTCTTAATTTCTCTTTCAGATAGTTCACTGTTAGTGTACAGAAATGCAACTGATTTTTGTATGTTGATTTTGCATCCTGTAACTATACTGAATTTGTTTATTTGTTCTAACAGTTGTGTTTTGTTTAGTTTTGTTTTGGTGGAGTCTTTAAGGTTTTCTATATGTAAGATAACAGTCGTCTGCAAATAGACAATTTAACTTATTTTCTAATTTGAATGCCGTTTATATCTTTTCCTTGTCTAATTACTCCGATAAGGACTCCTAGTACTGTGTTGAATAGGAGTGGCTACAGTGTGTATCCTTGTCTTCTTCCTAATGTTAGAGGGAAATTTTAGCATTTCACCATTGAGTATGATGTTAGCTATGAGCTTGCTATATACAACATTAGTTATGTTGAGGTATATTTCTTCTATACCTAATTTGTTGAGAGATTTATCATGAAAGGATGCAGGATTTTGTTAAATGGTTTTTTTTTACATATCTATTGAGATGACCATATGATTTATATCCTTTATTCTGTTAAAATGGTCCATCACATTAACTGACTTGGGTCTTTTGAACCATCTTTGCATCTCATGGATAAACCTCACTTGGTCACAATGTATGATCTTTTAAATGTGCTGTTGAATTTAGTTTGCTGATATTTTGTTGAGGATTTTTGCATCTATGTTCATCAGGGATATTGCCCTGTAATTTTCTTTTCTTTTACTGTTTTGTGATCTTTTTTTGTAGCATCTTCTCTGGTTTTGTTATTATTGTAACTCTGACCTTCTAAAATGAGGTTGGAAGTATTTTTTCCTTTTCAATGTTTTTGTGCACTTTAGAAAGGATTGACATTAATTCTTCTTTAAATGTTTGGTAGAATTCATCAGTGAAGCCAACTGCTCCTGGGCTTTTCTTTGTTGGGAGAATTTTTTAAATTACTGATTCAATCATCTTACCATTTATAGGTCTATTTAGATTTTCTATTTCGTTATGATTCAGTTTTAGTGGGCTGTATGTTTCTAGGAATGTGAACATTTCTTCTATGTTGTCCTGTTTGTTGGTGTATAATTGTTCATAGTAATCTTTTACGGAACTTTTCTGTCTGTGCCATCAGTTGTAGTGTCTCTTTTATTTCTGATTTGATTTATTTGAACCCTCTATTTTCTTTCTTAGTCAAACTAATAGTTTGTCAATTTTGTTTATCTTTTCAAAAATCCATCATTTTTAAAAAAAACTTTTTAAACATCTTTATTGGAGTATAATTGCTTCACAATGGTGTGCTAGTTTCTGCTTTATAACAAAGTGAATCAGCTATACATATACATATATCCCCATATCTCCTCCCTCTTGTGTCTCCCTCCCCCCATCCCTATCCCACCCCCTCTAGGTGGTCACAAAACACCAAGCTGATTTCCCTGTGCTATGTGGCTGCTTCCCACTAGCTATCTATTTAACATTTGATAGTATATATTAGTCCATCCCACTCTCTCACTTTGTCACAGCTTACTCTCCCCCCACCCTGTGTCCTGAAGTTAATTCTCTACATCTACGTCTTTATTCCTGTACTGTCCCTAGGTTCTTCATAACCATTTTTTTAAATTCCATATATATGTGTTAGCATATGGTATTTGTTTTTCTCTTTCTGACTTCCTTCACTCTGTATGACAGACTCTAGGTCCATCCACCTCACTACAAATAACTCAATATCATTTCTTTTTATGGCTGAGTAATATTCCATTGTATATATGTGCCACATCTTCTTTATCCATTCATCTGTTGATGGACACTTAGGTTGCTTCCAAGTCCTGGCTATTGTAAATAGAGCTGCAATGAACATTGTGGTACATGACTCTTTTTGAATTATGGTTTTCTCAGGGTATATGCCTAGTAGTGAGATTGCTAGGTTATATGGTAGTTCTATTTTTCCTTTTTTAAGGACCCTCCATACAGTTTTCCATAGTGGCTGTATCAATTTATATTCCCACCAACAGTGCTAGAGGGTTCCCTTTTCTCCACACCGTCCCCAGCATTTATTGTTTGTAAATTTTTTGATGATGATCATTCTGACTAGTGTGAGGTGATACCTCATTGTAGTTTTGATTTGCATTTCTCTAATGATTAGTGATATTGAGCATTCTTTCATGATTTGTTGGCTATCTGTATATCTTCTTTGGAGAAATGTCTATTTAGGTCTTCTGCCCAATTTTGGATTGGGTTGTTTGCTTCTTTGATATTGAGCTGCATGAGTTGCTTATAAACTTTGGAGATTAATTCTTTGTTAGTTGCTTCATTGGAAAATATTTTCTCCCATTCTGAGGGCTGTCTTTTCATCCTCTTTATGGTATTCTTTGCTGTGCAAAAGCTTTGAAGTTTCATTAGGTCCCATTTGTTTATTTTTGTTTTTATTTCCATTTCTCTAGGACGTGGGTCACAAAGGATCTTGCTGTGATTTACATCAGAGAGTGTTCTGCCTATGTTTTCCTCAAAGAGTTTTATAGTGTCTGGTCTTATTTTTAGGTCTTTAATCCATTTTGAGTATATTTTTGTGTATGGTGTTAGGGAGTGTTCTAATTTCATTCTTTTACATGTGGCTGTCCAGTTTTCCCAACACCACTTATTGAAGAGGCTGTCTTTTCTCCATTGTATATTCTAGCCTCCTTTATGAAAAATAAGGTGACCATATGTGCATGGGTTTACTCTGGACTTTCTATCGTGTTCCATTGATCTATATTTCTGTTTTTGTGCCAGTACCATGCTATCTTGATTACTGTAGCTTTGTAGTATAGTCTGAAGTCCAGGACCTGATTACATCAGCTCTGTTTTTCTTTCTCAAGATTGCTTAGGCTATTTGGGGTCTATTGTTTTTCAATACAAATTGTGAAACTTTTTGTTCTAGTTCTGTGAAAAATGCCATTGGTAGTTTGACAGGGATTGCAATGAATCTGTATATTGCTTTGGGTAGTATAGTCATTTTCACAGTGTTCATTCTTCCAATCCAAGAATATGTTATATCTCTCCATCTGCTTGTTTCATCTTTAGTTTCTTTCATTAGTGTCCTATAGTTTTTGCATACAGAAACTTTTGTCCCCTTAGGTGGGTTTATTCCTAGGTATTTTATTCTTTTTGTTGAGATGGTAAATGGGAGTGTTTCCTTAATTTCTCTTTCAGATTTTTCTTCATTAATGTATAGGAATGCAAGAGATTTCTCTGCAATAATTTTATATCCTGCTACTCTACCAAATTCATTGATTACCTCTAGTAGTTTTATGGTAGCATCTTTACAATTCTTTATGTATAGTGTCATGTCATCTGCAAACAGTGACAGCTTTACTTCTTTTCCATTTATGTTCCTTTTATTTTTTTTCTTCTCTGATTGCTGTGATTAAAACTTCCAAAACTATGCTGAATAATGGTGGTGAGAGTGGGCAACCTAGTCTTCTTCCTGATCTTAGTGGAAATGTTTTCAGTTTTTTACCATTGAGAATGATGTTGGCTGTGGGTTTGTCATATATGGCCTCTATTATGTTGAGGTAAGTTCCCTCTATGCCTACTTTTTGGAGAATTTTTATCATAAATGGGTGTTGAATTTTGTCAAAAGCTTTTTCTGCATCTATTGAGATTATCATATGCTTTTTATCCTTCAGTTTGTTAATATGGTGTATCACATTGATTGATTTACGTATATTGAAGAATCCTTGCATTCCTGGGATAAACCACACTTGATCATGATGTATGACCCTTTTAATGTGCTGTTGGATTCTGTTTGCTAGTATTTTTTGAGGATTTTTGCATCTATATTCATCAGTAACATTGACTTGTAGTTTTCTTTTTTTGTGACATCTTTGTCTGATTTTGGTATCAGGGTGACGCTGGCCTCGTAGTATGTGTTTGGGAGTGTTCCTCCCTCTGCTATAGTTTGGAAGAGTTTGAGAAGGATAGGTGTTAGCTTTTCTCTAAATGTTTGATAGAATTCGCCTGTGAAGCCATCTGGTCCTGGGCTTTTGTTTGTTGGAAGATTTTTAATCACAGTTTAAATTTCAGTGCTTGTGATTGGTCTGTTTATATTTTCTATTTCTTCCTGGTTCAGTCTCGGAAGGTTGTGCTTTCCTAAGAATGTGTCCATTTCTTCCAGGTTGTGCAGTTTATTGGCATAGAGTTGCTTGTTGTAATCTCTCATGATCCTTTGTATTTCTGCAGTGTCAGTTGTTACTTCTTTTTCTTTTCTAATTCTATTGATTTGAGTCTTCTCCCTTTTTTTTTTTTTTGATGAGTCTGGCTAATGGTTTATCAATTTTGTTTATCTTTGCAAAGAACCATCTTTTAGTTTTATATATCTTTGCTATTGTTTCCTTCACTGCTTTTTCATGTGTTTCTGACTTGATCTTTATGATTTCTTGCCTTCTGCTAACTTTGGGGGTTTTTTGTGTTTTCTTTCTCTAATTGCTTTAGGTGTAATGTTAGGATGTTTATTTGAGATGTTTCTTGTTTCTTGCGATAGGATTGTATTGCTATAAACTTCCCTCTTAGAGCTGCTTTTGCTGCATCCCATAGGTTTTGGGTCATTTTGTTTTCATTGTCATTTGTTTCTTGGTGTCTTGATTTCCTCATTGATTTCTTCAGTGATCTCTTTGTTATTAAGTCTTGTATAGTTTAGCCTCTATGTATTTGTATTTTTTACAGATTTTTTCCTGTGATTGATATCTAGTTTCATAGCGTTGTGGTCAGAAAAGATACTTGATACAATTTCAATATTCTTAAATTTACCAAGGTTTGATTTGTGTCCCAAGATACGATCTATCCTGGAGAATGTTCCATGAGCACTTGAGAAGAAAGTTTATTTTGTTACTTTTGGATAGAATGTCCTATAAATATCAATTAAGTCCATCTTGTTTAATGTGTCATTTAAAGCTTGTGTTTCCTTATTTATTTTCATTTTGGATGATGTGACCATTGGTGAAAGTGGGGTCTTAAAGTCCCCTACTATGATTGTGTTACTGTCAATTTCCCCTTTTATGACTGTTAACATTTGCCTTATGTATTGAGGTGCTCCTGTGTTGGATGCACAAATATTTATAATTGTTATATCTTCTTGGATTGATCCCTTGATCATTATGTAGTGTCCTTCTTTGTCTCTTGTAATAGTCTTTATTTTAAAGTCTATTTTGTGTGGTATGAGAGTTGCTACTCCAGCTTTCTTTTGATTTCCATTTGCATGGCATATCTTTTTCCATCCCCTCACTTTCAG
Source organism: Lagenorhynchus albirostris (assembly GCF_949774975.1). NCBI lineage: Eukaryota > Metazoa > Chordata > Mammalia > Artiodactyla > Delphinidae > Lagenorhynchus > Lagenorhynchus albirostris. Next base: position 33,275,674 of record NC_083105.1, read on the forward strand.
TCTGTATGTATCCCTAGGTCTGAAGTGGGTCTCTTTTAGACAGCATACATACATATCTTGTTTTTGTATCCATTCAGCTAGTCTATGTCTTTTAAAACTGTCTTATTTTTATTGTTCTTTTGTATTATTTTTCTAGTCTCTGTTTCATCTATTTCTGGTCTGATTTTTATTTTGTCTACTGATACCATATAGGGATTCTGTTGTATGGAATGAGGTCTTTGTTTCTTTTTTTCTCTTGCTGAATTCCAAATTCTCTCTTTGTCTTTGATTTTGAACTGTTTTATTATAATGTGTCTCAGAGAAGTCCTCTTTTGGTCAAACCTGTATGGGGTGCTATTTTATTATTTACTTGAAAATCCGTATCGCTCCCCAGCTTTGTGAAGTATTTGGACATTGTTTCTTTAAATAAGTTTTCTGCCATTTTCTTTATGCTCTTTATGTTGGGATCCTATAATAAGAATATTGTTTCTTGTGATGGTGTAACTCACTTGTTTTATTTTTTCACTCGTTTTTATTTTTATTTTTTACTCTCTTCTTCTCTAAATGAATAATTTCAAATGTCCTATCTTCAAGTTTACAGATTCTCTCTACTGCTTGTTCAAGTCTGCTGTCGATGCTCTCTCCCACATTTTTCAGTTCATAAATTTTATTTTTCGTGTGTAGAACTGTTGTTTTTTATTATTTCTGTGTCTTTGTTCAATCTCATTTTGTTTATATAATGTTTTTTTGATTTTGTTGCTGTCTGTCTGTGTGCTCTTTTAGCTTTCTGTGCTTCCTTAAAGCAATTATTTTAAACTTTTGTCATTCAATTCATAAATCTCCATTTCTCTGGGGTCAGGTATTGGACATATATAATATTCATTTGGTAGTGTCATGTTTCCTTGACTTTTTGTGTTCCTTGAAGTCTTGCATTTTCTGTCTTCACATTTGAAGAAGTGGTTACCTCCTCCAGTCTTTACTGACTGGCTTCAGAAGAGAGTTACCTTCAAGCTGTTACTCCAGCTAGTGAAGTAGCTTTTGAAGCTTCCACAGACCTTTTCCAAGGATATGCCTTCCCCACACTTCTTGTTCCCTCTTGAGGCAGGGATGGTGGCAGTGGTGGTGGTGGAGGAATTCTTAAGGTTGTATGCCTTCTCTCAATCTCACAAATCCAGACCAGGTGTTAAGAGCCTGTTGTTTGTTTCTTCCTAGGCAGTGCTCTAAAAAGCTCAAGTCTGTTTGTCTTCTCCCAGTCCCAGAGAGCTGGGCTGGCTTTCTGCACTTGCTTACTAGCCGTCTGTAAAGGCTCACTCTTGCTGTCCACAGGAAGCGCATGCTGGAAGCCAGCCATAAAGGGGTAGATGAGGTGTGTGGAATGTTGGTATGCCCATGGGCCAGTTGGGGGGTCCACAGGTGAGTTGTGCCCAGTTGTCTATAGGCAGGCTCCCTAATGGAGTCTGTGAATTGGTAATAGGAAGAACCACACTCTTTTGTAGTGTCCCAAAGTTTTATTGTTTTTTTAAACTCAGTATTTAAAAATGGGTTTAGTTTTTAATCCCTGATAATATTATCATTATTATTGATGATAATTTAGATTGTGCCTCACAATATAAAAATTTGAAATAGAATTAAAAGACAAGGCTCTTTTCCAATGCTAGTGTTGCACTACTGGAAAAAAAAAAGATGAGAATGTGTAAAATACAAATTTTTAAAAATGTTATGTTCTCTGGCAGTGACTCTGTGGGTATGCAGCAGATGAAGAAACACTTATTTAAGTAAATTTAAAATTTGGTTAAGAACTGTGATTCTGTGGTATTTGAACTAAGACCCATGACAACTCTATTCCTCACAGCTTAGTGAGATGTAACTCCACTCCAAGTTAAAATAATCAAAAACACAGGACTCCCTATCCCCCCAGCTCCTAGTTAGTAAAAATATTTTCTCAGGAAAGCAGGACATAATAATTTCTCATCCTTCACTGAGCTACCTATTACTGAGGCTAAGTTCTAGATGAATACAGCTGAGAGGTGGAGACTCCCTTCTTTTGCTCAATCCTTACTCATGGGACAGAAGATCTCCATTGGGTGTGGCACTGCTGAGTAATCTGGGGCCCCACTACCCTTGTTCCAGGTTTTGTGGTGGAGGTTCCATGATGAAAAAGGCAAACCTAGACCTGTAGTTGCTGCCTCCACATGTACCAGGCTCTCAGCTCTTAGAGTGAAAGTGTTCCTCAGAGAGAAGCAGGCCATTGTCCCCACTTTCACCCACCCCAGCATCAGAGGTATAGTTCACAGATTTTGTCCCAGGGAGAGAAGCAGGATGTAGAACAGAGTTCAAATTCCTACCAAATAGACCTAATAAAAATTTATAGAAAACACTACACAACGAGAGCTGAATACACATTCTTCTCAATAACATATGGAACATTCAGCAGGAGAGACCATGTACACAACCAAAAAAACACACTTTAATACATTTAAAAGGATATAAATTATTTAAAAACTATGTTGTCTGACAATAATGGTGTAAAATTAAAACTAAATTTTTAGAAATACATTTGGGAACCTTACAAATATGTGGAAATCGAACAACATACTCCCAAATAATGGGTGGGTCAAAGAAGAAATCACAAGTGAAATTAGAAAATATTATGAGATTGATGAAAATGAAGACACAGTACATAACTACTTCTGGGATGCAGTTAAAGCAGTGCTTAGAGGGAAATTTATAGTTGTAAATGCCTATATTGGAAAAGAAGGAAGATATCAAATCAAAAACCTAAACTGTAACCTGACACTAAAAAGAAGAGAAAGTTAAACCTAAAGCTAGCAGAAGGATGAGAAAGAATAAAGATTAGAGTTACCTTAATGAAATAGAAAATAGAAAAAATAGAGAAATAGAGAAAAATCAGTAAAACCAAAAGCTTGGTTTTGAAAAGATTTAAAAAAATGGACAAACCTCTAGCTAGACTGACCAAGAAACAAAGGAGAAGACTTAAATTCCTAGAACCAGAAACAAAAGAGGAAACATTACTCTGACTTTGCTGAAATAAAAAGGGTTATAAAATAATACTATGAACAATTGTGTGCCAGTAAGTTAGACAACTTAGATGAAATGGAAACATTTCTAGAAAACCAAGGGAAATGGTACACACACACAAAATAACAGATATTGAGAATTAAAAGAGGACAGGAGAGGTTAACTTCACTGTGGAAAGTTTATGAACAGGGCCAAGAGTTACTTAAGTGTTGTATTATATAAATAAAACCTTCTTGATATTACTGGTTACTTTATGTTCACAAATGACTACTATGCATCCCCCAAGTCACCAATACTTGATATGGACAAAAAAAGTAAATGTTGATATATCATTCATTGTTTGGCCAGAAGGGAAGTCATTCAACATATTTTAGATGAAGTTATTTAACATTGAAAAAAATGCATAATCTTTGGAAGAACTGAGGGGTCAGAAATTGTGATGGAATCAGTGAAGTTTGGGAGAGTTAAGAAATAAGATCTCAGCCATTTACGTCATCTCCTCCACTTTCCAAATCTTGATCATGTGCCTCCCACAGACAAATCTGAGTAGGAATCTATAGTAAGTGGATCCAGAGAACTCTACAGGAGACTTTAGAATGTAGTGGTAGTGACGCCCTCAAAAATAAAGCGGGGAGGGGAAGAAACTGATGTAATACATAACATTTTAATCTAAATGAACAGTTTATTAGAGTAAAACATACTTTAAATTATTTTATTAAATTGGATGCCAAATTTAACTCCTTTTAGAACAGGAGTTAAATCCTAATAAAAATGATTTTGCAGTATGAAAGTACCTCTCCCTCCTTATTTTGAAAGTATTATGGACAACTTTTAATAAAACTGCTGACACCTCTATCCCTGTAACATCTTATACTCAAGACAAATAGATACAAAGTAAAAATGTGCAACATATTTTACTCTATTGGCTATAAACTCTCTGATGCATTTCCAGGTGCTGAAAATAGGCTTTCTTCATGCATTTCAGGAATAAATCCTTCGTATCTGATTAAAATGCAGATGAGCATCATAAACTATTGTAATTTGAAAGGACTGAACTCATGATGCAATCTGCCTCCATCTGCTTTCAGGTGTAAAGCAGGATGGAATTTTGCTGAAATTATCACTGAATCCAATTTAGGTTAAAATTCAGGGACTTAAACATGCCAGTCTAATCCCCTCTATTTTTTTTGTGTCTTCATTTATGTCATTTTGCGGTGTGCCTGTGTAGGTTTAGGCCATCTGCATAATCATATTACTGTTAATTATGACAAAGGATGTTTTAAATTTTTTTTCACAAATACATAGGGGGGAAAAACAGCTAAAATTATTGGCAGGATTTTGAAAGAGCTTTGGAATTAAATTGAATGCCATAGGCTCATTTCTTCAGTAAGGTGTTTCCCCCTTCTAACATTTTTCAGCAAATATGACAGCAGTGAAATGAAGCCATATGTAGTGAGCAGGAACAGTTAAATAGCAGACACTCACCTGAAAGTCATTGCTGCAGGGGTGGGAGCAGAAAGACAGGGGCTTTGGAAAGATGCACTTGGGTATGAAACCTAAGCCTCCAGCCTAATAATTATGTAGTTCATGGGAATTTTTAATATTTCTCTGAGCCTTAATTTCATCTTTGGTAAATGGTCATGATTAATGTGCATCTGTAGGGTTTATGAGAGGATCATGATTAGAGATCACCTAGTGGAGTGTCTGCATATTGCTGTGTAGTATGCATGCTATCCTATTTTCACTCCGTTTTTTATCTGTGCAGCTGTACTGTAGACCCTTGTTAAAGGTAATGAGAAAGAGGCCTATACATCAGTGTTCTACAGTGTTCCCTGAGCTTATTCCCATGCTTCTAGAAGTTCTCTACAATAATTTTCACATTTCGTATTTTTTGTTTTAATATAAATAATAAAATACAGAAGCATATTCTGAATCTTTGAATAACTATCTAATTTTGGACTTATTTTGTGCTTGGAAACATCTTACTTCCAAGTAGTGTTATTTTAAAACATGCAGGCTGTTGAAAAATTACAGAGACAGTCTTCATGATGCCATGTAGACAAATGACAGTGATAGCACAGTATGCTGTAGATTAAGTAAAGGTTTCATAAGCCAAAGAGCTTGACAATAGGGCCATCACATGATCCACTAAAGTATGAAGAGGCCAGTCCCATACGAAAAGGAGCCATAGCCATCAGTACCATTTTCCCACTGCAAATTGTATTTTAACTTCAAGCCAGATCCTCATTTAGCAGATTTAATTAATGTGATTTGTGCTAATATTATGGTATTATAAAATTTAAACTTAATCAGTGATCACTTTGCATTTCACATTATATAGAAGCTATAATAAGAAAGTAAAACACCTAGTTTTATGTATTATACATATTTAAATAATTTTTAAATGTCGAATTAACTCTAAAAGCATGAAAGAATTATGGATTAGAATTATTTTTCCAGTTCTTCAGATAAATTTAAATTTATTAATAATGAATTAATTTCGAAGAACTAAAAACAACTATCTCTTTGAAACAGATAAGAATATATATGTATAGTACAGATTACATAATATTACATTTTTATGTAGTAAAGAAACTATAAGCAAAGACAAGTGACAAATAACAGACTAAAATAAGATATTTGAGTAAATTATACTTAATTGCCATTTGGAAGATCAAAAATTGTCACAAATTGACAATTGCATATGGTTTGACTTAGTATTTGTGATATTTAATACATAAGAATTTAATATTTCTACTTTACTCCAAAAACTACACATGTTAATGAAATAAAGAAAACAGCCACAAGAAAAGCCAGCAAGGAATACAGTCAAGAAATTCACAGAAGAGAAAATGCAAATGGCCTTCTAATGAAAATAGGTTCCACTTCACTAGTCATAAAGGACAAGATGATTGAAACACTGAGATCTTTAAAAAAAAAAAAAAATCAGGTTGACAGAAATCTGAAGGACTTATCATATTCAGTGCAGCCAAGGATGTGGCACAACTATTACCTCCCTCCAAAGGAATTGGATATCACTCCAAACTGTGGAACTTGTCTAGCAGCATTTTTAAACATTAAAGTGCACATATCCATTGAACCAGTATCTCATCTGGGCCTATCCAATAGAAGTTAAAGTGCCATCACATGGAAATAATGAGCAACAAGGATTTTTATTATACTTTAATTTCAAATATTATTATTTGAAATTAATGAAAGCAATCCCAATATGCATCAGTAGGGAACATTGAATAAATTATGATGAATCAATCTCAGGGGTCAATTTTTATATATTTATTTTGAGAAAAATGCATTGCCAAGTGAGAAAAGGAAAGTATAAAATAACGTTTTTCCACAGTAATATTTTCTTTAAAAATGTGAGTGCTTCTATAAAAACCTTGAAAAACATATCTTCCAAATTGTTACTCTGCTTTTAGTAAGAAATGGGATTTCAGTAGAAGATGAGAATTTTAATAGACCTCATTCTTCTGTATTGTTGACACTGGTACAGTGCACAAGTATTACAGAAAGTAAATGTATAGATAAATCAATTTAAGAATATGAAAGAAAAATTGGAAAGAACTCCCTAATTTTACCTGTCTTTACAAAATTGTGTAATTTATCTTCACTGAAAAATTTCTAAGATTGTGAATGGTGAGTCAAAGAAGACACAATCAAAATGTATAATCATATGACCACATTCCATTAAAATATTGTACCATTTTGTACTGTAATTCCTATTGAGATTTCCAAATTCCCTATTGCAATGATGTCTTAATTTTTTTTCATAATCTAATAAGCAACACTTTATTCCTCTGTGTCTTGTTTGTCTTGTATGTGCTTGACAAATACATAGCACTCAATCCATGAATGGATACCTATTGGATTATTAGAGAATTTTAAAGTATTTCATAAAATATTTGAGTTGAATATTTCTTCCTTTGATTATTTATCTATGACATGAACAAAGTTATCTACTGAGAATGCTTGACTTGTATTTTTTAAATATCTCAAAATAATACATATTTAATCTGTACTGCTTTTTTGTTGGTAGTATAAGGTAAAGAAAGAGATTATCTGAAATCTAGCTACTAAATAATTTCAAATGATTTCTGAATATTGAAGATTGCATAGCATTAAGAAACTTTGACACTTTTTCTAGGAATATAATAAATGTATTTTAAAATATATTTTCCATATTGGAGAACAGTAAACAATTTTATGCATTAATTTTATGTTAATTTTAATTCTTGATATATTGAACTATTCATGAAGGATAATTGAACTCATGTACAGAGTATATTTTCACAGAAAGACTGCTTAAGCTAAAACTGCTTATAAAATGAAATAATGTTTTTTAATAATGTTTTAGTACAATATTAAACTCGCAAATGCAAAGCTTGAGAGCTGATGTTAGTATTTATTAGCAGATTGTTGACCCTGATAAAGAGAGTTCAGTTATTCAATGCCAGATACCATCACTGAAATGAAGAGAGAGGAAAAATAAAGAGCTCAGCCTGAAAGGAGTTTTGTCTTTAAAATGGGTTACTACTGCCAATGGTTTTCTTTATACTTTTGTTATTGAGAGAAAAGTCATTGAATATTTCATTTGCTTTCTTTTCAGTACATTTTTGACAGCCTGAGTGTCCCTTTATGGGAAACTCATTTCCTCCAAAAACATTTTAAAGTAAATTTATGAGATCTGAAGTCCCCACTGGTCTTTTACTTTGTTCTCTAGTTTCTTAGTGTTATTTCATGTGAAGTATGTAGTCCTGAAGGCATAATGCTATGTAAAACACAAACTTTCTGAAAAGTTCATAGAGAGGAAATATTCTGAGTTTGATTTTCTAAAATTTTATATGAAAGAGACCATTGCATCTTTGAAATAGTTTGTGTAAGCCAGAGGAAACTGAATGCAGTTGTAATATCTTTATTTTCCCTTTCATATTCTTGCCCAGTTTGTGCCATTTTCTTATCTGTGTTTATATGCCAAGAGAAATAGTATGTTATTATTTACGTAGTTTTTAACTGTAAAAAAAGTTCTAAGTTTGAAATGCCTCATTTTAATTGATTTGCTCGGTTAACCTTAAAGAACTGGACTGCTGTTAGGGTTGCATTCGTTAGTTCTGCCATCACCAGGTGCAGTCAGGGAACCATTTGGTCTGTATCCTTGGGACTTCATTTCTCCATTCATAAGCATAATTGAATCAGTTCTTTAGATATCATGAGGATAGAGAATACTTGAGTAGACTGTCTATGTCAGATAGTTGCTTTAGTATTTAGTAACTATTTAGTAAATAGTATTTAGTAAATATTTAGTATTTAATAACACCTTACAGAAAAACACGAATGAACTTTTTGGTCAACCCAATGCATAGCAAATACTCAGATATCAGTTACTTTCTGGGATGAAAGACTAGAGAGAAACTTAATTTACTATGCTTTTTATTGGTGTTTATCGTACCAATAACTAACCTGAAAACAAAATTAAAACATTCCAAATCCTACCATTCTATCAAATCAACTACAGTGACATTTCTGTCCCGTTCCAACTGTTATCCATTTGAATTCATTAATTTTACATATTTGTAATCAGTATAGGCACAATTGGATTTCATTCAATCTTGAAGCCAAACAAATTGGCCCAAAACAGCTTTGTTCTCCTGACTCTGGAGTCTTAACATAAACTGTACTAAGTTCTCAGTCACTCAGCTTCACCTAAGGCTAAAATATTTTATTGAAATATTGAATTGTTAAAAGTTTTGCTCATCATTTCACACTGAATTTTAAGATTCACAAAAATATAAACTGTTTCATGAAGGCTCATTTTCATCCACAGATGCAACATTTGTCTCACCCATGAAAATCTGGAAATATAGCATATGATCTTTCTATATTTTAATCTTATAATATAATTAACAAATAAGTCTCTCTGAGCACCTCTTGGATAAACAAAGCAAATACATATACACTAGCTTATGAAAAGACCTTAATTAATGTGCATTACGATGACCTAAGAACTTGAGGATGTAAGCAAAAACTCCTGTTTAATCATAGATACTTATCCCAGAAAACCTGTTAAGATATTGATCATATCTTTTCCTATTAATGAAAGGGGTGGCCTGAGTTAACTACTAATTAAAGATTGTTCTTGTGGTTATATAATATTATGCTGACTTTCTAGAAGGTGAGCATAGTTTTGTCTAGGCAACACAGCACATCCACATTAATTGTTAGCAACTTGGCTTAATTTGTGGTTACATATTTTGTACATCAGAAAAACTCTTTAGACAAGAATGTGAATGACCCTGTGTGGCTTTGCCATTCGACAGGTAGTGTATTTCTCCAGAAATATTTATTTGTAACAGACATATTTGAAGTAAAACCTCCTGAGGGACCACCTGTCGGAGAGAGTGATAATTCTTCTAGATTTACGACGGAAGTGAAGACATATTTCAGCATTCATTAGAATAGTATTTAAGCAGATCAACTAAGACCACTTATGAAAAGATTATATTAGCGTTAAGGAGAGAAGCACCACTGGGAATCAGGAGGCCGTGTGGTACTTCTTGGTTTGTTAGCTTTCAGTTGCAGGAAACAACTGCCTAAGCAATTACTGGCCGAAAGAGATTTTATGAGAACTTAGATGCTTACCCATCACTTAAAGGGCCTCTAGGCCTAACACTCAGAACTACTCCATACAGAACTAGCTTGCCAGAGAGCTGTTATCTCTGTCTGACTTTAAGAAAATACTACTATGGCTGGAATCCAGGGACCTGGAAGCCACCAATGTAACACCTTCCTCCCAAGAACCACAGAGTGAGTAGACACAGGCCTCTTGCAGAAAATCTCAACAATTCTGTGCTTATCTGCAGCAGTAGCTAAAACAAAGGAGGAAAGAGCTCTCCTGTACTTCTGCCTTCTAGATCTCACACTATACATTTAACTGGCAAAATATAATGCATGCTCAGAAATCTAAGCGAGAGAGAGTCTTGGGAAATATTTTTAGTTTTCCAGCCTCTGGAAACAATGCAAATGATGCTAAGTGCTAATCCACTAACCCCAGCACACTTGATGTGCTTTTCATTGATTTTGATATCTGAATATATGTCTTCCTATTAGGTAGGCTAATGATATTTTCTGGTTTGCTTGGAGCCATACTGATATGTATCTGTCATCCCACTATAATTACAAATAGTGCCCCCTATTACTTTTTTTTTTAACATCTTTATTAGAGTATAATTGCTTTACAATGGTGTGTTAGTTTCTGCTTTATAACAAAGTGAACCAGCTATACATATACATATATCCCATATCTCCTACCTCTTGTGTCTCCCTCCAACTTTCCCTATGCCACCCCTCTAGGTGGTCACGAAGCACCGAGCTGATCTTCCTGTGCTATGCAGCTGCTTCCCACTAGCTATCTATTTTACATTTGGTACTGTATATATGTCCATGCCCCCTATTACTCTTGATGAGGTCTAGTTTGGAAGATAAATTCCATATTCACTTTACTTTTACACATGTGTATCTTACCCTACAGGGTATAGGAAAGAAAGAGGGAAATGCCACTAACTGGTCTCCATCTTCTTCTTCAGTGCCCCAAATAAGGCTGTGAAGGAATTATTAGCATTTTAGCTTAGCAGATATAAGGCTTGAAGATCGTGCTAACTAGCCCACCATGGTCACATAGAAAATAGGAGATAAAGCAGGGGTGATTTTAAATTTAAGCCTGTCTCACTTTCAAGGTCATGATTATTGGTTAATCATGTAGCTATTAACTATAATCAATTCTGTGCTGATAACTATTGTTTCTGTCAAATTTATTATGGACTTTAAGCATTTTATTTGTACTCAGTATTCATTAATTAATTCTCAAGTATTATTTGAGCACCTACTCTGAGCCAAACATTGATCTTGCCCTAGGAATATAGTGGTAGGCCAAATAGAAAAAATTCTTACACATATGAAGCTACATTCTAGAGAGAGGACATTTAAAAAACAAAAGACTAAACGTATCAGGTGATAAAAAGAGTTACAAGGGAAAATACAGCAGATAAGCATGATAGGGAAAGCTGAAAGTGGGGTTGCAATTTAAATGGGGACAGTCACTGATAAAGTTTCATTAGATAGTGAAATAGGTCAAATTATTATGAAGATATCTATATAAGAGTAATTAAGGTTAAAAAAAACCTGTAAACCATGTGGCAAGAGTGAGTTTGGAGAATTTGAAGAAGGACAAGGAGGCTATTGATGAATAGGGTACCATGGATGAATAGGGCATGAGTAGGAGGAGATAAAGTCAGATAGATTGTGTGTGAGTGTGTGTGTGTGTGTGTGTGTGTGTGTGTGTATGGCTGTGGCTGAGAGGAAGATAAGAGCCTTGGGTAACCAAAAGCTTTGGCTTTGAAGTCAGCTAGATAGCTAGTTTAATGATTTAGCACACTGGAATATTTCAACCACTTGTAATCACTTTACCACCTTGGTAAAAGAGTATTATTCAAAGATAGAGCTTTAGAAAAAGATGGGTAATATTATGCATATTATCTAACTTATTTAATATTCAACTCCCTCACCAATAAAACTAGGATAATAGTAGAAATGTGGCAATTATAAATACACTTGCCTAGTACACACTAATTGCTCAATCAATGAAGTCAGTTATTATTAACTTAAATGAGGAACAATTTTTAAACAAATAAGCAGTATATATTGTTAATTACATTCACTTTGCTATTTATGAACCAAATAATATGATTATTAAATCCTATGCAAGATTTAATCATGCATCTGCATATGTACATCTCTGGCCTTAATCATTTTAACATACACAGCAGAGGAATCCAGCTGGTTTCAAACATAATGGCTGAAGATATTATTATAAGATTAAGGGGATAATTTAATTGAAAAATAAGTTAGAGGATTGTTGTTTGGGATTACAAAATGTATGCTGGAGTTTAGATCCAGCAGTAACTACTGAGTATCTGTGATATCTGAGGCCCTGTGCCAGGTGCTGACACTGCAAAAATCAATAAGTATATGGCAATCAATAATATAATCAGTAATAATCATTTGTTAATATGGTAGGTGATGAACTTGGAGTTCTCATTGGGTACTTTGGGAATCAAAGGAAACATCTTCCCCAGCTTTATCTGGAATGGAAGGCTTATGAACAGAGGTTTTCTGAGGAGGTGGATCTCTATCTATCTATCTATCTATCTATCTATAGACATCCTAATACATAGATAGCCATATCCTAATTATGGCTGGGAGGTGTGAGAAAAAATAATAGGGGTGGAGGGAAAAGGAGATATGCTAATATATATACAAATGACTTTTTAAAAAAAAACTCTGAAGACAGTTTCTAGGAAAAAATGATTCAAGATACTCTATGAGAACGTGTATTGGGTCGAGTCTCAGTGTGGTTTCTAAAGAGTATCATGTGAGAGGGATTTCTTGGTTCTTCATAGATGTGGTAACATTTAGAGGAATTTAAGGTGTCTGTCTGAGAAACTTAAGAAAGAAAGGTGCAGGGAAAATGTATCATATGAAATATAATTTTACAGGAACATGCAATCAGTGAGTTCTAGATATTGAAGATGATAGCCAGCATTCTGAGAGATAAATTATGTTAAAGTCAAGCTATTAGAAAAGTAAATAATAAATCCTAAGAAGCCAATTTATATGTGCATATGAGGAATTATTTTCTAGAACACTGAAGTGAATATAGATATTGCTTCTACCATATTTACTGAACACATACTAATTGCCAAACCACTCTTTAGAGAGTGATCAAGAAAGCACACTTCATTATCTTCATGAAGCTCTTCTAGGATGGTGATGGAGGTGGTGGTGGTAGTAGTGATAGGGAAGTCCTATAAGTATATGTTAATGGTGAAAATATATGAAAGCATCGAAATTAGTTCAACAAGTATATATATATATATATATGTATTTTTTAATTTTTATTTTATTTATATTTTTACACAGCAGGTTCTTATTAGTCATCCATATTATACACATCAGTGCATACATGTCAATCCTAATCTCCCAATTCATCACACCACCACCCCCACCCGCCACTGCTTTCCCACATTGGTGTCCATACATTTCTTCGCTACATCTGTGTCTCAATTTCTGCCCTGCAAACCAGTTCATCTGTATCATTTTTCTAGGTTCCACAGATATGCGTTAATATGCGATATTTGTTTTTCTCTTTCTGACTTACTTCACTCTGTATGACAGTCTCTGTATTCATCCACGTCTCTACAAATGAACCAATTTCGTTCCTTTTTATGGCTGAGTAATACTCCATTGTATATATGTACCACATCGTCTTTATCCATTCGTCTATTGATGGGCATTTAGGTTGCTTCCATGACCTGGCTATTGTAAATAGTGTTGCAATGAACATTGGAGTGCATGTGTCTTTTTGAATTATGGTTTTCTCTGGGTGCATGCCCAGTAGTAGGATTGCTGGGTCATATGGTAATTCTATTTTTAATTTTAAGGAACCTCCATACTGTTCTCCATAGTGGCTGTATCAATTTATATTCCCACCAACAGTGCAAGAGGGTTCCCTTTTCTCCACACCATCTCCAGCATTTGTTGTTTGTAGATTTTCTGACAATGCTCATTCTAACTGGTGTGAGGTGATACCTCATTGTAGTTTTGATTTGCATTTCTCTAATAATTAGTGATGGTAAGCAGCTTTTCATGTGCTTCTTGGCCATCTGTATGTCCTCTTTGGAGAAATGTCTGTTTAGGTCTTCTGCCCATTTTTGGATTGGGCTGTTTGTTTTTTTAATATTGAGCTGCATGAGCTGTTTATATATTTTAGAGATTAATCCTTTGCCCATTGATTCATTTGTAAATATTTTCTCCCATTCTGAAGATTGTCTTTTTGTCTTGTTTGTAGTTACCTTTGCTTTGCAAAAGCTTTTAAGTTTCATTAGGTCCCATTTGTTTATTTTTGTTTTTATTTCCATTACTCTAAAAGATGGATCAAAAAAGATCTTGTTGTGATTTATGTCAAAGAGTGTTCTTCCTATGATTTCCCCTAAGAGTTTTACAGTGTCTCATCTTATATTTAGGTCTCTAATCCGTTTTGAGTTTATTTTTGTGTATGGTGTTAGAGAGTGTTCTAATTTCATTCTTTTACATGTAGCTGTCCAGTTTTCCCAGCACCAGTTATTGAAGAGACTGTCTTTTCTCCGTTGTATATCCTTGCCTCCTTTGTCATAGATTAGTTGACCATAGGTGCATGGGTTTATTGCTGGGCTTTCTATCCCGTTCCATTGATCTATATTTCTGTTTTTGTGCCAGTACCATAATGTCTTGATTACTGTAGCTTTGTAGTATAGTCTGAATTCAGGGAATCTGATTCCTCCAGCTCCACTTTTTTCCCTGAAGACTGCTTTTGCTCTTTGGGGTCTTTTGTGTCTCCATACAAATTTTAAGATTTTTTTGTTCTAGTTCTGTAAAAAATGCCCTTGGTAATTTGATAGGGATTGCATTGACTCTGTAGATTGCTTTGGATAGTATAGTCATTTTCACAATATTGATTCTTCTGATCCAAGAACATGGTATATCTCTCCATCTGTTGGTATCATCTTTAATTTCTTTCAACAGTGTCTTATAGTTTTCTGCATACAGGTCTTTTGTCTCCCTAGGTAGGTTTCTTCCTAGGTATTTTATTCTTTTTGTTACAATGGTCAATGGGAGTGTTTTCTTAATTTCACTTTCAGATTTTTCATCATTAGTGTATAGGAATGCCAGAGATTTCTGTGCATTAATTTTGTATCCTGAAACTTTACCAAATTCATTGATTAGCTCTAGTAGTTTTCTGGTGGCATCTTTAGGATTCTCTGCGTATAGTATCATGTCATCTGCAAACAGTGAGAGTTTTACTTCTTTTCCAATTCATATTCCTTTTATTTCTTTTTCTTCTCTGATTGCTGTGGCAAGGACTTCCAAAACTATGTTGAATAATAGTGGCTAGAGTGAACATCCTTGTCTTGTTCCTGATCTTAGAGGAAATGGTTTCAGTTTTTCACCATTGAGAATGATGTTTGCCGTTGGTTTGTCATATATGGCCTTTATTGTGTTGAGGTAGGTTCCCTCTATGCCCACTTTCTGGAGAGTTTTTATCATAAATGGGTGTTGAATTTTGTCAAAAGCTTTTTCTGCATATATTGAGATGATCATATGGTTTTTATCCTTCAATCTGTTAATATGGTGTAGCACATTGATTGATTTGTGTATATTGCATCCCTGAGATAAATCCCACTTGATCATGGTGTATGATCCTTTTAACCTGTTGTTGGATTCTGTTTGCTAAGATATGGTTGAGGATTTTTGCATCTATATTCATCAGTGATATTGGTCTGTAATTTTCTTATTTTGTAATATCTTTGTCTGGTTTTGGTGTCAGGGTGATGGTGGCCTCATAGAATGAGTTTGGGTGTGTTCCTTCCTCTGCACTTGTTTGGAAGAGTTTGAGAAGGATGGTTGTTAGCTCTTCTCTTAATGTTTGATAGAATTCCCCTGTGAAGCCATCTGGTCCTGGACTTTCGTTTGTTGGAAGATTTTTAATCACAGTTTCAGTTTCATTACTTGTGATTAGTCTGTTCATATTTTCTGTTTCTTCCTGGTTCAGCCTTGGAAGGTTATACCTTTCTAAGAATTTGTCCCTTTCTTCCAGGTTGTCCATTTTATTGGCATAGAGTTGCTTGTAGTAGTCTCTTGGGATGCTTTGTATTTTTGTGGTGTCTGTTGTAACTTCTTTTCCATTTCTAATTATATTGATTTGAGTCCTCTCCCTCTTTTTCTTGATGAGTCTGGCTAATGGTTTATCAATTTTGTTTATCTTCTCAAAGAACCAGCTATTAGTTTTATTGATCTTTGCCATTGTTTTCTTTGTTTCTATTTCATTTATTTCTGATCTGATCTTTATGATTTCTTTCCTTCTGCCAACTTTGGTTTTGTTTCTTCTTCTTTCTCTAGTTCCTTTAGGTGTAAGATTAGATGGTTTATTTGAGATTTTTCTTGTTTCTTGAGGTAGGCTTGTATAGCTATAAACTTACCTCTTAGAACTGCATTTGCTGCATCCCATAGGTTTTCGATCGTCGTGTTTTCATTATCATTTGTCTCAGGTATTTTTTGATTTCCTCTTTGATTTCTTCAGTGATCTCTTGGTTATTTAGTAACGTATTGTTTAGCCTCCATGGGTTTTTTATGCTTTTTTGCCTGTAATTAATTTCTAATCTCATAGGGTTGTGGTCAGAAAAGATGCTTAATATGATTTCAATTTTAATATGATTTCAATTTTCTGAAATTTACTGAAGCTTGATTTGTAACCCAAGATGTGATCTATCCTGGAGAATGTTCCATGCGCACTTGAGAAGAAACTGTAATCACTCTTAACCTCTGCGCCACCAGGGAAGCCCGCCTCAGTTTTCTTATAGATAAAATGACAGAAATGCACAACTTTCAGATAACACCATTAGTTCCTTTTGTTTTCCATGTTCTCTAATTGTATTTTGTGTATAAAAAATACATGTGGTATTATGACTACATAATAAAATAGGATTTCATTCACTCTTACCGTGTACCAAACTCTGTGATGTTTTATTTATTTATTCTAACAGTCTGACGAGTTAGGTATTACTAGTTACTAATAAAGAAACATATGTGTGTACATTAAGTAACAAATAAACACCTCTGCTATTATAAGGTTACAGAGTACGTTTGGGAGAAGATAAACAGACATGTTCTATCTATCAAAAACTAACGTTCTTGGGCTTCCCTGGTGGTGCAGTGGTTGAGAGTCCACCTGCCGATGCAGGGACATGGGTTCATGCCCCGGTCCGGGAAGATCCCACATGCCACGGAACAGCTGGGCCTGTGAGCCATGGCCTCTGAGCCTACGTGTCCAGAGCCTGTGCTCTGCAACGGGAGAGGCCACAACAGTGAGAGGCCCGCGTACCGCAGAAAAAAAAAAAGTTTGAAAAACTAACGTTCTTGTTTGGATGCAAACAAGTATCTATATATCTGTATTTCTCATGGTTTTGATGGTTAAATTAGGAAATACATAACATCCTTTTCCTCAACGTGTCCACTATTCTTAGGAGACAGGAAGGAGGGGAGAGAGAGAGAGAGGGATAGAGGCAAAGGGATGGAGATTGAGATATGATTTGTTAATACATACGAGGAAGAGCACAGAACACTGGTTAACTATGCGTGGGAGGGCCACTGTCAGCTTAAGAGAGGAGTTGATGTTGAGCTGGTTTGTGTAATAATTAGAAGTTTATTCAAGCAAACAAAACAAGCTGGGGAAAAGACATTATAAATCAAGAGGACTGTCTATAAAAAGAAAAGGACCGCATGAGTGAGCAGGGCACATTAGAGGAGAGGAAGTAGTTCACGATGTCTGCATAGGACACATCTGGGCAAGTTGTGGGAGATGCAGATATAAAGGTGCGCAGATGGAATAGTAAAAAGTGTGTCCTTCAATGGCATCCTCAAAAGGTTTTGAGCAATGGAGTGATATAATTAGGATTATACATTAATAAGAAAAACTATAAAGGAGTAAAGCAGAATTGGGGGGATATAATGCTTATAGAAACCACAGAATTTCATGACTGATTCAAGACAAAAGGGATGGGATGTGAGGGAGAGGAAGGAGATAAAGATTATTCCCATAATTTGTGAAAATATTTACTAGAGAGAAATTGACTAAGTTGATTTATGTATTTTATTCTGAACTAAGAATATGTATATTATTTTAAAATAAGTCTCCCTGACTTTATTTTAATCTCACACATTATTCAAGCAGTAGAAACTAATCTTTAAAGTAAAAATATTCTTTTAGTTCAGAAAGTCTCTCTGTCTAGTTTGATGTGGGGAACGTGGGAAAAGTATCCATTCTTGCCCTATGCAGTAAGGTATGGTTGAAATGGCATCATAAAATACCACAAATTATCATTATTAGTTTTTGAAAGGGCCATGATTTTGGTGATAAAAGTTTAAAAAATTCTACAGATAAAATAAAACTTAAAGTGAGTTATTTTAAATTGGATTTATAACCATGCATTTAATGAGAACTGTCTTCTTAAAAGAGCTTCTGAAAATCTAGATAGAAATATAAGTGTCTAATCTATATTTTATCTCTTTGACCTTAAACTTACAGAAGAACATTTAACATTCTAGCAGCAATGTGGAGATAATCTTTGAGTTTCTTATTCAGCTGAAATTAAAGTGTTTTATACTTAACTCTGCATTTTTTCATTCTAATGTAGGATTAAAGCTGTAACAGATGAAACATGTGTACACACACATTCTTATGCACAAACACACACATACACACTCTATTCAGGAAGAATTTACCACATACTCCTAATGCATTCAAGGATTTATTCAGAGAGTATATAGAGCAACACTATAGCACTAGTTCCATTACTTTGAATTCCAATTTTGGCACCTATTCAAGTCTTTATTTAATGCATGTTTATATATATATATATATATATATATCTTTCTTGTACATAGTACACTGTTAACGAAAGGGCTGTGAGTCATAAATATAAAATGTATTTTTCAGTTAAAAATTATTTTTATTTTCAAATACGTTGAAAAATATAACTAGAAATCAAATGGATGAATCAATGAATATTATTATTAAAATGAAGCTAGAAAAGAGTGATTCAAATTAAAGGAAAATATTAAGTGAATAACATTGAAGTAATATATGGATTTGGCTAAAATTGAAGCTGTTATATATTTACTAAAGTTTGTATTGCATTTAAACAAGTCCTATTAGTTGGAAAAGATGTGTTTTGAGATAGAGATTTGAAGGTGTGTACATCTTCGTGCTAAAACATGCCTATAATGTGTAGAAATTTTTATTCTGTAAAAACTCACTTGAAAAATATTTTATTATGTTAGTCAATAAGAATTCAGGTATCAAAATAATTTTTTTTTCCTGTGGGAAATTTGTCTGCTTTTATGGAAAAAATGTTTATAACAACGTACTCTAACTCCTGAATCTTTAACTTAAAATTATTTTCTAAGAAATATTCAGGAAACAGAGTAGACATGTATTTTGTTAAGAAGTTTATAAGTTATTCTAAGGAAAATCATAATGTGAAGAAATTGCTTTAAAACTTAATGGAAATATTCTTTCATAATTAATATCTTAAACTGCTTTCTCTCCCTTCTTTCCTCTTTCTTTTGCTCTGCTTTTATCTCCATTGGTCTTCCTCTTGTTTTATCTTTATCATCTCTAAAGTGATTTTCTTTTTAGGAGAATACTTACTCTAATGAAACTAATTGAAGAATTAGAATATGAAGATTTATTAGCACAACTTGAGATATTTATTCTTGGATAGTTGAACTTTATTTATTTATTATTTCCCTGAACTCATTTGTTTATTCATTCACTGGGAAACAGCAAGGTATATCAGGAACACCACCTTAATTAAGAATAAAAGCATTGCTCTTAGTCTGTGCAATGGCTTAAAATAAATACAGTAGGGTTATTAATATTTTAAAATCATGATAAACTGAAAAAAATATTTAAATGTTCTTAAAGAAACAACGTTAGCCATGATTAATTTGTACATTATGGCTATTTTGACAATTTAATATCATTTTTGTCAACTTTGTCTACTTGACAGTAACTTATACTAAAGGGAAGGTCAATATCCAGTTCAGTCACAACAGATAGTATGAACCAGTAGAGATACTGAAACAGTAGAGAGTGTGATTGGATTTAGAATTTTTCCTTTGGTTTCAAAATCTGTATTTTTTCTAAGTTCACAGAGAAATATGCATAACCTCTAAAGCACAGTAAACCTAAAGGGGAGAGTGCTTGTAAAACAACATATCCACTTATAGTCCAGGTAGAGAACAACAAAAGTATCATTAATATTCTATCACAACATCTACTATGAACCAGTGAACAAAAGTAAGTTCTAAGGAGTTGATAGACTGAACACTGGGACCAAGCAAAGTTTAGGAAAAGCAACAGCTGAGTGAGATCTACAGGACAATTCAGAACTAGGGATAAAACAGACTGTAGTGAAGTCAGGAAAAGTGTTTAGAAGACTATTGTAATAATGCAGGTGAGGGGAAAAGAAAGAACCAGCGGTAAAGAGGAAAGAGATAGGAATGACAGCATCTGGTAACCATTGAGTGTAGGAGGGAAGAGTTAAGATGAACTTCTAGGTTCCTAATTTAGAACTGGGTAGATGCTGATTCATTTCACTGACTTATGGAAGAGAAGGAAAGAAAGAGGCTTAAGGTAGTGATTCTCAGCTGGGGACAATTTTGTCCCAGGGGATATTTGGTAATATCTGGAAACATTTTTGGTTGTCATAGCTAGGGAACGGTGCTACTGACATTTTAAATAGGAGTCAGGGATGCTGTTAAACATTCTACAATGCACAAAATACCCCCTTATCCCCAGCCCCATGACAAAGAATTATCAGCCAAGATATCTCTAGGAGGTTGAGAAACACTGGTATATGGTACAAATTTTTAAAAAATAGTAATATAAACATTTAAGTTTATGTTTTGGATATTGTGGCAGGCAGAATAATGGCTCCATAATATCCTTCATCCTAATCCCTGGACCTGTGAATATGTTACTTTACATGGCAAAAGGGACTTTGCATATGTGATTAAATTAAAGATCCTGAAATGAGGGTACTGGATTATCCAGGTGGATCTAATGTAATCATAAGGGCATTTAGGAGGGGAAAAGGAAGCCAGGAAAGTCAAATAAAAATATGACAATAGAAGCAGAGGTCAGAGAAAGACAGAAATTTAAAGATGTTACACTTCTAGCTTTGAAGATAGAGGAAGGGGCCATAAATCAAGGAATTCAGGTGGCCTCTAGAAGTGGGAAAAAGGCAAGGAAATAAATTCTCTGCCAATACCTCCAAAAGAAATACAGACATGTTGACACCTTGATTTTGTGAGACCAATTTTAACCTTCTGATCTCTAGAATTTTAAAGAGAAATATAATTTGTTTGTTTGAAGCACTAAATTTGTGACAATTTATTACAACAGCAATAGGAAACTAACATATAAATGTTGAGTTTGAGTTGAACACTAAGTAGAGATGTCTAGTAGTGAGAAAGAGAATTTGGCTAGCAATATTGTTTGGGAGTCCCCAGTACATTTGATGAAACTACACATATTAATAAGATCTTCACCATTAATAATGTGAAAGTTGAAAAGAAAATAGAATCAAGTAGAAGTCCTGGAAATATCAGTGATTATTGTGAGGTAACAGAAGAGGGTATCATGAAAAAGCATAGACAGAAAGAAAGATAAGGTAGTGAAAGGTAGGGGAGAGAGGCATTATGGCAGGCAAAGGAGGAGAGAATATCAAACAGGAAGAAGTAGCGCATAATAACAAATGTGCCTAAAAGTACAATAAGGATTCTGAAGGGTTTGTTGAGTTTAACAGGTAGGTGGTCACTTGAGACCTCATTCAAAGTAATTTCAGTGGCATATCAGAGACAGAGAGAATGCAGCTGTGGCTCAAGAGATGAGCTAAAGATCAGCAGTGGAGACAATGATAGTTTTACTTTAAAAAAGTATAAGACAGAAATATTTAATAGAGAGGGTCACTGGGTTGCCTGAACATTTGATATTTGTGTATATGTGTGTATGGGTTTATGTGCTATAGGTTTTTAAGACAAGAGAACTTTGGATATGTTGAAGGTAGAGAGAAAAAGTTTGAAAAACATGAAAATTAGGGAAGAAACAAATAGAATGTCCTTGAGACGTGAGTTACATTAAGTGGAAGGGGCACTTCTCTACTGAGATGGAAAGAAAGGATGGAAGCATGAGTATGAATTGAAAGTGCTCTATGAACGAGTAGGGGACCAAGAAGTTCTGGATATTTCTGAGTGGTTGTCTTCATTTTCTTGTTAACTTGGAGGTAGGTGTTCTTCGATAAATTTATGTTTAGCTGAGTTAAGTTATGAAGGATGGTACAACTGGAAGACAAGCTTCAAATTAACATTTCTGCAAATGAGCTTGTTAAGCAGTAATGCTTTAGTTTTAGAGAGCTAGAATTGTGCAACTGTATTATCAAAGTCAGTTCGGTAAAAATATATAGTCATCTGTTCAAGTGAGATACAGGCGAGCTGGTATTATCAGGAAGAAGTAAGTTTTCAGGTAAAGTGAAGAATTTTTTAAAAGAGCAGTATTTAAAATACAATTTTAAAAAGATAGAGGGTTGGATACTTGCAAAATGGTGGAGGAGTAAGATGTGGAGATCACCTTCCTCCCCGCAAATACATCAAAAATACATCTATATGTGGAACAACTCCTACAGAACACCTACTGAATGCTGGCAGAAGCCATCAGACTTCCCAAAATGCAAGAAACTCCCCACATACCTGGGTCGGGCAAAAGGAAAAACAGACGAAAGAATAGGGACAGGACCTGCACCTCTGGGAGGGAGCTGTGAAGGAGGAAAGGTTTCCACACACTAGGAAGCTCCTTCACTGGTGGAGACAGGAGGTGGGTGGGGTGGAAGCTTCAGAGCCACCGAGGAAAGCACAGCAACAGGGGTTCAGAGGGCAAAGTGGAGAGATTCCCGTACAGAGGATCGGTGCTAACCAGCACTCAGCCTGAGAGACTTGTCTGCTCACCAGCCGGGGAGGGTGGGGGCTGGGGGCTGAGGCTCCAGCTTCAGAGGTTAGATCCCAGGGAGAGGACTGGGTTTGGCTGCGTGAACACAGCCTGAAGGGGGCTAGTGAGCCACAGCTAGCCAGGAAGGACTCTGGGAAAAAGCATGGAACTACCTAAAAGGCAAGAGACCATTGTGTCTGAGTGCGCGAGGAGAGGGGATTCAGATCATTGCCTAAACGAGCTCCAGAGACGGGCGCGAGCCGCGGCTAACAGCGCGGACCCCAGAGACGGGCATGAGACGCTAAGGCTGCTGCTGCAGCCACCAAGAAGCCTGTGTGCAAGCACAGGTCACTATCCACACCACACCTCCCAGGAGCCTGTGCAGCCCGCCACTGCCAGGGTGAACACACGGCACACCTCAGGCTGTTGCAACATCACGGTGGCCTCTGCTGCCACAGGCTCGCCCCGCATTCCATACCCCTCCCTCCCCCTGAGGGAGGCCTGAGTGAGCCAGAGCCCCTGAAGCATGCTACTTTAACCATGTCCTGTCTGGATGGAAAATAGATGCCCTGAGGTGACCTACACTCACAGGCAGGGCCAAATCCAAAGCTGAACCCCAGGAGCTGTGCGAACAAAGAAGAGAAAGGGAAATCTCTCCCAGCAGCCTCAGGATCAGTAGATTAAATCTCCACAATCAACTTGATGTACCCTGCATATCTGGAATACCTGAATAGACAACGAATCATCTCAAAATTGAGGTGGTGAACTTTAGGAGCAACTGGAGACTTGGGGTTTTCTTTCTGCATCTAATTTGTTTCTGGTTTTGTATTTATCTTAGTTTAGTATTTAGAGGCACCAATCCCCTCCACCCGGAAGCCTACACAAGCCATTAAACCAACCTTACCCACTGGTTTCAGACACCAAAAACAACAGGAACTACAAACCTGCAGCCTGCGAAAAGGAGACCCCAAACACAGTAAGTTAAGCAAATTTAGAAGACAGGGAAATACACAGCAGATGAAGGAGCAAAGAAAAAACCCAACAGACCGAACAAATGAAGAGGAAACAGGCAGCCTACCTGAAAAACAATTCAGAGTAATGACAGTAAAGATGATCCAAAATCTTGGACATAGAATGGAGAAAATACAAGAAATGTTTAACAAGGACCTAGAAGAATTAAACAGTAAGGAAACAATGATAAACAACCCAATAAATGAAATTTAAAATTCTCTAGAAGGAATCAATAGCAGAATAACTGAGGCAGAAGAACGGGTAAGTGACCTGAAAGATAAAATAGTGGAAATAACTACCACAAAGCAGAATAAAGAAAAAAGAATGAAAAGAATTGAGGACAGTCTCAGATACCTCTGGGACAACAGTAAACACACCAACATTCGAATTACAGGGGTCCCAGACGAAGAAGAGAAAAAGAAAGGGACTGAGAAAATATTTGAAGAGATTATAGTTGAAAACTTCCCTAACATGGGAACAGGGAACATCATTCAGCCGTCTCTTTTTGTGGTTGGACTGGCCTATTCAGACAAGACTTGGCAAAACTGAGGATGTTTTGACCCCAATGATTTGAATCTACCACTTTGATTATGGTGTTTTGACTGTATCTTGTTTTCAGATCCTTTAACTCTGCTCTAAAACGTAATTAAAAATGATCAAATATTTATTTAATTTTATGAGGAAATAGCATGAAACTGACACAAGTTTAAGCTATACATTGTCATATGCGATATTTAATTGAAATTTGTCTGAATATTTTTGAGTGCTTCCCATGACTCAGACATTTGTAGAATCACAGGCAATATAGCAATCAGCAAAGTGGTCAGAAATTCCTACCCTCATGGAGATTATAATTTCTTGGAATATATATATTTCTTAGAAATGATTCAGGAATATTGGATTTGATAAGACTAAAAGAGGAGAGGGAGGGGAGAATAGGGAGAGAATGAAGAGCAAGTAGAAGGAAAAACAACTTCATTTTGGCAAAGGCTATGATTATTGAAATTTGACATAGCAGGAAAAAAATACTGAGACATTAAATTTTATACTAAAATTGACAGAGAAAGATATCAAACCTGATGAATTTAAAATAATTATAGTAAACTAAAAATAAAATGAGGAAAAGTAGAAAATTGTGGTCTATGGAAAGTCAATCAAAAATTGTATTTTCTTGTTTAATATCCTTGGGTACAATTAATTTTTAAAAAAATAAATTAATGATGACTAAATGCCTTTTATTTATTGAAATGTGCTTACATTTTCCTTGAAGTTAAAATTGTAGAAATAATGCCATGGACCCAGTCTGCCCTGTTTTCCTCATGCCTTTTCTTCAGCATTTCTGTTTTTATTTTTTTTTAATTTTTAAGTTAATTTTTATTGGAGTATAGTTGATTTACAATGTTGTGTTAGATTCCGCTGTACAGCAAAGTGAATCATTTATACATATACATATACATCCATTGACAGATGAATGGATAAAAATGTGTTCCATATATACAATGGAATATTACTGAGCTGTAAAAAGAACGAAAACATGGATGGACCTAGAGATTGTCATACTGAGTGAAGTAAGACAGAGAAAGACAAATATCATATGATATTGCTTATATGTGGAATCTTAAAAAATGGTACAAATGAACTAATATACAAAACTGAAATAGAGTCACAGATGTAGAAAGCAAACTTATGGCTACCAAGGGGGAAAGGGGGGAGAGGGATAAATTGGGAGATTGGGATTGACATATACATACTACTATATATAAAATAGCATTTCTGTTCTTAGCATATCACTTTCATGTGGCATCTAGACACTGGCTTTTTAGGGATGCCTTCTTAGCTATGACTATCTCCACACATTATTTTGGATGACTTCTATGACGGTTCAGCTTCCAAATCCAGTATGTTTTTTCAGATAAACGTACGTGTGTCCGTGTATTTACAACTTAGAAAAAAAACGATTTTTAAAGTTTTCTAGTAAATACACTTTCACAGAAGGTAGTCTTTAATCATATAAATTGTTTTTTAAAATGTATTTTTTATTTGTCTCTGCTTAATTTTCTGACCTTTAAGTCAAAGGCTAGCATAACTTGAAGACTATAGAAGAAGCATTTTGTAAATTCAAGAATGTTTGGAAAAATGTGGTTCCATTTTTTTCTTCAGCAATCAATAAAAAAATTTTCTCCTACTAAGTTAAGAGCCCATGCAGAGATGCAATAGGGAAAATTAAGCATTTTCTCCCCAATATCCCATATCTATGACTATTCAATATATGACATAATATATGAATATTTAATCATTTGTTCTTTTCTTAAGATACAGTGATAAATGGTGATAAAGCTATTTTACAATTTTAGAAGAGAAAAAAAATGTAGGGAGTTCTTTTTAAAGAACAATGATGGAAACTGTTGAGTGTTAGATACAACAATATGGAAGAAGAGAGCAAAGTACATAAACAAGCTTCAAATTGAAATTCAGTTATACAGATTTATACTATTCTGGAAATCTGTACTTCAGATCTGATCAAAATAGGAATATAATCCTGATTCAAAGAAGCCAGTGTCATGAGCATTGAGATATATTCCTTTAATTAATTTCATTGTAGAAAACATGGCACATAATTTAAGAAGGTATCTCTGACAATTTAATATTATGCCTTGAGAAAAAAGAGAGCCCTCTGAAAACTATTTCTTTAATGAAAGCAGTTTCAAGTTTCCAGTATTGTTGCTATTCACTGACACTATCATAAAAGAAACAGAAATGTGCTTTGTGACAGTGTTCTTACTATGTTTATTTTTTGGTATTAGTTGTGTGCGTGAGTGGTCTTTCAAGTAAATTTCAGTTTTCTCTAGGTCAAAATACTATAATTCAAAAAAAAAAATACTATAATTCTATTCTATCAAGCTGAGATTTAAAAGATCATTTTTCATCTACTTTCCAGCGTTTATGCTTTCAAATATTATCAAAATAAAGGTTTATTTTATTTAATTGCTTGCAGGAAAAGGCCACACTATTTCTAAAATCCTAAATAAACATTTAGAAACATATGGTAATTGAAAAGTTATAATCTGGCACTATAGTAACAGCCTGTTTATACAAAAGGATTTTGTGATTTGAATATTGTTTGTCATCTAATCTGGCAAGAAGATGTACTATCAAATATGTGCTTTATTTAGAAGAGATACAGCCTGTGCTTATGTAAAATTATTCAACCTATATTGAACTATA
Source organism: Lagenorhynchus albirostris (assembly GCF_949774975.1). NCBI lineage: Eukaryota > Metazoa > Chordata > Mammalia > Artiodactyla > Delphinidae > Lagenorhynchus > Lagenorhynchus albirostris. The sequence continues at coordinate 33,302,579 of NC_083105.1, forward strand.
GACTAAGTTCTAGCTGAAATAAATATTTTGTGATATAGCATCTACCTGAGGTTATCAAAGTGACCGTTTCATATAAACCATTTTAGAAAAAAACATTATAATGTATTATCCAATTTCCATTGAATCTATTTTAGAAAAATGGATTCATATTTAATGAGTTTTATAATGCAGTCTTCATGTCAATAAGTTGTATTACTCTCCAGGCAAGTGTATAAATCATTTATAAATCAATTCATATTTTAATATGACAGAGGGTGGCTATTGAAAGGAATACTGTGACAAATCATTATATAAATTAAATGATCATTTCCTAATTTATCCCTTTAGATCCAGATAGGGAAATGTTTATTAATCTTTCTAAGTTCAAAGCACATTTAGATCTAGAACTTTTGGAGGCTCAGTAGAACGAATTAAAAGGCTGAAAATGAGATGAAACAAGTTAACAGTGATTATAAAGCAGTCACTATTAAATTTAAAAAGGGTTGCTTGGTGAATATGAAAATAGAAACAGATAATAAAGCTGTGTGAATATAACAGTTATCTGACCACATGCTGCTATTCACTAAGAAGGCAATATATTTCCAAATTTCAGGAAATAAGGATTTGTCTTTCTTCTTATTACCATGCTAAGACTTTTATTTCTTATTTATAGCAAGCTATGTCCTGCTTCAAAACATTGATTTGACTGCCAAATGATGCTCTATTTAATAGACAGTGTTCTAACTCTATACTGTACTTGGTTGTAGCAGAGACACATTCTATACATTGGAGACAAAGCACTAAAGGGCTTCCATGTTACACCATGTGCTCAAGTATACTGATTGACCACTAACCAAAATGTTTGTATAGGGGATGCATTTTAATCAACAACTCTTTTGACTATAGAATGGTTCTCACTTCTCAATTACTATCTTTCATAAACTTTCAGAAATATAAGACAATCCTTATGGAAATAAAGTATGCAATGTTATAGAAAAATAGAGTTCAAATCATTCCACCTAGAAAATATATCAGCATAATAAGTTTTGTAAACTATTATTAAAATATGAATGAATAGATTAAACATATTTCTGAGTAATTATGTATGTCTCCAAACAAATAATTATCAAAATTTGGTCTCCTGCATTGAGAATATTGAATACCTTCTCAGTTACACATCCAGGAATTTACTTGTATCTTGAGTATGTACAATTGAGATTATTTGGATAAAAACACAATTCAGACCTTGTTCTAAAAACTGTATAGGAAGAAGTTTCTCCTTTGAATCTAGGCTTGGCCATGTGACTTGTTTACATTCATTCTGAGTTCAGTGTGCTCTCTGTCAATGAGATATTAGCAAATATTATGCAAGCAGAGGTTGAAAAGTATTTATGTAATGGGACTTGCTCTCATCCCATGAACAGCCTGAGCCAACCTGATGGAAAGTCCATGTAAAGAAGAACTGGTTGATGGCCAGCTTCTGGGTCTGTGAGTGAGGCCATCCTACACTATCTAGGTCCAGTCAAGCCACAGCTGACAATAAAGATCAGCTAATCCAGCCTAGACTCAAAGAACCAGTAGCGACACATAGAATTGTAGAAAGTAATGAAGTTCGGTTGTTTTAAGCCACTAAATTTGGGGTTATTTGTTACACAAGAGATAACTCATCTATTAGAAGAATCAAATAGACTTAAGTATAATTTTTAGATGTAAAACACACTGATGAGTTCACATTAGACAAATTAATTATTTTTGACACTTAGTTTCCTATTCTATAAAACAGAGGGGCTAAAAATTATTTTAGAATTTTTGTATATAAATTGATACAGTAATGTAGATAAAAGTACTATGCCTGACAAATAGAACATACATTTTAATTCCATTACCTTATTTTTAAAATCCTATAAATTGGATAACATGTCTTTTAAAATAAAAGAGAAAAACAAAAAAATCTAAGGAAACATTTTAAATTTTATGATAATTTCTCTTTTATCTATGTTTGCTGTCAGAGACTCCTGCTCTGGGAGTTAATCAGGGATACTTCAAGGCTTATAGAAAAGCAGAAATGTGAAACTTGTGTCAGATCAGAATTATGGCAAGAAATCACATAAAGGGGAAAAACTTTATTTGAATACACATAAATCATAAAATATCTGTAACTTTAACTTTTTAATTTAAAGGCAAAGCTAAGGCTGGGAAAAGTAGTTTCAATAAATTAGCAAATTTTTTAATTGAGCAAATAGTTGTTACACGCCCACCATGTGTCTGATACAATAGTTCAGAAGAACCCAATGAAAAGTGAGACAGACAGCCAAGCATTTATCCATTTCATTTATTCCTTCATTCCACCCATGTTTATTGTGTCTACAACATCTCAGGCACTAATCTAGTTTCTAGACATTCAATGTAAAGAAAAAGGACATGGCCACTGTTCTGAAGAAACTATGGGAGGAAAATATACATATTAAATAATAAAACACATAAAAATGAATATCACACTCTTTTAAGTGTTGTGAAAGAAAATAGAGATAACTAAATGGCAAAGAACAAAGTGTGGTAAGGGAAAGACCCCTTTATAGGAACACAGGGAAGGGGCCTTGAAGATATTTTGGGGTATTGAGAATAAAGATAATGAGGTGTCCAGTTGAATGTACTTGCGGGAAAAATCAGGTTAAGGTTGAAAAACTAAAATTTGATTAATTTTGTTAGATTGTTTCATGGTGTAACAGAGAGCTTTGTTTTGTTTTAAGAAAATTTTCTTCAGCTTGTGTGAGTCTTTGGAATGTAAGAGATTAGATTGGCCTCTACTCTTAATACCACATTTTTAGACTGTGAGAAAGTCACAGTATTAATTCCATATTATTAGTTGTTGCTCCCAAATGAACACAAATAAAAACTGCCATTATCAGGATCTATTACTTCCAGAGTTATTGGCATCAATATATGTCTATAATGTATTGCAATAACACTGTGTGTTAATAATTTACTCTCTGAATGCTTATAGTAAGAAACATAATTTTTGGAAACATGTGAGGACAGAATTTTGGCAGTCTCAGAAGGTAGTGTCATGTACTAGAAGAGTAGATACGTTTTTTGTTTTTGTTTTGATTGTGGTTGGAGTAACAGAGTCTGTATTTCTGAATTAGGAGTGGTTAGTGGATCTGAGCCCAAACCTCTTCCTACTTATTTTTGAGTGTGAGATGTTGTCTTTGCCAATAAGCATGTGTAGTTCTGATTGTGTTTATTAGTCCAGTTTCTTCTACTTTCTAGTTGGTCCTCAATCTTTACCATGCATCTGAATCCCATGGAGGACTTATTAAAAGAAAAATTGCTGAGCTCTACCTACAAAGTTTCACATTCTGTATGTCTAAATTGGGGTTCAGCAGTTTACATTGATAACAGATGCCCAGGTGATGCTTGTGCTGCTGGTTCAGAGACCACACATTGAGAACCGCGTTTTAGTTAGTGAAAATTCTTCTCAGACTCTTGCAAAGTTCATTTAAATGTCATGTTTTTATTAAAGAGTATTGATTTTGTTTTTTTAATATGCATCATTGGGGATATTTCAGTAAAAATTTGGACTACCTACAAAGTAATGTACCTCACAAATCTTAAACCAGAAGTGAGTACAGTAATTGCATCTTCCTTTAAGGCCCATACTGATTTGTCTTTAAAGAGCTAAAGATGTCATAACACTTAAGATGAGAGTGAAAATCTGGTTGGGGAATGAATCAATTGGCATCCACTGTTGGCATCCCTTGTTGAAATATATTTTTAAATCATTACAAATAAATGCCTTTCAAAGGTTATCATTAAGTTACCATCATTTATAATAGCTGTAGACAAAGTGACATATAGCTTAAAATATAATTTGACTTCTAAAATTACATACGTGTATAGTTTCACTGGGTTTGTTATAACTCTTTCATAAAACTTAAATTTCTTGAGCAATTGATCAGTGTACTTTAATTTTTCATTTTAAGCTGATTATTTTATAAGTTGCAAATACAGTAGTGTTTACATATGGACTGCTTCAGGTTAAATCAATAGCGATAAAGTCAATGCCTTTCTTTGGGAAATCATTTTGAACTTTTTAATCAGTTTTTGAACTCTTGCATAATACCCCATCTAGTGTTTACTAGTCATCAATAGGTTCAATTGATTGTAGTACACAAATTACATGATGCTCTGAATTCTGGCTGACTTTTATAGATTTAGTCTAGTTTTATGTGAACTGATTTTGATGTTCAAGCATATTTAAACTAGCTAAAAGGCATTTTAGAATTTTCCAATTGGAGAATTTTTTGGAAGCATTTTTCCCCCACACTCTAATGGTTTGTCTCCCTATTGAGAAAGCATGAAGGATTGGGAGGGTTTAGTATATTTATTTTATTTTCAAATATATTATGTCAATCTTTTCCTATATTTGGGCTCCTTTAACTTATACCCTTAGTGGAATCATACATAGGTTCAATGAAAAATGCTTTAGAAATCAACTCTATGGTAGCCTTTGTGTTTCAATCTTGAAATCTTTGTTTGCATATTTATGGTGAAGATAGACCAAGTAAAAATATGACTACTTAAATATTTTTGATGTCTCTCTCTATCCTAGCCTACTTCTAAATGGATGTTCTATTCATTTATTGCTGCCTAACAAATTATTATACCTCAAAATTTAGTCATTTAAAAGGACAATAAATATTTATCATTTCACGGTTTCTCAGTGTCACAAATTTAAGAATAGTTTAGCTAAGTAGTTCTAGCTCAGAGTTTCTCATGAGGGTTCAGTTAAGATGTTGGCATGGCTGCAGTCATATGAAGGCTTAACCTGAGCTGGTATATCTGCTTCCTGTATGGCTCACTTACTTGCCTGGCAAATTAGTGCTAACTGTTGGCAGGAAACCTCAAGTTCCTCATTATGTTGACCTTTCCTTAGTGTAGCTGGTTTCCTCAGTGAGTCATCCAACAGAAGCCATGGAGGAAGGCACAATCACCTTAAAGACCTAGATTCAGAAGTCATACTCTGTCATTCCTGGAATATCCTTTTTGTTCGACAAGTCAATTCTATTCAGTGTGGGAGAGAACTACACAAGGAAATGGATACCATAAGGCAAAAGTAACTGAAAATCATCTTGGAGGATAGTTACCACAGATTATAAGCAAAACCCTAGACAGTTCTCTTATTTATCCTAATTTTGTGGGAATAAGCCAGGATATTACAAAATCATAGAATCTCATCCATTTTACTTACTTTTGTTTAGAATGGAGATAGCTTTTTTATGCTTACTTTTTTCTCTCCCCAGCACAGCTCATCCTATGTTTATTATGCACATCTAAATTTACTTATTTCATATTCTTTTCATCTCAAACCTCTGTTTTTTATTAGGTAATATTTTATTAGTCCAATATATTAATTTGTAGTCATGTGTTAATAAATTTTAACACACACATAAACACACATGCCTTCTGGAGGAAATAATTTTATTGTGAATATTTCACAGTAGAAGGGGAAGAAGTCTCTTGAGAAGAGACTCAATAACTCATAAATATCACCACAATGATGTTTTGATTCAGCTCAATTAGGTTGGCTTATATGGACCACCAAATCCATGGGGAATTATAAGATTCCATATTTTCCCTCAGAAAGTTTTCCTTCCTCTTGAGGCTAATAATTATATTGCTTCTCCTAAGTGAATGAAATTTATCTTCCACAACTATGGATTCAACTATTTTCTGTATGCTATATTGACTCATAACCTATATTTCTTGGCCAATCTGTCTCTTGAGCTTCCAGTTCAGCTTTCAGCTGCCAGTTGGATAGCCTGAAGTACTAAAAATAGAATGCAGTCTGGAGTCAGACAGACATGAATTTAAATACTGGTTTCATAACTGTATTAGCTTTGCGACATTAGGCACATTACCTAATTATTCTGAGCCTCAGTTTCTCATTTATATAATGATAATAATATTATCTTCCTAGAAAATTTGTTGTGAATATTAAAGATGATAATGTGTGAGAGTGGCTATCAACCAGATATTTTTTTTTCACCTAGAGGACATTTGCAATGCTTAGAAACACTTTGTTATTGCCGTTGTTTCGTTGTCACAACTGAATAAGAGGAGTGCTACTAGTATCTAGTGTTTAGAGGCTAGAGATGCTGCTAAACATCCTCCAATGCACAAGACTAGCTTCTGCAATAATATTAAATATTATGTGTCAACTTGACTGGGCCACAGGGTACCCAGATATTTGGTCAAATATTAATCTGTGATGTGTTTTGGGATGAGATTAACATTTAAATTGGTGAACTAAGTAAAACCCTCCCTAAGATGTGTGGCTTTAATCCAGTCAGTTAAAGGCCTAACTAGAACCTCTAGGCCTGATCCTCCTCCGGTAAGAGAGAATTCCTCCTGCCTGCCTGCCTGCCTGCCTTCAAACTGGGCCACTAGCTTTCTCCTGCCTTTGAACTTGCACTAAAATGTTGATTCTTCTTGCCATCCTTTGGTCTGAAAATACACACTATCAGCTCTCCTGGATCTCCAGCTTGTCGACTCACCCTGCAGATTTCATGCACACACACACACACACACACACACCTTCATACTATTAGTTTCTGGAGAATCCTAACTAATACACACAACAAAGAATTAAAGAATTATCAGGCCCCAGATGTCCATAATGCCCAACTTAAGAACCCTGATATATATAAGCATCTAGTACAATACCTTATACAAGAAAGGCAATCAATAAATGTTAAATGAGTCAACTATACCTCAACAAATTTTTTTAATTAAAAAAATTAAAAATAAATGTCAATGAATGAAAGTATCTATAGTCTTTTGGACTGGAAAATCAAGTGAACTGCTTATTAAAAACAATATTATTTAATACAAATCTATGTTTCAACACAATGCCCAAGATTATGGTGAAACTGGTAAATCCATTATAAAATGACATTTATCATAATTTACAGTTGCCATCAAATGCATATGCAGATTTTTATAAATACATGAGTTATAAAATTTTGATTTACCAATGTTTTGGTTGTCCTAATCTTCACTTTTGTGATTTTCTAGTATTTTTTGTTTGTTGGTTAGTTGGTTTATTTGTTGTTTATTATTATTATTTATGTCTGTGTTTGATGATATGAGAAAAGTATTACTTCACATCTACTTTCTCAGTTGTTTTTGCTGTCTTGAACTTGATAGAACATTTCCAACTGAATGGAGAATAAAATTCTAAATTCCAAATTTAATTTGTTTGGATAATGAGTATTGCTAATCTCTTTTTTTACAGGTGTTACCAAGCACATTCTGTTAATATTTCTAATCAAAACGAAGTAGTGCTTTCTAAAATTTACTCTCAGTTATTGGGGTTTGATTATTTTAGTAGCATGTCTTTTAGATTTATACCAAGAATAGGTATACATGTGTGACAGTGTTGTACTTTAGGCCATGTTAGAGATATTTTAACTTCAGTTTTATAAGAAAATGGATATGGGACATTGGGGATAGCTGTCTTATGTTACTCAGAAAAAGAGAAGGAGGAAAGGAAAGGAAGAGAGAAAAGATAGGAGAAGGAAAGAAAGAGATGGGGAAGGAGGGAGAGAGAAAGAGTGAGGGAGAGAGAACAAACACCAAAGAGGCAGAGAAAACTTGAACAAGTAAATATTCTCTATTCAAAACACATAGTATTTCAACAAATATTGTAACCTTTCCTTCAACTTTATTATAGCACAAATACTTCCATATTTTGTAATTTTTAGATATGATGGAAATTAGACAAGAAAATAAAAATATTTATTGTAATTGAATACATGTTTCATAATGTTTTTAGAATATAAGAAAAATGTAAATAAAAATGCAATAATCTATAATATTGTGCATGCACAGTAGTTATAAGCACAGAAACATTTATTTACATGTCTATTCCACTTTGAGTGCCCACTCTGTAAGATTGGTATAAAATATTTTACCAATAAAAATAATGTGTAAAGCCCTAGTTTATAGCTTCTGGTGATCGCAGGCACAATAACTCCTTACACAGTCCAAAACAGATATATTTAAGGTCATCAGGCACTATTGGGAGTTCCAGTTTCTCCATGACAATTCCATCCTGAGGTCCTCTGGGCTATGGTGCCTGGTGTCCAGCCCTCGCAGTTCTCACAGCCACTCATGCAGTCATTCTTTTCAGAGAGAGACTTCTGCCATCTCAATCACAGTGTATTTCAGGAGGTTCAGGGTTCCCCCATGGAATCCTTCCCTTCTCTTTTCTCCTTAATTCTGGAAAACTAACAAGATCCTGGCTGTCTAAACAGTATTTTTGTCAGTGCCCTAATCATAGCACCTCAAGCCCTGCCTCATCTCAGACTTCTAATTAAGAGTGTCTTAAAATGAAGCTTGCAAAAACAAAGGGTTATTCTGATCCACCATAATATGTACCTTTAAGTATTATGTATATTCATATACATATTTCCAAAATTAGCAATGTCAAGAATGAAGCAGTATTAACTCCTTATCTCTCACACCAAGGTGATTCACTCAACAGATACAGCTTAAGAGTCTACTCTGTGCCGGGCATTATACTGGATAGTGGAAATGCAAGGACAATCCAGTGAGAAAAGACTCATGCCCTCACTGGGCATAGAAAGCAGAAATTGAGCACCATTATTACTGTTTATTTTTTTCGCTCCATTTTCTATATTTTTATTGACAAAATTTGTGGTTGTTAATCTCCTGATGAGTACTATCAATATACTATGTATCATTTATTATTAAAGAAACATTTATTATCTTAACCATGATAAAATTAAGAAAGCCTTCACTGTTGATTTCCTTTTATCTTGTTTTTTTTTTAATTTGAGTTTTTGATTTTACTCTCAAGAAAAGGCACATGGGTGGTATATTTTCTATAAATTTGTTTATGAATGGCAGCTCTGTTGGGTAGACAATTATTGAATCACAATCTTTTCAGCTTGAAACTCTCTAGAGATTGCCCTATTGTCATCAGCTAGATTTTTGTTTCTCTAATAGTAACCTGTTTTTCACTGCCTGAATATTTAAAGGAGGTTTCTAATTTTATTTATAATCTTCAGTATACATGGCTCATCATTCTTTTTTTGCATTTTTTTTTATGGAAGTATAGTTGATTTACAATGTTGTGTTAGTTTCAGGTATATAGCAAAGTGATTCAGTTATACATATACATCTACCTATTCTTTTTCAGATTCTTTTCTCTTACAGGTTATTAGAAAATATTGAATATAGTTCTCTGTGCTATACAGTAGGTCCTTGTTGGTTATCTATTTTATATATAGTAGTGTGTATATGTTAATCCCAAACTCCTAATTTATCCCCTGCCCCCATTTCCCCTATGGTAACCATGACTTTCTTTTCTATGTCTGTGGGTCTATTTCTGTTTTGTACATAAGTTCATTTGTATCATTTTTTTAGATTTCACATGTAAGCAATGTCATATGATATTTGTCTTTGGCTTACTTCACTTAGTATGATAATCTCTAGGTCCATCCATGTTGCTGCAGATGGAATTATTTCATTCTTTTTTATGACTGAGTAATATTCCACTGTAGATTTTTATATATATATATATATATATATATATATATATATATATATCTCAGATCTTCTTTATCCATTCATTTGTCAATGGACATTTAGGTTGATTCCATGTCTTGGCTGTTGTAAATAGTGCCGCTATGAACATTGGGGTGTATGTATCTTTTCAAATTATGGTTTTCTCTAGATATATGCCCAGGAGTGGGATTGCAGGATCATATGGTAGCTCTATTCTTATTTTTGTTTAATACACAGCAAGTCCTCTTAAGACTCACTTCTAATTGAATAATTTTTTATGCTATCATAACTTATAAAATATTATTTTATTTCTTTCTTTCAAAATAGGTATTAAGAACATATCTATGATTAGGTTATTGTGCTTCCACTAAGGATCCATGTTTTAACAAGAATACATGACACTTGTACTTCCAAAGTTTAGACCCAAGAACTATGTCCTTTATGAACTTGTCATATTAGGTATATAATGAATATTGTAACATTCATATCTGTTGCAGTATCTAGTAATGTGTTTTCTGTTTTCTTTGCCTAACACAGCTTCCTCACTGGAAGGCAACATTGGGGGTTATTTAATGGTACATTCTTAACATGGTGAATAAATTAAAGGTCAGCTGGGAGTATAACTTGCCATTTCCATGAGGTTGTGTATACTTATCATGGATGGTCCTTTTAATGTAGTCATAGTACTTTTGATTTTCATGTGCATTGTACTCGTTATTGTTTTTTAGGTTTCAAATATTTACTTGTAGTTGTATATCTATAAATTCCATTTTTATTAAGAATATGACATCTTAGGCATTTCCTCAAAGAAAAATTCTAAGAAGATTAAGAAAACGCTCAATGAAATATCTAAAATAACTTTATATTTATTTTGTTAACATATGCAATATGATTTTATTTTACACATGTCTTTCAAATCCACACTTTAATTTAAATAAAAGCTTAAAGGAATGTAATTACTACTGAAACTAACAGTTCTTAAGGGTAGAGAAAAAAAATATGGCAGTCCCAAGCTTGAATTCACAAAAGAATAATTTATGTGTGTATTTCCCTCCTGGGTGCCTTATTAGTGATTTCATTGGAATGCTTCAGAAGGATTAATTGCTTGGGTTTGCATAAGTTCTTTATTTATCATCATTAAAAGGCCTATTGAAGGAGAATTTTTATGGTGTAATGTATCACTTACTAAAATTCTTTTTTAGAAAACTGACAAAAAAGTATCTTAGATGTTATGCTGTCTAATTACATGGCTTGAATCTAACAATTATTTCTAATTTTTTGGCCTCAAGATATATGGATGGAGAATCTGAGTGAGTCAGATGTTGTATCTCCTTGCATGAGAGCTATACCTACATGTTGTGAGAAAAGGATTTTAAAAACTTTAACATGTAATGTGTTGATACCAATGCCAAAAATCAGATTACCTTACCCTTTTCTGAAACAAGATTTTGATAAAGGAAATCATAAACTAATAAAAACATTTTATCTAAGTTAGCTCACATTTAAGAATTATAAAATAATTATAATGCATAAAATTAATATTGGTTAAAATTTCATAATGTTTCATGTTTCTTTTTTTGAGTTAAAATAGGTCATTCCCCTATGCATAAAATATATACATGGGCAATTGGCAAATGATATTAGTTTAAATAAGCAGGTTAAAGATGTTTCCAAGGCAACATAATTACCGTGATATAAATAGACTGAAAATATTTCCCCTCTAAATTATGTATTTAAAATATTTCCTAATTTGATGTTTGCTTTGTCTTCACAGTGTCCTTCTAGTTCAGGGTGAATATATCATATTTAGAGGTTATTCTGCATAAATCTTTTCCTTGTTATTCCCTTAGTATGTGTTTTACTTTTTTTTTTTTTTTTTTTTTTTTTGCGGTACTCGGGCCTCTCACTGGTGTGGCCTCTCCTGTTGCGGAGCACAGGCTCCGGACACGCAGGCTCAGCGGCCATGGCCCATGGGCCCAGCCACTCCGCGGCATGTGGGATCTTCCCGGACTGGGGCACGAACCAGGGAAGCGCAGGGTTTTACTTTTGAAGATAAGGAAGAGAGAAATCAATTTGACTGGAGAATTTCTTTGAATGGTCATATTTCAGTCTAGGAGTAGGGGCTAGCTTAAGTTATTTGCAAACATAAAGCAGAATATAAAGCCAAGTTGGTAGAACAAGGAAAATATTTGAGTTCCTAAAATTAATGCTAAAACATAGCAGAATATAGAAATAGAAAATGAATGGGAGTTATAATTATACCTATTGTGAATCAGAATTTATTAAGTTATAAATTTGTAAGAATGATTCTCTAGGGTAAATGGATTTGGAGTCAGAAGACATATGTACTCTCTGAGGTCCACCATTTATTTGTTCTACAACTATTGGCCAATTATTCAATTTCTCTTAGCCTTTTTAAAGAAAAAATATTTACTTCATACAATTATGGTTAGGAATAAATGAGGTAACATATATTTAATAAAACACTTACCTAGTGCATTGCAGATATTCAATGAATGTTGAGTCTGAGATGAGAGAAACCCTGACTCAGAGTTCAAGGAGGGGGAACTAGAATACTTTGAAGAGAGATACAAGTAGGCCAAAAACACATTCTGAGAAATAACTTTCAAGCAGTTCAACTATTTCTCCACTGAATGGGCCACACTTGGAGCTAGTGAGGCCTTTGGTGGAAAGTTGTTTGAGAGTTGGGTGACAACATTGTTGTGATCACAAAGAAAGTTAATTAGACATTAGATTGGAGGATCTTCAAGGTCCTCTCCAATCCCGAGATTCAATGGTTTGTGAAAATGTTAGTCTGACTACTTTGCAAATCAATATTTATTCTACCAGAACTAGGAGCAATAGTGCAGAATGTTTAAAAGTTGGGACTCTGGAATCTAAACTGGCTGTGTTACCATTCTGACACAGTCTTTTCATGATTATATGAATTTAGGACAATTATATGACCCCTTCAGCTTTCTTATACATGATGGTAATAATTTCTGTTTGATGTGACGATAAAATGAAATAGTGCATGTTAAAGGCTTAGCAGAGTGCCTATGACATAGTAACTGATCTCCATAATTACCAGTGTTTTATCATTATTAATCTATCAACTTGGTAGAACTGATAGACCAAGACTATATCTAAATTACTATGTAAGGAAACTTGAGAAAGCAAAGTATAGAAATATAACTACTATTTGAATAATGGGGCAGGATCAAGCAGTAAGTTGTTTATTAAAAATAAGTGCATAAAATATCATCCATATTAAACACAATATAGTAATCCAGAGATAGCCAGCGTTTATGATACAGCTTTAGTAGGGGCATGCCCATTGTATAGTTCCCAAATCCATACTATTGCCTGAATTTACAAATATTTACATTGCTGAGCTCTAAAAGTTACAAGTATTTTGGTGTATGAATGAATCTACAGGTTGTCTGATAAATGTACAATCAATTATTATTGCTGGTTATTGCAAACTATATTTAGTTCCTTTAAAAATGGTTTGTAGCTTCTTTTCCTCCTTAGCCCCATCTAAAGTATAGAAATGTCAGTCATTCTAATCGCTAAAATTGTATCATATTCTAAGTTAAGGAACCCATAAAAATAACTGTTACTATGTTATTTTGTTGACTGACATTATTATTTTTATTTTCTTATTTTTTTTTGCGGTACGCGGGCCTCTCACTGTTGTGGCCTCTCCCGTTGCGGAGCACAGGCTCCAGACGCGCAGGCTCAGCGGCCATGGCTCACGGGCCCAGCCGCTCCACGGCATGTGGGATCTTCCCGGACCGGGGCACGAACCCGCGTCCCCTGCATCGGCAGGCAGACTCTCAACCACTGCGCCACCAGGGAAGCCCCCATTATAATTTTTAAATAGAAGTTCAGGTATTAAGAAAATTAGATTGAATTTGCCATTTACCAATTAAATGATTCCATAGGGTTGAATAATCCATCAGCCAATTTATAAAGCCAGTTGTCCAAGTTCCAATAACTAGTATGCCAGTGCACTGTGAATTTCATGTTTATCAGAAAATTTATTATTTTTCTTAATTTTAATGTTTGAGATATTAACAAAAGCTGTAAGAGCAAAACTCAATAAATATTAACTGAAACATTTAATTTCAGAAGTAATTAAAATGAAAAGTTAAATGATGTGAATAAAATGGAGAGTATTTCTCCCATCATGCTACCTGAAGGGAGAAATTTGTGTAAAAGAAAGAAAAGAAGAAAAAGTCTGTTCTGAGCTCTACAATTCTATAACTGAATGGGTAGAATATCCAAAAGAAAAGTGTCTTGAATGTAAAAATCTTAAACTTGAGAACTTTGAGAGTTAAATTTTAAACCTGCAATTGTTTGTCTTCCTTGTCTTAACTGTGAATGAAGGAAAGGGCAATCAGTAAACAGTGAAGCCCTTTAGCAAATATGGCATTAATGACCACAGGCAATACCTAGCATCACACTGGGAAACTAATTGGTAGTCATTGGAGACTGCTGTGCCTTGGTGAGATATTCCCTGAGGCTAAAACCAATCAGCAGCCAGGCTATTCTATACCCGGTGAAGCCTAAGAGTGGTTTCCAGGGGTAACCTCTTTGAGAGCACATTTGAATAATCTAATTTGTAGTTTTAAAAGTGGGGGAAATGGTGAAAAAAATCACATGCTAACTGGCACCATTCCTTAAATTGAGATAGAAGGATTCTCACATCTGAAATAGTTTCTGAAATAGTTTATGATGCATGTTTTAAAAAAAAATCAATGTTGCATAGACTGTTTGATATTGTACAAATACAAATTCATTTTCAGTGCTCTGCTCTTTTCACTGAAGATGAGTTTACTTCTTTCCTAAGGACTTGAAAGGTCACCCTTTCTTTTTGAAAATAATAAAGAGGGTGGCTGTAGTTATCCTTAATAGTGTTCAAGAGATTTCAGAAATTAAATGACTGAAGATTTACAAACTCTCATGTATTAATTATGTTAGGAGTTGGCTGTTTCTATTTGTGTAAAAAATATTTATGAAACACATATTAGGTGCTACATATTGTGCCTAATAAGCATAGTCTTATCCCTCATAAGTGCATATTTGTCCCCTCTTTCAGAGGATTCATCCTTGAAAGGGGAAAAGTGATCAAAATGTTTATGTTACGTTAACCTGTTCAGGCTATTAAATTGCCTATTGAAAGATGAATGATTTTTTGAACTAGTATATGCTCAAATAAATGCCTTGAAATGAAGTACTACAACATAAGCTTAAATACTTAACCTTCTAGAGAAGTAGAATTTAGGAAACTAAAGGGTACAACAAATAAGGTATTATTTAGTTCACTGAGCTTCCTGAGTCAGTGTTCTTTCTAAAAGCATACTCTTTATTCCTAGGCAGTATATTTATTTATTCCTAAGAAACACATAGTATATCTTTGATCTATCATTAATGATATAAGAATTTGGACAGGGGCACATCTACTGGGGTAGAGGTGGAACAGAAAGAAGAGATTATGCAGGTCCTGAGGTTTATGAGGAACTATCAAAAAAAGGACAGTATAGAAAAAAATCTAGATTCTTAGGTAAACATGAGAGTTGGTTGCTAATACCAGGGATTAAAAAGGTTTAGGTTTCAGGACAGGTCTCTAGACTTAAAAAAACAATGGAGACAGCACAACAAGGAGAAGTTCTAAAGAAAAGGCTGTATTTCAGTAAACAGCTATGTAGTTCAATATGTATTACAAAAATAATGCTAGGCATTGTGTGCAAAGAGAAAAACTAAAATAAATGTATATGACCTTTAATTTGGAAGGGTCTGCCATAGAAGCATACATAAAGAACGAAGTTACTGGACCTCAGAGGCAAGGTGGTGGAATGATAACAGACAACAAAACACATGTTGGGCATTAGGACTGGGGTACCATTTAAGAGAAGGTTGACAGTACAACTGACTTGATGCTAAGGTAATAAGTCATTGCCTCATAGTCCTTAAGTCTTCTCCTAAAAGAAGATGATTTTTACCAGATATTGGAGCAAGTCTGATGTCTGGCAATATGCACTAAATAGACAAGAGACTCATTGCCAAAGAGTGTATTACATTACCTAACATGTCCCCAGGGGAAAGGAGAAGTTGGAATGCCCACACTGGTGCTCATGCATCTCTCTAATAATGGTATGATCTTCAGGTACAGCAAATTGCTTTCTATCCAAACAGAACAATGGCATTTATCCCCCAAAGTAGACTTTATTCAACGGCACACAAGCTTCACGAGCGGAGGCATTTCTCACTAAGCACATAATCTAGAATTGAAAACAGCATTTTATGGAGCCAAGTGCAAGTTGGTATATCTAATGCACTTGTCCCTTTGGGTCATGATCAAGCCTAGCAAACCAAAGAAGGAGAAGAAAAACAATTTGTTTCCTACTCTAAACACTGGTCTGTTTGTCTCTATCAAACTGGAAGAGAGTTTTGTCTTTTACTTTGAGCTAGCTTTTAGTATTAATTAATGCTGCTCACATTGCTTTGATGTAATAGCTTCCATTATTAACTGTCAAAAGCAGAATCACTGTCAAAAGTTAGTAAAGAGTTAAGTGGGTAGTAAAAAGGAAAATAAATATATGAATAAAAGGGCTGCAGGATGCACCAAAATCTTAGATCTTTGAGACTATCTTAGAGACCAGGAATGGATGATTTATGACTGTATTTCTCTAAGAATGATAAGCATACTTCCCACAGTAATACTTATGTTTTGTTTAATTTTTGCATGTTATTGGTGAAATTAATTACCTACCAGTCATCAGCAAAATGAAGAAAAATTTAATACCAACAGGATGCACAATAAAATAGTTGTATTTTCAACAAACTTTCTAAGCTAAAGAGAAATTACATTTTAATACTGTGTATTTTTATTTGGCCTAAAAACCTAGAAAGAAACAGATGATAATGTTTAAATCTGTCTTCAAGCATTTATATTTCCCAGAAAGACAAATATTACATATAATAGAATTATTAAATACTTAAGATATAAAATTTCCTGTTTCTGAGCAACAGCATGAAATTGTCAGTACAATGAAGCCACCTCTGTTATAAACTAATGATTGTTTTGTTGGCAATGCATTCTTCAGGCGGACACTATAATTACCTCATTCACAATAGTAATCTTGCCTTACTTTTGATCTCATAAAAAGATATATCTTGATTATTCTATTATAAAATATTTTCAAATTCATTTATTTAGTATTATTCTCTTATTAATAACAGTAATATTTTATAGAAAATAAAAGAAAATTGTATTATGCAGGTTCATATTATCTTTAATAACTTTAATGAGGTGCAATTTATATGTGGTCAGATACATTTTCAGTAAATATTTTGATGAGGTGTAACCAATTCATGCACCTGAGTAACCACCACATTTCATCTCATTGAAAAGTTTTTTGGTATCCTCTCACAGACAATACCTACCTTCTTTCCTGTCCTAGGACAAGGCAACCATCTATTTACTCTCATTCTGTATTAGATTTGTATTTTCTAAAATGTCAGACAAGCTGGAATCATTCAGTATGTACTCTTTTATATCTGGAATCATTCAGTATGTACTCTTTTATACCTGCCTATTTTGAACAGCATGTTTTCTTGATTCATCCATTTTGTTGTGTGTGTCAATAGTTTATTTTTATTACTGAATAGTATTCCGTTGAGTGAATAAACCACACTGAGTTGCAAATTCACCTCTTGATGGACATTTGTTTCCAAGGGGGATTAAACTTAATATAAACATTATTATGCAAGTCTCTGTGAGCAAATATGATTTAATTTCCCTTGGGTAAAGTCTAAGATGGGTCATACTATAGGTATATGTTTAATTTTATTAGGAACTCCCGAACAGTTTACCAAATTGGTTGTGTCATTTCACATTCCTTTCAGCAATGTTTGAGACTACTGGTGCCTCTCCATCCTCTACAATACTTACTATTGAGTTTTTCTGATTTTAGCCATTGTAAAGGATGGATAAAGTTATCTCATTGTTGTGTTAATTTTCATTTCACTCATGAGAAATGAGGTTGAGTATATTTTCATGTGATTACTAACAATTTGTATAGCTTCTTCTGTGAAGTGATCATTTAAAACTTTGACCGATTTTTTTACTTTTCTGTGTCTTGTTATTGATTTATAAAAGGTATTTATTTTGGATTCAGGTCTAGTAAGTATATATAGGACTCCTAGTTTGTGACTTGACTTTTCATTTTCTTAGAAGTTTCTTTTGAAGAGCAAAAGTGTTTAAGCTTGAAGCCAACTCTATCAATTTTTGTTCTTTTATTGAACACACAGTTCGTGATCTAAGAAGTTTTTAACTATTACAAGTGTATTAAAGAGTCTGACTCTATCATTTTATCTGTGTTGACAGTTTTTAGGTCTCACTTCTCTGGCTTCCCATTTTGCTTCATATCTGAGCAAGCTGATAAGAAAGCCCAGATGTGATCTCCTTTAGCACCAGTGGGAAGTTCAAACCCCATATGTAAGGGAACCCTGCCCTTGGCCCAAATCTCTGTACCATAAAAACTCCAAGTCAATCTCCTTTCCTGAGTTTCTCAAGCTATTTTTGGACTGGATTAGTAAACCTGTCCTTCTCTCCCCAAATGTCTCATCATATTTAATTTCAAGTTTACTGATTCTTTTTTCTGCCACTTCAAATCAGCTATTGGACCTCTGTAGTGAATTTTGCATTTCTGTTTTTGTACTTTTAAACTCTATAATTTCTATTTTTTAAATAATATTCTCTCTTTATTGATATTCTTTAATTTGATAGATATTATCTTCATACTTTCCTTTAGTACCTTAAATATGATCTCCTTTTGTTGAACATATCTAAAATAGCTTACAGAAAATCTTTTCTAGTAAGTCTGAAGTCTGGTTTTCTCAGGGATTGTTTGTATTGACTGCTTTTTTCAATGGTATGTGCTGTACTTTCCTATTTCTTTGTATGTATCAAAAATTTTTAATTGAGAACTGGACTTTAATAATAATATAATGTGGCAACTCTGGAAATTAGATTTCTCCTCCCCATTTTTTTTCTTGTTGCTCTTTATTAATGACTTTACTGAACTAATTCTGTTAAGTCTGTATTTTTTTGTCCTGTGTGCCCACAGAAGTCTCTGCTCAATTAGCTTAGTGGTCAACTAACAATTAGAGATTTCCTTAAATGCCTTGAACTAGTAATTCTCCTAACTGTTACTACAGTGCTCTGTGTGTATGTGTTGGTGCCTGCCTTCAGCACTCAGACAGCAGTTGACAATTCTGCCTTAGCCTTTATTCTTGCTTGCACTTCCTACTTCTCAGATAATGACAGTTTTCTAGGAATTTGGTTTTTTGGAGATTCAAACCCTTTATGTTCCCTCTAGAGATTGCTAGGCCACTGGTTTCCACAGCTACCATGATTGTAAAACTGTTGGTTTCCAAAGCTACTGTGAAGCTGGAAAGGGGGAGATGGGAATAAGACTAATTAAAATGCCATAGAGCTCACCTTTCTTACCAATATTCTGCTATTTTTCTTGAGTAAACACTCTAAGAATCTAGTTCATTTCCAGAGTTCTGAAAAAAAGTTGATTTTGACCTTTTTTTTCCTAGTGTTTTCATTACTGTTCTGAAGGAGCAGATTTGGATGTCCTTACTCTCTTTCCCACTGATACCACTCTAGGTTTATTTTTTCTCTGAATAAAGACATTCAGTTGTTATGGCACAGTTTGTTCAAATATCTGTTTTTTATCCATTACTCAGCACTTTGGTTGAAAATCAGTTGATCATATATGTGTGACTTTATGTCTGGACTCTCTATTCTGTTCCATAAATCTGTATCCTAATGCCAATACCACACTAATCCAGGAGTCTCATGTTTTCTGCCAACATCCATGAAACTGTGACACACTAACTTGTTAACTTGCAAGTAGGGAAAAATGGCAGACCATTTACAGTTCTTGACATGAAGAAGACATTCTGAGTATATCACTTGGGTGTCTCCCTTGCATACAATCTACCTTTACCCTTATTCAGCATGAATTTGAGTCATACGGTATGAATCAGTGGTAACTACATGTTGCTACTTGCCATATTTGAAAACCAGATACTTTCAAATGGCTATCTCATGATTTTTAAATAAAATACTTGCTATTTTATTTCTCAGTTTTATAGTTAATCTTATTATATATTACAATTTTAAAGAATTATTAAGGATTGTGGGGGATTCAGATATGTATAATGTATAATAGGCCATACCCAATCTCAGTAGCAGAATCTTTACTGTATTTGTCAGACAACGTTTACTGGATCACAGAGTTTTCCTGCCAAAACTTAGAGATTCCTTAATCTCAGTATTTTATAAAAACAAAAAAGATTTTGTTGAAAAATAAATGTAAATATGTAGTTTGCTTACAGGTATCACCCAGTTTTTGAAAGTTCACTTTATGCCACTTAACTTCTAGGAAAGATCTACATTAGTACTGGTTTTTGCAGACAAAAAGAAATGTGAAGAGGGTTTTCACTTTTAAGGAAAAAAGTGAAAAGCCAAAATAATGGTCAGTGTTTGTTTTGTAGCAACTTTTATAGTTATTATGGAGGCAGCGGGCACCTCCACCAATGAGAGTGGGACTGCCGAGCTCTCGCTCAGACCTACACTCAGCATCAAGCTACCATACCTTTGAACTGTGTCTGAGTGCTTTATTTTGACTTACGTTGTATATCCATTAGCAAGGTGTGTCTTAAGGTAATTGCTTCTTCATTTTAAGTTTTGGTTTAGGAAAGCTTTCATAGGAGCACTCTACTTTTGGATAGCAGGGGAAACCTGTACTTGTAATGTTACAGACATTCTATGTTGGCCACCCAACATCCAAGACAGTCTCATTTTCTTTGTTTTCCTCTAATTTTCAGTCTCTCAAACTTCCTTTTGGCTAGAATGTCCATAGTATACAATTCTGGTCAGTAGATTTTAACTGACCCATTTGGAATAATAACACAAAAAAAACCTAACAGGGAAGCTTTACCCTTTTTCTTTAGCCATACCTATTCTTTCTGCCTTCATCTAAGTCAAATGTTACTCTTGAGAAATCGATAACCATCTTTTAACCAGGAAGTTGAAAGCTGCATGCCAAAGATGATTGATCTAAAATAAAAAGAGTCTGAATATTAATGACATCCTGGAGTTAATAGACTAACTCTGGACTTCTTGATACACAAGAAACACATATATATATGTGATTAAGCCACTGGAAATTGGGCTTTCTATTACTTACAGCCTAATGTAGTTTTAAGTAGTAAACTACAAGTGAAAAGCATAGGTTCCATTATGAATGTCCAATTATCTTTGAGAAATAATAGGTGTGAGGTTGTCGTAATATCTACTTCTCTTTCCTAAGTGATTTTTTTTTGAAGTGCTATAATTTTTGAATTCAGTTTCTGCTGATCCTGCTCTGAGAGTCGCAATACACTCTACTTCAATCAGACCTTTCAGAAATTCTCAATCTCTGCCAATAATTGCTTGTTTTCTTTAATTTGCAAGTCTTTTGTTCTTATAGATATTCAAAAATAGCAAAACTGCAATTTACCTCTTTTCTTGTGATGATCATCTATCTATACTTACCACACGGTAGCACACTTCTCTTGACAGGAAGAATGACTCCATTTGAGGTATGAGTTAAAAATGGATTCTCGGGGCTTCCCTGGTGGCGCAGTGGTGGAGAGTCCGCCTGCCGATGCAGGGGACGCGGGTTCGTGCCCCGGTCCGGGAGGATCCCACATGCCGCAGAGCGGCTGGGCCCCTGAGCCATGACCGCTGAGCCTGCGCATCCGGAGCCTGTGCTCTCACTGCCGTGGCCTCTCCCGTTGCGGAGCACAGGGGATGATTTATTTTATATA
The DNA here is from genome assembly GCF_949774975.1 of Lagenorhynchus albirostris. Lineage (NCBI taxonomy): Eukaryota > Metazoa > Chordata > Mammalia > Artiodactyla > Delphinidae > Lagenorhynchus > Lagenorhynchus albirostris. Next base: position 33,324,047 of record NC_083105.1, read on the forward strand.
TACATGATTCATTTTATATATATATAAAATCAATGATATACCTCGATTAGATTGACTGTCTATCCTTAGGCAATCACTATGATCAGGAATTTTTAAAATTTTCAACCTGTTTATACACAATAGACAAAGAGGAAAGACATGCCCCAAAGAAAGTCATGGTGTTCTTGTACTAAGAAAAAGGAATGAACACTTACAATGAAAATGCAAAAAGAAAAAAAAAGTTCTACTAGCATAATGATGAATAAGACAATCATAAGCAAAGATAGAAATAGGTTATTCAAAAACAGAAAAGGATTTGATGTTTACATGCTGAGGATTTCATAAGAAAATTAAAAACTTGGTAATGATGAAAGGGCTAGTTTTCTAAGGTAGAGAATGTATATCAGAGAAATGCAGGAGTTAAAGTTGAAAAATTAACATCATCATGCTGATTAAGAATAGTGGGTCACTATCAGATTAAACTTCATGAAAAGGTATTTTGCGGAAAGAACATGCATTTTTACAGAAGAAACATAACTTGAGTCATGTGCATCCTGGAATCTCTATGAAGTTATCTCTTATGAGAAGGGTTCTAGAACCGCATATTCTGGGAGTGTCATGAAACTTATTGATATGTCTTATAGCTTCTAGTGTTACCATCTAGAGATAAAGGTGTTCAGTGTGGTTTAGAACAGAGCACCAGAATCCATTCCTGGAAAAGAGGATTTTGAGTAGGTCTCTGTGCACTGGCACTAAATATTGCAAATCAATTTAACAATGAAAATAATAAATATATCCGTTTAGATCTTTTAAATATTATTCAATTACTGTTATATAAAACATTGACAAAGACAGTTTTTATGTTCAATGTCTCCTCTCCTGGTCAAAGAAATAGAACAGCTGCTTTAATTTTGAAATGACATGGTTCATAGGTATATATTCCTAAGAGGCAAATTTATCAATGCTTAATTCTTTGGATTATTTTCTTAGTGGAAAGTTGGTTTTGTTAATAACATAAATAATGCAGGAAGGAATCAAGTAATTTAAAATCAACTATAAGGAAGTGCGCATTTTGAATTCAAGATAATTGCAATTAACTAAATCCTTAGCAATAACAGCCATCTGGAAATATTTGAATTTTGGTAATACCTGATATTTAAAAAACTATGCAATATATGTTTTAATTTTTAGTGCCTTTAATTTGAGACTGTAAAAGGAGGAGATAAAGTTTGATAATTTTTTCACTTTGAAAATAAACCTACTGATATCTACTCAAATTAGATCTGTCTGCTAGGATTACTTTAAAAGCGTCATAAATATGATTTTATGAGAGACCCGTATGGTAGCCGATACATTTTCTAGCATGAACTACATTGCTTACAAAAATACTCAGAGCAATTACATGATTCATAAAATATTTAAAAGCATTTAGTGATGAAAGTTTTTAAATGGCTAAATGGCGACCTCAATTACACTGAGCCAATTAGCTAAAGAAGTGTTTTTCCATAATCAGTGTTAACCTTTAAATAAAACTTCATATATATACAAATATTTATTGCATGATTTTCTATGCAGTCAGGTTTGTTGACAATTTTTCAAATCCATAGCTTCCATTTCTTTCTTTTTTTTTTAAGGTCACGCTGCTTATGCAATTCTTTTTTTTTAATAAATTAATTTATCTATTTTTGGCTGCGTTGGGTCTTCATTGCTGTGCGGAGGCTTTTCTCTCTAGTTGCAGCGAGCAGGGGCTACTCTTCGTTGCGGTGCACAGGCTTCTCATTGCGGTGGCTTCTCTTGTTGTGGAGCACGGGTTCTAGACACGCGGGCTTCAGTAGTTGTGGCATGCGGGCTCAGTAGTTGTGGCTCACAAGATCTAGAGTGCAGGCTCAGTAGTTGTGGTGCACGGGCTTAGTTGCTCCACGGCATGTGGGATCTTCCCAGATCAGGGCTCAAACCTGTGTCCCCTGAATTAGAAGGCAGATTCTTAACCACTGCTCCACCAGGGAAGTCCAGCTTCCATTTCTTGAAAACACAGTTTTAATGGATTAATCACAAAAACACATTTATCTTATTTTCATAGGCAATTTTTTAAAATCCTGAAAAAATAATATTAAATTTATTACCAGATAATTTTGTGTATTGACACTCATATCTCTGTATAATGTACCTTACTCTAAAAACATTGAGAAAGTAAGTCTCAATATTTTGCCCAGAGAGCTCATTTTTTCTTTCAGATATAATGCCAGTAATCAATCTAATTATTTTTTATTCTATGCATTCATTTATTGAATGGCTTCTGCAAGATAATTACTAGGCTAGATCTATTAGGCAGGTAGGATAAGTAACATAGGAAGTGGGCTTGAATATCTGAGAGATCAAGTTAATCAAAATTTTTCTTATTTGTGTGGTAGTTAGCAGAAGAGCTTTCAGGCTCCTTTCACTCTTGCCTTCCTTCACTACTCATCATCAGATGCATCCAGCCAGAGGAGGAACAATTAGGAAGTTTTTAAGAACACAGTTTGGAAGTGGCTCACATAATTTTTACTCACTTTCTAAAACTCAGTTACATAGCCACATTTACATGCAAGCAATGTTGGGAAACTTGGCCTATTTACTTGTATGCCTAAAATAAAGAAGGGATCTATGTCTCTGAAGAGTTAGTAAGCTTTACCATCCTAAGTAATATATTCAACTATATATTTATATATAGGAACTACTTTCTGCTATCAAGAAACTTGACTTACTGGTAGGAGACTGTTGAATTATTAAATTACTAGAACAAGTGTGGTGAGTGCTAAAATAGAAATAAGGTACATACAAAGTTCTTTAAAAATAACAAGGGAATTGTTCACTGACCACAATGGAAAAGAGAAGATGCAGTTTCACAGAGAAGGTGACAGTTCAGCTTTGTTTTAAAGGATTAATATAAATTCATCAGGTAGACAGTGGGACAGAGAATCTGTAGAAAAAAAAAAGTGTATAAATTATGAAAGATACTGCAGCTTAATAATAACTAATTATACTGTAGCTAATTTTAAAATTTAGAAGTAGTTTTAAAATACAGAAAAAACAAAGGAAGAGTAATATGGGCCCCAATACACCCAAAACCAGGATGAACAAATATTGACATTTCTCACATTTGCTTCAGGTGTGGTAGATTGAATTATTGACTTCTATTCTTCACTTCTTCTAACTTTACCTTGTTCCATGGTAGTTCTTCCCACAGACACAAAGTATGATCACCTCCTTCTACCCCCACATACATCTTGAGTTTGGACTGGGCCATGTTAATTGCTTTGACAAAAGGGATGTTATCGGGATGATGCTAGGAGGGGACTTAAATTGTGCGGGTGTGGTTGGACCTGCCTCTGTCATCCCCACGAGAATTTCTTCTCGTTACCTCCTTTGGGTCCCATTTCTTTTTTATTTTCCCAGAAAAAATTGGTATGCAGATAATGGGGCCTTCATTTATATTTTCTAGTATTTTATTAAGTTCAATTTAAGAATGTGGCATACTTCATATTTTCCTCTTAAGAGAATATCTGTGGTCTATACATGCAGATATGTAAATACACAGTTTTTAAAGAAATCCTAATGTTTAGACTAAACATTTTTCAAAAGTAACTCTAGTGCATATTCTTAGCAGTGGAATCACTAAATCATTAGATGTGCACATACTCAAATTTATTAGAAACAGCTTATATTTCCAACTTCATTCTCTCCAACTCTTGGTAGTATTAGGCATTTCAACTTTTGTCATCAGATGGTTATGCAATCATTGTCTCATTATTGTTTCCAGTTAAATATCCCTGATTAACATAAAGTTGAGCATAGTTTATACTTTCAAGAAATTCAATATTTTCCTTCTATGAATGGCCTGTTTTTCTTTCTAACCATGTATTTAATTTCAATTCTCTTTTTGTTAGTCCTATTGCAAAATACTTTATATTCTCTGAAACTAAAACTTTATGTTAAAATACTTTCTTCTTATCTTTACTTCTATTTTAATTTTCTGTTATAGTTTTTCTTACTATAGAGGATTTTAATTTTAAAACACTCATTTGTTTTTGTTGTTGCCTTTTCTGATTTGTGCTATTTGTGTGTTCTTTATAAAGTATTTTCTGTCCTCAGATGCCAAAAGTTTCTAAAATACTTTCCTCTAATATTCTAATTTTTAAAATTATCAGTCTTTTGAAATTATTTTGATTTAATGTATATGTAATAAATTTAGTTTAATAAAACTAGAGATTGTGTGCATGTTAAAAGAGGAAGAGATAGGACTGAAAAGACAGAAATGAATCAAAATCTGAAAGTGTCTTATTTTCCATACTAAGTACTTGGATTTTATTTTGTAGATCAGTGCTTCCAAACATATGGGTGAAGATCTCTAGAGGATGGTATTAGTTTAGGCAAAGTTTTTGGTTTTTTGTTTGTTTATTTGTTTTAATAATGACACAAAGAGCACAAATTATTAAAGAAAAAATGGATAACTGCACTTCATTAAAATTACAGCTTTTGATCTTCAGAAGATGCAGTTAACCAAAAAAGTGAGCCTTTTGAAATAAAATATTTGCAAAACATACCTGGTT